>NC_064260.1:23402756-25817756 GCF_003254725.2 Canis lupus dingo | reverse complement strand
CTATGTACTATTAATGTAGATTACTATAAAATAACGCATATTTTCTTACCCAGTTGCATGTTGGTTCCTAGTTCCAAAAATCCTCTGGGTTCAAACACTGAGTCTTTGTGCTTATCATTCTTGATGTATTTTTTGGTCTAGAGATGAACTCTGAGAATGAGAAAAATTGGAACTAGAATAAACTGGAACTAGGCTCAAGGATTTCAGGAAAATGAACCATTATTTCAAATCTTCCCCTTTCCCCAACTTTTCTGACCATAGCCTTCTGGTACACGTTGCTGTGGAGCCAAATTCTTATGACTGGCCAGTGAGGTCAGAACATCTCTTTCCATTTCTCAGGCTCTTTTGCCATTTGTGAAAAAAAAATTGGGTGTTTTTCTTGTTGGCTTTGTATTCATTCTGTGGCTGCAGCTCTTAGACTCTGGAAATCTTATCATGCTTTTGGCTTATTTCTGCTGCTGCTTTTGTTTTTGAAAATTTCCATGACAGTAGACAAGGAGATTCTAGTATATAAATTAAGCTTCTCCAAAGGATAGAGTTAAGGTCCAAGAAATAGCTCCCTGTTTAGTTCTTGGAATCTTGCCTTTGGCAAATGATTTTGTGCTTTATTGAACGAGACTTTGAAGGAAATGGAGTGTTGCTTAGGACATTGAGATAAGCAGAAATATGACACATTTTAGAGCTTGTAGTAATTTGTAATAATAAACTCCCACTTTACTAAAATGTTTAAGGGTAGAATATTGATGGAGGTGGGAGTGGGGACGTGGCTTTTTCACCTAAGAGATAGCTGCATGCTTTTGTTTGTAGGGCTGCATTTAGAATTGTGACCAGCGAGGTGCTGAGACCCTTTCTAGCTGAGGTTGGTTTGGAAACATGAAGAGAATTGAATTAGACCCATCCAGCAGATGGCTGGCCATGTTCCTGCCAGAATTAACTTACCTGCTTGTCAACAGTCATAACAGAGAAGTTGAGGATTAAATAGGCTCTAGGGAAGTTCTTTCCCATCATTTTAGTTAATCTTGTAGAACAGGATTTCTCAACCTTGGTATTACTGACTTTTGGGGCTGGATAATGCATTGCTGTTGGGGCTGGCCTGTACACTGTAGGAGATTTAGCAGTATCCACGACTTGTGCCCGGTAGGTGCCCGAAGCACTCTTTTACCCAGGTGTGACAATCAAAAATGACCCCAGATATTGCCAGACATCTGCTAGGAGCAGAATTGCCCTTGGCTGAGAACCATGGCTTTAGGTAAACATAAGGCACGTGAGATATGGCCACCTACGCTTTGAGGACAATCTGACAACTCTTCAAAATAATGTTATACTGACAGTCTTTCTTACAATGTATGTAATATGAATTTATTACTGAAAATTTTACAAACTGCAGATAAACATGAAGAATATTAAAATTTTGGGTAATTCTTCCATCTGATGTTTGGCTCCAGTCTTTTTTTTTTTTTTTTTTGCCGGTAGTCTCCATGCCCTACATGGGGCTTGAACTCACGACTCTGAGATCAAGAGTCACATGCTCTACCAACTGAGCCAGCAAGGCCCCCCTTTTTTTTTCATTTTAGGGAAATAGAGTTTTTCTATAAAAATTTCAATTATGTGTACTATACTTCATTTAACTATATCATTAATATGTCTTAATATCATTAAGTATTCTTTTCCATCATATTTAATAGCTATGTAGTATCCCATAATCTACATGTACATACCGTAATTTATTCAAGCAAGCTTTTTTGTTGGATATTAAGGTGTCAAACTAGAATTCTTTTATTTGAATTTGGCTGGCTCATAAGTTTGCATTTATTGCTAAAAGATTTTGTTTATATGCCATCTTGAACAAAATCAAAAGAGATGCCTCTTAGATTTTTTTAAAGGTATATAGGTGTGTTGGGGGTTCTTATTTAATTTTAACTTGTTTAATTTTAAAATTATTACTTCAAGCTTAATAATCTAAAGCACAGGAGCAAATTCAGTCAGAGGTTATGAAACTTCTTTTAGCCTTTTTTGAACTAAATCTTAAAGAATCCAATGTATGAAAATGAAGGAGTGCCTTGACTGGCCTTGAGTCCCACCAGCTTGACCTCTCCTTTCTCCTACTGTAATGCCAGAGACACCTCACTGTGGTACCTAAGACTCTACAAAACACTTTTTGAAACCCACTGAATAGGTCCTTTTACTTCTGTGATTCATATTTTCTCCTACTCTTTTCCTTAAATGTCTTTTAAGGATAGAATGTCTTCACTGAACAGTGAGATGATGCTGAATTTTAATTTAGACATTCAGTTCTGAGGGATCTGTATATAGAGTATTGGTTGGAGAGTCTAAATTAATCCTCGAGTTCATTATCCCCTTTTTTTCCTCCTTACTTCACCACCAAAAATAACCAGTAAAAATATATGCCCACTTAGAAACATAATGCAAACTTGGAGTTATCACAGTACTCAGTCCCTAAGCAAGTCAGGGAGGTGCTAATTAGTTTCTCAGTCACATTACAGAAGAGCTATCTTCCTCCTTTACATTCTTGTTTTTCTTGCTAAGTGTATCATCCTAGCATCTGATCTTTACCTCCATGAAGATAAGCTTAAAACCATAAAATAAATAGGAAATACAACTTACTTAACATTATTATGGGATTTCACTTTGAAATTTATTCTCTTGAACATAGGTTAGTTTAATAACATTTCTGTTTTACTGATCTAAGTTGGATGCGGTGTTGTCATTGTTTATTTAAAAAAAAAAAAAAACTGCTTAGAATGTAATGCTCGTATCATAATAAGAAATCCCAGTTTACATGACTGCTACATCACAGCAAAGCTGAGTGATTCCCACATATGCTTCCTTGGCAGTTTTACCCCAAAGTAGCCATGGGATATACTTATAATATCATGCTTTGTTGAACATCCTTCACTAAAAGTTTTTAAAGTAGAATCTGTGGATACCTGGAGGGGTCTGCAAAGTCCTTTTGAGGAGTGCCAAGTCCAAACTATTTTTATGATAATACTAAGAATATATGACATTTTCACTATGTCGAATTTGCACTGATGATACAAAAGTAATGGTGGATAAAACTGCTGGAGCCTGAGCATAACTCAGGTCATTGTCACCAAACTATACAAATAATCATGGTATTCTTCACCACCGTGCACTTCCAGTTTAAAAAAAAAAAAAAAAAAACTGGTTTCATTTAAGAATGTTCCTCAAAGCAGTAAACATTATTAGTTTCATTAAAACTCAGTATTTTAGCTCCTGTCTCTTTGATAGTTTGAAGAAGTGGAAACATGCATAAAGCCCTCCTGCTACAAGCCAGGCTATGGTGGTTGTCAAGGCAAAACACTTGTGTGATTGTTTAAGCTGTAGCTGAACTACCTATTTTTATCATGGACCATTTTTGTTTAGTAGAACAACTAGCAGACAAACTGTAGTTATTCAGGCTTGAGTTTTTAGTAGACATTTTCTCATGAATGAGTGAAGTGAGTGTCACTGCAAGGAAAACAATGGATAGAATTTGTTACTTATGAAAGTTGAGTTTTCAAGAAATTTAGAATTTTGGAAAAAGCTGTATCTGCCACTTTAATCCTGACCTCTTTCTATTACTTAGTCTTTTCTGATGAGATCAGTGGTGATATTCATGGGTATGATTTTTAAAAATTATATAATGAAATGTATCAACAGGAATGTCAGCCTGCATTACTCAGTGGGTCAGTATTTTCCACATGACCAATGCTTGATGTTACAGAATCATGTAGGATTAAAAGACCAGTAGTGCAAGCCAGACCAGCAGATCTATTTTATTCTATTTTTTTAAGATTTTATTTATTCATCCATGAGAGACACAGAGAGAGAGAGAGACAGATAGAGACACAGGCAGAGGGAGAAGCAGGCTCCTCACAGGGAGCCCGAGGCGGGACTTGATCCCAGGACCCTGGGGTCACGCCCTGAGCCAAGGACAGACGAGCCCCCAGGTGTCCCAGACCAGTAGATTTAAATGTAACCAAATATGAGAACTTTGTTGATACGACTTCAGATCCCACACTTCAGATCCCACACTGCAACGGACATTTAGGAGATCAGCACTTGTTAAGTTTTGGTATTAAATAGCACAGAGTATCCACAATTATTTGGAAAGGCTGGAAAAGACTCGTGCCCTTTTCTAACAACATATTCTTGTGAGGCCAGTTTTCTTCGTATAATTCTATAAAACAACATATTGTAACAGACTGAATGCAGGAGCAGACAGGAGAATCACCTCTCTTCAGATAAGCCGAACATTAAAGAGATTTGGAAAACCGTGCCACTCTTCTTGATAATTTTTTGTATTGGAAAATAGAGTTTATTTTTTGTGAAATAATATTTATGTTAACGCATCACAGGTTTGTAGTTTTAAATGAATTAACCAATAGTTTAATTTTCTGAGTTTTAATTTAATTTTTTTTTAATTTATTTATGATAGTCACAGAGAGAGAGAGAGAGAGAGAGAGAGAGAGGCAGAGACATAGGCAGAGGGAGAAGCAGGCTCCATGCACCAGGAGCCCGATGTGGGATTCGATCCCGGGTTTCCAGGATCGCGCCCTGGGCCAAAGGCAGGCGCTAAACCGCTGTGCCACCCAGGGATCCCTAAGTTTTAATTTTAGTGTGATAAATGCCATAGCTGTAACAGAAAGTTCTGTGAGGTCCTCAATAATTTTTGATAGTGATAAGAGAACGACTGTCAGAAAAGGAAGCTCTGTAAAATTCTTGAGGCTTCTTGGAAGGACAGGAGTCTAACAAGGACTGATAGCTCTGCTGCGGTAGCTCCAGTACAACCCAAGGTCAGGGGTCACAGCTTCCTGCAGCCCGCGCGGCGGGACAGCAAGTCCCAGATACTGCACAGACGCGAGCTGGTGCTCGGGAGGCAGGGCCGTGGAATCTGGTTAAACTCTAGTTCACAGGCCACGTCATGGTTCTATTCTGTAGAATGTTTTTTCCCTTCAGGTTCTATTTTTAGGAAGTTAGCCACTCTGGAAATACTAAATATTTTTTTAAAGCAAGTCTGTGATTCATGATAAAATAGCAATCAAATGAACAGAGGGCCACCCAGTGGGAAAGTTGTTTCACTCCCCAGACTTCGGGCTGTCCCTGCCAACTACCTGGGTGCCCGGCGCCCATGGGGGTGACCTGGTCCCTTAAGGAGGTGGCTGCCCTGAGTGTAACGACAGGTGCTCCTTCACACGGAAAGGCTGAGATGGGTACGTGGGCTTGGCCCTCGTGACCTTGCTGTACCGATTCGGTACCTTAATAAGATTGTGGAGGTCACCTTGCTTCAAAATAGAAACAGCGGGAGGGAATGGACTCCTCGTGCCTTTGGCTGTTCCCTCCAAGTGTTTAGCCTCTTCCACGCCCCTGTTTATAACATGGCCGATTTTACACTTTCCTGTGTTTTCCATGTGGCTGCCACCCTGTGTCTTCTGTGAACTGTCTCTGCCCCCTTTTCCCGGCCTGCCATGGCAGTGGCCTGCTGTGCTGCGCACACTAAAGGACCAAATCGAAGAGAACACCGGCCACACCTTCAATTCCTTGCTCTGCAATCTTTACCGAGATGAGAAGGACAGCGTTGACTGGCATAGCGACGATGAACCTTCGCTGGGGAGATGTCCCGTCATTGCTTCACTGAGTTTTGGTGCCACACGTGCTTTTGAGATGAGAAGGAAGCCCCCACCAGTGAGTATTCTCTGTTTGTTTGTTTGTTTGTTTTTAATCTTTTTCATACCTTCTGATATTTTGTGAAAAAAGTAGAGCTCTTAAAAGCTCACGTTTTCAGATGTAGGAAATAGGAGTATGTTTTTTGTTGAAACGTTTTCAGCTGGTTGCCTCTCCGCTGGTTAACTCTGGACTCCCAAAGCAGCCATTCATTCATTCATTCATTCACTTACCCGACAGAGATTGCTTACCGTGCACCAGCACCGGGGGCCGTTCCCATTGGGTGGAAAGGACAGCCGTAATCCCGGTCCTCGGGAGACCCAGGATAGACAGATAGTGCTAATTATTGAAATATTGGAACCACGATGAGTGCTGTGAAGGAGGGCTTATAAAGGGAAGGCTCGAGCTAGTAGATGTGAGGTGGGAAGGATGCCCCTGAAGAAGACTTTAGTGTAAGTAAGGCTTCCCCGCAGCTGTGTTGCTGCCTCCCTGTGAGCGAACATTGTGAGCATCCTCACTCCCTTCTCAGCCATCTTCTGAGGCAGAGGTGAACCTGCAGTGCTTTCAGAAACAGGTATATATTCAAGCCAGATCACCAGAGGTGGTGGTCTGTCCAGGCTAGAGAAGCTGTCACTAAACTACATAATAACTTTAGTTTTCCATCCCAGCTTTTGCCTGTATTTCATGACATTTGAGGGACACGAAGACTGTTGATTTTCTCAAATCAAGGAAGTATAAGACCGTAGGACTAAGGGTAGTAGGAACTCAAAAGAGCAAACCTCTACCAGATTATCTTATTATCTTTGTGTCTTTCTCTAACCAAGGTTCTCAGCCATTTAGCTTATAACATTAAAGCAGACTCAGTCCGTGTGGAAAGGCTTATAAGGCTATGTTTAGAATATGACCTAATCCAGACCAAATAGTTAGTGTGTCAGTGCTCATGTCTGTTCTTCATCAGATATGCTTCTAAGAATATAGTTAATGGACTGGGCTCTTTCCCTGACATGGATTTCGGCTTCCAAGCATGGTATTTTGAAGCATATTGTGTTGTTTTGCATTTATGCCATGAAGCAGCTTTTGTTGGTATAATTCCCATTGATTAGGTTTTCTTTGCATTGTTTCTTTGGTCTGTGTTAGCAGGGGATTGTCATTTGCCAGTGACTTATTGAGTGAACTTGTTCCTGAGCACTTCAAAGAGACTTCACGGTTTCGCTGGTGATTATTAGCCTTCTCACATACCGGGAGTACCACTCGAGGAGCAGACAACCCAGCCTTTGCCATACTCTCTTCGGGTATGGTTATATTTTTTTACGCAGCCTTCTACTCAGTTAAAACCCAGTTAAAGAAATTATATGAATGGTTCAGCCTGCCCTTGGTAAGACTCCTGTTACGTGAATAGCAGAGGAACACCACGTGTCTCATTTTTAAGTTCAGATCCTCTTTTCAAGCCGAGAGTAAGAAACACCAACCTTTTGTCAGGCATGGTCATGGGAGCTGGGGCTGTAGCAATGACTGAGTAAGATGAAGTGATGTTTTCCCTCCTGGAGCTTATGAGCTAGCACATGCTAGTGTTGTGCCTTCCTACGAGAGTTTTCCTTCCAGCTCCAGCACATAAGCTGTGGGAGATCCACTATAATGTTTGGTACAATCCCAGCCTCTTGTTCTTTTCGGTTACTTTCTTTGTTGCCAGGTATTTAAGTGTCCAATTACTGTTTCTTTACACACATACATTCACCACCACCCCCTTTTACAAACATTTTTGGCCTATTTATAGATTTGAAGCCTAAGGATTCCCAAAGCGTGCTGTCTGGATAATTAGTTTTACTGTAGAAGCAGTTTCCAGCCATTAAGCATCAGCAGTGTTCTGGTGCCCAGAATACCCCTATTCCATTTCTCCCCCAGACAGCGGAAGGTCTTCATTTTCTCGTATAAAAACATTATTCGTGGCAACCAAGAGCTATTTCTTGGTAATATACCTGACTTATGTTCTAGGTTAATGAGTAGATGGATAATACAGCTACCACGCAGCCTTGAAGGGAACCATTTGGAATAAAATCTCAGTTTAAGAGGGAGACAGCCCATACTGAAGCTGTATCTTCTCAAGGCTTACAGTTTATTTTGATGAGTATAGTGAAAATATAGGCCATGAAATACTAAAAATGTGGTAACATCCCTCTCATTATTTGCCAGTAGCAAAGGAATCTACACTATACCTATGATGGCCGATATAATAAAAATACAGACCTCATAAGAAAATTCATCTGGGCTCTTGAAACTGAGTCGGCTGAGGCAACAGATTTGGGAAAAAACATAAAGGTGTCAGTGTCCTACCCCAGGCTGTTGACTCTAATATGTCATGGCTTCCTGTGTAATCTGAATTCCAATTGAGTTTATTGTAATTGTACATCCCTTCAACTCTGACGTTTGTTCAAGATGGGAAAATTGAAGGAGAATGTATTGGAAATTATCATCATGCGTTAGTGAATATGTTTAAAAGTGGCTTTTTACTCCCAGAACCTGTAAGTTCCGTTCTTGGGTAAATAAGACCCAAGTTTAAACTTCAGAAAGGACTCACTCAGGTTTCTTTAACTGACGCCAAACCTTAGGGCTTCATAAATCAAGCTAGACTGGAAGTACAGAAGCCTTTCTTTGAGCTGACAGCCTTAGAAATGCATGTTCGAGTACATCATCTTTATCTCATCATAATGATCCCTTTTCTGAAGGATTGAAAGGAAGTGGTTATTGTGAATCTTCTTGCTAAACTCCGGTGAGGGCTCTGAGAGCATGACTCATGATTCATACAACTCAGGGTAAAAGCATAAATTAAAAAGTATAAATTACGTTAGCGTTCTGTGCAGAATTTGTAGGAGTCTGATTTTCTGTCAGGAAACTTAGGAACCCAACTTAGTAGGCCACTATAGGCTGTAATTTTCACGTCTGTCAACGAGACATTCAGAGTATGTTAGAGGTTGTGGGAGGGAATCTCTTTCAAAATCCAGTTCGTTTTAACCTATCGGAAGAGAAGCTAAATACCTGTTTGACTTGAGTCAAAGTTTCTCATCTGAAAGTGACACAGAAGAATCATGAGATTTTGTGTACTTTATTCAAGTATGCAGTTTTGAGACAGGAAAAGCATCCATTTGGGGCCATTTTGCTGTCGTTGTTGTTACATGCCATCCCCTCCACCCCTGTGGCAGCTGTCTGTCATGCTGTCTCGCACCTTCGGCAGGTCTCCGTAGCTGCTGATCATCTGAAGGCTGCCCCAGTTCTACTCTCTACATGGCCTTCCTCACAGTCGCCCTGTGCTGAGAGGGCTCGGAGCTCTTTGTTTCCTAAGTACTGATCCATGTACTTGGCCCAGCCAGCCTCATGTAGGCATCATCCCTAGGATAAATGTTTTGTTCCTCCAAGATGCTGATTCTTCTTCACTGTCCTCTATTCCAAGCCAGTCAACTCCTGCTCATTCATTTTGATTTTAGAGTAAATTACCATTTCCTTTATTTTTTTAAAAAGATTTTATTTAGTTATTCATGAGAGACGCATAGAGAGAGAGGCAGAGACAGAAGCACGAGAGAGGCAGAGACAGAAGCTCCCTGCAGGGAGCCCCATGCAGGACTCGATCACGGGACCCTAGGATCATGCCCTGAACCAAAGGCATGCGCCAAACTACTGAGCCACCCAGGTGTCCCACCATTTCCTTTAATGATAACAAGGTACTTGATGGTGAAGTAAACTTGCCTGATCTTGCCGTTCCGTTCACCCATCTCTTCTTTTGTTAATTCAGTTAAAGACAGTGTGAATAGCACCATATCCACCTTCTGGCCAATGTCAGGATATACTATCTCAAGACAAAAGTAAAGCTTACCAAATATACTTTAGTGGACACTCTTTTAGAAACCAAGAACCTTTTTTTATTCTATCAAGCTGGGCTCATTAAAGTTTGTCTATACTCGTTGTCCCAGACCCAGTTGTACTTTCCAAAATGCATCGTGTCTCTGCTGTAAAGATTAGTCTGGTTCTTTTCCCAGCTAGCTTTAATTCTATCCTGAAAAACAAGCTGGAAAAGGAACTACAAAAGCCATTTGGCAGGCTGCTATTTCTCTGTCGGTTACCATGGAAACAGTGATGGCTGAGTTGGGGGGATATTAGATAATAGCAGGAAGTTTGTGATGTGCTGGAGGTTTAGATGCCAGAAGCCTTATTCTTCTAGCACATCACCCATGGATAAGCTCTGCCCTTCATCAGCTGAATCCTGAAAATGTGAAGGGCTTCTGTCCACCCAGGGTGATTGAGTTGAGGCAAGTTCAACATTTCTCAAGCCCCTTCTTTCTCTAGCACCTTCTGATGAATGCAGACCCTGTCTATAGCACCAGAAGAGATGGTTGTAAAACCACTTCCAATGGTGGAGGCCGTGTGAGCTTCCCGTGGATTAGAGTTCCTAGTACCTATCTTGCTCGTTGGTTTTTTGCCCACTAAGGGGAGAGTGGAGTGTGAGCAGCTCACTTTGATCATCAATACTCCTATTTTTCCAGGACTTCAGAAGAAGTGAGGATATTAGAATCCAAAATACTGTAACACTGACTAGATTTAAGAGCTAGATAAACTGCACGGTGCAGTATTTCATGGAGCTGGCACCCCTCTGCTGCCGAGCCTGTCATCCGTATTTCTTAATCAGCCCCTCTACAGTTCAGAGCGTCTGTTCTGAGAAGTTATGAGAAATACTGGAAAGAAATTGTTGGTAGCTATGGTCTTTTTAATACAACCCCAAATGAAATCTAGAAGATCACTTTTTTATTTTGTTTCTGTCAAAAGCACCTATCCATCTCATTTATACTTTCTTCTTTTTTGTAAATGGGGTGATAACTGATGGCTATGTTATGGGAGCAAAGTTGTTGGAATAATCAGTGAATTTTTAAGCTGTTAAAAATGGTAGATGCCACAGTGACTTCTCAGATGTGGAAATCGGAAAAGGAAATGAATAGCCGTGAAAACCAAAATCCCAAGATTGCCTTGGCTGTGAAATGGGATTTGTTAAGGGAGTAGAAGGGAGACTTCGGGAAGAAGGTGAAGTGACCTGTGCATCAAGAATGTGGACTGAGTTTTTGAGCTCATAGCTCTAGAGTCGTTTAATGGTTTGGTTTGAGTGAGTGAGTGGATGGGTGGACAAATGAAAATGTACGTTTGAGCTGATAAAGCTGAGTAGTTCTGGTAGGACTTGAATTATCTTCAGACTCAAAGTCCTGTAGGAATTGGAATCATCATTTGCTGCCTTGGGGCCTTGTCTCAGCTGGAATCCGTGCCCTGACTGCCACTGGAAGAATTAATTTTTGCCAAGGATCACCCAGCTTTATAGTGCTGCTGACAGTCCTTGTTGGAAGAACAACCTTTTCCAAAGTGATTCATCAGATTTGCATGTGCCATGGTTAGGAAGGAGGTCTGCTTCCAAACTTGGCTTTTTAAAATCGTGTCCCAATGGTAGAGTTTTTTTTCTCCCCTTGCCATACTCTTAAAAAGTATTCCTGAGCCTTCTGGTGATGTTCTCCTCTTTCCTAAGTGCTGTTTTCATGGTAGATGACTGCTTGCCTAGGGCGGAAGAGGGCTTAGTGAGGCTGAGGAAGGAGAAGGAAGCTCCACGCCAGAGCAGAGTGAGCAGGCGAGGAGTGGAGCAGGTGAAGAGATGGGGAGAGTGGGTGGGGGCCAGGCCGTGGAGAGGCTCCTGAGCCTCAGGAAGAGCAGATTTGAGATACATGAGGAACCACTGAAATGTGTGAAGCAGGAGAGTGACGTGATCTGATGGATAATCTTACCGTCTTACAGAGTCAGTTGCTGCTGTGTGGAGCCCGGACTAGAAAGGAGCAAGAGTGGAAGCCAGGAGACCAATTAAGAGCTTGTTAGTCCTCGTGCCTACCTGGCACCAAGGCAGAGAAGGCGGAGATGAGCAGGTGCAGGGACATGAGCTCAGAGGAGCAGGGATTTCTAGAAGAGGCATGGGAATAATGGTCTGAAAGTGTTCGTGTGCTGCAGCTCCCGGCTGTCTGGAGGTGAAAGATACAGTCACTTTCCACATGAGAGGCTTCAGGGATTCAGGATCCTGGAGATAGCAAAGTTTCCGTTAGGACACGCAGGACAGGGGAACCTTCAGAGCACTTGAAGTTGGGGGCTTAGGAGTGTTTGCTCATCGCTGACTGGGAATTCCGGGGCACACAGTGGAGGGGTACAGGAGGGAGAGAGTGGGGGAATTGTGTGTGATCAGCTCACGGGCAAGAACGGTTGGGGAATGAGTTATGTGGTTTTAATGGATGACTGGAGAACCCTGCACTTTGGCTGGGGCCTGGGGTCAGCGGGATGTCAGACGTGGTGGAATTTGTTCTTGTTTGCCTGCCCTTAGACGAAGGAGAGCATTTGTTTCTGGCGCTACAGTGTTGGCTGGGAGCTCTTTCCAGATAGCAGTTCCTTTAAGTTACATTTCTTGGAAATATCCTACCAAGAATGGAATCATCATTACATCGAGTCTTCTGGTTGCAAATGCACATTCAGTGTTGCTAGATGACTGTAATGAGGGTAAAGCCATGTTTATTTTTGCTGAAGCTCACTAACTCCTTGCTCCCCTGCTGCCCCCAATACCATGCTGACAACAAGTCTGAACAACAGACACTGCCAGCAGTATTTCCCTCCATTTGCCTTTCCATGTGTTTCCATCCAGAAGGACAGGCAGTTCTGCTAGTCTGGTCCCCCGTGCTAAGGTTTTAACAGAGCCTTTGTTGTGAGGAACAACTGCCCAGACCTCCCAAGCAAGACCTGGGTGAGGTCCTGCCTTACTGAACTATTGAGATCACTGAGCATCGCTGGGATATGATGCTTGATCGCCCGTACCAGTCCTTCACGCCTATAGTATTCTCATTCACCTCATCAGAACCTTCACACCAAATCAGTGCCAAAAATCAGGAAAGAGTTGGATAAAAACCCAAGGATTTGTATGTGGCAAGTGAGCTTAAACTTGTTTGAACAGATAACCTCAGTGATTTCAAATCTATTATTTTTCCAGCCAGCCTTTTACTTTAGCAGATCTCGTTTCAGAAACAGCTACTTCTTTTTTTAAAGTAATGTATTTCAGATCAATATTGAGGATGCCATCACTTAGAGTGTGGTTCGAGTCAGCAGAATAACTAGAAATGACATTGTCAGGTCCTAGCTTTATTCTCTTTCCATAATTTCCATGACTAATATATTTTGTTTATGTCAGATTTAAAAAGTATGTTACCACTATGAAGATTAAGTCTGGCTGTGTTCCCGTATCAACGCTCTATAATGTAGGAACAACTTTGCAGTTGAAATATAGCTGCAAGCTTAGATGATCCTTGAAGCAGTCTAGAAGCCAGCTGGGATCTCAAGGGCAAGAGAAAACGCCATTATTTAATTGGAAAAACAAGCTGAAAAGAAATCTTTGAAAAAGTGGGGAGGGAAGCGTGCCCAGGTGGCTCAGTCAGTTAAGTGTCCAACTCTTGATTTCGGCTCAGGTGATGCTCTCAGGGTTGTGGGATCCAGCCCCATGTCCAGCAGCCTGGAGTTGGGCTCTGCGCTCAGTGGGGAGTCTGCTAAAGACTGTCTCCCTGTGCTTCTCCCCCAAAAGCCCCCCCACACGTGCACGTGTACTCTTTGTCTCTCTTTCAAATAATAAATCTTTTTTTAAAAAAGGCAGAGAGGGAGACAGCATTGGCATAGTCCTAAGTTGGGAGGCAGGGCAAGTAAAGGGACAGCTGGCCCTCAGCAGGTTGCATAATTGTAGCACAGGCTGACGTTCGGTTTCAATAATCATTTCAGTCTGCAGAAAGCCTTGATCGTGCTTGTCAGGCAGCTCCATCATGTATCGGTGCTTGGACCAGAGAGCTCGGGAAATTCCTTTCTACCTCTTACCATCTTGAGGAAACCCTTTCCTTGATTCTGCAGACATTCTTACTAACATCTGGGGTGGCTTTTTGTTTCTTTGCTTTTGAAGCACAAATTCTGGAATAAGTTTTCTATGTCTGCAGTTTGCCTTTCCTTACAACGGAACTCACTCTTGAGCACCTGCTCTGTAGATCCATCTCCGTCATTTTACTAACACAGAGGTACCATTGTCCTAAAGAGCCTTTTCTTGATCATCATTTTGTCTTCCTTGTATATTGGTCTCCGTATCCATCACCTCTCTGCTTGAAACTCAACCATCTCTTAGCTGCCTTTTCCTTTTCCTATTGGCTGGAATACTGTTGTTTTAGCTACTCTCACTCTTTTCTCATTGCTATTTCCCTACCTCCTTTAAGGGTTTTTCCTTTCCATTCAACCCCTCTGATACAGACATTCAAAATTATCTTTGATTCTGTCTGTTATCTTTGTTTCCGCTAGTTTTTAGGAGATTATCAACCGGCTATAGATTGTAAATGCCGTATGGGCAAGGTCCATTTCCCTCTTACCACGTCCCCATTATTTAGCACTATGCGTGGGTATATATGTATTTTGGTTGAATAAATTAATAAACATGATTTCATTTGTTCTTATGGCTTCAACGGTTCCTTCTTAAGGTGGAGTGACTTCCTCAGTCTCTTATCTCCAGTCTTGACTTTTATCTCAAGTTCAGGTCATAACTTTTACGTGTTCAGAGAACATTTCTAGTTATTTATTTATTGGGAGGGGGGGCATTTCCACTTTAAATAGCATATGTGGCTTCTGAACTGAAATTATAAAATCAGATGTATTATTGTTCTCTCAGAAAACTCCACAGTTCTACCTGTTGGTAAGTCCATTTATGCTCATGATATCACTGTTCTCTTGGTCAGGTTCACATAGAAATTATCTTCATTTTTAAAAAAATTTATTTATTTATTTATTTCAGTGGGGGGGAAGGAGACAGAGAGGTGGGGAGAGAGAATCCCAAGCAGACTTCCCGCTGAGCACAGAACCCCATGGGGGGGTGCTCGATCTTACAACCCCGAGATCACAGTCCCAGCTCACATGAAGAGTCAGAACAGGTTGCTCTCTCTCTATCTCCTCTGTCCCTCAAATACTAATTCAGCACCTACTTACTATATGTCAGGTACTATGCTCAGCTCTGAAGATAGAGCAATGGACATGGCCTACCGTCGTGGGGGTCTTAGGAGCTAGACAGTAATCAAATGAACAGAGAAATAATTACAACTTGTAGTTAGAACTCTGAGTTTGGATTTTATTCCAAATTCAGTAGGAGTAAATGAGATTATGACATGATCTGGTTATATTTTGAAAAGATCACTCGGGCTGCTCTGTGAAGAATGGTTTGAGGAAAGACAAGAGCAGGAGAATAAATAGGATGGGAGACTCGGTGGGAGACTCCTGGTTTGAACTAAGGTGGTAGCAATGAGGATGAAGAGAAGTGGATGAACTTGAGGTGTGTTTTGAGGGTGAGCCAATAGAAGTTGCCAACCATAGTTTAGATACGAGGGTAAGAATCAGTGGCTCCCAGGTCTCTGGCTTGAGCAGTTGGTGGGTAGAGGTGCTATTTACTCAGATGGAGATGGAGCAGGGATTTTTGCATTCGATTGTGGTCTTAAGGAAGATTTGTAGATGGAATCAAGAGTTCCTTCTGTCTGCTAAGTTGGAGATACTGGGACTTCCAGCAGGAAGCAGGCCATTGGCTATCTAGGTATGCAGTTCAGATAACAGGCCTGTGCTAGGAACATCATTTGGGAATTGTCAGAATGACAATGACAGGATACTGATGATGATGATAAATAGCAAATGTGTGGTGCTGCCTCTGCCTGGCCCTGTTGTGAGTGCTTTATATTCAGCCCTCCAATGACCCTGGGGAGTCCATACCGCTAATCGCCCTGCTGTACGGATGAGGCGGCTGAAGCTCACTGGTAAATCACTTGCGTAGCGTGTCTCAGATAACTGTTTGTTACACTGAGTTAGAACTAACGATGTAGGTAATGTGGGAAGCTACGGAACCGCACATCATCATTCAGAGCAAGAGAATAGCTAAAGAGAAGCAGAGAGCCAGGATTGGGCTCACTGTTTTCATCACTTTGTTTCCCAACTCAGAAGCCTTTATTTGTTCCAATTGGAACAAAAGATAAATGTCCACTCCTCACTCAGACTGTCAAATCTTTACATAATCTATGCCCAACCTGCTTTGGTGTCTTGCCTGTTACCTGTGTGATTACACCAATCCCTGAGATCACCTCTCTGCCCTCCCTTGCGCTCACTCTCCACCTTTCTCCACCTACCTGTTAACTTAAGTCTGCTCTAGGATTCAGGCTCTCTGTAGCCTTGAAGCCTTCCCTGATGCCTCCAGTGCAGAAACTAATCATAGTTACTGTGTGTCGGGTGCTTCCTGAGAGCTCAGGAAATGAGAAACAGGTAGCAGGCTCTTGCTTTGTTCTTTCTGCTCATTTTGTTTTGTTTTTATCAACATCTTCTTAGTGAAATGATGGAAATTTTTTAATAAATAGCTTATCTGGGAATGCCTGGGTGGCTCAGCAGTTGAGCATCTGCCTTTGACTCAGAGCATTACCCTGGGACCCCGGATGGAGTCCCACGTCAGGCTCCCTGCATGGAGCCTGCTTCTCCCTCTGCCTGTGTCTCTGCCTCTCTCTCTCTCTCTCTCTCTCTCTCTCTCTCTCTCTCTCTCTCTGTGTGTGTCTCTCATGAATAAATAAATAAAATCTTTTTTAAAAAATGGCTTCTCTACTTATCAGAGGATCAGAGATGACTTGAAAATTCAGATCTCTCACTGTAAACTGATATCACTAATTTGGAAGTATATTTTGCTTTGAATGACCTTTTCTGTTTGAGTTGGGTCACTGGCATTAAGAATATATACTTGAAATAGCAGATTTCCTGAACTTTCTATCAGGCACTACTGTCTGGAATGCAAAGCAGGATCAAAGAAGCCCAGCAGATTACAACGGGCCTTGCTTGGGAACTTCCAGGCCAGATAGGATGACAAGACGTGGGCACAGAAGGAGTCATGGGATGGGCCCATCATCAGCCCTGGTGGACAGCTCTTGTGGTGAATCTGCTCCTCAGACTTATTTTTACAGCTCAGCTTTTTTAAAGAAATCCAATTACTTGTCAAAATTTATGACTCAGGAGCTTTCACATAAAAATCCCATATATTAGCCTCCCTGGAAAACCCAGAGAATCAGACAACCCTGAAGGAACAGTGAGCCAGAGCCGTGGAGCAGCTCCGCCTGTGTGCAGGCCCCATGCTCTCTGGTTCTGCACGGTTTCCACTCCCCCACTGCATTGCATCCTGCCCACACTCCTCATTTGTGCCACTTGTTGGTGTCTGTGACCCTCAACAGTTCAGTCAGGGTGCCGTGTAATTAGGACAGAAAGTGTTGTGGGATTTCAGAAGGAATAGAGTGCACTTTGGAGAACACAGTATAATGGGAAGAATATAAGCTTTAGAGCTAGGCAGATCTAAGTCCAAATCCTAACCCTGCCTTCCTCCTGTGGCCTTCTGCCTTGGAGATGTGCTTTCCCTCCAGCTCCCTTTGCTTATGATAAAATGGAAAATATCACCTCCCTTACGGGGTTGTAATAAGCATTAGCAATGATGTATGTATAGTTCCTAACAAGCCTTGTCCCTGGGCAGCATACACTGGTTGATCCTGTCCAAAAAGTCTAGCAGGATGCCTTGGTTTAAGTATTTGGAAATTGTCACCAGAAAAAGCCTGGTGTTGGGGGAAGCCAAATTCCAGGTAGATTAAAAAGTTAAATCTAAAGAAGTGTAACTCTTTTTTTTTGTTGTTAACCAAAGGGCAGTTGTATATTTAACTTCCCCCAGGTTGAGAAAAGACTTTCTAAGCATAAAAACCATGAAGGAGAACCAAAGAAAGGTCAGAGTTGACTCCAAAAGTCTTTGAGCTACTCTATATTAAGTATCATCAACTCCGTTAAGGGACAAATACCAAATGAGAAAAATATTTTCAGAAAGTATGACAAAGGATAAACATCTCACTATCTGTGGTTACAGATCAATAAGAGAAATACTAACATCCTGTAGAACAATGGACAAGGAACATGAACAGAGAGTTGACAACAGAGTAAATGCAAACAGCAAATAGTCATGGGAAGAAATGTTGAACTGGGTTAATAATTAAAGAATTCTCTGTTTGAATAATGAATTGTCACTTTTCCCCTGAATTTTTTTTCGTCATTTTCAGTTGGTAATGTTTGGTATTGGTGATGTGACCAAAAGATAGGTACTGTAGTATTTTCCTGATGGAATTCTAAATTGCCACAACCTTCTTAAGCAGTTTGATGGTATAAATCAAACTGGTTTAAAGTTCGTATTCTTGGATCCAGTAGTTCCATTTTTGAGAGCATATCCTTAGAAAAATAATCAAAAATGTTTTGCCCAGGATCTACTTGCAGTAGCCTTTGTTTCTTTCTTGTCTTCTTTTTTTTTTTCCAGCAGTGCTGGTGTATTAAAATCTCCGTGTCCAACACTGTGTACCTCATTACTATATTCTTAGCATTAGCTCAGTGCCTGACAGACACAAGTGGTGAAAAAATATTTGTGAGTTTAAAGAAGGAAAGATATGTTCATATAAAGGAATATTCTATAACCCCATTTCTGAAATACTGTACATTTGAGATGAAGAAACCTGCTCACTCTCTAATGTTCCAAGTGTAAAGTGATTATGTAGAGAGGATGTTTCCTGTGCATGCACGGCGCTGATCCTGGATGATAGGATTGTATGTTCTTGGTGCTCTTGGCACTCAGTCATTCAGCAGCTATTGGTTGGTGCGTGCGGTAGGTGCAGAGCATGTTTCAGAGGACGGGACGACGCAGTCCTCTGTTCACGGGGTTTATCGGGGAGGGAGCAGGAAAGCAGACATCAAACCAGTCGTTTACATGTGTCTCCTACTTCAGTGAACGTGTGTTACTTTTGTAGTAGAGAGAAACACCGCTGCTGCGGATTTTCAAGCATCAGTTGTTGGTTGAAATTCCTAAGGCACCTTTTTAGGACAAGAAAGGAGCGAATATGTGAAAAAATCTACATATAGCTTATAAAATGTGAAATTACCTTTCCAATGAAAAGAAACATATTTAGGGGGGCAGCTCCGGTGGCGCAGCAGTTTAGCGCCGCCTGCAGCCCAGAGTGTGATCCTGGAGACCGGGGATTGAGTCCCACATCGGGCTCCTTGCATGGAGCCTGCTTCTCCCTCTGCCTGTGTCTCTGCCTCTCTCTCTGTGTCTCTCATGAATGAATAAATAAATAAAATCTTAAAAAAAAAAAAAGAAACATATTTAGGTTTCCTATCTGTTGGATGGTTAATAATGACAGAACGATAAATACAGCCAGACGTTTTCCCCTAAATACCATTTTTCTAAAGGAAACTGAATAGGTTTACATTGAGAGGCAGAAGTGGGCGTGCAGAACTTCGGGAAGCCCCAGCGCTCTTTGGGAATCATAATCGAGTGTTCAGATGAACCAGCTGTGCTCGGGGAGAGGGGGGAGAGTGTTGATCAGAATCCATATAAAAGCATGTTTTTTGCTTTTTTCATCTACTTGTAAAACTTTGTGTAGAAAACCAGAATGTCAGTGACAACGGAGCCCACCCTATAAGCCGATTGAGACCCTAAAAAGCCTCGGGATCACTGATCACTGGGTGGCGCAGCGGTTTGGCGCCTGCCTTTGGCCCAGGGCACGGTCCTGGATATCCGGGATCAAATCCCACGTCAGGCTCCCGGTGCATGGAGCCTGCTTCTCCCTCTGCCTGTGTCTCTGCCTCTCTCTCTCACTGTGTGCCTATCATAAATAAATAAAAGTTAAAAAAAAAAAAGTTTCTTTCAAAAAAAAAAAAAAAAAAGCCTCTTTTAAAAAAAAAAAAAGCGGGATCCCTGGGTAGCGCACCGGTTTAGCGCCTGCCTTTGGCCCAGGGCGCGATCCTGGAGACCCGGGATCGAATCCCACGTCAGGCTCCCGGTGCATGGAGCCTGCTTCTCCCTCTGCCTGTGTCTCTGCCTCTCTCTCTCTCTCTCTCTCTCTCTCTGTGACTATCATAAATAAATAAAAAAAATAATAAAAAATAAAAATAAAATTTAAAAAAAATTAAAAAAAAAAAAAGCTTTCTGCCCAACATGGGGCTTGAACTCAGCCCTGAGATCAAGAGTCACATGCTCTACTGACTGAGCCAGCCAGGCGCCCCTAAAAAGCCTCTTTTAACTGAGATCAGGAATGGAAAATTTTATCCTAAGCCATGGGTTTTTTTAGGGGTTTGTTTTGTTTTGTTTTGAAGAAAGACCTAAGTAAATGAAAAGGGCTACAGAGCCGTGTTTTGGTAACTTAAGCATGCTTAATGGCTGTGAACGCACTCCTCTAAACAGTCTGACCCTTGCTTCCAGCGTTGCTTATCCATTTATCAAGTTGAGCTTTAGGCACAGCCACATGAGCTCCACTGACCTTTTCTTTTTTTCTTTTTTTTTTATCTATTTCCTAAGTGGAAAAAGTGTGTGTGTGCCCTGCTTAAGTTAGAGGGTGGCTCAGGGGTCTGTTGGCACTCTGGCCTCAAGAGGAGGATGTATCTGTGAGCTGTGTTGCCTTAGTAGAATCCCTTGCCCTCTTTCCTATCTCCTTCTACAAATTAGGAATACGCTTTCGGAGCCAAGGGTGTTGGAAGGGACAGATAACAAGCAGCAAAGTAATGACCTCACCTCCTACAGTGGGTGCCCTGGGTCTCACTGTCCTTTGGGGACTGAGTAGCTCTATCCCTCGTGAAGGAGCTCCGTCTTCTGCTTTTAGGTAGAGCTAAAGTTTAAATGGAATGTAGTGTGTTTAACAGCAACCTGAGGCTTTCTCTCCTTTGAAAAATTCAGATCTTAGGAACATTAAGTGAAACATGGCTCTGTTGAACGTCACTTTCTGTCAGGGCCGATGCTTCCCACTTGCCACGTGGAACCCTCTCTCCCTTGCTGGCTCTGTGCCCGCCACATGTTTCCAGGTGGAAGTACAGTGCTCACTCCTTTTCCACTGGCCTTGGCGTCCCTTCCTCCTCAGTAGTGTTTCTACCGCTTGAAGAGATCTTTGTCTCAGGATTGGCTTTATGTGCGGTTCAGCGTCTTTCCTCTCTCCACTACGCCGCCCTGTCCCGTGTCTGCACTTAGAGTAGGTCATGCTGTGCGCTCCGAGCATGCGGCATGCGGAGGGCCACGGGAGGTCTGCTCCTCCCTGTGTTGAGCCGTGGTCAGTAACGGACTCTGCGGCCTAAATCCAGGAGCCTTGCGCCTCTGATCTCATGGATGATGCGCTCCCTTCTGGTATACTTTGTCCAGCAGGACATACATCTTCTCTGGTTGGAATCCTTTTTTTCAGAGAGCTGACTTTTGCTTCTCGGAGATGCAACTGGGCCACCCAGGGCCGGGTCACCTTCGCACTGCCCTCTGGCTGGCTGAGGGGTCAGAGGTTAGTTATTACTTGCTACTACAAAAGAAAAGGTGGCGACATAATTAAAGTCAATCACCAAGACCAAAAGTTATTTCAAACACTGCTTTTATCTTCTGCCTGTAGAAGTTAGGACTGTGCTCCACAAAGTCACTGCCAAGGGTCAGGACCTGGAACTTAAACTGTTTATGCAAGTTCATTATTGTTTTGATTTTGACTTTCCTAAAGGAAATCATTATAAATAGTTATGTTCTGAGAAGCACCCCTACAGTATAAACATAAACACAGTATTGCAGTGAAATCAATCCTACAGTAAGCCAAACGCAATCCCTTGCATCAGAAGTGAAGTAGGTGAATGGGTGGATCTGCCCAGAATGGACGTGGAAAACTCAGGAAACTTGGGTCTCAACTCTTGACTAGCTCTTCGGATGCACCCCTTTGTTGGCTGCGAAGCAGGAGGACCCCACCTTTGGGCTGTTTCCCAGGCCATGCGGGAAGCTCCACTAGAGTCCCGGACAGGAGTTGACTTTGAGCTCCCTGGAGGAGAGGGGCAATGTAAATGCAAGGCATTTGTATCTGAAGTGTTTGACCGCCAGTCCCGGTTTGCAGCAGTGTTCGGGTCAAGCCAGAGCTCCCTTATGTAAGAAAATCTTGCTGTTGACGCTTCTGGAAAGAAACAAGAATACATCTCCAAGACGCCAGAGGAGCTATAGGAAGAGTTGTAAACTGTTTTAACATAGGCATGATTAGTGAATTAGCATAAATTGTAAAAAGGCGATGAGAACTCATCACACCACGTCTTGTTTAAATCCCATTTTTTTCCACACTATGTCAAAACACAGAGCGCAGCATAAAACACACGTAAAGAGTTCTTGTGTAAGTGACTTAATTTCTTCACAGGCCAGAACGGGTTCTTGTTCATTTTAGATGCTGATGATGATAATATCTGGCACTTGTACTTAATATGTGCCAGTCTCCAAGTGACTTATGCAAATCGCATCAGTGGAGGCTTAAAACAGCCCGATGTGGCAGGTCGTGTCGTTGTCCCCATTTTACAGATGAGTAAACTAAGGTACAGAGTGGTGACACAACCTGCCTAAGGCCCAGCGGCTGCCGCGCACGGAGCCAGTAGGTGAACCCCTGCAGTCTAGCTGAGCAGCGGTTCACATCCCTTGACCATTGTCAGGTTCTGCTGCATCTTGATCACACAAGCAGAAAATGTAGTGCAATGAATGCTGTTTTCTAGGAAGAGAACGGAGACTACACATATGTGGAAAGAGTGAAGATACCCTTGGATCATGGGACCTTGTTAATCATGGAAGGAGCCACACAAGCCGACTGGCAGGTGAGAACATGCAAGGAATTTGGATTCACACGGAGGCGGTGCCCTGACGGCCACGAGTAGTACTTTCCCTAGTACATATGGTGAAAAGCAAGTTGCTTTTATCATGATCGAAAGGCAGGACAGTGGCACATTTTCAAGGAGTTTTGATTCTACAGAGCAAACATCCGCAGCAGTGGCGTCCAGTCGAGCTTTCTGTGACGGGGGAAGTATCTGCGTCTCCTAAGTCCCCGTGTAGTACCCACAGCTATTCTTGATCTCTTGACATGGGGCTAGTGTGCTAAAAGACTGAATTTTTAATTTAAGTTAAATTCGTTTCAATAGCTTCAGGTAGCCAGTGGCTAGCACAGCTTCACACCTTAGGCCTGCGTGTGTTAAAGCCAGGTCACCTGTAGGGTGTGCAAGTTCACGTAAACGCTTAGCACGGGAGTGCGAGCTCATGGCCGTCTTGGCTCTCAGCCGCTTATGTGCTTAGGAGATGTGGGAAGTGGCAGAAAGCTGCGAGGAAGATCCACGATTACAAGAGATACAGACCTCCCTGTGAAGGCGCTGGCTTATCGGAGTGATGGGCGGGCGGGGGGTGGGAGGGCACTTGACTTCAGAGAAGAAAACCTTTCTCCACGAAACTTCAGATCCTTTACTGATGCTCACAGGGGATGAAGGGGGGGTGAAATCAAAATCGTCCTGTCGTCATAAATGTGTTTATGTCAGCGTTATTTATATTTCTGTTCAGCACCGAGTCCCCAGAGAGTACCACTCTAGAGAACCGAGAATAAACCTGACTTTTCGGACGGTTTATCCAGACCCCGGAGGCACTGGTGGTGTGAGACCTTGAGAGAGCAGCCGTGCTGACACCGAGCACACCTCCCGCTGCGAAGAAACCTGCAGAGGCTGGTGCAGCTCATCTCTCGGGGTAGCTGTGGGGAAGACGGGGTGGGATTTGCTTCCCAGCTCAGAGTCCTGTTCAGAGACGGCCAGCGGCTCGCGTGCGTGCTCTCTTCACCGCTGGGACGCTGCTCCCCGATCGCATCTTGAAATCACATATTTTCTTTACACAAATTAAAAACTGCTGTGGCCGTGCTCACGGGTGATTTTGTCTGTGGACTGTTTCTTCCCGCCCTCCCTGCTTCGTTTGAGGCAATTGAGTGGGCCCCGCAACCAGGGTAAATGCGCACGTGTCTGCTCTTTGTGACTCCGTGAAGTAGGATATAAACAGGCATCGGCGACCGCAGCCCTCGGCAGGCAGACCGCTGCCCAGAACCAGAGGAGGCCTCACCGAGTCTCGTGAAGTCCACCTCAACGGCCCAGCATCTTGGCTTGCCACTTCCGTAATGGAAAGCTGCGTGTTCCGGGAGCACTTCATCTAACCGAGTCTCCCTCCTGGGACACGCTGGGTACAGGCCTCTGAACAAGGAGCAGAGGCTTCGTCCGGTAGCCCAGCCATCTGCAGGCAGCCACCGGGAAACTTGTAACACGAGAGAAGCCTGTCCCCTCGGAGAGAGAAGTAATGGAGTGATGTCATGAGAAATTTAGGCTGAAGAGCAGCAAATGTCCTGCTGGTGACAGCTGTCCCGCACAGATGAGTTTCCCCTGGAGAACGACTTGAGTCACTTAAGCCCAAGCCAGAGAGAAGCGGGAGCAGTCCCCTAGGGACACACTCAGTTACCCAATAGTCATTTTTCCTTTAGGTTCCGGGAGCCCTGTGACGAAAGCTGTCTTCTGACTCAGTGCCCTCTTAGACACAAGTTCCCGAGATCCCACAGTTAGTCCGTGATGTCACCGAGGTTCCCAAAACAGAACAGGGTGGCCGCCCTGTGTTGCATCATAAATCAGGTGTCGTCTTGACCTCTTGACCTAGGAGCGCTGCCCAGGATTGATTCCAAACCAAGGAAAACTCAAGAGAAAGAAAATGGAATTAAAGGGATGAAAACAGGGCAGGAGAGTTAGAGTTTCCCTGGCTGCCTGCTGGGAAAATGTGTAGAGGCTTCTTGCTTGTGATCCTGTTTGTGTTCCGGGCTGTAAGATGCACGGTCTCGGGGATGGTGGGACTTGCCACCAGCTGGCAGGCTCTTCCCCGGTGCTTGATGGGACTCTGGGCCAAGCAGGCCCTGCTCTCTGTCGGATTCTGGCTCCCTCCCACCCCCACCCTTTTCTGGTGATGTTTTGCGTGTGGATAGCTCCTTTCTCTAAGAAATGCTCAGCGCTTTATAAAATCTGAACATCACACCAAGCCTTTTAGGGAGGGAGATACAAATTACCATAAAAATAAAATAAAGCCTCTAATTCCTGGCTGTTTTCCTATTAAACAAAATCTGGCCAGGATGGTACAGCCAGCTTGGGTTGTGAGTCTGATGCATGACATCGGGAAATTCCTCTTCCGCCCCCGTAGACCACAGAACCCGCAGCTGGTCCCTGGTCCTACGGCGTCCCTCCTAACGTAGGGTCAGGGCCTCCCCTCGTGTCAGCTGCACATTTGATCTCTTCCCTCGTCGCTGCTGGGGCTGCCAGGGAGACAGATGCATGCTCCGTGCCCGCAGCCGGGCCACTGCCGGGGCATCTTCATCTGAGAGCAGCAACCGCAGCTTCTGTTTCTCGGCACCCGGTGGTAGGACTGCTTTTTTTTTTCTCTAACCACGAAGATGATATCCCTTTTGAAATGACAAGCAGATACTTGCTGTGGAGTTAAAGCACAGGGTTTAGGACTGGACAGGACTTTTCAGAACCTGGCCAAGGACGCTCCGTGACCGCACCAACCTGCCGCTGTGTTTTACTGGCCGTAAATCTTAGCCAGGAATTCAGGGCTGAGCTACTTTGCTGACAGCGCTTGTAAAACGGAGGAAGTAAATATAACAACGTACCATGAAGAAAAACCCCCTTAGTTGTTTGCTGCCCTTTTTTGATTTTTAGTAACCTGCCAGGCACTGTCCTGGAAACTTTCTATGTCATCCTTCATCCTCCCCACAGCCCTGCAGGAGAGGGATGCTCTTCCCATTGCAGAGACTGGCAGCTGAGTCCCCCAAGCAAGGTAGAGTGAGGTAATAGGCCTTGGAAGTAGCAGAACCAGAATTCAGACCACGGGTGAGCCCTTAAACTGTGTGCTTATTCCTCCGCCATGATGGATGTAGGCCCAATAGTTGCCGGGCATCCCTGAGAGCCTGGACCCCTGCGCTCGCTCCTGCGGAGCTGGCCGCCCTGCTCACCCTAAGCCCCTGCTGGAGCTCACCCTAGGCCCTGCTCACCCTAGGCCCTGCTCACCCTAGGCCCCTGCCAGGCCCCCGTGTTTGTCCTCTGCTTTCCCGTATTCGAGGGCAGGCCTCTGCATCTCCTCTCATCATTAGCATCTCCAACTGGCCCTTTAACTAAGGAAGCTCATTTTGGGGACCAGAACCCAGTTTTTGGCAAGTTGGATATATCTCATCCACCCTTCCTGTGACCCAGACCGTGTTTCCTGGTGGTATCCCAGCAAACTCCGGTGGGTGGTGGCCCCTTCCTCTTCATGCTTACCTGTGAGTACAACTGGGGGCCCCGAGGACGCGCAAAGTCAGCATCACGCTTCATAGTTCATGAGGGTACTGCTGCGGCGAGCAGGTGGCCCGAAGAAACGGGTCGGGTGGTGCCCTGGAAGCGCCTCGATGACAGGCAGGCCGCCTCAGAACAGCAGCTAGCGATCATGTATCCTCCACCGTGAAACCTGGTCCACTGACTTCGGTGGCATTTGGATCACAGCCCGTAACCCTGACGTTTCCCGAGTCTGCGGCCTCCTGGCCCCTGTGGCTGGCCCTGCTCAGTGCGTGGCTCTGTGCCCTGAATCGCCACGCAACAGGGTGCTGTGCTGAGTGGAGGCCCCGGGGGGCCTGTGGAGGAATCCCGCACGTGATGGGTCTCTGCCCCGCTGAGTCTGGCAGCTTTTACTTGGCTGCGGAATATCCAAGACCCACATTGCCTTTTCTGGTCATAAACACTTGGTAAGTGTTGAATCTGAAGTCTCGATTGCTTTATTTTTCTGAGCGATGGTTTTGAAAAAGCTGAATGTTTCCATAGCGATGCATTTTGTTGATTTGAATCTTTACTTAACACGAGTCAGCCCCGCGCTGCCCTCGGACGGGCCTGGGCTGTAGCCGTGCCCCTCTCCCCATCTCCTCTTTGGAAAGAACCCTCGCATGAGGCCTTAGGTGGCTGCTGGAGCCCAGCCTGGCACGCGGCGCCCCGTGTGAGGTCAGCAGGGAGATGACGCGGGCGTTCGTCCCTCAGAGTGGAGTGGGCTCCTCTCCAGCAGGCTTCGGCCCGTGCCCCTGTGCAGTGCCCTGCCAGCCTCCTCTTTGCTGTTCGGTCGGTGAGGGGCCGTGCGTCCGGGAGCAGTGTGGGGAGCAGGGGCACTTAGACGGGACGCTTGCAGCAGCATTCCTGGAAAGCCGTTTTTCTCAGTGCTGCGCACAGTGTGAGTGACCGCATCGTCGTTACAGAAGCGTCTGTGCCGTCACCCCAGCCCGTCACACTCCTGGACGCCTGGTCCCCTTTCTCCTGGGGCCTCCAGAAGCGTGGACGTGTTCAGGCAGGATCCTGGCCTCTCATCCCACCAGCTGTCCCTGTGGACGCAGATTACAGGTTTCTGAGCAGAAGCAAAGGTGAACGCCAGAAGGGGCTTCCCTGACCTGCGTTGGGCCTGGGGGCTCGGGGGCTCAGGCATCTGGCTCGTCCCATGGTCGCACGGGTCACGGGCTGGCGCTCCGCTCAGAGTCGGCCTCGGTTTCTCCCTCCGCCCCTGCTCCTACTCCTGGGGCTGCAGGGGCTGCATTCTTGGTCCTCCCACGGGAGCAGCAGAGACCCCAGG
This sequence comes from Canis lupus dingo, assembly GCF_003254725.2. Classification (NCBI taxonomy): domain Eukaryota; kingdom Metazoa; phylum Chordata; class Mammalia; order Carnivora; family Canidae; genus Canis; species Canis lupus. The sequence goes on along the minus strand of NC_064260.1, from coordinate 25,790,491 downwards.
AGCGGCCTGCGGGGCAGCACACGTGGTGGCCGGGACGCCCCTGCGCAGGCCGGCGGAAGCCGTGCGCCCCGGGCACTGTAGGGCCGGCTGCCCCGTCCCGGGCCGTGGTGACCCATCTGTCCCTGTGCCGCCAGCCCCCATCCTGTGCCCGCCTGTGCTTGGAGAACGGCACAGGTGGGGCCCTCCAGGAGGGGAGTGCGCACCCCCCAAGAACACGCCTCCCTGCCAGAGGAACGTGGGAGGGGTGGATAGGGACGCCGCGGCGGGGGGGGGGGGGGGGGGGGGGGGCGCTTCCCCCTCTGGCCCCGGGATGCCCAGGCAGGCCCCCGAGAATGCCTTCCGTGCCCTCGCCCTCCCTGGGGAGAGGAAACTGCAGTGTTTCCTCTGCAATGTCGGGGATTGGCCACCGGCTTCCTCTGCACCGTCTCTGGCAGGAGCCTGTGGTCCCTGCACCTGCGGGAGGCAGCGAGCAGGAGGCCCGCGGGAGGTACGGAGGCCCCGGGCCAAGCCGGGGCATGGGTGGGCCCGGAGCCTGCAGGCTGCTCGCCCCCGCCCCGACCAGGAGGCTGAGGTCCAGGGCTGCTCAGCGCCGGGCACCCGGGCACCAGGAGTGGTGGGGACACGGTGGGGACACTGCAGCCGAGCGGGGGCAGGGAGCCGGGTGGCTTCAGCTCGTGGCCCGCCCCCCCTGCCAGGCCTCCTTTGTGGCTGGTCACCCAGGCTGCTGGCCCCAAGTGGGACGCCGCACGTGCCCTGGTGACCGCAGCCCGGCCTCCCGTGGGCGAATTGTGCCTCTGCCGTCCACCGCGGCCCTGTGCCCTGCCTGTGCCCCTGCCTGTCCCCCTGGCAGGCTCCGGGGCCCCACAGCTTTGCGGGCAACAGCGAGGGAGGCCCAGGAGCTTCGGGAGGAGGATGGGCGAAATGAAAATTGTCCACAACTGGGGTCCATCGTGTCAAGATCCGGCTGCACTTAGGCGTCTCCTGGGACATTCCGAGGCCACGCGGCCGAGCGCTCCCAGGTGCCAGAGCGGCCTGGCCTCAGGGCCCCGTGCTCCCCGCGGCCCCGCCACATGCTCCGGGCTTGGTCCCCTCGCGCCCCCCCGCCTAACCCCACTGCCTGTCTCTCCCGGGGCCGCCTTGGAGGGTCCCCAGCCTGGGGGACAGGTCGCCAGCCAGGCTCGGACGCACCCCCACAGTCCCGTGGTTTTCTCGTCCTTGCTGGCACTAAGTTCTGTACAGAACGCCTCGGCCTGGAAGGTTAAACAGGATTGCCAGGCTGGAACGCGGTTCAGGACCAGGGCTCTTACGTCCACAGAGCGTGTGTGAGATGCAGCGGGGAACATACAAGAGGAGGACACGACCCTCCCGTCACAGATGAAAGTAAGCCAGCATGGCTTTCATTTTCTTTCTCAAAAATTTTTTTTGTTTTTATTAAAAAAAAATTGTTTTTATTCCTGACTACAAAAGGAGTATGTGTTCTTTTGCAAGAAATTAAAAAGATAAGAGGAAAATCACTTGTAACTTTACAACCAGAGACCATAAATAGCTCTTCACGTTTTGCAGTGTTTTTTCTACATATTTGTAGCTTAAAACAAAAAAAGAAAAAACAAAGCAACTTTGTACGGAACTCCTCCTTTCCTAGCCTTTTCTATTAAGAATATCGGTGCAAAAAAAAAAAAAAATCAGTGCGTCCTTTCACGAAGATGGTGCTGAAGACGAAGAAGGAAGCCCCTGCCCCTCCCAAAGCCGAAGCCAAAAAGCAAAGGCTTTGAAAGCTAAGACAGCGGTGCTGAAAGGCTGCACAGTCACCAAGAGAAGATCCGCATGTCACCTACATTCCAATCGCCCAAGACCCTGCGCCCCAAAGTCAGCCCAAGTATCCTCAAAAGCGTACCCCCAGGAGAAACAAGCTTGATCACTATGCCATCAAGTTCCCCTGACTACTGACTCAGCCATGAGGAAAACAGAAGAGAACAGCACCCTTGTGTTCATTGTGGACGTCAAGGCCAATGAGCACCAGGTCAAACAGGCTGTGAAGAAGCTCTATGACATTGATGTGGCCAAGGTCAGCACCTTGATCAGACTGGGATCATCTAAACTGAGTCCAGCCGGCTATAAATCTAAATATAGATTTTTTCACCATAAAAAAAAAAGATCATCAGTGTGTGACTTTTTTAATATTTTTTTTATTCATGAGAGACACAGAGAGGCAGAGACACAGGCAGAGGGAGAAGCAGGCTCCCTGCGGGGACTCAATCCCAGGACCCTGGGGTCACCCCCAGAGCTGAAGGCGATGCTAACCCACTGAGCCCCTGGGCTGCTCTTCCATCGGGACATTAATCACTCTCCATTACATGGCTCTGCGTGGCCGCGTAGTGTTGTGTCTGGTCGTGGTGGTCTCTAACCTGTGCCATCACGTTGGATATTTAGATCGTTGTTGACGTTGGGGTGGTGTTTGCTGTTATCAGTAACCGGTCAGTTTTGGAAATCAGGAGAGGGGCCCGTGGGAGGCCGGGTGGCGTCGTAGCTAAGAGCCCAGGCTTTGGCCTCATTCAGACTTCAGTTCAAATGAAAAGAACAGGTAACGTTTCTACAGAGCCTGGATATGGCGCCCAGGCTGTGTTCAGTGCCGCACGTGTATCGCCTCATGACTATTAACCGTCACAGCCGCCTGGGGCCAGGAGCTATTTTTATCCTCATTTTGCAACTCAGGAAACAGAAGCACCTCCTCACTTAGGCTGCTGTCCTGTGGCTGGCCTTCGTGCCCGTCCATTATTATTTCCTAGAATACGTCCCTAAAAGCACGGTCCTCGCCCGGATTTGGAAGGCTCTGTGTATCCATGAGGCCTCGAATCTATGGTGTCCGTGGCTTTCCAGAAAGGGCTCGCCAGCTTTTCCTACCAGTGGTGCTGAGCACACCTGAGAACCCCCAGCTGCGCTCTGAGCACCGGGAGTAGCCGGCCCGGGCTCAGGCCCCACGCAGGGCCCCCCGCGAGGCCTCTCTGTCCAGGAAGGAAGGGGCAGCTGGCCGCCCTGCCCGGAGCACGCCAGCCCTCAGTCCGTCCGTCTCGGGCAGCGTCAGCCTTGAGGCTGTGTCTTGTGTCATTTGCTGAGAAAACAAGACCCACACTTGGCAAAGGAGCTCGATGACAAGGTGGATGTGAAGCACGGGGCCCAGACAGCGCTGCTGCGCTCGGAGCAGCATGAGATGGGATTTGGGGCGGCCGTGGGGAAGGGCTGCGCTCGGGGGCAGCAGCCAGTGGAGAGGGCTGTCGGGCGGTGGCGGCCTAGGTGGCCTGCTGAGGGGCCTGGCCAGCGGGAGGGGGCTGCGAGGCCGCTTTCAGGAGGAGCGAGGGGCAGGGCAGCCCCTGGGGACCCCAGGATCGCAGGAGCCAGACCCCCACAGGCCGAGCCACGGGTGAGAACAGCGGCGGCCCTGACCGAGCTGGGAGGGAGGCCCCGGCTGCGGCCACCACCGCCCACGCCCGCACCCACACCCACACCCACCACTGCTCCTGCGCCCCCACGGAGGCCCGGGCCCCGACCCGCCCTGAGCTCAAATGCCGGGCCCTAACCCGGTGCCTCCTGCAAGCCGCCACCAGGGAAGTCCGCGCGACCGGGGACCCCGGGGTCGTGCCCTGGGCCGATGCGGGGCCAGACCGCTGAGCCACCGGTGTCCCTGGGGGAGCTTCTTTGACCAAAACCCACGGTAAAAAAAAAAAAAAGCCTGCGTCCCCGCCCCCGCGGCGTGTTCCGCTCCAGCCGAGGCGCCCGAAGCTGCTTCCCGCGCCGGCCCTCGGGTGCCCCGTCCCGCCGGGTCACCGCGGCCTCCCTCGGGCCTCCCGCTGCCTGGGCCCCGGGGCGGCCGCCCGTCGCACGGCCTCGCACCTGGGCCCGCCGCCAGCCCCTGCGCCCCCCGCCCAGGCTCGGGCGCGGTCGGGGGCTCGGGAGCCCGGGACTCCGTGCGCTGCGGCGGCGGCGGCGGGCCTGGGAGCGACCCCAGCTCCGTGTGCGGGGCCTGTGGCGGGGACAGCGGGGCCAGAGCGGGACAGGCCGCGCGCAGCTGGGCCCGGGAGGACCCCCGCGGCCCCGACGGGCAGGCCACGGGCGCGGCAGCACGCGGTGCCCACGCGGTGCCCACGCGGCGGCGGGCGGGGCACAGGCGGGGCACAGGCGGGGCCTCCCGGCGGCCGCGGGGACAGGCAGGGCGCTGGCCGCGGCTCCGGGGCTGCTGTGCTGGCCGCGCCCTCGCCACCACCGGGCCGGGCCGCAGGCTGCGGCGGGAGCCCCGGGCCCGGGCGGGGACGGGGCGGCGGCGCAGGTCCCGGGCAGCCGGCGCTCCGGAGGGCATCCGCGGTCGTGGGCCGCTCCCTCCAGGCCCGGCCCGCCGCGCACCCGTCCCACCCCCTGCCCCTGCCCCTGCCCCTGCCCCTGCCCGGGTCCGGCCTCGGTCGCGGGACACACGGGACGCCGCGGGGCGGGGCGCGGCGCGGGCCGTCCAGGCGGCGGTTTCTGACGGGCGCAGCGGAGCGGCGGGGAGCAGCCCTGGGGCCGGGACCGGCACCGCGGACTGTGGGGTGGGCCTCGGGGTCCCCTGGGAGCACAGCGGCCCTGCTGCCCCGGGTGTCTGCAGGCCGGTGACACCTGCTGGGCAGCCCTGGCTCCCACCCCGCCTTGGCAGGCTCTCCCTCTCCGCGCCTCTGGGCTCCCTCCCTCCCTCTTCCCCTATTCTTCTCTCCCTCCCCCTTCCTCCTCCCTCCCTCTCCCTCCCCCTTTTCCTCCCTCCCTCTCCCTCCCCCCTTTTCCTCCCTCCCTCTCCCTCCCCCTTTTCCTCCCTCCCTCTCCCTCCCCCTCCCCCTTTTCTCCCTCCCCCTCCCCCTTTTCCTCCCTCCCCCCTTTTTTCTCCCTCCCCCTCCCCCTTTTCCTCCCTCCCCCCTTTTTCTCCCTCCCCCTCCCCCTTTTCCTCCCTCCCTCTCTCTCCCTCCCCCTTTTCTCCCTCCCCCTCCCCCCTTTTCTCCCTCCCCCTCCCCCCTTTTTCTCCCTCCTTCTCCCTCCTCTCCCTCCTTCTCCCTCCTCTCCCTCCTTCTCCCTCCTCTCCCTCCTTCTCCCTCCTCTCCCTCCTTCTCCCTCCTTCTCCCTCCTCTCCCTCCTCTCCCTCCTTCTCCCTCCTCTCCCTCCTTCTCCCTCCTCTCCCTCCTTCTCCCTCCTCTCCCTCCTTCTCCCTCCTCTCCCTCCTCTCCCTCCTCTCCCTCCTCTCCCTCCTTCTCCCTCCTCTCCCTCCTTCTCCCTCCTTCTCCCTCCTTCTCCCTCCTTCTCCCTCCTTCTCCCTCCTTCTCCCTCCCCCCTCTCCTTCTCCCTCCTTCTCCCTCCCCCCTCTCCTTCTCCCTCCTTCTCCCTCCTTCTCCCTCCCCCCCTCCTTCTCCCCCCCCTCTCCTTCTCCCCCCTCCCTCCCCCCTCTCCTTCTCCCCCTCCCTCCCCCCTCCCCCTCCCCCTCCCCTCCCCCTCTCCCTCCCTCCCCCTCCCCCTCCCTCCCTCCCTTCCTCCCATGCACACTGACACCTCCTCTTGGAGCTTACTGAGGATTGTCATGGCAACTCTCCAGCAAAATTATCAAAACACTTCTGTGCTCACACTAGTACCAGACGAAGTGCTAATTCTGAGCAAGGCGGAAGCAGAGGCCAAAGCCATAGGCTCTGCAGGGAGGCTCCTGGGGGCACGAGGTGAGGGTGGCTCAGCAGGCCCGACAGCCTGGCACCCAGGTGGTAGTTGTTGCTGACCCCTCCCTCCCCCTCCACCACATTCACATTTCCCACTGCACCCACCCAGTTGCACGCACTCACATGTGCACACGGACTTGCACAGTGGGGACCAAACACCCCCATAAAACAGCAACATCTGGAGTAGCTGTCACCACGTTCAGCCTTTGGAGGCTTGAGATCAACTCTGGGGAGACTCCTAGGTGTGTGCGGGGGACCCAACTGGCCAGGGCTCCGAGCTGGCCACCGGCCCGGCGCGGGGGGGGGGGGGGGGGGCGGGGGAGGCAAAGTGGTCGCAGGAGGGGACCTGACCGCCCCCCCCCCCGCCCCCAGACGCAGAGGCACACCTGTGAGCAGAACTGCTCCACCCTGGCGCTGCCAGCCTTGCAGGGGGCCTCCGTGGCGCCCAGCCTCTGCTCCCAGGACGACCCGGCCGGGGTGCTGCAGGCTCCTTGGCAACGGAGCCCTGTTAATAGCTGAAGAACTGGTGGTTGCTTTTTTTAAACCTAGGCTCTGCCCAAAAGCCAGAGCGTGGGTGGGGCTGGTGGGGGAGGTGGTGGCCAGGCCCCTAGGTGGTCTGGTCCCATCCTCTTGCCCCATCTGCTCCCCGGCAGCCCCCAGGGATGTGAGCCTGCCCCGCAGCCTGCACCTGAGCCGTTGGCCACCGTCCGCACCAGGGGAAGCATCTACGGCCTGTGGATGGGTTACCTCGTCCCTGAGCCTCTGAGGATCCTGACGTTAGGGCTGGTGGCCCCAGAAAGCCAGCCAGGGGTGGGGGCAGCTGCTCCAAGGCCTTGGAGCCCCGGGTGAGCTAGCCGATCCGTAGCCCCCTGCATGTCGGACCCGTCGGGTGCCGTGGGCCGCACAGCAGGGGACAGGAGACAGGTGCTCAGGTGGTGAGCACGCCTGCTGCCTGCCGGGGCTGGGTACACGAGGCGCTGAGAGTGGCCCCGCCAAGCCCCGGAGCACCGATTCCCCCTTCTGGTGACTAGGCACCCCCCAGGCACACACAAAGCAGCAGGGGCGGGGTGTGGACCCCGGGCCGCTCCAACCCCCGTAACGGCTGTCCCCTGCGCCGTGGGCCCAGGGGAGGCCACTGCATCCGTCCCGGAGAGCCCACGCCGACCGCAAGGCCCAGAGGCCAAGAGCCCCCGCCGACGCCGGGGCGCCCCATTCCCCCCACCGGCAGCCTGAGCACCCTTGGAGGGAGGCGGGCTTGGGCGGCGCCCCTTACACAGCTGATACCCGGGCCCCCTAGGAGCACGTGTGGCAGGAACGCTGGGACGCAGCCTACCGGAGCCAGCCAGCCGCTTTGTCTGCTCCCTCCCTGGCCCTGGGAGTCAGGCAGACTGAGGATTCCCGAACCCTCCAGCGCCCGTGGAGCCGAGCTTCCTGCGGGGAGGGTTGAGCAGGAGCTAGTGCCACCAGGCGGGACGAGAGTGTCATGCTGGCGACGCCGCCCAGCCGCGCTGCTTGGGTGCTGGGGTGCTGGCGGGCTGGCCTGCTCAGGGCAGGGAGTGAGCTCGCGCCACAGCGACCTTGGACCCCAGGGCCATGTTGCCCGACCCACCGGGGACTTGGGCTGACTCCTGCGGGTCTGGAGGGCACAGCGGGGCTGGGGCGCCCGGCGTGGAGGCGGGGGTCGGTTGGGGCGGGAGCTCAGAGGCCGTCCCTGGGGGGGGCCGCCTCTCTCCCGGCGCCTCCCTCCCCCGTAAGGCCCAGTGAGCAGGCCCCAGGCCCAACCCCCAGGGCCAGTGGGGGAGAACAGGGCCAGCCTCCTCGCTGTGAGGCCCCCTTCCTACTTTGACCTCCTGGGGCCGGGGATGGGGAGTCTCTCATCTGGGGGAGCTGAGCGGAGTGGCCTAGGGTGCCCCAGGCCATGGTGGCTTGGGGACTGGGGGTCCAGAGGCGCTGGCAGGGGAGCCGCGGTGGCGCTGGCGTGGCCCTGGGAGCGAGGTCTCGGTGGGGGGGAGCAGAGTGGAGGTGCACCTGCCAGGTGCCTGCGCTGGCCCGGCTGCTGGGGGAGGCGGCCCCCCTGATGGGGAACAAGCGGGTTAGAAGGCTGCTCATGCTGCGGTGACCGAGGCTCAGCGCTAAGTCGGGGGCCAGGGGAGGCTGCTCCAACAGCGGGGCGAGCGGCTTGCCCCAGGCCACGCGGGACGGTCAGGTGGGCCGGTCGAGGGGGAGTCTATGGACTCCCACTCTCATCAGCTTCCTCCTCCTAGAAGCATCCTTCTCTTGCCTTCGGACACGCTCCCCTGGTTTCCCTGTCACCGTGTTGGACGTTGCTCCTCCGAGTCATTGACTGGCTCACCGTCCCCGCAGGGGTGGCTGCCCCCAGTGCGCCTTCCTCCTCCCTCACTCCTCCCGGCTCTTCCAGCGTCCTGCTTGGCCTGGGTGGCTAAGGGCTCTCTTGGCTGGGACAAGGCTGAGTGTCGCTAGGATAGAGACCCGAAACCAGAGTAGTCAAGAATACCCAGTTGACGGCTTCCTCAGGGAACAGGTCCAGGGGAAGTGTTTCGGGGGGTGGTAGCTCCGCCCCAAGGGCCTGCAGGGATCCTCTAACCCAGAGGCCACTTAGTCCCTATGAGGGAAGTCATGGGAGCCTGGGGCAGGAATTTCCTCTAGCACTTGGACCACCGACTTGGCTCACATTCCACAGATGATCTTTTGACACATGGCCCTACCTTAGCTGCAAGGGAGGCTGGGAAATGTGACCCACCTGGGGAACAGCCAGCAGCTCCGCCACCGTCCAGTTGTAGAACGGTGGAGGAGGTTCCGCCCTGCGCCTCCCGGCCCTCGACTGCCCCCGGCAAGGTGGCCCATGGGCATTCCTCCCCAGCACCGCCGACGGGGCAGCAGAGCCTGTCTTCCCTGAGCACCGGAACACGCGTGAGCTCTGAAGCCCAGCCGTGCGGTTTTGCAGTTTCGTGGGCCTCCGTCAGCCCAGGCGCAGCCACCCCCACCCCCAGCTCCTCCTGCTCGCCCCGGTCTGCCTGCCCTGCCCGCTCCCCTCTCTCAGGTTAAATGAAAGTTACCCTCAAGGCATCGAAAATAATGGACCACAGGGCCAGGCAACAAGCGAGCGACTGCAGCACTTCGCCACAGAGGCCCCGCCTGCGCGGCCCGGTGCGCGGCCTGCAGCCCAGCCTGGCACGAGCCCCGCGGCCTGACCTGCTCTTCGGACAGGACCAGCTGGGCTGCCCATCCCGACGGCGGCCTCCCCTCTGCTCCTCTCTTCCTGCAAGCTAGCCAGTCTCTGCCCTGGAGGACCTTGCTAAAAGCATCGTTGAGCAGTCACCACGTGCAAGTATTTCTGGCTCTTTCCAACCATCGTCTTTCGAGAATTACAGGCTCAGTGGGCATGTGGCCCGTCTTCCAAATGATCACAGGTAATGCTTTTAATAAATGTTTTGTCACAGCATAACAAGGGTTACCAGCTTTCCATCCTCTGCTCCTTGTTTCCGATTGCTCACCACCTGTTGGCCAAGCCAGTGCCACATATTTTAGGTTTATTTATTTATTTATTTATTTATTTATTTTTATTTATTTGACAGAGAAGGAGAGAGAAAGCGTGCAAAAACGCAAGCCAGGGTAGTGGCAGGGAGAGGGAGAGGGAGAAGCAGGCTCCGCCCTGGGCAGGGAGCCCGATGTGGGGGTCGATCCTAGGACCCTGAGATCATGACCTGAGCCCAAGGCTCTTCACCGACTAAGGCACCCAGCGCCCCTATTTTAGGGTTTTTATACCTGGCAGTTTTGCATTGCTGGTACCAATTTCTGTATTAGAGTATTGCTAAACTGCTGTTTAAAAAATCCCAAATACAATGACTTTAAGATTAGATAAATTACCTTTTTGTCACATGATACAGTTCTGATAGGAGCACTGCAGGCCCTGCCGCCTCAGGTGGGGGGTTTTGAGGGTAAGCGGCAGGCTCCAGGCCCCACCCCTTGCCAGCCTGCTCTCCCCCCCTCCCAATCCCTGGCTCACACTTGCCGGCCTGGCACTTGCTCAGGCCAGATCCGTGGAAGCAAAGCTGGGTGCCTCCCAGCAGCCCATCCAGTCGTCTCACTGTACCTCCAAACAAATCTCACATCTGCCATTTCCCTACCTGCCCACTGCCCTCACCCAGTCCACGTCATCCGAGCCTCATATCTGGGGGTGACGTCACACTCTTGTAAGTGGGCTCCCTGCTTCTTCCCCAAGCCCCCCAGTCGGCGCAGCACATGGCAACCAGGGTGAGCTTTTAGACACGTGACTGGGCGCTTGCAGCCTCTGTGCCTGGGCTCCCGCGCCTCAGCACTGCCTTAGGATCAAACCGTGGCTGCCCAGGCCTCCCCTGGCTGGCCTCCTCCTTGCCCCCTCCCTCTCTGCGTCAGCCACTTGGGTTTTGTCACTGCTCCTGGAAGGAGCCATGCTCTCCCTGCCCTAGAGCTTCTGCACCGGTCCTGGCTGCCTGGAGCACCCTCCTGTCCCGCCGTCACACTCCCGTTCCTTCTCTGCCCAGGGCACAGGGCCCCGCTGGAGCACCTGGGGGCATCTCAGTCCCGCTGCCAGCCGCCGTGCCTGGGGGAGCTGCCGGGCTCCTCTGTGCCGAGGCCCGTGTGTAAATGACCGCGACACAGTGTGGTTCCCCTGGCTGGTGAGTGGCGGCCGGAGTGGGCCTAGTGGGCCGCAGCGGGGTCACTCCTGTGTCTCGGGGTCACCTTAACTGTGGGCGCTGAGGGGCCTCCCGGCCGGGCCGCACTCACCACCCCGCCGCCCTTGCACCCGGGAACGGGAACGCAGGTGTGTTCAGGGACTTACTGCTGAGGGCGGGGGCACTCCGAGCTGGCCCGCGGGGCCCCAGTGAGGCTGAGGCCGGCCTGGGCGCGCTGGCGGGTGGCGGGCGTCCACCGGGGACTCGCGGGTGGGCCGGGCAGGGTGCCGGGGGCGCTAGGGTGGTGGGGCTGAGGGCGGGGGGCGAGGGGATGGGGGGGACGGGTGACCGCGGCCGGTGCTGGGGGCGCTGCTGTCCGGGCGCCTGGGGCGTCGTGGTTCCGAGTGATGAGGGCGGGGGCGGGGCGGCGGGGGGGGGCGGGGGGCGGGGGGCAGGGAGGAGGGGGGCGGGGCCGGCCGGCAGCGGGGAGGCGGGGCCCAGACGAGCGCGGCTGCCTCCGGTGCCGGGCCCTGCGAGCCGGAGCCGCTGGCCTGCCCTCCCCGCGCCGGCCCCCCCCGAGGCCCCCCCCGCTGTTCCCCCGCTGTCCCCCCTGGGCGGCGGGCCCTGCCCCCTCCCCCCTCCCCGCCCCCTCCCTCCCTCTTCCCGCCCCCCCCCCCCCCCCGCCGCCGCTCCCGGAGCGCCGCGGGCGGGGCGTGCCTTCCGGAGGGGGCCGGGCGGGTGCTCCGGGGCGGCGGGGCGGCGCCAGGCGGAAGGGCGCGGGGCGCGCAGGCTCTCCGGGCGGGGGCTGCGGCGGCGCCCGCGGCGAGTGGGCAGGAGCGGGCTATATAAGCGGCGCGCGGGCCCCGCGGGGCAGACGGCGACAGCCGCGGCGCGGAGCCCAGGGACCGGAGCGCAGCCCCGCGCCCCCCGCCCCCGCGCCCCCGCCGGGCCCCCGCCCGCCGCCCGAGTCCGCCGCCGGGCCCGCCAGGGCCGCCGCCGCCCCGCAGCAGATTTGGAGCCCCCGGCCCGCGAGCCCCAGGCCGCCGCCCCCCGGGGCGCCCCGCCGCCGCCGCCGCCGCCCCCCGAGCGCCCCGCCGCCCCGCCGCCCGGCCCCGAGCCCGCGGGCAGCGCCATGGCGGCCGCCGCGCCCGTGGAGCCGCCGCGCGTGGGCTGCAGCTACCAGGCGGTGATGCCGCCCTGCGCCGGCCTGGCCCCCGAGCTCCCGCAGCCCGCGCGGCCCGCCCGCCCCGCCCGCGGCAAGGCCCGGCTGCGGCGGCCGCGCCAGTCCCGCTTCAAGACGCAGCCGGTGACCTTCGACGAGATCCAGGAGGTGGAGGAGGAGGGCGCGTCCCCGCTGGAGGAGGAGAAGGCGCGGCGCTCGTTCCTGCAGAGCCTGGAGTGCCTGCGCCGCAGCACGCAGAGCCTGTCGCTGCAGAGGGAGCCGCTGGGCGCCTGCAGGCTCCGCAACAGCCTGGACTCCAGCGACTCGGACTCGGCCGTGTGACGGCGGGGGGCCCGCGGGGCGGGGGGCGCGCTCCGCCGCCGCTGCCCGCACGGACGCTCGCTCGGACGGACGCACGGACGGCGCGAAGGGCGTGTGCGGGGGGCGCCCGCCGCAGCCCGCAGCCCGCAGCCCGCAGCCCGCCCGCCCCGTTCCCGGCCCCGCGCCCCGCGCCCCGCGCCCGCCGCACGCCCCGTCGGAGCTGCCGGGCGCGGACGGGCCGGGCGCCGCGGGACGGATATTTATTTTTGCATCGCGGCGGCGGACGGCGGCGCTGACGCCACGACCTTCGTCCCGGGGCCGGTCGGGGGCTCCCGAGTCGAGACGAATAAAGTCCGTCTATTTGCACGCCGCGTTCCTCCAAGCTCTTGACTCCTCCAAGCCTCGGGGCGCAGGCTCAGGACGCGGGGGCGGGCAGCGCTGGGGCGGCTCCGACCTCCCGTCCCGGGCCGACCCGGCCGCGCCCAGGCTGCGCGGGGCCATCGCCGCCCCCGGGGGTCCGCTCGCGGGGAGCGCTCCTGCCCCGGCCCCGCCCGAGCCCCGGAGCCCTGCGCCCGCGGGGGGAAGGCCGGCGCGGTGCGGACCGAGGGGCGCCTCCTTCCTCGGTGCGGGCGGCCCGTCGGGGGCCCCAGGCGGCGGGCCCTGGGCGGGGACGTGGGCGCTGGGCCCCGTGGAGGGCTCGGTCCGCGCTGACCCAGCGGCGCGCGGGGCCCCGGGCGCTGCCCCCCGCACGTTGCCCCCGCAGCCCCCCGCCGTCCCCGCCGTCTCCCCACGCCCCAGTGCACAGACGACAAAACAAACCTGGGGGACAGGCCGCCAGGTGGGACGCCCCAGCGCGCCCAGGGCCGGCCCCGCGCGAGCCCCCACCCCGGGCCGCAGTGTGGACGCCGGCATCTGGGCGCGCGGCACCCAAACGCCCCCCTGAGCGGCACCTCCCCCAGCGCCGACCCCGCAGAAAAGGGGGGCACAGGGAGGGAAGCAAAGGAGCCACAACGGGCCGGGGCCAGGGCTGAGTCTGCGCCCCCCCCCGCCGCCCCGCCCCAGGTGCCCCTGCTGGGGGGTCGGACCCACCGCCCCTTACCTGCAAGGCCGCGGCCTGGGGCAGCCGAGACTCAGCCTCTGCAGCTGCCAAGGCCCGGCTGCTCTGTGCTCCTTGGGGTGCGAGGAAGGGGGTGAAGCCCAGAACCCCCGACCCTAGTCTATTCCCTCGTCCCTCTCCCCTGTCCACTGTCCCGCTCCTGCCGTGTAAGTGGCGGTGCCGAGCCTTCCCGGAGCGGGCTGGGGGCCTCACCTCCCTCATGCCTGGGATCCCAGCCCCGTTCCGGCAGCGCCCGGGACCCCGCAGCGGGGAGCCTCCTTCGCTGCCCTTCTGCACACCCCTGCCGCAGGGCTCCCCGGCCCCCGCCCATCTCCAGGGGCTTGGCCCAGCGTCCGTGGGGCATCGATCACCCCAGTTTCTGTGTAGCCTCCGGTAGGGCCCAGCCCCCGGTTGGTGCTTCCGAAATCATATAAAGAGTTAAAATCAATAAAGAGGCAGTGAGGAAGAGCGATGCCCACCTTGCCTAGTCCTACTCTGCTTTATTTGTTCATTACCCTACAAAACCAGTCACTCATCCCCACCCCCACCCTGAAATACATATGGTATTTGGGGTCTTGTGCACATTTCTTTTATGAAATGGGTTTATGTTCCAAATACTCTTTTTAATCTGCTTTCGGCCTTCCTGGATTTGTATTTAACATCCATACGTATGGATCTACATCATGGTTTTTATAAGATCCTGCTGAATAGATACTCCACCTCTAATTAAGCCACTTTTCCACTCTTTGGTATAAAAACAATGTCCTATGTGTCCCCGTTTCGTAGTACTGCCTGTGCCTAGCCGTGAGTTCTGAGGGCTGGATACAGACCGAAGTGTGGAAGGGGCGGGGACCCGGAGAGGGGCTTGGGGGGGGTGGGATGTGGGATAATTAGGGGGAGCAGGCTGGGTGTGGGGTGCTGCCCTGGGAACATTCTGTCCTGAGGCAGGAAGAGGGCGGGTGGGGATAGGGGTACTGTGGCCTGAAGGCGTTCCCAGCAGCTCGCAGCTCCCAGGGCGAGGGGCCGGAGGTCAGAGGGTGCAGGAGGAGCCCGAGAGCATGAGAAAGAGGAATGAGGCCCCTCGGGAGCCGGGAGGCGGGAAGTGCAGACAGCGCCTAGAGACGGAGGAGGCTCGGGCCAGCACTGGGTGGGGGGGGGGGGGCGAGCGGGAGGCAGGGAGGCCGAGAAGGTGCTGCGGGGAAGGGCTGGGGCGAGGAGCCAGAGCCTGAGCAGCGGGGGTGGGAGCCTGCTCCGTCTGCCGCCTCCCTCCTCCTCCCCACCTGGGCCTCGCCTACGGCCCAGTCTGGGTGACGGGTTTTCAAACAAGCTGGACAACCCCCAGCCAGGGCCCTCCCCACCCGGGCCTCAGGCGGCCTCGCAGGGCACTGCTGCGCTGGGCCCGGGTGTTGAAGGAAGGGGCCTGTGGCCGCGGGGACCCCCCCTCGGGGCGCCCTGGGGGCCCTGGACCCTCTGGCTGGCAGAGGGAGAGGGGTGACGGACGAGGTGGTGGCTCCACCCCTGGGAGCCTGCTCTCTCCTGAAAACATTTCCCCGGCATTTTACGGATGAGGAAGCTAATAAGGGTTAGAGGGGCCAAGTTTCCAGCCCGGTGCCACACAGCTTGTCAGTGGCAACCAGGGTGGCAACCCCATATAATTTGGGTTTTTTTTCTTTTTAATTTCAGAATGTTTAAATCCTGTGCTCTGTCTAGAGCATGAACCCCAATTCCTTCCCAAAGCCCTGCGGCAGCCTCGAGAATGGGCCTTGCAGACAGGGAGGGGGAGCCGCCCTGGCTCTAGGTCCCTGCCATGCCCACCTCCAGCGTCTCCCCTCCCCCGCCCCCCCATGACCAAGCACTGAGCTGAACGCCAGCACAGATCCGTCCCGGGAGACCCGGATTTCTGATTTGCTTGACTTTGGCTCCAGGATTTCCCAGTGGCTCTGCAGAAGCTTCCGGAGATGCCAGGGCCCCTGTCTTGCCTCCTTCCCAGGGCCCCTCCTGCATGCACCGCCCCGCTGAGCCCCGGGCCTTCCCCGACCCCTTCTTCACTTCCCACAGCCGTGTCTCCAAGGACACCCTTGCACACTTCATCTCCTCTCTCGGGGTCTGCTTCCTGGAGACTCCAGGCCCGCATACCCTTCTGTCCCCCAGCAGGTGGCTGGGACTGCCTGGTGGCTCTCTCAGCACCCACTGGCACAGGGGAGGATGCTGGGCGTCACTTGAGGGGTCCTGCAGAATACATTCAGGTATGGCCCAGCTTGCCAGCAAATACATGTCCCAGCGTTCTGGAAGGCAGTGAGCCCGGTATGGCCTGTGTGTGCGGCCAGAGGGCCAGGGCCTCCCACACAGGCCGTGTCCCCATCCTCCCGGCTTAGGCTTGAGGTCTAGGTCCCAGACGCTCTTATGTGTAGGTCTCAGTGTAAGGTTTTGCCAATGGCATATATTGGGAAGAGCAGCACGTTTCTGCAGGCCTCGGCCTGAAGCGCACCCTCCCACCGCCCCCACGCTCTTTCCCCTTCCTGTGAGTGGGAACATAGACGCACGCGCCTGCAACCCAGCAGCGATCGAGCCGCCCGGGCCAATGGACTAGAGGACGGCAGGGCGACAGGATGGAAGGCCCCCAGGCTCCTGGATGACCTTGTGGAACCCAGCGGCCGCCAATCTGGAACGGCCCTCATAGACCATGACGTGCCAGAGAAACACACGTCCATCTTCTCTGAGCCACTGAACCATCATCGGGTCTCATTATCGTAGCAGCCTTCCCTGACCCTAAACAAACAAACAGCAATACTGGCAGTTTTTTACTGCTGTTATTTTTTTTTAAGATTTTATTTATTCATGAGAGACACAGAGAGAGACAGAGAGGCAGAGACACAGGCAGAGGGAGAAGCAGGCTCCACGCAGGGAGCCGACGTGGGATTCAATCCCGGGACCCCAGGATCACACCCTGGGCTGAAGGCGGCGCTAAACCGCTGGGCCACCCAGGGATCCCCATTACTGCTGTTCTAACGGAACCCCTAAACTGAGGCATCGGCTCAGTGGATTTGCTGCAGGTGGGAAGAGTGCAGGCACTGCGGGCTGGAAGGTTGGAGATGCTCGTTCGACCTTGGCAAAGCGGCTGGTAAAACCATCTTTGTGACGCCTTGGGAGGCTGCTTCTGTGCTGGCTGAGCTCACGGCTCTTAAGAGAAGTGGCTGGAAAGAGCTGGAATATCAGTGTGTCGGTTGCTGGTCTTTGCGGCCGCCAGCAGGTTAAAGAAAAGACAGGAGAGACGGGAGATGGAAAGGAATGGAGAGATCTAGAAGCAAAGCTCCTGGGAGGTGGAAGCCACCCGCCCCGTTTCTGATGCACACGGAGAGAAGTCAGCTGCCGTGGCTCGTGGCTCGTGGCTCGAGCCTTTCGAGCCCAGCGCAGGATCTGGCCCCAGAGCCAGCTTAGGTTAAGGTTATTGTCTTCCCACCAGATCCCGCCGTGTAGCCGTGTAGGGGGGACAGAAGTGAGCTGGGCCAGAGCGGGAAACAAAGCCATAAAGCAGGCTCCAGAACTGTGCTGAGAAAACACCCGGGGGTGGCGATGGGCACCTGGGACCAGCCAGGAGCACTGGACCAGAAGAGAGGCCGGAAGCAACCAGTGAGCACAGTCCTGTGGGCCCCAGGGAGGTCAGACCCTTTGAACACCTACTTCAGAAGTGACCACAGAGGATGACGGGGAAGGGAGAACTTTCCAGAACTGGGTTGGCCAGAGTAGCCTCATCCTCCAGAGCAAGTGCTCAGCGGTTGCCAGGTTGCCAGCACAGTGTGTTGTGCCCTTCGCTCCAGGGTAGCTGACGTGCCGCGGCGTCCTGGCCTTGGGTGTGTGGTGCGGGGACCCAGCAGTCCCCTCGTGGGGACGGGTGCGCTCCTGACCCCACCGCCGGCCCAGCCCACACCAGCCACCTCCCTGGGCACCCCGGTGTGTTCTCTAGAGTCCAGAGCCTATTCCTTGGTTTTTCTCTCTCCCTCTTTTTCCCCCCTTTGGCTCAGTTGTTTTGTTTCTTAAATTCCACATGCGAGTGAAATCATATGGCGTTTGCCTTTGTCTGATCGGCCTACTTTGCTCGGCACGATACCCTCTAGCTCCAGCCACGTCATTGCAAACGGCAAGATTTCTTTTTTATGGCTGAGTAGTATTCCATGCGGGTGCAGGTGTGCGCGCGGGTGTGGGTGCAGGTGCGGGTGCGGGTGCGTGCGTCTGTGCGGGTGCAGGTGCAGGTGCCGGTGTGTGTGCAGGTGCGGGTGCAGGTGCATGCACCGCATCTTCTGTAGGGTCACCAGTCGCAGACAGTGGGCTGCTTCCACGTTGGGCCATTGTCTGTCCTGCTGCTGTAAGCCTAGGGCTGCGGATCCTTTTGAGTCCGTGCTTTTGTGATTTTTGAGCAAACAGCCAGCAGCCCTACGGGATCACAGGTGGCTCCGTTGACCTTCAGGGGACCCCCCACGCTGTCTTCCGAGCGGCTGCACCGGTTTGCGTCCCCCCCAGAGTGCGACGGTTCCTTTCTGTCCACGTCCTCGCCCACACTTCTTGTTTCGCGCGTGTGTGATTTTAGCCCTTCTGACGGGTGAGGTGGTTTCTCGGAACTTTGGCTCGCGTTTCCGGACAAGGAGTGGTCGCGTGTCTCTCCCGTGGTGGTGGCCGCACCAGGGGCTTTTGAGTGCTCCTCTCCCTCCCTTCTCCCCCACCCCCAGCTCTGTCGCCATGCCCCTTTCATGTCCATCGCAGTGCTTGGGCGCTGGGAGGGGCGGCTGGGATGGGGGCGCAGGAGCCGTCCTGAAGCTGACGGGCCCCAGGGCCACGAGGAACCGCATGGGCCTCCGGAGAGGCCTTCTGGCTCCAGACAAGCTGCGCTTCGGCCTAGAGGAAGGCCAGACGGAGTGGGGCGGGCGGCCTTGGAGAAGCCCAGCTCGGCGGCGCCCGGGAGCCAGCGGCCAACCAGAGCACGTCCGCTGGGGCCCCTGAGACCGCTCTCCGCGTCCTTGCCTGCGCAGGGCTAGCCCGGCTCTCCCGGGCCTCCTTGGCGGCGAGCAGGGCCGTGCTTCAGTTTCCCGGAAGACGCAAGCGTGCGGGGCGTGCCGCGCTCAGGCCTGGGCTCCTCGCAGAAGAGTCTAGGCCCGCCTGCGGTCAGCCTCCAAGGTGCAGGCAAGGCCCACGGACCCCGCGACTCAGAGCTGCCCCCGGGGGCCCGTGGCCCCAGCCGGCCGCCAGCGAGAGAAGTGGTCTGCGGCCAGCAGGCGCTCTCCGTCCCGCCCCACGCAGGCTTCCCCACGGCGGCAGAGCCGCTCCCCAGCCCAGGGTGTGCTCCAGCAGCGGGGCTCGGCCGGGCGGGAGGCGAACAAATTTGGATCCCTGAACATCGTCCAGGAAATTGTTTTTCCGAAGAAACCACAAAAGCCCGTAAGTGTTTTGGCCCCAGAACTGCCTCAGCGGAAGACACGTCTTGTGACAACCAGCTCACATGAGGACAGAAGACCCAGGGGACAAAACCGGAGCTGCCTGGGCACCCCTCCGGGTCCTCACAGTCCCCAGCCCCCGTGTGCATTGCCCCGCTCCGTCCTCCCTACCTGGCACCTGCTACAGCCCTGCCTCCTCAGCTGCCCCGTGGCCCGTGGCGGGTGGCCGGTGGCCGGGTGGGCAGGATGAGCCCACAGGTAGGTCCTCACAGCACGAGGAACCACATCCGAGCCTGGTAGAGAGTGTGTGCATCACCCAGAGATCTGGAGGACGGTCGCTTTGGGGTGTCCCTAGTGGAGGGGGTGGAGCATGTCCTGCCCTTGAGGGAATGAGCACCCTCGGGTGCTTAGTGGCCGCACATTGCTAGGGATCCCCCAAGATCTCTTCTGTCCTTTGTCCTACGCGTGACACAGGGCCACTCCCAGCCCACCCCACCCCCGGGATGTTCTAACCGGTGACAGTGATAGGTTTTCTCTATTCGGGGTGAGTCCGAGGTGGGCATCGGCCGCTCGGCCTGTGACGACGGGCATGGAGCTGTGTCGTCTCACGGGGTCTGCACCGGCTTTGGCTTCCCTCACGCACGGGGCCGCGTGGTCCTGGGGGTGCCGGAGCCACAGCTGGGAGGGAGCTTGGCCTGGACGCGCTGGAGGAGTGGCTCCCGGCCTCCTGGCCCGCTCAGGGGAGCACCGCGCCCTGTGCCCTGGTGGCTCTGCTTCCTGGGTGCACCCCCACCAGGACGCCTGGGTCCCCCACCGCGGCCACCGGGTTCCCGCTGCACAGACGCTCCCGGCCTGCATGCGATGGCACCGACACACCCACACCGGCCTTTCCCTTGCGCTGAGCCCTCTTCACCCTGACCGGCTCTGGGCGAGACACTTCCCTCGTGACCCCTGCTGACCGTTGTCGCGATCCTTCACGTGCCCGGGATGGCCTTGCCTGCCTTTCATCCGACCTCTCGAGTTGGCATCGGGTATGCCTCTTGCACCCAGTGGAGAGCTGGACTTTATTTTGAGATTTAGTCTGAAAAATATATGTATATTTAAAAAAATTAGTAAAATAGGGACCTATCACAAGTAAGGGGGTTGTCGACTCCCTGATCAAAAGCCTTCCAACAGGAAAAGCCTCAGGCCCGATGGCCTCCCCGGCGGATCCTACAGAAGAGTTAAGGAGTCAACACCAACACTTCTCAAAAATCTTCCCAAACCAGAAGACGAGGGAACGCTCCCTACCCCGTTTCATGAGGCCGGCATTACCAAAGCTAGAGTAGAAGCCACGAGAAGGGGCGCCTGGGTGGTTCAGTCTGTCCCACCTTCAGGCTCGGATTTGGGGCTCAGGTGCGAGATGGAACCCAGGGGGGCTCGCTGCTCAGCTCATGGCTGCTTAAGGCTTCCTCTCCCCTCCCACCTGCTCCTCCCTCTGGGGCTTGCTCTTGCTTTCTCTCTAAGAAATAAATCTTAAAAAAAAAAAAAAAGAAAAGAAAAGAAACTACGAGAAAACCACAGAGCAATATCCCTTTTGGACACAGATGCAACCCCCCGGCAGGATGCCGGCCGCAGGACCCAGCAGCCGCTAAATAGGATCGTGCACCGTGGCCACCTGCACCCGTGGCCACCTGCACCCGAGGCCCCGGGAACACAAGGGGGGTGCACAGACCCAGCAGCCGCCCAGGACCGGGAAGCAAGGGACTTGCTCAGTGCCACGGCCGCCCCCGGGGCCCACGGCCCGCACCCCCCGCCCGAGGCCCACAGCCTGCCCCACGGCCCCTGGGCGCCCCTCCGCGCGAAGGCCCGGCCAGGGCCGTGAAGACCCTTCCGTCGGGAGGCCTCTGTCTCTTTCCCCGGTGTCTCCCCTCGTGATCGCAGCCCCGCTGAGCGGCCATGGGCCCCGACGGCGGAGGGGAGAGCTGGCATCTGTGTGCGGGGGCAGCCCCCCCAACGCGTGCTTGGCTCTGCACCCCCACATCCGCTCACTCGCCCCACCGGCGTTATTGGGTTTCTCCATCAGAGCCCGAGCGACAGCAAACAGGCCCTCGGTGTCCTCGTCCTCCCCGCCTGCCCGGCCGCCTCCCCGTCACTCCGTGTCATGCCCACATGGTTGCGCCTGTGCACATGCACACTCGGCTGTGCACGCTCCCTGTTACCTCCCTCTCCTCCCAAGCGTGTTCAGGGCCAGCTCCGGGCCCCCGTCAACTCTTGGCGGCCTGCGTCGCTCTCTGGTAGCTTCCCCGAGCAGGGTGCGTGCACACGGTGCTCCCCGAGTCCTTGCACACCTGCGGGGTCTGTGTTGGCTTCACCCCGAGCGCCGCGGCGGCCCGGGAGGCTCTGCTGCTGTTGGGCATGGACGGTGCTGGGCCCGCCCCACCTCCTCCCTGCGGGGCCGACCACGTTTGCTTGTTTCTGTCTGTCTGCCTGTCTGTCTGGCCCAGCTGCTCAGAGGATGTTGTCCTCACCTCCAACGTCTGATAATTTTCCTGGGAGAGTCTTGGAGAGGACTGTTCTCGGTCCGCCTCCCCAGGCACACCTGGATCCTTCGCATAGATTCACATATTTTATTTTAAGAACATTCCCCTCATTTCTATTTTTAAGTATTCATTGTATTTCGTTGTTTTGTGTTTCACGTCTGGAGGCTCCAATTATGTATACATTGGCTCCCTTTTGTCTTTTTAAAATATCTATCGTTTTCTGATTTTTTTTAAACCCACTTCTTTCACTTTGTCTCATTTTATTCACTTTCCTAATGTCTGTCCTCCACTTGTATTGCGTTGTCCCTACGTCCTCCTTCCAGGTGCGTCCTCGTTGCTGAAATTATTTTGTTTTTTCTCTTCCCTCTGTCCTTCCTTCTCTCATCTCATCTTCTCGCATTGCCTTGCTGTGACTTCCCTGAGTCGTTAGGTCTGTGTTGTGGTCTCCCCTCACAGAGGCAATTGTTCTAGTAAGATTTGTTCACTTTAAAAAAAAAAAAAAAAGAAGATTTGTTCATTTAGGGATGCCCGGGTGGCTCATGGCTAAGTGTCTGCCTTTAGCCCAGGGCATGACCCCGGGGTCCTGGGATCGAGTCCCGCGTCGGGCTCCCTGCAGTGAGCCTGCTTCTCCCAAAGCCTGTGTCTCTGCCTCTCTCTCTCTCTGTCTCTCATGAATAAATAAATAAAATCTTAAAAAAAAAAAAAAACAAGAAAAGAGAATAATCATTAAAAAAAAAAAGATTTGTTCATTCGTAGAACAATGTTGAGTCAGATTTTTCATCTATTCTGTGGTAACACTTTTTTCCCGGCCGTTGTTCTTTATCTGGCAGGCCCTGCGGCTCTCTCCCACTCTTTTTCTTTAGCATCTTTGTATAGATTCTGTGTTAACTCAATTAAAAAAAATTAGGTGCCATGAAATGAGTTGGATTTTCATGCCCTAGATATTTGTAGAAGGTTCTTTGAGGGAGTGTAGTGTTGCTGGCTCTCCCCGAGATTTTGCCGCCACTGGGTTGTCTACTGTTTCCTCTGCGTGTTTGCCCCCCACCCACACCCCCACACCACTGCCCCCCATCCCGCCACCTGCCTTGGGCTCTGCCACCCCCACCA
Source organism: Canis lupus dingo (assembly GCF_003254725.2). Lineage (NCBI taxonomy): Eukaryota > Metazoa > Chordata > Mammalia > Carnivora > Canidae > Canis > Canis lupus. The sequence continues at coordinate 25,768,464 of NC_064260.1, read as the reverse complement.
TCACCGCTCAGATCAGTGGCCGCGGCCGTGGCTGTCGTCGTCTAGGTTCATGAGCCCGGCGGTGGTTCCCACACAGGGGCAGTTCACGGTGCAGCGGCTCGGGGTGGTGTGGGGACGGCCGGAGAGGCTGCTAACCCTCGAGGACAAGGACCCCGCACCCCGATGCGCCCCGATCCAGGAGGCTGGGGCGCCGTCCTCGCTGCAAGCTATAGTTCAAGGGGAACGACTCACAGGGCCCCCTGCTGGCTCGGCCCCCTGCTGGCTCGGCCCCCCGCCCGCCGGCCGGCTCTGCCCTGGGGCTGCTGTGTGGGACCCCGGTCCTGCCGGCTTCAGGGAGGTCCCAATCTGTGGTTTAGGCAATGGAGCCCGCGTTGTGTTCTGTTGGCCTTTCCCTTTCAGAACATCCAGGCAAGAAGAGAGAATTTGCTTCTTCCTGCTTCCAGGTTCCCACCAAGATCCCGGGGGGGCGGGGGGGGGGCTGCGACCTAGACTCTGGCTCAGGTGTGAATTGAGGCTGCAGACCCCCCACCGTGCCCCTGGGGCCTCGGGGCGCTTGCCTCGGACCTTGGGGTGCTGACAGCCTGGGGCGCCAGCCACTCCTGGGCTCCCCCGCGGAGGGAGGTCGGCCCCCCGCCTTGGGTTCACCCCGTCTCATCTTTATTGGCCCCTGAGAGCCAAAGCCAAGGTCGCGTGATCTGGCAAATTCACCCCAAGGCGAACAGCAGCCTCCCGCCGTACCCGCCTCTCCGGACTCCTCCTTCCACCTCTATCTTGGCTTCTGGGTGTTTTCTCCTTCTTGCCAGATCCTTGATTAATTTATTTTAGGTTCTTATTTTAACCAGCCTTTTTTTAAAGATTTATTTATTTATTCATGAGATACACAGAGAGAGGCAGAGACCCAGGCAGAGGAGCCCGATGCGGGCTCGATCCCGGGACCCGAGGCCACGCCCTGGGCCGAAGGGAGACGCTCCACCCCTGAGCCCCCCGGGCGCCCCTTAACCAGCTTTGTTGTTCTGGTTGTTTTCAGCATAAGAATCCGTGAGCATCTGTGTTCCACCGTCCTGCCCCTAAACAGAATCCCTGTCCCTAACCTCTCGGAGTCTCTACTCCCTCATCTCTAAAATGGGAATAATAGCAAAGATGATCTCCAAACCTCCTGTGAGGATCAGCGGGGTAATAGATGTCAACCACCCAGAACACTGCTTGGCCAATGGTGGGTGCCTCATGAGGTTACTTGTCCCCTTTCTCTTTTCTCCAGTTCCTCCTTCCCCTTTCCCTGTACGGGAGAGCGCCCTGGGGCGGCGCGGTGGGTGCCCAGCCTGCCCTAATGGCTGCGATCCCCGGGGGCCCCGCGTCCTGCCCACCCTCCGCCCAGTGCCCACGCCTGGCCCCACAGAGCTTTCCCTGTTTGCTCCCCTCCTGCAAAGGGCCAGCAACAGCGCCCGCCCCCAGCCAGCCAGAAACAATCTCCCACAGAGAGCATGCCTCCCTCGCCTCCCCCAGACAGGCGTGGGGCCCAGGTGAAAGTTCCTGCATTTTTTTGGAGAGCTCTTATTTTTTAAATGATCTCATATTTAGGGGGGAAAACAGTGCAAAAAGAGTAGAGAGAACTTGTACATGTTCCTAACCCAGATCCCCCACGTGTTCACATTTTACATCACTCGCTTTACCGTTTGGCCTATTGGTGTATTGATCTCTCCATATCTACAGACACACGGACGTTACTATTACTATTATCATTATTTTCTGGACCTTGTGAGAGCTGCAAATACGAAGCTCCTTTACCTTTAGTTCCTCTTCGTGTGTGTTCCTAAAAACAAGGACACTGTCTCTCACACCCGCAGTGCTGTTCTCAAATTCAGGAAATTAATATAAATGTAACACAATGATGTAATCTATACATACACATTTTTTTCCAGTTGTCCCAATAATGTCCTTTATAGCAAAAAAAGGAGAAACATGTCTTTCTTGTCCTGGATCCAACCAACATGGCATGTTACACTTAGTTGGCAGGTTTCTTATCTGGAAGAGTCCCCCGATCTGCCTTAGTCTGTCATGGTCTTAACATCTTTGAAGAGTATAAACCAGGTCTTTAGTCGAATGTCCCTGAATCTGAGTTTGTCTGCGGTTTCTCCACGATCAACTCCACGGTTACACGTGTTGGGCAGGAATAGCACAGAGCGACACCGTGACCTTCTCAGCACATCGGGTCAGGAGGCCCACGGTGTCAGTTTGTCCCTCGCTGCTGACGTTCACCTGAATCACTCGGTTAAGGCGGCATCTGCCAGGATTTTCTACTATAGAGACAGGATTTTAAAATAACCGAGCATAAGGAGGAAAAAAAGAGGGAGGCAAACCAAGACGCCGACTCTAACTACAGAGAACGTGCTGAGGGTGACCAGGGGGCAGGTGGGTGGGGGCGGTTGAGGTAGGTGACGGGGTCAAGGATACAGACATCACCCGGGGCTCATCATCTGTCCCTTTCCCCTATTTCAGCCATGCCCAGCCCCGTAACCACCCATTTGTTCTCTAAACCTAACACTTTTTTTTAAAGATTGTATTTATTTATTTGACAGAGAGAGAGAGAGAGGAGAGCATGAGCAGAGGGGACAGGCAGGGGCAGAGGGAGAAGCAGGGTCTCCGCTGAGCAGGGAGCCCGACGTGGGGCTCGATCCCAGGACCCGGGACCATGACCTGAGCCAAAGGCAGACGCTTCACCGGCTGAGCCACCGGGCACCCCCGATGTATTACTGTATCTATAATGAATGACAGAGCCCTTATCTCTAAAGCGTCAGTAATAACAGCAACTCTGTGGTTTTTGCAGGAAGCAGCTGAGCTGTGCCTACTCAGGGCTCAGGGCACCATCACTGTGACCAGCTGGGGTGCGTTCCCCACTTCCATGTGCCAGGCCTGTCCCGCGGCCTGTGACGTGTACTAACCCACCATACGGGCCCTGGGCGGGGGTGACACTATTTCCTTGTTCCAGCAGAGGGGAGCAGGGCCGGGAGACACGCAGCGACTCGCCTGACCGAGCCCGTGTGGCCCAGAGTCTGAGTCCCGCCCCGGGGCCGCGTCTCCCCCTCACACCTGCCCCGGGAGCGAGGCGGATGCGCTGATGAGTACCCGGTGGGAAGGTTCGAGAGACTCCAGAGGGCGCAGGGAGGGCTTGGGGGCCACCCACGCACGGCAGGGCGCCAGGGGGAAGGCCGGGCCAGGACTGCTTCCCACCCCGCTCCTGGGCGTCACCTTGCTGACCCGAGCCGGCCCCGTGCCGCCTGCCTCGCCTGATGGCAGCTCGGGGTGGCGGCCCTCACCCGGGCCCTCGGCGCCGGGCACCCGCACAGCCTCAGCCCCGCTTCCCTGGCTAGTTCATGTCTGCGTACCCCGAAGAGCCCTCGGCAACCGGAAAGCACGCGTCATGCCCAAGCCAGCCTGACGGATAGTAGGCATCCGGTCAGTCCTTGTTGAATGAGCCCTCTGCCCTCTCGTCTAGTCTTCCCTGACCTCCCCAGAGTCCTGCAAGAGGGTGTCCTCAGCTGAGAGGACTGAAGGAAGGCTCCCATGATGGCTCACAGAGAGAAGGGGCCCGTCTCCCCAAAGCCCGTGCCGGGCGCGGGGCAGAGACCGATCCCAGGCCCATTCCACCTCTGTGCCTTGTGTCCCCCAGTGCTCTTTACCTCAATGTCCAGATTCCCAGTGCCATGGAAGTTGCTCTGGGCATCTGGAAACCCAAGCAGGGGGACTCTGGGTAGTAATGAGTTCTCAGGAAAATGGGGTTACTTATATTCCTAATACTTGGATTTGAAATGTGTATAATTGAGGCGTTTCTGGTGAGAACTTCTCTAAAACTGACAGCTGTGCTTGGCTGTGCAGTCCTACAGGCACTAGAAGAGACCTTTCTGGGAAGATCATCTTCTGCCTCCCATGAAGGCCAGAGCCACCTGGTCATAGTAGGTGTCAGGACTAAACCCAGCAGAAAAGGAGACCTGCCCTAGGACACAGGCGATTTGCTGACAGGCAAAGAAAGGAGTTTCCGCATCCGGTTTACCAACAAGGCCAAGCAAAGGGTGACTGTCGATTCAAAGAACACCAACCGTGGGCCAGGACGGAGGAGAACGCCCAGGAGTGGGGCTTCCCGGTAGCAGAATCACTGAGCGGGCTGGTTAACGCAGGCACCAGGGCTCTACGTCAGTGATGGTAAAATCATGATCTCTAAGAACTTTCCTCTCTCATAAGCATCCATCCACCCAAAGGGATGCTGATTTCTGCTGGTCTTTGCAGTCCAGTGTCATCGAGAAAAGACTACGTGATGTGACCTGGCATGAGAAACCTCCAGGACCAAATATATGGGTGGGAATGCGAACTCCGTGAGATAATCCAACACTGGTTATCCCTGACAGCTAGGAAATTTTGCATAATACGTTCTGCACACTAAATAATTCTAAGTGGTAGCTCTAATGCATGACTGTTTCATTTTATGCGTTCTATATGCATCTACATCATGGAGTTTTGGGGTTTTTAAAAATGTAGATGTCCCGTTCTTTGGTTGGCTTCGATATATATGGGGGAAAAGAAACCTCAATATATGTAATAATAGTTGCAAGGTAATAATGCTTAATCAGATGCCATCTCCATGTTCTTAATGGTCTAAAAAATCGCTTGGGTCTGTGTTCAGCCCCTGTGGTGGGCGAGGGTAGGACAGTTGGATTGCAGCTGATATATAAGGGGGCTCGTAGGTCAGGAAAGAAAAGAAAAATGTCCAGTGAAGGAGAAAAGGTACAGGAGCACTGCGGTGGCTGCAGTAAGTGTTGAGGGAGTTGTTCTTGAATCCTCAATGAAAGACAAAGGGTGCGAGGACAATTTACTCTACACATTTCCCTCGAGTTAAGCCATGTCACAGCATTCTGTGTTTCTTCATTTAGTAAATGCCACCTCAACCCAGAACTCTTTTTTTATCTGTTTTCCCCAGTGGCTATGGGGGATCCACCGTGGCCGAAGAGGCCCTCGTGCGCTTGCGCCAGTCTGAGAGTGATGCCTCCTGAAATCTTGCACCATGTGGGCCTCACTTGCTTTGCCCTCGTCCTGGCTCTGTGCAGGATGAAGTGAAATATTCTACTGTCATTGAGAACCACATTCTTTGGTGTGTGAGTGATGCATGAGAGGAAGCAAAATCAACAGTGTACTCCTAAACTTGAATTGGAAGTATCAGTATCAGTTCATGTTTTTCTTCTTGTGATGTATTTTATTTTAAAAGTAAGAACACATTTCCTAGTTCTGTGCATTGAAAAGTCCAGAAACAATGACTAACCCGGTAGTAAAAAGCACCCCTGGTGCCCAAATTATGGTCTTTAAATACCACTTGCCACCAAAAGTACCATGGATCTTTGGGAAAATATACAGGGTGAGCCTGGAATATTTTTTCTCACCAAAAAGCAAGGAATCTGTTAAAGGCTACTAGAGTCAGTCAAAAGGACTCAGGAGCCAACTTGAATAAGCTCACACTGACCACTGAGGGAGCAATCGGAGCATCGGTAAGGATAGGAACTGCAGTGGATTGAAACATATCAAATATGCTTAATCGCATAATTTCTATAGTGATTAAGATCTCATTAACCGCCTTTGGGAGATGCCAAGAACAACTCATTTTGGAAATGCTAACAATAGGGCAAGAATCAGTTATTCTTCCTTTCCTACGTAAACTGCACTTCCAAATCACCAAATGATTGATGGGGGAGTTTCTCTCCGCGTGAATATTCCAGCTGGTTAGTGGAGAGGGACTGCTAGGGTTAGCACATCACCGTCTCCCCACCTCTAATGAGTTCCCGGATCTAGGCAGCAATCATCCTTCCTACTTATATTCCCCAAAGGGAAACAACCAGACACTATGTGCTTCTTGGTAGAAGAACACAACCTCACCTATGACGTAGTCTTGCCAAATAATTGAGCCTCGATTTGATTATGTCTCCAGATCCAGTTATGAATGCACAGGAAGAACAGGGAGCAGAGGAAGGTGTTCAGTGACAGAAAACGGATGCCGTTGGCGAAGCCCCAATTGTTTCTGCAACAACCACAGCAACAAAAAATGCAAGAAAAAGAAGAGTTGGAGGAACATCTCTAGAGCCCAAGAAACTAAGTGGCAAGTCCACGAGAACAGTGTAAATGATTCATTTGCATCCCAGCTGAAACATGTCAACAGTAGGAGCAGAACCTATTGGGGCAACTGGGGAAATGCGAACGTCAAGATGCATGCTGACATGAAGGCATTATAGCTAGTAGTTTCTCCCCCCGTTGGTATTATTTTCAGCCTTGCTGTGATACAATTGACGTATAACATCCTATTAGCTCAAGGTGTACACTGTGATGATTTGACACACGTACATACTACAAAATGATTCCCTCCATAATCTTTGTTAACATCCATCATGGATATTTTTTTGGTGGACAATATGGATTTTTTTTTAAGAGTTCCCCCTTAAGATATACATACACACATTTACAGGTAAACCGGTAAGACATTTGCCGCAGTAATTCAGGGTGAATGGACGTGGGTGGGAGGCCAAGGAAACAGGATTGTCCGTGATTGAAAATAGCTGAAACTTACGATGGGCCAGTGGGGTCCATGGTACCAGTTTCTTTTCTTCTGCTTATGCTAAAGTTTTCACACTAAAAAGTTTTAAAAAGAACAAAGTCAAAATAGAAAGATGCTTCGGACAAGAAACCCTGCAGTCCAGGAAATTTTAAAGGAGTTCCAGGCAGAGGGAGATCATCACAGCTGCAAGGTGAGAAATGCAGGAGTGAAGGAGAAAGAAAATGGCAAAGAAGAGGTCAATCCAAATGTGCATCAGAAAACGATACTAACAGTGCCCTTAAAACTACGGAGTGAGGGGATCCCTGGGTGGCTCAGCAGTTTGGCGCTGTGCAGCAGCTTTTAATCTTGATGACGTCCCAGTAGTTCATTTTTGCTTTTGTTTCCCTCGCCTTGGGAGACGCAGACAAAGTAAGTTTAAAAAAAAATAGAAAAAAAAAGTTAAAAAAAAAAAAAATAGAGAGTAGGGCAGCCCCGGTGGCGCAGCGGTTTAGCGCCGCCTGCAGCCCAGGGCATGATCCTGAAGACCCTGCATCGAGTCCCACATCGGGCTTCCTGCATGGAGCTTCTCCCTCTGCCTGTGTCTCTGCCTCTCTCTCTCTCTCTGTGTCTCTATGAAGAATAAATAAATAAAATCTTAAAAAAAAATAGAGAGTAGTAGAGATAAAGATGGTCGTTAAAGAAGGATCCAAGTCTTGATTACAGTTAAGAGTCTGCAGGGGGGGCTTGAGGGGCCGCGGTAAGGACCAGTCGGGGGATTTAGTGCTGCCAATGATAGTCAGTTTCCCGGCTGGACAGTGATCATACGGGTGTTGGCTTTATCACTGTTGTGCATCGGATATAACATACTTTTGCCTTATGTTCTCTTCTGCGTCGTATTTCACAAGAGTTTGCTCTGGTTTTGTTGGTGATGGGTGATGGGCATGATTCTGTTCCAGGCAGCCCGACCTCAAAGCATAAGCCTTTAGCCGCATTAATCCTGTGCTTTCTAATTACCTAATAATACGTAACGCTCGTCATACATGTTAACTTATTTAACCCTCATAATGACGCTATGAGATAGATTCTATTTTTCATCCCCATTTGAAGATGTGGAGACAGGGCATAAGCACGTTAAGTCCTAAGTCAGAGCGCAAGGAGGGGACAGAGCTGGGAACTCTGTGTGGCCCTTTCTGAGCTTCTGTGCCGGGCCGTGTACCGTAGACCACATCGTGGTCATCACAACACTCTGGAAACACAAGTGAAAGGCTTTTTGGATGTATTGATCATACCTTTTTTTTTAAGATTTTATTTATTTATTAATGAGAGATACAGAGAGAGGCAGAGACACAGGCGGAGGGAGAAGCAGGCTCCATGCGGGGAGCCCGACGTGGGACTCGAACCCGGGTCTCCAGGATCATGCCCTGGGCTGAAGGCGGTGCTAAACCACTGGGCCACCCGGGCTGCCCCTGATCATACCTTTAAGTCTGTAAATAATCTTTGTTATCAGACTGGGGGAAAAATTCATGTGGAAGAACAATTCATTTATGAGAGCAAAGGTAATTTTGGAGCAGATTGGAAAAATCATCCTATAAGATGCCAGTATTTAGTAAAGCAATAATTCTTGGAGCGCCTGGGTGGCTCAGCCGGTTAAGTGTCCGCCTTTTGGTTTCAGCTCAGGTCCTGATGAATGGGCTGTAGGATCGGGCCCCACATCGGGCCCTCCCTGAGCAGGTGGTCTGCGTGAAGGGTCCTTTCCCTTAGCCGCTCCCGCAACTCGCATGCGCTTGTTCTCTCTCTCTCCCAAATAAACAAATAGATCTTTAAAAAATAATTATTAAGTACTGTATTTTAGGGGGGGGTAGACAAAGACAGCAGAATGGAATTAAGAACCTAGAAACAGACCCACATAAGTATGGGAATATAGACTCAGTAGGGAGGCGTTGCGCATCACTGAGGCAAGTACGGCCAACTTAATGTATTCTGCTGGGGAAGATGGCTATCCATATGGAAAAACATAAAGCTAAGTTACTAACTCACACCACATGTAGTCATAGATCTCAGACAGATTTAAGACTTTTTTTAGCAGCAAACATGGAAGAAATGTCTTTAGATCTTTATGACTCTACTGAAATTAAAAAAAAAAAAACCCAATCCTGCATATGACAAAAGATACATCATGCATCAAGTTAAAAGATGCACCACATATGTGCTGGGCTGCCTGTGTTTTATCTGGCGACTTTACTGAGAAGATGCTCCACCTCACTAGAAATCAAAACATACAAATCACAACAACAATGAAATTTTACGTCCGTCAACTTAGCAAGAATGATCTAATCTAGTAATATTTGCAGGTGGGCGTGTAAAAATGGGTACAAGCACCTTAGAATTTTATGATACCCACTAAGGTTGAAAATGTTCGGGGATCCCTGGGGGGCTCAGTGGTTTAGCGCCTGCCTTTGGCCCAGGCCGTGACCCCAGGGTCGCAGGATCGAGTCCCCCATCGGGCTCCCTGCATGGAGCCTGCTTCTCCCTCTGCCTGTGTCTCTCTCTGCCTCTCTCTGTGTCTTTCATGAATAAACGGATAAAAATCTTAGAAAAGAAAAGAAAGAAAAGGAAAAAAAAGAAAAAAAAAGGAAAGGAAAGGAAAGGAAAGGAAAGGAAAGGAAAGGAAAGGAAAGGAAAGAGGAAAGGAAAGAGCAAAGGAAAGAAAATGTTCACTGCCCGGTTGCCCTAGGGACTCTACGTCTAGGTGTCTGTCCAGAAACTGTCTCATCAGCACACGAAGAAACGGGCCCAAGGCTGTTAATTGCCACAGAAGCAACAAAACGAGACAAAACAAAACAAGATGAAGACAAACCTATTATCCCAGTGGATCCAACCTTGTGATCCCACAACACATGCATGACCTGGCGTGACCGGGTCGTCGTAACTGTAGCACAGAGCTAGTCCGTAGCTCAAAATGAATGAGGTAGAGCAGGGTGATCCCACAAAGATACACGGTACCTAAGTGACGTTGGACGATTAAGGCAAGTCCCAGGGGATGCTCTACGGCAAACCATGACTCCCAGATTCACGATGACGCTGCGCCGCGTGCGTGTGCGCCGGGATCCCCAGGCCCAGGCGGGTGGTCGCCCGAGGTGCAGGGGGCGAGGTAAGCATGCAGGCGAGTTTCCCACTGTACTTACACTGCTGCCTCCGGAGACCGTGTGACGTCTGCTCAGTGCAGGTGACACGGGTCGGGGTGCTGGTCTTCACATTTTCCTCTCTCTTTGAAGTGACTCAAAATCAAGAGTGAGAAGTAACTTTTTAAAAGGAAGCGGATGACCTGGTGGGTCCAGAATACCCAGATGCCAGATGCGCTTCCCGCCTAGTTCCTGGTGTCCTTGGGGTTCTGGTTGCCAACCCCGCGGCTCTGCTCTGCGGTGTCACCTCCCAAGGAGGCGTGGCGTCTCCGTCCTTGTCCTTGTCCAGCCTGCAGCGCTGTCAGGTGCCTCAGCCAGGCTGGAGCCACGCCTCCTCTCAGTCCACCCCCACCCCCAGCATCACCCCGAAGTTCCGGGGCCTCTGAGGCCAGGCCTCCCCCAGTCCAGGGGCTTGTTCCCCCAAGAGAAACAGGGAGTGCGGGGAGGAGGCACGAAGTGCTGCAGGAGGAAGGGACCTACGCGGCAGGTGACACGGGAGCAGCCCCCGGCTGAGCCGCTCCAGGCGCCTCCTGGACACGGGCGTCTTTGGCGACAGGCCCGTGGGCGCCAGTTCTTAAAAAGCTTATTCTTTCAGGCGGCAGCTGCGTGCAGTAGGGAAGCTCAACACTTAACCAACTACTTCAGTGACACTTCAGACGCCGCGCCTCGATCGTCCCCGAATTGTCTACCGACTTCGGTACAGACACCTCGCCCGCCTGCAGGACCGCAGCCGCCCCTCCTTTCCTCCGTCATCCGCACGTGGTCGCCGCGGCGCTGGGCTCACTCTCTTGGTCTTAAAAATAATTTGTGTCGTAGTAAAATACACATGACGCGAGCGTCACTCTTCTGCTGGAGGTACCCGTGCCCCGGCCCTCGGCATGTTCACTGCACCCACCACCCCCGGCCTTCTCCGGAACATTCTCTTCTTGCAGGGGGAATGCTGACTCCCCAAGCCCCCCTTGCCCTGCCCTGGGAGCCCCAACTACTTCCAGTGCTCCGGCTGCGTTTGTCCTCTTGTGGCTGACTTGTCCCCGAGCGTGAGGCCCCTGGGGTCTACGGGTGCGGGCAGGTGGCGACGTGTCCTCTCCCCCAGCCGTGCTCGCCCCTCCGTGCACCTGCCGGCTGACCCAGGTGGCATCTGGGGGGACAGGTCAGCCGGGCAGGCCTGGCAGGGGGACGTGGCCGCCATCGGTGCATCGTGGGCACAGACGACACAGGCCCACCCGGCCTCCTGGCTGCAGCCGCGGGAAAGGCCTTGGTGCCTGGGTTCTCAGGGCCTTGGGTGCCCCGGGCCCTCAGGGGACCCCCACGCCGGCCCCTGCCCGGCCCGCCCTCGCTCCAGCGGCTCCCCAGCGGGTTGGGCCTCTTCCCGGCGGCCCCTCCTCGCCCTGCGGAGCCCAGGTCCCTCGGAGGCCTTGCCCCGCTGCCTGACGGGCCAACACAAGTGTGTCTTCGGTCACAAGTCACAGATGACTTGACTCACGGGGCTAATTAGGCTGGATTGCTTGTCGTCTCCTGACTCATCGCAGGAAACAGGCTCAGTTAGCTCAGTGCCTGGGGATGGCATCCCAGGGCAGAACCAACCCCCCACCGCGCCCCCGCGCCCCAGGTGCCGGGATGCTCCAGGCCGCTCCAGGCGCACCGGCCTCCTGTGTCCTTGTCGGCCTAAAGGAAACCTCTGGCGGCGCAGCGGTTAAGCGCTGCCTTCAGCCTGGGGCCTGATCCTGGAGTCCTGGGATCGAGTCCCACATCGGGCTCCCTGCGTGGAGCCTGCTTCTCCCTCTGCCTGGGTCTCTGCCATTCTTGTGTCTCTCGTGAATAAATAAATAAAATCTAAAAAAAGAAAGAAAGAAAACCTCCTCAGAAGCTCCCTGTCGGATACTCCTGAACCTTCTATTGGGCAGAATTATGTCATGTGTGGACACTGCAGCTAGTCACGCAGCCCAGGTAGTGGGATCGAGCTGGACTCCCCTAGGGATCCAGGACCCGCCCCCTGGGATGGGGGGGACCGGGCGGTGCTGCGTGAAGGAGACCAAAATCATCCTCTTCTGGGAAGGAAGGGGGGTGGAGGGAGGGGAGGGAGGGAGAGATGGAGATGGGGAAGGAGGGGAGGGAGGGAGGAGGGAGGGCTGCCTCGGTTTCCTCTGAACCCCGGGGCGTAGGCAGTCCTCGGTGCATAGTGGGCACTTAGTAAGCACTTGCCCGATGCTGCCACAGCCCCGAGGGAGGACGGCGCTTTCCATACCCTCTGTACGTCGTGGGCCGTGTCAGCCCCCGAGCGGGCCCCGTCCTCCGTTGGGGTGGGCCCTCTGTGTTTTGTGGCCTGGATGTCCCCAGGACCCGCCAGCCTCCTACCCCGTGATGCCCGCCCACCCTGGCACTGGGAAGAAGGCAGAGACACGGAGCAACAGGACGCCTCGCCGAGCGGGAGGCACATGAGGCTTGCGGAGAAGCAAGCGGCCGTGGGCAGAGCTGGGTGGCTGGGCGGCACACGGGACCCGTCGGGCCGGGGACGGGCCCCTCCATCTGCTGCTCATGGGGCTGACCCACGGCCGTCACCTGGCCGTGCGGGTCGGCCCAGCAGTCTCCTCGCGGGGACCCGGCCTCCAGGACCGCGGGCTGCACAGAGATGTGTGTGTGCAGAGCCACTCAGAAGAGCAAACAGCTGGGATCCCCGGACACCCCTGGAGGGGGGGCAGGGTCCAGGGCCCCCCAGGAATGGGATGCGTCTAGGAACACGGGGTGGATACGCTTACTCTTAGCCCAAGGTCTGAGCAGCAGCAGCGAGTCGAGCTAACCATGCAGCTCCGTCCGCGTCGCGGTTGTCAACAGGGCAGGTCCCCTGTCGGAGCGGACGCGGCCGAGGAAACGGGGTGCTGGCCGTGGCCGTGGCCATGTCTGCAGTCTCCAGGCTCGTCGCAGCGTCACATCAAACGTGCGGTGCTCCGCCTGCCGACCCGGCCTCATGAGGCTGTTAGGCCAGCGCCCGGGAGCTCTGCAGGTGCCCCGACGTGCCCGCGGCCCAGCGCACGAGGAGAGCGAGCGGCAGCACAGCATCTGGACGAGGGGACAAGTGGTGCTCGTGCGGCCCGTGGGTGCCCGCTGGCTGCCCGGCACGCGTCCTTGTGCGAGATGCAGCGGGGCTCCCGGGCCCAGGCGTCCGTCCGGGAAACGGTTGCTGGTCCGTGCAGCCGCCAGGCCTCCTGGTGCGTGGTGGACCGTCGCCTGGGGCCCGTGAAGCCCAGGGCAGGGGCGCCCGCGTCCCTCGGCAGAGTTTGTGCCCGGGGGTCCCGGGGAGTGGCCTCCGGGGGTGTCCAGGGCTGGGCCTGTGAGCGGCGCCCCCCACCGCCACCGTCCCGGGCCGCACGGACCCAAGGGAGGGCCGGGGAGTAGGGCCAGGCATGGGCCAGCAGCGGGGGGGGGGGGGGGTTCCCGAGAGTCGGGTGAGCCCCGCCTGCGCACGTGTCCCTTTTGTCGCCGTGAAGAGGCCGGGCACGTGGCCCTCGCGCGGGGTCTTGGCCCTGTCGGGACCGGAATGGGCGGCTTCCGCGCCACTGGGGCAGGTCAGTGAGCGCCCGGCCCCGGCGTCAGTGCCCGGCGTGTCGGGCAGGGTGACTCGGTTTCTCAAAGCCCATGTGCGGGTGGAAGCCTGACCCTGAGCCTGGTGGCGTCCGGGCGCGTGGGCCCAGTCCTCGGGACCAGTGGTGCATCGGGCACTAGCAGGGGCGGTTACCACGGCTGCAGGCGAAGTAAGGTCGCAGCTCAGAGGACTCTAGAGAGGTGATCCGGGATGACCCACGGGGCCCAGTGTACGACGGGGTGGTGACCTAGGGCTCGGGGGCAGCAGAGTGACAACCTTGAGGGACGCCATGGCCTTTGCCGGCCTTGAAGACGCTGCGGGGGGCCGCTGGCCAAGGGGTGCAGGCGGCCCCAGAGGTGGGGGCACAGGGACGTGGGTGTCCCCCTAAGCCTCCGGGAAGGAAGGCGGCCCTGCCAGCACCTTGGGCTCAGCCGCTGAGACCTCCCGCGCGCCTGACCTCCTCCAAATTCTGAGATAAGTAGTTTGTGTCGTTTTAAGCCACTCGGTTTTGTGAGACTCGTAGCGACAACGGGAACGAACATCCTGGGGAGCCTGCCTGGGGCCCCGCCGGGGTGGCTTGGCGACGTCTCTCTCAACCTGACAGTGGTCCCCAGTTGTGTAGCCTGGGTCGAACCTTGACCTCCCCGCTCACGGGCGGGGTACCGAGCAGGTCAGCCCATGTCTCTGCGCCTCCCTCTCCTCGTCTGCAAGGTGGGGACGGTAGAGTTGTTGGGGCCGTTGTTTCGTGTGGCGTGCAGGATACGCTCCGTGGCCCTGGCGACAACGATGGGTCCACATGTCTCTGGTGGGGGGAGCCCCCTGCTGCCTCGAGGAAGCTCCAGCCCAAGACAAGCGAGGTCCGTCCTCTGCCTGCCGCTTTGTCGCCTGTCTTTGTAAGGCACTCATGAAATAGGGTCACGAGGAGGGTCTCCCATTAATACTACAGGTTCATACGGATCGACCGGTGCCTGAGTCATAGAGGCTCTTCTGAGGTCCGGGCAGGGCGGTGGCCACAAGGGGCCCAGAGGCTCCCTCCTCACCTCCCCACGGACCGGGTGCCTTTGCCCAGGCCCGCACGTGGGCCGGGTGGCGCTGTGTCCCTCCGCCCCATCCTTTTGAGGTGGGGAGACTTGATTTTCTCTTTCTGCTTGAGACTGTGCTTACCGGGGCAGGGAGGTTGGTGAAACACCTCACCGACTTGATCCCAAAAAAAAAACCCAACCCCCAAAATAAAATGGATGTAACTTCCTGGTGGAGAAGGTGGCTCTTCAGCAATAAATGGAAGGACAACCCCGCCCGGCTCCAAGCCCCTGGTCTGGTGAGGAGTCCTCATTCCTCTGTCCGGCCCCACTGTCGCCCTGAGTGCGAGACTGACCTGGGCTGTCTTCAGGAAAGCCTTCCGTGCTGGTTGTTGGGATTTCCAGGTAAGAATATTTCCAGTTGCTGTCCCTTAACTCCGGGCGGAGGACCAAGGAGGAGCCCTCGCGTGCCGGCCGCGGCGGCTCGGAGGTGGCCCAAGCAAACTGCTCACGGCTTCTGTGGCATCCGAGCCTAATCCCAACCGAGGCTCGATGAGACCCCATGCCATCCCGTGGGGCTGGGCCAGGGGCCTGGTTGTGGCAGCCGGGCCTTCTGTCGCGAGGGACAAGGCTGCAGGCCTCAGAGAAGCTTTCGAGCCACCTAGGGTGGCCCGTGTTTGACTTGCATTCTAGAATGTTCTCACCCCCCAGAAGGAAGCCTCTGGCATGACAAGTTGAGACGCCCCCACCTTGCTGCCATCCCTTTTAAATGCACGTTCGTTCAGTTATAAAAGAAATATTTGCTCTTTGTGGAAAATATGAGAAATAAGAAATACAAAAAAAAAAAAAAAAGGAAGGAAGGAAGCACAAGCAGAAGGCCGCCAGCGCGCTGCTCCTGCTTATCTTCTTGCTGTTTTGCTCTCACCTTGCGAGCGGCCGGCACTTCGGATTCCCGTTTCTGGGGCCATTTCTGGTCCACGCTCATCCACAGAGGGACACGGCTGCCCCAGCGCAACACTGCATGGGCCCCTCCCGACCTGGGCCCCCCACCCCAGCCGTGGGATTCGGAAGGCTCCCCTTCCCGCCCGTCCTCCGGGAGGTCTGCCTGTGGAGCCAGCGGGGAGCTGAGCCCAGGCCCTCAGCGCCCCAGCCCCTCCCGCGGCCTCCCTCGGCCGGGTGCCTGGGCTCCCGCGGTGGGGTTCTCGGAGGCCGGCCTGGCTCCTTCTGTGCCCGCCCCTTCTGCACCCCCCAGTGGGAGGCATCATCATCATCATCACCCTCCTTTACTCGCCCCAGTGCCAGTCCGAGCAGCCTGTGACGGGGCCTCAAAGGAGAGGGGCGCCTGTGGGGTTGGGTCTGCCCCTGACATTGAGGGTGTGCAGTGGCCCGAACCCATTTGCTGAGCCGGCCTTGGTGACAGTCAGCTCCCTGGGGCGGGGACGGGGGCACAGGGACGAGGGGGGTTACCCAGTGGCCCCCCGAGAAGCCCCCACACCCCCCAGAGACCCCCCCCCACCAGCACCCCCATCGGCACAGCCGAGCCCCGCGGGCAGAACCGCAGTCAGGGCTGCCGCTGGGCTGGACCCTTTGCTGACCCCACCCTTCCCCTGGTGCTCCCTCCCAGAGGCCTTCGCGGCCTGGTCTGACCTGCCCCCACCCCAGCACCCTCCGGGCCTCGTGCACCCATTTCTAAACTTTTATTTATACAACTCATCACCACGTTAGACTATGGGCTTTCTTTACAGGGGTGCGTGCGTGTGCGTGCGTGTGTGTGCATGTGTGCACACCTGTGTGAGTGCATGTGTGTGCACCTGTGTGCATGTATGTGCCATGTCCCGGGGGAGGCAGTGGAGCCCCGAGCCCCGAGCGCAGAGTCCCCAGCCCTGAGCCAGGGCCTGGGCAGCCAGGAGCCCCACCCGCGGGTCCTGGAGCCGGGAGCCCACGGACAGGGAGCTGTGCACAGGTTAAGGGGCGCCCTGGGGCCTGGGCCGCGGGCAAAACGGGGAGCGGCGCCGACACTCACCCAGGTCACTCCGAGGATGGGGTGGCCTTCAGGGGGGCTGCCACCTGGGAGGGGAGCAGTACTGGGGGAGGCTCTCCTCAGGGACGCCGACCGCGGGGATTGGGAGGGCTTCCCACGGGATGTTCCCGGAGGCGCGCGGCAGGGAGGGCAGTGTGCAGAGGGGCCCGGCCGGGAGCCCCAGACCTCCCCAGCCCACTCTCCTGGGGTGTCAGCCCCACAGGGCCACAATGGCACCCCTCACTCTAGGGCCTCTGCTCTTCCCTGGAGGGTCCTGGTAAGGCCAACGCCCCCAGCCCCCAGGTCCATCCCCCCAGGCAGCTGGGCGGTGCCCCCTCCCCCCCAGGGCTACTTTCAAGGTTCATGGGAGCTCGTGGAAGGGGCTGCAGTGACAGTCCCCAGCTTGAGCGGGGCCTAGTCTCCCGCCTCCCGTGGATCAGTTGTCTCTGAGAGCCGGTCACTGAGCCCCTGCCCCGAGCGGTGCCAGGCGGCCTCAGATTCCAGGCTGAGGGTCCCTGCCCCGGCATCGTGGGGGCACAGGGTACACAGGATTAGGGGAACTACTCAGGTTTGATGGGCACAGGTCTCGTGTTGCTCCGAGGACCTCGTTGCGCTGCATCTCCCCTGGACGCCCGTTGCTCCCCCCACGGCCTCGGCGTCTTGGGCAGCCCTGTCCTCTGTGCCACCAGAGCTCCCTGGGTGCTGGGCGTCTTCACAGGGATGCTGCCCCCAGGGCGCCATCCCCCCCCCCCGCCCTGCCTGCCCACTCAGAGCCCCCTATGGTCCTCAAGCACACCCTGGCGCCCAGCCACCCTGTGGCCTCCCTCCCCCACCGCCTGGTGCCCTCAGGACACCCCGAGCTCCACACTGTGCCCGGGAGCCCCACAGGACATGCCCTGGCCAGCCCCTCACACCAGCGGGGTCACCCTGCACCCCTCCCTCTAGTTGCGGTCTTGAGCGCTGACGAAGGCCCGGGGTCCCGCTCCCCGAGAGCCCCTGCCCTGCCGCCTCCACTGCTGGAAAAGCCCCCTCTGGACCCCTTGACCTGGCCGGACCTTCTCACCCTGCGGGCTCCGTGCCAGCTCCTGGGAGAGCAGCGCAGCCCCCGCCCGCCCCGTCTCCCCGGCGCCCGTGGGTCACTGGCTCGCCGTCCCCTCCGCGAGGGCAGGGACGTGGCCCCCGACGGTCGCAGTGTGGCTTCCGCGGCCCAGAACTTCCCTGGGCGAGGGGAGGGCGTGCACTATCGCCGCCCCATCCTGGGAGGCCAAGGCGGCCACTCCCCCCACTGCCAGGGCTGCTGGGTGCGCTGCGAGCAGGGAGGGATTTAATTTCTCCTTTTGCCTTTTGTTTACATGAGTAATGGCGGTGGCGGGGTGGCCTCTAGACACCCACGGTCTGCAGCCGGGAAGGGCGTGTGCACCGGGCCAGTGAGCCCACCGCCTGCCACGGGAGGTACTATTCTTGGCCCGTCTGACGGGGGTTTGGGGGGCCAAGGCTCAAGGAAGGCAAGTAACTTACCCGAATCTGACAGTGGTGGAGCTGGGTTCAAGTCAAGACAGTCTGACTCCAGAACGCACCCCTGACCCAGCAGGCTAGGCAAGTGGGACCCGAGAATGAACAGGCTGTCTCTCAAGTTCGTTATAAGGTGGCACTTACCCCCTAGCACGTGTCTCCACAGGGGTGTTAGGCACATGCCAGGGTGACCCCGAATAGGTGGGAGCCATGGTTTCCTCCAGGGAGCCCCCAGATCCCACAAGGTGACCCGGGAGAGGGCCGAGGAGAGGTCAGCAGCGGTGCTCCCCCTTCCCACTTGAGATGCCCAGCCCCGTGGCAGGCTGGGAGAGACGCAGGAAGTCCAGCCTGTGCGGGACAGCAGGGCACCTCACTGGGGCTCCCCAGGCTCTAGCACAGGCTGGCGCGCACCAGGTCTTCAGGAAATGGTGGCTGTGAGCCTGGGGCGCTCCCGCTTCCACACCCTCTGGGGCCCCAGAAGCCAGGACGGTGGTCGTGAACCCCTCCCACCCCACAGAGATGCGGCAGGGCTGTGGTCGCACCCGGGTGTGCCTGTGAGGCTGGTGGTGCCAGAGCCACAGCCTCCCGACCCATCTCCCTGCCCTGGGTCCCGGCCCTCCTCCTCCAGGAAGCCCATCCAGATGAGCTGCACCCACACGTGCTGCTTCCACTGCTCAGGGTCCAGGAGGCTCTCAGTGGCCACACACCGTGAGCCCTGCCCCTGGGAGAAGACTGGAGATAGAGACTCAGCCCACCCCTTGGAGTTCCCACTTCTATTCTGTCTCCTTGCTCCCAGTCTTGGACAGAGGTGCTCACATTTGTCTTACCTGTACCCTCAATTATTTCCTCCTTTTTCATCCGTTCCACTTTCCCCTCTTCCTCCCGCTCCCCTGTTACCTCCTTCCCCTACTCCTACCTTGTCTGCGAAGGACTGGAAGCCACTGGCACCCTGAGCTCACCTCCTCCGGGGGGACCAGAATGGCCGAGTTCTGCTGACAGGGATGCACAGGGCAGCAGAGCCCAGTGTTGCTGGCATTTCTCCGGGCTGAGCGCCCCTGCAGGGAGGACCGAGGACAACACCCAGCACCAGCACAGCCCTCTCCCAGGGGGGCCCGGCACTGGAGCCAAGACTCGCTGGTGGGGATGAAGCCAGCCCCTGTGGGCTGGTGCATAAGGAAGCCTGGGGAAGAGGAGAGAGCCCTGGAGTAGGAGTCTGGAGCCTGCATTCCACACTTGCATGGCCCCCATCCATGTCCCCAGGCACAGCAGGCAGCGAGCCAATGTTCGTAGAGGACAGCAGTCCTGGCGGGGCCTCCCCTCAGATGCATCCCCTCACCTCCCTGAGCCTCAGAAGCTTCTGGGGAGGGGTCCCCGCACCTTCCTCCTTCCTTTCAAGGCAGGGCAGTAGCGCCCCGCGCTGGAAAGCCCCTGCCGGCAGGTGTGTGGGTGACGGTGGCAGCGGGTGGGAGGGGCCGAGCCAGGTCCCAGGCCTGGAAGTGGAAGACGGGCCTCTGGATCTGCCAGGTCTGGGGGGCCTCCGTCCTCCAGGCAGAGCCTGGGGTGGGGGTCAGAGCGCCCAGACCCCCCTTCTCTGCCGGGCCTCTCAGTGCTGGGCCCTTGCGGGCCGCAGGGCAGGCAGCCGCAGGCGGGTCCTCTGGGCCCTCTCTGGGGGTCACAGCTTGACCTTCGGGGAGCTGGTCTAGCCTCAGGCTGAGACCTACGGCAGCCCAGGGCTTACGGGCTGCAGGCCTGGCCGCCCCCCACTGTGGGGACAGCTCGACAGCTGCCTGCTCTGCCGCCGGCCCCTCTGGGGCCCTGGACAAGTCACTTCACGACTCCGGGTCTCAGCTTCCTGGTGGTTCTAGCGACAACACTCCTCGCCCCACGACGGTGCCATCGGAGTCCCCGGAAGATGAACAGAAAGCTGGCGGGGAGGCACTGGGTGAAGGCGGGCGCCTGAGGCCCCTCCAGCTCTGCGCTCCCCTCCCCCGCCTCGCTTCCGGCCCAGGCGGCCAGATGGTGGGACCTGGAGACGCAGCCTGCTGCACGCTCGGTCTATTTTGAGAAGCCTCCCGTTTCCTTTCCGCCTGGGGCCATGTGGTGGCTGCGGGCCTCTGCTCACAGGATGGGCTCGGAGCCCGACCTCCTCCTTCCGCAGGGCCCCGGTCTTGACCCCCCCATCCCGGCCCCCCATGCAGACAGCCCAGCCCCCACCCGGAGGGGCAGAGGCCAGGCGTCCACGGGGCAGGTCACTGGCCTCCCATACGGAGAACGTGGAGGGGGGCTCGGGCCGACCCCGTGTGGCCGTGACCCCACCCCTGGCTGGCCCAGGCCTGCCCTCCGAGGGCCCAGCGCCCCGTTCTCACGGCGGGGTGGAGATGGGGCCATCTGTTCCACACGCGGCCTCCACAGCCACCTCGGGGTCCTGCCCAGGGACGCACCCAGGAGGCTGGTCCAGCCTCAAAGTTAGGCCGCTCCCGCCCCTGGGCCTGGCCGGCGAGATGCCAGGCCAGCAGGGGAAGCAGGGGCCCCACACTGCCCAGGAGCCACGCTGGCCTCCTCCTCCTCCTCCTCCCTGCCTCCTCTTGGCACAGAGCTCTGACCCCTCCTGCCTGGCTTTGAGTCCCCCCTCCCTCACTTAATAGATGTGTGACCTTTCACCTCTCCGTGCCTCGACTTGCTCATCCGTGGAATGGAGATGAGGAGGGGTCTCCTCCACGGGCCTGCGGGAAATTGAATTGAGTTGATCCTGGTGGAGCGCCTGGGACAGTGCCTGTCGACAGACTGTCGCCCTTGTTCTCTCACCAGTCCCCACAGTCTGCCCCTCCGGTTCTTTGATACAGTTTTTACCTCTTCTGCCACTGTCCTCCTTCACCTCTGAAAAGGAGAGGAAGAGAGAGAGGGAGGAGAAGAGGAGGAAGAAAAAGAAATCCCATTTGAAACAAGGTGAACCGCCCAGGTGGATGCAGTCAGCCGCGGGGAGGCCCTAAGAGGAGGGGAGCCCGGGACGCCTGGAGGCCACTGCCTGCTGCCTGGCCTCTGTGGAGTCGGACTCACTCCCCGACAGGTACTTGGGCGCCCCAGCCCCCCGCCGCCCCCGCCCTGCGCTCAGCCGTTGGGGGGTCCCAGCCCCGGGGCTCCTCCGTTACGGTAGCGCCAGTGGCCCGGGGAGCGCGCAGGGATCGAGGACACCCAGGTGCTGGCTCCAACAGCTCGAGCGTGAGGGCAGGTGCTCCCCCCGCCCCCCCCCCCGAGCCCCAGGCACCCTCGGCTCCTCGCAACCCCCCACGTTTCATGCGGGCCTCGGGCCTCAGGCCTGGCCTTAGGACTCTGGTGGTCCCAGTAGATGCCCCCCCCCCCGCCGCGGCCCCGGCTCTGGGTGTCTGCATCCCTCTCGGCCAGCCCGCATGTCCTACCCTCCCCAGGCCACGCACCTTTCTCACCCCTGCCCTCTGCCCCCCTGGTCCCCTCTCCTGGAATTTCTCGCCACCTCCCCACTTCCCGACAGCCCATCCCGTCTCCTCGAGGAGGCCCCACGTCACTGCCAGGTCAGGAACGGCCCCCCAGCCTCCCGCCCTGGGCCCAGGCTCTTGCTGCGGCCACCAGTGTCCTTCTTGTCGCCCGGGGCGTGTAGCTCCTCGGGCACACCCCCAGGCCACAGTGAAGGGGACGGGGCTGCCCCTCGAGCCACGCCGTGCGGGACTGACTCAGCGGACAGAGAGATGGAGGCTGACCGCTGGCCAGGGTGGGCCGGGGGCGGCTTAGGGAGGCCCTCGTGGGGCTGGAGGGTGGCCCGGGATCAAGCACTCCCCCTGAGGCCTGTCCAGGACGGGGCTTCGCAGCTGTGGGGGTCCGGCCCCGGCGGGCTGCCGCCCTTCTTCCTTGGTCTAGAGTGGGCTGGGCCGTGCCCTGAGTAGCGTCCTTCCTGGCCCTTCGGCTGGTCACAGCTGCCCGCTGCGGCCCCGGCCCCTCCGGAGCGGAGACCAGGCCTATTCCTGTGGCCACGTGCGCTTGGTTGCAGCATGAGCGGCTCTTTGGAAGCCAAGCTTGGTCTCCCCTCGAACGTCCAGCCTTCGGAAGCAGAAACCAGCCCCCGGCCGCCCCGCGGGCGAGCAGCACCCTGAGCCAGGACACCTGGGAGTGCCCGGCCTCCCGTCCACGGCGAGTCCCGCTCTTGCCCAGGATCCCGGGGAAGCACTGACCCCCGGGGCCAGCGGTCCCCAGCAGAGACCTCCGGGGCCTGCGGGGCCTGCGGGGCCTCCCGAGCTGCTGCACCGACGGGGCGGGCGCCCCAGGACGGCCACAGGGTCTGGGTGGGGGGCACCCTGCATCCTGCGCAGCCTCCAGGGCCCCGCTGTCTGTGCTGGGGCATGGTGCCCCCACACCTGAGCGCGCACAGCCTGACGGCGCCCATGCCGGGCTCCACCCTGGGCTCCGGGTGGGGAGGGTGGGCGGCTGCCGTCCCCGCTCCTACGGGGGCCACACGGAGAACAGCCGTCAGGCGGGGACACCCGTCTGTGAGCATTTGAGCCTCGACTGTGGTTCCCTTTGGCGTCTAAACGCAAACTAGTTTCCACATTTTTATGTTCACGAAAATTCCCTGGATTGCGACTGCATTTGGATTAATGTGTTTCGTTCCCTTGGGAACTTTACCAGGAGTTTTTCACCCTCAGAAAATGGTGTCCCCTGGCACTGCCCCTGAACTGAGCAGCACCCGGGGGTCCGCAGCTCTCCACTTGCTGCCCTGCTGCTCCCCCGGCCGCGGCTGATGCCCAGACCCTGCGGAGTCATAAAGTCCCCATGACCTTCGTGCGGAGATGCTTCCCTTTGCTTCTCCTGTTATCAGAGGAGATATTAGGGTGGGGGCGTGTGCTTCCAGTCGGTCGGTGGCTAATTTCTTGTTTCGAGAATTTCACCTCGGGAGGGGAAGGGGGCGCGGACACGTGTGTGACAGAAGGGGGCCCTGCATGCGCTGGGTGCAGCTCCCACCCTGGGGGGAAGGGCAGGGAGGCAGGGAGGCTCGGGCCCCCGCCCGCCCACTGGGCACTGCCTCCCCGGGAGCCCGCCGCATGCTGGGCACCGAGCCGGGCGTCGTGGACGCGGAGACGGCGCCCTTGGGCCCATTGCTCCCCAGGATGGTGGGTGCCCGGCCTGCACTCAGCGGGTGGGGCCGGGGCCCCGGGAGGCCCATCGGGCTCAGGTTCCACACGCGGGGCGCCTCCGCGCTGAAAGAGGGTGCATCAGGAGACGGCGGTTGTCGCCAAGCAGTCGGCGATCCACGCGTGCTGAGGACGTGCACGGCCCCGGGCCGCAGAACTGACAGCGCCTGCCTCTGGGAGCGCACCTGCCGGGGAGGAGCTGCCACGCGCATGAGCAGCCAGGCGTGGAGCACGGGAGCCGGGAGCCGGGAGCCAGGAAGCCCGGCCTGGCCCCGGGGGGCCGCAGGGACGCAGAGCTCCCACCCGGCGGCCGCGTGTCCAGCTGTCGGAAGCCGCGTCCGCGGGAGGGCACTGGGCACCTGCAGCCACAGGGGGAGCGGCAGCCAGATCCGGGCGCAGCGCCCCTGCCGAGTCGGAGGAGCTCGGTGCTCAGCCCCAGTGTCCCTCCCGCCCCCAGCCCGCGGAGGCCACGGCCCTGCCCTCGGAGATCGGGGCCTTGCGGAGGTCAGGGTAGCCCGAGATCGTCACCCTAACGCGCTGTGACCCCGACCTGGGGGTGAGGGGAGCGCGAGCTCCGACACGGCGTGAGGACGGGGGAGCAGAGCGGAGGCCCCGGCGCAGAGGCAAGGCGGATTCAGGGTCACAGCCCCCGCGGCCGCCGGGCTTGGGGCCTGCAGCACGGGGTGGGCCCGTCCGTTTCTGTCATGCTCCCCCCCACCACGGGAGCCCCGGGAGACACGCGGACCGTGGGGCCGTCGTGAGAGGTGCTGCCAGGGTGGCGCCTGCTGGGGAGCCAGCGTTGGTGCCCCTCCCGGCCCGCGCCCTGGGCCTGCAGAAATCCTTGGCGGCCGTGGTCCCGTGAGGCCGGGCAGGAATCGAGAGTGGGTGCAGTTCGAGGCTCCCCCAGCAGTGAGCCAGTGGGCGGGAGCCCCCCGACCCGCGGACGACCCATCCCGTGGTCCGGAGGCTGTGGGCCGCGTGGAAGGGTCGCGCCAGGCGCGGCTTTGTTCTTCCCCAAGGGGTAGGGCCCAGCCGCTGACTCGGAGGCCCCGGGGCACTGGCAGTGGCGCCCCGCGGTCCCCTGGCCTCGCCTTGCAGCAGAGCGCCTGCCTCCTCCAGCACCTCGGGGAGCCCGGCAGGGGGGCAGCGCGAGAGCGTGGGTGCTGGGTCAGCCCCCCGGGACTCCCGCTGCCCCTCAGTCACCAGACTGCCAGCATGGCGCAAACCCTCGCTCGAACCCCAGCTCCGCAGCTTCCTGTTTGGTGCCTCAAGCTCCGAATCTGGGGAGGGGTCAGCCCACAGAGCCCGGCGCCCCGGGGATGGTGACCACGGGGGACACCAGGGGAGACGCGGTTGACACGGTTCAGCTGCTGAAGTGTGAGCCTTGCCACAGTCTTTCCTCCCATCTTTGACCCTGGAAACAAACGTCCCGGGGCCGTGTCACCCACCAGGAGGCCGAGGCAGAGGGGTCAGGGAAACAGGCCGGACAGGAAGCCGGTGGTGAAGGTGTAGGCGCCCTCCCCCCTCTGGCCTGCCCACACCCTGGCCCGCAGACCCCACAGCCGGGACAGTGGCCGCTGGTATGTCGGGGGCTCAGGGTCGCAGGGCTGTACCCGCCAGGAGTGCGAGGTCTTGGGGGGGACAGACGCGGAAACTCGCCTCGTCCCAGGCTGTGCGAAAACCAGCAACCACTCGGCAGCAGCAGAACCGATGGATCCCACTCGGTGTTCACGCGGAACGCGGCCACGCGGAG
This sequence comes from Canis lupus dingo, assembly GCF_003254725.2. Lineage (NCBI taxonomy): Eukaryota > Metazoa > Chordata > Mammalia > Carnivora > Canidae > Canis > Canis lupus. The sequence continues at coordinate 25,743,671 of NC_064260.1, read as the reverse complement.
AGCGGCGCGGGAGTCCAGGCACGAGCAAGGCGCTGGCTCTGGGGGCGGCTGCCTACCCCGCGGTCCCCTCGGGCTGCGTCCAGGCTTCTGCGGACGGAGAACAGCAACAGGATCCCAGTTTAAAAAAAAAAAAAAAGGAAAAAGAGAAACTTCAAAATTATGAAAATGGGGAAACGTTAGGACAAGATTTGGGGGTAGGACGGCGTGGAAAGGCCTGGAAGTCGCACCTCTCCCGCGGGTGACCAGGTTGCCCTCCATGGGGTGGAGAGCCACTGCCCGCCCCTGCATTCCCTCAACACACTGGGGATCCTGGCGCCGCCTTCCCTCAGCCAGGGGTGACAAGGACTTGGGGCACAGGGGAGGAGCTGCGGCACCGGAGGCCGGGCCCCTCTCCCCCCCCCGGCCCCCCCACCCCACCCCCCCGCGCCACGGGGAACGGCCGCAGAGGCTCAGAGGCCCCCCGGGGCTCCCGGTGACGGCTCAGCCTCTGGGGACAGTGCACACGCTCGTGGGGACAGGATGCAGCCCTGGCGGCGGGCAGGGCAGGGCAGGGCTTGGCAGCGGCCACCTTTGCGGTTCTTCCAGCTGCAGGCAGGGACACGGCAGCACCTCCGGCCAGGGCCACTGGGGGTGCGCAGGGTCGGCCTCGCACTGCTCCAGGCCTGGCGGGACCTGACCGCTCCCCACTCCTGCAGCCTCCCCGCCCCCGAGCCCGCCAGAGGCAAGGGCTGGGGCATAGAGGACCCCGGGACTCACCCGCCCGATGGAGGAGGCCGCAGCCCGGGGGGTTTGGGGGGCAAAGCTTCCGCCACAAGGGTCTGTGGCTTCCGCGCATAAGGGGTCCTGACCCAGGAGGGCCAGACGTGTCCCGCGGCCTGCGCGGGGCTCCAAGGCCCCTTCCCGCCACACCGCGCCTTGGGAAACGCCGGAGAGCCTCAAGGCCTAGGCCGGCCGGGGGCATCGCGGGCTCGGCCCCCACTTCCCGGGCCCACCTGGCTTCTGGAGAAGGGCGTTTGGGCGCCTGCCTTCCTCGGGGCTGAGCGCTGCGTGGGGTCGGGGAGCTACTCAGCGTCCCTGAGCCTCGGAACCCTCACCCGCAGGACTTCCGCGTGCAGATCCATGAGGTGGTCGGACGCGGCGGCCGCCCTGGCCCTGCTCGGGGCCCCGGGGTCCGGGTGGGGCCCAGGGAGGGCGGCCCTGCGGGGAAGGGGCCCCCAGGCGCTGAGGCCGCAGCTGCGCTGCTGGGGTCTTGCTGCCGGAGCTCGGTGGGTGGACGCGGGTGAGACCTTCGGGTTCATCTGAATTCTCTCGTGACAGAAGTTCTTGAATGCAAAGCGTTACTATGTTTTGCAGGAAGTAACTCAATTACTAGAAACCTGTTTTTTGTTTTTTTGTTGTTTTTATTTTTAAAGTGATCTCCACGCACAGCGGGGCTTGAACTCACAACCCCCAGATAAGGGGCCGGCCACCCCGTGGGCTGAGCCAGGTGCCCCCACGGAGCCTGTTTTTAAAAGGACTGAGAGGGGTCCCCGGGGGTTCAGCTGTCGAGCATCTGCTTGTGGCCCAGGGTGTGACCCCGGGGTCCCGGGATCGAGTCCTGCGTCGGGCCCTGCCTGGAGCCTGCTTCTCCCTCTGCCTGTGTCTCTGCCTCTCTCTCTCTCTCTGTGTCTCTCATGGATAAATAAAACAATCAATAAATCAATAAATCAATAAAATAAACAGAGAGAGAGAGCGAAGCACGGCCCCCGTGGCCCAGGGTGTAGTGGCGGCGGCCGCAGGCTCTCCTCAGGCCCCTGGGGTCCCGGCCCCCTCCCCAGGTGCCTACACGCAGAGCCAGGCCGCGGGTCCCCAGGGGCCCAAACGCAGCGGCTGCCTATGGGTTGTGCCGGGTCCTGCCGGGGCAGCTGCTCCAGGCCGAGACGGGGCCACCCGTGGAAGAGCCTCTGGCCGGGGCAGCAGCGGGGAGGCGCCCCGAGGCCTTGCGGCCGGACAGACGGCGGCGAGGCTCTTGGGGGGCCACAGCAGGCCAAGCGAGGCCGGGCCTCCGTCCTGGGAGTGGCGGTGGTCAGGGTCAAGGGGTCCGGGCCCCCTGCACCCTGAGCGAGGTCGGCCTGGCTCCCCGCAGCTCTGAGTCGAGAAAGGGAAACTGAGGCCAGTGGGCTCCTGGGAGTGAGTCGGGGGAAGGGGAGGAGGGTGTCCAGGCAGCCCGAGCACCGAGGCTGGGGGCAGGTCACGGGGGCACAGGTGGGGTTGTCCTGGCGTCTGCCTGCCCAGCTGCCCCCCCGGAGCCCCCAGAGCCCCACAGACCCTAGGATCGAGGGAGGGGACACGTGGTGTCACTGGCCTGCTCTGAAACTGGAGCTCGGGCTGACCTGCCCCCGGGGTTTCTGGGTGGGCCGAGCCAAGCCGAGGACGGGCTGCTCCCCACCGAGGCCGCCGTGCGCCCCCAACGGCTGTGCCCAGCCCCTTGTCCTGCTCGCGGCACCACGGCCCCCGTTTTCTGGGTTAGGGTGACAAGGCCCTGAGAATGTCGGGGTGGCCCGATGCCGCAGGCCAGGAAGAGGACCCCCAGCTGCCCGCCACCCACCCTGTCCCCCGACGCGGTGAGCAGTGCGGGATTCCGGGACCCCCGGAGCCCCGACACCAGGACCCATGTTTCAGCCCAAACCCTGCTAATTTGCATGCATCCCCAGGTGGAGAAGCACAGCGTCCGAGCTCCCCAGCCTGTTACGTGGGGCAGGTGGCTTCTCGGCGGGAGGGGACAGCCGGCTCCCGAGGGCAGACCCCCCCCAACACGCCTGACGGGAGATCTCACTTGTGGGGGGACGCGGCCCCGAGGGGTGGGCTGCAGGGCCCTCCCTGCCCACACCGGCTGCCTGGGGCCTCAGGATTCGCCTCCCCGTCTGTCCCTGCCCCCAGCAGCCCCCGGGAGGCTCATTGTCCCGCGCAGCACCCCTCCCGTGTGGGCCGACGGGCGCCCAGCCCCTGGATGCCTCATTGCCTTGATGGGGGCTGCACGTGCAGCGTCTGTAACCAGTGCCTGTGACGGGGGCTGGCACCCCCGCCTCCCTGCGCCCCCGGACCGCTGTCCCAGGCAGTGGTCACCACAGCTGCAAGAGGCAGGACACCCACTGACCCCATTTCACCCACGGAGACACCAGCGCACAAGGGGCCCGAGGATTTTCCCCGGGGTCCAAACCGCTGCGAAGTCGCAGAAGCTGGATTTGGACCCACGCGTGTCTGACCCTCAGGATCTATGGCACGAGGACCCGGCCCCAGTGCCAGAGCACGGGGGAGGGCGGCCTGCGGGCGCAGGTTGCAGGGGTCCCAGCCTGTGCTTGGAACCCGGCCGAGGCCCGGGGCCCCCAGCCCTCCTCCAGCTGCCCGAGGCCCTGGCCTTCCTGTGGGCCGACTGTTTGCTGCTGGATCCCGGACCTGGACCTGGCTCAGGATGGTGGGCTGCGCAGCAGGACCTGCTGGCCTCCTGGGGGACAGCAGCATGGGCAGCCAGGCTCCCCCGTGGGGCGGAGGGGCTGCCCTGGATGCGGGCCAGGCCCCCCAGCTCCGGGTGCCAGCCGGCACGGCTCCTTGAAGTGGCCGAGAGCTGGGACACTGGCGTCGCAGCCCCTCAGGGACGAGTGACCCGACTGGAGAAGGCGCTGGGTGAGGGGAGGGCCGGAGGACACCGTGCACGAGCCCGGAGGGCTGCGAGAGTGACAGCTCGCTGGGTGCTCTTTGGGGTGTTGCTAGTGGTCTCCTCCCCCCGAGGCTGGGGACTCGGCTGACCCCGGCCCCCGGCTGCCCCGGCACTGGCGGGCCTGGCGCACGTTCTAGCCAAGCGGAGCTCAGGGCAGCCGTTGACCTACCGTCCAGGCCCGAAATAGAGACGGAGCGGATGCGGAGCAAGCTCTGCGGGGTGATTTTGCCCGTACAAGGCCTCGCCGGGGCCACCCGCAGCCCCTTGGGGCAGGGCCGTGGGCGGGCTGCCCGGGACGCCACAGGCTCCGTCGCCCTCAGATGGATGACTCTCCGGGGGCTGAGCTTTCTTGGAAGCCCGCTTAAGGGAAGAGGCCCCGGCTCCAGGCCCCGAGCCCATCAGACCTGCCAGAGTCGGCGGTGGGGGGGGGGCGGGGCAGAGCCCGGAGTCCCAGGTGCCGCCGCTTCTGGGGAGCGTGTGGGCAAAGCCTCGGCTTTGGGGACCCCTCCGAGGGGTGCCCGGGGGCTCAGCTGGTTTCAGCGCCGGTCGTGATCCCAGGGTCGTGGGGTGAACCCCGCATCGGGCTCCCGTGTCCCTCTCCCCCTGCGACCCCCTGTGCTCACTCTCTCTAATAACTAAAATCTTAAAAATAAAGATATTAAAAGATCACTCTAGAAATAGACTTCGAGGTGGCTGCTCAGTCACGGGTCACTTGGGCCCTCTTGGTCTTGCAAGGAAGCGGGTCCCCACCCCATGTCCCTGGCGTCACAGGGACAAGGCTCTGGAGGCTGGCCAAGAAGAGGCAGCTGGGTTGGGGGGGCGGCTCCTGAGTGTCTGACAGGCGGGAGCTGTGTGACCCGGGGCGGCACGCTTGACCTCTCTGGGCCTCGGGCCTCGGGGACAGTCATGCGTCTTCCGGATCAGTGTCAGGGATTAAATGGTGCAGTGGCGGATGCGGTGAGGGCGCCCGGGGCTGGCACGCAGGGGGTCTGCACGTGCTCCTCCTTGCCCCCCACTCCCCAGACGCTGGGGGGGACTCGGGTGACGTCTGGTTGTGCATCCAGCGACCACGCACCGTGTTCGGGGGTCATCCAGGTGGCCCAGCCTAGGGGGCTGGAGAAGGGCCGCGTGTGCACCAGGGGCAGAGGTCCGGGAGGGAGGGGGAAGCCAGGGCTGCAGGCCGTCCCCACGTCCCCTCGCCATCCAGCAGGCCCGCGGCAGCGCTAGCAGCACATGCCTGATGCGTCCCACACCCCGAGGCCACTCGCTCCAGGCCGTAAACCCACGGCCCACGGCGGCTTTGGGGGGTGGGGCCCCCGACCGCTGCGCCTGTAGACACCGCCCCTGATTCCAGAAAGAGCGGCGGGGGCGGCGGCCACGGCCACACCACAGGCACCTGCTTGAGCTCCGGTCACCCAAGGGCCATCTGGGAGTGGGTCCGGCGAGCAGAGGGATCGGTGTCGGGGTCGGCGTAGGGGGACCTGCACACCCTGGGGATGAGCCTGTCCCGGGGTGAGCAGGGCTGTCCCAGCCTCAACCTATTGCTCTGTTGAAGGAGGGTTTGTGGACCTGGGCTCAGGGTTAGAAGGAGGGCAGGGGGGTTAGGGGGCAGGCGGGGGGGGGGGCGCTAGGGGGCGGGCGGGGGTTAGGAGGTGGGAGGGGGGGTTGGGGGCGGGCGGGGGCCCAGCGCCTGAGTTTAAGGAGCCGCCCCCTATGACCGCGTCCACCTGGAGGAGGATCCCCACAGATCCCTGGGTCTCCAAGCCACAGCCGGGTGGTGAGGGGACAGGTGGGGGGGCACACCCAGAGGAGACCGGGCGGGAGAGGAAAACACCTGACCAGAAACAGTAAGGCTCAGGGCTTTATTTTTTTTTTTTAAGATTTTTTATTTATTTATCCATGAGAGACACAGAGAGAGGGAGAGGCAGAGATCCAGGCAGAGGGAGAAGCAGGCTCCATGCACGGAGCCCAACTTGGGACTCGATCCCGGGTCCCCAGGATCACACCCCGGGCTGAAGGGGATGTTAAACCGCTGAGCCACTCAGGAATCCCTAAGGCTCAGGGCTTTAGGAGGCTGTAAGGATGGGAGTGAAGAAGCATCGAGTTGTGAGGTTTGGCCCCGTCCTGATGTCAGGGTTGTGGGGTGCGGCCCCATGAAGCCCACGTCGGTGCCTTGCCGGTGTGGCCGTGCCCGACGTGTGTGTCCTCCTCCCGAGCCACGCTCTGGGGACGCACGGACCCCACTCTCTCATCCCTCTGCCCTCCCTGGTCACCCCAACTTCTCTCTTCCCGGCTGATGCTGGATGTGAGGTGGGAGCCGCCCGCCCCAGACGACCCCGCAGCGACGGACACCGCGGGGCACAGGGACCCACAGGTGCAAAGGCACTGCCACAGCGCGGTGGTGTGCGCTAGTCCGCGGGCACTTAGCGCCTCAGGGACCTGTGCGTGCGGGGCTGGGCAACGGCGCCCGGAGCCCCGTGCCCCCAAGGAGCCGGGTATCCATGCTCAGCGCCCTTGTCCCCAGCTCCTGGCAGGTCACCTGCGCCCTAGAGCAGCAACAGGAAACGGGCAAAGAGGAGGCGGCACGAGGGGGGCTTCAGGCCCCGGGAAGCCAGGGTCGAGGCGAGAGCCAGCAAGGCCACGCGGGCAAGGGGCCTCCGTCCTCGGCTGCGCGGGACACAAAGGGAACGAAAGGGCCAGTGGCACCCGCCTGTGGGGCCCTCAGGGCTGGTGGGGAGCCCAGGCGGTGTCTGCGGCCCCTGCTCCCCCCACCCCGTGAGGCCCCTGCCGCCCTCCCCCCGCCTGGACGGCTCCCCAGGCGGCACCTGCAGCCCGCCGGCCGGGCACCAGCTCTGGCACCGGCTCTGGCACCCGCCCTCATTCAAACGCCCGCCGTGCTCGGGGCTGCGGGCTGGTCCTGGCCAGGGCTGCCTCCTGTCCCGGACCTCCTGGGTGCGGCCGCCTGGGCTTTCCCATCGCCCGCCCGCGGCGCCAGCCCGCAGCTCCGGAGGACAGTCACGGCCACGCCACGAGCCCCGGCCTCCACCCTGGACGCCCACAGTGCTGTGGCCCGACCCCGGGCTGCGGCGGGTGGCAGACCCCGGCTGGAAGAATGGGTAAGCGAACAGGGCCGCGTCCAGCCTCCGAGGGGCGATTTCCACGCCCGCGGAGCCAGTGTCCCCGCTGCCCCCACGCGTGCTGAAGCCGTGTTTCGGGACCTGCCTCTTGGAAGGACCTGGCAGCCTGTTCAGAGGCTGCGCAGAGGCGGCGCCCCAGTCAGACGGGGGAGGGGGGATGAGGGTGTTCCCTGGGGGCGTCCGGGGGCATGGGGGGGGCTCTCTGCTTCTCATCAAGACACAAACCTGTCCAGCCGAGGGCCCGGGGACTTAGGTTAAGCGAAACCGACCAGGTCCCTGCTCGGTGCCCGCGGCCGGAGGACGGAGGAGCGTCTCCCGGGGTCTCCCCTCCATCCTGCCCAGTCGGCTCCGCATGCTGCTGCGGCCCCAGGAGGTCGGCGGGCTGCTGTTGGGCCCCGGCGCACCTGCTGCCGCGCGGCCCCCAAGACCTGGCGCCGGCTGCGTGCGGGGAACAAGCTCTGCCGGGCCGTGTTGGGGCGCTGGGGGAACCACCGTGACGGCAGGTTCTCCAGGGCTGCAGCCCACGCAGCGGTGGGTGCTGTGCAGGTGGCCAGGACCCCGGCGTCTGGATCCAGCGCGGCACACGGCCCAGTGGGTGTGCTCACCCGTGTGCAGTGCTGGGGAGCTGTGGGGCGGCTGTCCCCACATCTAGACGCGTCCTCCTGGCTCCAGACTGTCCCCTCGCAGCGGCCCGAGTTCACCTGCTCCCACAACAAAGGATTATCCGTCAGCCCCCAACGCCGCCCCCGGTGCTGAACTATTTTAATTTTATACCCGGAGTGCGGTGACTGGAGAGTGCCCGCCACCAGGCCCGCTTTGTCTCCTGCCAGCCCAGGCTAATCAAGGGCGCCGGTCTGGCCCGAGCGCGGGGACTTGGGGGTGCCCTCGAGGCCTGCAGGCTGAGCCAGGTGGGGGCAGCCCTGCCCCAGGCGCCCTGAAGCCACCTGCACCCCCACGCCCAGCCGGCCCGCTGCTCTCCACACCAGCCCCGGGAAGGAGGCCTGTCGCCCCCCTCACTGGGGAGGACACCGGAGGCCAGGTGCCCCAGAGCTACTGAGGGGCCCAGGCAGGAGGCGAGGACCCCACGGGCCTGGTCCCAGCCTCCTCCGGGCCGCAGGCGCTCACGAGGTCGCAGCTGCTGAGGATCTGTGGTCCAGCTGCCCCCCCTGCCCCCCCCCAGGCTGCTGTCCCCTCTGCCGGGCAGGCCTCCTCCCTCGGGGCTGCAGGGAGGGACCCCGGGATAGAGGCGCGTGTTTTGTGGCCTAAAGTCGGGAGGCATGTGCTGCCCCCCTGGTCCCGCAGAACCACGTGGGCTGAGGCTGCCCCGGGGCCTGAGTTGCAGCAAGTGGGGAACGCCTGGGAGGCTGGTGACCCGGGCAGCTCCTGGCGCAGCCTTACTCTGAAAGCCGGGACTCTTCCTTTGGGTATCCCTGGGCCGGGGGGTGGGGGTGGGGGTGCGGGGGGGAGGTGGGTAGGGGCACTCACGTGGGGGGCACTGCAGGCCACGGGCGTCCAGAGCACGTCCAGCCCGAAGACATCACAGGCTGCTCGTCGTGCCCTCTGCATGTCCGTGCCCTCCTCCCAGGGCCACGGGGGCCTTGGCCGCCTTAGCCTCCCCTCCTTGCGCCGTGGGGGCGCAGGGCCGGGAGTGCCCGGGGGGCGGGCCCTTCAGCGCCACAGTCGCAGGCACAAGTGCACTGCTCTGACAGATGAGGCCACCGAGCTGGCCCATGACCGTGCTACGTCAGCCGGTGACGCTCGTGGCTCCTTTCCTAGGCACGCCAGGCCCTGTGCTGCAGAGTGTTCACGCACCACCTCAGGGTTGGCCCCCAGCACGCTCTCTGAGGCTGCTGATGATACCAGCCCTGTTTCACAGACGGGAAACCGAGGCACGGGAGGTTCAACACCTGGCCCAAGGCCACTCAGCGCTTACGTCCAGGTTGGGAGGCCTCCGAGGCCTGGTTCTTGCCTCTGATGCTGCAGCCCCCACCCACTGCCCCACAAGGAGCCAGGGCCCCTTAACGGGGAGCGCCCGAGCCTGGGGCCTGAACGTTGCCTCCCAGCCCCGGGTCCTCGTGAGTGCTGGGAGGCGCAACCCAAAGACCAGAGGCGGAGGAGGAGGCAGGCCCAGATCCCAAGCCTCCTGGGAACCGGGGCGGGGTCTCTGGCATCCATGTGGAGGCCCCACTCTAGCAGCTGCTCCTGCAAAAATACCGGTGCAGCGACCGGGTAGCTGTCAGGGGACCCGTTCCCAGGAGGCAGCGCTAGGGCCACCCCACACCAGCAAGAGGTCAGTCAGTCTGCGTCCGGTCCCCGGGACGCCTGGGACCCTGAGCCTCAGCCCCGGGATCTGCAAAAGCCAAGACGTCCCTGCAGTCCCCTAGACAGAGGGGCTCGGTGACCTGAAGTACCCGCTGTGTGTGGTGACGACCACGCGTCTGCTTCTCTGTTGCCTCCAGTCCCATTAGGTCACATGGCAGGAGCGCCACCTCTCCCCCATAGACCTGTTCTCCTCTGCGGTAGAAGAGGGCCCTGGGTCGGCCCTGGGGCTCAGCAGCAGAGCATCTGCCCTCGGCTGGGGAGTGACCCCGAGGCCCCGGAATCGAGTCCTGCGTCGGGCTCCCCACACGGAGCTGCTTCTCCCTCAGCCTGGGTCTCTGCCTCTCTCTGGGTCTCTCAGGAATAAATACATAAAATCTTTTTTTTTTTTAATACATAAAATCTTAAAAAAAAAAAACAGCTCTATTGAGATATGATTCACAGACCTTAAAATTCATCCTTTAAAATTCAGTGGTTTTAAAAAATAATAATAAAATAAAATAAAATTCAGTGGTTTTAAGTATATTCACAAAGTCATGCACCATTAATCCCCACTCTCTGATTCCAGAACATTTTCATCAAAGAAACTTGGGCCCGATTAACAGTCCCCTCCTACTCTCACTTCGCCTTCAGCCCCCAGCGGCCGCTACCCTTTCCGTCCTTAGGAACCTGATGACCCCGGGGTGTTTCACGTCGACGGAATCACCAGAGCAGCCGTTCGGATCAGCGGGCCCAGCACCTGCCAACACCGGTACTCGCCTTCCCTTTCGAGGAGTCTGGCTCCGCCGCATGGACACACCACATTTGTTTATCCGGTCATCAGTCGGTGAACTGGATTGTTTCCAGGCTTGGCTATTAGGAATAAATAATACTGGTTTTTTTTTAAGATTTTATTTATTTATTAGAGAGAGAGAGAACCAGCTCAGGCTGGGGGAGCAGCAGAAGGAAGGGGAGAAGCAGGCTCCATGCAGGGAGCGCGACGCAGGACCCCGGGGTCACCCCCTGAGCCGAAGGGGACGCTCAACCCCTGAGCTCACCAGGCGCCCGATCTCCTTTAGTTTCTTTCAGTGATGTTTTGTAGCATTAAACATACAAATCTTTTATTTCTTTTGTTAAATTTATTCCTAAGTATTTTTTTCTTCTGTCTTGCAGAACAAGTATGGAATTAGTTTTTCAATTTCATTTTTGAATTTGTCCATTGCTAGAGTGTAGAAATATAAGCAGTTTTTAGATTTTAATCTTGTATCCTGCACCCCTGCTGAATTCATTCTTTAGCTCTAATTACGTGTGTGTCTGCACGCACCTGCACACCTGTGTTTCCTTAGGATTTTCTACGTATAAGGATTTTCATATCATCTGCAAATAGTTTCCTCTCCCTCCTCCTGGATGCCTTTTATCTTATTTTATTTTTCTTGTTTAATTGTCCTGAACTTCCAGTTCAACACTAAACAGGAATAGTGAAAGCAGATTTTCTTTTCTTGCTTCTGATCTTAGGAGAAGAGCTTTCAGTCTGCCACCATTAAGAATGATGTTAGCTGTTGGGGTGCCTGGCTAGCTGAGTTGGAAAAGCATGGGACTCTTGATCTTGGGTTGTGAGTTCAAGCCCCACGTTGAGTGTAGAGATCACTTAAAAAAAAAAAAAAAAAGGAAAGAAAAAGAAGTTAACTGTAGATTTTTCATAGATACCCTTTATCAGGTTAAAAAAGTTCCCTTCTATTCCTATTGAGTCCTTTTATCATAAAAGGGTGTTTGGTTCTATCAAATGCCTTTTCTGATTCTATTAAGATGTTCACATGGTTTTTGTCCTAATTCTATTAACATGGTATATTACAGTGATTGATTTTGGGATGTTAATGCAGCCTTGTATTACTGGTCATGGTATATAATCCCTTTTATATTTTGCTGGATTCAGTTTGTTAGTATTTTATTTGAAGTTTTTATGTCTATATGTATAAGAGACATCTTTGTAGGTTTTTTTTTCTTTTTTTAAGATTAAAAAAAATTTTTAAGATGTTATTTATCTATTCATGAGAGACACACAGAGAGAGGCAGAAACACAGGCAGAGGGAGAAGCAGGCTCCATGCAGGGAGCCCGATGTGGGACTCGATCCCAGGACCCCGGGATCACGCCCTGAACCAAAGGCAGACACTCAACTGCTGAGCCACCCAGGCGTCCCTAGGTTTTTTTTCTTATGCTAATTTTGTTTGGTTTTGAATGTCAGGTTAATATTGGCATCATTCTCTGAAGTGTTCCCTTCTTTTCTATTTTTCAGAAGAGTTTGGGTTGATTTTTCTTTAAATGTTTAATGTAATTTACCCATGAAGCCATCTGGGCCTGGAGTTTTCTTTGTGGGAGATTTTGATGACTAATTCTTTCTCTTATCATAGGTCTATTCAGATTTTCTATTTCTTCTTGAGTCAATTTTAATAGTTTGCATCTTTCTAGGAATTTGTCTATTTAGTTTAAATCATCGAGTTTGTTGGCATACAGTGGTTGGTAATATTCCCTTATAATCCTTTTATTTCTGTAAGGCTAGTATTTCATTTTTTATTATACTAATTTTAATGTTTTATTTTCTTCTTGGTCAGTCTAGCTAAAGGTTTATCAATTGTTAATTCAGTAAGTATTTATCAGGACCTAGTCTGTGTCAAGCATTATTCTTTGTTTTCCTTTCTTTCCCCCTTCTTTTTTTTTTTTTTACATTTTTTCCTTTTAAAAATATTATTAATTCCAGTACAGTTCACATACAGTATTATATTAAAAGGTTTGTTAATTGTGTTTTTTCAAAGACTCAACGGTTTGTTTTATTTATTTTCTGTATGATTTTTCTATTTTCTGTTTCATTTAGTTTGCCCTAGTTTTTATTATTTATTTCCTCCTGCTTGCTTTGGGTTTAGTTCATTCTACTCTCTATTTCTTTCATTCTTCTTTATTTTTTATTGAGATATATTTGACATGTAACATTATATCAGTTTCAGATGCACAACATCATGATTTTATATATGGGGGGCAGCCCGGGTGGCTCAGCGGTTTAGTGCCTGCCTTCCGCCCAGGGCGTGATCCGGCAGTCCGGGGATCGAGTCCTGCATCGGGCTCCCTGCTTCTCCCTCTGCCTGTCTCTCTCTCTCTCTCTCTCTCTCTCTCATTAATAAATAAATAAATATATGTGTATATCGTGAAATGATCACCACGACAAGTCTAGTTAATATCCGTCATCATACAGAGTCACAGATGTTTTTCTGGTGATGGGAAATTTGAAGATCTACCCTCCTAGCAACTTTCAAATACATAATACAGCATCACTACATATATATATATCTCAACTATAGTCACCATGTGGTGCATCATATCCTATGACTTATTTATTTTATAACTAAAACTTTTGACCTTTTTGACCTCCTTCACACCCACTTCATACATTTCTTAACTTCTTAAGTTGAAAACTTGGGTTATTTGAGATCTTTCTCCGTTTTCAATAGAGTTGTTTACAGCTGTCAGTTTCCCTCTAGGCGCTGCTTTAACTGCATCTCACAAGGTTGGTATGTTGTGTTCTGTTTTTACCCAGTTCAAAGCATTTCTAATTTTCCTTGCGTTTTCTTCTTTAATCTTTAATGGGTTGTTTAAGAGTGGGTTGTTTAATTTCCACATATTTTCTTCTGTTGATTTCTGTTTCATTCCATTGTGTTCAGAGAACATAGTTTGTATCACTTCAATCTTTTTAGATTTATTGAGACTTATTTTAGGGCCTAAAGAATGGTCTGTCCCGAGAATGTTCCTTGTGGACAGGGGAGGAATGTGTCTTCCGCTTTTTTGGGTGGAGAGTTCTTTAAATATGTTAGCTCTAGTTGGTTTAAAATGTTGTTCAAATTTTCCATTCCATTGCTGATCACCCATCTAGTTATCAAATGTCCTTATGGAAAGTGGAATAAACTCAGTATCTGGGCTTCCTTGGGGATAGTGTTGATTGGCTGCTTTTTCACCCTGTGTTGGCCAGACTTTCCAGTTTCTTGGTGCATCTTGTAATTTTGTTGTTGTTGAAATGTAGACATTTCCAATAATACAGTGTAGCAGTTCCGGAAATCAGAGCCTGACCCAGCCCCCGGATCTGTTATTGTTGCTGCTTGCTGGACCGTTCTGAGAAGTCTGCAGTCTTTAGTACCTGTGGCCCCTGACACCTCTAGTGTTCGCCTACCGGTCAGCTAGTGATGGGACACAGACTTCCTTAAATGCCAGATCCAGTAAGTCTCTCAGACTTTACCAAGGGGCCTGCATGGGGAAGGCTGGGGCGGGGGGCGGTGTGAGTGCTCTGTGTTCTGGCGGACAGTTTACAACTTGGCCTTTAGCCTCCACTTCCTTGTACGGAGGCTCAACGTCAGCCAGAGAGAGAGGTGAAGGCCTTCTTAGAACTCTCCCGGGTGTGCTCACAGCCCTGTGCGTGTATGTGGGCTCTAGGCCCCAGGAGGACATTGGCACTTGTCACAGCCCTCTAGACATTCCATTCTTGCATCTACTTTTAATTTTTGGGCTCCGAGTGGGGCTGGGAGAGCCAAAAAGAGGAGGGAAAAGGAGCTAACACTTACTCTGTGCCAGGCTAGTGTTAGCACTCTCACCATGAACCCCTTCACCTGATTCTTATAAGACTCAGCTGATTTGTTTTTAATTGTTTTTGTTTGTTTGTTTGTTTTAATATTTTATTTATTTATTCATAGAGACAGAGAGAGAGAGGCAGAGACACAGGCAGAGGGAGAAGCAGGCATCATACAGAGAGAGAGCCTGATGTGGGACTCGATCCAGGGTCTCCAGGATCACGCCCTGGGCTGCAGGCGGCACTAAACCGCTGTGCCACCCGGGCTGCCCCTTATAAGACTCAGCTGATTTTTTAAAAAAAGGTTGATCCATTTATTTGAGAGAGAAAGAGAGAGAGCAGGGGAGGGGCAAAGGGAGAGGGAGGGAGAGAATCTCAGCAGACTCCCCACTGAGCGTGGAGCCCGACACAGGGCTCCATCCCATGACCCTGAGGTCACAGCCTGAGATCACAACCTGAGCGGAAACCAAGAGTCGGTCGCTTACTGACCGTGTCACCCAGGAACCCCTGAACTCAGTTGATTTTTTCCTGGAACATTTGCTTTATGGATGAAAAGGCTGGGGGCTCAGAAAAGCGAAGATGTGCCCAAGGGCACCCAGCTGGTCAACGGCGAAGTTCTTCTCCGTTTCCCGTGCTCTTATGGTACCGGTGTTTCTCCATCACAAGATGTTTGAGGGAATATAGGGATGATCACTTAACAACTTTCTTTTTTTTGTTTTTAATTTTATCTATTTATCCATGAGAGACACAGAGAGAGAGGCAGAGACACAGACAGAGGGAGAAGCAGGCTCCATGCAGGGAGCCGACATGGGACTCGATCCCAGGACCCCGGGGTCATGTCCTGAGCCGAGGGTAGACGCTCCACCCCTGAGCCCCCCAGTCACCCCCACTCACTGCCTGTGTGTGTGTGTGTCTGTAATTTGTATCCCCAATCCCTGCCTCTATGTTTAGGCCAAGGCACACATCTCTACTTAACTGTGAAGAGTTAGTCAATCTATGGGGTGCCTGAGGGGTGCAGTCGGTTAGGCCTCCAACTCTTGATTCCAGCTCAGGTCGTGGTCTTGGGGTCCTGACTCGGCACAGGGTCAGCTTGAGATTCTCTCTCCCTCTGCCCCTCCCCCTGCTCACAGGTGTGCTCCCTCCCTCTCTCTCTCTCTCTCTCTCAATAAGTAAATAAATACAATCTTAAAAAATATGTAAACAATTATTACACAAGGCATGGTATGCTCTCAGGGCAAAAGGAGCATGATGGCAGTTGGCCCGATGCCACAGTCTCCCCAAAAGCCGTCCGCTGTGGCGGTGGGAGTCAGGGTGGGGGGTGGGGGTGCCCACGGCAGCACCCAGAGGGGCTTCTGCAGAAGGGAACCATCTCCCGTCTGTGCTGCCCAGACGGCAGCCCCGGCCACATCAAGGACTTGGGGGTGGCCCGGGTGGCTGAGGAATTAGATTTTCACATAGTATTTAATCTGAATCCTTTTAAATTCGAATTCCAACAGGGACAGCCGTGCCAGAGAGTTCAGCCCCGCTGCTCCCCTGGGCCAGAGGTGGTATGCGGAGCCCGTGCCCAGGACGCAGGGGACAAGGGTTCCGTCCCTGCCCCTGGATTGTGTGGCTATGCGGCCTGCCCGAGGGGCTTAGCCTTCCCATGCCTCAGTTTCCCCCTACGGAAAATAGGACTAGGAAGTCCTGCCCCGTGTATCACTTAGGCTCGTGATGAGGGTCAGGGACTAACGCAGGAAAGAATGTTTTCATAAATCGCTAAGTAGAGAAATGGAAAAAATTGTCTAAAAATATTTTCAGAGTAGATGAGTTTCTTGGGGCCGCTGGGGTCAGGCCAGGCCGGGTGCGGGGTGCAGCGTGGGTGAGCTGGGGGCGATGGAGTGTGGCCCGCACGGGGCCTGGGCCTACGCCACCCTCTGGGCCACTCGGCCTGGGCTGAACTGGCTCGTGGGCTGTTCCCGGCCCCCGCACCCCGCACCTGCCGAGAGGCCCCGAGGGCCTTCCCACTCAGGCTGGGCCGCACACTTGTCCCCCGCCACCCACCTCAGTTCACGGCGCTCCCCTTCCCGGCCACCCTGGGGCCTGCCTCCTGCTGCGGCCTCGGCCCGACCCGGCCGCCTCCCCGGGACAGCAGCGGGCTGGGCCGCTCGGGCGTCCCTGTTGGATGAGTGGCGGTCCGGGCGGTGGGACCAGCAGCGGCTCGGGACGCTTGTGCGTGGGGTCCCACGAGGGGACTGCCGGCCTCCAGGACTCAGCGGAGCGGGCGAGGCGGGCCCCAGCACCTTGGGGCCTCCCGTCCTGCGCTGGCCCGATGGCTCATGGGGGGCCCTCCAGAGGGCTGGGCGGCCTCGGGCGGCCGAGCTGTCGCTTAGGGAGAAGCATGGGGCCCAACTCGGGGTCCCGCTGGGTGCTACGCTGTGTGCTGGCAAACGGAATTTAAATAAAATACTAAAAAATAAAAATAAATTAAAAACGAATTTAAAAACCAGAGTAGGAAAATATTTATATCAGTCTAGACATAACCTTTTAAATATTTCCTTTTAAGATTGAATAAAGTATACAAATTAGCTCATAAGAAAAAACCCGAATCAATCCGGGTCCCGGGGGCGGGGGCCGTGCGGGCAGAGGTCCACTTCTGCGCCCGGGCCTCTGGGAGGCAGCTCCGCTGGCCAGTTGGCCCCAGACACCGAAGTGCCCCCCCCCGGCCTTGGGGGGCTCGGGGCGTCCTCTCAGCTTTCCCGGTGAGGCCTCTCCCACCTGGGTCACCAAGCCGACCCCGACCCCTCCTCGGCTCGGCTCCCGGGGGGTCTCCTTGGGGTTCTCTGGCCCCACGACGGCAGAGTCCCGACCTGCCATCCGTCCCCCGTCTCCGAGGAGGGGGCACCTCTCGGCCCCCAGGCCCCACGTCGCGGAGCCCTCGCCGCCTCCCAGCAGGCAGGTGTCCAGCAGCCAGGCCGCCTCCCCCCAGCCCCAGGAGGGCCGCCTCCTGCTATTTTTATCTCAGGAGCTTTCTCAAGGACAGAGCAGCAGCCCCTGGGCCAAAGGGGGGCTGTGTCCCTGCGGAAAACCTGCCTCATGGGGAAGGAATCCGGGGTTTTTTGTTTTTTGGGTTTTTTGGGTTTCTGGGTGGGGGGGTCCTGGCTCGAAGCCCTCAGCCTCTGCTGGCTCCCTCTGAGCCGACCAGAGTTCAGGGGCAGATCCGTCGCGTTTTCATAGGAAGGGAAGCAGCACCGGATTAGGGCCAGCCTGGATGGCCATGCGCCCCCCCCCCCCACCCGTCAGCCTGGGTTCGCGGCTTAAAAAAAAAGAAAAACAACCCAAACCCAAACCTTCCTACCTTACTTGGGTCAACAGCAGAGGGAGCGCCGGGGGTGCGGCGGGGTGGCGGGAGCACAGCGGGCGCCCTGAACACCCACGAGCGCCAGGCTCTGTGGTCTTTTCTGGTTTTCTGAGGATTGTGTTTGCTTAGGGGGGGGGGACAGCGGAGGGGGCAGCAGGGAGCACGGCTGGAGCCCAGGCCCCAGGGGGCGCCCCCAGGCCCGTGCTGGCCGCCAGGCTCCATGGGGGGGACAGTGCCTGGACCGTCCTTGGGCCGCTGTGACTGCGGGGGCCCTCATGCCCGGGCCTGTGTCCCTGGTGCGACCCTGAGGGCACAGGCCACAGTGTAGGGGCCGCGTGGGCGGGCACCCGTGGCTCCCCGGAGGCTCTAGCCCGCTTCCTGATGAGGCACGCCTGTCGGGGCCCAGGCGCGGCTTGTCCTTCCTGTGTCCCTGGGGGCTGGGGCCTGCGCAGCACCTGCAAGGGGCGGGGGCACCGGGGATGCGCGGGTGGGACGGGCGGAGGCTCTGCGATGTCCCGGTCCTCCTGTCCCTGGGAAACTGGCCCCTCAGGGTGACACACTGGAGACACACAGGGGACACACAGGGGACACTCACGACACTCAGGGGGACACTTTAGGACACTCATGGGGACACAGGGGGACACTCAGGGGGACACTCAGGGGGACACTCAGGAGACACATGGGGACACAGGGGGACACTTGGGGACACACAAGGAACATATGGGGTCATACAGGGGACACTCGGGGACACTTAGGGGGACACACTGGGGACACTCGGACACACAGGGGACACATGGTAGGATATGCAGGGGACACACAGGGACACGCAGTGGGATACACAGGAGGACATGCAGGGGACACACACAGGACACATGGAGGCACACGGGGGACACGTGGGGAGGGGCCCGTGAGGTGCAGGACCCCTGCCGGGAGGCGGGGGGTAGTGTTGGAGCTGGCCTCTGGGCTACAGAGGCTTCCCCATCGGAAGGATCCAGCCAGGCCTGCCAGGTGGGATGGCGAGGGGGCCGCTGCCTCTGGAACATTCCACGTGACAGCTTTGGCCTCAGGAGGGGGACTGAAGGCAAGAGAGTGCAAGTAAGCAGGAGGAGGAACGGCGTGGGGGGCGCGGGACTGGACTTGGAAGGGGGTCACACTCACCTTGCGGCCCCTCCCTGTGTCGTGGACCACACCCCCAGGGCATAGGTGGCTGAGCTGGGACTTGAACTCAGGCCCTGACTGTAGCTGCGTGCAGACTGCAACCCGCCACCCCGCGTGGGACAGGGCGGGTGCGGTTCCCGGGTCCCAGGCAGCAGGTGAGCTTGGTGCCTGCCCAGGCCACACAGTGCCGGCCTGGTCACCCCAGTGCAGTCCCCCAGCACATCAGGTCACCCCACGGCAGTCCCCCAGCACATCCAGTCACCCCAGTGCCATCCCCCAGCATGCCCCATCACCCCACTGCAGTGCCCCCAGCACATCCGGTCACCCTAGTGCCATTCCCCCACAAGCCTCGGCCAGGGGGTGGGGCAGTGATGAAAGCTGCATCCTCGTCACCTGTGGGCACCCGAGGGCACACGGGTTGGGTGGGGTGGGAGGACTCCCTGGCCCACCTGCTGCCCCCAGACAGTGGTTCTGGGCACCTGGGCACTGGTTTGGGGGAGCAGCTTCCTGTGAGTGTGATAGGCCCCTGGAGGACTCTGCGGTCCAAGGCCCATGGAGACCTTGGGCTTCCAGGGAGCAAGCGCGTCCCAAGCCGCAGTAGGAGCTAGCGAGCAAGAGCAGAGCAGGACCCTGCCCCCTACAAGGCAGCAGGTGACCCACTTGGCAGCTCCAGGACGCCTGTGCTGTCTTCCCATCAAGCTCGGATCAAAGCCAAGGTCCTTCTCAGGGGCCACCAAGCCCTACGAGGTTCCTGCCTTAAATACTGCAGGCCGTGCTCCTACCTCAGGGCCTTTGCACAGCCGCCCCAGCCGCCTGGGCCTGCTTCCTTCCCCGCAGACCGGGTGGATTGTTCCTCGTCCCTGTCCCTGCGCTCTGTGCCAGAGACCCCGTGTGGGTGGCGCCCCTCCTGCTCCCCACCCTGTCCAGGGACCCCGGGGCGTGTCTAACACGTGGCTGGAGCTGAATGAAGGAAGGATGCTAATCTCCCCCCCACAGGCCTTTGCAGGATCTCTTGGCACTGCTGGGGCGGAGCTGCTCTTCCTGGTTTCCCGAAAACACTGACCGCTACTTGATGCCCACTGTGTGCCCCACGCGATGGGGAGGTGGAGGCAGAGTCCTCTCCTCAAGGTCCTCCCTGGCCCCTGTGAGCACTGGGGGGCGGGGGCTGCTCAGGACCCGGGACATGCCCTGATGCCCCAGGAGCCGGAGGGGTGGGGAGGGGTGCTGGGGGGCAGGAGGAGGGGGGAGGGGGAGGAAGGGTGCTGGGGGAGCAGGACCCACGAGGGAACCGTGTGGGCGCCAGGAGGTGACTGGCCTCAGGCG
This sequence comes from Canis lupus dingo, assembly GCF_003254725.2. NCBI lineage: Eukaryota > Metazoa > Chordata > Mammalia > Carnivora > Canidae > Canis > Canis lupus. The sequence goes on along the minus strand of NC_064260.1, from coordinate 25,724,111 downwards.
CTGCCCCAGGAGGGGGGGTCAGAGCCCGTGGGCCCCGCTCCCCTCCTCCCCTCCCCGTCCCTTCTCCCTCCTCCTCCCCCTCCCCTCCCCCTCCGTCTGACCCCGGGACCTCATGCCACCTGCACACGGGCCAGCCCACGGGGGAGGGCGCCGCGCGGTGGGTGGCGCAGGGGGCTGGGAGGGGCACGCGCAGGCCGGGCTCACGCCAAGCCAGGCCGGTCCGAGCGCCCCAAGGCCGGTCCGGCCTCCGTTTCCCACCGACACCGGGAGGCCGAGGACGCGCGGCTGCTGGACCTGCTGGAGGCCGGGCGCCCGGGACCGAGCCCGCCTGCAGACTCCCGGCGGGGTCCTCCGCCCGCCGCGCTCAGCGCTGTGCCTGCCCGGCCGGAGGCGCCCCGAAGCGGGCCGCGCAGTGGGGTCCGGCCCTGGGGCGCAGCTCCGCCTTCCCCGCCCTGCGCGCCTGGAGGGGACCCGGGGACCCCGCGAGGGAGGCCCAGCCGCAGCCGGACGTGGGGCTCGCGGGTGCCGCAGGGAGCTGGGGGGGAGGGAGAGCTCGGTGCTCCCCACGTCCGGATTCTCCTGCCACTGACGCTGTGTGGTCGCGTGACATTGGCCGCCCCGGGGTCCCGGGTGCGAGCGGCGGGCTCGGGAGAGCGGGCGCAGGGCCACGGCGGGAGTGGGCCGTGCTGCCCGCCCCGCCCCGCCGAGCCCGCCGAGCCCGGAAGGAAAGTGAGGGTGTAGCGCCCCCTCATGGCGAACCCACGTTACGGCGGCGCAGGAGGGCAGGGCCTGGGGCTGCGGCAGGGGGCAGGGGCTGCGGGCAGGGGCAGGGGCTGCAGGGGCAGGGGCCCCACGACACCCAGGCGGTGGGAAATGAGCCTTCCTCCGGGCGGCCCTCCCCCAGGCCAGCACCAGCCTGCTGTCCCCCGACAGCCGATTCCCTCACGCGGGTCCCAGTTACTGGTAAGTGGCCAGGAACACTGAACAGACAGGAACCAAGACCCCCACCCACACCCGCACCCCAGAGCCCGGAATGAGGGCAGAACCTGGGAGGCCCAAGTGCAGGGGGGCCCTGACCTGGGGCAGCTGCCTTATGGTGTTGGTCCGTCCAGCCAACCATCCGTCCATCTGTCCATCTGTCTGTCCAGCCGTCCATCCATCCATCCATCGGTCCATCCATCCGTCCGTCCCTCCAACCATCCACTCATTCCTGCACAACCGCTCCGGAGCCTCCCCAAGGGCCAGGTGTGAGCCTTCGCATTGGAGAAACACCAGTAAACAAACAGCTGAAGGCCTTTGCCTTCGCGGAGTTGCGTGTGGACTCGAAATAGACGGTGCAGGTGATGAATAAGGACGCGTGTGGTGCGCGTGGAAGGGAGAGCACCGTGAAATGGGAGGTAGCCGGGGCGGGAGGCACCACAGCATGCCCAGGGGGAAGCAGGCCGTGGACGAGGCAGGCGGCCGTCGTGGGCCTGTGGGAGCAGGAGACACTTGAGCAGGGACAGGGAAGTGACAGCCCAGCAGGCCCCGGGGGGGCAGGCCAGGCCAGGCCCAGGTGCAGCAGGGGCCCTGAGGCACACTGCCTGGCTTGTGTGCTTTCTGCCCTCGGCTTGGGCAAAGTCATGGGGGATCTAGGGTGTGGCCCTCACGCCCCCCTGGGACGTCCAGGACAAAGATGCCTTGGTGGCAGTGACACACACTAGCCAGGAAGGGGAAGCAGAGGTCCACCAACCAGGTGAGTGGGAGGAAGGGCTTCCTGAGCAGGGCGGGAGGTACAGGAGGAGTGCGAGGCCGGGCTGGGGGGTACGAGGTCCCGACCCCTGCGGGAAGGTGCCCCCCACGGCTCCTGCTCACTGTCACCTGGAGTCCATGTCACCCGTCGTGCTTGTCTGCGGACGCGGCCCCGACCCAGTTACGGCCTCCCGCGCTGGGATCCTGGGTGGAGCCCAGGCCTCCGGGCGCCACACGGCCCCACTCCGGGTGGGGAAGTCACCAGGCAGGGGCCTTTCAGCACGGGGGCCGCCCTGGGCCTTACTTGTCCAAGGTCAGGGACGGTGAACAGCAGCTGCGCGGGAGGCGAGACGCACCCGCTGACCCGCGGGAGCTCCAGCCACCCACCTCTTCGGCATCTGGCCCCACTTGGCCTTCACACCAGCCTTGGCCAGGGAGGCCTCACGACCTCCCCCCTCTAACAGGGAGGAACCGAAGCCCGGGAGGACAACTGGGGGTAGTCCCTTGGGCCAGCATGGCCCTGCTGCCTTGTCAAGCCGCCCCTCCTGCCCAGGTCAGCCCCCTCAACTTGTCCTCCATCGCGGCCTCTCCAGAAATGGGGACAGTTAGTAGCCCATCCGCTCTTTACTTGAGGCGCGGTTGCTGCAGCGGTTCTCGGGTGCTGCCTGATCCCCAGGCCCGGGCCCAGGCCCCAGCCTACTTCCAGGAGTCTCCTGTGCGTCAGCAGCTCCCCAGGACGTGCCAGTGCCTCGAAGTTTGAGCACCACGGCTCCGACGTATGGCTCTTCCATGGGCGGGCGTCGCAGTCTTACTCCGTAAAGATGCAAAGAAAGGCCAGTGTAGGTCCTCTCGGGAACGCCATGGGGCAACCCTGGAAGGGAAAAGGTGGATCTTGGGATCGCCCTTGAAACCACCTTGTACTTACGGCGGAGCTGGGAGCAAGACTCGTGAGAGGAGGCAGGTGCCACGTGGAGCCGTCTTTGAGCCCCGATGCTCAAGGATAGTTTCTCAGGCACAACTGGGACTTTAGACTGGCAGAGAGATGAGTGGAAACAGAGACAAAGGTAAACGGGGGGTAGTGTGGACGGGGGAGCTGCAGGCTGTGGAGTGGGAGGGGGGCTTCAGCTGGGGTTCCTGAGCCCCTGGTGGGGTAGGGGCACCAATGGACTCAGGGGGCTTCTGGATCCCAGGAGGTGAACACCAAGCTTTGAAAGTGTCTACAGCTTTCCAGGGAGAGGCCTTCGGGAGAGATGGTTAGGGGGGGCAGTTGGGGCCTGGGCTTAGCAGACTTCCCGTTAAAGCCCCCCTTCCCCACCTACTCGTGTGAGTCACCTCCATCTTTTGGGCCTGTTTTCTCACCTGTAAAGTGAAGCTAACAGAGTCGATTTGAGGATTACGTCCCCCAGACCAGGGCCTAGTTGAAGGCGGCACCCAGGGTTAGCTGTCATTGATAATACCGTAGTCTTGGAGGGTTCTGTGTCCCCCCCAAAGAGCTTAGACCATTCATACCTATTCTGGATATGTTGGGGGACCCTGTTCAATTCAGGGACATAATAAATTATGTCCTTAGTTGGCCCAGCTGAAGGCTGGGAGTCATTCTTACTTCCTAGCAGTTGGGATTAAACGCTGCACGGGGCTGGGGCTGCCGGGCAGTTGCTGGGTGTGCTCGTTATGTAAGTGACCCAGCGTCGAACATGCTGGTCTGGTGTTTACTACCAAAGTCTGGCTGGCATATATGTGCCACACAGATGTGACTGTGTTCCGATAAAATTGTGTATTTAATGAAACACGAGTTGGGCCTCTATTCTACTAAATTCTCTCGTAGAACATCTCCTAATCCTCTCGTGTCTTTCGGGCAGACAGGGATAATCTAGATAGCAGATCTCCAAATTCCCTTGTTCTAACCCTAGTTTCTTTCCCCGCCTAATGTTCTCAGCTGAGACCTCTGGTCCTGTGTTAGATAGTTAGCAGCCACAATGGGTGGCCTTTTCTTTTGTCCAGGAGTTCAAAGTTTCAGAGTTTCCCCAACTAAGCAGGAGGCTGGCTTTCTGGCTGAGAGGTATCTAATGTTAAAGTGGTACCTATTCATCTGATTGCCCAAGTCAAGAATGGCTTCTAATTTTGTCAGATTTTTTTTTAAGATTTTTATTTATTCATTCATAAGAGACACAGAGAGAGAGAGATGCATAGACACAGGCAGAGGGAGAAGCAGGCTCCGTGCAGGGAGCCCGACGTGGGACTCGATCCCGGGTCTCCAGGATCACACTCCAGGCTGCAGGCGGCGCTAAACCACTGTGCCACCGGGGCTACCCTTGTCAGATTTTTTTTTTTAATGTCTTTAGATCAAGTGATTTTTATCCCTCTAGAATCTATTAATGAAAAGTTAATTTAAATCCTAGGACTGAAAAAAAATTAAAAATAAAAATAAAAAAATAAATCCTAGGATTGAACCATCTTACCATTCTCAGAATGATCCTGTTTGGTCCAAGGTTATGTCACGATGCTGTTGGGTTATGTTCGCCAAGTAGTATCCAGCTTTTAGGTACTGACGATCTAATCATTGGGGAGAGTTGTCCATAGTTCTTCCTATAAACTTTCTGAAATCTGTTATTGTTTAATTATGAAACATGGATATTTTTCCTTTTTCTAGAATAGCTTGAGTAGCACTAGAATAATACACTCCTTTAAATATATCTAGAGGAAAAATAATAATACATACATACATAAATAAATAAATAAATAAATAAATAAATAAATAAATAAATGTAGAGGGCAGCCTGGGTGGCTCAGCGGTTTAGCGCCACCTACAGCCCGGGGCGTGACCCTAGATACCCGGAATCAAGTCCCACGTCGGGCTCCCTGCATGGAGCCTGCCTCTCCCTCTGCCTGTGTCTCTGCCTCTCTCTCTCTCTCTCTCATAAATAAATTTAAAAAATCTTTTAAAAAATAAAAGAAAGAAAGAAAGAAAGAAAGAAAGAAAGAAAGAAAGAAAGAAAGAAAGAAAGAAGAAAGAAAGAAAGAAAGAAGAAAGAAAGAAAGAAAGAAAGAAAGAAAGAAAGAAAGAAAGAATTCCTGCTGAGACTGTCTGGGCCAGGTACTTCTTTAGGGAATTAGTTCTTTGATGACTTCCGTGTAAACTGTTTCAATATTTCTCATCTGGAATTAGGGTTAATAATTACATGTTTAAGCTAAATTAATCCATTTCATCCAGACTTAAACATTCTCTATATTGCCTTTTTTTTTTTTTTTGAGAATTGGCTCTTCATTTTTTTCCTACTGTAAATAATTATGTAAATATGGTGTCCTGTGTCCTTGGCACCGGCCCCCATGTTGGACTTTCCACTCCATGGGCCAGCATTGGAAACAAACTTCGCTTTGCTATTTATTATCCCAACAGAGTTTTAAATTAGCTACAGCTGCATTTTAAAAACCCACTTCCTAAATACGGTAAAATTCCTAAGTGTGCAGTTCAAACTGTGACAAATGGTTATAGCCACGTAGCCACCACCTCATCAAGCTCTAGATCACCGTCATCTAGACCCAGAAAGGTCCCCACACTCCAGTGTGCTCAGTTTCCCAACTCACTCCCCAGGCAACCACTGTCCTGATCTTTATCACCTTGGATTACTTCTGCTTGTTCTATAAGTAGGACGGCACGATGGGTACCACGTCTGGTCTCCTTCACTTAGGGGGCCTTAGTTTTTAAGGGCAAACCTACTCGTGCAGATTAGTAGTATCCTCTGCACAAATCCAGTCCCTGGGGGAGGAAGTGGCACCGCCTAACGACATATGGGCTCAATGGCTACGGGGTTCTAGGTTGGGAGCTAGTTTCTCTCTGTATATTGAAAATAACATTTCGTTGTTTCAGGTTGCCACTGTTGGCGGAAGCCAGCTTCTGGTCTATTATTCCTTTAAGGGTAACTTTTCTCTTGGCTGCTTTTGAGATGTTTGTCTTTTTGTAGATTATACATATTTTATCCTAAATATATATATATATGTATATATATATATCTGTATGTATATGTAGATTTCTTTATTCTAATTTGCATTTGTTGGGCTTCTTGAATCCATGCTTTGGTGTCTGATTATTTGGCACTGATAAAACATCTTACTCAGATTATTTCTGCTCCATTTTTCTCTTCCTTCGGAACTCCAAATGAATATGTATATGTATATTTTAGACTTTCTCATATCTTCCCTTAACTTTCTTTTGTGTCTTCATATAACACTCTGGAAAGTTTCTTTAGCTTCCTCTTCTGGGTCATGAATTTTCTCCTTACCTCTATCTAATATGATGACAAACTGTCCCATTGAGGCTTTTCACATTTTTGGTCATTGCATTTTAACCTCTATTTGATTGTTTTCTTTCAAATCTGTTATATTAATAATTTCTAATCTGCCAATTTTCAGACTTGGGTTTTTATCCCCTTGAACAGAAAAGCAATTATTTTGTAGTCTACTCTTAGTAGCCAGAGCCCAGTGGGTCTTTCTGTTGTCTCTACTGGTCTTGTCTCATGCTGTTTGTTCCTGTGTCTGGATTTTGTGTTCTGGACACTGTATTTGAAAAGTGATCCTCTGAGAAATGCAAGACCAAGGCAACCACTTTCAGAGTATTTATCGGCTCCTGGCCAGGGGCTTTGAGTCATGAACAATACGGGAGGACAAGGTTGTGGGATGAAGTTAATCCAGTTCCAGAAATTGAGATCTCCTGGGCATTGTGACATGCAGCCCAGCTGCTGTCCATGCAGGACTGGATTTCAGTTCTGGGCTAGAGTGGGAGGTCTAAGGCTTAAATCCTGGCTCTACTGTGGGACCTCAGAAGTGACTCATCCTCATTAAGCTTCAGTTTTATCACCTTGAATTGAGGTATCTTCTTACCTTCATGTGGAGAAACCCATGCCCAGACGGGGAGGTATTTCTTGCAACAGGCTACAATCGGTGAGTAGGAGCTATAAGATATAACCTGGGTTCTTCAAAGGCTGCTACCTGAGATTTCAGTTTTGCAGCTTGTGTTCAGGGGTGTATTCTCCCAGCACCTTGCTTCCCATGCACATAAAGGAGTCTCTGAAATCCTTATCATACTTACCATAATAAGAAGGAAGCGTCTGAATTAGGTCAGGGGACTGGGACGCCAGGAGAGGTTGGTACGTGGCAAAGGGAAGGAAGGCTGGAGGGCAACTCAGGGCTAGAAGAGCTTGTGGGGTACACGGAAAAGTGACATAAAAAAGCTCCTGCTATAAAGAGTTTATCCCTGTGCACTGCAAACAACCAAGAGACCAGCCTGTTCCCAGCTCGTTTCCCATGTTTGCTCCTCCTTCTCCGCTTCTACTGTTTAAGGGCTGTTGGCATCTGCTAAGCTGATTCTGAGACACAGCTTCTAGCTGTTATAGGAGCCCCCCCCCCAACTTTTAAAAAGATTTTATTTGGGGGAGAGAGAGAGAGCGTGAGCGAGAGCGCGCAAGCTGGGGGGAGAGGCAGAGGCAGAGGGAGAAGCGGACTCCCCACCGAGCAGGGAGCCTGACTCGGGGCTCCATCCCAGGACCCTGGGGTCAGGGCCTGAGCCGAGGGCAGACGCTTAACCGACTGAGCCCCCCAGGTGCCCCCAAAAGGCCCTCTTCCATAACAGTGTGATGTAATAGGTAGACGGTTGGAAGCTGGGGGATGCCGAAACCAAGGGTGCACACAAGAGGATTGAGGAAAGGGTTGGTAGGCCCCAGTAGCAGACAACTTAGAGACATTATTGCCTTTGTGGGCCAACAACTCTCACAGTAGACTTTTCCAATAGAAAAGACACATGTAAAAAAAAAAAAAAAAAAAGACACATGTTGGGACACCTGGGGGCTCAGTGGTAGAGCATCCACCTTCGGTTCAGGGGGTGACCCCGGGGTCCCGGGATCAAGTCCCACATCGGGCTCCCTGCATGGAGCCTGCTTCTCCCTCTGCCTGCATCTCTGCCTCTCTCTCTCTGTGTGTCTCTCATGAATAAATAAATAAAATCTTGAAAAGAAAAGAAAAGACCTGTCTTGGCAGAGGTCTACCTGCCAGTGTCCTCCTGGCCTCGTCACAGAGTCACTTCCTTATTAGAAAATATGTTTTGCCAAGAAAATACACTTCTTTGAGGTAAATGCCTCGGCATCTGTCCGTCGTTCCACACGCCAGTCTGAGAAGCTCTCACTCTGACCGCGGCGAGCAGCCTCTGTCCTCTGCAGCTTGTTGGCCACACTGGTCTCCAGGTTCCCTGCCCGACCCCGGTTCCTGCTTTCCTGGCCCCGGGGGTCTCCGGCTGAGAGCCAGGGACGGGGGAGAATCCCGGAGTGCCGGTAACGTCGAGGACTTCCAGGGCGAGAACCAAGGGTGGCCCTCTAGCAGCCCGAACTGGAGCTACTGCTGAAGTCCTGGGACCACATGGCATCTTTGATTTTGTTATGAAGGTGACGCGGGACAAGGCCTTCACTCTGCGGGGGCCCAGCCTGGAGGGAAGCAGACCCCCCCCTGGTGGTAACTTCGTGCCCATGGAAAAGAGCGCTTGTCCACCGCTGCGGTCCTTCCCACCAGCGCCCCAGGACCGGCAAGGGCGGAGGGGTCCACCCTTCGGGAGGAGGAACCGGGACTCCCTGTTGGCCCTTGCCAACTCCGCTCTGTGCTCTCCACGTGCACGTCCTCCTTGACTCATGAGGGGCTACGTGCTGAGGAGCCCGCTGCAGGCTGAGAACGCGTCCCATACACCGCAGCCGCTGAACATCGCAGTCCAGCCTGACCTCCCCGAATCGTGCTCAGCCCACTCACGTTGGCCTTCACCTGGGCACAGTCCTCTACGCAGTCTGTCTTACCATCAAGAGTCAAACATCTCCTGTAACTTCTCGGATCCTGTACTGCAAGTGCATACAGGAGGGTCATCGTCTGGGTACAGGATGGTCATGAGATGCCTGTGGACCTTTGTGATCATGGGGCCGACTGGGGACTGCCGCTTGCTGCCGGTGCCCAGGGTCTGGCCCAGGAAAAAAATTCAAAATTCCAAGTAGTCTCTACTGAATGCATATCACTTTTGCACCATTGCAAAGTAGAAAAAAAAATCATCAGTTGGAGCATCCTAAAGTGGGGGCTGTCAGGAACGACGACATGACCTACCTTCTGCGGGGTTGAGAGCCCCATGGAAAGGACTCTCCTACTTTTAGGGGAAGGGGGTTGGGCCAGAACAGAGCATTTGTTTGTAGAGCAAAGTGTTAGCGTAGACATGAGAGCTTATGTTGGTTCGATTCTTTCCGACCAGCCTGCATGTTCCCAGTTCTGGCGGGTGAGGTCCTCTGTACGACGGCTGAGGATGGCACTACTTTGTCCTGTGGCTTGTCTGGTCGCTGCTCCACCTCGCATAGCAAAAGTGCTCAGTCTGCGCCCTGCTCTCGGGGCTCGGCCTCGGGCCGGGGCTGTGCCCCTCCCCCTGCCCCCTCCGTGCCAGGCCCGGGCTCACGAAGGTGAAGGCCGACCGGGGGAGATTCTGATCCGGGAGCCTGCAGCGGCGCTGGCGGGAGTACAGGCTGCCCTGGAGATAGCACGGCAGACTGGCCGGGGCTGGAACAGGTCGGGCCGCAAACCCGTGAGAGGGGCAACAAGGTTTGGCAGATGTGAGGGCACTGGGGCACGTAACCCGGAATAAGAATTCAAACTGTGGCCTTCTGGCCGAAGGGGTGTAAATCTAGATTTTTAGAAAAAAAGGAGTCTCTGTGTCTGGGAACCTGAGGACTGTCCTATAAAGAATTAGAGGCAGCTGTTGGCCTTAGGTTTTCTTACCTCGGGGCTTCCCGCCGCCTCATTTCGGGTGGTTGACTCTTCGAGGCTTTAGGAAGGTGTTTCCTCCATCCTCCCCATCGCTTCGCCTTCCCTCAGAGGCAAGGTGCTTTAAATAGCTGAGAGTCTCGGGAGCTTGCTAGAACTGAAGACTTTCACCCCCACGCCCCGAACGAATGGCTGGCGATGAAGCCTAGCCTCCGCCGTCCTGGAAGTCCTCCGTGAGGATCTAGAAGCAGGTGTATGGCGCGCACGGCTCCCGGCGGGGAGAGGCCACGGCCGCGGCCCAGGAGCCGCTGGCGGCGTTTGTAAGGAGGCTACGCAGGAAGGATGCGAGACCGAGCTCTGAGTGTCTGGAGTGGCCAACCTAGGAGAAACGGGGAATCCTCACCGAGGATGTCCTGCCCATGTTCTGGAGTAAGGGAAGGCAAGCGTCTTCCACATGGGGCCACCTAGGGAAGCGTTGGGCCTCGTGAGCCGGGGTCTGTGTCACCGCTCCTCCGCCCTCCCATGGAAGCGTACACGCAGCCAAGGACACGCATCCTCAGACGTGCGCGGCCGTGCTTCATTTACAGGAAGAGGCAGCTGGGGCGCCAGCGGGGCTCAGCCGGTGAGCGTCTGCCCTTGGCTTGGGTCGTGATCTTGGGGTCCTGGGATCGAGCCCCGCATCGGGCTCCCTCTTCGGCCCGGAATCTGCTTCTCCTCCCCTTCTGCGTGTGCATCTCTCTCTCTCCCTCTCTCTCTCTCTCAAATAAGTAAATAAATCTTTAAAAGTTAAAAGCAAAATGAAACCAAAAGAGGCAGCTGGATTTGGCCCCTTGGGCAGGAGTTTCCTAACCTCTAGTCCAGCAGAAAAATGTGCTCAGGCTTTTGATTTTCTATCCGTCTCTGTCTCTCCTTCTCTGTCTCTCCCTCTCCCTTCCTCCCTCTCTTCCTCCCTCCCTTCTTTCAAAATCACTTTTTCTTAGAGCAATTCCTGCTTTGCGGGGTCCTAGCTGAGGCACAGGATGGACATGCAGTGCCTACCTCTTCAGTTTCCCCTTTTTCTCAAAGTGGGCCTTTCTCAGAAGAAAGTGTTTTATTTTTTTTTAATGTTTTATTTATCTATTCATGAGAGACACAGGGAGGGGCAGAGACACAGGCAGAGGGAGAAGCAGGCTCCACGCAGGGAGCCTGACGCAGGACTCGATCCCGGGACCCCAGGATCACGCCCTGGGCTGAAGGCGGGTGCTCAACCGCTGAGCCACCCGGGCGTCCACACTTGAAGTTGTTAAACATGGACTGAACTGCCTCGTGGGGCTGTGAGATTTCCCCTTGAAATGTTCTGAGTACTTACTAGAGGTTGAGAGAGGTCCGTACAGGGCAGGGCAAGTGGACCTGTTAGTCTCCTTCCATCTCCGGGGCTTCATTAAGCTTGGAATCCGTGCGAATAAGCTCTGCCTTGCTCTGATGACCGACGGTAAGCCAAGTGTTGGGCTGTGCTGGGACCCGACACCAGGTCTAGTCACCCTAGAATGTTCTTTAGTGACCAGACTTAAGAGTTCAGGGCAGGGAGCGGGGAAACAGCTTCTAGAACAACACATGTGAACTCGCGGCTTACTGTGTTCGGGGCTGTGCTCTGGATGGGTGTTTGTGCATATATGGCCCTGGCCCAAGTGCACAGGAGGGGAGGCCACACTCGCCCATGAATCCCCCACACGTGTAACCTACGACAGGAAGATGGGGCCTCTGTTCATCACGGGGCATGCTTCCCCGTCCTCCTCTGTGAGGCCCACATGCGTGCTAGCAGTAGGCTGAGGCCTGTGGGTCTTCCCAGTCTGGCTGTCCTCACGCTCTGTTTGTCAACAGCAGAGTCACAGTGACATGAACGTCACCGAGGATGTCCTGCCGCAATATCCTGACTGGACAGGGCAACTGCTGCGAGTAATTCCCGGGTCTAAAGGCTCATGGCCCCCGGACACCTGTTCTCATTGAGGGAAGGACCCGAGGCACAAGATTCTTGGTTGGCTTCCTCCCTATTTCTTTGGGCAACAACTTCTAGAACAACTTCTAGAAACTTCTAGAAAACATCCAGAGTGAAACGTCCTCAGGAGGCAGCCCGGGCTGGTGGAGAGAGCAGTGCCCTAGAACTCAAAAGGCCTGAGTTCTTGTCCAAACTCTCACACTTAATGGTCTGCGTCACCTGGAGAGTTGATAGCTTCAGGCAGGCGCCCCGTGACGTGGGGTTGGATGCTCTGCTCGTTGGGAAAGACCGTAGGCTGACGCTGATCGAGGCAAGGCCGGGGCCTGGGCACCAGTCCCTCCGGGTCTATCCACGGGCTGTGGGGGGAGGACGCCCGACTCCCGACCCACTCCTGCAAGCCACCTGCTCAGCTCTATCCCGAAAACGGGAGTCAGTCCCGCAGTCTCAGGCTTCCCTGGTAGAGGGCGGTATTCTTGGGGGAATTTCTGAATTTTCTAGAACCAGCAGAGACCCTCAAGGCCAGGGCAGAGCAAAGACCAGTGGGTCCCACATGAGGGAGTTCCCGGTGCCTGTCCCTCCTGGGGGCGGGGGCGGGGGTGGGAGACAAAGGGGCTCGACCTTCTCACATGGGGACTTACATGGTTTTTGACCTCTGCCTCCTGTGGGTCTCCAGGTGGTGGCTCTGAATTGCCTCTGTACTCCCCATGGCCGCCAAGGTTCTGCGTGATCTGGGTGGAAAGTCAATGCGCCCTGCTTTCCCCCGGCGAAACAGCAGCACGCAGGCACCGGTCTTAGGGAAGAAGGATATTTGGACGCATAGGCCTTTGCCCCGAAGCGCTGGAACTTCTACCCCAATGAGAACACCTTCCTGTTACTTCTGTAGGAGGGATGGACTCGGGCCCCCACGAGTATGGAAGGAAAACACGGGACAGTCCTCAAGGAGGTCGCCTCAGAAATAGGGACAACTGGAGCCAACTCGCTGCGTCATTAGCTGGGCTTCGGGACCCCCCTCCGGTACGGAGAGCCCCGGGAAGCTGGCTTAGCCATTTCAACTTCCTAACTCCTGTCTCCTCTGCCAAGAAGGGGGGCGGTGAATTAGTTTAGGTCCAATAAGGCCGCGGGATGTGTTGTCAGCCTCCCTCCGACCACCACCCAAGCAAGGGCGTTGGGCCCAGCGAGTTCCGGCCGTGCAGAAGGCGGTTACCCAGACGGCCAGTTCCATTCGGAGGCCTGGGCCCTTGGTTAGCTCATCAGTGAGGCCGAAGGGGGGAAGGAAAGAACCGATGGGCTCGCCAGGTGCAGGTACCCCGAGCCGCGCAGAGATCCCGCCCTCCCCGGCACGGACCTCGGCTCCCAAGGCATGGACGGCGGCTGGCGAGACGCGCCGAGGACTACGCTCCACCTGCCAGCGGGCCCGTTGGGGTTTGTCACCGGGATCCCAGACCATTCGGAGCCACGGTCTTCCCTTCCTCCTTCTCTAGTGTTTCCCCAAAGAACGGCTACAGGAAGGTCACTTCTACGGAGCCTCAGACCAAAAATTAAGCCCCGGGTAGGAGGGATGGCCCAAGGAGCCTTCTCCGTCCGTAGTGTGGCTACTGGTCTGGGGGGCCTGGCATGTCCTGACAGAGAGACCCCCGGACAGACGGCCTCATTCCCGTGCTTCCAGAAGGCTCTCTGGTCCCCACCTGCTTCTACGGCAGCTCCACCTTCAGTTCCCGCCTGTACTGGAAGGTTGAGCTGAGGGTGGGCCCCTTCCCCGCTAGCCCACCTAGGCCGTGGAATGTCCCGCGGCATGTGGAAGGGGAAGGGCCCCTGCAGTCCCCCCATGTAAGCGACAGTGGGGGAAGGATAGAGAAATCGGGGCAGGGAGAGTGCAGTGGGACCGCAGCCCGGGCGCGAGGGATTGCTCGGGGTTACGGGGGCTGAGGCTCGGAGCTCTGGGTCGGCGGTGCTGGGGCCGTGCCTGCCTTCCCGACCACGGAGGCAAGGACCGGGCGCTGGGGGGCCGTGCGTGAGGCCGGGCCTGCCGTGACGAGGCCGACGCCTGGAGGGTGGGTGCCGCTGCCCCAACGGGGCTGGAGGGCCAAGGCGCTGTGGGCCCCAGGGACATGTCCCGCTGGGAGCCCTGAGCCGGGTCCTCGCTCCTGCTGTCCCCGGGGGCAGTGGGAGAGCTGCGTGTTCGAGATCCTCCCGGAGGAGCTCAGATCCCGACGATAGGCCTCGGGTAAGTGTGCGAACTGGGCATCTTGACTTGATCCCTGGCTGAACTCGAGGTAGATGTGTAGGACCCGTTGTGTCCAACTCCGTTATGGTTGGGGGGGGGGTTGGTTGGTTTTATTTATTTTGTTTTTTTGTTTTCAGTTTTTTGGTCTTTTTTAGGGGAGAAAGGTCAGAGGCCTCACGCTAATCAACCCTCGGAGCCCTCTGGGAGACATCTACTCCCGAGACTCACTGAACAAATACCTGGAATTTGCCGAGAGGTTGGACTTCCACCCCTCGAGACGAGGCCCCTGAGCAGGTTCCTGTCACTCGAGGCCAAGAAGTCAGAACCCGATGCAATGTACCCCGATAGTCTTACCGCCTAGTGTACCCTGCAAAGCTGTGCACGACTCCCTGAAATTGAAGTGAAAGCAAACGTACCCACATGCTTCAGCCAAACATTTTTTTTTGCCATTTTCCTTTTTTATTCTTTTGCCCGGGTACAGACACCGACACAACAAACGTGATCTGGTTTTGCTGCTTTTCCTCTTCTTGCCACGTAACCACTTTCTCCCAGCAGCCACTTCGCGGCCACTTGGCCTGAGGCCAAGCCGGACTCCCAGACCCTATGCGGGTGAGGACGTGTCCCCAGAGAACCCCGTGTCCCGTTCCCACGCGCATGTTAACATCAGTTACCTCTGGAGTCCTCACTGGTTAGGGGCGATGATCTCCCATTTTCTAGAAGAAACACACGCGTCCAAATTTCATGACTCTAGTCCAGCCCAGTTTGTGGCAGGGCCTGAGGACGAGAGGAGGAACGCTGGAAGGGTGTGGGCTGGAATTTGACAGGACAGGGTTCAAACCCCAGCTAGAGCACCTGCTAAGCGAGGGAATTAACTTTGTCTCTTTGAAGAAACTGTTTCTTGGTCCGTGAAATGGAGATACCAGGGGGCCATGGGGAGAACAAACATGACGGCCACATACATAATGTCACTATTCAGTCGGGACCCTGGGTGGGAGCTCCTGCTGGGAGATGCACCCTCCCCATTGCACTGGCCTCTGCCTGACAGATGAAGGATTCGATGTTCTCCTGAGCGTCTCTGGATCCTCTTCCTTCCTACCCCCAAGCCAGGTCTAAGGACCCCTTCCGGTCCCCCCACCCCCCGACCTCACCACGCCCCCTTTGGGAGGGTTGGATGGGTGCTGGAGCAGTAAGAGTATCAGAGCTGTAGCCCGAGGAGACCATGAAAGGGACCGAGGGGAGATTAGCGGGAACCCAGATATTGCTTCCCTTCTTTCGTGCGATCTGCAGGTACAGCCTACGTGTGATTACAGGGGACACTGACGTGCTGCCTGTGCTCGACCAACCCATCATGCTCCACAGTGTTCTGAGCGTGGAAAGGTGAGGCCAGGCCAGGCCAGGCAGAAGGAGCAGCTTTGCCAAAAGTGGGGCAGCACGTTTTGGAAACGGTGGGTGGCCCACATGTGTGAAGAGCTGCCTGCCAGGAGGGGGGCTTTGCACCAGCTGCAGGAAGGCCCCGGCCAGACTGACGGTCCTGGACTTGGCTGAGCGGGCACCGGGGAGCTGACCCGCCGAGTTCCCAAGGGGACCTCTAGCTGCCTCCCCAGCTTCGCTGCGGCAACTGTTTCTTGAGCTTTGGGCCCTGCAGGCTCTCATGTCTAGAAGGACCTCAAGCCCGCCTTCCTGTCTTGTCTCATTGACTCCAGTTTCATCCTTCAGTAGTTCTTCATGACCTTGATCGTACTGTCTCCTCTCCAGTTTGCCCGACCCCAGCAGGACCCATGTGATCGGGGGCACCAGTAGGGTGAGCCCCAGCTTCCTGTCTTTGGTGGGAAAGGAAAGGGAGCCGGGAGCCGGGCAAACCAGGTTTCCCTCCCCTCCTTCTTCCCCTCTAGGATTTCGGCATCTCTGGCTTCCGTTTTCGTGTTCTTCACACACACAACCAGGGGGTGGCCTCTGCTGTGAGCCCTTCTGGCCGCCTCCGCGGTGTGCCTGGCATCGCCCAGTACCAGCTGTGCCGGCTGCTTCAGGACACAGGTACCGAGTCCCATCCCAGGCCAGGACCTTGGCTAGACCTCACAGCAATGGGGGCATTCCTGGGTCTGCTTGGGCCCCTGACAGCCCTCGAATCCGCTGACACCCAGTTCACTGTCTTGGTGGCAGGACAGGAGTTTGAAAGCGGGCAGGATGCGGGTAGGGAAGAGTCAGAAGATGGAACTGCTGGTCTAAACTAAAACACAGATGGGCCTTCCTGTTGGGCTGCTTGGAGCCCACGCGCTGCCTGGAAAGGGCATATAGTCCAGTTGTTCCCTAGGGCTGGAAAGACAGAAACCAGTCTTCACACAGTCAGTCCACCCCCCCCCCCATCCCCTGCTTGCTTCAGGTAAAGATTACAAAGAAATGCCCCGACTCCTGGAATAGGACTTAACTTCATCTTCCCAGGCGACCCACGGAGAGCTGCCATTTGGGCAAGTTGCTGTGGTTAGATCTATGGCACCTGAATTCAGCTCCCCGTGGATCCCAAGGGATTCCAGGCTTTAGAGGAAACCTCCTCCCACCCCCTCCGTTTAATGCTATGGCCCAAACTTAGGTAAGGCCCCCTTTCTTTGGTTCCCTATAACAGAGCAGATGCCAGGCTGCAGGACTTAAATTAAAAGCTGGGATATAATGATACAAATTAATGTAATTTGATAATCTGGTTTAGAAACAATTTGATTTCAGCTTTGGCAGGGGGAAAAGGGAAGCTAGGAGAGATCCAACCAGATGGCTCCGTGCGTGGTGCCGGCCCCTTTGATATTTGGCAGAAACCAGGTTCCCGGCCCCTGGAACGCCATTTCCCAAGCTTGGACACATGACAATGATCTGGGGGAGATAAAATACTGATCTGTGGGCCCTAGCCCCAAAGATTCTGGTTTAGCTGCTCTGGAGGCATAGTCTGGCCATCGGGACTTTTCAAAGCCCAAGTGGTTCTTTTTTTTTATTTATTTATGATAGTCACACACAGAGAGAGAGAGAGAGAGAGAGAGGCAGAGACATAGGCAGAGGGAGAAGCAGGCTCCATGCCGGGAGCCTGACGTGGGATTCGATCCCGGGTCTCCAGGATCGCGCCCTGGTCCAAAGGCAGGCGCTAAACCGCTGCGCCACCCAGGGATCCCCCCACCCAAGTGGTTCTAACGTGCTGCCAGTGCTGAGCAACCGGGCTAAGGGCGCCTCCGAGCATATCTAAGTTGCTCAAAGTCCACCGCGGGGCTCCGAGGCAGGAGGTAAGAGAGCTCGGAGGATCTGCCCTGTTGGCAGCAGCGAGTCTACCTCACTTAGGGGGCACCCTGACTCTTTATATCGCGGCTGTAAACCCAAGCAGAACATTCCTACCAGACTGTTGAGGTGTGCTGAGTACGGGTGTTACCAGCTCAGCTGTGACACGGAGTCGGTCTTGGAGAGAAACAGCTGGCACCAGCCCAGGCAGGGAGCCCTGGTAAGGATCCCTCTGGACCCCTCTCTTGCTCACCTTAGTCTTTCTGATTTCCGGGGCCCCCCCCAGGTGTCCCATACCCTAGCTGGGAGGCAGGGCTCACTCGGCTCCCCGGAGGGCAGGGGTAGGCCTCAGAGAGTATAGCCCCTGCCCCTGATGCCCTGGGGCAGCAAACAGCTGGCTGTAGTCAGTCTACACCTGGAGGCGGTGGGGTGTGTGTGTGGGGGGGAGGTGAGGAGGCAAAAGTCAGGTGGAAGTTCAGAGATCAGACTCTTATCTGGGGGCTAGGGGCATGGGTGTGTGTGTTGGGGGCCCCTTGGCAGGGCAGAGGGCTCTGGGAGTGCCAGTTCCCATGCCCTCTGGACCTGCCAGGTAAGCAGTTGTGTGGGTGGTAGCCAGCAGCCTCTGGGGACCTTGCCACCCCTTCCCTGACCTCTTTTGTCGACAGGGATATCTTCCTCTGCCCCAGGGGGAGGTTTCCACAAAATGTGTCTTCATCCAACAGACATGCAGGTCTCACAAACAGAGGTGGGCACAGACCCCTGTCCACCCAGGGCACCTGGGCACACAGAGCGCCCCATCCCTGGGGTCCCAGAGCCCTAGACAGAACCAGCCAGCAGCTGCAGCTGGAGTTCCAGTGGGCTGGGGCTGGGTGGGGGTGGGGGGGCCTGGGGTCACGGTGGGGGCCGGTCCCCGGAGGGGGGTGGGGGCAGCTGGGGTCGTGGTAAGCCCAGGCTGTGGGGGGCCTCCGGGGGCAGCTGGGGTCGGGATGGGCTGGGGCTGGGGTTGGTGGGTTAAGGGGGGGCCCTGGGGGCAGCTGGGGTCGTGGTGGGCCAGGGCTGGGGTTGGGGGGGAGGGGGGCCCTGGGGCAGCCAGGGTGGCGGTGGGCCCCGGCGGGGGTCAGCGTGAGCCCCGCCCACTGCCCAGGGGCTGACCAGGCCTCGGAAGCTGTCACACCCTCTCCCGCTCGGGCTCCGGGCCGCACAGTCGCCAACGCGCCCAAAGTGAAAGAGAAAGTGGCCCCCCCAAGGCCGGCCCCGCCCCGCCCGGCGGCCAATCCCGGCCTCGGGCGCCTCCCTCGCCCCGGCCTCCTCCTCGGCGAGCGCCGGCGGCCGCAGTCCCGACCAGCCCGGCCCCGGTGCACTCGGGGTGAGTGGGGCGGGGGCCGCGCGGCCGCTGGGGCCCAGGGGCAGGGGGCACGGGGCGCTCGGGGCACAGCGGGCCCGGGAGGCCGGGGCGACGGTCAGCAGCCCTCGGGGGGACCACGGGCGGCAGCCAGCCTTGTGACCCCGCGTGGCAGTGCCCTGGGCAAGCCGGTGACAGCTGGTGTCTGAGGGGGCCGGGGGGAGCCAGCCGGGTGGGGGTGGGCGGGTGAGCCAGCTGGGGGGGCCGCGGCGAGGCAGCCGGGGTGGGGGGTGGGGGGGCCGGGAGTCAGCTGGGGGGGCGTGGGGGGGGCCGGGGGAGCCAGACGGGGGGTGGGGAGGCCAGGGGGAGCCAGGTGGGGGGGTGGGGAGGCAGCCGGGGCGTGGGGGGGGTGGGGAGGCTCCAGGGCCCCGGGAGGCCCCCGGCGGGGTCCCCGAGGCCAGCTCCGCTCCCCTCCCCTGCCCTGTCCCTAGGGCGGGGGCTCCCCGGGGTGGAGGGGTCAGGCGCAGGGAGCTCGGTGGGCGGCCCCTGCCCCGGGCCCACGCACCCCGAGCTCACAGGGGACCTGGGCCGGGGGCGCTGAGATTCCTGGGCGCGCTGCATTGGAGGCGGGCGCGGGGCGGGGCGCGGGGCGCCGGGCGCGTGCGCCTCTCCCCGGGGGGCCTGCCTGGGGCCCGGCGGCTGGGGCTCCTCTGGGCTGCGCGGAGCCGGGGGCGGGGGGGGGCTCCGGCCCCCGCAGCCTCGGTCCTGAAGAGGGCGGGCGCCGGGCGCGGCTGCCGGGGTGGGGGCCGCCGCCAGATGCCGGGTGGCGCCCGAGTCCCCGGAGGCGCCTGGCCCTTTAAGGCAGAGAGCGCTCCTGCGCGCGGCCCGTGTGCGCATGAGTGTGTGCGAGCGTGAGTGTGAGTGTGAGTGTGCGGGCGGAGGCGGCGCGGCGGGCCTGCGGGGGACCAGGTGGCCGTGCGGGGGCGCGGGGGGCTCGGGGCGCCCGCCCTGCCCGCTGACGCGCTCGGCCCCCCCAGGACGGCAGCGGCGGCCCCGAGCTCCGGGCCCCAGGACCGCCCCGCGCCGCCGCCTCGCCCGCGCCGCCCGGGCCACCGGGAGCGCCCACTCCCATGGCCGAGCAGCAGATCAGGTGAGGGGGCCGCGCGCCCGCCCCGCCCCGCCCCGCCCTCCTCCGCGCCCCTGCACCCCCCGCGCCCCCCGCCCCCGCCGCCCGCGCTGACCCTGCCTCCCTCAGCCTGCCGGCCAAGCTCCTCAATGGCGGCATCGCGGGGCTCATCGGCGTCACCTGCGTGTTCCCCATCGACCTGGCCAAGACGCGGCTGCAGAACCAGCAGAACGGCCAGCGCCTGTACAGCAGCATGTGAGCCCGCGGCGGGGCGGGCGGGGAGGCCGGCGGGGGCTCCCCGGGGTCAGGGTGCGCGCCCGCGCGCGCTCGGCTCGGCTCACCCTCCTCCTCCCCCCTCCTTCTCCTTCCCCTCCTCCCCCCCTCCTCCCCCCCTCCTCCCCCCCTCCTCCCCCCTCCTCCTCTCCTCCTCCGCTCCTCCTCCTCCCCCCTCCTCCACCCCCCCTCCTCCCCCCTCCCCCCTCCTCCCCCTCCTCCCCCTCCCCCTCCCCCTCCCCGGCCGCAGGTCCGACTGCCTCATCAAGACCATCCGCTCCGAGGGCTACTTCGGCATGTACCGCGGTGAGGCCGGGGTCAGGGCAGCCACCGAGGCCGGTGCGCCAGGGAGGCGGGGGGCAGAGCCAGGCAGGGTGGCCCGCTGGGGCCTGTGCGAGTGTGGACGGACCAAGGGGCCTGGGTGCCGGGAGGGCCACGCGGCCTGGCCTCCGTGGGGAGGGGAAGCTCTCAGCGCCCTCCCAGGGCACCCCCTGCCCTCGGGGCAGGTGGGCCTCTGCCCGCCCTTGCTGGAGCCCCGCAGGAGGAGGCCTCACCGCAAAGCTGCTTAGGAGACAATCCCCAGGCCTGGCTCTGCCCAGACCCTGAGCGGAGGCCCGCCACTGCCTCCCGGGCTCTGGCTCACCCAGGCCTGTGTCCTCCCCTGGGGCTCCTGCGCACACCCACAGCCCCCACCCAGTGGGAGCACCCGCTGACCTCTGCTCCCCCCCCCACCCCGGAGGTGCTCCTCGGGGAGGCCAGAGCGGGAAGATCACACAGGCAGGGTGAATGGAGCGCCAGGCGGAGGCACTGCCCCTGTCCCTGCCCGGTCCTGCCCGCCTGGCACCAATGTGGGTGAGAGGGCAGGACGGGGAGCCAAGGAGTGACTGGGGTGAGGCTTTGCCAGCTGGGAGGCTGGTGCTGGCTCAGAGCCTCCTCCGCTCTGGCCACCGACCTGCCTGCGTCCCCCGTGCCCGCAGGAGCCGCTGTGAACCTGACCCTTGTCACCCCAGAGAAGGCCATCAAGCTGGCAGCCAATGACTTCTTCCGATACCAGCTCTCCAAGGACGGGTGAGGGGTGCGGGCCAAGGTTGTGAGGGGGAGGGGTCCGCAGCCACAGAGCGCTCTGCCTGCCGACCCATCCCCCCTGCCTCCTGCACTCGGACTAAGGGATGCTGAGTCAGTGGTGCTTAGGCCCCAGCCACGTGCACCAGCCCCTGGAGGGTGGGATGTGGGGGGCCTGACCCGCTTTCCCTGTTACCCGAGGCCCGGGCCACAAGGCTGGCCCTTTGGGGACATGAGGCCCCTGGTCTCTCCACTGCTCTTTGCCTGAGAACGGCCCTTCCACCTTTCCCAGGCCCCATCAGTGGGGCCATCTGTCCCCTGGGCTCGGTGCCCACTGCTGGAGGGCCGGAGGGGAAGTCTGAGGCTGGCGGGTCCTGTACCCCTCCAGGGCCTCATCTGCCCCTGCCACCCCATTCCCCTTCACGCCCAGGGCAGCCAGCAGCCCCCTGAGCGGCGGGGCTTCCGCTTCCGCAGCTCGGCCCCCACCCCTTCCCCGCAGGCAGAAGCTGACCTTGTTTAAGGAGATGCTGGCTGGCTGTGGGGCCGGCACCTGCCAGGTGATCGTGACCACCCCCATGGAGATGCTGAAGATCCAGCTTCAGGACGCAGGCCGCATTGGTGAGGGGGGGAGGGCAGGGTCTCAGCTGGAGCCCCATCCCCGCGGGGAGGTGGAGATGCAGAGGAAGAGCCAGCAGGCCCTGCCTTCTCTCCCC
Source organism: Canis lupus dingo (assembly GCF_003254725.2). NCBI lineage: Eukaryota > Metazoa > Chordata > Mammalia > Carnivora > Canidae > Canis > Canis lupus. The sequence continues at coordinate 25,702,640 of NC_064260.1, read as the reverse complement.
AGCTGCCCAGAAGAAGATTCAGGCCCAGCTATCTGCCCAAGGGGGCGCCCAGCCCGCCATGGAGGCCCCGGCCGCCCCCCGGCCCACAGCTACCCAGCTAACCCGGGACCTGCTTCGGAGCCGGGGCATTGCCGGCCTCTACAAGGGCCTGGGGGCCACGCTGCTCAGGTGGCAGGCCGGCGAGGGTCTGGGGGCGGGGAGGCCTGCCCACCGCCCACCGCTAGGGCACAGCTAGGTGACCAGCGGCCCTCTCTTCCCCACCCAGGGACGTCCCCTTCTCCATCGTCTACTTCCCCCTCTTTGCCAACCTGAACCAGCTGGGCCGTCCCGCATCTGGGGAGAAGTCTCCCTTCTATGTGTCCTTCTTGGCTGGCTGTGTGGCTGGGAGCGCGGCCGCCGTGGCCGTCAACCCCTGTGACGGTCAGTGCCTGGCACTGCGTGGGGGGCTGGAGGTGGAGGCTCAGGCGTGGGGTGGAGGTGGGCCGCGCGCTGACCCGCACACCCCCTGCAGTGGTGAAGACGAGGCTCCAGTCGCTGCAGCGCGGTGTCAACGAGGACACGTACACGGGGTTCCTGGACTGCGCCAGGTGGGGAGGCCCGGGGGCGGGGGCCGGGCCGGGGCTGGGGCTGGTTGGGGCCAGCAGTCCTGACCACCGTCTCCCCACAGGAAGATCCTGAGGCACGAGGGCCCCGCGGCTTTCCTGAAGGGCGCCTACTGCCGCGCCCTGGTCATCGCGCCGCTATTCGGCATCGCTCAAGTGGTCTACTTCCTGGGCATCGCCGAGAGCCTGCTGGGGCTGCTGCCTGGGCCCCAGCTCTGAGCCCAGCGGCCACCCACGCCCTCCAGCCCAGCGGGACCAGAGTGGGGGCCGGAGCCCAGCGGCCGCCCAGGACTGAGCAGAGGAAGTCTCTCCCCAGCCTTTCCACGCGGGTGGGGGGAAGCGGAGGAAGGGAGCAGGGTCCACATGGGTGGTGCACCCGGGCCCCTGAGGGGCCCTGCCTGTGCCACCACTGGGAGCAATGTCTTATTTATGTAGAAAATGCAGAAACCTTTACATTCCTGGAGCCAGCCCCGCCACGGCTCCGCCCCGGCCTGAACAGCCCCAGGGACAGAGCTGGTCTCTGGGCTGGGGCCCCCAGGCCTGGGCTGAGCCAGCGGACCCTACACTCCAGTCTACCAGCTCTCGTCCCCGAGGCTTGGCCCCTAGTCCACAAAGGGGGCCCTGCACAAACCTATTTATTGCCGAGCACAAGTGCTCTGTCCATCCCTGTGTCCATCCGTCCAGCCTCTCCCTGCCGCTGCCCCTCTCACCTTGGCCAGCCTTGCGGGAGGATTGGGGTCTCCAGCCCCCCATTATTGAGCCAGGAGTCCGAGCGGGGGGTCACACTGAGGTCTGACCCCTCCAGGCAAGCCCCCCCCTCCGTGGGATCCAGCATCCCTCCTGGTGGGCCTCTACCCCCGCCGCAGGCTAGGGACCCGTAGCGTGTGAGGTCTGTGTGCATGTGTAAATGTCTGGGGAGCAGGTTGTGTCCAGCAACCCTCAACTGACCTGGCCCTTCAGAGGTGGGGCTGTGTGCGGTGGGGGGGCACTGCTGGCCTTACCCACACAGCGGGCAATGTGTGTGTGTTTGTGCTGTGTGCGCCCTAGGCTCCCCTCTGACCCCATCCAGGAACTTATTTTTCCAGCCTGGTTCTTGCTGCACCTTGGCAGACCCCTCTCCTGAGACCCCCTGACCTTGGGTCCAGGATTGGCCAGTAGGGAGGGCAGGCATGAGGACCAGTATGGAGCCTGGGGGTACCTACCCCCTCCGCCCTGCCAGGGCCCACCGTACTCTCTGGGCCTCTGCAGAAGGGCTCTGACCACACTCCGTAAACTCTGCCCTCCCTCCCGGGACCCGCCCTCGTTTGTGGATGTTGTGAGCCAAAGCAGGCCTGCCCCCTGCCCCCTGCCCCCCAACCCCCCCCCCCACCCCAGGCCACGTGATTGTATCGGTGATTGATCCTGATGTGCTGGTGCTGTGTACCCCACCTGGGCTCCGTCCTCCTCGGAGGCCCCTTCCGGTGACACTACCTGGGGCTCGGGCCCGGCCCCGCAGTTCACGGTTGTTCCTGGGAGCGTCCTCTCCCACCACATCTGTACCTTGGAAGCTGCTGCTGCTGCTTACAGAATTATATTTTTTCTTTTGAAGAGTTTTAAGAAGTTGTAACTTTTTGTGTCTTGTCTTGTGAGAAGATAAATAAATATTCTAAGTAGATGGCGTCTCTCTGAGATCCACTGGGGGCAGGGGTGGGGTGGGGTGGGGGTGCTCCTCGGAACCGGCTCCCTGCCCTGCTCGCCGACCTCCGTCCATCCACCCGCGGACCCGCCCCGACCTGGGGGAGGGCCTGGGCCCCCCGATCCCCTCGGCGGCGGGATCGGAGGTGCGGGACGGCGGCCCCCTTCCCACCCCCCCCAACGCAACCGTCCTGGGGCCCCACAGCGGAGCTGGGCCGGGCCCGGCGTTCCCGCCAGCCGGGGGCGCCGTGGAGGCCGAGGGGGCGGGGCCTGCGGCGATGCGGCCCCGCCCCCTCGGGCTGCGGCGCCCAGAGCAGTGCACTGTGGGAAACTCCCAGTCCCCGCAGCCGCAGCCGCAGCCGCAGCCGCCGCCGCCCTGGTCCCGGAGAGCGCGCCGCGCCGAGGACCGAGCGCCGGGAGCAGCAGCGTAAGGCCTTGGGGCTCCGGGGCCCGGGGCGCGGGCTGCGACGGGGCGGCCTCGCGGGGCGAGTGGGCAGCTCCCGCCTTGAAGGTCACGGGGGGCGCCTGGCGGGCCCCGCTCTCTCCGGCCCCGCGGCTCCTGGGAGGGGGAGGGGGCACTGGCTGACGTCAGCGCGAACCAAAAATAACGGGGGGCTGCGGGGGGCGCAGACCACCCGCCCTTGGCGAACTCGGCGCCCCGCAGCTGGGCGCCCATCCCGAGCGGCAGGGGTCGAGGGGCCGCCCGGGCTCCCCGGGAAGCGGGGCAGCACCTGGGCTGCTCGCTGGGACACCCTCATCACGCAGCGACCTACAGGTGACCTTCAGGTGTGGTCAGGGTGCCTGACCTGGGTGGAAAACCTGGGCCTCGGCTTCCCAGGTGGGCTCCCTGCCCCCAGTGGGGGGGCTTCTAATCCTCCCTGAGGAGGAGCAGACAGGGGGCGTCCAGATCTTCCGGGAGAGATGGCTCAGGCCCAGCCGGTACCCCCAGTTCCCCCAGCACCCCCCAATGGAACACAGGATCTGGGCCCGGCCTTTCCCATAGCCTGGAGCCCCCATCCTCTGCCCGGGGCCAGGTTTGAGGGTGCTGGGGCTGACGGACATGGCCTGTGTCCACCCAGGCTCACACCAGGGGCCCCCCCCATAGGCTCAGGAAGGACTCCCTGCCCTTGAACGGCAGCAGGCAAGGCGGGTCTTGGGGGTAGGTCCCTGGAGCTGGGGAGGGGCAGGGCCTGTCCCTGCCTGCCCGCCTAGCTTCTCCAGCCGCGGGGCGACACCTCAGGTGTGCTGTATCCCAGTTCTGGCAGCGAGGGCCTGTTCCCACCCCCTGGCACCAGCGAGCCCAGCCTGGGTTCCTGCCCTGGCACCGCACGGCTGCCACGCCCTCCGCTGACCACATGCCTCCTCAGGACCACATACCCTCCCCCCTCGGCCCCCCTTCCCCCGGCCAGATGGAAATTGCACACGTAGGAGCAGGACCGTTTTGCAGATGGCTGGTCTCATCCCGTCCCCCAGTCTGCTTGGGGCAAGCAGGCTCTTCCTGTGCGGTTGGAGGGGCTTCTTGGGGAGCGGTCGGTCGGGGACAGACGGAGAACAGGCCCTGCAAGAAGAGCGCCCTGAGCGAGGTCTCCTGGGGCTGTCCAGAGACCTGGGCGGGGCCTCTGTGGGGACAAGATGGTAGGGGCCACCAGGAGGGCTGAGTCTCTTGCCCCGGCCTGACTGTGTCTCTCTCCAGGCCTAGATAATGCCCAGGGGTGAGCTGTCCTGAGCCGCTGTGTTCCAGCTACCTGTCCACGCACACCCCACGCAGCCTGCAGCTCCTCCTACCATGGAGTCCCGGGGGAAGCCGACCAGCAGCCCCAAGCCCGACACCAAGGCCCCCCAGGCTGCTGCTGAGCCCAGAGCCCCGCCAGCTGCAGATGGGAAAGCCCCCTCCGCTAAGCCCGGGAAGAAGGAGGCCCAAGCAGAGAAGCAAGAGCCTGCGGCGGCCCCCACCCCACCAACTGCCAAGAAGACCCCGGCCAAGGCTGACCCCACCCTCCTCAATAACCACAGCAACCTGAAGCCGGCCCCGGCAGCCCCCAGCAGCCCCGAAGCCACCCCCGAGCCCAAGGGCCCCGGGGACGGGGCCGAGGAGGAGGAAGCCCCCAGCGGTGGCCCCGGGGGCCGAGGCCCTTGCCCCTTTGAGAACTTGACGCCCTTGCTGGTGGCGGGGGGTGTGGCCGTGGCAGCCATGGCACTAATCCTAGGTGTGGCCTTCCTGGCCCGGAAAAAATGATGGCCGGTGCCCAGGTGGGGGCAGAGCCACTCTGTACAGACCTCAGGAGCGTAGTGCATGCCCAGCTCACGCAGCTACTAGACGTCCCTACCTGTGTAACACATATATGCGCAGCCCCCACACACGCGCAGGCACCGACACGGACCGGCCCCTGCAATGGAAAGCAAGCCCCCTCGAGGCCCCCAGCACTTCCCCTCCCCGTCCCGGGCAGACGTCCCTGCTGGGGCCGTGGTCCGGGGGCGGTGGGGGCAGCGGCCCTCCGGTGCAGCCTGCCCGCCCGCCAGCCGCAGCCGTGTCCCCCCTGGACACACTCCCGAGCGCCCGCCGGCCCCGAGAGAGGCCCCGGTGGTCCTGTGCGCTCCCTGGCAGCGGGGTGCGGACGGGTCCCCAGGGCACAGGCCTAGCCCGTGTGGGGACATTAAAGGGTATGGCTGTTTCACTCTCCCCATTTCTGCTCTTTGTTTGTAGCTGGGCCGGGCCGGGGGTCCACGTGTGTACGCCCGGCGCCAGGCGACTGAGCCAAGGCCACGCAGCGGCCGAGCTTCTGTGCCCCCCCGCCCATCGCCTGTGCCCCAGCCGGGCCCAGCTTGTGCCCCGGGGGGCAGCGGAGGGCTGCCCAGCCCAGCCCCCCGCCCCACTGCACCCTTTGAGTCTCACTAGCGTATACATGCAATAACCCGTAGAGTAGAGCTGCTTGGAGGGGGCCCGGCACCCATGGGCACCAGCCCGCTGGGCCTGCAGGGACACTGCGCCGTGCAGCCCTCGGTGCGGTGGCAGCGGGCGCGGGCACGGGGGGAGCCTGGCCAGCCGGCCGCTGAGACCCCGGGCCTGAGCGCAGGCCGAGTCTGAAATAAACTATGTTGTGTAACGGCCGGGCTGGTGTCCTCGCCTGCTCGGGGCTGGGAGAGCAGGGCCCACGCGAGGCCGGGCCCCCGCCGCCCCGCCAGGCTTCCAGGGAGGAACAGGGAGCCTGGGCCCTGACCCTAGGTGGACTCCCAGCCCCAGGCCTGGGCCACCCCGCAGGGCTGGACTTGGTGGGCGCACGGGGCACCTCGCTCCCGGGCTCAGGTCTCCGGCCTGCGGGTGTCTCTCCACTCCCTGCCGTGAGTGCCCCATCTGTGGGGCCCAGACCAGACTGGGGAGGCGGGCTTTCCTCCTCCACGGCCCACAGCTGCCCGAGCCCTCCCCAGCTGAGGACTTCAGCTGTGGGCAAGGGGGAGGCGCTTGGCGGGGGGCAAGGCCCCGTGGGGCTGCCATGTCGGGGGCACGCCCTTCTCTTCTCTTCCTGGTATCCACCTCCCTGAGTGGCACTCCCCAGCCGTGTCCCCACACAGCAGGCCCAGGCAGGTCTGGAGAACCACTTAGAGCAAAAACATGCCGAGCGGCCCTGAAGTCCCAGCCCAGGGACGCCCTCCAGACCCCACCCACAGCCACCTGCCAGAGCCAGGCCCACGGGGCGGGGGGCCGTGGAGCAGGGCAGTGGCCCTGAAGTCCAGCATCCGGCCCGCCTGCCCCGCTGCACCAGGGCCACCCCTCGGGCTCGTCGGGTCACCTGCCACCCTTGGCTGTCCACTCCCTCTCCCCATCTCCCCATTCTGTGGCTTATGCTCTAAACCCGAACAGGCTCCCCTGATGTTCTCGAGAACGTGTGCAGGGCGCAGAGCTCCGCCATCTCCGCCTAGAAGTCCCGCCGCCGCCTGCCGCCCTCGTCGGTCCCCCGGGGGCCAAGCTTGTTTCCAAGGCTTTGCAACTCAAGATATGATCGTGATGCCACGTGGGCCCCGTGTCTGGGGTGGGATGCGTGCACCGCATGCAGACCTCTGTCGTGGTCAAATCCGCAGAACCCTCCCCAGCCCGGCTGAATCGAGCACACAGCTTGGGCATTAGGCACGTGTGTTGCTGCGCGAGGTCCAGAGAGCTAGGGACTCGCGTGGGGCAATCCTGCGGCGTCCAGGTCTGGCCCACGTCCTCCAGGCCCGTCCACGGTGCGGCGGGGGTCAAAACACCCTTCCTGGGCTGAGCCACATTGTGAAGTTGCACCACCTATGGATCCCGTGTCCACTTGGCCCGCAGACCCCTTCCGGCCGCAGGGGACACCGCTGTGAAGGCGGGCGCACACGTGTCCCCACCGCCCTGTGGCCCCATCCACGCAAATGCACCAGCTGCGGGCCGGCCGCGAGGGACGCGGGCAGGGTGACACACCACGCTGGCCCGTGCAGGGGAGGCAAAGGCCCCTTCCTGTTGCTTCTGTTTGCTTCCATCTAATGTGCTGCTTTTCACGAAGTTCTCGGCCGCGTGGGTCTTGCCTCGGGTGATTTTTCCCGTTGGTGCATCTGTTCCTGCAGAGGGAAGGCCACCTCCCCCGGACTCGGAGGCCCTCTCCGTGTTTTGCACACCACGTCTTGTCGCAGCTCAGGTACCCTCACTCTGTGGCGGGCCGGTGGCTCGTCTCCTGAGCCGGAGGTCCTAAGGGCCCAGTTAATCACACGTCACTGCTGCTCCCTTTTCCGTTTACGCCTTGCGATCTCGGGTGGAAGGAACCACTCTCCTGTTCCAGGCTGACCTCCTTGGCATCTACTCACGTTTAGTAAATGTGCTTTCTTTTATTTTTTATTTTTTTTTTTTAAAGATTTTATTTATTTATTCATGATAGTCACAGAGGAGAGAGAGAGAGAGGCAGAGACACAGGCAGAGAGAGAAGCAGGCTCCATGCACCGGGAGCCCGACGTGGGATTCGATCCCGGGTCTCCAGGATCGCGCCCTGGGCCAAAGGCAGGCGCCAAACCGCTGCGCCACCCAGGGATCCCCGCTTTCTTTTATTTTTTTAAGATTTTATTTATTTATTCATAGGAGACACACACAGAGAGAAGCAGAGACCCAAGCAGAGGGAGAAGCAGGCTCCCTGTGGGGGGCCTGATGTGGGACTCGATCCCGGGACCCCGGGGTCACACCCTGAGCCGAAGGCAGATGTTCAACCACCAGGTGCCTGGGAAGGTTCCCGGCATGGCTCCCCCTCACCCATCCCTGCTCCATCTGGGGCCATTTCCAGAGACAGGAATGAAACCACAGGACCTTCCGACCGCAGCACGTGTTTCGGGGTCCCTGACCCGAAGCATAACCCCAGGTTCACAGGCACCACTCCCGCCCCCGCAGAGCCCTGTGCCCAGCCCAACCTTACCTGGCCCACCTGGGTGATGAGGTGCCGGGCAGCTGGTCGACGATGCCCCAGGACGCCATGCCCACGAGCCCCAGAGCTCAGGACCTCAGCCGTGACCCCCTTCCCCCAGGAGGCCTGGACCCTCCCCAGGAGTCAGTCATCCAGACCCAGGCCACTGGCTGCAGAGCCGTCTATCCCCTGAAGCCCCGGAGGGAAGCGCTGACTGCCAGTTGCTCCCCTGCAGCAGCCCATGCCACCCAGGGCTAGGCGTACCCCTCGACACCTGCCGGGGGCCAGGGGGCCTCAGGGTCTCGGGGCTGACCCTCTAGAATGGGAACCCACTCAGGAAGCGGGAAGATGAGCCAGTGTGACCAGATAGGTACAGAGGGCAACACCCCCAAGGTCACCCGGGGGGACCCCTGCCTAACCCCAGTCACCATGACCTCTGGTGGCCTCTGGCATTGTGCTGTGCAAGTCCCTGCTGTCCACGGGGACCTACGCAGGCAGGACTGCGCCACACCCAGAGTAAGGCTTCTGGTTGCAAGGCCCCACGTCACCACACCTGTCCCCAGGCACGCTGCCCACTCCAACCCCCAAAGCCACAAGGGACCCAGACCCTTACATTTGCCAGGGCTGGGAGCTGCTGACACACCCAAACACGCTGGCTCGTGCACTAGGGCAACAGCTGCCCTCAGGCTTAGGTGCACATGGGGGACCTGGCCCAGGGATCTACTGCCCCTGCTTGGGCGGGCAGGTCCCCCCGTCAGGCACCCCGCAAGGACCCAAGGGTACAGTGGGGTGTGCACCGCCTGTGAGCATGGGTGTGCCCTCGTGCATGCACGCTGCGCAGTGTCATAGGCCGGCTCCCTCTTTCGTCCTCTTAGTGACAGAGGACCGGCCTGGCACCTCCAGCCCCCGGGCCCCACGCATGGGCACCTGGGGGCCTCCCTACACCCAGCACGCTCTCGTGTGCCTCGGCCTAGCTGGGCTCTGACCTTGGGCCCGTGGTCTAATCCAGTCTCTCCCACACACACACGGCTCCTGTCCCCTGTCCAAGGCCCTGCCAGTGCCAGGAGCCGCTAGCTCCTGCTTCGCTCAAGACAGGAGGGCCCTGCGGGGTTGAGGGCAGGCAGAGGACAGAGCATTGGGTGCAGGGTGCCCGGGACCAGCACCTTGGCCTCGCCTCCACCCTTTGGGCACTTGTGCCCCATGCCAAAGGCTCCCTAGTCAGAGCAGAGGCTGGCAGGACACCAAGGGAACCTACGGCCTGCTCCCCCACCCTGGAAGCCGGGGGTCCTGGAAGGTGCCCTGTGGGGGCCAGGGGCAGGGCGGTCCCTCTACCACCAGCTGGCACCCAAGGCCCCTCCTGGCCTCCCATGCCTCTAGCCCAGGACTTGGCACCCACCCGTCAGCGGGGACCCACATGCCTACCCACCCGACTGCTCCATCAGTGGAGACACTGCTCCAAATGTGGCACCTCCCAACACCCCGGTTTCCTGACCAGACTCAGCACCTGGAATCCCCTCAGAAAGTGATACCCCCATTCCTCCAGGGACTCAGCTGAGCCTCAGCGACCCGGATGCCCTGCCTCCCCACAACCACCCTGACCACACTGAACCCATCCTGTCCTCCCCCTCCCTGTGGAGACACCACAGCCACCCCCTGGCCCCACTTTCCCGCCTGCCCTGGCCCCGGCCTGGCCCCACACTCCTGCCCCTGCACGCCCACCTGCCCCGGGGCCCCGGCCTGGCCCCACACTCCAGCCCCACACTCCCACCTGCCCCCAGGCCGGCCTGGCCCCACACTCCAGCCCCACACTCCCACCTGCCCCCAGGCCCCGGCCTGGCCCCACACTCCCGCCCCCACTCTCCAGCGTGCAGTCCTGGCTCCCCGCTGTGCTCCCCGTCCGTGGGGGTCGCGCCCTCCCCCCGCGCTCAGCGGCTCCCCTGCCGTCCGTCACCTTCGCGAGCCCACGCCCCAGGTGCCCCTCCCCCCCCCCCCCCCCGGCCACCCCCCCACTCCGCAGGCGCGCTGCCCCGGGCCGAGCGGGTCACCACCTGCAGGGAGGCGCCCGCGACCACGACGCGTGGACCCTCGCGCGCGGGCATGCGGTCCTGTCCCTGATTCGCGCTCCCGCCGAGGGCCGAGCCCCGCCCCGCCCCGCCCCGCACCGCCCGCACCCCGGGGCGCCCCCGGACGTCCACCCAGCGGGGCCCGCGACGCCGCGGCGGCGAAGCCGGCCCTGAGCCGGGCGGGGGGCGGAGGCGGGCAGGAGGCGGGGCGGCGCATGCGCCCGAGGGCGCTGAGGCTCCGCCCCCGGGCGCGCGGCACGTGACCACCCGAGCCGCCCCGCGCACGCGCAGACGGCGCCGGGCGGGCGGAGCCATGGCGTCCGAGCGGCTCCCGGGCCGGCCCGCCTGTCTTCTGGTGGCCAGCGGCGCCGCCGAGGGTGAGGTCCGGGCTCCTGCGGGGGGACGCGGGCCCCGGGGGCTCCGTGCGCCTCCAGCCGCCCGGGGTTCCGAGGAGCCGGCGGGACCCGGGCCTTGGGGCAGGTGCGCCACGAGCCTGGCCCCCGTGCCCGCCTGTGCCGGCCGCGCGTACCCCGCAGGCGGAGGGGAGGGATGGGGGGAGGGAGAAGGAGGGGGCGGGGAGGGAGGGGGACGGGGGGGCAGGGGTCGAGGAGGAGGGAGGGAAGGGGGCGGGGGGCGGGTGGGGGCAGGGCCGGGGGGCAGGGGGTCCCTGTGCCGAGCCCCGGGGCCCCAAGCGCTGTGTGCACCGGGGGCTGGGGGAGCCTGGGGGCCGCGGGGCACCCCGGGCGGAGGGGGCGAGGCCGTGAGCAAAGACCTGACCGCAGACCCACGCAGAGCCGGGGGTGACTCGGTGCCCTGGGAGTGATGCCCAAGAACAGGTGCGGGTGGGGTGAGCGGCAGGGCCCAGGGTGGGGGGATGCGGCTAGGAAGCCCCTGGGCCTGAAGTGAGCGGAAGATGGCTGCGAGCCGCCCTGGGGTGCGGGCAGGGCCCGGAGCCCGTGAGCAGAGGCCAGGTGTCCGTGGGGGTCGGGATGCGCCCGAGCCGACCGCGCCGCACAGCCCCACCTGGGGCCGGTCCCTGGCTGAATGCTGGGGGCGGACCTTGCACTTGGTTTGGCCTGGGGGGCCGGGGGAGTGTTGGAGGCCGGGCTGGGGAGAGAGCCCCCCTGGGCTGGGGCGCGGGGGCGAGGTCGGGCCCCAGGACACGCAGGGTGTCAGGGCAGGCTGGCGGCTGCCGCGGGGCCTGCTGTGCCCTCCTGCCCCTCCTGCCGCAGGCCCAGTGGCCCCAGCTGTGTTCGCCTCACAGGTGTGTCCGCCCCGTCCTTTCTGCACTGCTTCACGCTGGCCAGCGCCGCTTTCAACCTGCAGGTGGCCACCCCTGGGGTGAGTCCGGTTGACCGAGGAGTCCCTGCTTTTTGGGGGCGAGGCTGGGAAGACGGCTGTCACTCCCCGGGAGGTGTCAGGGCTGAGGGTTAGGACCCCGGTGGCACCATGAGGCTGCACACACGAGCGAGGGTGGCACGGACCTTCCCCAGGGGACTCTCACCTGTTCTCTGGCGTGGGACTTGGGGGTCGTAGCAGCATGCTTGTCACTTTGCATGCTTCCCTTGTCATCCCCAGTGAGACACCTGCTGTCCCTTGGAGGTGGGAGACTGGGGGGGCAGCAGGGGCAGCAGAGCGGGGTGAGGGGGCTGGGCGGCTGGCTGCCTTCGTCCACGAGCTCTGGTCAGCATTTCGGGGCCCCGTCAGCACGGCAGTGGGGTGCCCACCACCAACCCGCGGCCTCTGGGTGCTCCTGCAGGGGAAGACCATGGACTTCGTGGACGTGAACGAGAGTAATGCCCGCTGGGTGCAGGACTTCCGCCTCAAGGCATATGCCAGCCCTGCCAAGCTGGAGTCCATTGATGGTGAGGGCCCCAGGATGTGGAGGCCTTGGGCTCTGGGGTGTGGCCCCCGAGTGCTCCCTCTGCTCCTGATGCACTCAGGGCTTGCCTGGAAGTGCCGGGCCTGTCCAGGCCCACGTACAGCCCCGAATCCAGGACCCACAGTTCTCCAGGAGAGCAGCTGCTGGCCCGGGGAGACACCCAAGAGTCCAGGACGGCTTGTGGGTCCCCGGCCTTAGCCCATGTGAGAAGTGATAGATGGTGGCATCGGGCTGGTCCCAGCCAGCGACCTCGCTCCCTGTCCTCTCCCCGCAGGTGCCCGGTACCATGCCCTCCTGATTCCCAGCTGCCCTGGGGCCCTGGCCGACCTGGCCAGCAGCGGGTCCCTGGCCCGCATCCTCCAGCACTTCCGCTCAGAGAGCAGTACGTGACCTGTGGGATGGGGCTGCGGGGCGGGCCTTGCAGGATCCTGAGAACTGGGGCTCCGCAGGGCACACACCGGTGCCTGTGTGCGCAGTGCCACCCCGTGTGCCCTCGCCTGGCCTCCAGGGGGCTGGGGGGGGGGGCGTGCTGGCCTCACTCCTTGTGGGGTTCAAGGTTGACGCCTGCAGGGCCTGGGAGAAAGGCTGCCCTGTGAGGATGTGGCAGGCTGCCCAGGCCTGGTGTTGGGACGGGGACAGGATGCTTGCTAGGGACAGCGGGCCGTGACCGGGAGCTCCACACAGCGTCCTTTGTCAGGGCAGCAGGGTCCCCCGTTTCCAGCACGGCCTGGACAGAGAGGGATTGTTCACCCGCGCCCCCTCCCCGAGGGCAGTGGGCCGGGAGCCAGCGGGTGGGAGCAGAAGCGGACTGGGGAGGACTGGGGAGGAGCCGAGCCTCACCCCGCCCTTGCTCTCAGAGCCCATCTGCGCTGTGGGCCACGGCGTCGCCGCCCTCTGCTGCGCCACCAACGAGGACCGATCCTGGGTCTTCCAGGGCTACAGCGTCACTGGGGTGAGTGTGACCTGCCCATGTGCCCTCGGGAGGGGGTGAGGTCACTTGCCCAACCCCCCCCCCCCCCCGCTGCCCCCCAGGGCGGGCCGGCTCTGGATGTGGGAGGGAAGCACAGGGAGGGGCGGGGGCAACCTTGGTGTGTGGCTGGCCTCAGGTCGAGACACGGCTCTTCCAGGTCGAGGAAGCGGTGCTGCCCTCTGGGTGCGGGGCCCCGGGCGTAGGGAGGGTTGTAGGACAGCGACCCCGTGGGGCTGGTGGGGCAGCCTGGTGGGGGGGCGCCGGAGGGGCCGGGACGGCGGGGAGCGGGGGCTCAGCCTGAGACCACCTGTCCAGCTTGTTCACGGGCCCCGGGCCCTGGCACGGGTCACCTCGGCGCCCCCACCCCCTGGGGAGGCCGCGAGCCCTGACCTGGGGCGGGACCCCTCGCCCCGCAGCCCTCCGTGTACGAGCTCGTCAGGGCGCCCGGCTTCGCCCGCCTGTCCCTGGTCGTGGAGGACTTCGTGAAGGACGCAGGTGCCTGCTTCAGTGGTAAGCTGGGCAGCCTGGAGCTGGGGGGTCGTCAGGGTGTGCCCGGCCGCGGCCCCGCCTGAGGCCTGTGCCCCGTCACCTCCTGCAGCCAGTGAGCCTGACGCCGTGCACGTGGTGCTGGACCGCCACCTGGTCACCGGCCAGAACGCCAGCTCCACCGTCCCCGCCGTGCAGAACCTGCTCTTCCTCTGCGGCAGCCGGTGAGGGCAGGATGGGGACCCTGGGGGAGCCTGGGGGCCCTGGGCCGGCTTCTGCTTCCTGACTGGCCCTTCACCGGAACCCGGCCGTCCTGCAGGAAGTGACATGGCTTCCCGCTGAGCCGGCCGCCTGCTAGTGACGCCGCTGCCGCCCCCAGATGCCCAGATGCCCGCCAGCCTCTGCATTCCGCAGCCTCCCTGATGACCCTCAGGGCCCCCGGCCTGCCCCGTGGGACTGTTGGAGGCCCCCACGTGTCCGCCCTGAAGGCTGTCGACGCTGGGGGACGGGTCGGCCTCCCAGCCCCGGGACACATCCTTTCCTCGGCGAGGGGCCGTCAGGGGGTCTTGAGAGTCCAGGTGAGCTTAGCACGGGGAGCAAGTCCCAGTGAGCCGGCCATGGGGGTCGTGTTGTGGGGTCGTGGCCCCCTGGTCTTCCTGCACGCTGGGGGGTGGGTCCCTCACCCACACCTGCCCCATCAGCCAGACTGAGCGGCCCCAGGACCCTGTCTGGTACGGTGAGGACAGTGCCCCCTGCTGCCCCCATTCCTGTGGGTGCTGGGGGGCAGCGCTGCCCCAGGCTGGCGCTGGTGCTGGCACAGCGCTCATTGCTTGCCCAAGACCAGGGGGCGTTCTGTGGACTCAGTTCAGGCTCCAGCCCAGCCTGCTGCCCCCTGAAGGAGCTGCCCTGGTTGTCATCCTTGCTGGGCGTGTTGTGGGCGTGTCGTTTCAAAGTGTGACAGTGACACGTGGGGCCAGCGTGGACTGGATGTCGAGGGACGTGTTTGACAGGATCCACCCTGCTAAAGCTGGCTGGCCCGTGAAGCCAGACCTCTGTCCACCCACAATATCCAGGAAATCCAGAGTGGATGTCATGGGAGGGGGACAGGACGCCTCCTCTTGGTGACGGGAACCTGTTAAAGCTGGGCATCAGGGTGCCCGTGCAGCTCCACATTGGGGTGGTGGGTTTGTGTCCCACATGGGGTGTTGAGTTTACTTTAGAAAATAAAACTTTTTAAAGATTTTGAGAGAACGTGAGCAGGGGGTGAGGAAGAGGGAGAAGCAAGCTCCCCCCGAGCAGGGAGCCCGATGTGGGGCTCGATCCCAGGACTCTGGGGGGTCATGACCTGAGCCGAAGGCAGATGCTTAGGCAGCCCTGCCAAATAAACTCAATTTGGGTGTCTGCGGGGTCCATTTAAGTCACCACCTTGTACGTGTGGGTGGGACGGACCTCCAGGTCCTAGGGTGCAGCCTGCTGACCAGCTGGCCCCCCACCTGCCTGTGAGCTGCGGGCCGGGAACAGCCAGGGCACAAAGCCCTACCCGGTTCTCCTGGATGCCCGGCCGCCCCCTGCACACCCTGGGGTGGTGCTCAGCACAGGCTGGGCCTGCTGGGGGGCCGACTGCACCCACAGTGGGTCCTCTCCCCGGAGTCCGCCCCGGTACTGGGATACTCCTGCCCTCGGCGAGATGGTGCTCTGACCCCAGAGCCAATCCCAGCCCAGGCTGGGGGCCCTGGCTGCCCTGCAGTGGGACCCAGGGAGGCCTGCCTGGCATCCTCCACACCTGGAGGCCGACAGACGGTCCCCAGCACCGGTCTGCTCTGTTCCAGAACAGGCTGGCCCTGGGTAGCCTGGGGGCGGGGGTGGGTGCTAGAGGCAGACCACCATCACGGCCCCCAAGCCTTCCCAGCACAGCCAGGGCGCCCCAGGCCGTCCCCACATGGGGG
Source organism: Canis lupus dingo (assembly GCF_003254725.2). Taxonomy (NCBI): domain Eukaryota; kingdom Metazoa; phylum Chordata; class Mammalia; order Carnivora; family Canidae; genus Canis; species Canis lupus. Next base: position 25,687,615 of record NC_064260.1, on the reverse strand, counting down.
CTGAGGGCTGGAGCCACTGGGCAGGCACCTGCGACGTCCAGGCCGCTGCCCAGCAGAGGCTGATGGCCCAGGGGAGGCGCGGTCACGGCCTGGGTCACCCTAGCCAGAGCCAGACGGGAACGTAGCACAAGAAAAGTGACTGCTTTAATCAGTTAGCAAAATTTCACATAGAATCTGATCCATCCCTGCCCCGATTGGTAGAAAATGCAGAATTCTCACAAGGCGCGTGCGCGCAGCCCCAATTCCACACAGGTCCGCAGTCCCGCTCGGCCACGGCGCTATTTTCCGTTCTCTGCACTGAACATGCGGTCCTAGAACACAAAGGTGACAGATGCGGGAACCGCGCACCAGCCCCTACCGGGGCCACAGCAGGCGGGGGACAGCAGCCCCGCCACGCGCCCAGGGGCAACCCCCAGAACCCTCGGGCCCTGCAGCCTGGGCGCTCACCATCAGCATGCGCTCGAGCTTCACGGCGTCGGCCGCAAACTTGCGGATGCCATCCGACAGTTTCTCCACGGCCATCTGGTCCTCGTTGTGCAGCCAGCGGAAGGCCTTTTCATCCAGGTGAATCTTCTCCAGGGCGCTGGCCTGGGCTGGGGGACCGGGCGCCTGAGCCTCCCTCGCCCCCCCACCCACCCCACGGGGCGCCCTGGGAGATGGGGGGGAGGCGGCCACCCCCGGGAGCTGAGGGCTTACCCGCCTTGGCCGACAGCACGGGGGTCAGCTGGCTGTGGTCCTTGAGCAGCTCCCCCAGCAGCTTGGGCGAGATGGTGAGAAAGTCGCAGCCTGCCAGCGCTTTGATCTCGCCCGTGTTGCGGAAGGAGGCGCCCATGACGATGGTCTTGTAGTCAAACTTCTTGTAGTAGTTGTAGATCTTGGTGACGCTTTTCACTCCTGGGGCGACACACGGTGTTCGGGGTTCCTGCCCGGCTTCTGGGTCGGCAGCCACGGGGTTGCCCTCGGGGCTGCCGTCCCCCTGCTGTGCCGGGGTACTCACCGGGGTCCTCCAGGGGCTCGTAGGACTTCTTGTCCGTGTTGGCCACGTGCCAGTCGAGGATGCGACCCACGAAGGGGGAGATGAGTGTGACTCCCGCCTCGGCGCAGGCCACGGCCTGGGCGAAGGAGAAGAGCAGCGTCATGTTGCAGTGGATGCCGTGTCGCTCCTCCAGCTCCCTGAGGACACAGCGCAGGTGTGAGCGAGGCTGCGGGCTACACGGCGTTCCAAGAGCGTGGACGGGCCCTGGTCGGTCCGGGCCCGCTGGCCGTGCAGCCAGAACCAAGCTGTCCCCCGCAGCACAGGTGCTACGCTCGGCCCGGCGACAGTGACCACAGACCGCGGAGTCCCCTCTGACCACCCCGCTACCCCCAGGCAGGTTCACGGGGGCTTGCAGCCATGGCCACACTGTGCCGTTCCAGAAGCCCTGCTGCGGGGAATGGGGACCGGGGGGCACCCTGCCGGTGCCAGCCCTCCCAGGGCCCGTGTACCCGGGCCCCGGCAGCTGCACAGGGCTGACTGGACGGGAAGCAGCTGGGGCAACGCTCCGGGAGGGGCTTCCTCGCGAGTGGGAGGCGGAACATGGACGTGGGCCAGCAGCCCGGGAGTCCCCCAGGCTGAGACGGGGATGCCGCCCCACAAAGCCGCAGAAGCCACAGGACAGGTTAGCAGCAATACGGGCAACGCGGCTGTCCACGCAGAGCTCTGGTCTCTGGGCAGCCGCGAGCTCCGTGACCACCAGGCCGCTCGGCGCCACCACCAGGCAAGGACGTGTCCCCAGCCATCCTTCCTGCCCCGCACCACCTGGCAGCCAACGTGGGACGCTTCCTTAGCAAAGCTGCGCACCTGCTGACCCTGCTGCCGAGCGCTTGCAGCCTCACAAGCCGGTGACCGCGGCCCAGGAGCAGCTCGGACAGGTCCACCCCGCGCTGAACTGGCCTCAGCCTGAGGGACTGCTGGCAGCAGTGCCCGCAACCCTGGCATTCACCGCCCTCTGCAAGTTTCCATGGCGGGGCAGTGTCTTTTCAGCGGGCCTTTGCTACCCTGATTTCTCCACTCGGGGACTGAGGACACCGTGCCGGAGTGACGAGCGGCCGCAGGGCTCCAGGGAAGGGCGCCGGCCAGCCCGACGCGCTATCTCGGTGTAACAAGGTCTACGAGTCTCAAAAAGTTTTCCCCATCGCTGCTAACAAAAATAAGAACTACCCAAGTATTGGGAAGAGTGCGTACGGCTGCAGATGGCACGGCCGGGGACCCGGGAGCAGCTCCTCGGGCGGCCGAGCAGGAGGGACGGGCACAGCAGCCCCGCTCCCACAGATGCGCCCACGTGCCTGATGTTCACTGCAGCGCTCTCTGGGCCGACCCGGGGACGGGAACAGACACGTGTCCACTGAAATGTGAGTGGACACACAAAACAGGGTGCGGATGCAGCAGCACGTCAGCGTCAACAGGGACGCCACCTGGACACACAGCAGCACGTGTGCAAACCTCCTCACTGTGCCGAGGGAGGGGGCCCGAGCCAGGGCGAGGGTGAGGTGGGCCGAGTGGACGCACGGTGGGGGCGGAGAGGCTCGCTGACAGCCTTCAGGTGGCCGGGCCGGCCAAGAACACGGACGACCGCCTGTCCCTGCGCTCCCCACGGTGGGCCAATGACAGCTGGCTCTGCGCTCCCCACGGTGGTGAGCCAGCCCGACGCGGGCCTCTGCGCCGAGGGGGGAATGTGCCGCAGCCGCGCAGCCCCAGCCCCGGGACGGGAACCCCGACGGGCGGTCCCCACAGGGGTACTTACTTCCCAGCCTGAATGCCCTCCCAGGTGGACGAGAGCTTTATGAGGATGCGGTCCTTGCTGATCCCAGCTTCCTTGTAGAGCTCGATGAGCCGCCGCGCTCGGGCCACCATGGCGTCCTTGTCGAACGACAGCCTGTGCGAACAAGGGGCCGCGCCCGGCACGAACCCACCTCACACTCACACTCCTCCCCGGGTTCACGTGCAAACAGCAGCACCGGCCCGTTTCTCAGGGAGGAGACCGGCGCTCCACCTGCTGCTTCCGCCCCCACGTGCTTACCTGGCGTCCACTTCTGTGGACACACGCCCTGGAATCTTCTTTAATATTTCTGCTCCAAACAACACAAAAAGTTTATCGATAGCATTTTTAATCTGTTCCTCTTGCGACCTGAAATTCAAGGGAAAAAAACTAGGTCAAAAGCTTTTTGGTTTAAGCGCACAGGATTCCGCGGAACAAATTCATTCCTTAGCGGCAAATTCCTTTCCCTTCATCTTTTGTCCACACGGTAGAACACACAGAGCCTAAAATTCAGCATCTTAACCGCGCCCAGGAGTGCAGCTCAGGGCATTCAGGGACGCTGACAGTGTGCAGCCGTCCCACCATCCGTCTCCGGAACCTTTCATCATTCCAAACTGAATCCCTCCATGAGTGGCACTCGACAAACGTCATCCTTTCAATCCCTTGAAGCTGCCTGGGCCCTGGGCAGGTGGGTGAAGCGCCCCGAGGTATTCCACAATGGTCCCCCATCCGGGGCCCTCGCTAGCCTGGCACACAGGGGCGGGCTCCAGCCTGCGCGTCATGGGCAGGCGTCACTAAGGGCCACCACCCTGTCACCTGATGCCAAAAGCACCGAGGCCTTGCTGACGCCATGGGGCGCAAGATCAAGGGTCTGGAAGAGGTAAAGGGAACCGGCCGCTTGGGCTGTGTGCAGCGCGGGGCAGGTCCCGGCAGGCACACAGCCCCGTGGAGACCTAAAGTCATCAGGAAAAGGCACAGAGGGCGGGGAGGGCCGGTCTGTGGCTGTCTGGGGCAGGAGCAGGGCCGGACTGTGAATGGCCAGGAACATTCTAGACTCGATTGTGGTCGTGGCTGCACTGCTGAAAAAATTTACCAGAACAAACTGAACAGCACACTTGGCGAATCTCACTGCAGCAAAGCTGTTAGGAGATAATGAGATGACCACGAGCAGGTCGCTGGTTGCTGGCTCCTGGGCGATATCTTAGCTGGGGGGCGCTTACAGGGGTACATGCGCCTGCAAACCACATTCACTGAACTGGACACTTGCGAGGGCGCAGGTTGACTACATGCAAATAACACTTGGATAAAACTCGGGCAGTCCGGGTGGCTCAGCGGTTTAGCGCTGCCTCAGCCCAGGGCATGATCCTGGAGACCCGGGATCGAATCCCACGTCGGGCTCCCGGTGCATGGAGCCTGCTTCTCCCTCTGCCTGTGTCTCTGCTTCTGTCTCTGTCTGTCTCTCGATTAAATAAATAAAACCTTTAAAAAAAAAAAACTCAACAGGACGCCCCCAGCTCCCCTTCCTCGAGAACTGATGCGCGGCGAGGGAGATAACGCCCAGGGGCCAGGCTGGACCACCGGCCCGCCCCAGCTCACCCGCCCAGCCTCCTGCCGTAGGCGATGGCCTCCTCCACCAGCTCCTGGTAGGCAGGCATCTGCGCTGCAGCCAGGATCAGGGACGGGTTGGTGGTGGCATCCTGTGGCTTGTACTCGTCAATGGCTGGGGAAACAATTTTGGAAAGCAGGAGTAAGTGGAACGCTGCTTCTGCCCAGAAATCCTTGGAGAGTCCCCTGTGGGCCCTACACGCACGACAGAGCCAAGTACGCTTTCCAGCCAGCAGCAGCCACACTTCACACATATCTCCCCGTCCCAGAGGCTGTTTGCACAACACAACCGCCACCCAGATGCCGGCCAGAGGTCAGACACGCCCCGTGGGAGCAGACGTTCCCACCGTGGGGTGAGGCGGGCACACGGCCTCCTCCCATCTCAGCAACTCTCTCCTAGTGACCAGGCCGGCGAGGACAGGAAACCAGGGGAGCTCCACTCGCAGGCTTGCCGACCAGAGGCCGTCACAGCAGAGCCTGCCCATGGCCACTCACCCTCACCACTTCTCCAGACCAGGAGCTGGCTCAGTAAATCCATTTGGCAAATTCATATTTGCAAAGTATCTTTTGATAACAAAACTACAGTGACGGAGAACAGACAGGCGGCCGCCAAGAACAGGGAAGGGGGGTAGCTCTCGGGAGCACGAGGGACACCTCTGTCCTCGCTGTCCTGGTGGCTCCAAGAGTCTATACGAGTTGTAACACCACTGCAGGAAGTGCCACGCCCCACCCCCACTCAGGTTTCAAAATGGAGAACGGAGCCATGCCTGCAGCCCGTAAACAGTGTCCTGCTATGGCCACGTTCCCGGTTCCAACATCACACGGTCACGTACAACGTCACCATTGGGGGACAGCAGGAGAAGAGTCTGAAGTTTCCCTGCACCCCTCCCCATTCCTCATTCTCTCTTTTAAGTCCTTTCTATTAAAAAGGATTTATTTATTTGTTTGTTTATTTTAGATGGGGGAAGAGCAGAGGGAGAGAGAATCTCAAGCCGACTCCCTGCTGAGCGAGTTGCCTGATGTGAGGTTCATCCCAGGGCTCTGAGATCATGACCTGAGCCGAAATCAAAACTCCACCACTTAACCCACTGAGTCACCTAGGCGCCCTTTAGCTCAGTTCTTGATCTCAGGGTCAGGAGTTCAGGCCTCACACTGGGCGTGGAGCCTACAAGAAAAACAGCAAGCAAGCAAAGAAAGGAAGGAAAGAAAAAGAAAATGCTCTGGAGCAGTGTTTATGCAGGCACGTCAAAACTCATGGAGGAAGGCTCTGAATGGTGCCTTTTGTTACATAAAAATCAAACCTTGGGGGGGATCCCTGGATGGCTCAGTGGTTTAGCACCACCTTCGGACCCGGGGCGTGATCCTGGAGACCCCGATCGAGTCCCACGTCAGGCTTCCTGCATGGAGCCTGCTTCTCTGCCTGTGTCTCTGCTGTGTGCGCGCGCTCTCTCTCTCATGAATAAATAAATAAAATCTTTAAAAAAATAAAAGTAAATAAAAATCAGGCCTTGATAAGGTTGACTTTTGATAAACTTAACAAAACTAATACTCAACTGGTATCAACAGATGGGCTTCAGGATCCAGGAACCTTTAAATTTAATGTGAAGTGGGGGGTGGCATTGCTCTGGGGAGACTGTCCATGGCTTTGCTGATACTGTCCAAGTGACCTATGACTGACTTGCCAAAGGTAAGAGCCTTCAGTTCATAAAATGACCACAAAACCAAACGCTCAAGTTAACAACTATGCAATGTTTATGGGTGTATGCTAATTTTTTTTACAAAGTGCTAATATTCATTAAAAAATAAAAAACGGGGATCCCTGGGTGGCACAGCGGTTTGGCGCCTGCCTTTGGCCCAGGGCGCGATCCTGGAGACCCGGGATCGAATCCCATGTCAGGCTCCCGGTGCATGGAGCCTGCTTCTCCCTCTGCCTGTGTCTCTGCCTCTCTCTCTCTGTGACTATCATAAATAAAAATAAGTAAATAAAAAACGTGGGGGATCCCTGGGGGGCTCAGCGGTGGAGCATCTGCCTTTGGCCCAGGGATCGAGTCCCACGTCGGGCCACCTGCAGGGAGCCTGCTTCTCCCTCTGCCTGCGTCTCTGCCTCTCTCTGAGTCTTGGGGAAAAAAAATCTATCACTTACTAGTCTGCAAGAAACCTGTAATACTCCGTCACCTATATGGATACTGAGAAATAGGCTGAGACTCCTTTTCCAAGGGCATTTCCATATTCCATTATAACTGGGGCACATGAAACTTCCCCGGAAGCTCGTTAATGCTTGTTAATGGCCTTGTCTCGGAAGATCTGACCCTGGACAGATACAAGTGTCGGTCTTTGCGACAAGCACTACAGATGCCGTTAGTGCGCCTGTACGAGGACCACCGGGTTGATGGAAATCAACTCAGGAAGTCAACAGGAGGCAAATTAACATTCAAACTTCATTAACCGGGCAGCCCCGGTGGCGCAGCGGTTTGGCACCGCCTGCAGCCTGGGGCCTGATCCTGGAGAGTTGGGTTCGAGTCCCATGTCGGGCTCCCTGCATGGAGCCTGCTCTCCCTCTGCCTGTGTCTCTGCCTCTCTCTCTCTCTCTGTCTCTTATGAATAAATAAAATCTCAAAAAAAATAATAATAAAAATAAAAAACACCAGCACATAGGCTTAGAGATTTCTAAAAACGGGCGGGGGGGGGGGGGCGGGGGGGAGCAAGCCGGCCTCCAAGTCCCCTTCCTGGGGAGAAACCACAGGAAAGCATCCAGACCAAGGCTCCGTCAACCAAGCAAAGATGTTAAATGATTCTAAGCGTCAGGAAGAGGGAAAGGCGCGGAGGCGGGCGCTGCCCACTCGGCGGCCCGGGTCTGCAGGGCGCAGGGCGGGGCGGCGGGGCCGGGCTCCGTGGGTTCCGTGGGCTCCGTGGGTCCGGCCGAGCCAGGCCCCTCCGCGCCGGCCCCGCCCTCCGCGGGCTGGACGCTCCGCCGTCCTGCGGGCGCCGCCAAGGAGGAACTCGCCTGTTTCCCAAGCTGCCGTGAGCGGGCAGAAAAGGGAGGAAGTGGGCCCCGCGGCTCGCCCCGCCGCCGCCTCACTCTCACGCCGGCCCTGAAAATCCGGTTTGTTCAGCGCGGGGCCGACCGGGGCGGGCGGCGGCCGCAGCCACTCCGCTTCCCGCCGCGCCCCCCGGCACCCGAGGCGCGCGCAGCCCCTGCCTCCGGCCGCCCCCCGCGGACCTGCACCGGCCCCACTCCGCCGGGCGGGGCGGGCGCGCGGCCTGAGGCCCCTGAGGTCCCTGCAGCCCCCGCGCCCCCGCGCCCCCGCCGCGACCCCGGGAGCCCCCGCCCTCCCCGCGCCCCGGCCCCGCCCCCACCGGGCCCGCCCGCAGCCCGGACTGCCGCCGCGCGCCTCACCGTGGAAGTCGCCCGTGTCGGCCACCACGGTGGTGACCTGCTTGAGCTGGTCCAGCGCGCTCTCCATCCTCTGCCGCTTCACCGGCGACCCCGACATGGCGAAGCGGAGGCCGAACGCCGCGGCCCACAATGCCCCGCGCCGCCGCCGCGCCAGCCAATCCGGAAGCGGCGCGGGAAGGCGGGGCCACGGCACTTCCGCCCCGGGCCACGCCCCCGCCCCAGGCCACGCCCCCCGCCGCGACCGGGCCAATCAGAGGACGGCTGCCCTGGAGCCGCGCTCGCCCGGGAGCCCAGGGTCCTCAGACCGCGGCCGCTTCTCGGCACCGGCCGTGCGGCCCCCGGGGCGATGCGCCCCCGCCCCGAGCTGCGCGGCCCGCAGGGCGCTGTACCCCCCCAGGGCGGTGTACCCCCCGAGCAGTGCGGACCTCCCCAGGGTGCTGTATCCCCGGGGCGCTGTACCCCCTGAGCAGTGCGGACCTCCCCAGGGTGCTGTACCCCCGGGGCGCTGTACCCCCCCCAGCAGTGCGGGCCCCCCCCAGGGTGCTGTACCCCCCGAGCCGTGCGGCCCCCAGAGCAGTGCAACCCCCAGGGCGCTGTACCCCCCAGAATGCTGTACCCCTCAGAGCAGTGTGGGCCCCAGGGCAGTGTATCCCCCAGAGCTGTGTACCCCCCCAGCAGTGTGGCCGCTCCAAGCCGCGCACCCCCCTGCCAGAGTGATGGGACCCTGCAGTGATGCTCCCCAGCCACCTACCCCGACTTGGATCTCCGACGGGGCGCCCCATCACCTCCCGCTCCGGAAAAGGCAGAGGGGCCTGCAGGGAGGCCGGAGGCGGGCCCACCGAGGCCTTAAGGCAGATCCTGGGCAAGCAGATCCTCAGGCCGAACCTGGGCCATGACCCACTGTGTCCCACAGGAGCTGCCGGCGCGCCGCCCGCAGAACATGAGTCTGGGGGATGCAGGCTGCCCGCAGGGCATGTGCGCCACTGCAGGTGAGGTGGGCCTGAGTCCCTGCACCCAGGTCCTCATGGGGCTGCCGGCCCGGGACACACCCCTGCCCTCACCCCTGGCCTTGCCCTGGCCTCGGCCTCCATCCTACACTGGAACAAACACGCCCATCGCCTCGGAAGGAGCCGTCTGGAGATGGGCGCCCTGTGGTCTCATCTTCTGAACTGATCCAGGGCCACAGGATGGATCCCTTCCTTGCCGTCGACTCCAGGAATCTGTCCCAAATAAGGAACACTGAGTTCAGCAGTTGTCCCAAAAGCACTGCGTGCAAAATCCGCCCCAGGAAGCCGAACTGCTGGGTTTTACAGGCAATGTCCTGTTTAACTGGTGTCTAGTTCTTTATATGTTCTGGACCATGTTTTTTTGTCCAACGTGTATGTATTGTGGGTATTTTCTCTATGTCTGTGGCTTACCTTTGCATTTTCTTTTCTTTCTTTTTTTAAGATTTTATTTATTCATGAGAGACGTGGAGAGACAGAGGCAGAGACACAAGCAGAGGGAGAAGCAGGCTCCTCACAGGCAGCCCGACACAGGACTCGATCCCAGAACCCCAGGGTCACACCCTGAGCCCAAGGCAGACGTTCAACCGCTGAGCCACCCAGGGGCCCCGCCTTTTCATTTTCTTAACAGCAGGGCCAGACCCAGGAGATGGGAGTGCATGGGCTGCCCAGGCACCCACAGAGCGGTCGCTGCTCACTCCCTCTCTGCTTTTCCCCCCACGTGTGCCCCACGTGTGGCCAGGCAGGGGCAGGGAATGGGAGGCTCCCGGGAAGGACTGGCTTGTTTGCCTGCAGAGACCCTGACCTGCTGACCTTGTGCTGACACTCGCCCTCCCTTGACCAAGGCCAGCAAGGGCTCGGCATGTTTTCAATTCTACGGGGTGAGGACAGAGGATGCGTGTGCGCATCCACACACAGCAGGCAGTTCTCTGGAGGCAGGAACTTCATGGACCCTTTTTTGCAGATGCAGAGACAGTGGCACTGAGTCAGCAAGAGGGGAGCCCAGAAGGACCCGTAGGTCGCTGTGTTGCCACACGGATGCTCCAACACAAGCCCGGACAGTAGCTCTGAAGGGCCAGGGTTCGCAATGTAAGTTCAAGGGGAGGAGGTGAAGGGTTGAACCAAAGCCTCAGGGTTACAGGAGAGGATGAGCAGAGGAGCTTTGGGGTCTGGGGACAGGATCTGGAGGCCTGCTGGCAGCTCTGACCCCATCCAGGTGGGCTGGGGTGGGGGCCGGGGGCCAGCACCTGTGCCTCAGCCTGTCCCCGCTCAGCTCCTTCCCAGGACACTCCCGAGAGCTGACCCAGGAGGCCCAGGCAGTAGAAGGCAAGAACCGCGCCCCCCCCCCAGGACCCCTTGCATGGGCTGCAGGAACCTGGTGGCACCTCCACCCGCGCGCCTGGGGCAGTGAGCCCTGGGGACAGGTCAGGCTGGGTCGTAAGCAAGCGGCTGCCCTAGGGAGCTCCAGCCGCCCCATAGGCCTTGGAGGCAGCGGAGGACAGGGTCCGTAGAACCTGGCATTCATAGGAGGGCTTCCGGGCCTGTTGCCTGCCAGACCACGACATCCCGTGGCCCGGCCGGGCCTGCAGTACCACCCGCGAGCCCCAGGCTGCACGTTTGAAGGCAGCGACACAGTGGCAGGAAACGAGATAAACGGCCAAATACCAGGAGCACTGGGCGGGCTGCCCACGCAGTTGCAGGACAGAGCTCTGTGCATGTCTGTGTCATGCACCTCCTGCAGAGCTTCCCCAAGGCCCTTCCTTCCCCAAGAGCCAAGCTCCTCCTGGTGCTGAGAAGGACAGGGCCGATCCTGCCCCGGGGTTGGGACACGCAAGCGTGTGGGACAGAGGTCTCGGCCTGTGCAGACTGGGGGCAGGCATCCCGGCGGCCTGGGGTCCGGAGAGGCCACGCAGGCCACTGCACACTGTGCAGCCCTCCACAGGGGCTCCACCCGAGCCGGCAGGGCTTGCAGCACGGGGACCGGGGGGCGAGAGAGCTTAGGTTTTAAAGGGTCTCTCTGGGCCTTGCGTGGTGTCACACTGAGGAGCACGGGTGGAAGCTGGAGGGGGTGCGGAGACCCCCTGGGAAGGGCAGGGACAGTGACCAGAGGGTGGCCGTGGGGTGGTGGTGGGTCTGCTGTGGGTGGGGAGCCCAGAGCTGAGCAGCAGGGGATCTAGAGGCCGGGGCGCAGGTGTGAGGTTGGCCTGGACAGGCACCGGGTGTGGGAGGATAGGATGTCGGGTCCGCTGGGTCGGCAGGGGAGGAGCTGCCTGGGGGAGGACAGCCAGACACCCCGGGGTGGGAGGAGGAAGCCCAGGGCCTTGGGTGTGGCCTCCTGTCGGGGCCTGGCTGCCGTGGAGGGTGAAGGGGGATGAGGAGGCGTCTGTGCACAGGCCCAGGGGCTGCAGTGAAGGGAGCCGGCAGGTGGGGCAGAGAGCAGGCAGCGCCTTTGTGGCTGGTGGCAGGACAGGAGGAGGGCCCGGCCAGCCTGGTCCTTGGGGGGACAAGGCCTGCAGGGGAGGCCTTGGCCACTAGGCAGGACCTCAAGGCTGCTGGGCAGCACACACAGGTGGGGCAGGCAGGCAGACCGCTGGCACACAGGGGGAGGCTCATGACCCCTTCACTTCTGCAGGGGCCAAGAGGCCGAGGGACCATGGGGAGGAGGCCGGGGGGACATGAGGCTCCCCGACCTCCAGCGCCCCCGGGCAGGTGTGGGAGCGGGGAGGGTGGGTTTAGCCAGGATCGGGTTAGGCCTGGGCGGTGTGACAGGCCAGCGAGGACACTGCGGTGGGGACAGGAGCTGAGCCGGGGGAGGAGGGGCTTGTGGAGTAAGCAGGTGAGGCTGGAGGCCTTGGGGTGGGGGTGACCTGCTGAGGCGGGTCACGTAGCCACCGTCCCCGGCCACCACGGGGAGAACGGAGGCAAAGGAAGTAGTGACAAGACACGTAAACTTGCTCATAGCTGACGGCCCATTGACAGGTCCCTGCCACCTGCCTCCAGGGACTCAGCGGCGTCCCTGTGAATACTGGGCCAAGGACAAGGCAACCTCAGCTCACCTGAGCCTGAGCTCCGGGACCCTCTGACTCTGATCTCGACACGGGGCTTGAGCTCACGACCCTGAGATCATGACCTGAGCCAAAATCAGGGGTCAGATGCTCAACACATGGAGCCCCCCCATGCCCCAGGTCTTCCCTGACCTACGAAAATCCTTCATCTGTGCGACCCCCCAGCATACGCTGTCGGCCTGGAGCCTCCAGACACGGGGCACTGCTGTGCCTCTGAGGGGCCCGCGACTCTCAGGGTTTACTGGACGGTAAGTGACCCTTCAGGGTCCCGGGAAGCTCGCCTCCAAGTTCCCTAGAGACGAACACTGTCCCTGGCCCTCTCCCAACTCCCACGCGTCTAACCAGGCCCCCGGGCCCCAGGGCGGCTCCTCCTGCCCACGGGGCCTGTCTCCCGCCTTCAGTAAAACTGAAGACGTCTGAAGAACTCTTTCTTGGCCATCGGCCCCTGAACCCCAACACCTCACGTCAGCCGTAGCAACCGAGGAGACCCACCCTCAGGTCCCCCGTGGCTGCTCCAGAAACCCCCCTGGGCAGAGCGGCTTCAAGCAACAACATTGCTCCGTTCCTGTAGGTCAAGTTCCAATAAGAAGAAGCGAGTCCGGGGAATCACATCACAATTTAAAGCTCCGGGCAGGGCGGCCCCGCTGGGAGTTGGGGGGGCCCTGGGGTCCAAGGAAGGGAGCTGAGGGCCCATGGGACGGGTGTGCGGGGAGGTCCACGGGGCCTGCGTGCTGAGCCCTTTTCACAGCGGCGACCGCCCCGAGCGTGGCCCAGGCCCAGGGTAGGACATCACAGCCGAGCGGCCGTCCTGCGTGGAAGGGGAGTGAGCTCCCAGCCGCCACACTTGCTCTGGAGGGGGATCTGCGGGCAGAGGCAGGTCTTTATGCCCTGCGGGTGTGCCTGGGACTGTGGCTGTGACGGGGCCACAGGCGGAGGGAGCCACGGATGACGGTAACCGGCCCCGGAACCTGCGGCCCCTGGCAGGTACTGGGAAGGCGCCGCGGCACCGTCCCTCAGGGATTCTGGGTCTTCCTCACAAGTCAACGCCCTCGCGAGCAGCCCTCATCCCCACTGCCCCCACCCCGAGGTGTACAGTCCCTTGCCCCCACGACCCCAGGCCGGCAGGGAGCAGCTCCTCCTGCTTTAGTAAAACATCTGTGTTGCACCGCAGATGCCTCCAGGACTCCGGGCCGTGGACTCTGGACCCCACGAAGTTTACCAACATCCCCAAACTACATCAGCTGGCCGGGAAGTAATGCATGGTCGGGGGTTGGGGACCGTGCTCACGAAGGCCCTGAGTGGCCTTCAGGACGGGTCATTCCAGGTTGGCACCAGTCCGGTCTCGCAACGACGGCCAGTGACCACTTGGGATCACTCCCGGGGCCGTCAGGAGGCGCCGCCGCTACAGGGAGGGGGAGACCGGGGGCAGGCTGGGCTGGTTCCCAGGTCCTGGCGCCCCAGCCGCTGCGGGTGGCCGGCCATCTCCGACGCTTCCTGTCTGGCAGGTGACCCATCACACCGTGTCTGCCTCCACCTTCCCACGACACTGTCCCGCGTGTGTCCGGGGCCCCAACTACAAGGACACCAGTCATGTCGCATGGAGGCCCAGCCTCGTGACCCCATCTTGTATGGATCTGGGGGTGGGTGGACACCGTTCAACCTCCACCATGCTTGGGTCTCGTTAGGAAGCTCGCTGGAGCTCAGGGCCCCCAGAGGATCCTGGAGCGCCCACAGGACAGCGGCCCCCAGGCCTGCGGCCGGCTGCTGCCCATGCGTCGGGCTCCGGCTCCCCGGGCCGCTGGCCTGCTACATCCCTAACGTCGATAAGCCACACTCATCAGCTCATTTTGAAGTTTTGCACAGAAAATTTTTCTTCAACTTTATCACAAAGGTGCTCCCCACATTCTGTTCCAGAAACTTGCTCCTTCTCCCCTTGCGGGAACGGTCTCAGGCTCCCGGGATTCGGGCCCGTCCGCGGTGAGGTCGGAGGAGCCTCTCCCGACACGGAGCCTCTCTCTCAGTGCCGCCTGTCCCGTGAGCCCTGTCTGCACCGGGGTCACCCCCGCCAACCACCAATGGCTCCAGGTGACCCTCTGGTCTCTAGTCTGTTTCTGGCGGCTGGACACAGGTGTGAGGGACGCCTCCCCACGCGACTTCCTTGCCCTGACCTCGAGGCAAATCAAGCATTTCGCAAAAGCTCAACAGAAAGGACAAAGAAAAGCCTCTTCATAGAGCAACCCCTCTGCGGCCTGGCCGCCCAAGTGGGAGAGGGCGGAGGGACCCCACGGGCCAGGACAGGGCCACAAAGACGGGCCTGTCCCCAGGACAGTCGGGCCCTGTTTGTGGGGATGTTTGCTGGCAGCACAGCTGGGCTCGGACGCTGGGTGGGCGGCTCAGCACCCCCAGGCTCCCGGCTCCCCGCAACCTGAGACCCTCTGCGTCCCCACTGCCCCTGGGCTGGCCGCACGGAGCCGTGCATGCAGGTGACTGGTTAGGGACACAAATCAAGCCAAACTACACTCGAGGCCAGGTCCTCCCCTGCTCCGGGCAGGTGGCCCGGCCCCTCTGTGCCTTGTTCTTCACGCAAGCCCGCTTTCTGGGCACCGGGCCCCCGGGGATGCCCAGGAGGGTGGGGCTCAGTCATCCCCCACTCTGGCGGCCTTGGACCGCGATGCCCTGAGGACAGAGAGCAAGGTGACTCCTCACACCTACCCTGTGGCTGTGTGACTCACTTGCATCCCAGAAGTGGTGGGGAAGCCCTCCCAGGAGCCCAGAGGCCCCGCAGGCTGGTGGGCCTGGAGCCTCTCGGGCGCAGGGCTGCAGGGGGCTAGGGAGCCGGGGCCTGGGGTCGTGGAGATGAGGCCCCCCACAAGCTGTCCAGGAAGCAGAGGGGACAGAGAGCGATGGGGCAGGCGGTGGTCTGTGGACAGTGGGCAGAGGGAGTGAGAGGCGTGCAAGGAAACAGGTGTAGGTCCTGGGGCTCCCGAGAGGTAAGCGACTCAGCCAGAAGCTAGTGACCCCAAAGCCCAGGCCATCCTGGCGAAGGCAGGGCCAACCTTGGTCTCCCAGCCTGGGGCTTGGGGAGGACCTTCCTCTCCTGGGGAGAGGAGGCCATGGTGGTCAAGGCTGGGAGGTGGCCAGAGGGCACGACACACCCAGCTCCCCCTGACCGAGCCCTGCTGGATGGACTGCCCCCACGTGGTCGGGGCTCTGAGGCCTGGGGCTGGGCCAGGCTCAGGGGCCACCAGCTGACAGACGGCCCTGTCCACCCCCAACCCCCAAGGCACAGCCTTGCACTGAGTGCCCCGTGGTTGCCCCTGCCGGTCACACGGAGACCCCAGGAATGAGCCCCCCACAGAGCCTCAGCCAGGGTTGGTCCACGGGCTGCTGGGGGGCGGTGGGGGACACAGATCAACAGGCCCGGTCTGGCCCAGGGCCTCCGGGCACCACAGCGCAGAGCCGCCAGCAGAGGGTGCCAGAGGCCTCCACCAAGGGTGGAGGGGGCAGGGCGGGCACTGGTGGTTCGGGGACCTGGGGGTGCAAGTGCAGCCCACCGTGCTGGGAGACCCCTCCACTCCCGCCCCATAGCTGACCACCCACCCCGTCCCAAGTTGGTTAACACCCTTCTCCCGGGCACCTCCCTCAGCGTGGGGCTAGGCCTCAGCTTGGCCTCTCAGACTCAAGGCCTCCACCCCTCCGGGGGCGCCCTGAGGTCCCCCTCCCATCTGGAGTTACAGGCCTTGGGCCTTCTGGACATCTGACCTGGGAGAACCACAGCACGCAGAGTGCGCAGGGCGCCCCGGCCCCTCACCCCCTGGGAATATCCACTGGGGTACACATGGGCACCCCCACTGGAGTCGGGGGTACGTGGCCTCACTTGGAATGTCCACAGCCAGCCCATCCCCAGCTCCAGGAGACAGACGCGTGGCTGCTAGGATACTTAATTGGTTTAATGACACGGCCTTTGAACCTTGGTCAGCTGTCATCTCGGTGTCACCTGCAGAGGCCGGGGCTCCAACACTCACCCACCACCCACACAGTACATAGGGCCAGCCGGGCCTTAGACCTGTTGGGGGAATGCCTCCCTCGGGCTCTGCCTTGGGGGTGGGGTGGGGGCTAAGGCCATACTTGAGTGAGGGTATGTCCAGTCCATCCTGGCTCCTTGCGAGGGCGGTGGGAGTAGAGCATGCACCCCACCCGGTGGAGCCTGGAGCCCCCACAGGACACCCTTGAGGAGTAGTGCGCTGGGGGGTGCTATGGGCAGTATCGGGGACAAGGCCCAGCTCAGAGTCCAGGGGAGCTGAGCCTGCTGCCCGGCCCGAGGTGGGGACGTGCAGGTGCGTGTAGAAGTAGCAGCCATGGGGGTGAGGTTTGGGGCCAGGGTCACCAGGGCCGGGAGGAACCCCCAGGTGGATGAGGAGCCTAGAGGATAAGTCCTGCCCACCTCCTGGGAGTTCTGTGGCCCCAGGGCGAGGTGTCATGAAAGCCAGGAAGGGGCTGGGCGGGCTGGACAAGCCACAGCTCTGGTTTCAGGGGCAGGTGCATGAAGGGCCTGCATCTCCAAGTGGCTAGTTTGGCGCAGGTGGCCTGGGGCAGGCGGATGAGCACGGCCTGAGGCCCTGCTGAGCCCCAGGACCCACCATGCGCCATGAGGCCAGAGGCCGCCCCCAGCCCGCCACCGCCACCGTGTCCATGGTCCAGAACATACACACATACAAAAATAATACTCCGTGCACTGGGACCGGGCACCTCCTCAGGTGCGTCTCCCCCGCCGCAGGTGTGCTGGACCCGGGGCCGAGTCTAGCTGTCGTCCTCCACCCTCCTCTGGTTCTTGGAATGAAACTTGCTCATGAGCTCCTCCAGCTCCGACCCACCTTGCTGCTCCTGCGGGGAGGGCGCCTCAGTCCAGGGGGCCGGGGGCCAGAGAGGAGGGGGCAGGGGGCGTAGGGGGCGGCGCGGCCGGCTCACCTCCAGGACCGCCTTCTGCACGGTGAGCTGGCTGTACACGCGGATGCCCTCCTCTCCGCACACCTTCTTCAGCTCGTCCTTGTTGAGCGAGAAGAGCTGCGGGCCCGTCAGGATGCCCAGGTTCTCCACGATCCTGGGGGCGGGGCCGGCGGGAGTGAGGGTGGGGCCCCGGTGCACCCTGCCCCGCCCCCTGCCCGGTACGCTCCGCCCCCCACCCCTGCCCCACCCCCTGCCCAGTGCGCTCCTGCCCCGCCCCTGCCAGTAGCCCCGCCCCCTACCCCGTAGCCCCGCCCCTGTCCGGTCCGCTCCGCCCCTGCCCCGTAGCCCCGCCCCTGTCCGGTCTCCCCCTGCCCAGGACGCCCCGCCCCCGCCAGGTGTCCCCCGCCCCCTGCCAGGTGCGCTCCGCCCCCCCACTCCTGTCCCACCCCCTGCCCGGCGCGCCCCGCCCCCTGCCCGGTGCGCCCCGCCCCTGTCCGTTCCGCTCCGCCTCTGCCCCGTACGCCCCAACCCCTGCCAGGTGTCCCCCGCCTCCTGCCAGGTGCGCTCCCGCCGCGCCCGCTGCCCCCCCGCCCCGCCTCCTGCCCGGCGCGCCCCGCCCCTGCCCGGTACGCTCCGCCCCTGCCCCGTACGCCCCGCCGCTGCCCGGTGCGCCCCGCCCCTACCCCGTACGCCCCAACCCCTGCCAGGTGTCCCCCGCCCCCTGCCAGGTGCGCTCCCGCCCCGCCCGCTCCCCCCGCCCCGCCCCCTGCCCGGTGCGCCCCGCCCCTGTCCGGTCCGCTCGTCCTCTGCCCCGTCCGCCCCGCCCCTGCCAAGTGCGCTCCCGCCCCGCCCGCTGCCCGGTGCACACCCCCCGCCCCGCACCCCCCCCCCCCCCCCCCCGCTCTCACCGGGCGCTGAAGGCCTTGGCCTCCAGCCAGGCGCGGACCTCTGCGGGCCCGGACTCGTAGGTGAGCGGCAGGCCCACGGGCTGGCTGCGCTCCACGCGGAAGTTCCGCTGCGGCTGCGTCCTGATGTGGCTGATCCTCCTGATGAGCTCGTCGTTGACCTCGTCCATGTGGTGGATCAACTCTGCGGGCGGCGCCCCGCGCTCAGCCCCGCCCCAGCCGCCCCGACCCTCCGCCCGCCGCCTCCCCCCGGGCTCAGCCCCGGTGCCCACGTCCCCGGCCGCAGCGCCCCTCACCGTCTTTGTCCCCCGCGAAGCTCCGGGGCAGCTTGTGAGTGGGGCTGGAGGGACCCCAGTATTTCAGACCGGCCTGCGGGGCGGGGGTGGGGAGAGGGGAGCGGGTGGGGGCGCCGTCGGCTTCGGCTCCTCCTCCCTCCGCGCCCCTCCCCGGGCCGGCCCGCTGCCCCACCCCGCCCCCAGGGAGCATTCTGGGCTCGGGGCTCTGCACCCGCCCCTCCCCCTCTGTGCCCCACCCCCCTCCGCAGAGCGCTCGCTCCTCCGCTCACCTGATCCAGGGGGGCGTCCTCCAGCCGAGTCTCGTCCAGGATGTTGCAGGGCACGTAGCCCGCCTGGCCGCTGCGATTGCGAAGCTTCCACCACTGGTGGTCATCCTCCAGCACCTGCGGGCCGCCCCTCCGTCACCCCCGCTCACGGCACCCTGCTATGGGCGCCAGCGCGCGGGGGGTGGGGGCCCCCTTTACAGGGGCCACAGACGGTTACAGGCATTTCCTCCAAGGCGGCGCCTCCCCCAGCCCCGTGGGGCAGTCCCAAGTCCCCCCAGGAGCCCCTGTCCTGCCAGCGCCTCCCACCTCCCCCACCTGGCCTCAGCAGCAGCCTGAGCGGGGCCCTCTGGCCTTTGCACATAGACCACCCCCCAGGCCGCCCCACTTTCTGTCCTCGGGTGGATGGCCTGGATTCAGGGCTGACACCGAACAGACGGTGTCTCAAGGGGGCCCCTGGGTGCCTGTGAACCCTTGTGAGCCCTGGGTGCCTGTGAGCCCTGGCTGAGAGCTGGAGGGTCCCCCGCTCAGAGAAGGCCCCTCCTGCAGCCGAGCCCAGCCCAGCCCAGCCCAGAAGGCCTAGCTCAGCCCAGCCCAGGGGCCCTGCGCCCCCTCTGAGATCCCCGAGACGGGGAGGCCCCTGCACCCCGCGGTGCTGTGGGGGGGCTGTGGCCCCAGACTGGAGCCCAGGGTCGGGGGTCCGGGACAGGGTCTGGACAGGCAAGCCAGCGACGGGCTCCTGGCCCCTGCCCCCCCACCCCGGCCCCGCCTGCCCTATGCCCCTGAACAGCCGCCTCCAGCCCCTGGCCCTGCTCACCTCCAGGACCTCGTCCTTGAGCACTGACAGCTCGTTGGCGTTGCGGGCCGTGAAGTCATAGAGGATCCTGACATACTTGGCCATGGCTGGCGCGGGTGCGTAGCCCCTGCGTGGAACAGGAGGCTGAGGCCCGGGCGGGTGGGGAGCGGCTTCCCAGGTGCGAGCTCCTCCTCCAGCGCTCAGGGCGCCGAGGAGAGGCTGCGCGTCAGCCGGGAATGGAAACTGTGACAGCCCCAGAGCGCCTGGGGCCCCTGCACAGAGGTGGGGGCCATGCGGGCGGGGGTGGCCCAGGGGCCTGTGGGCACAGCCAGGCCTGCCCGGCCAGGGCTGTCTCAGGGGAGGCCAGGCCCCGCCCCCGGGACCCAGCGCCAGGCTAGCTCCCGGGAAATGACGGGGTCACCGCCATCCCCACAAGGGAGGAGGAGAGGCCACAGGCGGCACCCGGGCGCCCGTGGGGGCTGCCCATGAGCCTCAGGGGCATGGCGTGGGGGCCCAGCCAGCGCAGGGCAGGCCTGTGCTGCACCCAGGCTGGGCTGTCCTCTCCCGGCCAGTCCGGCCCCGGTCATCAGGGCAGCTCCTCGCTCAGCCACAGGCCTTGGGGACCCCACCCAGGGGAGGCGGCTGAGGCCTAAGTGGCCCGAGCCAGGACTGGCCGGGACGGACCGGCCGGGGGCTCGAGGTCAAGGGACGAAACTGTTTCTTCAAGCGCAGCCCTAGGCGGGTCCCTGCATGAGGCCGGGCATGAGGCTGGCAGTGGGGGCGCTGCGAGGGGGGCACCTGTTGAAGACGCAGATTTCAGCCCCCTCCCCTCCTGAAACTGAATCCTGGGCGATCGGGGCGGGGACAGGGATTGGCGAGGTTTAGGAAACTTGTAACCATGACTGAACAACACACAGCAGAAGACACAGAAGGAGACGATATATTCGGGTCCTGATTTATAAGTGGCTTTTGGCATTTTCTCTTCAGTTTTATATTATAAAGTCAGAACGAAAACCCGGTTCTTGTTTGGAAAAATGCTTTTTTGAGCGCCGTGAACGAGGCGCTGGCTGCCACCTGGTGGCAGCACACTTGTATCCAAGGCTCCGTGTTTCTGGGGGAACTTACCTGTGAGCCTGCGGGGAGCTGACTGCGGGGGGGATGTCTCCCGGAGGTGGACATGTGGGCTCAGATACCAGGTTGTGTTTGGGGGAGCTTCGAAAGGATAGCCGGTTTGCTGGGATCAGCTGTGGGAAGAAAGGACCGCGGGGCTTGGCGGGGGAGGGCGGGCTCGAGAGGGGCGGTGAGAGCAGGGACATGGGGGGGGCAGGGAGGAGGGCTGGGGCGGTGGGGGCACTGACCTCGTTCTCCGGGGCCTCCACTTCCCAGGGAGCGTCCTGCAGCACGTCCAGGGGTGGCTCCCAGCCGCTGTGGAACTTGGGCACGTACAGGGGCACCAGGGGCTCCCGCGGCCACTCAAAGCTGGAGATGGGGGGCCCTGGGGTGAGCATGCGCACCGCCTGGCAGGGGACCCCCATCCTGGCCCTCCCTGCCTTGTCCTGCTCCCGCACCGAGGACGAGTCCATGTCTCCCCGAGAGACTCCCACAGCATCGTCTCCTTGGGGACCAGGTGGCCTCGCAGGAAGCCCACGGCATCGCGGGAAAGCAGGGGGCTGGTGACGGAGCGGGCGATGTCTGGGCCCCCACAGGTGCTGATGATCTGGGGACAGTGGGGTTCAGAGGAGGCCCTGCCCACCAGACCCCAGGCCCAGCCGCCTCCTGGCAACACCACAGGCCGGCCTCACTCGCCACCTGGCCTCCAGGCCCCAGCTGCCTGCCCAGGGTGGGCCTCGGCCTCCCCAACCTCCACCCAGGGGCGAGCCTCCCCGGGGCCCTCCAGGCACCAGGTCCAGAGGTCCGAAGAGGAAGTGCACGAGTTCTGCAGCGCTGGGGTTCTGGATGTGCTTCTGCAGCTTGGCCTGGGGGGGGCACACGGGGTGGGGATGGTGCTGGGGATCTGGGGATGGGGGGCAGGAGGGACGCCAGAAACCCCAGTGTTGGTGCAGAGGGACAGACGGGGTGGGGATGGTGCTGGGATGGGGGGCAGGAGGGACCCCGGACCCCCCAGTGTTGGTGCAGAGGGACAGACGGGGTGGGGATGGTGCTGGGATGGGGGACAGGGACCCCGGATCGGCGCAGAGGGACTGGGAGGGGCCTGTGCACTCACGAGAAGGTTGATAGCCAGCTTGATCTTCTGAAAACAGTCGACAAACTGGGCCTCGGAGGGGGGCCGTGCCCGCAGCGTGAGGACCCCCTCTGGAATGCGGGGCCATGAGCTGGCCGGCCGTCACCGTCACCGGCCTCGCCCTCAGCAGCCCACCTCCTCAGACTGGACCTCCTGCAGCTCAGCGGCCCCCTCCCCGCCTCCCATCCCCCTGCCTGTCCCTCCCTCCCCCCCCATCCCCGCCAGTCCCGTGGAGCGCCCCCCTCCGCACCTGCTGGCCCCTTCTTCCCCTTCTTCTTCCCTTTCTTGCGCTGGTTCAGCTGCTTGAAAGCCTCTGCCGCCTTCTGCAGCCAAGCCACGAACCACTCGATGTCGTCCAGGGCACAGTTGAGGATTTGCTGGGGGTCAGAGGGAGGCGGGGGTCAGCCTCAGGCACCCCCAGCGCTGCAGAGACAGCCCGGCCCACTGTCTCTTGTCCCTGGGTGCTGGCTGGGGGCTGGAGGGGCCCCCCCGTGGGGCCCGGAGGTGGGGGCGCCACCCACCCCCCCGCCCCAAGACCCACCGTTTCCTTTTCTATCTTCTGGGCCAGCAGGGCTCGGGGCTCCTCATCCTGCGACTCCCGACGGCGGAAGCCTGACGGCAGAGGCAGAGACGGTGCTAGTGAGGAGCCGCCCCTCCCCCTCCCCCTCCCCCCGCCACCTCCGAATGTGGCCCCAGCCTGGGTCCACCATCCACCAGCAAACCTGGCTCACTGAGCGGCATCGGCGGGCCCACCCGGTTCTTGCTGGTTGGGGAGTCACTGCCGTAGCGCTGGAAGGGGATGGGGGCCGGGTCCTTGGGGGGGGGCAGGACCGACTGCCGCTGCCGGATCTTCTCCTGGTGGCCCCTGGACCGGGCAGGGGGAGGCCGGCTCAGCCTGGCCCCGCCCCCCACCCCCAGCCCGCAGCTGCCCCCCCACCCCCCACGCCTACTTCAGGGTCTGTGGCCGCATCTTCTTCCCTTGACGGCAGTCGGCCAGCGCGCTCTCGATGTCCTCATGCACCAGGTCCGCCTGGGAGGGGACACTGGGGCTCAGGCTGGCCCAGGCCCATGCCCCCCAGCCAGGCCCCGGCCCCTCCTCACCTCCACCTCGTCGCAGTAGAAGAAGTGGATGTCAGGTTTGCTCTGCTCCGAGTCCTGGCACACGAGCAGCAGCACCGAGGGGTAGCGCAGCTGGTTCAGCACCGTCTGGCTGTGCCGCACGGTGGGCAGCGGGAAGTTCTCCAGCTCCTCCTGGGGGACAGGGGGCTCGATGTGGGCGGGGCCGCGGCAGACAGGGGTACTGACCGGGCTCGCAGCCACGGGGCCACCTGGGCGGAGGGCACGACTTGCCAGCCAGCCCTGGGGTGTGCAGTGGACACAGACGCACACAGGGCTGCGGCCCGGTGGCAGACGCAGACCTAGACCCTGCCGGGCGTGGCTGCAGCCATGGCCACGCAGCCCTGGATGTGGCCCTGCCTCGGAGCAGACGAGCCCTTGCCCGGGGTGGACCGGTGTGTGTTGTGACGTGGCTCCGCTGGCTCCTCAGCCCGGGCAGTGCTCCCTGCCCTGCCTGCCCTCTGCCCTCCTCTGCCTGTCCCGCCCCCGCACAGAGGCCCAGCCAGCATCGGGGTCACTGTCCCCGGCTGCCCTCGCTGCCCTGCTGCTCGGGCACACCTGGGACTCTATGTCCAGCAGCCGCAGCGACTGATCGTTGACCTGCAGCAGCATCTCCTGCGTCCACACTTTCTCCTTGGAGCTCAGCTGCACCAGTTTCCGGATGGCGTCATCCACGGACACGATGGCCTCACTCTTGTCCATGATGAACGTGGCCAGGTGCTGGGAGCGGGCAGGTGAGCACTCTGAGGAGCCCTCCTGGCGCCCAGGATCCTGGGGGCCTGAGGGGCCGTGGCCAACCTCGGGAGCCAGGGAGGGGGGACGGCCCCTACCGCGGGGGTCTGAAGAAACACAGCCCCATCCCGGGGGAAGCCCTGTGCTCTGCCTTGACGGGTGCTGTGGGGGCCATGGGCATGCCCTGGTGAAACCTCTGGCTGCCCGTCCCAAACCATCCGTCACCCCACCTCCTGTCCTGTGCTGGACTCCAGGGGCGCCGGCATCCCTGGTCCCCCCGAGACCCGGCGCCGGCTTGCCATGGGGCCTCTGCGCGGCGAGAACCCGGTGTGCGACCCCACTCGTGCCGGCTCTCTCCTGCCACGGGGCTCCGCTTGGACCTGCTCTCCCTGCTCAGTTGCAGCAGCCCTCTCACCCCCTGGCCTGCCTTGGTCTCAAGGATCATGATCTGACACGACACTTCTCTGTTTAATCTCCTGGCTGCCGGGTTCGCTACTGCCTCCCTCGTGCCCGGGACGGTGCCTGGCGCACGGCAGGCCCTCGGCGAAGATGCGGGATGGGTGAGTGTCCGGAGCGTCACGTGTGCTGCTCGCGTGGGGTGAACCTCGGGGCCTGTGGCCAGCCCAGCCCTCCTTCTGGAACCTCCCTCCTTCCTCTGTCCCCAGGACTGGCTCAGGCTCCTCCTCCCTCCTGGCTCGTCCGTGTGTCCCACCGACCTTGGCCGAAGTCGGTCAACAGGCTAAGACAAGGGGATGAACCTGGTCTCATGCTCCAGGCGGACAAGCCGCAGCTGTAGCAGCGCTGGGAGAAGACGCTGGGCCATTTCTGACCTCAGAACAGCCTTCCTCCCCGGGAGACCTTGGGCGACGGAGAAAATCCAGACCCTCGCAAGAAAAGGCCAAAAAAAATCTGACCTAATGAAAAGTAAACATTTCTGCCTGGAAAAAAAAAAATACCGTGTACGAAGTAAAAAGAAAAAAAGAGTGAGACAGACACGCAGCAGATACGGTGGAGGCGAGTTTCCTTGACACAGAGACCGCCTTATGCAACGGCGGCTCCTCGTTCACGGCTCTGTTTTGTTCCGCGTGGCTGTGGGTACACAAGTGGCAAGTGGCAAGTACACGAAGGAGATCTGTGAACGCGTCCAAGGTGGGCACTGCAGGAAAACGTTGGCAAAGATCTGGCCGGAGAGCATCCCGGAGACTGAGCGTAACTAAGTCTAACACAGAAGGCCGGCGGCGGCCCCTTCGACGACAGGATTGCGGGGTGAAGCCGACTCCCCTGGCGCTGAGGGAGTCACGCCGGGTTCTCTCCCCTGTGCCCTGGCCGGGACGAGTGCCCGCGGGTCACGCCTGCAGGCTCGCTGCGGGGGGTGGGTGCCCGGGGGCAGCCTAGACACGCGCGCTCCCCCCACAGTTCAGGCACCCCCACTGCTCGGGGACAGACTGGGGCAGGAGGGGTCGGCCCGGCCTCGGCGCAGGGACGCGCCGCGGGGCACGGGGCGCACGGCAACGCCACCACGCCGCTGCCACCAAGCCTGCGGCAAGCCAGGGGTCCCTCCCCAGGGTGGAGAGCCCGCCAGGGGTGCTCTGGGCCATGGCGGGATTAGATTAGAAACCCGTAACAGGAAGATAACTCGCGGCCCCGCAAATAATGGGAAAGTGAGCAACCACAGTTCCACATCAACAGCTGACCGTCAGAGGTCGGGAGGGAAATGAGAAAATACTCAGAAAAAAAAAAAAAAAAAAGAAAGAAAGAAAATACCCAGAGACAAATGAAAACAAAAACACACACATCGGGATCCCTGGGTGGCGCAGCGGTTTGGCGCCTGCCTTTGGCCCAGGGCGCGATCCTGGAGACCCGGGATCGAATCCCACGTCAGGCTCCCGGTGCATGGAGCCTGTTTCCCCCTCCTCCTGTGTCTCTGCCTCTTTCTCTCTCTCTATGTCTATCATGAATAAATAAATAAATCTTTAAAAAAAAAAAACACACACACATCGTCGTTGTCGCGACCTGGGGAGGACAGGGGGCACGGCAAGCAGCCACGGCAGGGCCAGAGTTTGTGGCTGTAAATGGTCACCTGAACAAAGACCGGGTCAAAGGAGTCGCGGGGAAATCAGAAAATGTCCTGAACTGGATGACTACAAAGGTGTGTGCATGGGGCCCGGGGGGCGGGGGGGCGTCTGCCCTCAGCTCGGGTCACAATCCCGGGTCCTGGGATCGAGTCCGCATGGGGCTCCCCGGTCAGCGGGGAGCCTGCTTCTCCCTCTCCTCCCCTGCGCTCCCTGCTCGTGCTCTCTCCATCGCTCTCTCTCTCAAATAAGTAAATAAAATCTTTAAAAAACCCAACAAAACAAAAACGAACCCAAAACACTAAAGGAGTGCACATCAATCGTGCAGGATTTCGCTAAAGGAGTTTGTAATGCGAACTCTGACTTCTCAGTTAGGAAAGAAGGAATGTTTCCTGTCAGTGATCTACACATTTCCCATAAGAAACTAGAAAAAGGCAAATAAAACCCAGAGTAAGTGGAAGGAAAGAAGGTGAGAGCAGAAGCCAGCAAAGTACTAACCAGATAAACAATAGAGAAAAGTCACGGAAGCCCGAAGTTGGTTCTGAAAAAGTTAATGAAATTGATAATCCACTGCAAGATCGAGCAAGAAAAAAAAAAGAAAACACAAATCATCAATAACCAGACAAATAGAGGGGCCACCACGCATAAAAGTGAATTCACAGTCAAAAACCATCCGCAGAGAAAACCCCACGCTCACACGGCTTCCCAGGTGAGTCCTCGCAAGTATTTAAGGAAGGAATAAACAGGGTCTTTCACAAATTCTTTCTGAAAACCAAGGAGTAGGGAACTCTGTCCCGGGGTGTGATGAGGCCGCCGCAACTTCGCCCCCCAAATCTGTCGAGGCTTTACAGGAAAGAAAATGATAGACCGGCACCTCTCAGGACAGCAGTGCAAACAGGGGGGCAGGGCCCTAGCAAGCTGGCCCACCGACACGTGGGGAAGATCCCCGAACGAGCAGCGTTCCCCAGCACAGGGCGGGCCCCGCGCGAGAAGACTGAGTGGACGGCCGGGGCGGTCATCCCCGAGGTGCGAGGAGGCACCGACTGACGTAACGCCTTTCACACCAACACTGTCACGGAGGACGGAAGGAGCCTCCTGCGAGTGCACCGTACCCTCGGGCAGGGCAAAGCTCGCAGCCTGGGGCGCCGTGGGTGCCTCCTCCCGGGCATGCCGCTCTGCACCCCCCCACCCCGCCGTCCCAGGCGCCGGCCGGGCCCATGCGGCCCTGAGGTCCGGTGGCTCCAAATGAGGGTGATGCGCCCGATTGCGACAGCTCGTCGCCCATGTGGGAGATTCAGGGGACCTTTGGGCAAAGCACCCGGCAAACCAGTGAGCATCTCAGGATGCCCCGTCACCCTCCAGCCCGCCGCTCGGGGTGTCGGAAAGGCCCCAGGGGGAGGCCAGCGCCATGGACAGCAACGTCCCGGTCACCTGCCCAAGAGATGCCCGTGGCCTGCCCACCCTGGGGAAACCACCATGTCCGCGGGTGGGGAAGACGCCCGTTCATGTGGGGGTCCCTCGGCTTGCCTCAGTGCCAGTCAAAATCCTAGCAGGATGGGAGCCTGGTGGTGCTCAGCCGTTGAGCGTCCGCCTTTGGCTCAGGGCATGATCCTGGGGTCCCGGATCCAGTCCCGCATCTGGCTCCCTGCACAGAGCCTGCGTCTTCCTCTGCCTCTCTCTCTCTCTCTCTGTCTCTCATGAATAAATAAATAAAATGTTTTTTAAAAAATCCTAGCAGGCTCTTCAGGGGGCCAGAGGGGTGTTGAAATGTAAATGCAAGTCTAAGGAGCTCGGCATGGTGGAGAACATCTGAGAAGAAGCCATTTATGGGGCAGGACTCACCCTGCCTGGTTTCAAGCCCTGTAATAAAGCCAGAGGGAGGGGAAGGTCGCAGGACAGAGCAGGGACAGACCCACCCACGTTCCTCTCCCCACCTCTTGACAAAGGCACCAGGGCAATCGACGGGAGAAGGAAAGTCTTCTCAATGTCACTGCACGCTGCGACCGCGGACCATGAACCCCACGTGAGTCCCCCGCACAAACTGATCTCACGTGCATCATAGACCTAAATGTAAAAGCCTCAACTCAGAATTTCTAGAAGACACAGGAAGAGATCTTCAGAGCCGTGGGTCCCGCAATGACCACTCCCGGCCCCGCACAAAACTCCAACAAAACAACCCTAACCGCAGCTCAGAAAGTGGATGCGGTTGGACCCCAGCACGGTTGAACACAGCTATGCGTCCAAGCCAGGAAGCCGGGGTGGGTGGGTGGGGTCTCTGTGATCACGCAGCTGGCCAGCCGGCCTCCTGCCTCAGCGAGTTGCAAGTGTCCGCAGGGGCCAGGAAGCAGGGCCCCGCGGGGGTCCCCAGGCCCGGGCGCCGTGCAAGGCCATGTGCCCTGCAGCCCACGCTGTCGGAGGGCCTGTCCCACAAGTGTGTTTTCTTGGAATAAGGTCACGGAGCAGAACAGAGGTGTTGTGAACTATGTGGATTCAATTACGCGGGTGGGAGAGGGGGAGGCCCCAAAGCCACCCGCTCCAAGCTACAGGACGGAGCAGAGCTGCAGACGGCGCGGCGGGGACGCCCCGTGTCGCTAGGAACCCATGTCCCCGTGGCGTCCTGACCGCGGCGGCAGCGACACCAGCCTGGAGCAGAGCTGCACACCCTCCCCTCTGCTGGATGCTCACTTAGCAAAGGAACCAGCCCCAACTCTCAGCAGCCCTCCACTGCCGGGGCGCCTCCCGCATCCGGAGGGGCAGGCACGCCCGTGGATCAGCAACGAGGGCCCCGGGCCAGGGTCTTCCCACAGACTCGCCTGGACCAACGTCTGGAAGGGCGAAGGTCCCCCAGCCCCGAGACGGGGGGCGGAACTGCCTGGGAAGCAAGGGGACCCAGCCGACTCGTCCCCACTGGTGCCCCGCCCCAGACCCTGAGGCAGCAGCCTGGCACCAGGGCACCCACCCAGCACAGCCTGATTCAGGAGCCCAGGGACCTCCAGTGTCTCCGTGGACCTG
Source organism: Canis lupus dingo (assembly GCF_003254725.2). Taxonomy (NCBI): domain Eukaryota; kingdom Metazoa; phylum Chordata; class Mammalia; order Carnivora; family Canidae; genus Canis; species Canis lupus. Next base: position 25,659,365 of record NC_064260.1, on the reverse strand, counting down.
TTGTGGAGACCAGGAACCTGAGGCGCACAAAGCACTGACTTGTCTGCCTCTGCGGGTGTGGCCGGTTCCATGGGGAGGAAGTCCTCATCTTCCTGATCCTGGTCCTTCCTGGTCCAGGCCCCCCCTTCCTGGTCCAGTCCCCCCCTTCCTGACCCAGGGCTCCTCCTTCCTGACCCAGGGCTCCCCCTTCCTGACCCAGGGCCTCCCCTTCCTGACCCAGGGCTCCTCCTTCCTGACCCAGGGCTCCCCCTTCCTGACCCATGGCCTCCCATTCCTGACCCAAAGCTCCCCCTTCCTGGTCCAGGGCCCCCCTGCCTTCGTCCTCGGCCCTTCCTAGCCCTGTTGTCCTGTAGGCTGGGACAGTGGTCAAGAACCAGGAAGGTCATTTAAAAACATGCTTCCTGAGATCTGAGTGTGAGTGGAGGCTGACCCAGGATGAAGAGCCCCTGAGCTGGCCGCTGGCCAAGGGCGGCTGGGCGGTACAGCCGCTCCCCGAGTCCATCCACACTGGCCACCCGAGGTTTACCTGCAGGAGGCGTGTCTGGGTCCCACCTTTTCCCTCCAAAGCCAGATCCTTGTTTGGGGCCAGGATGACAGCTTCCCGCCCACAAGGTTCCCATCAAGTGCTGCCGGACAGCACCCGAGCCTTGTCCTTGCCTCCTATGGCCCCCGGACTGTGGGCATCCCAGGGTCGGACAGGTGTGGGGCAGGCCCTGGCTCTGGCCGCCTGCTGTGGGGGTCATGTCTCCCCATGCCTCAGTTTCTCCCTCTGCCCGGGGACCCGAGGGGTGCTCCTTGGGAGCTGGCCTTACCTGGACGTGGTACTGGGAGGTCTCATGCATGATGATGTTGGAGTTGGAGTACTTCTTCCTCTGTTCTGAGCAGGGAGTCACCAGTCAGTCACCCCAGGGGGGCAGGACCCGCAGCCCTGAGTCCAGGTGGCACTGGACCCCCGGTTGGGCCACAGGGAGGGCGAGCGGAGGGGTGCCGCCGCCAGAAAGGACTCGAGGGTGTGGAATACGAGCGAGGGCCCTTTGTGGGCCGACGGCAAGCCTCCCTCCACCGCCAGGAGGCCCCGAGGAAGGACCCCCAGCTCGGAGCAGTGCGGGGGTCTGTGCCCGAGGGGTTGCGAGACGCTGAGCAGCTCTTCCCGCAGAGGCCCCCTGCCCAGCTGCCCGGGAAGGGTCCATCCAGGGCTTCCCCCCACGGCAAGCGCCGCCAGCTGACGTCTCCCGGCCCCTCGGGCCCCTCCTGGACGGGGCGCCGAGTCCAAAGGCACAAACGTGTGTCTGGGGGGGCGGACCAGGCCCCCCCAGCAGTGCCTGGACTCAGCGCAGCCTGGGCCCTGCCCCTCGGGCTATCCGGTTGCAGTGAGCGGGGCGGCCGAATCAATATTGATGGTCCCTGAATTATTAGTAAAGTCCTCTCTCCTTACGGGGAGGGAGGGAGGCGGGGACCGAGCAGCTGCTTCTCCGTGAGGGTCTGGGGCCCCTCTGGGCACCGAGGGCTGGCCTGCGTCCCTGCGGGGCCTGGCACAGCCTGGGGGAGGGGAGGCGGCCAGACCCCGGCGCCCATCCTTGAGCCTCACTCACCGAACAGGTCCTTGGCACTCATCTTGGTCACACCGTCAGACCGGCCCAGGCTGCCGCTGCAGGGGAGGGGCTGGTGAGGGCGAGGCCCACACCGCACCCCTCCCTGGGGACTGCCCAGCGCGTGGGGGTGGGGACTCACTTGGCAGCACCGGGGCAGCAGCTCACAGACCCCAGCTGGCTCATGGCGTCTTTGGTGGTGGCCGGTGACGAAGGGGAGCCTCGTGGCCTGAGTCCAGGGCCTAGAGCCCGGCCCCCACCTGAGTGGACAGGGCAGCCGAGCTGATGCCTCCCCGGGGCCTGGTCGGTGGCTTCCCTGCTCCCAGGGCAGGACCTCGTCTCGGCTTCCTCCCAGCCCAGACCTAGAGGCTGCAGCCCTGCCGTCCTGGACAGACTGCCCCAGGGCTTGGGCACGGTGTCCTCGGGAAGCAGACACAGCAGGACCTCCCAGCCCACGTCCCCCATCTCACCCCAGGCCCTCGGGCTTCCACAGGGAACCCCAGGCTGTGCCGGTGGAGGAGCCCCTCTCCCAGGCTGCCTGGGGTGGGCCTGCAAGGACAGTGTCCTGGGGGCTCAGAAAGGGGACCAGGGAGATGCCACACGTGTTCAAGGGTCCTGAGGCAGGTGGGAGCCAATACGAGAGGAAGGTAGCCCAGGACGAGACTGGACCCGGGATGGGGTCAGGGGGCAGGCAGCAGGGGGCAGGTGTGGCCTTGGAGACCCAGAGCCCAGAACAAAGTCTGGAGGGAGCACACCTCAGGGGGGTGAGCGGAGCCTGGCGCCCCCGAGCCAGACGAACACGTGCCCCCTGGGACCCCTGGCAGGGCTGTCCCTCAGTGGGGACCTCCGTACGTGGGGCCTGCCAGGGTGGGTGGTCACAGGCCGGGGGGGCTGGGCTCTGAGGGCAGGGAGCACCCCAGGACTTTCTGGTTTGACAGAGAGGGTTTTGAGGAGGCGTGAGGGGCCTGGGAGCTTCGGGTCACCCCTCCCATGTGTCACCGAGGGGCCCGGCTCTCTCGGGGTGGGTGGGAGTAGGGGCTTGGTCAGATTCCTCCGACCACGTAGCCGTGGAGAATGTCCGGAATGCCCATGACCTCAGCGAGTGAGCCGAGTGTTTGCTCACTGGGACTCCTGGCGGGCCGAGCCAAGGGCACGGGGCACATGTGTCCGGCACACGCACCTGGGCGAACCCCAGGCCTCGGGGCGCACGTAGACACACACTGGTTACGACCCCCCACCCCGTCCTCGGGGCGGCTCTCTGCAGGACCGGCCGGAGAGCTGAGGCCAGGTGCTGGCATCTGGGTCGGGGCACAGCCGGAGGAGGGGCCACCACGGGCGCCTGGCTCCCGTCAGCTGACCGGGGCAGGGGAGCCCGCAGGCCCAGGGGTGGGAGCAGCCCGGGGCCCAGGCTGCCCTTTGGTTTCACTGTGGCCATTTTCCGGGTGCAAAGGGAGGGCCGAGCAGGGTGCCTGGTTGGGCAGCAGAGGAGGCCCCAGCAGGGCAGGGAGGGTGGAGGAACCAGCTCCAAGTTCAAATTCCAGCTCACAGCCAAGTGACCTTGGGGAGGAGTCAGCTGAAGGCCCAGAGGCAGCCGGGTGGAGCCCTGGAATGGGGGAACACCCCGGCCCTGGCGGTGCCCAAACCTGGTAGGTAAGGAGGGACAGGCGGGGAAGCCTGGGTGGGGCAGGGGTGGGCTCCAGGCGCGCTGGGGAGACTGGGCCAGGTGGAGGGCAGGCCACGGAGGCCCCGTCCTAGGCAGGAGGGGGGCCTGGGCCGCAGAGGCCGGGGCGGGGCGGGAGGGGGACTGGGAGGAGCAGTGCAGAGGTGGGGATGAGGGGCGCCAGGACCGCTCCTGCTGGGGCTGGCCCCACCCGGACCGGGGGCACCTGCGGGCCTGCCTGCCCTCCTGCCCTGCCGCCAGGGACGCCTCCATGCGTGGGCCCCCCAGGCCAGCCTGGCCCAGGGAAAAGGGACCCAGAGGAGCTTCAGCTCAGGCCCGGCAGCCCAGCTCGCAGCCTCCTCCGCCTTGAAACGCCCACACCCCTTGACCCCAGCCTGATGCTTCTGGCCCGGATTCTCTGTGGGCTGAAACAGCCAGGAAGTGCCCTCCTGCCCCCACCCGTGGGGAGCCACTGGCTCCCCTCAAGTGTTGGCCACAAAGGAAGCCCCAGCCTGTCCCGGGAAAGGGGGCTGGGGCCCTTGAGGGACATGGGAAACCCCCTTCCCACCCCGGTCCTGGAGGAAGGGGTTCTCTCCATGGAGCCCCAGGGCCGGGAGGCGGCCGGGGCCTTAGGTGCACCCAGGGCCGCCCCAGGACAGGCCGGGCATGCCAGGCCCCCACCCAGCTCCTGGCCACGGGTTCGGGGCGGCCCTGTCGCACCCCAGTGCCTCTGACGGCTGGGCCCATGGACTCCGGCCAGAGCCCCCAGTCTCGCGGCCAAGCCAGGAAACTGAGGCCAAGCCGGACTACAGGTCGGCAGGTGGGGGTGCGCTGGGTGGGGCCCCGGGACGCTCACCTGCTCCTGCGCCCGACGCCCGCGCCGCCCGTGGGCCCCTTGTCGGTGCGTCCGTCCGCCCGTCTGTCGGCTCCTCGCCTGGGCGCCCAGGCTCGGCAGCGGGAGGGACGCGCGGCTGGGCCGGGCCGGGGCGGGGCGCGAGGAGGAACCTGAGCGGCAGGTTAGAGACCAGAGCCGGCGGGCGCGGGGGGAGGGGCGGGGGCGCGGCATCCTGGCTCGGCCCCGCCCCGGGGCTCCCTGCGGACGGTCCCCAACAGCCGCCAGTCAAGGGGACGCGGATCGGGAGCCCCTCGCTGTGGGGCCGTATGGGGCGAGCGAGCAGGGTGAGGCTGGGACCCTCCTGGCGCAGAAGCCCCTCCTCAGCTGGCCCCTGGGGCCGGGGTCCTGGGGGTCAGGCTGCAGCGTGGGCGCGTGTCCAAGACCCTGCACCCCGACTGCCCCAAGCGGGAGACCCTGGTCTTTGTGCAGCCCCAGCTCCACTGCACGCGCTCTGGAGGCCTGGGCGCCATGGGGGGAGAGGACAAGGGAGGGGGGCTCCAGGCTGTGGCCCCTCCTGAGGCCCAGGCCTCACCTGTACCCGCCGCGTGGGGGCAGGTGTCCTTCCTCCTGGCCTGACTCCCCTGCCTCAGCCAGCTGGGCGGAATGAGATGAAGGGGCAGAGGCCTAGTCCCAGCAGTGCAGGGCACCCCCAGGTGGCAAGCGAGGACCCACAGGCTCTAGCTAGCGTTCCCGGGGTGCACCAGGGGGCGGGGGCCCAAGGGCAGCTGGCCGGGGCGGAGCACTTCCTGGGGATCCCCCTGGGGGGTTGGAGGCACGTTCTGCCCTGGTAGGTCACCAGCACCGCAGGGCAGCTCTCCCCACCTGCCCACCTGCTGAAGCACCACAGGTGAGCCTTCCTCTGGGGCCCAGCCCTGCCCCCCAGCCCTTGCGAGCCCCGGCTTCCTGGTTCTGTTCCCGATGCTGCTGAGCACCCACAAGGGAAGGCCAGGGCCTGCCCTCGTCCTTGCCGGAGCCTGAGCCTGGGAGGGCAAAAGGTGGGAAGGCACGCAGGGAGCAGATGAGGTGGGCACTACAGACTTCTGAAACTGAAGTGACTGTCGTCAGAACAGGGGCGCTAACCCCTGTCTGGGGTCCCAGGCTGGTGGTAGCTGCCTAGAGCCGTGGTGTCCTCCCTGGACGGGAGACTGACACCTCTGTGTAGCCAAAGCGACGGACGTGAGTGTCAGAGCCTGGCCTGCATCCTCGGCAGGAGGTCATGAACCCTCAGGGCCCCAGGTGTCGGGGGCTAGGGCCTGCAGGGGAGCTGGCGGAGGGCAAGCGCACCGTCCGGCCTTCCCAGGTCCGCGGAGGGCGTGCCCACCATCAGGGGTGCAAAGCCCCGCTGCACAGGCACACAAGCGCAGGTAAGCACAAGGGCATCTACGCGGGCAGGGGACAGGGCTCCTGGAGGACACACCAGTGGAGGGCGTGCTCCCACCCCTGGCTGAGGCCCGTCCCTGCAGGGGTCTGGGCGCACCCCGGGGCCCGGCCGTGCTGCCTTCTGGGGGGAAGCACTGTGCCCGTGGTTCCTGGGGGATGCCTGGGTGGGGTGTGCTCCTGAGGATCCAGAGAGAACCCCGAGGAGGCAGGTGTCCTTAGCTGGGAGAAATCCGGGGGGGTAGAAACATTTATTTCGACAATATGGGGCAGAGAAAACACCTGGATACGCAACTCCTAACACAGACAGTGCGCGACAGACACACGGACGGAAGCCGCTGGGAGCCCGGAGCCCTGCAGGACAGGGTGCCTCCGCACAGGTAGCCCGCGGCCGGGCAGTGGCGGGTTCCAGAATGCCTCCTGCAGAAGCCCCGGGGACCGGGGACCCCCCAGCACACACACAGCTCGCAGTTCTTGTCTTTCTGCTGCAAAGCCGAGTGCACGTCCCGCGGGACTTGGCCTGTCGTGAGCCGTGGGGCCCCGGCTCCCCGCGCACCAGTGTGGAAAGCGCGGATGCCAGCAGTTGTGAGAGACTGCGCGGCACCGACGACACCGTGCACCACCGGAGCCTGCCCGGCCGCGGCCAGCAGCCCGGCCGCCCAAGGGAGCCAGCGCACACAGCCGAGCAACCGGGGGCTCCGTCCGGAGCCATCCGGGGGGGCCGGGCACCGGCGGCCTAGCTGACGAAGGCGGCAATGGCCACCAGCTGCAGGGCGGCCTCCAGGCCGTGCAGCGCCAGGCGCGTGGCACCGAGGATGGAGTCGGCCTGCAGCACCAGGGTCTGCCAGAGCAGGAAGTGGGTGGACAGCAGGGCGCCCCCCGCGGTAAGGACCAGGCTGATGGCCAGCGGCACCTCCGCCTCCGTCAGGTTGCCCTTGGTGCCTGGAGAGCAGAACAGACGCGCGAGTGGGCACCGGGTCAGGACGCCCACCGAGCCCTGCGTGTGCCCGGGAAGGCGGCAGCTCATCACCGGCACGGCCTCCAGATGCAGGCCTGAGGGCCTCCTGGAAGAGGTGCTGTTGTGGCCACCACGTCACGTGTGAGCGGTCAGAAAGCAAAGTGCCACAAGGGGCTGCGTTCTCCTCGTGACGGCAACAGCCAGCTGCAGCCATGATGTTCCATCTCCGCCTCTGGGTCCGCTGTGGGCATGGGAGAGGGGACTTGGTTTTCTAAAAGTGGTCCCAGTTGCTTTCTGACACCTTTCTCTAATTCCAAGTGGGTGGAGGAAGTTTCTTTTAAAGTTTCCAGGGATCCCTGGGTGGCGCAGCGGTTTGGCGCCTGCCTTTGGCCCAGGGCGAGATCCTGGAGACCCGGGATCAAATCCCACGTCGGGCTCCCGGTGCATGGAGCCTGCTTCTCCTCCCACTGCCTGTGTCTCTGCCTCTCTCTCTCTCTGTGACTATCAAAAATAAATAAAAATTAAAAAAAAAATAAAAATAAAATAAAGTTTCCAAAAACAGGGGATCCCTGGGTGGCGCAGCGGTTTGGCGCCTGCCTTTGGCCCAGGGCGCGATCCTGGAGACCCGGGATCGAATCCCACATCGGGCTCCCGGTGCATGGAGCCTGCTTCTCCCTCTGCCTGTGTCTCTGCGCCTCTCTCTCTCTGTGACTATCATAAATAAATAAAAATTAAAATTAAAATTAAAAAAAAAAAAGTTTCCAAAAACAAAGCACCTGGGCGGCCTTCGCTCAGGGCATGATCTCAGGGTCCTGGGATGGAGCCCCACATGGGGCGCCCTGCTCAGTGGGAAGCCTGCCTTTCCTCCCTCTGCTGCTCCTCCCACTCCTGCTCTCTCTCTCAAAATAAATAAGATCTTTTAAAAAAAAATTTCCAAAAATATTTTTCTCTGGGCTAAGGGCAATTCTGGAGTGCGTTGGGCACACCCGTAAAACACAACTGGGGATTCTACGAACGGGTCAGTCACAGGAAACGCTGAGCCCCGGCTGCTGGAGGGGAGCCGGTGCCCCGCGCCACCTGCCGCCCCAGGGGTGTGGGCTCGTCCGCGCCAGCGATGCCCACAGGCCCCCGCAGTGCTGCGGGGGTGACAAGGGCACGTGCCTGCGTCTTCGCTGGTGGGCGTCGGCGTCGCTGGTGCAGGTGGGCGGGACATGCTGCTGTGCCCGGGCGGGGTGCAGGGCCGGGGAGCCAGCTGTCGGTCGCCACCAGCTCTTCCTGTGCGGGTGCTCCTACACACGGTAGGCGCCCGCTGCGGAGCGCCAGAGGGTGGCCTGCGGCGGCGCGGGAGGCAGAGAGGGCCGGAGGCCTGCACCCCGGTGGGGCCCTCTGTGGTCGGAGAACACAGTGGGGAGCAGCCCGTGGGCCCCGGGGGTGGACGGAGAAGGCTCCGCCACCCCGTTGGGGCCGAGACAGAAACTGCAGGTGCTTCTCCTCCAGGCTGCTGAGGCCAAGGGCAGGGGAAGGAAGGAGGGGAGGGGACTCGGGGCCCTGGTCAGCTGGCCAGGCTGCATTCTGGCCTCAGCGTCTCTGCTCCCCCGTGGCTTCGGGGGGACAGGCTTCCACGTGGAAGCTCCCCCCTCCCCCCGGTGCCGCTGCGGTTCTGCCTCTTGAACAAGGCTTCTGAATACATGGATCCTCAAGGACATCGTACGGCGAAGCCCATAAGTGACCAAGCGGAGGACACCAGTGACTCCAAGAACCCCATTGTAAGGGGGGCCTGTTTCGAGGCCGCCAGCTTGGGGGCTGGGAAGTCTGCAGCCCCCATACTACGTGGTCTTGCGTCCACTCACCAAGATATAACCGAGCCACTTCCAGAATCCCCGTGAGGAGCAGCAGACTCAGGTCGAGCACCAGGTAAGGATAAGGATAAGTGAAAACCTGACCTGCAGAGCAGTGGGCAACAGGGCGGGGGCCCAGTTACGGGGCTGTTGCGGGCCACAGCGAGCACACCTCACCGGGCTCCGCGACGAGGACTCACTTTTATATATGATCAGGAGCAGCGTGGCCAGGAAATACAGGGCATCATACGCCCCACTCAGGCAGAGCAGCATTTGCAGAGACACGGACGAGAGCTGGCGGCGGCGGTTAAGGACTTGCGGGGGACCCAGCGGGGGCCCTGCCCGTACAGCCACCTGCCCGGTGCTCAGGGGCGCCCTGCCTGCGGGCCTTCCACCCAGACTCCTGGCACCCCGGGAAATGTTCTAGCCTGGAGCAGGAGGGTCGGCCTGTCCCTGGCGACTGCGGGCGGGACAGCCTTGGAGCACCAGGCTTCCCCGGGCCCCGGGGACAGGAAAAATGACTTTTTTTCATTTTCTTCAAAGAAAATATTCTTTTTTCATGCAGTTAAACATCTACCAACCTTCCCTGAGTGCCGTACCCCTCAGGTCCGCGTGCGGTACAGGGGGTCTGGGAGTCCAGGGTGAGGGGTCCGGGCTCTCTTGCTCCGGGCAGCTGGGGGGGGGTGCAGACCCCCCCCAGACCCCCCACTCGAGGTGCAGGGCCGTGGGGGAGGCGCGGAGCCAGCGCACCTGTTAGTGAACGTCCCTACCGCTTCAAATGGAATTTCTACTCAGAACTCATAGAAAAGGTGGGGGCGGGCGCTCAAGGGAGCAGAAAGCAGGAACTCGGGAGCTGCCTTCAGGTGTGCAGGGGACCATCCTGGGGCGGCCCGGGGACATGGGGACACCGCAGAAGGATACCATCGTGGACGATGCTCTCCCTGCAAGAGAAAGCACGGGAGTCGGTGAGGCCCCGGGTCCAAGCTGGGCTCCCCCGGGCCGTTCCCAGTGCGACGGGGGACCCGGCTCGTCCCTGTACCCCGTACGGGCAGACAGAGCCCCCTCTCCCCGGGCCGGCGGCCAGATCCCCTCCAGCAGCTCAGCATCCGTCCCCCAGGAGGAGCGGGCAGGCGACGGCCCCCACCCGCTGCTTCCTGCCTCCTGCCCCCCACGGAATCACAGGGGGCCTTTCCTGATGCAGAGCCACGTCTTTTCCTTCGTAAATGACGGCGGTCGGTTGCTCTCCTCGGGACTTTTACACGTGACCCCAAACCCACGCAGGAACTTCCTGAAGCGGCGGCCCCATCTCTTCCAACGGCGCGCCTCTGGGACCGTCTCGTGCAGCGTCTGGCTTCCCCTCATCTCTCCCCTCATCGCACGAGGACACCCCCTCTCCCCGCAACAGTCTTCGTGATCACACGTTTTGAGTTTGCTTCGATGAATCCTCCAATCGAACTGTCCCGGGGCAGGTCCCTGTCTCAAGAGGCACGCTCGTGGCACAACTGGGACAGGTGGAAATGCCACTAAGAACTCAGACTTGGGCCACAGGCCCTGGAGGAGGCTTGAGCGAGCAGGACGGGGCGCGAACAGCCGGCCGCGCTCCATCGGGGGGAGCTCTCAGCAGCGGTGGGTTTTTGTGGGGACGTGAGGGCAGATGCGGGCGTCCTGTGGAGCGTCGCTTGGCAGGGGTCCCAAACGGGTGAGCACGCGGATGGGAACAGACTCAGAGCCCAGCGTCAGGGGCGGCATGCCGGGCAGGGACCGGGAGGCTAGACGGGTGCCGCCGGTTCCGGGCACCGGCTCTCAGAACCCACTCATGCCTTTCCAGGCCCGCTGAACTCGGCCGCCTGGACACTGGCTGTTACTTGGGTGGATTTCACATCAAGTGGGGTTTCCCCCTTGATTCTTCTCTTGAAGGTTGGCTTCAGACACCGCAAACCTACGTGCCAGCCAACTACAATCACAGATCAGACCGCGGGGGCTCAGGGCGGAAACGTTGCGTAAAGCCTTAGGTGATACAGGACGTAAATGACTAACACTGAAGGTGGCCGCAGTCCGGGTGGCTCCTTCCCGAGCTCGGACCTGCAGGAGCTGCTTCTAAGCGTGGCCATGGCCTCAGGACTGAGCGGTTTTTGCCAGCGAGTTGCAGGAATAACAATACGGCCGTGAACAGGTGTCTGGGAAGAACAGGTGCGCCCCGAGGTGCTATGCCAGCGTCACAGGCCCGTTCCGTTCCGGGGGGAGCTCTCCTTTCAGCAAATGAAGACACGGCGCATTGCCGGGGCCTTCCGCAGAGGGGGGCCGCAAGCGAGAGCCCAGCGCCCTGCTGCCGGCCGGCCCCGTTTCCTGGCTCCAAACCAGAGGAGGAAATTCGGGGCCCGAGCGACACAGCTGCCGCCCGCTGCTGCCCTGCCTCCCCGTTACACACGGTGCATACCAGAGCTGTCGGGTTTGCGGAGTGCTGGGTCCCATGCCGGACACAGTGACGCCGGGACCCTGGTGACCCCACCAGCAGGAGCAATGCCTGCAGCCGGTGAGGCCTCCGCGGCCCAGTGGGAGGGGCACTGGCGGTGCCAGCTCTCACAGGCCCACGTTGCCTGGCACCGTCCTGCACACAAGCAGCTCGACTGACAAGCTCCTGCGCTGGCCCGGGCTCCCGACCCGTCACCCTCTGCAGTGCAGCTGCCACAGCCGGCCGGGCTCCAGGGGGACGCTCAGAGCCGCCGGCTGGGGTCCAGGGCAGCACGCACGCAGCCCCCCAGGGCTGGCTGTGGGAGATGGGGGCACCCCCTGGGGTCAGCGGAGGGGCACGGGGCACCCACTAGGGTCAGTGGAGGGGGGGATGGGGGGCCGCCCCCAGGGTCAGTAAAGGGAGATGGGGCACCCCCCAGGGTCAGCCAAGGGGCACGGGGCACCCACTAGGGTCAGCGGGGGGAGGAAATGGGGGCCTCCCCCAGGGTCAGCGGAGAGCATGGGGCACCCCCAGAGTCAGTGGAGGGGGAGGATGGGGGGCCGCCCCCAGGGTCAGCAGAGGGCTCGGAGCATCCCCCGGGTCAGCGGGGGCAGGTGGGGCCCCAGGGCCGGCACAGCCGGGCGTCAGCGCCGAGGGGCAGGGCGGCGGGAGGACACGAGGCGCCGAGACCCCGACCGCGAGCCGCCGCCTGCCCGTCCCCGCGGGAGGAGGCGGGACCGCGCCCGCCCCGGAGCGCCCCCGCCGGGCCCTGCCCTCACCTCGCCGCGCGGCAGCCATCTTGCCGCCCGGCCCCGCCCGCCGGGTCCGCCGCGATCCCGACAGCCTCTCGGCTCCGCGCTCTTCGCGACCCTTCGGCCATTTTCGCCTCTGCTCGCGAAGGGGCTGCCGCGCTTCGGGAGTCGATTCCGATCCGCGGCCGAGGCCCGTTCAGCGCGTCCGGCAGCGCTCGGGCGCCTCCGTAGAAGAGGAGGCGGAGAGCCGAGGCTCGGGGTCCCGGGCTCGGGGCCGCTCGGCTCCGCTCGGCTCCGCTCGGACGGACTCGGCTCCCGCTCGCGGCGGGGCGGGCGGAGCCTGAGCGAGAGGGTCTCCGGGCCCGGCCGCGCTGCGTCGGAGGCCGGCGAGATCCCGCCCCGCAGACGGCGGCCGCGCTGCGGGGAAACGGGGCGCGCAGGCCTCCGAGGCGCTGAGGCGGGATAGCGCGGGGCCGCTCGGAAGGCCTCGTGCGGCCTCGGGCCACCTCGGACCGACTCGGCTCCGCGCTTCGGACCGCCTCGGCCCTCCTCGGTTCCGGACTCTTCCGCCTCGGCGCGTCTCGACTGGGCCGCTTCGTGCCGGTTCGGCCCCTGTTCGGGCGGCCTCGGGTCGTCTCGGCTCGGCTTGAAGCTTCGGGCGGCCTCGGCTCGGCTCGGCTCGGCTCGGCTCGGCGCGACGCGGCTCGGCTCGGCTCGGCGCGGCTCGGCGCGGCTCGGGCGGCCCTGCTCGCGCTGCGCGCTTCGGGCTCGGTCCCGGCCTTCGGGCGGCCCCGGCTGGCGCCTTCGGGCGGGCTCGGCGGAGTCCGGATGGAGGACTCGGACTCGGCCGCCAAGCAGCTGGGCCTGGCCGAGGCGGCGGCGGTGGCGGCCGCGGCCGCTGTGGCGGCGGCGGCCGCGGCCGCGGCGGGAGGCGAGGCGGAGGAGCCGGTGCTCAGCAGGGACGAGGACTCGGAGGAGGACGGAGACTCCGAGGCAGAGCGCGAGACGCGGCGGGTGACGGCCGTGGCGGTGATGGCCGCCGAGCCCGGGCACATGGACATGGGCGCCGAGGCCCTGCCCGGCCCCGACGAGGCCGCCGCGGCCGCAGCCTTCGCAGGCAAGTGCCGCCCGCCCGCGGTTCCCGCGCACCTGCCCACCTGGCCCGTGCACCCGTGCACACCTGCATACCTGGCCCGTGCATCCGTGCGCACCTGCCCACTTGGCCCATGCATCCGTGCGCATCTGGCCCGTGCCCCCGTGCGCACCTGTCCTGCACGCGCTGCCTCCCACACACCAGCCCTATCCGTGCTCCAGCGACCAACCTGCCTCTGCTCCCCCAGCACATGCCGCCCCCCCTCCCCCCCCCCCCCCCCCCCCCCCCGCATGCCTCACACCTACTTCATTGCCCTGACGTTCCTGCACGCCTGTATGGTGTCACCAGCCTGGCCCTGCCCAGCCTGCACACTTCTTCCCCGACCTCCTTACCTTGTGCCAGGCTCACTCCCTCTTGTGAAGCACTCTGCGCTCCTTCCAGAACCTTCTCAGCACCTGTCCCTTGCTCCATTTTCTCTGCGTCTCCCTGGCACTGGTGATACTGGGGGCTGGGGGATTAGGGGAGTGGGGATCAAATGTGGATGCTGGCCTGGAGGGGCCTGCGGGTGGCTCTGCCTGGTCACCTGGAATGCTAAGGGCCAGTTCAGGGGTGACCTGAGAGCTGGGGAGCAGGACAGTGCTCACCCAGCTTGGGAGGCCCTGTGGCCTTTGGGAGCAGAGGCCAGCACGTGGGGTTGTCTCCTCAGATTGCCCTGCTGGTCTGTCCCTGCCTCCCCCACCCCGTTTCGTTTATGGATCTTCCCTCCGCACTAAGGTGTTCCTGGCCAGTTGCTTTCCCAGGGAAAAGCCGGCCTGTGGTTTTGTGTCTCGTCACAAAGAACATTGCCAAGTGTCGTGACCCAGGGAGCCTCAGAGCACCCCCTTTAGAAGTAGAGCCTCCCCACACTGCCAACCCACAGCTGTAGAGACTTTCCCAGGGTTGTGCCCTCCCCAACTGGGAGCTCCCCGGCAGCCCTCCAGGACTCCAGGAGTGTGCAGGCACCCTGGCAGAGTGTCGTGTTGTCACTCTCCCCCAAGGAGCCTCCAGGTCTGGGACGGACAGCGGCCTCCTGGGTCCTGGTGTCCTGGGCACCCGGCCAGGTCCTGCTGGCCCCCGAGCCGCCCTGGGTCCTGGTGTCCTGGGCACCCGGCCAGGTCCTGCTGGCCCCCGAGCCGCCCGTCTGTGGTGGGCTGCTTGGCGTCCTCGCAGGACGGGGAAGAAGGCTTTGTGGCTGCTGGAGCCTTTGGTTCTCGTAGCTAAACTGGTTTAATGTCGGGATTTTATGGACCATGAAGTGTTTCTTCAGGTTTTTGTGCTTTTTTGCATGTTGTTTTGGATGCAGAAAAGGAATGGGTTACTATTCCTCATGGCCTCGGAGAAATGTGTTTTTCCTGGAAATTGCATCGCTGTGTTTTTGCATGTGTGAAAGCAGTACAGCTTTCCTGTGGGACGTTCCGAGGTCAGGTAGTTTCCCGGGGGAAGTAACTTGGGGACCTGCTGCCCGTCTGAGGCCACCGCCTCCAGGCACGCAGCTGCTGGGCCCAGTGGAGTGTGCTCAGACAGGGCTCTCCTCGGCCGGGGACACGGCACGTGGTCTGGTGGAGGATGCGGACGGGCCACAGGTGTCTCAGTGCAGTTTGGTGGGCGCTGGCCTCGTGGGACAGGCTGGTAGGTGCTGAGCACCCCCCACATGCCCGAGGCTGCCCTGGCACTGGCTGTGCTAGAGTGCTGGGTGGTCCAGGGGGCCCGCAGCCCAGCCCGGAACGGGCCCGGAAGGAAAGCAGGAGGGGGGCGGTGAGGGAGGACGGGGACCTGCCTTGCCCTGTGCCGACCTGGAGGGGCAGCCAGTAAAGGGGGGACTGTGTGTCGCTGGCACCGCGGGTGTCTGCTCGCAGGACGATCACAGGGTGTGCAGCCTTGCTGTATGGTTTCCTCCTAAAAGGGTGCGAGAAGCCCGGGGGCGGTCTGGCCAGGCCTGCTGCTGTCTTGATGGGGCCTGGCGGGGGTGGGGGTGAGGACCCAGGTCACCTAGGCTGTGGCTGGGAAGTGCTCAGTGAGAGTCCCTTGTTGGCAGTTCAGGTACCTGATTGAGAGATGCTGTTCTGGGGCCCAGGGCAGGCCTCTGGCTCTGAGCATGCGCCGAGTCAGGCTCCTGTGTTGCAGAGGTGACCACTGTGACCGTGGCCAACGTGGGTGCCTCCGCAGACAATGTCTTCACCACGTCCGTGGCGAACGCCGCCTCCCTCTCGGGACACGTTCTGGTAAGCCACCCCGCCGACACTCTTCCCCCGACCCCAGAGGTCTGCCCGAGCCTGGGCTCACCCAGAGGCCCGCCCTGGGTTCCCTGGCGCTGGGAGGGCTGCTGCTCTGCCCTCAGGCCATGCTCGTGTCTCCTGTCCCTGCCAGATGACCGCACACAGGGGACCCCCCTGCAGCCTTGCCAGGACCACTAGTTAGGGTCTATTTATGGCCTTGATCGCACACCTGGGATGCTGTATCCCTGGAAGCAAAATTACTGTCGTTGGCATGGGAACAAACAGGAAACTCACCCTCTTACGACAGCAGACTACAGATTTAAGAGACTTGCTTTATTTCCTAGGGCGTCAGAACGCATACGAGCTGATAGCCAGGTGATACTTTCTCGCAGATTCTGGTTTATCCTCTGTCCTAGAAGAGTCTGGAGCCAGAGGGTCAGGGAGCGACGGTGCCTCCTGGGTGCGGTCGGGAGACCCGCAGACTTAGTCTGATCCAGATGAGGAGCTGGGTCTCACGGGTCTGTGTATCCTCCTAGGCCTTAACAAGGAGAGTGTTTCGTGACTCATAAACGAACACACAGCATTACCTTTTCCTGGTAGAGGGTTGCGTGTCTTCGGTGATTCAGACACGAGCTGTGTTGACGTCCTTACTGGGGTGTTGACCCTCCAGGTGTAGGGGCCCAGGCCCTGGGTGCGTGTGCAGGTGTGCGTGTGCTCGGGGGCCGGGGGGTCCCTCGACTCCACGATGAGCACGTGCTCACTTCCCCTGATTGGATTTTCAGGTGTAAGAAAGGTCTTTTCAGTTTGCCCTCGTCGGCTCTGTTCTCAGCACGAAAGCATCAGAGCACCCCAGAATGCTGGGTTTGAACCAATGGCTCGGAGTGTCGCCTGTCCCAGGGCTGTCTGGGCAAAGCCTCGAGTGTTTGCCAGAGGCCCGTGAGGCGTGTGCCTGGGGACGGCGGGTGGTCTCCGCTCCAGCAGGGACCAGAGGGGTGTGGCTCACCCGGGGAGCAGCGCAGCTTGAAGGGCCAGGCCAGGCGGGCACGGAGGAGGTGGGCACTGTCCCCGTGGCAGCATGGCTGGGGGACCGCATGGCGCGGGAGGCCCTGGTGCCTGGTGGACCGGGCAGAGCTGTGCGCGGGGCACAGGTGCCAGAAGGGAGTCCTGCCCCAGACCCCAGCTGTGACTTCTCTGTGCCCTCCCTCGAGGCCTGTGACCTGGCAGGAGCTGCCCCAGTAGACGTGAGCGTACTTCCTGGTTCCAGGGTGTTCGGGGGACGGCTTTGTTCCTTGCCCTTGGCCTGCAGTCGAGAGCGTTTGCTCAGGGCCACCCCGGCGTAGCCTCGTGTGTCCTGTTCTCGGCTCTGTGTTTAGGAGAGGCCGGGGGGTCCCCTTGCCGGGGTGTTTACTTAGTGAGGACCGCATCCCGCTGCACCCAGCAGCAGGCTCTGCGCCGCTGTGACACGGCTCAGGGAACGCCCCTTCCTCCAGTCTGGCAGGACGGCACTGCAGATCGGGGACAGCCTAAACACCGAGAAGGCCACGCTGATTGTGGTGCACACGGATGGGAGCATCGTGGAGACGTCGGGGCTGAAGGGGCCGGCCGCTCCTCTCACCCCAGGTGCGCCCTCCTGCCCTGGGCTTGCCGGGCGCCTGTCGGCCGCACTGGGGGGCAGCTGACTCCCTCAGTTATTTCTTTTAAAGATTTTATTTGGGGCGGGGGCAGAGGCACGGGGAGCAGCAGAGTCCCCACGGAGCAGGGAGCCCGACGTGGGTCGAGCCCAGGACCCCGGGATCGTGACCTGAGCCTCAGGCAGGGGCTTCACTCACTGAGCATTCCCCCCCCCGCCCCCTGACTTACTTATGTGGGTATTTGGAGTGTAAACATGGAGTAGAGAGAGTGGGATTTTCTGGGCTGACAAAGAGCCGCCCAGAGCCGGAGGGGGCGGCCGCGGAGAACCGCTGAGAGTCCGAGGGGTGGTGGTTCCCTCCCGGGGGCTGGGGGCGTGCCTGGCGCCCCGAGTCTCACCGCGCTGCCTCTGCCCAAGGCCCTCAGTGCCCTGCGAGTCCTGCAGCTCCCGGCCAGGACAGAGGCGGGACCAAGTATAACTGGGACCCGTCGGTGTATGACAGCGAGCTGCCCGTGCGCTGCCGCAACATCAGCGGGACCCTGTTCAAGAGCAGGCTGGGCTCAGGTGAGGCGGGGCCGGCTGCAGGGGCAGTGCTGACCCGCGGAGGTCGGGAGCAGGGGAGAGGCGGGGCGCCGGCACGGCCCGAGTTCCCAGCCCCAGTCCGGGAGGGGACGGTCGTCCCCAGGTCCGCATGACACGGCTGCATGGGGCTGCGGTGCCGGGGACGCCACGCGGGGACGGAGCCTGTCCAGATGCTGTCCACGGGACAGGGAACGCACGCGGGCCCAGGCTGGGCCCTGGCGTCGGTGGGCATCCACGGGGAGCCGGGTGCGAGGGGCAGCCCGCGTCCACTGTGCTGGTCCCGCGTGTCGTTTCAGGAGGCCGGGGCCGGTGCATCAAGCAGGGCGAGAACTGGTACAGCCCCACGGAGTTCGAAGCCATGGCAGGACGAGCCAGCAGCAAAGACTGGAAAAGGAGCATCCGCTATGCGGGCAGGCCGCTGCAGTGCCTCATTCAGGTGTGCGGGCCACCCTCCCGTGTCTCAGCGCAGGGCTCCCGTCGCCACAGGAGTGTCTCCCCAGGCGTGGGCCGTGGGTCCTCTGCCCCCTGACCCTGGGGCCCTGGGCCGGGCACCCGCCTCCGCCCGAGGGCGGTGGTCCAGGAGCGCACGAGGCAACACGGGAGCTCCGGTTAAGGTGCCTGTGCCCTCCGAGAGCCCGACTTCCCTCTGCCTCGGTTTACACATCCCAGGAGGAGAGGGCTTCTAACTGCTGTTTCCAGCTTAGTGCTTTGGGGGTTACTCAAGAGGTCACGCCCGTAGAATCTCTCCGTGCCCCCAGTAACGGCCTCGTGCCAAACAGAGGTGTGGGGATGGAGTGTCTGGGAGGGACAGGGTCTCACCTCACAGGTGGCAGAGCTAGTTGTCCCCTAGCGTGGATGGCTCACATGGGAGGCCGACTCCCTACCTACCGCGGGACTCTTTGACTTTCAGGACGGGATCCTAAACCCTCATGCTGCCTCTTGCACCTGTGCCGCATGCTGTGACGACATGACCTTGGTGAGTCACCAGGAGGTGACCGGTCGTCAGGCTCGCTCAGCAGCTGTCTGCTCGCAGGCACTTCGACCCTCAGCCCCCCGCCCCGCCCCGTCCTGCTCCTGCTGCTGTGCACGCGTCCCCGTGTCCCTGGTGCCCCACAGCATAGCTCAGATTCTCACTCAAATTCTGGCTTTCCGACATTCCTCTGGGGCCCTCGGGGGTGTGCGAGGCTGGCCCCGCAAGGTGGCCGGAGCACGCGGACGGGGCTTGTCTGAACACAGAAAGCTCCTGCGACATCACCATCATAACCCCAAGACCAGACACACGCTTTCTTTTTATGGTTGTGAGAAGCATATACATGCTTTTTCATAATCTATGTTTTTAAATGTTACTTCTTAATACCACGTTGAAGTTATTTATAAGGCTTTTAATGTTCTTTGAAATACTTCTTTTTCCTAGATCTTTCTCAAGGAGTTAGTCTTGAAAAGAGTAACTATTTTTCATCGATTTTCACATGTGCTGCTGTGTTGTTTTCAAAACCGTGATACTGGTCTGTAACGTATGAATATCCCAGTCTTGTTTCAGCCTTTCTTAGTGTTGAATTCTGTTTTAAAACATATTCAAATTTTAAAAGCTGCTTAATGAGTTTCCTGATTTTATTTTGAATACTCCTCTGGTTAATCATTAGAAGATAAGAAAGAACGTTCAATTGGAGAGACGTCATATTCTTGGGTGGAAAAATGAAACATTCTAAAATTGTCTAGTTGGTGTAAGGACTAAACGTGAATCTAATGGCATCGACGATGGGATATTTCTATGAAAATTAAATGACTTTAAAGTTCACCTGGAGAAGCTGGTCGTGAGATTCTTGGGGATCTCGTAGGGAGAGACGCGCCATAAGAAGGAACTTGTTCCGTGTTGAGGTTGAGGATACTTGGTAGAGTGATTTGCAGCTACTCCAAGACGCTGAAATACGTGTCAGTCTAACAGAACGTGTACCGACTCCGAGTATGAAAAGCCTAGAAGGTGCCGTGGGGGGGGGATCAGAGAAGCCTGCGGGGTGGTGGGCAGCGCGGAGCCGCCGGTTCTTCCCACGGGGTTCTTTGGAGCTTTAAACAAGCTAACTTTAAATTTTATATGAAAAGTTAAAGGAAATAGGACAGCCAAAGTAACTTTGAGAAAATGACAAATTGGAGGAGTCCCAGCGCACGCCGGTTAAGCCCTGTCCGCTGCTGTCGTCGTGAAGATGTGTCCGTGGAGCAAGAGGCCCGCATGCACTCGCACACCAGCTGCTGACACAACCAGATGGCCCGGGGCCTAGACACCCGCTGTATACACAGACGACTGTAAAATGGGCCACAGATTCAGATTTATCCGAAACAGAAAACTAGCGGTTTTGGAAGAAAACGGGAGAACTTCATGGCCTCGGATTTCCCAGATGTGAAACCACAGGCACGATCCGTGAACTAGAACTTGGTGACTCGAATGCCTCCGTTCTTCCCCGCGAGGGCGGCAGTAAGGAGCCCGTGCACCTGCGCTCCGGCCTCCCTGCAGCTCAGCGTGACAGCAGCGTCCCCCCGCCAGCCCCGGCCAAGCTGTCGCGGGTGTGAACAAGAGCGCACTGCCTTCCTGCACCTGCCTCTCGGGGCCAGGCTCCACCAGGAGCGGTAGGGCAGGCGTGCGGCCTCCGAGCATCCCCCAGGCTCCCGGGGGGAGGTCCACGCTGGGGAGGCCCTGCCCAGAACCGCTGCCCTGACAGTCATGGGGGCTGCCCCGGCTCTGCAGCCACGCTGGTGGACGTGCATCTCCATGTTGCTAGAACACGTCAGACGCAAAGAAACAGAAAGCGCAAGGCACGCAGAAGAAAAGCAGTGGCAGACACGGCTCAGACGTTGCTGGGCATAAGGCCTCCCGGCCCCGTCCGTCTGCGTTCACAGAACTGAGGGAACCCGTCTGAAGAACCACGGAAGGTGTCTGCTCAGGCGGCCGCCGCAGGGCCCCACCGACAGGGCGGGGTCTTCGACCTCGGAAACGAGTTTTCTCCTGGCTCTGAGGCTGGACATCCCGGGCGAGGCCCGCTGGCAGCAGGCGCTGTGCCGAGCGTCCCACGGCAGAGGGAGCCAACCGGAGACCCCTCGGATCAGGGCCCCCACGACCCTCCCCACTGCGGATCCAGCCAGGGGGGTCCCGCCTCCCTCGCTCGGTGCCCCGCAGGAGCGTCTCCGCAGTTGGAGAACATCCACAACAGGATAGGAATTACAAAAAAGAACTAAGTGGAAATTCTAGAATTGAAAAATAGAAGACCTGAGTGAAAAATTGTGTGGAAGGGCCCACAGCAGTGAGGTCCCCGCGGTTCCCATGGGTCTCATGCCCCCAGTGTAGTAACGTCCAGCGAGATGCTCCAGCCGTCGTTCCCAGCACCCCCCTGCCCCCGTGGACCCCCCAACGATCACCGGCCGGTCTGTGCTTGCTGGTGGGCTGAGGTTTCCCCTGAACTTAGGGACCTGGGACCACAGTGCCCCCTCCTTCCTGCCGGAATGTTCTCTCGTTTCAGGCTCTTCTTTCTCCTGGAGCGGTCCCTCTTTGTTTTGTCTTCTAGCGGTTCCTAAACATTCCATATGTTGATGAGGCTTTTTCTTGCTTTCAAACAGCGTTGTTCATGTATTCTTTTAAAAAGTGTTCTTTCTGTCATTTTAAGGAATTTAGGGCCTGAGAGAGGCTGGTCTTTGCAGCTTCCCTCGATGAGCCCTGCGCTGCCCCTGGTGCAGGCAGGAGATGGCGTGGGGCAGCTCATCCTCCCTGCTCACTGTGCCTCTCCCCGCAGAGTGGTCCGGTCAGGCTCTTTGTCCCCTACAAAAGGCGCAAGAAGGAGAACGAGCTGCCCACAACCCCCGTGAAGAAGGAGCCCCCCAAGAACATCACGCTGCTTCCCGCCACGGCTGCCACTGCCTGTGAGTTTGAGCAAGGTGCAGCCACGGCCCCTCTGACCCTCCGATCCCTGGGGCTCACTGTTCAGAGCAGGGGATACCCTCTGGGTGCCCCTCGGGGGGCTCCCTCATCTCCGTAGACTCCTTCACGTGTGCCCCGCATGTATTTCTTCGTGACACAAACCAGAGCGGCGCCTGCTTGATAGGGGCGTCGTGGGACCACCCTCTCAGTGAAGGTTCTGGGGTCTTGGTCTTCACAGCCTTAGGCATGTGCCTGCCCGTGTGTGGCCCACAGTGTTGTCTCGCACACGGGAGGACAGACAGAAAGCCTGGCTGAACCGCAGAATGGGCCACAGGGATTTACAGATGGGGCAGGGCAGTCTCTCAGGCAACGTGCCAGCAGTGAGCACCTGTGCTAGGTGCCTGCAGAGGGTGTGAACTCAGGGTGACCCGGAAGCACCTGCAGGTGGGGCGGAGTCGGGATGGGAACACTTGTAGGCGGGGTCGGGTTGGAGGGCCAGGAGCACCTGCAGGAGGGGTGGAGTCGGAGGGATGGGAGCACTTGTAGGCGGGGTCGGGTTGGGGGGCCCGGAGCACCTGCAGGAGGGGCGGAGCCGGGGGTGGGGCTGGGAGCATCTGCTGGTGGGTTGGAGTGGGGGCGGGCCCTGGGGAGCACCTGCAGGTGAGGTGGAGTGGGAGGGCGGTCCTGGGAGCACCTGTAGATGGACTGGGGGGCCAGGAGCACCTGCAGGTGCAGTGGACTCGGGGAGGTCCCCGAGGTGACGCAGCAGCAGAAGTGCTGGGGGTTATGTTTTCTGTTTTCTGCTGATGCAGTTCCTGCCTCCGTTGCCAGGTCAGCAGTGCGGGGTCACCGAGAGCCCGCCGTCCATTCCCCCCCACCCCCACCCCCCCGTCCCGAGCTCCCTGCAAGGCACCACAGGTCACTGGCCTCCGGCCGTCCTTGCAGAGGCGCCTGGGGCGTGTGCCCTGGGCGAGCCCAGTGGTAAAAAGCGCTTCTGCTTTTCCAGTCACCGTGACCCCCTCAGGACAGATCACTACCTCGGGCGCGCTGACCTTTGACCGGGCATCCACAGTGGAGGCTACCGCCGTCATCTCTGAGAGCCCAGCCCAGGGCGACGTCTTCGCGGGAGCCACGGGTGGGTTGTCCTCGGCACCACCCGCAGCTGGGCAGGCCCGGGGTACGGGTCGGTGGGTGTCTGCCCACTGCTGCCCTCCGCCAGTTGTGCACACGAGCCCCAGGAACCACGGCCAGAAGGTGGAGATGTGGGGGAGGGGACTGACTGTGGGGACTCTACGGTGACCTGTATGCCCCCCAGCCTCTTGGCCGACTCCCTGTGGGTGGTGCAGCTGCAGACGCCCGAGATGTCGGGTCACCCGGCTGTCTTGTTCCTCTGGCCCCCGACAGTGCAAGAGGCAGGTGTGCAGCCCCCGTGCAGGGTCGGCCATCCGGAGCCCCACTACCCCGGCTACCAGGACAGCTGTCAGATCGCGCCGTTTCCAGAAGCTGCGTTGCCAACGTCTCATCCCAAAATAGGTTGGTCCGAAAGTTCGCGCTCGCGGTGCTGTGACCCTAGGACCGTCTCCCCATCCTCCAGGACGTCTTGGGGGTGTCGTGCAGTCACGACGGCGCCTCCACGCTTTTCAACACTTAAGGAGAAGTTCCACTGGAGAAAGTGTGTTGATTTCTTGTTTTATCTTGCTTTTCCCCCCATTACAGTGCTGACCTCCCTGCCGGCCTTGGCGGTCCCCCCCTCCACCCCCACCAAAGCCGTGTCCCCCGCCGTGGTGAATGGGCTGGAAATGTCCGAGCAGCGGAGCTGGCTGTACCTGGAGGAGATGGTCAACTCCCTGCTGAGTACGGCGCAGCAGCTCAAGACACTGTTTGAACAGGCCAAGCAGGCCAGCTCGTACCGGGAAGCCGCCGTGGCCCAGGCCCGAGTCCAGGCGGATACAGAGCGCAAGGAGGTAGGAACCGGTCGGCCCGTGCACACGTGTTGCTGGACACTCACCTGTCTCGGACGTGGGTGTCCTTTCAGACTTCCAGCAGCTGGTGAAGACGTGCCTCAGGTTCTATTGAGTTTGGAGAGGCGTCTTCGGGCTGTCTGGTGGGACATGTGCGTCTTCCCGGCCCCAGGGGCGCTGGCATGGGTATTTCCCTTCCAGCTTCCAGCACATTCTTCAGAAGTAGGATCCCGAGTCTGGCGTCTGGGTTCATGGAGCATCGGGACACGGCGCTTTCCCACGGCAGCTTGTCGCTGCAGCACAGAGAGGGTCTTAGCCCCGCTGGCTTTTCGTGTGGCCTTCAGGTCGCTGATGGCGTCTTCACTCCGCAGGGGCCCGACCCCAACCTGGCGTAGCTCAGCGTGGCCCCGGAGATGGTCTGCAAGCCAGCTGCAATGCGCAAGGGTGGAGGTGGAGGCTGGGGTGCGCCAGCCACGCGGGTTTGTTGTTTAAGAGTTTATGTATTAGACTGAGAGCCTGGGGGGTGGGGGACAGACTGCCCTGAGCAGGGAGCCCTACTACGTGGGACTCGATCCCAAGACTCTGGGGTCATGACCTGAGCTGACGGCAGATGCTTCACTGACTGAGCCCCTGGCGCCCCCCTGTGCTGCGTTCTTAACAGAAGCTTTTCCCCCTTACAGTCCAGGTGGACTTGGTTTCTAAACAAAACTCAGATTGGTTTTTCCATCAAATCTATATGTAAAAATTTCTGTTTGTTTATTCTTTTTGTAGATCAGAGGAAAGGAGAGTTCTTCAAGTTCTTAATTTTTTATTAGTATTATTTTTAATATTCTATGTATTTATTCATGAGAGACACAGAGAGAGAGAGAGAGAGAGAGAGAGAAGCAGGCTCCCAGGATCCTGACCTGAGCTTAGGCAGCCGCTCAACCACTGAGACCCCCGAGGCGTCCTGGTTCTGAATTTTTTTAATGATCTCCTAATTTTGCTTTTCCAAGCAAGCAAAGTGCTGCTCTCTTCCTGAAAGAGATAAATGTAAAACATTTTTTAAAAAATTACAATTCTAAACTAATAATCGACAATGAATTTTATAGAAAAGAGAAAAGCAGAAAAAAACCTTGATCTTTTTACCCAAAGACAACGACTGCGAGGTTCTCAAACGTTTGAGACTTTTCTAGGTTTCTTAGTGTCATTGGTCTCCAACCGAATCCCGGCTCCGTCGGAGGCCCTGTGGTGCTGATGGTGCAGTCCGGTCCTGGCGGCAGGTGCGGAGCTGCAGGTGCAGACCTCCCCAGCGTCTCCGGGGCACAGGCCGCTGTGCGTGGGCTGCGCCTGTGGCCCTTGGGCCCACGCGGGCCGCCCCAGCACCTTGAGGACCCTGCCCCATCGCGCGGCCTGGCCTCGGTCTCTGGCTGCCGCGGGACCCCGTCTGTGTCTGGCGGTCAGGGCAAAGCGTTTGCTTTCCCGCGGTGCGGTTACACCCACGGAGGGGGATGGTGGTGGTGCGGCAGGCCCGCTGGCAGCTCCCCGGAGCCAGGAGGCCGCCCCGCGGACCCACGGCCACATGGGGAAGCGCCTGGGTGGGTGGCGAGGCAGACGCGTGGGGAGAAACTGGCCAAGTGACTTCCTTGGGAAGGAGCGCGTGGGCGGTGGAGCAGACCTCGGGTTGCAGAGGGGGACGTGGGGGTGCGTGGGGCGCTGGAGCCTCGGAGGGGGACGTGGGGGCGCGTGGGGCGCTGGAGCCGCGGAGGGGACGTGGGGGCGCGTGGGACGCTGGAGCCGCGGAGGGGACATGGGGCGCTGGAGCCGCGGAGGGGCCGTGGGGCCGTGTGGGGCACTGGAGCCGCGGAGGGGGGACGTGGGGGCCGCTCTGGGACAGATGGCTCACATGGGGGGCGCTCCTACAGGCAGGTCACTGTGTCCAGGGCTTAGCTCCCCGGGAGACCCTCCCGTCCACAAGGCAGACCCGTGGAGGCAACGGGCTAGGGAAACGCAGAGCGGGGTTGCCGTGGGGTCTTGGTTCCTCACCGTGGACAGCTCCTTGCACAGCCCCGTTTCTCTGCTGCTCCAGCTGCTCATGTTGCCGTGTGCTGACCGGGGCGCTGGGGGTGGTGAGGCCACAGCCCGTGCACGCCCTCGGGGACCTGCTGTCACGGCGCATGACCACCCGCATGTCTATGCGGTGCTGTCTCTACACCTCTGCCCACATTTAAGTTGGTTATTTGCATTTCCTCAGAAAAAGTGTTTCAGGGGCGCCTGGGGATTCACTCAGGGAAACGTCTGCCTCTTGATTTCAGAGGCCTCCCTGGGTGTGGACTGTCTTTAATTTTTAAAAAAAAAGCAGTTTTATAAAGGGAATGTGATTGTAAGAAGTAGAAGTTATGGTTGTTCGTCGGGTCCCCTACCAAGGCGGTAGGTCCTGCTTGAGGGGCCGAACGCGGATGGTTGGGGTGCCTCTCCCCAGGCACAAGGGGCCTGGGGATCATTTTAGAGGGTGAGGAGGGCGTGTGAGCTGTGAAGACAGCGTGGTCCTCCCTCGTGTCCTGGGGCCCGGGCCTTGCACAGCGCAGCAGCCGGCCCCACAGCTGGTCGTCCATCTGTCCAGCAGTGTTCTTCTGGGAAGGAGCAACGTCTGCACAGCTGGCTGGACGGTGTCTAGGGGACAAAACGGAAGGAATCAGTGTCTTGCTGATTCAAACTGCACAGAAGCATCGATTGGAAACAGCTATTCATGCTCTTATCAGGACAATCGCTGGGCTGTGGCGTCCCGGCTGGTGGCCTGGTCGGCATCCCACCCGGGCTTGACCCACGGAGACCAGTGTTGGGGACACCCTGTGCTCCTCGTGCTGCTCCCCCCCGCCCCCCCCCCGCCCAGGACGCAGCTCCTGGCAGCACTCGTCACACAGGAGTCGCAGCTCCACCCTGGCGAGGACATGAGTGGGGAGAGCGTTCTTCTAGTTTTTGATTTTTCATTGGTGATTTTTGTGGATTTTTTTTTCAGAGTAAAATTTGTATGTGACGTAGGCACATTTTCTCTCCTTGGTAAGAATTCTCCAGTGACAAATGGGACGGACGTGAAAGACAGGAAGACACAGTGGAGGTTGTTTACCCCGTGCCGGGGGACGCAGCAACCTTCAGGGGGCACAGAGCTTGGCGGGAGCTTGGTGCGGGGCTGCTGCATGTTTTGCCTCCCACAAGCACGAGCACTGTGGCTCCCAGGTCACACTCAGAGGGTCCAGAAGCTGAATTCCCATCGCGAGACGTTGATGACACGGGGCAGTGTCTTGCCCGGGGCTGGATTGGTGAGGTCGCCACTCTCCAAGGCGGGGCTTTGGGTTTTATTTATAATTTTGCATATTTTAAAGAAAGAAACACGACACAAAATCCCTTTATCCTTCCCATCACATCGGGCGGAAGAACATGAAGTGTCCTAACGGGAGGGCCGCGCCTGGGCCTCCCCATCCCCCATGCCAACCCCCCGTGTGCGTCCTGTGCCTGTGGACTTGGAACCAGGCAAGTCTGTGCTTTGTCTGCAGCCACAGAGGGGCCGCGTTCCTGCAGGTCATGGCGAACCAGCGCGTGATCCGGGGCCGGGTGGGGATGCCGCGGGGCTCTGGCCTGCAGATAGCCTGCAGACCTCACGCACAGACCCCAGTTCTGCTCACAGGGGCAGCCACACCCGGACGCTGGGCTCCTGTGACACAAAGAGCCCTCACCTGCCCGAGACCCCATGGGCGCGCGCTCTGGGGGACGTTGTGCGGCCTGGAGGGGCACAGGAGGGCGGGAAGGCCCTCACTCGAGCCGCGGCGGGGCGGGCAGGGCCGTGGCTGTCCAGGCTCTGCCGCAGGGAGAGCGCCAAGGGACTTTGTGCTGAGGATTTGCCATGCAGGTGTTTGACCTCGGCCGGTGTGGACACAGGTCTTGCCCGGGCTGCCGCCATCGCAGGTGGTCCCACGGGGTGATGACCGTGGGCAAGCACCAGCCGGGTGGGAAAGGCCAATGCTGCCGCCTGTTGGACTGGAAGACCCTGGTGGAGCCCCAGGAGCGTTGGGGGGTCGGGGGACACACGACCTGGGAAGGCCGGAGGGGTCAGGAGGCGGTGGCTCAACCTGCCTCGGCTCCGTGGGCCAGACTCCCTGCTTTGACAGTTTATTTGGAATTACAAGAAAAATCAAATTCCGCCCAGCAGAGGCAATTCAGGATTTCGCATTTTTCATCACGAGTAGCTTGCTTTTGTGCGTGATTAGCTCAGCAGAGATTAAACAGGGCAGAAGAGCAGATGCCTCCCGTCAAGGGCGCAGCATCCAGCAGAGGCTGGCTGGAGGCCTGGGGGTGCTAGGCCCCTGGCACGGCCCTGGGGCAGCCCCGCTGCTCCCGGCCTAGCCGCGCGGTGGTCGTGCTCACGGGTAAGGGCTCCATGTAGCACCTGCACCCGGATGGTCAGCAGGGCCGGGGTGGAGGCAGGGTGCCCGCGGGAGTGCGGGGCGGGTCCCGGAGGGGCCTCTTCCCGGCTCAGACCCCCCCACCTCATCGGGGCACAGGGGGCTCTCTGGTGTGTTTTCTCCAGGGCACTGTCCCCTCGGGGCCCCTCCTCATGACCTGACATGACCCCAGTGGGCCCGGCCCCAGAGGCTGAGCATAGGCATTTGGGGGATGTGTCCCGGCCTTGCGTTTCTCCTCCAAAGGTGACTTTCCCCTTTGCACATGGAGCCACGGCGCCCGTACCGCCCGGGGTGCACCTGGGTCCCATCCCGTCCCCTCCTGGGGCACCGCGTGGTGGGTACAGGATCTCGGTGGATTTTTGGAATTCTGCATCAGAGGCTGTTTCCCATGTTTGTTGGTGTTGGCCTGGGCTCCTTTGCCTGTGTTTTATCCTCTGCGTTAGACCTGAGGCCTGCGTGCCTTATTTTGCTCACGTGTTTGCGCCTTTGCCAGGTGGGGGCTCTGGGTGGGGGCTCCGGCCTCGCCCCTCCGGGCGCTTCCTGGCACTGGACGACCCTGCAGACCCAGGAGCCCTGGTCCCTCCGCTGGAGGATGGTCTGGGGAACCAAGTCCCGGGGCCGCGGGGGCGTCGTAGCTTCTGGGCCCCTCGGCGACACCTCGCGTGTGCAGACTGCCCCGTGTTTCTGTCCTTGTCCGTCCATCTCTGTAGCTGAAGGGACGGGTCCATGTCGCCGTGGCTCCGTCCAGTGCCGACCACTGCATTGTTTTTGGCTAAATGATAATTCCCCCTTCAGGCCGCGGGACTGAAGGCACGCGTGCTGGAGGCACAGCCCCGCTCTGGCTTCATCCCGACGTGTTGGTTCCGTTCGGGGGCTCTCCGCCTCCCCCAACCCCGCTGGGCACACCGTGGGTGTGCGGTGTGCGCGGGCACCTTCCTGCGGAGCCTCCCCTCTGCTAGGGCCCCACTCAGGTGCGGTGCAGTCCGGGGACGCTCTGCTCCCCCGGGGCAGTTTCGTACGAGGTTACGGGTGGCCCTTCCCTTCTTTCCTCCCCGTATTGTGTCCTACGAGGCGGAGGCGGGTGCAAGCTCCATGACACCCCGGAATCCAGGTGACGCTTGTGTCTGGAAGGGAGCAAGTGCACGGCGGGGTGGTTTCACGAGCGGAGAAGCATCGGGCCCAAGGGTGGGCAAGGGAGCCCGCAGTCCCGCGGCACTGCCTTGGCCACGCCGCTGCCCTCAAGTGTGGGCGGGTGACCTACCACGTGGATCCTCGGTTAGTCGAGGGAGAGGAAGCAAAACAAATGTTTCCAGGAACCGTAGAGACTGGCCGTGCTGGGGCACACGTGGCGCCTGGTGCCAAGCATCCAGAAATGTGCTCCGGCTGCCCAGGCGCGGGCGGCGGTACCGGGACTGGGCGCCCAGAGCCAGGAGGAGGCCCCGGTGCAGGGGGAGCGGGGCAGGCGCGGCAGGTGCCGGCCATCTGGCGGGGGCGGCCCCGCGACACTGACCAGCCTGTGTCCTTCTTCCAGCAGTCCTGTGTCAACTGTGGCCGGGAGGCCCTGAGCGAGTGCACCGGCTGCCACAAAGTCAACTACTGCTCGACCTTCTGCCAGCGCAAGGTGGGTTCTCGTCCCTGCGCCCCTCGCTGTCACGGGAGGCCCCCTGCCTGCCCCCGCGGCGGCCTGTCCACTGCGTCCTGCGTGCCCGGCATCCGGGGACTCACCTCAAGCCCCAGAGAAGCCCCCGTGGTGGGTACTATGGCCAGGCCCCGGAGGGGGGGTCCTGCCCCGAGGCTGCCCCCGCCCGCGCCTCCCAGCCCCGGGCGCTTGGGCCTGGGGCCCAGAAGGCGGCTCTGTTTCCAAGGCTTACTGGCATTTCCGGTGGGGGTTGTAGGTCAGAGGCATTCAAGGCACGGGGAGCTGCGAGCAGCCACAAGGAGCCGTAGCGCGCTGTGCTGGGGGCACTTGGCAGGCCCGCCGCCCTCCTGCCACGTTTCCCAGGTGCACCTGTGCCCGCTGACGGCGCCATCCCCGCCAGGCCCTCGCTCCCCAGCCGAGTGTTTGTCGTGGGTGCGGCAGGTGCCGGGCACGGGCGGGGGCGTGATGGGCACCTGGCGAGTCCAGTGGGTGCGGGTGCCTGGGGCCACCCCGCGGGGAGGACGGGGCGTTGGCACGTCCCCCGGGGCCCCGACGACCTGGCGCCACCCCGGACGGTGCCTGACAGCATCCTGCACCCAACGCCTTGGTGGCCCATGGTGCGTCATGGGGCCAGACCTGCCTCCCAGCTGCGCCCATGGCCCCTGGCCCGTCTGTCGCTGGCTGGCCTGTCCGGCTGTCTGTCCGTCCAGAGGTTTAGGACCTAGGACTCCAAGTCTGCTGTCCCCTGACAACGTGTCAGAGGATTTTGCACTGAGGAAGGGGCACCTTGGGGCAGCGGCCTGTGCTCAGGGCGGCGTGGGAGCCCACGCAGCGTGGGCAGGAGGGAGGTGGGCCCAGGCTGGTTCCCGGCACCTTCCCTGAGCGCGAGCGCGCAGGAGGGTCCGTGGGTTGGTTCTTTCGTGACCCGGGCGGGTTCCACCTGCAGCTCCCTGTGGCTGTCAGACTCCCTTCTGGTGTGGATGCTGCGAACTGTGTCCATAAAGACGTGCTCTGGGCGTATTTACATAAATTGATATAAATAAAAACCGTAATTCTCACATTGGACCCAAAGTGAGCACTAGATGGGGTTGGAGAAGACGGGAGCCTGAGCTCACGGTGTCGCCCTGGGGCCGCCTGCAGTGCTCTGTGCCCCTGGGAAGGGGGCACGGGTGTGACAGCCGTGGGTTGGCCCCCGCCCCACAGCCTAACCATGTCCTGCACGGCGGTCGTCTTTGAGGCGGTGTAACGGCCATGCCGCAGCCCTCGCCCGTCTCAGGGCACCATTCGCTGATGTTTCAAAACGTCCACCGCAGTTGTGCAAATACCGCGGTTCCGCCTTCGATCCGCTCGTCTCCCCCGAAGCACCCCGGGCCCTCCCCAGCCGCCGGGAGCCGCGACCCCACTCTAGATTGCCTTCCATGGGCGCGCCAGTGACAGGACCTGTGCTGTGCGGTCTCGGCTCATCTGTCCCACAGCGTGTGTGTCACCGCTTCGCTCCTCTGGCTTCCTCGCTCGTGAGCTGCCGGCCGGGGCACGGTGAGGTCCTGATGGTGCGGCGCCTCCCGGGAGGGCTCGTGGTCCTGCGTGCCGGCCCGCGGTGCGGCCTTGCTGCGTCTGTGTCTGTGCTGGGCTTCACTGAGAAAGTTCCCAGCTGCTTTGTCATCGCCTGCGCCTGGCTGCGGCCCCGCACGGGTGGGCACACCCCGCTGGTGACCCATGATAGCGAGCATCCTGGCCACGTTAGGAGCCGTTGTGCCTCGATCCCGTGGCAGGTGCACCCTCCCCATGCCCGGAGGCCAGTTGTGCATCTGTTTTAGAGAAATGTCTGTTCAAACACCTTGCCCACGTGTGAGTTGGATCTTTTCTCCCATGGGCATGGAGGCTCCTGTGTCCTCCTGGACACGTGTCCTTCATGGGATCCCTCGCGGACGTTTCCTCCCCGCCTGTGACTCATCTGCTTCCACAGTTGTGTCGTCTGCAGGGCAGGACGGGGTTTAGATTTTACTCACTTATTCACGAGAGACACAGAGAGAGGAGAGACGCAGGCGGAGGGAGAAGCAGGCTCCCTGCGGGGAGCCCGACGCAGGACTCGATCCCGGGACCCCAGGTCATGCCCTGGGCCGAAGGCAGGCGCTCGCCACTGAGCCCCCCGGGACCCCCAGGGCGTTTTTATTGGAGATCATGCTGTGGGTGTTGGGGCTCAGAACCGCCTCCTGTTTTCTCTCAAAATGTCTGGTTCCCACTGTTGAGTTTGCCATGCCCCACTTCGGGCAACGCCGTGTGTGAGAGCCGTGGCCCCGAAGCCCGCCTGCGGCAGTTCGCACACAGTGGAGACTTACGGGGTGTATTTTTAGGTAATTTCAAGTTAAAGTTTTGTTTTCCTGGGATCCCTGGGTGGCGCAGCGGTTTGGTGCCTGCCTTTGGCCCAGGGCGCGATCCTGGAGACCCGGGATCGAATCCCACATCGGGCTCCCGGTGCATGGAGCCTGCTTCTCCCTCTGCCTGTGTCTCTGCCTCTCTCGCTCTCTCTCTCTCTCTGTGTGTGACTATCATAAATAAAAAAAAAAAAAAAAAAAAAAATTTAAAAAAAAAAAAAAAAAAAAAAAAAAAAAAAATAAAGTTTTGTTTTCCTGATATAATGATTCAGATGTTGCTATTTTTTTTTTTTTAAGATTTTATTTATTTATTCATGAGAGAGAGACAGGTAGAGGGAGAAGCAGGCTCCAAGCAGGGAGCCTGACACGGGACTCGATCCCGGGTCTCCAGGGTCATGCTCTGGGCCAAAGGCGGCGCTGAACCACTGGGCCACCCGGGCTGCCCAGATGTTGCCATTTTATTGTAAAGTGGGGACACTTCTAGGAAATTGGGAAAACAGGGCGTCACAGACAATCAGCCGCCGTCCGCCATCCAGGGAGCCACCCCGTGGGCGTCCGGGTGCCTCTGTGCCCCGGGGTTTGTGTTTGTGCCCTGTCGTTCCCTCACCACACACCAGCCTCCCATCCAGGGTCACGTCTGATTCGACTAGCACGCCCTCGTTTGCCCGCCGAGCCCCAGTCGGGCTGAGGCGGCTCCACAGCCTGGGCCCGGCTCCGATCGCAGCATCCGCCCCCTCGGGCCTCTGGGCGACTCCTCGCCGGGAGCTGACGTCACCCATCGCTCCGCCGCGTCCTGACCCTCCTGCAAGCGGCGGCCTGGACCTGGCTGTGGACCGCGGCTGCATCCAGCTCTGTGTGCACCAGCGCGGCTGCGCGTGTCTTCGCGCATACGATCGCTTCTGGGGCGTGTCTGGGAGCAGGGGGCCGGGTGGCCTGCCCGAGCGCTGCGGGCCCCCCTGTCCCCACTCCCTGCTCCCTGCCGCTGGGGCCCCCGCTAACGCGCCGTGTGCTCTTCCTTTCAGGACTGGAAGGACCACCAGCACATGTGCGGCCAGTCGGCGGCCGTCACTGTCCAGGCGGACGAGGTCCATGTCACAGACAGCGTGATGGAGAAGGTCACCGTGTGAGCTGCGGGTCCCTCCACAGTGCCGCGGGGCTGCCGCAGGTCAGGGACCTCGGGGGACGTTAAGGAGAAGAAAACACTTGCTGGTCAAGTTGTTAACAGACTTTCAGTGACTGCGCCGTCGGCAATGAGCTCCCGCCGCCCGGAAGCCCGAGGGAGGCCGGGGCAGCGGCTGGTGGACGCAGGCCCCAGCCCTCGGCGCCTTCTCACGGTGCTCTTTTTTATCGCCTGGATCGTGAGCATCTGGTCTCACCCCGGTGTGTCGTGTGCTGTGACACACGTGTACATAACGTGTCTGTCAATAAAGCTGCCGTGACTCCGGCGCCAGCTTCCTGGGTGCCCAGCAGGTTGGGAGGGCCTCGGGTCGGGTTCTCCTGACCCTGCGGTTTGGAGGTCGCAGCCCCCAGGCGTGGGGCCCGCCGGAGCGTCCTCCCTGTGGCCAAGGCGGGAGCTCGGCATGGGCACCACCCCAGGCGCGTGGGCCGCTCCTGTCCCATCCCTGAAGCAACGGCACCAGGTTGGACCCCAGGGCGCTCGGGGGCCGGCACATTTGGGCCCTGGGAACAGGACCTGCCTCCCTGCTGACCAGCACTGGCGCCCGAGGACCAGTCCCCCACGTTCCGGAAGCTTCTGTTTCTGGAAATGCCCTTGTGGCTGTGGAACGCCTGACCCGCCGTCTCCCTGTTTCCCTGGCTCTCCCAAGGCTCGGAGCGAAGAAGGCAAGACCCCCGTGAAGAGACGCACGTCCGTGGGTGGGCAAGCCGGCAGCCGCCAGGACCCTCTGCAACGTCGCTTGGTTCCACGCTGGCCTCAAGTTTCTGTGAGCCGTATGCTCGGAGGTCGCCCCCAGCCTGGCACCCTCCCTGGACTCCTACTTCCAGAAAGTTCCAAGTCTGCAGAACCCTGGAGCCTTGGCTCTGGGACACGGCCACGGCAGGGGCTGAGGGGGCCCGGGGCGTGGTAGGAAGGGGGTGTGAGTGCCCATAGGGCCTGGGCCAGCCCCCGCTCCCAGCTCTGTGGACCACGCAGCTTCTCGGGGTTTTCCTTTCCCAAGTGTAACACATACCCGAGCCCTGTGCCCGCCGCCACCTCCCGGAGCTGAAGGCCGAGAAGTCTGCGTGGGGCCCGGGCTGAGGACGGGCGATGGGGCACTCACCATCCCCCGCGGGGCGCCCTCCTCAGCGCACGCCTGGGGGTCCGTTCCCACAGGTGGAACAAGCCGGAGGGGGGCACCTCGCAGCTCTTGGCGGGTCCCCGGGTCCCCGGTGCGCTGAGCGTCGGGACGGCAGGGAGAGGACCGCGGGGGACCCACACGTCTGGAAATGCTCCAAACATGGACCGCCGGGCCGTCCCCACCCTGGGGGCACTGGCGCTCCTCCTGGCGCTGGGGGCCCTGGCGGGGGGCGGGGGTCCAGATCTCAGCTCAGCCAGGGCATCATCTCAGGGTCATGAGCGCAAGCCCTGCCTCGGCCTCCGCGCAGAGCATGGAGCTACTTGAAATAAAAGGATGGAGCCCTCAGGACCGCACGTTCTGGGGACAGTTTTCTAAATTGTGTGTTTTCCAGGCCTGTGGCACCCTGGCCGCCCGTGGCTTCTGACAGCACCTCCCGCGGCCGCGGTGCGGGGGATGGGTCAGCACAGGCCAGGCCTTTCGGGGCGCTGGGTCTTCGGGCCCAAGCTCCAGGGAGCTGCAGGCTGGGGTGACCCTTGGCCTCCGCAGGGGCAGCTGAGTGAGCTGGGTGGCTGGATGCCTCTCCCAGTCGGCCAGGCCTTCATGGCTCTGCACGGACCACCCCTGCGCTGTGCACCTAGTCCCCTCCAGGGCCAGTGGGGATGGGACGGGGTCCCCAGCTCAGCCCCTGGGCACGTGCCGCTCACTGGCTCGATTAGTCCTGCCCCCTGCGTACAGGTGATGACAAGGTGCCAGTGGCGGGCCAGCCGCGGTTGGAAGGTGGGCATGGCCGCCAGGCAGGGGTGATGGCACACCTCCCGCAGCGGCCCCCAGGTACCCGTGGAGGGAGCAGCGGCCCAGCTCCGGGCAGGTGTCTGGGGCTCCTGCCTGTCCCTGCGGGGGACCCAGGGCATCTGCAGCCACTGTCCTCACGCTTGGTGGGCACCGAGGTCCCAGGAGCTGCAGTCGCCACCAGAGCCAGGGTCCCTGGGTGCCCCCGGAGCCCTGAGCACCGCCAGGGGTGGGGAGGCAGTGCCGCTGTTATGAGCTGGGGCCCCTCGGCCCACAATTGCTCGTGTTCAGGAGAGAACCTCCTGGAAGCACAGACAGCGATCGGCTGAAGGGGCTGCCACCGCCCCCTCCTACCCAGGGGCAGCCTGCTGCCCCCTCCCCCCCGGGGGAGGCTGCCTGGATGGACCCACCCAGCCCCGCGGCCCCATGTCCTTGCTCCTTCCACACGGCCAGAGGAAAGCTGGCGGGAGCTGCGCTGAGCCGGGTGCAGCCTGTCCTCCCAGGGAAGGGGCAGCGCCAGGACACTACCTTGAGCCCACCGGACAGGTGTCCCCGCCCCACTGTGGGAGGAGCACCGGCGTGGGGAAGCCACAGTGTGTCCTGGCTGTCACCACCAGCCAGCCTGTGGGCAGCCCCTCCAGCTGAGTCCTGGCCTTCTCAGGGACGGCCAGCATGCTTCTGGAAGCTTCTCCGTGGGAGGGCCGAAGGGCCTGGGGCAGTCCCCCACCTCACCCTGGGGAAGGAACCAGCCTCCCGGGGTCTGTTCCCTGGGCTTCCGCAGGAGGATGAGGGGCCCAAGGGGGGTCTGGGTTCCCCCCGGAACTCCCAGGCCGCCCCAGGCCCAGCCTTCCAGCAGGTGTTGAGGAAGGACCTGGTTCAATCAGCCGCACAGAGCCGCCCCCTCGGCGCCGAGACACTGCCCCCCAGGCCTGGCCAGGCCTGGCCAGGCCTTGCGGAGGGCGTGGGGGGCGGGGGCCCCGCTCAGCAGCAGAGGCGAAGGGCCTTGCGGAAGACGGCACGGAACTCGGCGTTGAACACGGTGTAGATGAGCGGGTTGAGGGCGCTGTTGACGTAGCCCAGCCAGGTGACGGCGCTGACCAGCCGCGGGGGCACGGGGCAGGCGGGGCACAGCGCCCGGGTGATGTGCACCACAAAGAAGGGCGTCCAGCACAGCAGGAAGGCGCCTGGGGGGCGGGGCGGTGAGCGGGTCCCGCGGCCACCCCCCCCCCGCCGCCCCCGCCCGGGCAGGCACCCACCGACCACCACGGGCAGCACCCTCATAGCCTTGCGCTCCCGGCCGGTGATCTTGGCGCGTCTCCGCTTGCGTGGCTGCCGCGGGGGCTCTGCAGGGTCGGCGGGGGGGGGCGCGGCGGCGTCGGCGGCGGGGGGCAGGGGGCGGGGTGTGGCGTCGGGGGTGTCATCGGGGGTGACCTCGGGGGGCGGCGGGCCAGGGCTGCTGTCAGGGGGCGGCGGGCGGGGGTTGTCATCAGGGCTGCCGTCGGGGGGCGGCGGGCCGGGGGTGCCGTCGGGGCTGCCGTCGGGGGGCGGTGGGCCGGGGGTGCCGTCCGAGGTGCCGTCGGGGCTGCCGTCGGGGGGCGGTGGGCTGGGGGTGCCGTCCGGGGTGCCGTCGGGGCTGCCGTCGGGGGGCGGCGGGCCGGGGCCGCTGGGTCTGCGCGGTGTCCGGCCGTGCAGCTTGGCCCGACGCGCGGCCTCCCAGCGCCGCAGGCCCCGGAACGTGGCCCAGTAGAGCAGCAGCATGAGCGGGCAGGGCAGGAAGAAGGAGCACACGGACGAGTAGACCACGTAGTCGCGGTCCTCCAGGCGGCACACGGCGGGGTCGCGGCCGCGCGCGTCGTTGAGGCCGCACAGCACGGGCGCCGCCACCGCCGCCGACAGCAGCCACGTGGCGCCGATGAGCAGCAGCTGGCGGCCGCCCCCGCCCTGGCGGTTGTAACTCAGCGGCACGGCCACCGCCACGAACCTGCGGGGGCGCAGTGAGGGCGGCGGGCCGCGGGGCGGGGCCTGGCGAGGGGCGGGGCGAGGGCGGGGCCTGGCGAGGGGCGGGTCGCGAGGCGGGGCCTGGCGAGGGGCGGGGCCGACGCGGGGCGGCTCACCTGTCCACGCTGATGGCGCACAGGTTGAAGATGGAGGCGGTGCACAGCATCACGTCCATCGCCATGAGCGCGTCGCAGAGGCCGGGGCTGAACAGCCACACGCCGCCCTGGACCTGCGCCGCAAGGGGCCCGGGGTGGGGGCACGACACGCACGAGACCAGACGGCCGCCCCCCAGCCCAGGAGCGCTCGCCGCGACCCGGGCCGCGCTCTGACGCCCAGCTTCCCGGGGGGCCGGAATGGGCCCGGGGTCCCGCCTGGCCGCATTGCCACCGCGCTGAGCAGAGCCCCTCCGTCCCCCTGGGAGGGCCCCTGGAGCGGGGGTGCAGGCGGTGGAGGACCCCAGTGTGATGCTGTGCTGGAGGCGGCCCCCCCTCCACGGGCTGCGGTCCTCCTGCCCGGGGACTTGAGCCCCGCCGCGTGCCCCCCGCGGGGTGGCGAGAGTCAGCCTATCTGGTTAAGCCCTGTCCCTGCGCTCGGACTCGACGGGTCCTCACTTTTGTGCCCTCATCTGTAAAATGAGGGTGACCATAGCACCCACAAAACCGCCCTGAGGATAAATGAGTGAGGGGGTGCATAGCCCCACACGTGCCCAGCGCCCCCACCAAGAGCAACGAGCAGACAACCGCCCCCTCTAAATCCCCTGCCGCTGATTTGGGACGATTAGGAGCTTAAGGGCCGTCGCTGTGACGTCCGGCGGGGCTCGGGGGAGGGGCAGGCCCTGCATGTCCTTGTCCTGCTAGTGACCCGGCGGCGCCCGCCTCGCCGCGTCCCCCCAGGGCGCTGAGCCCCTCCCGCAGCGCCTGGCCAGCGCGCTCCCGGCCCTGAGCAGCTCTTCCGCCCAATGGGCAGCAGCGCAGCAGGGCCGGCGGCGGGGGTCCCACCAGGGCTTCGGGCCCGGCTCCCGGCGGGGGTGGGACGCCACCCCGTCCTTTGGGGTCCACTGTGAGGCGCGGGGGGCGCCCTGCTCCCTGCCCCCGGCTCCTGGGGCCGCGTGCCCCTCCTGCTGTGGGCACAGTGCGTGTCGCGTGGGCTTCCCGGGGGCCCGGCCGCCTGCGCGCTCCTGCTCACGCTTGGCTGTGCTTTGTGCAGTGATGTGTGTCCCTGTGCCCCCGGGACAGCCGGGGCGGGGGGTGGCTCGACCGAGTCTGCGCGTCCACCTGGCTCCCCGGGGAATGGAACCCCCGCCGGTGCAGGGGGGCGGCCCGACTGGCGGTGTCGCCCGTTTCTGAGCGCGCGGCTTGGAGGACGAGGACGTGTCGTTGGTAGGAGCCGCCGAACAGGGCAAGGAGAGGGGGCGCGGGTGGGGCGCGGGGCGGGCGC
The DNA here is from genome assembly GCF_003254725.2 of Canis lupus dingo. Lineage (NCBI taxonomy): Eukaryota > Metazoa > Chordata > Mammalia > Carnivora > Canidae > Canis > Canis lupus. The sequence continues at coordinate 25,621,445 of NC_064260.1, read as the reverse complement.
GGGGCGGGCTCACCTCGGAGTAGACGAACAGGGGCAGCACGAGCAGGGCGAGGAGTAGGTCGGCGGCCGCCAGGCTCACGATGAAGTAGTTGGTGGGCGTCTGCAGGGCGCGCTCGGCCGCCACGCTCGCGCACACCAGCGCGTTCCCCGCGAGCACGGCGCCGATGAGCAGCACGCCCCCCGCCAGCGCCGCCGCCGCGCCCGGGGTCCCCGGGGTCCCCGCGCCCGGCCCGCGCCCCGCCAGCAGCCCGTCGGCGTCCCCGGCGCTGCGGTTCCCCATGGCCCCCGCCCCGCGGCCAGGCGGGCGCGCAGCCCCGGGACGGCGGCGCCCTGGCCCCGCCCCCCGCCCCGCCCCGGGCGCCCCGCCCCCCCCACCCCGGCCGGTCCGGGAGTTCGCGGGCCCCGCGCAGGTGGAAGGGGCGGCGCGGGGGGCGCGGGGGGCGCGGGGGGGGCGGTGCCCGGCCGGGCTCGGGTCCACGCCGTCCCGCCGCGCGTCCGCTTCTCAGGGGCGGCCCAGGAGACGCCTCCGGAGGGAGCCCTCCCCGCGCCCCAGCGCCAGTGCCTGAGCGTCCGCCCGCCTCGCCCGTGCGCCCCAGGCGGGCTGCCCTCCGCCGTCCCGACCCCGCAGGGCCCCCCGCGCCCGCGGCTCACTGCAGGGCCTTGGGCGAGACGGAGGAGGGCGCGCGGGGCCCGCTCTGGGAGCCCCGCCCCGCCCCGCGCACCCCGAGTCGCCGCTCCCCGAGGGCAGCCGAAGCGGGCTGCGCCCACCTGCCCACACACCCGGGCCCCGCGCAGGCCTGGGCGCAGCGGAAGCTCCGGGCCAGCGTCGCGGCGGCGCAGCGCGGCCGGGTGGGGCAGGTGCCGGGGTGGCCGTCCGCGGCGCGGGCTCACGCTGCGCTCCAGCCGGTTGCGACAGCGCGTCCTCATGGCCTCGGTGGCTCCGGGGCGCGGGAGCCTGTCCCCGTCGGGGCCCACCCGCCGCGCATGTAGCCCCGTGCTCTGGGCACTAGGGGGCAGCGGGGCCGCGGGCGGGGGGAGCGCAGAGCTGTTGCCAGGACCCCAGGAGCCTTCAGAGACAGCAGGGGACACCGGCCACCCCCCGGTGAGCCGCCGGGGTGCATATGGAAGCAAGTGCTCTCGGGAGATCGCCCTCTGCGCCCAAGGCTCCCTCTCAAATAAATAAATAAAATCTTAAAGAGAAAACAAGGATTCTGACCCCAAAATACCATAATGAGGGTCACAAGGGGCAAAGTCCCTCGGGTCTGATGCAGGACAGGTGCGTGTCCAGGGGCATCTAGCTCCGAGGTGCATCCAACGCCTCCTTCCCTGTGATGCAGACCGGTGCGGGACAGGGGAGGGGATGGTACCCTCGCAGGACAGACCCAAGGCAGGGCTGGTGCCCTGACCTTGGGTTACATGCCAAGCAGTGACTGTAGCCTAGCCTCTGACCCGCTTGCAGTTTCCTCTCTGTCCCCAGATGTCGGCCACCACTAAGCGGGAACGGGCAGTGTGGACCGGGATGGGATGTGTGCAGTGTAGACCTCTGACAAAGGATGCAGGTCCACAATATACAAAGAGCTCCATCAAGTCATCAAGAAAAGACAGTCCAGTTTTTAACGAAGGCAAAGGTCCTGCAGAGGCACATTAGTAGACGGAGGGCTCCAGGGGCCAGTAAGCAGGGAGGGACAGCTCGACACCCTGTCATCGGGGAAATGGCAACACAACTCACGGCGACTCACCTCCATGTACTAAGATGGAAGGAGTCACATATGTGATGTGAAAATGCCTTCTCCCAGCTGGGACCTTGTCACTTCCTCCTTGACAGCGGATCCGACCCCCTCCCCCCAAGCTGTGAGTCGGGGCGCTTTCCGTTCCCTGCCCGGCGGGCCAGTCGCCTGAGCACTGTTTGTTGAAAAGACTGTGTCTCCGTTGGCTCACTTTTCAGTTTCTGCCCCCAAAAATCACTGGATCGTCTTTGTGTGGGGCTCTTTTTTTTTAACCCTTGCCTGTGTTCCGTGAGCCACACGTCTAACGTCAGTCCTTGCAGAGTGACCCGCAGCCGTGACTCCTGCAGCCTCGCGGCCAGTGGGAACTCAGGCTCTGGGGCCCGAGCCTCCTTCCCACAGGACTGTCCTGGTCGCCCTCGTGCCTTGTCTGTGAGCCTGGCCCGGAGCCCCTGACTCCGGCACGACCCGCCTGCTGGGCATGTGACTTGGATCGCGCTGAATCTGTGCAACGAGTTTAGGGCAAAGTGACACCCGGGGACACCGAGCCCCCCATCTGTGAGCACGTATCTCCCTCTGAGGTCTCACATCGCGTCCATCGTCTCCAGCCTACGGGCCGCGCAGCCTAGGAGTTCGGGATTCTAGAGGCGGTAAATGGTTCTTCGGAGAAACGTCATTTCCGGGATCCCTGGGCGGCCCAGTCGGTTGGGCGTCTGCCCTCCGCCCAGGGCGTGATCCCGGGGTCCTGGGGTCGAGTCCCACGTCGGGCTGCCTGCTTCTCCCCCCGCCTCTGCTGTGCCCCTTGGTCACGCTCCCTCTCTCTTCCTCTCTCTGTCAAATAAATAAACTCTTTAAAAAAAACAAAAAAAAGAAAAGGAAACGTCATTTCCAGTTGTTCACTGCTAACGTGTAGAAATACAGTCTTGGGGTGTTGACCTCATGTCCTTTGTTGTTGCTAAAACCCGTTAATGCAAGGATTTTTCTTTTTTTAGTTTTTTTCAGAATTTCTACATGGACGATTACCTTATGAGTAGAAACCACTTTATTTCTCCTTTTCTTATCTGGATGCCCCCCTCCCTCCCCCCTCCTTCCCTCCCTCCCTCCCTCTGTCCCCCTTATTTCAGCAACCGGAACTGAACATGATGTCGCTGGAGCACCGAGCGCCAACATCTCCGCCCCGTTCTCCGCTTTTGGGGAAACTTCGGTCTCAGCACCGAGGGCCCTGGCAGCTGTGGGTTTCCCTTCCTCCTTGGGTTCAGGGAATTCCATCCTTGGGTTCCTGAGAGGCCGGGCCTGAGCAGGTGTCGCATCGTCTGCCGGACGCGGCCGGTGTCTCCCCTGCGGCCGCTGCGGGCTGGACTCCACTGGCAGATGGCGCCGCGGGCTCCTGGGCCCCAGGGCCTGCCCCGTCCACGGGGCGGCTGCGGGGGGGGGGGGGGAGCAGCGGCGGCTCCCTCTGGGTCGCTCCCACGCAGGTCGGAGTGGAACCCACGCAGCCTGGGAGCCGGCGACCTGTCACCAGATCCTGGTGCTCGGTCTTGGGCCGGGTTGGGCGGCCGTCCTCGCAGGCGCGGGTCCTCCAGGACCTTGGCCTTGGGGCCCAAGGGCTTTTTTTTTTTTTTTTTAGATTTTATTTATTTATTCATGAGAGACACACACAGAGAGGCAGAGACACAGGCAGAGGGAGAAGCAGGCTCCATGCAGGGAGCCTAATGTGGGACTTGATCCTGGGTCTCCAGGGTAATGCCCTGGGCTGCAGGCGGCGCTAAACCGCTGTGCCACTGGGGCTGCCCGGCCCGAGGGCTTTATATTCCGTTAGGGACCCTTCAAAAGAGATTGTATTTATTATTTCAGCAAGAGCGAGAGTGAGAGACAGAGACAGAGTGAGAGAGAGAGAGGGATAGAGGGCGACAGCGACAGCACGAGAGAGAAAGCGAGAAAGGGAGAGAGCGAGAGTGAGGGAGAGCGAGACCAAGGGAGAGTGAGAGAGAGAGAGAGAGAGAGCGAGACAGAGAGCAAAAGAGAGCGAGAAGGACAGAGAGAGCGAGAGGGAAAGAGAATGAGAGAGAGCGAGAGTGACTAGCGACAGCAAGAGACAGCGAGAGAGCGAAGGAGAGAGAGAGAGAGAGAGAGCGCGAGAGAGCAGGAGAGCGACAGCGACAGGACGAGAGCGAGAGAGCGAGTGTTGAAGCCTCCGGGGTCGTAGGCTGTGTCTCTCCGCTCACTTCTGGCCGCATGGCTCTGCCGACGGCTCCGTAGGCCACAGGCCCAGAGTCCAGGCTCCGCTAAAGGCAAGCGAGGGAATTAGGGGCGATGGCACTGGTGGGGCTACACAGTTGAATACAACATTTTGTTTTTTAAGTCTACTTTTTTTAGTAAGCTCCACACCTACTGTGGGGCTTAAACCCATGACCCCGAGACCAAGAATCTCATGCTCCCCTAAGCCAGCCAGGCATCCTCGGGGATGTATTTTTTAAAATTCGTAGAACCAGGCATCGTAAAGAGTAGACATAAGTAGTAACCTAAACTTCACAAAAATGTGATCCCAGGTTTGAAGACAAAGGCTTTGGTGATGCTCAATAAAGGATGCAGAGCTGGGCAGCTCAGCCTGACACAAGGGTCCCCGAATCCCGGCCAGAGCCTCTGGCCGTTAAAAGCTGGGATGTGCAGCCTTGAGGAGCACTCCGTCCTCCTGGGACTGATGAGGATGTCCACGACCCTCCAGAATAGGACAGAAGCTGGAGCCATCACCCTCATGCTGACACAGGTGACGCAGGTGTTGGAGCTGTTTTGTGACCATTTCCTGTAGGGTTTTATGGGGTGTGTGGAACACTTAACACACTATTTATTTGGCTTGCAAGAGTCGTTCAATAGCCTAAGAATCTCTCCTTAGTCAACAAAACAAGAAGACAATATCAGCAAAGCTGTAGAAGTTTCTTTTTTTTTTCAAGATTTTATTTATTTATTCATGAGAGACACAGAGACACAGGCAGAGGGAGTAGCAGGCTCCATGCAGGGAGCCCGACGTGGGACTCGATCCCCGGACCCGGGATCATGCCCTGAGCCAAAGGCAGACGCCCAACCACCGAGTCACCCAGGGTCCCGCTGTAGAAGATTCTGAACAACCATCATTCAAGGAGATACATGACATTTGTGGCACCGTCCATCCCACGACAGGGAAATACCCATTCTTTTCAGATAGATACAGAGCATTCAGCAAGACAGACCATATCCTGCATCAGAAAAGAAAGCTTAACACAGTTTTTAAAAGAATGGAAATCATAAAAAGTATGTTCTCCGATCACAAAAGAATTAAATTAGGAACAAACAGAAAGGGGTCCCCAGGTGGCTTGGCGGCTGAGCATCTGCCTCAGGTTCAGGGTGTGACCCCAGGGTCCTGGAATCGAGTCCCACATCGGGTTCCCTGCACAGAGCCTGCTTCTCCCTCTGCCTGTGTCTCTGCCTCTCTCTCGCTCTCTCTTTCTGTCTCTGATGAATAAATAGCTAAAATCTTTTTTTAAAAAAGAGAAACAAACAGAAAGCTAACAGGGAAATCTCCAAAAATTTTGGAATTAACACAAGCTTAGAGATAATCTGTGGGTCAAAGGAGAAGTTGGAAAATATTTTGGAAAATGAAAATACATCATATCACAATTTTTTTTTCATATCACAATTTTTTTAAAAGATTTTTATTTATTTATTTGACAGAGAGACTGTGCCGGCAAGGAGGGGTGGTGCTGGGCAGAGGGAGAGGGAGAAGCAGGCTCCTCATGGAGCAGGGAGTTTGATATGGGACTCAATCCCAGACCCTGAGATCATGACCTGAGCCGAGCCGAGGGCAGAGTGTTCACCAACTGAGCCACCCAGGTGTCCCCGTCATGTCAAAATTTAAGGGTTGGAGCTAAAGCTATACTCAGGAAAATTCACGGATTAACTACTTTACTTAATTTGAAAAGGAGGATGGTCTCAAATTAATGCAAAGTAGATCCAAAGAAGAAATACCGCACGATCCTATTGACTGATGCAGAAAAAAACACCTGACAACATTCAACATGCACTCGTGATAAAAGTGCTTAGCAATCTAGAAATAGGAGGAACTTCCTCAACCCGAGGAAGCACGATGAAACCCCGCAGTCGGCACGATGCTTCAAGATGCAAGGCTGAGTGCCTTCCACCTGAACTCCGGAACAAGGCGGGGGGGGGGGGGGGCGGGGGGGGCTCTCTCCGCCCCATTCAGCTCTGTGCTCCTATCGCCCTAGCCAGCCCTAGCCAGTGCGAGCGAGCAATAGGCAACATGTAATAATAGACACCCAGATTGGACAGGGAGGAGGAAACCGCCCCTGTTCACAGACAACATGACCGTCTAAGTAAAACCCCAAGGAAACTACGAAAGCTCCTCAAACTAGTAAGTCAGCTTAGTGGGAGAGCAGGATACAAAGTTGACGATAAAGCCCAGCAGTGAATAACTGGAAGCCAAAAGTAAAAAGTAAAACACAACACCATTTACAACAGCTGTAATAACACATGAAATATATAGACATCTGACAAAACATGTACAGGGTCAGGGTACCTGGGTGGCTCAGTCGGGGAGGCGTCTGCCTTAGGCTCAGGGCGTGGTCCCAGGGGCCTGGGATGGAGCCCCACGTGGGGCTCCTTGCTCAGTGAGGGGTCTGCTTCTTCTCCCTCTGCCTCTCCCCCACCTTATGTGCACATGCGTGTGCACTCTCTCTCTCTCAAATTTTTTAAAAGGCTAAAAATTGGGACACCTGGGTGGCTCAGCAGTTGAGTGTCTGCCTTCAGCTCAGGGCGTGATCCTTGAGTCTCCGGATCGAGTCCCATGTCGGGCTCCCTGCATGGAACCTGCTCCTTCCTCTGTCTGTGTCTCTGCCTCTCTCTCTCTCTCTCTCTCTCTCTCTCTCTGTATGTCTCATAAATAAATAAATAAAATCTTTTAAAAAAATAAATAAAACTATAAGTTAAAAAAAAATAAAAGTCAAAAATGTTTTCCCCTCATAGAATGGGAGAAAATATCAGCAAATCACATTTTCAGCAAATGACTTGTACGCAACATATATAAAGAACTCTCAGAGCTCAACAATTACATCACAACAAAGAAAACTCCAGATCAATATCCCTTATAAATATATATACGAAACTCTTCAACAAACTATGAACAAACCAAATCCAGCAGCATTTTTTTTAAAGGATTATGCACTATGACTATGACTAACTGGGGATTTATTCCAGGAATGCAAGGGTAATTCAACAAACAAAATTCAATCAATGTAATACATCACATTACTAGAAAGAGGGGAAAACCCATTTAATCAACTCAATAGGTGCAGAAAAAGCATTTGATGAAATCCAATACCCTTTTATAATAAAAAAGACTCAATAAACTATGAAAAGAAAGAAACTTCCTCAACATGGTAAAGGACATCTATCAAAAACCCACAGCAAACACCACACTCAATAGTTGGGAGACTGAAAGCTTTTTTTCCCTAAGATCAAGACAAAGACAAGAATACCCAGTTTTGCTGCTTCTCTTCATCATGTGCTGGAAGTTCTAGCTAGAATAATTAGGCAAGAAAAAGAAATAAAAGGTACCCAGAATTGGAAGGGGATAAGTAAGCTATTTCTATTTGCAGATGACATGGTCTAAGGCATAGAAAATCCAACAAAACAAAACCCTACTACAGCTAATAAATACATTCAGCAAAGTTGCAGGATATGAGATCACTGTATTTCTCTACAGTAGTAATGAACAATCCAGAAATGAAATTAAGAGGGCAGCCCAGTGGCCCAACGGTTTAGCGCCGCCTTCGGCCCAGGGCGTGATCCTGGAGTCCCGGGATCGAGTCCCGTGTCGGGCTTCCTGCATGGAGCCTGCTTCTCCCTCTGCCTGGGTCTCTGCCTCTCTCTCTGTGTCTCTGTGTTTCTCATGAATAAATAAATATAATAAAAAAGAAATTAAGAAAATAATTCATTTGTAACAGTATCAAAAAGAATAAAATACTCAGAAGATAACCCTCTAGGGTCCCCTCTGTCTTCGGGAGCTCTGTAGTATCACTCAAACTTTACTATCATTCAATAAATTTTCTTTGCTGCCCACCAAAAAAGTAATTAATTAAAATACTCAGAAATAAATTTAAGCGGGGCATCTGGGTGGCACAGTCAATTGGGAGTCCAGCTCTGGCTTTCAGCTCGGGTCATGATCTCAGGGTCATGTGATGAAGCCCCCAAGCTGGGCTTTTTTTTTTTTTTTTTTTAAGATTTATTTATTTGTTTATTCAGATAGAGAGAGACAGGCTCCAGGCAGGGAGCCTGATGCGGGACTAGATCCCGGGTCTCCAGGATCACACCCCAGGCTGCAGGCGGTGCTAAACCACTGTGCCACCGGGGCTGCCCCAAGCTGGGCTTTATACTCAGCTCAGAGTCTGCTTGGGATTCTCTCTCCCTTTCCCTCTGCCCCTCCGACTTGTGCTGTCTCTCTCTCTCTCTCAAATAAATAAATAAATCTGAAAAAAAAGAAAGAAATTTAACCAAGAATGTGAGTCATGTACACTGAAAGCTACGAAACATTGCTGGGGAAGATTAAAGCCGACGATGTTCATGGCTTGAAAGACTTCATATTGTTACGATGGCCTTTCAAAACCCCGTTGGCCTCTTTTTTTTTTTTTTTAAGAAATGTTAAAGCCAACCCTAAGTTCGTATGGAAGTGTACGTAAGGAACCACAAATAAAACAATCTTGAAAAAGAAAAACAAAGTTGTAGGACTCACAGCTCCTGATTTAAAAACTTAGCACAGGGGGGCCTGGGTGGCTCAGTGGTGGAGCCGCTAACTGTGGCCCAGGGCGTGACCCGGTCCCGGATGAGTCCCACATGGAGTTCCCCGCAGGGAACCTGCTTCTCCCGCTGCCTGTGTCACTGCCTCTCTGTCTCCCATGAATAAATAAATAAAATCTTAAAAAAAAAAAATCTTTTGTGCATCAAAGGTCACTATCAAGAGAGCGAAAAGAAAACTCACAGAATGGGAGAAAATATTTACAAATCACGTATGTGATAAGAGTCTAGTACCCAGGGGCGCCTCGGTGGCTCAGTGGGTTCCCCGCAGGGGAGCGGGAAGGAGGGGGGGCCAGGAGGGGAGGCGCGGGCACAGCTGGAGGCCTGAGCCTCCTTCCCGAGGCTGGAGGCCTGAGCCTGCGCCCTGAGTCACTCCTGCTTGATCGATCCGGGGTCAGGTCAGGCTTTTAAAAACCAGTACTGATGAAATTCTTGACCAGAAAGTGCGAACTAGTAAATGAAGTTGTAAACTAGTAGTTCTTAAAAAAAATAAAAAAATAAAAATAAAAAATAAAATTGAAATAAACCAGTTCTTGTGTTAAACTTTACATTTACTTCTTAAAAGATTGTATTTAAGTTTTTATCTATTCATTCATTTAAGTCATCTCGACACCCAACCCGGGGATCAGGAATCCCACGTCCTATCCACCCAGCCCGCCGGGCGCCCCAAACTTTACATTCATTTACAAATAGTCAGTGGGACGCCTGAGCGGCTCGGGTGGGATGTCGGGGGCCTGGGGTGCAGCCCCACAGCCGCCTCCCTGCTCAGCCAGGAGCCTCTCCTCCCTCTCCTTCCGCCCGATGCTCCCCCTGCCTGTGCGCCCCCGCTCTCTCTGTCTCTCTCTTAAATTAAAAAAATAAAAATAATTAGTAGACTTTCCTTAAAGAGCAGTTTTAGGGTCACGGAAACATTGATCAGGAAGTACAGAAAGTAAGCACGCGGACCCAGCCCGCGCCCCGCCCGCCGCTGTCTCCCCACGCGCTCCTGTCCCCGCGGGCCCTCGGCTCCAGGCGCCCTCCCCGACCCCCGCGGGCCCCCAGCCCCCAGCCCCGAGGGGCGCCGACGCGGCGGTGCGGGCGGGAGGCCAGCCGGGCCGACAGCTGCGGGGGCGGCCCTGACCTTCCCGGCGATCGATGCGGCGCGGCCTGGCCGCGCGGAGCCGGGGCGGGGGAGCCGGGCGGGGAGCCGGGGCGGTGCTCCCCCCTACCCCGGGCGCTATAAAGGGGCCGCGCTCGCTCCGGGCGCCGCCGCCTCCGCTCCCCGCGCCCACCGCCGCCCACCATGGCCCTCCCGGCCCCGCCGCTGCTGCTGCTGCTGCTGGCGCTGCTGCCCCGGGGCCCCGCCGCGCTCCCCGCGCCCCGCAGGTGAGCCCCGGGCCGGACCCGCCCCGCCTCGCCCCGCCCCGCCCCCGCCCCCGCCCGGCCCCGACGGCCCTGACCGCCCCTCGCCCCTCTGCCCCTCCGCCCCTCGCCCCTGCACCTCTCGCCCCTCCGCCCCTCGCATCTCGCTCCTCCGTCCCTCCGCCCCGCGCCCCTCCGTCCCTCCTCCCCTCGCCCCTCCGCCCCTCGCCCCTCCTCCCCTCGCCCCTCGTCCCTCCGCCCCTCGCCCCTCCTCCCCTCCGCCCCTCCTCCCCTCCGCCCCTCGCCCCTCCTCCCCTTCGCCCCTCCGCCCCTTCACCCCTCCGCCCCTCGCCCCTCCGCCCCTCGCCCCTCCGTCCCTCCGCAGGGCCCCGCGGCACTCGGACGGCACGTTCACCAGCGAGCTCAGCCGCCTGCGGGAGAGCGCCCGGCTGCAGCGGCTGCTCCAGGGGCTGGTGGGGAAGCGCAGGTGAGGGCGGGGCGGGGACGGGGCGGGGGGGGTGGTGCTGGGACCGGGTCGGAGGGCGCCTGGCTGGGGCAGCCCCAGGACTAACGCTGGTCGGGGCGGGGGGCAGCGAGCAGGACGCAGAGAACAGCACGAGCTGGACCACGGCCCCCGACGGCCGCCTGTGCCTGCGCTGGCCCGACTCGCCCGCCCTGCGCGCCTGGTGAGCACCGGCCCTGGGCCCGGGGGGCGCGGAGGTGAGGGGCGCTGGTGACCCGGAGGCCAGCTTCTCGCTCCCGCCTCACCCGCTGTGTCCACAGGGTGCCCCTGAGGGACCCCCTGGATCAGGCCTGGGCTCCCCAGCCGCCTCCCGGAACCGGGTCTGGGGCCTCGTTTTCGGAGCCGGCCATCCCTGCTGCCCAGGTGACACGGAGGAGGCCTTGAGGAAGAAGGGACCTGCCGCGGCAGCCGCCACGGCCGCCGCCCGGAGCCGACTGGGGCCTGGACGGGAGGGGGCAGGGGACGGGTTGTAACTGTCACCAATAAAGAGGAATTCAGACGGTGGCCCTCTGAGCTCCCTCTGCGCCGTCCCCCAGGGCGGGGCTGGCGGCACCAGGCGACCACAGGCTCCAGGACTGTGGCCACACCCAGTGCCCTTTACACCTGGGAGCCTGTGGGGCGCCTCACCTCCCTTCTGTCTCCTGTCCTGTCACCTGAGCTCCCCAGAGACCCATCCGGATCCCTGCCAGCTACTCAGCAAACATTCAGGGGCTCTGGGGGGGCACAGGACACCTGCCCTGGAGGCCCCTTGTCACGGTGCCAGCCGGTGGGAGGACCTGGGGGGCAAGGAGGCTCAGGCCGGGCAGGAAGAGGTGACGGGCATGGGTGCCACCAGGGGCCCAGGAGTGCACCCCAGGGGGAGGCTGTGAGCCTGGCTCCTGCTCCCGGCTGTGTGGTCTGAGCCTGTGCAGAGGGGGATGACACCCCAGGGGAGCCACGGAGGCGGTGCTGACACAGGAAGGGATGAGGCCAGGAGCCAAGGGCGAGGAAGCAGAAGGGCCACACCCCCTACTGTCCCTGCGTGGGGGGGGGCCTCTCCCCTGCTGCCTTGGGCTTGGGGGCCCTTGGGGTAGGGCGGCAGGGGCCAGGGCCCAGGAGCCTGCCAGGGACCCCTGAAGACCCGGGCTCCCCCCGCCCCGAGCTCCCAGCAGCCTCCAGAAACACTGCCGCCCCCACCCCTGCCCTTGGAGGAAGTGGGGTGTTTCCAGCACAGGCAGGGGCGACCCCAGGACACAGACTGTGCAGGGAGGGGAGGTGGGCTTGGAGGGAACACCCGGGGTCTGACTTGGCTCCAAGATGATTCTGGAAGGAGAGCCCAGCGAAGGGGCGGCCGGGGCTAGGGGGACGGGTGGGTACAGCAGACACGGGAGCCAGGCCTGGGCCCCCAACCCCTGCCCCGGCTGCGCCCACCCAGCACGACCCGGGCCCTGCGCAGGCCCATGGAGCCCTGAGCCGGGAGCCCCCGTGGCCATGGCCCCCGCACGTGGCCCAGGGCTGGTGGGCAACCACGGGACGCCCCCTCCAGGCAGCTGGCCAGGCCTGGGTGGCGGCCGGCGAAAGCCCCCCTGCTGGAGGCCGAGGCCTGTAAAGGATCACACTGTGGGGCGGTGCCTGGCGGGGCAAAGGTCGCCCGCTGAGCCGCCACCCGGCAGCCAGCTGCGCACAGGGTCGAGCAGCGCGGCCCACGGAGATGGGGGCTTGGGCCCTGCTGCTGCCGCTGCTGGTGGCCACGGCACGGGCCCAGGGTAGCTGCGGGGCGGCGGGGGCAGTTGGGGCGGCGGGGGGGGGGTGCAGGGGCGGGGGGGGTGGGGGGCACTGAGCCTTCCCTTCCTGCTCTCCAGTCTGCGCCGTGAGCAACAACATCTTCGAGGTCCAGGAGAACACGATTCAGAGCGGGCCCCTGGCTCACATCGACGTCCCCGCGGGCCAGCAGGTGACCCTCGGGTCGTCGTCCACTCCCTTCGCCTTTCGGATCCAGGGGACTGAGCTGTTTCTCAACGTGACTCCTGACTATGAGGTGCAGACGGGGGGCCGGGTGGGGCCCCACACAGGGCAGCTGAGTGGCGGGCGCGCTCCTCGGACCGGGGCTGTCCCAGGCTCGGGGTCCGTCTGCTCGGGGTCCGTCTGCGCTTCGCTGGCCGCCCCGCCCCCGCATCATCCACGGACCCCTCTGGGGCCTCCAGGCTTGGTGATGCCCTGGCCCCAAGGGGCATAGGGCCATTAGGGGCTGGAGCTGCCCCTGGACTTAGCGTGGACGCTGGGGACCCTGGTGACCACCCGGCCCCCGTCTGCCCCCCAGGAGAACACCCTGCTGGAGGCGCACCTGGAGTGCAAGAGTGGCAACACCGTGGTGAGTACCCCCATCCCCTGCCTCTGGGTCGCCGCCCCCACCCTATGACATCACAGCTCTTGGGCTTGGACCTCTGCACTCTGTTCTGACTGGTCCAGGGCCCCGCCCTGGGGACCTCACCCTGTGCGGTTTACAAGTGTCGCTCCTGGGCTGGCGCCCCCACTTCCTCCCGCCCAGACTGCCCCGAGGTGCAGACCCCCCAGCACAGAGGCACCTTGCTCAGCCGGTTCCCTCGCCCCCACCCCACACCTCTCTCCATCGGCAAGTCCGTGAGCTCTGCCTGAAGCTGGACTCCAGACCAACCAGGGCCTTGGCCACCAGCATCTCCCTTCCGGAAACTTGGAGCTGGCTGCTTGCTCCCCTCCCGGCCTCAGCCAGTCCAGTCTCAGTGTGGCAGGACCATCGGGCCCAGCCAGCGGCGCATCCCCGCCCGGCGCCCCGGCTGCTCTCCCGCTCAGAGGCAAGGCTGAATGCCCCGGGCAGCGGGCAGCGCCAGGTGCCCCAGCCCGAGGCCGCTCCAGCTGCCCTTGAGCCCTCTCCCCAGACGCGCACCTGCCTCCCGCTGTCGCCCCTCGGCCTTCGCTCCAGGACCACCTTCTCAAGGGGCCCCTGACCACTCTGTCCTGAGCTGCAAGCCCGGCCCCCACGCACCTGTCGGCTTGCCCACGGTCCCCGGTCCTTCCGATTTTGTCATTATCTGCAAAGGGACTCGTGGGCATCATGTGACCCCCGATGCCCGCCCTCCCCACAGTCACGGAGCCGCCAGCAAGGCCCACCCAGCGAGGCCGCCGGCTACTTCTCTCTAGCATCTGCCCCTCCGGCCCTTCCTCTCTAGTGTGTTTATTGAAGCAATCTCTCCCCTCAACGTGGGCCTGAACTCCCACCCCGAGATCAAGAGTCGCCCCCTCCTCCCACTGAGCCAGCCGGGTGCCCCTCCCGAGCCTCTTTCAACATATGGGTTCCCTTTCCTCTCTTCCTTTCTCCTCGAGAATTATTTTTGAAGCGATTTGCTCATTTCGCCGTGGTTCTCACCTGGGATTGGCGGTGCCCCAGCCCGGCCGGTAGCCAAGTCCTTCGCCCGGGCACCTGCCGTCCCCGGGCTCGCGGCGGCCCGTGTGTGATGCAGGGTGCTCAGGCCGTGTCCCCGCAGGTGACCCAGCTGAGGGTGATTGTGTTTGTGCTGGACGTCAACGACAACCCACCCAAGTTCCCCTTTAAACTCCGGGTGGAGGACGTGCCTGAGGTGAGAGCCGGGGGGTGGGGGGCGAGGGGCCGGAGAGCAGGGCTAGTGGCCTGGGCCTTGGCCTGGGGGACCAGGGGTCGAGGGTGTAGACACCACTCCCCTCCATCCCCAGGACAGTAAAGTGAACACCACTGTCATCCCTGAGACGGAACTGGAGGCTCAAGATCCCGACAAGGATGACGTCTTGTTCTACACCCTCCAAGAGGTGACCCCGGTCAGTGTCCCCGACCCCCACGCCAACTCTGAACCCTCCCGTCGGGCAGCCCCTCTCCATGTTCCCCAGGGTCTCAGGCTGAGTCGCACCCGCCCCCCCCGCCTCCCCAGGGTGCTGGTAGCTTCTTCTCCTTGCTGGGCACCAACCTGCCCGCCCTGCGGCTGGACCGGCCCCTGGACTTCTACAAGTGGCAGAACATGAGCCTCCTGCTGCTGGTGCGGGTGAGCAGGCCGGGACACCCCCCCGCTGCCCCCAGCCCCCGCTCGCAGGCCTGACCCCCGCTGCGCTCCCACAGGACACACAGGAGGAGAACGCCCAGCCCAGCCACACAGCCACGGCCACCCTGGTCCTGGACGTGCGGCCCGCCGACCTCCGGCCCCCCTGGTTCCTGCCCTGCGCCTATTCAGACCTTTACGTCTGCATCAACGCCGAGTACCAGGGGGCCATCCCCACAGGCCACAGACTGGTACTGGGGGTGGGGGGGCGGGGGGTGTGTGGGCTTGGGGCCCTGCGGCCGGGCCAGAACCCCTGGGGACCCGCTGAAGTGGGCCGCCCGCCACAAGAGGCACCCCAAGGCGCCGGGGGCAGCGGGGCAGACGCGGGCTCTAGGCCCCCATGGTACCGAGCACGTGTACCGAGTGCAGCCTCGGTGTGACTGCTCCCTGTCCCTCCTGGGGCCGCCATCGCTCAGATCAATCCGAGGTCTTTGCACAAATTCACCCCCACGGGGCGTGCTCAGCAGCCGTGTGGGGAACGGGGGCTGCGCTGGGCCCCGCTCAGCGGCCCCAGGTGTCTCCCCTGTCCCTGCTCCTGCAGCCAGCCCCCCTTGTCCTGCGTCCCGGGCCCATCTATGCCGTGGACGGGGATCGGGGCGTCAACCAGCGTGTCCTCTACAGCATCGTGACAGGTGAGTGCACGCTGGAGCCCTGCCTCTGCATCCTGGACCTGGGGGGACTTGCCCGTGGGCAGAGCCAGCGGGGGCCCCAGACCTCAGACCCCTGGACGGAGCGAGAGGCCTCACCTCCCCCCATCTTCGCAGGACAAGACGACGGCACATTTGCCATCGACGCCAACTCGGGCAACCTCACCATGACCAGGAGCGTCCCCAGCCCAAAGACCTTCACGCTGCTGGTCAAGGTGGGCGCCCTGGCCAGGCCTCCATGGGGCCGGGGCTTTGAGGACCTGCTTGTCGCTGAGGCCTCCCCCACCCCCAGGGTGAGCAGTCAGACGGCGCCCGCTACTCGGTGACCTGGGTCACGATCGAGGCCCGAAGTGCCACTGGCAGCGTGCCCCAGTTCCTGCAGAGCCGCTACTATGGCACCGTGGCGCTCAACTCTGCAGTGGGCGTGGAGGTCCGAGACACAGCCAGCCCCTCCCTGCCTCTGAGGGTCTCGGCTCAGGACCCCGACTTTCCGGTAGGCACCAGGCCCTCTGTGGGGGGGGAGTCGGGGGGCAGCCTGGGCCCAGGGCTCACTGCGCAGTGTCCAGGACCTCAACTCCGCCATCACGTATCGCATCACCAATAACACCGACTTCCGGATGGATGGCGAGATCGTGCGGACCGCCGCCCAGCTGACCCAAGAGGGGGTCTCCTATGCAGAGGTAAGGGTGGGGGGCACCCCCAAGGGGGGACGACGGCGGGGCCTGTGAGGGACCAGCCCCGCTTCTGCTCCAGGTTGAGGCCATGAACACCGTGACCGCAGGCACCGCCCGCTCGGTGCTGGAGATACAGGTGCTGGAGCCGCAGGGACCCGCCCCCACAGGTGAGCCCGGCTGCTCACCCCGGCGGGGGGCGGGGGCTCCCCGGGGCGGGCGCGCTGGACAGAGGCAAGCCCGGATCCTGTCCCTGGCCCCCCAGGTTCATCAGGGCCCCCAGAAACCCCCACACCCCCAGGGGCTGGAGGAACCACCAGCCTCTCGAGCAGCACTGCCTCAGAAGCCCCCAGGCCCCCGGGGCCCTCCCAGGGACCCTCTACGACCAGCTCTGGGGGGGGCGCTGGCCCACATCCCCCCACAACCACAACTCTGAGGCCACCAGCCTCATCTACGCCCGGGGGGCCCCCCAGTGTGGGAACCAGCACCTCCCTCCCATCAGCCTCACCCAGCGGGGGCTCAACACCAACACTGGAGCCAGGAACCTCTCAGCCGCTGGCCCCTGACCCCAGCAGGACCCCCCAGCCCTCAGGTAGCACCTCCCACTTGCCCTAGTCGCCCTCGGGGTGGTCCTGGGGGTCCTGGTAGGGCAGAGTCTGCCTGGGGTGGCCCAGCACGACCACGCTGACCGTGAAATCCTGAGACAGCCTGCTCTGGGCCGGGCAGGCACAGGCCCCGGGTGCCCCTGACTAGGCAGGCCGGGGAAGGTGTCCGGAGCATGGGGCAGGAGCCAGATTCGGGGTCCGGGGGACCCCGCGATTCCAGGCCTTCTGTGTACCGGCCCCAGCACTGCCTTCATGGCCTTCCAGGGTGCCGGACCCCTGGCTTCCACTGGGAGCTGGTGGGCACTGACGCCCGCCCGCCCGCCCTGCCTCCTGCAGCACGGCCTCCCCGACGGCCCCTGGGAGCAGCCAGCTCCTCGGTCGGGGGGTGAGTAGTGCCCTTCCCCGGAGCCTCAGCTGTCACGTCAGGGGGTGCAGAGCCTGGGGTGGGTGGTGGGGGTGCCGGGTGCCCGCAGTAGCCGGTGGCCTTGCCAGCAGGACCGGCCCAGAGCCAAGCTGAGGACCGGCGCTTCTCTGCGGTGGACATGGCGGCCCTGGGCGGGGTGCTGGGCGCGCTGCTGCTCCTGGCTCTGATCGCCCTCGTTATCCTGGGCCACAAGCAGTTCGGCAGGCGGCTCAAGTGCTGCTCCAGAAAAGCCCTGGTGAGGCCTGAGCGGGTGGGGGCAGCACCGAGGGCCCACGGGGGAGGGCAGGAGGGGGGGCCGGGCGGTCGTCCCAGCCCACGGAGTGTGGAGGCGGACACGGCAAGGAAAGGAAGGACCAGCCCGCGGCCCTGTCCCCCAGGACGGCTCCGGGGACAGTCCCAGCCCCAGCCGGGCCGGGGCCTGGGTGATGCCCTGATCGTCCCGTCTCCCCGCCAGGACCACCAGGCGCTCGCCTTCGACAACCAGGCCTTCTCGGACCCCCAAGAGGCCAACTGGGCGCCGGCTCCGCGCGCCTCCCCCGGCCCCACGCGGGCGGGGCCCCCCGAGCCCCCCGAGCCCACGCCCCAAGAGGCCTCTGGCTCCGCAGCCGCGGGCCCTGCCCCCGGCGCCCCCGAGGCGGCCCGGGATGGAGGCAGCCCCGCCGCCGTGAGGTCCATCCTGACCAAGGAGCGGCGGCCCGACGAGGGCGGCTACAAGGCCGTGTGGTTCGGGGAGGACATCGGGGCCGAGGCCGACGTGGTGGTCCTCAACGCGCCCGCCCCCGACGCGGCCCGCGCCCCCGACTCGGGCAGCGAGCACAGCGGCGACGGGGACGACGAGGACGGGGAGCCCGGCGGGGGCTCCACCTACGTCTAGCCCGGCGCCCCCCGCCCCCCGCGCAAAATAAAGGCACGGTGTCCAAGCTCTGCTGCGCCAGGGTGCCCAGAGCCGCCGCCGGAGGGGAAGGCGTGGCCTATGCGTCCCCTCCCCCGCCCCTCCCCCCGCCCCCCGCAGCTCTGCGTCCCGCTTCCCGTAAACCACCTGCCGCCTCGGGGCTTCCCGGGCTGGAGCCAGCTGGCGGCCCAAGTTCCTCTCCCGGTGTGACCGCGGCCGCACCCTGCGCGGCGGGGGCACCCCTTCTTTGCCTGGGGGCTGAGGGGCCCCCCTCGGGAACACTACTCTGGAGGGCGAGGTCCCGGGCCTGCGGGGCGCAGCGGCCGCAGCGGGGACAGAACCCCTCTGGGGGCCTCCTCAGGGGGGGACCTCCCTGACCCTCGTGGGCCCTCCGCGCTTTTCCTGATGAAAAGGCATCCCCAATGCCGTTCCAAATGTCTTATTCTTAGGGACATGTGAATGTTCTTGTCTGGATAATTCTCATTAAGAATCCAAAAGCTGGGCAGCCCCCGTGGCGCAGCGGTTTAGCGCCGCCTGCAGCCCAGGGCGTGACCATGGAGACCCGGGATCGAGTCCCACATCGGGCTCCCCGCATGGAGCCTGCTTCTCCCTCTGCCTGTGTCTCTGCCTCTCTTTGTGTCTCTATGAATAAATAAATAAAATCTTAAAAAATCGAAAAGCCACCGAGTGGGGGGGGCGCCTGGCTGGTTCTTCGGTTCCCTGGGGACAGTGGATTTCTGCTCAGGTCGTGATGTCAGGGTCCCAGGATCCAGCCGGGGTGGGGGTGGGGGTGGGGTCCGCACTCAGCGGGAAGTCTTCTAGGGGACCCTCTCCCTCTGCCTGCCCCCGCCCCCCAGTCTGCAGCTGTCTTTCAAATAAATGTCTTAAAAAAATAATCAAAAAAAACCCCAAGAGGCGGCCTAGATGGCCGAGTTGGTTGAGCATCCCACTCTGATCTCAGCTGTTTTTTTCTTTTTTTTTTTTTTTTTAATTCATCAGAGACCCAGAAAGACGCAGAGACATGGGCAGGAGGAGAAGCAGGCTCCCCGCGGGGAGCCCGATGCGGGACTCGATTCCGGGCCCCGGGGTCACGCCCGGAGTCCGGGGCACTCCCGTCTGTGGACCGGCCAGTGGGCTCCACTCTGGGCCCCCTCTACTTAACACTAAAAGAGAACCTGAACTATAGGGCTGCCACTTGCCCCACGCCCTCCTTCAACACCCACTTTCCTGGGAAAAAGGAAGAGCCTGGTTCTGTGTGGGGTCTTCAGCTGAGGCCCGGGTTGGTTGCCAGGGGCCCCCTGCCCCGTCCCGCCTCTGTGGGGGCGGGGTGCTCCTTGAGGCCCTCCCGCCGCCCCTGCACCGCCCGGCCCGGCCCGCACTCCGCAGCCTGCGCTGCCGTCAACACACGTGGGAACCTTCCGCCGCAGCGCTAGTCGGCTGCACCGGCGGCCGCGGCCCGCCCCCGGCTCGCCCCCGCCCCACCCCCGGCCCGCCCCCCGCCGGCCTCATAAAGGCGCGGGTCCCCAGCCCCACGGCGAGACGCACCTCCCCGCCCGGAGCCCCGCCGCGCAGGTGCTCGGAGGCCCGGCGCGTGCAGCGCGGGAGCAGCCCGGGCGGCGACGGGCCCGCGGAGCCGGGGCGGGCCCGAGGACAGGGGTCGCAGCGCCGGGGCCCCGGGGCGCGAGCGCGGAGGCCTCCCCGCGGCTTAGGTTTCGCTTTCCCGGGCGCGCGCGGTTTCGCTTTCCCGCCCCCGGGCACGCCCGCGCAGGCGTCGGTGCCGCTGTGGTCCCCGCGGGCCCCGCCAGCGCCCTCCCGCCCGGGCCGCGCCGCCCGCACCTGTGCTCACAGCAGCGCCGCCGCGGCCGGAACCGCACACCCGCAGCAGCCCGCCGCCCGCCGCCCGCCGCCCGGGCCATGGCCGTGCCCGCGGACAGGTGAGCGCCCGCCCGCCGCCGGGGTGCGTGGCCACCGGCCTCGCCCGCACCCTGACTGCCGGCCGCCGCCCGCAGGGGGGCCCCGCGCCCGCTCTTCGCAGACTGGCTCCTGGGGGAGGTGAGCAGCGGCCGCTACGAGGGCCTGCGGTGGCTGGACGCCGGCCGCACCCGCTTCCGCGTGCCCTGGAAGCACTTCGCGCGCAAGGACCTGGGGGAGGCCGACGCCCTCATCTTCAAGGTGGGCCGCGGCCCGGCGGGCAGGGGGGCTGCGGCCGGGCGGGCCCCAGGCTCACACCTTCCACCCCTCCCCAGGCCTGGGCGGTGGCCCGAGGCAGGTGGCCGCCCGGCGGCGGCCGTGACCAGCTGGCCTGCGAGGCCGCACTCCGCGCCGGCTGGAAAACCAACTTCCGCTGTGCCCTGCGCAGCACCCAGCGCTTTGTGATGCTCCAAGACAACTCCGGGGACCCCACTGACCCACATAAAGTGTACGCACTGAGCTCCGAGCCGGGGTGCAGAGGTGAGGAACCCCACGGCAGGGCCGCCGTAGGGGAGCCGGGCGCACAGGCCCGACACGGTGCGGCGAGGGCGCTGGGACCTCGCCCTGTACCGGAGCACATCCCTGGGGCAGGCTCGGGGTTTTGAGACAGACCTGAGAGAGGCAGGTGCCAGGTGGTTGGGGACGGGGGGGGGGGGGGGGGGGGGGAGCTGACTGGGCCTGCTGGGGTGGATTAGTGGTGGAGCCACCCTGCTCTGAGGGCCTACCCAAGGACACATCATGTCCACTGCAGTCTCACCCCATTCTCCCTCAGGAGCTGCGGCGATTAACCATGGGGAGAAGGCGGGTGAAGACACCCCACCACTGATGGTAAGCCGGTTCTGCCCCCGGTGCTCGTGTTCCCAGGTGGGGGCTGCCCTCCTTCCTGGGCTGGGGAGCTGCTTATGCTGGCCCTGTCTTCCCTGCAGGGTGGGCTCCCTAGGCCATGCCTGGGAGGAGATGCTGGCCAGAGGCTGGGGCACAGTCTGAGCCCTGAGCCCTGTGCCCCATGCGCCCCTTTGGGCCAAGCTGGCAATGCCGAGGATCTCTTGCTCCAGGCCCTACAGCAGAGCTGCCTGGAGGACCATTTGCTGGAAGCTGCATGGGGAGTGGATGCAATCACTCCAGGCACTCCTGGTGAGGCCGGCCAGATGGGGATGCTCTGCCTTGCAGGGCTCTGTGTGTGGGGGGGGGGGGGGCGGGGGGGGGGAGGAGCAGGGAGGACAGCACGGTCCTCGTGGAGAGGGAGGAGGATGTGCAGTAGAGGTGGTGCGAGCCACAGCTGTGCCCATTGTCGTGCTGCTCAGGCCCAGAGCTCCCTGACATGGAGCCATACCAGCCACGGGCAGCAGAGATGGCCCCAAGCCCTGAGCCCCAGGTCCTGCACCAGGCCCGGATGACAGGTGAGAGGAGCCCATGGGAGTGTGAAGGACGGAGGGCTTGGGGGGCCAGGTGCCAGTCAAGCCCTCCTTTCCTTCCAGATACAGGCCCAGCCTCGGAGCCGTGGCAGCCCCCCCAAGAGGTGGAGCCTTGCGCCCCAGTGGCAGGGGAGCAGGTCCTGGCCAGGCCCGGCTGCTCACAGCCAGGACTGCAGGCAGAGCTCAGGGCCCTGGATGTGACCATCATGTACAAGGGCCGCACGGTGCTGCAAGAGGTGGTGTGGCATCCAAGCTTTGTGCTCCTGTACGGGCCCCCCAGCCTGGCCACCAGGGCCACTGAGCCCCACTGCGTGGCCTTCCCAAGCCCGGCCAAGCTCGCGGACCAGAAGCAGCTTCACTACACAGAGAAGCTGCTGCAGCACGTGGCCCCTGGCCTGCAGCTGGAGTTACGGGGGCCGGGGCTATGGGCCCGGCGCCTGGGCAAATGCAAGGTCTACTGGGAGGTGGGAGGGCCCCTGGGCTCGGCCAGCCCCTCCACAGCCCCCCGCCTGCTGCAGAGGAACCAGGACACCCCCATCTTCGACTTCAGCACGTTCTTCCGAGGTCAGTGACGTGCCTATCCGGGGGCCGATGCTGCCCCACCCCCTCCCGTCCCACCGGGCCCTGCTCACCAGGTCCTGTCCTGCAGAGATGGCCGAGTTCCGGGCTCGCCGGCGTCGGGGCTCCCCATACTACACCATCTACCTGGGCTTTGGGCAGGACCTGTCGGCTGGAAGGCCCAAGGAGAAGAGCCTGGTCCTGGTGAAGGTGAGGCATGGGGTCCTGTGGGAAGGCTGTGCGCAGTGCCCAGCCAGCCTGCCGACAACCTCCCCCCCACTCCCCCCCCCCCAGCTGGAGCCACGGCTGTGCCGGGCGCACCTGGAGTACGTGCAGCGAGAAGGGGTGTCCTCCCTGGACAGCAGCAGCCTCGGCCTCTGCCTGTCCAGCTCCAACAGCCTCTACGAGGACCTGGAACACTTCCTCATGGAGGTAGAGCCACCTGCCTGAGCGCCGGGCCGCTCTCCCAGCCAATAAAAAGGACTTGAACCGATGCGTGGTGTCCTGACCAGGGGTGGGCGCTCAGAGGGCAGCACAGACTGAGGCTCACCCTACTTCCCTGGGGCCCGGGGAGGGACGCCACCACACTTGCATGCACTCCCACTCAGGCCTCCCGTGCAACCCGCTCTCCTCTGTCTTCACCATGAAGAAACAGGCCACACGCTTTAGAGCCAACAAACTCTACTCAAAGAATACAAAACGCTCTGGGGACAGCAGGTGTTTGCTCCTGGCAGGTGTGCTGGGGGGTGGGCACCACAAGCGGCCGACCCAGCTGTGCGCAGGGCCCCGCCTTCCAATCCAAGCACTGCGCTGCCTGCTGGGAGGCAGCACACACGAGCGTTCTTTACAGCCACGACAGCGAAGCCGGGAGTGGCCTTCCCTTATTACACAGGGCAAGACATCGGGCACCTGTGAGGGGAGTCGGGGGCTCCTTCCACCCCCCAGGCCCCTCCCGATCGCCAGAGGCTTCACCTTTCAAGTACTGAGTCAATCAACAAGTTTCTAAAGATAATCCATTTTTGATAAATTAGAACACAATGGAAACAGTGTGTATCTATAATATACATATAAAAAAGTCCAGTTTTAAACTGTGAGCAGGCCCAGTGCACAGAGCACGTGTGATCACAGAACCCTGAATGCAGGAGTGCTGGCTGGGTGTCTTCAGAGTTTTCTGCTTCTGCCACTCCCAACAGAATTGCTTGGGGACGGGGGCCATCGCCCCCCGCTCTCCCTGCCCTCAGCTCTCAGGGCCCTGGGCGGGCGCCTCCTCGCCAGCCTCGGCCCTGCGGTGCCTGCGCATGTGTCTGTATTTGTCCACATAGGCCTTGACCAGGTTGCCCACCTTCACGGGGTTGATCTCCCCGCTCTTGCTGTGGCATATCTGGGGGGAGAGGAGAGGCACAGATGACCCACACATCCCCACAGGGACCACAGGGCACAGAGCCCGACATCCCCCGCTGTGCCTGCCTCGCACAGCGGCTGAGGGTTCGTCTCCCAGCTGGAGACTGTGGCCCACGAGCCATGGATTTGGCCCTGACGCCCTGGGCCTGAGAACCGTCGGTGTCTCGGGCTCCTGCTTTCCCACCTGCAAGCATGGTGCGTTACGTACCTTCTGTTACTTCGCCCACAGAACAAGCAACAAAGCGCGGTCCCGTCCCCTCCCAAACTCCAGTGCTTACCTTTCCCGAGCACCTATGAGCTACTGGGACAGGAAGACAGAAGTGGCCTCTGGCTGCAGCCAGGACGTGACCATGATGCCCCGGCCCCCGCCCTGCCCACCCACACCCACCTTCTGTACCGCCTTGCGGAGGATGTCCTTGTACTCGTCCTTCGTCACCTCCCTCTTCTGGTAGAAGGGCTTGATGGCCAGCTTCACTTCCTCCACTGCCCGCTCCTGCATGTGCAGCTTCTTCATGTACTGAGAGCAAGGACACACGTGTGTGACCGCCCCGCCTGCACACAGGGCTGCACACGGCCTGGCCCCGAGCGGGGAGGGCCTGGACTCACCTCCTCATTCTTGGCCTTCTCTGCGGCAGGCCTGGGAGCGGCCGTCCTCTCCTCGGAGTTGCTGGCACCAGTGGAGTGGCCGGCTGGCTCCGAGGCCGTGGCCAGGGAGGTGGGCACGGGGGCCGGGCTCTGTGCAACCCCACAGCTGGCCAGGGGCAGGCTCCCCTGCAGGATGAACTGCACTGTGGGCTGGCTGGCCGGTGCGTAGGGTGGGAGGCTCACGGGCAGAGCTGGGGCGGGAGGCAGGTTGGACGTATAAACCTGGACAAAAACACAGACAGCTTAGGGCGGCGCTCCCGCTCCCGGCCCCACAGCAGGAGCAGCCCTGGCCAGAGAGGAAAGTCCCTCAGCCCCAGCCTGGCACAGCCCGTGTGGCCGGGCGCCAGACCACGTCCCTCCAGCCCAGGCACCCACCTGAGAGGGCTCAGCGTCAGGGAAGCCAGACTCTGGAAGCGCATAGCCGGGGGGAGGGGGCTCAGAGAAGGATGTCTGCTGGAAGCCCACCGAGGGGCCCATGTCCTCTGCTTCCCAGACCCCTTCCCGGGGCTTCTGAGGCCTGTGAAGCGGCGTCCCTGAGGGCCAACACAGGGGAGGTGGGTGCTCTGTGGCCACTCTGGGCCAGAAGCTGCTTCCTGGCTGAAAATTCCAGAGGAGCATCCCAGCAGCAAGGACCACAGGCCAGGCTGCAGCCACTACCCTGCCTCACGGCCTACGCTACCTCCCAGAGAGAAGACCCCCCAGCGGTCACCTGGGGCCATCCTCACACCCCCCCAGTCCACTGGCCCCCCAAGTGCCCGCCGTAGCCCCCTACTCACGCAGGCCTCGGTCCTCGGCAGGGGCGCTGCTCTCCGCGTCCTGGAGGTTCCAGGTGACTCTCTTCACCAGGGCTTTGGCCCGCAGCAAGGGGGTCTGCGAGGGGCCTTCCTCCTTTCCCACGGGCACCCCGCCCACAGCCTGGCTCCCCAGGGCGCTGGGCACTGAGCCGGCCCCAGCTGCATCCTGCTGGAGCAGGGGCTTCTCGTCGGGGCCCTGCGCCTGGGGCGGGGGCTGTGCGGCATCTTCGCCATGGATCAGGGACACCTCCCGTCGGATGACAGCCACGGCCAGGCTGGCGTCCTGCTGCTGGCTGGCGGGCGGCACGGCAGGGTTGGGTGGGAAGTCTCGCTCTGGGGAGGAGTCCGTGCTCTCCGGGGAGGGCGGGGAGCTCATGTCATCAAGCTGCATGAGGAAGACTTCGCTTGAAAAATCCTCAAAGATGTGCCCCGCCTCCACAGAGTCACCGTAATCAAGGTCCTCGGGCGGACACTCAGCTGGGACCTCCACAGCCACCTTGTGAGTCTCAGCCCCCGCCGGTGAGGCATCTGCTCCCACTGAGGCCGGTGGCCTGGCTGGCTGCTCCCTGTCAGGCTTCTGCTCCTCCTGGGGAGCAGCTGCCAACTTCCTCTCCGGGGAACGAGGCCTTGGCCGCTTCTCATGGGAACGAGGCCGCTGGTGCTCCCGGGACCTGTGCTCCGTGCTTGGCGACCTCGGTGACCTGGACCTCCGCTTCCTCCTCTCGTGGGAGCCCCACCTGATGCGGGGCCGCTCCCGGCTCCTCTCCCTCGGGTGCCGGTGTCTCCGGGCTCTGTCCAGGCTGCTGGCGGGTGAGCACTCCCTCCCCCGAGACCTGGACCCCGACCGCCTCCGCTTCCTTCTCCTGCTCTCCCTGCGTTCATGGGACGAGCTCCCCGGGCTGCCTGAGCGGGACCTGGACCTCCGCCGGCCGTGACCCCAGGAGTCCCTCTTCCTCCTCCTGCCCTCCTCCTTCGCCTTCTTCCGCTTAGCTCGCTCGTGGCTGCTGGAGTGGTCACTAGAAGACCTCCGGCCCCGGGACTTGGTCTGCTGCCTCTTGGGGTGGTCCTCCCCCACCGGTGGAGACACGGACCGTGAGCTCCTGTCCCCAGAGCGGGAGCCCGAGTGGGAGCCCGAGCGGGTCCTCCGGTGCTCCCTGGCAGAGGCCCGCTTCCTCTTGGCTTTCTTCCTGCCACGGGAGCTGGACGTGGAGCGGGAGCAAGACGGGGACCTGAGCTCCACGATTCTGTGGGTGGTTGTCTGTGGCGCGTCCGGGCTGGGTGGGGCCTCTGGCTCTGCCACAGTCACGCAGGTCACTGTCCGCTCCTCGGAGCCAAAGAAAGTACTGCAGGGTAGCTGGTCCTTGTCCTCCCACGGCTCGGATGGGGACGGCCTCTGCGCCCGGGAGGCCGAGCCCCGGCCCTCAGCAGCCCCCTGGCCCAGCCCCTCTCGCTTCAGGTCGGAGGCCTCCTCGGGAGCCCCCTCGCCCCGGAGCTCGAGCACACCGGAAGAAGGCCTCCTCGGGGGCTCGGGCTCGGCCCCGAAGACTGTCTCCACTGTGTAGGAGGTTACACAGCGCACAGTCTGCAATGTTGGGGCCTTTGGGCTGTTGATGGAGATGGTGCGAGTGATCTCGGAGGGTAGGAGACCAGAGCCCAGGCGCTCGGGGCTGCTGCCGGCAGAACTGGAGTCGGAGCCTGTAGGGTCAAAAGGGTCGTAGATCTCACTCTTGAGCTGTTTGGTCTTCCTGATGGAGAAGAGGGGCGAGGGGTTCTCTTTCCTCTGCACCTTGTTGTCGACAGGCCGGAATGTGTTACAAAAGCCAGGGTTGGAGAGTCTCCCGGAATGCGCGGTGTTCCCAGGAATATTGATCCTGAAGCTCTCGAACGTCGAGCTGACACCCTTCCCCTTCGAGGGCCCCAGGGAGGCGGGGGACTGGGAGCCGCCCCCTGAGTGTGGCCGGGGCTCTTGTGGGCCCCTGCTGCTGGGCTCGCCCTCTGCTCGGGCACCATGGCCAGGCTGGCCAGGGCCCTCCCTGCCCGTGAGGCGGCTGATGCAGGAGCTGGGGATCTCGACGCGCTGCTCACTGGTGGGGGCCGCATCCGACCGTCTGCCGCCACAGTCCTCCCTTCTGACCTTTGGTATTCTGGGTAGCTCAGATATGTCAGGCCTCCTGGGAGCTGGCTTCAGGGCCTGGCCCAGCAGCGCACCAGCCGGCGGCAAGTGAGAGCAGCTACCAGAGATCTTGGAGGGTGTGGCGCTGGCGGGCAGAGTGGGCCTGTCGCCATCACATCGGGGGTCGTCCCTCTGCTTTAGGCCAGGCCCACGCACGCCTGATGGGTTCTGAGCCTGACTTGACGGAGGGGTTACCGACGAGTCCAGTTTCACGGTCGCCCCTGTTGAGAGCACAGGGACACGGGAAGGTGCGGGCCCACTGCGACAGCTCAGCCCCATGCTCTGCAACCCGCTTCCCGCGCACGGGGCTCTAGGCTGCAGGCAGGCCCTGGGCCCAGGGTGCTTGCCCCCTTGCGATGAGCCGCCTGTGCTCTTGCCTGCGCTCCGCGGGAACGAAACAGGTGCTGAAAGACAAAAGGGTGAGTGGCCATCAGTCCCCACCGGCTCCTTTATGACACACAGTCCGTGGTTCGGCCCAGATCACAATGGCCTTCTCCTGCTTATTCCCGGGGTGCCTGGGTGGCTGTGTGTGTGTGGAGCATCTACTTTAGCTCGGGTCATGACCTCAAGCCCCCTGTTGGGCTCCCTGCTCAGCAGTGAGTGTGCTTCTGCTCTCCCTCCCCCCTGCCCCCTCTCCCTGCTCATATGTACATTCTCTCTCAAATAAATAAAATCTTAAGAAGAAAAGCTATAGGGACACCCGGGTGGCTCAGTGGTTGAGCGTCTGCCCTCGGCCCAGGGCATGGCCCTGCGGTCCTGGAATCAAGTCCCACATCGGGCTCCCTGCATGGGGCCTGCTTCTCCCTCTGTGTCTCTGCCTCTTTCTCTGTGTCTCATGAATGAATGAATAAAATCTTAAAAAAAAAAAAAAAAAAAAAGTAAACAAATGCCCATTTCCACTTGCTCTTTGAGCTAGACCTCTGAGCACCTGGGGGCAGCACTCAGGTCTCACCTGCAGGCAGTCTCACATGACACCGTGGGGGTTTTTACTTTCTCTTAGCCTCACAGCCATGCCCTATGGCCATGCAAAACACCCCCGCCACTTACAGACGCTTGTCACAAAGGGGCACAGCCTGCCCGCCCTCCGTGTCAGGTCCGCCGGCGGGCGCAGGGACCTCACCATCACCTAAACCATCACCCTGCAACCTCTGTTCAGAAGAGGATGGAAAACTAACAAAGAACTGAGAAAATCCTGCCCCTTCACGTACGTTTTGAGCAGAGGATTCATCTTAGCTCTGCAACGGTCTCATCCACCGCTTGCTCAGACACAAGGAGAACCAAAGGGTCACGTGACCCTCTCAGTTCCCAGAGCGCCAAGGCACAGAGGGCTCCCCGTGGACACTGCTGGCTCCGTGCAATGGCCACCTCACCTGCTCTCTTGGCGCTGAGAGAGCCGTCCCGATGGATGATGATGTCGGCGCCGTTCATCATGAGGAGGCTCTGGCCCGAAAGGATACTCCCCACCAGGTCAGGGACCGGGGCCTCATCCACTTCTGGCTCAGGCGCCGCAGCAGGAACACTCCTCCTGTGGGTACAGACCCATGGCTGCCTCCCCATGCCCAGGACCCTCAAGCCAGGCAGGTGCACCCTCCCCCCAGCTGCCACACGTGGAAGAGGCAGCCTGCCGGGGCCCTGCATGCAGAGGACATCAGACCCACCCAGCAGCTCTAAAAAAGAAAAGAAAAGCAGGGTGTTTGGAGATGAAGTCATCCGATGCTTCTGGCCCCAACTGCCACCAACAGGCACCCTATTGACCAGTTCCATTGGTTTGTTTTGTTGGATGGGTGAACAGAAGAAAACAGTCCAGCCTGGGGCGGCAGCACGGACAGCAGCTCTGTGGCCAAGGTGGGCACATGGAGGTGGCCCAAGCACCTACGGCCACTGGCCCCCAGCTCAGCCCAGGCAGGCTCTGGCTGGCCATGCATCCTGGTGCCCTGGACTTCAGCACACGCCCCAGAACAGGCAGGGTGAACACGCAGGGTGCCAGGCCCATATGGAGCCCCGCTGGCTCCACCCCAGGACCATGGTCCCCGCCAGCACATACCTGGAGAGCCCCATGGCCACAGGCCTGGCCACGGGCCGGTGAGAACGCAGTGCTGACTGGGACAGAACCCTCCTCTTGGCGCTCAAAGGGGAAGCAGGGTTTGTAGACTGGTCCTCACTGCTGGAGAAAGCACAGAGCCCACAGGAACGGTGACCCCACAGTGGAGGCCCAGGGAGACCCCGGCCCCTCCTCAGCTCTACTCGGGGCAGCACTTGTGCCCTAGCCCAACACGGCTTCTACCCAAGCCTCTGAGTGGGCGCAGGGCAAGGGCGGGCGGATGTGCACAACAGGGCTTCTCCACGTTGGCAGGTGTGGAGAGTTCCCTCCTCACCCCACCTGAAGGAATCTGAAAAGGAGTCGAGTCCTTCCCCTCATTTTATAAATACAATATCTGAGGCCCACTGCCCATGAAGGAAGGAGGGAGGGAAGGAAGGAAGGAGGGAGGGAAGGGGGGAAGAAAGGGGAGAGGGAGGGAAGGGGAGAGGAGGGAGGGGAGTCCCCCTGCAGGGCAGTCTCCGTTACCTGTCAAAGGGGTCCAGCTCATAAGGGTCTCCAAAGAGCGACAGAGAGGCCGCTCCGATGTCCGCACGCATCAGCCCCAGAGAGGGCTCCGCCGGCTTGTGCACAGAGGGGATGCAGCCTCCGCAGGCCGGACCCCGGAGGCCCAGTGTCCGTGCGATACGGGAGCGAGCTGTGGCTTCATTCTGAACCAAAGTCATAAAAGGAAAGGAATGATAAGAAAGACGGGACCTGAAGGCTCTAGAAACACGGCTGAGTAAATGCCACACCAGAGCCGCAGGGCTTGGCCTGTAGCAACGATGACACTCCACGGGTCCTTATACAGTCCAACATCCCCCCGCGCAGCACACCACCACCTGCAGGAACTTTTTGTTACCAGGTGGTCTGTTTTCTACAAAAATTCACAAGCAGCGAACAAACCATTCAAGGGATGACTGATTTGACAGGTGTTTTAAAAACCACCCGAGGGGCAGGGCTGAGGGGACAGCACTCCCACATGTGTGCGCTCGGGGCCATAGTCCCTGGACACCCTGGCAGGGGAAATGGCGACACACAGCCAAGCCCAGGATCAGGCTCGGGCATGAAGGGTCCACACAGCGGGACGTGGCCAGTGTGCCACCCACACCCACGTGTGGCCACAGCTTTGGCTTCTTGTCCCTCCAGGAAGTCCGACTGAATGAACCACCAGAGCAGCTGTTCACATGCTCCATTTAGACACAGGGAGGGGCGCCTGCGTGGTTAGTGCCTGCGTCTTGGCTTCGGCCCAGGTCATGATCTTGGGGGTCCTGGGATCGAGCCCCACGTCGGGTTCTCTGCTTCTCCCTGTGCCTGTGTCCCTCCCCCTACTCCCGTGAGCTCTCACTCGCTCTCTCAAACAGAAATCCTTAAAAAAAAACAAGACAAAACCTGAGTACAGGTTTCCGTAAGCGTACAGTACGTTCATCAGCCAACGGCAATGATCTGAGCGTGAATCCACGTACAGACGCAGCAAGCACCTGAATGACGGCCACAACAGAGTATCTTAGGTTTCGTGTACTAAAGTGATGTCAGCGTCCAGCCCGGTAGTTGCAGGGAGGACAATCCTTCAGAGCAGGGACACGCAGCGCGGGCTGCACGCACACAGAGGGGCCCGCTCTCAAAGCCTGCTTGTGAGGAACTAGAGGACAAGGAGCCCACGGGTGACCCACTCGAGTCACCTCGGCCAGGACAAGACTGGTCTGGCCGAAAACCCGGCCGCACACCCAGCCGGCGTTCCCCTCTCGAAGCCCCCAGCTCCCAGCGGCTCCACACTCCAGCTAACAATCCACTGGCCTCCCCAGCCAGCTGGTGGCCCCGGCCCTGCCGCCCTCACACCCCCTGGGCGGCCTGCCCTCTGTGCCCCACAGGGCCCACCCTGGGGTTCCAGGAGTTGTACACAAGCCCCGGGCCATCAAGCTGCTGGAAAGGTTCCTGGACGACCTCTTGGCTAGCCCCAGCTTTAATCTGTGCTGCAGAAATGTTCATTTTTCAGAAAGGTGGGTGTTTCTGAGTCCCAGCACCTGCTACGCACGGGAACGACAGCCATAGCAACAACGCCGTCCGAGCCTACCTTTGACTTGTTCCCCTTTCTCTTCTTCACGCGGCCCTGGCGTTTCTTAGACCTCGCCCCAGAGCTCCTGCTCTTCACAGATGACCTGGGCTGCGCTTTCCTTCTTCCTGATGCTTTCTTCCGTCTTCCTGCAAAGAGCACCCTGGGAGTCTGTGCTTCGCCGGGAACCGGAGGCCCCCGCCCCTGCACGTCCCACTCACGCACGTGCCGCACCCGCCGGGCCCTGGCGCGTAGACGGCTGTGCGTACTGGCCCGGGGTTTTACATGGAGAAATAAACCATCACCTAAAGCTCCGTGCTTCCCGTGGAGGAGCGAGAGAGGGCAGGCAGTGCAGAGGACACAGGGCGCCTCCGGAGGCCACGGATTACAGACCTGACCTCCGTAACTAGTAAACTAGTGTTTCACGTGGTCACGTAACAAAATTAAATAAAAAACAAACCGCGACAACCCAGAGTAAAATGAAACCACCGGCCCCAGGCCCGCGCCCTCTCGGTCTAACCACAGAGGAGCCCCCAGCAGAGGGGAAACGGTTGCTGCGCATCTCCAGGAACATGTCCCGAAGGGGGGGACGCACAAACCCCTGGGCTCAGAGACACGGGTGGCTCAAGGGGCTCCTCCTCCCAGGACGCTCCCACAGCCCCTGGGCGCCCACAGGCACTTCAGCCTGGAAGGAGGGGTTCCACGGAGCCCCGGTGATCCACCCTCGGGACGCCATCGACACAACGCGTGTAGCAAAGTCCTCGAATTCCTAACCCCGCCAGAGCTCGGGAGCTCTGCACGAGGACTCGACTAGACGTAGTCCAAAGCCCCCGAGGCCTGGGCGGCAGCCAGCACAAGAGGAAAGCCTCCCCTTGCCCTGCCCGAGTCCCCGGGGCGCCGGCTCACAAGCAGGGAGACCAGCAGGTGCCGCACCCCCTCGCAGGCTGCAGGGCTGGGAGGGGCGCCCATGGCGACCTGGTTCCCTGCACAGCCAAGTCACACGGAGACACTTGCCAGGCACCGCTGCCAGCGCAACAGGGATCTCGTTCGGCTCTGGATTCAAATAAACTATTTCTAAAGATTCTATCACATTTATGACACATTTAGAACTTTCAACACTGAGAGGCTATCTCACGGCGCTCAGGAATTCCTATTCTCCTTGTCGGGGGCCGCGGGGGTACTGGGCTTAGGGGGAAGGGAGGAAGATCGCCTCCTTTAGAAACACATCGGAACACGCCGACAGGTGAAAGGACGCAGGCGCCAAGGACGGGCTTCGGACCAACGCGGGGCAGGGCGGGGTGGCAGCGAGGCCGGGCCAGGGCAGGGCGGCTGGGTGCAGGTTCACTACTCGTTTCTCCCAGGCCTCCCAGGGTTGACAGGGGTCTGTAAAAACAATTAAAAATTCACTAGAAAAGCCAAAAAAGGGAATCCCTGGGTGGCTCAGCGGTTCAGCGCCTGCCTTCAGCCCAGGGCGTGACCCCGGGGTCCTGGGATTGAGTCCCACGTCGGGATCCCTGCATGGAGCCTGCTTCTCCCTCTGCCTGTGTCTCTCATAAAGAAATAAATAGGGATCCCTGGGTGGCGCAGCGGTTTGGCGCCTGCCTTTGGCCCAGGGCGCGATCCTGGAGACCCGGGATCGAATCCCACATCGGGCTCCCGGTGCATGGAGCCTGCTTCTCCCTCTGCCTGTGTCTCTGCCTCATTCTCTCTCTCTCTCTCTGTGACTATCACAAATAAATAAAAAAATAAATAAAAAAAATAAATAAATAATTTTTTTTTTTTTTTTTTTTTTAAAGAAAAACCAAAAGAACCTCAAACCAAACCAAAGCCCAAACCAAAAACCCCACCGGGCAAGATGAAGGCGTGACCGGGACAGAATGATGCTCAGCTGCCCGAGCACAGGTAACGGGTGCGGCCGGTCCTCGCTGGGTACATCTTAGGGACAAAAGGAAAACCTTCCGGTCCCACCTCGAACCACAGCACTGGCATCGCCTGAAGCGGATGGCCTGGGGCCGTCTCTGTGCGATGGAGGTGCAGTGAGCAGACACGTGCCAGCACGGAGACCTGGCACTCCTGAGCCGAGACGAGGGGAACAGTGTGAGAGACAGGAAGGAAGGCCCTTCTTATGCCCTTCACACCACATGGGACGGCCAACCAGCGGCAAAGAGCACGCACAGCACAGTCCCACGGACGGAAACATGGGCGCAGGCTGCCCGCGCCGGCACCCCACCAGCAACAGGGCCGGACGGCACCCAGGGCTCGGCAGCAGTGGCAGGGGATGCAGGGCACGGGGACCAGCACTGACCACTCCCGGTGCCGGGGGCCCCGCGGCTCTCGGGCCACTGGGGCAGACAGCCACGCAGCCTGAAGCATGCCTTGAGCCTCCGAGCCCACGGTGTGGTCTTCTCCGACGCCTGCCCGCAAGACCCTGGTACATCCACACCCCGAACATTCGCAGCCACCCAGTAACAGCCCAAACGACCCTCGAGGGAAACTGGAGCAGCAAATTGTGCTGTGCGCGTAACGCGGATATTCCTCAACGATACACGAAGTCCGTCCATCACAGAGACACAACCACAGAGTCCAAAACCACCGCGCTGAGCAAACCCGCGCATCCAAGGTCCTATGAATGTCTCACCACGTGAAGGCTGAAAACAGGCGAAGCTAACATCCAGTGTGAAGAAGGGTGGCGGCCGGGGGGCCAGGGGGCCGGGGCCAGGGTGCAGGCCAGGCGGGGCAAGCGTCATCGCCATTAAGCCTGGATCTGTACCGCCGTCGCTGTAACACCTCAGATCATCACCCACCAAACAGGCGAGCACAAGGCCACAGTGACCTCCCCGGGGTCAGCGAGGGAGGGGCAGGGCCCCCCAAG
The DNA here is from genome assembly GCF_003254725.2 of Canis lupus dingo. Taxonomy (NCBI): domain Eukaryota; kingdom Metazoa; phylum Chordata; class Mammalia; order Carnivora; family Canidae; genus Canis; species Canis lupus. The sequence continues at coordinate 25,587,734 of NC_064260.1, read as the reverse complement.
GCAAGAGCATCTCCAGATGACGATCAGAGCTCCCGCCTCATGCTCCAGGCCGCCGCCGAGCTCGAGCGGGCACCTGTGTGAGCAACTGGACCCACGCCACCCCAGGCCTCTCCCCAGGAGGCACCCACGGACACGAGGCAAGGACGGGACATACAGGAACTAAGCCAGGAAAAGGACAAGTAAGCAGCCAATTCATCACCTGGACAGCACCCGCGCACAAAAGCCCAGAACCAGGGTCCTCCCGCCGCACTGCTGCGTGTAGAGGGAAAAAGGCAGTTTGGCCACAAAGTCTCACGGTCCCTAACCAAGGTCGGGGTGGCCGAGTCGCCCTGACGCGCCTGCAGGGCTGTGGCTGCAGAGACCTCAAGGCCTGCAGCAACGTTCACACGTGCACAGACCAGACCCGCGCGGCCCTTCTGACCCCTGAAAACACCAGCCTGCAGAACCTGCAGGGGCTCTGGGGTGAAGCTCCTGGGGGCCGGGCCACACCTGGGCTTACCTGTTCTCCTCCTGCGCTTGGGGGCCCGGGGCGTCACGGGGCGCTGGTACACGGCAGTGCTCAGACCCGCAGCGACCGCCTCGATGGTCTCATCCAGCAGAGAAGACATGAGGTACCGCGGGACATGCTGCATGGCAAGGAGGGTGCCGTTGGCGGGGCAGCGCCCCCCCCCAGAGCCTTGAGGGACCCCACACTGGCCCCCACCAGGCCACCCATGGGGGCCAGATACCCTCGGGCTGCCAGCAGGCTTAGCGGGTGTCCCCTTCTCGCTTCTCAAAGACAAACCGCAGCAGGCTTCCTGAGGGCGCTCAAGGCCTGGGAGGGCCCCCCAACAACACATTTAGGGCGGGTACGCGGAAGAGGGCCAGGCAGGCCGCGAGGAGCCAGCTGCAGGGCCAGGGCACCGTGCCGGTGCGGAGCAGGGCCACGCAGGGAGATGGACACGGGGTCCACGGGGTCCGAGCCCCCCAGCCAGGTGCTCCGTGCTCTGCGCCTTCCCCTGGCGAGCGCCCTCCCAGTGCTGACAGCAGCCCGTGCTGCTACCGGAAGCAGCGCACGGGCGGTGCAGGCCCACGGGGGGCCGGCAGGCTGGTGTGGGGCAAGCTGGGCCCGGTTCCCTTCACAGCAGCCAGGACGTGGGGCTCGACTGCGCACACGGCTGCCCTCGCACACCGCCCCCTGCTGACCGCCCCCCTCCCCAGAGCCCCTGGGCGGCTCTACAGCTGGGCTGGCGGCCACAGCGCACCCACCTGGATCCTCCTGGCGGTGGAGATCCGATTCCGGTTCACGGTCGCGCGGACCCTCTCGCTCTGCCTCGTCCTGGCAATAGCTCGGGTCCTCCCTGCGTGCGGCCGAAGCCGGCTGGTGGTGGGCACCACGTCAGCCAAGAGCAGGGCCACCTCTTCCTCACTCACAGGACCTGCATCTGCAAAGGACAAAGGTCCTGGACTGAGGAGCGCCCGCCACACCCACACAGCCTTACGGGGTCTCCCGCGAGAACTCTGCTGAGTGCTCCCTGCCTGGGACTGAGGTGGGCCTTACCGGCGTCGGCAGCAGCTCCAGGCGCAGCACATTCTGGACAGAACCACTCATCCACCGGTACCTCCTGGAGAGGAGGGTCTAAACACTCCATGTGGTACCTACGGGAGCCAGAGGGCACACACAGGGTCACTGTACGACCCAGGGCCACCGACGGCCATGCCCGTGGGTCACAGGAGCGTGACACACCTGGCTGCAGACAGATTCGTGTCTCCAAGCCCAGGTGGAAGCCCGGACACCTGAAGTGGCTGCATTTGGAGATGGGATCGCTGGGGGCTGAGGTTACAAGAGGTCGTGAGGGTGGGGCCCTGACCCACAGAGTGGGGTCCTTAGGAGACGGAGGCACCCAGTGCTCCGTCTCCTGGCAGAGAAAAGGCCACGAGCACACAGCAGGAAGGCGCTGCTGGCAGCCCAGAGCGTCTCTCCAGACCTGACCCTGAGGACATGGCGTGGGCTCCGTGTGCATCACACGGGACACATCAGGCTCCAAGTGTTCCCACGTCCTTCCCACAGGGATGCTGGGCAGCTCTGCCCTCCAAAGGGGGCCCCACGGTCCCCGAAGCCTCCACGGGAGGTGTCCTACATGGAGGGACTGAGTTAGGTGGCCATGTGATCCAGGGCAGCTCTGTCCCGTGGGGGACTTGCAGCTGACCGTGGCAGATGTCCTGCACCTGGAGGCTTGTCTGTGGTTGGTTGAGACCTCGGTTTGTCCTTGCTCGCCCCCCGCCCCCCCAGCATCATTCAGCAGTCCCAAGAGTTTCAAATGCTGGCACCTCACACTTCACAATCCAGTCTGAGGAGCTAATACAGAAAGAAAGGCTTTGTCTGCTGAGTGAATGGAGGCGTGGCCTGACCACGGTCATCCAGTTCCTTCTATCCAACCTTCAAGGACAGCGGTTTAGAAGAGTCACTGCTGACGCGGGCTGCCCGTGCCAGCCTTCTCCAAGCTGGCCCAAACTTCTCCAGCCCAAGACCCGGACAAATCCCGGGCGACCTGAGCCCAGATTAAGAACCACGGACAGCTCACCACGCTGGACCGTGGGGATCCAGGGAGCCAGGACAGGTGGAAACCCTCACCACGTGACCCTCCCGCTGGGACCTCACATGAGAACCACAAGAATGGAAGTGAGGGCTGAGAGGTTCCTCCCGGAATGCAAGCCAGCAAGCCCAGGCCAGCATCAAGTCCTGGGCAGCACCCGCAGTGGACACCAGCCTCAGAAGCCACCCCACGTGCTTTTTCAGGGGTAGGATCAGTAACAGCGTTGCTTCTCACAAAGCATTTCAAGGCTCCGACATGGTCCACCCGGTTTTCTCCTCATGCCAAGCTCCAGGACCTCGAGTGGAGGCTGCTGGTGAGTCCACAGGCCAGGCTGCTTGGACTCACACTGACAGAGGGCCCCGCCACTGCAGCCGCCCAGAACCGCCCCCCCTGCCCGCCAGGATGCCACAGTGATGCGGCACCATGATGTCCTCGGAGGTTTCCCTAGTGACTGGACACCTTTACATTTAATTGCAAATTTTTTTTAAGCATCAGAGATAATGTGAACCTTGCTTCCTGTAAGTGAAGAGATCTGCTACACGTTTGTGTATCTACGGCCTTGTGCTTCCATCTCTAAAAGAACAACTGAGTCATTTCGTACTTGGTAACGACAGCATCTCACAGGAGGATTTAGCAGGTGGGAAACGTTAAGTGTGAGGATGCTTGGAGACAGATCACTATGCTCATCCATCTGAACGCTCTAGATTCATTAGGAGTTTTATGTACTTGAGTTATCTGCTAAATAACCCAAGCACGTAAGACATGTTGACACGTTACATTTATGAACACAGTTTAGGATAGTAAATAGAGTTGTGAGATATCCCTACGTGTCACCGCCAAGTTAGTAGGATTAAGAACAGACTGTGACGAAGGAGCTGAGCACCGTGGGCTTGATTCAGAAGCTGCAGGAAAACAACGAGGCCTAGTGAGCAGGAGTTCCAACAGCCTCACCTGGGCTCCCCGCTGCCTTCAAGGCCACCAGAAGGCACCCACGTCTGGCATCCAGCTGGGATCCCGGGCTGCAGAGGTGAGGCCAGCGACGAGGGCCACAGGCAGTCCCTCCTACCTCTAATGGCCTCTCCTGCACCCTCCAGCTGTGCCAGGCCCACAGTGGCCACAAGCACGTGGAAAGGACTGGTTTTGCGTGAGCTGAGCTCTGAGTGCTGAGCTGCCCGCTCGGCCCCAGGGCCTCACAAGACCATACTTCCTCAGCTTCCTGCTCACACACAGTCAAGTCAGTAAACGAGGCACAGGGCTGGCAAGAGCAGGGACTGGCCTCGAGGGTTCACAGGACACCCACGGCAGCCAGCCCTCTCCTGTCCTCACAGCAAGCAGTGAGCAGGGGGCAATCAGACACAGCTGGGACCTCTAACGGGAGCACCCACACACAAGCAGCCACTCGTGAGAAGGGAGCCTGGACAGACCGTGCGAGTGGAGGTGCCTAGGGAGGATAAACGCACAGCATGTGGCAATCATCTGGGGAGCGAGCACGTGGCCAACTGAGCTCCACGCAGGAGGCACTGGGGAGGCAGGCCCTGGTCAGGGGTCAAAGCCTGGGCCAGTCTGCAACCGGGGGGCCTCTAGGGCCAGCTCTGGGCCACCAGGGCTCGAGACTGCTGGCCGCCTGCTGCTTCTCAGCCCAACCCTCAGAAGGGCTACCTACAAGACGAAGTTGCGGACCTGACAGCCCCACGGGCTCCTCCTACCACCACTCGTGTCTCTCAAGAGGCTGCCACAACCCCCTCAGCACGAGCTCACAGCAGAAAAACCCCCGAGAAAGGAAGAGTGATGCAAGGAGGCCGGGGAAAGGCTCCCAGGAGCCAGAGTCTGCTAGACACGGGTCACTTGACCTCGTAGAAGGCGGGGTCCTGTACGTGACCTACGTCTGGGCTCCCGGCCCCCATTTCTCAGGTTCCCCTCGGCTCTTCTCCATCCTGTAGCCTTATGTGCACCTCTGCTAAGCAGTCTCAGAATCTCTGGGGGAAGAGCAGGGGTATAAGCGGTGGGAAGAGCCTGTGAGCCCTGCCGGCTACCAACCAGTGGCCTGGGACTCAGGTGCTCCCGACACAGGGGCCTGGCCTCAGCGGCCACAGCACACAGCATGACGCACGGAGCAGCAGCCCTATGTGACGTCCTGCTGGTCAGGGATCGGGACAGCAGAAGCAGCTCCTCTGCTCCCGGAGCTGCTGTGAGGGGCCCCAGGCTCACCCGGCGTCGCAGCCGTCACAGAGGAGCAGACGGTCCTCCCGGTCACTCCGGCCGCACACCTCACAGAAGGTCGGGTCCTCCTCCTCCTCTTCTCCGGCTCTGGCATTCTCCACTGGAATCTGAGAGCAGAAAAGCCCTGCCGGTCACACAGCAAGTGGAGCCTGATCCCCAGAGTCAGCAATTCTGCTCACGCGTAGCGGACGGAGCAGCTTCTCCCGTGGGAAGGCCCCAGAGCGGGCAGGTGGGGACCAGCCAGGACACGGTCACCGCAAACGGCAAGAGAGAAGCAGAATAAAAGCAGCAGGCCTTTATCCTCTCGAGAACTGTCCTAGGCCCCAGCAAGGGCAGGCAGACGCGCAGCAACACGGTGGCAGTCACGGGCACGCATGGAGCACGCCCTCCCCACGCAGGCTCGGAGGCGCGGGACTCTGGGCTTCCGTTTTCTGAGCCACCCCATGTGTGAGGGTCGTGGACACGCTCCCTTCACATGGGATGCCACCTCCGTCCTCCTCGCTGTGGCCACAGCCCGTCCCGCTCTCCCTCCACCGGTGTCAGCACTCATCCCACCCTTCTTCCAGAGCCCGGGGGGGGGGGGGGGGGGGGGGGGACTTAGGGTCCTCCCTAACCTGCTGCACTGCCTGTCACTCTCCGATGCTCTCCAGTTGGGCTAGCTCGTGCGCTCCCGGACTTTGCACCCCCATGCCTCTCGGCACACACAGGACGAGCTCAGCGTCCACATGCTCCTTTGGCAGAAGCTCCAGGTAAATGAAGGCTGCCTACGTGATGCGGGGACAGGCCCAGGTTCCAGGGAAGGAGAGCAGTGCGTCTGGGTCAGGGGCCAGAGTCAGCAAAGCCAGAGCTGCCACCTGCGCACAAACCTGAGCCAGCGCAGCACTGAGCCCACGAGAAACCTGCACGCCCAGCACCAAAGTCCCCATGCATCTACGGCCTTGGGCCCTTTGTAAATAAAACAGCGGGTCTACGGTTGTAAGAGGCATGTCTAAGGCGTGTGTCCGAGTCTCCGTGATGCTCCTCCCTGACAACAGGAGACTCATATAGGCCCTTCGAGCTCTGCAAAGCACACAAGCAAACGCATGCACTGGAGAGCAAAGGGAGCTCCTCCTTCCCCGCCCTCTCACACATGACGGGGCCCAGCGCTGTCGGGGGTGTGGTCCCCGGGGAGCCCAGGCTCTACCCTCACTTTCCCTCTCCCCCGTGGCTGTGAGCCGGAGAAAAGACACGCGGGAGGTGGGAGGAGGAAGTCTGAGAAACTGCCTTCCCACCCAGAACCATCAACCCACTTCACCCTCATGCTGCAAACGACATTTTAGTGGGTTTCTAAAGCGCACTTAACCAAAATTTGCTCACTTTAGGAAAGCTAATCAGGGTAGCCCAGGTGGCTCAGCGGTTTAGCACCGCATTCAGCCCAGGATGTGATCCTGGAGACCCAGGATTGAGTCCCACATTGGCCTCCCTGCATGGAGCCTGCTTCTCCCTCTGTCTGTGTCTCTGCCTCTCTCTCTGTTTTTCATGAATGAATAAATAAAATCTTTAAAAATAAAAAAAAGGAAAGCCAATCAACTCCTGAAAGCACCTTCTCCCATCAGACCTGGACCAATGTCAGGAGGCATGGGGGGCAGGGGCGCTTCTCCACAGCAGCCACACTTACCTTCTTCAGGATTTTACCACCAAACCGGGCTCGAATACAAATACATTTAAATATAGTTCGATCGACGGGACAGGAATTGGCATTCTGTAAGAAATTAAAATTGTATCAGGATCCCAGAGGATTTTCACCATTAATACCAGCCATACTCAAAGAACTCCCTCAAAAATCACGAACTTGTTTAACATTGATCATCAAATCTTCACTGCACACCTATGTGCCCTGTGCTAAGTCGCAGGGGCGAGGGAAGGAAAGCCAGCTGTGAGCCCACACACGTTACCCATCACTGCTGAATGCTCAACAAGCAGAAGAGTGGGGGTCCCAGGCCGGCCTCCAGCAGGGACAGCCCAGTCGCTGGCCATCGGGCCCCTCCTCTGCGGCCTGTGGGCAAAGCCTTTACCCGTGTTCCCACGCACAAGGCTGTTTGACATCTCTTTCCTAGTAAATTCTGGTATTTCCTTACACAGTGTGACTATGCATCAGATACACGTTCTGGATGCTTCTTATCAATATGGTTTGGATGCACGGAAGTTCCTTGTTTTAAAATACCTTTATCGGGTGTATCATACATATTCTTTTTAAATGTGTATTTCGATGAGCTCTGATAAATTTCATCCACGGAGTCACCACCCAAACCCTCAGCCCCCTCCCCTCCCTCCAGGCTGTGTGCTTCCCTGGGGTCCCGGACATCCGTCCTCAGGACAGGGCTGTGGCTGCACACACTGCTGGGGACCAGCAGGCGGCCCGACGGTGGCCGGTTCATGTGCTGTTTCCAGCGTGGGTGGGTAAACAGGTTGCCTGCACACCCGAGGACAGTGGTGCAGACTGGTGTCTCCTCGCCAGCTCACGGCTACCAGTGCATGAGCCCCAGGGCTCACGAGTTACACTCCCTCCGATCTGAGAGGTACAGGGGCTCCCATCCTCCCATGGTCTCTGGTCTGACCTTCCGGCACCTGTGGCGAGACCTCACGGTGGAACCCACTCCCAACTCCTGCATGCGCTGCCCTTGTGTAAAGTCTCCTGGCAGCTGCTGCCCAGGGTTAGAGGTCTGTCCCCACAGCTGCCCCGCATTTTCTTCTGAAGGCTTCAGAGCACGGCTCGCTAACTTCCCATCTTGGCTCCAGGGGGCGCTCTGTGTGCGCTGTGAGCGGAGCCCTCCTCCCCATCCCACACTCGTTTACAGAGACCCGCTCTCCTCGTGAGATGCCACCTGCTGGCCGCCGTGGGTGACGGTGCTTTTCAGGTCCCCACATCTGGACGGATCCTGGCGTAGTCATACTTTTATAAGTCTTAGTATCCAATGGGTGACTTCTCCCTAGTTCAAAAGGACGGGTGACTCTTGGTATTTTCTTTCCCTCCTCTATGAATTTCACAGCACTTCGAGGCTCTGGACGCTTGGTCAGGGTGGGGATGAGATGAGGGATCTCAGAGCCGGGACTTCTCCAGAAAGTGCTCCTTCTTCATTGATCTCAACAGTTTTAGAAAAACTCTTTCAAGGTCGCGCATGTCTTTTTATGACTCACTTCTGAGTCTCTTAATCTTTGTTAATCTTGTGTCCAACAATATTGCTGAATTTCATATTCTAATTGTTTGTAAAACATCTATGTTGACAAACATTATTTGCAAAGAACACCTTTTCCTATGTGACATTTCTATCTTTTTTTGCTTCCATTAATCCAGCATATTGATTAGAAGACAAACAGCCAGCACCATGTCGTGTTCCTCAGTGTATAAGGCTTTGCCCCTAAACCTTAACCTAACCTGTGCCATGGATCCACTGCCGTGGAACAGAAACAAGTAGTGCCAGGGGCAAGGAAACCCTCAACACCACTGGGAGCCGGGAGCCGGGAGCCAGCAGCCAGCAGCCGTGTGGCCACGGGGCTGGCAGGAACATGGCCGAGGTTCAAACAGACTCCCACAGAGATGCTTCTGAGCTCTCTGGAAGAACGGGGAGCAGGGCTGGCCACGGGGTTATTGCTAATGTCGCTGGGGGAGGTGGGGCATGGAGGTGGGCTATCTGCACACACCGACCATGCCGGGGAAGTTCCAGGCTGGGGAGAGGAGAGAAAACACGGAGAGCAGACTTAACAGTTCTTGAAGGCAGAGACGAGCAGCAGGTGGGGGCACACATCACTCCTCCTGTCCTAGACTACTTCTTTGAAAGTTTTTACAATAAAAAGTTTGAAATATACCGTGTATTTTTTGGTAAATTCCCTTCATCTGTTTTAAGGCTGGCTCCCTTCACTGCTGGTTATTATTACTCAGTCCCAAGTTGCATCTCACGCTTCCTCTGCATCTATGAGACGATCCCACCCTGCGGGGCCACAGCACACTGGGCTGACTCTGCTGGCCACAGACTGCCTCTACGTCACTCATGATTTCTGCAGGCAGGTCCTCAAGGGACACTGACCCAGAAATAACCCTCCTCTCTCCTGCCTCTTCATCCCACACTCCACGAGCACATCACCCCACAGTGAGCTTTACTGGTAATCCCCAGAGCCAACAGCACACCAACCAAAGCAATGACCAAGCTAGGACCCATCTGGCCCCAATTTTACTGCAGAACAGAGACCACCACCCAGCAAGTGGCTGGCAGCCGGCAGGGTCACTTTCAATGGATAGAGGTCATCCTGAAGGAAGGAAGCACCCCAGAGAGAAGTGGCCTCACTCACCTTGGACCATTCCACGATACAGTCCAGACAGAAATAATGGGCACAGTTCTCGGGTGTCCCCACAGCCTGGTCCCGGAAAGTATTGAGACAAATTGGGCAGCTCTCGGCATCATCATCAGAATTAAATGCACCGTTGTCTTCCAGCTTCCCCTGAGTGTCCACCACAGCTACTAACGCCTCCATGTCCTCTTCTCCTCTTCCTCCTTCTTCAGAATCTTCGGACCCTTGAGAAAGAAGAAACACCACTTTGTGAGCTGGAGCACCAGGAGCAGGCTACAGCTGCTCTCAGGAAGGCACACTTCCAAATCCACACTCAAGAGACAGACCCCCTTCCTGCAGCCCTGCCAGGTGTGACCATCCCTGGGCACCTCACCAGAAGCAGCTCCCAAGCTAAGAGGACGGGGCACTGGCCGAGGGGGCCACACCAGCTCTGCAAGCCCCCATCTCGATGAGGGCACAATCAGAACCCTCACCACCAGAGCAGCTCCCAGGGGCCCGCCCCCAAAAACTGCCCCTGCTCGACACAGCAGCCTCCAAATGGTGGCGACACACTCCAGAACCGTCTCAAAGCAGATGGCGTTAACAAATTATCTGCCTCCAGCTGACACCTTCCTTACAGGTGTTGTTCTCTCCTAGGAGATGGAGGGACCACAGAGTCCTAACTAGGCAGTTTGGCTACAACAGTTCTGATCAATCTGTGAGAGGCTCTGGGGCTGGGGCTTGACCAGCAGAAAGGGAGACGCTTTCAGCTCAACACAGCAGTCAACATATGCGTTTCGTTTTCCCTCCCACGAGTTCACCTGCACCAGCGGTGTGGCAGGCAAGGTCCTCACAAGGCCTAGGACTCAACCGTACCCAATCCCTTCAGGGGAGGACAGAGCCAGTGCCTCGATGGGCTGTCATCACCTAGTCCCTGCGGCGGCCGCTGCGAGGCAGAGGGAAGTAATCCCTGGCGGCTCAACCTAATCAGGTGAATCCTTCAGAAGCCGTTCTCTCCGGCGGGTCACAGAGCAACGTGCTCCTGCAGGTGTAGAAGCGAGCAGCTGTGAACTGCCGCCGACCAAGGGGCCGGCCTCCACGAGCGGAGACCCCGGCCGACGGCCAGCCAGGGGTTAGGACCTCAGCCCTACTCCCTCGAGACCTCAACTCTGCCAACCAGCCGACCTTGGAGGAGGACCCTGAGCCTCGGATGGGAACCGTGGCCCAGGGACTCCTGAGGTCAGCAGCTGAGACCTGAGCAAAGGACCAGTAACCACACAGGGGCTGCTGAGCCTGGAACCCCGGAGATGGTCAGCACACCGTCCTGGGCAGCCAGAGAAAAACACTAATGAAACTGATACGCAAACATTTTGGAAAAGGGCAGGTGGGAAGCTACGGAGAATGGGCTTCTCTCAGCTTCCCCGCTTCACTAAGGGTCAAGTGAGCACAAGTACATTGAGGCCAGATGATCACTCTTCCCACGGAATTCTGAAAGGCAGAATTGGCCATCTGAGGGCCCCGTGGCCCCTGCACAGCGTCTGGGCACATGGAGCAACGTTTCTGAAGCCTCTGAGGGATGGTGACCAGCAATGACGAGGGTGCTAAAGATCTGTGCAGGCACATGAGGCAGAGCCGTCTACCCCCACCCACCCCCTCTCAGGGGCTGCCGGGGACGGCCCCAGCTCGACAAGGGGTCACACCGAGGAAGGTGCAGGGGAGCGTGCAGGCCTGGCCTGGCAGCGGGCTTGAAAACCCCAGTGTGGACAAGTGCAGGGTCCCCAAGAACACGGCCCAGGCTGGAGCCAGAGATGGGGGTGCCACGGAGCTGTGCCCTCAGTAGACCACAGTGACTCACGGTCCCATGGTCATCACAGCTCCCTGTGGAGCACATGCACGTGTGGCCTGGGGAGCTGGTGAGGCTACAGATCAGAGGCCTGAGTTCTCAGTTTTTGTGGTAAGCCTTAAGAACGTTATATATATATATATATATATATATATATATATATATATATATATATATTATTTTTTAAAGATTTATTAATTTTAGGGGCGCCTGGATGGCCAATCAGTAAAGTATCTGTATCAGCTCAGGTCATAATCTCAAGGTCTTGGGGTTGAGCCCTACATCGGGCTCCCTGGTCAGCAGGGAGTATGCTTCTCCTTTTCCCTGACTGTGCTCTGTCAAATAAATAAATAAAATCTTTTTTAAAAATTTATTTATTTTAAAGAGAGAACGTGTGCGTGCAATGCATGTGTGTGCAAGCAGGGGGAGGGGCAGAGGGAGGGGGAGAGAATCTTAAGCAGACTCCCTGCTGAGCACAGACACACACACACACCCCCCCCACCATGCATGGCCTGAGCTGAAATTAAGAGTCGAACACTCATCCAACTGAGCCACCCAGGCGCCCCTTAAGCAGAGAATACTTAAAGCTGGAAACTTTAAGCACCTGCCCTTGGCTCAGATCATAGTCCTGGGGTCCTGGGGTCCTGGGGTCAGGCTCCCTGCTCAGGGGAGAATCTGCTTCTCCCTTTCCTTCTGCCTCCCCACCGCTCACGCTCTACCTCAAATAAATAAAAATCTTGAGGGAAAAAAAAAAAAAGAGTTGGAAACTCCACAAAGCAATCAAGCAAGTGATTTTCAGGGATATAAATACTAGGGCAAGAAGAACAACAAGCATAAGGAGCTGCTCTGGGAAGGGCCAGCCCATTGGGATACAGGAAACGCCCTTCTCAAGGTCTGATGACACTTCCCACTTGCTAAGGAGTCAGTCACATCTCTCATTCCCAAGGCTGGGGCTGGAGGAACAAAGGGCACTGGCCTGCCAGCCAGGACCAGGGCCTCAGGGCCCTCCCTCCCCATAGCACCTGCAGGCCCTGCACCCACCCCCCCCTCCCTCCTGGGCACTGAGCTCTGTGCCACATGGCCCTGCACAGCAGCACTCTGTCCACTACTGCCCGGCCACCTCCTCCTGTCCTTCACATCACAGCTCAGACGGGTCTCTCTGGAAGCTTCACTCCAGGTCCACAGAACCCCTCTTCTGGCGATGCCCCTGCACACCTACCCTTGGCATTTATCACCCTTGTAACTGCTGCTTCATGTCACTGTCTTTGCCGCTAAGAGCTGAGCTGAGGAACAGCAGGAACCCCCGCTGAGCTGGCTTCTGCACTCTGTCCCGGCCCCACCCAGATTCTCTGGCATCCAGCAGCTCTTTAAACCTTTGCTCAAGGGATGAACCAACATTTTCTGCCTTCAGCCCTGCCGATGCTATGCCCAAGACCTGACGCAGGTAAGCCCAACGTCCTAACTCAATCCTGGGGGAACTAGCACTAGAACCGTATTTGTGACCAGCAAACTCAGGACAGAGTTCATGTCCTTGTGTACAGGATTCACAAGTATGTCACCAATACACACAAAGTTGCAAACTCACACTGGCTCATGCTACTGCAGTCCCACACATAGGAAGCTACCCTTCTGTAACATTCTAACAAGGATAACCACAGAGCCTGAGATCCACAGGTCATGGTATCTGCTTTAGAACCATGCTTCTCCAGGCTTGCTGACTATGCCAGAAGGAAAGTAGCAGTTTGCCAAACCCCCAACATCCAGCATTCTATGAGCAGAGCCCAGGGTGCCCTCCCTCCGAGGAAGGCGAGCACAGCTGGCCTCAGATAGGGTGGCCCGGCCTGGGCACCGTGTAGGCCATGCACCAGCCAGGGTGGCCAGGAGGTGGTGCCCAACCAGAGTCCCTTAAGGCAATGTTCCCTGTGCAGAAATTCAAGGGCATGAGTGTCAACCAGTGTAAATGTGCAGGGAATTCCTTAATAAAGTCATTCCCTGCATTTGCCAGGTTATCTCAGGGGCTCTTGTCAGAGGAGTGAGAGTAAGCCCGGAATGGCTCCACCAACCTGGCCTGTGAAGAGTCCTGGCCAGGCAGCCTTGGGCCACAGCAAACCTGTGCTCATGCTAGACCTTCCCTGGACCTAGGTGGGTCGGGGAGCACAGGTCACCAAGAGCCGTCTATTCCTTATGCCAGAAAATCCACTCTGCCGTGCTCACCCTGCGAAGACCTTGGTTATGTGGCTCCACTTTAATGAAGTTGTGCTGTCACAGAGAACTCTGAAACAAAGGATCACATCGACAGCAAGCCGCTGCCCCAGTGGGAGGTGAGGGCTCGCAGCAGGGGACTGCCAGGGGAGGCCTGCTCCCCCGTTCCTCACAGCCCTCAGCTGGCCAGTGTGCTCAAGGCATCAATTCCACCAACAATGTTTTGTAAAACCTCGGGGTCCCTGTCGACAGCGAGAGAAAGTATCAGGAGGCCGCCCAAATGTCGGCCTTCTCACCAGACTGGTCCTCTCCATCAGTGCTGTAGCTGCGCTCACTGCCCGTGTCGTCCTCAGAGCCCTCGCTGGTGCCATCACTGCTTTCTTCTAAAGTAAAGAGGTGAAAACACAGGCCTTGAGAAAAGGTCACAACCAAGGCAGCAAAGAGCTAGGGCTGGTTCACAGATGTGCCTGCCAGAGGCACTACGAGTGGCTGTCCACATGGGAACAGGTGTAGGAAAAACACCTCCCTTTGTCTGTTTACATCTTACTACTTAAATGAATAAGATAAATACATGTACCACTCGCACAATTAGAAGCAAAGAATAAGGGATCCCTGGGTGGCGCAGCGGTTTGGCGCCTGCCTTTGGCCCAGGGCCCGATCCTGGAGACCCGGGATCGAATCCCACGTCGGGCTCCCGGTGCATGGAGCCTGCTTCTTCCTCTGCCTGTGTCTCTCTCTGCCTCTCTCTCTCTCTCTCTGTGTGTGACTATCATAAATAAATAAAAATTTAAAAAAATCTTTAAAAAAAAAGAAGCAAAGAATAACTTTTTTAAAAAAAATTAAAAGTTAAAAAAAAATAAAAATAAATTAAAAAATTTAAAAAAATTAAAAAAAAAAAAGATTAAAAGTTGAAAGTCAACACACGTAGATGACTCTTTTGGGAACTCTGGGGCAGCCTGGGGGGCTCAGCGGCTTGGCGCCACCAAGGTCCAGAGTGTGGTCTTGGAGACCCGGGATGGAGTCCCACCTCGGGCTCCCTGCAGGGATCCTGCTTCTCCCTCTGCCTGTGTCTCTGCCTTTCTCTTTGTCTCTCTCATGAATAAATAAAGTCTTAAAAAAAAAAAAAAAAAGGAAACTCTGCTTTTCCTAGAGCCAATAACTTGGAGAAAACACGAGGTGGCCCTCCTGCTTCTGAGAGGTGCCAGCCGCAAGCCCATGCTTGCCCAGCTCTCGGTGGAAGGGGTGGGAGGCTGGCTCACCAGCATTGCTGGCCAGGGCAGCAGGGCTGAGTCGACGGTGTCCATCTGGCCCTGGGCTTCGGTCCACAAGCTCATCCAAGCTGTCGTCATCCATCACTGGACATTGGCGTTCGGCTCTGAAACAAACCAGAGTCAAAAAGTTCCCGTCCCCAGATGCAGCGCTCTCCTGAAAGCCCGACAGTCACTCGCTACACACCGCGACCGGGTGACGTGTGCCTCTCTAGGACAGGGAGGCCAAGCCAGGAGACAGAAGACAAAGCATTTCGAACCACAAAACTGTGCCTACAGAGAAAAAAAAGACACTGATTCCCGACGTTCAAAGTGAAATACCAACTTATAACGAACATGATTTAGCTCCGTCCAGTCAGGTACCTACAGCACCTCAGCGCTCCTGAGAGATCCCGACACTAGGGTGAATGAAACGGCTTATCCTGAGCTGCGGCAAAGCAGGGATTTCAATGTAGCGGGGCCAAGTCTGAGGTCAGAGGAAAGGGGTCACAAAAAAGACCAGAAGGCAGAGAGGCGAGGCAAGGCAAGGGCGGGGGAAGGTGGGTCCAGCCAGGTAAGGCTCTCGTCGTGGATCCCACAGGCAGGCTTCTCTCCCAGGGGCCGTCACCACCACCTCTGTACAGATGCTCCCAGACAATCACCTCCCGGTGGGGCCAAAGCCAGATTCAGATTCTGAAGTGCCTAACTTCCCTTACAAAGCCCCAGATTCTAGGATGATGTTTCCTAACATAGCGAGGGCATGTTAATCTGAGGAAACTATCAACTTCCTCATATCGTTTGTACCTGGAAATAGCATACTACGAGGTGCTTTTGTACAATTACCAACCCCTTAAAGCTTCCACTTTTCTTCTACTTAATGTTTAACAGTTAAGAAAATGAGCCACGGTCCCACTCAACTAAGGGTGTGCACCCTGTTTGGTGGCTCAGCAACACTGTTGGGACCCAGGCAACCTGCTGGAGGTGTACAGACCACAGGGCAGGACAGCGCCACAGCCCTTCCAGGTGTCACCACCATTCCCACAACTGGACTCCACACAGTGGTACTTGAACACCTGCTCCAATACCTAACCAGCCCCGGAAGTATGAGCACCTTTCCTGCCCTACAACAGAGGTGAATACAGTTGGCCCTTGAAAAACACAGGTTTGAACTGCACAAACCCACTCAGATCCACTCCGTGCAAATTTTTTGGATGAGTACAGTTACTATAAGTGTGTTTTCCTTCCTTACAATTTTCTTCGTAGCATTTTCCCCTCTAGCTTACTTTGTTAGGATACGCTACATAACCACACAAAACACGCGTTTATCAACTGTCTGTGTTATCAGTGAGGCTTCCGCTCAACAGTACACCATCATCAAAAGATCTACTCGGATTTTCCACTGCATGGTGATCAGCAGCCCTAAATCCTGGTGCTGCTCAAGGGTTGACAGTACTAACACACGAAAACCTACCAGGGACACTTCAGACACCAGAAAACGTGACCCCCTGAGGCCACCCAAGAGAGGACAGAGCACAGCCAAGGGTGGTTTCTAGGGTGCAGATCCTTATCTTGATAATGTGTTACACAAGCACAAAGTCAAAACTATGAATGAACAGCCCCTGGCTTCTCCCCTAGTGCACTAAGACCTAGGTCCACCCGGGACGGGCAGTGGCAGGACCTGCCTCAGAGGGCTGCCTGAAAAGGTCAACAAGGCCACGGTGAGGTCTGGCACAACAGGGGCTTGCCAGAAATACCAGCCCCCGAGTCCCTGCACCTGTGGGGTTAGGTCCCGTGGGCCCGGTGCTCCTCCACCACAGCTGGTGAGGGCAGCAGCAGAGTGTCAACTAGGAGGCTGATCACTGTCTGTCCCTCCATCACCACATGACAGGGAACCACTAGCCAAGATCCCAGGTAGCCTCTGAAAGTATTTCCCAGAGCAAGCACCTGTGCAAACACCGAGGAAGAGGCCACGACTAGAGACCCCTCAGCAGCCCTTTCCCTGTCTGGACGTCTGCAGTCAGAACTGTGTTAACCGGGACCCCAGCCTAGGACCTACTGGCCCCACCTGCAGCCCAGCTCAGACGTGCCTGCCCACATCCACCATCCCCACCTCCGCTGACATGTTCCAGACCACAGGCCAGTGCTGGCAGTGCTCTGTGGCTCTCCCGCTCTACCTCCAGATTCAGGGGGGTTTAGAGGAAATAATTAAACCTCCAAACGCAAGGACCCAAAGCACCTACGATTCCAACCGTTACTAAGGAAGCATAAAGGACTTCTGGTGGTAACTGGCACCTGGGCCAGGTCCAGCAGGTCACACCCGGCCAGGACCGTCGTCCTGTACTAGCGGTCTGCCCACACGGAGGGAGACCTAGAAACTGTGAACTGCAATAGGAGTGAAGAAGTCAGGCCCTCAAGGTCTGCACGGGGCTGACCCGGCCAGCGAGAGTCCAGGCTGGGCAGCTGCGGAGAGGCCCCCAGCCACCCGCCTGGCGCGGAGAACGCACTGGAAGGTGCCAGGCACTTCCTCCAACTTCAAGGCAGACCGCCGGCGGTCCCGGGAGGCCTCAACCGCAGCCAGGGGCTCGGCGGGACCCCCGGCCCGGCGGAGGCTCGCGCACGGGTTAGCACCTGCTCCCTAGAACGGCAGGTGCTACAGCCTCCTAAGCCGCAAGCTGAGGCACGAGCGCCGCTGCAAACAGCGCGGAGCAGGAGTCCGAGCTCCGACGGACCCCGTGCAGGGCAGAAGGGCAGTACCTCCTCCCGGGCGTGCTGTGAGGACGGCGGGAGCTAGCAGCAATGCATCCCGCGAACGCTCGGCCGCCGGGACCGCCGGGACCGCCGGGACCGCGACGAGGCCGCTGCGAGCAGGGACTACCAGGAGCTGGAAACGAGTGGGCACACGGTCACACGCCGCCCACACCGGGGAGGGCGACAGCGCGGGCGGCTGGGGCGCCCAGGCGGCGGCCCGAAGGGCCCCCGCCCGCCCGGGGCCCGCCCGCCCCGCCCCCCGCCGCCCGGGGCCCGCCCTCCCCGCCGCCCGCCGCCCGCCGGGAGCCAGCGCAGCGCAGGCCTCGCCCCGCGGGGCAGGCCGCAGACAAAGCGCGCGGCACTCGGGCACGGCCCTCGCGGCCGGGGCGCGGCCGGGACCCCGAGACCGCCGCGGGCCCCGCACGTACCCGAGAGCCTGGAGCCCCTCCGGCAGACCCCCGGAGCCGGCCGCCGCCGCCCGAGAGCCCGCCTCGACTAGGCCGCCGCTGCCACCGCCGCCGCCGCGCGCTCCCCGACCCGGAAGTGCACGGACCCGGCTTCCGGGGCCCTCCCTCCCCGCCCCGCCCGTAGGCGGGAACCACTGGGACGGGGGGATGGAGATGAGCCTGAAGTGGCGGAGGGCGCCCTCGCCGCGGCCAGGGGCCTCGAGACCTCGAAGGCACCTCCTGAGGCCGCCCGCCTCCCGGGAAGACCAGCGTCCTGGGCAACTCGTGGTGTCTGGGCCCCCGCCTGTAGGCTGCTCCGCGTCGGCCTCCCCCGCCGGGAATGATACAGTCCGGGCCCCGCCCCCCGCCCGGGCCGAATGGAAGCGGCCGTCGTCCGCCCCTGAGACCCCGCCCCCGGGCACGCCCCCACGCGGAGGCCCCGCCCTCCCTCCGTCGGCCACGCCCCCAGCCCCGCGGGGCCCGCCGCTCTGCCGCCGCGGCTTCCTCCAGGTGCAGGGCACGGCCTGGGGGGACCCCAGCCCCAGTCCCGTCGGGTCCAGAAGCGGGAAAGCACGGGCGCCGCCCGGCACCGCCCCGCGCGCGGTTGTGAGCAGCCGACTGGCGCTGCGGGGTAGGATCCGGGCTCGAGGAGCCTCGGGCAGGCCCGGCCAGTGTTACTCCGGCGATGAGGGTGCACCGGGCAAGCTCGTGGGGGCCCCACCTGGGAAGGAGTCAGGCCCTCAAGGTCTGCACGGGGGCGGGGCAGGGCGGACCCGGGGAGCGGCGGGGCTGGGGCTCAGGTGCAGGAAGATTCTGAAGAAAAGGGATTTGCTGAGGGATGTGCGGAGTTGACCCAGGGGAGCCCGGGAGAGGGGCATCCGGAAGCCAGGCGAGGACGACAGCAGCCAGGCCCAGGGTACAGTGAGGCGGGGTCCCTGACACCCTGCGCAGCAGCCCGGAGGGCGGGGGGGGGAGAGTAGCCAGCGCCCCAACTCTTGCAAGTGGCTCTACTGCGACAGGAAGGAAGAGTGGGGCCCGCCAAGGGAGGGCTGCGTTTTCTGCTCCACCGGAGAAATAACTGCTAGTTCAGACTCCGAAACGGACTCTGCCAAAAGGGACAATGGAAGGCGTCAGAGATGCGGAAGACCGTGGAGCAAATTCTCTCCGCGGGCCACAGGGGTGGGGTCTGGAGAGGGGTGGCCCTGGGTGTCCCCCAGGCCAGGTGCTTGAACCAGTGTATCAGTCGTTTACCCATGAGCAGAGCTTCTGGACCTCTCTGTGCCTCCCCATCCTTGGCTGTAAAACAGGGAGGTCGAGGGCTGGCTGGGTGAGAATTGGGGTCCAGCACAGGTACTGCGACTACCCTGTGCCAGGCACCTCCCCCTTCCTCTCCGCTTGGAGCTTGGCGGGCGCTGGCCCTACCTGCTGAAGACCATTGGACAGAAGGACGCTACCCCGCAGAGGTTCTCACATGGCGTATTGGGGCACCTCCTCCTGTGAAGGAGTTGGGCTATCACCTTGTAGCCAACTTGGAGTCCCCCTGGAGAGGGGCAGCCCTTCCTACCTTCACCTGCGGTTCTTCCTGGGGGCTCCTGGAAAATTGTCATAATAAACACATGCACCAATGACATGTAGAGAAACTCAGCAGGCATCCTCAGGCAGCGCACAGCCTACCCAGCCACGTCAGCCTCTGCTCAGATGTGAGATGTGCCCCAGGGAACTTCCCAGAGCCATTGGTCTGGGCCCAAATTGAACATGGGTGGTACCCCTTGAGAGCACAGGCACATACCTATACCTCCCAAGTAGCGATGCCCCCTCACAAGCATGTGGGTACTCTCACTGTGTACCCGCATCGGTACTGACGTCCGCTGCACACTGACTAGCCACTCCCCTGTCCCTCTCATGTGCTCCTTCCAAGCCCTGTGCCCTGCGCCTCGCAGACCCACACTCTGCACCCCTGGCTGGGCATGCAGTGTGTGCTAGTATGCCCTGTCCCGCCCTGCAGGGCACAGGCAGGAACACACAGGGATGCACACTTCCTTCCTATACAGGCAGGGGACACATGGCTGGGGGCTACCTTGGTTCTGTCCAGCGCTGTCAGGCCTGCTCGCAAATACAGGGCCAGAGCCAGGGGAGGAGACAGGTACAGCGGTGTTCCCCGACTTGGGAAGGGGGGCAGACTAGTGTCCCAGGACTGCCCTAACCAATGACCACCGGCTGGGTAACTTAATACAGCAGCCCCAGAAGTCACAAATCCAGAACCCAAGGCAGCTGTGCTCCCTTAGAAATCTGCAGGAGGGATCCCTGGGTGGCGCAGCGGTTTAGCGCCTGCCTTTGGCCCAGGGCGCGATCCTGGAGACCTGGGATCGAATCCCACATCGGGCTCCCGGTGCATGGAGCCTGCTTCTCCCTCTGCCTTTGTTTCTGGCTCTCTCTGTCTCTCAGTCTTTCATGAATAAATAAATAAATAAAATCTTAAAAAAAAAAAAAAGAAAGAAAGAAATCTGCAGGAAATCCTTTCTTGCTTCTGGCTTTTGGTGTTCCAGGCTTCCTTGGCTTGTGGCCACGTCACCCCAGACTTTGCCTGTCTTCAGGTAGCCTTACTTCCTGTGTGTCTGTATCTCTCATTTATCTCATATAAGTGCATTTGTCATTGGACTTAGGGCACATCCAGGGAAACCTGGATGGTTCTACTTCAGAACTCTTAATTATAGCTGCAGAGACCCTTTTTCCAAGTAAGGTAGCATTCACATGGTCTAGGCATTAGGATACAGACATTTTTTCGAGGGGACACTATTCAACCCACCCCAGAGGGTGGTAAGGGGTGCATTTGGAAGCAGCAGGACTTGGGGCCACAGCTGGAGGGTGTCCAAGACAGGAAAGGCAAGACAGGAACTCACAGTCACCTGACTTCTGGTTTTGCTGTGACCCTGAAACACAGAGGTTTCTTTCCTCCAAACCTCTACCCTGCCTCCGCAGGGATCCTGCAGATTCCAAGGGGTTCCTTCCAGACCACATGATCCAAGCTTTGCTGACCCCTCCACTTCTGACCCCTGGTACAACTGAGCCAGCTCCTGGGGCCTCTGTGCTCTTCCTCCAGCCACAGGTGACCACATCCATGGCATCCTGTCCTCGAATTTCTATCCCCGGGCTCTGGGCTGCTGACGTCCAGGGCAAGGCCCACACGTCCCTGGAACCTCAGCACTTAGCCACTCAAGCAGCGCTTTCAAAGGAAGAAATAACGTGGCCATGATGATGCGGGTGGTGCAGGAGGGTCTGTCCTGGGTTTGGGGCGGCCCTGGGCTCCAGCACATGTGGGACGCAGGGACATGGCTGGAGGAACGCAGAGCCAGGAACACATGGTGTAGAGGGCGGGGGGGGGGGGGGGGTGCACAGGTGGACCCCCAGGGACCAGAGGGCTGAGGCTGAGGAGCACGGCGGCCTGGGGCAATTAAGGGCGGGCGGAGGGCTCCTCCGAACCTGCCTAGGGCCGGAGTCGAGTCCTCCAGGGAGGGCAGGGGTCTGACACGTGCGGCACCCGGAGGGAGGGAGGGTGGGGGGCTCCGGCTTCCTGGGCAGGGGCACAGAGGGCTTAGGAGGACTCCTGCGGCAGGAACAAAAGGGGAGCAAGCATCTCTGCAGCCCGTTGGACTCCGCCCGGGGGTCCCCTCGGCCACGGAGGCGGGAGGGGCCGTGCAGGCGCGGGCGGCAGGGCCAAGCCTCCCCGGCCCACCCAGGGCGCAGGGCCCCAGGTCTGAAGCAGTCCTTCCTCCGGCCTCACACTTTTTCGAAGCCTAGACAGGACGGGCCGGAGCGCGGGGGCGCTGCGCCGCGGGCCCTGCGGACTCGGCGCCCTCCAGGCCGACGCGCCCCGCCCGAGGGCCCCGGAGCCGCCGCCGCAGCCCCGCGCTCCACGTGCGTCCCGAGGGCGCGGCCGGCTACGTGCGCCCGAGCCCCACGCGTCCCGGAGCTGCAGGCCGGCCGCGAGGGCGGGGGGCAGGAGCGCCTCGGGCCGTACCACCCGCCCGGGCCGCGGGGGAGCCGCCCGCACCGCCGCAGCCGGGCGCCGGCAGGCCCCGCCCGGCAGGTGGCGGCCCCGCCCCGAGGCCGACGTGCGGAAAGGAACGCGCCGGCCGCGCCCGCGAGGGGCCGCGCGGCGGTGGGCGTGGCGCCCCGCCCCCTCCTCGCGCCCACTGGCTGGGGCGCAGCGGGGCGGGCCCGACCCGGCCGGCCATTGGCTGCGAGACCCTCACATTTGCATATGGGCGGGGCGCGGGGGGGCGGGCGGGCGCCGGGCGCGGAGCGGGCGGGGGGCGCGCGGGGGCGCCGGGGGGCCCGCGGCCGCCGCCGGATTTGAGCTGAGCGCCGGCGACGGCCCGGCTCCGCGGCTGCAGGTGACGCGCGAGGGGTCCCGGGCCGGCGGGCGGGGGCTCGGACGCACAAGTTGGAGGGGAAGGAGGGGCCGGGGGTGGGGGCCGGCTCCTCCGTCCACCCGGGGTCCCTCCAGGCGCAGGGCAGCCACTGCCCATCGCACACTGCGCTGCTCCGGACCCACTGTGCGTGTGACAGCGGCTGATCTGTCCCTGGGCAGCGCGACCGCCTCGGCCCCCCTGGGACCCTGCTCTGTCGGGCCGGGACAGCCAGCCCAGGTGGGAGGGCGAGCGCCCAGGCGGGCGGAGGCCAGGGCGCCGCCGAGGCCCGGTCCGCTTGGCTGCGCTCAGCAGGGGTGGGGAGGAAGGGGTAGCCTCGTGGGGCTGCGCAGCCCTCCACTCGCGGGGCTCACGTTGCGCCAGCTGCGCCCTTGGAGGGAACTTTCATTCCTTGTGTGTCTCAGGGGCCGCGGGACGTGCAGAGTTGCGGGATGGCCCTCGCACTGCTGCCGAGCTGAGGCGGCCCTGGGCAGACCCCGGGGCCCCCAGGCCTGGAGCCCCTACTATCAGCCTCTTGAGGACCACCTCGAGGAACCTTCTTAAGGAAGATGGTGACGGATTTGGCTTTTCGGTGCGTCACTGCCACTTCAGCAAGGCCGCTAAAGGAGTCGGAGTGACAAGGACCCACTTGTGGTGCCCAGTGACATGTCCCTCCCACAGGTGGGGGGCACCTGCCAGAGACGCCAGCCTGTCTGTGGGGGGTTCTCTGTCCACTGTGAAGATCTGCCACTCGAGAGCCCGCCCAGAGGAGCGTCCAGGCATGCTGGGACCAGGAGGCCTGCAGCGCTGGGCTCCTCCCAGACGGTGGGGGGTGATGGCTGGAGCTGGGCCTGCACTTGTCAGAGCAGCTGGAGGGAGAGGCGGGCTTAGGTGAGACCTTACATGGACTTCACTCACCTGTGGAGAGACGGTGTCCTGAAGGTCACTGTGGGTGTACTGGGGGTCACACCCAGCAGGCCTGGCAGGGCCAGGTTCCGCAGGTGACGGGGAGCTTGTGGGTGGCCTTGGCCCCGTGAGCCCCAGTGTTCTCAGCCAGCCCACAGGGTATTTTACAGGGGGGGTCGTGCGGGAACTTTGCGGTCGGGAGGGGCTCCAGTGCCATCCCCAACCTGGCCTGGCCCTGCAGAGTGACGGTGGCACCGAGCGGGGTCCTGTCTCACCTTGCTGGGGAACTGGCCTGACCTGGCTTGGTCCTGCCCTGCCCCGGAATGATGTGTGTGTGTGTGTGTGTGTGTGTGTGTGTGTGTGTGTGCCGGGAGCCGGGGGCGGGGAGCCAGGCCTCTCAGCACCGCGTAGCTCGCAGATTGTTTTCAGAGTGCAGTTTAAAGCTCCAAAGTAAACTTTTCAGCAACTCCAGCGTTTGCTTAGTGATTTGAAGCACTTCTGGCAATATTTTTGGGATGTGGGATTTGGGCCACCTGCAACAGCCACAGAGGAGGAAGGTTCTGCATTCCCCACCTTGGAGCGCAGCAGCCACTGAGGACCTCTCCAAGGCTTCTTCAACAAGCAGGAGCCCAGGGACAGGTCCCTGGTGAGGTCTTCACAAGGAACAGGTGTTCCCTGAAAACAGACACAGGAGACCAGGGGTGCACAAGCTCTGCCAGCAACGGGACTGCTTCCTTTTGGGAGTGGGAAAGCCCAAGACACCGGAGGGCACGGGCTCATCCCCAGCGAGCACTGGCTCTGCCCTGTGCTGGCCAATGCGCTCAGCTGCGGAGATGACCCTGTGTTGGGGCTCAGGGCAGGTGCCCCAAGGTACACCCAACCTTCCTGAGCACAGGTGAGGGTTGTGAGTGGGGAGAGCAGGCCCCTTGGACCTGGTGGCGACTGCCCTAGCCCTAGCTCGCCCACCCGGGGCACGACACAATCAGCATTTGCAGTCCAGGCTACACGCCCATGTGACCTGGCATTTGGCCCCGTCAGTCATGGGCTGCTGTGAGGTAGATGGTGGGCTCAGGTGGGACCCGAGGTAGGAGCCAAGCAGGGTTGAGGGCCTTGGAGTGAGGAGTCTGGGCCAGAAGCCCCCTCCTGCTGCCTGGCCTGTCCAGTGGCTCCCTCTCCCGTCCCATCTGGGGCGGGAAGTATCCATTCCTAGTTACCCCCTTGCCCCCACCAGCTGTGCTCTGGGTGGCTTCCTTGCTCCTTACTCGGGACTTCATGTCCCCTACAGTTGGCCCCAAAAAAAGTAGGGAACACCAGGCCCAGCTCAGGAGCCACTCCAGAGGGCTCGGTCACTCCCAAAGTTCAGCACAAAGACCGCCATCATCTAGGGTGCCTCCACCTGTTCCCCAGTGGTTGCTCCGAGCCTGTGGGTTCTAACCATCACTAGCTGCAGTGCTCACAGGTGGGACCCGCAGCCCACCCCACCCGCAGTCACCCGGGATCAGGATGAGCACCATGACTTGGACATCTCTCTGCCCTAGTTTCAAGGCTGCAGGAACACAGCAGGGCCTACACACCCACCTGGGAAGCGGAGGGACCTACAAAACTCCTCTGGGCAAAGCTCCTTGGTCCTGGCCAACCAGGAGTCTGGGGACCCGCCCCCACAAGCTCGCAGTAAACCTCAGTAAACCTGATAGGCAGGTCTGGCACGTCCTTGAGTCCTCACATCCAGGAGCCACCCCAATGGGGTGGCAGTTCTTGCTCCTGGAGTAGGCCAGAGGCAGGGAAGCAGATTAGAGAGGGTCCACACAGACGCCCAGGCAGGGCTGAGGCTGCTGTAAGGCCCACACTGTCCAACCTCCAACCCAGGCTTGGGCGGCCAAGGAGAGCCCCTGGGGATGGATAGGCGCAGGAGCTGAAATCTGAGGCCCTACAAGACCCAGCTTTGGACCCCACTGACCAGTGGTCCCTGAGAGACCTCCTTCTCAAGAGCCCTGGCTGTGGCCAGCCCCAGATAGTTTGGGGGACTCCCTGTGACCCTGGCTGGTCTCAAGTGTTGGCCCCACAGACTCTGTCCAGTGCAGCCTCAGGACACACTCAAGCCATTTGGGGCAATTTATTGAGGTTTTAAGGTTGGGGGAGGGGAGGCAGCACACCTGTCCTGTGCATGTGCATGGGCATGGTGAAGGGTCCCCCCCCCCCACGCGAGCACACACCCACCGGTGGAGCAGTGTCTACACATCTTCCACCCCAGGAAGGAGCCATGGCCCTTGAGGCGTAACGAATTTTGAATGTCCCCCCTTCTCCAGGGGGCTTGGTGGGCTTGGCAAGGGCCAGGGCAGGTGTCCTCAGCCTCCCCCTGCTCCCCACAGCGGAAACCCCAGGCTCGGGGGCATTCTGTCTCAGGCCCAGGGCGCCAGGGCACCCCACTGCACGGGGAATGAGACCTCTGGGGCCGCCCACTCTCTTGTCCGGGCCGGGCTGGCCTTGTCCTCGCTCATGTCATGGGAGCCTGGGGTGGGGCTGGCAGTGGACGTCCATTCCGGGGCAGGAGCCACTACCTCCAGGAGTTCTCCCTCATTGGGGCAACTGTGGGAAGGACATAGGCTGAGGGGCCTGGGGAGGCCCCAGGAAGACCTTGTCCCGCCCGAAGGGAGGAAGGCAGACGTACTCTCTGGGCTCAGGCTGGACACTAGAGTGGGATTCTGGGCGGTTCTCGCGAGGGGCTCTTCTCTGGCCGGAGGCAGAAGGTCCTACGGGGAGAGTAGGTCAGCTTGGAGCTTGGCCGGGCCTCCCCCCCACCGGCCTCCCTCCAGGACCACTCTGACCTGTGTGCTGGGGGGGCCCCTGTCTGGCCGCGGGGGTGGTGGCAGCGCAGCCCCCGTCTGCTGGATGAACTGCTGCAGGTTACACTGACGGAGCTCCCGGTTCAGCTCCTCGAGTTCCTGGGCTTGGGCCTGGGGCACATGGATCCTCAGGGGACCGACCTTGAGCCCAACCCCAACATGGGCAGGGGCTCGGGGGCCCGTGGGCTTACCTGCAGGGCATGCTCGGCTGCCTCCAGGGCCCTGCTCACCAGGGCCAGGCTGCCTTGCACCTCCGCACTCTGCCGCTCCTGGGCAGCCAGGTCCTGGCGCAGGCGTTCAGTGGCCGACGCTGTGGGCGAGGATGGCCCAGGGGCCTCCGAGGCCAGATGCAGTTCAGCTTCCAGGGCACGGGCCTGGGCATCCAGGGCCTGTAGCCGGGCGGCATGCTCGGCGGTGGCGGCGCTCAGGGCTTGCAGGCGCGCCTGCCCCTCACGCTCCCGCGCCTGCTCCCGCCGCAGCTCCTGCTCCCAGAAGGCCTCCTGACCCAGCTCCACCGCGTTCCTCCGCACCCTGCGCTCCAGGCCCTGCAGGTCCGCGCAGGAGCCTGGCATCGGTGATACGGGGGCCACAGGCTCCGGCAGCGCGGGGCTGGTCAGCCCAGGGCACCCGAGGCTGAGGGTCAGTGCCTTGCGCTGCTCCTGGCCCAGCGCCGGCCGGGACTTCGAGGGGAGGCTGGCACGGACTGAGCAGCGCTCGGGAGGGGGGCAGCTGTCTGAGGAAGGCCTCCCAGCGAGGCTGGGCCCTGTCCGCCTCAGGACAAACTGGACATCACTGGCAAACTGTCCACAGGTAGCCTGGGCACCCACCGGACACTCCTGAGGCAGCAGCTGCCGCTCCTTTTCTCTGAGACGCTGCACAAGCACAAAGCGGCCCGTCTGGCCTGGGGTAGGAGAACACGGATCAGCCTAAGTCCCTCCCCCGATGGCACACACCCTCCGTCCACCTGGCTTGAGGAGTTGGGGGAGGGCAGGGGGATCAGCAGCCAGCCCCACCCTCCCGGGGGCAGGGGCCGGGTCCAGGCCCACCTCAGGCCCACCTGTCGGCCCACCGTGCCTGGAAGGACTCACCTATGGCTTGCGCTAGTGCGATGACCACTTCCTGACAGGTGGTGTGCTCCGAGACCCCACAGACCACGCGCTGTATGCCGTCCACCCACACCTTCAGCTCCATGGCTGCCAGCCCCAAGAGCATCCCTGTCCGGCAGGGAGGACAGAGGCTTCAGGGTCAGGCCCCGCCTGCCCCCAGCTCGTCCGGCCGGCTCTCCCGTGCCCGTTGTCGGGGTGGACGTAGTGAGACCAGCCCCCCGGCCGCCAGCCACTGCCCCTCCAGCAGCACTTGGAAGCTCCCCGCTCCGCAGGCCGCTCTCGCCCCGCCCCACTACCGGAACAAGGCGAACCATTAACCAGGTCCAGGACTTCCTGCCTCCCCGCTCACCTGGCTCCGAGGGCACGGCCCCTCCCGCGGGACGCCGTCCTCGGGCACCGCAGGGCACCCGCAGCGAACGCGGCTCCCCGCTGCCATGGGAACGCCCCCTCCCCCGCGGCTCACGCGGCGGCTCCCGGGGCCCCTTCCCGCTCCCGCCAGCCGCCGCGCTCGCCCCCGGGCCGCTGCAGGTGCGGCGCGGCCCCCACGGCCGCCCAGCCCGCGCCCTCTCGTCGGGGCTGCCTCCCGAGGCCGCGGCCCGCACGCGGGAGGACCTGGGGCCCGCGCGGCTCACCTGGGCGCCCGCCTGCCGCGGGGACCCACACTCCGCGGGCTGCCGCCCGGCGCCCGGCGCCGCCGCAACCTGCCGCCTCTAGCGCCGCGGGCGAGCCCCGGCTCGCCACTCCATTGGCCCGCAGCCCGAGCGCCCCGCCCCGCGCCGCCCCATTGGCTCCCGCCGCCGCCCCGCCCGCCCTGCGCCGGCGCCCATTGGCTCCCCCGCCTGCGCCCCGCCCCTCCCATTGGCTCCCCGCCCGCCCCGCCCCCGGCGGCGCCCAGGTGTGGGCGGAGCTCGGCGGGGCGGAGGGGCGGGCCGAGCCTGGTCCACGCACGCCCCAGGACCGCGAAGCACGCGGAAGCGCGTCCCCGGCCCGCGGCGGCGCGTGGGACAGGTGTCCCGGGCCGCCTCCCTCGGGGGCCTCGGGCCCGATGAGTCTCTTGCCCAGGGAGGGGCTCCGGCGTGGACCCCGCAGCCTCTGCACCCGGAGGGGCCGCCGGGGGCCCAGGGCTGGGGTCCCACCGCCCCGCCTCCATCGGGGCGGGTGCGCGGGCCTCGCGGGTCGGGGAGCGGTGAGCCCCGCGGGAGGCTGGCGCGCGCTGGCCTCTCCGGCTGCAGCCCTGCCGACCGCCCTGCTGGGGAGAAGGCCGCCCTCAAGGGCCGGGCCGGCCAGACAAAGACCTTGAGCTCCCCCCTTCCTGCCCGCAGCCCCTGGAGACGGGTACATCCGCACCCCGTGCCCTGGGGAGGCCGAGCCCAGGACACCTCAGTGCTGTCCGGGACCAGGCCTTCCGAGCCTGCTCCGCTCCCGCACGCTGGGCCCTGGGGGTCCTCCTGCCCGCCTGCTCCCCAGCACAGGAAGTCCTACAGAAAAGCGGGGGTGAATGAGCGCGGGGCGGGGTGAGGCTGGAAGGCGTCGGTCTGTGTCAGGTCTGGCGCCTCATTTCTGTTCTGGGCAGAGGGAACTGTTGTGGTTCTGAGAGTCCCTAGAGCTCCCCGAGGTGGTGGAGATGGACTGGGGAGGGGGAGGCTCCTGGCTTGGGGGTTACGTAGGTGGGCATCCGCCTCTGAGTGCCGAGAGGCTGCGGGAAGCACTCAGGAGGGGGGTCGCAGCAGGTGAGGGCCCGGCAAGCCCCCATACACGGGCAGCAATGCCCCCGCCGCTGCCATAGTCAGGCTGTGGGAGCCTCCCCAAGGCTGGTTGGGGTGGCACACTGTGTGTGACTATGGCAGGCCCTGCTGGTCACTCTGGGCCCCCGGGCCTGCTAAGGCCAGCTGGGCAACAACCCCGCCTCTCAGAGTTTCTCCTTCAGGCTGGGTCAGGAGGTGGGCCCAGGTCGTAGGGCCCTGCTCTGGGGTCTCCCTGGAAGCTCCTGGTAACAAAGAGCCCCTCCCCTTCTAGGTGCTGGTATCCATGGCAACACTATAGAGCCTTTCTTTCCCTAGGTCTGTTTGGATTTCAGGCCTCAGGTGAGTGTTGGGGGTAAGGCCTGGGCCTGGGGGCATCACAGGCAAAGGACCAGGACCTCGGGTCCTAGAAGGCAAGGATGATAGGGGGAGGACAACAGGAAATGTGCAAACGCCCAGGTGACACATTGCGGGGCGGCGAGGGGGTGACCTGCTGCCTTGTCCTGGTCAGAAATACACAGACACGGGTGTACACATGACCAGCAGTTCAGTGTCCCGTGGGGTGCGTGTGCACACCTGCACACATGTGCCTCTTTGAAGTGGTGCTGTCTGGGGCTGTCAGACGTGGGCACACACTCGCAGCCACATAAGGAGAGCCCCACAGGGGTATCCACACATGGGACACGAGGACGACAGCCACATCATCCTCTCAGCTCCCCCAGGAACATCAGGAATGGCCCCTGAGTCTTGCCAAGAGGCTGAAGAAGCCAAGAAAGAGGCCCCCTTATCCCTTGTGGGCCAAGCACTGGTCAATGGCCCCCGGGAGCGTCCGGCTGGCACACTCCAAGACCCAGTGGCTCCCAAGTGCCCACAGGACACGAAGCCCAGCTCTTCACGGGTGGTCTTCTCCACCAACCTGCAGTAAGGGAGGGAGGGAGGGGTGGTCAGCCACATGGGTCTGGTCAGCCAGAGTGCAGGGCCTGATCACTGGCATTGCAGGTTGACCCCTGAGTCCCTGGACCCTCGCGCCCTGCGGCTGCTCTGGGGTCAACGGGAACTAGAGATCCAGGCTCTGAGGTGGGCCATCCAGAACCGCCCGGATGCCCGGCACTGCCATGTCCTGCAGGAGGTGGCTGGGATCCCACCTGAGAGGTGCGCAGCAGAGTGCTGGGCCCGCAGCCCCACCCAGCCTCGGTCTTGGCCGGAGCTCCTGGTTTTCGCCTGACCCTATCCCCAACCCCTGGGCCTGACCAGCACTCCAATTTAATTCTTATCCTGACCGTACCTCTAGCCTTAACCCTCACCTGGACCCTCACCCCCCACCCTAACCCTGAAAAAGCGAATATGCTCTGAATGTACCCAGACCCTAACTCTGAACACATTTACAGCCACTGGACCTAGACCCCCACCTACAAGCCAGACCTCCCAGAGCTGGACTTGGCCTGGCCCAGTGGAACTCTGGGCCCTTGGGCCCCCAATGTCAGTGAAGGGGAGCCCCTCCATCCCCCCTCCTTGGCTGCTGACCTCAAGGTGGGAGCTGCTGAGATCGCCCCTTCCCCCAGGGGTGCACGCAATCAGGAAAGGTTCCTGCAGAACAAGGTTCAGAAGCTGACTCTGGAGTTGAAAAAGCAGAAGGAACAGGCCCAGCTGGTGAGGGGCAGGTGGGATCAGGGAGTTGGGCGGGGGACACAAGCTGGGGTGAGGATCAGGGCCCAGGCAGGGGTTGGCCGTGGGGGTCGGTGCCTGGAAAAGACTGTGCACACCTCTGCGCTCTCCTGGAACAGGAGAAGTCCCAGCTGGAGGAACGTCTGCTGCAGACCGCGACCACCATACAGCAGCTGGAGGCTGAGCTGCAGGCCTTCCAGAAGTCCTGCCTCCTGCAGCTGGCCCGCTCCTCCTGGGTGGGTCGCATACTGCGATCTTCCACAGGCAGTGTGGAGGTAAGCTCCCCTCAGCCCACCGCCCTGCCTCCCGCGTCCCCTCCCCAGTCCTCGGACTTCCCCTGGACAGCCAGGGTCTCCCCTCCAGGTGCTTTAGCCCTGGCCTGCCTGGGAAGCCTGTCCCCCGACCCCAGCCCCGCCCCACCCCCAGGGCCGTTGGGAAGAACGCAGGGCAAGTGTGGCCTCAGGAGCGGTGAGGTCAGAGGGGAGAGGCTCCTTCCCGTGGTGCCTGCCCACTGGCCTCCACTCCCCTCTGGCAGGTGGTAACCGCAGAAACCCTGCTGGAACTCAGCGACCTCCCTGAGAGCGACCAGGGCCCCTCCGCCGGGGAGGTGAGCAAGGCTCCCCACGAGCTTTCACAACTGGAGCCCCTTGGGAAGGGAGGGCCACATGCCTGTTGCTTCCCGGCCAGGGTTTCCGGCTGGAGGATGTGGACTGGAACAGCATTGCCCAGCGGTATCCTAACCTCTTCACCAACATTGAGTGCAGCTCAGACCAAAAGTAACTGTGCCAGTCAGGCAGTCCCTAGGGGCGCGGGGAGGGTGGACCCCAAGGTCTACCCCAGGTGTCCTGGCCCAAGTCCCCTACACCTTCCAGGGCAGCTCTCCCACCTGCAGAGGGCGAGGTTCATGGTGAAGGGAAAGGGCTCCTGAGGCTCTTCCCCAGGCGGGGCCCCTGGCTGCCCCACCCACCTTGGGGGGGCTAGAAGCCAGCGGGCAACGAGCAGATCAGCCGACCGTGGCCCACAGGCACCCACGGCCCCTGTCACCCCCAGAGGCCTCACTGTCAGGTGAGTGGGGCTCGGAGCTGCGTAGACGACACATGGAACAGCGTCTCAAGAGTGTCGAGTGGAGTACCCTGCCCTTGGTGGGTACTAGCAGCTCAGGGGGCACGGACTCTGGCTCCAGCAGTGGCCAGCTGGCTGCGCGATGCCGAGTGCGGAAGGTGACAGGACGCCCGCCTCGCTCGCCGGGCCGCAAGTCTTCTGAGCCCACCGAGGCCCACTCGAGGATCTTCAGCAGGGAAATGCAGACACAGACTGAAGGTGGAGTGGGTCTCCCCCATGACCCCCCCCCCCCCCGCAGGGCCATAATCTCGGCCCAAAGCCCTACACAGCGTCCCCCAACAGCTTGACCTTCACAGCAGCCTGGGGCAAGGCCGCTGGGGCCTCTCTGGTCTCACTCCTGGGGCCAGGGGGGTCTCAGGTGATGCTTGCTGCTGCGGAGGCACCCTCACGGGAGTACCACCCCCTGCCCCTGGTTCTTGGAGTTATCCCCCTGCTTCCCTCAGCCTCCAGGGTCCCGCCATCCCTCCTGCTCTGGATCGGACCCCCGGAGCTGTTCTTCTCCCCAGTCCACCCTCAGCGTGCTGCAGGTCAGTCTGGCCTCGCATGACATGTCCCCAGTGGATGCTCCATTTGGAGGTGCCCCTTCCAACAGGTCTCCTTTCCCCGGATCTCCGGAAAGCCCATCAGGACCAGCCTGGCAAGACTGTCCTGACGGGGGAGCCCTGTGCAGGTCCAGAGCACGGGCCTCCCAGGCGCCGCTGGAGGTGAGGGGGTGACCCCGCAAGGCCACAGCAGGAGGGGGTCTGCTACCGGGGGCGGCCAGGGGAGAGTGCCCGAGCCTGTCTGCAGTGCCCCTACCCTCCCTGCTCCCTGCCCAGCCCGACGGGTTCCTGCCTGAAGATCATTGCTGTTAGCCGCCGGGACAGGTTTGTACGTGTCCTCAACCAGTCGCTGGAGGAGACCGTGGACCTGAGTGGCCTCACGCTGCAGCAGCTTGTGCAAGACTTCCCTGTGTGCATGTACCGCTTTCCCCCGGGCACGCTGCTGGCGCCTCGGCACCACGTCACGGTGCGCCCCGCTGCCTGCGAACCCTCGCAGCGCCGCTGGGACCCCCTCCCTCCTAACCCTGCCACCCCCCTGCCGCGTGCACCAGGTTTGGGGTGAGGGGCCCCGCAGCACGAAGAAGCAGTTGCCTTCGTCCTTGGGATTCCACTTCAACCGAGGATGCGTGACTCTCCTCCTGAACCCCAAGGGCGAGGTGAGTATGCATCTCAGTCGGGGGCGGGGTGGGGGCGAGCCCCGCGTCGTGGGGGTGACCTTCGTGCCCCTCCCGGCTGCCCCACAGGTCCTGAGTGAGTATCAGGCCCCCCACGGCGTGTCCCGCGGCTCAAGGATCTTCGTGGACAACGCCGACTTGTCCATTGACCGCTTCCCGCTCCCAGAGGCCGCGCCTGCCTCCGCCACCTTGGAGCAGATGCCCGGGACCCAGCACTCGCGTGCGGGCAGGGCGCGGGAGCCCCGGGCCAGACAGCGGAGGCCCCGGTGAGCACCTCCCAGCCTCCCCCCTGCAAAAACGGCCTCCGCAGAGTCCCTGCGAAGGACCACTCCCCAGCCTCAGCTCCAGTCCCCTTGGGGCCGCCCCCCACCCCGTAACTCAAGACCACCTCCAGGCCTCCGCCCTGCCCCCCCAGGCCCCTTCCGTCCAGGACCGCCCTTCCCTCGGGGGGCGGGCTCCGCGTGTCACGACGCCCTCGCCCCACCGGGACGCGGGGCCCCTTCCCGCGGCAGAGCGCCAGCAAGCTCTTCCGCCCGCCCGAGGCCACCGGGACCCGCGCGCCGGAACGTCTGCCCGCCATCCCCGGTGAGGACGCGGACGCGGAGGGCCGGCGGCCGGCAGGGAGGGGGAGGGGGAGGGGGAGGGGGAGGGGGAGGGGGAGGGGGAGGCCGGCCAACCCCATCGGTCACTGCCCCTCGCAGAGACCGGGCTGTGCCTCGAGGACCGCCAGGCCAGGAAGGAGCCCAGGGTCCTGGTGAGTGCGCGAGTGCGCGGGCTGTGCCCGGAGCCCCGCCCCCCCCGCGCCCCTCCACGGCCCCCCCCTGCACTCCGAACCCCCACGCCCTCCTCTGCCCCGCCCCCTCTGCGCCTCGCCCCTATACGCCCTTCCTGCCCCCGCCCCTTGCCCTGGCCCCGCCCCCACTCACTCTTGACCACGCCCTCCCGCATGCCCCGCCCCTCGCGACCACGCCCTCCTCCCGCCCCGCACCCCCGGCGCCCGCAGGTGTGCAGGAAAACCGTGGACCGGAGCTGCCCGATGGTGGCGCTCTCGGTGCAGAGCACGGCTGAAAGCAGATTCGGCTTCCGCTTCCTGCCCTGCCCGCCGGTCACCGCGGGCCCTAACGTACGGGTGTAGCGGGTGCGGGGGGTGCGAGGCACGGAGGTTGGGTGCCCGGACCGAGGGGCGGCGCTGGGGGAGAGTCGTGGGAGGCAGGCCGTGCCAGCTGCATCATATATTGAACCAACGTCACCAACGAAGTAAACCGCGTTTATGTACACCGGAGTCAAAAAGGATTCGCTTGGTTTTGGGGTCCCTCCCCCCAAGGGAAGGGAGCTGGCCGCCCGTCCCGCGTGGGCGAGGAGCCGCACCGGTGCCCGGGGATGGGAGGCCTGGCTGCACCCTGGCCTCCAGAGGGCCTGCCAGGGCGCTGCTGGGGCCCGCCACCACCGCCCCCCCACCCCCACCCCCCGGGCGCGGGCCCAGCCTGTCTTCCAGGCCTTCCCCTGCCCCTTCCTCCTGGGAAGCCAGGCCCCGTGGGAGGAGTGGGCAGCTGACCCGCTCAGCCTGGCCTCTTTTCTTATGCCCGACTCCCCTCCACCAAGAAGGGTCTCTCCTGTGTCAAGCCATTACCCAGTCCCACACACTCCCCAAGAAGCCCCGGGCTCCCTGAAGTCAGAGTTCACATGGGGTCCCCGGCAGCTTGGCAGTGTGGGGGGGTGGGGGCTACACTAGGGGGGGGCCTGGGCTGGGGTGATAGGGTTCAGGTGCAGCATGCGCCGCAGGCCAGGGACTCTGGCTGCTGAATCTGGTGCTGCCTTTGGGCCTGGACATCCCTGGGCTCGAGGGCTTGGGCCTGAGGTCACCTCCAGGGCTCTCAGAGCCGTCCCTGCAGCCAGCCCCTGCCCCAGGCCAGCTCCCTGGCCCAGGCCAGGCCCTAAGCTGCACAGAGCTCTGAGCCTGCGCCTCTGGAACTGCAGGCCTGTGGCCCCCCAGGAGCTGTGGCTAGAATCAGAAGGCATCTTGGGGGGACAGGGGATCAGGTTACAGCCCAAGGTCCTGAAAGGCTCTGGAAAACAAAGATAGCCTGTCAGACGAGGGGCCCCAGAGGGTGGGGGTCACCACAGGCAAGCTGGCAGTGCCCACTGTGGTCTCTCCCCCAGCCCTTCACTGCCCCTACCCCAAGGCAGCAGCCCTCTCTTGCATTCCTGGGTTCCCCTGGGAAGTGTGGCTCTACAGCCCCATGACTTTGGGCTGCTGCTGGGGCCAGACCCACCTCTGGCCTGGGCTCTGGCTCTGGGTCACTGGGTCCCATCACCAAGGGTGGCCGCCCTGGGCCAGGTCCTAAACCTCTGCGTCGAGTGAGCCCCTGGCACCCCCATCGGTGCAAACCGGACGTCTCACCTGGCCCTGGCCTGGGGTGGGAGGCTCCGGTACCCCTTGTTTCCTGAGTTCCCACTGTCTGTCACTGCTCCACCCCGCTGCCCTGCCTGTTCTCCCCCCACCCCCCAGGACCCCCCTCCAGCCCCTCCCTGCACTGGCCAGCGCGGGGAAGGCCAGATGCTTTGCCTGCCGTGCCCCTGTTCCCTCCTGGCCCTTTTACTCCCCAGCCACAGGAGGGCCACTCAGCCCCCCTTTAAGCCTGTGCACCTGCCGCCCCTGCTTGCCCCTTCCCAGGCTTGCCCACTGGGTTCTACCAGTCAACTCAGACCCTTCCTCCAGGAAGCCTCCCTGGGCTCTGCTGGGTGAGGGGTCTTCCACTCAGCCGTGGTCACTCTGCAGCCGGTGTCCTGAGCCTGGCACAGGCCTCTGTGCAGAGTAAGCGTAGCCACCTCCCTGCCTCGGTCTCCTGGCCTGTCTGGTGCCCTCTCCCCTCTGTGGGCCTGTGCCCTGCTCCCTGCCCAGTGGGCCTGCCCTCTGTTTCAGTCCAGACTCCCTGCTCACACCCCTCCGTCCAGCTGCTGTGGCCTTTGATCCCATGGGCTCAGGGATTGGAACCCCTCGCCTGTAAGCAGCCCCCCAGGAGAGGACCTCCCTGTTACAGCCCCTCGCCGAGTCCAGCTGAGGATGGGGCCCCAGCTGATGAACGCTGGTCTGGGGCCGTGTGTGGGATCATTCTCAATACCTGGGGCCAGGCACGGGGGGCCGGAGGGAGTCTTGGGCCTAGGCTTGTCCTCTTGCTCTTCAGGGCTCCTCCGTGGACCCCCGGAGGCCGTGGCACCTTCCTGCTGGGACTCCAGGGACCTACCAGAGAGGGGGTTAGAGGGGAGAGAGGGCTGCCGCCCTGCCCTTAGAGCTCATCCCAAATGAGTGTGCCCCTGGGACGATCCCCCGGCCTCAGGCCCCCATGGCCAGCTCCTCCAGCCAACCTGGGTACCAAGGCAGCCCCAGCCATGACCTCCCAGCAGCCAGGACATGCACCCACCACAGGCCCAGCTCCCTGTGGGCCGGAAGCCTAGCCAAGGCCAGGAGGTCGCCGCTGCTGTCTGTCTGGTCAGGCCCTGGGATAGAGGCACTCATAGCCGAGTCCTCCAGCCTGTGTGGGGGCAGCGGCTCCGGTGCTGCCCAGGCCTGGGGAGACAGAGGGCTGGTTTGGGGGCACAGTCTTCAAGGGGGCCGGGTGGGGAGTACCCTGCAGATGGAAGGACGTCTCTGGCTGTGGGAG
The DNA here is from genome assembly GCF_003254725.2 of Canis lupus dingo. Classification (NCBI taxonomy): domain Eukaryota; kingdom Metazoa; phylum Chordata; class Mammalia; order Carnivora; family Canidae; genus Canis; species Canis lupus. Next base: position 25,551,476 of record NC_064260.1, on the reverse strand, counting down.
AGCGGGGGCATGTGGCCAGCAGTGCCTGCAGGCAGGGTACCGCCAGGCCAGGACGCTGGGCCCCTGGGGTAGCACTGCAGTCCTGACCCACTTGCGGGTGGCAGGGCATACCTGGCACTGGTGTCGGCGCTCCCGCAGGCCTTTGGTGGGGTTCCCGCAGAGGACCCGGCCAGCACCTACAGACGAGGGTGTGGCTGGGTCTGGTTTGGCATTGAGGGGCTGCAGGGTCAGCTTTGTGCCGAGGGCGGTGAGTTACCGTGGGTGAGGTTGCTGCTGTCATCCTCTGGAGCTGGGTCCCTGGGAAGCAGGCTTTCAGGCAGGGGACCCCCAGGGACCAGTAGGGAGAGGGGCCACGGCCTGGGGGCCCGAGGCTGGGTGTCGGGCAAGAACAGCTCGGAGCTGAGTCTCTGAATGTTGGCTCCATGGGGATGATCTGTCCGGGGGTCAAAATCAGAGGTCACTGAAACCCCCGCGAACTGGCCCACCCAAGAACCACCCCACCCGCGGCCAAGACTGTCCACAGACAGGGAGCCCTGCCACCCAACATCTGTGTGTCTGGAGGCCCACACGCCCCCCAGGTGCTGCTCACGGGGAGGTTATCCCGGGCTCTGGGAGCCCAAGGGTAAAGCCTGGAAGGGGCAGGAAATGTGGCCGTCCATCTCGGGAGGCCTGGGGGAGCCAGGGTACAGAGCTCTCTCCCTGGGGGTGGTGGGGGTGCCCCCTCTTCTGGGGCTCCGTTGGTAAGGTCTCCAGGCTGGGGGGGTGGCCCTTGCCAGAGGGCGGGTGGATGGCTGGCATACCCAGCCCAGGGAGCAGGCCATCGAAGACACCGGCCTCCTTGATGGCCTCCTTCACCATGAGCCAGTCCTGGTCCAGCTTCCAGGAGGCCGGCAGGCCAGTGTGTGCGGCCGGCACCTCATCCAGGACCTGCAGCTGGGGGATGAGCTTCCTCACCTCTGCCCGATAGTTGTAGCCCCGGGGCACCTGCAGGGTGGACGGGTCGGGCAGGCCTGGGTCCGGGGGGCCTTCAGGCCAGCTTTGTCCTGTGGCTGCTTTCCCCAGACCTCCGTAGGGCGAGGCCGGGGAGCAAGGGTTGGTGATGCTGCCCCACCCTCCCAGGGCTGGCCTGGGTCACTCTTGGCTCCCAGGGGGGACTGTGGGAACCCCGCGCTCTCCCCCAGTGTGATCTCACTCTCTGGCTCACAGCCAGGGTCCAGGGGTTGGGCAGCTTTGTGCGCTGGCACCATCCAGCCGAGGCCAGGAGGGTAGCAAGTGTGAGCTCCAGGTGTGCACGGGCCCAGGAGGAAGGAGTGCATTTCCACATAGGGCACACGGGGGCGTGTGGGGGATGGAGGGGCCGTTGGACTGGGCCTGTACAGGGGTGGGTGTGTGATTCTCTGCGCAGACATGCATGGCTTCATGTGTCACGTGCATGCACTTCATGGGGGTGCCGTATGGGCTGGGGGGCATGGCGGGTGTGCGCGGGGCCCTGCGGGGCCCTGTGGGGGGCCCTGTGGGGTCTGGTCCTGGCCCAGAAGTTCTCCAGCGATAGAAGAGAATGAGCTGATGGTGAACAAGTCACGGGGTGCAGGTGGGCAGAGAGGCCCCTGGGGCCGTGGGGGGGGGCGCAGGGTGCCTCCCCGTACTGTGCATACGCTGCTGGGGTGCCCGGCACACACACCTTGCTGGAAGGGCTGGGCCCTGGCCGCAGGCACACCAGGTTGCCTTCCAGAGTGAGTGTGGCCAGCCGCGGGCACAGCTGCAGGTAGCGCACCTGTCCCAGGTCGTCCACGCTGTTGCCTTCCAGGTCCAGCACCTCTAGCTCCTCGAGCAGGCACAGCGGGCTCAGGTCTGAGATGTTGTTGTAGGAGACGTAGAGCTCCTGGGACAGCAGGGGGCTCAGCCAGGGCAGGGCCTGGCACCGTCTCCCCAGCCCGGGGCACCCCAAACCCACCTTCAGGGCCAGGAAGGAGCCAACGCCGTCCAGGTCAGTCAGGCCACAGCGAGCCAGCCACAGCACCTGCAGGCAGCCCAGGGAGGTGCCCAGGTCTCTGCAGAGGGCAGGTCAGCTGGTCAGCACCGTCCTGGGCTGGAGGCCACGCCTGTCCGTGAAGGCCCAGACCCTCCGCGCCCATCCACCCCCCACGCGTGGCCCTGTCCACCTGCAGGGTGCCGGTGACCCGTGGCCGTGGGAGGCCGCCTGCAGGCTTAGGGGCCCCAGAGCCGCTGCCCCCCTGCCTTCCCTCCTTGCCGCAGCGGGGAGGGCGGGGCGGGGTGGGTGGTGCTGCCCTGGTGCTGGATGACTTGGGGCCGCACCTGCTGCCTGTGGCCCTTGCCCATGGGGTCCACCCTGGGGGGCTTCTCCCTCCCTCCCCCCTCCCTCTGGCCTTTCTTGGATGGCTTCCTCCTGTTGCAGCCCTCCTGCAGCCAGCTGTGCCTGCAAGACCCTCGCCCGGGCCCCTGTCGTGGCCTTGTCCCTGCCACACCACCCCCCCCGGCCCCGCCCCGCAGGCTCCTCTTGTCCTCTGTGTCCCTTTCCTTCCCGCCGGCTTCTGGGATGTTCTCGAGGGTGTGTGCTTTGCACTGCGCCTGCGTCCCCAGGCTGAGGCCCGGAGCTCTGCCGCTGGTGTGCCCGTCCTGGAGGAGGTGTTGGGGCCTCCTTCTCCTTCCGGCACTGCTCTGCCACTGTACGTGGCCGGTTCGTGGCCCTCACGCGTCCGCGCCGCAGCGCCTTCAGGATCTCGCATCTTTCCTTGGGCCTGCGATTGTTTGCAAGATACCAAGAAGCCACATCTCCCGTGTCTCATCTCGGACGATGACATTTGGAAGCTTGACTCCCTTCCCTGGGTGGTCCGCGCTCCTCTGGGACCGTGTTTTGCCTTTTCCCTTCCGTGCCGCGGGTACCCCAAGGTTTCTGACTATCCTCGCAGTAGCTTCTCGGGCATTCGGACTGGGAAGGAGGGTGTGGAGCCCAGCTTGGAAGAGCAGGTCCCTGGGGGCCCTGGCTGGGGCTTCCCCGCCCCAGGGAGGAGCCGGTGGGGGGCAGTCGCTGGGGGTGGAGCCGAGCATGGCTCCCAGGCCCTGGCCCGCGGTCTCTCCTGTCCCTGCCGCATGGTCTCCCCACGTTCCTCCTCATGGCCCCGCTCCCATGTGCCCGTGCTCGTCCCCTGCCCCCTCCTTGAGACATGCAATGATGCCCTCAGACCCCAGCCCAGCGCGCACACCCCTCACCTGGCCAGCTTGGCCTCTGCCGTTCAGTTCGGGACACTTCGCGTGTGCCCCAGCCTGTTGCCGTGAGTGGGTTTTCCCATCATCTTTTAATTGGCTGACATCGTGTCCAGCAACCCCTTCAAGGGGGCGGGTGCTAATCAAACCACTCCGGGTCTCTAACTCATTCAGAAACGCTGGCTGGGCCTTGAAGTCTGGGGTCAGGCCTCCTTCCCACGGTCCCATCTTCTGCTGTGCGCGTGTCCGTGGAGGAGCCCAAGGAAGACTTCCTTCCTCTTCCTCTTAAAAGAAGACATGGTCTTGGGGATCACTGGGTGGCCAGCGGTTTAGCACCTGCCTTTGGCCCAGGGTGCGATCCTGGAGTCCCGGGATTAAGTCCCACGTCGGGCTCCCTGCATGGAGCCTGCTTCTCCCTCTGCCTGTGTCTCTGCCTCTCTCTCTCTCTCTCTCTCTCTATGTCTATCATAAATAAATACATCTTAAAAAAAAAAAAAAAAGAAGAAGAAGACATGGTCTCTTTCCTTGGCCGCCTCCGAATTTTACCTCTCCGGGGTAAAGACCCGGGTAGCTGTATTAGGGACCGCTGGCAGCCCGCTTTTCATTCTCTTCTTTCCGTCTGTAGTTGAAAGGTTTCGTTTATGTCTGATGAGTTTCCTTTGATCCTTGAGTATTTGTTCTGTTCTACAACCCCGGTTTCCTCCTGCAACGGTCACAGTCACAAGCGTGGACGGCGGCGGCCTGTGCTCGTCGCGGTCCTTCCTGCCTTCCTGTGCAATCTCTCCTTGACTGGGTTTCCTGCAGTATTCCTCTTGTCTGTCTTCATTTCCTAGCTGGTGACCGTGGTTTCATTCCCTTTGTTTTCAGAGTCTGTGGTTCGCACCCAAGGCACGCGGCCGGACCCGGCGGCGGGGGAGGCTGGGCGGCTGCGAGCCCGGCTGAGAGTGGGGCGCTCCGTTTTTATAGAAGAATAAAGATTGGGAATAACAGGTTCCGGCTCTTCTCAGATTAAGTAGGAAAATTACCAAATACTTAGAAGTGATGACAAAAAACAAAGCGTGCCAAATTTGTGGACCCTGCCCGGGGCTGTACCTGAAGACAATTTTATATCTTTCGAAACATTTATCAAAAAAAACCTGGAAGGATGACAACAGTTAAGCTGAGCATTTAGCTCAAGGAGCTGGAAAAAGGACAGAAGCAAACTGCAAAAAGAACAAGGAGAGGGGCACCTGGGTGGCCCAGTGGTTGAGCATATGCCTTGGGCCGTGATCCTGGAGACCTGGGATCGAGTCCCACGTCGGGCTCCTTGCGGGGAGCCTGCTTCTCCCTCTGCCTGTGTCTCTGCCTCTTATGAATGAATAAATGAATAAATAAATAAAATCTTAAAAAAAAAAAAGTTTCAAGGTTAGAGCAGCCGAAAAGAACAAGCAGAGGGAGAAACAGCCTAGGAGTTGGCCTGGATCCCAGAACGCGAGGAGCACGGCGCCGGGGCTCTGAGGGGCGTCCCTGAGCACCCAGGCAATCACTGCCAGCAAAGGGTATCAGGTGCTGCGGTGACCCGGGTAGCGCTGCTGCTGGCGTGGGAGGTGGCGGTGGCCCCGGAGCCTGCGCACTGATGGCCGGAAGGGACAGTACCATTTTCTGGCCCTGTCGCCGCCGTGCAGAGTTGCTCATGCACGCAGCCCTGGGGATAAAAGGCCGAGCACGAGCTGCCTGTCATCCACCCTTGGCGCCAGAAAGTAAGGAAAAGGAGCAGGGCCGGGAAGTGAAAGGCAAGCCTCCTAACTCACTGAAACCCCAATGGAGTTAACAGACTCCTCGAATCAATGTGAGTTTGGCGGTATTTCTAGGGACAAAATAAAGACACGATGTTGGCAGATATAAGACCCGTGTGTAAGGCTCCGTGAGGTTTCGCTGATTTGCAGAATGTCTCCATCCACAGGATGCTTGTCTGCATCTGTGATAATCACCCAGAAAACACAACAGGAACGGGACCTCATTCGTGATCATAAAGACACTATAAACGTGGGAATTCCTGGTGTCAGGGATCCCCGGTTTCACAGGGGGCTGGGGTCCTGCCCGGGGCCGGGCGGCAGTGGGGTGGGTGGGGAGGCGCGTCCCCATGCCATCCTCTTCCCGGTGGCTGGTGTAGGACAGTGTACACCCGCGACCACCTGCCCACACCGACGCAGGAGGAGTGCTGGGAACCCGCTTGTTCCTACGGGTTCACAGGAGGGCACTTCCCCTGTTACAGGTGAATCGTGTCGCCCACAGCCCCACCAAACGCACATGCAGCCGTCCTAACCGCCAGCCGTCCAGCACGAGACCCTATCGGGAGCTCAGGTGGGTGCTCATGGTGGGGTGGGTACTGGTGTCCTCAGAAGGGGACACGTGGACGCAGATACACACGGCGCCAATGCCCTGCGATCGCAAAGGCAGAGTTTGGGCGGGTCACTCTACAAGCCCAGGAACGTGGAAATCGCCCGCAAAGCCCCACGGGGCGAGAGGAAAGGGGGTTCCCACCCACAATGCGGGGGGAGCCAGCGCTGCCCGCCTGGGTCTCGACGTCCACCTCACAACCAGGCAAGAGTAAGTGTCTGCAGCTCAGGCCGCCCGCCCCCTGCGGCCCCCCGTGCCAGGGCCTGCGGCTGCAGAAGCCGTCAGGCCCGGGGCGGGGGAACATGAGGATAGAGGGGCACCTGCTGGGGAGACTGGCTGAGGGCCCAGAAACCACGAGACAGGCGCCCTAACGTCTGGAGCGTCACAGGCTAGTCCTGAGCTCAGTCCGCGGGACCGTTACGTCCAAGCAGCTCCCTCTTCCGAACTGTTGTCCACGTTCAACCCGTGGACGTTTGCAAACATCCCGCGGCCGAGCTTCGGGATTTGAGAACAGAAAGAACTGCAGGGCTCGCTGCGTTTCTCGCTGTTGCCGGCCAGGGGCAGAGCGCGTGTCCTTGCCATTTACCATCGAGTCACCGTTCTTGGAATTGACTATTTTGTGTCGTCACAAATGGTGTGTCGTATTTCCTGCTTCTATGACACCGTCCACGGGCCTTCGTGACCTTCATCCTCGTGTCATATGCTCTTTACGGACTTTGTTCTCCTCCGAGCGAATCTGTGCCTTAACGGGGAAGGAATAAATGCGATTTTCCGTCGTCGTTAGCCCAGAAAGGTGTCGCCCCGTCCGTGAGGCCGCGGCCTCCCTGCGCGAGCACGGTGTGCCTCAGATGCCCGCATCTAGACCCTTGGGGGGCGGCAGCGCTGCTTCCCGCTCTGGGTCTTGGGGCCACACACCGAGGGACAGGTGGCCTTCCAGTTTTCTTTGCTTCCATTTCCAGATCCTTAAGTGTCCTGTTAAATTCTCCTCGATGCTTATCTGATAGGTAGCAGCGTCCGTGAGGAGGATCGAGAGGGCAGTTTTGAGGTTGCTTGATAAGGATCTTTACGGCTTCACCTGGACGGGACTGGGTGCCTGGAGCCCATTTACAACACCTGGAGAACTTTCTAGAACTCCGACTGGAATCCCCCGCCTCATGCTGGCTGGCCCTGGCTACATAGAACCAGCAGTGCTTGCTTGCCCGCTTTGTTCTTTAGATTTATGTTTATTGGAGAGAGCGAGCGAGAGCAGGAGAGCGAGCGCACTAGCAGGAGGGGCAGAGGCAGACGGAGACAGGATCCTGCGCTGAGCGCGGAGCCGGACACGGGACTCGATCCCAGGACCCTGACATCATGACCTGAGCTGAAACCGAGAGGCGGACGCTGCGCTGACTGCTCCCGCCAGGCGCCCCAAACCAGCCGTGTTTCCGTGCGGCCTGCTTTGCCTGAACACCTAAAACGGCCCCACTGTGCTTCCGCTTTGTTCTTTCCAGCCAGTGAGGTACACGGAGGACGTTCATCGGTCCTTAGTTTCGAATTTTATCTTTCAAGTTGATCATTAAAATGCTGTTGGGTTGTACGCGAGGCCGTGCTCACCCGCGGGGCTGATGGGCCCCAGCACGCCCCGGCTCCTGCCCCCCCGGCGTGGGGATGCCCACCCCTGAAGGCTCGGCGGTGTGGGGGCCCCCACCACACACCCCTTGCTGGTTGGGGACCTTTTGCTGAAGGTCGGGGGCACCTTCCAGGCACCCCACAGTGGGTCCTTGGAGACCCTGTCGGCCGCACAGCCTGGGGTGACCGGCCTGACGCTGACCGCGGGCCCTGGGTGGCCTGTGTCGCCCTCAGCAGGTGCCTCCGCCCAACAGGGGGGTCGGTCACACGAGCTACATGTCCCGGGATCAGGCTGGCAGGGTGGGCACGAGGGCCGGGAGGCGGAGACGGCAGGTCACCCGGGAGCCTCTTCGTGGGGACCCTCCCCGCCCCCAGGCCCGAGAGGGGCACTCACCTCACGGAGCCCAGGCAGCTGCCGTTCAGCTTCAGCTGGCTGAGCTTGGGCAGGTGCTTCCCTGTGGGCCACAGGCGGGTGGCAAGGCCTTATTCCCCTCCCTTCCCTGCACCCCCCGGGGCATCGGTGGCCCTTGCCTCTGTGCTCCATGGCTGTCGGAGCCCCAGCAGCGGCTCCTGTGAAGAACAGGGCACTGACCCTGCGGGACAGTCCTGATCCCTGGAAAGAGGGGTGCAGGGGGGCCTGTGGGCCCAGGACGTGCCTGCAGAGGGTGTAGGATGGGCCTGTTGGATGCAGGGCAGACCTGCAGGGTTCAGGACAGGCTCATGGGGTGCACAGCTGTGGGGTGTAGGACGGGCCTGTTGGGTGCAGGGCAGACCTGTAGGATGCAAGGCAGTCTCATGGGGTGTAGGGCAGGCTTGTGGGGTGTAGGATGGGCCTGTGGGGTACAGGGCAGGCTCGTAGGGTATAGGGCATGCCTGTGGGGTGTAGGATGGGCCTGTGGGGTGCAAGGCAGACTCGTGGGGTGTAGGATGGGACTTTGGGGTGCAGGGCAGGTTCGTAGGGTAGAGGGCATGCCTGTGGGGTGTAGGATGGGCCTGTGGGGTGCAGGACAGGCTCGTGGGGTGCACAGCGTGCCTGTGGGGTGGAGGGCAGGCTCGTGGGGTGCAGGGCGTGCCTGTGGGGTGCAGGGCAGGCCCATGGAGGGCAGTGGTCCAAAGACCAGAGCTTCTCTGGCAGCATTCAAGTGGACGGGACCTCGCACAGAAGTCTGAACTCGCCAGCAGCAGGGTGTGGACAGGGAGGGGCTCTCACCAAAGTTCCCCAGGCTGTTCTCACGGGTGTTGACACACATCTCCAGCATGTTCACCAGTCCAAGGTCATCTACCTGGGCCAGGGCCCGCTGCAGAAATCGATGAGGACTGAGCCCTGGAACCGGACAGTGGTCACTCCCTCCCAGGGTTGCCTCTGCCTCCAGCTGTGGGGCTGCCCAGATGCTGTTCCAACAGGTCCCACAACAAAACAACTCAACGGTGGAACGGTGGGTTTAGCACCGGGTTGGGGGGACGTGAGTGCTGCTTACTCCTGCAGTGCCCCCCGTTGGGCCCTGCCCCCCCCCACCGTGAATGAACACAAAATGAAAAGGAAACGAAACACAGAGACGCATGTGAACACCTGGAATGTCCGCGGCTACCGCAGCTCCTGGTGTGTGGAGCCACCGGCTGGGTGGCGAGGCTGGGTCCACCTCCAGGTCCAGCCAGGGTGTGGCGGGGCTCACTGCCCTCCCGGTGCCCTGCCCCTGGCCCTCCCTGTGTGGCCAGGCTGGACCCTCCCTGTCCCACTGTCCCCGGCAGGGAGCGCCGTCCCCAGCCCGCTCCATGCACAGGTGGGCCAGTGCCCCGGGTGCCCTCTCAGAGTCAGGCTGTTGTCACTGCAGCCTGGTCTCCCTGTGGCTCCAGGATGGCCCAAGACGGGAGCATCCCCCAAGTTCCGGGCATGCTGGCCCTCCCATGAGCCCACCCAGGCTGTCTGAACCCAGGCCTCACATGTGCGGGGGACACAGGGCCCCAGGGCAGGTGGGAGAGAGGTGGCCTGCAGCGGCGAACCTGTGCCCTGGGGTGGGAGCAGGGCTGCTGAGGAGCGGCTGGGAGGCGTCCCGGTGGGGTCCGCGCTGGCCCAAGACAGCGGGGAGCCCTGGGCCTGCAGGCCCACGGGAGGGCCGCCCGTGCAGGAGCCAGCTTGCATTGTGGGGCAGGGGCCGGGCCCGAGTTGCTTCCACCTTCACTGATGAGGCTGTGCGGAGGCTTCTGAGAGCCGTTGGGGGTGGGTGGGGCAGAGACCCCGGGCAGCCAGGCTTCCCTCCGCATGTGGGGGGGGGGCTGTACCTGGGGGGCCCCTTAGCGTGGCCCCCACCGCGTGAGGCGCCGACTTGCCCGGAGAGGTTGCGGGTGGGAACCGGAGTCACGAGGCTCCGCGTGTCCTGGTGGCCCCAGGGTGGGAGCGGGGGCTTTGGGAGAAAGCCTCACCAGCTGCCCCCGTCAGCGAGCAGGACCCCGCGGTGGAGCCCACTTACACAGCCTGCCCTGGGTGCAGGGTGCCCTACTTAGCCCGCGGTTTCAGGGAGCCCTGGCAGCTTGCACCTGCTGTGCGCCCCGCACCTGGACGGTCTGCCGCCCGGCCTCCCCCCAGAGCAGCAGCTGCTCCAACTAGGGGCTTCCCTGGCTCCCGGAGCGGTTCGCGGAGCGGCTGCTGATGCCTGGCCCACGGGTGCACTGGGCGATGCCTGCCAGCCTCCCTGCCTCGCTGTCCCCGATGCCTGGGGCGGCCCTGAGGACGCCGCAGGGCTGAGAGCGTTCATCCAGGCCAGAGGGCTGGCTGGACATCGGGCCTGGAACAGTGGTGCCCCATGCAGACCCCTGCGGCCTGAGCCCCAGCCCCCCAGCGCTCACCAGTCGGGCAGGTGACAGGTACTCCTGTACCAGCCGCTCGCCATGGCTGTCCCTACGGCTGCCCGGGTCCTTGCTCTGTGGCCGAGGGTTGTACGGTCCTTGCCAGCCCAGCTCCCGCACTCGAACAGCGGCTGTGCCAGGCCACGGCCCGTGGGCTCTGTTGCAGGCCTGGTCCATTCACATGCAACCTGCTGGGAGAGGCCGAGGGCAGAGCTACGAAGCCTCGGCTCTTGCTCGCACTCGCGGCCTGGCGGTGACCCCGCACGGCAAGCCCGTGGGGTTCCTCCTGCCTGGCTCTGATGGCCTCTCAGCCTCTCAGTCTCAGCCTGCCCGCGGGCTTGGGGGCACCCCATCCTCCAAGGTCCGCAGCGGGGGTGCTGGGCCCAGGCTCCCCTCTCGGAGGTCCTGCCTAGGCTGTAGGCCTGAGGGGGCCACTTGGACCCAGGTCACGTTCGCTCCGTCAGCCGCGGCCGGCAACAAGCCACTGGCTCAGGCCCTGTGTGTGTGTCTCCACACCTGGGGGCCTGGGACCAGGCTCCCAAGCACCCCACCCCTCCACCCACTGAGCCCCCTCACCTGGAGGCACTGCCTCTTCCCACCATGGGTCAAACATCCAGGCATGGAGGCAGCATGTGTCTCCAGGTGGCACCTGCAGGAGGGAGTTGGCGTGGCCTCCTGGCCAGGTCGCTGTGCCCAGGGGACTTGGGACAGGCAGGGAGGAGGTCACAGGGCAGAAGTGGGCAGGTGTGGAGGTGCTTGGGGCTGTCAGTGTAGGCACCAGCCCTCAGGTCCTTTGGATCATCCTGATGGGGCACCTGGACGGGTTGATGAGGAAGACAGTCGGGTGGTGACTGACCATCCTCTCTGCAAAAGGGGTCCCAGGTCTGCCTCTCTGGACTCTCATGGGCTGGCCGCCTAGCACCCTGTCCTTCCCAAGCCCCCTCACCCTCAGGCTCCACGGGAGCCCGTGTCCCTGGACACCTGCGCCAGGCTCACCTGGTACTGCTCCTTAAAGATGCAGATGCCTGGCCTGACCCCAGATCCCAGAATCATGTCCAGGGGTAGAGCCGGAAGTCCGCCTGGAATGTTCTGGGAACGCCCCCCAGTGTGGGTTGAGGCCTCACTGACTCCTGCCCTGTATCCCCTCCTGCCCTTCCTGGATTGACTTTCCGCCTAAGTCTGACTCCTTCTGGGGTCCTCTGTGTTTTACGACGCGTTCCGCTGAGCGAGCCCCAGGCTGCGGGGCCCGGGCAGGCAGGATGCTCACTTCCTGCGCCCGCAACGCACGGGAGAGAGGCTCCCCCCGATTCTCCGAAGGGATTGTGTGGCGCGTGCCCACGCCAGTGCTGCTCTCATCTCTCGGGCCCTGCAGACACTCAAGCCGCACCCTCTCCATCGTGCCTGGGCTGGGGGGTGGCCAGCTGGGCCTTGACAGAGGCGCTGGAGGGGTGCTGCGCGGGCTCTGTGTGCCTCAGTGGCCTCATCTGGAAGGTGACCCATACACCGGGGATCCAAGGAGGTGAAGGCCATGCAGGTGAGCCCCACCATACAGACTCATCGGGTCTCCAGCCAGGATTTCTTTCCAGAAGCTTCCTCTGCCGTCTGCCTTTCTCCAGTGGGCGAAAAGCCCCAAGCCTGGCTGGGGACCTCAGCACGTGCCTCCTGGGACTACGCTGCCCGCTCCCATCCCAGGCCTGCCAGCCTTGGGGTGTGGGGAGTGCAGGGGCTGGTCTGGCTGCAGCCCCAGGAGGCCTGTGGGCAGCATGAAGGGCCAAGCCCGCCGCCCTTTCCTTCTGTGCCTCACAGCAGCCGACCAGCGGTCCTACCCTGGACTGGGCCCAGCGGACGGTCCCATCCGGCCCCAAAAGTCTCGGGTCCAAGGAGCAGGGCCTGGGTCGCTGGCTGCAGCTTGCACGTGCACTGTCCCCTCACGTGCATGCACTGGCTGGACCTGTCCATGCTGCGCGGGGCCCTGCGGCCACCCTGCCTGCCACTCGGGTGGCCTCTCTGCCTCCGTGGCCCAGGCTAATGCCAGCCCTTGGCCTGGCTCAGCAGCAATCTGGGTCCACTCCACGCCTCCCCCCTTCGCTGCAGAGGGAGGGGCGCTGCGGGCAGGGCCTAGTCTCTCCTAGGTCCCCACTAAGGGAGTCTGGGTCGCCACCTCCTCCTCTCCTGCAGGGGCAGAGCCTGGGGTCCCTCCTACCCTGGGGCCTGGGAACTCTTCGGAGCCCGGCTACCGGTCGTGGGCTGAGCCCCTGGAGACCAGATTGGACATCTGGGGGTACCGCTGAGCCCCCACTGGCTTTGCTGCTTCATCCTGGAGCAGCCATCGGCCTCAGTTTCCCCCCAGGCACGGGGGAGGTGCAGCGAGGCCTGAGGCCCCAGGCCCAAAGGTGTGCTGGGCTCTCACCAAAGGGGTCGGTCTCGGTGCCACGGGCCGGGCGCCCTCCGCCGCGGGGCGCGCCTTCCGACTCGGGGTCGTTCTTCCGGTGGCGGGGTTGCGGCCCTGGGCGCCATGGCAACGGGGCCGGGGCATTATTTGAATGCTCAAATATTCATGAGGCCGCGGGACTCTCCGAGGCTCCGCGGTCGAGCCACGCCCCTTAGCAACGGCTGCTAGGGCAGGCCGGGGGCGGGGCGACCGCGGGCGCATTCGGGGCCCGGAGGGTAGGGCCCCACGTCGTGGGCTCCCGTGGGCTGGGAGGGAGCCGGGGCGGAGGTGAGGCCCCACCGGGCGGGGGGACCAGCGCGGACCGGCCGGGTGTCAGCGCCCGCGAAGGCGGTTATCAGGCGGAGCCCAGCGCCCACCTTTCCCGGCCCTGGCCCTGCGGGAGGGACCCCCTCCTCTAAGGGTGGCGATGCCAAAACAAAAGGAAAGCGCCCCCGAAGACGAGGGAAATGCAGACCTGGACACCGGGAGGGGTTTGGGGTGTCCGCGCTCTCGGGGGACGCCGCCACTCGCTTTCACTGCCGCTCCTTGACTCCGCGTCTGTGCGCGTCAGCGGGCGCCGGGCTCTGTCCTAGCCACCGCGCAGTGCACGGGCCGGCCAACCGGCCACGGCCTCGGCACGTGCTGTAGGCGATGTGTGCGGGCGGGGCAGCCCCCCCCCCCCCCCCGAGGGGCCCGCCAAGGTCACGGCCTGCAGTGGGAGGGGCTCCACGAGAACAGCGCGCGCCGGCACCGGAGGGGGCAGGACGGGAGGGCGGGCAGGGCCGCCAGAGCGGGGCCAGCCTGGGCCTCCTGCGGGCTGCACCGTTCTTCCTTTTTGTAAACAAGCACGGTGTGTTGATGCACTACTTTGAAATTTAAAATAAAATGTCGAAACCACGTCTTTTTTGAAAGTCTGGAAAAGATGCGGGGTGTGCGTGTTCGCGCTCCGGATGGGGGAGCCGTCGGCACGCAGCCCTCGGGCAGCTTTCGGGCTGGTTTGCAGAGGGCCCATCGTTAACTGGGCCCCGCGCAAGCGTCTGCAGGGCCGGAGCCTCCGGGCTAGGGGGCTGGGCGGGCCGGCCTGCAGGGGGAGGCTGAGGAGAGGGGCGAGGCTGCGGCCCAGCGAGACCCCTGGGGCGGGATCAAACGATGCTCCGCGCCGCGCTGCCCCTTGTGGCCTGGGCGCCCCGGGTGCCGCGCGCACGACGAAGCCGAGGTGCCAGGCGCCCGTTCCGGAGCCACCTGATGGGAACGGGGGTGTAGGGCACCGAGCCCCGGCCATGAGGCCCCAGAGCTCGGGGCGCGGCCCGGCCTGCCCCGGCGCCCGCCTCCCGTCCCGGCCGTCCGCCCGGCGCGCCGACCCTGACCCTCCTCGAGCCTCGTCTCCCGGCCTGACCCCTCCGCTGGGCCTCGCGGCGCTGGGAGCCCCCCACCGCGGGACACGGGCTCCCGCCGGTCTGCAGCGCCCCCGCCCCGGTGCACCGCCGCCCGCGGTCCTGTCGGGCAGCTCCCCGCGGAGGCCGCCGCCCCGGCCCGCGCCTCTCGCGCTCCCGCCGAGCGCCCGCGGGCGCAGCCCAGCCCCCCCAGGCCGCGGCCCACGAGGGCCTCCGGGGCCGGGCACCGCCCTCCGCGCCGCTTCCCGGAAGCCCCGCCCGGCCGCGGCCCGTGACGGGCGGGCGGGCCGGCCAACCGGCGCGGGGCGGGGCGGGCCGGGGCGGGGCGGGGGCGTGGCCCGACGGCCGAGGCCAATGGCGAGCCGCGCCTGCGTGACGGACGGGCGCGGGGCGGGGCGTGCGCGCCCTCCCCCCCGAGTGTCCGCCCGCCCGCGCCCGCAGCCCGCAGCCCGAGCCGCACCCTCCGCGGACAGAGCCCATGCGCTGGGCGAGCCGCGCGCCCCGGCCCCGGCCCCCTTCCCCGCCCCCGCCCCGGCCCCGGCCCCGGCCCCGGGGGCAGTCGCGCCAGTGAGCGGTGAGTGCGGCGGGGGCGGCGGGCGGCGGGGCGGGGCGGGGGCGGCCGGGGCTGCGGCGCCGGGCGGTGGAGGCGGCGGCGGCGGCGGGGCGCGCGGGGGCGCAGGTGAGCCGCGGGCGGGCGCTGCGGCGGGTGCGGGGTGCGAGGTGCGGGGTGCGGGGGCGCCCCGGGCGGCGGCGTCCGCGCCCTCTCCTCCGCGGGCCGCGTGCGGGGCCCCCAGGTCGCCAGGCGCGCCCCCGAGGCCCGGGCGGCGGGCGGCCTCCGCGATGCACAGCGGGCGAGCCGGGCGTTCGCACCGGAGCCCCGGGCACCGCGTCCCGAAACCTCCCAGACCGGGAGCCGGGCCGGAGGCCGCGGCCCAGCGCCGTCCCCGCGCCTACCCCGCCGGCCTGCTCCCGGGGCCGCCATCCCCGCAGCCCGCCGCTGCTCTCCTGCGAAGCTCGAGCGGCCGCGGGCCTGGGGCTCCCCCCGGGACAGGAGGGCCCGGGCCTCGCCCCCGGAGCAGCAGCTGGCGGCCGCGGGCGCTCCGCAGATGCTAGTCCGGTGCAGCGAGGCGCGGCGGGGCTCTGGCCTGCCCGGGCACGCTGCTGCACTCCGCTGTGGCAGGACCTGTTTCTGCGGGGAGGGGCGGTAATCTCAGCCTGCAGGGCCTCCGGGTCCCTCCAGTGCACGATTTCTGCCTACCCAGCAACTTCTAATTTGGGTGCGTGGTTGGGAGATGCTCTCAGCTGTCAGCTCTCCCTGCTCTCTCGCAGCCATGAGCGCCGGCGAGGTGCCTACCCACCCCCCCGCCGCCCCCCCCGCTGGAGGTGCCACAGGTGGGCGGCTGCGCCCGGTTCCCTGGTTGTGTGGGGCCTGGGGACCGGGTCGGGGCCGGGGTGGTCTGCCCCACGGGGCTGGCTCAGGGCTGAGAGCAGCTTCCTCAGCAGGTGGGACAGGAGACCTCGTTGGCGTCCTGTGCTGCGTCCCGTGAGGAGCCATGACGGAGTATAAGCTGGTGGTGGTGGGCGCTGGAGGCGTGGGCAAGAGCGCCCTGACCATCCAGCTCATCCAGAACCACTTCGTGGATGAGTACGACCCCACCATCGAGGTGAGCTCGCCCAGCCCTGAGCCTGCTGTGGGCATGTCTGCTGTGGGCTCCGCAGGAGGGCGGCCCCTGCTCGTGGGACCTGGGGGTGGCACCTGGGGACCTAGGAGGGGCTGGTGGCTGGGTGGCCCCGTCCTCGGAGGTGTGGGGCTGGGCGTTCTGAAGCACTGGCCTGCCGCAGGACTCCTATCGGAAGCAAGTGGTCATCGACGGGGAGACGTGCCTGCTGGACATCCTGGACACAGCGGGCCAGGAGGAGTACAGCGCCATGCGGGACCAGTACATGCGCACGGGGGAGGGCTTTCTCTGTGTATTTGCCATCAACAACACCAAGTCCTTTGAGGACATCCACCAGTACAGGTGAGCCTCCGGCCGGCCCTCAGAGCCACCTGTTCCTCTGCCTCTCATCGCGTTTCTCTGTCAGGGTCTCGGATGCAGCCGTGCCTGCAGCCTACCGACTGGCTCCCACCTTCCTTCTTGTAGGGAGCAGATCAAGCGAGTGAAGGACTCTGACGACGTGCCCATGGTGCTGGTGGGGAACAAGTGTGACCTGGCTGCTCGCACCGTGGAGTCCCGGCAGGCGCAGGACCTCGCCCGCAGCTACGGCATCCCCTACATCGAGACGTCAGCCAAGACGCGCCAGGTGAGCCGGCTCCCCACCCCGCAGCTAGCTGGGGACCCGCCCCGCCCCGCCCCTGCCAGGGAGCAGTGCTTATTGCCCCCTCTCCCCCGACACAGGGCAGCCGGTCTGGCTCTGGCTCCAGCTCCGGGACCCTCTGGGACCCTCCGGGACCCCCGTGACCCAGCGGCCCCTAGCGCTGTAAGTGTCCCCGGACGGCAGGGCAGCGAGGGAGGCCGGGGCCCAGGGTTTGGGCTGACACAGCTCCAGGGAGAGGCAGAGGTCCCCAGAGAGAGCTGCCCTGAGCCAGGCCGAGTGGTGACCCTGGGGCCCTGGCCCCTGCCCGCAGAAAGCCCCATGGGCCCGTGTAGGCCCTGCCCTCTTTAATGGGCTGTGGGGGACCAGGGTGGTAGGTCAGACAGGAGCGGGACCCTGGATGTTAGAGCTGGGAGCCAGACCTCGGGGCTGCCCTGTGGGGGAGCTCCTGAGGGCCAAGCCGCCTGATGGGGGGAGCCCTGGGGCTGCCTGTGTGGGGGCGGGGTGGGGAGAGGCCAGGGGGAGCTGGGATGATGCATGAGCTTGACGCTGGGGTCCCTCGGTCCCCTGCGCTGCCAGGCCCCCGGGCCGAGCCGCACGCTCAGCCAGCCCCGTCTTCCCAGGGCGTGGAGGATGCCTTCTACACGCTGGTGCGAGAGATTCGACAGCACAAGGTGCGCAAGCTGAGCCCGCCCGACGAGGGAGGCCCAGGCTGCATGAGCTGCAAGTGCCTGCTGTCCTGACGTCCCCTCCAGGGCCACGTTGGCAGCCCCGCTGGTCCTCTGTGCCCCAGGCGCACAGGCTCGGGGCGAGGAGGTGCCGGAAGCTGGGAGGAGGCGCGGAAGGAGGAAGGAGGAGGGCGAGGAAGGAAGGAAGCGCCCCCGGGGCCCGGCCAGCCCAGGCCCCCTGGACAGGGGGAGCACGGACCTCCCAGGGCGCTTTGCACAGACTGTCGTGAACTGAGGCCACGGGCCCCCCCGGCTGTCACTCTCCCCCAGTCCCGTCCTTGCCCGCGGGGCAAAGGCTGAGTCGCAGTAAATTATTTGATGGTCTTGACCCTGGCGTATGGCCGCACCTGCAAGGCACGTGGGGACGTCAGCTGTGTGTGCCTGGCGGCGCCCCTGCAGGGGCTGGTCGGGGCCGGGAGGTCCCCCCTCCTCCTCTCTGGGGGTGTCTCCGCACCCCGTGCACAGAGCTCCGGGAGACGCAGAAACGAGCCGGCCGTGCATTTTCACACAACACCTTATTGAACTTGCAACAGCAAACGGGCTCAGAGCCGAGGGTGTGCGCCTTCCCCTGGGAGACCTTCCTGTCCTTAGAGGAAAGCGGGAATCCCACGGGGGTACGGGTGCTGGAGTCGCCCACTTTGGAGCCTGTGCGGACTCCGGGTGGGGGTGTGTGTCCTGAGGTTGGGGTGTTGAGAGGCGGTTCTGGGGACAGCAGAGCTGGCCTGGACCTGCGGCCCATGGGCTCCTGCTCTAGGTCCCCGCAGGGCAGCTGGACCCCGGCCTCGGGCCCACTGGGGCCGGGTGACTGACTGCTGGAGCCCCAGCACGTGGAGGAGCCTGCCTCCTGGTGTGGGTGCGGGTGGGGCCCACGGGCCTGCCCCTGCTGCCCTGCCCTGGGGTGTCCCGGGATCCCCAGGGCTGCCCTAGGTCAGTGACCTGGATCTGTGGGGCACGCCCAGGGCCCAGGAGGCCACATCCGGCTCTGAGAGGGCTCGCTCAGCCCGGGGCCAGAACGCAGGCCTGGCCAGGGCCCCGGAGCACTGGATCCCATTAGTGCTGGGCCTGGGGGGCAGTTCTCGAGTCGCCCCTGCCCCCACAGAGCCTGGGGCCAGGCCAGCCCAGGTCCCTCTGGGTCAGGGGTTGGTGTCCTGTGCGGGGGGTGCCGCCCTCCGGGAGGGACAGCAAGATGAGGCAGGGCACGGTGACGGCGGGCCAGAGCCTCTGGGCCCCCGCACTCACCACCACGCTCTGCCCGCGAGC
The DNA here is from genome assembly GCF_003254725.2 of Canis lupus dingo. Taxonomy (NCBI): domain Eukaryota; kingdom Metazoa; phylum Chordata; class Mammalia; order Carnivora; family Canidae; genus Canis; species Canis lupus. Next base: position 25,533,291 of record NC_064260.1, on the reverse strand, counting down.
ATTGAGCTGCTCTGTGGACGCAGAGGGCAGAGGGTCCCGGGCCTGTGCGGGGCCTCGGGGCAGCGGGCTCAGCGCCGCCCTGGCTCTGCCCTGGCTGTGCCCGTCACTGCCCAGCGAGAGGCATGAGCTGCAGTGGCCGCGGGGCAGGAAGGGTGTCCTGGGCCCGACAGCGTCGTCCCTAGGGGGCTGGGGGGACCCCGTGATGGGAGTCCCGGGGGTGCTCCAGGGCCTGGTCCGTCGCGGGGCCTCTGGGGTGGCCCAGGCAGGTGCCGAAGGGAAGGGGACCCCGTTTTTTGTCTTCAAGCCCACCGTGTCCGGGGGCCACCTGCCCGCACCGTCTTGTTACACTGGGAGGGTGGGGAGGGAGTTCCATCGCTGGGGGGGAAGTTGGACGATGGCCTGGCCGGGAGGGGGTCCGGGCGGCTCAGGCTGGGTGGCTGGGCCCGGGGAGGCCTGCTCCTCCACCCTGGGCGGTGGCTCAGAGGCCGGAGAAGGGAGGAGAGGCCTGGGCGCCGGGGACACTCGCTTCAGGCCGAGGGGCCTCGTGGGGAACTCCAGGTCCCGCTGGAAAGAGGCTGACGGGGTCAGCGTCTCCAGCAGGCTATGTGTTCCCCGCTGGGGGCCCCGGGGGTCCTCAGCTCCCTTGTGGCCCCCCCGCCTGACCCTGTGCTCAGCCCCCCACACTGGTGCCCGGGCCCTGCAGTGGGTGCCTGCCCGCCCAGCCCTAGCCTGGAGTCCCCAAGGCTAGAGCAGAAGAGGAGAGCCCCAGAGATGAGGACGGGGGCTCTGTCCCCTTTGGGTGGCCCCAGCAGGCCGAGTCGGGAGGGGCCGGGGCCCTGAGCCCACCTGGGTGGGGGCAGGTCGCACCGCATCCTCCGGAGCTGGGTCATGGAGGCCCGAAGGTGTCTGAGCACCGCCTCGTCCTCCAGGGCCCAGGGCTGGGCCGGAGAGTCCTGGAGGAACTCCCGGAGCCCTTCCAGGGGCAGCTTCAGGAGGCTCTCTGGGCAGTGGGTGAGAGTCAGACCCAGAAGGCCCTGCCCTGGGGCCCCTAGTGCCCCCAGTCCAGCGGCTGGGGTCCCGCTGTGTCCAGGAGCGCCGTGGGCAGTGCGCTGGCCGGGGTGGCCCCTGCCCGCTGCTCCTCTCAGGGAGCCCCACTGCACCCGCCTGCCCCGCCGTCCCCCCCGCCCCAGGTCTGGGTGCTGCTCAGAGCACAGGGTCACCGCCCCTGCCCCCTCCCCACCTCTGGGCTCCCAGGGGCTCACTTACTTGTGTGCACCTTGAGGATGGTGTAGGCCAGGGCCGTGAGCACCCGCTCCCCATCCAGTATGTAAACATCCCACAGCTTCAGGGTGAGTGAGAAGGGGGTCTAGGGGACAGCGGGGTGGGAGGAGCGGCCTGAGCAGGGCCCCTGGGGGGCTTGGCTGGGGCTAAGCTAGGCCTGCCATTTGCCCCCCCGGCTGCCTCCAACGAGGCACCACAGCACCCCCCCCCCCCCAGTGCGTGCCCTCCTCCCAGGGAGATCAGGACTCCCGGCCGCTCCGGGTTCTGACCCCGGCCAGCACCTCCCGCACCCCTGGGGGCACAGACTCTGCCTGCACTTGACGACACCACGCCTCGAGAGGACCCCAGGCTGGCCGCCCGATGGGCCGAGGGCCCGTCTACACCCCGGGCTGACTTGGCCTCCCCCAGGGGAGCTGAGGCAGAGACGGCCCGCCCCCCGGAACCTCGTCCAGGGACCCTCTGGGCTTCTCCAGGACGGGCTGGGCTGCGAGCCTCAGCCTCAGGGCCCCGGGGTCCGGCCTGGCTCGTCTGGAGGGTGGGGCTGAGCTGGCCCTCCCCGGGGGCAGGGGGCAGGTCCGGGAGCGGGGTTCCTGGGGGGCCTCACTCGGCTGAGGAAGCACTGCAGGAACCACTTTGGGGTATAGATGCCGGTGGACATCTGCTCCTCGTCCTTGCGGGAGGGCAGGAGGTGCTCAGGCCCCACACCGCAGCCCCTGGAGCCCGTTGTTGCGCTCCCCACAGCCCTGCCCAGCCCCGAGGGTGCCCCTGGGCCCCAGGGGAGGAACGTGACCCCAACTCTGGGCAGCTCGGAGGGCCGTGCCCCCCACCCCCTGCCCCGGACCCCGGGGACGGAACCTCAGGAGCTCCCATGTGCCATGTGCTTCCTCAGGTCGGGGAGAGCTCTTTGGAGGACGCGCTGGTGATGAGCCTGGAACCTGAGGAGCTTCTGGAAGCCTGGGACGAAGAAGCCTGAGAAGGCCCCAGGCCCCCACGATCAGGGCCTCCTCCTGCACCAGGTGGGGTGAGGGGTGTCGGGGCAGGGGCCTACCCCCACGCCCTGACCCCCATGTGCCCACCGCCCTCGGAGCCCTGACTGGACCGGCTCTTCCCAGAGGGCAGGGCTGCCTCTCAAGCCGGGGGTGTGGGGCCGGGGACCCTCGTCCTCACAGAGACCCCGCGGGGCGTGGGCTGGGGGCTGAGGACCAGGCCCGGCTGACCCAGCACCCTCTCTCCTGCAGGGGCCGCCGCGGGGACAGGCGGGTCCCCAGCCCCGAGGGGCAGCGGGTGTAGGCCATGGGGAGGGTGATGGGCGTGCATGGCCCTCTGTGGGGCTTGGGAGTGAGGCTGGGGGCCCCCGGGAGGGGGAGATGCTGCCCCCTGGGCCCCGTGTGGCTGTGGGCTGGCAGGGGGGCCTGGGGGGCAGGCAGCCGGGCGGGAGGCTGGGGGAGCAGCGGGACTGCGAGCCTGGCCTGCAGACGGTGGGGTGGGTGGCCGTGGCTCCGGGACCCGGAGGCCACCGGGGAGGCGGGGCTCTTGCCCGTGGAGGGGGCGGGCTGGGGGGGTCCCCGCCTGCCCCCAGGTGCAGCAGCCTGCAGGGAGGCCCTCCTAAGCTCCTCTCCCGCCCGGCGGCCCGGTGGGCCCCTACCGTGCATGGCATGCCTGTCGTCTGTCATCAGCTGGGCCAGCGCCCAGAAGGCGTTCTCGGGCAGGAACATGAGGACGATGGCCGCGATCTCGCTCATGCCCTGGCAGTAGCCCACCTCCTGCAAGAGCCAGAGCCCCACGGAGGGCGTGCACCCCGAGGCCTTTTCTGATCCCTCCCCGCGGGTGTCAGGCTCCCCTGGCTCCCTCACAGCCCGGGCTCCCGGAGGGGGCTCCCAGAGGGCAGGGGGGTAAGTGAGGGCCACCAGGACCAGCTACCGAGCCCTGTGGCCACCGTGCCAGGGCCCCCGTCCTCAGACCAGCAGGAGGGGCCTCCGTGAGCTATGCCAGGCTGCAGGGGACCCGCCAGGTCTGGAGACCCACCGGAGGGCAGGTCGGGGGCCTGACTGTGGCCCCTGGGAGGTCCCACGAGGGGAGCAGGGCCAGGACACCCCGCGGGGCCGGGGAGCGTGTGAGCTGGGGTCCTTGGGGACCCTTCTGGAATGCGCCGTGGAAGGGGGCGGCCTCTTGGACGCCTCGGCCTCGTGCCCTTCAGGGGAGTGGGAGCCTTCCCCGCCCGGGTTCTCATCAGTAGTGCCGTCTGTCAGAGTCCAGACCCGAGCTCTAGGACGGCCGCGGTGCACTTGGGGGCCCCTGGCAGCCCCGGCCCTCGGGCACGCAGGCCCTACCTCCCCTGGGAGGCCTGCACCCCGCCCCCTGCCCGTCCCGGAGGAGAGAGACCCTCCCCGGCATCTGGGGGCCGTGGAGCTGGGCCCCTGACTGTGAGTCCCGCTGGTCACCAGCACTCAGGACAAGGCCGCCGGCGGGGCAGGAGGCGGGGGCAGGGACACTCACGGTGTCATACACCGAGTAGGCCGCCAGCACATGGAACAGGGCTCGCTGCCTAGGAGGGGGGACAGCGGGGGGCTCTGCTCAGTCAGCCCCCGCCCAGCGAGGCCGCCAAGGTGCAGACACCCGCCCCGCAGGCCCCATGGCCCGCAGGGCCCCTCCGCGGGGGCCGATCTCTGGGGTCAGGTCTGCGCACGGGGACAGGCGGCGACCTCACACGTGCAGCGTGCCAGGGGTTAAGTGCACCGTGGGGTGTCCAATGCCTCCGAGTGGCTCCCTCCGTGGTGTGTGCAGCTCCGGGCTCCCCCAGCGCCACCAGCGCCCCCTCCAGCCCTGGAGCGGCCCCCCCTGCACGCCCGCTGGGAGCCAGCGCTCCCCCTGCCCCGGTCCCCGCAGCCCCTGACGCCTCTCCTCCCCTGTCCTGGCCTGGCCCTGTGTCCCGGGAACACCACCAGCCCCACGTGGCCCCTGCCCGAGCCCACGCAGCCGGGGCATCCGTGGCCCTGAGCGCACCCCCAGGCCTTCCCAGGTGTCCCTGGGCTGGCCTCTGTGTGGGGAACCCCGGGCCCGCCCATCCCAGAGCATCTCGGGGCTCCAGGTCTGAGCCGCCGTGAGGAGAGCAGGGAACATCGTGCAGGTGTGACCCCGATACAGGCTGCAAACCCCTGGGGTCACTATCTGAGCGCGGGGGGGGTATGGGGTGCGGCCCCCTCAGCGCTGCCAGGAGCTGCCCGATGCCCCCCGCACAGCGGCCTGAGTCTGCACCCCGGCTCCGTGGCCCCCGGGCCCGGTCACAGGTCAGCCTGACCCGGCTGCGCTCTGAGGGCCGCGGGGGCCCCGGGGGGCAGCAGGTTCCCTGCAGGGAGGAGCACCGAGTTCTCTTGGGGAGATAGTCCGAGCGGCCCCCCAGGAAGCCCAGCCACCCTTGCCTGGCGGCTCCTCAGCCCCGTCCCTGGTGCCCCTGCAGGTCACCCCTGGGGTCCCAGGCTCCCACACACCCTGCCCGCTGCACACAGAGGGAGCTGCACCCTCTGCTCCACCCACCTGCACCCCCCTGTCGGGGGCTCCTTGCCTTCCCCACCTCCCCGCGGCCCCTGGGGACTCTACGGGACACCCGGGCTTCTGACGGGAGCAGGCCGTCCAGAGAACCCCAAGGTAGCCGGGGAGGCTGAGCATGTCCCACAGGGGGCAGCTGCACGTGTCCTTGTGGGGGTGGCGGGACCGATAGTATAGGGGTGGGGGGTCTGGGGGTGTGGGGGGTCTGGTGGTGTGGGGGGTGATGTAGGGGGATGGCGTGGGGGCGGTGGTTGAGGGGGATGGCGTCGGGGGCCTGCGGACACAGGGCACCCCCTTCTCTAAGGTGCACACGGAGACGTCTACAGATAAAGGCGACCCCAGTCTGGGGTTTGCTGTGACCCCTGCCCCTGCTCCTGGGGCCCCGTGTGCTCAGTGCAGGGCCTGCCTGGACCGGGGGCGGCATCTGGGGGTCATCATGCTATGTGTGCTCACCAACTGCAAATTGTCTAAAATAAAATGCCCAGAATTCAGAAGTACATAAAGCACCGAGGGTGGGTGTCACCCTGAGCTGTCTGACCCTCGTCGGGTCCATGTGTCCGGGTCCAGCCGCGGCCATGCACCCTGGCCCCCAGGTCCCCTTACTGCCCCCCATGCCCCCACCCCGGCCCCCTGCTCTTCACGGGGCTGCTCCTCACCCCCTTGGGGTTCAGCTCAGACGGTGACCCCTGGAGGCCCCGTCCTGGAGCCTCCCCATCCCCAAGACCCCGGGGGTGGGGGCACAGGGGTCATCCCCAGCACCCTACCATGTGGCAGTGTGTTTGCTGCCATCGCTCCCCCCGGCCTTGGAGACCCCATGGCCCCTGCACAGAAGCCCCCGGGCCTCTCCCAGGCCCCCGAATCCCGCAGGCCCAGCAGCCTAACCCAACCCCGTAGCGGTCCCAGAACATGGTGTGACTGCGGAACGTCCGGTTGACGTCCAGGTCGATCTGCATGATGTCCCGGGAAGAGGCCAGGGCTGCCTCCTTCATTTCCTGCGGGGAGACCCCGGAAGGAGGAGCCGGCGTCAGGGACACAGACCCCGACCTGTCAGCAGCTGCTGTCCTGGGCAGGGAGCCCTGGGGCCCCCAAGGGAGTGTGTCCTGCAGGAACCTCCACCCTTCCCCTGGGAGGCCGGGGACGGCAGGAGTGCCCACCGTGCCCGCGGGGCCTGCGTGAGGGCTTGTGCCCAGTTGTCGTGGGCGGGGAGGGGACTGAGGGTTAGCCTTGGGTGGGGAGGGGACATGGAGGATCAGCCCTGGTGGGGAGGGGACATGGGGGTTCAGCCCGGGTGGGGAGGAGACATGGGGGGTCAGCCCTGGTGGGGAGGGGACTGAGGGTCCACGGGAAGTGGACGGGCCCCACCTGGTATTTCCTGGCATTCCTGGCCTTAACCTGGTCGACGTTCAGCAATCGCAGCCACACCTGTCCCCGCACCTGGGGCAGGACCCCCTTGTAGACCCAGCACCGCAGCTGCGGGGAGGAAGACAGTGCTGGTGAGAGGGGCCCAGGGCGGCCCCTTGGAGCCCAGGGAGCGCGAGGTATCTAGAAGATTCAGGCTTCGGCTCCACGGTGTCTGCGGAGAGGCTGGGTCTCCCTGGAGCTGGGCCCCGTCCCCCACGAGGAGCAGGGACCATGGCCCCGACCTGACGCTCCCCCACTGCCGTCCCGGAGCCTGGGGAGGCTCGGGCTCCCAGCAGACTCTCCCCAAGCAGGGGGCTCCCCCGAGGACGGGGCAGGAGGACACTGAGGGCGGCCCCCCAGCCCCGTCAGGACGGAGAGCCCTCGGGGGCACCCAGCACCCCACCTTCTCGCTGGGGAGGTAGTGGTCCCATCGCTTGAGCATTTTTATCTATTTGTCCGTGCACCGGGTCTCCTGGCGGAGTTTCTGGAAGAGGACAAGTGGGGGCCGCAGGTGAGGCTCCAGCCGCGGGAGGTGGGCGCTCAGGCCGCGTCCAGTCCCCCGCGGGACCCGGAGGAGCCAGGAAGGCACAGGGCCCCCCGTGGACCGCGGCTCCGGGTCTGGGGTGCGTTCCCGGCAGCCCGTGCAGCGCTGGGACGGGGGACTGGGGAGATGTGGGGGACGGGGTGCAGACAGCTGGCCCCAGCCCCCCCCACATCCTGCCCGGGGCCCAGGACTGGCTCTCACCTTGGCCTCGCGGGGGCTGGGGCTGGGCAGCTCCTTGTCCCTGGAAGGCAAGAGACGCAGAGCCCTGAGGCCCCGGCCCCACAGCCACCGCACCCCCCCCACCCCCGTCTGCACCCAGGGGCCTGGGGAGGGCAGGGCTTCTCCAGGGAGGGCAGGGGCTGCCAGTGGCCTGAGGGCGGGTGGGGGCGGCGTTTTGGGGGGTCTGAGAAAGGTGTTTGCCGGGGGTGGGCTGGGCGGGGACCCCTCGGCGCCCCCAGGGGGTGACCTGCCCCCTTCTCGATGGACCAGCCCGAGAGCTGTCAGCGTGGCCCGGGTGCCCTGTGACCGTCCCGCTGAGGTCCCCTGCCTCCCCAGGGCCTGACTGCCCAGCGTCCAGCCGGCCTCCCCCTGCCCCCTGGCCATCCCCCTGCTGTCCCCTGACTCCCTTCTCTGCTGTCCCCTCTGCCTCTGGCCCATTTCACCTCCTGTCCTGTCGGAGCCCCTGAGCACGACCACCCCTGAGCCATCCCAGCAGCCACTGGGCCGTGAGCAGGGCTGAGGGGGCTCCACCTGGAGTCTCCAGTGTCCGTCAGGTTCTCGTGGGGCTGTTGGCCCATCAGCCTCGTCCCCTGCGACCTAGGCCACTGGACTGTCCCCTTCCTCGTTCTCGCCCAGGGTAGCCCCCTCCTCCTCTTCCCTCCTCCTGCCTGGTCGGGCCTTTCCTCTGCGGCCCCCCACCTCCCTGCCCTGGCCTGGTCCCCGGCATCTACCTGCAGCCCCGCAGAAGCCTTCGGGACTGTGGGGGCCCTGGCTGGGGGGTGTGGGTGAGAGCACCCCTGCGGACTCGCCCCAGACCAGGCCATCACCCTACGGAGAGCACGCCCCGGCCCCAGAGCCCCTCACCTGCGGGAGCCCCTGCTGAAGGGACTGGACCCCTCCCTGCCTGCCCCCCCGCCCCGGATGCAGGAGGCAGACACCTGGGCCTGCCTGAAGCAGGCGTGGGGGCCCCTCCTCTGAGTGTCCAGGGGCCTCCCCCGGGCCCAGCTCCCTTCCTGCCCACATCCCGGGTCGGCCTCTGGGGTGTCTCAGCTGCAGCCCAGCGCAGAGATGGCCCTCAGAGGGCTCCAGGGGACGAGGTCCCGACCTGGGGGGGGGGTCAGCCTCCAGAGAGGTGTTCCTGCAAACGCCACCCACCCTGAGATGGATGAGGGGTATCCAGGGGACTGCAGAAAGCCCTGGTGGTCGGTGACCTTGTACAGTGACAGGTCCTGCGGAGACCCTGCTTGGTGTGCCTGCAACAGAGGGGGCTCCGTGGTGGGGTCCGATCAGAGCAGGGAAATGGGAACAGAAGGGAGCAGAAGGGATCCTCCCTCCCCTGAATCCTGAGGGAGCGCCGACCCTCTGAGATTGGCCGGGCACCAGAGGAAGGGCCTGTCTGCCTGGTGGGCACAGCCTGACAGCCTCACCTGCTTCTATCTATCAGTGACGATCCCCACCTGGGCCTGACCTGACCTGGTGACTGTGGTCCCCACCTGAGCCTTACCTGGAGCTGGTGACTCTTGTCCCCACCTGGGCTCACCTGGACCTGGTGACTCTGGTCCCCACCTGGGCTCACCTGGACCTGGTGACTGTGGTCCCCACCTAGGCCTCACCCTGACCTGGTGACTGTGGTCCCCACGTGGGCCTCACCTGGACCTGGTGACTGTGGTCCCCACCTGGGCTCACCTGGGCCTGGTAGCTGTGGTCTTCATCTGGACCTGGTGACTGTGGTCCCCACCTGGGCCTCACCTGTACCTGGTGACTGGGCTCCTCAGCTACCAATGACTAGCTTCCAGGATGGACCCTTACTTGCTACTGACACCGGGACCATCCCCAGGGTCTCACTTGTTCCTGGTGACTACGGTCCTTGTCTGGGCTGACCTGGCTCATCCTTGGCTCTGATCCCCTCTTGAGCCTCACCTGCTCTTGCAGGTATGGTCCCCCCTGTCGTGGGTGTGTAGTGTCTATGGTCCCTTCTGGGCCTCACCTGATGGTACTGGGCCACGATATTGGGCCTTTGCAAGGCCAGCAGGGTCTCTGAGTCCTCCTGCATGGTGCTGCAATCCAAACACATCCAAGAATGACGGTGCGTGAGAACCTTCCGAGGACACATGCGTCCGGGTGCTCCCCGTGGGCAGGTGCCCCTCCGTCTGACCGGAGCCAGAGACAACCCCGTAGCCCCGAGGGGCACAGGCTGGGCTGAAGCATCACACACGGGCCCTCGCTGCCTGTCTGTCCCTCGCCCACCTACAGTCCACCTTCCTAGCCACTGTCCTAGGACATGCCGTCACGCGGGGGTCACAGAGCGCTCCCACCCCGGTATCAGGAGCACACGGGCGGGGGACCCAGGGGCTCCGGGGAACTGCCCACCTGATGCTCGGGGGTGACGTCTCCCAGCCCGGGGCCGGCGCAGAGATGGTGGCGGGTGGGCCGGCCAGCGAGTGTCCCTGCGGGCTTGGGGAGGGGCGGGGATCGAAGGTTTCTCTTAGATTCCACGAGCACACGACCAAGGGGAGAAAGCGATGGACTGGACTCATCAAAATTAAAACCTAATGCCAGCAAGAGTGCGACCAAACTCCCCACCCTGAGGGCAGCGATGTGTGAATAGCCTGAGGGGGGCCTAGGGGAGCACGAGGGACTCCACGTTCCAGTGAGTGAAGAGCAAGCCTGCTCATGAGCCAGGGGGACCCAGCGGGCCCTGACTGTCCTCCCCTGACCACAGGGCGGGGCGGGGGGGTGTCACCCCTGTCGGGGTCCATGCATCTAGGACGGGCTGGAAAGGTCATGGCTTGGGTCCCTGCACAGCACAGGGCTTACAGGGGAGCGGGGGATCCGGGGGAGCTGCCTGGCTCCAACCCCAGCCTCCTTCCTAGACGGCGGCAAAAGGGGGCCGCTCCCGTGGGGCTGTGGAAGGGCTGCAGGAGCTGCTCACGGTCATTGCATGGTGGGTTGGGGTGTTGTGGACCCCAGCCCGGGAAGCCAGTGCCCCCACCCGGCCCCACAGGTCCCACAGTGGCCCACGGGGAGCGGGGATCAGCTGCCACTCACCCGTGACCTGTCACTGTGTGAGCGCCTCCTCTTTATGCACTGGGGTACTAGGGAGAGTGGGAGGGTGGGGGTACTGGGGAGAGTGGGAGGGTGGGGGTATTGGGGAGAGTGGGAGAGTGGGGGTACTGAGGAGAGTGGGAGGGTTGGGGTACTGGGGAGAGTGGGAGTACCGGGGTACTGGGGAGAGCGGGAGAGTTGGGGTACTGAGGGGAGAGGAGTACTGGGCTACTGGGGAGAGCAGGAGAGTCGGGTCGCTGCAAGCCAGATCCGGAGCACGAGTGCCTCCGAAGGTCTGCGGACACAGAGTGGGCACCAGGCAGCGGTGGAACCCGGGGGCAGCACAGTTCTGCCCACAGTGGAGTTCCGCATCATGACTGTGGGCAGGCGGGGTCCAATCAGCACTTAGCCCTTCACCCTGAAGGCCGAGGGTCCCGGGGAAGGGTCCTGTCCCCACGCCGGGTGGGAAGGGGATGCAGGCACCCTCCCACATCCTCAGTTCCCATTCTCGGGCCCTGCAGGCCTCCCACCCTTCAAGGCAGACTGGGGGTCACGATGCTCCCCCGCCCCCCAGGGTTCACAGCATGGGGTTGCAGTTAGGAACATTTGAGGGGCTCCTGGGTGGTTCCGTCGGTTCCACGTCGACTCTTTAGTTTGGCTCAGGTCAGGATCTCGAGGTTGTGGCGTGGAGCCTCGCGTGGGGCTCGGGCTCTGGTGGGTGAGGAGTCCGCTCCAGGTTCCCCCTCTCCCCCGGCCCCCCCCACTGCACTCTCTCTCAAGTAAATCTTCTAAAAATTAACATGAAGACATGTGAGCATCTTGATCCCCTCTGCAGAGGTGCCTTCGTATGTGTAACGACCGTGTAAATGCCTTTCACGGACCCACTGGGAGTCCTACCAGAAACCCCTTTTCCTTGGTATGTATTGAAGTACAGTCGACACACAACGTGACAGTAGTTTCAGGGCTACAACTAGTGACTTGACAGTTCTGTGCCTCACTCAGCTCTCCCCACGAGAAGCAGCATCACCGTCTGTCCCCATACAAAGTTGTCCCAACAGTACTGACTCTATTGCCAGGCTGTACTTTCTAAATTTCTGGGATTTCTTTATTTAGAACCAGACGTTTGTAGCTTTTCCTGTTGTTCATCCATGTTGCCCACCTGCCTCCCGCGGCCCCTCTGGCCATCAGTCAGCACGATCCATCCCATTAACCAGAGAAAGGACAGAAACCACATGATCCCCTCGAGAGTTGCAGGAAAAGCATTTGACAGAATACAACATAAAAAGCACAGAATGGGTTTTGAGGAAATGTCTATCAACAGAATAAAGGCCGCTAGGAAGCCCCGCAGCTGACGTTATCCTCAAGGGTGAAAACCTGAAATCGTCTCCCCTGAGCAGGAACAAGCCAAGGAGGTCCCCTCTCAGTGCTGGAAGTCCTAATGTATGTAGTCAACAGACAGGAAACAGCAGAGGTTCCACACCTGGAAGGGGGACATCACATTGTCCCTATTTGCTGAAGACGCGGCACTAGAAACTGGAAACCCGAGAGCCTCCACCAAAACCTGTTAGAACTAAGGTGTGAGTTCAGGAGCGTTCAGGGACACAGAACGACCCTACAGAGCTCAGTAGCCTCGCTGTGTCCCGACAATGAGCCTCAGGAAGGAAATTAAGGACATGACTCCCTTCTCGGGAGCATCACAGAGGACAAAGTAGTTAGACTGAATCGAGGGAGCGCGAGACTCATGCGCTGAGACCCTCCAGGCTCTGGGAGGCCGTCCTGGGCTTGTGGGGCGGGGGCCTCAGCTTGTGAAAATGTCCGCAGTTCCTGAAGCCACCCTCAGTCTCAATGTCACTCCTATCAAAGTCATGGTGGCAGATCTTAGAAATAAAAAAAAAAAAAAAACTAACCCTCTAACATCCGTCCGCCCCCATGAATGACCCCGGACAGCAAGTCAGTATTGGAGAAGCAGGACAGAGTGGGACGCAACACTTTCCTATTTCAACCGATGTCAGAGATGCAGGATGAACCAGCGCGGTTCTTGGCCCCGGCTGGCTCTGTGGGTGAAGCACCCGACTCCTGACCTCGCCCCCGGTCCTGATCTGGGGGTCATGAGTTCTAGCCCTAGGCTGGGCTGTGGACGAGGCGTGGGGCCTACTTAAACAAACCAGACCCACGGGGGGTGGTTCCGGCATCAGCTGAAGGAGCAGGATCCAGAGCCCGGAGGGAATGCGCTCTGATGTGGTCAGTGATCTTTTTTAAAAATTTAATTTAAATCCAATTAATTGACGTAGAGTGTAATATTAGCTTCAGAGGTGGAATTGAGGGATTCAGTTGGAGAGAACACCAGTGCTCGTGACATCACGTGCCCGTCCCCCGTTACCCCATCCCCCGGCTCCTCTCCCCTCCGGCGACCCTCAGTTTGTTTCCTATGATTGAGTCTCTTTTTCCTCCCTCTCTGTTTCCATGTTATTTATTTTTCCTTCCGTTCTCAGATGTTCTTCTGTTTTGCTTCTTTAATTCCACGTATGAGTGACACCACACGGTCATTTTCTTTCCCGACTGACTTATTTCACTTAACACGATCCCTCTAGTTCTGTCCGCGTCATTGCAAATGGCAAGGTTTCCTTCTCTTTGATAGCCGAGTGACATTCCAATCGATCTGTCCGTCCGTCCGTCCATCATCTATCATCCATCTCCATCCTCTTTATCCATCATCTGCCCGAGGACACCGAGGCTCCTCCCACAGCGTGGCTACAGTGGACCCAGCTGCCGTGGACACTGGGGGGCAGGTGCCCCTTAGGAGGCATCCGTGTCTTTGGGGTAAATGCCCAGCAGTGCCACTGCCGCTCGGGGGGGCAGCTGTTTGTCACTCCTTGAGGACCCTCCGCAGCGCTCTCTGGGGCGCCCGCCAGCCCGTGTTCCCGCCCGCAGTGTAGGGCTCCCCTTCCTCCTCATCCTCTCCTACACCTGCTGCCTCCTGTCCCGTTCATGTCAGCCCATCCTGGAGGTGTGACGTGCTGACCTGGTGTCGATCTGACCCGTGTTCCCCTGAGGCCGAGGGAGGAGGAGCATCTTTTCCTGGGTCTGTTGGCCATTTGTATGTCCTCTTCGGGGAAATGTCTGCGCGTGCCTTCTGCCCATTTCTTGACTCGATTATTTCTTCTCTGGGTGTTGAGTTTGAGAAGTTCCTTACAGACCTTGGATACCAGCCCTCTGCATGATAAGATGCTTGCAAACATCTTCTCCCATTTTCTTGGTTGCCTTTTGGTTCTGTTGAGTGTTTCCTTTGCTGCAGAAGCTTTTTTGTCACGATGAAGCCCCAATAGTTCATTTTTGCCCCTGTTTCTCCTGCCGTTGTTGCAGGGTCTCTTCTGGCTCCACGCCAATCTTAGGACTGTTTGTTCCAGCGCGGTGGAAAATGTTGATGGCATCTTGGCAGGGATTGCACTCAGGGGTGCCCTGGGGAGCGTAGACATTTTCACAATATTTGTTCTTCCAGTCCATGATCACAGAACATTTTCCCATTTCTCTGTGTCTTCCTCCATTTCTTTCATGAATGTTGTATAGTGTTCAGAGTACTAATCCTTTGCCTCTCTGGTTAGGTTTACTCCTAGGCATCTCATGGCTTTTGGTGCAACCGTAAATGGGATTGACACCTTAGTTCCTCTTTTTCAGTCTCGTTGTTAGTGTGTAGAGATGCCACCGACTTCTGGGCATTGATGGTGCCTCCTGCCGCACTGCCGAATGGCTGTGTGAGGTCTAGCAATCTTGGGGTGGAGTCCTTTGGGTTTCCTATGTACAGTATCATGTCATCTGCTAAGAGGGAGGGTTTGACTTCTTTTTTGACAATTGAATGCCTTTTATTTCTTTGTGTTGCCCGATTGCTGAGGCTAGGACTTCTAGGACTATGTTGACTAGCAGTGGTGAGAGTGGACATCCCTGTCGTGGTCCTGATCTTAGGGGAAAGGCTCCCAGTGTTTCCCCATTGAGAAGGATATTTGCTGTGGGCTTTTCGTAGATGCTGAGGAATGTTCCTTCTATCCCTCCATTGTGGAGAGATTTAATCAAGAAAGGATGCTGTATTTGTCAAATGTAATTTCTGCGTCAATTGAGAGGATCATTTTGCTCTCGTCCTTTCTTTTATTTATGTGGTGTTTCATGCTAATCGATTTGAAATGTTGAACCGCCCTCGCAGCCCAGGAATAAATCCAATTTGGCCGTGGTGAGTAACCCTTTTACCGTATTGTTGGATCCTATTGGCTAGTATCTTGGTGAGTATTTTTGCATCCGTGCTCGTCAGGGATATTGGTCTGTAATTCTCCTTTTTGGTGGAGTCTTTGGTTTGAGGATCATATTATTGCTGGCCTCATAGAAAGTTTGGAAGTTTTTCTTCCATTTGTATTTATTGAAAGAGCTTCAGAAGAATAGGTATTAATTCTTCTTTATTTTTTTTTAATTTTTTAAATTCTTCTTTAAATGTCTGTTAGAATTGCCCTGGGAAGCCGTCCCACCCTGGGCTCTTGTTTTTTGGGAGATTTTTGATGACTGCTTCAATTTCCTTGCTGGTTATGGGTCTATTCAGGTTTTTTTTTTTTTACTTCTTCCTGTTTCAGTTTTGGTGGTTTATATATTTCTGGGAATACATCCATTTCCTTTTTTTTCAAGATTTTATTTATTTATTCATGAGAGACACACAGAGAGAGGCAGAGACACAGGCAGAGGGAGAAGCAGGCTCCATGCAGGGAGCCTGATGTGGGACTTGATCCCGGGGCCCCTGGCCAAAGGCAGATGCCCGACCATGGAGCCATGCAGGTGTCCCTATTTAAAAGTTTTGTATTTATTTATTTATTTATTTGTTTGTTTATTTATTTATTTATTTATTTATTTTTAAAGATTTATTTATTTATTCATTCAGAGAGAGCGAGAGAGAGGCAGAGACACAGGCAGAGGGAGAAGCAGGCTCCATGCAGGAAGCCCGATGTGGGACTCGATCCCGGGTCTCCAGGATCACACCCCGGGCTGCAGGCGGCGCTAAACCGCTGCGCCACCAGGGCTACCTTAAAAGTTTTATATTTAGACCTATGATTCATTTTGAGTTAATCTTTGCAGAAATTATGCAATTCAGACCAAGATTCTTTGTTTTTTTTTGTTTTTGTTTTGCACGAAAATACCCATTTGCTCCAATACTATTTGTTGAAAACACTATCCTTTCTCTAGTGAATGGTCTTTCTCCCTTTGTAAAAAAAAAAAAAAAAAAAAATGGAGTTACCTTTATTGCTCTTGGTTTATTCTGGGCTCTGGGGTCTGTCCCATGGGTCTATGTGTCTCTCCTTCACCTATGCCACACTGGCTCCATCGCTACCACTTCAGAGTCAGTTTTAAAATAAGGTAATGTGGGATCCCCGGGTGGCTCAGCGGTTCAGCGCCTGCCCTTGGCCCAGGGCATGGTCCTGGAGTCCTGGGATCGAGCTCCGTGTCGGGCTCCCTGCATGGAGCCTGCTTCTCCCTCTGCCTGTCTTTCTCTCTCTCTCTACGTCTATCATGAATAAATAAATAAAATCTTTAAAAAAATAAAAAAATAAAATAAGGTAATGTGATGCTCACACCTTCACTTTTCTTCAAAATTCTTTAAGCTGTTCCAGATTTTCCATCTTTGTGCCTAAGTTTGAGAATAGCTTACCTGTATCTACAGGAAGTCTTGCTGGGTTTCGAGTGGGACTGTGATTAATCTACAGATCATTTAAAGAGAACTGATGTCTTTACTATGTCAAATCTCTCAATCCCTGAACATGGTATGTCTCCCCATTTATTTAAGTCATTTAACGTGTCTTCAAAATTTTGCAGTTTTCAACATATAGATCCAGTGCAGGTTTTCTGTAGATGTCTACCTGAGTATTTGATCTATTTTGGAGCTATTGTAGATAGCTGTCTTTTAAAAATAAAGATTAAAATTTTAATTTTAAATTTCTGCTGTCTAAATGTGGTTTTTCTGTTGCGATCGTGCATCCCAAGACCTCACCAAAGTTATGTATTGGTTCTCCAAATTTTTCTCATAGATTCTTTGGGATTTTCTAATCGTGTCATCTGTGAATACACAGTTTCATTTCTTTCTTTCTCACGTTGGGTACATTTATTAATTTTTCATTGGAGTGCCTTGACTCTCAGTATGATGTTGAATGAGACTCATAAGAGTAGATTTCTTTGTCTTATTCCTGGTTTCAGCGAGAGCATCTAGTGCTTCACCATTACGTGTCACGTAAGTTGCTCTATGTTTCTGTAGATGCCGCGTACTGGTTGAGGAAGTTCCCCTCTCTTCCTATTTTGTTGGAAGTTTTTTTTAAATCATGAATAGGTGTTGGGTTTTGTTAAATGCTTTCTGTATCAACTGATAGGATGTGTGAGCTTTTTTCTTTAGATCATTAATCTGACAGATTATAATGATACATTCTCAGCTGATGAACCGATCTTGTATTTTCAGGATAAATGCCACTTGGTTGTGCTGCATTATTGTTTTTATATATTACAGCATTTGAATCCACTATATATATATTTTTTTTATTTTATTTATGATAGTCACAGAGAGAGAGAGAGAGAGGCAGAGACACAGGCAGAGGGAGAAGCAGGCTCTATGCACTGGGAGCCCGATGTGGGATTCGATCCCGGGTCTCCAGGATCGCGCCCTGGGCCAAAGGCAGGCGCCAAACCGCTGCGCCACCCAGGGATCCCTGAATCCACTATATTTTTATTGAAGATTTTAATGCAGCTCATAGGGATATTTGACCGTGTTTGCCCTTTATTTCCTTCCTTTCTTCCTTCCTTCCTTCCTTCCTTCCTTCCTTCCTTCCTTCCTTCCTTCCTTCCTTCCTTCTTCCCTTCCTCTATTCTTTTTTCTTTCTTTCTTTTATACTCTTAAGTCAGGGTACCAGGGAAATGCTGTCCTTAACATAATTTGGGACATATTCTCTCCTGTTCTGGAGAAGACTGCATATGATTGGCATTCTTTCTTCTTTAAATGTCTGTCAAAATTTGTCATTGAAATCATCTGGAGGCCTGGAGATTTTTCACTGGGGGTAACTACAAATTCAATTCTTTTTTTTTTTAAGATTTTATTTATTTATTCATGAGACACAGAGAGAGAGAGAGAGAGAGAGAGAGAGAGAGGCAGAGATACAGGCAGAGGGAGCAGGCTCCATGCAGGGAGCCAGATGTGGGACTCGATCCTGGGTCTCCAGGATCAGGCCCTGGGCTGAAGGTGGCACTAAACAGCTGAGCCACCTGGGCTGTCCACAAATTCAATTCTTAAAAATTGTTATAGGGCTGTGATATTGTGATTTATAATAAATACGTTTTTGATCTTCATCCCTAAACGCTTGGAATTTCTAAGAGCAAAGGGCACATCTCTTGTGACTGTGGCTGGTCTCTTATCCTCAGTTCCGGAGATCCCCCAGAGCTGTGGAGGTAAGGTGGGCATCCCGTCTTACGTACCCAGCCCCTACCCACCACAGCTGGGTGTATGTTCATGAGGGGACTTTGGGAAGGCCCTAAGGATGGGGGCTGGAGGCCAGGGCCAACCAACTGTGATTGGAGGGTTGGAGCCTCCATCAAAACTCAAGGAGGGGGAGGGGTCAGAGGGCTTCCAGGTCAGTGAACTGCCTGCCCAGGCCCCTGGGCCCCGAACTCCAGGAGGCAGAAGGGACCAGGGACCCCTGCAGACCTCACCCCACGTATCTCTCCACCTGGCCTCTCATTCAGTCAATAAAACTGCGATCCACTTGGTCAGCTGGTCTCCTGAGGTCTGTGAGCTGCTCCAGCAAATGAACGAAACCAGAGATGACCCTGAGGACCCGACTCCATAGCCGGTCAGTCGGAAGCACAGGAGACAAGCTGGTTGGTGTCTGAACTGGGGGCTGTCTTGTGGGAGTGCGTCCCTCACCCGCAGTGCTCTCTAGACTGGAACGGGGTTCACCTGCTGGGACGCCGGTCAGTGCATGAGAACTGGGTTAATTCCTCGCTAATGTGGAGACATGTGCACGCACACACTGCAGGAACTCCTCCAGTTCTTTAGTTCATCTACAGGGAGTTGGCACGTGTGTGGTTTTGAGAGTTGTTCCACCTCGTCTGGGTTGTCGAACTTCGGTGCGTAGCGCTGTCTGTGTTTCCCTTCTTACCCTTTCCATATTTACCTGGGTTGTATTCATATCCTCTCCTTCCTAATGTTGGGAAATTAGGTCTTTCTTTGATTCTCTCTGTCTTGCTGGAGGTTAATCAATGTGCTGATAAAAAGCAACGTGGGGAAGGACGAGCACCGGGGACCGTTTCTACCCGGTTCACAACATACCGAGTGGCTCTGTGTCCTCGGGAATGCGGACGTGTGTGACTGAAGGTCCACGTGGGGTAACAGACGCGGATCAGGCTGGAAGCTACCTCCACGGTCCCAGCTGGTGGGACTGGCCAGGTCTCCCAGGGGCTCCCATCGTTTTCTGAGGTCGGAGTCGGTCCTGGGGTTCATTGTCTGAAAATCACTGTGGATCTAAACGAAAGCCTCGATCACATAGCATGTCTGCACGTCTGCGTTCCACGTATGTCCGTCTGCATTCCACGGACGTATGGAAACACCAGGCCTTAGGAGCGTGCTGCCTGAGCCTTGGATTGCGGGTCTTTTCCTTCTGTTGTGTGTAGATGTTGCCTACGGGTTGCTCCTAGCACGTGCATCCTTGAGTGATGTACTGTGGCTCCCGGAGGGTCGGGCCCGAGCAGGCATCGCCGCTGCAGGTGTCCAGCACTCCTCTCACACCAGCACCCGGACTCAAGTCATCACCCGGGACGAGGCCCTAGCTCGGCCAGGTCACTAAAGCTCCCCTTCCCACCCAGGCTATGGCCCGTTAGGTGGTGGGACACATGGTGTCATTGTGGTTCCTGCTGTTTCCAGGATCAGGTGAGCTCAGGGCAATGTTCTGGGCTGGGTCCTGAGACTTGCTGATGTTGGGCACACGGGTTGCACCCCAGCTTCTGCCCCCCGGCTCCTGTCCACAAGGAGGCCGCCAGCCTGAGAGCAGAAGACGGAGCTGGCGAGTCCTGCAGCTGGGGTGGGGGGTGCGATGCTGGTGCCGGAGGCGCCTTCAGGGGGTCCCGGCCCCAGTGCCCACAGCCTCTACCGTGCGCTTCCAGGGCTGGGGGCGGCTTCGTGTCCTGACCCCTCTTACCCCAGGTCGTGCCCCACAGGGTGAGGACAGGGTCCTACACCATGTTGTGCGTGCGCAGGCACCCCCACCCAGGAGAGTCTCGCCATCCTCCTGCACAGCCGCTGGGCCGCCAGGACCCCCCACCCGTGCCCAAGAAGGCAGCCGCCCGCCTGCTGCTTCAGCTGCCCTTGGCACCCACATCCCCAGGGCGCGATGATGACGAAGTCCCCGTCCAACCATTTCACGGGAGGGTGATGTGACCCCGCACCGGGAGGGTCACGCAGGGCACTGGCTCTGCCACTGGGGATGGGCGGGTGAGGAAGGCTGCTGGGTGCTGAGCGGGCCACCCATCCCGTCCCTCCTCCAGCGGGGCCCACGGAATCCTTCACGCTGCTGCCGGCGGGGCGACGGTCCTCCCAGCTTCCCCGGGAGCGTGACGGTCAAAGCCTGCGAGTTTGTGGCCAGTTTGTCAGGTGTCCTCCCGTGCTTGGGGCACTTGGGAGCACCACCCCGTGTCTGTGGGGTCTCCACGCAGCTGCGTCACAGCTTGTGTGCCACCGTCAGGCCAGCATGAAATCACCCCCGTCCCCAACGTGCCCACATGACATGCTGTGCACTTGGTGCATCTGTGCAACCCGCGCGGCCGCCCGCGCTGTCCGTCTCCTCCTCCTGCAATTCCCTTCTGACGAGGGCACAGGAGGTTTGAGTAAACCTCTGGTTGATGATGGAGTCGTTTCTACTGGCTGCATCCCTTACCTCCACTGCCTTTGTCTCAGGTTAGCATGATTTTTTAAATTTGAATTTTCTCGCCATTCTTAAATAAATGCATTTATTTAAGGAGGCACGTCTCATGGTTTCCCACATCAGGCCAGCCAAGGGAGACACTGGATGCGCACCTCCTCCGGGAAGCTGCGTGGACGCCGGGAAGCGTGGAGAGAGCTCAGGTCCCCAGGTGGCCGGGGAAGGACTGCGATGCCCCTGCACGCTGTCTGTCTGCAGGCTGTCTGTCCGCTGAGCCACCAGGCCTGAGCCACCAGGCCGCTCACTCCCTGCTGCTGGGGGCGCTGGAGTCAGTTTGGCGGATTCTTCTGGAACCACATATGGTTCTCTGCGGAGATAAGGTGGCCGCCCGGCCTTGGAGGAACGGCTGAGCTCCCGGGCGACCGCAAGGCCCCTGCTGGCTGGCTGCCCACGGAAGACGAGAACATGAGCCGGTCCACACGGCCCTCTTCCTGCGGCACCCCCGGGGTGGCTGCCGAGCGGAGGAAGCACCCCGGCGTCTACACCACGAGTATTACTCCACGGGAAGGAACGGGAGCCTGGCACGTGTGCGCCCCCGAGGGTGCGGTGCCCCGGGAGGGGGTGGCACAGAGGCAGGTGGGGGCTGGGCGCTCTTGCTCATGCCCAGGCTCACGGACAGAGGAAGCCGAAGGGAAGGCAGGTGCGGGTGCACGAGGGGCGGCCGCGGGGACAGACCCGGGTGGGGTCGGGGGTCGGGGCCGAGGTCGGGGTCGGGGCCTCGGGGGCGCACACGTCCGGGACAGAAGCGCAGCAGTGGGAACACGCAGGCGAGGCCGCTCGTGGGGCCTGCACAGAGTCGTCCACTCAGTGCTGTCCTCCTGGAAGTACAGACAGATGGACAGGCGGAAAGGAGGACTCCCCCTCAGTGGAAGAGCCCGCGGAGGGAAGCAGGGGCACTGGGGGCGCAAACCTCAGTGGGTTGTCCTCTGATGGCAGAAACAAGACCAAGACATCAGACAACTCCCATCCAGGCCCGAGTGTAGACCCGTGCGGAAGGACGGGGGAGGGGGGATGCTCCCCGCAGAGGGAACAGGACGGGGTCCCTGCAGACGGAGCAGGACGGGGGCCCACGGAGGGAAGAAGGGGGGCCCTGCAGCTGGAACAGGACGGTGTCTCCGCAGAGGCTCACACCTGCTGGAGAGGTTCAGGGGCCCTGCGGCCCTCGGGTTCTGTGCTCAGACACGCGGACCCCGTGGAGGGGGGCTGCAACCTGCTGGGCCTCGGCCCTCGGGTTTTCTGGTTATGACTCCAGCGCGGTCGGTGCGGATCGCTTCAGTCTTACTACCAGATGCACAGATCCTGCTGTGTAGATGTGTCATATTGACGGAAGGTTTGATGCGAGGCTCTGGATCTGCCCCAGGCTCTCTAGCTCTACCTTTGGCCTCCTGGGTGAAGAAGAAAGGGGGAGGCAGGTAAGGTGATGGGAGGCATTAACCGCAGCCCGGGTCTCAGGAATCCATGTGAGTCCAGGGCTGGCCTCTCCCCGCCTCTAACTGCAGTAACCGGAAGCCACGGCCCCATAGCGGAGTCGCGTGTGCAGGGTCACCTCACACAGTGGGGCCCAGGACCTCATGTGACTAGGTCCAAGCTCCCCAGACATGTAGCCTCCGAGTGGGCCCTGGGGGCTCATCTGTCACACAGCCGTGTGTGCCATCCCCAGAGGAGGAGCTGGTCCCCATAAGACCCTTCTGTCCCCACAGGTGGGTGACTGCCCCCCAAATCATCTTTTTTGGTGTTTAGGACTTCCTTTTTTTTTTTTTTTTAAAGATTTTATTTATTCCTGAGAGACCCAGAGAGAGGAGAGACACAGGCAGAGGGAGAAGCAGCTCGGCGCAGGAAGCCCGATGTGGGACTCGATTCCGGGACCCGGGGTCGCGCCCTGAGCCACAGGCCGACTCTCCGCCGCTGCGCCCCCCACGCCCTGACTGTTGCAGGCGCGGCAGGTAGTCATGGTGTCATCGGTAAGCGGTGAATGCCCTGATTACGCCGGCACAGGTGGCGCCCGCGGCCCGGCGGCCTTCCCCTGCCCAGGGGAGCTGGTCCCACAGTGCTGTGGGAACCGGGGGGGGGGGTGGGCAGAAGAGAGGAGATGCTGGAGGGAAGACGCTGCCTCAGTGAGGATGCTCTTGTCGCACGGTTGTGCAGCCTGTGACGACGCACCCCCTGCCGCGGGAGTCCTGTGCCCTGGAGGGGCCGGCACAGTGAGGGGTGTCGAGCCCCACTGGCTTCGTGCGAGTCCACCCCTCTGCTGGCCTCCCTGGGCCCCCAGCCACTGGCCTGACCCGTGATGGCCTTTGCCTTCCCTGGTTGACAGTGAGGCCCTGGTGAGCCCAGGGGGGCGGCTGGACCCCCTCCCCACGGTAGTAAATGTGCACCAGGTGTGATCCTCCCCACTACGCTGGTAGCCAAATCCCCAGGTGTCTCGGGGCATCCCCCAATTACTGCCAGTACATCTACCCACCTCGAGGGGGTTCTGCTCGGTCCTCTCCACCGGTGACCAGCCCAACGACGTCCTCAGGCCCTGGGGCTGACGCCTGGGGTCTCCCTTCCTCTTCCCTGAGAGCCAGCCCGTCCCCACCATCACTCACTGCGCCTCCAAATCCCCCTGGACGTCCTGGGCCACACCTCCATGCCCTTCACGTCCGAGGGATCCCCGGCTCTCAGAGACCCTGTGTATCGGGGCCCGAGAGACAGTCTGCACAACCTGCAGGTCCACGTCTCCCCTTGCTGGGCCCTGGGGCTCCCAGGGAACAAGACACTTGGCGGGGGACTTTGATGGAGGGCCTCCCAGCTGACAGAGGGGCTCCAGGGGATGGGGGCTCCTGGGGGATGTGGGCGCTCCTGGGTGGTGGGTGGGGCTCCAGGAGGACATGGGCTCCACAAGGATGATGGGGCTTTGGGCAGGAGCTCCCAGGAGATGTCGGGCTCCTAGAGGGAGGAGGAGCTCTTGGGGAGCAAGGAGGGCTCTGGGGGGGTAGGTTGGCTTCCAGGGGATGAAGGGGGTCCAGGGAAATGGGGGCATTTAAGGGGAAGTGGGGGGCTCCAAGAAGAAGGGCCTGTGCCTCAGAAGCCTATGAGGGCCCTGAGGGGGAGCCTGTGGAGGGAGCCCCAGCATCCACCCCAACCAGGCCTAACCAGGGTGCCACACTTCGCTCTGCCTCCATCCCCTCTTCCTCCTCATCCTAAGTGGGGGACGGCCATGATCCCCCCATGGCTTCCTGAGGTCCTCTGAACTTCATCACAGAGATGCTGCCCCTGCGGGGGGTGGGGGTGGTCTACACCTCGGCCCTGACACTCAGGCAGGGGCGGCTCAGAGCAGCACTGAGGTCGGCTGCGGCCATAATCAGTGTGAAGTTCCCTGGTGGCATGAGTGCCCCCAGAAAATGCCTGTGTCCTGGACAGAAAATCTGTTCCCCTTTCTGGGCTCCTCCCCAAGAGGCTGGGGAGCGGCCCACATCAGCCTGGGTACCCGGTGGCGACTCCAGCTTGCTACCCCCAAGTCAATAACTCACTCCCAAAGGCACAGATTATGTGAATCATATCTGTTTCTCAGAAATGTCTATTTCTGGGCCCCCCAAGGCCTTGGAGCATAATCCCAAGCACAGGTTGCATTTTGTGATCTTGAAAAGAGGAAGGTGGCCCCGTATCCTGAGATGGTGAACAGAGGCTCAGGTCAACCCCCGGCTGGGAATTAGAGCCAGCCCTGGGTTAGGACAAAATACACACACCTGTGTGTCGTGACCAAGCCAGGCAGCGAGGAAGGCTCAGCCCATGAGCTCGCTCTGCTGACTCAGAGGGCAACAGCCGGGAGGCTGCCCAGCACTTTCTCCCGCAGCCCAGGGATGGGAGATAAGAACGAGCTTCAGGAACTGTGCTTAGGAAGATGGGCCGCAGTAAATTCTCCAGGCTATTGGTTGGATCCTGGAAGATCTACACCACAGATCAAGGTAAGCAGAAAGGAGACCAGCCCCAGTATGAACGGAAGCTCAGTGGCAAGGGATCCAAACCCACCGTCGGGATTGAGGTTACCTGGTGACTGCTGGTGCTCCTGGCCTAGCAGTCGCTCCAACAGGGGACAGTATCACCCAGTACCGTCCAGTCGCCCAATTCTCTACAATTTCTTTTTTTTTTTTTTAAGATTTTTAAAATTTATGATAGACCTAGAGAGAGAGAGAGAGAGAGACAGGAGGAGGGAGAAGCAGGCTCCATGCCAGGAGCCCGACATGGGACTCGATCCCAGGACTCCAGGATCGCGCCCTGGGCCAAAGGCAGGCGCTAAACTGCTGAGCCACCCAGGGATCCCCTACAATTTCTTTAATCACAAATATGCAACACTCGATCAAAAGTAATCTGGCAAAAAAAAAAAAAAAAAGTAATCTGGCATACCAGGAAGTAAGACGAGATGAAGAACAGTTGACCCCACAGAGATGCAGATAATGCCATTATCAGACAGGGACTTCAGAATAATTGTACTTAAGGTACTCAGTTAAGTACATTGTCAAAGACAAGAGTACCTAATTTGGTTAGGGAGAGACTTGGAAACAAAAATAAATAAATGGAAATTCCAAAAGAAAAAAAATAAAATAACTAAACCTAAGGATGGGGTTGACAAGAGATCCCACACAGATAAAGAGAGAATTGGTGAACTGGAAGGCTGGTCAAAAGAAATTACCTGGACCGAGACAGAGAGTCAAAAGGATCGAACATCTAGTAAAGAGTGTAAGAGACTCATGCGTGGGATAGAGTGCAAAGGTCGAGTGTATGTTTAATTGGCTTCCTACATGAAGGTCAGAAAGAGCACGGGGTGGGGGCGCCTGGAGGGCTCAGCGGTAGAGCGTCTGCCTTCGGCTCAGGGTGTGATCCCAGGTTCCTTCTGCCTCTGTCTCTCACGAATGAATAAATAAAATCTTTAAAATAAGTGAGTAAATAAATAAAAAGACAAAGACATAACTGGGAGAATCAGGTGAGATTGAAGATAAAGACCTAGTTCCCGTGAATCCTCGTGGCCCAGGGGCCGTGTCCCATGCAGGAGGGGCTGCAGCCACACGTAGGGTGCTAACCCTCATGCTGCGCCTCACGGGGCGTCTCGAAGCACATCCCTCCACGTTCCTCACAGGTTCTCGTGTCCCTATGGGTCATCACAAGTGTGACCTGACAGCCTCAGGGCCACTTATTGTAAATAGTTTTCTTTATCCTTAACAAGAATCTCAGGAAACAGATCTAAGAGCTTATGGCATAGAAAAGAACAAAATGAAAGTACATCATTTTAGCAGCTTTCCAAAAGTGTAACTCTTGCGGGAGGGAGGGGAGCCAGTCCCAGAGTCAGCCCAGGAGGGCGCTGCTGGTGTCCGGTGATGGATCCTAACCCTAACCCAGATTCTACCTCAGAGTGCCTCGTGCGTGCAGCACACACTTGCATCAACAATATTTAGAGCCCAGGTGTGCGAGGATTTACCTGCATTATGTCGCAGAGCCCTGATCGCTCGGAGCCAGGGACATGGTGGTACTAGTGTCCCGATGAAGACGACCAAGCCTAGACGCACAAAGGGTGTGCCCCTGAAACCCCGGGTCAGCTGGGTCCAGCATCTCCTTTAAAGACCAGCGGGAGAGCAGTTTAATGCAGCCGGTGATTGGCCCTGGCACGCAGTCCCGTTTGCAGACGTCATCCCCCAGAATGTCAGCTCTGACCACTGGGGTAGCCCACGGCCTGCCCTCCCGCCTGCACCCACGACGTTGGTCCGAACGTTTATGTACCAGGGTCCGTGCTGTTTATTCGTCTAAGAACATTTCCAACCGGTGCTGTGCTTGTTTATTCACTCTGGGCATGGGCCCAGCAACCTCTGACCAATATGGCCCCTATACCCGAAACGACGCAGGAAACGGGGACAGCGAGCCAGGGAACACGTGGCAGCAGCACCACGCGAGCAGCACCACATTTCAGCAAAACAATTGCTGCTGGGGGAATCCCTGGGTGGCTCAGTGGTTTGGTGCCTGCCTTTGGCCCAGGGCGTGATCCTGGAGTCCCAGGATCGAGTCCCCCGCCGGGCTCCCTGCATGGAGCCTGCTTCTCCCTCTGCCTGTGTCCCTGCCTCTCTCTCTCTCTCTCTCTCTGATAAATGAATAGATAAATTAAAAAAAAAATTGCTGCCGGGCCCCTGTAATGCCTGCCGGGCCCCTGTGACTCCGGCCGCCCTCCGCAGCGCCCACCTGCCGCCCTTCCTCCTTGAGGCACCTGCAGTGCTGCTGGCCACAGGAGGCCAAAGGGCGCTGACATCAAGTCTAGAAGTTGATCACGGTCAGTATACTAGGTCTAGGGTACAGGAAAGTGAATAGTATAAACAATTTCTATTAAAATTGGCCACATTCTAGCGCTTCGAGAAGTCAGTTCTCAGGAAAAGCCAGTTTTCCTTGAGCACCCGGTGCTCCCTCCTGCCGCAGCGGACACGGGCGCTCCCGGGCTGGGGGCGCTCTGGCGCCGTCTCCTCACAGGCCGCTGACTCCCCTGGGGGCGCGCACCCCCCCCACCCCCCCCACCCCCCGCCCCGGCCCGGCCCAGTGCTGAACCTCGAGCACCGAAGCACAGCCGCGCACAAAGGGCTCAGACAAGTGTTTATTGCACGAATGCATTTGAAGACACAGGATTATTCAGAGTTTCTGCCGTTAGATAAATGGAACAGCGCCCAAAGATGACAAACGTTGCTCCAACGAATCTCACAAAACCACCCTTGCGTCTGTCCAGCCCGGCACCACCGAGTCGGGGCTCCGCAGCGGACCGCCGTGCAGCGTCCGGCCTGCACCTTGCTCCACGTCTCCCAGCCCAGCCCCCAGCCCGGTGACCTTCATGTCACTGCCTGGGCCGGGCGTCCGAGGACACCTGCCCGGGCGGGACGCGGGGAGGGCGGCGCTGGGACCACCGCTCCGCCCGGCCGCCAAGTGGGAGCAGCGAGACCCCAACTCCGGCCACGGAGGCCCCGCCCCCTGCGAGGCCCCGCCCCTTGACTCCGCCCCCGCGACCCCAGGCCCCGCCCCGCCAGCCGGCACCCTCCTCATGCACAGCCCGGGTCCCAGGCCCCGCTCCCGCCGCTCAGGCCCCGCCCCACGCAAAGCCCCGCCCCCGCCGCTCAGGCCCCGCCCCGCGAGCCCGCGCCCGCCCACGCAAAGCCCCGCCCATCGCCCAGGCCCCGCCCCCTGCCCCGACGCAGCAGCGAGGCCGCGCCCTGTCAGGCCCCGCCCCCGCCGGTAGCCCGCCGCTCCTCGCGGTCCGTCTTCTGGAGGTCAGTCACTGCCGCGGTCCGTGCCCGGGGTCCGCTCTAAACGGCGCCGACCTTGGCCGGGTCGTCTGTGGACGCGCGCCAGGCACTGCTGTGGCCATGCTGCCCAGGACAGACTTGAAGCGCTCTTGGAGCGACACCGGGGGGCGGGGTGCCGGAGAAACGAGTGCCGGGAGAGGGATCGGGGTGCGGCGGGGGCTGGGGGCGCGCGCCGGGCTGGGGGACGGGGCGGGCGGGGCCTCGCGGCTGTCGGGGCGCCGCGGTGACGTCAGGGCGTCCAAGAGCGCCCCTGCGCGTGCGCACCTGCCGCCGGCCTGCCTCCCGGGGCACGCTGGGAGTCCCGGGTCCGGGGCGCGCGCATGCGTGGTCTGCGCCTCGGGGGTTCCCCTCTGCCTTCTCGAGGTGCGGCCTGACCCCTGTGTGTGGTCGCCCGGCAGGCGGCGCGAGGGCTGGCTCAGCCCACATTTCCCCCAAGTTGGGTAACTCGCCGCCTACTCCCCAAGGACCCCCCACCCCCAGGGAGGACCCTCCCGGGTCGCCGCGCGGGATGCTGGGCCTTGGGCGTGGCCGCCCCTCCCCCCCCCAGCATCCCGGCCCCGTCCGGTCCCGCGGGAGCCCTGCCGAGAGCTGGGGGCGAGTCGGTGCGGAGGACGGGAGCGCAAGTGGGACGGCACCGAGGAGCCCGGGCGGCCCCTCTAGGACGGTGTCCCGGGGGCCTGCTGAGAAGCCTCCGGCCTGAAAATCCAGGTGCCAGCCTGCAGAAATGGTTGAGCGACGTGGATGCACGGTGTGGTCGTTAAAGTTAGGCCTGCTGGGGCGCCCGGGGCGCGGGGGTGGAGGCCTACGGCTCAGGGCACCATCCCATCCCCATCCCGGAGTCCTGCCCGGGGATCCCTGCTCCTGCTCTCTTTCTCAGACACACAGAATGTCAAAAAAAAAAAAAAAAAAAAAAAAGGTTAGACTGTTACATGTGGATTAGTGTGCCTGTATATTTGTGTATACATTGTATACATTTCTCTTCTTTGGTGGAAAATACAGCGGCTCCTGCTGCATCAGTGTCCTCCTGCTGCCGTCACAGGATTTCTTCTCTTACAGTTCTCTAGATCAGAAGTGGGACGTGGGTGCTAGAGGGACAAGTCAAAGCATCCAAAGGCCTGATTCCCTCCAGGTTTTCCAGGTCATCATCTGCTTCTTGGCCTTTTCCAGCTTAGCCACGCCACAAGGACATCTGCCTCCATGCTCACAGCTCTCGGATTTTCACCTTTTTGCCTCCATTCTATAAGGACCCTCGTGGCTGCTTTGGGCATACCCAAGTAATCCAAATGATCCCTCCATCTCAAAACCCTTAACTTAGCTACCTCTGGAAAGACCCTTTTGCCATGTAAAGTAGGGATTTGGATGTAATCATCTTTGATCATTATTCTGCCTACCATTACTAGTAGCTTATTATTATTATTATTATTATTATTATTTTAGATTTATTTATTTATTTATGATAGAGAGATAGAGGCAGAGACACAGGAGGAGGGAGAAGCAGGCTCCATGCCAGGAGCCCGATGTGGGACTCGATCCTGGGACTCCAGGACCATGCCCTGGGCCAAAGGCAGGTGCTAAACCGCTGAGCCACCCAGGGATCCCCTATTATTATTTTTCTTAAATGTGTATTGTGCATACAGAGGAGCAGGAGCTCATACATAGATGTCAGAGCCTTTGTGTTTCTGGAAGGCAGGCAAGCTAGGGCCTTTTATTTTCTTATTTCTGTCTTCTGGTTTTCCTATAAAGGGTACATAGTGCTTATGTGATAAAAATCATGTTTTATAGCAAAGGAAACCATCATCAACAAAGGTTGAGAGGGCAACCTATGGAATGGGAGAGGTATTTGCAAATGACATACCTGATGAGGGGTTAACGTCTGAAATATATGAAGAGCTTAACACTAAAAAACAAAACAAAACAAAAAACCCCAAACAAATAATCTAATTAAAAATGGGTCAAGGGGGTGCCTGGGTGGTTCAGTCAAGTGCCAAACTCTCGGTTTTGGCTCAGGTCATGATCTAGGTCACAGGATTGAGCCCCAGCTCAGGCCTGCATTCTTTGTGAACTCTCCTTGACATTCTCTCTGCCCAACACCCAACCCCTGTGCTCGCTTGCTCTCTCTAATATAAATATTTAAAAAAAATGAGTGAGGATCTGTACAGACGTTCCTCCAAACAAGACACCTAGATGGCCAGCAGACACATGGAGAGATGCTTCTCACTCACCGTCAGGGAAATGCAAATCAAAACCACAGTGTGTTCCCACCTCTCACCTGTCAGAATGGCAAAACTCAACATGACAAGTATTGGTGAGGATGTGGAGCAAAGGGAATGCTTATGCGGTGTTGGTGGGGGTGAAAATTGGTGCAGCCACTGTGGAAGGTAGTGCACCATACAGTCTAGTAATCCTATTTTTTTTGTTTTTGTTTTTGTTTTTTTGAGGATTTTATTTGACAGAGAGTGAGAGCAGGGTGAGCAGCAGAGGGAGGGGGAGGAGCGGGCTCTCCAGGGAGCAGGGAGCTGCTGCTGGGCTCCATCCCAGGACCCTAACATCATGACCTGAGCCAGAGGCAGGTGCTTCACTGACTGAGCCACCCAGGTGCCCCTTCTGGGTATTTGCCTGAAGAAAACAAAGCCACGTGAAAGCTGGCTGGAGCTGCGCTGCAGCGGAGGCCCCCTCCACCCGAGGCACCTTCCACCCGCGCCCACTGCTTCGCTCCGTTCTCCAGCAGCCTCAGGCTTCAGTGGCTTCTGCACAAACCGGGCACCGTCCCTTTCCTGCGTGAGGGTGGAGGGGGCCTCGGGGGGGCCCCTGGCAACTTGGCCTGCTCTGAGGGAGCTCGTGGGGGGCCTGGGGAGCTGGCCTCTGCCCGCTCTCTGCATCCAGGCTGCTCTCCGCCCGCCCCATACTCGTGGCCCAGGCCTCCCGTCGGTTGGCGCCCAGCCAGGACTGACTCAGCCAAATAGCCTCCCAGATTGAGTAACCCAACCCTCATTTCCGCAAAGAACGCGCTCCCCGCCCCGCCCCGTGATCACAAAGATGGTGCCGGGCGTGCGTGGGGCGCCCTCTCCGCTCGCACCCGGGCTCGCCCTCCCACGGCCGCCCCCGCCTGCTACATCCCCGTCATCGGCGCTGTTAATATAGTTTTTAAAGATTTTATTTATTCATGAGAGACACACGGAGGGAGGCGGAGACCCAGGCAGAGGGAGGAGCAGGCTCCCCGCGGGGAGCCCCACGCGGGACTCGATCCCGGGACCCGGGGTCGCGCCCTGGCCTGCAGGCGGCGCTAAGCCGGGGTCCCCCGGCGCTGTTACGTGGCTTCCTGCACTCCGCGCGCGCGGGCCGTGGGCTCCGTGGGGCCGGGGAGCCGCGAGGGCCGCGCTGAGTGCCCGCGTGATGCGCCCGCAGCCGGGGTCCCCGCCCCACGGGCCCGGGCCGCGAGCCGCCGCCATCCGTGCGCAGGACAGCGCCCCCGGGGCGTCCGGGTTCCCCCGCTGCGTCGGCCCCTCCACGCGGGAGCGGCTGTCCTGGCGGCGGCGCGGCCCGGGGCTGTTTGTCGCCGACCCCGCTGGGCAGCTCCTGCCTCCCGCCCCGCCCCGCCCCGCCCCGCGACGTGCTGCGCCCGCACCCCTGCCCAGCGGAAGCGGCGGCCGGCGGCGGGTGAGCGGCGGGGGGCGGGGGGTCGCAGGGGGCAGCGGGGTTGCAGGGGGGAGCGGGGGGGGGCGCGGGGTCGCAGGTGGGGGGCGGGGGGTGCTGCGGGCGACCAGAGCGGCCGCTTCCTCGCACCGCGGCCCACGTGGGCCCGGACACCTGCGCAGCGTCCGGCGCGCGCGGAAGTTGGTGGCGGCCGTGGGCGACCTCGCGCGGACCCCGGCGCGCCCCCGGCCTTCCCCCGCGCCCCGCGCAGGTAACCGCGCTGCCGGGCCTGGGGCTCCGCGGGCCCTGGACGCCCCCTGGACGCCGTGCGGCCCGGGGGGGGGGGGTGGCTCAGGCCGAGGGCGCCCGGCCAGTTGTCACACGGGAAAGCCGTCCGCGTCCCGTTGGGGCCCCAGGGCGCAGCCCAGCTGCCGCCCCGATCCCGGGAGAACCCGCGGGACACGGCGTCTTTGCGGGGCGAGACGGGTTTTCATGGGGGCCACCGAGGGATCCGTGACCCCTAGAAGTGCCCCTAGTCCCCAGGCCCAACCCGGAGGTTCCCCGGGGCCCGTCGGTGGGGTGCTGGCTCCTCCCACGCGGAACCCCCGGGGACCCCAGGCCCCTGGTGTCGGGCTGGCCTGGGAGAGAGGGTCCCTCCGGTCCCGGTCCTCAGGCCCTTCCCCAGTGATGACTAAGGGCTCCGGGTCGCGGATTTGCGGACCACACCCTGGGCCCGCGGGCGCGTGTGGGGTTCGCTCCCGGGGGCAGCGGGCTGGGCACGCCCGGGGCCCCTGTGTGCGGGCTGCGGGCGCCAGGGCCGACCCCCCCCTGCTCCTCCCCGCCCACGGGCTCTGAACTCGCGGCCGCACCCCCCAGCACCCGCCCAGCCAGGCTCAGGCCACGTTCCTCCACCCGGTGTCCCAGGCGCAGCCGCCCGCGGGCCTGAGTCCCTGTTTGTCCCTCTGCGAAGGGCTGGGAGCGGTGTTGTTTCAGGTGTGACACGTCCCGGGCTTTCTGTTGCCCTCGAATGGACCCCGGTCCCCTCCGCCCTTCTGCAGCGAGGCCTCCCCTTCCTCCAGCCCCTCCTTCCTTCGGGCGGGGGCGCCCACCCAGCGCCCTGACACTGGGTCCCCCAGGGGGTCCGCGCCACCGAAGGCAGGAGACCAAGCGGGAACGGGGCCAAGGGGGAGGCTGTGGCTTCCGAAACAGCAGCACCCGTGGGTCCTAGGAGGGCTGCGGTGGTCAGACCCCGGGGGCCCTGCTAAGGTGTCACCCCCCTCCCGTCCAGGACCCAGTCCAGGACCCACTCCACCTCGAGCCATGAGCCTGAGCATTCAGTGTCAGCAGCTGAGTGACGCCCGGTGGACGGAGCTCCTGCCCCTGATCCAGCAGTACGAGGTGGTCAGGTAGGCGCAGCCTGGCGCCGGGCCCCACGGGAGGGGGTGCAGTCCCCTCCTGCTGGGTGTGGGGCCGCCCCCAGCCGCCCGCCGCGCCTTCCCCGGGCTTGGCAGGCGGGAGCCGGGGGCCGCCGCCTTCCCTCCACCTACCCGAGTGCGTAGGTTTACGGAAGAGCCACAGGGATGGCGAAACAGGGCCCCCCCGCCGCCTGGACGGGGATGTCACCAGCTCTGCTTTAATTTTTTTTAAAGATTTTCTTTGTTTATTGAAGAGAAACCCAGAGAGGAGGCGGGGACACCGGCCGCGGGGGGAAGCGGGCTCCCTGTAGGGAGCGCGATGGGGGACTCCATCCGGGACCGGTTACGCCCTGGGCCGAGACGGCGCTAAACCGCGGAGCCGCCCGGCCGCCCCATCACCAGCTCTTCTGCTTGTTGTGTCCCCCAGGGCCGGGCCTGCGGGTGCAGAGGGTGGCACCTCACTGTCCTCGCCCGCCCACCTGCGACGTGCGGCTGCTCCCTGTCTCCGCCCCCTCCGGGCTGGGGCAGGGGGTACTGGCGGCCCCTGGGGCGCCATGGGTTCGCCCCTGCGGGCACCTTGACCGCCTCTGCACCCCGGCGCCCCCGTGTCCTGGTGACGGGTACACACGTTGGACGCGAGGCCTTGAGAGCTCTCGTGCTGGTCATGGGGGTCTCGGAGAATGGTGGTTGCTGGGCCTTTGCTTAGTTGGGATCTTTGATTTCCTCGTCCCTTCCACTCTTACCTGTTGCCGTTCTTTTGTGGGCAAGAGCTGGCTCTCCTCCCACCTGTGCGTGTCGAGGTTTTCACTTGGCCCCGGGTTGCACGCCCGTCTCGGCGAGACCCTCCGGTTTTGTCCTCTATCTAGCGCTCCTGCGGTCAGTTTTCCCCTCGAGCTCGACCAGAGCTTTCACTTGCTCACCGCCTCCCAAAGCGAGCAGAGTAGGTGCCCCGACGTGGATCTGCGCACGTGCCAGGGTCTTTGACAAGCTTTCCAAGACGATCCCTATGCTTTTCTGTTATTTATTCATTTAAAGTGGGCTCCACACGCAGCGTGGGGCGTGAACTCACTGTCTCGAGGTCGAGTCCGCCTGAGCCCGCCGGCCGCCCTGTTTCATTTTTAAACGTCTTGGTTGTGATCTACCGTGTGGAGTTCTTGGCCCACGAATGGGCCGGGACCCGCCGTGTGAAGTGACCAATGTCCCTTCCACAGGCTGGACGACTGTGGCCTCACAGAGGTACGGTGCAAGGATATCAGCTCTGCCCTCCAGGCCAACCCGTCCCTGACTGAGCTGAGCCTTTGCACCAATGAGCTGGGTGATGCCGGTGTGCACCTGGTGCTCCAGGGCCTGCAGAGCCCCACCTGCAAGATCCAGAAGCTCAGGTGAGCCCGTAGGAGCCACACGGTCCCAGGTGCTCAGCCCAGTGCAGGCTCAGGTCCGAACGGCGGCTGCGGCTGGGCAGGAGGCAGCACGGGGCTTCAGCCACAGGTCCTAGGGGAGGGGTCTTGTCCCTCGGGGTGTGCACACCACCCAGCCCGCCTGTCATTGCTGGGCTCCCTGCCCAGCCTCCCTGGGGCCTGAGGTGCACGTGAGCAGCCCCTCGTGCTCTCCGTCCTCGGCCTGGGGGAGAGGAGGGGCGTGCCTTCTTCCAGGGCCAGGCTTGGGGGCCTCCTGTGGGCAGGGGCGGCAGGGGCAATGGTGGCTCCTGAGGACAGAAGGGCGACTTGTGCGGGGGCCACAGCTGATGGGGGCCTGCTGGCTCGTGGGGACCCTGCTGATGGGCGGCTGGGTGCTCCAGCCTCCAGAACTGCTGCCTGACGAAGACTGGCTGCGGGGTCCTGCCTGCCGTGCTGCGCTCCATGCCCACCTTGCGGGAGCTGCACCTCAGTGACAACCCGCTGGAGGACGCAGGCTTGCAGCTGCTGTGCGAAGGGCTCCTGGACCCCCAGTGCCACCTGGAGAAGCTCCAGTGAGTGTGTACCCGCCACACGGGCCACCCCTAGCCCCGCACCCACCTGTCCCTGTGGTTTTGGCCGAGCCCCTGCCCCAGGCAGCCCCTGCCCCAGCACATTGGCTGCAGGGAGCTCCGAGGCAGGGGCGCTCCGGGACCTGCAGATTCCTCCTCTGACGTGGGAGCCCCAAGCTGGAAGCCGGCCTGGAACCCCCACATCAGGTGTGGGGCGGACTGGCCACCGCGAGTGTGGACGGGCTCAGCGAAGGAGAAGGAAGCCAGATCCAGCTCCGGACACTGCTCCAGCGGATCGCAGGCTTGGCGGGGGGCTCGTGGGGGTGGCTGGCCTCCAGGAGGCTCAAGGAAGTGGCCCTTAGCCATGGCTGTGCTGTCCCCGCCGAGCAGCCCTCCGGTCTCAGGGCCCCCGCATGGCCCGGGGCAGGAGAGGAGACCCGGACAGTGCCCGGCGGCTGGAGTTCCTGACACCTGCCCGTCCCCAGGCTGGAGTATTGCAACCTGACCGCCGCCAGCTGCGAGTCCCTGGCCTCGGCGCTCAGGAACAAGCAGCACTTCAAGGAGCTGGCGGTGAGCAACAACGAGATCGGTGAGGCCGGCGTGCGGGTGCTGTGCCAGGGCCTGGTGGAGTCAGCCTGTCAGCTGGAGACACTCAAGTAAGCCACGGTGGGGCTGCAGGGGGGCTGCGGGGGGGGGGGGGGGCTGTGGATGGATGGGGTGGGGAGGGGGCTGCGGATGGATTGGTTGGGGAGGGGGCTGCGGGGGGGCTGCAGGGCCCCCCGCCCAGCCAGGCCTCCCGTGCCCCCAGGCTGGAGAACTGTGGCCTGACGCCGGCCAGCTGCGAGGACCTGCGCGCTGTGGTGGCCTCCAAGACCTCACTGCGGGAGCTGGACCTGGGGGACAACAAGCTGGGTGACCAGGGCATTGCGGTGCTGTGCCCCAGCCTGCTGCACCCCAGCTGCCAGATCAGGGTCCTGTGGTGAGTCGGCTCCGCCC
Source organism: Canis lupus dingo (assembly GCF_003254725.2). Classification (NCBI taxonomy): domain Eukaryota; kingdom Metazoa; phylum Chordata; class Mammalia; order Carnivora; family Canidae; genus Canis; species Canis lupus. Next base: position 25,497,952 of record NC_064260.1, on the reverse strand, counting down.
CGTGCCCGCCCCGTTGTGCCCTGAGGGCCGAGGCCTGGGCAGTGTCAGGAGGTGACTGTCCCGCCCCCGCAGGCTCTGGGAGTGTGACGTCACCGCTACGGGCTGCAGGGACTTGTGCCACGTGGTCAGCACCAAGGAGAGCCTGGAGGAGCTGAGCCTGGCGTGCAACGCGCTGGGGGACGAGGGCGCGCAGCTGCTGTGCGAGAGCCTGCTGGAGCCCGGCAGCCGGCTGCAGTCCCTGTGGTGAGCGCAGTGGGGGGGGGGGGGGCGGAGCTGTGCTCCGTCCACAGGGCCCTGACCACGTGTCTGTGTGCCTCAGGGTGAAGTCCTGCAACTTCACGGCCGCATGCTGCCACCACTTCGGCACGATGCTGACCCAGAACAAGCGCCTGGTGGAGCTGCAGCTGAGCAACAACAAGCTGGGGGACTCCGGCGTCCGGGAGCTGTGCCAGGCGCTGGGCCAGTCGGGGACCGCGCTGCAGGTGCTCTGGTGAGCGCGCCTCCCTGTGCGCGTGCTGGTGCGCGGGGCCCGGGCCCTCTGCCCCGCTCCTGCGGGTCCGTTCCGCACGTCCTTCGCCTGCGGGGTCCCGGCTCCTTCGCTGGACTGGCCGCTGGCTCGTGCCCAGTGTGGGGGCCTCTGCGGCTCTCCTGACCTCGTTTCCTCCGTGGCGCCCGCGGGGCCCGAATTGGGCTGCCCGCGCCGTGTTTTGTCTGTTTTCTGCATGGAGTTCCGCTTGGGGCTCGGGGCTGCCCGGCCGTGCGGGGTGGGAGGGGCCGGGCCTGCCCTTCTCCGGGTGTCCCGGCCGAGTGGCCGCTGCACCTGCAGGGGAGCTGCGTGCACGTCTGGCCTCGGGTGGGGCCGCCTGCCGGGTCTCGTTGGGAACAGCCATGACCCTGGGGCTCAGCGCGCCCTGCCGGGTCTCGTTGGGAACAGCCATGACCCTGGGGCTCAGCGCGCCCGAGGCCCAGCGGACCTCGTGGTGCGGGGCTGCTCCACGTCCTGTGGCCTGACCTGTGCCCCGCTCTCCGCCCAGCCTGGGGGACTGCGACGTGGCCAACGATGGCTGCGCCAGCCTGGCCTCGCTCCTGCTGGCCAACCGCAGCCTGCGGGAGCTGGACCTCAGCAACAACCGAATGAACGACCAGGGTATCCGGCGGCTCATGGAGAGTGTGGAGCAGCCAGGCTGCGCGCTGGAGCAGCTGGTGTGAGTGCGGGCGGGTCTCGGGGGCGGGACTGGCGCTGGAGCAGCTGGTGTGAATGCGGGCGGGGCTTCGGGGGAGCAGCTGGTGTGAGTGCGGGCGGGGCTGCGGGGGGGAGGGGTGGCGCTCCCCCACCCGGCCCTGACCCTGCGCCCCGCTGCCTGCGCAGCCTCTACGACATCTACTGGTCCCAGGACATTGAGGACAGCCTGCGGGCCCTGGAGGAACGGAAGCCCAGCCTGAAGATCATCTCCTGAGCAGCCCCCCCACTCTGCCCCCCCCACGTCCTGGCTTGGAGTACACAGAAATGCTCTAATCAACTCAGTTCTGCAACAAAGTTTTAGACACTTTATTAAAGCACTTTTTTTGGCAGAAGAGGTGCCTGTCCTTTCTGTGGGGGGCACACTGGGCGTGGCGTCACACGTGTTCACAGGTGTGTGCATGCGCACGCGCCCAGGACCGCGGCCGCCCCCAGCGGGCACAGCTCCCGGCCCCACCCCCTGCACACGGCGGCCCGTCCCCCGGGAGCCAGTGCGGACCACGCCCCGCTGCTTCACTTGTTCGGTTTGCTCGTGAAGACGACCCTCCGCCCAGCAGGAGAGCCCGGCCCCTGCTGCCCGCCCACCGCTCCGCGCCTGTGCTCCTCGAGGGGCGTCGGGGCCCGCATGCTCAGACCTGCTCTCTCGGCTGCTCGGGTGTTCCTGGACGAGCAGGGGCAGCGGGCCGCGGGGCAGTCAGGGCCTCCCAGTGGCCGTAGGCCCGGGGAGCAGGGACAGGCACCGGGATGCCTGGGCTGGGCCGCCAGGGCAGAGGGGAGTGGCTGCCCAAGGTCAGCCCCGGGGGGCCGCAGCCACACACGGTCCACGCCCGTGCACACACCACACACGCACACAAGCCCGCGCTGCAGGGCCCCGCTGTGCACAGGGGACGGGGCAGGGCCCCTCGGGAGCCGGTCCTGCGGTGCGTCAGCTTGGGGCCGGTGCCCCCTCCGCCTCGGCCTCCGTGGGCCCTGGGGGGTCTCCTGGCTCAGGCAGGTGCCCGTCTGCGGTGCCAACGGCTCTGCCCGGGTCGCCCCTGCTCTGCTGCTTCTGTCGCCGGGTCTCCTTGTACCTCAGGGTGATGTCCCTAGGGTCCGCAGGAGCCACGTCACCGTCCCCACCGTTGCAGGGACGCGCCTGTCACCAGGAGGGGCCGACGGCCCACGCGGCTCCCCTGGGCGCCCCACACTCACCGCAGGAAGAAGCGCCAGATGGTCCAGGTGAGCACGAGCACAGAGCCGAGCGTCCAGCACTGGGAGATGTAGAAGGGCAGGGACAGCGTGAGCGTGTGTGGATCGTATTTCACCACGATGAGCAGCTCCGTGGCCGTGATGGCTGCCACCAGCCAGGCCTGCTGGCCCAGCTTCTTGTGGAGCTTCCTGCGGGGAGGGCACCGGCTGAGGGCGCCGCTGCCAGGCCCTGGGGTCGGCAGCACCACGCGTGCCCAGGCCTGCCCCGCCCACCCCAGGGCCCTCACGGGTCATCCATGAAGTCGTAGATCTCCCGCATGGCCACACCGCCCACGTTGACGAAGAAGACCAGCCGCAGCAGGACCAGGTAGTGCTCCGGGGGCAGCCACAGCACGAACTTCAGGTAGAACGTGTTCAGCTCTGCCAACAGAAACTGGGGGCCAGAGGAGGGTGGGCGGGGGCCCGGGCTGTCCGGCGGGCGCACCCGCGGGACCTGCCAGCCTTACCACCAGGATGATGCCGCACACGGCCAGCCAGCGGCGCAGGCTGGAGGCGGGCTTCCACTCAAAGCGGACCCAGCTGTAGGGCGTGAACTGGAATGCGATCCTCTTCATCTTGCCTCTGGGGGCAGAGCGAGCTGTCACCCGGGGGGAGCACCTGCCCCACCCGCGGCCGTGCCAGCCGCTCGTGCCCCGTGCCCCCCCCCCAGTGCCCTCCGAGCGCTGCCCGTACCCCTGAGGCGGGTGGCCCGGGGAGAGGGGAGCCGGAGAACGGCCTGGGGGGCTCCCGGGGCAATCTTGGTCCACGACCCCTCCCAGAAGGTGCCCCAGCGCCACCTCAGGCCCCCGGGGACCCCCCAGCAGGAGGCTGGGGACGCACTTGTAGGTGGGGATGTTCCACAGGCCCTGCCACTTGTACGTTTTCATCGACAACCACTCGAGGGTTTTCATGCCGCAGTAGATGCCCAGCCCGTTGCAGACGAGCACGTCCATGATCCACTGGGGGCAGAGGCCGGAGGTGAGCAGCGGTCCTGCCCCGTGGACAGCCTCTGCGCCCTGCGACCCCCAGGGCGGCTGCCGGCACCTACGTGATCCCACCAGCACTCGCTGAAGTTGGGCAGCTGGTGCTCCAGGCTGTACTCCAGGAACTCAAACATCACGCTCACGATCGTGCACATCCACCAGTCCCGGATCATCAGGGTCTGGGGGCCAGGCACCACATCAGGCCATGCAGGGCGACCCCGCGGCCTCACCCACCACACCCACACCCACACCCTGAGCGGCAGCAGGAGGCCGGGTCGGGCTCAGAGCGCAGGGCAGAGCCCAGAACCACCGTGTCCTTCGGACAGCCAGGCCAGGCCGCCTTACCTTCAGGTACCAGCCGAGGAAGTGCGCGGGCACAAAGCCGTCCAGCTTGTCCTGTGGGCAAGACACCTGCCTCGCACCCAGCCCACAGCCAGCGGCCCCTCGCTCCCTGCGGGCACCACGGGCCCCGCTCCCGCCCGCGCCCAGGGCTGCTGGGACCCCCCCCCCCCCCCCCGGAGCAGCGCTGGCCGGCCCTGGGGCACAGAGCAGTGGGCACCTGCAGCCAGGCCTGACCCCAGGGGGAGCGGGTACCCGTCAGGGGGCCCCTGTGCAGACGGGGGCTCCAGAACAGGGCCGGCCGGCAGCGGGGAGCCCCAGAGCCCACCCTACCCAGACATTGTGGAAGGGGTCGCTCGCGTTGTGCGCGTCGTAGATGAGGCAGTTTCCCCCGTAGTCCCTCTCGGGCAGCGGCACGCCCAGCTTGGGGTCCACGTACTTCAGGAACTGGCGGCCGTCCTGCACGGTCTGCGAAGCCAGCAGTGAGCGGGGCAGGCAGATGGATGCGGGGGCCCCAGGCCGGGGGGCTTGCCACTGGCCTCCCCATGTCCCCTCACGGGAGCATGGCTTCAGGACGCCCCCCAGACACGGGCGCCAACGCTGCCCGCCAGCAGGCCGGGCTCCCTCCCACCCCCGCGGCCCGTCCAGCCACCAGCTGGGCCCCAAGCCCACCAGAGGGGCCGCAGGACACCCGCCGTCAGCCTTGTCCCCTTGTTACTGCCCCGAGTACCAGCCGAGGGACGAAGTGGGGACGAGAGTGAGGGGGTGACAGGTGTCTAGGGCCGGCGGGTAGAGCATGTGCACACCTGCATGTCACGTGACCCAGGCCACCTGTGCTACACAGACGCATGGCCCTGTCCTGCAAGTGGACCCGGAGCCCAGCCGGGGTCTATGGAAATGACACTAGGACGGTGACATCACACAACCAAAGTCACCCCGTGAGCTTGGGAACCGTGGGACCTGAGAGTGGACATGCTGTGTCCCTGTGTCAGCTCAGCAGCAGCCCGGACTCACGGGCTCCACCCACAAGGTGACAGGTGTGCAAACGGCAAGGCGCCGCTGAAGGCTGAGCAGGGACCCCTTCCACAATGTCTGAAGGCTGAAAAGTGCACAGCGCGAGGGCCCACTGGGGCGGGCAGTCCAGAGATGCAAACAAGCAGGACAAGTGGTGCACGGCTCGACGGCCCCAAGAAAGATCCCGACAGGCCAGGTGTGGCAGGAGCAGTCTGGCGGTGCCTTACACAGGCAGCACAGGCGACATGGCAGGTCCACACCCCCGATGCCCCCGGGGGGACACGGGCGCATGGCCCGGACGCCTTCAGGGGCCCAGGGGGAGGAGGGCGGGCGGTAGGCGGACCTGCAGGGTCACACATGGTGTTGCCGTGCACAGAATTCCCTGCATGAGCATGGACGTGAGGGCCAGCACCTGCAGCCGGGCGGGTGAGAGCAAGCTGCTACTACGGACCCCGCACACCAGCAGCACGTCCACCGCACGAAGTAAACGGATGATGACACAACAGGCACAGGTGCCAGCACCCCTGTGCCCGGAGGGTTGAGTGGCCGGGCCACCCTCAGTGCCGAGTGTGGGGTGCTGGGTGCCGTGCGGCAGCAGGCGAGCTGGCCCCCAGGCCTGGGCCCCGGCAGTGTCCCCGCGCTCCCCGCGCAGGCTGACTGGGCAGGCCCCTCCTCCCCCGCCGGGTCCTTCCCCCCTGTGCCCACCTCCCCGGGATCCCCCTCGCTTCCCCCCAAAGCTCCTGGGGCCGCACCGCCACCTGCTTGCTCACCTGGAAGAGGATGAAGATGAGGAACAGCTCGTAGACAACGCTGACGCACAGCCAGAACCGCCAGTAGGCTGCAAAGACAGCACGGGTGTCAGGAGGGCCCCACGCCGCCCCCTCCCGCTCTTGCCTGGTGTCAGCGCGGCCCGTCTGGGCGTGACCCCTGACCTCTGTCGCTCAGCAAGTCTGCAGGAACCTTGTGTCCAGGGTAAGGAAACCCGAGGCCAGAACGGGTTTCCCCATGAAAGGGCAGGAAATCCCCTTCCTCCTCCCTCGCGTCACCACCCCCAACACCGTGAGGAATACACGGCACGTGTGGGGACTTGACCACCTGGATGGTGGGGAGCACCAACCCGGGCGCCACGACCTGCTTAGGGACCTCCGCGCCCCCAACAACCCCGTGGCCGACCCCGTGTGCGTCCCTCCTCTGGACCCACACGCTCAGGGCAGTTACGTCTCAGGGAAGCTGAGGACACGCGTCCCTCGGACCCTGTGATTCGCCAGGGCCCGACCTCCGCCCGCTTCTCCCCAGGAGCGAGCAGCCAACGGGAGGGGGAGCCCGCAGCCTAGAGCACAGGTGCTTTCTCCTCCCAAATCCTGACAATCCCGGGGAATAAAGGCCTCGAACTGCCCTTCCTCTGGCTCGTGACTGTTGAAGAAAACCAGCAGCCTGCTCGGTCCCCTCGAGGGAACAAGGTGGTGCTGGCGGAGGAGGAAGAGACCGCGCCCAGCCTGGGAAACCAGGGCCACGGGGGGGGGGGGGGGGGGGGGGGGGGGGGAGGGTGTCCATACACGCTCACAGGGGCTCCAAGCCCACCAGGGCCTGCGCAGGCAGGGGGTGTGAAGGTGGACAGCTCTCAGGTCCTCCTGGGACAGGGACGGAGAGCACCCGACACAGCAGCCCCGCTGTCCTGGACTCTGGGAGAGGCCTGCACGCTCGCCCTGGCAGGGGTGCGGCCGGAGCTAAGCGGGCCGTGGTGAAGCCACGCGGGGCCGCCCCCACCCCAGGGCGCGCCCCAGCACATGCGACGGCACCTTCCTGTCCCCTCCCTGACCGCTGCCCCTGCTCAGTGGCTGCCTGTCTCCCCCCACCTGCGGAGCCCCCAGGACCCAGACCCGCCATCCCCAAGCCACAGCGGGTGCTCCTCCGACGTTCCCACCTGACCCCGCGCCAGCGGCAGCCCTGGCACCGCCCCGTGTGCCAGCCTGGGGGCCCCGCCGGCAGTAAAAATCCTGAAGGGCGCCTCTTGAACAGGCCAGTTTCCCAGCAAAGTCCATCGCAGACAGCGACCCCTGGCCCCGAGCACCACCCCCTGGCCCCGATGGCCCTTCCCGCCGCTGCCCACGGTGAGCCGCGGGGCGCTGAGCAGTCGGAGGCCTCCTGCCAGCCGAGGCGAGCAGGTGCTGCAGGACAGGCCCCGCGGCCGCTCTGGCACAGCCCCGCGGGGCACCGCGACCGCCAGGCCCCACAGCTGCCTCGCCGTCCCCACCGGGCGGGGCCTGGGCCCCCAAGGCACTGCGGGGACTGCCCACTCTTCCCCCTCAGCCCAACGGGCACGCGCCGGACCTCACGTCTGCCGTTTCTGTGGCCTGTACCCCGTGCCCTCTCGTCTGCAGCCCACAGCGAGTCCAGGCCCCCAAGGCCCCGACCGCCGTCACCAGCAGGCCCCGAGGGGGGGCAGCGTGCTGGCGATCGGGCCGTGCAGGCCCCACCGGCCCGGCCTGGGGCAGACGCACAGACCGCGTGCAGAGTCCCCACGTCCCTAGACGGCCGGACAGGCCGCCGGTAAACACCTGGTTGTCAATGAGACACTAGGAAGACGTCTGTGTGAACCTGGAGCCAGGACGCAGCTTCAGGACATAAAGCCCCGCACGGGAGGCCCCGTAAAGAAACACAGACACTTCGGTGGTTACTTGGTTACTTGTTCGGTGGTTACTTGTGGTGAGCAGGCTTTGTTTGTTACGAAGTATCTCTTGTATTTGTCGGATGACACGCCCATCCACACAGAAAAGACACCTGTTACTAAAGCTCTAAGACCTCGGGAAAACTGACCATGTGCCCCCAGGGGCAGCTCCTAAACGAGGCTGGAGCCCCAGACATCCTGAGGCTGAGGGAGGACCAGTGACAGGATGGGGCAGGGGGCAGGACAGAAGACAGATGGGGGGGGGCAGGACAAGGGGATAGGATGGAGGAGCAGGGATGGGACGAGGGACAGGACAGGAGGACGGGATGGGATAAAAGGAGACGGGACAAGGCGATAGGATGAGGGACAGGACCAGGAACAGGACCAGGGACAGGACAGGTGGATAGGATGGGGGGGTGCGGGAATGGGATGGGACAGGACAGAGGACGGGACAGGAGAACAGGATGGGGGGCAGGGATGGGACGAAGGACAGGGCTGGGGACAGGACAGGAGCTGCCCGAGCAACGCTCTGCAGCGAGGCCCCGGGGCTGCTGGAACTCCCCAACGTGGGGGTCGGGGACCAGAGACAGGAGGACTCATTGCAGGTGGCACGCGGCGAGCACCTCGATGGCGGGCAGCCGGGTACCTTGCTGTGCAGAGCGAACCCCCAGGATGGAGCGGGAGGAGGGGGAGCAGGAGGGCCCGGGTCAGGGTGAGGAGCAGAGCGATGGGGGGGGTCCTGAGACAGGAGGGACATCCGGGATCCTCCCCTCACCCTCCTTGACTGACAGCGGCCTGGCCGGCGGGGCTGGGGGACAGGACATGCACCCGGCAGCGCAACGTGGGGTGAACACTCAGGACAGAACCGGCAGGTGGGCGCATGCGGACAGAGGGGCGGGTTACCTGGATGTGGTCTGGAAAACGGCCCGTCTTTAGCTTGTGTGACTCCAAAACATAAGAAAACCAAAATACTGGCCACAATACCTCTGCAAATAAAGAACAGACAGCCCCTCAGTGCGTGCCTCCGGCGGGGAGGGGCCCGGGGGGACACGGCCCCACGTGTCCGGGTCGGGCTCCCCTGGAGTGTCCCAATTTCGCAGCCAGGGTCTCCTAGGGGCGGGGCCACACGGCCTCCTGCTCCTCGGGCGACGCCGCCCCCGGCTGCCCCCCCACTACCCCGACCCCACCCACCCCGCAGGCCTGGCCTCCCCACTGGCCAGCATGGGCAAGGGTGCGCGCTGCTGGTTCCCGGGGGTCCAGAGGCGCCAGCCCAGGCTCTCTACCCGACACCTCACCCCGCTGCCCGCTAGTGCCCTTGGGCGTTGGGGGCGGCTGCGGGGGGGGGGGGGCTGCCCGGCCCCCGTAGGACACGAGCCTCCGCGTGGTCTGAACCAGCTCACCGCAGCCTTGCTCCCCGCCGATGCAGGAGGCCCAGAGGGACAGCTGGACACTGGCCCCCGTGCTCAGCAGGCCGGGACCCGCGCCCCAGCACAGGAGCCGCACGGAGGGCCCATGGGGTACCCACCCGCCAAGGACGCACCCTGGTCGGTGTGGGCTGGGGGAGGAAGTGCACACAGCTGCCTGGAGCAGCACAGGGACCCCCCTTGGCCGCCCCCCGGGTGACACCCTCCACCCCGAGAGACGCCCCTCCTGGTGCTACCACAACACAGCTCTGGAGCCACGGGTGAGCCGCAGGGGGGTCACCACGCAGACAGAACGAGGGAGGCGAGGCCTCTGGGCCCCCAGGGTGCCAGGCCACCTCCCGCCTCCCCGGGTCAGCTTCACGGCACCCACTTGGGCTCTGCAGCTCATGGCAGCTCAGCAGGCCTTGCCGGGCAGGCAGACACCGGAACCCCACCCCAACCCAGGGCCCTGTCGGCACCCCAGGCTTGGCCGTGGCCACAGGTCTCCAGTCTGTGCTGGTACATCACCCACGTGCCCAGCTCCCCACTGTTTCCCCCCCACTCTAGCTCCCCACTGTTCATGTGAAGCCCCCTTCTGCCCCAGAACAGCCTGCAGCCCAGGACACCCCCAGGACACCGCCCAGGACAGCCTGCAGCCCAGGACCCCCCCGGGACAGCCTGCAGCCCAGGACCCCCCAGAACAGCCTGCAGCCCAGGACCCCCCAGGACACTGCCCAGGACAGCCTGCGGCCCAGAACCCCCCAGGACACCGCCCAGGAGAGCCTGCAGCCCAGAACCCCCCCAGGACAGCCTGCAGCCCCGTCTCTATTGCTCACTGTCCTGTTTTCAGCTGTGCCCGGTGTCAGAGCTTTGACATGACCCCATCCTCCAGGCCTCAGTATTTTCTGAGCGCTTCCTTCCGGGCGCTGGAGACCCCCAGACCCAGCCTGGGAATCCACCCTCCCTCCAGGAGCCCTGGTTCCTCCACTGGAGGACGGTCTCCTTGCCACAGGGGCGTCGGAGCTTCTGGGCCCCTCGGCTGACAGAGCCTTGCGGCCTCACCGCACCTCCAGGTGAGCCTGCAATGCTCCCCGAGTCGCCGCCGTGTCCACACGAGGCCAGCGTCCCCAGCTCCCACCCTCATCCCGTGGACACCCTCCCCCCAGGGACACACCCGGTTCCCGCCTCCACCGGCCACTGAGCGGCTCCCTCTGACCCGGGCCATGTGGGCGGCGGTGGCAAAGCCGTGAACGGGACACCCCGCGGGAAGCCCCCACGTCCAGCAGAGCCCAGGGCCGGGGGCATCTGCTCTGCCTCGAGCCCAGGGTGGGGGGCCGCGGCCCCAACAGGAGCCACTCACTCTGTCCCTGGTGCACATTAGGTCTCCCGGGGCTTGCCGTCATCTGTGCGCTGCCAAGTCCACCAGGACAGCGCCAGGCAGGGCGGCGTCAGCCCCCACCCCCGCTCAGCCACTCGCCCCAGCACCACGCCTCCCACCACCTTCGCCAGCACGGACAGGTACACGCACAGGCCTTCCACACGGCTCTTCCACATTCTAAGCTGCTCCTCAGTGTCAGCCTCATCTTCGTCGTGTGGCAACACCCACCCCACCCACCGTTAACCAGTCAGCGCGGGACCAGACGCCAGCACAAGGCAGGTAACCCCACGGACCCCCTCCGCTCCCTTCTCTGCTCCTGATGTCCATAGGGCCACAGTCCTGTGGTCACCAACTGTCCTTCCCCGCAGCTCGCGGAGCGCCTCCTGTTGCGGGGGGGGGGGGGGGGGGAGACGGGACACACAGGACGGGACACCATCCAGCCACGAGTCACCAGAAGCCAACTGCATCTTTGCACCTGCTCGCAGACTTTTATCATTTAACGGCTCGTAGCCCAGTTCCCTGCGCTGGTTAACCACAGCGTCTGGATGTACCTGGTTTGTTGGTCCGTCCGCCCGCTCAAGGCGGAGCTACTGCTCCACGTCCGGGCCGTTACGGATACAGCGGCTCCGACATCCATGTGCAGGGGTTTGTGTAGACTGGAGTCTTCCCTTCCCTGGGATGGACTCCTTGGAGCCTGATTACTGGATCACGTGGTAGGAACCAGTCTAGTTCCGCCACAGACCCTGGAATTCCGGTGTCCTACCCAAGAGGTCCCCTTGGGCGCCTGGGGTCTCAGGTCATGGTCCCAGGGTCCTGGGATCGAGTCCCGCGTGGCCCCTGCTCCGCGTGGAGCCTGCATCTCCCTCCGCCCCCCTCCCCTGCTCATACGTGCGCTCTCACTCCAATAAAATCTTAAAAATAAGTAGTCGCCACCAAATCCAAGGTCACCAGCTTCTGAACTGTTTCTACCAGAAGTCTTGTTTCTTATCTTACGTTTAGGTCTGTAACCTATTGTCAGTGACTGTGAAAAGCGCACAGTCTGACGGCTTCCTTGCCGTGGGTGTAAACGTCCAGCTGCTCCAGCTCCGTGTGCGGGAAAGACTCGCGGCCCCGAACTGCCTCTGCTCCTCTGCCCGCAGGCGCCCTGGTCTGCTGCACTGGCCGCCGTGCCGACCCACCGGCCTCATCCCTGCCGCCTGTCAGCGGGGCCAGGTCATCCCTGCAGCCCTGCTCTCCCCCGTGTTCCCAGAACACGTTCACGGTTTACGCACACTCGCTTATCTTTGTACCCGAACGTACGCAGCACATGTGTGCGTACACATCCCAGGTGTGCCCTGTGGGATGGTGGGTCAGTAAAGCACGGCCCACCCCACAGAACACTTGCCAGCAACGGAGCGGCGTGCCGGTCGGTGACTCCGCGTACGTGAGCCCTCCGGCACATGAGGACTCCGGGCCGCACCTGCACACATGCAGTCTGTGACACTCGCTGAGCTGTAGGCTCTAATCGGACAAGTGTTGTATGAGATCCCTGGTCAATCAAGTTAACCTCAGAAGAAAAAACCTACTCCCCCAAAATAAAACAATTTCCCAGATCCATGAAAAGAATGACCTAGAAGCTGAAATCGAGAACTTAAGGAAAACAAACCAATTTCCTACATCTTAAACAATGCAAACATTATTTTTTTCTTTTTAACAATAAGCCTAATTTTTAGAAGCACTTTGTTTCCAGGACACACCAGCCTGCGGCATCAAAGCTCTGACAGGAGGTGAAGGGGCTGGGCTGGGGCCCTGGGGCCAGAGCCGCCCTGGAGGCAGCAGCAGAGCCACAGACGGTGTGTGTGTGTGTGTGTGTGTGTGTGTGTGAAGCGTCACAGGTCCCAGGCTCACCCAGGAGGGACAGGGACTGGCCACGGAGGTTCCAGTGTCCTCGGCGCACACAACCTCAGAGCAGGAGTCTAGGGGCCTCCAAGCCCCAACCCCCCCGAGTCCCCCCGCAGGGAGCTTGCTCCAGGGTGGCTGCGGTGAGCACCGGTGAACAGGTGGGACAGGCCCACAGGGTCGACCACTACTACCTCAGCGCTCGGACTGCAGGGCCCCGACAGGCTCTAGTGGGAACCGCTGCCCCACCCTGGGAGGGCACTGTCTGGATGCCCCACGTGGGCCCATGGGGGCTGGGGTCCTGCTCTGTGACGACTCTGGCCTGGAACTGCCCGTCATCGGTCTAACTTCACAGCCCCGGGGACACCTCTTCAGTGTGACGAGTCCTGCTTCCTGCTGCCCCCTGCCCACCCGTGCCCAGCGGGTACTCACGGGCAAACCCACAGAGAAGGCCACGTTCTACTAGCAAATACCCACTAAGCAAACTCAGGCTCCCACCACGGCCTCCCTGTCTGCTGCATCCTCAGGCTCAGAGTCCCTGGTGCAGAGCCCAGCGCAGCGAGAGCAGCCTCGGGCCACAGGGGGGCCAAGCTCCCTCCTCTACCTCTGGACTCTGTGACCCATGCACGGTGCACCAAGAGGCTCCCCCTGTGCCAGGGCGGCACCGAGCGACAGGCAGTGCAGAGATGCATTAGACCTGGAGCCTGACACCCAGGGCTCAGAAAAAAAGAGGAAGGCGCAGCAAAACCACCTGGCAGACAGGTGGCAGAGGCGGGAGGAAAACCTGCAGAGCCTGCAACCAGGAGCCAGGGCGCCTCCCAGCTGGGGACAAGGCGTGGGCCCTGGCGGAGATGCAGCCTCAGGACCAGATGGGGGCTGTGAGGTGCCGCACACACGGGCTGCCAGGGAGCCCCGGCACCCACAGAGCACACGCTGGTGCTCACGGCACCCTCCCAGGCCGATGCTGACACCCCCACTTTACAAGTCCCGGCCCCAATGACCAAGTCTGACCCGTGGTCTTCTGGCGCTGCCCTCTGCCCGTCTCGGCCCTGGCACCCCGTCCCACCAGAGCCAGTGGGTCAGAGGAGCAACGGGGGCTTCAGCGGCCTGAGGAGCCCCCCCGCGCAGAGACCTCACAGCACTCAGCTCTACAGCCAGTGCATCGCCTGCACATGCTTGAGGGTGGCCTCAGTATCCGTGGGATTCCAGCAAAGAAGCACCCACCAGCTAGTCCATTCTGCAGAGAACCCTGAAAGGGAGTCTGTCCACTTCCTGACCTGCAGGATAACAGGCTTTCCACAAGAAAGCTCGTTTACAATTTTCAGAAAGCATTATTATCAACAAAGCTCAAGAACGGTGCTGGCCGATGGGAGGCTCGTCCCTGACCACCACCAAAGCCTGTACGCCCCAGACGCCCACTCACAGGCTCTGTGATCATGATTTATAAGACATATAAACTTGGGGGGACACAAACCAGGGGCCGCCAGACGCCTTGGGCCCATTGCACCCCATCAGAAAGGGGCCAGGATGATGCTTTGCCCGTTGACATATTGTGATACTGTGACTTATAAGACATATACTTTTCTTCATCCCATTTTTGGCACAGAACACCTAAAGCCTTGGGAATTTCTCTAGTGATCAAGGGGTTTTTGTTATGTTAATGAGGCGGCTTCCCTGACTACCAAGAGAGCCAAGCACCAGGCAGAGGGCTGGTTCTCTCCCAGCCCGGATCCTGGGGATGACCCCTGGGAATGGCCGCAGGGCTCAAGGCTGAGTTCAGTCCCCAAAGGCTGACGACTGAGTCAGTGCTGGCTGAATGACAAAGCCTCCGTGGAACCCTAAGGGCGAGGTTCTGAACCTCTGGCTTGGGGACCACGGGCTGACATGGGGACAGTGCTGTGCCTGGAATGGCCGTGGATGTCTCCCCACCCCTGGCCCTGGCATCTCTTCCATCTGGCTGCTCCCAACCCGCGTCCTTTCATGAGCTGCTGGGGACGCGGGAAGGAGAACATCTCCCGACTCCGTGGGCCGCTCTTGCGAATCAGTACAACCAAGAGGTCACGGAGGGCTCCGGTGGCCCCACGTGGTCAGAGCACAGGTGCGGCCCCGGCTGGTGGCTGGGCCCTGGATTGGTGACGAGGGTCCAGGGACAGTCTGATAAAAATGAACCCTGGCCCGTGCCACCTGCTGTGCCCTTGTGCAGAAGGTGTCAGGACGGAGCTAACTCTAAGTGGTGCCAGGGCCCTGCTGGTGGGGTGTGTGGGGAAACCATCCCTCCCATCAGAACTGGTGAGCAGAACCCCTTTCTGGGCTCCATCTCTGGTGGTACCGCAGCACATTCTGTGCAAACCCCACACGGGCTGCAGATCCCATGAGAGATGGGCCCCTCGAGGGTCCTGGGGCAGGTGCAGGGGGGCTAGAAACCTCAACAGCTCCAAGAGGCAGCTGCGAGAGATGCCTCAGGCACGTGCAACGGGGAGGCTGGGAAGCCAGCCAGCCTCTGAGTGACGAGTCTGGGCCCCTGAGCCACTGGCCAGCCTGGGGAGAGCAAGGACCCACACCCCAGCGGGCCAGGTGCCTGCACCCCCCGACCGGAGGCGTGGTTACCTCTTGGTGTTATAAGCTGTGTCCCGGGGCGTCTCCTCCAGCAGAGTCACGTAGCCAAGCACACAGGTGAGGATGAAGAGCACAGTCAGGGTGTGGGCTCGCCTGAAATCCAAACACACAGAGAATGTGTCAGCGCACAAAGCAGGACGACACCTGTGCCCGGCAGCGGAGGCAGAGCTCAGCCTTCAGTCACTGGCGGGGTGGCTCCTAGCTGGGTCTGCCTTTGCTGTGTCAGCCCATCAGTCAAGAGCGCCAAGCTGCCGGGAGAGCCGACGGCATCCTGGGACGTGCCCGGCTCTGCGTGGGGCAGGAGGGAACGTCTGCTGGTGGTGTCCGCAGCACGTGGCCATCGCGGAGAGAGAGGAGGTGCAGGTAAATGTGGTGGTTTTCACTGAGCAGATAGGAGCAGCCTCAGGATTTGTGAAGCGCCGCGTCTAAGAGGCTCGAAACAACAGCCCAAGACCCGAAGAGGTGAGAGAAAGGGTGACCAGGACTCGAAATGAGGAGGCGCGGCCCCCAGCAGTGCCGTTTACTCGGGAGACCTGGGCCTCAGCTCTCTGGCAGCCAGCGGGCACCTGCCCTGGACGCGGCCGCCGCCACTCAGGTACGCCACGCCCCACGTCACACACCACCTGGACCCTCTGCACCCTAACAGCTGCTTACAGCGGGAGTCGCGGACCCAGACCCCACGCGAGCAGAGCACGTCCCTGGAGGGGACGCAGCCCCCTGGAGCCTCAGGGTCCTGATCTCTGAGTGAGAATGCTTCCAACCTTGGGCGATTGTGTCCAGCAAACACGCCCTCCAGGAGCGAACCGAACACCGTCTGGGCAGGAACAAGGGGAAGGAGAGCAGCAGGCCCGCTCTAAGAGGACCGCTCCCCAAGTCCTCGGACAGAAACCAGGCCGCCGGGAACCAAGAAACGGCAATAGAAGCGGCACTTGCTAGTGATGTGCACCGTCCTCACCGGGCGCTCCAGGCGCCTAACTATTGGAGGCAGCCACCGCAGCACGTTCTCTGAGATGCTCCGAGGAGAGGCTGAGAGGGTCAGCGCGGACCCGGTGTGGCGGAGCCGGGGGCCAAGACAGCGAAGGCTGGGGAGGACTCACAGCCTTCCAGGGCGACACCGGAGACGTAACCTGATCCATCACTTGCTCGGAGGTGGAGCATGCAACCAACCCCACCAACCCCGGCGTGAGAGGGGAACAGAAACAGGGAGAGGCACCAGCGAGAATGGGGCAAATTAACAAGGCAGGAAACAACAAATGTTGGAGAGGATGCGGAGAAAAGGGAACCCTCTTACACTGTTGGTGGGAATGTGAACTGGTGCAGCCACTCTGGAAAACTGTGTGGAGGTTCCTCAAACAGTTAAAAATATACCTGCCCTACGACCCAGCAATTGCACTGTTGGGGATTTACCCCAAAGATACAAATGCAATGAAACACCGGGACACCTGCACCCCAAGGTTTATAGCAGCAATGGCCACGATAGCCAAACTGTGGAAGGAGCCTCGGTGTCCAACGAAAGATGAATGGATAAAGAAGATGTGGTTTATGTATACAATGGAATACTACTCAGCTATTAGAAATGACAAATACCCACCATTTGCTTCAACGTGGATGGAACTGGAAGGTATGCTGAGTGAAGTAAGTCAGTCGGAGAAGGACAAACATTACATGTTCTCATTCATTTGGGGAATATAAATAATAGTGAAAGGGAACATAAGGGAAGGGAGAAGAAATGTGTGGGAAATATCAGAAAGGGAAACAGAACGTAAAGACTGCTAACTCTGGGAAATGAACTAGGGGTGGTAGAAGGGGAGAAAGGCGGGGGGTGGGAGTGAATGGGTGACGGGCACTGGGGGTTATTCTGTATGTTAGTAAATTGAACACCAATAAAAAATAAATTAAAAAAAAAAAGAAAAAGAAACAGGGAGAGGGACAGAATGGCAGACGTGAACGTGTCAGTAACTGGGCGTGAGCTACCTATGGGGACAGCTAGACAACGGAGGCTGGTACACATGCAGCGCCGCATAGCCGTCGGGGAGCTCGGGGGGCTCGGGCACGCAGGCAAAGCCGGTCCCCAGCACTCGGGGCCACCTGGCCCTGTTTACGTGGCATCGTCCAAGGGCCACATGGTGGCCGAGACCAGGCACTCCATGCTCTGCCTGTGACGACTGCTGCACTGATGCTCATGGGACGGAGGATTCTACAAAGTCAGATTTACTGTAGGTACTTTATGGAGGAAAATAAATAAAGATCTCTCAGTTGTTACGGATCGACCATTCCTGGCACAAGGCGAGGGTCCAGGCAAGCGTGCAGGAGCGCCCTGCGCGGTGAGCAGGCGCGTGAGGCAGCGTGCCCGGCCACGCACCTCTGGGAAGGCACCACCCAGAGACCGGCACCGAGCAGGAATCTCTGGGGCCAAATTCCCATCCCCAGCAGTTTGGAGGAACCACAGGCTTCTCTGCAGGGCACACATTCCTCAGTGGGCCTCCGCAGAGAGGAAGCGCGGAGGGCTGCGGACCGCGTCCCCCATGGGCCTTCCCCCCCACAGGGCTCTAAGGAGGCTCAGGTCCCAGGGGCTCCGGGTGGGCAAAGCGCCCCCAGCAGGCTGACCGCCGGACGCAGGTGCACAGAAGCACCTGTGCAGGCATCCACCCAGGGAAGAGATGGGGCCGTGGCCCCAGGGGGCTCCTGGCAGGGCAGGGGTCTATGAGGGAACAGGGGCTCCTTCGCCCCAGCCTTGGGAGAACCGACAGAAAGATAGCGAACAGCCCACAAACCGGCATCAGACTCAAAAGGAAAAGAGGGAAGGTGACAAGTTCCGCAAGGCCAAGGGAACACCTCACGGCCACCGTGTGGCCCAGGACCCGCCTACGCTGCCTCAGGGCCACCAGCTCGCCAAGGGGCTGCGCACGACAGCTAATGGAGGTTGCTGCCCCCCCCCCCCCCCCCCCTGGGGTCCTCACTCTGGGGCACAGAAGCCATCGTGAAGATGTGAAAGCCTTTTGTCCTGGATCTTTTTTTTTTTTAAAGCAGGCTCCATGTGGAGCCCAACCCAGGGCCTGAACTCAGGACCCTGAGATTAAGAGACTTGATTGAGCCACCCAGGCGCCCCTGCCCTGTCCTGGGACTTAAAACCTGACCTCAACCCTCTGGTTTCTTTCACATTACTTCCCACCAACACACTAAGCTTCCTGTCGTTTCTTTGGGCTAAAACATATTCCCTGAGGAGCCCAGGGCAGCTCTGGTCATATATGGTTTCCATCCTCCCCAAAACAAGGATTCCCTGAAAAAGAAAAACTATTTGTCCGTCGGGATTAACGTTCTCAGGAAGAATTGGTGCTAAGTAGGCCTTCCTCTGCTCTGCTCTGAAGAGGGAACGAAACAGTCAAGGACCCAGAGGAGAGGACAGGGGACCACAGTCTCACAGCAGAACAAACTTCAGAACTGCTAAAATCAATTGCTAATACAAAATAAAATATTTATATTAAATTATGATGAAATCCACCTTTAAAACACTCCCCATTTCTGCACAACAAAATGCAAAGACAACCAACCGAAAGGAAGAAAATATTTGCAAATCATATGTCTGATAAGAAGCTCATATCCAAAATCCATGACGGACTCACACCCCTCACAGCAAAACCCCAAACCTGACCACAAAATGGGCGGAAGACCTGAACAGACGCTTTTCCAAAGAGGACACCCAGGTGGCAAACGGACACAGGAAAAGATGCTCCACCTCACTCGGCACTGGCATCGGGGAAATACACATCAAAGCTACGGTGGGACACCACCTCGCACCATCAGGAAGCAACACGTGGTGGGGAGGACGCGGAGAAAGGGGAGCCCCCCACGCTGCGGGCGGGAACGCAGGCTGGCGTGGCCACCGTGGAAACGTGCGGAGGGTCCTCAAGAGGGTAACACAGGATCGCTGCAGGATCCAGTGATTCCACCGCAGGGTACTGGAAGGAAGCAAACCACCACGTTGTCCGTTACTGCAGCGTCACGAGCAGGAGCCCAGCAGGGAAGCACCCCAACGGGCTGTCACGTGCGTATTTATACGACGGAATATTACTTCGCCACAAATAGGAGAGAAACCTTGACGTCTGCAACACAGGTGGAAGCTGAGGGCATCGTGCTGAGACAAGTCACACAAGGAATGACAAACACCCGGTCATCTCTCTTACAGGTGGAACCTAAACACAAGACCAAACTCCTAGAGGAGCCCGAGCGGCTCAGCTGGCTGGGTGTCCGAATCTTGATTTTGGCTCAGGTCGCAATGTCAGGGTCGTGGGATTGAGCCTCGCGTCGTGTCGGGCTCCACGTGGAGCACGGGGCCTGCCTGATTCTCTCCCCCTGCCTCCCCCACCCCAGCTCGCACATGCACTCTCAAAACAACACAGAGAAACCAAACTCAGAGAGAACAGGCTGATGGTTGCAGGTGGGAAAATAATGAGGTTGCCTTCTTGATTTAAAAAAAGAAATTCCCTTTGCTGAATCACTTTATAAATTTCCTGTGCTGACCAATAGTGATGTTTAACAGGTGGTTCATCTGTGGTTCTGAGCACTTTCAACATATTCAGCATTACAGCATTTTGGCGAGGAAACAACATCAGCCCAGTTGTTTAAGGGCAGAAAAAAGCCGCAGACTCCCGGCCATCACGATGTTCGCGTGGTCAGGGCTCGACCCCGACAGAGCACTTTCAACAGGCAGCTTGTGGCAATAAGGAGAAGTCCCAGGACTGCATCCAGGGGAGACAGAGCTCCATTAATTCTGATTTTCTGACCATTGCTCAATCCATGGCCTGTGCTCCACTTCCGTTTCTCACTGTAAAGTCTGAATTTCCTGCGTTGACATTTTTCCTTGGAAAAAGACAAGGGACATCGTGGGAAAAGTGCAGATTTTATTACCAACTTTGCCTCTCAGTACACTTGAGGTCTTGAGCCACTTCCTCTTTCAGGTTTAATTTCCCCATCTTCAAACTGAGAATTGAAATACTGACTTGCAAATAACTGTAGAAAATAAAAGTATTACCTAGCAAGTTTAGCCAAAACAAAACCAACTCCCGTGTCTTACATGCAGCACCATCTCCACACGCGAGGAGGTACAGACCCAACGCTCCACAGGCAGACCTCCCCGTCCCTCCCAGACGCCTCCTTGCTCCACCCCTGACACCCGAGGAAGACAAGAGCATCCTTTGGTTTAGTGGCTAATAGATAACTCAGGGGAGATTTGGGTCCAGTGATCCAGGCCCAGGACCGGAGCGGCCGTAAATCCTGTGACTCTCCAGTCACTCAGCAAGGGCGAGGGCATGAGGACAGGACACCTGCCTCCCGGCCACTCTCAGTGGAAACACCCAAATGTCAGTCCCTCTCTAAAGACGACCATACTCATTATGCCAAGTAGGCAGAAAGGCAGGCCCGCCAAACCAATTAGAGGAAACACGAAGGTGTGGCTGGCACGCAGAGCATAAGGAAGCCTCCGCCAGGAAGGGCCAGGGCCAGAGGGCCTGCCCCAGGCATGCAAGAGGTGCCCGTGGTCATGCCACTGATCCTCCGGCCTGCTGACCGATAGGACCACATAGGTATCAGCTGTGGAGTTGAGCTTTCCAGTTGTGGGCAAAGCTGGCAAAGCCCTGGCCCATGATGACTGAGAAAAGCATTTTCAAAAACCTGGGGCTCTCGCGGCTGCGCTGACACACTGCGCACAGCAGTCTCGAGGGTCACTGAGGTGCTGGCTCAAGGCCTGGGGTCACCAGGTGCGCTCCCCTGAAGTGTCACAACCATCCCTTGCCTCCTGCCTTGGGAGCTGGTCAGGAAGCGTGCTATCCCGTTGCAATTCACCCAATGTCCATCTCCAGACGGCAACGTTCGGTAGCACCTCTTCAGGACATCAGGTCCCCTAGTGTCTCCCAGATGATCTTTAGAAAATGAGAGTCAAGACAGCTGTGTGCCATTCCCGAGTCTGGTGCTATGTGGCCCCAGATGTTCCACCCTGGAGACCGGCACAACCGGTAGATGGGGTGGTGTTCTTGCCACTGGCAGACCCAGTAGTGCTCACGCCCCCTCTTGGGAGGGCAGCCCGGCCTCCAGCTCCAAGGTGCAGGCAAACCCTGACCCTACTTATATACCCTGTGGCCAACAAGTGGTAACAGACACTCCGAGTCCTCCTACGTGGCCCAGCACAACCCCCAGCATGGGCACCTTTTAGAAAACTGAGTAGTCTTGGGACATAAAATCATTTCGATAAACACATGCTTTTAGTCTTCATGCGGGTTGTTTCATTATTAAAGTCCTCTAAAACATAAAATAAAAGCCTTTAGAACACCAACACAAGTCAGCGAGAGGAACTTTGGGAGCTGGCAACTGGCTAAGCTCTGCAGGTAAGAATAAGTAACTCTTACCAGGCAGGCATCTGGTTACCTGCCTTGGGGAAACGTGAAGCTCCGTCCCCTCCACAGGTGAGGGGAAGGCCTGGGATGCAGCAGGGCCTAGAGCACAGACCACAGCAAGACCCAGCGCCAGGGCGCAGCACAGCTCACCGCAGCGGGGGCAGGCAGGAGCCACGCACCGGGAGGCCCACCAGGCAGGTACCACCTGCCCGCCCGTCGCACCGCCTCCTGGTCCCATCAACCCTCCTCGTAGGTGAGCTCAGCTACAGCAGGCATCTGTGTGTCCAACTCCCGGCGACCAAGCAGCCTCGTGGGGAGGGCCCTGGCTTCTAAAGCAACGAGCAGGAGCCTTTCCCTGGACCGGGTGATATGTGTGCTCCGCGCCCCTCAGCGCCGCTCCAGCCAGGGCACTTGACTCCTGAGGCTCCAGTCTTCTGCCGGGATCTAAGCTTGTTCAGCTCTCTGCTGCAATCCGGTGGCCGGCACCCAGCTGGGGAAACAGCAGCAAGCCGGGTGCGGTCCAGGAGGGCCTTCCTCCTGAGGTCGGCGGGGCCTGCGGCGGCGGAGACCTGACCCTGTCCCGTCCACGACTCGGCGGCCGCCGGACGCCTTGGGTTCCCGAGGCAGGGCAGGGAGGGCAGCGGCTGCGGGCACCCCCGGGGAAGACACCGATGTCACCCATGTCATCCAGGTGCAGGCTGCACCCCCGCCCACGCCGGCCTCCTGCGGTCTTCGCCCGAGGCTCGCGGCCCCTCATCAGGCCTCCGTAACCACCCCACGGCGGGGTGCTCCGCCGGCTGCGCAGGACCCGCGCGTGCGGCCAAGGAAAGCCCGACCCGACCCTCGCCGAGCGGGCTTCCCAGCACGTGGGACGCTCTCCGACGGGGCGGGAGCCGGGCCGCCCCAAGGTCACGGGCTCTCTGCGCATGCGCCCCGCCTGCCCCGCGCGAGGGGTCGCGCCCTCGGCGCCCGCGCTGGGCTCCGAGCAGCGCCGGGAACGCGCGGCCGGGGGGAGGGGGAGGCGGGGCCTCCGGGGTCGGGCGGGGTCGCGGCGCCCCCCAGCCCTCGCGCCCCCGGCCGCCCTTACCAGAAGAAGGTGTTGGTGCCGTCGTCGTACACCTCGGACTCGGTGCTGCGGCGGCCGCCCCCCCGCTCCGCGCCCGCGCCCGCGCCGTCCGGCGGCTCCTCCAGCGAGGCCTTGCCCGCCGGCACCGGCGACCCCGGCCGCGGACCCCCGGCGCCTCTGCGCTCGCCCCTCCGCATGGCGCCCGCCCAGCCGCTCCGCCCCGCGCCTTGACCCCACGCACCGCGGGTCACCGCGA
Organism: Canis lupus dingo; assembly: GCF_003254725.2. Lineage (NCBI taxonomy): Eukaryota > Metazoa > Chordata > Mammalia > Carnivora > Canidae > Canis > Canis lupus. Next base: position 25,475,495 of record NC_064260.1, on the reverse strand, counting down.
GGGCGCGCGGCGCTCGGCGCGGGGAGCGCCGGGAAGGGGTCGCGGCGCGGCCTCGGCGGGGTCTCGGGAGAGCGCGGGCAGGGGGCGGCTCGGAGACGGGGGGCGGGGCATTGTGGGGCTTGTAGTCCGCGCGCCCGGGCCGCGGGGCACGCTGGGCCTCGTAGTCTCCGACGCCGCGGCTCCGAAGCAGTGCTCGCTGGGAAGGATGCCGCCTGGTTGCTAGGAAACCGGAGCCGGCTGGCGGGGTGGCGGGGCGGCGGGGCGGCGGGGCGTCGCCCCCGGTCCGGCCCCCGAGCCCGTCCGCGCTGCCCTGGAGCGTCCTGCCGCCGCGAGCCCGGCTCCCTCTGGGGCGCCTCCCCGCCTTCTACCCCCGGGCGAGCCCCGGCCCGGCCGCTGCGGACTCCGCGCTGCAGGGTCGCCGGCAGCCAGCGGGTCCCCCCTGGGGTCTCCAGGGGCAGAAGGGCGTCGCCTGGAGCGTTCGGGTTCACTCAAGTGGTAACGGAACCAGCCCCCCACGCACACACAGTTAGCTCCCAGCCACTGGGAAACACAGTGGAGGCTCCTCGGAGGCTTGGGGGGACCTGACCCAGCACCCCTCCCAGGGATACCAGGTGACCCAGCACCCCGTCCCAGGGATACCAGGTGACCCAGCACCCCGTTCCAGGGATACCAGGTGACCCAGCACCCCGTCCCAGGGATACCAGGTGACCCAGCACCCCTCCCAGGGATACCAGGTGACCCAGCGCCCCATCCCAGGGATACACCCAGTGGGGAGATGATGACCTCTCAGAGCACATCTGGCTGTGCAGAGCAGCATCCCTCATCAGAAACAAAGGGGGGAACAACCTAATTCCCCCAAGTACTAAATGAATACACAAAATGTCTACCATACAATGGAAAGGTATTTGGCCCTAAAAATGGAATGAAGTTCTGACACGTGCTACAATAGGGGTGAACCTTGAAAACATGATGCTCAGTGGAAGGAGCCAGTCATAAAAGATGGCACATCATATGATCTGTCTAGACAAAATACCAGTAGAGGCAGAAAGGTAAGGAAAGGGAACGGGGTGGGGAAGGGGTGATTGCTGAAGACTGGGTTTCACAGTCTTTTCCAAACTGAAAATATTCTGACATTGACCATAGTGACTATCTGTGAATATATTAAAATCTACCGACCTCTACATTTTAAATTAGTCAATTATATGGTATGTGAATTATATGTCAAAAAAGCTGTTATTAATATGTATGCATGTGTAGATATTGTTGATCCTAAAAATAAAACTGCCCGTTATTTTGCAAGCAAAATGGGTTTATTCTGGAATAAAATTGCAACCTAGGACAAACTGGCTGCAAGAAAACCAAGGCGAGTCCTGGGGACAGGAGGGAGGTTCACTCTTTTCTAGAGGACGGGGGAGAGCTGTTATAGAGGGAAAGCCCGCTGCAGTGGGCTGAGAGTTGGGGTACAGTGGCTTCTCGTGGGCTGGGCTGTTGCCCCAGGAAGAGAAAAGCCTCCTTCCTCCTGCGGGGTCTGAGGAGTAGCCACCTGCTGGCTCTGCAGTGGCCAAGCGCCCCGGTAGGCAGGAGCACTCCCCCTGCCGGCCTCCTGCCTCCGTTCTACACTTGTTAATTTTCGCATTTCTCTCTTTGGATCAGATCATTCTTTGAAAGCATCTTGATCAAGCGTGATGCTTTTGTTCCTCGGTGCCAGGCAGGACCTTTTCCGATTGTCATGTTCCATGTGGGGGGCGGGGGGTGCACAGCACTTGGAAAGCATTTCAGGCCACATTCAAGTAGTGAGGACGGTCAGGAGGGAGACCCCTCACGCACTTCCCATCTCTAGTCCGTATTTACCAAGTCCTAAGAATTGGAGATCATGTGTCAAGTACATCATTTTTACAAAAGTTGGACAGGCAACAAAATGCAAAACTTAATCACACGAAGCAGGAGGAGTAACACTGCAATTCCAAATTGTGTGATGGTGCTGAGCTAGGACCCTCGGTCTGAAAGTAGCCGACTTATATTTGTTGGCACTTACTCTGCCTTAGGGCGGAAGGGTTCTCCCCACGGAGGCAAACTGGGAGTCACCCATGCCTCCTGGAAGTCCCCACTTGAAGCAGCCACGAGAGGAGAATGGTGAATACAGCAGGAGCACGCGGAGGGAATCAGGTGCATTTGGGGAGATACGGTGCAGGTGTCAACACGAAGCAATAGTGGATGAACTTTCTTGCAAAAATAGCAAAACTTCAAAGATTTATTAAAACAGTGTTGTTGGGCCACCTGGCTGGCTCAGCGGTGGAGCGTCTCCTTCAGCTCAGGGCCTGACCCAGGGGTCCTGGGATCGAGTCCCACACCGGGCTCCCTGCGGGGACCCTGCTTCTCCCTCTGCCTGTGCCTCTGCCTCTCTCTTTGTATCTCTCATGAATAAATAAAATCTTTAAAAAAAAAAGTGTTGTTCTCTCGAAAGAACTGTATGGAAATGAATGCTATCCAATAGGACAGTCTGGAAGTTTGGAAATTCAGAGGCCAGGAATTTCGGGTGGGAATCCAGAGCCGGACGCTAGTCCGGATGAGAGAAAGACTTGTGAATTCTGAAATCGTAACCCTTCAGAAAAAACAACTTGAAAAGATCAATTTGTCACAGGATCATGATGAGACTGTTTCCAAAAGTCCATAATCAAAAAAGATTTTCCACGTCTCAAGGGTTTGGGAAACGCAGCCAAGGACACTGTCTTTCCAGGCGAGAGACGCAGCAGCAGTGAGACAGGTACGTAGGCCTCCAGACACCTGGGGAAGCATCTGGTCAGAGGTCGTCTACTGCCCCGCCAGGAAATCTTTTTATTTTTTAAGATTTTATTTATTTGAGAGAGAGCACGGGATGGGGAGGCGGGGAGGGAGAGGGGTGAACAGACTCCCCCTTGAGCAGGGAGCACAAGGCGGGCCTGGATCCCAGGACCCTGAGATCAGGAGCCGAGCCCCCAGGCCCCCCAGGAAACCTTTTACTTTCAGGTCACCGGGGGCTTTGCGGGGCTAGGCAGGGGCTGGCGCTTCCTTCAGGTGCTCAGGTGACTCCAAGAGCTCTTCCCTGGGAGTTAGCTGCGCAAGGGTTGGCTCAAAGTTCCTGACAAGGGCCTTTCCAGAGCGTCTTCCTGGGGTGTCTTCTCGTCAATGAAATCTCAGGTTGCATTACGCGAGGCACACGGTGGAAGGATTGCTCCGCCAAAGCGCAGCTACTTCGAGTAGAAGCAAGCAGGCCTCAGCGACATGGCCTCGCGTGGGGCAGAGGAGGCAAGGCAAGCGCACGGGGACACTGGGGCGCGGAGGCTGCCTGGGGGGACAGCGAGGGGGGATCCCCAGGCGGGTCTCCGGTTTAGTTGGACCAATGCCGGTTCTCTGGGCCAAGCTGCTGGGGGTCTCTACCAACTGTGCCAGCTGAGTCGCAATCGTGCCCTTTGTGCCTCACGGGCCTGAGGCCTGGGCGTGTGCACCGTGGACGGAGCGGGCCCCTGGCCGCTGTGGCTCGAGACGGGCGCCAGGCAGGGCTGACCCTTCCCGGCAGGTGAGCCGCAGCACACGCCGCGGCCACCCGGGTCCGGAGGGAAAACACACCAACCGCGACCCAAACATATTTACGACCCGAGACAGATATGACATCCGCTGGCATGGATGGGGGTTCCGTGGGCCGCACTCCGCACAGGCCCGACCAGCTGGCCGGCGCTGGCGGGCTGGTGGCCTTACTGGTCTTCCCCACCGGCTGGTGGCCTTATTGGTCGTCCCCACCAACGCCGGCTCACGGATGCGGTCGTCTTGCCCGTGGGTTAGATGCTTGCACGGTGGGAAGTGGTGGGAAGCTTAGAATCGCTGGTGCGGTTGGATTATTATTTGGTCCAAACCAGAGTTCTCTCCTCCTATCAAACCAACAATTATTGGATTTCCAGTATTATGTTTCCCCCTTCTGGGATCAACGGTTGGGCATCCCTGGTCAATTTTTCCACATTATTGTGTGGAAGGACGTCCTTTGGACCAGAGGTTTGGCTATTGGTCTCTTTGAGAGCAGGATCTTGTGTTTTTTTTTTTTTTTTTTTTTAAGAAAGATTTTATTTTATTTATTCATGATAGAGACAGAGAGAGGCAGAGACACAGGCAGAGGGAGAAGCAGGCTCCATGCAGGGAGCCCGACGCAGGATTCGATCCCGGGTCTCCAGGATCACACCCCGGGCCGAAGGCAGGCGCTAAACCGCTGCGCCACCCAGGCTGCCCTTTCTTGGGGTTTTATTTGTGTGTGTGTGTGTGTGTGTGTGTGTAAATGTCAGTGAGGCAGTTCCTCAGCCCCCAGGGAGTTGAGCCTGGAATGCCCAGGAACCCTAAACATAAGCAGAGCCACTGGCAAAAGTACGGCATTTAATAAACTGCACGGAGGAGCCATTGAAATTTTAGCTCCATTGGAGGCAAGGGTGCCTTGCCTGTGATATTCCTGTGATATTCACGAATTCACGTTCGTGATATTCCTGTGATATTCCAGAATCGTGACCTACCCCCTCAAAACGTGCCGGTGTCTCATGTAGGCTGTTGGCCGAAGTAGCCGGAGGAAAGGTGCCGCCTCGGTGACTCCAAGCGGGAGTCGCAGTCACGTACCCAACACGATCTCTACCATTTTCATCCCTTAGGTGAGAAGCACCAGGAAACCACGGAAAGTCTGCATTGGTTGGAGGAATTCCCTCTATGTCGCCCCAAGGAGTCAACAGGGATCTGTGAGCATTAAGCGGTCGGGAGGGCTTTCATCTGGATCCAGATGCAGTCCCCGTTTTTGAGGTGGGATCACAGGAATATCTAACCTGGGGGTTTGTCTTCGGAGACCAAATCCCTTTAAGGCCAGAAGGTGTGACAGGTAGATGCTGTTTCCTACGGAGAGGTTTTGGGTGGCGGGGGGCAGAGAAGGAAATACTCTTAGAGCCTGAAGGAAACACTCCATCATCTGAATCCGCTTCAGTCAGAGGGACTCGGGGACTCGGGGCTGTGGGTCCAGGCGTGTCGCTCTGCCCAGGAGGGCAGGACGCCGCCCGGGTCAGCCCCGTCTGCCGGAATTCCAAGAGATGCTCAGCAAGGTCCCTCGCGGGGCACCTTGATGTCAGGGGAATGTGAGGGTTCGGGACAACGGGGGGATGGAGAGGTGACAAGGCCGTTTACTGCTCACAGGTCCTGGACGAGCCTCCATCTTCAGTGGTAGGGTTTCCCGAGGGGTGAACCTGTTGGCCTGTTACGGGACATAATGAGGCCCCGAGCCTCTGTAAGCCCTTGAAGGGTTTCCTTATCTATAGGATGTTCATTAATTCTGAGAGGGGTTTTAGAGGAATCTATTTCAGTCTTTCTGGGAGGCGCTCTGTGGATTCTGACTATATCAGTGGAAGATTTCGCAAATAAGGAAGACGGTCACTGATCTAACAGGGACAAATGGTCAATGTCCCCAGAATGTAATGCCGTATAGGGGCGATAATGCTATCAGGGGCTGGTATTTGCGAGAGTAGAAAATTGAGAATGGGGTGGTCTTTCTTTCAGGTGACTCACCGAGGGTGCCCACAAGCTGGTTTGCCATAATCCCTAAGTCCGGAGTGGACATAGTTTCCTGTTCCACCTTGGTCCTGTTAGCGGCGAGAGAACGATCCCGGTGCAGCCTGCTAGTAAACACGGACACGATGCTGCCGGGTTGGATTCAGCATCCACAGGGAGACCAGGGTGGCCTTTGAAGACAGTGTAGAGTCAGGTAGATAGTCATGAACATTTTCATCAGGCTTTTCTGTGTAAGCTTGAATCCTGTCCAGTCAGCAGGCTTAGGAAGAGGTACTGTAATCCTTTGGTGGAGATTTCTAGCGAGTTCTAGCACTTTGCCAAAACTTAGGCATCTGTTTCTCTCAATCCCTTTCAGGGTGCTCCCATTGAGCTGGTTTCATCCAGCATTTGGTCTGACCCTCAGCAGCAAGCATGTGGACCAATTGATACAAATCTGAGAAATCAGATCAGTAAGTTTGAATAACTGTGTTAAATCTTCAGCAAACATATAGGGTCCTCAGTCACTTTGGGAAATTGTTTCAGTACAGCTCCAAATTCAGCCTTAGTCCGGGCAGCATAAGCCATTTGGCATTCATTTGGACCTCCAGCAGAGTTTACTTTAGAGGGGTAGGTGTTAATAGGGTCAGGAGAGGAGGGGTGGGGAGAGGTTTGGAGGTAAAGGGAAGCTCAGTGAAAGGATTAGAAGGAGGAATGGGTATAGGGGAGGGGAGGGCCAGTGCCAAAGGAAGAGTGAAAAGGCTCCAGAGGCAGGGCCCGAGTATAAGGTGGCCCCACCTGTCTGGAGACAAAGAGGATGGGAAGGGGAAGAGGCCTCAGAAGCCCCGTTGACTTCTTACGGTTGTTTGTCTCTTTGCAAAATACTATTTCTAAATTAACTGAGGCGAACAAACTTTGAATCCTAAAAATGTTTGGAAGCCTCGAGGTACCAATTAAAATAAGCATCCAATTCAGTGTTGACAAGTGTCCAGCCATGGCTGTCCAATTCCATTGTGAGAAAAGTCAATTTGGGGAGATGGGAAGTTCCCCACGATGGCTGTTGAGGTTGTGAATGCCTTTTGGTTGAGTCAGTCCATTTAGTTAAGAATGCACACGAGGAGGGGCCACCATTCTGAAACCTAGAACTGGCTGAGGTCCCAGAAGTGTGGGGGCAAGGCCGTCCTCACAGCATTTTGATCGCTGGGATCCCACTTCCCAGAGGCTTTTCTCTAGAGGGAAGAGAACAATGTCTAAATGGCACAGTTCCAGTAGGAACAGCCTAGCTCTAGAAAGGAGTCAGACCAAAGGCCAAACGAGTACTCTCAGGAAGGACAAAGCCTTAAAACAGGTCCTGAATAAAGGCTGGAGAGCTCAGAACAGAGAATGAAGCTCACGTCTAGGAGACGACTTATTCTCAAACCCCAGGGCCGGCAAGAGAGCAGCAAACCTGACCAGGTCTGTGGGGACCGGCACCTGTGTGTGTGCTCACCAGCCTCAGAGCCGCTGGAGGTAGCTGCCTGCGTCCCACTTCTGACACCAGGTAAAGTTTTCCTTAAAAATAACACTGCCAGCTATTTTACCAACAAAATGGGTTTATTCAGGAGAGTGGAAAATTGTAGTTTGGAACAAGCAAGCTATGACAAAACCGTAGGCATGTCCAGAGGACAGAGGAGAGAGATGCTCCTTTATAGATTGGGGTACGGGGGATGGGAGGGGCTGTTGTAAAGGAGAAGTCCTGGAGTCACCTGGGAGTTGGGAGTGTCGTGGCTTCTCATTGGTTAGCCTGCCACTGTCTGTCAGGGGTGGGGGTGCTGTGCTCTCCCTGGTTGGGCTATGCTCCCCCTGGATGGGCTGTGCTCTCCCTGGATGGACTGTACATTACCTGGATGGGATGTGCTCCCTCTGGACGGGCTGTGCTCCCGTGGACGGGCTGTGCTCCCTCTGAACGGGCTATGCTCCCCCTGGACGGGCTGTGCTCCCTCTGGACGGGCTTTTCTCTCCCTGGATGGGCTGTGCTCTCCCTGGTTGGGCTGTGCTCCCCCTGGTTGGGCTGTGCTCTCTTTGGACGGGCTGTGCTCCCCCTGGATAGGCTATGCTCCCCATGGACAGGCTGCGCTCCCAGGGCTGTGCTGTCGGGGATGGAGGAGCCCGTCCCTCCTCCACTGGCCTCCTCCACGTTGGGAGCCTCCCTCTTGTCTTCAACATGTCTCTCTGTCAGCTGTGCATTCCTGGCTCCCCGCCCACCGCCCACCTGCGGGATCCGTCAGCCTCCTGGGAGGCCAGGCGTCGGCAGCTGTGCCAGGAAACGCAGCGCGGGAGGTGCACTCGGGGCCATGGGCCGGTGCCAGGGACCCTGTGTAGGATGGTGTCGGGGCCCACCCTGCTTGTCAGCTGCAGAGCCAACAGGAGGAGACACGGCTCACAGGTGGACGCTGCTTTACAGCCTGAGAGGAGGAGACGACAGCCCCGCCCCGGCCAGCTCCCGGGGCACTCTGTGGACTCGCATTTACAGCGGCCCCTTTCTCCGGGAGACTTTGCTCTCTGCGGCTCCAGAGACTTGCCTGTCCCAGACGGTGACCGTCTGCTCTTCCCAAGTAAAGTCATTCTGCTGGTAAAACACCCAACAGTTTGATTTCTGGGGCCCGGTCGCTGCCCTCCGCCTGGCCCCGGCCCTGACCCCCCCAACCTGGCCCCCCTAAGTACATGTGCAAGTGAGGGCGAGGAGACCGGAGAGGATGGCCAGGGAGCCCCCTTTGCTCTGTCCTGACGGCCGCAGGGAGGCCAGATGAGGTCAGGGCCACCTGTTTGCACAGCGGGTGAGCCAGGACCCTGCTCCCCCCTGCACTGGCCTTCACAGACTGACGCGGGCCCCCAGAGGCCAGCTCCCGCCCCCCTCCTGTCCAGCAGGTCATCATCCTGCCCCGGGGGCCCAGAGCCATCCTTCAGGACCTCTCTTCTCCACCCCAGCTGGTGGCACATTTCCAGGGCCGTGCTCCGCGGTTGCTTCCTGGGTAGGGGTGTTTGTCCCAAACTGTGCTGGGAGCCACCCCCTTCCTGCACGGACAGGGCCCCCACCTTGGCAGGGCCGGCCAGGGGCGGGCCGGATCCCAGGAGCCAAGGCCTGCCGAGGGGTGGGGGGAGCGGGCTAGGGCCCGTTGTGGGTGGGGCCGGGGTAGAACTGCGCAGGGGCTGGGCCAGGGCCCCAGGGGTGCCCTCTGCCCTGAGCGCATCCACGTGGTAGTTAACTGCCACCAGGCTCTGGCCTCGCGCCAGGAGGGCTCCCGACGCTTACAACTGCTCACTCTTGTGATCTCTACGCCCCCTTGGGCTCTATTTTAATCTCTGGCTGAGAGATGGAGACACTGAAGCAGCAGATGGTCTGGGACGCCCTCGCCCCGCCCTGTGCCTCGGCGCCTTCTCCCCGCAGGACCCTTGATGCTCGACCGTCCTGCAGCTTTGCCCCCGAGTCTGCTCTTACGGTCTCAGTGGCACCGGGTCCCCGGGTCCCCGTCCTGACCACTGTCCTCTGGCTGCGGCAGCCTGGGCCGAGTAGTCCCTTCAGACAGCGGGGCCCGGGGCCGTCGCCTGGTGCCTTGGGCTTGCGGCTCGGCGGGAGGCAGCGGGACTTGCCCCGCGTGGAGAAGGGCCGGGGGCTCAGAGGTGATGGCCTCGAGCCCCGGGCAGCAGGGCTGCAAGGCAGCCCCCCCGCCCCCCCGGCCTTCCTCAAACTCCGCTGGTCCTTGAAGGGAGCGCAGAGGGCGGCTTCCCCGGCTGCAGGACTCACTCTCCACTCACTCTCGGTGTAGACACCGAGTATCGAGTATCGACAGAGTGCTCCCCTACAGTGTCCCTGTGGCAAGGGGGAGGGCGCTGTGGGCAAGGAAGGAGCAGCAACTGTGCAAAGGAGAGTGAAGCGCGGCCTGTGCCACCCGCGGTCCCCCAGGGCTGGCGGCGGGATGGGGCGCTGCGCCCTGGGCTCAGGCAGGGACGGCTCTCCGCTCCTTCGGGCGCAAGCCAGGAGCTGGGGAGCCTGAAGGCCCAGAGGCGTTTGGGGGCGGCACTAGGAGGACAGAACTGTCCCTGGGGCGAGGACAGCAGGTGCTGGGGGCCCCACCCTGAAGCTCTGGGGCGACAGGAGGCACCAGTGGCCGGCAGACCCGGGGGGCAGGGGCCCGGCCTGGGAAGGGGGTCCTCCCCGCAGGGCCCCACACAGGTGCTGTGGGCCAGAGGCCAGAGGGGGCCTGGGAGGCCGGCTGCAGCTGCCGAGGCTGCTAGCCTTGGAGAAGGATCCTCAGGGACACTCCCAGGGCCTTTGGGCCGCACCTGACGGGGCCACGGGCAGAGGGAGCCGTGGATGAGGGTAACTGGTCCTGGAACCTGCGGCCCCTGGCAGGTACTGGGGAGGCGCCGCGGCACCATCCCTCCAGGATTCTGGGTCTTCCTCACATGTCAACGCCCTCGCGAGCGACCCTCGTCCCCACTGCCCCCCCCCCCGAGGTGTACAGTCCCTTGCCCCCACCACCCCAGGCCGGCAGGGAGCAGCTCCTCCTGCTTTAGTAAAACCTCCGTGTTGCACCGCAGACGCCTCCGGGACTCCGGGCCGTGGGCTCTGGACCCCACGAAGCTCACCGACGTCCCCAAACTACATCACACGTGGGCCCGTGGGGTTGGGAGGGCAGAGGCCCGAGGTGAGGACAAGCAGCGCTCGCTCCTGCTCGCAGGACTCGGCCGGGGGCCCTCCGGGGGCCCTGCCGTCCTGGCTTCCTCCACGGCATGGCCACCGGCCCCCCGGTTAGGGGTCAGGGTGGCCTCGGAGGCAGCAGGCCTCCTGCTGCACTTCGGCCCCTCAGACGGAAGAGGCCACGCGAGCAGGGAGCTCGGCAGAGGAGGGAAGAGGAGCTGGGTCTGCGGTCCCCGGGGGCAGCAGGAGGCCCAGGCCTGGGTCGGATCAGTGCTGCCAGCCGCCAGGTGGCCACCCGGCCTGCAAGGGGCTGGTCCCCTGTCCTGCGGCTTCTTCAGGCGATGCCTGAGTTCAAGACCAAGGCCAAGGGAGCGAGGCCGAGTCTGGGGGAAATTAAGTGTGTAATAGTGGATTTTAGCGTCATCATGAAGTAAGTTTAATAATTAAGTCCGTAGAAGGGATGCGTGTGTTGCAGAGCCTTTGAAGAAAGCAGACGGGAGGAGGAAAAGCGTGATGTCCCCAGCCCAGGCGCACATCTTTAAGCAGAGATGAGCACGAACAGCAAATCCACCCTCCCATATCTCAACACATTTTAACCTAGTTGAGGCGACAAAGCCCATACACGTCTGCAAACTGCGCGTCTGTGCTTAGCATGACATGAGCGTTTCCTGCAGACTCGCCGCTCTGAACGCGTGGTTTTTACGGCTGCTCAGCCTGCGTGGGCACACAGCACGTCTGCTAGGACATTTCCCTATTGTCGAGCATCTGAGTGGTTCATAATTTTTGCCTCACGGGACATATTTATACACGTGTTCATTATTATTATTGTTTTTCTCCTTAAGATGGTTTGTAAAAAGGCAATCCAATGCACCAAGCCGTAAACCCTTTTGAGGCTTCTGATTCTTTTTTGCTGAACTGCTTTCCCAACGGGCTGTACCTGGTTTTCCTCCGGGTGGGACTGGATGGGCTCTGTCCCTGTTGCGCACCCCGCACTGAGGGTAGGGCACCGTCTCCTGCGGGGCCAGGCCAGTGCTCCCCACCCCAGGCTGGAGACGCTATGTTTGCCCCAAGGGGCCCCGGGCCCGGCTCTGGAGCAGCGGGGTCTGGATGTCACTTGAGTTCCCTCGGGGCCTTGGATGGCGGGGAAGAGCAGCAGTGCTTCTGCGGCCCTATAGACAGGAGTGCCGGGTAGGGACACGGAGCTCCCACAGCCTTGTAGACACTTGCAGGGACGCCCACGTCAGGGGAAGCCCGTCCACGGGCGGCTTTAACACAACGCAAGCGTAGACGCAGACACCCCGGGCAGGTGGACGTGGCCACCCGGAGGGGCCGGGAGCGGCTGGCAACACGGACCCGGAGTTCGAATTACCCATGCTCCGAATCCCTCGCTGACTGTTTCCCGAACTCAAACAGGGCCTCTGAGGCCTGCTGGCCCATGTGCATGGCCGCTGGCCGGGCGTCCTTCTGCCTCCTTCCTTGGGAAGCGGGATCACAGCTCGCAGACTTCCCTGCAGGAAGCTGGGGCCCTGTGACCCACCGTGCCCCATGGAGCGTCCCTCCCCCCCCTTCCTCCTCCTGCCGGCGTGAGCAGGAGCATGGGTGTGATGTCTGGAGGTTGAGCAGCCGTTTTGAGCCGTGTGGTGGGGCCAGGTGTTTAAGGGGGCAGAATGACGGGGGACGTTCACACCGGTCCTGGACACGGCAATCAAAACCACAGCGAGATACCGGTCATCATGAAGTAAGTTTAATAATTAAGTCCGGTTTACACTGGCGAGGACGGCTGAGCCGAGCAAGTCAGCAAACAACAGGTGTCGGCAAGGCTGCGGGGAGAGGGGAGCCTCGTGCACTGTCGGGGGACGCAGGCTGGAGCAGCCATTCTGCAGAACAGCATGGAGGTCCTCAAGGAGTTGAAGACAGAGCTACCCGACGCCCCAGCAGGTGCACTGCTGGGAATTTACCCCAAAGACACGAACGTAGTGACCCGAAGGGGCCCCCGCGCCCCACGTTCACAGCAGCGGTGTCCACGGTAGCCACACTGCGGGAGGGGCTCAGACGCCCATCGGCAGGCGGGCAGCGGGTAAGGAAGGTGGGGTCGCTGAGCATCCAGCAACTGAGATCGTGCCACCTGCAGGGACATGGACGGACTAGAGGGTGCGACGCTGGATGACATACGTGCATCAGAGAAGGACGGTGCCCATCCGGTCTCCTTCACACAAGGGATCTAAGGAACACAACAGAGGATCAAGGGAAGGGAAGGAAAAATAAAGACGGTATCAGAGAGGGAAACACACCGTAAGAGACTCTTCACTCTGGGAAACACACTGGGGGCTGCTGGAGGGAGGGCAGTGGGGGGACGGGGTCACTGGGGGTCGGCGCCGATCAATCGCTGGCCTCTGCCTGTGGCACCAGGATACATTATATGCTCATTTATTCAATTATTCAATTTTAATACAATTCAGTTATTTAATTTTAATACAATAAAAATTAGCCTCAAAAATCCCCACTGGTGCTGGCCTGGCCCCCGGCCCCCATCCGTGGGGAAGGCAGTGAGTCTACGCGTCCACCTCCGGAGCCGGGCTCCCCGGGAACCAGCCCTAAGGCTGAGTCCAGAGTCGCTCCGGGGGAGTCACGCAGGTCCCTCTGCCATCTCTGCTGGTCCCAGTTCCGGCCTGGTCATGGCCGCCCCACAGCCTGCCATGGGGTCCTCCACACAAGCGGGGGGACCCCGGGGCAGGGTAGATGCCCATGCTGGGTGCAGACTCGGGGTTGCCCGGGGCGGGCTGACACCGTGCGCACCCCTGCCCTCCATGCCAGGAGGGGTGGGGTGGGGGGTGCCCCTGTTTCTGCTCCGTGTCCCCGTGCCATGCCCCGGGTACCCCGCCTGCTGTCCTGAGCTTCCGAGCAGCTTCTGGAGCCTGGGAACCCCACGTCGCTGTTGGGGCGCTCTGCTGGCTGGCGGCCCGGGCAGCGAGGGTCCTCAGGACCCCAAGGGCCCCGGCCCCCTAGGTGAGGTCCACAGCGCAGGGGCTCGGGTGGGAGTGTCTCCTTGGGGTGTCCTCAACTCAGCCCCGCTTCTCCCCTAAGGGAACCAACAGCGGTGCGGGCAGGGAGTCCAGGCCACAGGCCCTGCAGGGACCCTGCAGAGGGCGTGTCCTGCCACCTGAAGAGGCAGGTGCACGGGAGCCGGCCCCGGGGTGCTCCTGGGCCCTCCCACGCTCCACCCCCAGATGCCACTCTCACTCCATCTCCCCAGGGAGCCCCTCCCACAGGGGAGGGCGAGCCCTCAGGGGGCCGAGGGGTCCCCAGGACAGGGAGGGGTGTTCCTTCCAGCCTGGGGCGTGGCTGCAGGAGGATCAGCCCGGGCAGGAGGAGGGGCAGGAGGAGTGAGGCAGGAGAGACCAGGGAGGGAGGGGTGAGGCCCACGCGGAAGTCGGGTAGGGCTCGCCTGCTGCCCGCTGCCACACTCGGGCCTGCCGGCTTCTGCCAGCCCTGACCCCACGGCCAGCGAGCAGGTGAGTCCCCGCGCAGTGCACACCTGAGGCCGGCCACGCCCGCGGGGGGCCCTCGCCTGCCAGATCCCTGCAGCCTGAACGCCACGGGGATGGCCCCCGGGCGGCGCCAGACAGAGGGCAGCTCTCCTCCTGCCCCGCGGGGGAAGCTGGGGACCCCAGGGCCGGGCCCCTAGAACGCGCATGACCCCTCGACAGGACAGCGTGTCTGTCCCCGCGTGCAGCTCTGCCCCACAGAGGGGAAGGGGCTCTGGCCTCCAGGAGGGGCTGACCCGAGCCCCGGAGGGGATGGGGCCCGCCGGGCACTCTGCTGCCCTGCCCGGGACTTCGGCCCCCGGCCGGCCTTCGGGGCTTGCTGCGGGCTGTTGGCTTCTGCTTCTGGGGTCAGAGCAGGAGGCCGAGGAGCCCCGGGGAGGTGAGACAGCTTCCCCCCTCTGCCAGGGCAGAGGCCATCCAGGCAGGCACAGAGCCTGGGTGGCCCTGGGAGGGGACAGTGCCGAGGTGGGGAGCGAAACCAGCCTCCCACAGCCTCCCGGGGCCCTCCCAGGTGTGGGCCGAGCAGGTGGCCTCGCGCTCCACCTCCGCCCAGGGCCTCTCAGCCCTTCCAGAGCCGGCTCTGGCACCTCGCTGCCTGGGCGAGCACAGGGGCACACCCCTGCCCGACTTTTGCCGGCGCCCGCAGGGGAGGGAGAGGCTCTGGCCGCCCCCCCGCCCCCCCCCGGCTGAGGCAGGAATCAGTGCTTCCAAAGGGCGCGGGTGGATGTGGGTGCAGAGCGCAGGGGGCACCCCGCGGCCCACCCCCAGCAGGATGGGAGCAGGCCGTCCCCAGGCAGGCCCTTCCGTGGCTCCCATGCCCCCAGCTGACTGAGTGCCCCGGTGCCCGAGCCGCCTCCGTGAGGGCCCCGCTTCTGCCAACACTGGCAGCTCCCTTCTCCTCTTGATGTTTCTGCCAAGCTCAGGTGCTGAGTCCTGAGTCCCTGGGGGTACTAAGTACCACGTCATTGGGGGTGCTGAATCCTGAGTCCCTGGGAGTACTAAGTACCACGTCCTTGGAGGTGCTGAGTCCTGAGTCCCTGGGGGTACTAACTACCATGTCCTTGGAGGTGCTGAGTCCTGAGTCCCTGGGGGTACTAACTACCACGTCCTTGGGAGTGCTGAGTCCTGAGTCCCTGGGGGTACTAAGTACCACGTCCTTAGGGGTGCTGAGTCCTGAGTCCCTGGGGGTACTAAGTACCACGTCCTTGGGGGTGCTGAGTCCTGAGTCCCTGGGAGTACTACCACATCCTTGGGGGTGCTGAGTCCTGAGTCCTTGGGAGTATTAACTACCATGTCCTTGGAGGTGCTGAGTCCTGAGTCCCTGGGAGTACTAAGCACCCAGCCCCTGGACACTGATTGCACGTGGCCCCCAGAGCCTGTCCATACATGTTTCCTCTACCAGGAAAGCTGCACCCCCTTCGTGGCCTTGGGCCAAGGTCACACTCCAGGCAGGCTCCGTGTCCCCCGATAGCCCGTACCGCCCGCGAGGGCTGCACACAGAGCAGGCCGTATCACCCGTGAGGGCCTGGGGGGTCACGAGTGGATTGGGGACACAGTGGTCTGACAGCTGCGCAGGGGGAGGGATGGGGGACGGAGGCAGGGAGGGGCAGACCATCCACTTAGGACCTCTCGTCCCTGAGATGCACGCACCCAGCCCCGAGGCCCTCCCTGCCCTGCAAGTCTGCGAAGAGCGGGCTCTCCTCTGGCCCAGGGTGGTTCTGGGAGGCCGTAGCCCACCCCTGAGTGCCAGGGGCTCCGGGGCACAGAGGCGGTGTCGTGGGGCACGAGACGCTGGCTTCCGAAGTCCGAGAGCAGTGGCGTGGGGGGGGCGGGCAGGGGATGTGACGCCGTTTTCTGGCTTCTGTGCCTGGGGCAGAGGGGAGACAGTAGGCAGGCCCAGGCCCGGCGTGGGCCGGTTCCCCGCGCCCACGCGTGGCATTGGGGGGCTGGACTAGGGTTGCAGGGTTTGAAGTGACTAAAGAACAAGTTCCCAGTGAAGTTGAGCTCTGCATGAAAGGCTCTTGTTCAGTGCAAGTGCGTCCCACACAGGAACTGGGACACTTGCGCTCGGATTCAGACATGCTGCGTGGCTCGGAGTTCCCTGGGCGGTGCTCCAGGGAGGCTGGCTGGGCCGGGCAGGGAGGGGGCCATCCTGAGGCCAGAGCCATGGGTCGTGGGGGGCCGGGTGGCGGCTGGCAGCGGGCGGCTGGGGAGGACGATGCCCTGCGGGGGCAGACGGCCAGGGCCACACGGAGCTCCTCAGCCAGGAGGAGGCCGGGTCCCCCTGGGGCAGCGCCCCGACATGCCAGCCTGGCAGGGGAGAGGTGGGGCGTCCCAGTGGGGCCCCCGGGGTCTCGCCCGCACCTTCACCCTGAGACATGCAGCATCCCTGCGCCTCCCGGGACAGTGAGCTGGGGACCCTCTCAGCGCTGCCTGCAGCCAGGTGGACGGTCACAGGCGGTCTCACCAGGGGACAGTGTTGGCAGCCCGGGCTCTGGGCACCAAAGCCGGCGTGTGACCTGCTCTCACTGTCCCTGTCGCCACATCCTGCAGCCCCATGGCCTCTGGCCAGCCACAGCCTGCTGCCCTCTGCAGCCGCGGGGGGGCCTGACCACACGCCCCCCCTGTGCAGCGTTAGCACCTGCACGGACACCCCCACAGGGCGTGGAGACAGCGGGGGGGGCTCCCCGACACTGCCGCAGCCCCATCGCCTGAGCACCCATCCAATCGACGGTGCCGCCTGGACTCGGACGTCGCCAGCTTTCCCCCGTGTCCCTCTCAGTGCCCGCGGCTGCGCAGGGTCCCACGGGGCACGTCACCTCCCCTGCCCTCGGGCCTCCTGTCTGTGCTGGTGCCGCCGTCCAGCTTCTCCACGGCCAGTTGCCCAGGCTCCGCAGAGAGGCTGCTGTTTTCTGGGGCGGAGACAGGACCATCTGCTTTAGGGCCCCCCCATAACATCCCGACTGTGTCGGGGGGCCACAGCCATCACTGCGACCTAGGGCTTCGTCACCCGGGCTGGGGGCTGTCTTCTGGGGCTCTCGCTGTCCCCTTCCCACACTTACTTCCTGTGTCAAGTCTACAAGGGAGGGGGTGGGGGAGGAAGAGAGATCCTGTAACCGCGGCTGTGCCGCCACAGTAGCTCGGGGACAGTCGGAGGGGCCCCGAGGCCGCCGTTTCTCCCAAAGAGTCTCGCCCCGAGCTTTGTCCATCTGTCCTGGGTGCGGATGCTCCCTGGACTGACCTCTACCCACCTCAGAGCCATGCCAGGTGGTCCCCGGGCCCCCCACGTGGCAGCAGCCCAACCACGTTCCTGCCGCGTGGTCTGCCGCCATCCGGGATGGCACCGAGCCCTCGACCGTCCACACGCTGATGGGAGTTTGGATTCTTTGCATGAGTTTTATGTGAAATAGCCTCTGGGAGCATCCTCTCTCTGGGTTTTGGGGCTGGCTGGGCCGGGCTGTACCGTCCAGGGTGTTTGATTTTGCTTCCCCCATTCCTGCCCGGGGAACTCCTGACCTCCATGCCGACCTGCATCGGCAAGGGTGGCAGGAGGCGGTCTGGGCACCTGACCCGTGCTCTCCCGCCTGCCCGCGGCCTCTGCGCCCTCCCCTCTGCGTGCTCGTCTGTGAGATCCTGGTCTGCTGCTCGTCCTCTCTTGAGGATTTCAGCAGCTCTGTGCTTCTATTTCCAAATGGACCTTTGCTGGTGTCACCCAGAGCCTCCCCACGCAGTGCCCCGCTGGCTGTGCTCCTGGCGCTGAGCCCTGCCTGGAACCACATGCTTGTTCACCCCCAGCTTAACACTGGCCCCCTCCGTGCTGGAGCACCCGGGCCAGGATTGAGCCCTATGCCTCTGTCTACCCTCTACCCCCAGGGTGAGGACAGCCTCCAGACCGATGGGGACGGAAGGGGACAGCTTCCCGCTGATGGAGGTCAACACCGGTGACGTGAGTCTCCACGGGGGCCCCTCAGGCTGGTCCCGCCCTTGCCCTGTGCCTGGTGCCAGCCCAGCCCCGCACCTCCTCCCTCCAGCCCGAGGCCTCTGAGCCGTGGGATTACGTCCTCGTGGCCGACCGCCGAGGCCAGAGAGCTACCCGGCAGGCCCACCGGCAGCTGCAGTTCCTGGAGGAGCTCAAGAGAAAGGGCTTCCGTTACAAGGTGGGCTGGCTGAGCGCCTGGCTGGTGTGGGGCGTGGCAGCCCGGGCGTTGGGGTCGTGGGGCACAGCGTGTCCTGGGGAGGGGTCTGGAGATGTGGCCAGGGCCTTGTGCCTGGAGCAGAAGGGACAGGCCAGTGGCTGTAGACAAAGTGGAGTGCGGGTCCCCCAGCGCCTCCCACCCCCAGATGATGGAAGACGGCGAGAAGGTGTTCTTTGGGATCCGAGCAGAGAGCAGGATCTTTGACCTGTACCGCACACTCCTCATGGAGTCCGAGGGTCCTGGCTCCAGGACGCAGCCCGCCGGGCCAGCCCCCATCCCAGCCAGCACCAGGTGAGAGGCTGGCCAGTAACCAGGGCCAGGAGGACCCCCACCTGCCATGCTGCTGGTCCAGTCAGGTTTCCAGGCATGGTTAGGTCCCAGGTCCCAGGGGCAGAGCCCCATGCCTCAGTTTCCATATCTGTCTGTGATAAGGGATAAAGACAGTTGTCACTTCTCGGCGTGTTTTGAAGGTTCCATGTGACTGTGTTCCCTGAAGGGTGGGCAGGATTTGGGCAGGACCAGGAGGGCCCTCCCAGCCATCCCTCCTAGCTTTGAGGCCATCTCCCCAAGACCTGGGATGTGGGTCCCATCTCCAGACCAAATGCCCCTTCCTGGACATCTGTCCCCAGCCTCACAGGCACCCAAGCCTCTTCTCTCCAAGCACCTTCTCTCTGCTGATCCTCCGCCCACGCCTCCCCACGCCCCTCCTCCATCACCCGCCTCCCCTCAGCCCGGGGCCCCTCTGAGCTCAGCCGGGGCCTGGTGGGTTGGGGACTGGTATTTGGGATGCCTGGGGTTTGGATACGAGCCTCCTGTGAACGCAGGAGAGCTGGCTGGTCTCCGGGAGGTGCCAGGGGATGATGGCTGAGTAGAGGAGCAGGCTGGGGGCGTGCCCTGGGCGCCCCGGGGACCACGTCTTACCAGAAGGTGTTCTGGAGGAGTGTGGCTCTGCGCCCAAGCGTCCAGCTGTGCCCGTTCCTGGCGCTGTGGCCTTGGGCAGGTTACCCAACCTCTCTGAGCCTTGGTGTCCCCATAGGGAGGGGGCTCAGAGGGCACAAGGAGGATCCGTGCATGTGCAGGCATAGGGTGTGCCCTGGCTGTGCAGGGCTGCAGGTGCAGGTGTGATGGGGGGAGCTAGGCCCCGTATCTGGGAGGGGACATTGGGGCACTGGGCCTCGGCAGGGGAGGCCTGCCCAGGGGAGACCCATCCTGGAGCCACAGGGTGGCCAGGCAGCAGGGGGACTTAGGGAGGCGGGCTGAGCTCAGGCCATGCTGACCAGGGCTTGCGTTCCAGAATCCGAATTGTCAACTTTGTACTAAACAACACGACGGCCGCTGGTGGTAAGGACTGGTGGGCGGGGAGGGCAGGGCACGGTTCCCCCTCGCCCCTGTTCCGTGTGACCCGACGCTCCTGTGACCACCAGACACCCTGGACGACTTGGTGAAGAGTGGGGTGTTTGAGACCAGATTCGTGCTGCACAAGGTGAGCGGCGGTGGGCTGGCAGGGGCGGCCGGGGCGGGCGGGGTGGGCGGGCCGGGCCGAGCCTCACCGCCTGTCCTGGCGCCCAGGGGCAGGACGACCTCAGGAAGGAGTGGGCGCAGTGGAGGCGCGTGCTCCGCCCGCAGCCGATCGACGACATCAGGTGGACTGTCCCGAGGGAATCCCCGAGCCCCCCGCGGCGGAGTGTCTGCGCCCCTGGGCCCCGGCCTGCCCGCCCCCCCCCCGCGGCCCTGGGTGCGGCCTCACCGGGCGGCTGTGCCCGCAGGGACTACTTCGGCGAGAAGGTGGCCCTGTACTTCGCCTGGCTCGGCTGGTACACCTACATGCTGGTACCCGCCGCCGCCGTGGGCCTCCTCGTCTTCCTCAGCGGCTTCGCCCTGTTCAACGCCAGCCAGATCAGGTGCGGGCGAGGGGGCGGGGCCGACCCAGAGGGGGCGGGGCTGAGTCGGCGGGGGGAGGAGCGTGGCTGAACCAGAGGGGGCGGGGCTGACTCGAATGGGGCGGGGCGGAGTCGGCG
Source organism: Canis lupus dingo (assembly GCF_003254725.2). Lineage (NCBI taxonomy): Eukaryota > Metazoa > Chordata > Mammalia > Carnivora > Canidae > Canis > Canis lupus. The sequence goes on along the minus strand of NC_064260.1, from coordinate 25,455,514 downwards.
CGGGAGGAGCGCCGGCACCCGCCCCCCACCCGCACCCACCTCCCCCGCACGGAGAGCCGCCCTCAGCCCGCTCCCTGCACCCTCAGCAAGGAGATCTGCGAGGCCCACGACATCCTCCTGTGCCCTCGCGGCGACCACAGCCGCAGGTACCAGCAGCTCTCGGACACCTGCACCTTCGCCAAGGTCTGCCCCCGGGGTGGGGGTGGGGGTGGGGGTGAGCTCCAGCCGGCCTCCCGGGGGCGGGAAGCCGCGGGCTGCCCCTGCGGAGCTGCGCGCCCCTCCCGGCGGCGGGAGGCCGGCCCAGCCCGTGCGCCCTGCCCGCAGCTCACGCACCTCTTCGACAACGAGGGCACCGTGGTCTTCGCCATCTTCATGGCTCTGTGGGGTGAGTGTCGGCGGGCACCGGCGGGCAGCCTGAGCCCCGGGGCCGCCAGCCCCGGAACCCCGCGCCCCCTCTCTGCTCCCGTCCGCAGCCACCGTGTTCCTGGAGATCTGGAAGCGGCAGCGGGCCCGTGTGGTCCTGCACTGGGACCTGTACGGCTGGGACGAGGACCAGGTGAGGAGGCCGCTGGGCCCGCGCGTCCTCAGCCCCCCGAGCGTCCCCAGCCCCCCCGCGCGCCCCAGTCCCCGCGCGTCCCCAGTCCCCCACGCACCCCAGCCCCCCGCGCGTCCCCAGCCCCCCGCGCGCCCTAGCCCCCCCGCGCGTCCTCAGCCCCCCGCGCGTCCCCAGCCCCCCCGCGCGCCCCAGTCCCCGCGCGTCCCCAGTCCCCCGCGCACCCCAGCCCCCCGCGCGTCCCCAGCCCCCCGCGCGCCCTAGCCCCCCGCGCGTCCTCAGCCCCCCGCGCGTCCCCAGCCCCCCGCGCGTCCCCAGTCCCCCGCGCGCCCCAGTCTCCTGCGCGTCCCCAGTCCCCGGCCCGTCCCCAGTTCCCCGCGCGTCCTCAGCCCCCCGCGCGTCTCCAGCCCCCCCGCGCGTCCCAGTTCCCCGCGCGTCCCCAGCCCACCGCGCGCCCCAGCCCCCCGCGCGTCCTCAGCCCCCCTCGCGCCTCAGCCCCCTGCACGTCCCCAGCCTCCCCGCGTGTCCCCAGCCCCCCGCGCAGCCCCAGCCTCCCGCATGTCCCCAGCCCCCCGCGCGTCCCCAGCTCCCCCGCGCGCCCCAGCCCCCCACGCGTCCCCAGCCTCCCGCGCGCCCCAGTCCCCCTGCCGGCCCCCCCCCCCCCCCCCCCCCCCCCCCCCCCCCCCCCCGCCCCGCGTGTGAGCGGCCTGGTGCCCTCCGCAGGAGGAGATGGCGCTTCAGCTCATCAACCACCGCGACTACCAGCTGCGGCCGCACCAGCACTCCTACCTGAGGAGCAGCGTCATCCTCATCCTGTCTGTGCTCATGGTACCGCTGAGAGCCCAGAGCGGTGGGGGGCTGGAGACCTGGGCCCGCCCGGCCTGAGGCCCCCTGCCCGCCCCCCCAGATCTGCCTCATGATCGGCATGGCCCACCTGCTGGTGGTCTACCGGGTCCTGGCCGCCGCCCTCTTCAACTCCACCCTGCTGTTCCAGGAAGAGCAGGTGACCACGGCTGTGGTGGTGACCGGCGCCCTGTTCCACTATGTGGTCATCCTCATCATGACCAAGGTGACTGGGCGGCGGTGGAGGGAGGGCGGGCGAGGGAGCGTCTCCCCTGAGCCCAAAGTAAACCCTCTGGGCGCCCCTCCCGCAGGTCAACAAGTGTGTGGCGCTGAAGCTTTGTGACTTTGGTGAGAGGAGGGACCTGGGTGGGGTGGCGCAGCTCCTGCCCCATGTAGGGCTGGGGCCTTGGATCCCCAGGCAGGGGAGGGCAGACAGGTGACTTGTAGGATGGGGACAGGTGAGGGATGGGCGATGGATGGCGCCCCGTCTCCTTCCAGAGAAGCCCAGGACCTTCTCGGAGCGTGAGAGCAAGTTCACCACGAAGTTCTTCACTCTGCAGTTCTTTGCCCACTTCTCATCCCTCATCTACATTGCCTTCATCCTGGGCAGGTAAGGGTGGCCCTGCCCCCACCTCATCCACCCCCCAGCCCCCCTGTACAGTGGACGTACCTGCTCGACTTTATTTTTCAAATAACTCGTGCTCAGAACGGGTGGACACCCAATATAAAAACACGTAGGGAAGCCCGCGGTGCACCCCCAGCCCCATACTCCCCACCTCCAGAGGCCACCCCCCACCACCATGTGGCTCTTCCCGAATTTTGCACACAGTCAAGTGCACACACACATCCCCTGTGGACATACGTGGTTTTGTCCTGTGAATAATTTTATCTTCTCTCTGTGCTGAAATGCGCTCTGGGCATCTCCCTCACACGCACAGACGGTGAGGCCGCGTTTAAAACCACCGCAGGAGCCCTGGCGTGCGGGCCGGGCCGGAGTTTCCCCCTACCAGCTCCGCTGGTGACATCCGGATGATTTCCACCGTTGAGATGATTTCCACCGTTGAGCTTTACGAGGCTGCGGTGCGTGTTGCATAAGACACACGTGCGCTTCCTCGCCCCTTTCTTGTTAGTGAAATGAACATTTTTTTGGTTCAATCAATGTACTGAATTTTGTTCTGAAGAAAATCATTGCTGCATTTGTTCTGTGCGTTTGCTTACGTTGCGTGACATGCACACGTATCGCCAATCAGTCCCGCGTGACACGCACACGTATCGCCAATCAGTCCCGAACTGCAGAGGAACTTAACCAAAAACCCAGGTCCTCCAAGTGTGTTCAAAGACATCAGGCAGTCCCCGGCCCCTGGCTGTGCTTGGAGACGCCCTCTAGACGTCTGACCCCCTCGGGCGCACCTGTTCACCCTCACTGTCCGCAGTGTGGGACCCCTGCCCAGCTTCCAGGGGCGTCCCGAGGAAGGGGACGTAGGAAACCAGACGCCCTTACTGGGCCGGATGGAGCGCCTGGAGGTAGACGTCTCCCGACTGATCTCACCAAGCCTGCCTCGAGCTGCCTCGGGCCATCTTTGTCACCGGACTTGCTTGAGCAGTTCACTGTCACCCCTGCCTCCCCTGGTCATCCCACCCCACACAGTACCCCGAGTACCCCGGCCCATTCCTTTCAGGTGATGCGCTCCCCACCGCGCCCAATGGCTGGTCCCCCTTCCCCCCTCCTGCCCCCCCCTCCTGGACGCTGGCTTCTCCTCTTCTCCCGACCTCTGAAGGTCACAAGGCCCTGCTGTCTGCTCCGTGACTAGAGGGGCCACCCCAAGCACATCCCCACACGCCAGTGAGGCCCCACCTCTCCTCCTGCAGGTCCAGCTGCCTCTCCCATTCCCTCAGGGGCCCCGCAGGCCCCTGTACCTTCCCATGGCCTGGTCTCCCCCTGCGCACGGCAGCTCTGCCGTCCTGCTGCTCAGCCAGAGCCTGGGTCCCCCAGACCTCCTTCCCCTCTGGCGCCCTGCACTGGGGGGGGGGGTGTTAGCGTCTGTGTCTGCTGGGCCTGGAGCCTCAGGGCCTCCCTATCTGAGAGACCTTCACGCATCCGCCTTCTGTGCCCTCTGCTCCCCTCTCTGGAACGCCTTTTGTTTGGAAATTGGACCTTCTCAACTGACCATCTAATTTTCTTTGCTTTTTTTTTTCCCTCCCACTTTTGTTCCAGATTCTGGGAGTTTTTCTCAACTGCTTTTCAACCCTTGGCTTGAATATCTTCCTTCTGCTCACGCTCTTCAGTTCGGGGCGCCTTGTTGGACAGTCCCTTCACAGCCTGGTCTTCGCGCCACCGGGAGGCCGTGGCTTTTCTTGTCTGGGATCTTGCCTCTTTTTTCCCCCTTCTGGTCTGGTAATACTTCTCGTCCTTCCAAGTTTCATTTATGCTCTTTCTCTAATTGGTTTCTGATTTTGGCGTTATAGGCTTTCCCTAGAGGGCCTCAATTCTTGGTCACTGTCCGTAATCGAGAAAGGCGTGTGCCGGTGGCTCTGGTCTGGGCCACATCTCTCGCGTGACGACCTCTTGCCCTGTTCGTCCTTCGAGGTGGAAGGACGCTTGTCACGTTGGTCAGAGCTCAGCTGGGGAAGCGACAGTGCGGGCTCTCGGGAGCCACTGGCTCAACCCTGCAGCCCGACTGTTTGGTGGTTCAACCCCCTAGAACCGAGCCTCTGTCTTCCTGACCATTGAGCCCGAGCCTGACTTTGGGTTTAATAGAATTTGTATTTTTTAAAAAAGATTTTATTTATTTATTCATGAGAGACACAGAGAGGCAGAGACACAGGGAAAGGGAGAAGCAGGCTCCCTGCGGGGAGCCCGATGCGGGACTCGATCCTGGGACCCCGGGGTCATGCCCTGAGTGGAGGGCAGATGCTCAACCGCTGAGCCCCCAGGCGTCCCTCGAGTTTCTATATTTTATCATGTAATGGAAAGTACATGATTTTAAACTATGTGCATAGTTTCAGTGGGGGAAATGGGCCCTGTGTAGAACCCGTGTGAGCCTGTGGGCGGCCGGGCATGCGTGTGAGGACGTGTGCCCGAGGCGTGTCTGCTGTAGGCCGGGCACCCAGCATCCAGCCCCTGTCCCCGCAGCAGGGCTTTCTTTGTGTCGCTTCCCCCCGTCCCCCTACAGTCCTCCGCTCCACCCCCACTCGGGAAGGTCGCGCCACCTCCTCCAGCCTGACTGTCCTTCCCAGGATCAACGGTCACCCCGGGAAGTCTGTGCGCCTGGCGGGGCTGTGGAAGCTGGAGGAGGTCAGTCTGCCCGAATGCCTGCCTCCCGGGCAATCCCCCCTGACGCTGCCTCCCCTGCCTGACGTCCCTCCAACCCCACAGTGCCATCTCAGCGGCTGCATGATGGACCTGTTCCTGCAGATGGCCATCATCATGGGTCTGAAGCAAACGCTCAGCAACTGTGCGGAGTACCTGGGCCCGTGAGGACCACCCCTTGCCCCAGGGAGCCCTCCACGCAAACACCCCCTCCTGCCTGCATATCTCCCGAGCCAGGGCTTCTGAGGGCCCCCGCATCCCTCCCTGACTCCCCCCCCCCCCCCCCCGCCGTTCTCATCACCCCCCAGGTGGCTGGCTTACAAATGTCGCTTGATGCGCTTCAAGCTGGGCCGTGCATCTGGGGACCCCGAGCTCAGGGACATGCAGCACAACTACCTCCTGAACCCAGTCAACACCTTCAGCCTCTTTGACGAGTTCATGGAGATGAGTACGCGAGGTGGTCAGGGGCGCAGGCCCCACAGGCCGCAGTTCTGGGGCAGGAGGCGGTGGGGACCGGGGGCGGGAACTCTGATGAGTGGGGCGCCCGCGGAGAAGGGTGACAGCTGCACCCCCACAGTGATCCAGTATGGCTTCACAACCATCTTCGTGGCCGCCTTCCCTCTCGCCCCGCTGCTCGCGCTCATCAGCAACCTCGTGGAGATCCGCCTGGACGCCATCAAGATGGTCAGGCTGCAGCGGCGCCTGGTGCCCCGCAAGGCCAAGGACATCGGTCAGGGGCCCAACTGGGTGGCAAGGAGCACAGGCACCTCCGTGAGGGGGGTTGCTGGGACCAGGTCATGCCAGTTCCCTGGAAATAACCCCTTCAGGTCAAGCTCCCTCACCCCACAGAGAGCCCCCAGCCCTGTCTCAGGCCCTGCCGAGGATGACAGGTGGCGCCCCGGCAGGAAGAGGCAGGGCTGACGCTCACCCCGGGATCCAACAGAAGGGACGGGGCCCCCTGGGGACCCAGGCAGAAGAGCTGGGCTCGGAGAGCAGGGAGCCCAAGTGGGGGCTCCCGCAGCTGGGGACAGGGACTATGATGTGGCCTCAGTCGCCCAGACTGTCCTTGCTGGAAGGCCGAGGGTCAGGGAGGAACAGAGGGGATGGGGAGCTGGACGTGGGCAGAGGGAGAGGTAAGTATGAGTGGGAGGGAGCCCCAGTCTTAGGCAGGTTAGGGGTTCTGAGCCCAGAGAGGAGTGAGCTTGGGTGCAGCTGAGGGGTTCGGGCAGAAGATGGGGGTCAGAGGAGGCCTGAGCCACTCCTGGTCTACGTCGCCACCACGAGCTGTGGCAGGGGCAGAGGTGACCAGGCCCCGGGACCATCCAAGCTCCCGGCCCTGAGAGTGGCGGCTGGAGGGGGGACGGGCGGTGCCAGCGGTCAGGGCTTGACAACCCGATGCCTCCCCACTGCGGTGGCCCAGGGACCTGGCTGCAGGTGCTGGAGACCATTGGGGTGCTGGCAGTCATCGCCAACGGGATGGTCATCGCCTTCACTTCTGAGTTCATCCCCCGAGTGGTGTACAAGTACCATTATGGCCCCTGCCGACTGGGGGCCCAGCCTGCAGTGGAGTAAGTGGGGGGGGGGAACCTCAGACTGTCCAGGGCCCCTGGGGAATCAGCGCGGCCACAGCCCAGCCCCTCGGGGAGTGCAGGGGAAGGGCCTGATGCTGCCTGTACTGTCTGTGGCTGACACGAGTGTGGGCATGGGGGGGGGCTGCCCCCATGCCAGCCTGCTGACCCCAGGAGTGTCAGGACCCTCGTGGGGGAATTGGGGTCCACCCGAATGACTCTCCCAAGGTCAGACCCTTTGGGGCTGCTCCGCAGGAGAGGCCAGAACACTCCTTCTCTGCGCCTCTGGCCCTCCAGGGGCCCTGCGTACCCACAGACGGGGTCTCAGGGTCTCCCCCGCAGGGAATGTAGGCGGTGGCACCCCGCGGCCCCTCAGTCACCCCACGGTCCTGTGCAGCCCCACCCTCGTAGCCCCCAGCCCCCGAGAGGCCTTGGCCTGCGACCCTCACAGCCCGGGGCCTCTCCTGCCGGCAGCTGCCTCACGGGCTACGTCAACCACAGCCTGTCTGTGTTCTACACCAAGGACTTCCAGGACCCCGTCCAGGCAGAAGGCTCAGAGAACATCACCGAGTGCAGGTGTGGACCGCGCCCCCCCATCCTGGGTGCCCACCTCTGACACCCCTGACACCCCTGACGCCCCTGACCCCTGGCCCCACCCCAGGTACCGCGACTACCGCGACACCCAGGACTACAGCTTGTCGGAGCAGTTCTGGGTCCTGCTGGCCATCCGCCTGCTGTTCCTCATCCTCTTCGAGGTGGGTGGGCCCCGGGGAGGGTCGGGGGGCACGGCGGCTCTGGCCCCCTCCCTCGCCCCTGCTGGGGCCCCAGGACCTCCCAACCGTCCCCTGCCCCTGCCCCCAGCACGTGGCCTTGTGCATCAAGCTCATCGCTGCCTGGTTCGTGCCTGATGTCCCTCAGTCCGTAAAGAACAAGGTTCTGGAGGAGAAGTACCGGGCACTCCGGGACAAGATGTGGTAGGGGAGGCAAGGCGGGGTGCGGGGGGTGGGGGGCTGGGGCCGCAGCGCCCGGGGCCTGATCCCCGACACTGGACACTTGCGCCTGCAGCTCCAGCTCCAAGAGCACAGACGTGTAAGAGACGCCGAGCTGCCCAAGAGGCTGAGAACCACCCGCCACCTGCCACCCCACTCGCAGCGGACGTGGGGGTCCCCGGAGCTCTGTGTGTGGGGGCCGCGGGGTGTTGTGAGCGGCACCCTGTGGTCTGTGAGGGCTCAGCCCCGACTTGAATTCTGGCCCCCCACCCACAGAGCTGGGCGAGGGGGGTTTGCCTCTCAGCACACACCACAGGAGGAGCGGCCTGTTTGCTGAGCCTCCCTCTGCGTGGTGGGACCCAGGGGTCCCCACCCCACCCCCGGCCTGCAGAACTTTCTTAAAATAAAACTTGTGTGTGTGTCGATTGTGGGGCTCCGGTGGGTTGTGTCTGTGCTCAGGACTGGATGAGGCACGGAAGCCCTGATGGGGAAAGGCCTGGAATGTGGTGGCGTCCTGGTCGTCCTCCCCTCCTGTTGGGCTTCCAGGTGAGGGGTGCCTGGTTCAGGTCCTGCCCTCTCCGCCCTGGGGGTTTAGGGGCAGGAGGCACTGGCAGGCTTCCTGGAGGAAGAGATGGGGGAGGGGTAGACCACCCAAGGTGCCCCTGGGGACGGTGGAAGCTCTGAGGAGTCCCCGAGGTCCCGACTCTCCGGGCTGGTTGGGCCGGTTTGCCCTCTGCCCCCAGGCCGGGTGGTTGCGCCCGAGGCGCCGGCGGGACAGACGTGGGCGCCCCGCGGGACTCTCGGGTCCGCCCTCCGGGCCTGGCTGCTGGGCGGGGCTGCACCTGCCGCCGCCGCCGGGCTTGTCGCCGCTGCGCACCTGGCCCAGGTGAAACGTCCCGCCCCCGCGCTCGCGCGAGCCCCAGGTCCCAGCAGCAGGTGAGTGGCCCAGGCCCACGGCGGGGTGGAGGTCGCTGGCTCCCGGGAGCCGGGGCTACGCTTGCAGCTTGCGGGGTGGGAACGGAGGCTTGCCCCGAAGGGCCCGGGGCCGCGCCGGGCGGGTCCCGCAGGAAGTGGCTCCGAGCCGGGCCGGCCGCCCTCGTCGCCCGGAAGCCTGAGTGTGTCCCCGTCGCGGCCCCTGGGGCCTGGCGGCGGGGCGGGGGCGCTAGGGCCGCTTTGCCCCTCCGCCCGGCGGGGGCAGGGGCTTCCCCGCGACCTTCCCCAGGACGATGTGGGGGAGCCGAGGCGCGGGCCCGGGGTCAGCCCGCAGCTCGGACCCCGGCCCCAGGGCCCCGCGGCTCAGGGACGCACCGAGGGCCTGGCCGGGCGGAGCCTCCGTCCTGCGCGCCCCCGCCACCCGCGCGCGCCGCCACCTGTCACCGGGTCCCCGCGCGCGCCCCCGTCCCCGTCCGCCCTCCGCGCGCGCCGCCACCTGTCACCAGGTCCCCCCCTGCCCCCTGGGCCCGCCCCCGCCCCCGCGCGCACCGCCACCTGTCCCCAGGTTCCCTCTCCCCCGCGCCCCGCCCACCCGCCCCCTGGGCGCGCCCGGGCCTCCGCACGCGCCTCTCCCGCAGCCGAGTCCCCGCCCAGTGCGCCCGCCCGCGACTCGCCTGTCTCTGCCCCCGGAGGGCGGGGCACCACGACGTGTGGGTCCCCTCGGGCAGTGGAGAGGACGGGAGCCGGTTGTGGCCGCGGGCACAGCCTCAGCGCAGCCCCTTCCTTGAGACACGGCGGGGGCGCAGCGAGCGGGGCGCGGGGGGAGCGGACACGCGAGGCTCTGGGTGCTCAGCAGCAGATCAGACGGCGGGGGGGGGGGGGGGGGGAGGCGGGGGGTCGGGGGTCGCCTCCTGCCGCTTGCGCACGGAGCTGGAGCTTTCTAGGAACTGGGTGTGGGGGGGATTCCGAAGGGCGGCCTGTGCCCGTGCAAGGCCCCGTGGGCTTGTTGCGTCCACCCTGGAGCATGGGCCTGGGGTCAGGGTCGGGGTCAGGGCAGGCTCTAGCTGCAGAAACAGAGCAGAGGCTGCCATCGGGGGCTTGGAGAGGCCGCAAGGCTGCTGGGGCCTCCGCTTCCTGCCTGGGTGCTGGAGGCAGTTCACCGGCTGCTGTGGGAGCCAGCCTGGGCATTGGGCCCACAGGGCTCCCTCCAGGAGGGGCTGGCACGGTGGCTCAGGCACATCCCGGAGACCGAGGCTCAGTGGGGCCAGGGTGCAGTCAGGACTTCCTACAGCTCCGTGGGCTCCGAGCCCAGGATGCACCATCACCCAAGGGTCTCGCGGGCCTGGGGGTGGGGGGGCGGGGGGTGAAGAGCGGGGCTGGGACGGGGGAAAGCCAGTACTGAAGATGGCCCACTGGCCGGCCCCTGAGCCTGGGTAGGTGAGGTCAGGGACGCGGCCTGAAGGGGCCCAGTGCCCGATTTCTATGGGGAGTGATACCAGCCATTGTTGCTGGGCCTCGAGTCCCAAGTCCGTCTGGGCCGGGAAGTCTGTGGTGTGAGGAGATGCCGGCTGCCCCCAACCTGGGCTCGGGGCCCAGGAGCCTCTGTCCAGGACTTTCTCTGTCCCTAATCTGGAAAAGAGGGGGACTGTCCTCACATCCCACCCTGAAGGGAGGGTCCACGTGATACCATAGCCTCCCTTTAGCTGCTCAGAGTTTGGGGACTCTATGGGGGAAGTGGATAGGGAGGGGGCCCAAGAGCTCTGCCCAAGGCCCAGTTAGTAGCAGGAATTTCCACCGGACCCACCCCCTCCCCGCAGCAGGTCACAGGCCAGATGCACACTGGGGGCTTACTTGGGCCCGAGGGAGCAGCCCGAAGGCCCCCGCCGTCCCGAGTGTCACATCCTAGTCAGTGCCCTGAAGCAGGCCACAGTGCCCAGCCCGCTCTCCTCGTGTGTGCACAGCATGGCCCTGACGAGCAGCCTCCTTAGGAGCCCCCGCATCATGCCAGGCCCTCTACAAGCTCCCCTCCACCCCCCGGGCTTGGCCTCGGGAAGTATGGGGCGGGCGTGGCCTGGGGTGGGCCCCAGAGGAAGGAGCCGCCTGACTCAGAGTTACAGGAAGAAGTGATGCAGGCCGGGCAGGCGGGGCGAGAACCACCAGCTGCCCGCCTGCCTGGGATGGGGGAGGCTGCCTGGGTGGGGTTTGGGTCTAGGAGAGGATGTGACTGCAAAGCCAGGAAGCTACAGGGAAAGTTCTGATTAAAACACACACACACACAAACAAAAGACAGGTCCTTGTGGTGCTTGGCGATGTGTCCTGGGGCTGTGGTGCCGCGGACCGGGCTGGGGGCCCAGCTGAGCAAAGAGTTTGCTCCCAAACACTCGTCAATGACCTCGATGACCGACATTTCCCCCCAGGAGGAAAGAGCCGGAACCAGGTGACTTTGTGTACTCCCACGCGGCTCCGCGTGAGCCTGTCCTTATCGTGGACACCGTTGTGGCCTGAGGCTGGTCCTCAGAGTCAGGCTTGGCTGAGAGGAGGCCTGGAGCATGTGTGGGCACGTGTGTGTGTGTCTCTAAGAGCAGGGGCGACAGGAGGCTGTCCGTTCGCACCGGCAGCTAGGGTAGGTGTGAGGTGCAGGTTTTGTGCAGGTGCTCGTGGCTCTGCACCCCGGGGGAGCTGTTGCGAGTGTGCATGAGGCCAGGAGAGTGCCGGAGGTGGGGGGAGTGTGCATGTCGGCACACAGACTGAGACAGGAATTTAAGGCAGGTGTGTGCGCAGAGAGGGCTGTGTGTGCATGGGGTGTGCAAAACAGGCTACACAGGGGACGGTGTGCAGGGGGGTGTGCAGGGTGAGGACACCTGTCCCTGCTTGTGTAGTTTGGCCTTAACCTCCAGGAAGGCCTGAGGCTGCCTTTCCAGGGGTAAAAGCTCTTCTGATCTTGAAGACGTGGAAGGGCCACCTGTGGCCACCCACAAAGTGGACAGAAGTCTTTGGTTTGGGAAATGACAGACGGGTAGGGGGACGCCGTTGTGGGAGCCCGCGGGGGTGGGCCGCTCGAGGCCTGCGCAGACTCAGGCCAGCAGGCCCCCCGCTTCCCGCTCCTGCTGCTGACTGCGGCCCGGCTCAGCCTCGGGCGATGCTGTGTCGCACACGCACGTGCACACGGGACAAACCGCTCCAGTGGGACTGTGGCTCAGAGTCCGGCAGCCCACACCTACACCACCTACTGCTGGTGGGCAAGCTTCACGTGACCTCTGACCCTCAGGGCCTGCCCAGCGGCCCTCCTGGTATGCAACGTCCCTGTCCCAGGACATAGTGGGAACGCAGCCACCTCCAGCCTCATGAGCGGTGCAGGGCTGTGCACCCCTGGTCCGTCCATGGGCCGTTGCGGTGACCCGGGAACTCGTGAGGTTCAGTCTGAGGCCCTCCCAGCCACCCGGGCCTTGCCCACTCCAGCCACGTGTAACCTGCCCCAAGTGACGCTGTGCTGGTGTCACCAGCAGCCACGAGGTGGCTGCTGCAAAGTTACATGTTAACTCGTGTTGTTCTTGTTTAACTTTCTCCTTTGGGATGGCAGCAGCCTCTGACCCGTCCTGGCGCCCTGACTGACCGGCCGCAAAGACAGAGAGTGAGTCTTGCCCACCCCCTGGGGGACCAGTCTGCTCAGCCAAGGAGCCCCGTGGAACCGGGGGGTGGCACCAGTGCCCAGCCTGCCTCGAGGAGGCCCCGGCCAGACCATGGCAGGTAGACGGGTCAGAGAGGGACAGGCACGGGCCCCACTCCTACCTCCTGTCCCTCAGGCTGGCTCCACACTGCCAGGTTGCCTGGGCTCTCAGCCTGGCCTCCAGCCGAGGGTACAAAGGCTTATGCTCGCACCTCCCACATAGTCCGAGGTCATGACCCCACGATTAGGACAGGCCCAGAGCCTCCAGACCATGGTCATGGGGTCAGTAAAGCCCAGGGACACTAGGAGTGGGAGCTGCTGGGGGGGCCCCAGGGGCAAGGTGGGTAGATGTGGGCCACTGAGATGATTTATGGTCACCAGGACTCTTTACCCTGATTTAAAAATCAGAAAATTTAGGTCTCAGGGAGAAAGCTTGCCGGTGGCCAGGAGTATCAGGCCCTGCAATCCCGCGCTCCCATCCCAGGAGGAAGGTGCTGACATACTCATTGCCTGAGCCCCCAAACCACCAGAGTTCACGCTTGCCACTGCTCCCTGCGCACAGCACCTCCAGGCAGGTCGAGGAGCCTGGCCACGCACAGGGTGGACACTGCAGCCGTGGGCAGCAGACGTACACAGAACGTGTGGGAGCTGGGCTCATGTCCTGGGGGACGGGCAGCCAGGTGGGCCCCACTGGGTGGGTCGGCTCAGCTATGACTCTGGCTGCTGCCTTCTGGGGTCCCCTCTGAGGACAGAGCAGCCACCTGGACGGCGGGCAGAACAGCCCAGACCCAGCCACTGCTGGCGGGAGACCTGCTGAGTGCCAAGCCGTGTCCCCCGGGGGCCTTGTGCAGGGACATCATGTGGCCACCAAGCAACACACACCACTGAGCATCTTGTGTTTTTCCTGGCCCACAGGCCGTCTGTGGTTGGTGGGACCCCGGCCTCCCAGGCAGGGCTAACCACTGGGTCCTCTCTCAGTAGGTGTCTGTGACAGGGCCCCTGACTTCCTCTCCCCGACTGGAAACCAGGCCCTGGGGCCCGCCCTTGGCAGTGTAGTGGCTCTGAACTGCACAGCCTGGGTGGTTTCTGGGCCCCACTGTCCCCTGCCCTCCGTCCAGTGGCTGAAAGACAGGCTGCCGCTGGGCAATGGGAGCCACTACAGCCTCCATGAAGACTCCTGGTAAGAGACAGAACTGTCGAGGGTCAGGTGACTACCCTGGTCATACCCATGGCCACCTAGATGCTGCTCTATAACCACCTGGACCTGGGAAGAGTGCCACTCTTGGCACAGACGAAGGGTTAGTGACTGCAGGGACAGGTGGCCCCCTCGGATGTGCACCTTGTGCCAGCACAATCCTATGGCCTGAATTAGGCATTCACCCCCAAAACCCAGACCCCGGATCAGGGTCGGTAAACCCAAACAGACCCTCCCCCACCAGGTTGTGGCCACGTCTCTCAGCTCGTGGACCCACTGCTCGGGGCCCACATCTGTAGCCTCTGGGGTTCAGTCGGACAGGCGGGACCCAGGGGCAGCCACTGATGCTCTCAGGCCCCAGGTGACAGGGTTGCGTTGATCCCCCCAGGGTCAAGGACAACCTATCAGAGGTGCTTGTGTCCAGTGTTCTGGGGGTCAACCTGACCCATGCTGAGGACTATGGGACCTTTACCTGCGCCATCCGGAATGTCAGCTCCTCCCCCTTCACTCTTTGGAGAGCTGGTGAGTGGGGTACACTGGGCGGGAGGTAGAAGGGGAGCCTAGGGGCACCGGGAACTCGGAGGCTTGGAGAAGGCTGGGCGGGGGCAGCAGTGACTCAGGCTCTAGCTCTGTCCCCAGGCCCAGCAGGCCACGTGGCTGCGGTGCTGGCCTCACTCCTGGTCCTGCTGGCCCTGCTCCTGGCCGCCCTGCTCTACGTGAAGTGTCGACTCAATGTGCTGCTCTGGTACCAAGACGCCTACGGGGAGGTGGAGGTGAACGGTGCGTGGGGCCGCGTCGGCTACGGGCCGCCCTAGGCTCAGGTCCCGTGCAGGCTGGAGGGGGGTCAGAGGAGCCGGCGGTGGCCGAGCGCTCACCCGCCACCGTCCGCAGACGGGAAGCTCTACGATGCCTACGTCTCCTACAGCGACAGCCCCGAGGACCGGAAATTCGTGAACTTCATCCTGAAGCCGCAGCTCGAGCGGCGTCGGGGCTACAAGCTCTTCCTGGACGACCGCGACCTCCTGCCGCGCGCGGGTACCGCGGGCCCCGCCCCCGCTCCCGGGCCCCGCCCCTCGGCCCCGCCCCATCTCGCTCCGGGCCCCGCCCCGTCTCGCCCCGGCCCCCGCACCCACCCAGGCCCTGGCCCCGCCCTCCTCGCCCCCCACCCAAGCTCCCGCCCACTCTCGCCCCGGGCCCCGCCCCATCTCGCTCCGAGCCCCGCCCCGTCTTGGCCCGGCCTCCGCGCCCACCCAGGCCCGGCCCCGCCCTCCTCGGCCCCGCCCCCACCCAGACCCCGCCCCGCCCTCCGCGGCCCCGCCCCCACCCAGGCCCCGCCCCCGTCTCGCTCCGGGCCCCGCCCCCCGCCCCCCGCCCAGGCCCCGCCCAGGCCCCGCCCCGCCCTCCGCGGCCCCGCCGACGCCCGGTTCCCGCAGAGCCTTCCGCGGACCTCCTGGTGAACCTGAGCCGCTGCCGGCGCCTCATCGTGGTGCTGTCGGAAGCCTTCCTGGGCAGGGCCTGGTGCAGCCACAGCTTCCGGTGGGTCCCGCGCCGGGGTGGGTGGGCCCGCGGCCGCGCCCCCCTGACGGTCCCGCCCCCGCAGGGAGGGCCTGTGCCGGCTGCTGGAGCTCACGCGCAGACCCATCTTCATCACCTTCGAGGGCCAAAGGCGCGACCCCATGCACCCCGCGCTCCACCTGCTGCGCCAGCACCGCCACCTGGTTACTCTCCTGCTCTGGAGGCCCGGCTCCGTGGTGCGGAGAGGGGTGGGGGGCCCCCGAAATACGGATGGGTGGTACTCGGCTCCGGAGAGGGGCTCCTCCGTGGGCCCGGGCCCCGTGGGTGAGGGCTCTGTGGCCTGCACCCGGGGGAAGGGCTTCCTTTGAGGTCCCTGGAGCCCGGTGAGCACGTGCCTGCAGGGGTGCTCTTTGAGGCCAGGGTGGCCAGGCCAACGGCTCCATCCTGGCCCCCAGGCGCCTTCTTCAGATTTTTGGAAAGAGCTACAGCTGGCGCTCCCGCGAAAGGTGCGGTACAGAGCAACGGAGGGAGACCCCCAGACCCGGCTGCAGGATGACAAGGACCCCATGCTTATTGTACAAGGCCACCTCCCAGCGGGTCGGACCCTGCACCTGGAGCTGGACCCTGACCCCGAGGGGGACTTGGGTATGTTCACCTGGCCCCACCCCTGGCCCTGAGAAGCTTGGCCTGGACTGGGGGCGTGGTGGTCCGCAGGGCTGAGGAACCCAGAGGCAGAGGGGGGTCCAGGTGGAGGGGACTCCTCCCTGCAGCCCAGAGGTGGGCCTGGCTCCCCAGCACACCCTCTGTCCTGGAGGCGCTTGGGCCCAAGGCCAGCCTGGGAACGTCCAGGACCTCAGACGCCACCATGCAAGAGGGCGAGCAGGGAGGGACCCATGGCTGTGGGCAGCACAGCCTCAGGCCTGGCCCTTCTCCCCAGGTGTCCGAGGGCCTATCTTTGGGGAGCCATTAGCTCCACCGCATGCAAGTGGGGTTTCGCTTGGAGAGGGCCGGGGCAGCGAGGTGGACGTCTCCGACCTCGGCTCCCGCAACTACAGCGCCCGCACAGACTTCTACTGCCTGGTGTCTGAGGAGGATGTGTAGCCCCCGCCGGCCGGAACAGCAAGATCTCAAGGACAGCTGGGTGCGGGGTGGGTGGGGTTTCTCTCCTCTTAGCAGGACCACCAGCCCTGAGACACTCAGGGAAGGGGAGCTGCTCCACTGTGCCTCCAGACAATAAAGTCCTTTTAGATCCTGCCTGGGCCTCAGCCTCTCCTCTCCGGGGCAGGAAGAGGGTATGCAGCCCCTGGGCGGGGCACCCCTCACTTCTGTCTCAGGCTGTCCGTGGCCCTCGGCCCCTCCCCTCTCTCATGCCCATGTCCCCTTGGTCACAAATCTGGTCGTCCATGCAGTCCTAACTTCCATCTTCCAGCCTGAGCCAGCTCAGGGACATCTCTTGTAGTAGCCTCTTTGGGTCTGTCTGCTTGGGGGTCTGAGCGCCCCCAGCCCCGTTCTGATCCAGCCACGTCCCCGGGGTGGCAGGGTGGTGGGGTGGTGGTGGGCACGCCCCTTGGTCTTCAGGCTCTGAGCTTTAAGGAAGAAGCCTCTGCTTGTAAAAATAGGAGTGGGAGCTTCTCCACCAAATGGCCTGGTTTGGCGAGATGGGATCCCGGGACTCAGCTGGACAGAGTGACTCCCCAGCCAGGACCCCAGGCCCAGTGAGGCAGGGCGGAGGGAGGTGCTGGGCCACATGAGTACAGCGCAACGGGGCAGCAGGGCAGCCTGGGGAGCTCGTGGCTCTGCAGGGACCGGTCGGCCCTCTCTGCACAAAGTCCCCAGCTCTGCTGTGACTGGGCCTCGGCTGGCATCAAGGCTCACCCTGCTGTCTGCCCCATTGCCTCCGTTCTTGCCAGCATTCCCCGCTGGATGCTCTCTCCTCCTTGTCCTGGGCATCCTGACCTGGAGAAGCTTCTGGGGGTGCTCAGGGGGTGAGTATCCCCAGGGTCAGGCCTGGTTGTGCTCAGGGACGCTGCTGTGTCCCTGGGTCGGGCCCGCTGAAGAAAACTGCAGGGCTGTGTTCATGGCCACCTTTATTCCCAGCACTGGCAGCTCCCACCTCTGCCCCTATGACCTGGTCACCACCCCATGCACCAGAGCAGCCTCAAGCCCTGCCCTACCCCCTGCCCTATAGAAGCCAAGTCCCTACAACCAGCCCCCAGCCCCTCCCTGGTGTCCTGGGCCCTTCAGAGTTGCACACGGGGCTCCAGCGAGAGGCCCCAGGCCGTCAGCCTCCTCCGCTGGGCTGGCCAGCGAGCAGTGCGGAGCTGAGCCTGTCTCCTGTAGGCCGGGCTACATTGCATCCTCCTCCTCCAGGAAGGCCTCGCTATGGGCCCAGGAAGTCCTCCTTCCGATATCCCTTCTGCAGTGGAGAGGAGGCCCAGAGTGAGGGTGCCTGCCTGCTGGGCCCTGCTCTCCCCAGGCCCCACCCTTCCTGGTCCGCTGGGCCTGGACCCCTCTCTCTGGGTCTCTGGTGTCCTGTGTTGCCCACTTCCTGAGTCTGCGTGTTCCGCAGGACTTCCCGTGTCCACCCCCTCCTGCTCAGCTCCCCCTCACCCCAGTGTTCTGCACCCAGGTCCTGCTCCCAGGTCCAACACCGGTGGCCCTGCCTGCCCTGGATCGCTGGGACATACCGCCCGGAAGTCCCGGTGGAGCTTGCTGTACTGCCACAGGTTGGCGAGGAGGCTGGAGGCCGCTCTGGAGGACTTCTCACTGTCGGGGCTTGGTGGGGGGGAAAGGAGTCAGCAGGGGACAGGCGGCCACGAGGGAGGTGTGGACGGTGGGGGGACGGGACAGCCACGAGGCAGGTGCAGACGGTGGGGGGACGTGCCAGCCATGAGGCAGGTATGGATGGTGGGGGGCTCACCTGTCCCACTTCTTCTTGATGAAGACCAGCTTTCGGAGCCCGTCGAAGTAGAGCAAGTCCCGGGCGGCGATGGGACTGGCCACCACCAGGTTGTTCAGCACAGCTATGATGTTGACCAGCACGTCGGCCGGCGGACACTTCTCGCCCACGCTGCCAGGAAGCTTCTCAATCAGGTGACTCACCACCTTGGTGGCTGCCGGGAGGAGGTCGGGAGGTCGGGAAGCCAGCCTCCACCTGCACTCCTGGCCGCCTTAGCGCTCCGGTCCCCCCCACCCCCCACGGCTTCCCCAGCGCCGCCGCCTCCCAGAGGCCAGCCCAGGAAGTGCAGGCGTGAGCCTGTGACCCGGCAGGGTGAGGGCAGGGCGGGCAGGGTGAGGGCAGATTGGGCGCCGGCCCCACTCACACATCTCGTCCTTGTTTCTGGCGTTCCGAGACAGGTTTCGGATGAGGCCGGTCAGCGAGCGCAGCTGGTGGTGGTCGGCGGTGCGAACCCTGTCGAGCAGCGGGTTCAGGATGCGCTCCTGCTCCAGGGCCAGGCGGCTCAGCACGCCCGCCCACTGCGGGTGCAAGGGCAGCAGTGAGGGCGGCCGGCCAGGCCGGCTCTTGTCCGTCCCTCTGTCCCCCGCGGAGCCTCCCCGCGTGACCTGGCTCGGCCTGCGCCTACGGCCAGTGTGTACCCGAATCCTCGGCCGCGCCTCTGCGGGCTGCCCCCCGCCCTGTTCCTCCGGCCGCACATCCTGTCCCTCCCGCTGGTGTCTCGGCTCCTGCCAACCCCCGAGACCCCCTGCCATCCCTGCTCGGCGCCCCTCACCCGGCGGTCGCCTGCGGTGATGTTCTGCAGCGCCCCCGCGGCCGCCTCGGTCGTGTGCGGGTTGAGCTCGCAGCGCTGCAGCAGCCGGTTGTACAGCCCCACGATCTGGGGGCTCCACAGCCACTCGAGACCCTTGGGGTCCTTAGACACCTCGGCGAAGGTGAGCGCGTCGGCCGTGAGGGGCAGCTGGGGGCAGGCGCGGAGGGTCAGCCGGGCGGGCCCAGGCCCCGCTCCCCTCCCCTTCCCCGCGGCCCCGCCCGTGCCCACCTCTCGCAGCCGCCGGCTCTGAGGCGTGAAGCAGCCCACCACCTCGCCGGGGGGCGCCCCCGCCACGTCCCTGCGGCCCCTGCCCTCCAGCCGCTGCAGGGCCGAGGGCGGCATCTCGTCGTACAGTCGGTAGGACAGGTTCCGCAGCACGCACACGGCGTTCTCCACGCTCTGCAGAGGGCAGACCCTGGTCAGAGTGGGCTGGGAGCCCCCCGGGCCCTGAGGCCGCGGCCGCCTCTCACCTTGTCCTCACACTTGCCCACGTCCAGGGCGTGGTTGATGTAGGTGACCAGGGCATCCACGAGCCCGTGGCACTCGCGCATCTTCTGGCGAGTAGCCTGGGAAGCCGAACTGAGGTTCCTGCAGGCGGAGGAAGGTCAGAGGCCCCCCAGCGGGAACCGACCAAGGGCTGTGCCCCTGGGCCCAAGGCCCCCTCCGTCCCCTGAGCGGGCGCTGCTGGCCCTGGTGCCTCTGTGTGCCCATCGCCCAGTCGCCCGTCCGAGTGTCCAGAGTGGGGTTATAGGGTCAGATGAGCCCGCAGCCCCCAGAGCTTCGACACCTGACACGCCAGCCACTGTCAGCTTCCCGTCCCGCCTGTGTCGGCACCTGTGCCTCGTTTCGCCAGCCCCTGGCCAGCTCCGCCCGACCATCCCGACCTCAGAGCCGAGGGTCCCTGCTCCAGGCACCCAGCCCTCTGCCCCTGGCTGCCAGCACGGCCTGTACCCGCTCACCGTCCCCTCCCCGGCCCACCTGAGGAACCCGGTGGCATTATAGAAGATTTCGGCCTCAGAAGCGTTCTGTTGGATGAGGGGTGGCCCCCCGGCCCCTGAGAGGGGGCTCAGCACCAGGTCCGTGAGCTGCTCCAGGGTGTCCCGGGCCAGGCGGTCCTTGAGATGGTCGCTGGAGGACAGATTCCACAGGATGCCTGCGGCGGGGGTGCCGCAGCCGTGGTCAGCGACAGCCTGCTGGGCCCCGCCCGGCCCTCCAGGGGGACTGGGGCCGACGCTCCCGCTGGCCTTGGGAGCTTCACCCAACAGCCCCATGAGAAAGCCTACGTGGGACCTGCAGGTCGTGGGGCGGTGACACCATGGAGAGCACAACACTCGGGGGCAGGGATGTGCCAAAGAGGAGTGGGGGTCGAGGGGGTGTGGGGACGAGGAAGAGAGGACGGGGCAGAAAGGCAGGGGGCAGCGGCGTTGGCCCGGGGCTGTGGGCGGGCAGGCCCACCTGTGACGTTCTTGCGCAGCTCATCGTCCTGCTCGCGCAGCGTCCGCAGCAGCTCGAAGATGCCGTTCTCCTCCACCAGGGCCAGCTTGTTGTCTGCGTTGTCATAGATGAGGTTGCGCATGGCGCCTGTGGCGTGGCGCTGCACCTCCTGGTTGGCGTGGTTGAAGAGCTTCACCAGCCGGGGCACAGCCTGAAGGCTGCGGGCCTGCACACACAGCCGCGTGGCTGTCAGCACACGTGTGCATGTCGCACGGGCGTATGTAGACATACGCGAGGACATGAGGGCGGTGCTGGTGATGGAGACAGACGCAGGTGTGTACGTGTGTGCAGGCTTCTGCAGACGCGTGTTGACATGTGCAAGCGTGTGCAGGGGCACAGACATGTGCAGAGGTGGACAGGTGTGTGCAGAGGTGTACAGACGTGTGCAAGGGCACAGACACATGCAGAAGGCGTGTGTAGGCATGTGCAGAGGTATACAGACGTGTGCAAAGGCACAGACACGTGCAGAGGTGTACAAGCATGTGCAGGCATGTGCAGAGTTGTACAGATGTGTGCAGGGGCACAGACATGCAGAAGTGTACAGGCATGTGCAGAGGTGTACAGACTGTGCAGGAGCATAGACACATGCAGAGGTGTGCAGGCATGTGCAGAGGTGTCCAGACGTGTGCAGGGGGGTGGACACGTGCAGAGGTATGCAGGCGTGTGCAGAGGTGTACAGACGCACAAACACGTGCAGAGGTGTGCAGAGATGTATAGGCATGTGCAGGCGTGTGCAGAGGTGTCCAGACGTGTGCAGGGGAGTGGACACGTGCAGAGGTGTACAAGCATGTGCTGGCATGTGCAGAGGTGTACAGGCGTGTGCAGAGGTGTACAGACATGTGCAAGGGCACAGACACATGCAGAGGTGTGCAGGCATGTGCAAGGGCACAGACACGTGCAGAAGTGTGCAGGGGTGTGCAGGCGTGTGCAGGGGCACAGACATGCAGGGGTGTGCAGGCGTGTGCAAGGGCACAGACACATGCAGAAGGCGTGTGCAGATGTGTGCAAAGGCACAGACACGTGCAGAGGTGTACAAACATGTGCAGGCATGGACAGAGTTGTACAGACGTGTGCAGGAGCACAGATACATGCAGAGGTGTGCAGGCATGTGCAGAGGTGTACAGACGTGTGCAGGGGGGTGGACACGTGCAGAGGTGTCCAGGCGTGTGCAGACGTGTACAGACGCACAGACACATGCAGAGGTGTGCAGAGATGTATAGGCATGTGCAGGCATGTGCAGAGGTGTACAGATGTGTGCAGGGGCACGGATGTGCAGAGGTGTACAGGCATGTGCAAAAGTGTACAGACATGTGCAAGGGCACAGACACATGCAGGGGTGTGCAGGCGTGTACAGGGGCATGGACACGTGCTGAGGTGTGCAGGCGTGTGCAGGCATGTGCAGGGGCACGGACATGTGCAGAGGTGTGTAGGGGTGTGTAGGTATGTGTAGGGGCATGGACACGTGCAGAGTGAGCAGGGGTGCTGTGTGTATGCACGTCACACGCTCCTCCCCGCTGTCTGCCGGGGAGTCCACCCGGCGTGTGCCCAGTCAGCGTGGGGGCGGGTGAGAGGTGCTCGGGGACCTGGGGAGGGGTCTGCATGTCCATCTCTGCACATGTCTGTGCCCCTGCACACACTTGCACATGTCAACACGCGTCTGCAGAAGCCTGACAGCTGCGGGGGCGGGGAGGGGTCGGCAAGGGGGCCGTCACCTGCTTCTTGGCCGCTGCGTCGCTGTAGCATTTGTGTTGGATATAGGCTGCGCCCAGCACCTGGAGGTTGGGGTCCGAGGCCATGAGGTACTTGACCGCTGAGGGCAGGTCGATGTCATCAAATCTAGGGAGGTGGGGGTGGGGGTCAGCGGGGGCCCGGGGGGCCAGGCCGGGCACGGTCCCTCCCAAGCCGGCCCGCTCACCCGCTGCTGAGCCTCTGCAGGCTGCGGTGGCCGCCGTAGCTGTCCAGTCCTCGCACATCCGGCAGGTGGCCAGAGTCGGCCAGACTCAGGCTGAGGCTGCGCACGGAGGGTGCTCGGGCCACAGGCTCCAGGGCCGCCCCTGGCGCCACCCCGGCTGTGCCACGGCTGCGGTGGCTGCTCTGGAACCGCTGCAGGGTCCGCATGGCCGGTGCGCGGATGGGGCGGCCGGGCGGCCCCTCGCTGGCGTCCGGCCAGTCGGGGCCTTGCATGCGGCCGCAGGCGGCCTGGCGCTCGTAGGCGAGGGCCCTGTAGGCGGAGGCGGCCGGGGGCTCCAGCTGCTCGGACACGACGCTGTAGCGGTCGTCCAGGCCTGCGGCCCCCAGCCGCAGTGAGCGCAGGGACAGGGTGTCGTAGTCGGCCCGGCCACCCGGCCCGGCGCGCTCGTGGAAGGATACGGGCCGGGCAGGCGCCGCAGGCTGGGGGCCCCCGTACCCCGCACCCCCGAGGGTGCTGCCGCCGTTGTGGGCAGAGCTCAGCCTGCGGCTGCAGCTCAGATCCACGGCCGAGCGGGACGACCAGGAGGCAGGGCTGTAGGTGGGCTTGGCGATGGGCCAGAAAGTCTGTGGGGGGGGTCGGCAGTGAGGGGGCGTCGGGGCGCCCTGCTCCCGCCCGACCCTGGAGCCACCCTCGTCCCCCAGAGACCCCTGAGGATGGAGAGAGCGTCACTCACCGAGGGGTCCCCTCCGAGGCCCTGGGAGCGGGAGCTGAAGCCAGCCTGCAGGGTGTGGTAGTGACCGCGGGCCGGGCCTGCCGACGGGACGGCGTGTCGGGGCTGAGCCGGAGGGCCTCCTCCAGCCTCAGCCTTGGCCGGACCTCTCCGGAGCCCCCTCCCGACCAGCTGGACCCCCCCGGCTGCCTGGTTGCCTGGGAAGTGTGCCAGGGACAGCGTCAGCTCTCCGGGCCGGCCAGCGCGCACTCCCGGCCCCCGCCTTCAGGAAGCCACGCTGACCTCCTGTGCGCTCCGGCCTGGGCTGCGGACACACAGGAGTGTCCCTCTCCCACCTGGAGGAGCCACGCCTGCCCCTCCGGCTGCTTGGAAGCTGGGGGTGCTGGCGCCAGCCTGACTGTGGTGAGTGGACAGACAGACGGGGTGGGCAGTGGGGGAAGGGGGGAGGGGCGACAGGGAGGAGAGAGGGGCGGTGGACAGGTGGGTGGCTGCTGGGGTAGAAAATCAGGCGGACACAGCACGGGGTTGGGTGGGCTCCAGGGTCTCTGGACAGAGGGCAGATCCGCCCCGTAGGGTCCCTGCTGGGGTCGCGCGTCCCCCTGCCATTCGGGGTGACCTCCTGGAGGGCCTCAGGCTGTGGAGCCGGCCTCGGGGGGCTCCCCTCCCAGTGCGCTCCCCAGACCCGCCCAGGTTAATGAGGCTTCTGGGCAGGGGCTATTAACCCTTTGACGCTGGTGAACCTCAGCCTGGGGGGACCTTACTCCCACCTCCAAATTATACTCCCCCCCTAATTGGTAGGGTAGCCAGGGTGGTAATTAACCCTTCCCTCCTCCCTCCTCCACCCCATGACCCCTGGGCACCCGACTACTTAGCCGACAGAAGGCTGGGGCCCAGGCTGGGGTGTGGGGGGGCCCGGGAACCCCGGCTGCTCGGGTGACCCTGCCCCCAGCTGGCCAGCACCCTGACGCTGTGTGGGAAGGGACCCTCCAGAGGTGGTGGGAAAAGCACGGAGCGCCGGGGCCGGGCTCCCGACCTCCTGGGACGTGCGTCTCACCATCTACCCTCTGTCACTGTCGCTGCAGTTTGGCAAAGGTAGAGACGGTGTCTCCAGAACAGCTGCCCGAGCGCGCCGTGTGGGAGGCCCCTTAACGCGCGTCCGCCCACCCCGCGCACCCACGCGGCCTGCCTGGCACTGAGGAGCACCCCCTCCTGCGTTCCCATCGAGAGCATCTGGGTCACGTCCAGGTGTCCCTGGTCCAGGTGTCCCGGACCCGCCCCCTCCCAGGTCTGTGTGCTTCCCGAGTCTGGGTGTCCGCGTCCCCGTGGATGGACGTGTGTGTCGCGCCTCTGAGGCCGTGTGAGAGCCGCGCTACGCGGCCCTGACGCGCGTGTCCCGGGTTGGCTGGCAGCGAGGCCTGGCGGGCCTGCCATGTGCCGGTGGCGCTCCGGGCGGGCTTGCCGGGGGGCCCGGGGTCCCCGCTGCTGGGAGGCCGCGCCCAGGGCTGCTCCCACACCCGGTGGGGCGGGGCGGTGACTCAGGGCGAGGCCTCTGTGAGTCAGGGCGCTGAGCCCCGGCGCCAGCCCTGCGGCCTCTGGCCCTCGCGCCGCCACACCCGCCGCGGCCCCTCGCAGCCGTGCCCACCGCCCGGTGCCCACCCCGGGCGTCCGCTTACCTCTGGGCGCCTCGGGGGCCCCCTCGGGCTCCGCGGCCCCGTTGTGGCGGCCCTGCTGGCCCAGCTGCAGGAGGCGGGCCCGGACCTGCTCCTGGACTCGGGCGGCGCGCAGCCGCTCAGCCTCGGGCCCCGGGGCGCCGCGCCGGTCCAGCTGCAGGTCGGAGGGCAGCGCCAGGGAGCACACGCCGGCCTCGGGCTGCAGGGCCGACAGCAGGAAGTTACCGTCCTGCATGGCGGCAGGTGCGCCCTGGGTCCGCGGGGCCGCCGGGGCCTCCTGGGCCTGAAGCGTCTTCACCAACCGGCCTGTCGGAGTCCCCTCCCCACTGGCCTCGCCCAGAGCCGCCGGAGACAGACGCGGCCCAGCCCCGGCGCGGCAGGGGCGGGGACACCTGGGCCAGGTGAGAGGGAGGGGCCACCGCTTGCTTAAGGTGGAATTTGGGCGGAAGAACAGGCCCACGTCACTGTCCTCCCTCCCATTCCTTCCCCACATCCTGGGACAGAGCCGCAGGGGTCCGGGCCCTTGGGGCAGGTGCCCTCCCGATCCTGGGAAGGCCCAGGCCAGGCCCCTGGGGAGCCTCTGGCACCTCCGGGAGTCCGGAGGGGAGGGGGTCTGGGGCCAGTCCTGAGCGAGGCAGGGGTCGGCATCAGGGGCACAAGGGTCCCGGGGTGGCGCTCAGGGTGGGGGTTGGGTGGAGTTTTGGGGTAGAGGAGGGCCCTGTGGACCTTCACCCCATGCCCAAGAGACCCCAGAAGCACACGGTTAGGCTGGCACAGCCCCGGGCTCATGACCCTCCAGGTCTCCGGCCTGTGGACTCCAGCAGTTGGCCCGACCCCCAGCTTCTGCAGAGGCCTCCAAAGCGCTGGCTCGGGCCTCTCTGGCACCCTCCCGGCTCCTGCCCCCCGGCCATGCAGCACAAGGCCATTCCCTACACATGAGTCAGGGCTCAGCTCGAGTTGGGGCTCAGCTCCACAGGACTGCTGCAGGGCACTGACTCAGAGGAGCCTCCCGCCCGGTCTGGGGGTGCGGGAGCTGGGCTGTGTGTTGGGGGAGGAAGAACCCAGGGGCCTGCCAGAGAGGGGTGAGGGGTCGGCCCCGGGGGTGGGGAGCGGGGCCAGGCTTGGCGGGGCTTGCCCCCAGGTTTCCCTGCGTGCTCCCACCCAGCTGGACCAGCACCTGCCGGGCGTCCTGGGTAGGCCTGGACTGAGCCCAGCATGGGGCCCTGGTGGACGAGGGGGGTGGGGGCTGAGCCGCCCAGTGCTGGAGGGGTGGCAGGGTGGGGGTGGGTGACCTCAGGTACCTCCTGGGCCTCCCGAGAAGTCCCTGTGGGGCCCACTCTCTCTGCGGGAGGCCCTTACCCTGGGCCCTGACGACATTTGCCTTAATCCATGATGGGCCTTTTCAGGAGATGTGGTCCCTGGTGGGAATGGTGCTTGGGGGTCCTAGGAGTGGTCAGCGCTGGAGAGGAAGGGCCAGGTGGGTTAGGATGGAGGGGAGGGGAGGGTCCCCAAGAAGGCCGAGGTGAGGCTGGGGGTGGGGCTTCTGGGCCGGGGGATGGTGGTGTGCAGGTGGGAGACCTACCGTGCCGGTGGTCCGGATGCTGCTGGCCCCGTGGCTCGTCCCGGAGGCCACGGCTGTGGGCCAAGGGGTCCCGGTCTCCATCCCAGGCCCAGCGCGTCCGACAGGGGCGGCCTCTCACTGCAGGATGGTCCTGTGGGGGCCCTGGAGGGCGGGGTGGGAACGCCTGCACGCCCAGCTCATCAGACCGGTTGCTTTCCTGGGAGACGTGTTTTGTGTGGAAAAATCCTGGGAGACAAGTTTGTGCGGCGCCGAGTGCACCTCGAGGCACACGCCTGGCACGGGGCTGGGGCCCGCCCTGCATCTGGGGGCTCCCCGGGCCCACTGGGGCCCCGCAGAGGCCAGGCCTGGCAGCCTCCAGGCCGCAGGTGGGGTCTCAAAGGGCTTGCGGGGCGGCCCCGGGCGGCAGGCCGGAGCCACAGAGGATGGAGGAGCCGTGCTGGGGGGCACGGCCAGGCGGCCTTCCCTGCCCCAAAGCTGAGTGGGGCCTCCCTGACCTCTGACCTCTGCAGCTCCCTGTTTCTGAAATCCTCGGGTCTTGGGTGCACTCCTTCTGACCCCTGCAGGGCGGGGGGCTCTGGTCCTGGCCTGGACCTGCTACCACCACTCAGCCCCAGGCTGGGAGCCCCGTGGCCCCGGCCGCCCGCCTTCTGTCCGCCCCAGAGCTCTCTTTCCCTGGAGCCAGTGCTTGGGGAGGGGGCGCAGGAGAATTCACGCTTAGGCTTGAGGAGGGCTTCCTGGAGGAGGTGGGTCTGTGACCAAGGAAGATCCACCAGGGAAGGAAGAAGGCAGAGAGCGGAGCCGTCTATGTGGCAGGGCCAGGGCCCGAGATCGGCTCCTAGCGGGGGGGCCGGGACTTCGCACTCCTCTACCCGCCTGGGCCAGGGGACCTGGATCCTGGGAGGTCGCCCGCCCGCCAGCCCCTGGGGATCCCGCTCCCAGAAAGGTCTCTGAAGGTGGGCGAGGGACGAAGACCTGGAATGGAGGGAGGACCCCTCACCTGGCCTCAGGGTCCGGGAGCTGGGCGCTGGGGCCTAAGGAGCAGGAGACAGGAAAGCGCCAAGACGTTACAGCCCGGGGGGTGGGGCCTGCAGGTGGCCATGAGGGGGCAAGCCCACAGAGGGCCCCCCCCGGCGCCCGCCCACCTCCTCTGGCTGTGTCCCGCCTGCACCTCCCAGCCTCCCACGGCCTGGACTCCTCCACAGTCCATCCTGGACCCGCCGCGGCGCCACTGCCTGAGCCTGTGGGCCGGTGGCCCCCACGCCCAGCCCCCGGGGATCCCGTGTGGCACTCTTGGGACCTGGCACCCGCCGCGCCCCCACCTCCTTCCTGCGCCTGGGCTGAGTGCATAGGTGCCCCGCGGCCCCGGCACCTCGCGTGCACCCCCACGGGCCGCCCACCTGCTCCAGGACCTGTGCGCACTGGGTGCCGCAGGGGAAGGCGGTGTGACCAGGGCGCTGACCTGACCCCTGCGGCCACCCCGCTGCCCCCGACTCGGTGCGCCGGTGCTCGGCGGGTGGGCACCCGAGCGCCAGATGGTGGCCTGTCTGTGTCTGCTCCGGGAGGGTCTCCCCCTGCTCAACCCTTCACCCGTGTCTCTCGTCTTGTCCCACGTCCTGTCTTCCCAGGAACCGCGGGCAGCTCCATCCTCCCCATTCCATTTCCTCCGGGTCCACGACTTGGCTTCCTCGCTGGGCTTTCAAAGTGGCAGCTGCTCTTAGCTTCTGAAATTCCTAAGGTGGCCTTTATTCCTGTAACGGTTTCCTTTTTCTCTTCCATTTGCTCTCCGAGTGTTGTCAGAGTTTGATTTTCTTTGTTTTTATTGTTGATTTTTTAAAATTATTTTTTAAAGATTTTATTTGTTCTGAGAGACGCAGAGAGACGCAGAGACACAGGCAGAGGGAGAAGCAGGCTCCCTGCAGGGAGCCCGATGTGGGACTGGATCCTGGGACCCCGGGGCCACGCCCTGGGCCGAAGGCGGATGCTCCACGCTGAGCCGCCCTGGAGTCCCTTAATGTTGATTTTTAAAGCAGACTTAATTTTCAGAGCAGTTTTAGGTCTACAGCAAAACCAAGAGGCAGGTGCAGAAACTTCCCCTCCCCCGCCCCCGCCCCCTGCCCCTGCCCCCTGCCCCTGTGCCTGCCCCAGCCCCTGCCCCAGCCCCTACCCCTGCCCCCGCCCCCGCCCCGGCATCTCCCACCTGGCGGGTTGCTCAGCGAGCCTGCACAGCCCCACAGGCCCCACCACGCCCACGGTGTGCCTCAGGCTGGGGGTGGGGCTGTGCGCCGTGGGCCTGGGCTCACAGGTGATGACACGGATGTGCCAGAGTATGGCACGGAGCGGCTTCCCTGCCCTGAAGCCCTCCGCCTGCCTCTCCACCCCCAGTCTTGCCTGACCCCTGGTTCCCACTGGCCTTTGTCTGGTCTTGTAGGTTTGCCTTTACGAGAACGTCCTGGATGGAGCCACACAGCACGCAACCTCTTCAGAGCGGCTTCTTTCACTTGGCGATAAGCATTTAGGGGTGTGTGTGCGTGTGTGTGTGTGTGTTCTGCTGTGGGTGCCGAATACCATTCTGTGGTCTGCACAGAACCGCAGGTTACCATCGCCGACTGAAGGGCATGCTGGCTGCTTC
Organism: Canis lupus dingo; assembly: GCF_003254725.2. Classification (NCBI taxonomy): domain Eukaryota; kingdom Metazoa; phylum Chordata; class Mammalia; order Carnivora; family Canidae; genus Canis; species Canis lupus. The sequence goes on along the minus strand of NC_064260.1, from coordinate 25,427,154 downwards.
CAGTTTGGGGCAATTATGAGCAAAGCTGCTGTGACCCCCCGTGCGCAGGTTTTGTGCGGACACAAGTTTTCACCTCATCGGGGTAACTATCCAGGAGCGTGAGTGCTGGATTCCGGGAAGAAGTGGTTTGGTTCTGTGAGAAGCCGGCAAGCGTCTTCCGAAGCGGCTGCGCACCCTGCATGCCCGCCGCCGCTCCGTGTGTCGTCAGCGTGTGACGTCATGTCCCAGATCCGGGCTGTTTAGCAGGCGTGCGGAGGGATCGGTGTCTTGATGCTCTCATTTCCCTCGTGGGTCGTATGTGGAGCAACTTTGCATGTGCTTGTTTGCCATCTGTGCATCCTGTTCAGTGAGGTGCCCATTAAGGTCTCGGGACCATTTTTTAAATTTTTTTATTTTTAAAGATTTTATTTATTTATTCATGAGAGACAGACAGAGACACAGAGAGAGAGGCAGAGACACGGGCAGAGGGAGAAGCAGGCTCCGTGCAGGGAGCCCGAAGTGGGACTCCATCCTGGGGTCTCCAGGATCACACCCTGGGCTGAAGGCGGCGATAACCGCTGAGCCACCCGGGCTGCCCGCCTTTGCTTCTTTGTCAAAGATCAGTTGGCCACACGTATGTGGCTTCTTTCTTTCTTTTCTAGGTTTTATTTATTTATTTAACAGAGCAAGAGAGCATAGAAGGGGGAGCTGCAGCGGAGGGAGAGGGAGAAGGAGGCTCCCCAAGGAGCTGGGAGGCCGACCCGGAGCTCGACCCCAGGACCCTGAGATCACAACCTGCGTCAAAGGCGGGTGCTTCCCTGACAGAGCCTCCCAGGTGCCCGTGTGGGGTTGACTTCTCTATTCTGTTCCCTTGATCTGTCTACTTTCATCTGTATGTGGTGTTGATCGCTGTCTCTCCCCAGCCAGCCTTGAAGCCGGGCAGCGCCCTCCAACTTTGTTCTTCTCCTTCAATATCGTGTTGGCTTTTCTGGGTCTTTTTGGTCTCTTCACATAAACTTTCAAATCAATTTGTTGACATCCACAAAATCACCTGCTGCAATCGTGGTTGGGATTGCACGGACTCTACACATCAAGTTGGGAAGAGCAGGAATCCTGGTAATACAGGGTCTTCCTGTTCATGAACACAGGACATTTCTCCATTTATTTAACTTTTCTTCGAGGTCGTTCATGAGTTTTTGCAGTTTTCCTCATATAGATCTTTGGTGTATTTTGTTATTTTATACATAAGCTTTTTTTTTTTTTTTTTGGTTAATGTAAATGGTATTGTGTTTTGAATCTCAAGTTCTGGGGCACCTGAGTGGCTCAGGTGGTGAAGTGTTTGCCTTCCTTTCGGGCCATGATCCTGGACCCTGGGGTTGAGCCCTGCATCTGGCTCCCTGCAGGGAGCCTGCTTCTTCCCCTGTTTGTACTCTCTCTCTCAAAAAAATAAATAAAATACTTAAATAAAGTATAAAGTAATAAAATACACACAGGCAGAGGGAGGAGCAGGCTCCCTGCGGGGAGCCCGATGTGGGACTCGATCCCAAGACCCCTGGGGTCACGCCCTGAGCCAAAGGGAGATGCTCAACCTCTGAACCTCCCAGGTGCCCCTAAATTTCAAGTTCTAATTATTCATTGCTGATCTATAGGAAAGCAAGTGACTTTGGTGTATTAACTTTATATCCTGCAACTTTGCTGCAATTGCTTATTAGTTCCAGGATGGTTTGTTGTTATTTCGCTGATTCTTTTGGATTTCTTACATAGCTGATCATCTGCAAACAAAGCCCTTTATGCGTGCATCCCTTTAATTTCCCATATGTCTAACTTATTTCCTTTTCTTGTCTTATTGCATTAGCTAATGTGGTTGACTCTTGAACAGCATGTGTTTGAATGGTGCAGGTCCACCTATTTGTGGATTTTTTTTTTTTGATACAGTGCAGTACCCTAAGTGTAGTTTCTCTTCCTTGTGATTCTCTTAACATTTTCTTTTTTCCAGCTTATTTTTAAAAAAGTACATAATTCATATAAAATGTGTCAAAAAATAAAAAAATAAACAATAATAACAAAATATGTGTCAACTGACAGTTTTGTGTTATTGGTGAGGCTTCCCATCACCAGTAGGCTCTTAGCAGCCAGGTTTTGGGGGCAAAAGTTATATAGGGATTTTTGACTATGCAGGGGGTTGCTGCCCTAACCCCTCTGTATTGTTCAAGGGTCAACTGTACTTCCAGTATGACATTGAGGAGTGGTGACAGGCGTTAATCACTAATTAGAAAAAAACAATTTCAAGTGCCACCTCTGACCGTAGCCACTGTACAGCCTGCAGGTGTTCTCTGGGACATCTGCTTCTCAGGCTTGCTTTTTCTGAGCACTGTTTACAACTGCGGGCTTGCTCAAACTTACTGTTCTCTTTCAGGGTTTAATTATCTTCTTTTTCTTTTTTGGGGGAGAGGGCTTAATTATTTTCTACAACAGCTGCCACCAGCTAACATACTAGACATTTTCTGTGTTGTGTCTATTGTCTGCTCCCCTCACCCTTCGCCGGAAGGTAAAGTTCCAAGAGGGCCAATTCTTGTCTCTCGTGTTCACTTCTTTTCCCTTCATGCTTAACTGCTCAACATGTACTGTGTGCTCAATAAATAATTATTAAAATGGGTTAATAAATTATGGCATATGTATAATTCAGATTACATGGGGTTTCGCTTGAAATCTCCTCCTGCTTCCTGACATAATTTCTCTGAGGTGTTTGCTTCACCTGCCTGTTGTTGATGTTTCTCTTCTCTCCTCCTCTCCCTTTTGGAGAATGTATTTCTGCATCCAGCACTAGTTTTCTTGTTATGAAAAAGAGAAAATGCCATCTGAGCTCACACTGGGGGAGAGGAGGGCAGCATGAACGAAGGGCCCTGGTAGCTTCCGAGCAGAGATGAGGCGGGTGAGCTGCTACCCCTGCCCTGTAGGCACTTGTGCTCTCTGGACCAGCAGCACCTGTTGTGAAGCTGGTCACAGGTGACTTAGTGTCCACAAGCATCTGCTGGCCACTCTGCTCAGCGGTGGCAGGGCTGAATGTCCCTTCCAGCAAGGTCATTTCTAGAATCTTCTCAGGGCCAGAGGGTGGTGTCCATCTGGTTCTTCTCTCCCTGGGATGGTTCCTGCTGCCCCGTGTTCATGGCGAGGTACAACCTGAGATGACACCTTGGGTCAACCTCACGAGGACTGTTTGGGCTGCTGGGTTGGACGGCCTTCCCACTGAATGTGAACGAGGAAGAATCACGGCCCCAAAGGCATCCAGGCCCCAATCCCTGAAACCTGTGACCGACACCTTACGTGGCAAGAAGAACTCTGCAGATGTGGTTACATAAAGAATACTGATCGAGATGAGAGATTATCCTGGTGAATGCGTAGTCATAGGTGTCCTCACGGGACAGAGTTAGGAGGGTCGAGGAAAGATGCAACAATGGAAGCAGAGGGGAGACGCCGGGAGCTCCGGAGTGGCTGTTGTGAAAACAGCAAGCTGCTGGCTTGAGGGCAGAGGAAGAAGCCCTGAGCCCAGAACCCAAGCAGCCTCTCAGTGTGCCGACGGTGAAGCCGGTTTGATCTTAAAGCCTCCAGGAGCTCGAGCCTGTAGAGACCTTGGCTTTAGGACCTCAGACCCCCAGAACTATGAGATGTTCTCCGCTGTCTGTGCCGGCCACAGAGATCTCCCACAGGCAGAGCACCAGCCTCCCTCCTGGGGCTGGGACCCAGCTTCCGACCGCTGACACCCCCAGGAGGAGCCAGGCCTCGAGAGCATCTTCATCTGTCAGTACTCACCCGGAGCGCCCAGAGCCTGAACTCCCACTTACGTGAACAGAAGTCAGATCAGCTCCCAGCTCCCCTCCCCCCATCACAGTGTCAACCAGCTTGAGGGGGGTTTTCTGCTTCTGGCAGCTCAGCTAAGTGCTGCCCCCAGCGTGGTCCTAGGGCCCTGCCCGTTCACCTTCCCCTCCTGGGACGACGGGGTCGGGACTGACACCCAAGTTCTGTTTTCAAAAGGGAAGGCAGTGCGATGGCCAATTGCTCCTTCCCGGCAGGTGCCAAGGCAGTGCCCCTGCCCAAGGCTGCGTGCCTCCACCGCACCGGGGGTGGGGGGGTGGGAAGGAGGTCAGCCCACCTCCGGAGCCGAGGCTCCCGAGCGTGGCAAGGGGCACAGGGGGCGGTGTGGCGGCTGCAGCCATGAGCAGGCCCTCGGGGCAGGGGCTCCGGGTACCCAAGGCCGGCGGGCTCCCTGCTGTCGCCGGGCACCGTTTCTGCCCTCCCGACACAACCAGGCAGAGGACAAGTCAGAACTAAAAAAAATATTTCATTTCATTCTGAATAAAAAACGGAACAGACATAACTCTTGGAAATCCTGAAAACAATGTCGTCGCTACGGCAAAATTTCACAGAAATCATCGCACAGGGTGTGGAGACCGGTGCGCCCCACGCAGCTGTGAAGGCTGCCTTGCGGCGAGGGGCGCGGGGTGGCCGCGAGGGCCAGGCACGGTGGTGGCGGTGCCCTGCGAGGCGCCCCGTGTCACCCGGGACCAGGCCCGGGGCCTGGCCCCCAGCCGCCACCTCAGGGCGCAGCCGGGCGGGCGGCCTGGTCACGGGCTCCCCCCGCGGGAGCCCTTCCGGCTGCGCGTGCCCCACATGCCCCGCTTGGAGTGGTAGTGGTGGTAGAAATTCCTCAGTCGGAGCCGTTCCACCTCCAGCCCTGCCTGCAGGACCCTGGGCAGAAAGGGGTGTCAGGAGCCAGGGCGGGGTGGCAGCGCTGCCCCAGAGCCTGTAGGATCTGGGGGGTCAGGGCTCCCACTGCTTTGGGACCTGGTGGCAATGGGGGCCCAGGGGCACCACGGGGGCGGCGCGGTCTGGGGACAGAGTCTGTAGGGCCCTGGAAGTAAGAAGGGGCTTGGGGACTTGGGGTGGAGTCAAAGGGTCTCTCCTCGGGCAGAGACCAAGCAGGAGGACACAGTCCCCGCAGCCGGGAGGATCCCCTGGGCTTCACCCTCCCCACTCAAGGGAAGCTATGGAAGCGTCCTTGGTCTCCCTGAGGGCTGGGGAGGCGCTCACCTGTCCAGGAGCTCCCAGTCCTCGCCCCCCCACTGGTCGCGGAACTCCTCGGTGTTCATGCCTCCGACCCGGTCAAAGTCTGACTTGTAGATCCCGAAGAGGCCGAAGCCATTCACCTCCCAGTAACCTGGGCAGGAAGGTGCCCCTCAGACCCCTGGCCCCGCGAGCCTTCCTCCCCAGCTGCAGGAGTGGGTCTGGGACGGGGTCCCACGTTGGAGCGGCTCCCGGGGGGGCACCCATTTGCGGAGCTCGTGACTAGCGTGCTGGAGAAGGCTCCTGGGGGTCAGGCATGACCCTGGAGGTTCTGGGGGGACCTGGGCACCAGGAGGGGCACCGACAGGCCCAGGCCTGCCTCCGGGGCCTTGATTTTACCCTGGCGCAGGCGGCAGCTCTAGCGCTCTGGGGCCGCCCAAGGCATTACCGTGCGGGTCCCCCGGCGAGCTTCCACAGCCCAGGCGCATGACCACGGGCGCGAAGGCCAGCTTGCCCTCCACACAGTGCTTGCGGATGCTGTCCAGGATGTTGGGCGGGAAGTGGATGTGCAGGTCGCACAGAAAGACGATGCTGCTGGCGTCCTGGAGGTGGAGATCACGGAGATCATGGAGGTCCCGGCACCGTCCCCCTAGGCCCAGCCCTCCCTCGGCTTCCTGCCCTCGCTCCCTCCCACGCACCTCCACGGCGTCCACGCCAGCTTGCAAGCCCGCGGAGCGCTCGAAGTTTCCGGTTCGCCTTAGGTACTGGTACCTGGGGGGGTTGAAGGGGCGAGGAAGAGCGGGCGGGAAGTCACAGGCGCAGCCCCGGCGTGCAGGGGGAACCCCGCGGCCCCCAGGAGGCGGGGGTGCGGGCGCGGTTACCGGGGCAGGTGGGCAGCGCGCAGGGCCCGCTCCACATCCATGTCCTCGCTCTCGAAGTCCACCAGGATGACGCTGAAGTGCGAGTCCCCGGTGCGGGCGTGCAGCGTGGCCATGTCCGCCAGGAACTGTGCCACCCAGCGCGCCTGGTTCTTCACTGGGGGAGACGGGCCTGAGTCCATCCCAAGCGGCCTCTGCTCACCAGAGCTACCCCGTCCTGGAGGCGGCCGCCCCCCCCCCCCCCCCCCCCCCCCCCGCACCTGGGCTCCCTCACCAGCACCCACCCCCGCACCTGGGCTCCCTCACCAGGCCCACCCCCCCACCCCTGGGCTCCCTCACCAGCCCCCCCTCCCGTCACCCACTTGGGCTCCCTCACCAGGACCCCCGCCCCCCGCCCCTGGGCTCCCTCACCAGCCCCCCCCCCCCCCCCCCCCCCCCCCCCCCCCCCCGCACCTGGCACGATGAAGTGCACCGTCACATCCTGGCGCCAGGCCAGGTGCAGCGGCCGGCAGAGCTCGGGGCGGCCATCGGGGCGCGTGGAGGCGACGGGGGCAGGCTCAGGGCTCGGCGCGTCGGGCTCCGCGTCGGACTCGGCGTCTGCGTCCCCGTCCCCAGCGTGCGCCCTGGGCAGCCGCAGGAACACGTACTCCGACAGGCGCCAGCGGCCGCCCCCGCGCTCCTGCAGCTCCAGCTCCAGCAGGAAGCGGCTGCCGCGGGCCGAGTCTCGGCGCTTCTCCACGTTCACGATGCGCAGGAGCGCGAAGCGCCTGGTAAGCCGAGCGGCCTGGGTCAGCGCCCTTGGCCTGGGCACGGGCGGTCCCCCCTCTGCTCGGTGACCCCCCCCCCCAGAGGGCCAGGCTTCCCGGGAGCTGGAGAAGGCAGGCCACGCGGAGCGCCTCCGTCCTGCGGGGGGCAGCCCCGTCCGCCCTCCCCGCCACCGGGCCTCCCCAGTGGATGCGCTCCTCTAGAACGCGCTCAGGGGACTTCAGGGCCCCCAGCGGCCGCAGGACGAGGTCGAGGTCTTCAGGTGGCCTCGGAGGGCCGCAAGCAGATCCTAAGTTGCCCTCCACGTGCCCTTATGTGGGCTGAGCCCCCTTCCTGGCGCCCGCCTCTGCGCGGAGCCTCCAACCGGCTTCCGGCGCTCGCCTGCCGCTCGGAGGCCCTGAGGACGTGCCTGGGCCTGCCCCTGCCCCTGCCCCGCTGAGTGTCCTTTGTCCCCTGCCCTGTCTTCAAGCAGAGGCTGGTCATCCCGGGAAAACGGGCTCCTGCCCTGCTGCTCCCTCCCGCCTGTCCTCCCTGCGCGGGCAGCGCCCCTCACCGTGGCGCCTACCTGTGTGACCCCCGAGGGGTGCCCACCCCTCCTGTCCACCCTGCCCTCCCCGCGAGTTCTCCCCAGCATCATGGACGTTCTGCTGCAGACGCCCTGGGTCTACCCACATCCTTGGTCCTGGGGCCACCCATCTGCCGCTCTCGGGAAGCTGAGGGCCCCCCAGAAGCCCACCCCCGCCCGCCATGCCGTCCGTCCCATCACAGCCTGTCACTCGTGGCTCCTCTGGGCTTCCCATCCTGTTTACTCCTCTCCAAGGAGGGGAGACGCCGTTCTCCAACCCAAACAAGTCGAACCCCTGTCCTGCCCAGAACCTTGTACTGCAAGCAAGAAAGAGGGGTGCTAGGCAGGTTGCTCGAGGCCCACAGCGGGCACCCTGCCTTTGCGTGCCGTGGCTAGCTGGGCAGATCCTGCTCCTCCTTCAGGGCTCACACGGCTCAGAACTTTCCAGGCTCTCCTGGGGGCCCAGACGGGGCCTCCCACTCTCCACAGCACTACCTATGAGGGAGTGGGGGTGGGAGTGGAGACAGGCCTGGAATCTCCCGGCCTGGGGGAGACCAGAGGCAGCAACAGGCAGGAGCGCTGGGTCCTTCCCTGGAGTCTTCCCGCTTGGAAGACCCAGTGGCATGGTGCCAGGAGAGGAGGGAGCCGGGGACTCTGGGCTTGACCTTTGGCTGTGTCTGTCCCTTGAGGACAGACCCGGCTGGCTCAGATTCGTTCTTGGGTTCAGGCCCAAGGTGAGGGTGGGGTCTGGAGGTGCAGGACAGGGGAGCCGGTCCCGGGTGTGTGTGGGGGTCAGGCTTCTAACAGTGGACAGGGAACTTGCACCATAAGCAGCCCCAGAGGAGACAGGCATATAAGACTCTCCCCCAGGGAGCGTGTTCGCCACTCCCGGAGCCCATCACCCCCGGTTTGCAGGCTTCCAGAGACCAGGGCCTGCCCTCCCCTGTGCCCCCTCTCTGCATACCCACAAGGGCCTCCCCTCCCCTGCACCCCCTCGCCCCCTCCCCCTCACCCGCCGTGGCGCGCGTTCAGCCGCTCCATGTACTGAGCCACCACGTCCACGGCCTCGGCCTCGGGCAGCTGCAGGTTCCCCGACACGTTGCAGCGCAGGTCGTTCCAGTCGGAGCGCAGCAGCTCGAAGTCCACGGCGCCCACGCTGAACGTGCGCTGCCAGTCAATGGCGTCCTCGCGCCAGCGGCCCCGCGGGGGCCCCGCCGCCTCGTCGCTGTCCTCCGCGCCCGGGGCCCTGTCCTCGTCCGCCTCCTCCTCCTCCTCCTGCTCGTCCTCCCCAGGCGGCTGCGGCCCGGACACCTGGGACAAGCTCAGGAAGGAAGTCACGGGCTGTGCTTCCGACGACGAGTTCAAGCCCGCGGTGGCCGCGGCGAGGGCGGGCACGCGCGCCTGGGCCTCCCGGCTGCCCTGCGTGGCCTGAGCCCGGGCAGGGGTCCGCGGCTGCACGGCCTGGGGGCGGCCGGTCCTGTGGCCTGGAGGCCGGGGCAGCCGGGGGGGCGCCCGCAGCTGCATGCGGGGGAGCGGCCGGGGGCGGAGGAAGACGCCGGGGAAGGGCGGCCGCGGGGGGCTGCGCGGGCCCAGGGGCGCCAGGGCCCGAGGGGGCGCGCGCGGCCCGGGGCGCACGCGGGTCACGTACACCTTGGGCGGCGCGGGCGCGGCTCGGGGGCGCGGGGCGCGGCCCAGCAGGAGGGGCGGGGGGCGCGCGGCCCAGCTCAGCGCCCGGGAGCGCCTGGGGCTCGGCGGGGTGGGGGCCGTGGTCGAGGGGAGGCGGCCGCCGCGCGGGGGGGACGCCTCCGTGGGCTCCAGACTATCCAGCAGCTCCCCCTCGTCCTCGTCGTCCAGGAGGTCTGCGGGAGGCACGAGTGAGCCGCCGGCCCCGGGGGGGGGGGGGGGGGGGGGTAGGCCGCAGGCTGGGGGCACCGGGGCGCCTGCCTCACCATCGGGGTTGAGAAAGAGGAAGGCCCGGCGCTGCACGTCGTCCTCCTCGTCCTCCTCGCCCTCCTCCTTGTCCATCTTCATGTACTTATAGAACCCGAACCTGCGGGGGGGCGGGGCATCAGCGCGGACCCCGCCCCCCGCCCCGCCAGTGCGCCCCCCACCCTCCCCACCCACCTCTCCAGGTACAGCGGCGACTCCCGGTAGAAGCATTTGTTTTCAGTCTCCATGTGAGTGAGGCGCGTGTGGTCGTTGGGGTAGACGAAGGACAGGTACACCTGCGGGCGGGGCGCAGGGCTCAGGGGACCCCGGGAGGCGGCCTGGGTCCCGGGGGGCTCGCGGGCACTTACAAACTGCAGGCCCTGGTATCTCGCAATGGGAAAGTCCTTGACCACATAGGTGGGGGCGTAGGCGCAGGGCTCCAGCACATTCTCCAGGCTGGAAGGCTCCACCCGGGGTGCTGTGGGGGCGTGGCCACAGCGTGAGTGGCAGGCAGCGCCCTGCCCCACCTCCCAAGCCCCGCCCCCGCGGCTGGGGGGTCCCGGCTCACTGAGGAAGAAGGTGTCTCGGGGGTCTGGGCGCAGCATGTCAGCTCTGGGCTCCTCCTGCGGCAGGTGCCCCCCCACGTGGCTAGCTGGAGACTGGGGCACGTGTGCCACATGGTCCATCTTCAGGGATGATTCATCTGGGGGCACAGAGAGGCACGGGGGACCCCAGGAGTGCCCAGAGACCACTCCTCAGCTCTCCGCACCCGCATCCGCATCCAGAGCCCCCCTCCCCACCGAGGCACTGGGCCCCTCACCTGTGTACAGGGAGATGTGAGCAGAGCCGATGACCTCAAACTTCAGGCCTGGCAAGAAGGCTCGCCACTGGGGGAGGGAGAGAGCAGTCAGGACCAAGGTGTGGGGTGAGGACAGGAACAGCTTCAAAGGAACAGGTCTTCTCTGATGTGGGCATGGGACCTAGTCGGGACAGCCCCTTCAAGGGTGCAGGGAATCTGGAGGGTGGATGGGAGGCAGGTAAGGACCCCCTCCCCTTGCTCCCTCCAGGCCCCTCCTGACGTCCTGGGCACCCCCCTGCGGCCTGCTTCCCCAGTCCTGGGCACCCCCCTGCGGCCTGCTTCCCCATTCTGCAGCCGCGGCTCTCCTGGAGGTCACTGCGGACCCTCCCAGGGCTCGCATACCCCCCCCTCACGAGACCAGGGTCCCCCTCTGTCTCCCAGTCTCCTCCGCAGGCTCTGTCCCTCTGCCCTCCTCCCAGGCTGGACTTCCCAGGAGCTGTTCCAGGGCCTCTTCCCTTCCCAGCTCGTCCTCAGCTTCCACGAGGTCACCCCACTCCGTGCCAGCTGGGCTGGGGTGATGCCTGTCACATATGCTGGACACAGGCGACCTCCCACGGGCTGCGCTGAGCACCCCCATCCCACTCTAGTCATCACCCCATGCGCAGCCCGGTCGGGCCCTCTGTCCTGTGCACCCCTGCCCCCCCTCCTTTCCCACCTCCCTGGTTCAGGGACTGCACAAGACATCCCTCCCCCAGGCTCCAGGGCTGAAGGGGTTTTCCTGGAATGTAAACCCAATAACCACCGTCCTCAGGACAAAGCCAGAGCTGTCCCCACCCCCTACCCCCTGGAGTTCTGGAGGAATGCTGGGTGTTGCCATCCTCTGCCTTCCTGAGATCTGGAATTCACCCCATGCAGCCCGTCCCAAATTCTCTCCTGAAGAGGACATCCCCCCATGAACGTGTCATCTCTCAAGACTACTCAAGCCCCACTTCCTCCACGAAGCCTCTCCAAGCAGGCGGGGGCCGTCCCTGGGGGTCTGCTTTGCCAACTGGACGGGAACACGGTGGTGGGGGGGCGGGAGGGTCCGCACCACTGCCCTTCGGGGACTGCTAGGAGCAGGGAGGGCAGGGGCAGGGAGGCGATGCTCTAGGAGGCCACGGAGGGCAAGTCACACTCACGCCCACTTCCACATGGTCCGAGCCTCGGTCGTCCTGTTTGTGCAGCAGCTCGAAGTAGTACCTCCGGGAGGCCATGAGCCTGGGGACATGAGGAGTCAGGGGGACATGTGGCCACCGTGCCCCAAGAACAGGGAGCCCAGAGATGGGGCGCTCCGGGATGGCCCCCAGCGCTGTCTGGCCAGGACAGGATGAGGGCAGTGGTTTCAGGTGTGCTGTGTGTGCTAACGTGTGCTCACTCATGCGCACGCCCCGCCCAGGCACTCACCGCTTGGGTTTGGACACCTGGGAGCTGAACTTGGTGAATTCTCCAGGTGCCGTCCACTCTGAGCCAGTCTGGGGAGCGATACAGAGGGGGTGGGGGGTGGGGGTTCACCCTCTCCTTGGGGGCACCAGCCTCATCCAGTCCCCGTCCCTCAGAAGCTGGAGGTGACGGAGGCGGCAGGAGGCCCGCTGAAGACAGACGGGCGTGTGGGTGCAGGGCCGGGGCGGGCGCGCTGTGGGGTCCAGGGTACCTTGCCCACGTAGGCCACCAGCTGGGCGCCCGCCGGGCTCTCGTCTGGGCTCAGCCAGAACTCAGAGTTGTCATCTGAAGCCACAGAGAACTGGACGTCTCCTAAGCCACAGGACAAGGACTCAGGGGGGCGTGCGGCCCTTCTGACTCCCTCCCCGGCACACCCCCACCCTCGCACCATCTCTCGCCGGGTGGATGAAGCCGAAAATCCGTAGTCCGTAGTTCTTCCACTTGGGGGACACGGCCAACTTCTTGACGGTGGTGCGGGTCTAGGGGCAGGGGCCTGTGACGTCAAAGCACCCGCACGCCCTCCGCACCCCGCATGCCCTCCCCACAAGGGGGCGCGCCCTGCCCCCAGCACTCACGTGGGGGAAGAGCGGGAAGTGCAGGTTCCTCCTCAGATGGCCCACGGCGCCTCCACACCAGTCCTCAAAGACGTGCAGGTTCGCCTGCCCCTTGTACTGAGGGGCGGGAGGGGGCCTTACCTTGGGCAAAGTCCCCCCCAGCGTGCCCCCGCAGCCCCGCAAGCCAAGCAGCGCTCACCTCTTCCCACCACGGGGGCACCTGACGAGTGAGGTTCACGGGGGGCGGCTTTCTGGCCCCCGCAGGGAACGGCAGGTTTGGGTCCCGGCCTTCAGGCTCCAGGAGAGAAAAGGCACCGGGGTCAACGGGGTCAACGCTGAGACACGGAGGGCAGGGAGGGGTCACACAAGCACACACAGCCCGACACAAACCGCACAAGGACTGCCCTGCACGCCACCAGCTGGAAAGCCCCAAGTCCACCGTCCCCCAGGTGACACGTCCCGACGGCCCTGTCACGCCTGCCAGCCGCACCCTGGGCCAGCCCGCGAGGCACCACCTGCGTCCGCACGGATGGAACTCGGGCCAGGCCACGCGGGTGCCAGCCAGCCGCACCCCTGCATCCACACACCGGCCCCTGCGTGGCCTCGGGGCCTGGGCACGGCGCAGCATGTTCTTGCCCGCGGCCCCGCTCACCACCTGCTCCTCCTCTCGGCTTTCGCTGGAGTCCTCCGCCCTGTGCGTGGACAGCGCAGCGCGGACGCCCCTGCCCTCGGTCACTCCGCTCAGCTTCTCACCGTCTGTGGGCAGCACGTGGGGCATCATGGGGCACAGCCCCCGCTGCCGGGGTCCGCCGGGGGCACTGGCGCCTCCCGCTGCGGCCCCTCCGCGTCAGCTGCTCCCGGTACCCACCGCCCCGTTGCTGTGCAGTTGCTCCCTGCCGGGCCCCCTCCACACCTCTGCGGGCAGGCAGCCCCCGTCAAGCCCACGCCAGGTCCACAGGTCCACACTCACCTGGCCGCCCCACCGGGCTGTGTCCCCAGCAAGGCCCCCAGCTCTACCGCGCTGCACCCTCAGCTCTTGTCCCTCATGGGGTTTTGTGCTCCCCTGCCCCCCCCCCCCACCGTGTGCCAAGGGTCAGTGCCGGGCCTTGCTGTTGGGACAGCCGGCGCTTGTGCCATAAGGTGAGGCCGGGCCCGGCTCATGGCACAGGTGCCACGGGCCGCCCTTGAGTGGGGGTTCGGGACCAAAGGAGCCCTGACCAGTCTGGACAGAAGGGGGTTGCACACGCTGGTCTGGCTGTGGAGGCCTGGGCCATCGGGACTCTGGAGGGAGACTGTCCCCCGGGGGACCCCTTCCTAGGTCTGTCTGTGTACCCCCCACGCCCTAGCCTGCAGCAGACCACGTCCAGGCCCCCAACTCCCTCAGATTCCTGGACCTCTTGCCCGAGCTGTGGACCTGAACGTCCCGTGCTGTCCCCTGGGTGGTGGGGGTGGGTGCCACACCCCGGGACCTGAGGCTCTGAAGGGAGGCTTTACTGTACCCCACCTCTGCCTCTCCTGGTGTTCCCACCCAGGGCTCCCCCATCCAGGAGCCCAGCCTCTGCTCCAGGGCAAGCCTGGTTTCAACCCCCCTGGCCTTCCTTCGAGCCAGCCCCGGGAGCTGAATTCCTGTGTGGACACATGGCCTGAGCCCCCTCTCCGGGACAGGGCAGCTGCCCTTGGTCTCTGGCCTGTGGGTGCCCGTGGTGCCTGCCCACCTGCTCTTCCTGGGTTCCTCCCTCGCCGCCCTCTGTCCAGCTGGGAGATGAGCCCCTAAGAGGCTCAGGGCCAAATCCCCACAGCCTGGCCCCGATGCTCCCTGCCCACCAAGCTCAGTCCATGGGTATTAGGGGCCTTCGGCAGTGCGGTCCCAGCCCAGGCTGCCGCCACCGTCCTGCAGGGACACAGGGCCACCTGCCACACAGGCGCCCTGCGGGACACCAGGGAAGTAGCCCCCCTGCCCCTCTCCGACGCTGCCTCCCAGTTGTCAGTGAACATAGCACTGACCCCAACACTTGAAAAGGCCCCGGGCACGTCTAGCTGCTCGGCTTCTCACAAGCCCTGCCCCCGGGGGAGCCCAAGGCTGGCCCGAGGTGGGGCTGGCCAGAGCCGAGACCCGAGGGCGCCGGCTGTTCCTGGAAGGTGCCACGTGGGAGTCTGACCTTCCAGGACCCGGAGCGGCTCCTGCTCACCCAGGAGCAGCAAGGGCAGTCTGGCCAGTGTCCCAGCCTCTCTGCTGGGGGAGCTGAGGGCAGACAGGGACTCAGAAATGGGGTTCCCACACCCCCACCCCCTCCCGGTTGCTGAGCTAGACTCCCCAGCTGCTCAGGAAGTCAAGTTGGGGAGGACTGTGGTCGCTTGAGAAGCCACAGAGGTGGCTGGGGAAGGGAGGCCGGTCTTGTTCTGTGTCACTGGGTCACGCTCTGGGGTCTTGCCTTGTTTGCTGATAGCTGGGGGAGGGGGGCCTCTTTTAGGGACTCAGCCTCTCAAGAGTGTGGTGGCTGTGAGGTGTGTAGACTCAGGGGGTTGGGACAAGCTCCAAGCTCTGGGCCTGGAAGATCTGGGGGGCCCGATGTCTAGGCACAGGAGAGGTGGCCGTGGCTTCGGCAGCTGGGAGGCAGGAGTGGGAACAGGAAGGCTTGGACTCCTGGGTGGAGAGCGCCCTGCTGCTGTGAGCCACGGTCATGGGCCTGAGTCTTTAGGAAGCAAGACTCTGTCTCCCTGCCTCCCATCACAAGGACACACAGCACCCTGCCTCCTTAAGGGTCGGGGCAGTCTGCCCCGGGATGTGTGTGGGGGGTCACGCCTGCCCCGAGGTCCTTCCCTCTCCTGTCCCCCCCACCCCGCCCAGGTTCCAGGCTCTCTGCTTCTCCTCTCCCCACCGGCTTTTCAGTCCCGTTCCTCCAGGTGTGTCACCACCTTCAAGAGGCCATCGCATCCCTGGAGGCATCCCCTGAACTGCAGGAGCCCAGGAGCCCGACCCTCCCCTGCTGTCTCTCCCAACACTCCCCAGGGCCTGACTTGTTTTGTGGGTTCACTGTCCCCACTGGAGTGTGAGCTGGAGGAGCCTGGGAAAGTTCACTCCAGGCAGTTGAGGGGTCCCCAGGCTGGATCCCCCTTTCCCTGCTTCCCCTCCGCACAAAAGCATCTCAGGCCCCTGTGAGAGGTTTGCCTGGGGCATCCCGGCCAGGACGGCCCTACAGCGCCAGTCAGCTCCCTCCAAGCCCCTCCCCACCCACCCGGCCCTCTCCCGGGCAGATGGGTAGACTGAGGCTCCGCTAAGGGGGCGAGGGGCGGACCTGCCAGGCCTTCTCGAAAATCCCAGCCTGCGGGGCCTGGGGGCGGGGCCTCCCAGAGCCCTCGGGAAACCCCGTCGCTCCTGGCTCCGGGTCGGATGCCCGAGTCTGCCTAGGTGGGGGGACGCTCCCCGGGAGGGTCGCGCGCGTCACTGCTGACGTCACTGGGCTCCTGGCCCGGCCGAGCCGCGCCCCCCGCCCCCCCCGGCGCCCCCTCCCTACCTCGCCCGTAGCCCAGCCGCTGGCGCAGCGCGCGGCCCTGGCGCACCAGGCTCAGGTGCACGTACGTGAGCCACGCGGCGCAGGTGAGCAGCAGCAGCAGCAGCAGCAGCTTGATCTGCTTGCGGACCTTCTTCACCGGGAACCACGGCATCGCGCCGTCCCCGCCCCGCCTCGGGCGTGCTCAGCGGCGCCGCTGCGGCCCCCGGTTCCCGCGCGCCCCGCGCCGCGGCTCCCGGCCCCGCATGGCCCTTTGTCCGCCGCCCGCGGCCACTCGGCGCGGCCGCGACCCCGGGCTGCCCTCGGCCGCGGGCCCGGGGTGGGCGGCGGAGCGGCTCCGGCGGTGCCCCCGCCCGGCCCCGCCCGGCCGCTTGGCTCCACGCTCCTGGGGGCCGCGGCGGGACCGAGCAGCATCCACGCTGCGGTGCTACCCACCGTGAAACGGGCCCGGCCGCCGCGCGGCGCCAGCCAACCGGGGCCCGGGCAGCCCGCGGGGAGCCAATCCGCGGCGCGGGGGGCGGGGCCGCCGGGGTAGGGTGTGCCCGCCGCTCGTCTCCACGCAACGCGCGCGCATCCACCTGGGCGCGCGGCGCGGGGGCGCGGGGGGCGCGGGGGCGCGGGGACCTGGGGGTCCGGGGGCGCGGGGGTGCAGGGGGGCGGGGGCGCGGGGGTCTGGGGGTCCTGGGGCGCAGGGGTCTGGGGGCGCGGGGGCGCGGGGACCCGGGGGCACAGGGTCCGGGGGCGCAGGGGGTCGGGGGCGCGGGGGCGTAGGGGTCGGGGGTGCGCGGGGGGTCCGGGGGCGCAGGGGAGCGCAGGGGAGCGCAGGGGGGCGGGGCCCCGGGGGGCGCGGGGGCGCGGGGACTCGAGGGTGCAGGGGCGCGGGAGTCCGGGGGCGCGGGGACCCGGGGACCCAGGGGCGGAGGCCAGGGGTGCAGGGGGTCGGGCGTGGGGACGGGAGGGGCAGAGGACCGGACCTGGTGGCTGGCCGTGGGTGCAGAGTCCCCCCAGGGGCACGCGGGGGAAGTGGAGCTGCAGAGGCCTGGGGGAGCGGGCATGTGGGGATGGAAGCACTGGTTATGGGGTGGGGACACAGGGAGCAGAGGACTCCAGAGAGGAAGCAGGGGACACCAGGGCCTCAGGGGATGGGGGGAAAGCTGGCCGAAGGCTGCAGCCTGGTCTTGGAGTCGAAGCAAGGCTCTGGAAAATAGAGCAACCCCGAAGGACTGGGGCTCAAAGGGCTGGAAAGGGGAAGGGAGTTTTGGGGAGACACAGGTGGTAGGTGATGGTGGTGGGTGAGTGGGCAGGAGAGGTGGGGGGCTTGCGAGGGAGTGAGAAATGGGAGGCTCTCAGAAGCACATGGCTTCATCCTGGGGGGCCAGGCCTTTCCTGGCCCAGGTGGATGGGCAGCAGAGGGCAAGGGGGTGGCCTCCAGTGACAGCGGAGTCGAGGTGGAGAGCAGCTGTGCAGGTGGCCGGGCAGGACGCAAGGGGGGTGCACAGCAAATCTCTTCCACTTCCACTTGGGACGTGAGGGCTGGGCTCTGGGGTGCGGCTGCCGCAGGGCTGGGGGTGGGAGGCCCTGTGGGTGGATGATGGGCTTTGCCCCTTCCTCCCTCTGTCCCCACCAGCCGCCAGCCTCAACCTTCTCCCTTTATTGCTTCCTCTGTGTGTCCCAGCTTCACGTCACTGCGAACCACAGCAGCCCAGCGTGAGTGCTGTGAGGCAGCTGCTGGTGTCCGTGGATTCTGTGGGTCAGGGTGTTAGGGCCCCACAGCCTGTCCCTGCTTTATGATGTGGTCGGCCTCAGGGGGAAGGAATAGATGCCGCCGTGACCCTGCCGTGACCCTGCCGGCAGAGCCGGGGCGGCTGCATTCTTGTGAGGTGCTCAAACCGCAGGTCACCCAGGGCGCCCGCATGCGGCCTCTGGAGCCCCGAGGGCAAAGCGCCTGTTGGGTCCCCGCCCGCCGGTTATGCCACAGGCTGTCACGCGCCACCCAGGTTTCGGAGGAGGGATGTGGACCCCACTGCGTCCTGGACACATTGTGCAGGAGGTTGCAGTCTGGCTGTGACATGCTGCACTGTTCTTGTGTCCTTCCCTGTTAGCTGCAGGACCTAGAATCAAGCAGACCACATCCCACCGTCCCGGCATCCTGTCCCCGATGCTGTGGATGATGCTGCCCTTCAAACCTCGTCACCCCCCGCCCTGTTCCTGTCCTGCCCTCTTCCAGTCCACTTTTCAGATTTATCTGCACACATTAAACAGACCAAATCGCCCATGTTGTGAACATCAGCATCAGTGAGCTACGTTTCTCGGCTCTTCTCCAAACCGCGTGTGTCCATGCCCACTGGCAGGCGAGCGGCCTTCGGGAGGCAGCAGGGCCGCGGCGCGGGTGCTGTTGCTCGCATGGGGCCGGCCAGGGCTGCAGGGACGGATGCATGCGGCCTGGACCATGAGGCGGCCTGGACCGACCGCAGAACCTGCTGGCGCCCGGGCTTTGCCGGCCGAGGCGCTGCAATAGCTCGGCCAGGTGAGGCAGCTTGTGTCCCAGGAAGCAAGGTGGACCGGTCACCTGTCTGCTTCTTGGTACAAGGGACTGGAGGCAGCCACTTGCTCTCCAGGAAGGAACGTCCAGGCGCTGCCAGGCTGCTGGGCCCCGACATGTTTCAGAGGCCGAAAGCCCTGCACTTGATATGGAATTTATTTTTCACTGTCTGGCACACACGTGAGGGGCAGAGGACAGTTGCTTTCTGCTCCGCGCTTCAGTCCGTGTGACGTCACCTGTGTAACGGGCCAGCGTGAGGTCCGTGGAGAGGAAAAGCCGTCCAGGTCCCCAGGGGCAGCCCTGGGTAGTGAAACCGGGGCAGGAGCAGCGGATGCTTGGAGGCCCCGCCTGGCCAGGCTCACGGTGCACTGTTGGCCTCCAATAGGAAGGGGGGAGTCGCCACCCCGCTTGTTTCCCGTTCTCCTCAGTGGCACTGATCTCTGCACTCGCCCTGCAGGTGCCTCACTGCTCTTGCTGGATGACTTTCCCCGGTAGGGGCGGTTCTGAGGTTGCAGTGGCCTTCCCCCCATAACCACCCCCATCCCAGGGGCCAGGAAACCAGCGTGGGCTTCTGCTAGCCGCCAGTTATGTATTCGGCAATGGGGTGCTAGCCAGGTAGGGTCAGGGACCCTCTGGACCCACGGTGAGATGGACGTGACCAGAGCACCATGGGTCACCTACCCTCTGGAAGCCTCTGCCCTCACTGGTGCTCACGGGGCCATTATGGGTCTCAGGAATCAACGTCGGCTCAGAGCCAGTGTCCCCGAAAAGCCTGGGATTTCTTCTTTCCCATCACAGCCCCGTGGTAAGTGGCTCCGCATCCGGGGGCTTGGGGTCTGTGCACTGGCATAAACCCGGGAGTTGGTGGGAGCCCAGGGCTTTGGATCACAGCGATTCAAGTACAACCTTTCGTGTGGACCGGATGCTGGCATCCCCTAGGTCCATGTGTTGAAGCCCTAATCCCCAGTGTGACGGCGTTTGGAGATGGGATTGGGGGAGGTGGTTAGGATCAGAGGAGGTCGTGACGGGGGAGCTTTGGCCTTAGGGGATCATGTGCTAATAGGAAGAGATGGAAGGCTCCTCGCTCTCCCTCCACGCACACGCACACGCACCTAGGAGAGGCCGTGTGTGGCGAGGTGCTGGCACCCGACAGCGTGGAGCCCGACAGCTCGCGCCAGAACCCCAGCGCCGGCACCCCGGCCGGGGACATCCAGCCTCCGGAACGGAGCAAACACCCCTGTCACCAGGTGCCGTGGCCCATGGCATTTCATTCGCTTGTACTTCCCGTGTCATGTCGAGAGCTTTTCTGCTTCTACCATCAAGGGACACTCAGCCCCAGGGTTTCCAGGATTTCTGCAGGTCAAGCATCCGGGCTGTGCGTTGGCCCCACAGTGACCGCACCCCCGGTCTCTGGGGCTTGGGGGTGCCCTTGGCCCTGCCACACCAATGTCCTCAGAAACCCCATCTCGGGCAGTGGTTCCCGAGGTGCCTCCTGGCCCACAGAGCTCCTCGGGGAAGCTCCCCTCTCTCTGCGGTGGAAAGGAGGAGGGTCCTCTGGGTCACCCCAGGGGCGCAGCTAGGAGGGAAGAGCAGATACAAACGACCACTCATGCGGCATTAAACAGAATACTTTACTTCTTTAACAATTTTAGGTTTACAGAAATAGTGAGCGGGTGTCAGCACAGAGTCCCCATAGGCTGCCAATCCCAGTTTCCCTGTTAATATCGTGCATCAGTGGGGTCCATTTCTCACAATTAATGACCCAATATTGATGCATCATTATTAACTGAAGTCCACACTCTATTCGGATTTCCTCAGTTTCCCCCTAATGTCCTCTTCCTATTCCAAGACCTCACCCAGGACCCCACATGACGTTCAGTCCTCGTGTCTCCCGAGGTCCCTCTGGGCTGTGACAGCTTCTCATGCTTTCGGGTTTTGATGACCTTGTCAGTCTGGAGGAGGCCGGGTCGGGTATGCTGTAGGAGGTTGCGGTATTGCAATGTGTCGGCGGTTTTTCTCCCCATTAGGCTGGGTTTGTGGGGTTTGGGAGGATGTGCGCAGAAGCCAAGTGCCACTTGCATCACATCGTGTCACAGGTGTGCACGTCGCCGTGACTCAGCAAGTGGTGCCGCCCTGGATGGCCTGGCTGTGCGTGCTCGTCGGGGCCTCTTGCGTGACGCTGCTCACCGCCCCCTCTTCCATCCCGTGCTCTTTGGGAGGAGGGCCCTCTGCGCAGCCCGCGCTAAAGGGCTGCTGGGCAGTGCCTCCCCCTCTGCGTAGCCACACGCTTCAGTGGGAGGTTTGTCTCTTCCCTCCCACTTAATGTGTTCCACCATTTATTGACATCAGCGTGGACTCGTGGATGCTTATTTTATACTTTGGTTTATAATGCAACACCACTTTTTTAAAAAAAGATTTTATCTATTTATTCATGAGACAGAGATAGAGGCAGAGACACAGGCAGAGGGAGAAGCAGGCTCCATGCAGGGAGCCCGACGCAGGACTCGATCCCGGGACCCCAGGGTCACGCCCTGGGCTGCCCTGTTCATTCACCTTTAAAAGACATCCTGGTTGCTCCCAGTTTTTGGTGATCATGAATAAAGCTGCTACAAATATTTGTGAACAAAGTTTTCAATTCAATTGGATAAATACCCGAGTGTTGCCGTGAGGGGATCGTGTACTAAGACTATGCTTAGCTTTGGAAGACACTGCTGGATGTCTTCTAACTTGGCTGCATCCATTTGCACTCCTTCCAGGGACACCTGGGGCCCCAGCGGGTGAGCGTCTGCCTTGGGCCCTGGCGTGACCTCGGGGGCCTGGGATCGAGTCCCACGTCGGGCTCCCTGCAGGGAGCCTGCTCCTCCCTCTGCCTGTGTCTCTGCCTCTCTCTGTGTCTCTCAGGAGCAAATAAATAAAATCTCAAAAAATTTTTTGCATTCCCTCCAGCAATGAATGAGAGGCCCTATTGCCCCACATCTTTGCCAGCATTTGGTATTGTCAGATTTCTTTGTATTTTAGTCATTGTGTTGAAATCTTACTATTTATTTCTTATTAAATGTTATTTATTTGTAACTCCCTAATGATACATGATGTGGAGCATCTTTTCAAATTCTTATCTGCCATCTGTACATCTTCTTGGGTGAGGTGTCTGTTCAGATCTTTTGCCCACTTTTTAAAAAGATTTTTATTTATTTATTCATGATAGAGAGAGAGAGAGGCAGAGACACAGGCAGAGGGAGACGCAGGCTCCATGCAGGAGGACCGATGCAGGACTAGATCCTGGGACTCCAGGATCAGGCCCTGGGCCAAAGGCAGGCGCCAAACCGCTGAGCCACCCAGGGATCCCCAGTTTTGCCCATTTTTAAGTTGTTCTCTTATTGTTGATTGCTGTGAGTTCCTTGTGAATTTAGATACAGGCCTATATTGGGTATATGTTTTATAAATAGTTTCTTCTAATCTGTGGCTTATCTTTTTTCTGTGATACCAGTATATTTAGCAGAGCAGAATTTTAAAGTTTTAATGAAGTCCAACTTAACCATTTTTCATTCATAATGACTTTTTATCTAAAAAAATTATTGCCAGGGGGTCCCTGGGTGGCTCAGGGGTTTAGCGCTGCCTTCGGCCCAGGGCCTGATCCTGGAGTCTCGGGATTGAGTCCCACATCGGGCTCCCTACATGGAGCCTGCTTCTCCCTCTGCCTGTGTCTCTGCCTCTCTCTCTCTGTGTCTCTCATGAATAAATAAATAAAATCTTTAAAAAAAAATCATTGCCGTATCCAAGCTCACTTAGATCTTCTCCTGTTCTCTCCTAGAAGTCTTAAACTTTGCAGTTTATATTTAGGTCTATGACCAACTTTTTAGTTAATTCTAGTCTGTGTGTAGACTCACTTTCTGCTTACAGATGTTCAGTTGTTCCAGCACCATTTGTGAAAAGACAGACTTGAGTGTGTTGCCTTTGCTCCTTTTTCAAGGATCTATATGTGTGCAGATCTATTTCTGGGCTCCCTGTTATGTTCCGTTGGTGTATTTGTCTGGTCTTTTGTCGGTACCAGGTCGTCTTGATTCCTGTAGCTTTCTAGGAAGTCCTGTAGTACCAGCCCTGCAGTCTTGGTGTTCTTTTCAGCATGGTGTTGTCAATTCCAAGTGTTTGCCTTTCCTTCCTTCCTTCCTTCCTTCCTTCCTTCCTTCCTTCCTTCCTTCCTTCCTTCCTTCTTTCCTTTCTTTTTTTTTCTTTTAGATTTGTTTATTTATTCTGGAGAGAGAGAGTACATGGGTGGGTGGAAAGAACCTCAAGCACACTCCCAGCAGAGTGTGGAGCCCGACTGGGGGCTTGATTCCATGACCCTGAGATCTGACCTGAGCCAAAACCAAGAGTCGGATGCTCAACCGACTGAGCCACCCAGATGCCCCTATTTGCCCTTTCATATAAGCTTTAGCATCAGTTTCACAACGTCTACAAAATAACTTCTTAGGGTGCGTACATTGGAATGACACGGAATCTATAGATCAAGCAGGGAAGAACTGACCTCTTAGAAATGTTGAGGTCCTATCAATAAGCATGCTGTATCTCTCCATTTATTTAGAACTTTAATTTCTTTCATCAACATTTTATAGTTTCCTCGTTGTAGGTCCTATACATATTTTGTTAGATTTACACCTAAGTATTTCATTTCTATAGTGCTAATGTAAATGATATTGTGTGTTTTTTTTTTAATTTATTTATTCATGAGAGACATAGAGAGAGAGAGAGGCAGAGACCCAGGCAGAGGGAGAAGCAGGCTCCACGCAGGGAGCCCGACGTGGGACTCGATCCCGGGTCTCCAGGATCATACCCTGGGCCGAAGGCAGCGCTAAACCATTAAGCCACCTAGGATGCCCTTGTGTGGTTTTAAAAAAAGATTTTATTTATTTATTTATTTATTTATTTATGAGAGATCGAGCGAGCGAGCATGAGCACAAGCAGGGGGAGCGGCAGAGGGAGGAAAAGCAGGCTCCCCGCTGAGCAGGGAGCCTCAGATAGGATTCGATCCCAGCACCCTGGGATCATGACCCCAGCCTAAGACAGACATTTAACTGCTTACTTGACTGAGCCACCCAGGTACCCCTGGCATTGTGTTTTAAATGTCAAATATCTACAGTTCATGGCTGGTGTATAGAGAAGCAATGGATTTTTGTATATTAACCTTGTATCCTGCAACCTCATAATAATTGCTTATCAATTCTAGGACTTCTGTTGTTGATAATATTTTGGGTTTTCTACATAAGCAACTATATCATCTGTGAACAAAGATAGTTTTATTTTTTCCTTCCCAATCTGTACATATTTTATTTATGTCACATCCTAGATTCTCAGTACAATGTTCAATGGCAGTGGTAAGAGGGGACATTCTTGCCTTGTTCCTGATTTTTTTTTTGTTAAAGATTTATTTATTTATTCCAGACAGAGAGAGGGAGCAAGTGCCCAAGCAGGAGGAGGAGCAGAGGGAGAGGGACAGGGAGAGAAGCAGACCTTCTGTTGAGTGTGGATCCCAACACTACACGGGGCTCAATCTCACAACCTGGAGATCATGGCCTGAGCCAAAATCAAGAGTTGGATGTGCAACCTACTGAGCCACCCAGCTACGCTGCCTTGTTCCTGATCTTAAGGGCAAAGTACCTAGTTCCTTATAATTAGGAAATGTGTTAACTATACATTTTTTGATAGACGATCCTTAATCAAGTGAAGAAATCCCCCTCTATTCTTAGTTACTTGAAAGTTTTAATCATGAGTGAGTATTGGATTTTGTCAAATGCTTTTTCAACATCAGTAGATAAGATCATATTATTTGGGGGGCACTGGGTGGCTGAATGGGTTAAGCATCTGCCTTTGGCTCAGGTTGTGATCCTGGGGACCTGGGATCGAGCCCTGTGTCAGGCTGAGCAGGGAGCCTTGCAGACCTAGAATAAATCCCACTTGGTTACGGGAACAGATGTTTTTGTGATGTATAATTCCTTGCTGGATTGGACTTGCTAATACTTTGTTAAGGATTTTTGCCTTTATGCTCATGAGAGATATTGAGCTACAATATTCCTTTATGTCTATCTGGTTGTGGTTTTATTGGGGGTAATGCTGCCTCAGGATGAATTAAGAGGCATTCTTTGTTTCTATTTTCTGGAGAAAATTGCAAAGAATTGGCATTATTTTTCCCCTTAAATAAATGGTACAATTTACCCATGAAGCCATCTGTACCTGGTGCTTTCTTGTTTGGCAAGAAATTATTAATTATTGATTCAATTTCATTGATAAATATAGGCCTATTTAGTTTACCTATTTCTCCTTATGTGAGTTTTGATAGTCTATGTATTTCAAGGAATTGGTCCATTTCATCTAAGTTATCAAATTTGTTAGTGTGGTTGTTCATCGTATTCCTTTATTATCCTTTTAATGTCCATGGGATCTGTAGTGATGGCTCCTTTTCCATTTCTCATTGTAGTAATTATTTTCTCCTTTTAATTTTGTTATCCTGTGTAGCAGTTTACTAATTTTATTGACTTGTCTCCCAAATAACCAGCTTTTGGTTTTGTTGATTTTTTTCCCCTAATGAGTGCTATTTTCAATTTTATTGATTTCTGCTCTAATTTTTATTGTTTATTTTCTTCTCTTTTTGGCCTTATATTGCTTCTTCTTTCTCTAGCTTCCTAAGATTGAGGTTTTAGGTCTTTCTTCTTTCTGAATATACCTTTGATTCTATGGAGTCCCCTCTAAGCACTGCTTTTGCTACATCTCACAAATTTTGGTAAGTTGTGTTTTCATTTTAACTTAGTTCAAGTTATTTTTACAATTTCTCCTGGGACTTTTTATAGAATTTAATGCCCAGTCACATGTTATTCCTGCCATCCCTGTGCCTCGGTCTCCATCTGCTCGGGGCCAACTTGATGGCTGCAGGTTAAAATGAGAACCCTCATGTTTGGGTCCAAAGCCTTTGCTCCCAGCTCCCTGGTTAAAGCAGGTCCTAATTTGGGCTTTAGTCTAGTCAGAAATTTGATGGGGAGGGGGGAACCTGGGTGGCTCAGTGGTTGAGCATCGACCTTCAGCTCAGGTCATGATCCTGGAGTCCCAAGATTGAGTCAGTGGGCTCCTTGCTCAGCAGAGCCTGCTTCTCCCTCCTCCTGCTTCTCCCTCTCCCTCGCTCCTCCCCCTCCCTCTGTTGCTCATGCTCTGTCAAATAAATAAAATATTTTTTTTAAAAAAAGCATTTTAGATTCTTCTTCCTTTTATTTTTATTTATTTTTAAAGATTTTATTTAATCTTGAGACACACACACACACACACACAGAGGCAGAAACACAGGCAGAGGGAGAAGCGGGCTCCATGCAGAGAGCCCGAGGTGGGACTTAATCCCGGGTCTCCAGGATCTGGCCCTGGGCTGAAGGTGGCGCTAAACTGCTGAGCCACCAGGGCTGCCCAATAAATAAAATCTTTAAAAAGCACAACAAAACAGAACTGCGATGGAGATCAATCAGGACCAGAATTAGTGTTACGTTGGCGCCAAGACCTCTGGGATTCCAGATTCTCCTTGGGCTTGAGGGACTAGGTCTCTGGGTGGACCCTCCTCTCTAAGCATACTCCTTGCCCCTCTCTGTACTCCCTGTGGCCGCATTTTGCCCAGGTGCCCACCAGGTGGTGTCGCAGGCTCATCTGCAGTGTCAGGTGTCAGGTCCTGGGCTCCTCCTTCCA
Organism: Canis lupus dingo; assembly: GCF_003254725.2. NCBI lineage: Eukaryota > Metazoa > Chordata > Mammalia > Carnivora > Canidae > Canis > Canis lupus. Next base: position 25,401,375 of record NC_064260.1, on the reverse strand, counting down.
GAGGGGTGACATGGGGAAGGGTGGGTGCCCAGCCAAGGTGAGGGTCTGCACCCTGCAGGAACCCAGGTGGCCTACGGTCAAGCGAGTGGCTCCAGTGGTGTGTCGGGAGGCGGCAGCACGTTTCCTGGCGCTCGGGGGTGGGGTAGGGTGGGGTGGGTGGGTGGTGGAGGGCACGTGATGCTCCCAATAAGACTCTGTGGCTGGGGGTCACCAGCTGGGGTGTGGTTGTCCAGAGGGCTCCTAGGGAGCCCCAAGTGTATTGTCATCCCTCCAGACCACAGGAGGGGGCAGAGGACCGAAAGGGACTCAGAGTGGGGATGCCTGGGGCTGGGGCAGGGGCAGATGGGGGCTGAGGATGTGTGCAGGAGCTTGTGGGAGGGTCAGGGTGGGCAGTGCGGGGGCTGGGATGGGGGCAGGGACTGGGGTGACCATGGGGACTGGGGTGGCCGTGGAGACTGGGGTGACTGTGGGGACTGGGGTGACCACAGGGACTGGGGTGACCACGGGGACTGGAGTGGCTGTGGGGACTGGGGTGACTGTGGGGACTAGGGTGACCATGGAGACTGGGGTAACCATGGGGAGTGGGGTGGCTGTGGAGACTGGGGTGGCAGTGGCACTGGGGTGAGGGCAGGGGACCTGGGATGACCGTGGGGACTGGGACGACCTTGTGGACTGGGGTGGCAGCGGGACTGGGGTGACCACGGGGACTGGGGTGGCCCAAAGTTGCTCCATTGGATCCTCCCTGATGTAGGAAAGACGTTAGGGTTCGAAGCTGAGTTCTAGGAAAGGATTCTTGAGAGTCTTTGGTGCACAAAGGTGGTTTTATTGGAGCTTGAGGACAAAAGAGCTGCACTGGGTCCTGAGGGGTCCCTTACGTGCTTTCAAGGTAGGAGGGGTGAAGGAGAGCACCAGCCTCCGAGGCTGTGGAAACAAGGTTCGCGGATGCTGAGGGGCTAGCTGCTGTTAGGACAGGTCAGTCATCGTGTTTAGTAAGCTCGTCACGAGCCCCTTTAGATGGACATCGAGGGCCATGTGCTGGGGGGTGATCGCCAACACCATCTTGGGGGGTAGGAACAAAGGAAGTTTCCAAAGGGACTTTTATACGTTAAAGCAGAGTCACAGGGTTGTGAGGGTCAGGCTAAGGTTGCCTTCTGCCCTCTGCAAAGTGTCCACACGGGGACCACTGAGTCCCTAGAGGAAGGTCACTGCCGTGGCAAGGACTCGTCCGTGGGCTCTGAGCAGTAAGGACACTCGATAATTTCTCTCTTTGTCTCTCACATCACTCCCGGCTTCTCCGTTTGCCTGAAGTGGGGGGCGGGCTCCTGCGGGGCTGCGTGGGATGGGTCAGGGCGTGGGTACCCCGGGACCAGGAGATCTGGGATGTGCCCGAGGGAGGATGAGCCCGACTGTGGGAGGAGAACCTGAGCGCCTTGAGACACAAGGGGTGTGGCCTTGTGCAGGGGGAGGCAGGCACGGGACGCACCTGTGCTGCAGCCTGTGACCGCTGCTGCACAGGGAGCCCGGCCTAGAGGAGCGGCTAGAGGTGGGGCTCCCGTGCCCCTCGGGTCTGAGCCCTGGGGAGACTGTCCCCTGAGCCCCACAGTCAGAGGGCAGCCCCCTCAAACTTGCTGCGGGAGAGGCCGGCCCCAGACCTGCCTGTGGAACGAGGCCTGGCCCCTGGCCTGGGGCAGCGGCAAGGCCTGCGAGACCCTGGCCGCGGCTTGTCCCCTGGTTCCACACTGTCCTTCTGAGGACATCCTCCCCCGGACAGTCCGGGAGCACTCGCCGGAGCAGGGGTGGCCCTGTGTGTTGTGTAGCCTCATCGCAGCCCATGTGGACGCGTCAGGCTCTCCGTGCCCAGGAGTCCCCTCCGGGAGCCCCCGATGTCCTCTGCCTTCGCCAGGCCTCAGGCGTGACACCGGCCGCTGCGCTTGCTGTGGGAGCCGACCGCCTTCTGCTCTGACCCAGGCCCCCACCCTCTGAAACCCGCGGCTTCATCTGGGAGGCGAGGAGTCCCCAGACCCGTTGTCCACACAGAATTCCCCGCCTGCTCCAAAGAGGGCAACCCAGAGCCCCGGCTCCCGCACGATCAGCTGCCACCCTCCCCAGAGCCCCTCCCACGTCCCCGTGCCTGCGCTGTGCTCCCCATCGGCAGACCCAGAACAGGCCCATGGGGGGCTGCTGCCCCGTGGAGACCCTCCCTGCTGCTGGTGGCCTGGTGTCCCTTCCTGTGCTCAGCACCGTGGCGCACGTGGGCCCCAGTGCCCCCCGTGTTTCCCACCCCACGCGTCCTTTGCCACCTTGCTGTCCACGCAAAGTGCACAGACGGGGGGAGCCCCGGGCTCAGGTGCTCAGCCTGCGGGGCCGCTGCACTGGCCTTGAGTTTGAGCGCGGTTTGTGTTCGCTGGCGCTGCCTGGAGATCTGAGGGGCTGCGGCTGCGTCGGGCCCCCGCGGGGCTCCTCCTCTGTCACCCACGACACCGAGACCAGAAGGAGAGCACGCAGAAGCTCGGGTTCTGTCGTCGCAGCATCAAGATGCCCCAATTTGAATATAAACCCTTTTCCAATATCCAGTACCCAAGAGAAATTATTATTCAGGAATTAATCCTATCCCCCAGTAAGCTGAGCCTCGGAGATTGAACTGAAATCCCTAAGTTCAAGTCCACAGGGTTCAAGTACTCAGGAGGAGAACGGCCCCAGACGTGGGGAGGAACGGGAGTTAGTGGCCAAAATCAAGGAGTTCTGTTGCTGTTGGTCCCGGTCACCACCCAGGCATTTTCCCTGCTCTGCCCGGGCCGCCTGGTGGGTTCCCAGGGTGGGTGCTGGGCTGGCAGCGCAGGGAGGGCTCCCCGGCCCGAGACCCGCCCTCCCCCCACCTTGACACAGGGAGTCTGCATGTTTGCAGTGAGCCTTGGGTGCAGGCTCGGGGCCTGAGCTTTGCTTCCGCCCTAACAGTCCTGAGCCTCTTTGATTTTAAATCTTTCTCTCTTTATGGCCCCACCTGATGAAGATCTGGAGTATAGGTGAGGTCCGGGGCCAGGACCGGGAAACAGTTCTTGAGGCGTCTGTGGTGCAAAGTGGTGGTTTTATGAAAGCCCCGGGGACGGGACGCGGGGGCGGGAAGCTGACGATGTACCTGGGAGTTGGGGGGGCTTGGGGACAGCGTGCCCTCTGAAGAATGTTGGGAGCAAGGTCTCCAGGACCTGGAAGGGGCTACGAGCTGTTGTTGGGAAAAGGGCACTGATTACCGTCTAATAAAACCTGAGTCATGAGACCCTGCAGATGTGCATCGTGGGCCACGTGCTGGGGGTGATCGCCAACACGGATCTCAGGGGGTAGAGAGAAAGGACATTTCTTTTTCTTTTTTTTTTTTTTTAATATTTTATTAATTTATTCCTGAGAGACACAGATTGAGAGAGGCAGGGACCCAGGCAGCGGGAGAAGCAGGGTCTCTGCAGGGAGCCCGATGCAGGACTTGATCCCGGGACCCCGGGGTCATGCCTGGAGCCGAAGGCAGATGCTCAACCTCTGAGGCACCGGGGTTCCCACAAAGGACATTTCTAAAGGGAGTTTTACATGTTAAAGCTGAGTCACAGGCTCCTGGGGCTGGGCTGGGCTGGCCTCCTGCGCTCAGCACAGTATGAACATGGAGGCAGCAGAGTCCCTAGAGGAAGGGCCCCTGCCTGTGTCCAGGCCTGGTCAGCTCCTGCCTTGTCCTGGGCTAGCCCTGTGTTCCCCCGTCGCACCCACCGGAGGCTGGGGGGGGCCCGGGAGGGGAGGGAGGGGAAAAGGAAGGCAGCTGGGGGCTGGGGGGTTAGGACGGAGGGCAGGGAGGGAGGGCAGCTGTGGGCCCCTCAGCGCCCAGTGGGAGGGGCAGCACCCCGGAGTGTCTGTCCTATGAAAGGGCACTGGGAGAGGTGGGGTCCTTGCATCAGACCCGCCCACACACGCTGTGGGAGACCTTCTCCGCTTCCAGATCTTTCTGGGCCTTCCGGCTTTCCCAGGTCTGGGGGTGGGGGCACCCAGGGCTCTCCAGGAGCAGGGACTGGGGACACCCAGGGGGAAGGAAGGGAACCCGTGCTTGGTTCAGACGAAGTCGAAGAGCAAGATGGAGTAACTCGCGTCAACAGGGGCCTGTGTTCCTAAGCTGGTCAGGGGTTGCTCAGCCTGGAGACCTGCACCTGCTGACCACCCCCAGGCCCCCCCCCCCAGTGGAGCAGAGGGGCTTTGGCAGCAAACTGTGAGCTTCTTCAGACGCGACGACGGCTCGAGGACCACCTTTCAGGACAGAAGTCACTGCGTGGCAACTTCAACACAAGCTGCAAGCGCTGAGAGCCGAGAGCCCCCGCGGCTGGTCCGTAGCTTCCCGCCTCCCCCCTCCCCCTCACCGTGCTGCTCCCCCGTCCTTGCCACGCAGAGGCCACGCAACCAGGCCAGGAAACGTCCCCTGGAATCCTGGGCCTGCTTTACTACGGAGTGAAGCCCACGTTGTAGAAACGGGGCGCTTGGGACTCCAGGCCTCCGTCACCTGGTGTCACCGTGCTGAGCCCCCGGCTGTCCCCCCGCTGACCTCCCACCGTCCCCCGCTGTCCCCCTGCTGTCCCCTGTGGAGCTGCCGAGGCTGGAGGACAGCCGCCCCCAGGGACGGGCAGCGGGGCCTCACAGCCGGGCTGGGGGGACCTAAGGAGATTGGCCAGCTGACCACATTCAAAGGAATCCGTGGGATCCCGTCACAGGAAGAAAAGCGTGTTGACGTAATTATGGGGACAAGGCGCCGGGAACAGGGGATGGCAGCGAAGCGGGTTGGAGCCTGGGCGCGTCCAGCCGGTCCGTGAGGTCACCAGTCACCTTCCTACCAGGCGGCCGCACCTGCGGATCCAGGCCTGCGCTGGGGTCGCCGTGGGCAGGAGCCGCTCACTGAGGATGGTCAGTCGGAGGCTGAGTGTGTCCCTGGCCCCGAGGCGGCGTGGGGTCGTCGCGGGGAGACCCTCGGGGAGATGAGCTCGTCAGGATGCTGTGTTCGTGCTCCTGCCCGGGGGAGGGCCTCGGCCCCCCTGACTCCACATGGGTTCCCTGAGGTCCCCTTCAGTTATTTCCTTGGTTCCCCTTGGTCAGCAGCTCTCCTGGGAGCATCGCTGACGGGTCCCGGCCGCCAGGTCCTGTGTCACAGGGACAGGGCCGCACATCCAGGCCCTGTGGGGCGCGAGGACAGGTCGGAGGCCCACCTCAGGCTCTCCCGCCACAGGCTGCCTTTCCAGGCACCGGGCGGGAGCCGGATCCGAACTCGGGTTCAGCGGCTCGCGGCTCAAAATCAACATGGAGAGAAGCGATGGTGGGAAAGGAAGGGTTGCTTGTCCCGGAAGCTGGCAGCCCGAAGGAGGGCGAGCGACGCCCGAGAGCCCCGTGGCCCCAGAGGGCGGCAGAGGGAGGGCGGCCAGCAGCAGGAGCAGGCTCGGCGGCCGGTGTGGCGATGCCCCAGCTGGACCATCCCAGGGAGGCTGGTCCTCCAGGCCTCGTCGCCTCGCTCTGCGTCTCAGAGCAAGTAGGTCAGCTGTGCAACAGATCCCGGGACTCGGGTGGGCGAGCCAGCAGCACGGGGGCTCGGAGTGAGCCGGAGGGGCCGTGGGAGTGCGTCGCCACCCGGTGTGTGGGGTTCCCAGCTGGCATGAGGCTCAGGAACGGTCATGGTTCAGTAGTAGGACAAGCCCGGTTGGTGCGGCTCGGGCTGGGAGCCCAGACAGGGAAGGGCGGCCACGGGGATGGAGCCTCAGCGGGTTTGCTGTGGCCCCGGTGAGTGCGATGCTCCCTCCCCAGAGGCGATTATCTGCACATCAGGGGAAGCCTGCCCATGCAGCGGGCCCATGCAGCGGGCCAGCAGGACTGCGGAGTGGCTGCAGCTCCCTTGCCAGCGGGCCTGCTGCCGTGGGCTGCGCCGCTGGCTCCGGCTGGTCCTCCGAAGCCAGGGTGGCGTTCTGCTTGGCCCAAGCCTGCAGGACAGGCTCCCTCTGCAGGCAAACCCAGGGGCCCTGTGCCTGGTTTATCACGGCTGTTCACGGGATGGTTAAGTGTCCCATGAGTGGTGACCTCCAACTGGCTGGCCACCTAGGTCTCCACGGACTCCCAGGAGATGCCGTCCACTGCAGGCAAAGACCACACGAGATGGCGTGCGGAGGCCTCCAGCCCAGACCTCGTTCCTGACTCATTAGCCACAATTTCCCAACTGCCCCTTTCGAGCTGTGGGTCGGAGAAGTCTGGGTGACGCTCTGGGGCGCCATCTCCTCCTCAAGGGGGCTTTTCTGAAAGCCTGGCAGAGAGGCATACATTAATTTGCATTTGCCCTGGGCGTGGGGACAGAGATCATGCTTAGCTACGGAAAGAACTCGGGGTGGGGGGCGAAGGCGGCCCATGGGCGGAGGGAGGGACCTGGCCGAGTGGCATGGGGGCGCTGGTGAGAAGCCGGAACAGAGTTCGGGAACCCTGGCGTGGCCTCGCCGGTGGGCACCGTCCGGGCTCACGGGGATAATCAGCAGTGGCCTTTGAGACTAAAGGTAAATTAGCTGCGGGTTAGACCAAAGGTCTCGGAGGCTGACCAGATCGGAGCCTCTGATAATGGGGCCAACTGCAGGAAAGCCTTTCCCTTTTTGCGATTCGTAGATCGGGAAGTGAGGGCAGGAGCACCATCCTCCCAAGAAAAAGAGGAAATAAGACAAGGAGCGGCACCTGGGAGAGGACTTTGCAGCCGGCTGAAGAGCGTTTTGGACGAACTGTCGTTTCCAGCAACGGCGTCTCTGGGTTGTTAGATGTGAGGCCTAACATCTCTGTGTCTGCAAAAGGATTGTTTCCTTAAAGCATGGTTATTTCTTTAAAAAAAAAAAAAAGATCGTATTTATTTAGTTTAGAGAGAGCATGAACGCGTGTGAGCAGCGGGAGAGGGGAGACAGAGGCCGAGTCTCCAGCAGCCTCTGCTGAGTGCAGAGCCCGATGCGGGGCTCAAGCCCAGGACCCCGAGCTCACGACCTGAGCCGAAATCAAAGAGCCAGCAGCTTCCCCGATGGAGCCCCCCAGGCGCCGCCAGCGTGCTCCTTTCCAGCAGAAGCAATCAGGCCCAAGCCATGGTAAAGCCCGGGTCCCTTGATTACTAAGGGTGGCAGCAGCTGCGCTGGGGGCATGTGCCCCCCCAAGCTGCACCGCCCGGTGCGAGCTCTGACCTCCAAGGGGTGAACCCGGGATCGGGGACTTGTGATGGTGCCTGGGCTGGGGCGTCTGGAGGCTCCCCCTGAATGCGGCCACTTGAGTCTAAATGGTGCCATTCGGGACGACTAGCCCTGAGGACTGAGGGGGGTGCATGCCAACCAGCAGAGTGGGTTCCCCCAGAGCCAGGAAGCTCAAGGGTTGGGGGGCAGCTAGGACCTGAGCCTTCGAGGCGGTGGCCCACCCACAAGGACCACGGGTGGCTGTTGCCCATGTGCGGCGGAACGAGTGTATCACAGCAAGACAAAGTACTCAAGGGCCGCATCCTGGAGGGCCGGTCGGGGAAGAGGGACTGGTCTTCTAGCTTCCACAGAGCCTTCCGGAATCGTCCTACAGCACAAATAGCTTGAGGGAAGTAGTGCCTTTGCATCCAACTCGCTGCTGTGGTTCCGGGTCCCCAGGGTGCCCGAGCGGCGCTGAGGACGTCTCCCCGCAGGAGCCTTGGGCAAAAGCATCGCAGTAAAACAGTGGTGGTCGCAGGGGACAAAAGGCCCACACGCCCGTCATCGCAGATCTGATGGGGACTCACTGGGACCCGGCTGACAACGGGGTTTGCCTATTTCTGCGACATTTTTTTTTAAGATTGATTGATTGATTGATTGATTCATGAGAGACACAGAGAGAGAGAGAGAGAGAGAGAGGCAGAGACACAGGCAGAGGGAAGCAGGCTCCACGCAGGGAGCCTGGCGTGGGACTCAATCCCGGGACCCTGGGGTTACGCCCTGGGCTGAAGGCAGCTCTGAACCGCTGAGCCCCCCGGGGAACCCCACATTTTTTTTTAAGATTTTACTTCTGTATTTGAGAGAGAGCCCAAGTAGGAGGAGGAGGGGCAGGGGTGGAGGGAGGAGCAGGCTCCCCGGAACGGGAGCCCACGCGGGGCCTGAGCCCCAGGACCTGGGACCACCACCTTAGCTGAGGCAGACACTTCACCCGCTGAGCCCCCAGGCGCCGCCTGTGAGACATTTTAAAATTATGACTAATGGCGTTATATCAGGACAGGTCAGAGATCCAGAACTTTCACGTGATTTCTGGAACATTCATAATGTAAAGCGACCTGTGCAGACATAACACGAGGACGGCTTAGCATTACTTCTTCCTGGACAGCGTTTCCCGCGTGATCTGCCGCATCAGCTAAGCCAAGTTAGTTAGGATCTCCTCTCTGTAGGGACAGAGAACAAATCTTTAGATATTTCAGGGACCCTCCGGTAAGACTAAAAGTTAGTTCAAGGTCAAAAAGACTGTAGCCAGAATATGTATTTTGGAAAGTCTGTCAAAAAGATCAAAAGGGGGGGTGGGGCAAGATGGTGGAAGAGTAGGATCCCCGGTCACCTGTCCCCACCACCTTCCCTGGGTGACTTTCAACCCTCCTGTAAACCTACGGACTCGGCCTGAGATTTAAAGAGGGAACAGCTGGCGCGCTACACACAAAAGGGCTCGCGCTTCTATCAAGGGAGGAAGACGAAAAAGAAAAATAAAAAAGCCTCCAAGGTTTGAGGTTCCTCAAAGAGTTAACAATAGATCTGCCCTACGACCCAGCAATTGCACTGCTGGGGATTTACCCCAAAGATACAGATGCAATGAAACGCCAGGACACCTGCACCCCGATGTTTCTAGCAGCAATGTCCACAACAGCTACACTGTGGAAGGAGCCTTGGTGTCCATCGACAGATGATGGATAGAGAAGCTGTGGTCTGTGTATACAGTGGGATATGCCTCAGCCATTAGAAACGACAAATACAAAAAAAAAAAAAAAAAAAAGAAACGACAAATACCCACCATGTGCTTCAACGTGGATGGAACTGGAGGGTATGATACTGAGTGAAGTGAGTCAATCGGAAAAGGACAAACATTATATGGTCTCATTCATTTGGGGAATATAAAAAAGAGTGAAAGGGAATAAAGGGGAAAGGAGAAAAAATGAGTGGGAAATATCAGAAAGGGAGACAGCACATGAGAGACTCCTAACTCTGGGAAACGAACTAGGGGTGGTGGAAGGGGAGGTGGGTGGGGGGTGGGGGTGACTGGGTGACGGGCACTGAGGGGGGCACTGGATGAGATGAGCACTGGGTGATAGGCTCTATGTTGGCAAATTGAACTCCAATTTAAAAAAAAGAAAAAAAAAAAGATCAAAAGAGGGGTGCCTGGGGGGCTCGGTTGATGAAGCATCTGCCTTTGGCTCAGGTTGTGACCCCGGGGTCCTGGAATCGAGTCCTCTGTCAGGCTCCCTGCATGGGGCCTGTTTCTCCCTCTGCCTCTCTCTGTCTCTCTCTCTATCTAATAAATAGATAAAATCTTTTTTTTAAAAAAAAAAAAAAGTTTAATTCTAGGACGCCTGTGGGGCTCATCAGTTGAACGTCTCCCTTCACCTCAGGTCGTGACCCTGGGACCTGGGATCGAGTCCCACGTCAGGCTCCCTGCACGGAGCCTGCTTCTCCCTCTGCCTGTGTCTCTGCCTCTCTCTGTGTCTCTCATGAATAAATAAATAAAATCTTTAATAAATAAAATCTTTAGGGAAAAAAAACCATAAAGAGTGACATTGCAAACGTGGACAAGAACTAACTAGAAGTTCTAGAATCAGAAGGTGCAGTAACCAGAATGAAGAACTCATGTGTGGGTTTGCCGAGCTCAGGTGATGCCAGGCCCTGGGAGCTTGTTGGGGTGGATGCTGCGGTTCCAGGGCATCGTCTCGAGGGGACAGAGGAAGGGACAGTCCAGACGGGGCCATAGCCACGGTGCATGGGAGACACCGAGGACAGAGTGAGAGCGACCCACGTTGTGTTAATCCGAGTTCCAGGATGAGAAGGATGAAGAACGGGGTGGGGGTGGGGGGACCATTATTTCAATACTTAATGGGTGAGAACTTTCCAAAACAGTTGGAAGACTTTCAGCTCCGGGTTTAAGAAACCCAAAAGTCTGTAGTAGGATAAATAGAAATGACGCCACTCAGCGCGTTGGAGCAAAACTGCAGAACACCAAAGACAGACAAAATAAATCATAAGCAGCCTGATTACAATAAGCCAGGTTTTCTAGTAAGGGGTAAAAGTTAACGTTGCAGCTGAGAAGCCCGTGGGCCGGTGTCTTCGGTGCCGACCTAAACCTCTACCAAGTGGAAATACTCAAGACAGACAGCGGGGCGCCCGCGGCTCGGCGGTGGAGCGTGGGCCCAGGGCGTGACCCTGGTCGGGACGGGGCGCACCGGGCTCCCCGCAGGCAGGCTGCGCCTCCCTCTGCCCCCGCCACACATGCTCTCGCTCTATGTCAGATAAATAAATTAAAAAAAAAAAAAAAAAAAAAAAAACAGAAGGCAAAGCGAAGATATTTCCGGGGAAACTGAAACGGAGGGGCTTGGGTCAGCGTCAGGCGAGCCGGCGGCTCGGGAGTCGGCAGTGTGGATGCAGCAGCGGCGGGGACGGAGGGTGAGCACCGCTGCGTGTGGTCAGTAGGAAGTGAGTATCAGCCACACCGAACGGTGACACAACCCGGTGTGTTAGGAAATTTCAAAGAGCACAGCAACGATGCGTAATCAGGAGGGAGGTCGCTGTCATTCCGGGGTCCTCGGTGTCCTCGTGTGTCAAGTGGGTGGAAGCACCTACTGGCCTCAGGTCCTCAGAAACCGGAGTCATGTTGTAATATATGAAGCAACCGGTAAGAGGTTAGGAAGAGCGTGGACTCCCCGGGCTCTCAGGTGAAGACGGGAAAAGACACGATAATGAACATCAGCCGAAGCGGAGATGCCACAGGGTCAGGGGAAGTCTGGGAGGTTCGCGGGCACACAGTCCTGCACGGAAGCCGAGGGGCCCCGGTGCCCTCCCCCAGCAAGGGCTGGACCGGGCCTGGCCCCTGCCTCCTGCACACCGATCAGCGGGACGGGGAGGCCGGTCGGGACTTAGGCCTCGGTGGGGACCCCGGCATGGCGTCAGGACACAGGGCACGTGGCGGGCTCCCAAAAGTGCGTGACCCCTGGGCCAAAGGTTGTGAGTTCAAGCACGTCATGGGCAAAGAGCCTCCTAAACAGTACAAACCCTGAGTGACAGAGGAGTTGTCACCTCCTCCCGTAGCTGACCCCCCCGTAGCTCATGGTCTCCCCCTGTAGCTGACTGCCCCTCCCCCATAGCTGACCCCCCATCCCCCATAGCTGACCCCCCACCCCCTGTAGCTGACTCCCATCCCCCGTAGCTGACCCCCCGACCCCCATAGCTGACCCCCTGCCCCCATAGCTGACCCCCTGCCTCCCGTAGCTGACCCCCTGCCCCCCGTAGCTGACCCCCTGCCTCCTGTAGCTGACCCCCATCCCCCGTAGCTGACCCCCCGCCTCCCGTAGCTGACCCCCGCCCCCCGTAGCTGACCCCCATCCCCCCGTAGCTGACTCCCCGCCCCCCGTAGCTGACCGCAGTGATGGAGGCCACGGAGGCTTGTCAGAGGCCTTGAGGCGGGAGTGCTGGGCTCTGGGCTCATGAAGCCAAAGAAGGAATCTCGGGGACAAGGGGGAGTGAGGAGAGCGACGGCAGTGTATGGAGCAGGAGCCAGAGCTCTCGGGGCGACAGGGGTCCCCCGACAGTCTCTTCCTTAGACCTGGCCCGGGAGCTTGTGACATCATCATCCTCGCACTGTCCTGGTTTGGGCGAGGACATCCCACCGGCTTCCCTCCTGGTTGGGGTTCGGGCACCGTGGTGGTCGTGGGGAGGTCTGGGGCGCTCCCTGAGCTCTGGGGCCCCTGCCGGCCCCTCCCTGCCAAGCCCGCCTGTCGCCCACAGCCGGGGACTCTGGTTCTCCAGCAACACAGGACCCGCACAGGGAAGCTGCTGGGAGAGGGGCTTTGGGGGCCCTGCGTGCTGCTGCGGGCTGCAGCCTGGCCCAGCCCACGAGATTTCGGGAACTCGCGTCCCTGGGGTCAAGTGTCCAACTGCAGAGACCCCTAGTCTCCGCTTCCTGCAGCTGTGCCATCCCCTCCACACCGGGGGCCTTCTCGTTCGCTGAGGGACAGGCCTGTTAGCTTGACAGTAGCCGGGCCTCCGGGATCCCGAGAGTCGTCTGCAGCACACGAAGGTCCTTCTGACGCCCCCGTGTCCTCGCCTCCCCCACCCCACACGTATGTGACCAGTGCCCTCTCAGGACCCAGGGCAGCCCTCTCAGCCCACGGCCCCTGTCCCGGTACTTTAGCATGACCACCGTTTTGCACCTGAGACGTCTCACGGATTCTTCCCTGGCCGTGGGCTCAGGGCCCCACCTCCACTCCAAAGGCCCGTCCCTGTGACCCAGCGTGCACCCAGCAGAAACGCAGATCCACAGGCAGGAGAGGTGCCTGCAGGCGGGGGCAAGGCCCGGGGTGCAGGGCACAGAGGAGCCGCGCGCGGGTGCGGGCAGCGCAGCATGGAAAGGAGCACGAGCGGGCGGCCCCACAGGGGCGAGACTCCCGACGGGACCCCGAGCGAAGGGACCAGGGCCTTCCTCTGTGCCAGCTCAAGCAGGCAGAATCGAGCTGCGGTGTCCAGGGCAGGCCTGAGCTCACCGAGCCTCTGTGTGACCTACGCTTGGGGCGTACAGGGCTTAGCACTTGGAGGAGAGGCAAGGACGGGCCCCCGGAAAGTCCAGGGAGGGCGGGTGCTGGGGGGCAGGTGGTAGCTAGCTTCCCAGGCTCCTGCACCCTCGGGGCTGTCAGGCCTCCGCTAACGCACTCTGCTGAGTGTGCGCTGAATGTCACAGTGAGCAGCGGCCAACAGGGTGCCCCCAATACCCCGGACCCGGACCCGGGTGTCTCAGGTAGCGGCCAACAGAAGGTAGTGATGGGAAGGGCTCGCGCCTGTGGAATTCCGCTGGGAAAGCACGTGGGGGTCCCGGGGTCCCGGGATGGAGTCCCGCATCGGCTCCCTGCAGGGGGCCTGCTTCTCCCTCTGCCTGGGTCTCTGCCTCTCTCTGTGTCTCTGTGTCTCTCATCAATCAATCACATTAAAAAAAAAAAAGCAAAAGGAAATGAGTAAGACTTAGTTTAATGATCTATTTTATTTGAGCCAAAATCCAAAATGCATCTCAAAAAAAAAAAAAAAAAACAGTAAAAAATATCATCAATGAAATACATTACACCTTACCAAATTTTTTTTTTTCTCATCAAGTCTTCGAAACTACTGGTGTTTTACACTTACTGCTCTTCTCCTTTGGGACTCAAGCGTGGCCATGGGGAGGCCACGGACTCAGCCAGCCGGGAAGTCCCAGGGGACTGGGAACCCACCCGGAGGACACCGAGGGGCAGGGGCGGTGAGGAGGGCAGGGCCGCACAGCAGGACAGGGAGGAGGCACCGGGGTCCTGGAAGAGCCCGGGGTGTCCGGATGGATCCTGACCCGGTCCAGGAGGGGAGCAGGGGACCTGGAGGGATGCTGCCATTGAACACCACCGGCCGGAGCAGGGCCAGGCCTCCGTCACAGCTCCTTGCGGTGAAGGGGCTGGTGCAGTGGTCACGGAGGTGGATGGCGGTGACACAGCGTCGCTCACCGCAAGCAAGACCTTTCTCTTGCTCTGCTGACCCATCTTGCTGGGGGAGGAGGGGATTGTTGAGGAAGAAGAAACATTGTAAGTTCAGGAAGGGCTGGGAGTGGGGCAAGCCCCTTCCGAGAGCCACCCCTGTGTGTTTCCCCAACACTTCCCCTGATGCGATGGGGGCGGGGTGCGTGACCTTGCTGGCCTGTGCCCCCGGGGCCGCCACATGGACCCTTGACACAAGCTGGATGCCCCTTCCGCCTGCTGGGTCCTGACCTGGGCATGCACAACACCCCACCCCCTCCCCACCACGGACTCCAGGGCAGGAAGGGGAAGATTCCAGACAGGAGGACTGCGACCCCTGGGATGCGGCCTGGGGAACTGGGGGCTCTCTGTGTGGGGCCTGAGGGGCCTGCTGTGAGCTGTGGGGACCCTGCAGCACCTGGAGTCTGGATGGGGGCGAGGGGGGAGCCTCACAGGCCACGAGAGGTCCTGGGGCCACCCTGAGCCCTGGATGAGGAGGTGGGGCAGCGGGGACAGCACCTGATAGAGAGCCTGGGACAGGGAACCCCCCAGAGACCTCAGCCCTTGACCCGCGAGCACCTGCCAGCACCCACCCAGCACCTGCCAGCACCAGCCCAGCACCCACCCAGCACCCGCCAGCACCAGCCCAGCACCCACCCAGCACCTGCCAGCACCAGCCCAGCACCTGCCAGCACCAGCCCAGCACCCACCCAGCACCCGCCAGCACCCGCCAGGCACCTGCCCAGCACAGGTGTATGCTGATAGTGAGTCCTTGGGTCTACCTCCTGCCAGCCCAGTCACCCAGTTACAAAACAGTAGGAAAGAGGAATTTCTGAGAAAGCAGAAGGAAGCTGAGATGGGGACAGGGGACCAGAAGGTGGGGCCGAGCTCTTCCAGGGCCCACCTCCTGCACCCAGGCTTCACCCCATAATGGTCAAGGCTCTGGCCACCTAGCAGCACTTCCCAGCTCCTCTTGCCTGGCAACCACACACAAACATCCCCAAAACTCAAACATGGACCAAGACCAGTACAAGGTTCCTGAAACTGGAGCCCCCCAGAGCATGGTTCCCGTGACGACCACCGTGATCAACATCCGCAGTGACACGGTCGTGCCCGACCACATCGTCTGGTCCCTGTTCAACACTGTCTTCATGAACTGGTGTTGCCTGGGCATCGTGGCCTTCGCCTACTCCGTGAAGGTGGGTGGGGGTGGGAGGGGGAGTCCCTGGGGTGCGGGGCGGGGGTGGGGGCGCCTGTACCTGCAGGGAAGCTGCAGCAGCCCTGCGCCCAGGGTCCCACAGGTTCCCCTACTGACCGATACTAGAAACCACATCCCTGGGCTTCCGTGTGGCCCCAAGCCCCCACAGGAAGAAGAAAGGACCTCGGGGGAAACTGAGGCCAGGGAGGGGCCAGAGCCGGGCAGGGGCGACCCCGGGGTGTCCAGGGGGAGCCGAGGGCCGAGGAAGGACGTGGAGGCCCCAGGAGGGACAGGCCCTGGGGCCCCGACCTGCTCAGGCTCCAGGGAGGGGGACGGGGTCCCGGGTAGGGGTGAAGGGCAGGGCCTGCCAGGGCGCCCCTGAGTCCCTGGTCTGGGAGGACCCGCCCCTCACCCCATGTCCGCGTGTCGTCCCCAGGCCAGGGACCGGAAGATGGTGGGCGACCTGACCGGGGCGCAGAGCTTCGCCTCCACCGCCAGGTGCCTCAACATCTCGGCCTTGGTCGTGGGCATCATCCTGGGCATCATATCCATTGTCCTTCTGAGAATAGCCTTTGGCGCGGCCTACTGGGCCCTGTTACAGGTCATGCAGGAGAGGAGTCGCTACCACTAGGCGCCCCAGCAGGACGCCCCGGGCCCCTCCTCGCCCGCCGGCTGGGCCCCAACGCCCAGCCCTCTGCTCCGGGTGTACAGACCGGCCTGTGTGCAGCCGACTTCAATAAAGTGCCATGTGTGTGACTCGCTGTGACCTCCCTCCCGGAGTGGGGGTGTGTGCGGGGAGCCCCCTGTGCCCTGGGCCTGAGCACACCGGCCCCCTGCCCAGTGTGGGGCTCCAGGGAGTGGGCACGTCCTCAGGCTGGGCTGGCTGCTGGCCGCCTGTGAGGAGCAAGGCCTTGCTGGGGTCCTGGGGGGTCCCCGACCCAAGGACGCCGTGAATCCAGCACAGCCTGGGTCCTGAGGGTGAGGCTCTGCCTCCCAGGTGTGTGGGAGCCGCGGGGCTGGGCTGGGGGGGCACAGAGCTCTCCCCTGTGCGCTGACGGCAGAAGCGACAACCACACCCGGCGACTAAGCCCGTGGACAGGAAGCCTGAGAGGAGGGACCTGTCGCCCCACTGTGGCCCGGCCCCGCAGGATGCAGCGGCTGCCCAGGGCCCCGCCAAGGGTCTCCAGGCCACTGGGGGTCGTGGGGTTTGGGTGTGAGCTGAGGCCAGAGCCTGGGCCACACATGGGGTGTGGGCGTGGTGTGTGGGTCCGTCCTCGGCTCCTTGCCCCGGGCAGCAGGCGCTTGGCTAAGGCAGTGGTGTGGGAGGCCCCAGAGGGGGTGGGTGCTGGGCCCGGTCTACAGGCAGCCTGCAGAAGGTGCGGGAGTGGGGGGGCCGCAGGCGGGTGTCCGGGTGGGACCCTGTCAGGCGCCTTGCCTGGGATGTCCAGGCTGCCAGGTCCACAGTGGGGCAGCCCCGGCCCGGCTCCCTCCCTCAGCAGCCTCCAGGCCTGGTTCTGTGCTCCCTCCGTACCTGTACCCGGAGGAGGGACCTGGCAAGGCCCACCCCCCTGTGTCAACCTCCCTGGTGCAGGGCCCTGGGCTGCCGGCTGCCTGGGATCCCGGGCCAATTCCGGGAGCCCAGCAGTGCGCCTCCTGCCTGGTGGGGAGGAGGAGGGACATGCTCTGGGCGCTGCCAGGCTGGTCTGGGTGTGTGGGGGCGGCTGCCTGGGGTGGCTCCTCCCTCCCTGGACAGCAGATCTGAGGAGCGGCCCATGGCTCTGGCCACCTCAGCCGCCGTCCCACCTAGCCCTGGTGTCCGGCCTCCACTTGTCCGCTCTCTACCCCGACTGTGGCGCCTCACGACCGGTGCCTGAGCCTCCCGCAATGACGGGCTCTCCGCCCGCCGTCCTGCCAGGGCTTCTTCCGACCTGAACCCGGGGACACAGCAGGTAAAGCTGGAAACCCCATAGGAGGCTCCGGCAGGCAGGACGACGGTGGGCACCCCACTCCGCGGCTGGGGTGAGGGGCGCCGGGAGGCAGGTCTCAGCCTTCTCACCTGTGACGCGAGCAGACTGGCTGGCGGGGCAGGCCCGGCAGCCACCTGTACAGTCAGTCCCCGCTGCCCACAGCCAGCAGGAGGGGGTTTGAGACCAGTGTGTCACCCTGGGAAGAGGAACAACGGCCAGTCTATCCTCCAGTAACTGGGCACAGGGCGCTGGCCCCACCCGCCAGCCAGACCCCGACCCAGGTGGGCCCCGGAAGGCCGCTTGGAGCTGCAGACCCAGCCGGCCCGGGCCGGAGGGTGCACACGGCGGTCTGCCCAAGTCCTTCCTTCCTGTCTCGAGATGCACGTGGGCCCCGAGGGGACATCCGGCAGCCCTGCCCACCACGAGCGGGGTTGTGTCACACGCACCAGTCGGAGCTTGGAGAGAGCCCGGCCCTAACACTCTAGAGGATGGGGCAGAACATTCCAGATCAAGCAGGCAGTGTGTGCTGCCTGCGTCCTCCACCCCTGCTGTCCCACACTGTCCCTCTGCTCCTGCCTGGACGGCAGGGACCCCCTGGACCCGGAGACAGGAAAGGAAGAATTGCGAGTCTGCTTGTCGGGGGTGGAGGAGTGTGAGGCAGAGAGCTGGGCACGCCTGTGCTTGTACCCCAGCGCCCACGGGGCCTTGAAGGTCCCGGGGCACAGGCTGCGAGCTCCAAGAGGGGGAGCTGGAAGCTAAGGGACCCACCCGGAGCGGAGCCAGGGCGCCAGGGGGTCGGGGCTGATGGAGGCTTGAGGACACAGGCGACCACCCGCACACACGTCACGTTCGGGACGAGACCCAGGCAGGCCCCGGGGGGCTCCCGCAGCACCGCGCATCCGCTTCCAGGCAGTTTGGTCGGCTCCAAGCTCGGCCGCGGTGCCAGGAAACCCCGAGAACCCGCCAGCGCACAGATCCCACAACGTGTCCCTCGGCGGGGCCTTGGGCGCCTGCAACCCCGGCCCAGCTGCGAGGGGACGGCCACTGCGCTGCCACAGGGGGGGGGGGGGGCTCCTGGGAGCCCCTGGGCCTCGCCCTCACCCCAGGAGCTGTGTAGTCCACTCCACGCTACTAGCCTGTGTAGCATGGACGACCTGGGGCGGCGGCAGCCCTGGGGCCAGCGGGGGTCCACCCGGCCCTCCCTGACCTCCCCCCACACCGGGCACCAGGGCCAGGTCCTCTCCCCGGGGCCCGGTGCTGGGTCCATCAGGACACCTTCGGGCTCGGTGTGCGGCCACAACACCAGGACCACAGCGAGGTTTCACAGGACACCTGCAGGGTGGGGGGATGAGGGGGGAGGTGGGCAGGAAGCAGCTGGGGGCGCCCTGGGGGTGCTGCACAGTGAACTGGGAAACGCGAGGCTGGACTGGGGTGTGGAGCCCACTGGCCCCCAGGCTGCGGTGAGAGCTCTCAGCGGCCCAGGACTGCGGGCAGCAGAGGACCTGCAGCCTTGGCTCTCGGGCGGGGCCGTGTCCTGGCTCCCGAGCTGAGCCGACCGACCCCTGAGAAGGGGGCGCAGGCCGGAAGCAGAAGGGGAAAGTCCCCACTTCCTCCTTCACCACCACACGACATCCACAGAGCAGGTGGGGGGACGGGGAGGGAAGGCAGGGGTGCGTGACCTCGCTGGCCTGTGCCCGCGGGGCTGCCACATGGACCCTTGACACAAGCCGGACGCCCCTTCCGCCTGCTGGGTCCTGACCTGCGCATGCACAATGCCGCACCCCCTCCCCACCACGGACTCCAGGGCAGGAAGGGGAACGGATTCCGGACAGGAGGCCTGCGACCCCTGGGATGCGGCCTGGGGGCCTGGGGCTCTCTGTGTGGGGCCTGAGGGGCCTGCTGTGCGCAGTGGGGGCCCTGCAGCACCTGGAGTCTGGATGGGGGCGAGGGGGGAGCCTCACAGGCCACGAGAGGTCCTGGGGCCACCCTGAGCCCTGGATGAGGAGGTGGGGCAGCGGGGACAGCACCTGACTTGAGAGCCTGGGACAGGGAACCCCCAGAGACCTCAGCCCTTGACCCGCCAGCACCCGCCCAGCCCTGCCCAGCACCTGTGTAGCCTGACACCAATCTTTGGTTCCGCTTTCCGCCCTCCTGGACCCAGCCAATTCCCAACTCCCTGAGCACCAAAATAAGAATTTTCAGAGAAAAGGAAACCACTGGGGAAGGTGGGGCCCAGAGCTGCCTCCCGCGTCCGCCCCCCACGAGCTGCATCGCCCACCATGAGCGACAACCCTCTCCCATCCGGGGGGGCACAGCCCCTGCAGGTGGAGCAGAGCCCATCGGGGGGTCTGAGCCGACCAGGGGGAGCACAGCCCCCCCCCACAGTGACAGCCTAACCAGTGGGAAGCCAGGACCCCCAACCCCAGGTCACTCCAATGGACTTCTCCTTTATTACAGCCCCTCCCTCACCCCCCCAATCTATGAAAGATCTTTGTTCCTCTGTTTTGGGATTTTTGTACAGTTGTGCCATCGTTTGCCTTTCTAGAATTGTAATTTTCTACTCGTCCCGATTAAACCCATTTGGCAAAAAAATAAAATAAAAAATAAAAAATAAACCCATTTGGCAGTCAAATAACCGGCAGCTTTAACCTTAGTTTAACCCAGTTCCAACGTGCGGGGGGAGGACGGGCCACACGCACTAAGCAGCGTCAGACCCCGCAGGGCGTCAGCATCGCCTCCATTCCCAGCCCTTCTGCCCAAGGGTCAGCGGGTCGCACGGGCCAGGGTTCATTTTTACCAACTGTCCCTGGAACCTCGTCACCAGCCGGGGCCACACCTGTGCTCTGACCACGTGGGCCCCCCCCGGAGCCCTCCGTGGCCTCTTGGTTGTACTGATTCGCGAGAGCGGCCCACGGAGTCGGGAGACGTTCTCCTTCCCACGTCCCTAGCGGCTCATGCAAGGACGCGGGTCAGGAGGAGACAGATGGAAGAGATGCCAGGGCGGGGGTGGGGAGACGTCCACGGCCGTTCCAGGCACAGCACTGTCCCCACGTCGGCCGAGGTCCCCAAGCCAGGGGTTCAGAACCTCGCCCTTAGGGTTCCCGGTGCGGGGGGTGGCCCGTTCGCGGGTGGGGCATCGCCGCGGGCACGGGCCCCGGCCTGAGGGGCAGGCACAGTCACGTTCTCGCAGCTCTTGGGAGGATGGTCACAGCGGGCAAAACCGTCCCTGAGCTGTGGTGCCGGGAGCAGGGTCCTGCTGGGAGGCGACCCTCTCGTGCTGCCTACAAAGCCCTTCGAGGTGATGCTTTTGCAAACCGGAGGACGGAGCTGAGGCCTCCCGCAGGCCAGGGCGGCCCACAGGCAGGTGCTGGCTGCGGAGCGCGGGGCGGAGGGGCTCCACCCCTGAGTGTTTCCTCGAGGCCACGCGCTCCGGGGCCGCCAGGTGCCCGGGCCCCAGGGTGGGTGGCGGGGTGAGGCCGCGGATGAGCCTCGGAGGCATCGCAGCACCTCCCAAGGGCGCTCTGGAGGGAACAGTTTCTTCCGGCCACGGGGGCAGCGGTCCCGGGATGAAGACGGACAGGCGTCCACCCCGAGACGCCCGGGGCGGCCCAGAGTAGGGGCGGGGAAGGGAGGACGGACACGCTCCTCCGCAGCAAGGGATCCGTCAGGTGCCGCGGATCCGGGAAGGTGGGGCTGCCCTGCCCACCCGGCCGGGGTCTCACCCCACTGGCCTCTTGGGGCTGGGATCGCCTCCTTCACCGACTGGACGGCTGATGGGCCAGTGTGCCCCCCTCCACCCAGGGTACCCCGAGTCTCCCCCGTGCATCTGCGAGTTAGGACACCGGATGCGGGGCAGGAACGCGGGACTGGGGAACCGCAGCCGGGGCCCCAGTGCTCGGGATCTGCCTTGGGGCAGCCACAGTGTCCCCGATACGGAGGCCACGACACGAGGAGGTGATGATGTGACCCCACTCGGGGCAAGGGTACATCCCAACTCGAGAGCAGGGACACGGAGTTTATACCGCTGGACGTAGAGGCTGTGCTCCCGGCAGCAGGTGTCCCGCCACCTTCCCTGCCACGGGGTCCCTGGGAGCTAGGAACAGCCTGAATCTACTGCCGCTCTTCCCCACACGAGCCATCGGTCAGGGCGCAGACTTCTGGGGAGCAGGGACCCCTCCCACGCCGCCCTCCTGTGTCCCCGCAGCCAGAGGCTAGATGCAGGCCAGGCCCCGACGAGCCCACCCGGCACACGCGCCGGAGCAGGTGCAGGCCGGCGACGGGCCGAGGGTGGGCAGCGGGGCCGCGGGCGTCTCCAAGGGCCCCCCAGCGAGAGCGCAGCAGGTCACAGGCACGTGCTTTATTGACACCAGCGCTAGAGGGACCTGAAGGTGACAGTGCGACGGGAGGGGCCCCGAGGCCTCCGGCGCCGACTACAACCCTCCGTAATGTTTTACCATCTCGGAAACTGTTTCGAAAATCACCAGGGAGCCGGTTGAGACAAGAATGACGAAGGTGACGGTCAGGAGGAGGCCCAGGACCAGCGCCCAGATGTTGAGGCACCTGGCGGTGGAGGCGAAGCTCTGCGCCCCGGTCAGGTCGCCCGCCATCTTCCGGTCCCTGGTCTGGGGACGACACGCGGACATGGGGTGAGGGGCGGGTCCTCCCAGACCAGGGACTCAGGGGCGCCCTGGCAGGCCCTGCCCTTCACCCCCACCCGGGACCCCGTCCCCCTCCCTGGAGCCTGAGCAGGTCGGGGCCCCGGGGCCTGTCCCTCCTGGGGCCTCCACGTCCTTCCTCGGCCCTCGGCCCCCCTGGACACCCCGGGGTCGCCCCTGCCCGGCTCTGGGCCCCTCCCTGGCCTCAGTTTCCCCTGAAGTCCCTTCTTCTTCCTGGGGGGGCTTTGGGGCCACACGGACAGCCCAGGGATGTGGTTTCTAGTATCGGTCAGTAGGGGAACCCGTGGGACCCTGGGCGTAGGGCTGCTGCAGCCTCCCTGCAGGTACAGGCGCCCCCATCCCTGCCCCGCACCCCGGGGACTCCCCCTCCCACCCCCACCCACCTTCACGGAGTAAGAGAAGGCCATGAAGCCCAGGCAACACCAGTTCATGAAGACGGTGTTGAACAGGGACCAGACGACGTGGTCGGGCACGACTGTGTCACCGCAGATGTTGATCACGGTGGTAATCGCGGGAGCCGCGCTCTGGGGGGCCCCCGACCCGAGGACCACCACCTCGTGCTCTTCCTTGAGCATCTCGTAGGTGGGGGGGCCGGCGGCGCGGGCGCCAGGGAGCAAGGGCCGAGGGGCGCGGCTCATGGTGGCAGGTGCAGCTCACAGGATGCAGACGCGGGAGGCAGTTCGGGGCTCCACCTTCCCCAGTGGTTTCCTTTCCCCAAAGTTTCTGTTTCCTGGCTTTTCTGAAAGTGGTGAACTGGCCAGGTACCAGGAGGGTGGCCCCAGAGCCCGGTGTCAGGTTACAGGGGGCTGGGCGGGGCAGGCTGAGGACAGGTGGTCCTGGCTCTCTCCCTGCTCAGGGGTGTGCAGGGGGTCCCCGGGCCTGTTCCCCTGCCTCCCACTCCCCGCACCCTTGACCTGCCCCCGCTGGTCTCGGCTTATTACTAAAAAGGGTGGAGACGGGCCGCCTGCGGGTGCTCCCTGATCCCAAGGAGCCTCCGCTGGAGCTTCCAGCAAACTTTGGAAAACTTGTAAAATAGGAAACTTGGGAATCACACACCACAGGCGTAGCCTCCTGGGCACAAGGTGTCAGGTTGTCAGGTGCGTGTTGGAGGCCGAGGGACAGGTGGAAGGGGGTCGGGCAGGGGGAGCGCAGGGAGAGAGAGAGCGGGCCCTGGGGGGAACCCTGGCCAAGAGCATGCTGGGAGCCAGAGCACCCAGGAAATCAGCGGGCGGCCCCAGGTCACCCGGTCGGCAGGCAGGGGGCAGGGTGACTGCAGGCGCCGGCCTGTGACCTGGGTGTCTCTGAGGACGTAGGGACTTGCCTTCCAAGGAGGGGACAGGAGCCAGTGGGGGTGCTGGAGGCTGCTGAGGGAGGGAGCCGGGCCGGGGCTGCCCCACTGTGGACCCCGCAGCCTGGACACCCCAGGCAGGTGCCCGACAGGGTCCCACCCTGACACCGGCCTGCGGCCACGCATTCCCGCAGCCTTTGCAGGCTGCCGTGTAGACCTGGCCCAGCACCCACCCCCTCTGGGACCTCCCACACCACTGCCTGGGCGAAGCGCCCCCTGCCCGGGGAGAGGAGCCGAGGACAGCCCCACACCCCACGCCCCAAGCCCCCCGCCCACGCCCCACGTGTGACCCAGGCTCTGGCCCCAGCTCACACCCAAGCCCCATGACCCCCAACGGCCGGGAGACCCTTGGCGGGGCCCTGGGCAGCCACTGCATCCTGCGGGCCGGGCCGCGGTGGGGGGACGGGTCCCTCCTCTCAGGCTTCCTGTCCACGGGCTTAGTCACGGGGTGTGATTTTCGCTTCTGCTGTGAGAGCACAGGGGAGAGCTCTGTGTCCCCCAGCCCAGCCCCCCGGCTTCCACACACCTGGGAGGCGGAGCCTCACCCTTGGGACCCAGGCTGTGCTGGACTCGCAGCGTCCTTGGGTCGGGGATCCCCCAGGTCCCAGGCCAGGCCTTGCTCCTCGCAAGCGGCCAGCAGCCATCCCAGCCCGAGGACGTGCCCGCCTCCCGGAGCCCCACACCGGGCAGGGGGCTGGTGTGCTCAGGCCCAGGGCGCCGGGGGCTCCCTGCCCCCCGCCCCCCACCCCGGGAGGGAGGTCACAGCGAGTCACACACATGGCACTTTATTGAAGTCGGCTGCATACAGGCCAGTCTGTGCACCCGGAGCAGAGGGCTGGGCGCTCGGGCGCAGCCGGCGGGCGAGGAGGGGCCCAGGGCGTCCTGCGGGGGCTCCTAGTGGTAGCGGCCGCTCTCCTGCATGGCCTGTAACAGGGCCCCGTAGGCCGCGGCATAGGCCATGCCCAGAAGGACAATGGATATGATGGTCAGGAGGAGGCCCAGGACCAGCGCCCAGATGTTGAGGCACCTGGCGGTGGAGGCGAAGCTCTGCGCCCCGGTCAGGTCGCCCACCATCTTCCGGTCCCTGGCCTGGGGACGACACGCAGACAGTGGGGTGAGGGGCAAGTCCTCCCAGACCAGGGACTCAGGGTCGCCCTGGCGGGCCCTGCCCTTCACCCCCACCTGGGACCCCGTCCCCCTCCCTGGAGCCTGAGCAGGTCGGGGCCCCGGGGCCTGTCCCTTCTGGGGCCTCCATGTCCTTCCTCGGCCCTCGGCCCCCTCTGAACACCCCGGGGTCGCCCCTGCCCAGCTCTGGGCCTCTCCCTGGCCACTCGCCCCGTCAGGCTGAGCAGCGTTCAGGGCAGTGGCTTCCTCTGGCCCAGACTCGGGCTCCAAATCCGACGTGAGGAGGCTCTAGCGGGGAGGAGAGCTTCTGGGGATGGTGGGCACAGGGGGACCCTGCCCTCCACTGGCACCACGTGCGGCCTCCCTGCGCCTCCCTGGGGTTGGTCACACGGGCCGCACATCCCCCACGCGCACGTGGGTTCTCCCCAGTGCCCTCTGGGTGGGGGTCCCCGAGGTTGGCACCCTGGGCGGAGGCCCCGGCCCGCACCCACCCACCTTCACGGAGTAGACGAAGGCCACGAAGCCCAGGCAGAACCAGTTCAGGAAGATGGTGTTGAACAGGGACCAGACGACGTGGTCGGGCACGACCGTCTCCACCGGGACGTTGATCACCGTGGTCGTCGCAGGAGCCGTGCTCAGGGGGGCCCCCCGCACGTCCACCTTGTTCTGCATCATCTCTCGAGGGGAGGCACAGGCGTGCCCGGGGAAGAAGAGTGCAGGTGGCTGTGTGGCCCAGAGCTGGTGTGGCCGGGAGCTGGGCAGGCTGGGGGTAGGTTGGGCTTCCCCGAGGCTCAGGTTTCCTGGTGCTGTGCAGGCTCCGTGGGCGGGGGCTAGGCCGGGCTGCTTGGCCTAACTGTCACTCACTGTCGTCTGCGTGACTCATATCTTATTGGCCTTGATCTATTGTCCCGTCAACGGCCTCACACAAGGTGCTGCTGCACCCACTGGCAGCGGGGGGCCCTGGGCCTCCGGCGCATTCCTGCCGTGCATTTGCGGGCCTGGCGCTTAGGTGCAGGACGTGCGTGTGGCACCTGACGTGGGTGCCCTCCGGGTCCGCCGTCGCCGCCCGGGGCCTGTGCCCAGCGCCTGGTGGTCGCAGGTCCCCGTGCGCCCCTTGGGGCTGCCCTCCGCGGGGCTGCCGCGTGTCTGCGCATCTGGGATTCTCCCTGGGCTCGTGTGCTGCAGCCGCATCTCAGGCGTCTTAGTGTCTGTGGCTGCTTTGTTCCTCCCTGGGGCCCCGGAGACCCTTTCGTGTGGACGCAGGGCCTGTGTCCTGCAGCGGTGACATGCTGGCGCGCGGCCGTCCTGGGCACCTCGCAGCAGCTCTGTGTCCCCTGTGGGCGTCTTCCCTCTGGGCTGCGCCCTCTGTCACCACGGCCGGCCCTCGGTCCTGGGGTTGCAGGGAGGTGACCTGGCCCCGCAGGGCCTCCCGCAGCGCTCAGCTATTGCCCACGTCCTGGGGTGCCCCGAGCACCCAGGCCCGCTGTGGGGGTGAGTGTGTCCCCCGGGATCAGGTGCCAGCTACCAGGACCGCGGCCTGCCCGCCACACCACTCCCCACGCCCCACTGGCCCCAGCGGCTGGTGGCCTTGGGCTCCCCTGAGGCCGCGGAGGACAGCCTGCTCCAGGCAGACGTCCCAGCACCGGGTCCCTGCCAGCCGGGAGCGCCAGGCCCTGTCCTGTCCCTGGTCCCCCACGGGGCGCGGGGCGGGATCCCGGGAGCTCAGGACTCTGGGGCCCTCGCCGGGTCTCCCACAGACGCTCGTGTCCCCTTGATCCACTGCAGCGACGTCCTCCTCAGCGCCAGATCTTCCACGTCCGCGTAGATGCGGCCTGTCCTCTTACGGACGGCCTGTTGGGAAGAAGCCTCGCGGCTTCCTGGGCCCCGAGCCCCTTCCCTCAGCCCCGCGGCCTTGGACCCGGCTCTTTGGGGTCCTTTCCCGTTGTCCAGGCCACGTCGGACTCTTAATGGTGCCTGGCGGCTGCTCCCTCCAGAGCATGGGCCGTCTTCCCTCGGGTGCCTCAGCGGTTTCTGGTGGAAACTCGGTCCGCAGGACATGCGGCAGCAATCCCGGCTCTGGTTTCCGGTTCCCGGATTCGTGCTTGCCTCTCGCTCTAACATGAGTGCCTGGCTTGGGTAGTTTTTCTCCCCCGTGACCCCCGCCCCTGAGCCCGCTCAGGTGGGGTCGGGCAGGAGCTCACCTGGGCAGCGCCCTCCGTGGCACTAAGGTAGCCGCCCCTCACCTGCACAGGGAAAGGGAAAGGGGCTCAAGTCCTTGCCAAGGAATGTGTTTTGCTTAACATTTACTAGCATTTATTTTATTTAAAGGTGATATGGTTTAATTTTTTAATGAGATAAAATTTGCATAACAGAACTCGTCATTTTACCAATGGAAAATGTGCAGCGTTTGTGACTTTTCATGTGTCTTGGTGTCGTAGGTGTCACAGTCCTATTGCTCTGAACGTTTCCTTTTGGGCAAAAGAAACAGGTACCCACAAGGCAGAAACCACATTTCCTCGCCCCTACTTCCTTGAGCTGCCTGTCTGTTCCGCTTCCCTTCTGTCGGGCATTTCTCATAAATGGACGAGCTCAATGAATCCGAACTCCTTCCTTTTTATGGCGGATAAATGTTGTACTGTACGATTGTAACGTACTGTCCTTATTCAATATTGATTAATTGATGGACATTTCAGTATTTCCCATTTTTGGCTCTTATGAGTAATGCTGTTGGGAAGAGTTGAGTGCAGGTTTACACGGACACGTTTTTGGTGCTCTGAGGAATGACTGGGTCATGTCACAACTTAATGTGCGTTTTTTTAAGATTTTATTTGCTTATTCATGAGAGGCAGAGCGTGAGAGAGAGGCAGAGACACAGGCGTGGGGGAAGCAGGCCCCATGCAGGGAGCCCGACATGGGACTCGATCCCGGGACCCTGGGGTCACGCCCTGGGCTGAAGATCGCGCTAAACCGCTGAGCCCCCCGGGCTGCCTGTGTGATTTTTTTAAAGATTATTTATTCATTTTAGAGAGAATGAGCAGACAGCAGGGAAGGGGCGGGAGGGGGAGAATCTTGAGCAGGTTCCCTGCTGAACGCGGAGCCTGACCGGGGGCTCCATCCCAGGACCCTGAGATCATGACCTGGGGTGACACCAAGAGTCGGCTGCTTACCCGACCGAGCCCCCAGGCTCAGTCCTTTTTGAGGATCTTTCAAGCTATTTCCACCCACATTGCGTGACAGTCTCTGTTTCTCCATATTCTCACCAACACTTATTTTTACGTTACACCAGGCAAGCGCCGGTCCGTTATCTGTCGGTGGCGGTCGCTGTGGTCTGCGTGGGTTTCCTCGGGCGATGCTCTCCCTGTGCCTCCTCACATCCTCATCGCTTATCCCGGTTTGGCCGCAGGAAGTCTGGGCAAGTCTCTGTCCCTCTGTCCTTTCACTCGTGCAGCTGCTTGTGTTCCTGTGGGACTGAGCTCTGAACTCCTGGCCCTTGTGGGATCCGTGAGCCGCGAGCGTGCGTTGCTCTTCCGCGTTCTCACTGTCCTGAGCGTGGTCTTCGAGGTGCAAACATTTTAACTTGTCAAAGTGCAATTCGTCCGTTCTCTTATTGCTCATGTTATGTTTAAGAACAGCATTGCCTAAGCCAAGGTCACAAGTATTTACACTGATGTTTCTTTTTTATTTATTTATTTATTTATTTATTTATTTATTTATTTATTTATTTATGATAGTCACAGAGAGAGAGAGAGAGAGAGAGAGAGAGAGGCAGAGACACAGGCAGAGGGAGAAGCAGGCTCCATGCACCGGGAGCCCGACGTGGGATTCGATCCCGGGTCTCCAGGATCGCGCCCTGGGCCAAAGGCAGGCGCCAAACCGCTGCGCCACTCAGGGATCCCTACACTGATGTTTCTAACAGTTTTGTAGTTTTAGCTCTCATGTTGGGTCTTGGGCCCATTTTGAGTTAATTTGTGTATAGTTTGTAGGACGGAGGTCCGACTTCATTCCTTTCCAGGCGGATCTCGGTTAGCGTCGTGTGTGGAAAGGTGTTGGCGCCCTGGCTGAAGGTCAGCTTGCCGTCGGTGGGGGTTTATGGCTGGACTCTGAACTCTGTCCCGCGGGCCTGTATGTCTGTCCTCGGGCCAGGGCCGCACTGTCTTGATTACAGTAGCTTCCTAGTAAGCTTTGAAACCACGAAATGTGAGCCCCTTACTTTATTCCGCTTTTTCAAGATTGTTGGTCTGATAATTGGCCTCTGAATTTCAGGATCAGCTTGTCCATTTCTGAAAAAAAAAATGCGGTAGGAATTTCGATAGCGGGTGCATTGAAACTGCAGATAAATTTAGTCAGTATTGCCATCTTAACCGTATTAAGAGTTCAGATCTGTGCACAACGGAATGGATTTCATTTCTTTACACTTCTTTGTTTCTTTTCAGCAGTATTTTGTAGTTTTCAGTAAACAAGTCTTGTACCTACTTGGTTAAATGTCAGCTGTGATTGTCCATAGATGTCCTTAATTAGGTTGAGGAATCTCTCTTCTATTTCTAGTTTTTGTGTGTGTGTTTTTATCATGAAAGGATTTTGTCAAATGCTTTTCTGCAGTAATTGAGATGAACACGTGGTGTTTTTATTTCATTCTGTTAATATAGAATATTATTTTGATTGTTTTTTTAAAGATTTTTTAAATTTAAAATATTTTATTTATTTATTCATGAGAGATACAGAGAGAAAGGCAGAGACACAGATGGATGGAGAAGGAGGCTCCATGCAGGGAGCCCGACTTCGGACTCAATCCCAGGTCTCCAGGGTCACGTCCTGGGCCGAAGGGAGACGCCCAACCGCTGAGCCACCCAGGCGTCCCTGTTTTTGTTTTTGTTTTTTTTAAGATTTTATTTGTTCATGAGAGAGAGAGAGAGAGAGAGAGGCAGAGACACAGGCAGAGGGAGAAGCAGGCTCCATGCGGGGAGCCCGACGTGGGACTCGATCCCGAGTCTCCAGGATCAGGCCCTGGGCTGAAGGCGGCGCTGAACCGCTGAGCCACCCGGGCTGCCCTGATTGGTTTTTTAAATTGAGGTACATTGACACACAATGTTAGATTAGTCTCAAGTGTACAACACAGTGATTCAACAAGGCTGTGTTACGCCATGCTCACCATAAATGTAGCTGCCATCTGTCACCATACAACACTACAGCAATGTCATTGACTAGGGGTGCCCGGGTGGCTCAACGGTTGAGCGTCTTCTTCGGGCTCAGGGCGTGATCTCGGGGTCCTGGGATCGAGTTCTGCTTCGGGCTCCCTGTGAAGAGCCCGCTTCTCCCTCTGCCTCTCTTTGTCTCTCATAAATAAATAAAAATATTGTTTTAAAAAAACAATGCCATTGACTGTATTCGCTCTGTATTTGCTCTGCCGTGCCTCTCATTTCTGTGATTCGTTCCTCCATAACTGGAACCCTGGATCGGACTGCCTTCTGTTCATCCCCCTTCTGCCTCCCCTCTGACAACCATCAGTTTGTTCTCTGCACTATTGGGTCTGATTCTGCTTTTTATTTGCTTGTTTTGTTTTTTAGATTCCACATATGAGTGAAATCATACAGTATTTCTCTTTTTCGGATTTATTTCATTTAGCATAACACTCTCTATGTTACCCACGTTGTCATGGATGGCAAGGTTTAATTTTTTAATACCTGTGTAATGTTTCATCATATAAAAACATCATCTTCTTTATCCATTCGTCTGTCGATGGACACTTGGGCTGCTTCCACACCTTAGCCATTGTCAGTAATGCTGCAATGAACACAGGGGTGCAGGGATCTTTTTGAATTCCTGTTTCCAGTTTCCCTGAGTAAATACTCACTGGAATTTCAGTAGAATTACTGGGTCATATGGTATTTCTATTTTAATTTTTTGAGGAATATAATAATTGTGTTTTATCTCTTAAGCCACCCTTATATCTCTGGGACAAATCCCATTTGGTCATGGTAGATAATCTTTCTGATATGTTGCTGAAATCAGATTGCTAATAAGCTGAGTATTTTTCCATCTACATTCATAAAGGATATATTGGTCTGTGGTTTTCTCCTCTTGCAGTATCTTCGTCTGACTTTGGTGTCGGGATCATGCTGGCCTCAACAGTGACATAAGAAGTGTTCCTTCTTCTTCAAACTTTTGGAAGAGTTTGAGACATTGCAAACTTTCCAGCTGGGAAGTGAGAGTGGGGCCAAAGAAAGTTAAAATGCCACAAACCTCTGTACTCAGATTTCACTACTTTTTTCTTGATTAACCATTCCTCTGATTTCTGTACACTTTTACTACATTCCAGAGTCCGAAAATGTTGACTAAGATAATTTTTCCCAGTTTATTTGCTGCAATGGTGGAAGGACGGGCTTTTGGGATCTCCCGTCCCACCATTTTTCTATAGGATGATAATGTTTGTTTCACACAGACACAGAAGTTCCTGGTAGTTGACAGAGGAGCTCCTGTACATTGTCAGGAGCTAGATCCAACACTAGAATGCTCTACACCATGGTAAATGTGTGAGCTACATGGGTGCCTCCTGGTTTCAAAGTTGAACAACTAAGACTTGTGTATGTCAGTAGAGATAAAGCCAGCTGAAATGTGTAAAAACAATAAAATGGGGGTTGTGCATGGCAAAAAGACTGACAGATGACAAAATGGCAAAATGTGACTGCATGAGGGCACATGGAAGCCAAGTTCTGAAAGGAATCTTAGCCCAAATCAAACTCTAAGTGGGGCCTCTGACCCCTCTCAGGAGGTATTTTCCATTCCTCAGACCAGTAATGGGAATAGAAATAATTGGTGGTTGGTTCATCCTCACGCAGTGGCTTTCTGAGTAAGAGCCATTGTGATGCAGCTGGCCAGGTGACCTGATGGCAGACCTGCTCACCATGAGCAGGGTTGTATCAGACCCATCCAGTCAGAGCTTTGAGGTGGGCCCAGCACCAATGCACTAGAGGATGGAGGTGGAACATTCCAGATCAAACAGGCAGTTTGCACTACCTGTGTCACCTACCCCTGCTGTCCCACACCTGTCCCTCTGTTCCTGCCTGGGCTCTAGGGGCAAGCACAAAGATGTTAAGATGTTGATCCCCAAATAGGATACACCTTCTCTGGCTTGACGTATGCCCTATAGCAGAAGAGTGGTGGAGCTCCTACTAACTTGTAAAAGCTGATTGTGAAACATAACTATTGTTAAAATTAAATCATGTAGGAAAAATTTGGGAACTCCAAAGTCCATTGCCCCACATAATCAATGAATAAACTGTCAAAATCAATTTTTTAATTGTGATGAAGTATATATAACATAAAATGTACCTTGTTTTAAGTTTTAAATTTTAACATTATTTAGTATAAACCTTTCTTTACCTATAAACTAATTATGCAAATTGTGGGTGAATATGGGAGGAAGGATAATCCTTCACTGCCCACGAATGCCATTCCCTGGTCCTCAGTCCGGGCACTCACGGATTGGGCACTCTAGGCATGAGGGTGGGGATGAGAGCAGAGCCTTGGAGGCAGCTGTGGTGCCCGGATCATTCCTATGCTGGTCCCTTGGGCCTTTATCAGGTCCATGTCTGTCCTGTCCAAGGCTTGAAGGGTCCCCCAGTGGTTCCTGCCCCAGCCCCAGCCAGGGGCCTGAATGTGACCCATGCTGTGGCTGTGCTCCCTTAACCTGTCCATGCCTCAGAAGTTGTCTTGTGGGCCTCAGTGGCCTTCCTACCTGGAAACGTCTCAGAAACCATGTGGTTTTTCTGTTGATTTAGGATTAGTTGATCTATATACCAATCAGTGTTGACAGATGGGAAAAATGAAAACTATTACTCAAATCAACTTAAAAGCCAAAGTCTAAAATATGGCATAATAACTCTTTGTTATTGACCAAACTCTTTATCTTTAGAAAACCCTTCTCTTTAACCTTTATCATTTTATATTTGACCATACTTCCAGAGCATAAGCTTTGGTCAACATGAAGGACAGAGTAGTCTTGAGCAAGTGGGTCTTGACCCCATCCAAATAGACCTGGAGGTTCCACTGGTAGCAGAGAGCCTCCTCCAAGAAGCGGGTGGAACATCTGACAGGATGCCAGTCAGTGCTCAGAGTCTACCAGAGGCCCAAGGACATACCTGCAGAAATACCAACGGAAGCCTGACCATGTGCCCCTGAGTCCCAGGCTGGTGTCAGTCCTGATGGGATGTGGAGTAGAGAATTGACCCACTCTGGAGAGAGAAAATCTTGACAAGGGTTTATACAACAAAGTATCATTCATTCCATAATTGCGAGACATAGCAATGGTAGGACCATAGGACAAAAAGGCAAGAGGACACTAGGTGCTCAGGTGAGCTGGTGAACAGGTGGTCTGAGCCTCATGTCCTGTGCACCTTGTCAGGTGCTCTGTCCTGGACATCGTATCTGGCTACAGGACATGTTTTGGCCAATGTAAAATCAATAAATGTGAAGTGAGCAGTGTTTTAAAAGTGTTTATATATGGGGTTTACACTCTTGCAAACTCTACTATAGCCAAAAATAAGCTTTAGGAAGGTGGCTTGCCCTAGCACCAACCCTAAGGCAAAGCCATGACCACTGACCCACAATTTAATATGCCAGAAGTAAATGCTTATCTTCTGTGCTATGGAGGCTTTTTTAAGTGGCATTATTTTACAATAGCTAGCTAAAACCATGTTTAACAATAGAAGCTAAGGGGCGCGAGGTTGGTTCAATCAGTTGAGTGTCTGCTTTCAGCTCAGGTCATGATCTCAGGGTCCTGGGATGGAGCCCCATGTGGGGTGCTCTGCTCAGCAAGGGGTCTGCTTCTCCCTCTCCCTTTGTTCCTCCCCCTGCTCATGCTCACTCTCTCTCTCTCAAATAAATAAAAAAAATATTTTTAAAAATAGAAGCTAAAATGAAACAATAAATACAATGTGCAAAAGTAGAACATGAGAAATATAATTAAAAAATCAATAATTATATTCAATGTTAGTTGATGAAGTATCCCATTTAAAAGTCTAAATATAGGGCAGCCCTAGTGGCCCAGCAGTTTAGGGATGCCGTCAGCCCAGGAGACCTGGGATCCAGTCCCACGTCGGGCTCCCTGCATGGAGCCTGCTTCTCCCTCTGCTTGTGTCTCTGCCTCTCTCTCTCTCTGTATCCCTCATGAATAAATAAATAAAATCTTAAAAAAGTATAAATATGTGATTTTAACACATATACATTGAAATGGAACACAAGAAGAAAGGAATGAAAACATAATCACAATGTGAGTATTTAACACAAATCCCTCAGGGCTGATAGGACAAATTTGATAGGAAAAAAAATATGTAAAAATTTAGAGACTTAGTAATATTATCACACATCTGAACAAAACAATAAGATAATTGACCTAATCAGCTCTATGAACACTGTACTCTATACATACATGCACATGTCCATATATAGATTGATAAATATACCCACGATGTGTGTATCACGAATATATGATATACTTGAAATCATGGAATTGTTACAATTCTGCATTTGCTAAGTGTAGCAAATATAAAACAATTTCAAATATTTAAATAATTGATAATATGCTCTATGATCAGAGTGGAATTAATCTAGAGATTGATAATGGAAGATAAAATAGGTAAATAGAGCTATATATAACAATATATCACTCAATATGCAGCTATCAAGTGAGATATCAGAAAAAATTAATATTTGAATTACATGTAGACTATAAATAGCAGGTGCACATGTAGAAATAAAATGCAAATAAAAAAGATAAGGTGTGGTTGGGCAGATAACAAGGTTTAAAGTTCTTAAGGTGGTTTCACTGCCAGGAAATACTTACATAACTAACATATATTGGGAGTTAATAAATCTGAACTGCATGTTGTAACCTGTAAGTTAAGCATTTCGAGTACAGGGAAAGTGTGTAAATCATTATAAAATGAAGGTCGAATGACGAATTATCTAAGCAAAAGAGTAAGAAAGGAGACTAAAGAGAAGCACACTACATCAGGGAAAGTCAAATAATAACACGTCAGGCATATTTGAACTAAATTCATTGAATGCTAGAATTGATTTAAAATAAAACCCTTTATTCTTCTTGTAAGACACATATTTTAAGATAAGGATGGAAGAGACTAGATTTTATAAAAATGCAAGGAAACATCAGGGAACATTACCCAAAAGGTTGCTGGTACACTTGTAATAATACTGAACAACGTAGATTTTAAGGGGAAAAGCATCACCAATGGGATATTTCACAATGGGGAAAAAAACTCCACCTGAAGACATATCCTATACAAAGTGCAAAGATATTGAAAAAAGCCAGATTTAAAAACCAATACCTAAACCAATACACCTGATCTATAGAAAATCAAAGAATTGCACCAAACGTCAGCTCTGAAACGATGCCAGCAAGAAGTGGAGTGAAATATTGACAATGTTGAAAGAAGAAAAATAACTATTTACATAGAATTCCACATTTAATGAAATTATTCCTTGAAGGTGAGATTGAAATGTATTTTCTCAAACAAAAACAAGGAATTTGTCAGCAGACCTACCCTGTAAGAAATGTTAGAAGAAATTTTTCGGGCAGAAATAAAACTATACAGAGGTCAGAAACTTTAATCTCCATGAAGAAAGTGCATCAGAGAAGAAATAAATGAACGTAAAAGAAAATATTCTATTTCTTGTTCTTAATTAAATGAGAAGAATAGCTATTAGGTTAGTTCGTAGTGGTGGTGTATTAGGTTATCACGGCACAAAGAAAGCTAAGCAAGATGAATCACAGCAATGTTCAAGGGCCAGGAGGGAAGAATTGGGAACAGCGTCGGAGTCCCTGCACCATCTCTGGAGCAGTGTCCTATTACTTGAAGGTGGACATGGTAGGTTACAAATGTATACTGGGTGCGGGTAAGTAAAACAGGTTCTACTTTCCAAAACCTCTCTGCCAGAAAGGCAATGAGAAAAAGTGAAACTTGTAAGAACAGAACTTTTCAGAACTCTGGAAATTAGCAAAATTCTTAAACTCTCTGGGTGTGATTTAATCAAGAAAAGCTCCCATTTTTTTTTTTTTTTAATCAAAACAGTGAGATTTGCAGTGTTTTAACTTGCCATACTCCCGTCTACCACTCACACCAACCCTTTGGTAATTTAAAACTGTTGATCCTAAAAATGAAACTGTCAGTTGTTTTACCAGCAAAACGGGTTTATTCAGGAATAGCAGAGAGTTGCAATCTGGGACATGCTAGCTACGTAGAAACCACAGGCAATGTGTGCAGCTCTTCATTTTGGGAATGGTGGGGCTGAGAAGGCTCTCCCTGCAGGTTGGTGAAGCTCCCTTTGCTCAGTTTCACGAAGCCAACAAGCACCCAGCCCTCCCGGGCAGGTGGACCACAGCAGGCTTGGGGCTCCTTCCTAGGGAACTGTCACTATTTGAGCTATGTGCCAACGCCCGCCCTGGAGACACTAGTCAAAATGGTCTTCTCATCCAGGCTCACTCAGAGCCTGCACAGGGTGGACACTTCTCTCTGTGGACTTTTGTTTAAAAATTTGAGGAGCAAGTGTTTAACATCATGGCTGCTTGAGGCAGTAGAGGGTATTTGGGGGCAAGCAATAAGCTAATCAGAAAATTCAAGAGGAAAAGCTGGGGGTGGGAGTGAGACATCCATAGGAGGCTTTGAAAATTTCCAACAATTTTATTTATTTATTTATTTATTTATTTATTTATTTATTTATGATTTTACTTATTTATTCATGAGAGACACACACAGAGAGAGAGAGGCAGAGACACAGGGAGAGGGAGAAGCAGGCTCTATGCGGGGAGCCCGAGGTGGGATTTTATCCCGGGCCCCAGGATCACACCCCGAGCCAAAGGCAGACACTCAACCACTGAGCCACCCAGACATCTCTCCAACAATTTTTAAATGTGCAAAGTGCTTGAATCAACATTTCTCCCAAGAAGATGCACAAATGACCAGCCAGCACATGAAAAGATATTCAGCATCATTGGTCACTAAGGAAATGCAAATCAAAACCACAATGAGAAATCACTTCATATCCCTTAGGATGGCTTTTACCAATAAAACAGAACATAGCAAGTGTTGATGAGGGTGTGGAAAAGTAAGAAGCCTTGCTAGTGGGAGTATAAAGTGGTGCAGCTGCCATTAACCCTAACATAGAGTCGCCATGGGACCCAGCAGTTCCAACCCAAGGTGTCTATCCAAGAGGAGTGAAAACATGTCCATCAGGAAGCATATATGTGGAGCGCCTGGGTGGCTCAGTGGGTTGAGCAGCTGCCTTGGGTTCGGGTCATGATCCCAGGGTCCCAGGATCCAGCCCCACATTGGGCTCCCTGCTCGGCGGAGAGCCTGCGTCTCCCTCTGCCTGTCAGCACCCCCTGCTTGTGGGCTCTCTCTCTCTGTCAAATAAATAAAGAAATAAAATCTTTTTTAAAATTTGTCTTAAAAAAGGAAGATTAGATGCAATGGTAATGGCAGCATTATTCCTGCCCAAAGAGACAATCTGAACACCCAGCAACAGATGAAAAGATAAACAAACCATGATACATTTACTCACTGGAATATTATTCAACATAAAAAGAACAAAGTCCTGACACCTGCTATGACTTGGATGAACCTCAGAAACATGATGCTCAGTAAAAGAAGGCAGACACAAAAGGTCACATATTGTATGATTTCTTTTATGTTCTATATCCAGAATAGACAACTCCACAGAGGCCTTTATAGTAGGTTAGTGGTTATCAGGAAATGGGAGAAAAGGGGAATGGAGACTGATTATTTAACTGGTACAAGATATTTTTCTGGACTTGATGAAAAAGTTTTGAAACTAGAGAGAGGTTGTGGTTGCACAACATTGTGAATATGCTAAATGCCACTAAATTGTACACTTTTGAATGGTCATTGTATGTTGTGTGAATTTCACCTCAATTTAAAAATCTAAAAAATTAAACAAAATCCCAACATATTCCTGGAATTCTAGAAACCAGGCACATATGGAGGGTGGTGCTCCTGCTAGGCAAGACCTGACAAGAGCCCTGTGCTCTAACCTACAGGCAAGCAGGAAGTGAAGGTGGAGGCAGACTTCTCACCTTCCTGATTGATTGCTGCCGGCAGGCCCCAACACGTTCCCAGAGCCCCTTGACAAAGATAGGGACTTACTGGTCTCAGAAGTTTGAGCAATCTCTGTCCAAACATTAGCTCACCCCAGATTTCATCAGGGAAGCATAAAGCAAATAGATTTAACAGAATTACTTCAAAGAATAGTACCAACAGAAGCAATAACAACAAAGAGGTGAAAATAGTCCCCCTGGGGAAGAGGTTTCCCAAGTTGTCATATTGTATTATATTAGAAGTCCAGTTTTTGTGAAAAATAAAAAAATTTAAAAAGTCTAATTTTCGGGATCCCTGGGTGGCGCAGCGGTTTAGTGCCTGCCTTTGGCCCAGGGCGCGATCCTGGAGACCCAGGATCGAATCCCACGTCGGGCTCCCGGTGCATAGAGCCTGCTTCTCCCTCTGCCTGTGTCTCTGCCTCTCTCTCTCTCTCTCTGTGTGCTTATAATAAATAAATAAAATTTTTTTTAAAAATTAAAAAATAAATAAAAAATAAAAAGTCTAATTTTCAACAAAGCATCATGATAAATGCAAATAAACAAGAAACTATGACCCATACACAGAAAAAAAAAAAAAGGAGTCCATAGAAACTATCTCTGAGGAACCCCGGATATTGTAATTGCTAGGAAGAGACTTTAAATCAGCTATCTGAAATCTGTTCGAAGACCAAAAAGAAACAGCATTAAATAAAGCAAAGTATGAGAAGGAACTCTCATCAAATAGAAAATATCAATAAGGAAATAAAAGTCATCAAACAGAACCAAATAGAAATTACGGAGTGGAAAAGTACCCCCCACAAAATGAAAATTTCACAGAAGAGGCCAGCAGCCTATTTGAGGCAGCAGAGAAAGAGTCCGTGAATGGGAAGGTAGGTCAATGGAGGTTATCCAGTCTGAAAAACAGAACAACAACAACAAAAGAATAATTAAGTTAGTCTCAAAGGCTTGTAGGGCACCATAAAGCATATTAACACATGCATAATGGGTATCCCCAAAGGAGAGGACTGATAGAAGAGGGTCAGAAATTGTGTGTAAAGAAATAAGGACTGAAAACTTGCCAGATGTGGTGAAAAGCATATCCCGTTAAGTTCAACAAATCCACAGGGGGTTCATGCAAAGAGACCCAGCCTGGACACAATATAACCAAACTGCTGAAAGTAAAACCAAAGAGAGAATTTTGAAAGCCCCAAGAGAGGAGCAACTCATCACATACAGGGAATCCCCAGTAAGATGGAAAGGGATACCCCATCAGAACAATGGAGACCCGCTCCTGCCCTGACATGTCACCATCAATCAAGAATCCCATATCCAGCAACAGTAGCCACACGAGTAAAGGAGAATTTAGACATTACGAGATAAACAAAACCAGAAATAATTCTAGGCTAGCAGAACCAGCCAACAAAAATACTAAAAGGAGTTCTTTAGGCTGAAATTAAAAAAAACAGTAGATGGTGACGCAGATACACAGGGAGAAGTATAGCATCCATAGAAGTAACTCTATTTGGAAATATAAGAAACAGTATAAATGTATTTTCATTTGTGACTTTTTTCTGATTTAAAAGGCATTTGCATTAAGAAACATTTTAAATCTGGTATTTATATCAGATATACGCACTGAATAAAGATTTATATTGATGAAAACGTTGCAAAAGATGGAGGAGTGAGTGGAGCTACACAGGGGTAAAAGTTTTGGATATCACTGAAATTAAGTTGGGTTATTTCAAGCCAGTTTATTAAAAGTTAAACTGCTAATATTAATCCCCACAGCAACCACTTTTTCAAAAAAAAGTAACTTGCAAAAAATATATAGTAAAATCAATGAAAAGGAAGTTAAAATACAAATGATCTATATTTCATGCAGAAAAGGCAGTTACTGAGGAATAAAGAAAACAGGAAATAAGACATTTAGAAAAAATGGTAAATCAAAGTCACATTTAACTTAATAATCATATTAAATGTAAATGGGTAAAACATCAAAAAAAATAAAAATAAAAAAAAAATAAATGTAAATGGGTAAAACAATCAAAAGACAGAATGCTAGAAGGGGGTAGAAAAACAAAAATGTGATCCGGATAAAGACAATATACAAGAAATAACCTTCAGATTCGACAACACACATAGGTTGGGAAGATAAACACCCTGAAAAGAGTGACCAGAAGAGGCCTGTGCTGGTGCGACTAATCGTCAGACAGCACGGACATTAAGGCAGTTATCACCAGGTATAATGGAGGGTATTTTTTTATAAAGATTTTTTTTTATTTATTGAGAGAGAGTGTGTGAAAGGGGTGAGGAGCCGAAGGAGACAGAGACTCTCAAGCAGACCCCACACCAAGTGTGGAGCCCAATGCAGAGCTTCATCCTAAGACCCTGAGATCATGACCTGAGCTGAAATCAAGAGTAAGACGCTCAACCAACTGAACCCCCCAGATGCCCCAATGAAGAACATTTTGTAATTAAAAAACAACCAATCCTGGGATCCCTGGGTGGCTCAGCGGTTTAGTGCCTGCCTTTGGCCCAAGGCATGATCATGGAGTCCCGGGATCGAGTCCCACATCGGGCTCCCTGCATGGAGCCTGCTTCTCCCTCTGCCTGTGTCTCTGCCTCTCTCTCTCTCTCTCTCTCTGTGTCTATCATAAATAAATAAATAAATAAATACATACATACATACATACATACATAAATAAATCTTTAAAAAAACAACAACCAATCCATGAACAGGATATAAAAATTATAAACCACAATGAGAGTTAGGATGCTTTACAGATGGCACAGCCCCCACCGTGCATGGTGGAGCTCAAGGACGGCTGCTGCTTGTTGTCCTCTATTGGGACGTCCCTGAAAGGATGCGGATGGAGGGGAACAGGCAATCGAGTCAGCACCAGATGCCATGGCCAACAACGGGCCCATCTTCCCATTTTACAGACTCGGGGGTAAAGAACTGAATTATGAATCTCTTGCCTCACAGACGTCTCAAAACACAACACACGAGCACACGTGTGTACGGAAACCACCGTACAGGCTCCGAAGACACTCCTTGTCCCCGTCAGGGTTCCAGATCCTGATACTGAAAAGACACTTGTTTCACTTCTCAGATACACAGGGCTGGGCTTCTGAATGGGGCGCTCCACGGGGCTTCCGCCTCCCCGAGCAGCCCGTAGAGTGCCATGGTGGGTCCCTCAAGGAAGCTCAAGTTAAGTGAAAGAGGCATGATTCAGTCAAAGTTGGGTAGCAGGGGTGACTTGTGTTCAAAGGTCTGATTTCATTTTCTTTGCTGATAGCTCTAAGTCTCCTCCTTCTCCTCCTTCTCTGCCTCAGGCTGGTGGGAAAGCCTGGGTGCTGTCTTCTTTGGCACTGGGGGTGGCGGGGGGGGAGTTCCAACCATGCCTGGCAAATCGTGCCCCGGCCCCAGTCCCTAGGCTACCATAAAAATCTTGAACAGCCTCCTTGCTCTACTCTCCCAAGCTGTTTTCTTTTCTTTTTTCTTAGGATTTTATTTATTTATTCATGAGAGACACAGAGAGAGGCAGAGACACAGGCTTTGGGAGAAGCAGGCTCCATGTGGGGAGCCTGACGAGGGACTCGATCTCAGGACCCCGGGGTCACGCCCTGAGCCCAAGGCAGACGCTCAACCACTGAGCCCCCCAGGTGCTCCTCTCAAGCCCTTCTTGGACCTGCTGGGGACTGTCCTGCTCTCCCTGTAATGCGTCATTGTGTGAGAAATACACCCAGTCTCGGTCCCTTGGATGTGTGGCCTCATCACATTCCACATTTGAATCAAAAGTTTTGGGTTGGGGGTGTACAGTGTCATCCTGTGGGTGGCCTCACAAGTACACACCAACTAGACTTAACATAACACATGTTCTCCTTATGGGCACACGACATATTCTCCAGGTGGGACACATGTTAGGCTACAAAACAATTCTCAATAAATGCAAAAGGGTTGAAATCGTACAAAATATATTATCTGACCCCAATGAAATACAATTAGATTTCTGTGACAGAAGGAAAACAGAGACATTCCCCGCGGAACCAGAGACCCGAAGAATAGGGTCTATCACAAGATAGACCAGAAAGTGCTTGGAGATGAGTGAAAACCAAACCCAAATGTGTGAACACTTGGGGAGGCAGGGCAAGCAGCACTCGGAGGGAACGCCTCCAGGCAGAGACTGTCGCTTAAAGAGGAGAAAGATGTGAAATCAATACGGGGCTTTTCACCTTGAGAAACCAGAAAAAAAAAAAAAAAAAGGCAAAGTAAAATGCAAGCCAAAGGAAGGAAATGACACAGCTTAGGGCAGGCATAAAGAAAATCGGCAAAACCAAAAATGGATTCTTTGAAAAGACAAACAAAATTGACAAACCTTCAGTTAGATGCAGTAGGAAGAGAAAAATCTCAGATTTCTAAAATCAGACATGAAAGCGGGGACAGTATAATCACCAGTAGCAGAACTACAGAAATTCCGAGGACGGCTGCATACCAGCAGGTCAGATGATCCAGAGGAAACAAAGTCTTACGGACACGGCACCTACACACGGGCTCAAGGGGTCACACAAGATATGGCTACGGGAAAAAGACAGGGGACCCGGTTCAAAATGACAAAGGGCCTGGCTAGACGCGTCTCCAGGGAAGGTGTCCGAGGGCCGGCAAGCAGCACACGAGGAGGTGTTGAGCCTCCTGAGTCACATGCGACACGACGTCCCAGTGAGACGCCACTTTCTGCTGGGATGAGCCTGAGTTTCTTTGTCTTTGACTTTTGGTAGTTTGACTATGACTACATGCGCATCTCTTCGGGGTCATTCTTTGAATTCCTGGCGCTTCTTAGATGTGAGGTTTAGTGGGGGGGGGGAGGTTTCCCATCAAATCCGGGAAGCTTTCGGCCATTCTTTCTTCAAATGCTTGTTCTGTGCTTTCTCTCATGCCTGCCTGGGGCCCTCACACGCACGTGGTCCCGCGGTTGGCATCCCACAGGCCTCCGAACCGATTCGTCTGCCTTCTTCAGGCGGGGTGACCCCGATTACCTGCCGTCGTGCTCGCTCACGGACTCTTCCCGTGGGTCAGATGTGCTCCCGGCCCCGTGTGATTTCTCAGCTCGTGAGTGCGCTTCCCAACTTCAGAATCTCTATTTGGTTCTTGTAAAAGTGCTTTCTCCTTCTCTATAGTCTCCCTTAGTAGAACACTATTCTCATATTTTGTCTAACTTGTTGGGCACCAGTTCTTGGGGTTTCTTGATCACACCCGAAAACTTCATCTAGCAAGTCCGGCCCCTGGGAGCAGCCCGGGCCGAATGCTTCCCTCTGCGTGTGCGCCGGGGATTTGTGACTCTTTGCCCGATAATTCCAGTCCGAAAGTGGCCATTGTCGGCGACAGGATCTGGCGGCCTGGGGACGAGGCCCCTGCCCGCGGCTCGTCCTGCTCGCTTGGGGAGGCTGCTGTGTCCGGCCCGTGGCCTTGAGTCCAGGCGGCCGCCGACGGTGCTTCAGCTGCCCTTGCCGAGCCGTGGGTGTGAGCCGTGAGTGCCCACGTTCAGCGCCAGCAGCCCACAGCCGCCCAGTCCTTGCCAGAGGCTTTGGGGGGGCCCAGCCTCAAGCCTCCGGCGGCTTGCACCCCAACCTGGTCACCACCTCCTGCTCAGCAGGGCTTCCAGGTCATCCTGACGCAACAGATCGGTAAGATACCTGTCCGGTCAGAAATATTTCGTTAATATATTTACGTACGTTAAACACGCGTAACCCTTGTGGCAAATGATATCCCGAGAAAGACACAAAGCTCATATGTGAAAATATTAAATAAATGAATGGAAATGACTCACGAGTGAAGGAGTATAAGGCAAACCCGAGGCGCGGGGAGGAGGCGCCTCGCCCACTGCCCCCCACACCTGCCCAGGTTGAGCCCGGCCTGGGGGCCCCCGAGAGCCCCCTGCACCCCGACTCCCCGCCGCGGGGGCCACACTGCCCTCCTTCCCCGCGGGTGTCTCCCAGTGGCACAGCCTGGCTCGTGGCCTGTCCCTGCCGCTGCAGCTCCCGAAGCCACAGCCCTCCGTGTCCCCACCCCTGGAGCCACGGCCCGGGCCAGGCAGCAGCCACCGGCTATGACGGAGAGTCGGGCGGGGGGGCAGGGGGCTGGGGGTGCTGCGAGGTTTTCACCAGCCTGGGCCACTTTCCACCTGTGTCACTTGGGACACACAAGAAGTTGACCAATTGCGACCAATCCGGTCACCTCATTAAAGC
This sequence comes from Canis lupus dingo, assembly GCF_003254725.2. NCBI lineage: Eukaryota > Metazoa > Chordata > Mammalia > Carnivora > Canidae > Canis > Canis lupus. The sequence goes on along the minus strand of NC_064260.1, from coordinate 25,357,960 downwards.
CAACCGTTTTCAGAATACCTGAGGTGCTCCCAGGGGCGGTGAGGTGCTCCCAGGGCAGTCAGTGCACTCGGGGTGCGACCGGCGCCCACCTGGGCAACCCCGCCTGCAGCACAGAGTCTCTCACTGGGTCCTGGAATGCACCCCGCAGGCCAAGTGGACACCCCGGTGGAGGGCCAGGCAGCCTCAGCCTCGCCCCAGTCTCACAGGGAGGCACGACCTCTTTGGGGTGCCACTGCCCTCACCGGGCCCAGGGCCCTGGAGCTCCCTCCGGGTCAGTGAGGCCGTCAGACCACAGAGAAATGCCTCGGACACACTCGGAACGGCTCCCCGCGCGGCCCATGCCACAGCCACGCCGGTGACAGTGACAGGACGTGAGCGCGTAAGGCCCCCTGAGACGGCCGTAGGGATGACCAGCAGGTGAAGAAACCGCGGTTCAAGAACGTCTATGAAAACTTAGAACAGTAAGAACTGCTGACTAGGAAGGAAGGTTATACCCTTTCTCCTCTGCCCTCCCCCTCCCTGCCCTTCCCTGTCCCTCCTTCCCTTCCTCCCTCCCCTTCCCTCTCTTCTCTTCCCTCCCCCTCCTTCCCCTTCCCTCCCCCTCCCTCCCCTTCCCTTCTCCTCCTTCCCCTTCCCTCCCCCTCCTTCCCCTTCCCTCCCCCTCCTTCCCCTTCCCTCCTCCTCCTTCCCCTTCCCTCCCTCCCCTTCCCTCCCCCTCTTTCCCTCTCCCTCCCTCCCCTTCCCTCCCCCTCCTTCCCTTTCCCTCCCCCTCCTGCTCTCCCTCTCCCACTCTCTGCCTCCCCCCTCCCACTCCTCTCTCCTTTCCCCTCTCCTCCTCCCCCACCCTCCTTCCCCTTCCCTTCCCCTTCCCTCCTTCTCCCTCCCCCTTCCTCCATCACTCTGCCAGGTCCTCAAGGTGCAGACTCCTCTCCAGACTGAAGAGGCCAGACACAGGGCTCCCCTCCCCTAGCAGCATCCAGAGGGCTTCATCCTGGGAGGAGGGACTTCGCCTTGCCTGGCTGCCTACTGCTGAGTCTCTGCCGAGCCCCAGGAGAGTGAAGTCCAGAGACTGGGGCTCCCTCTGCCCAGCTCCCCATCCCCATCTTTGCATAGAAGCTGTGCCTGGGCCTTGCAGCACAGAGATGGGGGACCCCGGCTGTCCTTTGGGTCCTGAGAGCAATGCTCTCTGTCCACTGAGCACTCGGCTCCTCAGAGCCAAGTTCCCACCGCCGCTCCAGGGAAGTGGCTCAGATGTCTTGCTGGGAAGAGAGGCAGGGCTTAGAAGCAGGTAGTTCCTGACCTCTCCCCCAGACACTGCTTTCCTCTGCAACAGAGCCTGAGGTTCAAGCCAAGGGGACTCACAGAAACGGTGCAGCCCGCAATAAAGGGGGGACAGGCCGGGACTCAGGGAAGACACAATCTCAGCTGTGGGTCAGCTCATCCGCAGAACGAACCCTGGAATACATACGTGGAGTGAACATTCCTGGGGTCGGAAAAATATCAAACATTCACATCAGAAAATATTCCTTCGAAGGAGCCAGACCTTGGTTGGATTAATGTGCAGAGCGATTTATACAACAAGGCAGGGTTGAAATGGTAGAGGGATCAGTGACCAGTTAGGGGGGCTCAGGAGGACGTGGTCCCGCGTCCCTGCCAACACAACATGTGGCCTTGGGCTGGGGTCACAGGGGAGAAAAACTACCCAAGCCAGGCACTCATGTTAGAGCGAGAGGCAAGAACGAACCTGGGAACCGGAAACCAGAGCCGGAATTGCTGCCGCATGTCCTGCGGACCGAGTTTCCACCAGAAACCGCTGAGGCACCCGAGGGAAGACGGCCCATGTTCTGGAAGGAGCAGCCGCCAGGCACCAGCAAGAGTCCGACGTGGCCTGGACAACGGGAAAGGACCCCAAAGAGCCGGGTCCAAGGCCGCGGGGCTGAGGGAAGGGGCTCGGGGCCCAGGAAGCCGCGAGGCTTCATCTCAACAGGCCGTCCGTAAGAGGACAGGCCGCGTCTACGCGGACGTGGAAGATCCGGCGCTGAGGAGGACGTCGCTGCAGTGGATCAAGGGGACACGAGCGTCTGCGGGAGACCTGGCGAAGGCCCCTGAGTCCTGAGCTCCCGGGACCCCGCCCCATGCCCCGTGGGGGACCAGGGACAGGACAGGGCCTGGTGCTCCCGGCTGGCAGGGACCCGGTGCTGGGACGTCTGCCCGGAGCAGGCTGTCCTCTGTGGCCTCAGGGGAGCCCAAGGCCACCAGCCGCGGGGCCAGCGGGGCGCAGGGAGTGGTGTGGCGGGCAGGCCACAGTCCTGGTGGCTGGCACCCGATCCCGGGTGACACACGCACCCCCACAGCGGGCCTGGGTACTCGGGGCACCCCAGGACGTGGGCAATAGCTGAGCGCTGCGGGAGGCCCTGCGGGGCCAGGTCACCTCCCTGCAACCCCAGGACCGAGGGCCGGCCGTGGTGACAGAGGGCGCAGCCCAGAGGGAAGATGCCCACAGGGGACGCAGAGCCGCTGTGAGGTGCCCAGGACTGCCGTGCCCCGCGTCGCCCATGGCGGCCCGCGTGCCAGCAGCTGCGTGCCAGCGTGTCACCGCTGCAGGACACAGGCCCTGCGTCCACACGACAGGGTCTCCGGGGCCCCAGGGAGGAACAAAGCAGCCACAGACACTAAGACGCCTGAGATGCGGCTGCAGCACACGAGCCCAGGGAGAATCCCAGATGCGCAGACACGCGGCAGCCCCGCGGAGGGCAGCCCCAAGGGGCGCACGGGGACCCACGACCACCAGGTGCTTGGCATAGGCCCCGGGCGGCGACGGCGGACCCGGAGGGCACCCACGTCAGGTGCCACACGCACATCCTGCACCTAAGCGCCAGGCCCGCAAATGCACGGCAGGAATGTGCTGGAGGCCCAGGGCCCCCCGCTGCCAGTGGGTGCAGCAGCACCTTGTGTGAGGCCGTTGACTTGACAATAGATCAAGGACAATAAGATATGAGTCAGGCAGATGACAGTGAGTGACAGGCCTCAGCAGCCCGGCCTAGCCCCCGCCCACGGAGCCTGCACAGCACCAGGAAACCAAGCCCAACCTACCCCCAGGCCCTGCCCAGCTCCCGGCCACACCTGCTTGGGGCCACATGGCCACCTGCACTCTTCTTCCCCGGGCACGCCTGTGCCTCCCCTCGAGAGATGATGCAGAACAAGGTGGACGTGCGGGGGGCCCTCCTGAGCACGGCTCCTGCGACAACCACGGTGATCAACGTCCCGGAGGAGACGGTCGTGCCCGACCATGTCGTCTGGTCCCTGTTCAACACCATCTTCCTGAACTCGTTCTGCCTGGGCTTCGTGGCCTTCGTCTACTCCGTGAAGGTGGGTGGGTGCGGGCCGGGGCCTCCGCCCAGGGTGCCAACCTCAGGGACTCCCGCCCAGAGGGCGCTCGCGGGAGCCCACGTGTGTGTGGTGAGTGCGCGGCCCATGTGGCTGGCCCCAGGAAGGCGCGGGGAGGCCACACGTGGTGCCAGCGGAGGGCAGGGTCCCCCTGTGCCCACCATCCCCAGAAGCTCTCCTACCCCCTGGAGCCTCCGCACATCGAATTTGGAACCCGAGTCTGGGCCAGAGGAAGCCACTGCCCTGAACGCTGCTCAGCCTGACGGGGCGAGTGGCCAGGGAGGGGCCCAGAGCCGGGCAGGGGTGACCCCGGGGTGTCCAGAGGGGGCCGAGGGCCGAGGAAGGACGTGGAGGCCCCAGAACGGACAGGCCCCGGGGCCCCGACCTGCTCAGGCTCCAGGGAGGTGGACGGGGTCCCAGGTGGGGGTGAAGGGCAGGGCCCGCCAGGGCGCCCCTGAGTCCCTGGTCTGGGAGGACCCGCCCCTCACCCCACTGTCTGCGTGTCGTCCCCAGGCCAGGGACCGGAAGATGGTGGGCGACCTGACCGGGGCGCAGAGCTTCGCCTCCACCGCCAGGTGCCTCAACATCTGGGCACTGGTCCTGGGCATCATATCCATTGTCCTTCTGGGCATGGCCTATGCCGCGGCCTACGGGGCCCTGTTACAGGTCATGCAGGAGAGCGGCCGCTACCACTAAGAGCCCCCGCAGGACGCCCTGGGCCCCTCCTCGCCCGCCGGCTGCGCCCCAGCCCCCAGCCCTCTGCTCCAGGTGCACAGACTGGCCTGTGTGCAGCCGACTTGAATAAAGAGCCCTGTGTGTGACATGCTGTGACCTCCCTCCCGGGGCCGGGGGATGTGCGGGGAGCCCCCGGTGCCCTGGGCCTGAGCACACCAGCCCCCTGCCCAGTGTGGGGCTCCGGGGGGCAGGCACGTCCTCGGGCTTGGCTGGTGCTGGTGCCTGGTAGGAGCAAGGCCTGGCCAGGGTCCTGGGGGGTTCCCTGACCCAAGGACGCCACGAGTCCAGCACAGCCTGGGTCCCCAGGGTCAGGCTCTGCCTTCCAGGTGTGTGGGAGCCGCGAGCCGGGCTGGGGAGGCACAGAGCTCTCCCCTGTGCGCTGACGGCAGAAGCGACAACCACACCCTGCAACTAAGCCCTTGGACAGGAAACCTGAGAGGAGGGACCCGTCCCCCCACCGCGGCCCTGCCCGCAGGATGCAGTGGCTGCCCAGGGCCCTGCCAAGGGTCTCCCGGCCGCTGGGGGTCATGGGGCTTGGGTGTGAGCTGGGGCCAGAGCCTGGGCCACACGGGGGGCGTGGGCGGGGGGCTTGGGGCGTGGGGTGTGGGGCCGTCCTCGGCTCCTCTCCCCGGGCAGGGGGCACTTCGCACAGGCAGTGGTGTGGGAGGTCCCAGAGGGGGTGGGTGCTGGGCCCGGTCTACACGGCAGCCTGCAGAGGCTGCGGGAATGCGTGGCCGCAGGCCGGTGTCAGGGTGGGACCCTGTCGGGCACCTGCCTGGGGTGTCCAGGCTGCGGGGTCCACAGTGGGGCAGCCCCGGCCCGGCTCCCTCCCTCAGCAGCCTCCAGCACCCCCACTGGCTCCTGTCCCCTCCTTGGAAGGCAAGTCCCTACGTCCTCAGAGACACCCAGGTCACAGGCCGGCGCCTGCAGTCACCCTGCCCCCTGCCTGCCGACCGGGTGACCTGGGGCCGCCCGCTGATTTCCTGGGTGCTCCGGCTCCCGGCATGCTCCTGGCCAGGGTTCCCCCCAGGGCCAGCTCTCTCTCTCCCTGCACTCCCCCGGCCCGACCCCCTTCCACCTGTCCCTCGGCCTCCAACACGCACCTGACAACCTGACACCTTGTGCCCAGGAGGCTACGCTTGTGGTGTGTGATTCCCAAGTCTCCTATTTTACAAGTTTTCCAAAGTTTGCTGGAAGCTCCAGCGGAGGCTCCTTGGGATCAGGGAGCACCCGCAGGCGGCCCGTCTCCACCCTTTTTAGTAATAAGCCGAGACCAGCGGGGGCAGGTCAAGGGTGCGGGGAGTGGGAGGCGGGGGAACAGGCCCGGGGACCCCCTGCACACCCCTGAGCAGGGAGAGAGCCAGGACCACCTGTCCTCAGCCTGCCCCGCCCGGCCCCCTGTAACCTGACACCGGGTCTGGGGCCACCCTCCTGGTACCTGGCCAGTTCACCACTTTCAGAAAAGCCAGGAAACAGAAACTTTGGGGAAAGGAAACCACTGGGGAAGGTGGGGCCCCGAGCTGCCTCCCGCATCCGCATTCTGCGAGCTGCACCTGCCACCATGAGCCGCGCCCCTCGGCCCTTGCTCCCTGGCGCCCGCGCCGCCGGCCCCCCCACCTACGAGATGCTCAAGGAAGAGCACGAGGTGGTGGTCCTCGGGTCGGGGCGCCCCAGAGCGCAGCTCCCGCTACCACCACCGTGATCAACATCCGCGGTGACACAGTCGTGCCCGACCACGTCGTCTGGTCCCTGTTCAACACCGTCTTCATGAACTGGTGTTGCCTGGGCTTCGTGGCCTTCGCCTACTCCGAGAAGGTGGGTGGGGGTGGGAGGGGGAGTCCCTGGGGTGCGGGGTGGGGATGGGGGCGCCTGTACCTGCAGGGAGGCTGCAGCAGCCCTACGCCCAGGGTCCCACGGGTTCCCCTACTGACCAATACTAGAAACCACATCCCTGGGCTTCCCGTGTGGCCCCAAAGCCCCCCCAGGAAGAAGAAGGGACTTCAGGGGAAACTGAGGCCAGGGAGGGGCCAGAGCCGGGCAGGGGTGACCCCGGGGTGTCCAGGGGGGCTCAGGGCCGAGGAAGGACGTGGAGGCCCCAGGAGGGACAGGCCCTGGGGCCCCGACCTGCTCAGGCTCCAGGGAGGTGGACGGGGTCCTGGGTGGGGGTGAAGGGCAGGGCCCGCCAGGGCGCCCCTGAGTCCCTGGTCTGGGAGGACCCGCCCCTCACCCCATGTCCGCGTGTCGTCCCCAGACCAGGGACCGGAAGATGGCGGGCGACCTGACCGGGGCGCAGAGCTTCGCCTCCACCGCCAGGTGCCTCAACATCTGGGCGCTGGTCCTGGGCCTCCTCCTGACCGTCACCTTCGTCATTCTTGTCTCAACCGGCTCCCTGGTGATTTTCGAAACAGTTTCCGAGATGGTAAAACATTACGGAGGGTCGTAGTCGGCGCCGGAGGCCTCGGGGCCCCTCCCGTCGCACTGTCACCTTCACGTCCCTCTAGCGCTGGTGTCAATAAAGCACGTGCCTGTGACCTGCTGCGCTCTCGCTGGGGGGCCCTTGGAGACGCCCGCGGCCCCGCTGCCCACCCTCGGCCCGTCGCCCGCCTGCACCTGCTCCGGCGTGTGTGCCAGGTGGGCTCGTCGGGGCCTGGCCTGCATCTAGCCTCTGGCTGCGGGGACACAGGAGGGCGGCGTGGGAGGGGTCCCTGCTCCCCAGAAGTCTGCGCCCTGACCGATGGCTCGTGTGGGGAAGAGGGGCAGTAGATTCAGGCTGTTCCTAGCTCCCAGGGACCCCGTGGCGGGGAAGGTGGCGGGAAACCTGCTGCCAGGAGCGTAGCCTCTACGTCCAGCGGTATAAGCTCCGTGTCCCTGCTCTCGAGTTGGGGTGTACCCTTGCCCCGAGTGGGGTCACATCATCACCTCCTCGTGTCGTGGCCTCCGTATCGGGGACACTGTGGCTGCCCCAAGGCAGACCCCGAGCACTGGGGCTCCGGCTGCGGTTCCCCAGTCCCGCGTCCCTGCCCCGCATCCGGCGTCCTAACTCGCAGATGCACGGGGGAGACTCAGGGTACCCTTGGTGGAGGGGGGCACGCTGGCCCATCAGCCATCCAGTCGGTGAAGGAGGCGATCCCGGCCCCAAGAGGCCAGTGGGGTGAGACCCCGGCCGGGTGGGCAGGGCAGCCCCACCTTCCCGGATCCGCGGCACCTGACGGATCCCTTGCTGCGGAGGAGCGTGTCCGTCCTCCCTTCCCCGCCCCTACTCTGGGCCGCCCCGGGCGTCTCGGGGTGGACGCCTGTCCGTCTTCATCCCGGGACCGCTGCCCCCGTGGCCGGAAGAAACTGTTCCCTCCAGAGCGCCCTTGGGAGGTGCTGCGATGCCTCCGAGGCTCATCCGCGGCCTCACCCCGCCACCCACCCTGGGGCCCGGGCACCTGGCGGCCCCGGAGCGCGTGGCCTCGAGGAAGCACTCAGGGGTGGAGCCCCTCCGCCCCGCGCTCCGCAGCCAGCACCTGCCCGTGGGCCGCCCTGGCCTGCGGGAGGCCTCAGCTCCGTCCTCCGGTTTGCAAAAGCATCACCTCGAAGGGCTTTGTAGGCAGCACGAGAGGGTCGCCTCCCAGCAGGACCCTGCTCCCGGCACCACAGCTCAGGGACGGTTTTGCCCGCTGTGACCATCCTCCCAAGAGCTGCGAGAACGTGACTGTGCCTGCCCCTCAGGCCGGGGCCCGTGCCCGCGGCGATGCCCCACCCGCGAACGGGCCACCCCCCGCACCGGGAACCCTAAGGGTGAGGTTCTGAACCCCTGGCTTGGGGACCTCGGCCGACGTGGGGACAGTGCTGTGCCTGGAACGGCCGTGGACGTCTCCCCACCCCCGCCCTGGCATCTCTTCCATCTGTCTGCTCCCGACCCACGTCCTTGCATGAGCCGCTAGGGACGTGGGAAGGAGAACGTCTCCCGACTCCTTGGGCCGCTCTCGCGAATCAGTACAACCAAGAGGCCACGGAGGGCTCCGGGGGGGGCCCACGTGGTCAGAGCACTGGTGCGGCCCCGGCTGGTGACGAGGGTCCAGGGACAGTTGGTAAAAATGAACCCTGGCCCTTGCGACCCGCTGACCCTTGGGCAGAAGGGCTGGGAATGGAGGCGATGCTGACGCCCTGCGGGGTCTGACGCTGCTTAGTGCGTGTGGCCCGTCCTCCCCCCGCACGTTGGAACTGGGTTAAACTAAGGTTAAAGCTGCCGTTATTTGACCGCCAAATGGGTTTATTTTTTATTTTTTATTTTATTTTTTTGCCAAATGGGTTTAATCGGGACGAGTAGAAAATTACAATTCTAGAAAGGCAAACGATGGCACAACTGTACAAAAATCCCAAAACAGAGGAACAAAGATCTTTCATAGATTGGGGGGGGAGGGAGGGGCTGTTGTAAAGGAGAAGTCCATTGGAGTGACCTGGGGTTGGGGGTCCTGGCTTCCCACTGGTTAGGCTGTCACTGTGGGGGGGGGGGGCTGTGCTCCCCCTGGTCGGCTCAGACCCCCCGATGGGCTCTGCTCCACCTGCAGGGGCTGTGCCTCCCCGGATGGGAGAGGGTTGCCGCTCATGGTGGGCGATGCAGCTCGTGGGGGGCGGACGCGGGAGGCAGCTCTGGGCCCCACCTTCCCCAGTGGTTTCCTTTTCTCTGAAAATTCATATTTTGGTGCTCAGGGAGTTGGGAATTGGCTGGGTCCAGGAGGGCGGAAAGCGGAACCAAAGATTGGTGTCAGGCTACACAGGTGCTGGGCGGGGCTGGGCGGGTGCTGGCGGGTCAAGGGCTGAGGTCTCTGGGGGTTCCCTGTCCCAGGCTCTCAAGTCAGGTGCTGTCCCCGCTGCCCCACCTCCTCATCCAGGGCTCAGGGTGGCCCCAGGACCTCTTGTGGCCTGTGAGGCGCCCCCATCCAGACTCCAGGTGCTGCAGGGCCCCCACCGCGCACAGCAGGCCCCTCAGGCCCCACACAGAGAGCCCCCAGGCCCCCAGGCCGCATCCCAGGGGTCGCAGGCCTCCTGTCTGGAATCCATTCCCCTTCCTGCCTGGAGTCCGTGGTGGGGAGGGGGTGCGGCATTGTGCATGCGCAGGTCAGGACCCAGCAGGCGGAAGGGGCGTCCGGCTTGTGTCAAGGGTCCATGTGGCAGCCCCGCGGGCATAGGCCAGCGAGGTCACGCACCCCTGCCTTCCCTCCCCGCCCCCCCACCTGCTCTGTGGATGTCGTGTGTGGTGATGGAGGAAGTGGGGACTTTCCCCTTCTGCTTCCGGCCTGCGCCCCCTTCTCAGGGTTCGGTCGGCTCAGCTCGGGAGCCAGGACACGGCCCCGCCCGAGAGCCAAGGCTGCAGGTCCTCTGCTGCCCGCAGTCCTGGGCCGCTGGGAGCTCTCGCCGCAGCCTGGGGGCCAGTGGGCTCCACACCCCAGTCCAGCCTCGCGTTTCCCAGTTCACTGTGCAGCACCCCCAGGGCGCCCCCAGCTGCTTCCTGCCCACCGCCCCCCTCACCCCCCCACCCTGCAGGTGTCCTGTGAAACCTCGCTGTGGTCCTGGTGTTGTGGCCGCACACCGAGCCCGAAGGTGTCCTGATGGACCCAGCACCGGGCCCCGGGGAGAGGACCTGGCCCTGGTGCCCAGTGTTGGGGGAGGTCAGGGAGGGCCGGGTGGACCCCCGCTGGCCCCAGGGCTGCCGCCGCCCCAGGTCATCTGTGCTACACAGGCCAGTAGCGTGGAGTGGACTACACAGCTGCTGGGGTGAGGGCGAGGCCCAGGGGCTCCCAGGCCCCCCCACCCTGCGGCGGCGCAGTGGCCGTCCCCTCGCGGCTGGGCCGGGGTTGCAGGCGCCCAAGGCCCCGCCGAGGGACACGTTGTGGGATCTGTGCGCTGGCGGGTTCTCAGGGTTTCCTGGCACCGCGGCCAAGCTTGGAGCCGACCAAACTGCCTGGAAGCAGATGCGCGGTGCTGCAGGAGCCCCCCGGGGCCTGCCTGGGTCTCGTCCCGAACGTGACGTGTGTGCGGGTGGTCGCCTGTGTCCTCAAGCCTCCATCAGCCCCGACCCCCAGAGTCTTCCCCAGGTGGGGGCCATTCAGACCCACATTCAGAACTTGGGTGTCTTAGGGTAGAGACGGACTTAGGCCCAGGCCCATATGTAGATTAGGGTCCTGAATCCTGGAGGGAGTAACTAAGTAGGTGGGGAAGGGCGGTCCTGCATCCCTGACACCTAGCCAGGGAGTGCCAGCCACCCCGCAGCAGGTGGGAGCACAGGGCATCCCGGGAGAGCACAGCCCATCCAGGTGGGGCACAGCAACCCCCCCTCCCGACAGTGACAGCCTAACCAGTGGGAAGCCAAGACCCCCAGCCCCCAGGTCACTCCAATGGACTTCTTTACAACAGCCCCCCCCCCCCCCAATCTATGAAAGATCTTTGTTCCTCTGTTTTGGGATTTTTGTACAGTTTTGCCATCGTTTGCCTTTCTAGAATTGTAATTTTCTACTCTTCCCAATTAAACCCATTTGGCAGGTTATTATTTATTTATTTTGTTAAAGATTTATTTATTTATTTATTCAGGGAGAGCAAAAGAGAGGGGCAGAGACACAGGCAAAGAGAGAAGCAGGCTCCATGCAGGGAGCCCGACGTGGGACTCTATCCCGGGTCTCCAGGAGCACACCCCCGGCTGCAGGTGGCGCTAAACCGCTGCGCCACCGGGACTGCCCCCTAGCGGCTTCATACTTAAGTTTAACCCAGTTCCAATGTGCGGGGTGGCGGGGAGCATAGGGTGAGAGGACGGGCCACAGGCACTAAGCAGGTGTCAGACCCCACAGGGCGTCAGCATCGCCTCCATTCCCAGCCCTTCTGCCCAAGGGCTCAGCAGGTCGCTCAGGCCAGGGTTCATTTTTACCAACTGTCCCTGGAGCCTTGTCACCAGCCAGGGCCGCACCTGTGCTCTGACCACGTGGGGCCCCCCGGAGCCCTCCGTGACTGTTGTGCCCAAGATCGCGAGTCCGAGAAACCACCGAGGAGCCGACTCTGATGCAGACACACGAGGGTTTATTTACAAGCTGGAGCTTGGGTCTAAGACACAGCGGAGCAGGGACTTGGACCCCGAGGTGGGTTTCAGCTTAGTTTTCAGGGCTGGTCTCGGGGACCTCCAGGAGGTGGGGAGGAATTTCTCAAGTTCTGTTTACGTTCTGATATGGCTCCTTCAAGGGCATTGAGCTCTGTTTTTATTCTAATATGGGGCTTTCTAGGACGTGTAGCTGCAAGCTGTTTGCTTCCTGTAACTGAAGTAATGTAAATCTCAGCTCTTATTCCCAGGGGCCTGGGATGGCTGGACTTGTGCTAACGCTGAACTTAAAGTGGAATGGCCTTAATTTTCTTGGCCTCCACAGTGACCTCTTGGTTGTACTGATTCACGAGAGCGGCCCATGGAGTCGGGGGACGTTCTCCTTCCCATGTCCCCAGCAGCCTATGAATGGACACAGGTGGGGAGCAGCCAGATGGAAGAGATGCCCAGGGCCAGGGGTGGGGAGACAGACGCAGTGTCCCCAGATCGACCTGTGGTCCCCAACCCAGGGGTTCAGAACTTGCCTCATTAACATAACAAAAACAGCTGATCACTTGAGAAATTCCCAAGGCTTTAGGGATTCTGTACCAGAAATGGGGATGAAGAAAAATATGTCTTATAAATCACAGTATCACAATATGTCAATGGGCAAAGCATCATCCTGGTCCCTTTCTGATGGGGTGTGATGGGCCCAAGGAATCATGGGGCTCCATGTGTCTGGCGGCCCCTGGTTTGTGTCCTCCCGAATTTATATGTTGAAATCCTAAAACCCAAAGTGATGGCATAGGAAGTGGGGGCTTTGGGAAGTAAGTGGGTCATGATAGCATCAGCCTCGTTGTAGGAGACCCCACAAGCCCCTCCCAACTTGTGGCTCACAGTGAGGAGATAGCCACTGCACCCAGGAAGAGGGTCTCACCCGAACCGGCCCACTCTGCCTGCCTCCCAGCTTCCAGACTTGTGACCCTAAATGTCCTTTGTCTACGAGCCCCCTAAACCTATGGTACTTCGTTATAACAACCCCAACAGGAGGTTGCAGGGCAGTTAGGTGGGAGACCCCAGGGCCCTTCTGCCAGAGTAAGCGTCTCCGTCTGGGGTTTACCGAGAAGTGTGTCCCCTCCACGGAAGGGTCAGCCAATAGGCTGCGGACCCTCCAGGGGGCCCAGAACAGCCCTGAGCTCCCCCTCCACCCCCTGAGGGCCCCGAGGAGGCTGAGCAGCCGTGGGCTCATGGAGCGGGGCCGGCCCCTGGGCCCATGGCCCAGAGCTCTGGGCAGCACCGGCTTGGGCCGGTGGCGCGGGGCCTCCTGTGTCCCACCCCGTGGTCGCCTGGGGCCGCTCCCTGCGCTGGACGCCGGGAGCCGGGGGAGCACGGGGAGCCCGGGGCAGGGCTGGGGCGCGGGCTGGGGGTCAGGGTCGAGGGCCCAACCCTGGGGGCCTCCAGCCCTTCTCCACAGCTGAGGCGACAAGCATCCACCGGGGTCCCCAGGGGCACCTCCAAGTCCTTTGGGCCGCGGGGCCGGGGCTCGGTGGGCAGGGCGGGCAGCCCCGGCGGAGCACACCCCTGCCCCTCGCAGGCGGCTGGGGAGCTGGGGGGTCAGCGGGGCTGGGACGGGGGGGGGGGGGGGGGGGCCTGCTTGGGGGTGGGGGTGGGGCGCGGGGTGCAGGTGCGGAGGGCGGCGGCGGCAGCGGGGAGCCAGAGGGACTCAGGTGGGGGGTCGGCTGGGGCTCGGCCGGGAGGGGGGAGGCTCCTGGGGGGGAAGGCGGGGGCTGGGGGGGCAGGCTTGAGGGGCGGGGGCGGGGCGATCAGCGGGCGGGGGCTAGGTGGCGGGGGGGGGCTCCGGAAGCTCTGGGAGAGCTGGGGACGGCGGGGGGCGGCACTCCGGGGGGCGGGAGGTCAGCGGGCGGGAGCTCCGGGGGCTGGGGGCGGGAGGCTAGCATGGCGGGGGCGGGGCGGTCGGGGGGCAGGGAGGCTCTCGAGGGGCGGGGCGGGGGCTCCGGGGGGGCGGGGGACAGACTCGCGGGGCGGGGGCTCCAGGGCTCGAGGGCGGGGCGGGGTCTCCGCGGCGCGGGGGGCGGGGCTCCGGGGGCGGGGCGGGGCTCAGCGGCTCGGAGGCGGGGCCTCGGGGCGGGGGCGGGGCCTCGGAAGGCGAGGGGCCTCGGGGGCGGGGCCTCGGGGCTCGGGGGCGGGGCCTCGGGGCTCGGGGGCGGGGCCTCGGGGCTCGGGGGCGGGGCGGCGCCCCGGGCCGGGCCGTCATTCGTCGTCACACTGAGCGGGCGGCGCCGGCGGGGCCGCGGCGGGCGGCGGGCGGCGGGTATAAGCGGCCCCGGTGCCCCGGCCCCGGGAGCCCGAGCCGGAGGAGACGGCGCTGGAGCCCATGGACACGGCGTACCCCCGCGAGGACCCCCGGGCCCCGGCGCCCCGCAAGGCGGACGGCGCGGCGCACACGGCCCTGGCCGTCGGGGCGCCGAGGCCCCCGCCCCGGGACCACCTGCTCTGGTCGGTGTTCAGCACCCTCTACCTGAACCTGTGCTGCCTCGGCTTCCTGGCGCTGGCCTACTCCATCAAGGTGGGCGGGCGGGCGGGGTCCCTCGGGGCTGGTGCAGGGGCTGGGAGGCTGCGGCGGGGCGTCCCGGGGGCACCGCCGGTGGGAGGGACACTGGATCCGCCAGGCCGTGGACCTGCTCCTCACTTCGTGGGGTGGTTGCGCTGCGGCAGGTGCTGTTCAGGAAGCGCAGGGTCCTACCCGGGGCGAGGCGGGCGCGTCAGAGGGCACAGGCTGGGGGGCGCTATGCAAGGGGGCTTCTTTCATCAAATGATGTTTCACACTCGGGGGACTCCAGTGACCAAAGCCCCCCAGGCTTCAGCTCCTGGGGCTTCTCGGCACCCCAGGACTCCCCACCCACAGAGGGTCCTCGGAAGCTGATGCTGGCAGGGATGGCCTCTCCCCCCTGCACGCGTAGAGACCTGGCCCTGCCCCTGGTCCACAGGCCCGAGACCAGAAGGTGGCTGGAGACCTGGAGGCAGCCCGGCGATTCGGCTCCAAAGCCAAGTGCTACAACATCCTGGCCACGATGTGGGCGCTGGTGCCGCCTCTGCTGCTGTTGGCGCTGGTGGTGACCGGGGCGCTGCACCTGTCCCGGCTGGCCAAGGACTCTGCGGCCTTCTTTAGCACCAAGTTCGAGGACTCGGACTATGACTGACGGGCTGGGCCTTGTCCGCATCCTGACCCGTGGACCCTGACCCCAGGACCACCCCCCAGGGCAGTGTCCCCAGGGACTCCATCCTGTCCCCCCGTCCCTGCCCGGAACCCTGACTCCAGCACAGGGCCTGATGCCCCACCCCCTCCCACCCCAGCCTGGGCGCCTAACGCTGACCCTGAAGATCTATTGTGTGGATCCCGGTGGCCTCACTCCAACTGTGATGCCCCCTCCCCCAACACTGTGCCCAGGGTGCACCCTCCCTCCTCGCCCATCAGACTCAGGCTTGGTTTCACAATTAAAAGTGCCTGGTTCCAGAAAGTGCCTCCTGGCCTTTTTGCTGGGGTGGGAGAGGAGCCACCCGAGGGGCCACCCAAGCTGCATCCCCCTGGACTGACCCCAGCATGACGGTTGGATGACCCATTCTGTGTGCTGGGCCGTGCCCTGATGGTCGCCTTCACTCAGGCACTGGGTGGCTTGTGGCTTCTGGGGTGGAGGCGCCAGAGTATTTTAGAACGCAGTTTGGGAACTCGGGGTTTTGATGTCTGCTGCCCTGCTGGGCCTGTGGTTTAGTGGTCTCTCTTCCAGAACACGTGTGCCCTTCCCCCTCTGCGTGTGCACTTGTGTGGACTTGTACCCTCCAGGAGTCCCTGAGAGGACACCCCTCTTCCTGGCCCTGCATGTTTCCCTTGGTGGGTCAGGCGAGTGCCAGCCCCCTTGTTTGGGTCCTTCTGTCTGTCCCTAGGACTCCTGCATTCCTTGTTCTGAGAGATCGCGGTCCCCACAGTGGGTTCCATCCCTCCTGGGTCAGTGACGCTGAACACAGAGACACAGGAGTGCAGAGGCATGACCCTCCGGTCACCCGTGCCCACATGCATCCCACACACATGCGTTTAGGCAGAAGGTGAAAGCTGGGGGGCTGAGCATCCCTAGTACTAGATACGCATCCTTGTATAGTCTCTCTCCCTTGAGCACGGCCCCCCTTCCCAGGAACCAGCAGAGCTGGCAAAGAGGGGGGTGGCTAAGCATGCACACACCCTGTATGGCTGGGGGTGAGGTCCCTCCGGCCTCACTGTGGCTGGTCCAATGACAGGGCAGTCTAATTGCAGGGGCCTTAACCTCAGGGTGGTTCAGGCTTGTGGGCACCCCACCCAGGGCTCCGTCCCCACCCAAGGAGCCCCCTTTGCCTACCCATCAGCCTGGGCTGGGTGTGGGGGGTCGGCTTCACCGCTGTACCTGGAGCCTCCGAGTAGTCCTCTCTCCTGCGACAGCCAACAGCTGGCCTAGCTGACACAGGGTGCTAGACGGTGTCCTGCCCTGGGCCGGAACATGTGCTGCAGGGAGGGGTGTGGTGCCTGGGGCCTGGGGCCTGACACGGTGCACTGGCCCGCGCCAGGTGCTGGTCCCATGTGGGACTGAGGATAAGGGCAGTGGGCCAGCACTTGGACCAGGATGGATACGGTGTGCCAACCCTGAGCTCCAGGTTTGGCCCAAGAAGGGAGCAGCTCACAGGCTGGGAGTGAGGATCAGCTGGTGTGAGACCCATGTGCATGCCCCCAAGCAAGCCTGCTATGGTCTGCGGGTCCCCACACCTGGTGAGGGGCCCCGAGATTGTCTGGCCTGTGCCCAGGTGCTGAAGACACAGTGTGTGGTGAAGACAGGCATGGGGAGGGTGGCCAGCCGTCCTCTGCATCCCGGGCTGCCTCCTGGGCAGGCCGAGGAGCCCGGTGAAGTTCAGGTCAGTGGCTGCCACGGAGCCCTGACCAGACGTGGCTGGCACGCGTGTATGGCCACCCTCCCTGGTCTCCGTGGAGGGCCCCTCGCTGTGTACAGGTAGAGGCACACGTACGCGGCGCGTACAGGCAGGAGGGACCGGGCTGTATCAGCGTCGGGAGTACTTGTGCCCACGCCGGGCTCCAGGGCTGCAAAGGTAAGCCTCTGCTCTACCGGGACGGTGCCCGCCAGCACGCCCTGCTCTGGCCGACCTGCCCTGGGCTTTGCCACGTGGCCAGTGGGTGAGGGAGAGCCTGGGGCACCTGGGCAAGCCCTCGAAGGTGCAGGCTTCATTCCCTGAAGTCATGTGCCTGCAGGGACCAGCACCGACCTCCCTGCGGATCTGCAAGGCTGCTGTGCACCCTCGGAGGCCACCCTTCGTACCACGTGCTGCAGAGACAAGCCCGGGGACCCCTCGTTGCCTCCACCTGCCCTCCTCATGGCCATCTGCTTCTTGGAGAGCTTGGACTAACTGTCCAGCCAGGACAGACGCGGGACAGTGGGTGGCCTGAGCGAAGGACAGTGGCAGGCCCCCCGCCGGCTCTGTACAAGCATCCACTGCACTTCCTGTGTGACCCCATCCTTTACATAGGCCTCACTCTCGGCAGGAAGGGGGCGCCAGCTCCTCAAGGCAGCAGACTTTCTCCCAGCACGGACCTTTAATTCCTCAGCCACACTTGGTGCACGTGGCACGGCTCTCACCAAAATTTTGGCAGCGGGTACCATCTCCCCTCATTGAGAAACCCTCAAGGCCCCAAGTTGGATGTGCCCACAGATGGGCTGAGGCCCCAGGAGGAGGGGCAGCCTGTCAGGACAGGTGGGCCCAGGCCTGTGGCCTTGAGTCTTCCAGGCTGGTTGGAGGCGAGGTGCACGGTCCTGCTCTGCACCCTGCCCCCACTCTTCCTAGCTGAGAAAGGCCCGTGATGGAGATGGTGCAGCCTCACTGAAGTGGCCCGGAGGCTGGAGGAGCCACGGACTGAGGTTGCTGAGCACACCTCAATTCCACTGTGCCCGCCCCTCGCCTGCATGACACGCGAAGTTCCTTTGTGGTCTGTGATGGAGAGTCCCGAGGACTCTGCAGGGGGCCAAGTGTGCCTCCTGCCCCTCGGCCCTGCCATCCCCTACAAGGAGGCTTGCGCCCCACCCGCCCCACCCTGTGGGGTCCTGGGGCAGGGTACTGGTGCAGGTACAGGCGTGGGCATCGGCCCACAAAGGCAGGCACAGATGTGGCTGAGTGTGAGGCCATGGCTCAGCTGCAGAGGGCCTCGGGTTAGAGGCAGACCGTCTTGAACTTTGGGCCAACGAATTCAGATTTTCCCAGGAGCCAGGAGGGTGCTGAGGAGGGGTGGGTGCAGCCGGAGGGGGGTGCCCACAGAGGGAGGAGCCGGCCCGGAGGACCTGGGAGACATCCGGAAGCCTTGCTTGTTCATGCAGGCGCAGAGTGCCCAAGACAGCACCAGGGCGAGGAAACTGGGGTCCCATGGGTTGTGGGGCAGGGGTCTAATGTCCTCAAAGTTCTCTTAGGAAACTCCTGGAGTGGAACCTGCTGCCTCTGCTCCAGGCGGGAGTGACCTCTGTATCCGTCCAGCAGAATGGGGGAAGGAGACTCTGTGCCCTGCAGGGAGAGGGGGCATCTGGAGTGGGGGCACACATGCAGGGGGCAGCCCTGGGGCGCTCACCTGCTCTGGATGCTTCGGTGAGTCTGGGCTGGCTGCCCACCTGGGAGCAAGGGAACTCGTGTGTGCGTCAGCCACAGCTCAGCCTCCAGCGGCGGGGCCCCGGGTCCTGGCTGGGCTTTAACCTCAATCGTCACGGAGCCCTCGGAGAAGGAGAAGTCCAGCCTGTTCCCCTGGTAACACAGGCCCCGGACGCGCACTGCAGAGACCCCCGCCGGACACATGGGGTCGAAGGTCACGCCAGCTCCGGTGATCCTGCGGGAGGGAGGCGGTGGTGAGAGCAGGAAGTGGGGGGCACGCGACTGCTCCTGGCCAGCGCCCCACTCACCGGAACCCTGTGAATCCACAGAGCGCCGCCTGCAGGAAGCCCCCCATGCCGGTCAGGAAGTTCACAGCGCCTGAGCCATCTGCATTCTCCGTCCACACCTGCCCGGGCACCGCGGTTAGTGCCAGGCTGCCAGGCCGCCAGGCCGCCACCCCGACCCCAGGCCAGGCTCTGACCCTTTGGTGACCGCCCCTGAGGCTGGGCTCCCGCCCCGACCCCGGGGGCCAGGGTGGAGGCAGGTGTGCTGGGCACGAGGGCTGACCCGCCGCTGCCGACCTTGAAGGGCTCAGCTATGTTGGCAAAGCTCCTCTCCAGGAAGTCCTGGGCCCGCCGGGGATCCTTCAGCTCCATCCAGCCCACGGCGAACATGCTCTGGGGCCAGAGTCAGAGGACGTGCTGGAGGGGAGCCCCGCTGGGGGCCGGTACTGGGGCTGGGGGGCCGGGTGAAGCCGCCCCGAGGACCGCCGGCCCGCCCCTCCCTCCGAAGCCTCCTTACCCAGGTCATGGCCGGGCCTCTTGGGGACGTTGCAGCCTCATAAATCTCCAGGTTCCTCCTGCGAGTGTGAGGGCTCAGGTGGAAAGGGACGGGGTACCCCAGGAGCACCACGTCCGCCTGCTTCACCTCCTCTCCTGGGGAGGGACGGGCGCTGATGGGCGAGGGGGCGGGAAGGCGGGGACATGGGTCCAGGGGAGGGTGAAGGGGCCCGAAGCAGCCTGAGGGCGCTCACCAGGCTGGTACCCGTCAAACTCAGGGTGGAAGTCCTGCCTCGGGTCGAAGGGCACCTTGATCTTTTCAGCCACCGCCAGCCACTCAGTGGGGACAGGCCGCCCCAGGTCCCGGGCCAGGGCCGCAGCGAAGCGCAGGCTGCGGGGAGGCAGGGAGAGGGAGCTGCAGGCCCAGCCCCCCGGCCCCCCGCGTGCGGGCAGCGGCGCAGGGGTCTCGGGTCCTACTTGTTCTGGACCAGGACGTTGGTGTACACGGAGTTGTCGACCCCTGAGTGGTATTCGTCGGGCGGCATGACTCCTACGCACACGGACAGGAGCTGGTGTCCAGGGCAGGGTCCCAGGGACCTGCCCCGATGCCAGCAGCCCGCGTGGGGCTGGCAACGCCGGAGCCAGAGACCACGTGCCCCTGAGGAGCGTCCACCAGCCGCGGCTGTCCCCGCCTCTCCCCGACCACCGCCCCCCACGCCCCCAGGGATGGCCCTGCCCTCCTCGCGCCTCACCCTTCAGCTGGTACTCCTCCTCCTCGGGGCTCCACTCCACGCGGCTGCACCAGAACTCAGCCACGGCCCTGACCACGTCCCAGCCACCGGCCTCGCGGAAGAGCTGCACGTCCTGGGGAAGCCGCGGGCAGTGGGCAGGGGCCACGCCACCCGAGGTCTCGCCGGGGCCCCTCCGAGGGCCTGCCGTGGCGGGGGTGGGGCGTGCCCGGGCCTGGGGGGTCGGGACCCCTCACCTGGGTGGCATGATAGTACAGCTGGAAGGCCAGCACCACAGCTCCGTTGACGTGAATCTCCTGGGCGCCGTAGACGTCCTCGGGGCAGACCTCCCGACCAGAGCCTGCGCTCTCCCAGGCAAACTTGGCTCCCTGAGGGCCGCGGGGGAGGAGCAGCCTCCAGGGCTCTGGGTGGTCCACGGGCGGCCCACCAATCCCCAGCCACGGAGGACAGAAGTGGGCGCACCGCATGTGCGGATGCCCTCATGGAGGGGCACCCCGCTGTGTCCCCGTCACAGGCCAGGGCGGCAAGGGGACTCGAGCTGGGCCCAGCTAGGCTGCTCTGACCTGGAGCCAGGGTGCTGCCGAGCCCCTGGAAGAATCCAGGAATCCCAGCCCTACCCAGAGGAGAACCTGACGGGATGGGTGCAGGCCGAGGAGGAATGTGGGGACACCAGCCCGCAGGAGCCCTGTAGGGTGGGTGCCAGGTCCCCCTCACCTGGTAACCCAGCTTCCGGGCGTTGTCCAGGGCCCCATCCAGTGTCCGGATGCGGTACTCCAGGAGGGCCCTGGCGGCCTCCGGCTGGAACAACAGAACGGTCGGGAACATCCAGAGATCCTGAGAGCAAGGAAGTGCCCCTGGCTCAGGAGCTCCCCCAGCATCTGTGTGCCCGTTTGTGTCCCCGCCTGCCCCGTGTGCCTTGGCCCAGCCAGCCGGCTCCACGCTGCCTCCCGAAAGGCCCGGGCTCCGTCCAGCTCCTTGCCCCCGCCCGCCGGCTCCCTCCCGGGCCCTCCGAGGCTGCCCGCCCGCACCCCCCAGCCCACGTCGCCGTCTCCAGGCCCCGGGCTCCTCGGGTTAGTCCCCAGCAGGCATCTGCGGCCCCCGGGAGCAAGGCCAGAATCCAGGCACGGAGCACCACCGCTCGGCAGCTGCCCGACCGGGGGTGAGGGACTTGGCTCCACCGGAGCGGGCCTCTGGCTGCTGGACAATCTGATGAGGACGCAGTAGCACCCCGGCCCCGCCCACTGTACCAGCCGAGGCCTCCCCCTCCTCCCCTGGGCTCCCCTCAGCGCCCCCAAGTCCTTCCCGAGCACACCTTTGTCAGGGTCACTCCCCAGCTACCTACAACCCGAGAGCTGCTCTCGGTGCCCTGGGGAGGTATCCTGTTGCCCCGCCAGGTGCTGTCCAGCTGTGGTGTTTGTCCCTTCTGGTCGCTTTGCCTGAATCACTCTTTTCTACCCAACTCCTATATGTTCTTTGTCAGAGATCCCACATCCTCCAGGCAGCCTTCCCTTCCGCCGTGGCCTCTGTGCTTCCCAAATCGCAGGCCCCATCCCGGGGGGCAGAGCCGGCAGCCGCGCTACGCCCTCAGCACAGCATCCTCTGTGTCTGCGGGCTGCCCCGTGGCTGCTGCGTGCGGGGTGGAATGGTGCATACCTGGTCCCAGAAGACGTGGCCCCAGTAGCATTCCTCTCGGCTCCCGTTGGACAATCCCCCAGGGCTGAGACCGTGGCAGGTGTATCCTGGGGCCCCGGGCTGGGGCAGGGCACTGACCAGATAGTAGAGGGCACCACGCAAGGCCTGGCGCAGGGGGAGGGGCCCCACCACATCCAGGCCACAGGTAGCCCAGAGCTGGGCCCAGGCCCGGGCGTGCGCAGCGTACAGAGTGCCCCCCACCTGCAGCTGCAGGGCCTCGGTGAAGCAGAGTTGGGCCTCGGCCTGGCTGCCACCCACCACGGTCAAGAACTCCCAGGTCTGGTCTTCCTCGCTTTCCCCAAGGGTCAGAGCTGGGGGCACCGGTGTCCACAGCATGTGTACCTCCTGCTGGGGCCCTCCAGGTTGCTCTGGGGTAAGCGTATGGCCATAAAGGTACCTGCAAGAGTGTGGCCATGTCTAAGGGACCGGCTCCCTCCTTGGAGCGCCGGCCGGCCCTGACCCCCTCCTCACCGGGCTCCTTGGAAATCAGGACCCAGATGCAGGTCCAGGTCTGGGCTTTCCGGGGAGAAGGCTGACCGCAGCAGCACCGTGATGGGCCAGCTCCCCATGGCCACACGGGTGATGGACACAGTGAAAGCCATGACGTGAGGCAGTGTGCGGTGGGCGTAGATGCGCTGGGAGGCCTGAAAGCTGGGGCCCTCCAGGGTGTGCAGAAAGGAGCCTGGCAAAGGGCAGGGCCAACCCCTCAGTACAGTGGATCTGCCGTGGGAGCCCTCACTGCCCGGTCTGCAGAGGACCCAGGAGAGGACCCAGGCTCCTACCCCAGGCTCTGGAGGGTGGTCTGCAGAGGACCCAGGCTCCTACCAGCTGGGGGGGGGGGGCCTGCAGGGCGGTCTGCAGAGGACCCCAGGCTCCTACCAGCTGGGGGGTGCCCTGCAGGGCCGAAGCCCTGCCCTGCCGTTCTTTGTGAGTGAGGCATCCTGAGCTGGGAGGAGGAGGGGCCTGGATGGGGCTGCTCCTGGGCCTGCTGCTGTTTCCCCCTCAGCTGCAACAGGGGCTCGGGTGGGGGAGCAGGGCCGTGGTCACCTGTGTTTGTGTCCAGGACAAACGTCTCCGTCAGCTCACGTCCTGTCTCTGCAGGCGCCTCCAGCTGGACATTGAGGGGACTGGGCAAAAGGGCCCGGTGTGTGTCCCCGCCAGCCCCGTTGTACACGCCGCTCACATGCAGTGTGTCATGATACACACGCGTGCCCAAGTACGCGTTGGTCACGGTGGCCAAGAGCCGGGGGTCACTGGGCAGGGAACGGGCAGTGAATACGGTGGGGTCCTCACCCGCATCCTCCATGGAAAGGCGTGCTCAGCCGCGCGGTCTGCAAAGGGGGAGTCACGGCTCCCACCGCTGGCCCGGCCTCCCCCTTCCTCCCTCCTCGGACTGTCCCTAAACCCCAAAGCCCCCCCCAACTTGGGTGATGCATCCAGCAGCGGGTGGGGAGGGGTGCGGGCCACCCGGGCAGCCCCCACTTTTGAGCTACCCCAGGAAACTTTCACCCCAAGAGATGCCCAGACTCCTAAAACTGATGTCCAGAGACCCAGCTGGGCCCCCGAACTCCCACCTTAGGATCTCAATTCAGGGTCTCTCCAAGCCGCACCCCCACGAGCCCTGATCTTTTAGGGGCAGTGAGGAAGCCTCAGCCTTCCGGACAACGGCGCTCAGCAGGGCGGGGCGGGGCGGGGCTCGGCTGGGCCTGGGGGGCGGGGCTCACCGCGGCCGCCCCGTCGCCGGAAGGTCGTGCTGTCCCCGCCCCCAGGGCCGCGCGGGGCAGGCGGAGGGGAAGGCGGGGCGGAGGGGGGCGGAGGGGGGCGGAGGGGGGCGGGGTCCCTCTCCCGGGGCGGTGCAGGGCGGGGCGGGGTCCCTCCCTCGGGGCGGAGCGGTGGTGGGGCCGGAGGGGGCGGGGCGGGGCGGGCCGGGGCGGGGTTCCTCCCCCGGGGAGCGGGCCTGGCGCCGCTGCTGCGCGGGTGGCACCCGCGGGAAACCGCGTGAGGAGCACACTTTGAACTGTGACCTTAGGGACGTGCCTGGGATGGATAGGGCCAGGGCCCGTGGCCTCGTGGGGGGCCCCGTCTGCTCCCGGAGGAGCCCTTCACTTCGCCGCACCTTGCCCCCCCCCAACCCCCCGCCTCTGCTCCCGGGCCCCTCTCCGCTCCCGGCCCCCCTCGTGCTCCCGGCCCCCCCCCCGCTCCCGGCCCCCCACCCCGCTTCTGCTCCCGGAGCCACCCCCGCCTCTGCTCCAGGCCCCCCCCTGCTCCCGCCCCCAGCCTCTGCTCCTGGCCCCCCCTTGCTACCCCCCTCCCGCCTCTGCTCCCGGCTCTCCCCAGCGCCTCTGCTCCCGGAGCCCCCAGCGCCTCTGCTCCAGGAGGCCCCCCCCTGCTCCCGCCCCCCCCCCCCGCCTCTGCTCCCGGCGCCCCCTGTTACCCCCCCTCCTGCCTCTGCTTCCGGCGCCCCCCCCCCCCCGCCTCTGCTCCAGGCCCCACCTGTTCCCGGCCCCCCACCGCCCCGCTCCCGGCGCCCCCCTCCTCTGCTCCCGGCCCCCCCAGCCCCCCCCCCCCCCCGCTTCTGCTCCCGGAGCCACCCCCGCCTCTGCTCCAGGCCCCCCCCCCGCTCCCGCCCCCTGCCTCTGCTCCCGGCGCCCCCCCCCCCCCGCCTCTGCTCCAGGCCCCCCCTGCCCCCCCCTCTGCTCCTGGCCCCCCCCCCCCCGCCCATCCTGCTCCAGGCCCCCACCCCCTGCTCCCGGCCCCTCCCCCCCCTCTGCTCCCGGGCCCACCCCCTGCTCCTGACCCCCCCTGCTCTGGCCCCCTCCCCACGGGCCCACGGGGCACTCCAGGGCGGCACCAGCTGCGCTCCCTGGCCTGGCCTGAGCCACAAGCCCCGGCTCAGGCTCCAACGAGCCTCTGGAAAGCAGCTCCTCTCACTCACCCCCCCCCCCCCCACAGGTGCCGGACACCGCCTGTGCAGCTGCGGAGGCCTGCGCTGTCCCCACACCCACTTGGTTCTTCACTTGCCAGGGCTCCCCGCTCCCCTGACCCCAGGCAGCCTCTTGAGGCGGAGCAGCCTCTCTGCTCTGCTCTGCCTTCCAGGGTCCTGGTCCCTGTGGTCACCCTCACGGTGCCCCGGTCGGGCCGGGGCCTTCTGTTCAGAGGCCTGCGGCGGTGGTGCCCACCTTGTCTGGAGGACGGCCAGCCGGCACCTCGACCCCACCCTGACCCCCTCCTCTCGCCTGGCTGCCACTCCGGCCTCCGGGCTGCTTCTGCAACGGTCCAAGCATGCTCCCTGTTATGGACTGAATGTGTGCCCCTAAATCCTCGGGTTGAAATCGGATTCCAAATCTGACTTTATGTGGAAGCGGGGGCTTCGGGAGTTAAGGAGGTCAAGAGCTGTCGAGAGTGGGATTAGAGCCCTTCTAGGAAAGGCCTGGGAGCCACCCAGACAAGAGGCAGTGAGAGGACAGCCTTCTGCGGCAGGAGGGGCCTCACCACCTGGACCCTTGCTCCAGCGCCAGAGAAATAAACTTCTGGGAAGCCCCCCAGTCTATGGTGTTTTGTCACAGCAGCCCGACCTGCCCAAGACACTCCTCGTCACGGCCTTGTCCTTGCTGTAGCTCTGCCTGGAACATTTTCCCGTCCAGACTTCTCAGGGCTCGGGGTTGGACATCTTTCTGTTTTCAAGCACCCTGCGCTCGGTTAGACTTTCCTAGACTCCTTACTTGTAACCAGAACCCCTGGGCCGCATGGTCTCCCAACACTTGGCCCTGCTTTACGCTCCCCCAAAGCCCTGGCTGGCCCCTGTCTAAACCTGTTAGTCTGTCTTCCTGGCAGGTGCAGGAGGGCAGGGGTTTTTGTCTGTTTTGTGGGATGAATGGCTGGACTTGAACGCTGATGACGGAAGGGGGATTTCCCCGGAGCAGGGAAGGCACCGACCCCCTTGGTCCTCAGGAACTGGCTGAGCCCCGCGGTGTTGAGCAGAGACCCGAGGCTTTGGGGGCTGTGCACCACTGGCCTGTCCATCCAAGCCAGGCCTCACCTTAGAGCTCCCTCCAGTCAGGCTGCAACCCCGAGCCTCAGTTCCCTTCCTGGGACAGGTTGGGGATCAGAGGAAAGATTGTGAACAGTCGTTAGGGTGCTTGGCCGCGTACAACAGAAATCAGCAGAAATGAATCCAAGATTCATTCATTCATTCATTCATTCAAAGGAGAATGTATTATCAGTGTTGGGGGCTGCTCCGTCTCCCCTCTCCCCTGGTGTCCATCCCTGAAGACCCAGACAGTGAATGGGCACCTCTGGACTAGAACCACACAGCCTCAGGGATGGTCAACCCCCAAATTCCTGGGGAGGGACGCTCACCTTTGGTCAGAGGTCAGCCCCTGCTTGGTCCCCTGTGGCCAGAGGCAGGGCTGTGGGGCTGTGGGCCTGTATACAGATGGGGATGGGGTCAGCGAAGGGGTCCCTCTGCACTGAGCACACCAGGTAATGGCCAATGCACGGCAGGTGCAGGATAACTGGGAACTGTTGGGGTCATCACTGCTGGTGGCCTCTGTTGGGGGAAGGCTCGAGGGCCCTAAGACAGGAAGGTGGGTGGAGCAGCGGTGGGGGTGGGGGAGGAGGGGTTCCTGGGCATCTGAGACAGAGGCAAAACCTGTGCTTAGGCTGTGAGTGGAGGGGACACCTCCCGTCTGCCTGCCCCCAACCTCTTGGGCTCAAGAGCTGCCCAGAGCGGAGAGCAACACCCTCCTGCCCGTGGGATGAGGAAATCTACTCCGTAGGGCTGACTGGAGTCCTCCCCCTGACCTTCAGGGCTTTAGAGGGCATCGCTGAGTCCCTTGGAAGGCTTGGGGTGACTGTCCAGGGCTGGGTGGATGATGACCAGACCCGGCTTTGCTGTCTTCACTGCCTGCAGCTCCTTCAGTGACTCCTTGCTCAGCTCCACGGAGGTCAGACTGTGGCCATGCACACGGAAGACAAGCAGGAGTTGGTTGGGGAAGCTGAGGCCAGGGCTGGGGGGACAGCCGTGCGGGGGCAGTGATGGGGTGTTGGCCTGGGCTGTGCTACAGGCACACGGTGCCAGAGGCTGGGGAAGGGGTCAGGGGCTGGGGGCCAGAGCCTCTAGGGAAGTCCATGGGCATGGGGATCACGGGCCGACTCGCATGGGCACCGGACGACAGGTGGACGTTTGGTCTGGCTGGGCGCTGGAAGCCAAGGGCTGGGGCCAGGGCTCTGGAGCACAGGGTCTGAGTGTGGCCGCTCGGGGGGGCCCTGGGAGGGGCTCTTCTTCAGGGTCTGGGGGGCGTCCCCAGTCCCCCAACACAAGCCAGGCCTGAGAGGCTGCGTTGGCAGCACCTTTCCCGCCCCTGCGTCTACCTGAGGGTCTGCAGGCGGCATCCTGGGTGCTGCAGGGCCGCACACAGGGAGGTGACCACGGGCCCCGGCAGCTGGCAGTCGCCGAGATCCAGGGTGGACAACGCCACGCTCTGCCTGAGGATGCTGATGATGTACTGAGGCGCTTCCTGGAGGCTGGGCTGCTGCACCCTGGGGGAAGGGGGGCCTCAGGTGTGCTGGGGGGCCCGGCCCTCCGCCTCCGCCTCCGCCCTGCCCCCGGGCCTCCCGGGGCTCCCCCGGGCCAGGTCTCACCGGAGCTTCTGCACGCGGCACTGGGGCCAGGCCAGACCCTCGAGGAGCACGCGCAGGCCCGCCTCGCTGAGCTGGTTGTGGAGAAGGCCCAGCTCTGTGAGGGCCGGGGCCTCCCTCAGGGCCTCAGACAGGTCGTGGCACACAGAGTCAGGCAGCTTGCAGCGGCACAGCCTGCGGTCAGAGCACACGGGTCTGCCTCCAGGCCCCGGGGCCGTGCTGCTCTACCCCAGCTCTGCGTACCGTGCGCCCCTTGGGTGGCTGCTTCGGTCTGCAGACATGTTGGCACCAGAGGAGCAGGGTTTCCCTGTCCTTTGCCACCACCTGTGTACCTGGGGGCCACGTGCAGTGGGCCGGGCTGCACTGCACGGTCAGCTTCCCGATGAGCCAGTTTAGAGCCTGTGCCAGCCCATTTAGTTGCATATGGTTGCCTCTCCAGCTAGGGTAGGCCACAGCTCATCCCCTTAGCCGGTCCCCAAGGACTGAGCAGCTATGTTGGTTCTCCTTTCCTGCCACTCTAAATAACGCCTGGTGAACACCTTACGCGTTCCGTTTCGTGGCAGACTGGCAGGCCAGATGTGCCCGTCCCCTGCGTGGCCCCGCTCCCCCCCAGGTTGCTGAAATACCGTCCTACCGAGCTGTGTGGCCAAGTCACCGTGGACATGCGCCTGTCCCTATCTCGCCATGCCCCCTCCGGCACGAGTTCCTTTTTTTTTTTGTTTTTGTTTTTGTTTTTTTTCTCCGGCACGAGTTCCTACCGCTTCTCTTACTCAGCTCCCTTGGTGACAGTCGTGTACTCGGGCTGCCATACTCGATCCCATACCAACCCTCGAGGCAGGATTGACTGGCTGCATTTCGTGGGTGAAGAAACGAGCTCAGACAGACCATCCTGGCCAAGGGCTGGGCGGCCTGGACTCAAGGCCTGTGCCCTGCACACTTCCCTCCGGGGCTTGTGAGAGTTCACAGGGACTGCCAGGCACTTTCTAACAGGACCTAGCAGCCTTCCTTTGTTTGCTTGTTTTCTTTCTTTGGAAGGAAAGCATGTTGTGGTCTTCTTTATCCTTCTCCCAGAATGCTTAGCTGCACCCTACTTCCCCCTCAAACTGGGGCCAACCCCTCCTTTCTATCACCTAAGTTGGTGATGGAGCCCCTGTCCCCATCTCTTCCTCCTCCACCCTGTGTGGCTACAACCTGTTGACCCCAGCTTGAGACACCAGAGGCCATGGGCTCTCAGCCTGTCCCCTGAGCCCTTTCCAGACAGGGCTACTATGCCTCTGTCCTTGCCTAGAGTATCCTGCTTTGCATCCCTTCCAAGGGGGGCGGGCATGGTCACTCACGTCAGGCTGTTCAGACCACAATGTTCGTCAGTCATGGCCTCGAAGAGTGGACGTAGTGGAGAAGGCTGGGGTTTTCTCTTGCTGGCTTGTGAACTGTTAGGAGAGAGAGCAAGGTGAAGCTCACCTGTCCTCTATCAATCCCTACCTCTTTCCTGTGGTCCTGAGGTGTCAGAGCTGATGATGCCCTTTGACCCTAAACTGAGCCAGGATCCCTCTATCCCCTTCACGCCAAACCCAGATTGAAATCATTCATCGGTGGTCGCAGGCACCTTCATGCTGGAGCAGTCTATGTGGGTCCAGCGGGGGGCATGTCACCCACATTCTGAGGTGGGTCAACCCTGGCACCTGCAGTGGGCAGCCCCAGCTCCAGCCCCTCCCGACATCCCGACATTTGTCATCTGAACAGATGCTGAGCAGGGGGTCAAGTGCCGGTTGGAGCTAAGACAACTTGCCCTGAAGGAGCTGAGGGTGTGGGGAAAGAGACAGAGCTGGGTGGAGGTCATGGCATACAGTGGTCTATGGGGCACTTCTGGGGGCAAAGGGGTCCCAGGCTAACTGGGGGAGCCTGGGAAAGTGCTGATGATAGATAGCAAACAGAGTGTTCTGGACGGAGAGAAGAACAGGTGCCAAGGTCAGGGCACAGCAGGCATGGGGCATTCCAGACTGTATGAGAAAGCTGGGGCGAGCCGCATAGCCATGCTCAGAGGTTTGCCGTGGATGTGGACGGCTGGGGATTGGCAGGGCCAGGGCTACCCAGGGAAGGAGATGGACAGAGGGACACTGGGAGGCTGCCTTGCAAGGGGGTGGGCTCCTCCTCTGGGGGAGCAGGAGGCGGGTGTGGACCCAGTCCTCCTGCAGGGATGGATGCACGGACACACGTGCCCCCCCACCCTCCGCCCGTGGACTCACGAGCTGCCGCCCAGGCTGCTGTGCAGTCGCTTCATCAGGCTCTTCTTTTTCTTCTGTGCGGGGGCCAGCCCACAGCTAACCAGTCGCAGGGCCTGCCCGGGTGGGCAGCACCTGACACAGTAGCTCAGGATGACCAGGTCCATGCGGCTGAGGCGCACCCTCTCCAGCTCCAGCTCCGGCAGGCAACGCAGGGCCTGGCGCACGAAGGCGTCCTCCTGCGTCTCGTACAGGCAGTACAGCAGCTCCAGCGGGTAGTTGGGCTCGCACTCCTCCTCTTCGGGCTCCTCGGCGTCCTCCGCAGCATCTGTCCCTGCCGTCTTCTCAGGTGCCGCCCTACGGCGGCCCTGGCCCTGTTCCTGCATCCACAGCAGGACATCCTGCTTCACACGCTCTGGAACCGCCACGCCGAAGTGGCGCTGCATGTCGGACACGCGATCTGGGTTCAGCAGCCCGAAGAGGAAGCGTGTGGTGAGCGTGAGGTGGCTTTCGCCCTGCAGAAGTGCCCGGAGATCCCGCTCCTCCTCCAGCAGGTAGGACAGCGCCGAGAAGAACTCCTGGAAGCTCTGGTCCATGAACTGGTAGGTGACATCCGTCTGCAGCACCCCTGGCAGCTCCTTCTTGCTGAGAAACAGCGTCTGGACTTTAGAGCCGCGAAGTTCCAGTCGTTCCAGGTCCTTCTCTGCGAACTGCGCCCGGTGCCCGAGGGTGCCTTCGCGGGCCAGGCGGCACAGCTTTCGCAGCTCGGCCCGCATTCGGGGAGCGTCGGCGGCAGGTGCGGAGCTCAGCACACTGATGATGAACAGCAGGTACACGGACGTGGTGGTCTTGGAGGTGCGCGACAGGTCCTGGCCGAGCTCGAGCTGCTGGCGCAGGACGGTGCACACGATCCAGCACACGAAGGGCACGAAGCACAGTGCAAAGAGCGTCTCGTTCTCCTTCACGAAGCGGTAGGCACGCTCCGCCAGCCTCTCGTCCCGGAAAAACTTATGGAAGTACTTCTTCTTGTCCTTGTCGGAGAAGCCGCACACCTCGGCGCACTGCGGGGAGCATAGGCGGTCCAGGAGCCTCCCGGGCGCCGTGGTGCGCGCCGTCACCAGCAGGCGGGCGGCAGGCAGCAGTGTCTTGCCCAGCAGGCCGCCCAGCACCCGCGCGGCGTCGGCCGCCTGGAAGGGGTCGGTGCAGGGCGCTGCGTGGGGCGCCAGCGGGGGCAGGTCGTCCGCACCGTCCAGGATGAAGAGCAGCCGCTCGGGCCGCGCCAGCATGGGCTTCAGGGGCGCCTTGCGCTGGGGGCACTGGTCCAGGACCAGGTCGGCCAGGCTGCAGGCGCCCGGGCGCTCGAGCAGCTCGCGGCAGGGCAGGAAGAAGGCGAAGTCCACCTGGCCGTGGTACAGCTTGCCGGCCGCCCAGTCGTACAGGATCTTCTTGGCTGCCATGGTTTTGCCGATGCCCGCTGGGCCCTGCAGCACGACCGTCAGGGGCCGCTGGCCTTCCTCGTCTCGGCCGAACAGGCGGTTGAAGGTGTGGGTGTCGGAGCGCCGCGCTCGCTGGGGCTCGGGCTCCAGCTCCTTCGTGCACCCCAGGGCCTCGTCAGGCAGTGCGGCGCCCTCGCGCGCAATCAGCAGCTTGGTGAAGCGCTTGTTGATCTTGACCGAGCGCGCGTTCCTCTCCTTGACCTTGGCGTGCTGCTGCAGGACGTGGTCCCGGTACTTCTTCTTGTACTCTGGTGGGCGCCGGGGGCAGGGAGGGCAGGAGGGAGGACGGGGATGGGAAGGGACGGGCGGTGTCAATGGGCCGCCTCCAAGGTCCCCAAGCCACTGGGTTCAGGGCTGCCTCCCCAGCCAGCCTTCCCATGCGCTCCCCTCCCTGGGATCAGCCGTCGGGCTCCTCTGACACATGTGCTGCCAGCCGGAGGGCCACTAACCTGAGGGTCACTAACCCACTTAGGGCCCGCGCTTCCCACGGAGAGAGACCTACCCGATACGGAGCGCAGTGTGGAGGAGCTGGGGCCGAGCCCTGGAAAGGAGACCTGCGGTGAGGCCCCGCGAAGGTGCAGGGGCCGGGTGGGGGCTGCAGCGGGAGGGGTGCAGGGATGCGGGGGCGCAGAGGAGCACACTCAGGAACACCCAGGATCCCAGCCGCGGGCGCACTGGACCTTTTCCAGGGAAGCGGGAAGGATGAGGCCCGGGACCCAGACTGTGCTCAGGCGGAGGCCAACCCGGAGGCAGGGACCCAGGCGACCCCCTGCCCACGCTCACGCTGCAGCTGCTGCTCCTTGAGTCGCGCGGCCACGTCCAGCATGTCCGCCCTCTTCAGGGTCTTTCTGGTCACATCCAGCGCAGGCTCCGGCCCGTAGAAGTGGGTTAGCTGGGCCGCGAGGTCCATGGCGTCCAAGCCATCCAGCCGCCCCCACGGGATGTTGCGGCCGTCCAGGGTCGCATCCCGCAGCTTGTGGCGGAAGCGCTTCAGCTGCTCCTGGTTCAGGTCTTCGAACGTGGCCTGCAGCAGGTCCCGCGCTACAGCCACAAGGAACTCCACGCTGGGGGGGCTGCGGCATCAACAGGTGCGTGCACGGTGACACCGGCGCTGCCTCACTGCCCCCCCACGCCCGACTGAGTCGGGGGCCCCAGGTCAGTGGCTCAGATGCGCCCCCATCCCTCCAGGTGACCCCAGGCACTCAGCGGGGACAGAAATCTCTCCCTGCCCCAGGACCTGGGGTGGGGGGCGTATGGAGGGAGTAGGTGGGGTTTGCTCTAAGGCTGTGCCGCCTGCTGATGAAATGGGGTCACTCCGGGGCAGGCACTGGCCACCCTGACCCAAAGTAGGCCGCACCTTCCTGCTCTGCACCTCCCTTCCCCTGTGCTCCCCACACACCAGCCTAGGCCAGGTCAAAAGCCGAAAACGAGGTGTCCACAGGGCCTTCACGATCCCCTTTCCTCTCTCTTCCCTGCCCGTCCCCTGGGAGCCTGGAACAGAGCTGGCCTCAGCAGACAGCCAGGCTCACCCCCTGGCCCAGCTGCTCCTCAGCTCCCCATGCCACTCATCTCATGGCACCCTCTGGTGGGGCCCAGGCGGATGCCTAGACCACCCGCAGAGTCCGAGCTCCTCTGGGGAACAGACCCCTGATGCCTTCTGTGCCGAAGGAGTCCCTAGAATCCTGAGCCTGGGGGATGTTGGGGGGAGATTGTGGATAAGCAGGTGTGAAGCCCCAGGGAGCGGGCAGGGTGAGGTGAGGCCGTGGAGGGCTTCCCGAGCGATGACCCTGAATGCCAGCACTCACCTACAGCAGGCCTCTGGTGGGTCCATGGAATCTGGGCCCTAGGACTAGCCCTTAGTGGGGATCAGAAATGTGATCTCTCCTCAGGTTGACCGGAGCCAAACTCTAGTGGAGTTGTTGTCCAGCCTCGTCCATGCCCCAGACCCTGGTGCTCTGGCTCAGCCAGGACTGAGACCTCCGTCCAGCAGTTGCCGAGCTCCCCAACTCAGGCACTGTGGTGCACACTCACAATCACCCTTTAAGAGTTTTTGCTTGGTGACCTTTGATTTTCTTCTAATCTTTTTTCTCTTCCTGTGCTCTGAAACCCCGTAGGGTGTGGCAGCGAGGCACAGCTGCGAGCAGGTGACTGCAGAGTAGGGTGGACTGTGTGGGGCTCAGAACTAGACCTTTGGCTTTAAGGCCTCAAGATAGCTTGGATTCTGAAGGCAGCGGGGAAGAAGGGCTTCTAAGGGAGAGGGGACGCTGGGACTTGCATGCTCTTATCAGGGAAAGGAAGGCTGTCACGTGGGCCAGGGAAGGGAGCTCTGAGGCTTCTCAAATCTGCCTTGAGGAGGCTGATGAGAAGAGGTTTGGAGGTGAGGGGTGTGTGGGACTGCTGTGGGACTGTGTGACCAGATGAGTGTAAGGTTCTGCTGACAGTGTCTGCCCATGTGAGGTGTGTGTGTGTGTGTGTGTGTGTGTGTGTGTCTGGGTCTATCTGTGTGACCACGTTAATACTGTCTTTGTGTGACTGTATCTGTGGTCGGCTAAATAATAGACCCCAAAGCCTATTGGGGTCCTAATCTCTGGAACCTGTGAATGTCCCCTCATATGCCAAAAGGGGCTTTGCAGATGTGATCGAATTCAGGGTCCAGAGGTTGTCCTGGATTGTGCAAGTGGGCTGTAAGTGCCGTCTCCAGGGTCATGGATAGTGGCAGAGGGGGAGTCAGTGTGACACTGAAGCCAGATGCTGGGCTGCTGGCTTTGAAGTTGTAGGAGGGGCCGTGAGCCCAGAGCCCAAGAAAGCAGCACTAGGAGCTGGAAATGCAGCTCGGAAAGGCAAGGCGAGGACACGTCCTCTAGAGCCTCTGGAGGGGATGTGGCCGAGCCAGCACGGGGAACCCAGCCCAGAGAAACTGGTTGTGGACTTCTGACCTGCAGAACTGTGAGAGAATAAATGTGTGTTGCTTTAGGCCAGGTTTGTAGTGGCATTTACAGCAGCCGCAGAAAATGAACTCAGCGTCTCTCTGAGCATTTCTGTGAAACTGCAAGAACAGGTGTTCTGGAATCGTCACTGCCTTTCCGGCCATAAGCCATCCTTGTGTTTAATCCTGCTTCTGCCAGGAGCCTCGAAAACTGCCCCTTGGGAAGAGAATCCAGGGTCCTGGGGACATCTATTCTGACTGCCCCCCTCCACCAGGAGGAGGGGACTCACAGAGGTGCCCATTTCTTCCTGGCTTTTTTAATTTTTCTGTTTAAAATAAATAGATCCGTGTCTCCCTGAGGTGGGCTCAGGCTTTCATAGGTCTGGCTCCATTTAGCCACACTTACATCTGCCTGAGGGTAGCCCCTCCCTCACTCCTACTCCCTGAATCCCTGCCAGGTCCTCACCCATCTAGCTGGGCAGCCTCTGGATGCAGGGCAGGGTTGGGAGCAGAGAGCCTGGAGGGGCTCTGCCAGTACCCGAGGACTCTGTGAGCACGAACAGGTCTCTCTGCCCCTACAGAGCACGGGAAGGTAGGGGCAGTGCACGTGCCCTGTATGTTGAAGCAGCTTCACCGGGGCAGGCCCAGAGCGGGGGCAAGGCCCTTACTCTAGGCCATGGTGTGGGCAACACCCAGCCAAGCAGAGGAGTGGACTGAGTCTCCTCGGAGTCAGGGTCCTGGAGACAAGCCCTTAGCACAGTTGGGCCTCGGCTGCCGGGGCAGGTCGGGGGTTGGGGTGCTACTGTTGCGAGCTCTTATGGGGTCCCAGCTCCCTTGACCTGCTGGCTCCTGACTTAGCTCCTCTGACACGGCTGGCATTCTTTAGAGGCAAAGCAACAACAAATAGACGACATGTAGGTGTGTCAGGGCTGGACCGTGGGCCTAATGTGGGGCCTGCACAGCTCGGGGGACACTGCAGGGCCCTGGGCAGCAGCCCCAGTTCCAAAGGCCCCAATGCACCCCTCAGGTCCCCTCATGAAACCCGACTCCGACCCTGAGACACTCTGCACACCCTCACTCCCCCAGGCAGAGACAGATGTCCCAGTGCTGTGATTCTCCTAAATGCACATTCGCTTTTCCCCTCCACAGTATAATTTCTTGAAAGCAAGTTCTTTACAACTGCAGTGTCCCCCTTTCACTGTCATCTCGGACAGAAAGTGCCACCATCAACAGCACCATCTCCTAGCCAGACTGTCAGGATCAAATCCTGCCTCCACCACCCAGTAGCTGGATGACCTTGAACAAGCTCCTTAACCTCTCAGAGTCTGTTCCTCACCCGCGGGAGGCCCGGCAACGGCACTCCGGCCTGCAGGAGGACGCAAAGCCTGGCCCACTCTGTGTTGCCTGTTCCCGGCTCTCCAGTCCCGGGGATGTCCTCTCACTGTGAAGCTCTGGGTCATCGAGAACACCCTGCTTTCTAAACTTGCTCACCTGTCCCCGCACCTAACACTGCTGACCATGAGCTTTTCCTTGAAGTACACGCTCCCTTCCTTCCCTCAATCTCCCGAACCAAGGGGAGCGCTCAGAGTCGACACCGGGCTGGAGGAAGGGCGTGCATCTGCCCGCCCAAGAGCCCCGAGGCCTGTGATTTGGGCATTTCAAGGTCATCCCCATCTCCTGAGATGGACCCTCCTTAAATGGACTCTGGGCCCAATAGACTCTCAGCAGCTGCTGATAACAGTCCTGGAAAAGGCTTTGATAGTGGGAGCCAGTATTGGGGAGCCTTGCTGTGAGCCAAGTGTGGAAGGGATGAGGAGAGGAGGTTGGGAGCAGGTGGAGGGGTGCAGTTTGGGGGGTGGAGACAGCCAAAGGCTTTCTTTCTAAGAAAGAGGTAGCCAGGGGCACCTGCATGGCTCAGTGGGTGAAGCATCTGCCTTCAGTGCAGGTCAGGATCCCAGAGTCCTAGGATCGAGTCTCACTTTTGGCTTCCTGCTCTGTGGGGAGCCTGCTTCTCCTTCTCTCTCTGCCTCCCCCACCACCAACTCTCTGTCTCTCGAAAGAAAGAAAGAAAGAAAGAAAGAAAGAAAGAAAGAAAGAAAGAAAAAAAGAAAGAAAGAAAGAAAGAAAGAAAGAAGCAGGAGAGGAAAGGAAATGAAGGGAGGCGGTGTGGGTATCCCCACATGTTTAGCTGCTGAGCAGGGCCACTTCCAAAGGCGCAATCTTGAAATCTCTGCCAAGTAACTTAGACTGCATCGTGAAATCCCTCGAAGGTTCCTCCTGCAAGGATTTTGCTCCCCAGGAAAACTTGGAACATTTCATCCTCACTCTCATGTTTTGTCCTGATGGCAGCTGCCAACAAGGTCTCTCTGATGTCTTCAGCATCACCCACTCCTCCTTGGGGGGTTCCCCTCCCCGAGCTCTCCTGTCTTCAGAAAACCTCATTCTTGCGTGCTCATGCCCTCGCAGCACGCTCCTTTCCCTGTTCTGAACATTCTACGTCACATCTTGATCTCAGAAAGAGAACCACTTCAGGAGGAGTGGGAACGATGAGGAAAAGATGGACCTACAGCTGACCCATCCTCTGTGTGCTAAAATTAGATAACTTGGCTGAAATGGGCAAATTCCTAGAAAGACACAAACTATTGAAACGGACAAAAAAAAAAAGTCTGAATAGATCTACAACAAGAGATTGAATTAATAATAAAGAAAAATTCCCACAAAGAAAAGTCCAGGCCCAGACAGCATTTCTGGTGATTCTATCAAACATACATTTATTTATTTATTTATTTATTTATTTATTTATTTATTTCTTTATTTATTTCTATCAAACATTTAAAGCATTCTAAACACTCCCTCACAAACGTTTACAAAAAACATAAATAAGAAAAATACTTGCCCAGCTCATTTTGTGAGGCCATATTTCCCTGATACCAAACAGACAAGGCAAACACCACAAGAAGACTAAAGACCAGTCTCCCTGATAAATAGACACACAAAAAAATCTTCAACAAACTCCTAGAAAACAGAATCATTAACATATGAAAAGAATTACAAACTGTGGCTAAGTGGAATTTATCCCAGTAGTGCAAGGTTGGCTTGACATCCCAAAATCAATCAGTGTAACTGGGAGTCTGTGCTGTGCCCCCCACCAGTAGGCGCTGGCCAGGCAGCCTGGCTGGTTCTCGTTCCCCTTTTCTCTGACGAGGGTTTTCACTGCAGTGATTCACTTCCTTTTATATGTTCGTACACTGGGAGTTTGGGAGCTAGATGTCTTGTCTTTTAGCCTTCAGAAAGTCTGGTGGCTCAAGACCAAGGAATCAGCGAGGCTGGTTTCTTCTAAGGCATTTCTCTCAGACTTGTAGACAGTTCTTTCCTCCAGGGTCTTCACATAGTCTGCCCTCTGGGTATCCAATATGGATTTTAATACATCCTAACCTACCGAAGGATGGAAAATATTCAGCCCCAGCCCTCTCCAGCCTTTCTAT
This sequence comes from Canis lupus dingo, assembly GCF_003254725.2. Lineage (NCBI taxonomy): Eukaryota > Metazoa > Chordata > Mammalia > Carnivora > Canidae > Canis > Canis lupus. Next base: position 25,321,111 of record NC_064260.1, on the reverse strand, counting down.
CTCACTCAGAGAAGAATTCAGAAGAAGCTGGGCGGGGGGTAAAAGCTCACCAATAGAACAAAGATACAGATTACATCAGACCTCTCTTAGAAATCACGCAAGCAAAAAGAGTGGAATGAGGTATTTAAATTGTTGAAAGAAAAAAAACCCATCTACCTAGAATTCTGTAATGAGTGACATTATCCTAAAGTGAAGGCAGGAATAAGAGCTTTCTCACACAAACAAAAATTGTGGAGATTTGTCACCAGAAGATCAGCCCTGCAAGAAAAGTTTTTTTTTTTTAGATTTTATATATTTATTCATGAAAAATACAGAAAGAGAGAGAGAGAGAGAGAGAGGCAGAGACACAGGCAGAGGGAGAAGCAGACTCCACTCAGGGAGCCCGTCCCGGGACTCGATCCCGGGTCTCCAGGATTACACCCCGGGCCGGAGGTGGTGCTAAACCGCTGTGCCACCCAGGCTGCCCTGCAAGAAATGTTAATAGGAGTTCCTCAGAGAGAAGAAAAAGAGTATAGGTCAAAATTCAGATCTACATAAATGAAGAGGCCTACTGAAAGAATAAATGAAGGTAAAATAAAATATTTTTCTTTTATTTTTTAAAAAAATTTATTTATTCATTCATGAGAGACAGAGAGAGAGAGGCAGAGACACAGGCAGAGGGAGAAGCAGGCTCCCTTGCCCAATGTGGGACTTGACCCCAGGACTCCAGGATCATGCCCTGGGCCAAAGGCAGATGCTCAACTGCTGAGCCACCCAGGCATCCCAAAATATTTTTTCTTATACTTAACTGATCTATCAGTTTGTTCAAGATAATAATAGCAATATATTGGTTGAATGTAGCTTGTGAGTAGGGGAGATGTGTGACAGTAATGTCATAAGGAATGGGAGGGAAGACTTAGGAATAGCCTGTTATAAAATACTTGTACTATCTGTGAAGTGGTGCAGTATTAGATGAAAGCAGACTTAGTGTAACTGTAAAAGCAGGTTACAGATTCTAGGGCAACCAATGCTTCTTTTTTAAGCATTTAAAAAAGAAGTATAGTCGGGGTACCTGGGTAGCTCAGTCAGCTAAGCATCTGACTCTGGATTTCTGCTCAGGTCACGATCTCAGGGTTGTGAGACTGAGCCTCGCATCAGGCTCCAGGCTGTGTGTGGAGCCTGCTTAAGATTCTTTCTCTCCCTTTCCCTCTGTCCCTCGCTCCCTGCTTGTGGTCTCTGTCTCTCTCTCTCTCTCCCTTTCAAAAAAATAAAAATAAAAAGGAGTATATTTGATATGCTAAGGGAAGAGAGAAACCAGAATGATGTAAAATACTCAAAACCAGAGAAGGCAGAAAAAAGAGTGGAAGGGAAAAAAACCATGAAAGTGAAGCAAAGGCATCAAATAGCAAATGGTTACAAATGTAGTAAATACTAATTCAACTATACCAATAATCATTTTAAACATAAGTGACCTAAATGCCAATTAAAAGAGAGAAACTATCGGAGTGGATAAAAAGCATGACCCAAGTGTATGTTGTCCGTAAGGAACCAACATTAAATATAAAGACACAGATAGGTTAAAAGTCAAAGAGTGGAGAAAGATATACCAAGCTAATGCTAATAAAAATAAAACTGGGTCAATTAAGGTGGTCAAAAGGTACAAAATTCCAGTTATAAGATAAATGATCACTGGGGATGTAAAAGACAACATGGTGACCGCAGTTAATGCTGCTGGATGCTATGCATATACAAAAAATGTTGAGAGTAAATTCCTGAGAGGTCTCATCAAAAATAAAAGAAGGACATTTTTCTTTTGATATCTATTTGAGATGATGGATATATATGTTTTAAAGATTTTATTTATTTGACAGAGAGAGAGAGAGAGCACACAAGTGGGGGGGGGGCGGGTGGCAATGGAGAGAGGGAGAAGAAAGCTCTCTGCTGATCAGGGAGCCTGATGTGGGCTTGATCCCAGGACCTTGACATCATGACCTGAGCCGAAGGCAGACACTTTACCAATTGAGCCACCCAGATGCCCCTGAGATGATGGATATTAACGGAATTTATGTGGTAATCATTTCATGATATGTGTAAGTCAAATCATTATGCTGTATACCTTAAACACACAGTTTACATGTATGTCAGTTGTTATCTCAATAAAACAGAAAAAAACTGGAGTAGTTTTATTAATTTCAAAAGCAAAGGCATCAAATAGCGAAGCAGACAAAGCATTTTTAGGACTAAGGAAAATCATCAGAGATAAAGAGGGGCATACATAATGATAAAGGGTTAATCCTCCAAGTAGTCATAACAATCCTTGACGTGTATGCACCTAGTAACAGAGTGTCAGATACCTGAGGAAGAAACTGAATTTCAAGGAGAAATAGGTGAACCCATTTTTATATTTGGAAATGTCAATACCCCTCTTCCAGAAATGGACAGATTTAGCAGGCAGGAAGTCAGTAAGGACATAGTTGAACTTAGGACCATCAATCAACTGGAGGTAATGGACATCCATTGACTACTTCAACCAACAACAGCAGAACACACACTCTTCTCAAGCTCATATGGAACATTCACCAAGATAGACCACATTCTGGGCCATAAAACACACCTTAACAAATTTAAAAGAATAGAAATCATACAATGTTTGTTCTCAGATCACAGGAATTTAACTAGCATTCAATAACAGAAAGATACCTAGAAAATCCTGAAATATTTGGAGATTAAACAACACACTTTCCAATAACACAATGGTCAAAGATGAAGTCTCAAGAGAAAATTTAAAATATTGTTGCCCAAATGAAAAGGAAAAACAACTTCTCAAAATTTGCAAGATTCATATAAATTGCTGCTTAGAGGAAAATTATAGAAAAGAAAAAAATTCTAAAATCAGTAATTTAAGATGCTACACTGAGAAACAAGGGGAGGGAAGGCAAATTAGATCCAAAGTAACCAGGAAAAAAGATGAAATAATAAAAACCAGATAAGAAATCAATGAAACTGAAAGCAGGAAGTTAGTAGAAACAGATAAAAGAATGAAAAGCTAGTTCTTTGAAAATATCAATAAAATTCATCAGCCTCTAACAAGACTAACCTGTAAAAAAGAAAGAGAGATAAGGGATGCCTGGGTGGTGCAGTCAGTTAAATGTCCAACTCTTAGTTTCGGTTCAGCTCATCTCGGAGTTGTGAGATCAAGCCCCACATTGGGCTCCAAACTCAGTGTGGTGTCTGCTTGAGATTCTTTCTCCCTCTCCCTCTGTCTCTCTCGCTCATGCTCTCAAGCCCTCTCTCTCAAATAAATAAATAAATAAATAAATAAATAAATAAATAAATAAATAAATAGACAAATAAATAAATCTTTAAAAAAGGTACAAGTTATCAATACCAGAATGAGAAAAGGGCCATTACTACAGATCCCATGGACATTAAAAGGAAAATAAAAGAATATTATGAACAACCCTATGCTCACAAATTTGACATTTTAGATGAAGTAGATCAATTCCTTGAAAGATACAATATACTAAAACTTTCACAAGGATAAGTAGATAATATGAATATGTCTATCTACTAAAAAGAATCACAAATTAATCATGTTCCAAAACAGAAAGTACTAGGTCCAGATGTGTTCACTGGTGAATTCTAAAGAAGAAATAACAGCTCTACTATCTCTTCCAGAAAATAGAAGCAGAGAGAACATTGTGTAACTCATACTGTGAAGCCAGCATTATCTTAATACCAAGACCAGAAGTAGACATTACAAAAAAAATTGAACAATATCTCTCATGGACATAGATGTGAAAATAATCAACTAAATATTAGCAAATTGAATCCAACATGAGTAAAATTAATTATACACTGCAACCAAATGAGATTTATCTGGTATGCAAGGCTGGTTTAATATTAAAAAATCAGTTAGTGTGGGGCACTTAGGTGGCTCAGTGGTTGAGCGTCTGCCTTTGGCTTAGGTCATGATTTCAGGGTTCTGGGATCAAATTGTGCATCGGGCTCCCTGCAGGGAACCTGCTTCTCCCTCTGTCTGTGTCTCTGCTTCTCTCTGTGTGTCTCATGAATAAATAAATAAAATCTTAAAAAAAAAATTCCCCCAAATCAGTTAGTGTAATCTATCACATCAACAGGCTAAGAAAGAAAAATCACATCATCAAATCAACAGATATAGAAAAAAATTGGCATAATTCAACACTCTTTCATGAGAAAAACTCTCAGCAAACTAAGAATAGAGGGGAACTTCCTCACTTAATAAAAAAAAATCTACTAAGAATCCTTCCATCTTGATGGTGGGAAACTAGAAGCTTTCCTCCTAAGGTTGAGAATGAGACAAGGAAATTCCCTCTCACCAGTCCTAGTCAACAAAGGAAGTCTTAGCCTATGAAATAAGACCAGAAAATGTAATGAGGGTATACAGATTAGGAAGGAAGAAATTTACTTTTTTCCCCACATATGACATTATTGTCTATGTAGAAAATTCCAAAGAATAAAAAACTCCTGGAGCTAATAGGCAATTTTTGTGAAGCTGCAGGATACAAGATAAATATACAAAAGTTGCTTGCTTTCCTTTATACCAGCAATGAATAACTGGAATTTGAAATTAAACATAACATCATTTACATTAGCACCAAAGAAGGTAAAATACTTGGGTATAAATCTAACAAAATATGTACATGATCTGTATGAGGAAAACAACACAGCTCTGATGAAAGATATAAAAAATCTAAATCAATGGAGAAATATCCCATGTTTTGGATGGGACGATTCAATATTATAAAACTGTCAATTCTATCCAGATTGATTTATAGATTCAATATAATCCCAATTAAAATCCCAGCAAGTTATTTTGTGACATTGACTTATTTTAAAGTTTATACAGAGAAGCAAAAGACCCAGAAGAGCCAACACAATACTGTGTTGGAACAAATGATTCAGGACTTACTGTAAAGCTACAATGATCAGGACAGTGTGCTATTGGCAAAAGGCTAGAGAAATAGATCAATGGAATAGAATAGAGAGGCCACATAGAGACCCATACAATTAGTCAACTTATCATTGACAAAGGAGGAAAGGCAATTCAACGGAGAAAGGATAGTCTTTTTTTTTTTTCTGGTTAAAAGTTTTATATTTACTTTATTTTATTGATGCATAAGTGACATGCAATATTAGTTTCAGATATACAACATAGTGATTCAACATTTACATACTTCGTGAAATACTCACTACAATAAGTATAGTTACCATCTGTCACCATACAAAGTTGTTGCGATATTATTGACCATATTCCTTATGCTGTACTTTGCATCCTTGGGTGTAGTTTATTTTCTAATTGGAAATTTGTACCTCTCAATCCCCTTCATGTGTTTTGCCTGGAAAGGATAGCTTTTTTTCAACAAATGGTACAGGAGCAACTGGGTATCTACATGAAAGGAAAAATCTAGACACAGATTTTAACCTTTCACAAAAATCAATGCAAAAATGGGTCATAGATCTAAATGTTAAATAGAAAACAATGACGTTTTTAGAAGAGGACATATGAGGAAATCTAGGTTACCTTGGGTTTGGCAATGGTGTTTTAGATACAATGCCAAAGGCAAGACCCATGGAAGAGAAAATTGATACATTTGACTTCATTAAAGTTAAAAACTTCTTTTTTTTGATAGACATAGAGAGAGAGAGAGAGGCAGAGACACAGGAGGAGGGAGGAGCAGGCTCCATGCCGGGAGCCTGACGTGGGACTCGATCCTGGGTTTAGGCAGGCGCTAAACCGCTGAGCCACCCATGGATCCCCAAAGTTAAAAACTTCTGTTCTGCAAAAGACATTGTTAAAAGGATGAAAAGACAAGCCACAGACTGGTACTAAATATTTGCAAAAGACATATCTGATAAAGAAATGTTATCCAAAATATATAAAGAACTGTCAAGACTCCCAAATAAGAAAACAACCTCCTTAAGCAGTGGTCAAAAGATCTGGATGCTTCACCAAAGAAGATATTCAGATGGCAAATAAGCACATGAAAAGAAGCTGAGCATCCTGTATCGTCAGGGGAATGCAACTTGAAATAATGAGCGACCACTGCACATCTATTGGGATGGTTAAGACCCAGAACACTGGCCTCACATGTTGGCAAGGATACAGAGCAATAGGAGCTCTTACTCATTGCAAAATGGTGCAGCCACTTTGGGAGACAGTTTGGTGGTTTCTTACAGACTCTTAACCATACAATCCAGCAATCATGCTCCTAGATATTTGCCTAAATGAGCTGAAAGCTCATGTGCACACAGAAACCTGCATACAGATATTTATAGCATCTTTGTTCATGACTTCCAAAACTTGGAAGTGGATGTTCTTCAATAGGTTAATGGATAAGCAAACTCTGGGACATCCACACAATGGGGTATTAATGAGTGATAAAGAGAAACGAGCTATCAAGCCATGAAAAGACATGCAGGAATCCTAAGTGCATATTACTAAGTGAAAGAAGTTAGTCTGAAAAGGCTACGCATTGTAGGATTCCACATCTGTGAAATTCTGGAAAAGACAAAACTATGGAGACAGTAAAAAGATCAGTGGTTGCAAGGGGTTAGAGGGAGAGTGGGATGAATAATGGCGCTTAGGGGATTTTTATGGCAGTGAAACTACTCTTCGTGACACTCTAATGGTAGACACACGACATGATGCATTTATCCAAACCCACAGAATGTACAGCCAAGAGAGAACCCTAATGTAAACTCTGGGCTTTAGTTAATAATGCATCAATATTGACTCATCAGTTGTAACAAATGTACGACACTAACACATGGTGTCAATAATAAGGTTAGATTTATATAATACATATATATATGTTTATACATATATATGCGTCTAAAAATTCTCTGTACTTTCTGTGAAGCTTTTCATAAACCTTAAAGTGCTCTAAAAAATAAAGTCTATTTTAAAAAACCGTAACGCAATACGGCTTCACCTCCGGTAGGATGGTTATAATGAAAAGGATGGACAATGAGAGGTGTTGGTGAGGAGGTAGAAAAATTAGAAGTCTCACATGCTGCTGGTGGAAATGCACAGTGGTGCAGCCATTTTGGGAAATAGCTTGTCAGCTCCTCAGAATGTTAAACATGATGCTGCCCTATAACCTAGTAAGTACCTTGGTGGTATCTTCCCGAGGGAATTGAAGACAACATCCACACAAAAACGTGTGCGTCGGGAATCCCTGGGTGGCTCAGTGGTTTAGCGCCTGCCTTTGGCCCAGGGTGTGACCCTGGAGACCCGGGATCGAGTCCCACATCGGGCTCCCGGCATGGAGCCTGCTCCTCCCTCTGCCTGTGCCTCTGCCTCTCTCTCTCTGTCTTTCATGAATAAATAAATTAAAATCTTTAAAAAAAACAAACAAAAAAAAAACGTGTGCGTCTACTAGCCAAGAAGTGCCAGCAACACCAATGTCGACTGAAGACTGGATACATGAAATGTGGCCCGTCCACGCAGTGGGATGCTACACCGCCACACGGAGGGATGAAGTCCTGACGCGTGTTACCACGTGGATGAACCCTGACAACACTGTGCTCGGTGAAAGAAGCCAGACCCAGAATGCCAAGTACTGTATGATTCTACTCACAGGAGATGTGCAAAACAGGCAAATCCACAGAGATAAAATACAGACTAGAAGTGGCCAGGGGCTGGGGGGGGGGATGGGAGCGACTGCTAATAGATACGGGGTTTCTTTTTGGAGTGGTGGAATGTTCTAGAACTGACTGTGGCGATGGTTGTAGAACTCTATGAATAAGAGTTCTGAGGACCATTGGATATAACCTTTAAGTGGGTGAATTTTATGGTATATAAGTTATATCTCGCCAAATATGTTTTTGGGGTTTTGTTTTCAAATACTTTATTTATTTATTTGAGAGAGAGTGATGGAGAGAGACAGTGTGAGCAGAGGGAGGGGCAGAGGGAGAAGCAGACCCCGGCTGAGCAGGGAGCCCGAGTGGGGCTCGATCCCAGGAGCCCAGGATCATGATCTGAACCGAAGGCAGATGATTCACTGACTGGGCCCCCCAGGCGCCCCTCACTAAAGATGTTTTGAAAACATTAATTCCAGGAGCCCCGGGGGCTCAGTCAGTGAAGTGTCTGCCATCGCCTTCAACTCCGGTCATGATCCCGGTGTCGTGGGGTCGAGGTCCTCATCGGGCTCCCTGCTCAGAGGGGAGCCTGCTTCTCCCTCTGCCTCTACCGCTCCCCCCTCCTCGTCTCTCTGGGTCAAATAAATAAATAAGCAAACAAACAAACAAATAAAATCTTTGGAAAAAGAAAACAAGCTCCCAAATGTAACAAGGAATCCCCTAAAATGCCTGAAAGCCCATCAGGGCCCCATTCTGTGTGATTAGTTAAGGGCCTTCGTCTAAGTCTTCATGTCCCAGGAGGTGACCGCGGGACAGTCAGGCCAACGACAGAGGAGAGACAGCCTGAAGCCTGCCGGGTGCCGAGCTCCTGCCGCAGAGGACACGGAGGGGGGTGGGGGTGGGGCACAGCCTCTGGCTCCTGGCCGCGCTCCCGCCCGTCCTACACACACGTGGACACGGGGCCTGACCCCCAGTGATGAGCCTGTGAGGGTGGAGCCCCCACTGAGGCCAGAGGAGCAGCCTGACCTCGGGATGACCCCACGAGTCCAGGCCACCTCCAAGCCCACCTCCAGTCCCCCGTGCCCCCGTGGAAGCCAGACCATGCCTTCTGTGCCTTCGTGTCCACAGTCCCTCTGGGGACGCCCTTGCCTTTCCGCCGTGGATCCAGAGAGGAGGCTCCTTCCCTGGGAAGCCTGCTGCTCAGATGCTCCACTGGTGGCAACTGGTCTAGGAGGGGGCGACGCAGCCGCAGCCCCGGACAGAGGGTTTACACTGTTTAAAGTAACACAGAACTATCACTCGGCCTGCACAGAGAGGGACGCGCTGACACCTGCCACAGTATGAGTGGCCCTAGGGGACGTGAGGCTGAGTGACAGGCCAGACACCAGGGGACACATCCTGCAGGATTCCACCCACACAAGATCCCTCGAGTCTCCACATTCACAGGGACAGAGAGCAGATGGTGGTCACACGACAGTGTGAATGTGCGTGGAGCCCCTGGGCTGTGGCTTAGAGACAGTGAAGACGGTACATTTTCTGTTCTGTGTATTTTACCACGATTAGTAAGAAAAAAAGTCGCCATATCTGTGACCTGATTAATTATTAGCTCAGGTATCCTGCCTAGAGAGGTCGGGAGCCAGGGCCTGTTTGTTTAGCCGGGAAGGGCCTTGAGCTGGTCCTTGAGGACCTTGAGGACCAGCTCGCCCGCCGCCCGCTGGGAGCACAGGGGCCATAAAGTTTATCAGCTTTTCACGCACTGTCCCCCGCACCTGCCAGCGCAGGTGTCTCCTGGGGCCCGGGCCTGGGGGGGGCACTGTGAAGGCCGTGGGGGGGGGAATGGTGGGGAAGGGGGGTCACCGTAAGGGCCGGGGGGGCCGGGGGGGCACCGTGGGGGCCGGGGGGGGGGGCCGGGGCCGGAGCCCCGTAATCCTCTCGGCACCCAGTACTCACCCGCCGGCAGCTGCCGGGCCCCTTCCAGCAGCCCGGGGCCCTGAACCTCCGGCCTCGGCAGCGCAGGGGAGGACAGGGCAGCTTCCACTCTTGTCCGGGTTCCCCTGTGGGCAGGTCGGGTGGGGACGGAGGGCCGTGGTAGGGTTCCTGCATGAAGGGTGGCCTGGCCCCCAGAGATGGCGCAGCAGCTGCGTCCTTGCCTCCTTTGCTCAGATGACTGTCCCCAGAGGCCTGCAACCACCTGCCACCCCCACCCCCACCCCCGGCTCTGGCTCTCCCATGTCGCGGGCAGTACCTCGGGGACAGAGGACATGTGTAGTTTGAAGGAGCTACTTCAACATCTTACCAGGCTGTTCGTGACAGGGTGCAGCTGGGCGCCACCCTTGTGGCTTGGGGGGCAGAAGGAAACCCCGGCCGGGACATCAGGCTCCCCGGTTGGTGCCTACCGCGACAGTGGGGTACTCCTCAGCAGCAGGGGGCCTCCCGCACCCTCGAACCGCCCGGAGCTCGGCCTGCGCCCTGCACCCGGGATCCCCTGGCTGCTTGCCCTTGGCCCGGCGCCCCGTCCCAATGCCGGGAGTCCGCCAACCTCGAGCCCCCACTTCCCTGGACAGCCTAGCGCCTGGCCACCCTCTCCCACGCTCCTGTGGGACCATCGGGATTCTGCGGTTGGCACGGCCCGTCTTCCCGACGGCTTTTCCTTCACCAATTTGACCTCTTTCAATGGTCCCATCCTTGGCCTCTGTCTTTAGGTCCCTGGTAACCCTCGGACCCAGCCCAGAGCCACTCCAATGGGCTCCTGGCCCCCATGGCCCTCATGATGCCCCCCCAGCCCTCCCCGGGCCTCATGGTGCCCCCCCACCCCCACGGTGCCCCACCACGGCCCTCATGGTACCCCCTCCCCATCCCCAGGGCCCTCAGCCCTGCCCCAGGGCTGGGCTCCTCAGCCCCTTGGACCTTGCCAGAGACCCCCTACTCTCCTGGGTTACCCACTACTAGTGGTCCCCCCACCGTGGCAAACACCCCACTTCCCAGCCTCTTGCACACTAGTCTCCCTGCGGAGCTTCTGGGAGCTTCCTGCCGTCTCCCTGAGCTGACCCCACCCTTTCTGCCCCCCCTTGCTCTTGTGCCCCGACCCCCACCCAGACTCATGTGTTAAACACCCCTGCAGTGGACTCCCAAAGGTTTCCACCCAAATTTCATCCCCTCCCAGAACCCCAGCGCCAGCCCCACCCCTGCAACCCTTGGCTGGCTCAAAGTCCCGACCCAGGGCCACTCCCGAGCCTTCTCCACAGGTGGGCTTCACATGTGGCCCACCATCCCAGATGTTCCCGTCGTGGGGCCAGAGCCCTGGCGGCGACCTGGCCACGGCCACCGTGCACCCGCCCCGCTGCTGGCCCTGGCCCGACCCCCGCCATCCCCGCGCCGCCTCGGTGGCCTGTTGCAGGGCCCCACACTGCAGCCACAGGGTCCCCGCGAGAGCCCAGGGGAGGTCACAGCCCCTGCATGTCCCCCCATGGGCCCAGAATGGAGCCACCGGCCCCCAGGTGCCTGCACCTGGCCCGTCCCCTCCCTGCGGGCGGCCCGGCTCCCGGGCTGTCCCTACCGGCCACCGGCCCTGTGGCCAGCATGGGGTTCGGGGTCACGAGAGCGACAGCCGAGCCCCCGAAGTGCTGGCATGGCCCACTCTGTCCACGTGAGTCCCGGCCTCTGCCAGCGGCTGGCGTGCCTGGTGCCCTGGTGCCCTGGGCGTGGCGCCCCGTGATCTTCAGCCAGTGAGGAGGCTGGACCAGGGCGCGGCCTTTTGGGGTACCTTCTGTCTGCTCCGTCGTGTCCGGGGCCCCCAACGGCCTACAGCCTCCTTCCTCCACTGATGCCTCGGGCTGCCTGCGGGCTTGGGCGATCATGCGGGAGCTGCTGTGCATGTTCCCGTGCGGGTGTCCGGGTGGGGGCAGGCTGGTGTGTCACGTGGGTGAGCACCAAGGCCTGGGACCCCCAGGACACCTCCCCCCCGCCCCCCACGGGCTGCTGCGCTCTGCACTCCCAGCGCAACCACGGCGCTCGAGGCCCACTCCAGGCTTGGGCCACCGACAGGTGGGACGGGACCTCACAGGTGCTTTAAGTTGAGACTGAAATGGCATAAGATGTGCGGCTGTGTGTCCCGGCCACTTGCCGCCTGCACACCTTTGACGAGGCGCCTGTTGCTTCCTGGGCCCATTGTTTGCTTCTTTCCTTTCGCAGGCCTCGAAGTCGTTGGCAGCTGGGCTGTGAGTGACCTGGGACGGGGGTCCCCGTCCTCGACTGCGGCTCAGTGTCTCGTGAGGCTGTGCTCGGCCCGGGGAGCTTCATCCGGTGCAGGTGGGGCAGGAAGGCCGAGGGCGGTCGTGTCCCTTCCCGCTGCCCCGACGGTGCCAAGGGGTGTTTCTCTGATCGTCGCTGAGAACGCAGTGACTGTGTCCCTCTGGCGTCTCTGCCTCCAACCTGTCCACACTGAGCCTGCAGGGACTCGGCACTGCCGCTCCGGGCTCCCTCACCCTGGCCTGGGTCCCAGCGGGGTCTCTGCAGCTGGAGTTGGCCTCTCTGCGTCTGCCTCTCTGTCTCTCCTATCGCGGGGACAATCCTTTGTCCTGGGATCTCATTTGCCTTATTGGATCGAAGAAGAATCGTTAGTTTTTCAGGGTCTCACTTGTTGGGGGGGGCAGTGGTGATCTTCAAGCTTCTTATATGCTGGATGAAAAACCAAAGTCCATTTGTTATTTTTGTAAATTTTTTACGCTTTGTAAAATACCTCCTTTTTGTTTTGCTTTCTAATTGCTTATTGATAGTATGAAACTACAACAGATTTTGACCTCGTACCCAGTGGCCTTGGCCAACACATCTATTCATTAAAATAGCTTGTTTGCAGATTCTTTTGGATTTTAGACATCTGCGTCCATATTGTCTCAAGTAATTATAGTTTTATTTTTCTTCTTTCCAATCCTCATAACTTTTACTTCTTGTTCTTGTCTCTTGACTCGTGCAGGGCCTACGATGTAATGTTGGCTTGAACTCGTGATAGAGGACGTCTTTGGCTCCCTCTGATTCTGAGATAGAGACCTCTCAATATTCCACCCTTGACTAACAGTGTTAGTCGCAGAGGCCGCTTTTGGGCGGCGGCCTTGAGCAGTGGACATCTGAGCAAGGCCAGAGGGTCCCCGTGTCCCCGTGGATGCCAACTGCTCTAGGCCATTGACCCTCACTGACCAATGGCTACTTATGACCAGGCACAGTCCCTAGGATCACCAGAAAAGAGAACATCCTGGCCATTGCCGTACTCCTTCACTCCGCCTGTGACTACAGCCTCTCACCACCGCCACCTGGCAGAGGATCCTGCCTTTGCTGTCCTGCCCACCAACCCCCTGCGCCAGCCCCCTGCAGTGCCTTCCGGAAACTTCCATCCCCTGTGCTCTGCCCTGGGTGAATCCTTTCATGGCCAGCCGTGCTGCCTGCCTCGGCTGCATCCAAAACCCCATGTTTGTGCCCGTTGTTTTCTTTCTTTTTATTTATTTTTTAATTTAAATTTTAGTTAGTTAACATACTCTTTATTTTTATTTTTTAAAAGATTTTGTCAGGGCAGCCTGGGTGGCTCAGTGGTTTAGTGCCGCCTTCAGCTCAGAGCGTGATCCTGGAGACCCAGGATCAAGTCCCACGTCGGGCTCCCCACATGGAGCCTGCTTCTCCCTCTGCCTGTGTCTCTGCCTCTCTCTCTCTCTCTGTGCCTCTCATGAATAAGTAAATATTGAGGAGACACACACACAGAGGCAGAGACACAGGCAGAGGGAGAAGCAGGCTCCCTGTGGGACCCCGGGGTCATGCCCTGAGCCAGAGGCAGATGCTCAACCACTGAGCCACCAGGTGTCCCTACTCTTTCTTTTAAAAATAAATATAAAACTAAGGAAATTCTTTCTATGCCTAATTGCTACTTAAAAAAACGATGAATGGATGTTGACTTTTATCACATTTTTTTTTTTTTACCAGTTGAGGTAACTTTGTTTGCTCCTTTGTCTGTTACTGTAATGAATTGCATTGTTTAATTTTAAAAAGTAAACAAGCCTCTAAATCCAATTTAGTCAGAAGGTCATATTCTTTTTATACACTGCTGGATTTGATTTGCTTATGTTTTCTTGAGAACTTTTGTGTCTATGTTCATGAGAGACATTTACCTGTACTTTTTCATTTAAATCAATGTCCTTATCAGGTTTTATTGACAAAGATGTTTGCTTCATTAAAAAAAAATAAATGAGACACATTCCTTTCTTTGTTTTTTCTATTCTCTGGAAAAGTTTGTGCAAGATTGCTACTATTTCTTTCCCTAAATTTTGGCAAAATTTACCAGTGAATCTATCTGGGGCTTGAGTTTTCTTTTTTTCTCTCTCTCTTTTTAAAGGTTTTATTTATTTATTCCTGAGAGACACAGAGGCAGAGACACAGGGAGAGGGAGAAGCAGGCCCCATGCTGGGAGCCTGATGCGGGACTCGATTCTGGGACCTGAGCCGAAGGCAGACCCTCAACCGCTGAGCCACTCGGACGTCCCGGGGCTTGAGTTTTCTTTGTATAAAAGGTGAGGTACAATTCACTGGTGAAGCCATTTGAACCTCAAATTTTTCTTTGTGCAGAGGCTTTAAATTATAAATTCAATTTCTTTATTAGATTTCCAGAAATAAAATTACCTAGATTTTCTATTATTTCTCACAACAAAATAATTTTTTATACTTGCATTTTTTTCTGTGAACTTGTCAAATTTCATCTGTATTTTCATTTTATTAACATAAAGTCCACAATATTCTCTTATTAATTTTTATTTGTAATGTCTATAATAATGCCCCCTTTTCGTTCTTTTTATTAAAACCGGAAATTGGGGCCCCTGGGTAGCTCATTTGGTTAAGCATCCGACTCTTAGTTTCAGATCAGGTTGTGATCTCAGCGTCATGAGATTGAGCCCTGGGTCCAGCTTTGCACTCAGTGAGGAGTCTGCTTGGAGATTCTCTCCATCTGCCCCCTCCTCTCCTCAAATACATAAATAAAATCTTAAAAAAAAATAAATTTGGGGACTATAATGGGAAATGGAAGTTTACAAAAGATGTGAAGGGAAAAGCTCAAAGTCTCTGGAATAATCCTCTTCTCCTCACCCCTTCCCTTGGAGGTGGAGACAGAAGTCCCAGATCAAGAGTCAGTTTCATTCTGGATCCCACTTTTTTCATACAGGTAAAGTCAGGACAGAGGACTTGAAGTAGAAGAGGAAAAAAACAAAACAAAACAAAACAAACAAACAAAAAAACATACACCAAAATGTGAGGTAGTAAAATGAGGGAGAAATGGGAAAGACCATTCCTTCCCCCCTTTATCTTGTGGACGGGGTAGGATTTAAGTAGTGGATGTGTTTTTGTTAGTGATTTGTTATAGTTGTTATGGCTTGTTTGTTTGATTTTTAATGCCCAAGTTCCAAGCAATAGGTAGAATGGTGCAGTTCAGCTGATTATAGGGCTAGGGAAACACTGGGTCATTTCTCAAAAGTTATAATTGACTTAAAATTTTGTATTAGTTTCAGGTGTACAATATAATGATTTGTTAGTTGTAAATATTGCAAAATGATCACCACCATAAATCTAGTTAACATCCATCATCACACGTTACAAAATTTTTTCTTGTGTTAAGAATTTTAAGATCGACTATCTTAGAAAATTTCAAATACACAGTACATAGGATAGTCACAATAACAACTGTCACCATAATGCTGTACATCAAATCCCCATGATTTATTTCTTTTATAACTTTTGGCCTTCTTCACCCATTTTGTCCACTCACCATCCCCCTTCTGTGGCAACCATTAATCTATTCTCTGTATCTAAGAGTTTAGTTTTTGTTTGTTTAGATTCCACATATAAGTGAAATTGTATGGTATTTTTCTTTCTCTGTCATATTTATTTTACTTAGCATAATGGCATAATGGTACATCCATGTTGTTGCAAATGGTAAGATTTCCTTGTGTGTGTGTGTGTGTGTGTGTGTGTGTGTGTGTGTGACTCAATAATAGTCCTTTGTGTATTTATGCCACTCCTTTAAAGTAGTATAAACTTTGGTTTATTGGTTGATTCATTGGTTGATTAACACGTTTCCATGTCTTGGACATTGTAAATAATGCTGCAAGGAAAATGAGGGTTTAGATATCTTTTCAAGTTAGTATTTTAATTTCCTTTGGGTAAATATCCAGTAATGGAATTACTGGATCATCTGGTAGTTCGGTCTTTAACTTTTCGAGGAAGCTTTGTACCATTTTCCACAGTGGCTGCATCAATTTACATTCCCACCAACAGTGCACAAGGCTTTTCGTTTCTCCACATCTTCACCAATATTTATTTCTTGTCTTTTTGATAGTAGCCGTTTTGACAGGTGAGAGGTAATACATCACTGTGGTTTTGGTTTTTATTTCCCTGATGATGTTGAGCATCTTTTCATGTACCTGTTGGCCATCTGGATGTCTTGTTTGGATAAATATCTGTTCAGACCTTCTGGCCATTTCTTAATCATATTGTTTCTTTCTTTTTTTTTTGCTATTGAGTTGTATGATATATATATATATATATATATATATATATATATATATAAGATTTATTCATTTATTTTAGAGAAAGAGAACATATGAGCTGGCAGAGGGTAGAGGGAGAGGAAGAGAGGAAGTGGACTTCACACTGAGCAGGGAGTCCATGCAGGGCTCCATCTCTGGAGCCAGAAATCAGGACCTGAGCCAAAATCAAGAGTTGGACGCTGAACCGACTGAGTCACCCAGGTGCCCCTATCTATTTATATATTTTAAATATTAACTCATTATCACATGTATGATTTGCAAGTATTTGCTCCCATTCAGCAGGTTTCTTTTTTGTTGTGTCAATGGTTCTCTGGCTGTGCAGAAGCTTTCTTGTTTGGTGTAGTCCCACTTGTTTAGTTTTGCGTCCTTTGCCATTGCTTCTGGTGTCAAATCCAGCAATCATGTCCAAGACTGGGGTCAAGGAGCTTACTGCCTGGGTTTTCTTCTAGAACTTTTATGGTTTCGGGTCATACATTACGTCTTTAATCCATTCTGAGCTGATTTTTGTCTGTGGTGTAAGAAAGGGGTCCAATCTCATTCTTCTGCATGAGAATGAGACTGGACCAACACTGGCTGTCCAGTGTTTCTGGCACCGTTAGTGGAAGAGACTGTCCTCTCCCCACTGTATGTTCTTGGCTCTTTTGTCATAAATTATATGGCCATATGTGTATGGATATATTTCTGGACTCTATTCTGTTCCATTGGGTACATTGATTCTGTGTCTGTTTTATATCAATATCAGACTGTTTTGATTGCTATAGCTTTGTAATATAGTCTGAAATGGTAACTCCAGCTTTTTTTTTTGGTCAGGATTGTTTTGACTATTCAAGGTCTTTTGTGGTTCCATACAAATTTTGGGTTGTTTATTCTATTTCTGTGAAAAATGCCATTGGAATTTTAATAGAGATTGCATTGAATCTGTAGATCACTTTGGTACTGTGGACATTGTAGCGGTGTTAACTCTTCCAAAATATGAGCACAGAATGTCTTTCCATTTACTTGTGTCATCTTCACTTCCTTTCATCAATGTCTTGTAATTATCAGTATACAAGTCTTTCTCTTCCTTGGTTATTTTTATTCCTAAGTATTTTACTCTTTTTGATGGAATTGTACATGGAATTGTTTCCTTAGTTTGTCTTTCTGATAGTTTGCTATTAGTGTATAGAAACACAACAGATTTTTTGTAGGTTGATTTTGTATCCTGCAACTTTACTTAATTCACTTATTAGTTCTAACAGTTGTCTGGTGGAGTCTTTAGACTTTCTGTATATAATATGTCATTTACAAATATTGACAGTTTTACTTCTTTTTTTATTTGGATGCATTTTATTTCTTTTTCTTGCCTAATTGCAATGGCTAGGACTTCCAATACTATGCTGAATAAAAGTAGCAAGAATGGGTATCCTTGTCTTGTTCCTGGTCTTAGAGGGAAAGCCCTCAGTCTTTCACTGTTGAGTATGATCTTACCTACGGGCTTATCATATATGGCCTTATGTTGAGGTATGTTTCCCCACTACCCACTGTATTGAGAATTTTTATCACAAATAGATGTTAAATTTTGTCAAGTGCTTTCTTTTCCTGCATCTTTTGGGATGATCATATAATTTTTATTCTTCATTTTGTTAATGTGGTGTATCACACTAATTGGTTTGTGGATGTTGAACCACCATGGCATCCCTGGAATAAATCCCACTTGATCATGGCATATGACCCTTTTACTGTTGAATTTTGGGTTTGTTAATATTTTGTTGAGGATTTTTGTTTCTGTGTTCATTGTTTTTCATTATTGAAATTGGATATTTGTATCTTCTTTTCTTGAATAGTTTTTACCTGGAATATCTCTATTAATTGCTTAAAGAATAAAATTTTTCACTTTTCTTGAATAGTTTATACCTGGAATATCTCTATTAATTGCTTAAAGAATAAAATTTTTCACCTCTCTTGTGCATTTATTTTCTACATTTATTTATTTATTTATTTATTTATTTATTTATTTATTTATTCCTTTTACTTCTTGGAGTACATGGAATGTGCTCTTTTAAATATGCTTCATATGCTGTTTTTCCACCTAAATTATTGAGAAATTCTTAGATCGTTGGTTTTCAGTTTTTCTTCCTTTGTATGTATCCTTTTAAAACCGTAAGTTTCCCTCAAGGCATGAGTTTAGCTGCATCTCACAAGTTTTCATATGCTGTATTTTTTAAAGGGTTTATTTATTAATTTGAGAGAGAGAGAGAGAGAGAGCC
Organism: Canis lupus dingo; assembly: GCF_003254725.2. NCBI lineage: Eukaryota > Metazoa > Chordata > Mammalia > Carnivora > Canidae > Canis > Canis lupus. The sequence continues at coordinate 25,302,688 of NC_064260.1, read as the reverse complement.
TAGAGCGAGCAAGAGAGAACACAAGTGGTGGAGAGGGTCAGAGGCAGAGGGAGAGGGAAAAGCATACTCCCCAGTGAGCATGGAGCCTGATGCAGGGCTTGATCCCAGGACCCTGGGATCATGACCTGAGCTGAAGACAGGCACTTATTTGACTGAGCCACCTAGATACTCCTTCATATGATGTATTTTCATTATTCTTTATTTTAAAATGTATTTTTGCATGTATTCTTTTTCTTTTCTTTTCCCTTTTTTTATATAACTGTTTAAAAATGTAAAAAACAAAACAAAACCATTCTTTACTCACAGGAGATACCAAAACCAGATGTGACCTGAATTTTCTCATAGGTGATGGTTTGCCAATCCTTGAGGTGGACTGTAGGTTGCTGAGCCTGGCCCTTTCACTTAGTGTAGTTTGATTCATCCATGTGGTAACATATCTGTTCCTTTTTTATTGATGAATAGTATCCCATTGTGTGGATATGATATGATGCTTCTTAATTTGTTTTTTAACCAACCAATATGGTTCGGACATCTTTTTCATGTTGGTGTATATAAATATATCTCATTCTTTTCACCTTCTCAGACCACAAGTTATTTAACTAGTATCTTACTAATGCAAACTAGATTATTCCCATTTTCTCCATACTATAAACATAGCTCTAGGAAACAACTTGATGCACGAGAATGTTTATGGTCAGACCAGGAACTTACTCATATCGCTTCCACTCAGAATTGTGTGGTCAATCCTAACAGCAGGAAAGGGTGGGAAAGGTAGTGCAGCCATGTGTCCAGGAAGGCAGTTATGTTACTCATTTGTGTTTTCTATTGAGTTGGCTTTCTACTGTATAAGCTGGAGTGACACACTGCAGTTTCTTTGCCTCTATCTGTACAGACTCCACTCATTTCCTGTTACTGGGGTCAGCGCCTTCCCCCACTCCCTTCACAGAGATTGTTTCATATATGTATAATGTGATTGTTTCATATATGTATCCTTTGTTCCACTCGAGGAGTCCCTGAGATCCTAATGATATTTTAAAATTTGCACACATTAATGTTCACTCTTTGGGCTGTGAAGTTCTATGAATTTTGACAAATGCATTAAGTCATGTGTCTACCCACTGCCCAGATCTTGGTTTCTAGTGCTACTCACCAACAAAAGGGACCAGGTCTCCTTGGCTTATTTTCAGACTGGGGCAAAAAATAGGCAAGATGAGGCTGGAGCATTTTATCATGCCAGGAACTGAGGAAGTGCTCAAAACAAACAAAGGAAGAAACAAGCCATAACGATCAGGCTATGTATGTGAAAGGGACACAGGAGCCAAAAGAAAGAACTCTCAATGCCAAAAAAATTGAGCAAATAAAGTAAAATAGTATTGGTTATAATCCAACATATAAAGCAAAGCCCATGAGTTCATACTGACATAAATAACTGAATAAATAATAACAGGTGGATAAAACAATAAATAGGAATAAATGGGAGACAAATATCTCATGTAATAATTCCAAATAATTTATGCAGATATTCTACCCTTAAGGAGGTGGAGCATAACCCTGCGCTTTTTAAGTGTGGGCTGTGCAGAGGGCTCTCCTCCCAAAGAGCACGGGATGGAAGAGGGGGCGGTGAGCAGCGTCATGCAAGAGGCCCCGACGAGCAAGCACAGCCAGGCCATCCAGGGCGGCACCACTTGCTGAGTCACGGCGACGTGCGTATCTGTGACACGACGTGATGCAAGTGGCACTTGGCCTCTGCGCACATCCTCCCAAACCCCACAACTCCAGCCTAATGGGGAGAAAAACCGCCAACACATTGCAATACCGCGACCTCCTACAGCATACCCGACCCGGCCTCCTCCAGACTGTCAAGGTCATCAAAACCCGAAAGCGAGAGAAGCTGTCACAGCCCAGAGGGGCCTCGGGAGACATGAGGACTGAACATCATGTGGGGTCCTGTGTGAGGTCTTGGAATAGGAAGAGGACATTAGGGGGAAACTGAGGAAATCCGAATAGAGTGTGGACTTTTTTTTTTTAAGATTTTATTTATTTATTAGAGAGAGAGAGCATAAGCAGGAGGAGCAGCAGAGGGAGAGGGAGAAGCAGACTCTCCTCTGAGCAGGGAGCCCAACACGGAGCTTGATCCCAGGACCCCTGGATCATGACCTGAGCCCAAGGCAGACACTTCACTGACTGAGCCAGCTAGGCACCCCAAAAGTGTAGACTTTAGTTAATAATGATGCATCAATATTCGCTCATTAATTGTGACAAATGTACCCCACTAATTGCATTAGCCAGGGTTCTCCAGGGAAACAGAGCTAACAGGATGCAGACAGTTATAGATTTGTTACAAGGAATTGGCTCACATGATGGTGGAGACTGAAGTCCCGAGATCTGCAGTTGACATGCTGGGGCCCCAGGAGACCTGATGGTGAAATTCCAGGGTTTTTTTTTTTTTTTTTTTAAGATTTTATTTATTTATCCATGAGAGACACAGAGAGAGGCAGAGACAGAGGCAGAGGGAGAAGCAGGCTCCATGCAAGGAGCCCGACACGGAACTCGATCCTAGGACCCCGGGATCATGACCTGAGCCAAAGGCAGACACTCAACCGCTGAGCCACCCAGGGATCTCCTGAAGTTCCAGTTTGAAAGTGGCAGGCCTGAAACCCTGAAAGAGCAGAAAGGGATCCCCGGGTGGCTCAGCGGTTTAGCACCCGCCTTCAGCCCAGAGCGTGACCCTGGAGACCCGGGAGACCCGGGATCAAGTCTATGTCGGGCTCCCTGCATGGAGCCTGCTTCTCCCTCTACCTGTGTCTCTGCCTCTCTCTCTCTCTCTCTCTCTCTCTCTCTCTCTCTGTGTGTGTGTCTCTCATGAATAAATAAATAAAATCTTTTTAAAAAATGCCAGAAGGATTTGAAGCAAGAAAGATTCTCTTGCTGGCCTTGAAATAGCAAACAAGATGTTATGAATTACTTCTTGAGGGAGCGAAGATCCAAGGGTGGCCTCCGTGAGCAGAGACCCCGGCCGACGGCCAGCCAGGGGTCAGGACTCCCTCGAGGACCTCAACTCTGCCAACCAGCTGACCTTGGAGGAGGACCCTGAGCCACGGATGGGAACCATGGCCCCAGGACTCCTGAGGTCAGCAAGTGAGACCTGAGCAAAGGACCAGCAACCACACCGGGGCTGCTGACCCAGAACCCTGGAGACGGTCAGCACACCGTTCTGGGCTGGCTACGTCTGTGACCGCTCGTGACACAGCCAGAGAAAGTGATGCTTCAGGTCTCGGTGGTGTGAAGCGTTCCTGCTAGTGGCATGTCTGGGTTACATTAGTATCATTTAAAGACAGGAAAATGTAACAATTGTATTTTTATTGCCAAAGGTGAAAGGACAAAGCAGCTAAAGGGCTTCTGTTCTGGCACATTTTTTTTTAAATTTTATTTATTTATTCATGAGAGACACACAGAAAGAGAGAGAGAGAGAGGCAGAGACACAGGCAGAGGGAGAAGCAGGCTTCCTGCAGGGAGCCCGACTTGGGACTCGATCCTGGGACCCCAGGGTCACGCCCGGAGCTGAAGGCAGGTGTTCCACTGCTGAGCCCCCAGGGGCCCTCTGCTGGCACAGTCCTGTGACCATATTCATTAGAGTCCTACCACAGAGTCAGGACCAACAGGGTGTGTGGGGCTGGGGTGGGGGTTACTTTAAGGAATGGGCTCATGTGACCGTGGAAGACTCCAAAATGGGCCGAGTGGGCCAGCAGTCTGGAGGTCCAGGGTGGAGCTGATGCTGTGCCTCGAGTCCAAAGGCCATCTGCTGGCAGGATTCCTTCTTGCTTGGGGAATCAGTCTTTGTTCTGTCAAGGCCTTTAACTGATTGAACGAGGCCCACCCACATTGTGCAGAGTGATCTGCTTTACTCTAAGTCCACCCATTTAAATGTTAGTCTCAACCAAAAATCGCCTTCACAGGAACATCCAGAATAATGTTTGACCCAATATCTGGGCATCGGGGCCCGGCAGAGCTGACACATGCAATTAGCCGTCATGCCAGAGAACGGGGTGCTGGTGAAGTACTGACTGGAGTGGCCTGGAGTGTCTGCGGGCACGTCCCACATGAGCAGGCCCCTCTGAGAGCGGGCTCCAGGGCAGTGAGGCAGAGGTGGGCTGAGGAAGGCGCGGCTGGAGACTCCATCTCTACCCACGAGCTGAGTGTTCACTCGGTGCTGCATGGCTGAGAAGCACGCAGTGGACCTGTGTCTGTGGATAAAGGGAAGGGGCTGAGTTTTGCAGTCTGGGTGAGAGTTTAATCTTTTTGGAAGTGGAAATTTAGTTTTGAACAAAGTATCATGAAGCATAAATTTTTATATGACACAAAATGGTTCTCAGCCATATACGTGCATCATAGTTCCCTAGGAGAGCTATTGTCACGGCAGCCGAGACCACCAGACTTCCTAAATGAGTTCTAGAAGTTTCCAGGTGACACTGATGCTGCTGGTCCATGGGCCAGACTTTGAGAACCGATGTTTTAAGTGATGAAATCTATTTTCAAAAGTTTGGGGCACCTGGGTGGTGCGGTTGTTTGAGCGTCTGCCTCTTGATTTGAGGTCGTGATCTCTGGGTCGTGGAATCGAGCCCCGTGTCAGGCTCTGCACTCAGCACTCAGTCTGCTTCTCCCTCTCCCTCTGCTCCTCCCCCTGCACCTGCTCTCTGTTTCTAAAATAAGTTAATAGAATCTAAAAATGAGTAATATGCACGTTTGCATGCATGTGCCTGTTTTCTGGGTCCCTGACGCTAGAACCTGTGCCTCATGGTCAGCCTATCTGCTTTGTCTCCTGTGGTTCCGGGTACGGACACAGGGTGGTGCCATGTGCCCACAATGTGACCCCAGACCTTCCAGGAAGCCCGTGGCCTTGAGAGGGAGGATGTGTGCAGGTGGCTGGTCTCCCCAGGGGCGGTAGGGTGAGGGCAAGGGCAGGGGAAGCTATGTGCCAGGTGTGGGTGGAGGAGGGAGATGGGGGTGAAGACCCAAGCGACAGGGTACGTCGACCTTCCAGAGCCCTCGGGAGCCCTTCCTGATGCCACTCCTGCCATGACAGGTGGGACCAGGCCTGGCTCTCCCTGGTCCCCGGGCCCTGCTCCTTTTCCAAGCCTTGATTTCTCCTGCAGTTACGGAGGCGGGGGGACTCATCCCACCCTGCACCCCTCAGAGCCTTTTACTGTCTTATTCAACATGACCCCTAGTCCCCCACTTGGCCACTGCCCCTTTCTCTGTGGGTCATCGCACTGTCCTTCCAGGTGGAGGAGAGTCCAGCGCACAGAGCAGCACTCTGTGGGGGCATCGTGCAGCCTTGGGGCAATGAAGGGGGCCCGTGCCAGGCTCCCCACCTCCGGCGGCATCTGTGTGTGGTGCGGGCAGGATGGATCTGTGTAGGGTTTGGTTTGAACCCTGAAAACTTGGTCACGGTGAAGTCTGAAGCTCACTGCGGTGGCCGGAGGAGCCCCCAAAGCGACATGAGCACCGAGACGCGGAAGGCACGTTTGCGCCCAGGGAAGGCTGGAGAGCCCAGGCTTCTGGGGACGCAGGCAAAGGGGGGCAGGCTGGTGCGCAGAGGTCCTCTGGAGAGGGGGGGACGCTTCCCGCCCTTGGGCCGTGGCCCTCAGCAGGGCGTCCTCCATGTGGCGGCACCCTACCCCTACACCCCGGCCCCCCAGGCTGGGGACGCAGAGGAGCCCTCCCTGGGAACCAGGCCTGGGCGCCTGCGGACAGCGGGCCTCCTTCGTGCAGGAAGAAACACTGTAGGCGCGTGATGGATCGTGACCCGCGGCCTGTTCCCAACCGGACCCCAAAGCTGTGATTAAGGGCTTAGGCGGAAGGGATTACTGCAGAGGAGGGACCGAGGTCACAGGGCAGCCGTCCTCCCGCCCCGAGCGCTTCCTCCTCGCAGGAGAGCCAAGCCGCTGGGGCTGCATGCAGGGGGCGGGCAGCTCGGCATCTGCACCCCACGGCTTCCGGGAAGAACCACTGCGGAGTCAGGCGTCAGCCCTCCCGGAGGCCGACGGACGAGCCATGCCGTGGCCGCGGGGAGGACAGTGGCCGTGCTCCTGGGCCCGACAGCCACGGAGCGCCCGGGCTGCACATGCCCATCCAGGCCGCGCTGACGGTGCAGCGAACTGCTGCCGGGCCCCGCATCCCCGAGCCACGCCAGTACCAGCCACGCTCGGGCCTGTCCCCGCTGCCCCGCGGCCACACCGGCCCCTGCGGCCTTCCGCAGTGCTGCTCGCCCGCCAGGCCCAGCCGCTCAGGGCAGCCAGCAGGGCCTGGTCCTCATGGCTCAGGCAACCGAGAGCAGCCCATCAGCACGTGGGTGCGACCAAGGGGAGGCCGTGGGGACATTGGGACGGGGCCCGAGGGCTCGGAAACAGGAGGCAAAGGCCACCCAGGCGAGGCCGCAGGAGGGTGTAGGGCAGCAGCTGAGGGCCCCGAAGCCAGGGGAGCAGCCGGGCGGGGCACGGGTGGGCGGGGCGGCGGCTCCCCGAGGGCCACCCTGGCCGCTGGGCGGGGGCCCTGGGCTGGCAGCCTCGGAGCACACGGTCAAGGTTGGACTGGGCGGGGCTGGGGCCTATGGAGTGTGAGCAGCGGAGGAAATGGGCACGGTGCTCACACTTGGACCCGAACAGCCGGGCAGCGGATGGGCCGGCCCGGATGGTCCGCAGGGCCTCGGCCAGTGCGCTCAGGGTGGGGACAGCGGTCATGAGCATCGGCACACCCTAAGTACCATGGCCGGTCAGCAGCTGCAACCCCGAGGCCCACGCGCTCAGCAGGAGGTGGACGGGCTGGCAGCGCTCAGGCAGGACCTGGAGCAGGGGTTCAGCATCCAGTAAGCAGGGACAGAGGGCTGCAGCAGCTGCTGGGGATGCGAGCTTGGCCGCGACTCAGCCCAGGGGCTCAGGGCCACTGCTGTCCTGGAGCAGAGTCACTGCGGTCGACGGTGGGTCACATCTGGTCACGTCTGTGACTTTGGGGAAATGAGCAGCGGGGGCGGAGGGTTGTATAGTGAGACAGGGGGACACAACCCCTCAGAGCAGGAAAACAAATTCTCGAGTAGATGATCGTTGTGGGAAGACATGAGCGACGCAGTCTCTGAAGAACGAAGAGAAGAGAGACCGGGAGGCTCCGAGCTCACACGCGGTGTGGGGTGGCTCACAGGCCGACTCTCCGGGGCCGCTGGGCATCGCAGCCCCAGCACAAATGGCCCTGGGACCCCTCACGAGCAACGTGGGCCCAGAGCACCCCGGGCCTGCTCGGGGCTCAGCGTGTCTGCTCAGCTCCCCTGGGCTTCCCGGCGCTGCAGACGCGGGGTCCCCTCTGGGGGTGAGGCTGCGCCGCTCGGACTCACAGCCGGGCCCGGGACGGAGATCCACAGGCGGGGCAGCTCAGCCCGGAATCCCGAAGTTGGAGAACTTTGAAATAGCTCCACAGGGCGCTGTCAGTGGCTACTCCAGTAACTTGGGTTCCTCTTAAATCCTGTCACTTCCCCCCCTGCTTTCTCAAATTCTCCGACTTCCCCAGTCCTGCCTCTTTGTCGGGCGCCTTCTTGACAGAGACCTGCAGGCTGTTCGCAGAGAAGGCCAAGCCTGCCTGCACGGGGACAGGCTCGAAGCCCCTGGGGGCCACAGCACAGGCTGGGCCTGGAGGCTGCAGCCTGACGCCGCTGGTCTCCCGCTTCCAAGCTGGTGTCCTGTCGGCCAAGCACCGTGACAGGAGGGGACAGCTGCCGCTCCCCACTTGAGCTATAAAAAGCCCCAGCACCCGAGTGAGCAGAGGACGTGCCGAGCGGATACACGGACCTTGCTGGACTCCCGGAGTGCGGCTGGACCACCATGCTCAAGTTGGCCTTGGCCCCCAGGCTGCTGCAGACGCCCCTGAGGGGCTGGGTGGTCCCCAGGGCACACGTCTCTGCCAAGCCGGCCAGGACGCCCACTTCTCCCATGGTAAGAACCTCCACGGAGGGGTGCTGGCCGGAGCACGGGGAGTGGGCAGTCCTGCGTTGTTTTGCAGATGAGGTGGGTTTGGGAGGACACGGGAGGCCAGGCTGATAAAGGGGAGGAGACTTGTATTCTCAGGCTCACAGATCCCGCAGGTGATCCTCGCGATAGAAATCAGCCCCCACCCCAGGAAGGGGGAAGGGGGTCCTTGGGTCCATCGCCTGGAGGTCAGGCTCCTAAAGCAGCTAGCGGTCAGCTGGGGATGCTGGTCTTTCTGTTCTCAGGCCCCCACTTGCCCTCCGGCCAACGGCAGAGCTTGAAGGGCACTCAGTGTACACTCCAGCTTCACCGCCCACGGGTGGGGAAAGTGGGCTGCCCAGAAGGCCCACAAGAGCACAGGCGAAAACACAGCCCTCAGGCTCCCTCAGGCTCCAGGAGAGCACACAACTACCTCTGTGTTAAGCAGCAATAAACTAAGTTTAGAAAGTCATCTGTTCAAGGTCACGTGGTGAGGCTAAGCTCAGAACCCGGCCTAATGGCCTCGTTCTGGGCTCACGTTGCTTTGAAACCACTGGGAGGCAAAGTCAAAAGGAAGGACTGGTCTCCAACCTGGCGTCTGACTGCTTAAGGGAACGGGCAGGGATGATTGGGCCCAGGCTGTTTCAGGAAGAAACTGAGTGAAGGCGAAGTGTAGTAGGTTCTTTGGAACCGGGCCCCGGGTGGCATGGCTCACAGTGCAGGGAGTCCTGTCTCCTCTGTCCAGGCTTCTGAGCAGGACCGCCATTTAGGGAAAATGACCCTGCCCTTGTATGGCCAGAATCTGTCCCGCACAGCACCTGACGTGCACATGTTTTGCCAGGTCAGGAGTTCAAGGTCGAGGCACACAAGGCCAGGCCCAGCAGGCTCTTGGGGGGGCGCTGAGGAGAGGGTCCTGCTGCATAGGCAGAGGGCTGCCAGCCCAAGTCCACGCTGAGGACCAGTGTCCCCACTCACACACCAGATGTCAGGCTGGGCCGAGGGGTCCCACGGGAGCACAGGGGGTGGGGCAGGACGTCCCTAAGTGTGGACTGCCACTCTGGTTGCCAGGGGTCCACACTGCAGTGACCCAGGAATGTTGGTACTGGCCTGGTGGACTCACATGTGCTTTCCTCACCCAGGAGCAAGCCATCGGGCTATCCGTGATGTTCCTCAGCTTCCTGACCCCCGCGGGCTGGGTCCTGTTCCACCTGGAGAGCTACAAGACAGGCTCCACCAAATGAAGGCCCCGCAGCTCAGGATCCAGGCACTGGATGAAAGATCGCATTAAACCTTCCCTCCACCTAGTGTTCACTTGGTGATTCTTTCTATATGAGCATCCCCCCTCCCTGGATGCCCTGGGCTGAGGGCCGGCTGGGTGGTAGTGGGTGGACAACTCTGTCGATCGCAGTGGACACGTCTGTGCCCAGCTCTGCTCAGTGGCCGTACATGCAGAGACGCCCTTTTCCCAGGGTAGGAGAAGAGGGCCGAAGCCAGACCCCCACCAAGCCGTCTCTCATCTCCTGCTTTATCATCTCTTGGGCCTAGGCTTGACCTGGGAGCTAAGACTAAGAAAGCAGAACCACAAATAGACAAAACAAAGGCGTTTATTACAGGAACATTCTTGAACAACAGCAGAGATGTTGACACAGGTAGATGGTGGAGATGAGCCTGAGTGGCATCCCCACACACTTGAGGGCTACTCCTCGTTCCTCGGGGCGCACACACACTCTTGCCCGCCTCCTCCTCACTGGAGACCCGTGACCCCTCCCCACTGAGAACTACGGGACACCCCCACAAAGGAGGCTTCTCTCTGCAGGCGGGCCCCCCATGAGTGACGTCCTGATTTCACAGCAGGGAGAACAGTCCCCACTCCACAAACACAATCCCACCCCCTACTTCCTCAGGAACACAGGTCTTCCCAGCTGCCACAGACGGTGAGGCAGGGGCACTAGGTGAGGATGTCGTGGGCCTGGTGCTCCACCAGCATCTCCATGCTCCTCACGTCGGTGCACCAGAACTCCAGGCGGTCCTTCATCCCCTTGATCTGAGGCAAAGCAGGACCAGGGTGTTAGGATACTTGGGAATCACAGCTGCACCTCTCCAGCTAATTCTATGGTGCATCAGAGCTGGGGGAGTGGGCTGTGCGAGATGGGATTATCCCAGGTAGTTCTTATCGCAATGACATTTAAAAAAAACCTGCATGAAAGAAAGCAGGCAAGAATAGAGGAAATTCACAGGATTAAATTTCCAGCAAATATGGACAAATGGACCTGAGCTCAAACCACAGAACTAGGAACATATTTGATCTGAGTACCAATTTTAAGATTAAAAGGCATCATCAGCACAGCCAACACTGTAATTAGGATAAGCTTTTAAACACAGGGTTCAAACCCAGGCTTGTATTAAATTAGGTTCTCTGAAAAACCCTTATTCCAAACAGCAGTAATAGATTCTCCAGAATCCCCTGTCAATACTGCTTTCTTCCTAAATGGCTTCCATCCAAGTGAAACCAAGACAAGCACAGAGAGCATATGAACCACCCACGGACATGAACTGTGTTACCTGCTGCAGATCCAGCACACGGGGCTGCACCCAGGTCATGTGAACTCGCTTATCCACCTCGTCAATGCTGCCTTTCACCAGCCCCACTGAGAGCGCCTTCATCACCAGCAACTCCACCTGCGCAGAGAGCGGCCATGGGAGACAGCCCAAGGCCCCGCGTGTGGGGGGACATGACACCAGGTCTGGGCCTGGAGCATGCTCACAGGAGCCCTGATCCCTCTGGGCTTTCCCACTGACCCTCCTGAATCCAAAAGCTGTACCTCGTTCACAGTGATTTTAGCACTTTTGGCAATTTCTTCAAAAGTGAGTTGTCTGTGATTGGCAGGTCGTGTGAAAGTCATCTGAAAAACATTTTTTTGTTTGTTAACTATTTTTCCAAATAAAGACTGTCAGAGAGCTGACTCATAAGGATGCTTCTGATAATACATGTTCTGAAAATACAGCTATTACTATCGCATACGCTAAACTCTTCCTTAACCGTAGTAGCCGTGGATCTTATTAGGAGCGAGCTTTCCATGCTTAAGAGGACACAGTGAACTGAACTCCACAGCCACTGTCGGCAACGGTCAGTATTCATGCCCTGAGCAAGTGCTTGAGCTGGGGACAGTGTGCTGGCCCAGACCCACAAGGCTGCTTTCCTTAAGAAGCTTACACTCTACAGGGAAAGAGAGACGAGCATGTTGATGAAGAATGGTGCATACAACGAGGCGGCAGCTACTCTAGCTCAGTCATCGTCGAAGATGAGACCCACATACAAACTTAAAAATGCAAATGGTGACAGAAAAAAAGGGAAGGTGATGGAGAGGGGGTGCAGCCTAGAGAGTGTGCAGGACCCCGAGGGCTCATCTGCAGGGTCTGAAATCAGAGTAGTTCCTGCAGCTTGCTTACCTCCATGAGGCACAACAATTGGATTTTCCTCAGCAGCTGGGCCTCGTTGGCTGCCAAATCAGGCTGAAAAGGAGAAAGACATCACTTACCTAACCTGGGCTTTGAAATTTTTTCTACAGCAGATCGAACGAAAACACCATATACTGCAGGGTCCCGGAGGCTCACTTCTCTCAGGACATCACTAACTGGTTCATCCCTGAAAAACCGTGCTCCTGCATAAGCCATTTACGAGGGAAGATTTACACTAATGCCAGGGACACCAGGGGCCAGGACCCAGGTGCAGGCCTTTCAAGGAGACTCGGTCATGGGTTACTGATGAGCAGAGACAAAAAGGAGGATGAATTCCCTGATTCAATCATCTAAGAACTCACACCCCAACACAGGCAGAGCTCCTGGGGCCATTTCTGCCACAGAGACAAGGCAGGAAAAGTTCTTCAGAAAGAGCCCACTCCCCTGAAATGGGCCCTCGCTGCTTCGATAGCGCTGGCAACACACCCCTGAAGTTCTTTTTCCTTAGGTTTCTACAGCCAGACAGCTTGTTTGCCAGGCGGCACATTTGTTTCTTTCAGAGATCAACACACGCTACAGCTGGGGTTGGATGGATTTGCTCTCTGCCTCTTCACAGCCCATTCACATCTACTCAGCTCCATTATGTGTCATTTCTATTAGCTTATTTTGAATTTAAAAAAATTGAAGTTTCAGAAAAGTGTAAAAAACAGTAATACAACCATAATCCCTATCACTATGAACAATTTAGTAATATTTGCTTCTAATAATTTCATTAAAAAAATAAGCTTAACTATGAAAGCTCAGGTCCTCATTTAATACCTCTTCTCCCTAATTCACACCTCCCAATGGCTCCTCTCCTGGCCTGCTGGCCTCTCCCCTGCCCACCCCTTTCCCTCTATACTGACCACTCCCTTCCTGCAGGACTGTCCTGCCGTCCCACACCCGAGGCTCTCCCCAGCTCTCATCACTCAGTCACTTTAGCCTCACAGACTGTTTCAGTTCAGCAACATGCGAAAGGCTTCCCTTTCCTCTGCTGTATGTACTCTTCTCATATTCTTCACTTGGCTAAACTCTACCCATGCCTAAGATCAGACAAAGGGCATTACCTCTTTTGGGTAGTTTTCTGTGACACCCCTGTCACCCAGATGACGCTCCCCCATCACACTTTTCACTACCACAATAACTAAGTACCGTAACCAGCCCCTTAACCCTCTGCTCTGAGAGCAGGACAGGCCTGTCTTAATCTGTCTTCCTAGTGCCTGGTGTGTAGCAGGCAAGTGAACAGAAAATGTCTGTGGAATAAATGTACAGACACAGGATGAACGAGAGCCAGGAGCGTGGCAGGAGCGCTCAGTTGTCCTTCCTGACTGACCTGCTGGCCCCAGGCAGTCTTCAGCGTCTGGAATCTCTCTACGTTACCACTGTTAAAGGCATACAGGGTGTCAATCAGCCACTGCCGGTCGGTGCTCCTCAGTGATTCCAGCACGGGGTGCATGAGCTGCGAGGATGAGATGGTTAGCTGGCAAAAAAAACCACATTAGTCTCCCCCTTGTTAAGAAATCTGTGCCCAGGGTCCACTTACGAGTTCTCCAAAGTTAAAAACGCCCTCGCCAAGAAGTCCTGCTAGTCCCAGCGTGAAAGCTCTCTCCTGCTGTTCAGACACTACAGCAACAACACAGCTCCAGTGACATATCCCAGTTATGAGCATCAGTCCTGTTTGGCTTTAAAAATCTCATAAAAAAGTAAAGAAACCATTTCCTGCGATGGTTATTTCACAAAGCCTTTGAAAATTGTTTTATCTCTTTTGGGTTTTTTTTTTTTTTGAGAGGTGGGGAGGGGGAGGAGAGAATCTGAAGCAGGCTCCATGCCTAGCACAAAGCTCCGACACGGGGCTCAATCTCAGGGCGTCCAAGATCGTGACTGGAGTTGAAACCCAGAACCGGCTGCTTAGTGACTGAGCCACCCAGGCGCCCCACTAGTCATCTTTTGTTAAAGTACTGGACTACCTTAAATTATACCTGGAACCATATATAGGGGTTTTATGGGAAAGACGTTTATTTACTCATCTTTACCTAAATACGTGAATCTATTTATATTTTCAGCTACTCCCTGGAAGCAATACCTTGTTTCTCTTAAAATCACCTCATCTAGCCTCTTTTTGGACTAGAGTGAACCTACTTCTGTTCCTACACAACAATTCCCCTCGCCTGCCTGCATTACTTGATTTTTCCAGTATGTTTTTCTGGAGTTGCTGGAATTAAAACTGCATTAACATTTCTACGGGACGCTGGCCTCCACGCTTCAACAAGTGTACTGCAAGAAACATCTAAAATGGGCTCACATTTCTTTTCTAAACATACTCCTTGCACTTTTCCTAAAACTCATTGTTCACTTTTCTTTCCATTCCTCAAATCCTTGAAAAGGTTTTTGTAAGGAATCCCCCTGGGTCTTTTCAGTTTCCAGAACCAGGTTCTCAGGTATAGGGCTTCACCACACCCTTCATGAGCTGGGGCCAAGGCGTCGACATGGCTGGCTTCTCACCAAGGCCTCTGGTTCAGAGAACAGGGGAGACAGAGAAGGAACAGGGAAGGGCTATAGGGCGCAGCCTTGTTTTCACCTGAGCTAAATGCTGAAGGCAGACTCACATAGAAACTAATGCTTGCATGGCTCTTTCCACCCTCTCACCACTTGGGCTTTCTTCAGTGGATGGATGGATATACCAGAGTAATTTCCCAGCCCAGACCTGCTACTACGCCTCAAGAACACGCTCCTTCGACATGGACTTTAACGGCTCCATGTTACCTGGCAGATCCTTGATATCGACGCAGCCCAGAAACCGCAGAGCATCTTTGTAGTAGGATGCATGGTTTCCGATTGTTTGATAGTATTTACTGGAGAGGTCATAGAAACGACTGTGAACCGAGGTCACACCAGGGAGGTTGTTGAGCATCTCTTCGACATCTTCAATTGTTTCCTACATGCAGGAGGCAAAATCGCCTTTCTTTTTAACTTAAAACTTTTTTTTAAAGATTTATTTGAGAGAGAGCGTGAATGTACACAAGCAGGGGAAACGGCAGAGAAAAAGGGAGAAGCAGGCTCCCCACTGAGCAGGGAACCTGATGCGGGACTTGATCCCAGGACCCTGGGATCATGACCTGAGCTGAGGGCAGATGTTCAATCCACTGAACCACTCAGGCGGCCCTGACTTAAAACATTTTTAAGGAAACAGACAGACAAGACTATGTTAAAATAGAGAGCTTCAGTTCATCCAAGACAGAAGAAAGAAAAGCTATACGGACTGGGAAAGGACATTTTTCACATAACCCGCAAGGGGGTACAACTAAAGCTATATAAAGAATTCTTACTAATCAACAGAGGGGAAAGTAGCACCGTAAAATGGATAAAAGAAAAAGTATTCACAGGCAATTTACAGAAGTGGAGACATGAATGGAGCGGTCAATAAACCCCCAATGAGATGGCATTTCATCTTCACCAGACTGGCAAAAATTAAATAGTCTGAAAATACCAAGTGTTGATGATACGGAGCTTTGGAAGTGCTTGTATGGTGCCAGGGTAGTGTGAGCCATCTTGGGGAAAGGTCTGACCCCATCTGGTAAAGGCAGATGGCACACACCAGGCACGTGCCTTGGTGAGATTGTGCCCACATACACGAGGAAGCAGCCATAGAAATGCCGAGATAAATAACAGCACTGTTCCTAACACTCTGAACACTCTGAATCCCATACACTGTGAAAGTCACAGTGAAATATGAAGGGCCAGTAAGAACGAATGGGTCACAGGTACCAACACGATGATTCTCAAACCTCACACTGAGCCCGTGAACTTAAAACAACACTAAACCTCACTTAGACGGAACACATCCCTGTCTAGTGAGCATCAGGACATGCGCAGAGAGCGCTGCTGGAGCAGGAATGTGCTGTCAGGGCCCAGCAGCTCCGACTGTGCAGTGCTGCGTCATTCCTATGCTGGGTGGGGATTCCTTCCAGTATTCTGTGGCTTTCGAGAGGTGTTAAATATTTCAAAGCAAAATGTAATAAGTATGTATGAAGGCTAGAACTGGGAAGCAACAAAAAGTAAGAAGTGTTATTTCCGGGCAATGAGAACATGAACGGTTACCCCAATATTTTCTTAACACAAACCCAAACAACATAAACACACATGTAGTCTCTGGTTCACTAAGGTAGACTGACCACACAAGTTGGTTTTACTGCCACTGATATCCACATCTGTCCCCAAAATTACACTAAATCAAAAATAAGGACAGGAAATTTCAGCAAAGATTAGGAGGCAGAGAGAGAGGAGGAGCAGCCTGTGACCTGGTGCACTGAGTGAGCTGACCCTGGTCAGCGAGGGCCCATGTGAACAGTCTGAGGCTGTCTGGACCCTGCTGATGGACGTGCTGTGCTCACCCAGGGCAGTCCCCTTATGTTAAATGGTAACAAGACTCATATCAGCAACTGACTCTCAATGGTTTTGGAAAAAACAAAACAAAACACTACAAGCACACACAGAGAATGATGGGGCAATGAGAGTGTGTGAGGGAGGTAAATGAGAGTTCTTTCTGCTGTTTGCAACTTTTCTATAATGTAAAGTCACCTTAAAAGTTAAAACAGAAAAAATGAGATTTTCCCCCATGACTCCATAAACAACTTTTTAAACTAAAGATAAGCCCGTATTATGGTAACATTACCTTTGTAACCTGTAGGTCCCCGATGTTTAATTTTAGAGCTCCAATTGCAGTTTTACACAGGATCACTGCCTCATCGCTACTTTTCACCTACAGACATCAGAAACAAGGGAACCTGAGAAGTGTGGGCAGAAGATTAACAAAACATCTGCATATGGCTTCACTTACATGACTAGAAACAAATTGATCTCTACAGTGTGTGTAGCAAACGTAAACACAAACTATAAGTCACGCATATTCTAAAGATCTGACTCAGACTTCACATTTACCTTTTCGCGAGTCTTTTCCAGAAAAGTAAGAGCCACATTAGGATCTAGAAAAGACAGAAGAACAATGTCAAAAAAAGCACAGTATCTTTTAAAAAAGACAGTGTCTCCTTAGAGATCGGTTCCTACCAATCACAACACTTAGGTAAGATAATCTTTAGGTTAGAACATACAATAAAAAGGTAACTTAGAGTCTGGTATTTTCTTTTTTTTAAAGATTTTATTTATGTATTCATGAGAAAGAGAGAGAGAGGGAGGCAGATACACAGGCAGAGGGAGAAGCAGGCTCCATGCAGGGAGCCCGACGTGGGGCTCGATCCCGGGTCTCCAAGATCATGCCCTGGGTCGATGGCAGAGCTAAATCGCTGAGCCAACTAGGTTGCCCGAGGCTGTTATTTTCTATCAAAATGTAAAGTTTATTTAACTTATATTTTGAAATCATTTTAATTACCATTTGTATCTGCTTCTTTATGAAACAAAGTGAGACTCACCAGTCATCTGTCTAACTACGTGAAGAATAATTTCTACCAGGGACAGAGGATTCACCCTGAAATAAAAATCACCAGGCTTTGAGTGTCATTAAGTATCAATGTTCAAAGTTAATGTTCAAAGTAAAAAACTGACAAAGGTGTTTTACCTGTGTTCAAATTCACTGATGAAGTTTTCATAAAGCTGTGGAACCAAAACACGTAGAGTGATTACAGGATGTCTTTCATTCTACAAAGTTGAACATGACTGCAATGCCTGCCACACAGCAGGCACCACAGAAATGTTTGTGAAATGACAGGGGACCCATATTTAGATGTATTAATCACCAATGGATTATGAAAGAACCTATGATTTTTTTTTCTGGAAATTAGATCCCTGACCTATAACAATCTCCTAAAGATCAATTCCTACATTCTTTCTCCAAAATACTTTCAGTAAAAGAGACTATCAATTTGAAAGATTCACTAACCTTCATATTTTAGAAGGTTGCAGCCTATGTTACCAAATTTATTAGCTATTCTGCAAACACTTGAGTACTTATACAGACTCTTTGCTAGGTACTACAGACACAGAATGTATAAAATAAAAGCTGGGCTTTCAAGGATTCCTGTCCCAGGAGAGCAGACTTGTGAACAAATAAATGACAATACTGTGAGTTTACAAACAAGGGAAAAAACCCACATGGGTCGATTAGCCAAAAGGAGAGGTTCCAAAGAAGGTGATTCCAGAAATGGTGATAACTGAGTTTTAAGGAAGGAAGAGCAGTTAGAGACCTGGACAAATTTGGTATGGGAGAGGAGGTATGGCATTGGGAGAAAATTCTGGATGGGAATAAACATGTGCAAAAGCACTGAAGCAAACAAACGCTGCAGTTTCAGGAGCACTTTGAAGGACACAGACAGTGGGAGGCACTGGGGCCCCCGTCCTTGCCCCGAAGTCAAGCCTGAACCCATAGAAACTCCTGACCTCACTCCTACCTGATAAGCATGACTGGGGGAGGGGAGGGGAGGGAGGGAAGAGTGAGGGACAGAGACCAGCTGAGGCCACTAGTCAAGACAGGAGATGAGGGAGCAACAACAGGGTCTGAGAGATTTGCTGCTCGCTGGAAAGGGGAGCTGACAGTGAACTCTGAGCTTGTCAAGTAACTGGGCAGAGTGGAAGGAGGGAGCCTCGAGATAAGGTCTACTCGGATAAGGAGAGTCTGCAATTCCTCTGGGATAGGAAGACAGAAAGATGGAAATGTCCCTGTGAAAGAAAATGTGGTATATATGCACACAGAGTGCGGAATATTATTCAGTCATAAAAAGAAGGAAACCCTGCCATTTTTGGACAATATGGACGAAACTGGAGGGAGTTTTGCTTAGTGAAATAAACTAAGACAATGAAAGACAAGTACTGTGTGACTCACTACTACGTGAAACCTAAAAAACTGAACTCACAGATACAGAGAGCAGATTGGTGGTGGCCAGAGGCAGGGGCTGGGAGCAGGGTGCAAGAAACGGGTGAAGGTGGTCAAAAGGTACAAACGTCCAGTCATAAAATAATTAAATCTTGGACATATAATGTACAGCACAGTGACTACAGTTAATAATACTGTCTGTATATTTGAAAGTTACTAAGGCAGTAGATCATAAAAGCTGTCATCATGAGAAGAAAAAAAAAGCATAATTATGTGAGGCGGATGTTAATTAGACTTACTGTGACCATTTTGCATATATACATGTACCGAATCATTACACTGCACACCTTAAACTAACACAGTGTTACACGTCAATTATTTCTCAATAAAACTGGGGAGGGGGGAATGTCCCCCCAGGAGCCACTTTATTATTTAAATTTGGCACCCAGGACAGCCTGAGTGGCCCAGCAGTTTAGCCCCGTCCCGCCTTCTGCCCTGGGTGTGATTCCTGGAGACACAGGATCAAGTCCCAGTCAGGCTCCCTGCATGGAGCCTACTCCTCCCTCTGCCTGTGTCTCTGGCTCTCTCTCTCTGTGCCTCTCATGAATAAATACAATCTTTTTAAAATAAATAAATAAATAAATTTGGGGATCCCTGGGTGGCGCAGCGGTTTAGCGCCTGCCTTTGGCCCAGGGCGCGATCCTGGAGACCCAGGATCGAATCCCACGTTGGGCTCCCGGTGCATGGAGCCTGCTTCTCCCTCTGCCTAGTCTCTGCCTCTCTCGCTCTCTCTCTCTGTGTGACTGTCATAAATAAATAAATAAATAAATTTGGCACCCAGAAAGAGCCATCTAAATAAAATGGCTTTTTCACTACCAAAGACTATTTCAAAGATATCTTCTTCATCAATAAGATATTTTCAAAAAAAAAAAAAAAAAAAAAGATATTTTCAACTTTTCTGATACCCGCTATAATTTATGGAATTACCTAAGCAAAAACCTCTTCAAAGAAAAAGGAAATTGGGATCCCTGGGTGGCGCAGCGGTTTAGCGCCTGCCTTTAGCCCCGGGCGTGATCCTAGAGACCCTGGATTGAATCCCACGTCGGGCTCCCGGTGCATGGAGCCTGCTTTTCCCTCTGCCTGTGTCTCTGCCTCTCTCTCTCTCACTGTGTGCCTATCATAAATAAATAAAAATAAAAAAATAAAAAAATAAAGAAAAAGGAAACTGAAAATTACTACTGGTGACTGCAGATTCATGAACACTATATATATATATATATATCTGCAAGTCCTATGGGCTGAGTCCCTACAATTTTTAAAGGTTTGCTTGTCCACTGAAACAGTAAACTCTAGCCTGCCGACCTAAGTAAGTGTTATGTTACCTGTGGGTTGAAGGAATATTTTGCTCTGTGTAGAAAGTGATTTAAAGACAAGGAAGCAAAGAACAGAGATGAATAATCATGGATTACTTCATCACTGGAATTTAAAACTTCAAGGAACAAATATTAAGATAGACCCAACTTGTCATTTTTTTTTGACATAATCCAGAAAACAGAATGCCCAGCCAAATTTTTAGGTTTGCAGATGAATACAAGTTCCTCTGAAGTAGTGACATGTTGTGGGTATAAAACACGAGGAGGTCTTAGGGCACCAGGCGGTGGGGTAAGAAGGTGGCAAGTAAGCTTCACTGGAGGCTTGTATAAAGTAATGTATCCGGGGTGAATACCTCAAGCTATCAATAACTAGTTTTTGTTCCAATGCAAGCATAAATCTCTGATTCATTCAGCATCTGAGAGAAAGGCATCAAAGAGTAAGATGTCAGGAAAGATTTCAAAGAGGAAGCTACCACTGAACAAACTGTTGGGGGTTTGTGAGGGAGTGTGGGGAAGGCTGGGGCAGAGAACTTTATTTTTCCCCGTTGATAGAACTCTAAAAGGGCTCTGCCTTCCACACTACCCAAGACAAAGCATTTGGGCAAGCAGGCGGAATCAGAGAGTGAAGGAAGAGCAGCGATGACGGCTATCTGTAAGAGTCTGATGGTTATCCTCCACTGTAGTTTATCCGCCTTCCCCTCTCCCCCGATTTTGCACTTTTAGTTTCTGAATAACAGTTTCCAAAAACAGTACTGAAAAAAACAGTTTATGAACAATAAGATATAAGGCTATCTTATCCTATCCTGTAAGATGGCATTTTAGGCATGGATTTTAAAAACAGCCAGACTGTGAAGTCTCTTCTACCATCTGTTAGCTGTGATCTCTGGCAAGTTACTCAATGTCTTGGTGTTAAGTTCTACACCGAATAAATAGGATGACAGTAATGCTTATCTCCCAATCTTGTTGTAAGGAGTAAATAAGTAAAGCCCTTAGAATGGTACCTGACTTCAAGTGACTGCTGAGTGGGTATAGTGTATTAATATAAAGCCCACCTCTTATTTTTAAAAATCTTTTAGCAAATTTATATCATCTGACCTGGCATGGCAAATCATTTACCTTAATGAGGCCATCTCCTTGGGCAAAGCATGGGTCCTGCACAAAATCAAGCACCTGGAGTGTCAGTTGATGCCACAATCTGAAAAACACAAGGCCCTTCAGAGATAAACTAATATTGAGTCACAGGCCCCTCGAGTCACAGCGTGGTGGTTCTATCAAACAACAAACAGTAGCCAGTTTCTACCGTGTAACAGGAAGAAAGCTAAACCTGAGCTCTTTTCCTGGCTCTGCTATGCAACAGTATGTTAGGCCGGAGAACATCATCTTAGTTTCTCTCTAGTTACTATGAGGTTTGACTGAAAACACGAATTTGGAATCACCCCTAAGTTGAAATGTAGGCTCTTCTACATTGAGCTGGTTTCCTCCCCTGTAAATGGGATGAATGAAGGATTAGGTGGGCAAACGAATAAACCCTCTAGAAAAATGACCGTACATATGAAACCAAAGTCTAATTTTTAAGAATGCAAATAAAATGCTTTGAAGAATACAAAATGCAGTTATTGCCAAACACTAAGAATCTCCTCTCAAAAAACACTAAGAGCCGAACATCCTCCAAACATGTATTCACCCTCTCTGCGTACAAGGCACCAGGCTCAAGGCCAGCGTTAGCAGGGGAGTCGCCACAGGAGGTGCCCTTTCCCACACAAGGCTAGCGGGTTCTTCTCTCCACTCAAGGCCGGGCTGGTGCGTGGCTGTGCCAGGCGACGGTAATTTGTCGCAAAACTCCTCCTGCTTCCAAGCCCAAACTTCGGGATCTTCCAGCGGCGTGAAGCCCCACGTGAAATGCAATGGAAAGGAGGGGCCCTGGGAGAGCGGCGCCGGGGCTGAAGCCCGGGGAGTGGCCGGAGACAAGCAACAGGGAAACCAACAGCTGCACCGCGCTCGGGCTTATGGGCTCCGGAGACGGGCTGCGACACCAGGACCCTCCAGTCACAAGGACGGGAACCGAGAGCGAGCGTCCCTGAGAGCCCCGAACCCTCCTGGAGAGAGCCGAAGGGGGGTTCAGATCCCGGCCCCTCGCGCAGGGGCCCAGCGCACCCGACACCCCCCGAACTCGGCCTCTGGCTCTGTCCTCCGTCCCCGCGGGCCTAGCCCCCCACCCCCTCAGCGCCCCTCCTCAGCCTAGCCTAGCCCCCTGCCCCCCCAGCGCCCCTCCTCAGCCTAGCCTAGCCCCCCGCCCCCCCCCGCCCCCCAGCGCCCCTCCTCAGCCTAGCCTAGCCCCCCGCCCCCCAGCGCCCCTCCCCGCGGGCCTAGCCCCCCGCCCCCTCAGCGCCCCTCCTCAGCCTAGCCTAGTCCCCCGCCCCCCAGCGCCCCTCCCCGCAGGCCTAGCCCCCCGCCCCCTCAGCGCCCCTCCTCAGCCTAGCCTAGCCCCCCGCCCCCCAGCGCCCCTCCCCGCAGGCCTAGCCCCCCGCCCCCTCAGCGCCCCTCCTCAGCCTAGCCTAGTCCCCCGCCCCCCAGCGCCCCTCCTCAGCCTAGCCTAGCCCTCCGCCCCCCAGCGCCCCTCCCCGCGGGCCCAGCCCCCCGCCCCCCCAGCGCCCCTCCCCGCGGGCCCAGCCCCCCGCCTCCTCTCAGCACGCGGGGCCGACCCGAGCCCCCCGGCCCGTCACGGCCGCCCGCGTCCGCCTCGCCCTCCGTCCCGGGACGCGGGGCCACGGCTGGGCGCTCACTTCTTCGTGTAAAGCTCCTCCAGGCGGTGCCACACGGCGGCCTGGCCGGGCCCGGAGCTCTGGCTCTGCTGCAGGAAGCCCGGTACGTCCTTCATGACGGCGGGAAGGCCGGGGAGCGGCACCACGGAGGCGTCAGCACCACGGCGAGGGCCGCCGGAAATGCTCGCTCACTTCCGGCGTCGCGCCGCGCGGGGCAGGCCGGGAGCGCCCCGGCGTCCGGCGGCGCCCCCTGGTTGTCGGGGTGACCGCGCGCGGCCTCGCAGGGAATTCCGGGTGCGGTTGGCCCGGTTTCCCGCGCGCCGGCCGAGCGGTTCCGCGGTTCGAGAGCCTCGGGCCGCCCGGCCCTCTCCCGGCTTGGAAGCCGACGTTCTCCCTCCGTGGGGGCCTCGGTAGGACTGGCTTCCGCGGAGCGTCGCGAGGACCGCCGAAGATGTGATGCCGGGCGGGAGTCCGCGGAGCGTGCGCCTCCCCCGCCCGGCGGAAACGGACGGGGAGCGGGGCAGAGACACGCAGGCTCCTGCTCTGGTCTCCGGGGCGAGAGGCGGGAGCCCGACCGGCTAGGAAGCCGCCCTCGCCTGGCGTCCGCCCCAGCCTGGCTCGCGGAGCGGGGCGGACCTGCGCCCTAGGGTCAAGGCTGCGGGCGGGCGGCGGCGGAGCGGGGCCATGACGCGGTGCGCTCGGCCTGCTCTCGCGGCCCTCGGGCTCTGGGGCCCGGCAGGTGAGTGGGCCTCGGTCCGGCCCGGCGGCTGGCAGCCGCGAGGGGGGCGCGGGCCAGGCTTGCAGAGCCAGCGGGGTTCGGCTCTGTCCTCGCGCGGTCGGTGGGACCCGAGAACCTGCAGGAGCTAAGTACTGCCACACGCCCGGGGTGTTCCAGAGGTCACCGTGGCAGCGCTTGGCTGCTTTCTACGGCGTTTTGCATGTGCACAGGCCGCACTTGTGTGTTCGTTGTTGACACTCGGATTCTGGAGTGCAGCTTGCTGGTTCTACTAGACAGTAGGTCTTGCGCTTGCTTTCATCTCAAAACATAAATGTTTCCTCAGTCGTTTACACTAATCTGCAGACTTCTTTTTTTTCCCCACGACTGTTTTTATTCGAACCACCAGATCTACCCCAACGAAGAGCTCCCCAGACTCTGCCTCACCTTATGGGGGGAGCGTACAGTTAGGGAAGAGGGACCTGTTGCTTCTGTCCCCGCAGAGAAGGGTCGAGATGGAGCCTGGACTTCTTGGGCGTTGACCATTCGGAGTCTCCCACTGCCTGTCTCTGCGGGAAACTGAGAATGCCCCACCACCCCGTCCCAGGTTGGGGGTGATCTGTAAAATTCCATTCAATTGAGGTTTCCTGATGTATTGAATCTTTCTTTTATTGAAATTAGTTATTACAAATAATGCTCGGGTGTATTGTTTATACCCACTTTTTGAATAAACGTAGTGGAACTCCTGAGCCTCAGGGCACATACGTTTTTGGTTTATTTTTGCTCCCAATAAGTGTGCAATTAATACTTCTACTAGCATATGTTCATACCCTTCTATGCAGTAATTGTACATTTTGGGATCCTTGCTGTTGACCTTAGAAATAAACCTGTTATTTTGCCAGCAAAATAGATGTATTTAGTATTCAGTTCTCTGTCATTCAAGGAAGAAAGCTATGGCAAAACCGTAGGCGAGTTCCCGAAACAGAGGACCGAAATGCTCTTTTAGAGAAGAAGGGGGTGGGGCTTGGGAATAATTTAAAAAAAAAAAGATCCTTTGGAATAAACGGAGCTGGAAGTGTAGTGGCTTTTCATCGGTGGAACTGTGCTCTCTGGCTGGGCAGGGCTGTCACTGGCTGTGCTGGGCTCTCATTGGCTGGGCTCTCATTGGCTGTGCTGGGCTCTCATTGGCTGTGCTGGGCTCTCACTGGCTGTGCTGGGCTCTCATTGGCTGGGCTGTGCTCTCACTGGCTGTGCTGGGCTCTCATTGGCTGGGCTGGGCTCTCACTGGCTGTGCTGGGCTCTCATTGGCTGGGCTGTGCTCTCACTGGCTGTGCTGGGCTCTCACTGGCTGGGCTGGGCTCTCACTGGCTGTGCTGGGCTCTCATTGGCTGGGCTGTGCTCTCACTGGCTGTGCTGGGCTCTCACTGGCTGTGCTGGGCTCTCATTGGCTGGGCTGTGCTCTCACTGGCTGTGCTGGGCTCCCACTGGCTGGGCTGGGCTCTCACTGGCTGGGCTCTCACTGGCTGTGCTGGGCTCTCATTGGCTGGGCTCTCCCCGCAGGGCTGTGACTGGCTCTCCCCGGCTGGGGCGCCTGTGCTGGAGGATGCCGCCTTCCTCGTGCTGGCGCCGCCAAGCCCGGCTTCCTCCGTCTGCGGGAAGGGGGGGGGAGCGCCCCCTGCTGGTGTCCGCCGCGCGTTAGGCGCCGCCCGTTCTTCCGGTTCTCGTTGCCTGGGGACCGAACGCGGGCGTGGGGATGGCGTGGGCGCACAGCCGTTAAAGTACCTTAGGTGCGCAGCAGCGGATTAATGCTTCAGGACTGGTGCATCTGCGTGATGCCGTCTTACAGTTACTACAAGTACCGGTGAGGAGTTTAAAGGATGCCAAGCGATCTTCTGTTCATCCGAGGGCCCTTTATTGCGCTGACCGGTGTCCCAGCAGGTGAACCCCGTTCCGGTCTAGAAAGCACCGCGGGTGAGGGACGCACTCCCACAAGACAGCCCCCAGTTCAGACACCAACCAGCTTGTCTCCTGTGCTTCCGACTGACCGGCTATGGAGCCGGGTCCTCAGGGTCATCTCTGGTTTCGTTCATTTGCTGGAGCAGCTCACAGACCTCGGGAGACCAGCTGACCGAGTGGATTGCAGTTTTATTGACTGAGAGGCCAGGTGGAGCGATACATGGGGTGAGGTCTGCAGGGGTCCCTGGTCCCTTCTGCCTCCTGGAGTTCGGGGCCCAGGGGCCTGGGCAGGCGGTTCACTGACCTGGAAGCCCTCTGACCCCTAACCCCCTTGAGTTTTGATGGAGGCTCCAACCCTCCAATCACAGTTGGTTGGCCCTGGCCCCCAGCCCCCATCCTTAGGACCTTCCCAAAGTCCCCTCATGAACATACACCCAGCTGTGGTGGGTAGGGGCTGGGTACGTAAGACGGGATGCCCACCTTACCTCCACAGCTCTGGGGGATCTCCGGAACTGAGGACAAGAGACCAGCCACGGTCACAAGAGATGTGCCCTTTGCTCTTAGAAATTCCCAGGGTTTGGGGATGAAGATCAAAAACGTTTTTATTATAAATCACAATATCACAATTTCCCTTTAATTCCTTTTATGTTTTTCCTAATAACTTGCATGTAGGAGGAGCTCAGTAAATGTTTGGGTGAAGACTGTGGGGGAAGGGTTGTTCCAGATGCTGAGTGACATGGGGCGTTTAACAGCTGTGGCTGTGGCCAGAGCACCTTCTCTTCTTGACCATCCAGCCAGTCTTCACTAGAAAATCTCCTTTGGAGACTTAGAAACTTGAACTCAGAAAAACTGCTTGGTAGGTGCTTTTACGGAAATCTCTGATGCAGCACAACTTCTTCTAGGTCTGTGGGCATCTCTGCAGGAGTGGGGAGGAGAAGGGGGAGGCACTGTTTTCCGTGCTGTGTGTACTTCCTATACTTTCTGAGGAAAAGATCTACAGCTATAGGTCTTCTCGAGCAAGACTGTGAGAATCGTTTCTTGCTCTTGGCACTAGCAGCCAAGGCTCAGGATGTGTGAGTGACCTGGTGAGACCAGCAGCAAGCTAGGGCTCTGACTGTCCTTTGGCTCTGCACGCGCACCTTCCTTTGTTCTCCTCCCTTTTCTCTGGTACATATGTTTCAGAAATCCATTCTTTTGAAAACCAAGATGATGCTTTATGTGGTGGGCGAAGCAGCAACCCAGAAGCAAGTGGGCTGTGAGCAGCAAGTCCCTGACCCCAGGGTAGAGTGTGCGAGGTGCCGTGCAGGGCCACCGCAGGAAGGGAGAGATGTGAGCCTCCCCGAAGAAGCAGGGAATCAAATGAGGGCAAAGTGATTGCTCACGGGTTCAGCAGCCGCTTCACGAAGGAGGTGGCATTTGGTCCTGGCCTTGGCTGTGGGAGATTTGGACATACTGAGGGGAAGAAAGGTCTTTTCAGGGCAGAGGGAGCTGGGTTTGGGACATAGACAAGAGCCAGGGGGCCCTTTTACTTGGTTGGAAAGGGGGTATATAAGAGGGCATGGAGTTGGAATTGTCACTGGGGGGGGATATGCTGTGTTAGGGTGGGGAGCAGAGAGTTTCAGGGAAAGCCTCACTGACCGTGTGTCCACTGGGTGGGTCTGCACAGAGCTTGCTGTGCCAGTTCCGTAAGGAGCAAAGGAATACAACAGACAAGGAGCAAACAGGAGAGTGAGTTGGGGCCATACTTCTAGAAGATTCATACTCTTGAATTGTTCTGATGTGTATCTGACAATGCGCTTTTAGGGTGCTTATTTCTTGCCTGCATCACAAATGAGTAAAAGAAGTGCTGTCAGTTTCCTGTCTTTATGTCTGTATTCACTTTAGATTCGTCACTCATTTGAGGAGGGTTGTCAATTCCATTTGTTGAATCTCTTTTCCCATCAGGGTGGAGGAGTCTCTATACCGGAGTCAGAGATGTCCTGGGGGAGGGTCATCAACGGCCTTCTCCCGGAAGAATGGACATGGGGGCCGCCAGTCTTTGGGGTGTGAGAAAGGCGCCCTGTGCAGTGGAGCTGGCAGTCCTGAACTCTGGGTGAGTTGCCAGCGTGATACCAGGAGATGAAGAAGTCGTGCAGCTTGGTCAGATGCCAGGCAGGGGCCCTAAGAGCAGAGCAGTAAGCCCAGAGGCCCTTCCAGGCCTGTATGAGGTGAGGCTGTAGTGACACATACCTCCCATGGCTGCAGACTCACTGCAGTGGGACATTTTCAGAGACGAGACAGGCTTTGTGTTCCTCATACTACTTTTGTTTCTTCCTGTTGCTTTCCTGGTTATTGAGTCATATTTTATAAGTCCTGAGGTCCTGCTGAAGCCTGTGATTTGTTCATTGTGTTTTGCTCTCTTTTCCTACAGAAGACCATCCAATGTCCCTATTACCATAGCCTTGTGAGCGTCTCGGCTCCTGGCTCCTGGGGGTGACTTGAGAAACCTTCCAGTGATTTGCAGAGAGAACCTGAGCTGAGTCTACCCACTGCAGTGAGAGCATGAGTGTTTCTTTCTGGAATGGTCTCTAGAACCCATTTTTCCTCCTGATGATATTTGGTGTAAAGTCTGAGACATTGGCTTTCTTTAAATGTCACTGTGTATTTGTCACATCCCGGGTACGCTGCAGTATATGTCTCTACAGAGAGCACACCCAGAGCCCCCACTAAGCCCCTACACCTTTGGTGTGGACCCTTGTTCTCTTAGTGCTGGCACTGGATAGCAGGAATTAAGAGATGATACATCCCTTGTTTGCACAGTTCCAAGTAATCTGAATTTTTTGCTCCCAAATAAGTTTTGATTTCTGAGTTGACACTTCTTTCTCTTGTAGCCCAGTAGTCACCCATGATGAGAAAAGTGGTCATTTTGGGGTACAGGAGGGAGGTGTCTGATCATTCTCATTGCTGGGGGTGGTAGGAGGGCTAGCATGAGTTTGACAGTCCCTGGTCACCTGGCCACTCTCTTTTTCTGTCAGCATTACAGGCGGAAGAAGACCCATATCTTTTTCCACTAGAACCTCAAGCATCTTTGGAAGCGGAGGTGACCATAAGAAGAAGCTTTTTCTGCAGGATATAGCAGAACTGATTCGAGCCAGAGCCTGCCAGAGGGTGCTGGTCATGGTGGGGGCTGGCATCAGCACGCCCAGCGGCATTCCGGACTTCAGGTGCCCAGCAGCTCCTCCCTTGGCACCCCGGTCTGCCTCATGGCCCTGCCTCTTCCTCAGGGCTCAGAGCCTCTTGCTCCTCTTCGCAGGTCTCCCGGGAGCGGCCTCTATAGCAACCTGCAGCAGTATGACCTCCCATACCCCGAGGCTGTTTTTGAGCTGGCTTTCTTCTCTCACAACCCCAAGCCCTTTTTCACTTTGGCCAAGGAGCTGTACCTTAAGAACTACAGGCCCAACATCATACACTACTTCCTCCGACTGCTCCACGACAAGGGGCTGCTTCTGCGGCTCTACACGCAGAATATTGATGGGCTCGAGAGAGGTGAGCTCTCCGCCTGTCGCCACCTCCTCTCTGCACAGAAGGCTTGGGTGCCTGTCCTCTGGTTGATTTCAAGCCAACTAGTGATGCCATTGTCCCTGACAAAAAGTGCACCATGTGTCTAAGAGTCACTGTTGGGATCTCATTGGTGGACCTGATGTTCTGGCATAGTTGCTGGGCTGTGAGTTTTGGACAGAACTAAAATTGACATCAGGAGCTTCTAGTTTTGCTAGAAGCTGGTAGGGTGATTTTGTTTAAAGAAATTTATTACATTTTTTGAGCACATAAAAATAAAGAGAGGAATGTAATGAACCCCCATGCCTTCATCATAGCCAGTCCTTGCTTTATCTGTGTCTTCCTACCCCCACCTTTTCTCTCACCCTGGTTATCTTGAAGCAAATCCCTGACATCATAAACTTAATCTATAAATAGTCTATAAGTACTTCACTGGTTATCTCTAGAAGATAAAGACTTTTATATATTTATTTTTAAAGATTTTTTAAAATTTATTTATTCATGAGAGACACACATATACAGAGAGTGGCAGAGGAAGAAGCAGGCTTCATGCAGGGAGCCCGACATGGGACTCGATCCTGGGTCTCCAGGATCCCACCCTGGGATGAAGGTGGCGCTAAACCGCTCAGCCACCCGGGCTGCCCCAAGACTTTTAAAATATAATTAGGATGCCATTGTCCACAGAGAGACCACTATTAATGCCTTAGTATTATCAAACAGGATGTGTAATGGTTTCTGACTGTGTCGATAACAGCCACAACCAGTAGTTCACAGACGCTGCATCTTAGGCACTCACCAAGCCTTTCTCTTATGGGCATCGACGCTGCTGATGGGTGCTGTTAGAGCTGACTTAGCATCTTGTGATTTGAAAAAAGGAGTCATTCCTGGACTCAGGAAAATGATTCCTTGCTAGAAGGGTTCTGCAGCTTGGAATTACATAGGCAGCAGTGGATACCCCACGGGGATGATCTTTTCTGGAGATGGAGTAGGACAGGCCTTGTGGGAAGGTGGGAGCATCTGGCTGTGGCTTTAGCATATGGAGGTTTTGACAATAACGGGAACAGTGGAAGCCACTTGTGGCTGGGGCTGCTTGCCCACCCACAGCTCAGTGGCTGGCAGTGGGAACAGGGAACTGTCATAAGTTACCTCTGTTTTTCTGCAGTTTTTTGGAAGCTACTGTCTTTATATAGTTTTCTTGAGGGAGAGTATGAGAGCACGCGTGCATGTACCCATCGGGGGAGGAGCAGAGGGAGAGGGAGAGGGAGAACCCCAAGCTGACTCCCCGTGGAGCACGGAGTGTGAAGCCTGCCTGGGGCTCAACGCCACGGCCCTGAGATCATGACCTGAGCCAAAATCAAGAGTCAGATGCTCAACTGACTGGGCCACGCAGGTGCCCCTGTATAGTTTTTTCACTTTTGCTTGGTCTCTATGGAATAGGTAATTTTTCCCTAGGTATCAAATGTAATTTTATCTGAGTTTATAGCAAACTTGTTGACAGGCTTTGTTTTACCGTAATTTGGCTCCGTCTGGAAGCCCTCATCCCTGATGCTCATTCTGGTCAGTGGGACATCATCTGTAGGTGGGGGAGGCACGGACAGCCAGGCTTGCACTGAAGGCTGTGACTCCCTCTGGGGTCTGCCAAGTTCAGAGTTTACGCGCTGGGGCTTGTGCGCCCACCCTGGGGCCAGCAGCACTTAGCTTTGGTTTGAATTTCAGTAGCTGGGATCCCTGCCTCAAAGCTGGTTGAAGCTCATGGATCCTTCGCCTCCGCCACATGCACTGTCTGCCGAAGACCCTCCTCAGGGAAGGACATTTGGGTGAGTTGTCACGCTGATGGTTCTCTCCCTTCTGCACTTTGCAGTGGGAGTGATCTGGAATAGTGACATTTTATGAGCATTGTATTGGAAGACACCAGAACTGTAAAGCTGTGGAGTGCTTTTCTTTATTTTCAAATTGGAAAAGTAATACACACTTGTAAAAAATTAAGAAATATGTAGGGAAAAACATATCTCCCTTCAACCTATAGGGAGTTTCTATAGCCCACTCTTAACAGTTTAGTGTATAATGTTCTAAACCTTAAAAAAAAAAAAGGCATACCTAAACGTACATGGCTGTGTCTGTATCCTTACACTACACAGTGACAATTTTTTTAATTAATAGGATTATTGAAATTTTTAAAAATTTATTTGTGAGAACATGAGCAAGAGGGGCAGAGGGAGAGGGAGAGAGAATCTCAAGCCAACTTCCCACTGAACACAGAGTCCGATGTGGGGCCTGATCTCACGACCCTGAGATCATGACCTGAGCTGAAACCAAGAGTTGGCGGCGCTTAAGCAACTGAGCCACCCAGGCTCCCCAGTAATAGGATTATTAGGGTTAATGTTCTACAACCTGCTTTGTTATAGAACAAAACTTCATGGATGTCTGTGTCAATAACTACAGCTTTGCTTACTATTTTTAGTAACCGGAGTGTTAACATGTAGGCATTCACCTACTGTGGGGTATTTTTTGATGTTTGTTATTTTTACTATTAGGTTTAATGCATCAATTATACCTGTGCTCATACCCTTGTGTACTTCTGGGGATGTTTCTGTAGGATGGGTTTCTACAATCAGAATAGGATAGACTGGAAAATCTTAAATAAAGATGAAACTCTGAAATATTGATGAGGCATATGTTTTATTATTTTTTTTTGTTTTTTTTGTTTTTCTTTTGTTTTATTTTTTAATGAGTTGAAAATCACATAACCATAAAATTAAACATTTTGAAGTGTACAATTCATTAGCATTTAATATATTTCCCAGTGTTGTGCAACTACTACCTCAGTCTGATTCCAGAACATTTTCATCACCCCAAAGGAAAACTGTACCCACTAATCAGTTAACCCCTGGTACACAACCCTGGGGAACCACTGATCCTTTTACTGTCTCCATGGTTTTGTCTTTTCCAGAATTTCAGAGTTGGACTCATACATATGCAGCCTTTTCAGACTGACTTCCATCAGTTAGATGCCTTTAAGTTTCTTCCACGTCTTTTTATGCCTTCATAGCTCACATCTTTTTAGTGTTGAATAATATTCCCTTGTGTGGCTGGGCCTTAGTTATCCATTCATCTACTAAAGGATATCTTGGCCGCTTCTGTGTTTTGGCAATTATGAACAAAGCTGCTATAAACATCCACATGCGATATTTTTGCATGGACATGACTTTTCAGCATCTTTGGTAAATACCAAGGAACATGAGTGCTGGATTGTATGGTCGGTGCATGTTTAGTGCCTTTCAATGTGGCTGTACCACTTTCTATTGCCACCAGCAGTGAGTAAGAGCACGCAGCATTTGGTTTTGTCCATGTTCTAGAATTTGGCTGTTCTGATAGGTGTGTAATGGTATTGTGTTGTTTTAATGTGCAATTCCATGGTGACATATGATGTGGAGTATCTTTTCAAATGCTCATTTGCTACCTATGCATCTTCTTTGGTGAGCTGTCTACTCAGGTCTTTGGCCCATTTTTATTTTTTATTTTTTATTTATTTATTTATTTTTTCCATTTTTAAATTAGGTTGCTCATTTTCTTATTATTGAGTTTTAAGAATTTTTTGTATATTATGGATAACAATCCTTTATCAGATGTCTTTTGTAAATATTTTCTTCTTCTTTGAAAATATTGTGTTCTCATTTTCTTGACAGTGTTTTTCACAGAGCAGGGTTTTTCACTTTAATGAGGTCTAATATATTTTTCTTCCATGAATTGTGCCTTTGGTGTTATCTCTGAAAAGTCATTTGCTGCAACTCTTGCTCTGTGTAATAGCAGCAGAGGGGATCCCTGGGTGGCTCCGCGGTTTAGCGCCTGCCTTCGGCCCAGGGCCTGATCCTGGAGACTGGGGATCGAGTCCCACATTGGGCTCCCTGCATGGAGCCTGCTTCTCCTTCTGCCTGTGTCTCTGCCTCTCTCTCTCTCTCTCTCCCTCTGTCTCTCGTGAATAAATAAATTAAATCTTTTTTAAAAAGCAGCAGAAACAAGTGGGGTGGGGGGGAGCTGTGGGGAAGCTGGGGTGGGGGAGCTGGTTGTTTAGAGGCCTCCATTTACTGGAGTGAAAATTGAGAATGATAGTGGTCTTTCTTTTAGGTGACTCATCTAGGATGCCAGAGAGGTGGTTTGCCAAATTAAATAAACCTGGAGTGTACAGTTTCCCATAAGATGCTGGTTCAGCTCATTAATAAGTAGAGTTAAAGGCTAATTGGGTGGATTTAGCATCTAAAGGAAGAATTTTCTTTGAAGACAGTGTGGTGTCAGTTGTATAGTCATGAACATTTTCATCAGGCTTTTCTGTGCAAGCTTGAATCCTGTCCAGTCAGCAGGCTTAGGGAAGAGGTACTGTAATCCTTTGGTGGAGATTTCTAGCGAGTTCTAGCACTTTGCCAAAACTTAGGCATCTGTTTCTCTCAATCCCTTTCAGGGTGCTCCCATTGAGCTGGTTTCATCCAGCGTTTGGTCTGACCCTCAGCAGCAAGCATGTGGACCAATTGATACAAATCTGAGAAATCAGATCAGTAAGTTTGAATAACTGTGTTAAATCTTCAGCAAACGTATAGGGTCCTCAGTCACTTTGGGAAATTGTTTCAGTACAGCTCCAAATTCAGCCTTAGTCCGGGCAGCATAAGCCATTTGGCATTCATTTGGACCTCCAGCAGAGTTTACTTTAGAGGGGTAGGTGTTAATAGGGTCAGGAGAGGAGGGGTGGGGAGAGGTTTGGAGATAAAGGGAAGCTCAGTGAAAGGATTAGAAGGAGGAATGGGTATAGGGGAGGGGAGGGCCAGTGCCAAAGGAAGAGGGAAAAGGCTCCAGAGGCAGGGCCCGAGTATAAGGTGGCCCCACCTGTCTGGAGACAAAGAGGATGGGAAGGGGAAGAGGCCTCAGAAGCCCCGTTGACTTCTTACAGTTGTTTGCCTCTTTGCAAAATACTATTTCTAAATTAACTGAGGCAAAACAAACTTTGAATCCTAAAAATGTTTGGAAGCCTTGAGGTACCAATTAAAATAAGCATCCAATTCAGTGTTGACAAGTTTCCAGCCATGGCTGTCCAATTCCATTGTGAGAAAAGTCAATTTGGGGAGATGGGAGGTTCCCCACGATGGCTGTTGAGGTTGTGAATGCCTTTTGGTTGAGTCAGTCCATTTAGTTAAGAATGCACACGAGGAGGGGCCACCATTCTGAAACCTAGAACTGGCTGAGGTCCCAGAAGTGTGGGGGCAAGGCCGTCCTCACAGCATTTTGATCGCTGGCATCCCACTTCCCAGAGGCTTTTCTCTAGAGGGAAGAGAACAATGTCTAAACGGCACAGTTCCAGTAGGAACAGCCTAGCTTTAGAAAGGAGTCAGACCAAAGGCCAAACAAGTACTCTCAGGAAGGACAAAGCCTTAAAACAGGTCCTGAATAAAGGCTGGAGAGCTCAGAACAGAGTGAAGCTCATGTCCAGGAGACGACTTATTCTCAAACCCCAGGGCCGGCAAGAGAGCAGCAAGCCTGACCAGGTCTGTGGGGACCGGCACCTGTGTGTGTGCTCACCAGCCTCAGAGCCGCTGGAGGTAGCTGCCTGCGTCCCACTTCTGACACCAGGTAAAGTTTTCCTTAAAAATAACACTGCTCACTATTTTACCAACAAAATGGGTTTATTCAGGAGAGTGGAAAATTGTAATTTGGGACAAGCAAGCTATGACAAAACCGTAGGCACGTCCAAACAACAAAGGAGAGGGACATTTGATGGAGAGGAAGGAGTAGGGAGGGGCTTGAGAGACAGGTCTGGGGAATGATGGTGTCTCACCAGCTGATCGCTGGGGTAGCCAATTTGTTGTAGAGGGGGGGTGCACATCTTCCCCTGTTGGGACCTGCCGTTGATGGTTCTTCCTGTTGAGGGTTCTTCTGTTGGGTCTGTAGTTCACACTTCTTCGTGTGATTGATGTTTGAGCAGTAGGGCTCCTTCCGACCTCCTGAATCCACATTAGCAGGGTTTCCCTTTATTAATTTTCATAATGTCCAGCACCATTTGTTGAAGAGATGAGATTTGGTCCTTTGTCAAAGAAGAGTTGACTGTGTTTGTGTGAGGGTACTTCCAGCCTCTCTGTTCTGTTCCCCTGATCTATTCTTCTGCTCCCTACAATAGAGCCACAGTCCTGATTCCTGTGGCTTTTTATAATAAGTCTTGAAGTCAGATAGTGTCAGTCTTGTTCTTTGCCTCAATATTGTGTTGGCTATTCTGGTCTTTTGCTTTCCATATAAACTTTAGAATCAGTTTGTATCTGTTCTCTGCTTATTTTTAAATCTTTTCTCTTTGTCTTTGGAGTTTTAGAGTTTTACACTGTTACTGGGGTAACTCTCCATATGGATTTCCTTTTGTTTACTTATTCTGCTTAAAATTTATAGGGCTTTCTGAATCTGTGGTTTTCATCATTAGTGGAAAAATCCCTGGCTGTTGCCTCTCAGATGTCGATTGCATCTCCCACTCCCTCACCTCCCTTGTGGAGCTCTACTTAAACTCCCATGAGACCTCACGCTCCCACCCATGGCTCTTCTGTGTGTTCCATCTTGCTTCTCTGTGCTGTGTTCTGAATAATGTCTTTTGATCTATTTTCCAGTTTACCAACCTTCTATTCTGTTGTATAAAATAAGGTTCTTCCACTAAGTGCTAATTTTTGTTACTGTTTTTTGTTTG
Source organism: Canis lupus dingo (assembly GCF_003254725.2). NCBI lineage: Eukaryota > Metazoa > Chordata > Mammalia > Carnivora > Canidae > Canis > Canis lupus. The sequence goes on along the minus strand of NC_064260.1, from coordinate 25,267,324 downwards.
GAAAAGGTTTAATGAGATGTGAAACCTCAACCAGCTGTGGGCTCATTTCCAGATCTGAATTACTTGCCCCATTTTTTTCTTCCTAATTTTTATTTAAATTTAGTTAGTTAACATATATCACAGTATCAGTTTCAGGAGTACAACTTAGTGATTTATCACCTATATACAACACCCAGTGCTCATCACAATAATGCCTTCCTAATTTTTGTTACTTTTATTACTAGAAGTTCTCTTTGGTTCTTTTTCAAATCCACTACATTATTTTTTATATTTTTCTATCCCCAACAGATACTTCAAACCCTTTTTTTAAAAAAAAAGTTAAACACAAAATGGCCTTAATGTGTCTCTAATAGTATCTGAAGTCTCTGAGTAGTGTCTCCTTGGTCTGTTGTGTCTGCTGGTTCTGGCTGGGCTCAGCTTGCTAAGACAGGGCCAGGAAGGTTTGTCTTAGGAAGCTGTTGTCCTCGTTCTTAGGCTCCTTCCTTTGACACCCAGCCCAGCACATGAACACAGGCATCTTAGGGCAGAGCAGTGATTTGCGTCTACCTCACCTTGGCCTGCAAGCTAGTGGTCTGTGGCAACACTGCTTACAGCTCCTGCTTGAATGCCTTCCAGGTCTAGGGTGATGTCATGATCACTTCAATCAGGTACAAACTTTATACCAGCTTTCTCACTGAATCATGTTTAGTGTAGGCCAAATGCCTGCAGAGTACCTCCTGAGGACTGTGTCACATACTATTTCCTTAGCATCTGAATGTCTCTGATAAGCCCCTAAAGGGCACAGCCTGGCGTTACATGTGCTAGATATCATGGGCTCTTCAGGATGCACCTTCAAATACTCCAGTGTGTCCCCAGTTTCAGGGAGCCATTGAAACAAAATTGGCAAAATGTCAATAAATGCCAAATCTGGGTTCATTATTCAGCTGTTATGAATGTTTGAAAATTTCTTAGTAAAAGCAGTCTTTTTAAAAAGTTTTATTTAAATTAGGTAACATACAGTGTTACATTAGTTTCAGGTGTACGATCTAGTGACTCACCTCCATACGTCGCCTGGTGCTCCTCACAGCAAGTGCACTCCCCACCCCGCCCCCTCCCGTCTGGCAGCCTGAGTATGTCGTGACATTGTCCTTGGCCTGTTGTCTATGTGTGTTGCACAGGCCGACGTGAGCATGGACAAGATCCCCCGCTGCCCAGTGTGCACTGGCGTTTTGAAGCCTGACATCGTGTTCTTTGGGGAGACACTGCCTCAGAGGTTCCTGCTGCATGTACTTGATTTCCCAATGGCAGATCTGCTGCTCATCCTCGGGACCTCCCTGGAGGTTTGTCAGCAGGTCCAGTGGTGGACTGAGTGTGCAGGGGCAGGGGAGGCTATAAGGACAGGGCCGAGGAGGTGAGGCTGCTGGGGGTGGCACCAGCTGCTCTTGGAGCCTTCACATCTGGCGTCCTAGCTTCGGAAGATGAGTAGGTTCAACTGGTCGGGAAGCAGAGGTATTCCTGGCCAAGGGATTGGCAGTCTGGGCAGAATGGGGAAGAGGGAGGGTGCTCAGCTTTGGAGGCACCATCAGCATGGGTGGGGCACGGTGTGTAAGGGAAGGGAGGAAGGAGGGACCTGGAGAGTAGGGCAGGACAGACTTACCAGGCCACATCACAGAGGCTGGTTTTGTGCTAGAAGCGGTAGACTTGAAGTGGTTGAGCCAGGGGCTTAGCCAGTGCTCAAGGTCCCAGAACCTGCTGGGGAGTGGGGATTGAAGGAGATGCCTGGGAGGTGGGTTCTCATGAAGGTGAGGCTGTGGGCCCGGTCAGATCATCTGACCATGAGAGAGGGCAAAGAGAAGAACGGCTGGACTTGGGGACAGGAGATGGAGTGGTCTGGTTGTGTCTGTGGGCACTCAGGCCTTTTTTTGGTAACAAGGTATTTGGAGGGAGGGTTCCGAGCTCAGTTCTGTACAATTGTGTTTGAGGTACCTAGGACACACCTGTGGACACATTCTAGAAGCTGGTCTACCTCTAGATCTGAAGCTCAGGATGTGACAAGAGCAACAAACACGACCCTGTGATGAGCTCTGCCTGGTTGGGTGCTGGTGCCGAGGAGCAGAAGCGCCAGAAAGGCCTGTACTCTGTGGCCTGTGTGGTTGGCCACAGAGGCCTAGAGTTAGGTGCATTCATCCAGCAAATGCGCCCGCTGTGTGCCGGGCCCTGTTGTAGGGCCTTGGACAGACAATACGATGTTGCAAGCAAGTGACACAGTGTTAGGTGCTGACACATGTTATGGGTGAAATAACAAGTGGGACAGGAAGGCTGGGAAGGGTTAGGAACTGATTGGGACATCAGCTTGGTTTCCATGACTGTCGGAAGGGGACCCCGGAGCTGAGGGCAGAAGGGGATGCACGTGTCAGCTGAGGGTGTCTGGCAGCAGGCACTGCGCAGTGGCCACAGCCACATGGAGTGAGCGAACAGAGGGCAACAGTGACAGGGTCTGACCTCCTGACCCCGCAGGTGTTGTGGCGGGGAGAGCTGCTGGAGACCCTGCAGGTGGTGGTCCGGGTGGCGATGGCGGGTGGCCAGGTAACGCCGCAGAGGGCAGTGTTCATACATCACATAGATCGAGGGCAAAGGAAGGAATCCCTCCACCCCCTCCAGCACTGCGAGTGTTATGCGGTGTCCTCACAGCTTCTCTGCTGCACCTTGTGGTGACCTTTAACCAGAGGTGGGGCAGCACCATGCATAGAGACCAACTACCTTGTTAGCGCCCAGTGTCCCTGCTGGGACCCCCCAATCAGAGTGCTTGTCTCTAGCACCGAGTAATCTGCAGTATTGCTCCAACTTCATCTCATATGCTGTGTGGAAGAAATACTCAGCAATAAACTTGATTATTAATTGCCCCTCCAGATCCCACTGAGTTGTGACATAATAATTGTATATAAACCAAATGATGTTTTCTAAAATCTGAAATATTCTGAATTCTGGAACACACCCAGCCCCCAGAGTTTTAAGATAAGGGATGATGGATGAATAAGCAAATTTCTATTGATGGGCAACAAAAATAAAGTATATAGATTTTATATTAAAAATAATGATGTAGTGAATAACCAAGTGTACACATGTTCACACATTCATGTGAGTACCTCAGTAAATACTGAGAAGTTGCCTTCCAGAAAAATACACTACGTAAACTGTCACCAGTTGTATATGAGTGGCCATTTTCCTCATCCTCCCCAACAGCAAACATTACCTGTGTTTAAGTTTATCCATCTGATTTGGCTAGAAATTGTGTGTGTGTGTGAGAGAGAGAGAGGAAGAGAGGGAGATCTCACATTTCTGTAATATTGAAGTTCATCTTTTCATGTTTTATTAACCACTGTATTCTCTTTGGATTGAATATTTGTATCTCTTGCTCATTTTCATTCTTTTTTTTCTTAGTCATTAAATTAGCAATATAAATCCATAAATGATATAAAATGTTTAAAATTAGTTTAGCAATTAGCAATATTTGTCACATGTTGTAAAATGCTTGCAGTTTATGGTGATGAGGTTTAAAAATTATTTTCTACGTCGTATTTTTATGTAGATAATAATGTGATAGTATTATGTAGTCAGACCTATCATGACTTTCCTTTGTCTCATCTGACTTGACTTATCAGGCCTTAAGAGTCCTTTCCTACCTTTACTTATAAAACCTAAGTTTTCTTTAAGAATTGTTTTGTTTACATGTAAATCACGTAACATTTCTTTCACTCACCCGAAATTTTTTCAGCGAAGGCAGGAATTGAGCATTTTCCTCCCAGATAATAAGCCAGTCTCAATTATCTCTTTCTTATATTATTGCTTCTGAATGGAAATTTCACGTGGGAGCTGGATGAAGCAGCCCAAAGGCACCGAGTTGGGACTCCCTAGAAGTCTGAATGGTGGAGAGTGTGCAGAGGTGGGGCATCCACCCCTGTGGGTGCCCCAGGAGCCCCCTGTGAGCCCAGGTCCTTGCTCCCAAGGAGTGAGGGCAGACAGACGAGATGCTGCTGGGAGGAGACGTGTGTGGTGGGACAGGACAGATAAAAGAGGGCGCAGTTGCTGGACCCCAGATGCGCCTGGGCAGGGAGACCCGCAGAGGCCAGGAGTGTGGGAAGCAGAAGGACATGGACAGAGACATAAAGGGACCCAGGCCTAGAGCCCGGGCAGGCTGCGTGACTAGAAGGAAATGGTGGTGTATGTGCCCTGTATCCAAGGCCTTACCATCGGTCTGAGCTGCTCTTTCAAAGCCTCAGGCTGTGCATGACGTGTCCTGCGGGGCTTGGAGGACAGGGTGGGTGCTGGCCTCCTCACGTGTGGGCAATTTTTCAGGTAGAACCTTTCGCCAGCTTGTCTGAGGCTGTGCGGAGCTCAGTGCCCCGACTGCTCATCAACCGGGACGTGGTGGGGCCCTTTGCCTGGTGTCCTCGCAGCAGGGATGTGGTCCAGCTGGGGGATGTGGTTCACAGCGTGGAAAGGCTGGTGGAGCTTCTGGGCTGGAGAGAAGAGCTGCAGGACCTCATCCAGCAGGAAACCGAAAAGGTACAGACTGCAAGCAGGGTCCTCGCTGCTCTGGGGTCCAGGTGCCCCTGATGTGGAGCCCTAGCTGGCTAAGACAGTGACAGGAATAGCGCACATCGGTGTTAACCCAGTCCCGGCCACTGTCCGAGGCTGTCCGTGTGCTTACGAGAGCGACGCTGGCTGCCTGTTCCCCAGCGACGGAGCTGCGGTTGGGTGCGGGCAGACCGGCTGGGTCCTCTAAGTAAAGCACCGCCAGCAGCTAGCTCCAGGCTGAGTGTGGCTCGGAGATGAGCTTTGAGGAGCTGAACTTGTGTGTGCTGGTGTGGGGTGAAGCCCACCCTGGGAAGGCATTCCTGTGATGATCACGAGAGCTGCTGGCCCGTATCGATCCGCTGTGGGTGCAAAGCCAAAGACGCTCGGTGCTCCTGAGGTTCCAAACCTGTTCCAAGTGAAGTTTCCCAGGAGAATCGGTTAGCATGCGTGGCCCTGGCGTGAGTGCTGATTTTCTAAAGGAGGCAGCATTAAGCTTTCAAAGTCCAGTCATCACTGAGGATCCTCATGTGACACCGCCCAGGGGGGCAGGGGTCTCGGGTCCGGGGTCAGGCCTTCCCCTCACCCTTCCGGGCAGAAGCCCCCAGCCTCTGGCTGCAGTCTGCTTTCTTACCAAGTTGAACCAAAGAAAGAATATAAGGCTTATTAAGGCCAGGAGACTTCCACACATTTTAGACATTGTGGCTGCTATTTTTTCTATCTCTCCATTCCAGAGTTTGGCTCTAATGGCTAAGATGTAGGCTGGTATCACCCCTTATCTTATTATAAATGTCAAAGTCATATTGCTGGATCATTTTAGGGAAGTAGAGAATGCAGGTAGCTCCGGAGCCTATACTTTGCACATCAGGAAGACAGGCAGCGGGTGCTTTGGTCAGATCCACCTAGCAGCTTCCTGGCTCTGACCTCCTATTTCCGTACAAGACTAAGCCAAGTGGCCCCCAAGGACTTTTGGAAGAAGTCCTACAGACTTTGGTCTGTGCAATTTTATAATCTTATGTGAAGATGTAATTAAAATCTTTATAATTTTATGTAAAGTGGGTTCTGGTTTTGGTTTACGCATACGAAGAGTTGCTATCCAATAGGAAATACCGAGGGATGAACTGCAGTCCACCTTGGGGTTAATTCCACAAATAATGCCTATTTTTGAGCTTGTGAGCTTCAGCACATCTCACCTGGTTACTTAAATGAAGCCCTGTGTTTTGCCGCCCAGCCCTGCTGGCATCGTGTTACTTGGGCTCAATGGCAGCATTGGCAGAGGCAGAAAAGCTTTTATTTGATTAAATAGTTGGAACCCAGGCCCTGAGATCTACAGGACTGATTCCCTTTCTCCTCCATGTTCCAGCTCGATGGACGGGACGGATAGGATCATGGCTGGTCCCCCACCCCTCCTGGGAACAGAAACGGTTCCAAGGAGTCACTGCCCACCTCTGAGTAAACAATTTTGGCTGAACCAGGACCGGTGGCCTGAGGAAGAGTGTGAGGCTGCCCAAGTCGTGTTCTGCTCACGCTGTGGGCCACCCCAATCATGGGTGCCAAGCTGCCGGCATCTTTCTGCTGTTTGACTCTTCAATCTGAAGCTCTTGATGCCAAACAAAAGCTTTCTTCTGACAGTGACCCTCTTGAACTCAGACCAGCAGGAAGCCCAGACTGAATCTGCTCAGTGTCCAGGTCTCCATCCGAAGGGCAGACTCAGCCTCTGTCCCTTAGACCTGGTCTTGGGCTGAGTGGCCACAGCTGTTCCCAAGGCGTGGTCCTGGGTCCGAAGTAATACAATAGGGTCCTATAGCCTGTTGGCCTCTTTTGTGGGGTTATCTTTAATTAGGGAAACATTGTTCATTTTTGGCATGAAATAAACACTGTGGTCTCCTCAAAGGGAATGTGAGTGTTGACAATGGATGTAGAAAGGGGACCTTGGGCGTGTGTGGACATTCCTCCCCACTGGAATAACTCAAGGATGGAGAACATGCCCCTGGATTCACCCTGGAGTGGGGCCTAGTGCCGTTTCCCACAGAGCCCCAGCACCCCTCATTGAAGGGCGTCGTACCTTGTTCACTCTACCTGGATGCCTCCCCCTCAGCTTCCCCAGCAGGCCTTCCCAGTAACGCCCCCAGGATTAACCTCTATGTGGTGGAAGGCGTTTCTGAGAAAACCTCAGCTGGCCCCTGGCTCACCCCGCACTTCTTGCTCCTGTTGAGGTTTGTTGTGCTGGGGCTGCCGCAAGGCCCAGCTTGGACAGCACCACTCAGGCACACCTTCCTGATCGCTGGCTCTTACCCTGTGTGTGGTCCCTCATGCTGGGCATCATTTCCCTGCCCATGGCACACTTAACAGACTCCTCAAAAACAGATGTGACTAATGTTGTAGAAAAAGGGCTGAATTCTGAAAGGAATGAAATTAATTCCTCATACATAGGCTCCTGCTTGAAACTCTTTATTCCAAGATGGTGTTTCTAGGATGCTTTGTGGAACGTGATAGAAATCCAGACTTAGGGTTTTACAAGGTACATTTTCCTCATGTATTTATGGTCTACGCCAGTGGGAAGGTCAGGACTCCACTGTCACAAGCGGTGAGCGCTTGGGTGCTGTGGATACTAGAGCAGACGGCTGAGCGAGGACCTAGGATGCGGAAGAGGCTACCAGTCCTGAGCTCAGTGGGGACAGAAGTAGCAGCGCATACCTTGGATGTATGTTTCTGTCCTTAGTGTGTACAGTTCTGGCAAGCTCTTTTCCTGTGAACTGCAGCACTTGCTTGCTGTGGAAGCTCTAGGCAGGCATGCCAGACTGGGACATGCTTGGGTGTGCCCACACTCAGCCTCTGCCCCCATCCTCTTGGCATACACCCGAGGCCACTTCATCAGTAGAAATCAAGGCTGAGTTCCCAGAGTCGCAGCAGGACCAGACCCTCACAGTCCTAAAGATAAGAAACCGGACCAGAAACAAATCATTAACAGAACTTTGGAGGTAAAGAGAGAGAGGGATCTCTGAGCTGGAGAGGGACATGGTTTCCCCGGGTCACAGTCCCAAGGACATCTCTGGAAGCAGCACCAGTTCTGAAGGGGGAACCAGAGCCTGGCTGTCCTCAGTCGGGGTCTGAGTCAGGTTCCGAGGAGAGCTGCCCTTCCATGGTCTCACAGATAGCATCCTGCAGAGACGTCAGCTGACCCCGGGGACTCATCCCCATGGGCTGGATGACTCTGTGCCTGCGAGGGAAGAACATGGTGAGGCTGGGGGAGGGGCCCGGCAGGTGAGGCAGTCCCGCTTACCCCTGGCTCCGTGCATGTGCTCCAAGCTGCTCCCGTTTACTAGGGAAGCCAGGGTGGGAACTTGTGTCAGACACGCCTGAGTCCCAACTACTACCTGGTGGCTTTGGGGCCTTACACAGTCTCTTAATTTCTCTAGGTCTCAATTTTCATCTCATCTATGAGATAAACGTAATACCAACCTCAAATCTAATCCTTTCCTGAGGCGTTTCCTTTGTCTCCAACCTGAGTGAGGCAGCCCTGCATAAGCCCGTCACTGACCCCACCCCCTGCAGCTCACTAGGCTGGACCCGGGCCTGGGATTCTGTTCTCCCTTCTCCCCGCCAGGGGCCCCTCCTCACCACACCACGTACCTGGAGAGCTTGTCAAACATGTTCACCAGCTTCATGGCCTCGTGCTCCTTCTGCTCCTCCGTCATGCCCTCCATGGGGTTGGGCGGCTTTTCCTCCACCCTCCCGGTCACCGGGTTTATGCTGCTTCCCAGGGGAGGGGGCATAGGGAATGCATGAGTGCCTCTCTAGAACAAGAGGCAGCTGCCCCGGGTGGGTGGGGTCCTACACATCCTGCTTGGGCCTGGACTGCCAAGAAACCCATTCTCCTAGGAATGGCAAGAAGCAAGGTGGCTGCAGGGGCCTCCCTCCAGGAGCAGCAGTGAACCAGCTCCTGCCACCTGGATCTGCTGGTCCCCTAACTGCCTGGCTCCTGCAGCCCATGTTCTCAATGGAATAACCTGATACCAAGAACCAAGGCCTGACTCCCCAAAGTCTGACACATCTGTCATCCCGTCCCACTCACCCTGCGGGACCCTGTGGGTGTGGGAACTGGGACCAGGCCAAGTGAGGGCAGCCAAGGGTGGAGGAGCACACACCTGGCCTTGGCTTCCTTGTACTCATCTGTGTCCGTGTCCTCGTCCTCCGAATACTGGCCCTCAGGCCGGCCGCCTGCCATGAGGCCCCTGGCAGCCAGGAGGCCGGCAGCATTTCCGTAGCCAGTGTACTTGATGAATCGGGGCACTGAGGGGCAGGGCAGAGGTCAGTGTGTGAAGGTGGCGAGGGGCAGGTGTGGGGGCAGATCCCAGCACTCACCACTCTCAGAGCACAGGACAAACAGAAACTCCGCGGCCACTCGCTTCACGTCAGTGTCCAGGTGCGTCATGAGGCGAACAAGCTTGTTCCGCAACAGCTCTCCGACCTCAGGCCGAGTCCTCACGTCCCGCAGTGGGGGCAGCACCTGGGAGGCAGCCGTCCCTCAGCCTGGGCCTGGAGTGGCTGGGGTCTGACCAGAGTTCCGTCCTGGCCCCTAGCCCCCATACCTGGGCCTTCAGGAACTTCCTGGCCGGGCGGTGCATGCGAGCACACTCCGTCAGCACGCTCAGCACGGGGGCCACACTCTCTTTCAGCCGGTGCGTCTGCAGAGGAGCCTCTGTCACCGCCCCCACCTGACCTGAGGTCAGGGGGCTACACGCGCACACTGGATGGTCCTGGCAGGAGGCGCTCGGGAAGACGCCTTGCCACAGTTAGTCAGCTGAGGGGCCAAGAGTGGGCGTTGGGCGTCTGGGAGCCTCAAGGGGCCGCGGATGGAACTGCACTTAGGGCTCTCGTGTGCTCTGGGACTTGGGGCCACTCATCTGCTCTAACCTCCTCACCCACACACCAAAGTCGTAGGAAAAACACAAAACATTCGTAGCCGTTAGCACACCAGTGGCACGTGACCCGTCCTCAAAAAATAGTGACCAAAACGCAAAAACAAAATCCCTACCCTGTGGGCTTCATGGACCCAGTGAGCAAAGAGCTCCTGTCCTTCCCCGGCTTCCCCCCCGCCCAGTGACCTCCCTGGACCACCCCCCCCCCACCCCGGGTTGTGGCAGAAGCAGTCACAACCATGATGTGCAATGCAAGGGACCCAGCTCATAGCGCACGTGAGCAACGTGACAACTAATCTCACTCCATCTTGCTTTGCAGTATCCCAGAGGGGCTGGTTGGAGGTCTAGCTGGCCAACGTCCTGTGTGCAGGCATGGGAACCAGGCAGCCTCTGGCTCGAGGTGGTGGTGGGTTCCCCAAGGGATGCCAAGAGACAAGTGTCACTCGTCCCGAGGGCTGCCTGCACACAGCAATGCTAGCGCTCTGACGGCACAGGCAAGGACTCTAGAGACAGCCACAAACAGCTCTAAGACACAAACTCCGCTGTTGACTCTGAAAACCCGTCAAGATAACCAGCACAGGTAAAACCTTCAAGTGTGTGCGTGTGAGAGGGGCCACGTGTTTCTGAGGGAGGAAGAATCTGGTTTTCTGCCAAACTGGACCACGAAGCAGCTGGAGAAATGGCCTGAATCACACTCTGCTTACCAGTGTGACCGTAAAAAAAGCAGTGATCAAGGCTGCTTGGGAAAGTCAGAGCCACTGAGGACCCCACAGGTCAGGTCCCTCTGCCCACCTGGTGCAGACGCTTCTCCAGGAAGCTGAGAAGGACGTGAATCACATCCATGTTCGCTCCCAGGAACTCCAGGGAGCCTTTGTGTGGCTCCAGGGTAAGGAGGACGTCCAGACACTTGAGGGGCAAGTTCCCCAGGAGATTCACTGTGTGGCTGAGGACAGATCAGGAGGAGGGCTTGATAGGTCCGACCCCCCAGCATAAGTACAAGCCTTGCTGCCCCCTAAAGAGGCCGCATGTGACTTGAACTAGCATCTAGGGATTTGATGACCAGAACCAGGGGCCGGTACTGAGGGTAAGACTGACCCTAGAGATGTTCCCACATAGTCGGTGGGGTGAGTTCCTAAGAAAGGGGGCACGCTCCGTCTGGGTCGAAGCCCCACGGACAATCTCTGGAGCGCCCGAACCTGCCCAGGCACAAGTCGCCGAAACAGAACTCAGCAGTTACTCGCTAACTACCACGTGGTTGGTTACTACTAACTCCACTGCAGACACAGATACCGTTCTTGGATTCGTTTCTCTTGTCCTAGCCCCTTACCGTAGACACGCACTGATGGAAATCCCACCCCTGTAGGTGAAGCCTCTCCAGGGGGAAGCCTAGCCGACAGCCAAGGTGAGAACTGCTGTCTAGACCCCTGAGCACACTTCCCTTCCATTGAACGGGCCCCACCCTCACCCGTGGAACTCCTCTGTGCGGTCTCCAGCAGCAGCGACCATCACACAGTGCCGCAGAATGGTCCCCAGGTGCCGATAAAGGGCCGCATCTTCCTGACCAAAAAGAAAGGGGTTCCTGTGAGAGGAGGCCCCACTCTGGGATCACATGCACGGACTATGCATTTTCTCTACTGTGTGCCCAACCCCTCGTCCTCCCCCACGTAGCCTTGAAAGCATTTCCTTAACCAAGACCATTACCAGGTCTTCCTGGGATAAAAACCACAACCTACTCTAGTGTCCTGCTCGTGACCTCTCCATGTACCAAACAGCCCTCCTACCAGGCTGCAAGTGCCAGGTATGCCCTCTGCCTTTCTCAGACAGTCTCTGAAGGCCCCTGTACATGATGTACAGCTCCCTGCCTCCTCCCAATAGGCTGAGAGCTCTTCCCGTCCTCTCCCCATCTGATACCTGGAACCTACGAGTTCGCTATAGGCAAACAGAGCCAGCAAGTGTCCACACCGTTAAGGCCTACCTGTGGGCTCAAGTCAGTCCTCACCTCATCTACCTCCCTCTTGATGGAGTCGAAGGTGATATTGAAGAGCACTTTGAGGATCTCCATGGCCCGCTCGGTCTCCTGGGGAGGAAGAAGCTCCGGGGGGTTCTCGTCAGGGCTCATTCCCAGGGTCAGCTCCAGCGCATCAGTCAGCAGGTGCACTCCCCGCAATTCCTGAAACAGCTGCTGCCTAACGTCAGTGCGAAGTGCCGTGAGCAAGAAGAGGAGGCGCAGATCAAAGAACTGGATGTCGTGTGGAAAGCTACTCTTGCGATACAGCCCCACGCGCTCTGCGAGCCTCACCACCAGGCGGGCCTCTGCTGCCAGCACCTGTGCCACCGGGCTGCTCAGCACGAGGTTGCACAGGCACTTCAGGGACTCGAGGACAACGTCCATGTCCAGAGGCTCCGGGCCAGACCCCTCCAAGGCGATGCCGGCATAGCAGGCAAGGGCCTGCAGGCTCTGGCGGCTGGTGAAAGGGTCCAGGCAGCTTCGGTCCCTGGACAGGATGCGGATGCTCTGCAGCCAGGTGACGCGGCGGGGGGGTGGCAAGCCCTGCTCCAGGACCGAGACCAGCAGCTCCGCCAGCCTCTGTGGGCGGGAAGAAGAGCGGCTCCAGCAGGCCCCCTACCCCGGGGCCACGCGCCCCCGCCCCCTGCCCTCGGTCCGCACCCACCTTCCGGTCCTCCTGCTGGGCGTCGTCAAACGTGAAGCTCTGGGAGTTCTGCAGAGACGGGGAGGCTCAGCGGGCTCGGCCGCCGCGGGCGCCCGCACGCCCCCCCCGCCTCTCCCCGCCCCCCAAGGTGCGCGCAGACCCCGGCCCCTCCGCCGCGCGCCGCCCGCCGCCCGCAGCCCGCAGGCCCGGGTCCGCACACGCGAGCCCCGCCCGGCCCACCTCTTCCGTGCAAGCACGTTCACGGCTCGCGCTCACCTCCCGGTTGTACGTGCGCAGAGCCTCCATGATCACGTCCTCCTCGCCCGCTTCCACGGCATCCGCAACCACCCGGGGATCCATGGCGCCTCCGGGATCCCGCGCCGAGCCGGCGGGAAGGGGAGCTGCTTCCCGGCTCCGGGCGGAGTTCCGCCGCTCCGCCCCGACTGGGCGCGCGGGGCAGGCCGGGACTGGGAGCGCGCGGGGCGGGGCGGGGCGGGGCGGGGCCAGGGCTGCGCGCGGGGCAGGCCGGGACTGGGAGCGCGCGGGGCGGGGCGGGGCCAGGGCTGCGCGCGCGGCATGCCGGGACTGGGAGCGCGCGCCGCGGGGCGGGGCCAGGGCTGTAGGTTCATTAAGGGGGCGAGACCTGGATCAGCTGGCTGGGACTTGAGTGTTTTGCCGGGGAGTGAGCGCGAGTTTCAAAGGTCCTACTAGGTGATTTTTCGACCTCGGAGCTGAGCGGCCTCCGAAGCTAACGGGGACCCACTCACCTTCCCACGCACGCCCCCCTGGATGCCTAGCACCAGTGCAAGTCCGGGGGAAAAGCGAAGTGGGAAGGACTTTGCGGCCCCGGGACCCGCCGACCGCTGGTTCCCGGCCCTCTGGGAGCGTGAGCTCGCACGTGAGGGCAAGGAGCCACGGGCAGCGGTCTCAGCGCTGTGGCGAATAAAGTGGGCTGCAAAGGGATGTGCGGAAGTAGCATTTCTGCTGAGGCCGGACGATAAGAAGGGATCCGGGGGAAGGTCGTTCGGTGGCCGCGGCGGGGACGCAAACATGTCCCTGAGCTCCAGGGGAGGGCGGGGAGGGTCAGGATCACCGGCAGCCACGTCCCAGGTGTGTGGCCTGGACTGAGCTCCCTCTCCCGTGTGTGTGGTCGCAGCGGTGCCCGCCGTGCAGCCAGCCTTTGTGGGCCGCCTCCGTTCCCGCGGCGCCGGGACCAAGGCAAGAGGCACCGGCCGCTACGGCCTCTGCTGCCGGCACACTCCCGGCCCCCGTCTGGCTTCGCTTCCCTTCGGAGTGCGTCACCCCTGCGTCTTCCAGGCCCTGGCCTCCACCGCGTCCCCTCGGCAACGCCTGGGGCGGGGACCCGCGGCGACCCCAGCAGCCAGGCCCTCGGGGGAGAGCGGGGACGCCCGGAGCGGGACCCGGCCCCGCCCTCCGCGCCATTGGCCGCTGGCGGCGTCTGTCACGCGTCCTCGGCACTTAAGGCCCGCCCCCCTAGTCCGGAAGTCGGCCGGACGTCGGCCGGAAGTCGGCGGGCAGAGCGGAAGCGGCGGGGTCCCGGTCCTCCCCGGTTGCGCCACGTCCGCTGAGGCGGTGGCCGGGCCGCTGGCGGGGCGGGGCCGGGGGCGGGCGCCATGGCGGACTGGGCGCGGGGTGAGCGGCGGGTTGGGGTCGGGGGGCCGCGGCTGCTCCGCCCGGGGCCTCCGGCGGGCGGGCCCCTCGCGTGCCCCAGAGCCCCTGGTCTCCCCGGGAGGGGCGGCAGGAGCCGAGGGCGGGCGGCGGGACGCTGACAGCCCGCCTCGGCCTTCGTGCGCACCCGGGCCCGCCATCGGGGCGTCCGGCCCGCCGCACGTCCGCGCCCCGAGCCCGGGCGGTGGCCGACGGTCGGGGTCGCCCCGGGGCCGCGCGGGGTGCGGGGGCCTCGGGCCTGCGCTGCTCAGCCTTGGCTGCCGGCCGACCTGCGGGGCCGCCGCGCCCCCGCCAGTGCTGCTCCGAGCGGCCCCGCCGGGTGACTGCCTCCCAGCGCGGGCCCACCCCCGGGCGCCGTCCTCCGCGGGCTGTCCGCGCTCGCGCCCCCGCCCCCGCCCCGGCCCCCGCCCCCGCCCCGGCCCCGGCCCCGGCCGCGGCCCCTGGCTTGTCCGCAGGACGGAGGGAGCCCCGGGGCAGCGCGGGGGCCGAGCAGGGGCCGCGGCCCCCCTCACCGGGGCCTCCGCGCCCGCGGTCCTAGGCTCAGACTGTCCCTTCTCGCAGCCCAGAGCCCCGCGGCCGTGGAGGAGATTCTAGACCGGGAGAACAAGCGGATGGCCGACAGCTTGGCCTCCAAGGTCACCAGGCTCAAGTCGGTCAGTGCGGTCCTCCCTGCGAGCGGGGACAGGAGGGCAGAGGCTGGGGAGGGTCCCGGGCTTCCTCGGGGCGCTGGTGTCTGAGGCCCGGGGAGGCCCGGCCTGATCCCGCCGGCGGGTGTTGGCGGGTCCGCTGGCCTCGCGGGCGGGACCCACCGAGTCTTTCTGGCCTGACCTTGCCCCCCGCCCCGTGTTCTGAGCAGCTGGCCCTGGACATCGACAGGGACGCAGAAGACCAGAACCGGTACCTGGACAGCATGGTAAGGGGCTCCGTCGGCGCGGGGCGCGGGCCGCTCGGGCAGGCCCTGGTGGCGCTGCGGCACCTGCGTGGCAGTCGTGGAGGCGCCGCCCTGTGTGACCTTGCTGGGATTCCTCCCTCAGGACTCGGATTTCACTAGCATGACAGGCCTGCTCACCGGGAGCGTGAAGCGCTTTTCCACCATGGCGAGGTCCGGGCGAGACAACCGGAAGCTTCTGTGTGGCATGGCCCTGGGCCTGATCGTGGTCTTCTTCATCCTCTCCTACCTTCTGTCAAGGGCAAGGACGTGAGCCACCAGAAGCCGACTTCTGTGGGTGCAGGGGCAACCAGGGTCTTCCCCCGCCTGGTGGCCTAGGCTCCTGAGGACCTACCTGCAAAATACTCCTTTGAAAGGGGGATCCCGGCCTGGGAGTTTTCTTGCTGTGTGCCTGGGAGTTGACGGCTGCCTGCGCCCAAGTGAGCTCCTGTTGGCTGGTCCCATGCAGTGCAGCTCCTTCCCTTGGGGACACCAAGCCCCAGCCCCTGTGCTACTCGGGGTGTGGAGGCCCTGGCAGAGCTGGGTGTGAATCCTCGACGTGGCCACCTGTGGCCAGCAGCCCTTCCTTGTCCCCTGGGGCTTCGACGTCTTGAGGCTTTGGGTAAGGTCACGTCCGATACGTGAGCAGCCTGGAGCTGACACAGGAAGGGGGTTCGGTTATGAACTTTGAGCACCATCTGCTCTGTTCAGAGGAGCAGCTACTCGGTAGGGCTGCTGAACATGGGCAGGTCTGCGCCAGGGGTTCCGCCCCGAGGTCACGTCTGCCCCCCAGACCCTCGGAGAAGGGCAGGGGGTTGTGGATGAAGAAGTGGACTTCAACCTTGGCCAGAGGCACTGGGCCCTGATCCTTCTGGATCCACAGTCTTGTATTCAGGAGCAGGAACTCAGGATCTACCTAACACCAAAGACGTATTTCTGGGAGACCAGAGATGGGAGCTCTAGAAGGGTTTCTGTCTGTGTGTTTGGGGTGGGGGTGCAGCACCTCTGTGGTCAAGACGAGAGGGCTCCCTAACAAGTTTTATAAGACCCAGGGGTCACCGGGCAGCTTTCCCTCCACCATGTGAGGCCTTTCAGCAGTGAGTATTCCCTGAATAAGGGGACTCTTCATCATTGCCTCATCCCTGGCCTCTCCTTGAGCCCTCACTGCCCGCTTGGCCAGCCCCATGTTCACACAAACCACAAAGTGCAGGCCCAGCTGGGCGTCCGCACCCTCGTATGTGCATGAAGACACATAAGAAATGATTTGCTAGCTGTGTCCTCCCCGGTTCCTTCCCCTATATTCCGATCCTCTGCCAGCCCAGTCGCTCCCCCTTCCTCCCAGAGGACAACTTGGTTTGCTGTCCGCCCATTCCCCCCCTCATCCCGTGGGTGATCACACGTGCGCCGACCACACATCAGCTCCGTTCTCTGGCCCTGGGCGCCTCCCCTTCAGCACTGCCGCTGCTCTGTGTTCTCCTTGCCTCCCTCCCCTCTCTTGCCCTTGTCCCTGCAGCAAGCTTGGCACGTGGTCATCATAGCTTCCTTATCTCCTGCACAGCAGCTATTGGGCTGCTCGGCCTCATCTTCTGAGTGCCCTTAGCCTCCAGATGCTAGTTGCTCATCCAGGGAGGTCAGCTGGCCTCCCTGCCTGTGGAGCTTTGCTGTGTCCCTGACTCGACGTTCCCTCTCGGGCCCTGTGGTCTTTCCTCCGCAGTCGCCACGTACACACCATGGATCTGAGTTAGCTCTCTGGTGGTCTCCTGCTACGTCTTGTCTTGCCACCGGGACACGTCCGCTGGTCACCAAGGTTAATGGAGCCTGCAGTGTCCATCTGGCCACACGGCAGGTGCACCCGTGGCCTGCGTCCCCCCCCCCCTCCCTGGGCCTGTGCTGCTGACCTCTCCCTGAGAACATGCCTCAGCTGTGAGAGACACACCAGACTACGGGGTCGATGTGGGCTGGTTTAGGTTTTGTGTTTTGGGTAGTCTTGACAAGTGCTTTCTGCTGTCCCCTCGAGACAGCCCGCGGCTGCACACTGTCCTGCCTCCCCACCTCCACTCCACAGCTCTGTGTGGCCCTTCCAGCTATTTGGGGTCTGAGTTTCAGTTCATTTCTGATTCACCGTCTTGTTTCTCATTCTCGCATTGGGATGGATCCCAGGAAGGGGGCGTGGCAGCTCTGCTGCTGACCTGCCGGAGCTTTTGTCCTGCCTGAGACCACACCGTCCAGGTTTACACACGGTTTACTGACGGTCCCTGAGACCCCTAAAACGACAAGGACCGGGGGCTCAGCCCGTGCCAAGTGAGGACACACTGCCAGACTCTATCTCATCATTCAAGGACAAGGCACTTAATACACATTTGGAATAAACAGCTTCGTGATGAAGTAAACAGTCTTGCTGTTCTCATTTTCTTGGGCGCTTGACCGTTTCATCTGGCGCTGATCCCGGACGGCAGGCTGGCCGTGGATACTGGTGGTCTGCGCCCCCGCTTCCCTCTGTCTCTGGTTCTGCTGTGTCCCTTCCTCGTGTGCCCCCCGCCCCCAACACACACAGGTGGGCGGTCACAGGCTTGCTACTGTGTCAGCCAGGTTTCTGTAATCACCCCCCAGGGGTAAATGAGTAAATGTGAGGTGCTCAGAATACAGCCTCACATGGTCCCAGGTCAGTGGCTGTACTGAGCTCCATATGGCTATGGCTGATGGGCTCATGGGGACAACAGTGGGGCCTCCCCTCCCCCCCTGCAGTCTGCACGGCACCCTCTCTCTGGAAATGAGGTGAGATCCACACTCCACTCCTCAAAGGCCTGGCCTCGGACTCCCTGCAGCCTCTAGGAACACCAGTCCTTGGCCTCACTTGGGAGGCCCTTTCCTGGCCCACATCCTCGAGCTCCCCGTGTTGCCTTTGTTGTGTGACAGATCACTTTAGATGTAGTCACAATTAAAGTAATTTACATTTTAGGATTAATGTGGTTGGAATTTGAGCACAGTGTGGGGACCGCGTCTGTCTAGAACTTTAGGCCTCGGCCGTCAGACCTGAGCCTTCGGCTGCTGTCACCTAAATCCATGCTCTTGAGCCTGCTGGTTGACGCCTGCGTGGCCTTGCTGAGTGTCATGCTCACACCACAGTGGCTGGTGCTGGAGTGAGCAGAGGAGGGGGCTGTCTAGCTGCACAGAGGAGCTGGTCCACCTGTATGCTGTATGGCCTGGTCTCAGAGGCCACGCAGTATCGCTTTCCCGAGGGTGGCCCCAGGTTCTCGTCCAGATTCCAGGGTGAGTCTCACGCAGGGAGATGACCATGTGGAAGGGGACGGATGCTGGCGTGACCGTCCCTGGAGTGTACAATGAAATGGGAAGTGCGGGACCCAGGGTGGAAATAGGAGGGTGGGCATGGCAGGGGATCCAGGGGTGCTGTGCCCTCCTCTCCACTCGGACCCCAGGCCGTGGAGGCCAGGATAGGACCCCGGGGGGCCTCTTTTTGGAAAAGCTTGATTGCGCTGCCAGGACAAACCTGTTACTGTGAAATCTGATTTATTAAATATCTGAGCACAGCAGGAAAGAAGATTAGCACATGCAAAAGAGTAGAAAAAATAACCGGTCCCCATTGTCCAAGTGTGTCCCGCCCCGCAGCCCCGGCGGCCACAGCCCAGCCACGCAGGGGGTGCCGCGGCCTCCGGGGCCCACCCCGGCCTCTGCTGTTGCGGGAGCGGGACGTGCCAAGGCTCTGGGTGCCGGGCTCGGCCGGGGCTACTCCACGTCCACCACCAGGGGCGTCATGTAGTCGGAATGTTTGATGCCGAAGGTGACGACGGGGGCGCTTGGCTTGGTCATTGTCACCTGGGAGCGGGAGGCCGTGAGAAGAGCCTGCTCCCCTCCCGCCCCCGATGCACTGCCCTCCCTGGAGCCAGAGCCGCTGCCAGGAGCTTTGCTGTCGCTCCTGAGGCTGTGCCAGGGGGACCAGAGCGAGACCACGCTGCCAGGTTTGCACACAGGCTGGCGTGCACGAGCGCTCAGCCCACGAACACTCGCTGGTTTCTGGGGAGGCAGGCCTGCCACCGGGGGTGCTTGGCCCCTGGGACCCTCACAGGCCCTTCCCCACCACACCCACTCTGCATGGTGCCCCTACTCTGCCCTGCACCCCCACCTCCTCGGGGCCGTGTCACCCCCATCCCCACTCCCTCCCTACTGTACCCCCCACCCCTCTGGGCCCTGCTCTTCCTAGACCTTCTCAGGACTGTGGGCTCCTGGTCCTGGCTTGAGGGTCTTGTCCCCTGGGGGCTCCACCCGGGCTGCCATGGTGTACCGTGGAGCCTTGAGCTTCGTCACCTGCACATCCGTCTGGCGGTAGGCCGCAGGACCTGGGGTCTAGGAGGCGAAAGAGGCTCAGACAGCCTCAGCCGGCCAGGGCGTAGGACCCCAAAGGGTAGGGGGCCAGCATTGGGCCATGGGTGTCGAGCCTGGGTCACTGTGTGTCTGTGTCAGGGGTCCCCCTTTTGTCTCTAGACAGCAGTCACACTGTGGGGATGACCTCTGTGTGGGACATGGCCCTTCTATAGCAGCATCGCCGTGGCAGTGACACCCTAGTTTGCACCAGTCCCAGGCTTGTCCCTTTGGTGTGTGCTAGAGAGGCCCCTCTCCAGCTGGGACTCTGTCCTGTGGGACTTGATGGCCATGGGCTGGGCTGGTGAGCTCAGCAGTGCTATGATGGCACCTTGGGACTCTCCCCAGGCTCCTCAAGCTCCCGTGCACATGCCCACCTCAGGGCCTTTGCACCTGCAGCTGGAACCCCCCCTCCCCCAGGTAGCTCACAGCTTTTCTTTCTCTTTCCATATTACTAGGTGCCACCTTATCAAAGGCTGCCTCTTGTCCTCCCCACAGCACGCTGCAAACCCCTTCCGTGGTCAAGCCTTCTCAGCACTGTGGTCATGGTCATCTGTGCCCTTATCCATTGCCCTCTTCACCCTAGACTGTAACCTTGCTGGGGCGGGGGGCACAGATACCCAGAGGACAGACAGTTGATGGGCTTCAGTCTGGTGGGAGCAGGGTCTGGGGGAAGGGGCCCGAGGGCTACCTCTGGGGGCTGAGCAGTGCTGTGCCCTGGCAGGGGAGTGTGGGGAGGGGGGCTTGCCTTTTGTAGGTCATCACTGAAGCTGCCCAGCTTGCTGCGACCCTTGATGGAGAAGGAGGGCTGGGAGGCCTTGCCGACAGTGTGGGGCCCCATTACCACAGGCAGCATGTAGGCAGCGGGGCCTGCGGGGAGCACAAGCCCTGAGTGTCTGGCTGGACAGAGTGCTGCCTCCAGGGCCTCAGATGGCTCCTTCCCCGGGGGCCTCCACTTCCAGGGGTGCAGCCACCAGGCCGCCCGGCCTACCCATCCTCCCCCACCACCCTGGCTGGGACCCCCAAGCGGTCGGATGTTGGCTGACAGGACGGCTGCACACCTGGGGTGCTGTCCACTCGGAAGGTCTTGGTGCGGGCGGAAATGGAGTGGCTGGGAGCGGAGTCAAACACGTGCTTGGTAGATTTCTCTGGAAAGTAGTCACCTGGCTCGGGAAAGGAGTGCAGGGAGTGCTGGGAGGGAAAGGACCTTGCGACGGGCTCCTGGCCCTGCCCGGGGAGGGGAACACCTCTAACACCGCAGGGCTCCCAGGTCCCAATACCTTGGTCAAGGGGTGTCCAGGGGCTGTGGGGGTTGGGAAGATAGATGCAGCTGTGGAGCAGGAGGTCGCAGGCTCTGATGTGGGCCTCGTGAGGAAAATGAGGGGCTAGGAGGCCCAGGATGCCTGTATCCCTCCCACCTCACCCCAGCAGGACACACTGTGCTCGTCAACAGGGCTTGGCAGGGCTGCAGGCAGATCGGAGTTACTTACCGGGACCAGGGGTCATGATGGTCTTGGTGCAATAACGCCCCAGGATGGAGTAGGCGGGGCCGAGGTCCTTGCCCGTCCTCAGTATCTTGGGGTTCACACTGTAGCGAGGCCCTGGGGAGCAATTCTCTGCCAGGAGCATGGGGGCCCCACGGAAACTATAGGCTGGTGCACGGAGCTTGGTGGGAGTGTGCTTCATAAAGCCTGTGGGACAGGGTCTCTGAGCGACCTGGAGCCAGACACCATCCTCCAACCACCAAATGGCCCCACAGGGGTTCGAGGGCTGGGAGTCAGGGGTGAGCCCCCAGGCCCACCCCACACACCCATCTCTCAGGTCCCCACACACTGTCTAAACTCTCCCCAGGCCTGTCCCAGATCCCCCCAAACCTTCCCCAAACCCATCCCAGACCCCCAGGGCCACCCCACGTCCCCCTCGACCCTCCTCAGTGTCCCAGCCTCCCACCCCCAGACCTTCCCCAGACCCTTCCCAGGCCCACCCGAGCCCCGGCTTCTGCCCCCAAGATCCCAGGTGCTTACCCGTGGTGGGTGGAATCAGGTATTTGGGTCCTGGGCTGCTGTAGAGGGCCATAATGGGCCCCCGGGGGCGATGGGGCCTCCAGGTGCCCACCCATACTTCCTCCGCCATGGCTGGCTCTGTCCATGGACGGGAGGGTGACCAGGTGGCGGGAAGACCCAACTCGCACCCCCCCACTTTGTCTGCAGTGATGGGCAGGACCTCAGGCCACAGCCTCCTCAGTGAGGTCTTGACCTGGGGCCCAGACTTTCAGAACATCTGCCCGGAGTAGTGGGCTTGCTCTGCCCTCACCAACCCCCAGGAGGAGGAGCGCCAGCCCCTTGCTGTGCACAAGCCCAGAAGCCTTCTCAGCACTGTGGTCACTCTCCCAGCCCTCACCAAACACCCCTCCCTGGCTCTCAGGGGGCTCTGGGCAGGTACCTCCCACTCAGAGGACCCCGGCCACTGCTGGGCAAGGGGCAGCGGGCACAAGTGGGAAATGTCTGGCTGAGACTGTGCCATGGTCGGGGGGGCAGGCTGCCCCAGGGGGACCCTCACCTCTCTGGTGCAGGAGCTGCGCTCAGAGCAACCTATGGACCAAGCCTCCTCAGAGGTGGTCCCGTCGAGCTGGCCTCAGTGCCAGGGGGTTCTCGAAAAAGGGGCATGGAGAGGAAGGCTCCTTCCTCTCTCTCCTCTTTCCAGGGGGCTTGGAGAATTGGGGAGGGGTCCTAGCCTCCAAGCTCTAGAATGTGGCTCTGTGGGCAGCAGGTTCTAGATCACTATCTGTGTGCTGGAGACAATGGCCTCTGCCCGGAACCCCTCCTCACCAGGCTTTGGGACTTTGCTCTGCTCCCCATTGCGATAGGTGGGGCAGAGGCTCTGAGGGCTGGAGAAGGGACAGCAAGGTTCTGAGCTGGACGAGGAAGCCATGGGGCCCAGACCTGGAGTGGTGGGGAGTGAAGCTGCGAGGGACAGAGATGGACCTAGGCAGCCCCGCCTCCAGGGAAGGTCACTGACCTGGGGGAGCTGAGGCTCCGGTAGTTGGGACCCTGGGATCCAAGGTGAGGGTAGGATTGGCGCTGGCTGGGGAGTTGCGGTGGGCGGCTGCTGCCTCCTGTGGAACCTTTCTCAGACCCTGCTCTTCCTCCCTTGCCACTGCTGGCCATGCCCACCCCTGGGGGCATGAGTGTCCTCAAGAGCAAGTGCGCTTTCTTCTTGACTCTGTCAAGGTTCCTCTTGGGGCTACGGAGCAGGTCAGCATTACTTCCAGGTAGACTCTTGGGTACCTTTGGGGAGATGGCTTCCAACCCCTGGCCCTGTGCCACGTGCATATCGTGTATGTTTATCACCTTGGAAGGACAGCCTTCAGACAGAGCGC
Source organism: Canis lupus dingo (assembly GCF_003254725.2). NCBI lineage: Eukaryota > Metazoa > Chordata > Mammalia > Carnivora > Canidae > Canis > Canis lupus. The sequence continues at coordinate 25,244,824 of NC_064260.1, read as the reverse complement.
CCAGCCCACCCTCCCAGTCCTGGCCGGGTCCTCCCCCGGGGGCTTTGCCCCTCCCTGCACTGAGGCACTGCTCTGCTTCCCCCAGTGTCTCCGCAGACCTTCCTGGGTCTACCCACCCGCCTGTCTGTCTGTCTTGCTCTATCTTCACGGGGGTCTGGCGGGTCTGCCCTCTGTGTGGGGCTACTTCTACGTGCAGGCTCTGTGGATGGGACCCTGTGCATGCAAGTGAGCCCTGAGTGTGCGGAGAGACAGGAGCCAGTGCCTGATCTGCAGGAGGCTTTATTGACTGAATAGTTTTCGGGTAAGTTCACGCACAGGAAAGTGGTGATGGGGTGGCGTGGCTGTGGCTGGTTGTGTAGCTGGTCCTGTGGCCGCCTGGAGCCATGACTGGGGTTTGTTAGGCTTCATCTTCACTGCCCAGCACTTGCACCTGGAAGGCAGATAGGTGTAGGCCAAGGGGGCTGGGGGTCCCATCGCTGGTGATCAATAACTAGAAAGCCCCATCTCCATTGGGCAGATAGGCCCAGGCCAGCCCCTGGGGAATAGTAGGCTCTGGCAGTTTTTGGCCAGTCCCCCCCAGCAGCTGGGGAAGGGGTGTGTGCGCCCGTGTGGATGTGTGCGTGTTCTTGTACACAGATGTTTCTGCGCATGTATGTGCATGTAGGGGAGGCTGGGGGTGATTGTGGGGAGCGAGGTCTGGGATGTCCACTTCTGACGGTGCCGGGTCAGGGTATCTGTAGGGGTGGTGGGCTACATTGGGGGCATAATTGGGAGCCATGGCATTTGGTGGAAGGCCAGTAGGGCAGGAATTGGGTTACCCTCCCCCACCCCGGCCGCAGCCCTGGTACCAGTAGCTTGACCAGCTCCGCCTTGTGCATGGGCTGTAGGCCGTCTATGCAGGACTTGAGCTCAGTCAGCGCCGCTTTGGCATCTGCATTGACGTCGTACTTGCCCAGGGGCCCCTCGTACAGCTCCTCTGGGGACCCCACCAGCAGCGTTTGCAGGAAGTCCATGAAAAACTCACTGCTGTCCTCGTCAGAGGCCAGCCCTATGGGGGCGGGGGCGGGATGACACCAGGACAGCAGGATTGCCTCCTAGCCCGTCACTCCAGACCTCCCAGCACTCCAGCCCCCACAATGACCACCTGCCTCCTCCCCCAACTCTACACGCCCACAGACCCCTCCTGTCACTCCTGACCTCATCTGCCTCACTCCACCCTCGGTTCCCCCAGCGTCACGAGGGAAGCCTCGGCTGGAGTCTTCCCACATGAGGTCGGCTGACCCACAGCTTGGAGGGTTGGGGTCTGACTGGGCTGGCTTGGTGACATCGGGCTTGGTGACGCTAGGGCTGGGGCAGAGGCTGGCGCTGGGCTGGGTGGGGGTGGGGCTTTGTGGGGAGTGCGGTCGGTGGGGGTGTCAGGGTCGATGCCCACACCTGCGTTCTCTGACGGAGGCCGGTCGGGGACCTGGCATGGCAAGGCTGCTGCCCATCGCTGTGAAGGGCCTAGTGCCTAGGTTTGCAGCTGCCCAGGTCCCCATCCACCCCCCACACAGGGCCCCTGGGTGCTGGGAGCACTCAGACTCACCGCAGGAGCAGAGCAAGGAGAGGGCCACCAGCAGGAGGGTGCTGCTTCCCTTCATGGCAGACAGCAGAGGTCTCTCAGGAGCTGCCTCTGCCGGCTTTATGCCTCACAGGTGGCATCTGGCCTGGGGGTGGCCCCAACCTGCCCGTCAAGACTTTGGCAGTGAGAGTGAAGGTTGGGCAGCTGGGGGTGTGTCCTCACCCTGGGATCACATGGGTGTCGAGCAGCAGCAGGCTTGGGCGCCGTGTGAGGGGTGGTGTGCATGTGGTTTGGGGTTGAGGTGACATGGGAGAGGGTGAGATGTGGGGTCGGTGGGGCCAGAACACCACGGGGCTCTGGCCAGGCCTGGTTTGTGATTGAGAGTGGTAGTCTCTGGGGTTGGGCTCAGGCCTTTCTCTTGAGTGTGTGGGGGATCCCCCCCCCACTCTGCTCAACACGCCTGAGGCTCTCCACTAGGTCAGGGGTAGGGGCTCCCCGGTCCTGTGGATCTGGGTAGTGAGAGGTGGGCCCAGGGCTGCAGGAGGCCCCAGTGGACATTAGGGTCCAGGGGGTGGAGGTGGGCCTCAGAGAGACTGAGGTGCCCCCCACCCCGAGGCCTGGTGGGATTATCCCACCACCACAGGAAGCGAGGAGGGGCCACAGTCTGAGACACAGCTTCCCACCCTAGCGAGGTCAGCCCTGGGAAGTCTAGGAGGTGGCGCAGATGTTAGCACGGAGCCGGGGAGGGGGGTTGAGACACCTGCTTGTGTCCCCAGGTGACCTGCCCAGGAGCAGCCAGTCCTGTCCCCTGCTGCCATCTGGTGGCCAGAGGTGTCCTCAGGGTGCTCCTGGGGATGCAGAGCTTCAGCCCTTGACCAGCATTGGGGCAGGTCTCTGTCTTCCCCAAACCACTCTGGCTTGATTACTATGGTGCCTTTGTCACCCTCTGTCACCCTGTTCCTCACCCGCCTCTGCTGGGGAGTCTTTGCCAAGCCGACCCGTGTCCTGAGCGCTCCCGACACAGCTTCTCCCAGCTCAGGTGCCTGCTGACAAGTATCCTGCGGGAAGAGCCAGGCTCCTCTATCCCACCATACACGGAACTCGCGGGGGAAGGACAGATGCCGCGTGCGGGGATCACCTGTAACGGGACAGTGCGGCTGTGTCCGTGGGACTAGCTAAGGCCCCTGGAGCCGCTGTCCCCGAAGAGCCCAGGGATGGTGGATTCTGGGACGGCTGTGGGCGCCACCTGCGCTCCGAGGCCCATCACCCTCTGCATTTAATTAGATTATTGAAGTGTGTTTGGCACAAAGTGTCACGTTAGCTTCCGGATTGGAACTCAGGGCGGTGCGCTCGTGTCCCCGGGCTGTTGCCTGGGCTGTGCCCGCCACCGCCCTTTATTCACTGGTCTCTGCTGCCTGCTGCATCCCCGGGGCAGATGCAGAGCAGCCTGGACTCCAGCGCGGCCCAGAGGCAGCGTCCCTGGGGCCAGAGCCTGGCTAGCTGTCCTGACTCCCCCAGGGGATTCCGACAGTCGGGCCGGCCCAGGGGAGACAGCCTGCCCAGCGGTCCCTTGTCTTCGCTATCTTCCGCCCACGTCTCCAGAGTGTGGTCGCTGCTGGAGGTGGACTGGGCGCCCCTTGGCTGCGCTGGGGCTGGGGCTTCTCTTCTTCTCCAGACTCCGGCCCCGGAAGCGCAAGCTGGCAGCCGTGGCGGTGCAGCCTTCCCGGGGGCACTGGCCCGCGACAGCCACTCCAACCCCCATCCCGGCCAGCGACTCAGTCCTCCTCCTCCTGGGACCCTGCTGACTGGTCGTGGTGACTTTGCTGGCGCGGACCTAATCCACCGAGCTCTCACCCCTGCCCTGGCCACCTCGCCGTCCCCTCCTCCGGGCCGCACTGAGGGCCACTTCCCGGTCCCCGCAGCACCCATGGCTCTGCTGCCCGGCGGGTGTTCGAGGAGCACCCGGCTGACCTTCACAGTCCCCACGCGCTTCTGGGCCCCGCTTTAGGGCACCGTCATGACAACGCGCCCCTCCCCTGCCGTCGCTTCCTGCCCCAGGTGGGCGACCCCACCAGTCTCCTTGCACCTGCCCCCTCAGCCCACCTCACATGCAGAACTCGCCTTGGGTGGGTCCTCACTGCTGCCCGTGGCTTCCAGGCCTCCAGGGTGGGCGTCCTCACATCCTTTGAGGTGGTCACTAGTCACCGCCACGCTCACCTTACCTTCTGGGCCTTAGCTCTCGTTTCACCGAGAAACTGAAGAAATCAGAAGAAAAACTATACACGGTCACAACACTAATCCACAAGCGTGCCCGCCTTCACAGGCATGTATTCGTGTGTCCTCGTGTTCTGTGAGAGGACCTGTCTTCCAGCACACCAAGGGCAATGCTGCTCCTGCCGCTTCTCCCCGAGGGAAGCCTCTTTCTGCAACATTAGGCTTGTATTTCTAGTGCATCATCCCTATCAGTGTGCATTTGTGCTGTAACATCACCTGACTTCAAGCAAAATGCAGCAAAACACAAACGCCCCCTGGACACTGGTGATGCCCCCCCCTCCCTTGGCTCTTCAGACTCTCACCACACTGCTGCAGATCCTGCTCAGTGCTCTGGGAGGATCCTGGCCTTCTGTTTGTTTGTTTTAAGGATTTTATTTATTCGTGAGAGACACAGAGAGAGGCAGAGACACAGGCAGAGGGAGAAGCAGGCTCCTCACCAGGAGCTCGATGTGGGACTCGATCCCAGGAGCCCAGGGTCACGCCCTGAGCTGAAGGCAGATGCTCAACTGCTGAGCCCCCCAGGCATCCCTGGCTTTCTGTTTTCTGATTGCGTTTATTTAACGATGAGAGGCAGCTATGTTCAGCATTTGTTGACTTTATAGGGATGGATCTTTATTTGATCCATCCCTATAAATTATATTCAAAACTTTCTACCAAAAAACCCGACATTCTATTCATTCCTAAGGTGTTTGGTTACAATTTTCACAGATGTGCAGATACTAAGATAATCTTTGTTAATTATGGAATTCATTATCACAATCTCGTGATGTTACTGAGCTGGGGCCACCATGGCTCACAGAAACCCTAGGTGCTCATCTGCAGTAAAACATTCTCAGCTGGACTCCTCCCCTTGAGAATTGTCCTGTTTAAAAATCCATCAGCATTTGCTTATGACATGAGGAGCTTCTGTAGGATACACAATAAAGAGGATAATCTGAAATCTTTTACATCGTTTGTTATGCGAGCCACAATTTTACCGCCTCCCTGAGCACACTGCTTGGGTCGGCTGACATTTTTCAGGAGAGGCATGGTCATTAGGGAAAGCAATCCGTCGCCTGAGGTCCTGGTGCTAGCCGGTCACTCTAGGAGGCTGCTCCACAGCCGCCTTCTCATTGCAGCTAGGCCATCAGGACACAACACACAGTCGGTCTCCAAACTACACCAGTTGGCAACGTAGCTGTGTGTGGTTTCATATATGGTTTAGACTCACAATTTTGTCAGCAATGAAGCAAAAAACAAATTTCTCATTTTGCATCATCAGTGTATTCAGATCACGCATATCCATGTCATTTGTAACTGGATTCATCAGGTTATGATGAAAAATATTCTGGTAGTTTGATTTGTTCTGAATTGGACTTTTGTTTCATTAACCAGCTCCTTGCTACGTCGAGCAGCAGTGTCTTTGGAAAGTTGTGCCAAAGCTCTTTCTGTGGCATAGACAAACACAGTATTTTCAAAGAGCGACTTCGGTGCTTCATGCCTGTGACACAGCCTCCTGTGAACGCATCGGCTGTTGTGTATACTTGTTGGGTCTTTGCAACCCAAGTACCACTTTGTCAAAAGCCTGCAAAGTATTTAAGTGCATGTATGTGAAATATTGAAAACCTGGTTCTGTCAGCTTGTAAGCTTAATACCACTTCTTTGAAGCAATTTGGTTTTGCGCTCAGGTTTGATACGTAAATGCCCCTCGAGTTCTGATAGTCCCAATGCTTCATCAGCTAGTCTATCACTGCAAATAGCACACAGAAGTTTTAGCCTCTCACCATTAACTAAAATGGAACCAAATAAACCAAAACTGTTCTTCCGAGTTCAAAGAACATAAACTCTGTCCTTGTCATCATGGTATTTACTGATAAATGCCCCTTTCAGAAAAGCAGTGCCTCTTCTTAACAATGGAAGTCTCAGTGAAGAGTGCTTTCCTAAGTCAGCGTTAAACTATGAATTAAAAAACAGATTAGGTTAGGGGTTAGGGTTAGAGTTAGAGTTTGTGTTTATGGTGATGCTAAATGTATGGTTTGGCTTTGGTTTTCATTCAAAATCTTCCTGCTCTAGTGCCTCTCTGGTCTTCCAAATGGCAGGATTTCCTTCTGTGTTGCTGACTGAGTCTTCCGGTGTCGCTCAGGTGTCCCAAATCCCTTGTTTTCCAGACTTTGGATTTCGGCCAGGGTAGTGCCAGAGCCATGACTAGGGTTAGGATTAGGGCCCAGGAGCTTGGTGGGTGTAGTCTGCTGGGAGTGTGGAGACCTCCCCCAGAGGGCTGATTTGCAGGGAGGGTTTGGGTGAGGGTCCAGCTCAGGGTTGGTGTTTCAGGGGTGTGCTGAATGTGTGGGTTAGGGTTAGGATCCGGGTGCGGCATGGAGGAGGGCCTGGGGCGACAGAGTCTGGGGCCAGTGGAATCGGGGGGCCTGGGCGCCAAGGTGGAGAGGCTGGGGGGTGCACAGTGTGGTGTGGAGGGACCGGACATGCACCGGGTATGAGGACCCAGGGTGGAGAGGTGCAGGCACTGGGGGCGGGGGTGGGGACTGCAGCTTGGGTTGGTGGGCGTGGAGACTCACAGCCTCTGTGCTCCTAGAACTGGGGGGTCCAGGTCAGAGTGGGCAAGGGGGACAAGCCGGTGACCTATGAGGAGACGCACGCACTGCACTTCATCGTCCACCGCAAGGGCTGGCTGTGGCTGCAACAGGTGAGGGGCCGGTGCAGTGGGTGGGAGGCCCTGGCCCCACGAGTCACGGCCGTCACACAAACACGAGATAAACACGTGCGAGAGGCTTGATTCAACTCCTACTTATTCAGAGATTTTATTCTCAGCTTTCATATTTGTGAATCACTGTGGGCCGCCGAGCAGCCACCCCGCACACACCTTTCCCGCGAGGGCGCTACCTTCTTGTTTCGGCTCTTGCTGTGAACAAGTGTTCTTTTCTAGTTCGATTAGTGCCCCATGTTTACAGTTTTGTGCTTTTTGTCAGTGATTCCACTGCCTTAAAATACCCTTAATGCTGAAGTGTGAAGCACGGGAAGGGTGTGGGGTACACACGGAGAAAATACGCAAGGTAGGTAGGCTTCCTTCAGGCAGGAGTTATGGTGTTGACAGAGTTCAGTGTTAATCTGTCATGTGTATTACACAAGGGTCGTTAAGCAGAAACACACATGAAGCAAGGTTATATTTTGAGGTGTTGACCAAACTATCATAACTCTGTGTTTCCCCTAGAAGCGATGGTTCAGTTCCCTAAGCCATTGTTCATGGTGACTTTAGAGAACTGGGAACTAATGAAAATCACCTGTGTTCTGTTCCATATGAGACTTCTCAACCTGGATGTTCCACAATCCATCTGTCTGGAGAACTTAAAGTTCAGATTCCTGAACTATCCTTTTCAGGTTCTGGTTCTATAAGGTCTGGGGATGGGTGTGGAGGTGTAGGAGTTTCAGGATCTACACTGAGAATCCGCTGGTGGGGGTCATGGCCCTGGATGGTGAGAGAGCACATGTCCCTAGTCTCAGAAGCAGCTGGTGGCCTCCTCTCTGTGGGCCCAGGGATGGCCACAGCTTCTGTAAGTGGTGCAGAAAGAATATCCTCTAGACAGGAAAGGATCCTCTGAATTTTGTGCCTGCTAAGGCCTCAGTCTTCCATTTTGTAAAACGAGGATAACCGATAATACCTACCTCACAGGATTTGTTTGGGAATGTAGTGAAATAGTGTACTTTGAACTATTTTCAAAGTGTTATTTTTTATTACACTTGTAGAAAAAAAGAGAAGAAGCCAGGGTGAAGGTGGAATTTAGTGCACAGTGCACTTGGATATTAGCTCTGGAGTTTCCGCTGACTCTTCGAGGTGCCCTGTTCCTTTCAGGGAACCTGGGTGGTGAGGACCATGCAGCAGAGCCAACAGCGGAGGATGTTTTCCTTTGGAAGTTCATGCTGGGCACCTTCCCAGGGTGTCTGTTGACCAACCGATCCTAAAGCACATCTGGGCCCTGGTCCTGAGGCAGCTGCCTGCACACAAGTTCTCCTTCCCGGTGGGCTACATTGAGACTCCGCTGTCCCACTGTTACAGGTGTCCTGTCCACCTGCACCTCCAAACTGTGTCCTCCGCAGTTGTGTATAAGTACATTTAAGACAATTACCTTGAGGATCCCTGGGTGGCTCAGCGGTTTAGCGCTGCCTTTGGCCCATGGCATGATCCTGGAGAGTCGGGATCAAGTCCCACGTCTGGCTCCCTGCATGGAGCCTGCTTCTCCCTCTGCCTGTGTCTCTGCCTCTCTCTGTGTCTCTCATGAACAAATAAATAAAATCTTAAAAAAAAAAAAAAAAGACAATCACCTTTTTCTACCAGGCTCTAGCCTACAAAGGACAGAAATGTCTGCGAGAGGAGTGAAGTAGAAATGGGGAAATGTATCCCCTCAGGGGATTGAGGATTCCTTTTCAAAGCTGCTGTTGAATAACTAGACCTTCCGCATTGTCTTGCCTCTTGGTTTGTCTTTCTTCTTTAGAGGAGAGAACTACAATTGGGTTTCTTTGAGGATGCTCCAAGGCTCCCCAAGAGGCTGCCAGTTATTTGAGGTTTGGATAATAGCTGCAGTGCAATGAGTATCTGTCCCAGTCACTTTATCAGGAACTGTATTTGGAGTGCTTTGTTTTTCTCTCAAAGTGGAAAAATCCATTTTTGGTGATTATAAAGTAATCAGTGTTAATTTTTGACAATTTGAAACCGTATGGATATATATCAATTAGAATCATGAAAGTTTCTTGTAATTCTTCTACAGAGAGAACTACTGTGAACAGTTTATTTCCAGATGTTCTTTTTTCCTCCAGAAATATCTTAATGGATACTCGTTGCTTAAAACAACGAGTATTGTTTGTGCCACAGATTCTTCTGAATGCTTAGAATCCATCAATGAACAAAACATTCTGTTCCAAGATCCCTGCCTTCGTGCCACTTGTCTCCCCTTGCAGGTGGGCAGGGAGGGTAGGGCATGAGGACTCCTGGCAGATGAGGCAGGTAGACCTATGGCTCAGTAGGGGAGAGCCTCTCAGGAGGTGGCATCTGCAAAAGCTGCAGGTGGTGCTGGGCAGTGGGGCAGGGATTGCTGACCAAGCTCACTTTGACACTGACCTTGACCCTCACCTTGACCATGACCCTGTTACACTTAACAGGGTCATGGTCACATACCCTCACATACCCTGATCCCTGACCTTGACTCTGATTCTACCCTACGCTTTACCCTCTAACAGTAACGCTCTCTCGAACTCTACCCACAGCTTGGCCTTCCCTCAACCTCACTCTTACGTGAGGGTGTTACCCAGACCCTCCCCTGATCGTGTCTGACTCTGACACTGACTTTGGCTACATCCCTCATAGAACCCTTTCAGTCAGAACTTCACTCTGAAAATATCATCCTGATTATCTGACCCTTTCAGGACGCTGACTATGACCTTATCCTAACTTTAATACTGATGCTTGCTTGGACTCTGACCATCCCACCCAGACTGTTATCATGACCTTGACCATAAAATTAGCAGTCATTTAAATTTGACCCTAATCCTGATCTTCTCTCATTGATAAACTGGACTCTGACTTGACCCTGAAACACAATCATCACCCAGACTCTGTATCTCACCCAGATCTGACCCTACTCTTAACTCTGACCTTGACCCTGATTCTAGCACTCAACAACCCTGGATTGATTTGGACTAATTGTCATCCAGGCCCTGAGACACCCTGATGCCCTGCTGATAAAACTCAACCTAACCTGACTCTGACCCTCACTCTGACCCTTCTGACCTTCACTTACCACTGACCCCGACCCTCTTGCTGATTCTCACCATAACACTGACCTTGACCCTTCCCCTAACAGTGATCTGACTGAACCTCAGCTGGACTTGATCATGTTCCTGACCCTCATGACCCTGACCCGCCCACTACTGGTCATGAAACTGTACTTCACCCTGACCCAACCCTGAACCTTTCTCAAATCCTTTACTGACTCAGGCCCTTATCCTGCCCCAGACTGTGACTCTGATGTGCAGCCTTGCTTTGATGTTCACCCTATAGACTCGCCCAGATCTTGACCCTGATCCATTTTTTAAATTGAAATATATTTGACATATAACATTGTGTAAAGTTAAGGTGTGCATGTTGATACATTTATATATCTTAATATATTATATATCATATGATTGCAACAATTAGCACTTCTCACATATTGCATAATTATTTTCTTTTTAGAGGTTAGAATAATTAAGTTCTAGTTCCTAGCAAGTTTGTTGATTATAATACAATATTGTTGACTGTACTTACTGTTATGAATTTGTACCCTTAGGCAACATCTTCCTTCTCCCTTTCACTCCCTGTGGCCTGGTCACCACCATTTTACTCTCTGTTTTCACAAGTTTGTTTGTTTGTTTGTTTTGGCTTTTTTAGATTACACATATAAGTGATGTCAGATAGTATTTGTCTTTCTCTGACTTATTTCACTCAGCATAACTTCCACAAGGTCCATCATGTTGTTGCAAATGGCAAGATACCTTCTTTTCTCATGGCTCAATAATATTCCGTTTTATTTATTTATCATAGCTTCTTTATCCAGTCATCTGTCCATAGACACTTATTGGCTATTGTAAACAGTGCTGCAATAAATACAGGAGTGCGTATCTCTCCTCAAAATCCTGTTTTTTATTTATTTTTATTTTTATTTATTCCTTTGTGTGCATACCCAGAAGTGGAATCCCTGGATCATTGGTGGGTCTACTTTTTAAATTAAATTAATTTTTTTTTTATTGGAGTTCAATTTGCCAACATATAGCATAACACCCAGTGCTCATCCCATCAAGTGCCCCCCTCAGTGCCTGTCACCCAGTCACCCCCACCCCCACCCACCTCCCTTTCCTGGTGGGTCTACTTTTGATTTTTTGAGAAGCCTTCATGTTGTTCTCAATTATGAGCACCAACAGTGTGCTCCATTGTGACACTCCAGTGTTTTCCATTGTGAGCAGCAAGAGTTCTCTTTTCTCCATATTCTTGTCAGCAATTTTTATCTCTTGTCTTCTTGATAATAGCCATGCTGACAGGTGTGAGGAGAAACCTCATTGTAGTTTTGATTTACATTTCTCTGATGGTCAGTGATGTGGAGGATATTTTCATGTGTGTATTGGCCATTGGGATGTGTTCTTTGGAGAAAGGTCTAGTTCTATCCAATTTTCAATCAGTTTGTTTTTGATTTTGAGTTGTATGAGTTCTTTATATATTTTCAATGTTAACTCCTTGTCCAATGTATGGCTTGCAATGATTTTCTTCCATTCTGTAAAGTGCTTTCTCATTTTGTTAGTGGTTCCTTTTGCAGAAGATTTAAAGTTTCACGGAGCCCTGTTTGTTCACTTTCACTTTTGTCTTTGGTGCTTTTGGTGTCATATTCAAGGAATCATTGCCAAAACCAATGTTAGGCGGCTCCATCCCTACCTTTACTTCTAAGAGTTTTATAGTACCAGGTCCTTCTGTTTCAGTCTTTAATCTCTTTTTTAAAATGTTTAAAAAAAGATTTTATTTATTTATTCATGAGAGGCACAGAGAAAGAGAGAGAGGCAGAGACACAGGCAGAGGGAGAAGCAGGCCCCATGCAGGGAGCCCGATGTGGGACTCGATCCTGGGACTCTAGGATCATGCCCTGGGCCAAAGGCGGTGCTAAACTGCTGAGCCACCCGGGTGTCCCAGTCTTTAATCTCTTTGAGTGAATTTTTGTGACTGGTGTATGATGTGGATCTAATTTCATTGTCTGTGCTCATCCAATTTTCTCCACCTCACTTGTGGAAAGGACTGTGCTTTCCCTGTTGTGTGTTCTTGGCTTCCTTGTTGAGTATTTCTCGAGTATATAAGCATAGTTCCAATCTGTGCCTTCCATTCTGTTCCATTGGTCTATGTGTCTATTTTTTCTGTCTATGCAGTAACATACTGTTTTTATTACTGAAGGTGTGTAGTATAGTCTGAAGTCAGGAAGTGTGATATCTCTGGCTTTGTTCTTTTAAGGACATTTTAACAATATAAATTCTTCTGATCCATGAACACAGGATGTCTTTCCATTTGTTTGTCTTTCTATTTCTTTGATTTCTTTCAGCAAAGTCTTGAAGTTTTCATTATACAGGACTTTCACATCCTTGGTTAAATTTATTCCTAAGTATTTTATCCTTTTTGATGCTTTTGTTACGGGATAACTTTATTTCTTTTTACAGATGTTTCATTCTTAGTGTGTAGGAATATAACTGATATCTGTAAATTGATTTTGTATCCCACAACTTGACTGAAATCTAACAGCCTCCAGATTTTCTATATACAGAATCTTATTAACTGCAAATAGTGAGAAGTTCACTTCTTTCCTGATTTGGATGCCTGTGATTGCTTTGTCTCGCCTAGTTGCTTTAGCTAGGACTTCTAATACTGTACTAAGAGTGGTGTCTGTGGGCATCCACATCTTGTTCCTGATCCTTGAAGTAAAGCTTTCAATTTTTCACCAGTGAGTATATTTTTAGCCATGGGCTTATAATGTCTAGTTTTTAATATATTGAGGCATGTTCCTTCTGTACCTGATTGGCTGAGGGGTTTTTGTGAAATGATGTATTTGTCAAATACATTTTATGCATCTATTAAGATGATCATGTGATTTTTCTTTCATTTGTTAATGTGATGCATTACATTTATTGATTTTTGTGTGTTCAATGATCCTTGCATTCCAGGGATAAATCCTACTTGCTCATGGTGTATGCTCCTTTTATGTGTTCTTGAATTCATTTTGCTAATATGTTGTTGAGAAATTTTACATCTGGATTCATCAAATTATTTATTGGTCTGTAGCTTTCTTTCCTTGTGATGTCTTCTGGCTTTGGTATCAGGACAATGCCAGCCTCACAAGGTGACTTTGGAAATACTCTTTCTATTCCTCAATTTTTTAGGAGAGTTTGAGAAGAATTGGTGTTGATTCTTCTTTGGTAGAATCTCCAGTGAGGCTGTCTGGTCCTGGGGAAGGTTTTTTTGGGAAGTTTTTGATTCCAGATTCAACCTCTTTTTTTCACTATTGGTTTATTCAGATTTTTTATTTCTTCCTGATTCAGTTTGGTAAGTTGTTTATTTCTAGGAATGGATCCATTTCTTTTAAGTTATCTAAGGTTTTGACTTGTAATGGTTTAATCTCACAATCCTGTTTTTCTGTAGTCTCAGTTGTAATGTCTACTTTTTCTTTTCTTTTTTTAAAAAAATGATTTTATTTATTTATTTGTGAGAGAGATAGAGCACAAGCAGGGGGAAGAGCAGAAGCGGAGGGAGAGGGAGAAACAAACTCCCCAACTGGGCAGAGAGCTGATGTGGGACTTGATCTCAGGACCCCAAGATCATGACCTGAGCCAAAATCAAGAGACAGACCCCTAACTGGCCAAGTCACCCAGGTGCCCCTAATGTCTCCTTTTTTCACTTTTAATTTTATTTGAGTCTTTTTGGTTTTTTCCTTAGTCTAGCTAAAGTTTTGTTGATTTTGTTTATCTTATTCATGGAACTAGTTCTCAGTTTCATCAGTGCTTTCTATTTTATTATCCCTATTTCATTTATTTCTGCTCTGAGCTTTATTGTTTCCTTCCTTCTGCTAACTTTGGGCTTAATTTTTCTTTTTTTTTTAAGTTCCTTAAGGTGTAAAGATAGGTTGCTTATTTGAGGTTTTCCCCAATTTCTTAATCTATGCACTTACTTTAAACTTGAAACTTTCAGAGCTGTCTTTGCTGCCTTCCATAAGTTTCAAATGTTGTCTTTTCATTTTCATTTCCTTTAAGGTAATTTTTAATTTTCCTTTTGATTTCTTCATTGATCCACTGATTTGTTCAGAAGTGTGTTCTTTAGTTTCCACATAGTTGTGGATTCTCCAGCTTTCCTCTTACTGATTTCTAGTTCCATGCCATTGTGGTCAGAAAAGATGATTAAATGAGCTAAGATTTGTTGTGTGTCCTATCGTGTGGTCCTTTCTGGAGAAAGTCCTACATGCCCTACAGGAGAATGCATGTTCTGCTGCTGTTGGTTCTCATGTTTTAATCCATGCAGCCACTGTGCCCCTTGATTGGTGAATTCAAATTGTATTTAGAGTAACTGTTGACAAGTAAGAACTCAATACTGCCACCTTATGTTTTGGCATCTGTTTGTTTTGTATCTCCTTTGTTATTTTCCCCCTCTGTTTCTGTCTCCCTTTGTGAAGTGCTGGCTTTCCACAGTGTGTTTGGTCTCGCCTTTGTCTGGTTTTGTGACTCTAGAGTTTTACTTTGTTTTTACCATCGTGGATTACAAACAACACCTGTTAGATAAGATAGTCCTTTTTATGTTGATAGCACCTTATTTTCATTCCCTGTAAAGTTTACACCATTTTACTCTTTCCCTTTATTTTTGATGCTACAGTATACTTCCTTTTGTGCTGCAAATTCACTGAGAAGTGATAGTGGCTTCAGTTATTTGTCATGCTCTTTTCCTTTAGCCTACAAACTATAAGTAAGTGGTTAATACACCCTTCTAACACAGTTGCCATTTTGTAATTGTGTTTACTTTCATTTGCATTTATGTCACTAATTAAAGCCTTTTCAGTTCAGCTGAAGAAGCCCTTTGAGCATTTCCTTCAAGGCCAGTCTAGTGGTGGTGAGCTCCCTCAGCTTTGGTGTGTCTAGCAAAGCCTTGATTTCTCCTTTATATCTGAAGGGTACCTTTGCTTGCTGAAGTATTCTTGGCTGGCAGTTTTTATCATTTAACACTGAATAGGTCATTCGACTCTCTCCTGGCCTTTGGAATTTCTCCTGAGAAATCTGCTGTAGCCAAAGGGGGTTCTTTTGTAGGTTACTTTCTTTTGTTCCTTGGCTGACTTTAGGATGCTTTCTTTATGTGACAGCTTCATTGTAATGTCAAATGTGATGAATGACCTTCCTTGGAGAAGGTCTTTCTGCATTGAGATAATAGGGTGTTTTATTAATTTCTTGAATGCATATGTCCAATTCTTTTCAGGTTTGGGAAGTTCTTAGTCATTCTCTAAATAGACTCTCTGCTGCCTTGTCCCTCTCTTCTCTGGCATCTGTTGTTCTTACATTTACTTTTCTCATTGAAAACCATAGCTCTCATAGGGTTTCTTAACTTTTTAAAAATCTTGGTTCTCTCTCCTGAGTCATTTCTAAATTCCCATCCCCAAATCCTTTATTGTTTCGTCCATCTGGTCTGTCCTGTTACCTAACCTCTCTAATGAGTCTTGATCTCATTCATTGAATTCTTCAGCTCCAGAATTTCTGTTTGGTTGTTTTTAAATCTTTCAATCTCTTTGGCAAAGAACTCCTTCTGCCCTTCAATTTTATACCTGAGTTCCTTGAATTGCCCTTCTGAATTTTCTTTGTTTTTTCTTAAGATTTTATTTATTTATTCGTGAGAGACACACAGAGGGAGAGGCAGAGGGAGAAGCAGGCTCCATGCAGGGAGCCCAATATGGGACTTGATCCCGGGACCCTGGGATCATGCCCTGAGCTGAAGGCAGATGCTCAACCGCTGAGCCACCAGGTGTCCTGCCCTCTGAACTTTCTTTAACACACTGAATCTCTCCATAACAGCTATTTTGAATTCTTTATCAGTTAGACTACAATATTGCATGCCTGAGAGATGGGTTACTGGAGATTTTTTTTTTTTTTTGTGGCACTACATTACTGTGATTGCTCATATCATGTGATGAAGTGTGCCTCTGTCTGGTATTTGGAGTTAGTGAACACCTTCCTTTTTTTTTTTTTTAAGATTTTATTTATTTATTCATAGAGACAGAAAGGCAGAGACACAGGCAGAGGAAGAAGCAGGCATCATACAGAGAGCCTGACATGGGACTCGATCCAGGGTCTCCAGGATCATGCGCTGGGCTGCAGGTGGCGCTAAACCGCTGCGAACCCAGTGAACACCTTCCTTAAGTAAGAAGCTTTGTTTCAACTGGCTGGCAATTAGAAACCTTTCTTTGGTTCTATAGAAGGTGGCACTATTGCTCATATTTTTGGTTTCTCTACTTGAGCTGGTTTCTCTCAGGGCTGCAGCAGAGTAGGGACAGGTAGGTGGCTGTACCTAGGGCTTTGGGGGTGCCCATGCCCCCAGTAAGGGGATCTTACAGTGGCGAGACTCCCAGACATCCACAGGCACATCTCCTGCTGAAGTCTTGAAGCAGACAGCAGGGAACATGTTCCTGCAATGCCTTTTGTCTGCCCCTTTCCATTTCCTCCACTTCTCTTGGCTCATGGACTCACTCACCACTTTTCTTTCCACCTGCACTGAGGGGCAAGCTGTTGCCAGTGTTGCCCTGGGGAGGGGCCGACTTGAATTCTTTCTTCTCCTCTGCATCAAACCCATCTCTACCCTGCTTCAGTGGTGTGCCTGGTTTTCCCATCAGGCTGGCTGGGCTTCCACAACAAATTCTCTATCTCCAGTGAGTATTTCCCTGTTTTGTACTTTTGAGTTGTGCTTCCCCCAATCCTAGCAAGTTAGGGTGGGGCAGGCTCATCAACTTCCTTGGATCTGAAACCCCCTTCATGGTCCTGTCTACCTACTTCCTTTTGCATAAGTGGGTAGAAATCTGGGTGTCCTGATGTGATGAACAGAGGCACTTTTGTTTAATCATGAATATCGAAGTAGTTGTAAATAAAAGAGGAGAGGAAAAAAAGGAAGACTCTTGCAGCCACTATGCTGAGGTCACACTTGGCTCTGATTCTGACCCTACACTCACCCTATCCTTGATCCTGAACATGACCTTCACTTTGAAAATAACCAACTTTGACCCTCACTCCATTATTCACATTGCATCATATACTTAACCTGATTCTGAATCTGGCATTCACCACGATACTGACCCGGAATTGACCCTTGCCTTCTCTCTGACTCTGATTATGACTTTAACCTTGAACCTACTCTCACCCTGAACCGGACATTGGACCCAACCCTCGTGGGTTATTTTCAAAGTGAGTCATAATTTGATGTTCACTCTGACCATTTACCTAAAACCCACTCTGACATTCATCCTGAAGTACTGTTTACGACCCTGCTCACTTTCACACTAACCTTGACCTTCAGGATGACCTTGATGCTCACCCACACCCTGACTCACCCACACATGATTGTGACCCTAACCCCCACCTCCACGCTGAATTTGTTCCTGTATATGACCCCCACCTTCACTCATGGGTTGGTTTTCTATGACTGGCATGATGAATTTCCATCAATGTAGTGGCTTACAGTAACACAGGTATACTTGTCACTGTTTTGCTAGGTCTTGCAGAGTTTTAAATCAAGGTTTCAGCAGAGCCACATTCCTTTCTAGAAGCTTTGAAGATGCAGGAAGGGACTGTTAGCCATGGAATGCAGTAGTCCTCCACAAGGTGGAAAAAGCCAGGGAAGGGATTTTCCCCAGGAGACTCCAGAAGGAACACAGCTCTGCCCACCCAGACTAGATTTCTGAGCTTCATAGCTGGAGGAGAATACATTTCTGTTGTTCTAGGCCACTAAGTTTGTGGAAATTTGTTCATGTATCAGGAGAATACTAATATAGTACTCAACCTCCAGGTTAGGGTTCAGGGGTTAAAGGTTAGGGCTGGGGTTAGGGGTAGGGGTTACCTGGGGTTAATTTATTTGCTTTTAATAAAAGGAGGTGTGGGAAACTATGATCCCTGGGCCAAATGTGACCTCCCCTTCTTTTCTGTAAATAAAATGTGGTTGGAACACAGCCACATGCATTAGTTATGTGTCCCCTGTGGCTGCTTTCAAGCCACAATGCCAGAGTGGAGTCATTGTCAGAGAGACCATGTGGATTGCAACACGTAACAGAAAACCTTTACGGATGACTTTATAGAAATATGTGCAGATCCCTGTTCTAAAAGATAATATTATCATGCCACCCCTTTGAGTAGAATGTAGCACCTTTGGGGTAAAAATCTTTCTTTACCCCCAGAGGCAAGGACTTCCATCATTTTAGCCAGAACTCCATATCCATCCTCCTCTATTTATACTTTTAATGACCTGTCTGCATGTCTGCAACCCAACAAAAATTCACTGTAGTTTGTATGGTAGTGATGCTCAGAAATGAAGGTCTAAGTGTGAATGTGAGAGTGCAAGCATGTGTTTACTCTTTGTTAACCACAGTGTACAGGAATACAACACAGTAGCATGCTTCCTGTCCCACAGCAATGGCCATATTGTGTGGTTACATAATGATGTCAGAAGAAATCCACCTTCATAGAACAAACTTCATCTGGGAGGACTCCCAAATCCCTGGTCCTGGGCACTATACTCCACCGAGGCTGGCAGTGCACAGAGGGATGGAGAGTCACCCTGCCCCTCAGGGTTTGGATGGATACCTGCTGTTCCAGGACAAAAGATCCAGATTCCATTCATCCACCTGTCATCCAGCCAGGCGGCTGTGGGAGAAATCTACTCCTAGCAGAAAGGAGAGACAATAAATGACAGTGTGGTGTGACAAGTGCTACTACAGGAGATGCTCAGGAGGCCTGTGGGGGGGGGGGGTGCAGGGTTGACCAGACCAGGGGGTAAGGGGACTGGGAATGCCCCAGGAGGATGATCACAGTTGTGTCATTGTGTGACCACACATGTCAGTGTGACCAGGCACTGGCCAGACCAGAAACTGACAGGGCTGGGGTCAGGGGTGGAGGGAGGTGACGCCGAATGGTTAAAGCACCAGGAAAAAGCAACTGCTGTCCTGTCCAAGACATTCAGCCAGCACCTCGGGATCACCCAGGTCTCCTCTGGCTTTCTGTTCCCCATGTACCACCATTTGCCATGACAACTCTGGGCAAAACTGTCACCAACCCCTCCATGCTCCCACCCTCTGCCTCACCCACCTCAGGCTGTGCCTGACCCAGACCACCAGGGAGGCCCACCAGCCTTGCAGTGATAGACTGTAAGCCTCTCCCAGGGGCCAGCCCCCTGGGGACCTCAGGGACACTCCCTGATGGTAGTGATGGAAATGCAGCAGGAATCTGAGCCATACTATCTGCTCATCTCACCTTCACTGAGAAGTAAAAGATTCCACCCACGAAACATGCTTTACATTAACACTCTTTAAAAAACATTTTCGGGGATCCCTGGGTGGCTCAGTGGTTTAGTGCCTGCCTTTGGCCCAGGGCGCGATCCTGGAGTCCCGGGATCGAGTCCCACGTCGGGCTCCCGGCATGGAGCCTGCTGCTCCCTCCTCCTGTGTTTCTGCCTCTCTCTCTCTCTATGTCTATCATAAATAAATAAATAAATCTTTAAAAAAATAAAAAATAAAAAAACATTTTCTTAGGGGCTTTTATACCAAACTGTCTTCTACAAGGTAGAAGCTCAATAATGAAATTTCTTTCAGTAAAATTTCACTTTACATACTTTGATGAGTCCCTGAAGCTGTTGTGTATAACATGAGGTGTGTAGTTTGTCATTTCTTTCAGGTCTGAGGTACCGAGGGCAGAGCACACTTGATATTTATTTTTGTTGCTTTCACAGTGTAAATTTTCCCACCTTTATCTCCAGACCCAAGGACACAGAACAAAGATCCGCACACTTTGAAATGTCAACAGGAATCTGCAAGCCCAGGTTCTCACAGGAGCTAAAGGTTAAGAACCAGGGTGACAAAAAGGGGAGGCAGACAGCAAGTAACCAAAAGAAAATGTCATGTGTCTGTGAAGCTGGCTGCCTTCTCTACCTGTCGGAACCAAGCTGTGGCTGACAGGTGGGAGCCACACCTGGACCCGGCGCCTCTGCCTGGGCTGCGCCGGAGCACAGCAGAGGAGGTGCTGAGCTGGGTGGAGTGTTGGGGGGAGGTGGGCAGCTGGCCACAGAGGCTACCTGCCAAGTACCTGTAGGACCAGCTCCCGGTCCCCAGCTGGGGTTAAACAACAATCATGTTTATTTACACATTTACTGTGGCAAGTAATGTGATCAGTGCTCTCAGTGACTATATTCCCTCCCATTTTATATTCTTTAAACACTTTATGGATGTATGATTGACATACAAAAAGCTGTCTATAATTAATGTACGCAGCTTTACCCTGATCCTAACCTGAATATCTAGTTAAGATGCACTCTGATTTAGAATATGGCTCATAAACTATATGGTGATTTTTAGGAGCTAGGGGATCCACGACCAACCTCGTTTTATCTTCTCCCTTGAATGTGATGGGTTGGAACACATTCAGCCATATGCTATGTGCAGAGTGGCCACGCGAGGGCAACAGTGAGTACACGTTAGCGCAAACCCCGCCCACCACGAAGCCAACTCTTCCCTCGTCCTGGGAAACTGGCTCATTCAATGTTTGCAGATCATTTTATAGACTATTAAAAGTATGATTTTGTTGAATTTTTTAAAAAACCAAACTAATTTTTTGAAACCGTTAAAAGTATAATAGGTTTCTAAATTCTTGGAGTTGGTTTCAGGGCGAGTTGATGAAGACCCAGGGGCCTGGGAAAAGGCTATTATAGAATATATTCAGATCTCCGTAGGAAACAAGTATGATCTGTATTCCACTTATTTCTAGAAAGAATTCGTGTCAACTAACAGTATTGAACCCACACATAATAGTGCAGTTCAGAGGAAAACAAAACAATAATCAACAGCCTCAAGAAGCTGAGAAAGAGCCACACCCAGGAACGAAGAACATGTCCCAGAGGCCGTGCTCAGGCCAATGTGCCACCTGCAGATCCTCCGTAGCTAGAATGCCCCCAGAGCCCCGGGGGTCATGGGTCGGCCAGAGCTCATACCCGGGCGCTGCACTGTCATGACCAGTAGCAAGTCCCCTGGTCAC
The DNA here is from genome assembly GCF_003254725.2 of Canis lupus dingo. NCBI lineage: Eukaryota > Metazoa > Chordata > Mammalia > Carnivora > Canidae > Canis > Canis lupus. The sequence continues at coordinate 25,224,177 of NC_064260.1, read as the reverse complement.
TTCCCCCATGAGAGCGACACCCCCACACCCTGGCTCCACCAGCCTGATTCTTGGAACTCCTATTCCTCGGTTTGGCCCCATTGTTTACTTTTCGCTTCACTTACATAGTATGTGTGTATGTTTAATACATACTGTTCTGTCACTTAAATGTTTTTGTCATGTTCTCAGTGAAACTAGGCTTACATCATCCACCCTGACTTACAATCACTTGTGGCATCACATGACCTGAAGACGAGGAATGCCATCACGATGTCCTGGCAAGGTCCTCACAAGCCAGCTCATCCTGCACCTGGTGCACTGAAGGCCTGACCCAGGCACTGCTATGTCTGAACAAATAAGGCATCATTAGGCAACTTAGCCAAAATGGTTACAATGGGTTAGGGTTAGGGTTAGAGAGTTAAGGTAAAAGGTTAAAAGCTTAGAGTTAAAGGGTTAGGGTTAGGGTTAGGGTTCAGGTACGGGTTAGGGTTGCGGAACTAGTTCAGTTTCAGGTTCGGGTTTGGGTTCGGGTTATGGCTCGGGTTCGGGATAGGGGTTCGGGTTACAGTTTGGGGTCGGGTTCAGGTTTGGGTTAGGGTTAGGGTTCCGGTTCGGGTTAGGGTTAGGGTTACGGTTAGGGGTTAAGGTTAGAGTGAAGGTTCGGGTTAGGGTTATGGTTAGAGGGTTATGGTTTGGGTTAGGGTTCAGTTAGTGTTAGAGTTAGGGTAAGGGTTTTAGGGTTCGGGTTCGGGTTAGGGTTTGGGTTCGGGTTAGGTTTGGGTAAAGGTTAGGGTTAGGGTTCATTTTCGGGGTCGGGTTATGGTTCGGGTTCGAGTTAGGGGTTCGGGTTACGGTTTGGGTTCGGGTTCGGGATCAGGTTCGGGTTTCGGGTTAGGGTTAGGGTTCTGGTTCGTGTTCGGGATAGGGTTCGGGTTCGGGTTCAGGTAAGGGATTAGGGTGAGGGTTAGGGTTCGGGTTCGGGTTAGGGTTCGGGTTCGGGTTAGGGTTCAGGTTAGGGTTAGGGTTAGGGTTCGGGTTAGGGTTCGGGTTAGGGGTTATGGTTAGTGTTAGGGATCGGGTTAGGTTTGGGTTAGGGTTAGAGTTAGGGTTCGGGTTAGGGTTCGGATAGGGTTAGGGTTCAGGTTCGGGTTAGGATTAGGGTTCTAGTTAGGGTTAGGTTTCGGGTTAGGGTTTGGGTTCGGGTTAGGTGTTAGGGTTAGGGTTCAGGTTCGGGTTAGGGTTCGTGTTAGGGTTAGGATTATGGTTAGGGTTTGGGTTATGGTTATGGTTAGGGTTTGGGTTAGGGTTAGTGTTCGGGTTAGGGTTAGGGTTCGGGTTAGATTTAGTACAAGGGTTAGGGTTAGTATTACGGTTAGGTTTCGGGTTAGGGTTCGGGATAGGGTTAGGGTGAAGTTTAGGTTTCGGGTTCGGGTAAGGGTTAGGTTTCGAGTTAGGGTAAGGTTCGGGTGAGGGTAGGTGTTAGGTTTAGGGTTTGTGTTAGATTCAAATCGAATCAAATAAAAAAAATTGAATCGAATAGAAAAGAATTGAATCGAAATGAATCGAACAGAAAAGAATGGAATCAAATCGAATAGAAAAGAATCGAATCAAATCAAATCAATTGAAAAGATTTCAAACAAATCGAATCAAGTAGAATAGAAGAGAATTGAATCGAGCGAATCAAATTGAATATAAAAGAATGGAATCGAATGGACCACAATAGAAAAAAATCGAATCGAATCGAATCGAATCAAATAGAAAAGAATCGAATCGAATAGAAAAGAATCGAATCGAATAGAAGAGAATATAGTAGAATAGAAAAGAATCTAATAGAATTGAATAGAAAAGAATCAAATCGAAATGAATTGAAGTTAATAGAAAAGAATCAAATCGAATCGAATAGAAAAGAATTGAATCGAATTGAATCGAATAGAAAAGAATCGAATCGAATTGATTTGAATGGAATAGAAAAGAATCGAATCACATCGAATAGAATCAAAGAGAATAGAAAAGAATCGAATCAAATCGAATCGAATAGAAAAGAATAGAATAGAATAGAAAAGAATTGAATCGAATCGAATTGAATTGAATCGATAGAATAGAAAAGAATCGAATGGAATCAAATTGATCGAATAGAAAAGAATCGAATAGAATCAAATCGAATCGAATAGAAGAGAATCGAATCGAATCGAATAGAAAAGAATCGAATCGAATTGAATCGAATAGAAAAGAACCGAATCGAATCAAATTGAATCGAATCTAATCGAATCGAATAGAAAAGAATCGAATCGAATCGAATGGAAAGAAAAGAATCGAATTGCATGGAATCGAATTGAATAGAATAAAAAGAATTGAATAGAATCAAATCAAATAGAAAATAATCGAATCGAATAGAATAGAAAAGAATCGAATTGAATAGAAGAGAAAAGAATCAAATCGATCGAATAGAAATGAATCGAATCGAATAGAAAAGAATCGAATTGAATAGAATTGAAACGAATAGAAAATAATCAAATCAAATCGAATAGAAAGAAATTGAATGGAATCGAATAGAAAAGAATCAAATCGAATTGAATCTAATCGAATTGAATAGAAAAGAATAGAATAAAATCGAATCGAATCGAAAAGAATACAATCGCATCATATCGAATCGAATAGAATAAAAAGAATCGAAAAGAATCGAATCAAACAGAAAAGAATCAAATCGAATCGAATAGATTAGAATAGAAAAGAATCGAATTGAATAGAAAAGAATCAAATCGAAGCTAATTGAATTGAATCGAATCGAAAAGAAAAGAATCGAATCGAATGGAATCGAATAGAAAAGGATCGAATTGAATCGAATCAAATATAAAAGAATTGAATCGTATCGAATCAAATCGAATAGAAAAGAATCTAATCTATTCGAATCGAATAGAATAGAAAAAATCGAATCGAATAGAATCGAATAGAAAAGATTCAAAATAAATCGAATCGAATAGAAAAGAATTGAATAGAATCAAATCGAATAGAAAGGAAAGACTCAAATCGAATTGAATCCATTCAAGTAGAATAGAAAAGAATCGAATCGAATCGAATCGAAAGAATAGAAAAGAATCGAATCGCATCGAATAGAATCGAATAGTATAGAAAAGAATTGAATCGAGTCAAATCGAATAGAAAGGAATCGAATTGAATCTAATAGAATAGAAAAGGATTGAATCGAATCGAATCAAATCGAATAGAAAAGAATCAAATCAAATCGAATCAAATCGAATCGAATAGAAAAGAATTGAATCGAATCAAATAGAAAAGAATTGAATCGCATCGAATCGAATCAAATCGAATAGAAAAGAATCGAATCGAAATGAAGCGAAGAGAATAGTAAAGAAACAAATCGAATAGAATAGAAAAGAATTGAATCAAATAAAATAGAAAAGAAAAGAAAAGAATAGAATAGAATAGAATAGAAAAGAATCGAATCGAATAGAATAGAAGAAAATATAGTAGAATAGAAAAGAATTGAATCAAATCGAATTGAACAGAATACCAAAGATTAGAATCGAAACTAATCGAAGAGAATAGAAAAGAATCAAATCGAACCGAATATAAAAGAATCGAGTTGAATTGAATCAAATTGAATCGAACAGAAAAGAATAGAATAGAATAGAATAGAATTGAATCAAATCGAATCAAAAAGATTCAAAATGAATCGAATCGAATCGAATCGAATAGAAAAGAATCGAATCAAAATGAATCGAACAGAATAGAAAAGAATCGAATCGAATCAAATCGTATCGAATCGAAAAGAACCGAATCGAATAGAATAGAAACGTATAGTAAGAATCGAATAGAATCAAATAGAAAAGAATCGAATTAATTGATCAAATCGAATCGAATAGAAAAGAATCGAATCAAATAGAATAGAAAAGAATCGAATCGAATAGAATTGAATCGAATTGAATAGAACAGAAAATAACCGAAATGAATGGAATCGAATAGAATAGAAAAGAATCGCATCGAACCAAATCGAAAATAAAAGAATCAAATCGAATAGAATAGAAAAGAATCTAAACTAATCGAATCGAATCGAATAGAATAGACAAAAATCGAATCGAATTGAATCGAATTGAAAAGATTCGAAATGAATTGAATCGAATGGAATAGAAAAGAATCTAATTGAATCGAATAGAAAAGAATTGAATCGAATCGAATAGAATAGAAAAGAGTCGAATCGAATCGAATGGAAAAGAATCGAATCGAATCGAAAAGAATCGTATCAAATCGAATAGAAAAGAAAAGAATCGAATTGAATTGATTAGAATAGAATAGAATAGAATAGAATAGAATAAAAGAATCAAATCTAATTGAATCAAATTGAAAAGAAAAGAATCGAATCGAATCGAATAGAAAAGAATCAAATCGAATGGAAAACAATAGAAGACAATATAGTAGTATAGAAAAGAATCAAATCGAATCGAATAGAATAGAATAGAAAAGAATTGAATTGAAACGAATTGAAGAGAATAGAAAATAATTGAATCGAATAGAATTAAATAGAAAATAATCGAATCGCATCGAAAAGAATGGAATAGAATAGAAAAGAATCGAATCGAATAGAATCACATAGAAAAGAATCGAATAGAATAGAACAGGATAGAATAGAAAACAATAGAATCGATTCGAATTCAATTGAATCGAATAGAATAGAAAGAATCGAATGAAATTGAATCGAATAGAAGAGAATTGAATCGAATAGAATCGAATAGAAAAGAATCAAATCGCATCACATTGAATCGAATTGAATAGAAAAGAATCGAATAGAATCGAATCACATAGAAAAGAATCGAATCGAATCAAATAGAATAGAATAGAATAGAATAGAAAGGAATAGAATCGAATAGAAGAGAAAAGAATCGAATCAAATCAAATAGAAAAGAATAGAATAGAATAGAATAGAAAAGAATCGAATCGAATTGAATCAAAAAGAATAGAAAGGAATCGAATCGAATCGAATAGAAAAGAATCGAATCGAATCGAATACAAAAGAATCGAATCGAATCGTATAGAATAGAGAAGAATCGAATCTAATCAAATAGAAAAGAATTGAATCGAATCGAATCGAATAGAAAAGAATCAAATCAAATCGAATCGAATTGAATAGAAATGAATCGAATCGAATAGAAAAGAATCGAATCGCATCTTATCGATTCGAATCGAATAGAAAAGAATCGAATCGAATTGAATCTAATAGAATAGAAAAGAATCGAATAGAAAAGAATCGAATCGAATAGAAAAGAATTGAATCAAATCGAATAGAAAGGAATAGAATCAAATAGAATAGAATAGAATAGAATAGAAATGAATCGAATCAAATAGAAAAGAATTGAATCGAATCACATCTTATCGATTCAAATCGAATAGAAAAGAATCGAATCGAATTGAATCTAATAGAATAGAAAAGAATCAAATCGAATAGAAAGAATCGAATCGAATCGAATAGAAAAGAGTCGAATCGAATTGAATGGAAAAGAATCGAATTGAATCGAAATGAATCGTATCGAATCGAATAGAAAAGAATTGAATCGAATTGAATTGAATAGAAAAGAATAGAATAGAAAAGAATCAAATCTAATCGAATCAAATCGAAAAGAAAAGGATCGAATCGAATCGAATAGAAAAGAAAAGAAACAAATCGAATGGAATAGAAGACAATATAGTAGTATAGAAAAGAATCAAATCGAATTGAATAGAATAGAATAGAAAAGAATTGAATCGAAACGAATCAAAGAGAAAGAAAAGAATTGAATCAAATCGAATCGAATAGAAAAGAATCAAATCAAATCGAATCAAATCGAATAGAAAAGAATCGAATCGAATTGGATAGAAAAGAATTGAATCACATCGAATTGAATCGAATAGAAAAGAATCGAATCGAATTGAAACGAAGAGACAAGAATCGAATCAAATCGAATTGAATCGAATTGAATAGAACAGAAAAGAACCGAAATGAATGGAATCTAATTGAATAGAAAAGAATCGAATCGAATCAAATCAAAAAGTATCGAATCGAATCGAATAGAAAAGAATAGAATCGAATAGAATAGAAAAGAATCAAATCGATTCGAATGGAATAGAAAAGAATCGATTCGAATCGAATAGAAAGGAATCGAATCAAATAGAATAGAATATAGTAGAATAGAAAATAATTGAATCGAATAGAATTGAATCGAATAGAATACCAAAGAATCGAATCGAAACTAATTGAAGAGAATAGAAAAGAATCGAATCGAATGGAATATAAAAGAATCAAGTCGAATCAAATCAAATTGAATCGAATAGAAAACAATGGAATCGAATAGAAAAGAATCTAATTGAATCAAATTGAATCAAAAAGATTCAAAATGAATCAAATCGAATTCGAATTGAATCGAATAGAATAGAAAAGAATCGAATCAAATCAAATCGAATCGAATAGAAAAGGATGGAATCGAACCTAATCGAAAATAAAAGAATCGATCGAATCAAATCGAATGAATAGAATAGAAAAGAATCGAATCGAATCGAATCGAATAGAAAAGAATCGAATTGAATCGAATTGAAAAGATTCGAAATGAATCGAATTGAATCGAATCAAATAGAAAAGAATTTATCGAATCGAATTGAATAGAAAAGAATCTAATCGATTCAAATCGAATCAAATAGAAAAGAATAGAATCAAATCGAATGGAAAAGAATTGAATTGAATCGAGAAGAATCGTATTGAATCAAATAGAACAGAAAAGAATCGAATGGAATTGAAACGAATAGAAAAGAAAAGAATAGAATAGAATAGAATCAAATTGAAAAGAAAAGAATCGAATCGAATAGAAAAGAATCAAATCAAATCGAATAGAATAGAAGAGAATATAGTAGTATAGAAAAGAATCAATTCGAATAGAATAGAATCGAATCGAAAAGAATCGAATCGAATAGAATAGAAAAGAATCGAATCGAATTGAATAGAAAAGAATAGAATAGAATAGAATCAAATCGAATCGAATAATCAAATCGAATCAAATCAAATTGAATCGAATAGAAAAGAATCGAATTGAATAGAAAAGAATGGAATCGATTCTAATCAAAGAAAATAATCGAATTGAATCGAATTGAATAAAATAGAATAGAAAAGAATTGAATCGAAATGAATAGAAAAGAATCGAATCGAATTGAATAGAATAGAAAAGAATCCAATCGAATCGAATAGAAAAGAATCGAATCGCATCAAGTCGAAATGAATGGAATCGAATCGAGTTGAATCGGATCGAATAGAAAAGAATCAAATCGAATCGAATCGAATAGAATAGAATAGAAAGCAATCTAATCGAATAGAATCGAATCGAATAGAAGAGAGTCGAATCAAATAGAAGCGAATAGAAAAGAATAGAATAGAAAATAGATTCGAATCGAATACAATAGAAGTGAATATAGTAGAATAAAAAAGAATTGAATCGAACAGAATAGAAAAGAATCAAATCGAATCAAATCAAACCGAATCGAATAGAAAACAATCGAATCGAATCGAATCGAATAGAAAAGAATCTAATTGAATCGAATCAAATCGAATAGAAAAGAATCGAATCGAATCGAATCAAATAGAAAAGAATCGAACGAATCAAATAGAATTGAATAGAAAAGAATCGAATCGAATAGAATAGAATAGAAAAGAATCGAATCAAATCGAGTAGCATAGATAGAAAAGAATCGAATCGAAACGAATAGAAAAGAATAGAATCGAATCGAATAGAAAAGAATCAAATCGAATAAAATCGAATAGAAAAGAATCGAATCACATCGAATTGAATCGAATAGATTTGAATCGAGTTGAATCGAATCGAATAGAAAAGAATCGAATCAAATCGAATTGAATAGAAAAGAATAGAATAGAATAGAATAGAATAGAAAAGAATCAAATCGAATCGAATCGAATAGAAAAGAATTGGTTTGAATCAAATAGAAAAGAATCGATTCGAATCGAATAGAAGAGAATATAATAGAATAGAAAAGAATCGAATCGAATAAAATAGAATGTAATAGAATCGAATCGAAACGAATCGAAGAGAATAGAAAGGAATCGGATTGAATCGAATTTAATCGAAAGGAATCAAATTGAATCGAATCGAATGAAATAGAAAAGAATCGATTCGAATCGAATAGAATAGAAGAGAATATAGTAAAATAGAAAGAAACGAATCGAATTGAATAGAAAAGAATCTAATTGAATCGAATCGAATTGAATAGAAAAGAATAGAATCGAATCGAATTTAATCGAAAGGAATCAAATCAAATCGAATCAAAGTGAATCGAATAGAAAAGAATAGAATCGAATGGAATAGAAAAGAATCGAATTACATCGAATTAAATCGAATAGAATAGAAAAGAATTGAATCAAATCGAATAGAATAGAATAGAATAGAATAGAAAGAATAGAAAAGAATCGAGTTGAATTGAATCGAATAGAAAGGAATTGAATCGAATCGAATTGAGTAGAAAAGACTCAAATCGAATCGAATCGAAGAGAAAAGAATAGAATACAATAGAAAGGAAAATAATTGAATAGAATAGAATAGAAAAGAATCGAATTGAATCGAATAGAATAAAAAGAATCGAATTGAATCGAATCGAATAGAAAGGAATTGAATTTAATCGAATTGAATAGAAAAGAATCAAATCGAATAGAATCGAATCAAGTAGAAAAGAATAGAATAGAAAAGAATCGAATCGAATAGAAAAGATTTGAATCGAATCGAATCAATTGAATAGAATAGAAAAGAATCGAATCCAATCGAATTGATTTGAATAGAAAAGATTCGAATCGAATCGAATCAATTGAATAGAAAAGAATCAAATCGAATCCAACTGAATCGATCAAATAGAAAAGAATCGAATCAAATCGTATCGAATAGAATCGAATAGAGTAGAAGAGAATTGAATCGAGTCGAATAGCATCCCACAGAATAGAAAAGAATCGAATTAATACGAATCGAACCGAATAGAAAAGAATTGATTTGAATCAAATTGAATAGAATAGAAAAGAATCGAATCCAATCAAATCGAATCAAATAGAATAGAAATGAATCAAATCTAATCGAGTCGAATCGAATAGAATAGAAAAGAAACGAATTGAATTGAATAGAAAAGAATCAAATAGAATAGAAAAGAATCGAATCGAATCGAATAGAAATGATTCGAAATGAATCGAATAGAAAAGAATCGAGTCGAATCAAATAGAAAAGAATCGAATCAAATCAAATAGAAAAGATTTGAATCGAATCGAATAGAAAAGAATCGAATCGAATCTAATCGAAAAGAACAGAATCAAATCGAATTGAATAGAAAAAAATCGAATCAAATAGAAAAGAATAGAATAGAAAGAATAGAAAAGAATCAAATCTAATTGAATCAAATCGAATAGAAAAGAATCGTATCGAATCGAATAGAAAAGAATAGATTCGAATCGAATAGAAGAGAATATAGTAGAATAGAAAAGAATCGAATCAAATAGAATAGAATAGAAAAGAATCGAATAGAAACAAATCGAAGAGAATAGAAAAGAATCCAATCAAATCGAATCAAAAAGAATCAAATCGAATCAATAGAAAAGAATCGAATCTAATCGAAACGAATGGAATAGAAACGAATCGAATCAAATTGAATTGAATCGAATAGAATAGAAAAGAATCGAATCGAATGGAATCACATAGAATAGAAAATAGAATCGAATCAAATAGAAAAGAATAAAATCGAATTGAATCGAAAAGAATTGAATCGAATCGAATAGAAAGGAATCGAATGGCATCGAATCGAATCTAATAGAATCGAATCTAATAGAATCGAATCAAATTGAATCGAATCGAATAGAAAAGAATCGAATTGAATGGAATCGAATCAAATAGAAAAGAATCGAATCGAATCGAATTGAATTGAATCAACTCGAATAGAAAAGAATCGAATCGAATCGCGAGGAGTAGAAAAGAATTGAATCGAACAGAAAGAATTGAATCGATTCGAATAAAAGAAACAAATCGAATCGAATCGAATCGAATTGAATCGAATCAAATAGAAAAGAATCAAATCGAATCGAATGGAATAGAATACAAAAGAATCGAATCAAATCAAATAGAAAAGAATCGAATCGAATTGAATTGAATCGAATAGAAAAGAATCAAACAAATCGAATCAAATAGAATAGTAAAGAATCGAATCAAATCGAATCGAATAGAAAAGAATAGAATAGAATAGAATAGAATAGAATAGAAAATAATCAAATTGAATCGAATCGAATGGAAAAGAATCTAATCGAATTGAATAGAAAAGAATCGATTCGAATCGAACAGAATAGAAGAGAATATAGTAGAATAGAAAAGAATCGAATCGAATTGAATAGAATAGGAAATAGTCGAATCGAAATGAAACGAAGAGATAGAAAAGAATCAAATCTAATTGAATCGAATCGAATAGAAAAGAATTGAATCGAGTCGAATTTAATTGAAAGGAATCAAATCGAATCGAATCAAATCTAATTGAATCAAATCGAATAGAAAAGAATCGTATAGCAATCATGAATCGAATAGCAAAGAATCGAATCTAATGGAATAGAAAAGAATAGAATCGAATAGAATCAAATTGAATCGAATCGAATAGAAAAGAATCGAATCGAATGGAATGGAATAGAATACAAAAGAATCGAATCTAATGGAATAGAAAAGAATCGAATCGCATTGAATAAAATCGAATAGAATAGAAAAGAATCGAATAGAAAAGAATAGAATAGAATAGAAAATCGAATCGAATAAAAAAGAAAGGAATTGAATCGAATCGAATAGAAAAGAATCAAATTGAATCGAATCGAATAGAAAAGAATCGAATCAAATAGAATAAAATAGAATAGAAAAGAATCGAATCGAATAGAATAAAATCGAATAGCATAGAAAAGTATCGAATCGAATCGAATAGAATAGAAATGAATCAAATCGAATCAAATCGAATAGAAAAGAACCAAATCGAATCAAATCGAATGAATCGAATAGAAAAGAATTGAATCGAATATAATCAAATAGAAAAGAATCGAATCCAATAGAATTGAATAGAAAAGAATCGAATCGAATCAAATTAAATTGAATCTAATAGAATAGAAAAGAATCGAATCAAATTGAATCGAATAGAAAAGAATCGAATCGAAATGAATCAAATACAATCAAATCAAATTGAATCGAATCGAATAGAAAAGATTCAAATCAAATCGAATCGAATAGAAAAGAATCGATTCGAATCGAATAGAATAGAAGAGAATATAGTAGAATAAAAAAGAATCGAATCGAATTGAATAGAATAGAAAATAATCGAATTGAAACGAATTGAAGAAAATAGAAAAGAATCTAATAGAATCGAATTGAATCAAATAGAAAAGAATCGAATCTAAAGGAATAGAAAAGAATCGAATGGCATCGAATAAAACCGAATTAAATAGAAGAGAATCGAATAGAAAAGAATTGAATAGAAAAGAATAGAAAAGAATTGAATCGAATCCAATAGAGAGGAATTGAATCGAATTGAATTGAATAGAAAAGAATCAAATCAAATCGAATCGAATCAAATAGAAAATAATCGAATGGAATCGAATCGAATAGAAAAGAATCGAATCGAAACGAATCAAATAGAATTGAATCGAATTGAGTTGAATCGAATTGAATAGAAAAGAATTGAATCAAATTGAATGGAATAGAAAAGAATAGAATAGAAAAGAATCAAATCGAATTGAATTGAATGGAAAAGAATCGAATTGAATAGAATAAAAAAGGATCGATTCGAAACGAATAAAATAAAAGAGAATAGAGTAGAATAGAAAAGAATCAAATCAAATCGAGTCGAATAGAAAATAATTGAATCGAAACGAGTCGAAGAGAATAGAAAAGAATCAAATCGAATCGAATTGAATAGAATAGAAAAGAATCGAATCGAATAGAAATCAATAGAAAAAAATTGAATCGAATAGAATCAAATAGAATAGGATGGAAAAGAATCGAATCGAAAAGAATTGCATCATATCGAATTGAATAGAATCGAATAGAAAAGAATCAAATCGAATAGAATAGAATAGAAAAGAATCAAATCGAATAAAAACGAAATGAATCGAATAGAAAAGACTCGAATCGAATCTAATAGAAAAGAATCAAACAAATCGAATCAAGTCGAATAGTAAAGAATCGAATCAAATCGAATCGAATAGAAAAGAATCGAATCGAATAGAAAAGAATCAAATCAAATTGAAACAAATAGAAAAGAATAGAATAGAATAGAAAAGAATCAAATCGAATCTAATCGAATGGAAAAGAATCGAATCAAATCGAATAGAAAAGAATCAATTTGAATTGAATAGAATACAAGAGAATATAGGAGAATAGAAAAGAATCGAATCGAATGGAACAGAAAATAATCGAATCAAAACGAATCGAAAAGAATAGAAAATAATCAAATCTAATTGAATCGAATCGAATAGAAAAGAATCGAATCGAGTCGAATTTAATTGAAAGGAATGAAATCGAATCGAATAAAATTGAATCGAATAGGAAAGAATCGAATCTAATGGAATAGAAAAGAATCGAATCGCATCAAATAAAATCTAATAGAATTGAAAAGAATAGAATAGAATAGAATCGAAAAGTAAGGAATTGAATCGAATTGAATTGAATAGAAAAGAATCAAATCGAATTGAATCGAATCGAATAGAAAAGAATCGAATCTAATCGAATCGAATAGAAAAGAATCGAATCGAAACGAATCGAAAAGAATTGAAAAGAATCAAATCGAATCGAAAAAAATCGAATTGAATCAAATCGAATCGAAAGGAATAGAAGCGAATCGAATCAAATTGAATAGAAAAAATCAAATGGAATCGAAAAGAATCAGTTGAAACCAATCGAATCGAAAAGACTCGAAGCAAAATGAATCGAACCGAATGGAATAGAATCGAATCAAAAAGAATCGAATCTAATCGAACCAAAAAGAATCGAAAAGAATCGAATCGAATCACATCGAAAAGAATCGAATCAAATCGAATTGATTCGAATAAAATAATCGAAATGAATCGAATCGAATCGAAAGGAATTGAATCGAAAGGATCAAATCGAATCGAAAAAATCGAATCAAATCGAATGAAATCGAAAGAATAGAATCGAAAAGAATTGAATCGAATCGAATTGAAGTGAATCGAAAAGAAAAGAATCGAATCGACTCGAATCGGAAAGAATCGAATCGAATTGAAAAGAATCAAATTGAATCGAAAAGAATTGAATCGAATCAAAAAGAATCGAATCAAATTGAATCGAATCGGACAGAAAAGAATTGAATCAACTCGAATCGAAAAGAATCGATTCGAATTGAAAAGATTCAAATCCATAGGAAAAGAATAGAATCGATTCGAATAGAATCAAATCGAATCGAATCGAAAAGAATCGAATCGAACTGAAAGAATCGGATGGAATTGAATAGAAAAGAATCGAAAATAATGGAATCAATTCGAATCGATTCAAATCAAATAATCGAAAAGAATCAAAACAAATCGAAAGGAATCGAATCAAATCAAATTGAAAAGAATCGAATCGAAAGGAATGAACGGAATCAAAAAGAATCAAATCGAATCGAAAAGATTCAAATTGAATCGAAAAGAATGGAATCAATTCGCATCGATTCAAATAGAATAATCAAAAAGAATCGAATCAAATCGAAAGGAATTGAATCGAAAAGAAAGAATCGAATCGACTCGAATCGTTAAGAATTGAAACGAATCGAATCGAATGGGAAAGAATAGAAAAATCGAAAAGAATTGAATTGAATCGAATCTAAAAGAATTGAATCAAATAAAAAAGAATCGAATCAAATTGAATCGAATTGAATAGAAAAGAATTGAATCAACTCGAATTGAAAAGAATCGATTCGAATTGAAAAGATTTGAATCCAAAGGAAAAGAATCGAATCGAATCTAATAGAATTGTATCTAATAAAAAAATCAAATCGAATCCAATCAAATTGAATTGAAAAGAATCGAATTGAATCGCATCGAAAAAAATCGAATCAAATCGAATCGATTCGAATAAAATAATCGAAATGAATCGAATCAAAAGGAATCGAATTGAAAAGAATCGAATCAAAGCGAAAAGAATTGAATCGAATCGCATCGAAACGTAGCAAAAAGAATCCAAAAGAATGGAATCGAATTGAAAAGAATTGAATCGAATACAATCAAGTCGAATTGAATCGAAAAGAATCGAATAGAAGGATCGAATCAAATCGATTCGAATTGAAAAAATCTAATCGAATCGAATTAAATAGAAAAAAATCAAATCGAATTGAAAAGAATCGAATCAAATCAAATCGAAAAGAATAGAATCGAATCGAATCGATTCGAATAGAAAAGAATCGACTCAAATCGAATTCAATAGAATAGAATAGAATAAATCGAATCCAAAAATCGAATCAAAAAGAATCAAATCGAAAGAATGGAATCGAATCGAATCAAATCAAATCGAATCGAAAAGAATCGAATTGAATCGAAAAGAATCGAATTGAATAAAAAAATTCGAGTCGAATCGAATCGAGAAGAATCGAATTGAATCAAAAAGAATCGAATAGTATCAAAATGAATCTAATCGAAAAGAATCAAATGGAATAGAAAAGAATCGAATTCTATCGAAGAGAATCGAATCAAGTTGAAATGAATTGAATCGAAAAGAAAAGAATAGAATCGACTCTAATCGAAAAGAATCAAGAATTGAATCGAATAAAAAATAATCGAATCAAAACGAAAAGAATAGAATCGAATAGAATAGAAATTTATCGCATCGACTTGGATCGAAAAGAATTGAATCGAATCGAAAAGAATTGAGTCGAATCGAATCGAAATGAATCGAATCGTATCAAAATGAATCGAACCGAATCAAATGGAAAAGAATAGAATGGAATCGAAAAGAATCTAATTGTATCAAAAAGATTCGAATTGAATTGAATCGAAAAGAAAAGAATTGAATCGACTCGAATCGAAAAGAATTGCAAAGAATTGAATCGAATCGAAAAGAATCGAATCAAAACGAAAAGAATCGAATCGACTCGAATATAAAATTATCGCATTGCCTTGAATCGAAATGATTCGAAAAGAATCGAATCGACTCGAATAGAAAAGAATCGAATCGACTTGAATCAAAAAGAATCGAATTGAATGAAAAGAATCGAATTGAAAAGAATCGAATCGAATCAAAAGAATGGAATCAAATCGAAAAGAATAAATCAAAAAGATTCGAATCAAAAGAATCGAATCGATTCGAATCGAATTGAAAGAATCCAAAAGAATCAAATCCAAAAGAATCGAATTGAATCAAATATAATTAAATTGAAAAGAATCGAATCGAATCGACTTGAGAAGAATCGAATCGAATCGAAAAGAATCGAATCGAATCAAATCGGAAAGAATCGAATCAAATGGAATCGAATTGAATCGAAAAGAATCAAATCAAATCATTCGAATCGAATAGATAAGAATCGAAAAGAATCGAAAAGAATTGAAAAGAATCAAATCGAATCGAAAAGAATTGAATCAAATTGAATCGAATGGAATCAAATCGAATCAAATCAAATTGAATCGAAAAAAATCGAATGGAATAGAAAAGAATCGAGTCGAAACGAATCGAATCAAAAAGAATCGAAGCAAATCGAATCGAACCGAATGGAATAGAATCAAATCAAAAAGAATCGAATCTAATCGAACCGAAAAGAATCGAAAAGAATCGAATTGAATCTTATCGAAAAGAATCAAATCAAATCGAATCGATTCAAATAAAATAATCGAAATGAATCGAATTGAATCGAAAAGAATCGAATCGAATTGAAAAGAATTGAATCGAATCGCATCGAAACGTATTGAAAAGAATCCAAAAGAATGGAATCGAATCGAAAAGAATCGGATTGAATAGAGTCGAGTGGAATCGAATTGAAAAGAATCGAATCGAAAGGATCGTATCGAGTCGAATCGAAAAAATCGAATTGAATCGAATTAAATCGAAAAGAATCGAAAAGAATCGAATCGAATCGAATTGAAGTGAATCGAAAACAAAAGAATAGAATCGACTCGAATCGTTAAGAATCGAATTGAAAAGAATCGAATCGAATCGAATTGTAAAGAATGGAATCGAATCAAAAAGAATCGAATCAAATTGAATCGAATAGAAAAGAATTGTATCAACTAGAATCAAAAAGAATCTATTCAAATTGAAAAGATTCGAATCCATAGGAAAAGAATGGAATCGATTCAAATCGAATCGAAAAGAATTGTATTGAATCAAAATCAAATCGAATTGAATCGAGTTGAATCGAAAAGAATCGAATCAAATCAAATCGAAAAGAATAGAATCGAATCAAATCGATTCGAATCGAAAATAATCGACTTGAATCGAATTCAATCGAATAGAAGAGAATAGAATAGAATCGAATCCAAAAATCGAATCGAAAAGAATCAATTCAAAAGAATCAAATCGAATCGAATCAATTCGAGTCTAATCAAAAGAATGGAAAAGAATTGAATAGAAAAGAATCGAATTGAATCGAATCGAAAAAAATTGAAAAGAATCGAATCGAAAAGAATCGAATCGAATTGAAAAGAATCGAATCGTATCAAAACGAATCGAATTGAAAAGAATTGAATGGAATCGAATTGTATCGAAAAGAATTGAATCGAATTGAATCGAAAAAGGAATCAAATAGACTCGAATCGAAAAGAATCGCAAAGAATTGAATCGAATAGAAAAGAATCGAATTGATTCGAATAGAAAAGAATCGAATAAAAAAGAATTGACTTGAATCAAAAAGAATCGAATCGAACGAAAAGAATTGAATTGAAAGGATCGAATCAAATCGAATGGAATCGAAAAAATCGAATCAAATCGAATTCAATTGAAAAAAATTGAAATGAATCGAAAAGAATCGAATTGAATTGAATCGAAAAGAAGAATCGAATCGACTCGAATCGTTAAGAATCGAAAAGAATCGAATCGAATTGAAAAGAATTGAAACGAATCGAATCAAAAAGAATCGAATCGAATCAAAAAGAACCGAATCAAATCGAATCGAATAGAAAAGAATTGAATCAACTCGAATCAAAAAGAATCGATAAGAATCGAAAAGATTTGAATCCAAAGGAAAAGAATTGAATAGACTCGAATAGAATCAAATCGAAAAGAATTGTATTGGATCGAAAAAAATAAAATAAAATCGAATTGAATCAAATTGAAAAGAATCGAATAGAATCGAATCTAAAAGAATCAAATCGAATCAAATCAAATCGAAAAGATTCGAATCAAATGGAATCGAATAGAAAAGAATCAAATCGAAAAGAATCGAAAAGAATCCAATCGAATCGAAAAGAATAGAATCGAATCGAAAGGAATAGAATCGAATTGAATCAAATTGAATGGAAAAAATCGAATGGAATCGAAAAGAATCGAGTTGAAACGAATCGAATCGAAAATAATCGAAGCAAATCGAATCGAACCGAATGGAATAGAATCGAATAAAAAAGAATCGAATCTAATCAAACTGCAAAGAATCGAATCGAATTGTATTGAAAAGAATCGAATCAAATCAAATCGATTCAAATAAAATAATCGAAATGAATTGAATCGAATCGAAAGGAATCGAATCGAAAAGAATCGAATCGAATCGAAAAGAATTTAATCGAATCGCATTGAAACGTATCGAAAAGAAACCAAAAGAATGGAATCGATCGAAAAGAATCGGATCAAATAGAGTCGAGTCGAATCGAATAAAAAAGAATCGAATCAAAAGGATCGAATCGAATCGAGTCAAATCGAATCAAAAAATCGAATTAAATCGAAAAGAATCGAATTGAAAAGAATCGAATTGAATCTAATTGAATTGAATCGAAAAGAATTGAATCGAATCGTTAAGAATTGAAAAGAATCAAATCGAATTGAAAAGAATCGAATTGAATCAAAAAGAATCTAATTGAATCGAAAAGAATCGAATCAAATCGAATCGAATCAAATCGAAAAGAATTGAATCAACTTGAATCAAAAAGAATCGTTTTGAATTGAAAAGATTTGAATCCAAAGGAAAAGAATTGAATCGATTCGAATAGAATCGAATCGAATCGAAAAGAATTATATCGAATTGAAAAAAATCAAATTGAATTGAATCGAATTGAATAGAAAAATCGGATCGAATCGAAACGAATAGAATCGAACCGAAAAGAATCGAATCGAATCAAATCAAAAAGAATAGAATCTAATCGAATCGATTCGAATCGAAAATAATCGACTTGAATCGAATTCAATTGAATAGAAGAGAATAGAATTGAATAGAATCCAAAAATCGAATCGAAAAGAATTGAATCGAATCGGAAAAAATCGAATCGAATCGAACCGAAATAATCGAATTGAATCGAAAATATTCCAATTGAATCGAAATGAATGGAATCAATTCGAATCGATTCAAATAGAATAATCAAAAGAATCGAAACAAATCGAAAGGAATCAAATCGAATCGAAACGAATGGAATTGAAAGGATCTAACTGAATCAAAAAGAATCGAATCGAATCGAAAAGATTCAAATTGAATCGAAAATAATGGAATCAATTCGAATCGATTCAAATCGAATAATTGTAAAGAATAGAATCAAATTGAAAGGAATCGAATCCAATTGAATCGGAAAGAATCGAATTGAAAGGGTCAAACCGAATTGAATCAAATCGAATTGAATCATAAAGAATCGAATCGAATTGAATCGAATCAAATTGATAAGAATCGACTCAAATTGAACCCAGTCAAATAGAATAGAAAGGAATTGAATCGAATCGAATAGAAAAGAATCTAATCAAATCTAAGCAAATCGAAAAGAACAGAAAAGAATCGTATCGAATCGAATAGAAAATAATCAACTCGAATCGAAAAGAATCAAAAAGAATCGAATCGAATTGAATGGAAAAGAATCAAATAGAAAAATCGAATCGAATCCAATCAAGAATCAATGAAAAGAATCCAATCAAATCGGAAAGAATCGAATCGAATCGAATCGAATAAAAAATAATCGAATTGAACCGAAAGAATCGAATTGAATCAAAAAGAATTGAAAAGAATGGAATCAATTCAAATCGATTCAAATCGAAAAATCGAAAAAAATCGAATCAAGTCGAAAGGAATCGAATCGAATCGAATCGGAAAGAATCGAATCGAAAGGATCGAACGAAATCGAATCGACTCGAATCGAATCGAAAAGAATCAAATCGAATCGAATCAATAAGAATCGACTCGAATCGAAATGAGTCGAATAGAATAGAAAAGAATCGAATCGAATAGAAAAGAATTAATCGAATCTAAGCAAATCGAATAGAAAAGAAAAGAATCATATTGAATCGAATAGAAAAGAATCGAATCGACTTGAATTGAAAAGAATTGAAAAGAATCGAATCGAATCGAAAAGAATCGAATCAAAAAATCGAATCGAATCCAATCAAAAAGCAATGAAAAGAATCGAATCGAATAGGAAAGAATCGAATTGAAAAGAATCAAATCGAATCAGAAAGAATCGAATCGAATCGAATCGAAAAGAATCGAATTGAACCGAAAGAATCCAATTGAATCCAAAATATTTGAATTGAATCGAAATGAGTGGAATCAATTCGAATGATTCAAATCGAATAATCGAAAAGAATCAAAACAAATGGAAAGGAATCGAATCGAATCAAATCGAAAAGATTCGAATTGAATAGAAAAGAATGGAATCAATTCGCATCGATTCAAATAGAATAATCGAAAAGAATTGAATCAAATCAAAAGGAATCGTATCGAATGGAATCGAAAAGAATCAAATCGAAAGGATCGAAAAGAATCGAATCGAATCAAAAATAATCGAATTCTATCGAAAAGAATCGAATCGAAAAGAATCAAATCGAAAGAATAAATCTATTTGAATGAAAACGTAAGAATCCAAAAGAATCAAATCAAATCAAGAAGAATTGAATTGAATCAAATTGAATAGAATCGAACCGAATTGAATCGAATCGAATAGAAAAGAATTGAATCGTATCAAATCAAATCAAGTCGAAGAGAATCGAATTGAACGGAATCGAATCAAATCGAATAGAAAAGAATCGAATCGAATCAAATCGAAAAGTATCAAATAAATCGACAAGAATTGAATCGAATCAAATCGAAAAGACTCAAATCGAATCGAAAAGAATTGAATGGAATTGAAACGATTCAAAAAAATCAAATTGAATCAAATTGAAAAGAATGGAATCAAAAGAATTAAATAGATTCGAATCAAAATGTAAGAATCCGAAAGAATCGAATTGAAGAGAATCGAAATGAATTGAATCGAATCAAATCAAAAAGAATCAAATAGAATTGAATCGAATCGAACCAAATCGAATCGAATCGAAAAGAATTGAATCAAATCAAATCGAATCGAATAGAAAAGAATCGATCTAATCGAATCAAAAAGAATCGAATCGAATTGTAACAGATCGAATCGAAAAGAATCGAATTGAATAGAAAAGATTCGAATCAAAGCGAAAAGAATGGAATCAATTCTAATCGATTCAAATCGAATAATCGAATCAAATCGAAAGGAATCGTATTGAATCGAATAGAAAAGAATCGAATGGATCGAACTGAAACGAAAAGAATCAAATCGAATTGAAAAGAATCGAATTGAATCGAAAAGAATCTAATAGAATCAACTCTAAAGGAAAAGAATCGACTCGAATTGAATCAAATCAAATAGAATAGAAAAGAATCGAATTGAATCGAATCGAAAAGAATCGAATCGAATCGAAAAGAATTGAATCGAATCGAAAAGATTCAAATCAAATCAAATCGAATCGAATAGAAAAGAATCGAATCGAAAAGAATCGAAAAAAATTGAAAAGAATCAAATCGAATTGAAAAGAATCGAATCGAATCGAAAGGAATAGAATCGAATCGAATCAAATTGAGTCAAAAAAGATTGAATGGAATAAAGAAGAATCGAATCGAAACGAATCGATTCAAAAAGAATCGAAGCGAATCAAATCGAACCGAATGGAATAGAATCGAATGGAAAAGAATCGAATCAAATCGAACCGAAAAGAATTGTAAGAATTGAATCGTTTAGAAAATAATCGAATCAAATCGAATCGATTTGAATAAAATAATTGAAATGAATCGAATTGAATTGAAAGGAATCAAATCGAAAAGATTCAAATTGAATAGAAAAGAATCGAATCGAAAAGAATCGAGTCAAATCGAATCGAAAAGATTCGAATCAAACCAAATCGAATAGAAAAGAATCGAATCAAAAAGAATTGAAAAGAATTGAAAAGAATCAAATCGAATAGAAAAGAATCGAATCAAATTGAAAAGAATCGAATGGAATCGAATAGAAAATTATCGCATAGCCTTGATTCGAAAAGAATCGAAAAGATTCGAATCGACTTGAATAGAAAAGAATCGAAAAGGATCGAATCAAACGAAAAGAATCGAATGGAATCGAAAAGAATCAAATCAAATTGCAAAGAATCAAATCGAAGAGAATCGAATCGAAAGAATTGAATCGATTTGAGTCGAATTGAAAGAATCCAAAAGAATCGAGTCCAAAAGAATAGAATTGAATCAAATCAAATTGAATCAACAAGAATTGAATCGAATCGAAAAGAATCGAATCGAATCAAATCGAATTGAATCGAATAGAAAAGAATCGAAACGAAAAGAATTGAAAAGAATTGAAAAGAATCAAATCGAATCGAAAAGAATCAAATCAAATCGAAAGGAATAGAATCGAATAGAAAAAATTGAATCGAAAAAAATCGAATGGAATCGAAAAGAATCGAGTCAAAACGAATCGAATAGAAAAGAATCGAAGGGAATCGAATTGAACCGAATGGAATAGAACCGAACCAAAAAGAATCATAAGAATCGAATCGAATCGTTTCGAAAAGAATCGAATCAAATCGAATCGATTTGAATAAAATAATCGAAATGAATCGAATTGAATCAAAAGGAATCGAATCATAAAGAATCGTATCGAATCGAAAAGAATTGAATCGAATCGCATTGAAACGTATCAAAAAGAATGGAATAGAATCGAAAAGAATCGGATCGAATAGAGTCGAATCGAATCGAAAAGAATCAAATCGAAAAGAATCGAAAAGAATTGAAAAGAATCAAATCGAATCGAAAAGAATCGAATCGAAAGGAATAGAATCGAATCGAAAAGAAATCGAATCGAATAGAAAAGAATCGAAACAAAAAGAATCGAAAAGAATTGAAAAGAATCAAATCGAATCGAAAAGAATTGAATCGAATAGAAAAGAATTGAATCGAATCGAAAGGGATAGAATCGAATCGAATCAAATTGAATCGAAAAAAATCGAATGAGGGATCCCTGGGTGGTGCAGCGGTTTGGCGCCTGCCTTTGGCCCAGGGTACGATCCTGGAGACCCGGGATCGAATCCCACATCGGGCTCCCAGTACATGAAGCCTGCTTCTGCCTCTGCCTGTGTCTCTGTCTCTGTCTCTCTCTCTCTGTGTGACTATCATAAATAAATAAAAAGAAAAAAAAAGAAAAAAAGAAAAAAATCGAATGGAATAAAAAAGAATCGAGTCGAAATGAATTGAACCGAAAAGAATCGAAGTGAATCAAATCGAACTGAATGGAATAGAATCGAATGGAAAAGAATCGAATCAAATCGAACCGAAAAGAATCGTAAGAATCGAATCGAATCATTTAGAAAATAATCAAATCAAATCAAATTGACTTGAATAAAATAATTGAAATGAATCGAATTGAATCGAAAGGAATCGAATCGAAAAGAATCGAATCGAATTGAAAAGATTCAAATCAAATCGAATAGAAAAGAATCGAATCGAATCGAATTGAAAAGAATCGAATCAAATCGAAAATATTCGAATCAAACTCAATCAAATCGAATAGAAAACAATCGAATCAAAAAGAATTGAAAAGAATCAAATCGAATAGAAAAGAATTGAATCGAAAAGAATCGAATGGAATCGAATAGAAAATTATCGCATCACCTTGATTCGAAAAGAATCGAAAAGATTCGAATCGACTTGAATAGAAAAGAATCGAATCAACTCGAATAGAAAAGAGTCGAAAAGGATTGAATCGAACGAAAAGAATCGAATGGAATCGAAAATAATCGAATCAAATCGAAAAGAATCAAATAAAAAAGAATCGAATTGAAAGAATTGAATCGATTTGAGTCGAATCGAAAGAATCCAAAAGAATCGAATCCAAAAGAATAGAATTGAATCGAATCGAATTGAATCGATAAGAATTGAATTGAGGGATCCCCGGGTGGTGCAGCGGTTTAAGCGCCTGCCTTTGGCCCAGGGCGTGATCCTGGAGACCCGGGATCGAATCCCACAATGGGCTCCTGGTGCATGGAGCCTGCTTCTCCCTCTGCCTGTGTCTCTGCCTCTCTCTCTCTGTGTGACTATCATAAATAAATAAAAATTTAAAAAAAAGAATTGAATTGAATCGAAAAGAATCAAATCGAATCAAATAAAAAAGAATCGAATCAAATTGAATCGAATCGAATAGAAAAGAATCGAATTGAAAAGAATCAAATTGAATCGAAAAGAATCAAATCAAATCGAAAGGAACAGAATCGAATCGAAAAAATTGAATCGAAAAAAATCGAATGGAATCGAAAAGAATCGAGTCGAAACGAATCGAATTGAAAAGAATTGGAGCGAATCGAATTGAACCGAATGGAATAGAACCGAACCGAAAAGAATCATAAGAATCGAATCGAATCATTTCGAAAAGAATCGAATCAAATCGCATCGATTCGAATAAAATAATCGAAATGAATCGAATTTAATCAAAAGGAATCGAATCAAAAAGAATCGTATCGAATCAAAAAGAATTGAATCAAATTGCATCGAAATGTATCGAAAAGAATGGAATGGAATCGAAAAGAATCGGATCGAATAGAGTCGAATCGAATCGAATCGAAAGAATTGAATTGGATTAAATCGAAAAGAATCGAATCGAATCGAATTAAAACGAAAAGAATCGAATCGAAAAGAATTGAATCAAATCGAATTGAATTGAATCGAAAAGAAAAGAATCGAATTGAATCAAATCGTTAAGAATCGAAAAGAATAGAAAAGAATTGAAAAGAATCGAATCAAATAAAAAAGAATTGAATCAAATCGACTCGAAAAGAATCGAATGGAATTGAAAAGAATCGAATTGTATCGAAAAGTATCGAGTCGAATTGAATCGAATTGAATCGAAAAGAAGAGAATCGAATTGACTCGAGTTGAAAGAATTGCAAAGAATTGAATCGAATTGAAAAGAATCGAATGGAAATGAAAAGAATCGAATCGAATAGAAAATTATTGCATCGCCTTGAATCGAAAAGAATCAAAAAGAATCGAATCGACTCGAAAAGAATCGAATCGACTCGAATCGAAAAGAATCTAATCGAACGAAAAGAATCGAATCAGAAGGAGTCGAATCAAATCAAAAGAATCGAATCAAATAGAAAAGAATAGAATAAAAAAGAATCGAATCAAAAGAATCAAATCGATTCGAATCGAATTGAAAGAATCCAAGAGAATCGAATCCAAAAGAATCGAATTGAATCAAATCGAATTGAAAAGAAAAGAATTGAATCAAATCGACTTGAAAAGAATCGAATCGAATCGAAAATAATTGAATCGAATCAAATTGTATCAAAAAGATTCGAATCTAATCGAAAACAATCGAATCGAATCGAAAGGATTCGAATCAAATCAAATCGAAAGAGTAGAATTGAATCAAATTGATTCGAATCGAAAAGAATCGACTCGAATCAAATTCAATCAAATAGAAGAGAATAGAATTGAATCGAATCCAAAAATCTAATCGAAAAGAATCGAATCGAATCGGAATGAATCAAATTGAAAAGAATCGAATCGAACCGAAAGTATTGAATTGAATCGAAAATATTCGAATTGAATCGAAATGAATGGAATCAATTTGAATCGATTCAAATCGAATAATCGAAAAGAATTGAAACTAATCGAAAGGAATCGAATCGAATCAAATAGAAAAGAATCGAATCGAAAGGATCGAACTGAATCGAAAAGAATCGAATCAAATCGAAAACATTTGAATTGAATCGAAAAGAATGGAATCAATTCGAATCAATTGAAGTCGAATAATTGAAAAGATTAGAATCAAATTGAAAGGAATCGAATTGAATCGAATCAGAAAGAGTCTAATCAAAAGGATCAAACCAAATCGAATCAAATCGAATCGTAAATAAGTGAATCGAATCAAATCGAAAAGAATCGAATCGAATCGAATTGATAAGAATCGACTCGAATCAAATTCAGTCGAATAGAATAGAAAGGAATCGAATCGAATCGAATAGAAATGAATCTAATCGAATCTAAGCGAATCGAAAAGAACAGAAGAGAATGTATCGAATCGAATCGAAAGAATTGACTCGAATAGAAAAGAATCGAAAAGAATCAAATCGTATCGAATCAAATCAAAAAGAATCGAATCAAAATATCGAATCGAATCCAATCAAAAAACATCAGAAAGAATCGAATCGAATCAAATCAAAAAGAGTGAAATTGAACTGAAAGAATCGGATCGAATCGAATCAAAAAGAATCGAAAATAATGGAATCAATTCGAATCGATTCAAATCGAATAATCTAAAAGAATCGAATCAAATCGAAAGGATCGAATCGAATCGAAAAGAATCAAATCGAATTGGAAAGAATCGAATCAAATCAAATCGAAAAGAATCGGATCGAATCGAAAAGAATCGAATCGAATTGAATCAAATCAAATCGAAAGGATTCGAATCGTTTCAAAAAAATCAATTCGAATCGAATCGAATAGAAAAGAATCAAATTGAAAAGAATCGAATCAAAATATCGAATCGAATCCAATCAAAAAGCATCGAAAAGAATCGAATCAAGTCGGAAAGAATCGAATTGAAAAGAATGAAATCGAACTGAAAGAATCGGATCGAATCGAATCGAAAAGAATAAAAAAGAATCGAAAATAATGGAATCAATTCGAATCAATTCAAATCGAATAATTGAAAAGAATTGAATCAAATCGAAAGGAATCGAATCGAACCGAAAAGAATCGAATCAAATCAGAAAGAATCGAATCGAATCGAATCGAAAAGAATTGAATCGAATCGAAAAGAGTCGAATCGAATTGAATCGAATCAAATCGAAAAGATTCTAATTGTTTCAAAAGAATCAATTCGAATCGAATCGAAGAGAATCGAATCGAATAGAATCGAAAAGAATCGACTCGAATCGAAAAGAATTGAAAAGAATCGAATTGAATCGAAAATATTCGAATTGAATCGAAAAGAATGGAATCAATTTGAATCGATTCAAATCGAATAATCAAAAAGAATCGAAACAAATCAAAAGGAATCGAATCGAATCGAAAAGAATGGAATCGAAAGGATCGAACTGAATCAAAAAGAATCAAATCGAATCGAAAAGATTCTAATTGAATCAAAAAGAATGGAATCAATTCGAATCGATTCAAATTGAATAATCGAAAAGAATCGAATCAAATCGAAAGGAATCGAATCCAATCGAATCGGAAAGAATCGAATCAAAAGGATCGAACCGAATTGAATCGAATCGAATTGTAAAGAATCGAATCGAATCGAAAAAAATCGAATCGAATCGAATCGAATCGACTCAAATCGAATCCAGTAGAATAGAATAGAAAGGAATCAAATCGAATCGAATAGAAAATAATCTAATCGAAAAGTACAGAAAAGAATTATATCAAATCGAATAGAAAAGAATTGACTCGAATCGAAAAGAATCGAATTGTATCAAAACGAATCAAACTGAATCAAAGAGAATCGAATGGAATTGAAAAGAATCGAATTGTACGGAAAAGAATCGAATTGAATTGAATTGAATTGAATAAAAAGAAAAGAATCGAATCAACTCGAATCAAAAAGAATCGTAAAGAATTGAATTGAATCGAAAAGAATTGAAAAAACGAAAAGAATCGAATCGAATAGAAAATTATCGCATCGCCTTGAATTGAAAAGAATCGAATCGACGAATAGAAAAGAATCGAATCGAATCGAATCGACTCGAATCGAAAAGAATAGAATCAAATAGAAAAAAATTGAATCGAAAAGAATCTAATCAAAAGAATTGAGAAGAATCGAATCGAAAACACTAGAATCGAATCGAATGGAATTGAATCGATAAGAATCGAATTGAATCAAATCAAATCGAATCAAAAAGAATCGAATCGAATCAAATTGTTTCAAAAAGATTCGAATTGATTTGAAAAGAATCGAATCGAATAGAATCGAATCAAATTGAAAAGAATGTGATAGAATCGAAAAGAATCGAATCGAATCGAAAAGAATCGAATCGAATCGATTTGAATCGAAAAGAATCGAATCGAATAGAATAGAAAAGAATCGAATCGAATGGAAAAGATTCAAATCAAATCGAATCGAATAGAAAAGAATTGAATCAAAAAGAATCGAAAAGAATTGAAAAGAATCAAATCGAATCGAAAGGAATAGAATCGAATCGAATCAAATTGAATCGAAAAAAATCGAATTGAATTGAATGGAAAAGAATCGAATCGAATCGGTAAGAATCGAATTGAATCGAATCGAAAAGAATCGAATCGAATCGAATCAAATAGAAAATATTCGAATTGTTTCAAAAAAATCAAATCGAATCGAATTGAATCGAATCAGAAAGAATCAAATCGAATTGAATCAAAAAGAATCGACTCGAATCAAAAAGAATTGAAAAGAATCGAATAGAGTCAAAAATATTCAAATTGAATCGAAAAGAATGCAATCAATTAGAATCGATTCAAATCGAATAATCGAAAAGAATCGAAACAAATCGAAAGGAATCGAATAGAAAAGAATGGAATCGAAAGGATCAAACCGAGTCGAAAAGAATCGAATCGATTCGAAAAGATTTGAATTGAGTCGAAAAGAATGGAATCAATTCGAATCGATTCAAATCGAATAATCGAAAACAATCGAATCAAAACAAAAGGAATCGAATCCAATCATATTGGAAAGAATCGAATCGAAAGGATCGAACCGAATTGAATCGAATCGAATCGTAATGAGTCGAATTGAATTGAAAAGAATGGAATCGAATCGAATTGATAAGAATCAACCCGAATCGAATCCATTCGAATAGAATAGAAAGGAATCGAATCGAGTCGAATAGAAATAATCGAATCGAATTTAAGCGATTGAAAAGAACAGAAAAGAATCGTATCGAATCGAATAGAAAAGATTCAACTCGAATCGAAAAGAAACGAATTGTATCGAATCGAATCGGATCGAAAAGAATCGAATCGAATTGAATGGAAAAGAATTGAATCGAAAAATCGAATCGAATCCAATCAAAAGCAACGAAAAGAATCAAATCGATTCGGAAAGAATCAAATCGAATCGAAAAGAATCGAATCGAACCGAAAGAATCGGATTGAATCGAATCGAAAAGAATCGAAAAAAATTGAAAAGAATGGAATCAATTCAAATCGATTCAAATCGAATAATTGAAAAGAATTGCATCAAATCAAAAGGAATTGAATCGAATTGAATTGAAAGAATCGAATCGAAAGGAAAGAACCAAATCGAAAAGAATTGAATTGAATTGAAAAGATTCGAATTGAAGTGAAAAGAATGGAATCAATTCGAATCAATTAAAATCGAATAATCAAATCAAATCGAAAAGAATCTAATTGAATTGAGAAGAATCGAACCGAATCAAAAAGAATCTAATTGAATCCAAAAGAATCGAATCGAAAAGAATCGAATCGAAAGAATTGAATCGATTCCAATAGAATCAAAAGAATCCAAAAGAATCGAATCCAAAAAAATCGAATTGAATCCAATCGATAAGAATCGAATTGAACCGAATCGAATCGAATTGAAAAGAATCTAATAGAATCAAATTGTATCAAAAAGATTCGAATCGAATCAAAAAGAATCTAGTCGAATCGAATCGCAAGAATGTATTCGAATCAAAAAGAATCTTATCGAATAGAAAAGAATTGAATCGAATTGAATCAAATCGAAAAGATTCGAATCAAATGGAATGGAATCGAAAAGAATCGAATCGAAAAGAATCAAAAAGAATCGAAAAGAATCAAATCGAATAAAAAAAGAATCGAATCGAATCCAATCAAAAGGCAACGAAAAGAATCGTATCGAATCGAATCGAATCGGAAAGAATCGAATCGAAAAGAAAGAATCGGATCGAATCGAATTGAACACAATCGAAAAAAATTGAAAAGAATGGAATCAATTCGAATTGATTCAAATCGAATAATTGAAAAGAATCGAATCAAATCAAAAGGAATCAAATCGTATCGAAAGAATCCAATCGAAAGGAAAGAACCGAATCGAAAAGATTCAAATTGAAGTGAAAAGATTCAAATTGAAGCGAAAAGAATGGAATCAATTTGAATCGATTCAAATAGAATAATCGGATCAAATCGAAAAGAATCGTATCGAATCGAATCAAAAAGAATCGAATTGAAAGGATCGAACTGAAACGAAAAGAATCGAATCGAATCAAAAAGAATCTAATGGAATTGAAAAGAATCGAATCAAATCGATTCTAAACGAAAAGAATTGAATCGATCGAAAAGAATCGAATAGAATCGAATTGAAAAGAATCAAATCGAATCGAAAGAATCGAATCGAATTGAATTGAATCAAATCGAAAAGATTCGAATCGTTTCAAAAAAATTAAATCGAATCGAATCGAAAAGAATCGACTCGAATTGAAAAGAATCGAAAAGAATCGAATTGAATCGAAAATATCGAATTGTATCGAAAAGAATGGAATCAATTCAAATCAATTCAAATCGAATAATCGAAAAGAATCGAATCAAATAGAAAGGAATCGAATCCAATCGAATCGGAAAGAAACGAATCAAAAGGGACGAACCGAATTGAATAGAATCGAATCGAATCGAAAAGAATCGAATCGAATCGAAAAGATTTGAATTGAATAAAAAAGAATGGAATAAATTTGAATCGATTCAAATTGAATAATCGAAATAATCGAATCCAATCGAAAGGAATCGAATCCAATCGAATTGGAAAGAATCAAATCGAATCGAATCGAAAAGAATCGAATTGAAAGGATAGAACTGAAAAGAAAAGAATCAAAAAGAATAAAAAAGAATCTAATTGAATCGAAAAAAATCGAATCAAATCGATTCTAAATGAAAAGAATCGACTCGAATCGAATCGAATCAAATAGAATAGAAAAGAATCGAATTGAATAGAATCGAAAAGAATCGAATCGAATCGAAAAGAATCAAATCGAATTGAAAAGAATCAAATAGAATCGAATCGAAAAGAATCGAATCAAATCGAAAAGAATCTAATCAAATTGAAAAGAATCGAATCGAATCGAAAAGAATCGAATCGAGTCGAATCGAAAATAATCGAAAATAATGGAATCAATTCGAATTGATTCAAATCGAATAATCGAAAAGAATCGAATCAAATCGAAAGGAATCAAATCGAGTAGAATCGAATCGAAAAGAATCGAATCGAACCGAAAGAATCGAATTGAATCGAAAATATTCGAATTGAATCCAAATGAATGGAATCAATTCGAATCGATTCAAATCGAATAATCGAAAAGAATCGAAACAAATCAAAAGGAATCGAATCGAATCAAATCGAAAAGAATCGAATCGAAAGGATCAAACCGAATCAAAAAGAATCGAATCGAATTGAAAAGATTCGAATTGAATTGGAAAGAATGGAATCAATTCGAATCAATTCAAAACGAATAATCGAAAAGAATCGAATCAAATCGAATGGAATAGAATTGAATCGAATAGGAAAGAATCGAATCGAAAGGATCAAACCGACTCTAATCGAATCGAATCGAATCGTAAAGAATCGATTCGAATCGAATTGAAAAGAATCGAATCGAATCGATAAGAATCGACTCAAATTGAATCCAGTCAAATAGAATAGAAAGGAATCGAATCGAATCGAATAGAAAAGAATCTAATCGAATCTAAGCAAATCGAAAAGAACAGAAAAGATCGTATCGAATCGAATCGAAAAGAATCGACTCGAATCGAAAAGAATCGAATCGAATCAAAAAGAATCGAATCAAAATATCGAATCGAATCCAATCAAAAAGCAACGAAAAGAATCGAATCGAATTGGAAAGAATCGAATCGAACAGAAAGAATCGGATTGAATCGAATCAAAAAGAATTGAAAATAATGGAATCAATTCTAATTGATTCAAATCGAATAATCGAAAAGAATCGAATCAAATAGAAAGGAATCGAATAGAATCGAATCGAAAAGAATCGAATTGAATTGGAAATAATCGAATAGAATCGAATCGAAAAGAATCGAATCGAATCAAATCGAAAAAAATCGACTCGAAAAAAATAAAAAATATTCTAATTGAATCGAAAATATTCTAATTGAATCGAAAAGAATGGAATCAATTCGAATCGGTTCAAATCAAATAATCAAAAAGAATCGAAACATATCGAAAGGAATCGAATCGAATCGAATCTAAAAGAATCGAATCAAATCGGAAGGAATCGAATCAAATCGAAAAGAATTGAATCGAATTGAAAAGAATCGAATCGAATTGAATCGAACCAAATCGAAAAGATTCGAATCGTTTCAAAAAAATCAAATCGAATTGAAAAGAATCAAATCGAATCGGAAAGAAACGAATCGAATCGAATCGGAAAGAATTGAAAAGAATCTAAAAGAATCGAATTGAATCGAAAATATTCGAATTGAATCGAAAAGAATGGAATCAATTCGAATCGATTCAAATTGAATAATCGAAAAGAATCGAAACAAATCGAAAGGAATCGAATTGAATCGAATCTAAAAGAATCGAATCGAATCGAATAGAAAACAATCGAATCAAATTGAAAAGAATCGAATCCAATTGAATTTAACCAAATTGAAAAGATTCGAATCGTTTAAAAAAAATCAAATTGAATCGTAAAGAATCATATCGAATTGGAAAGAATCAAAATGAATCTAAAAGAATCGAATTGAATTCAAAATATTCGAATTGAATCGAAAAGAATGGAATCAATTCGAATCGATTCAAATAGAATAATTGAAAAGAATCAAAACAAATTGAAAGGAATCGAATCGAATAGAAAAGAATGGAATCGAAAGGATCGAACCGAATCGAAAAGAATCGAATCAAATTGAAAAGATTCGAATTGAATCGAAAAGAATGGAATCAATTCGAATCGATTCAAATCGAATAATCGAAAAGATTCGAATCAATCAAAAGGAATCGAATCCAATTGAATCGGAAAGATTCAAATCGAAAAGATCGAACCGAATTGAATTGAATCGAATCGAATCGTAAAGAATCGAATCAAATCGAATCAAAAAGAATCGAACCGAATTGAATCGATAAGAATCGACTCGAATCGAATCCAGTCTAATAGAACTGAAAGGAATCTAATCAAATCGAATAGAAAAGAATCTAATCGAATCTAAGAGAATCGAAAAGAACAGAAAAGAATCATATCGAATCGAATAGAAAAGAATCGCCTCGAATCGAAAAGAATAAAAAAGAATCGAATCGTATCGAATCGAATCGAAAATTGAATCGAATCGAATGGAAAAGAATCGAATTGAAAAATCGAATCGAATAAAAAGGCAACAAAAAGAATCGAATTGAATTGAATCAGAAAGAATCAAATCGAATCGAAAAGAATCGAATTGAACCGAAAGAATCGGATCAAATTGAATCGAAAAGAATAAAAAAAATCGAAAAGAATGGAATCAATTCGAAACGTTTCAAATCGAATAATCGAAAAGAATCGAATCAAATGAAATGGAATTGAATCGAATCAAGAGAATCGAATCGAAAGGAAAGAACCGAATCGAAAAGAATTGAATTGAATAGAAAAGATTCAAATTGAAGCAAAAAGAATGGAATCAATTTGAATCGATTCAAATTGAATAATCAAATCAAATCAAAAGGAATCGTATCGAATCGAATCGAAAAGAATCGAATCGAAAGGATCGAACTGAAATGAAAAGAATCGAATCGAATCGAAAAGAATCTAATTAAATCGAAAAGAATCAAATCGAATGGATTCTAAATGAAAAGAATCGACTCAAATCGAATCAGATCAAATAGAAAAGAATCGAATTGAATAGAATCGAAAAGAATAGAATAGAATAGAATCGAAAAGAATCCAATCGAATTGAAAAGAATCGAATTGAATTGAATCGAATCGAAAAGAATTGAATCGAATCAAATCGAATCGAAAAGAATCGAATCAAATCAAAAAGAATCGAATCGAATGGAAAAGAATCGAAAAGAATCGAATCAATTGGAAAAGAATCAAATCGTATCAATCGAAAAGACTCGAATCGAATCGAAAAGAATCAAATCGAGTCAAATTGAAAAGAATTGAATCGAACCGAAAAGAATCGAACTGAACTGAAAGAAACAGATCGAATCGAATCGAAAAGAATTGAAAATAATGGAATCAGTTCGAAAGGATTCAAATCGAATAATCGAAAAGAATCGAATCAAATCGAAAGGAATTGAATCTAATCGAATCGAAAAGAATCGAATCGAATTGGAAAGAATCGAATCGTATCGAATTGAAAAGAATCGAATCGAATAAAAAAGAATCGAATCGAATTAAATCGAATCAAATAAAAAGATTCGAATCGTTTCAAAAAAATCAAATCGAATTGAATCGAATAAAAAAGAATCGAATCGAATCGGAAAGAATTGAATCGAATCAATTCGAAAAGAATCGACTCGAATTGAAAAGAATCGAAAAGAATCAAATTGAATCGAAAATATTCAAATTGTATCGAAAAGAATGGAATCTATTTGAATCGATTCAAATCGAATAATTGAAAAGAATCAAAACAAATTGAAAGGAATCGAATCGAATCAAAAAGAATGGAATCGAAGGATCGAACTGAATTGAATCGAATCGAATCGAATTGTAAAGAATCGAATCGAGTTGATAAGAATCGACTCGAATCAAATCCAGTCGAATAGAATAGAAAGGAATCGAATCAAATAGAAAAGAATCTAATCAAATCTAAGCGAATCGAAAAGAAAAGAATCGTATCGAATCAAATAGAAAAGAATCGACTCGAATCAAAAAGAATCGAAAAGAATCGAATCATATCGAATCGAATGGAAAATAATCTAATCGAATAGAATGGAAAGGAATCGAATCGAATCGAATCAAAAAGAATCGAATTGAATGGAAAAGAATTGAATCGAATTGAAACGAAAAGAAAAAAATCGAACCGATCAAATCAAAAGAATCGAAAAGAATCGAATCGAATCGAATTGAATTGAATCAAATCGAAAAGAATCGAATCGTATCAAATCGAATCAAACAGACTCGAATCCAATCCAATCGAAAAGAATCGAAAAGGATCGAATCGAATAGAATCGAAAAGAATCCAATCGAATCGAAAAGAATTGAATTGAATCAAATTGAAATGAAAAGAATCGAATCGGCTCGAATCGAAAGAATCGAAAAAATTCGAATCGAATAGAATCGAAAAGATTCAAATCGAATTGAAAGGAATCCAATCGAATTGAAAAGAATCGAAACGTATCAAATCAAAACGACTCGAATCGAATCAAAAAGAATCGAAATGATTCGAAAAGAATCGAATCGAATCGAATTGAAACAAAAAGAATCGAATCGAATCAAATCGAAAAGACTCGATTCGAATCGAATCGAAAAGAAACGAATTGAAAAGAATCGAATCTAAATGAATCATAAAAAATCGAATTGAATAGAATAGAAAAGAATCGATTCGAATTGAAAAGAATGGAATCGAATCGAATACAATTGAAAAGAATCAAACCGAATTGACTAGAATAGAAAATAATTGAAAAGAATTAAATCAAATTGACTCGAATGAAAACAATTGCATCGAATCAAATCGAAACGAATGGAAAAGAGTCGAATCAAAAAGAATCGAATTGAAAACAATCGAATCGAATCGAATCGAAAATCCAATCAAATCACAGGAATCGAATAGATTTGAATAGAAAAGAATCAAAAGGAATAGAATAAATAGAATAGAATACATTAGAAAAGAATAGAATCAAATCGAATTGACTAGAATAGAAAAGAATTGAATCGCACAGAATAGAAAAGAATCGATTCAAATCAAATCGAATAGAATCAAACCAAATAGAATAGAATGGATTAGAAAAAATCGAATCGAATAGAATAGAATCATATGGCATCGAATCGAATCGAATAGAATAGAACAGAATAGAATAGAAAAGAATCGAAAGGAATAGAATAGAATAGAATAGAATAGAATAGAATAGAATAGAATAGAAAAAATCGAATAGAATCGAATCGAATAGGAAAGAATGGAATCGAAATGAATTGATTCGAATTGAATAGAATAGAATACAATAGAAAAGAATCGAATTGAATGGAATCAATTTGAATAGAAAAAAATCGAATTGAATAGATAGAAAAGAATAGAATAGAAAAGAATATAATAGAATTGAATAGAAAAGAATAGAATCAAACCGAATCGAATCGAATCGAACACACTAGAATAGAAAAGAAACGAATAGAAAAAATCGAATTGAATTGAAAAGAATCGAATTGAAATGAATAGAATCGATTCGAATCAAAAAGAATCGACTCGAATCGAATCCAATTGAATAGAATAGAAAAGAATTGTATCCCATCGAATAGAATAAAAAATCGAATCGAAAAGAATCGAATTGTATCGATTCGAATCAAAGAGAATCGAATCAAATCAAACAGAATCGAATCAAATCGAATCAAAAAGAATCGAATTAAATCGAATCGAAAAGAATTGAATTGAATCGAAAAGAATCAAATCGAATTGAAAAGAATAGAATCGAATCGAGAAGAATCGAATCGAATCGAAAAGAATCGAACCGTATCAAAACGAATTGAATCGAATTGAATCGAAAAGAATCAAATGGAATCGAATGGAAAATTATCGCATTGCCTTGAATCGAAAAGAATCGAAAAGAATCGAATTGACTCGAATAGAAAAGTATCGAATCAACTCGAATCAAAAAGAATCGAAAAGAATCGAATCGAATCACATCAAAAAGAATCGAATCAAATCGAGTCGATTCGAATAAAATAATCGAAATGAATCGAATCGAATCGAATCGAAAAAATCGAATCAAATCGAATGAAATAGAAAAGAATCGAATGGAAAAGAATCAAATCGAATCGAATTGAAGTGAATCGAAAAGAAAAGAATTAAATCGACTCGAATCGTTAAGAATCGAAAAGAACCGAATCGAATTGAAAAGAACTGAATCGAATCGAAAAGAATTGAATCGAATCAAATCGAATTGAATCGAATAGAAAAGAATTGAATCAACTCGAATCGAAAAGAATCGATTCGAATTGAAAAGATTCGAATCCACAGGAAAAGAATAGAATCGATTCGAATAGAATCAAATTGAATTGAATCGAAAAGAATCGAATCGAAAAGAATCAAATCGAAAGAATTAAATCTATTCGAATGAAAACGTAAGAATCCAAAAGAATCGAATCAAAGAGAATCGAAACGAATCGAATCGAATCAAATCAAATCAGGAAGAATCGAATTGAATCAAATTGAATAGAATTGAACCGAATTGAATCGAATTGAATCAAATCGAAAAGAATCGAATCGAATCGATAAAAATCAACTCGAATCAAATCCAGTCGAATAGAATAGAAAATAATCGAATCGAATAGAATAGAAGAGAATAAATCGAATCTAAGCAAATTGAATAGAACAGAAAATAATCGTATGGAATCGAATAGAAAACAATCGAATCGACTCGAATTGAAAAGATTCGAAAAGAATCGAATCGTATCGAATCAAAACAAAAAGAATCGAATTGAAAAATCGAATCAAATCCAAACAAGAAGCAACGAAAAGAATCCAATCAAATCGGAAAGAATCGAATCGAATTGAAAAGAATCGAATACAATCAAATTGTATCAAAAAGATTCGAATCGAATCGAAAAGAATCGAATCACCTCGAAGAGAAAAGAATCAAATCGACTCAAATCGACTCGAATCGAAAAGAATCGACTCGAAAAGAATCGAATCGAATCGAAAAAAATAGAATCAAATCGAAAAGAATCGAATCAAAAAGAATCGAATCAAAAGAATCGAATCGATTCAATTTGAATCAAAAGAATCCAAAAGAATCGAATGGAATCGAATCGAATTGATAAGAATCGAATCGTACCAAATCGAATCAAATCGAAAAGAATCGAATAAAATCAAATTGTATCGAAAAGATTCGAATCGAATCGAAAAGAATCGAATCGAATCGAATCGAAAAGAATGTGATCGAATCAAAAAGAATCAAATTGAATCGAATCAAAGATTCGAATCAAATGGAATTGAATAGAAAAGAATCGAATCGAAAAGAATGGAAAAGAATCAAATTGAATCGAAAAGAAACGAATCGAAAAGAATCGAATCAAATCAAAAGGAATCGAATTGAATCGAATCAAATTGAATGGAAAAAAATCGAATGGAATAGAAAAGAATCGAGTTGAAACGAATCGAAAAGAATCGAAGCGAATAGAATCGAACTGAATGGAATAGAATCGAATAAAAAAGAATCGAATCTAATTGAACCGAAAAGAATCGAATCGAATTGTATCGAAAAGAATCGAATCAAATTGAAATGATTCGAATAAAATAATCGAAATGAATCAAATCGAATCGAAAGGAATCGAATCGAAAGAATTAAATCTATTTGAATGAAAACATAAGAAACCAAAAGAATCGAATCAAAGAGAATCGAAAGGAATGGAATCGAATCAAATCAAATCAAGAAGAATCGAATTGAATCAAATTGAATAGAATCGAACCGAATTGAATCGAATCGAATCAAATCGAATCGAAAAGAATCGAATTGAATCGAAAAGAATCGAATCGAATCGAAAAGAATCGAATTGAATCAAATCGATAGGATTCGAATCGAAAAGAATTGAATCGAATTGAATTGAAAAGAATCGAATTGAATCGAAAAGAATCAAATCGAATCGAAAAGAATCAACTCAAATCGAATCGTATTGAATCGAATCGAAAAGAATCGAATCGAACCGAATGGAAAAGAATCGAATAGCAAAATCGAATCGAATGCAATCAAGAAACAACGAAAAGAATCCAATCGAATTGGAAAGAATCAAATCGAATCGAAAATAATCGAATTGAACTGAAAAAATCTATTTGAATTGAAAAGAATCGAAATGAATCGAAAAGAATGGAATCAATTCAAATCGATTCAAATCGAAAAATCGAAAAGAATAGAATCAAGTCAAAAGGAATCAAATCGAATTGAATCGGAAAGAATCGAATTGAAAGGATCGAACAGAATCGAATTGACTCGAATCGAATCGAAAAGAATCGAATCGATAAGAATCGATAAGAATCGACTCGAATCGAAACTAGTCGAATAGAATAGAAAAGAATCGAATTGAATAGAAAAGAATTAATCGAATCTAAGCAAATTGAAGAGAACAGAAAAGAATCGTATTGAATCGAATAGAAAAGAATCGAATCGACTTGAATTGAAAAGAATAGAAAAGAATCGAATCGTATCGAATCAGATTGAAAAGAATCGAATCGAATCGAATCGAAAAGAATCGAATGGAAAAATCGAATCCAATCCAATCAAAAATCAATGAAAAGAATCGAATCGAATAGGAAAGAATCGAATTAAATCAAATCGAACCAAAAGAATCGAATTCAATTGAAAATATTCGAATTGAATCGAAATGAATGGAATCAATTCGAATCGATTCAAATCGAATAATCGAAAAGAATCAAAACAAATCGAAAGGAATTGAATCTAATCAAATAAAAAAGAATAGAATCGAAAGGATAGAAAAGAATCGAATCGAATCGAAAAGATTCAAATTGAATCGAAAAGAATGGAATCATTTCGAATCGATTCAAATTGAATAATTGAAAAGAATTGAATCAAATCGAAAGGAATCGAATTGAATCGAGTCGGAAAGAATCGAATCGAAAGGACTGAACCGAATTGACTCGAATCTAATTGAATCGAAAAGAATCGAATCGAAACGAATCGATAAGAATCAACTCGAATTGAATCAGTTGAGTAGAATAGAACGGAATCGAATCGAATCGAATAGAGAAGAATCTAATCTAATCTAAAAGAACACAAAAGATCGTATCGAATCGACTCAAATCGAAAAGAATCGAATCATATTGAATCAAATCGAAAAGAATCGAATCGAATTGAATCGAAACGAAAAGAATCGAATCGAGAAATCGAATCGAATCCAATCAAAAAGCAACGAAAAGAATCGAATCAAATCGGAAAGAATCGAACTGAATCGAATCGAAAAGAATCGAATCGAACCGAAATAATCAGATTGAATCGAATCAAAAAGAATAGAAAAGAATGGAATCAATTTGAATCGATTCAAATCGAATAATCAAAAAGAATCGAATCAAATCAAAAAGAATCGAACCGAATCGAAAAGAATCAAATCGAAAAGAATTGAATCGAAACGAAAAGAATCGAATCGAAAAGATTCGAATCGTTTTGAAAAAATAAAATCGAATCAAATCGAATCGAAAAGAATCGAATCGAAAAATCGAATCGAATCCAATCAAAAAGCAACGAAAACAATCGAATCGAATCGGAAAGAATCAAACCGAATCAAATCGAAAAGAATCGAATCAAACCGAAATAATCAGATCGAATCGAATCGAAAAGAATCGAAAAGAATGGCATCAATTTGAATCGATTCAAATCGAATAATCGAAAAGAATCGAATCGAAAGGATCGAGTCGAATAGAAAAGAATTGAATCGAACAGAAATAATCAGATCGAATTGAATCGAAAAGAATCGAAAAGAATGGAATCAATTCGAATCAATTCAAATAGAATAATCGAAAAGAATCGAATCAAATCGAAAGGAATCGAGTCAAATCAAATAGAAAAGAATCGAATCGAAAGGATCAAACCGAAGTGAAAAGAATCGAATCGAATCAAAAAGATTCGAATTGGATCGAAAAGAATGGAATCAATTCGAATCGATTCAAATCGAATAATCGAAAAGAATCGAATCAAATCGAAAGGAATCGTATCAAATCGAATCGAAAAGAATCGAATCGAATCGAAAAGAATCAAATTGAATTGAACCGAATCGAATCGAAAAGAATCGAATCGAAACAATTAAATCGATTCGAATCACAACATAAGAATCCAAAAGAATTGAATCGAAGACAATCGAAATGAATAGAATCGAATTGAATCAAATAGAAAAGAATAAAATTGAATCGAATCGAATAGAATCGAACTGAATCGAATCGAATCGAAAAGAATCAAATTGAATTGAAAAGTATCGAATCAAAAAGAATCGAATCGAAAGAATTAAATCGATTTGAATCAAACGTAAGAATCCAAAAGAATCGAATCGAAGAGAAGATTCAAATCTAAAAGAATCGAATTGAATCGAATCAAATAGAATCGAATCGATTAGAAAAGAATCGAATCTTATTGAATAGAATCAAATCGAATAGCAGAGAATCGAATCGAATTGAACAGAATCGAATCAAATCGAATCGAAAAGAATCGAATTGAACCGAAAGAATTGAATTGAATCGAAAAGTATCCAAATGAATTGAAAAGAATGGAATCAATTCGAATCGATTCAAATCGAAAAATCGAAAAGAATCGAATCAAGTCGAAAGGAATCGAATCGAATCGAATCGGAAAGAATCGAATCGAAAGGATAGAACCAAATATAATCGACTTGAATCGAATCGACTCAAATCGGATCGAATCGAAAAGAATCGACTCAAATCGAAACTAGTCGAATAGAATAGAAAAGAATCGAATCGAATCAAAAGAATCGAATCGAAGGGAAAGAACCGAATCGAAAAGAATCGAATTGAATCGAAAAGATTCAAATTGAAGCGAAAAGAATGAAATCAATTAGAATCGATTCAAATCGAATGATCGAATCAAATCGAAAGGAATCGTATCGAATCGAATCGAAAGAATCGAATTGAAAGGATTGAACTGAAACGAAAAGAATCAACTCGAATCGAAAAGAATCTAATTGAATCGAAAAGAATCGAATTGAATCGATTCTAAACGAAAAGAATCGACTCGATGGAATCGAATCAAATAGAATAGAAAAGAATCAAATTGAATAGAATCGAAAAGAATAGAATCGAATCCAAAAGAATCGAATCGAATCAAAAAGAATCGAATCGAATGGAAAAGAATTGAATCGAACCGAAAAGACTCGAATCGAATCGAGTCGAATCGAAAAGAATCGAATCGAACCGAAAAGAATTGAATCGATCTGAAAGAATCGGATTGAATCGAATCGAAAAGAATCGAAAGAATCGAAAATAATGGAATCAATTCGAATTGATTCAAATCGAATAATCGAAAAGAAATCAAATCGAAAGGAATCAAATCGAATCGAATCGAATCGAAAAGAATCGAATTGAATCGGAAAGAATCGAATCGAAAAGAATCGAATCGAATCGAAAAGAATTGAATCAAATCAAAAAGATTCGAATTGTTTCAAAAAAATCAAATCAAATCGAATCAAATCAAAAAGAATCGAATCGAATCGGAAAGATTCTAATCGAATCGGAAAGAATCGAATCGAATCGGAAAGAATCAAATCGAATCGAATTGAAAAGAATTGACTCGAATCGAAAAAAATAAAAAAGAATCGAATTGAATAAAAAATATTCGAATTGAATCGAAAAGAATGGAATCAATTCGAATCGATTCAAATCGAATAATCGAAAAGAATTGAAACAAATCAAAAGGAATCGAATCAAAAAGAATGGAATCGAAAGGATTGAACTGAATCGAAAAGAATCAAATCGAATTGAAAGGAATCCAATCCAATCGAATCGGAAAGAATCAAATTGAAAGGGTCGAACCTAATTGAATCGAATTGAATCGAATCGTAAAGAATCGAATCGAATCAAAAAGAATCGAATCGATAAGAATCGACTTGAATCGAACCAGTCGAATAGAATAGAAAGGAATCGAATCGAATAGAAAAGAAACTAATCGAATCTAAGTGAATCGAAAAGAACAGAAAAGAATCGTATAGAATCGAATAGAAAAGAATCTACTCGAATCGAAAAGAATCGAATTGTATCGAATTGAATCGAAAAGAATCAAAATCAATCGAAGAGAAGAAAATAGAATCGAATCGAATCCTAATATCGAATCGAAAAGAATCAAATCGAAAGAATCGAATCAAATCGAATCAATTCAAATCAAAAGGAATCGAATCCAATCAAATCGAAAAAAATCTAATCGAATTGAATCGAAAAGAAAAGAATCGAATCAACTCGAATTGAAAAGAATTGCAAAGAATTGAATCGAAAAGAATCGAATCAAAACAAAAAGAATCGGATCGAATCAAATAGAAAATTATCGAAAGAATAATTTTGATTATTCTATATCGAAAGAATCGAATCAAAACGAAAAGAATCTAATCGACGAATAGAAAAGAATCGAATCGACTCGAATAAAAAAGAATCGAATCGAAAGGAAAGAACCGAATCGAAAAAAAATCAAATTGAATCGAAAAGATTCGAATTAAAGCGAAAAGAATGGAATCAATTCGAATCGATTCAAATAGAATAATCGAATCAAATCAAAAGGAATCGTATCGAATCGAATGGAAAATAATTGAATCGAATGGATCGAACCGAAACAAAAAGAATCAACTCGAATTGAAAAGAATCGAATTGAATCGAAAAGAATCGAATCGAATCGACTCTAAATGAAAAGAATTGACTCGAATCAAATAGAATAGAAAAGAATTGAATTGAATCGAATCGAAAAGAATCGAATCGAATCGAAAAGAATCGAATCAAATTGAAAAGAATCGAATCAAATCGAAAAGAATTGAGTAGAAAAGAATCGAATCAAAAAGAATCGAAAAGATTTGAAAAGAATCAAATCGAATAGAAAAGAATCGAATCGAATCAAAAAGAATTGAATGGAATCGAATACAAAATTATCTCATCGCCTTGATTTGAAAAGAATCTAAAAGATTCGAATCTACTCCAATAGAAAAGAATCGAATCAACTCGAATAGAAAAGAATGGAAAAGGATCGAATCGAATGAAAAGAATCGAATCGAATCGAATTGAAAAGAATCGAATCAAATCGACAAGAATTGAATGGAAAAGAATCGAATCAAAAGAATTGAATCGATTTGAGTTGAATCGAAAGAATCCAAAAGAATCAAATCCAAAATAATCGAATTGAATCGAATCGAATTGAATCGATAAGAATCTAATCGAATTGAAAAGAATCGAATCGAATAGAAAAGAATCGAATCGAAAAGAATTGAAAAGAATTGAAAAGAATCAAATCGAATCGAAAAGAATCGAATCGAATCGAAAGGAATAGAATCGAATAAAATTGAAAAGAATAGAATTGAATCGAATTGATTCGAATCGAAAAGAATCAACTCAAATAGAATTCAATCAAATAGAAGAGAATAGAATTGAATCGAATCCAAAAATCGAATCAAAAAGAATCGAATCGAATCGGAATGAATCAAATCAAATCGAATCGAAAAGAATCGAACCGAACCGAAAGAATCGAATTGAATTGAAAATATTTGAATTGAATCGAAATGAATGGAATCAATTCGAATCGATTAAAACTGAATAATCGAAAAGAATCAAAACAAATCGAAAGGAATTGAATCAAATCGAAAAGAATTGAATCAAAAGGATCGAACCGAATCGAAAAGAATGGAATCGAATTGAAAGGAATCGAATCCAATCGAAAGTATTTGAATTGAATCGAAAAGAATGGAATCAATTCGAATCAATTGAAATCGAATAATCGAAAGGATTCGAATCAAATCGAAAGGAATCGAATTGAATCGAATCGGAAAGAGTCTAATCGAATCGAATCGATAAGGATCAACTCGAATCAAATTCAGTCGAATAGAATAGAAAGGAATCGAATCAAATCAAATAGAAAAGAATCTAATCGAATCTAAGTGAATCGAAAAGAACAGAAAAGAATGTATCGAATCAAATCAATAGAATTGACTCGAATCGAAAAGAATCGAAAAGAATCGAATCGTATCGAATCGAGTCGAAAAGAATCAAATTGAATCTAATCGAAAAGAATTGAATCGAAATATCGAATCGAATCCAATCAAAAAGCAATGAAAAGAATCGAATCGAATTGGAAAGCATCGAATCGAATCAAAAAGATTGATATCGAACTGAAAGAATGGGATCGAATCGAATCGAAAAGAATTGAAAATAATGGAATCAATTCGAATCGATTCAAATCAAATAATCAAAAAGAATCGAATCAAATCGAAAGGAATTGAATCGAATTGAAAAGAATCGAATCGAATCAGAAAGAATCGAATCGAATCGAAAAGAATCGAATTGAATTGAATTGAATCGAATCAAATCGAAAAGATTCGTATCGTTTAAAAAAATCAATTCGAATCGAATCGAATTGAAAAGAATCGAATCAGAAAGAATCGAATCAAATCGAAAAGAATCGAC
Organism: Canis lupus dingo; assembly: GCF_003254725.2. NCBI lineage: Eukaryota > Metazoa > Chordata > Mammalia > Carnivora > Canidae > Canis > Canis lupus. The sequence goes on along the minus strand of NC_064260.1, from coordinate 25,179,510 downwards.
TCGAATCGAAAAGAATCGAAAAGAATCGAATTGAATCGAAAATATTCGAATTGAATCGAAAAGAATGGAATCAATTCGAATTGATTCAAATCGAATAATCGAAAAGAATCGAATCAAAATGAAAGGAATCGAATCGAATAGAAAAGAATGGAATCGAAAGGATCGAACCGAATCAAAAAGAATCGAATTGAATCGAAAAGATTCTAATTGAATCAAAAATAATGGAATCAATTCGAATCGATTCAAATCGAATAATCGAAAAAAATCGAATCTAATCGAAAGGAATCAAATCTAATCGAAAAGAATGGAATCGAATCGAAAAGAATGGAATGGAATTGAAAAGAATCTAATTGAATCGAATCGATAGAATCGACTCAAATCGAATCCAGTAGAATAGAATAGAAAGGAATCAAATTGAATCAAATAGAAAAGAATCTAATTGAATCTAAGCGAATCGAAAAGAACAGAAAAGAATTGTATTGAATCGAATAGAAAAGAATCGACTCGAATCGAAAAGAATCGAATCGTAAAGAATCGAATTGAATCGATAAGAATCGACTCAAATCGAATCCAGTAGAATAGAATAGAAAGGAATCAAATCGAATCGAATAGAAAAGAATCTAATCGAATCTAAGCGAATCGAAAAGAACAGAAAAGAATCATATTGAATCAAATAGAAAAGAATCGACTCGAATAAAAAAGAATCGAAAAGAATCGAATCGTATCAAAATGAATTGAATCGAATTGAAAAGAATCGAATGGAATTGAAAAGAATCGAATTGTATCAAAAAGAATCGAATCGAATTGAATAGAATTGAATTGAAAAGAAAAGAATCGAATCAACTCGAATCAAAAAGAATCGCAAAGAATTGAATCGAATCGAAAAGAATCGAATCGAATCGAATAGAAAATTATCACATTGCCTTGAAAGAAAAGAATCGAATCGACGAATAGAAAGGAATCGAATGGACACGAATCAAAAAGAATCAAATAGAAAAGAATCGAATTGAATCGAAAAGAATCGAATCAAATAGAAAAGAATCGAAACGAAAAGAATCGAATCAAAATAATCGAAAAGACTCGAATCGAATGGAATTGAATCGAATTGAATCGAATCGAATCGAAAAGAATCGAATCGAATCAAATTGTATCAAAAAATTCGAATCGAATCGAATAGAATCGAATAGAGAAGAATGTGATAGAATCGAAAAGAATCGAATCGAATTGAAAAGAATCAAATCAAATCGAATCGAATCGAAAGAATCGAATCGAATGGAAAAGATTCGAATAAAATGGAATCGAATAGAAAAGAATCGAATCGAAAAGAATCGAAAAGAATTGAAAAGAATCAAATCAAATCGAAAATAGCGAATCGAATCGAATCGAAAAGAATTAAATCGAATCAAAAGGAATAGAATCGAATCGAATCAAATTGAAACGAAAAAATCGAATCGAATCGAAAAGAATCAAATCGAATAGAATAGAAAAGAATAGAATAGAATTGAAAAGAATTAAATCAAATTGACTCGAATGAAAAGAATTGAATCGAATCAAATCGAAACGAATGCGAAAGAATTGAATAGAAAAGATTCCAATCGAATCAAAAGAATCGAATCGAATTGAATAGAAAAGAAGCAAATTGAATCGAATAGAATGGAATAGAAAAGAATCGAAAGGAATAGAATAAATAGAATAGAATAGAAAAGAATAGAATCAAATCGAATTGAATAGAATAGAAAAGAATTGAATCACATAGAATAGAAAAGAATTGAATCGAATAGAATAGAATCAAACCGAATAGAATAGAATAGAATAGAATAGAATAGAATAGAATAGAATAGAAAAAACCGAATCGAATTGAATAGAACAGAATTGTATGGAATTGAATCAAATAGAATAGAATAGAACAGAATAGAATAGACAAGAATCGAAAGGAATTGAATCGAATAGAATAGAATTGAAAACAATCGATTCAAATAGAATCAAATAAAATAGAAAAGAATAGAATAGAATAGAAAAGAATCAAATCGAATCGAATCAAATAGAATAGAAAAGAATGGAATCGAAACGAATTGAATCGAATAGAAGAGAATACAATAGAAAAGAATCGAATAGAAAAAAATTGAATCGAATAGAATAGAATAGAAAAGAAGAGAATAGAAATGAATTGAATAGAAAAGAATCGAATCAAACCGAATTGAATCAAATCGAACACAATAGAATAAAAAAGAATCGAATAGAATCGAATCGAAAAAATTGAATCGAATCGAAACGAATTGAATCGAATCGAAAAGAATCAACTCGACTCGAATCGATTTGAATCAAAGAGTCGACTCGAATTGAATCCAATCGAATAGAATAGAAAAGAATCAAATCCAATCGAATAAAATAAAAAGAATCGACTCGAATTGAAGAATCGAATCGAATTGAAAAATCGAATCGAAAAGAATCAAATCGAAAGAATCGAATCAAATAGAATCGATTCTGATCGAATCCAAAGAATCGAAAGAATCGAATTGAAAAGAATCAAATCGAATCAAAAAGAATCGAATCATTTCAATCGAATAGAATCAAATCGAATAGAATCGAATCTAATCGAATGGAAATGAATCGAAAAGAATCAAATCGAATCGAATCGAAAAGAATCAAATCGATTCGAATCAATTCGAATCGAATAATCGAAAGGAATCGAATCGAATCGAATCGTAAAGAATTGAATTGAATCGAAAATAATCGAATTGAATCGAAAAGAATCATCTCGAATTGAATCCAATGGAATAGAATAGAAAAGAATCGAATCGAACTGAAAAGAATCGAATCGCAGAGAATCTAATCGAATCAAATCGAAAAGAATCGAATCGAATTGAATCGAATCAAATCAAATCGACTCGTATCGAGAAGATTCGAAACATATTGAGAAGAATCGAATCGTATGAAAAGAATTGAACCGAATCGAATCGAAAAGAATTGAATCGAATTGAAAAGAATCGAATCGAATCAAAGACAATCGAATTGAAACGAAGAGAATCGAATTGAATCGAAGAGAATCGAATTGAATCGAAGCGAATCGAATCGAATCGAAGGGAATCGAATCGAATTGAATCGAAAAGAATCACATCAAATCGAATCGAATTGAAGATTCGAATTGAATCGAAAACAATGGAATCAATTCGAATCGATTCAAATTGAATAATCAAAAAGAATTGAATCAAATCAAAAGGAATCGAATAGAATCGTATCGGAAAGAATCGAATAGAAAGAATCAAACCAAATCGAATTGAATCGAATCGAAAAGAATCGAATTGAATCATATTGAATCGATAAGAATCAACTCGAATTGACCAGTCGAATAGAATAGAAAAGAATCGAGTTGAATCGAATAGAAAAGAATCATATAGAAACAAAGCGAATCGAATAGAACAGAAAAGAATCGTATTGAATCGAATAGAGAAGAATTGAATCGACTCGAATCGAAAAGAATTGAAAAGAATCGAATAGTATCGAATTGAATTGAATTGAATCGAATTGAAAAGAATCAAATTGAAAAATCGAATCGAATCCAATGAAACACCAATGAAAAGAATCGAATCGAATCGGAAAGAATCGAATCAAATCAATCGAATTGAAAAGAATCGAATCGAACCGAAAGAATCAAATCGAATCGAATCGAAAAGAACCGAAAAGAATCGAAAAGAATGGAATCAATTAGAATCGATTCAAATCGAATAATCGAAAAGAATCGAATCAGATTGAAAGGATTCGAATCGAAAGGAATCGAATCAGAAGGATCAAACCGAATCGAAAAGAATCAAATCGAATCAAGATTCGAATTGAATCGAAAAGAATGGAAACAATTCGAATCGATTCAAATCAAATAATCGAAAAGTATCGAATCAAATCTAAAGGGATCGAATCGATCGAAAAGAATCAAATCGAAAGGATAGAACCGAATCAAATCGAATGGAATAAAAAAGAATAGAATAGAATAGAATAGAATGAAATCGACTCGAATCGAAAAGAATCTAATTGAATCGAAAAGAATCGAATCAACTCGAATCGAAAAAAATTGAAAAGAATCGAATCGAATCGAAAAGAATCGAATCGAATCAAAAAGAATCGAATCGAATCGAATTGAAAAGAATCGAATCGAATCGAAGAGAATCGAATCGAATTGAATCGAAGAGAATCGAATCGAATCGAAAGGAATCGAATCGAATCAAATTGAAAAGAATCAAATCGAATCGAATCGAATTGAAAAGATTCTAATTGAATCGAAAACAATGGAATCAATTTGAATCGATTCAAATCGAATAATCAAAAAGAATCGAATCAAATCGAAAGGAATTGAATAGAATCGTATCAGAAAGAATCGAGTAGAAAGAATCAAACCAAATCGAATCGAATTGAAAAGACTTGAATAGAATCGAATCGTATCGAATCGATAAGAATCGAATCGAATTGACCAGTCGAATAGAAGAGAAAAGAATCGAGTCGAATCGAATAGAAAAGAATCATATAGAAACGAAGTGAATTGAACAGAAAAGAATCGTATTGAATCGAATAGAAAAGAATTGAATCGACTCAAATCGAAAAGAATTGAAAAGAATCGAATCGTATCGAATCAAATCGAATTGATAAGAATTGAATTGAAAAATCGAATCGAATCCAATCAAACACCAATGAAAAGAATCGAATCGAATCAGAAAGAAACGAATCAAATCAAATCGAATCGAAAAGAATCGAATCGAACCAAAAGAATCAAATCGAATCGAATCGAAAAGAATCGAAAAGAATTGAAAAGAATGGAATCAATTCAAATCGATTCAAATCGAATAATCGAAAAGAATCGAATCAAATAGAAAGGAATCGAATGGAAAGAATCGAATCGGAAGGATCGAACCGAATCGAAAAGAATCGAATCGAAAAGATTCGAATTGAATCGAAAAGAATGGAAACAATTCGAATCGATTCAAATCAAATAATCGAAAAGAATCGAATCAGATCGAAAAGAATCGAATCAGATCGAAAAGAATCGAATCGAATCGAAAGGAATCGAATCGAATCGAATAAAATAGAATAGAATCGACTTGAATCGAAAAGAATCGAAACGAATAGAATAGAAAAGAATCAAATCGACTCGAATCTAAAAGAATTGAAAAGAATCGAATACAATCGAAAAGAATCTAATAGAAAAGAATCGAATCGAATTGAATCTAAAAGAATCGAATTGTATCGAAAAGAATCAAATCAAATTGATTCGAATCGAATAGAAAAGAATCGAATTGACTCGAAATGAAAAGATTTAAAAAGAATAGAATCGAATCGAAAAGAATCAATATCGAACCAAATCGAATTGAAAAGAATGGAATCGAATTGAAAAGAATCGAATCGAATCGATAAGTATTGAATCGAATCGAATTGAATCGAATAGAATCAACTCGAATCGAAAAGAATCGAAACGAATCGAATAGAAAAGAATCAAATCGACTCGAATCTAAAAGAATTGAAAAGAATCGAAAACAATCAAATCGAAAACAATCGAATCGAATCGAAAAGAATAGAATTGAATCGATAAGAATCGAATCAAATAGATTCGAATCGAATAGAAAAGAATCGAATTGAAAAGATTCAAATTGAATCGAAAAGAATGGAATCCATTCGAATCGATTAAAATCGAATAATTGAAAAGAATCGAATCGAATTGAAAAGAATCGAATTGAAAGGATCGAACTGAATCGAATCGAATCAAATCGAATCAAAAAGAATCGAATCGAATCGAAAAGAATAGAATCAACTCGAATTGAAAAGAATCGAATCAACTCGAATCTAAAAGAATTGAAAAGAATCGAATACAATCGAAAAGAATCGAATCGAAAAGAATCGAATCGAATTGAATCTAAAAGAATTGAATTGTATCAAAAAGAATCTAATCAAATCGATTCGAATCGAATAGAAAAGAATTGAATTGACTCGAAACAAAAAGATTTAAAAATAATCGAATCGAATCGAAAAGAATCAATATCGAATCAAATCGAATCGAAAAGAATGGAATTGAATCAAAAAGAATCGAATCGAATCAATAAGAATCGAATCGTATCGAAAAGAATTGAATCGACTCAAATTGAAAAGAATCGAATCGAATCGAAAAGAATCGAGTAGATTCGAATTGAAAAGAATCAAATCAAAAAGAATCTAATCAAAAAGAATTGAATCGAATCGAATCGAAGAGAAAAGAGTCGAATCGACTCAAATCGAAGAGAATCGAAAAGAATAAAATTGAATCAAATAGAAGAGTCGAATCAAAAATAATCGAAAAGAATCGAATCAAATCGAAAAGAATCCAATCGAATCGAATAAAAAAGAATCGAATCGAAAATAATTGAAAAGAATCGAATCGAATCGAAAAGAATACAATAGAAAAGAATCGAATCAAATCGAATCTAATAGAATAGAAAACTATCGAATCAAATCGAATCGAATAGAAAAGAATCCACTCGAATAGAATAGAATAGAATAGAAAACTATCGAATAGAATAGAATAGAAAAGAAAACAATCGAAACGAATCGAATCGAATTGAATAGAAAAGAATCGAATCGATTAGAATAGAAAAGAATTGAATCAAATTGAATAGAAAAGAATCAAATCAAATTGAATTAAATCGAATAGAATAGAATAGAAAATAATTGAATCGAATCAATTCGAATCGAATCGAATAGAAAAGAATCGAATCAAATCGAATCGAATTAAAAAGAATCTAAAAGAGTCGAATCGAATCGAAAAGAATCGAATCGAATCAAAAAGAATCAAATCGAATCAAAAAGTATTAAATCCAATAGAAAAGAATAGAATAGGAAAGAATTGAATCAATCGAATCCAAAAGAATCGAATCGAATCAAGTCGAATTGAAAAGAATCAAATTGAATCGAAAAGAATCTAGTCGAATCGATTCGAATCGAAAAGCATGGACTCGAATCGAATCCAATCGAATAGAAGAGAAAAGAATCTAATCGAATCGAATCAAAAATAATTCTTTCGAATCGAAAAGAATCGAATTGGAAAGAATTGAATCGAATCGAATTGAATCGAAAAGAATCTAATCTAATCGAAATGAATAGAAAAGAATCGAATCGAATTGAATCGAAAAGAATCGAATCGAAAAGAAAGGAAAAGAACCGAATCGATAAGAATCGAATCGAAAGAATCAAATCGAATCAAATCAAATCGAATCTAATCGAAAAGAATCGAATCGAAAAGACTCGAATCGAATGGAAAAAAACAATCGAATCGAAAACAATGAAATCGAATCAAAAACAATCGAATTGAATCGTAATGAATTGAATCAAATCGAGTCGAATGAAAAGAATCGAATCAAACCAACTCGCATCGATTGGAAAAGAATCGAATTGAAAAGAATCGTATCAAAAAGAAACGAATCGAATCGAAAAGAATCGAATAAATAAGAACTGAATCGAAAAGAATCAATTCGAATCAAAAAGAATCGATTTGAATTGAATCAAATCGAATCGATAAGAATAGAATAGACTAGAATAGAATTGAATCGAATCGAATAGAATAGAAAAGAATCGAATCAAATTGAATAATAGATTAGAAAAGAACCGAATCGAATCAAATATAATCGTATAGAATCTAATTGAATCGAATCGAACAGAATAGAATAGAAAAGAATCGAATCAAATCGAATAGAAAAGAATCTATTCGAATCTAATGGAATCGAATAGAACAGAAAAGAATAGAATCAATTCGAATAGAAAAGAATCAAATTGACTCGAATCGAAAAGAATCGAATCGATTTGAATCTAAAGGAAACAAAAGGAATCGAATCAAAAAGAATCGAACCGAGTGAATGGGTGACGGGCACTGGGGGTTATTCTGTATGTTAGTAAATTGAACACCAATAAAAAATAAATTAACTTAAAAAAAAAGAATCGAATCAAAAACAATCGAATCGTATCGAATCAAAAAGAATCAAATCGAATTGAATCGAATCGAATAGAATCGAATCCAATCCTATCAAAAAGCATAGAAAAAAATCGAATCGAATCGAAAAGAATCGAATCAAATTGAATCAAATGAAAAGAATCGAATAGAATCAAATCAAAACGAATGGAAAAGAATCGAAAGAATCGAATTGAATCGAATCAAATCTAATCGAAAGAATCGAATAGCATCGAATCGAAAAGACTCGAATAGAATCAAATAGAAAAGAATCGAAACGAAAACAATCGAATTCAATCAAATCTTAAAGAATCTAATCAAATCAAATCGAATGAAAAGAATCGAATTTAATCAAATCGAATCGATTGGAAAAGAATCGAATAGAAAAGAAACGAATCGAATCGAATCGAAAATAATCGAATCGAATCGAAAAGAATCAAATAGAATAGAAAAGAATACATTAGAATAGAAAGGAATGGAATTGGATAGAATATAATAGAAGACAAGAGCCGAATCGAATCGAATCGAATAGAATAGAAAAGAATTGAAACGAATCAAATAGAATAGAAAAGAATCAAATCAAATCGAATAGATTCAAATCGAATAATAGAATAGATTAGAAAAGAACTGAATCGAATCGAATAGAATAGAATCGTATAGAATCGAATCGAGTAGAATCAAATCGAATAGAACAGAATAGAAAAGAATCGATCGAATCGAATAGAATAGAAAAGAATCTAATCGAATCTAATCGAATTAATAGAATAGAAAAGAACCAAATTGAATTGATTTGAACAGAAAAGAATCGAATCACTCGAATTGAAAAGAATCGAAACAAATTGAATCTAAAGGAAATGAAAGGAATCGAACCGAAAAGAATCGAATCGAAAAGAATCAAATCATATCGCATCGAAAAGAATTGAATCGAATCGAATAGAATCAATTCCAATCCAAAAAGCATCGAAAAGAATTGAATCTAATCGAAAAAAGATCGAATCAAATCGAATCGAATCAAAAAGAATTGAATCAAATCGAAAAGAATCGAATCAAATTGAATCGAAAGAATCGAAAAGAATCAAATTGAAAGAATCAAACCGAAAAGAATCGAATAGAATCGAATCGAAAAGAATCGAATTGAAAAGAATCGAATAGAATCGAATCAATAAGAATCGAATTGAATAGAAAATAAAAAAATTGAATCAAATAAAAAAGAATCCAATCAACTCGAATTGAAAAGAATTGAATTGAATCGAAAAGAATCGAATCAAATTGTATAGAAAAGAGTTGAATCAACTCGAATTGAATATAATCGAAAAGAATCGAACCAAATCGAAAAGAATCGAATGGAATCAAAAAGAATCGATCAAATCAAATCAAATAGAAAAGAATCGAATCGGCTGGAATAGAAAAGAATCTAATTGAATTGAATAGCATAGAATAGAAAAGAATCGAATCAAATCGAATCGAATAGAACAGAAAACTATCGAATCGAATCAAATTGAATCAAATCAAATAGAAAACATCGAAACGAATCGAATAGAATAGAATAGAATAGAATAGAATAGAATAGAAAACTTTCGAATTGAATAGAATCTAATAGAATAGAAAACTATCGAATCGAATCAAATCGAATTGAATAGCAAACAATCGAAAAGAATAAAATCGAATCGAATAGAAAAGAATCGAATCGATTAGAATAGAAAAGGATTGAATCGAATCAAATAGAAATAATCGATGCGAATCATATCGAATAGAAAAGATTCTAATCGAATCGAATCGAATAGAAAAGAATGGAATCAAATCGAATTAAATCGAATCGAATCGAATAGAAAATAATCGAATCAGGGATCCCTGGGTGGTGCAGCGGTTTGGCGCCTGCCTTTGGCCCAGGGCGCGATCCTGGAGACCCGGGATCGAATCCCACATCAGGCTCCCGGTGCATGGAGCTTGCTTCTCCCTCTGCCTATGTCTGCCTCTCTCTCTCTCTCTCTCTGTGTGACTATCATAAATAAATAAAAAATTAAAAAAAAAAGAAAATAATCGAATCAAATAGATTCAAATTAAATCGAATCGAATCAAATCACAAAGAATCTAAGAGTTGAATCGAATCGAAAAGAATCAAATTGAAAAAAAAGAACTGAATCGAATTGATTCAAAAAGAATCGATCGAATCGAAAAGAATCGAATCAAATCGAAAAGAATCGAATCAAAATGTATCGAATCGAATCCAAAAGAATCAAATCGAATCGAGACGATTCGAATCAAAAAGCATGGACTCGAATCGAATCCAATCAAAAGAATAGAAAAGAATATAATTGAATCGAATCGAAAAGAATCAAATCGTATCGAAAAGAATTGAATCAAATCAAATAGAAAAGAATCGAAAAGAATCGAATCGAATCGAAAAGAATCAAATCGAAAAGAATTGAGTAGATTCAAATAGAAAAGAATCGAATCGAATAGAAAAGAATTGAATCAAATCGAAAAGAATTGAATCAAATCGAAAAGAACTGAATCAAATCGAATCGAAGAGTCGAATCAACTCGATCGAAAAGAATCAAATCGAATCGAATAGAAAAGAGTCGAATCAACTAGAATCGAATAGAATCGAAAAGAACCGAATCAAATTGAACAGAATCGACTCTAATCGAAAAGAATCAAATTGAATAGAAAAGAATTGAATCAAATCGAATCGAAAGAATCGAAAATCGAATAAAAAAGAATCGATTGAAAAGAATCGAATCGAATAGAATCAAAAAGAAACGAATAGAATTGGAAAGAATCGAATTGAATTGATAGCATCGATAAAAATCAAATTGAAAAGAATGGAAAAGAATCGAATCAAATCGAAAAGAATCGAATCGAAAAGAATTGAATCGAATCGAAAAGAATCGAATCGAATCAAAAAGAATCGAATCGAATCGAATTGAAAAGAATCGAATTGAATTGAAAAGAATCAAATCGATAAGAATCGAATCGAATTGATAAGAATCAAATCGAATTGAAAAGAATCGAATCGAAAAGAATCGAATTGAATCAAAATAATTGAGAAGAAAAGAATCGAATTGACTCGAATCGACTAGAATCGAATCGAATAGAAAAAAATCGAATCAAATAGAATTAAATCGAATCGAATAGAATGGAAAATAATAGAATCTATTCGAATCGAATCGAATAGAAAAGAATCGAATTGAATCGAATCAAAAAGATTTGAAAAGAGTCGAATCGAATCGAATCGAAAAGAATCGAATCGAATCAAAAAGAATCGAATCGAGTCACAACAAAAAGAATCGAATCGAATAGAAAAGAATCGAATCGAAATGAATTGAATCGAAACAAATCCAAAAGAATCAAATCGAATTGAATCGAAAAGAATCAAATAGAATAGAAAAGAATCAAATCGAATTGAATCGAAAAATTGATTCGAATCGAAAAGAATCGAATAGAAAAGAAAAGAATCGAATCGAATCGAATCGAAAAGAATATAATCGAATCGAATAAAAATGAATAGAAAAGAATTGAATTGAAAAAAATCGAATCGAAAAGAATTGAAAAGAATCAAATCGAAAGAATCAAATAGAATCAAATCGAATCTAATCAAAAGAATTGAATAGAATCGAATCGAAAAGACTCGAATCGAATCGAATCAAAAAGCATCAAATTGAATAAAAAAATATCGAATCGAATCGAATCCTAATGAATCGAATAAAATCGAATCGAATAGAAAAGAAACGAGTCGAATCGAATCGATAAGAATCGAATCGAAAAGAATCAAATCGAATTGAATCGAATCGATAAGAATCGAATCGAAAATAATAGAAGAATCGAATCAAATCGAATAGAAAAGAATCGAAATGAATCAAATCAAATTGAATAATAGAATAGATTAGAAAAGAACCGAATCGATCGAATGGAATAGAATAGAATCGTATAGAATCGAATTGAATCGAATAGAATACAACAGAATAGAATAGAAAAGATTCGAATCGAATCGAATAGAAAAGAATCTAATTGAATCGAATAAACAGAAAAGAATCGAATCGACTCGATTCAAATAGAAAAGAATCAAATCGACTCGAATCGAAAAGATTCGAATCGAATTGAATCTAACGGAAATGGAAGGAATCGAATCGAATAGCATCGAATCCAATCCAATCAAAAAGAATCGAAAAGAATCGAATAGAATAGAATCGAATCGAAAAGAATCGAATCGAATCGAATTGAAAAGAATTGAATCGAATAGAATCGAATCGAGTCGAATCGAATCAAATTGAACCGAATCAAAAAGAATCGAATCGAATCGAAAAGAATCTAATCAAATCGAATCGTAAAGAATCGAATCGATTGGAAAAGAAATGAATCTATAAGAATCGAACGAATCGAAAAGAATCAAATCGAATTGAATCGAAAATAATCGAATCGAATTGAAATAATCGAGTAGAAAAGAATCGAATCTACTCGAAAGGAAAAGAATAGAATAGAATAGAATAGCATAGAAAAGAAGCGAATCAAATCGAATCGAACAGAATAGAAAACCATCGAATCGAAATGAATCGAATAGAAAAGAATCTAATTGAATCGAATCGCATAGAATAGAATAGAAAACTATCAAATCGAAATGAATGTAATAGAATAGAAAACTATCTAATTGAATCGAATTGAATAGAATAGAAAACAATCAAAAAGAATCGAAACATATTGAATAGAAAAGAATCGAATCAATTAAAATAGAAAAGAATCAAATCAAATAGAAAAGAATCGAATCAAATCGAATTAAATCGAATCGAATAGAATAGAAAATAATCGAATCGAATCGAATCGCCTCGAATCGAATCGAATAGAAAAGAATCAATTGAATCGAATCAAAAAGAATCAAAAAGAGTCGAATCGATTCAAAGAGAATCGAATCGAATCGAAAAGAATCATATTGAATCGAAAAGAATCAAATCGAATCAAATCGATTCAAGTCGAAAAGCATGGACGTGAATCGAATCCAATAAAATAGAATAGAAAAGAATCTAATCGAATCGAATCAAAAAGAATTGATTCGAATCGATAAGAATCGAATCGAAAAGAATTGAATCGAATCGAAAAGAATCTAATCAAATCAAATTCAAACGAATAGAAAAGAATCGAATCGAAAAGAATCGAATCGAAAAGAACCGAATTGAAAAGAATCGAATCGAAAGTGTCAAATAGAATCGAATCGAATTGAATCGAAAAGAATTGAAAAGAATCAAATCGAAAACAATCGAATAGAGTCGCATTGTAAAGAATCGAATCAAATCGAATCGAATCGAAAGAATCGAATAGAATAGAATAGAATGGAATCGAATCGAATCGAATACAATAGAAAAGAATTGAATCGTATAGAATCGAATTGAATCGAATGAAATAGAACAGAATAGAATAGAAAGGAATCGAATCGAATCAAATATAATCGAATAGAAAAGAATCGAATAGAATCAAATCGAATCGAACAGAAAAGAATCAAATCGAATCGATTCAAATAGAAAAGAATCGAAAGGACTCGAATCGAAAAGAATCGAAAAGATTCGAATCGAATTGAATCTAAAGGAAACGAAAGGAATCGAATTGAAAAGAATCAAATCGAAAAGAATTGAATCGTATCTAATCAAAAAGCATCAAATCGAATCGAATCGAATAGTATCGAATACAATCCAATCAAAAAGCATCAAAAAGAATCAAATCGAATCGAAAAGAATTGAATCGAATCAAAAAGAATTGAATCAAATCGAAAAGAATCGATTGAAAAGAAACGAATCGAATCGAAACGAAAAGAATCGAATCGAATAGAATCGAAAAGAATCGAATCGAATCGCATCGAATCGAACTGAAATGAAAAGAATCAAAAAGTATCGAATCGAATCGAAAAGAATCGAATCGAAAAGAATCAAATCGAAAAGAATCGAATTGAAAAGAATTGAATCGAATCGAATCGAAAAGAATCGAATCGAAAAGAATCGAAAAGAATCGAATCGAAATCAATCGAATTGAATCATCAAGAATCGAATCAAAAAGAATCAATTTGAATCGAAAAGAATGGAATCGAATTGAATCGAATCGAATAAAAAAGAATCGAATAGAATAGAATAGAAAAGAATCCAATCGAATAGAATAGAATCAAATCGAATAATAGAATAGATTAGAAAAGAACCGAATCGAATCAAATAGAATAGAATCGTATAGAATCGAATTGAATCGAATCGAATAGAACAGAATAGAATAGAAAAGAATCGAATTGAATCTAATTGAATAGAAAAGAATCTAATAGAATCTAATCGAATCGAATAGAACAGAAAAGAATCGAATCGAATCGATTCAAATAGAAAAGAATCAAGTCGAAAAGAATTGAAAAGAATCGAATCTAATCGAATCGAAGAGAATCAAATAGAATCAAATAGCATCGAATCCAATCCAATAAAAGCATCGAAAAGAATCGAATCGATAAGAATCGATAAGAATCGAATCAAAACGAAAAGAATCGAATCGAATGGAATAGAAAAGAATCGAATCGACTCGAATAAAAATCGAATCGAATCGAAAAGAATTGAATCAAATCGAAAAGAATCAAATCGAATCGAATCGAAATAATCGAGAAGAAAAGAATCGAATTGACTCGAATCAAAAAGAATCTAATAAAATAGAAAAGAATCGAATCAATCGAATTAAATCGAATCGAATAGAATAGAAAATAATCGAATCAAATCGATTCAAATCAAATAGAATAGAAAAGAATCAAATCGAATCAAAAAGGATCGAAAGAGTCGAATTGAATTGAAAAGAATCGAATCAAATCGAAAAGAATCCAATCGAATAGAAAAGAATTGAATCGAAACGAAATGAATCGAATCGAATCCAAAAGAATCGAATCGAATAGATAAGAATCGAATTGAAATGAAAAGAATCTAATCGAATCAAATAGAAAAGAATCAAAAAGAATTGAATCGAAAAGAATTGAATCAATTCAAAAAGAATCGAATCAAAAAGAATTGAATCGAATCAAAAAGAATCGAATCGAATCGAATCGAAATAATCGAGAAAAAAGAATCGAATCTACTCGAATCGAAAAGAATCGAATCAAATCGAATTAAATCGAATCGAATCGAATAGAAAATAATCAAATTGAATCGATTCGAATTGAATCGAATCGAAGAATCGAATCGAATCGAATCAAAAAGAATCGAAAAGAGTCGAATTGAATCAAAAAGAATCTAATTGAATCGATTCGAAAAGAATCAAATCGAAACGAATTGAATCGAATCGAATCCAAAAGAATCGAATCAAATCGAATCGAATCATAAAGAATCAAATTGAATCGAAAAAATCGAATCGAATCGAATCGATTTAAATCAAAAAGCATGGTATCGAATCGATTCCAATCGAATAGAATAGAAAAGAATCGAATCAAATCGAATCGAAAAGAATCTAATCGAATCGAATAGAATCGAAACAAATAGGAAAGAATCAAATCGAATCGAATCGAAAAGAATCAAATCGAGAAGAATCGAAAAGAACCGAATCGAAAAGAATCGAATCAAAAGAATCAAATCGAATCGAATCGAATCGAAAGAATCGAAAAAAATCGAATCGAAAAGACTTGAATCGAAACAAATCGAAAACAACCGAATCGAATCAAATCATAAAGAATCGAATCAAATCGAATTGAATGAAAAGAATCGAATCAAATAAAATCGATTCGATTGGAAAAGAATCGAAAAGAATCAAATCGAAAATAATAAACTTGAATAGAAAAGAATCAAATCTAATTGAATCGAATCAAATCAAAAAGAATTGAATTGAATAGAATAGAATAGAAAAGAATTGAATCAAATAGAATAGAATAGAATAGAATAGAAAAGAATCGAATCGAATCGAATAGAATCAAAACTAATAGAATAGATTAGAAAAGAACCGAATCGAATAGAATAGTATAGAATCGTATAGAATCGAATTGAATTGAATCGAATAGAACAGAATTGAATAGAAAAGAATCGAATCGAATCAAATCGAATAGAAAAGAATCTGATCCAATCTAATATAATCGAATAGAACAGAAAAGAATCGAATTGATTCAAATAGAAAAGAATGGAATAGACTTGAATTGAAAAGAATAGAAAAGAATCGAATCGAATTGAATCTAAAGGAAACAAAAGGAATCAAATCGAAAAGAATCGAATAGTATCGAATTGAAAAGAATCGAATCGAATTGAATCGAATAGAATCGAATCCAATCCAATAAAAAAGCATCGAAAAGAATCGAATTGAATCGAAAATAATCGAATCGAATTGAATCGAAAAGAATCGAGTTGAATTGAATCGAAAGAATCGAAAAGAATCGAATCAAAAGAATCAAAAAGAATCGAATCGAAAAGAATCGATCCAAAAGAATCGAATTGAATCGAATCGAAAGGAATCAAATCGAATAGAATCGAAAAGAATCGAATCAAATCGCATCGAATCGAATCGAAAAGAATTAAATCGAATCGAAAAGAATCAAATTGAATCGAAAAGAATCAAATCGAAAAGAATCGAATCGAATCGATGAGAATCAAATCGAAATGAAAAGAATCGAATCGAATCGAATAGAAAAGAATCGAATCAACTCGAATGGAAAGAATTGAATTGAATAGAAAAAAATCGAATTGAAAAGAATTGAATCGAATCGAAAAGAATTGAAAAGAATCGAATCGAATAGAAAAGAATCGAATCAAATCGAATTAAATCGAATCGAATAGAATAGAAAATAATTGAATCTATTCGAATCGAATCGAATAGAAAAGAATCGAATCGAATCGAAAAGAATCGAATCGAATCGAAAAGAATCGAATCGAAAAGAACCGACTCGAAAAGAACCGAATCTAATCGAATCTAATCAAAACAATCGAAAAGAATCGAATCGAAAAGACTCGAATCGAATTGAATCGAAAACAATCGAATCGAATTGTAAAGAATCGAATCGAATGAAAAGAATCAAATCGATTGGAAAAGAATCGAATCGATAAGAATTGAATCAAAAAGAAATGAATTGAATCAAATCGAAAAGAATCGAATCGAATCGAATAGAATAGAAAAGAATTGAATAGAATAGAAAAGAATCGAATCAAATAGAATCAAATCGAATAATAGAATAGATTAGAAAAGAACCGAAAGGAATCGAATAGAATAGAATCGTATAGAATCGAATTGAATTGAATCGAATAGAATAGAACAGAATAGAATAGAAAAGAATAGAATAGAATCTAATAGAAAAGAATCTGATCAAATCTAATCGAATCAAATAGAACAGAAAAGAATTGAATCGATTTGAATAAAAAGAATCGAATAGACTCGAATCGAAAAGAATCGAATCGAATTGAATCTAAAGGAAACGAAAGGATTCAAATAGAAAAGAATCGAATAGAAAAGAATCGAATCGAATTGAATTGAATAGAATGGAATAGAATCGAATCCAATCCAATAAAAAAGCATTGAAAAGAATCGAATCAAATCGAAAAGAATCGAATCTAATCGAATCGAAAAGAATCGAATCGAATCGAAAAGAATCGAATTGAATTGAATCGAAAGAATAAAAAAGAATCAAATAAAAAAGAATCGATCAAAAAGAATTAATCAAATCGAAAAGAATCGAATCGAATCGAAATAATCGAGAAGAATCGAATCGACTTGAATCGAAAAGAATCGAATAGAAAAGAATCGAATCAAATCGAATCAAAAAGAATCGAATCCAATCGAAAAGAATGGAATCGAATCAAATTGACTCGAATCGAAAAGAATCGAATTGAATAGAAAAGAATCAAATCGACCTGAATCGAAAAGAATCGCGTGGATTCCAATCGTATCGAAAAGAATCGAATCGAATAGAATCTAAAAGAATCGAATCGAATCGAATAGAAAAGAATCGAATCGACTCGAATCAAAAAGAATCAAAAAGTATCGAATAGAATAGAATAGAATAGAAAAGAATCGAATCAAATTGAATAGAATAGAAAACTATCAAATCGAATCGAATCGAATAGAAAACTATAGAATTGAATTGAATCGAATAGAATAGAAAACAATCGAAACGAATCAAATCTAATCGAATAGAAAAGAATTGAATCGAATCAATTAGAATAGAAAAGAATTTAATCGAATCAAATAGAAAAGAATCAAATCAAATCGAATCAAATCGAATCGAATCGAATAGAAAATAATCGAATCAAATCGATTTGAATCGAATCAAATAGAAAAGAATCGAATCGAATCGAATTGAATCAAATTGAATCGAATAGAAAAGAATCGAATTGAATAGAATCGAATCAAATAGAAATAATAGAATAGAATAGAATCGAATAGAATAGAAAAGAATCGAATAGAATAGAATAGTATAGAATAGAAAAGAATCGAATCAAATTGAATCGAATAGAATAGAATAGAAAAGAATCAAATTGAATCAAATGAATAGAATAGAAAAGAATCGAATCGAATCTAATTGAAAAGAATTGAATCGAATCGAATCAAATAGTAAAGAATCCAATTGAATCGAATAGAAAAGAATCAAATTTAATCGAATCGAATCGAATAGAAAAGATTCGAATTGAATCGAATCGAATCAAATAGAAAAGAATCGAATCAAATCGAATCGAATCCAATCAAATAGAAAAGAATCGAGTTGAATCAAATAGAATAGAATAGAAAGGAATCGAATCGAATCAAATTGAATTGAATCGAATCTAATAGAGAAGAATCGAACCGAATTGTATCGAATCGAATTGAAAAGAATTGAATCGAGTAGAAAAGAATCGAATCGAATCGAATAGAATCGAATAGAAAAGAATAGAATAGAAAATTATCGAATTGAATCGAATAGAATAGAAAAGAATCAAATCGAATTGAATCGAATCAAATCGAATAATATAGAATGGAAAAGAATCTAATCGAATCGAATCAAATCAAATAGAATATTATAGAATGGAAAAGAATCGAATCAAAAAGAATAGAATAGAATAGAATAGAATAGAATAGAATAGAATAGAATAGAATAGAATAGAATAGAATCTTTTCCCTCGGTCTTGAGGAGGCCTCATGGAGTGAGGTTAGAATCAGAAATTGTGTGTTTTGGTTTCAGATAATGGAACTGGTTAGCTAAGTAAACACGGACAGGCACTTTGGTTCTTTTTGAATTCCAATTTCCTTAAAAGCTATAGAATGATTTCTAAACACCTCATTGGACTGTTGTAGGATTTCTTTATTGCTAATTTAAGTTAACATTCATATGGCACATATTATGTGCCAAGAATTGTGTCATGCTTCACATAAAAGAACTCATGGGATCCTCCAACAACCCTATGGGCAGATACTGTTATCTTATGGGCCAACTAAAGGATAGGAAGAAAACATCTTGTCCAAGGTCAAACAGTTTGTTAAGTGGATTCAAACTCAGGAAGCATGGCTCCAGGCTGTTATGGCCACCAGAAAATATTTATTAAGTACTTACTAACGTCCTAGGTATTGTACAAATAAAGTCCAACTCTTTACTCATTAGAGCTCTATGGCACAGGCATTATTACTGTCACAGTTTTGCAGAGAAAGAAGTAGGTTCAGAGCCTAAGCTCAAGGGACTTGCCCAGAGCCCTACAATTCAGAGGCAGAAACCTTCCTTTTCCTCATAATATTCTCCTTCCACCACTTACCTTCTCCTTTCTCTAAGTCTTAATATAAATGTTGCTTCTTCTGGTCATCTTCTCTGAGGCCCCAGTTAGACTAAGCCTTCTTATATATGTACTTGTAGTAAGCTGTATATTTACCTTTATATTGGCTACTATAATCTTGTTTAGTTGTCTTTCTGTCACTTTTTGGTTAGTGTCCGTCTCTCCCACCAGCATGGCCTGGAGGGAGATAGGGACTGCATCTATGTCTGGTTAACTTGGTATTCCTAGCACCTTGCACATAGTAGGTATGCACCAAATACTTAATAAATTAATGGATCCCTAACCTTCTTGAGTTGATGTTGATAAACATTAGAACATGAAATGGACAAAGATAAGAATGAAATTGCTGAATGAAATGATAAAAAGCAATTTTATCCATTCACTCATTCAGTATTTTTCAGGTGCCTACTGTGTGCCATATCTGAGTGAAGGAAAACGATACGTGATTCCATTAGGGTATTATAATAGCAACTTAAAAATTGGCCTTCTGAGGCATTTGCTATAGTTGAAAGCTCTAACTAAAAGGCTCAGTGATTAGGAAGGAACTCAATAAAATCAAAATGAAGTATTATCTGGGCAGTAATTTCCCAGTAAATTTGGTTTAATAAAAATTTCACATGAATCATTTTTTAACTGACACTGAAGCACTGTGAACTCTTTGGAAGACAAAAGTCAAGGAAGTAAATGTTATTCATTGCTATTTTTAAATGCACTTGCAATATGGTGTCTAATATAAAAGAAGTATTTTTATCTGATTTTTGCTATTTATTATCCTTTCCTGCTTTTCAGGTTGAGGAGGCATTATACGTGCTCATAAGTGTTTTTCTTTCCTTCTGATATAAAATTCTTACTTTGTTCCCATCGAAGGAACTCTTTAAGAATAAGGCAAAAGTTAATTAAACTATTCTAAAATGTCTTCACACTTGGAGCTTGATTCATTTAAGTCAATTTTCAAAATAAATCTTATTGATTAGAAAAAAAACAAAGATTTATAGGGAAATTGAGAAGATAGTACAGAGAATTCTCATGCACTTGCACTCAATTTCTCCAATTATCGATATATTAGTACAGTACAAATATTAGCTAATGAATCAATATTAAAATATTCACATTAACCAAAGACCATACTTTATTCATATTTCCTTAGTTTTTGCTAAGTTACCATCCCTCACATCACATTACACTTGTCCTCATGTTTTCTTAGGCTCCTCTCGATTGTGACAGTCTTTCAGCCTTTCCTTGTTGTTGTTGAACTGGAACACTTTGAGAAGTAGGGTATTTTGTAAAATTTCCCTCAGTTGGGACATGTCTGTCATTTATCTCATGATTGAACTGTTTTTGTGGATTATATACAGAGATATACTGCCATTTTCATTATATCATATAAAGGATAGATACTATCAACATGATTTATCAGTCTTGGTATCGATCTGATCATCTTGCTAAGGTAGTGTTTGTCAGCTTTCTCCATAGTAAAGTGATTCTTTATTATTATTATTATATTATTATTATTATTTTAACTTTTTCATAATATATTTTGTAGAAGGAAGTTACTATGTGTATAGCACACATAAGAGTGGGAAGCTATGCTTATCAACTTGAGGGTGGAATGTCTGCACAAATTGTTTGAAATTC
This sequence comes from Canis lupus dingo, assembly GCF_003254725.2. Lineage (NCBI taxonomy): Eukaryota > Metazoa > Chordata > Mammalia > Carnivora > Canidae > Canis > Canis lupus. The sequence goes on along the minus strand of NC_064260.1, from coordinate 25,158,204 downwards.
TTCTACATGGGAGATTTCTCTTTCTTCTGTGTTTGTTTCTTTTTCAAAGATGTTATTTATTTATTTGAGAGAGAGAGGAGAGAGAAAGCATGAGCGAGAGGGGCAGAGGGAGAGGGAGAAGCAGGTTCCCTGCTGAACAGGGAGCCTGCCTTGGGACCTGGATCATGATCTGAGCCTAAGGCAGAAGCTTAACTGACTGAGCCACCCAGGTGCCCCTCTTTCTTTCTTTTACAATTTTTAATATTAGTATAGATTCATGGATATTTATTTTATGCTTTGGGTTATAATCCAGCACTACTTATTTTGTGGCTTATATTGTCTCCGTTCTGGCCACGGGAGCTCTTTCAGTTGACACCTGTGTCCCTTTAACATATTTCCATCAGTATGGAGTCTTTTGTCTGTTCATAGCTTTTTAAAAGACAAACTTTATGTAAATCTCATTTTTGATTGGCACATTGTTTCTGTCCCCGTCCCTATCTTTGCCTCCTTCCCTCTCTTCACTGTTTCATTTCTTTATTATGATCTGAAAATAGGAAAGGACATAGGATTTCAAATTTTGTTATTTTAAGGTAAATCAATTTTCCTTGGTGCCTAGCCAGTGGTTCTCAAATGTTAGTGTGCAAAAGAATAACCTGGAGAGCTTGTTAATATGGCCAGCCAACATTTTAATATTTTTTAAGTTAAAGGAAGGGGGCAGGTTAGGATTCTGCATGTTAACGGGTATGCTCAGAAAATAATAATGGAGTTCTTTGAGGGCTTTGCTTTGAAAAGCAGCTAGCATGAGGGCAGATGACTGTTCTGATACACATATTTATTATTTCTAGTGGCTTGGACCCATATACCCACCGCTTGTGATAAAAAGGGATATAGATTTGGGGATTTTGTATCGCCATAGGAAAGAACCCTAAAATACTCAGGATCTATGCTCAGAGTTAGTTTTATATTTTAGCATTTGAATATATATAAGATCCCACGTCTTTTTGTGCTCAGTATAGAGTGTTTAGGACCCCACAGCAGCATTGTAGGTCTGAGAGGTAACTGAGGGATCATCAGCTCTGGTCCTCTCTTTTGAGGCACAGGAAAGAAACTGAGAGTTCTGTAGGATTGGATTGTCCAAGTTCACATGCTTATTGGTGGTGGAGCTAGGTCTGAAAAAGGTCTTCCTAGAGATTGTTGCATCAAGACAGACACCATTGAACATAACTAGTTTAGGGGGAGGAGCAAGATGGCGGAAGAGTAGGGTCTCCAAATCACCTGTCTCCACCAAACTACCTAGAAAACCTTCAAATTATCCTGAAAATCTATGAATTCGGCCTGAGATTTAAAGAGAGACCAGCTGAAACGCTACAGTGAGAAGAGTTCGCGCATCTATCAAGGTAAGAAGACGGGGAAAAAGAAATAAAGAAACAAAGGCCTCCAAGGGGGAGGGGCCCCGCGAGGAGCCGGGCTGAGGCCGGGGCGAGTGTCCCCAGGACAGGAGAGCCCCGTCCCGGAGGAGCAGGAGCTGCACCGACCTTCCCGGGCGGAAAGGGGCTCGCAGGGAGTTGGAGCAGGACCCAGGAGGGCGAGGATGCCCTCGGGCTCCCCGGGACAGTAACAGCAACTGCGCGCCCAGGAGAGTGCGCCGAGCTCCCTAAGGGCTACAGCGCGCACGGCGGGACCCGGCGGGACCGGCGGGACCCGGAGCAGCTCGGGGGGCTCGGGCGGCGGCTCCGCGGAGGGGGCTGCGCGGCCCCGGGAGCAGCTCGGAGGGGCTCGGGCAGAGGAAGAGGCTCCGTGCAGAGGGGCCTGCGCGGTTCCAGGAGCAGCTCGGAGGGGCTTGGGCGGCAGCTCCGCGGAAGGGGCTGCGCGGCCCGGGAGCGCGAATCCACCAGCGCAGGCTCCGGAGCACAGGGCGCCGGGACACAGCCCAGGATCCCGCCTCCCCCGGGACAGGCAGAGGCCGGGAGGGCCCAGGACAGCAAGGAAGCTCCTGCCCCAGCTGAGCAGATCAGCGGCCCCGCCCCGGAGCCTCCAGGCCCTGCAGACGGAGTTCCTGCCGGAGCTGAATCCAGGTTTCCAGAGCTGCCCCGCCACTGGGGCTGTTCCTCCTGCGGCCTCAGGGGGTAAACAACCCCCACTGAGCCCTGCACCAGGCAGGGGCACAGCAGCTCCCCCAACTGCTAACACCTGAGAATCAGCACAACAGGCCCCTCCCCCAGAACACCAGCTAGACGGACAACTTCCAGGAGAAGCCAAGGGACTTAAAGAACACAGAATCAGAAGATACTCCCCGGTGGTTCTTTTTTTGTTTGTTTGTTTTTGTTTTTCTTTTTGTTTTGTTTTGCTTTTTGATTTGTTTCCTTCCTCCACCCCCTTTTTTTCTCCTTTCTTTTTCTTTCTCTTTTTCTTCTTCTTTTTTTTTTTCGTTTTTTTTTTCTTTTTCTTCCCTTTTTTTTTCTCTTTCTCTTTTCTTTCCTTCTTTCTCTCCTCTCTTTTTCTCTTTTTCCCAATACAACTTGCTTTTGGCCACTCTGCACTGAGCAAAATGACTAGAAGGAAAACCTCACCTCAAAAGAAAGAATCAGAAACAGTCTTCTCTCCCACAGAGTTACAAAATCTGGATTACAATTCAATGTCAGAAAGCCAATTCAGAAGCACTATTATACAGCTACTGGTGGCTCTAGAAAAAAGTATAAAGGACTCAAGAGACTTCATGACTGCAGAATTTAGAGCTAATCAGGCAGAAATTAAAAATCAATTGAATGAGATGCAATCCAAACTAGAAGTCCTAACGACGAGGGTTAACGAGGTGGAAGAACGAGTGAGTGACCTAGAAGACAAGTTGATAGCAAAGAGGGAAACTGAGGAAAAAAGAGACAAACAATTAAAAGACCATGAAGATAGATTAAGGGAAATAAACGACAGCCTGAGGAAGAAAAACCTACGTTTAATTGGGGTTCCCGAGGGCGCCGAAAGGGACAGAGGGTCAGAATATGTATTTGAACAAATTCTAGCTGAAAACTTTCCTAATCTGGGAAGGGAAACAGGCATTCAGATCCAGGAAATAGAGAGATCCCCCCCTAAAATCAATAAAAACCGTTCAACACCTCGACATTTAATTGTGAAGCTTGCAAATTCCAAAGATAAAGAGAAGATCCTTAAAGCAGCAAGAGACAAGAAATCCCTGACTTTTATGGGGAGGAGTATTAGGGTAAGAGCAGACCTCTCCACAGAGACCTGGGAGGCCAGAAAGGGCTGGCAGGATATATTCAGGGTCCTAAATGAGAAGAACATGCAACCAAGAATACTTTATCCAGCAAGGCTCTCATTCAAAATGGAAGGAGAGATAAAGAGCTTCCAAGACAGGCAGCAACTAAAAGAATATGTGACCTCCAAACCAGCTCTGCAAGAAATTTTAAGGGGGCCTCTTAAAATTCCCCTTTAAGAAGAAGTTCAGTGGAACAGTCCACAAAAACAAAGACTGAATAGATATCATGATGACACTAAACTCATATCTCTCAATAGTAACTCTGAATGTGAACGGGCTTAATGACCCCATCAAAAGGCGCAGGGTTTCAGACTGGATAAAAAAGCAGGACCCATCTATTTGCTGTCTACAAGAGACTCATTTTAGACAGAAGGACACCTACAGCCTGAAAATAAAAGGTTGGAGAACCATTTACCATTCGAATGGTCCTCAAAAGAAAGCAGGGGTAGCCATCCTTATATCAGATAAACTAAAATTTACCCCAAAGACTGTAGTGAGAGATGAAGAGGGACACTATATCATACTTAAAGGATCTATTCAACAAGAGGACTTAACAATCCTCAATATATATGCTCCGAATGTGGGAGCTGCCAAATATATAAATCAATTATTAACCAAAGTGAAGAAATACTTAGATAATAATACACTTATACTTGGTGACTTCAATCTAGCTCTTTCTATACTCGATAGGTCTTCTAAGCAAAACATCTCCAAAGAAACGAGAGCTTTAAATGATACACTGGACCAGATGGATTTCACAGATATCTACAGAACTTTACATCCAAACTCAACTGAATACACATTCTTCTCAAGCGCACATGGAATAGACCACATATTGGGTCACAAATCGGGTCTGAACCGATACCAAAAGATTGGGATTGTCCCCTGCATATTCTCGGACCATAATGCCTTGAAATTAGAACTAAATCACAACAAGAAGTTTGCAAGGACCTCAAACACATGGAGGTTAAGGACCATCCTGCTAAAAGATAAAAGGGTCAACCAGGAAATTAAGGAAGAATTAAAAAGATTCATGGAAACTAATGAGAATGAAGATACAACCGTTCAAAATCTTTGGGATGCAGCAAAAGCAGTCCTAAGGGGGAAATACATTGCAATACAAGCATCCATTCAAAAACTGGAAAGAACTCAAATACAAAAGCTAACCTTACACATAAAGGAGCTAGAGAAAAACAGCAAATAGATCCTACACCCAAGAGAAGAAGGGAGTTAATAAAGATTCGAGCAGAACTCAACGAAATCGAGACCAGAAGAACTGTGGAACAGATCAACAGAACCAGGAGTTGGTTCTTTGAAAGAATTAATAAGATAGATAAACCATTAGCCAGCCTTATTAAAAAGAAGAGAGAGAAGACTCAAATTAATAAAATCATGAATGAGAAAGGAGAGATCACTACCAACACCAAGGAAATACAAACGATTTTAAAAACATATTATGAACAGCTATACGCCAATAAATTAGGCAATCTAGAAGAAATGGATGCATTCCTGGAAAGCCACAAACTACCAAAACTGGAACAGGAAGAAATAGAAAACCTGAACAGGCCAATAACCAGGGAGGAAATTGAAGCAGTCATCAAAAACCTCCCAAGACACAAGAGTCCAGGGCCAGATGACTTCCCAGGGGAATTCTATCAAACGTTTAAAGAAGAGACTATACCTATTCTACTAAAGCTGTTTGGAAAGATAGAAAGAGATGGAGTACTTCCAAATTCGTTCTATGAAGCCAGCATCACCTTAATTCCAAAGCCAGACAAAGACCCCGCCAAAAAGGAGAATTACAGACCAATATCCCTGATGAACATGGATGCAAAAATTCTCAACAAGATACTGGCCTTTAGGATCCAACAGTACATTAAGAAAATTATTCACCATGACCAAGTAGGATTTATCCCTGGGACACAAGGCTGGTTCAACACCCGTAAAACAATCAATGTGATTCATCATATCAGCAAGAGAAAAACCAAGAACCATATGATCCTCTTATTGGATGCAGAGAAAGCATTTGACAAAATACAGCATCCATTCCTGATCAAAACTCTTCAGAGTGTAGGGATAGAGGGAACATTCCTCGACATCTTAAATGCCATCTATGAAAAGCCCACAGCAAATATCATTCTCAATGGGGAAGCACTGGGAGCCTTTCCCCTAAGATCAGGAACAAGACAGGGATGTCCACTCTCACCACTGCTATTCAACATAGTACTGGAAGTCCTAGCCTCAGCAATCAGACAACAAAAAGACATTAAAGGCATTCAAATTGGCAAAGAAGAAGTCAAACTCTCCCTCTTCGCCGATGACATGATACTCTACATAGAAAACCCAAAAGTCTCCACCCCAAGATTGCTAGAACTCATACAGCAATTCGGTAGCGTGGCAGGATACAAAATCAATGCCCAGAAGTCAGTGGCATTTCTATACACTAACAATGAGACTGAAGAAAGAGAAATTAAGGAGTCAATCCCATTTACAATTGCACCCAAAAGCATAAGATACCTAGGAATAAACCTCACCAAAGATGTAAAGGATCTATACCCTCAAAACTATAGAACACTTCTGAAAGAAATTGAGGAAGACACAAAGAGATGGAAAAATATTCCATGCTCATGGATTGGCAGAATTAATATTGTGAAAATGTCAATGTTACCCAGGGCAATATACACGTTTAATGCAATCCCTATCAAAATACCATGGACTTGGGATCCCTGGGTGGCGCAGCGGTTTGGCGCCTGCCTTTGGCCTAGGGCGCGATCCTGGAGACCCAGGATCAAATCCCACGTCGGGCTCCCGGTGCATGGAGCCTGCTTCTCCCTCTGCCTGTGTCTCTGCCTCTCTCTCTCTCTCTCTCTCTGTGACTATCATGAATAAATAAATAAAATCTTTAAAAAAAAAATACCATGGACTTTCTTCAGAGAGTTAGAACAAATTATTTTAAGATTTGTGTGGAATCAGAAAAGACCCCGAATAGCCCGGGGAATTTTAAAAAAGAAAACCATATCTGGGGGCATCACAATGCCAGATTTCAGGTTGTACTACAAAGCTGTGGTCATCAAGACAGTGTGGTACTGGCACAAAAACAGACACATAGATCTATGGAACAGAATAGAGAATCCAGAAGTGGACCCTGAACTTTATGGGAAACTAATATTCGATAAAGGAGGAAAGACTATCCATTGGAAGAAAGACAGTCTCTTCAATAAATGGTGCTGGGAAAATTGGACATCCACATGCAGAAGAATGAAACTAGACCACTCTCTTGCACCATACACAAAGATAAACTCAAAATGGATGAAAGATCTAAATGTGAGACAAGATTCCATCAAAATCCTAGAGAAGAACACAGGCAACACCCTTTTTGAACTCGGCCATAGTAACTTCTTGCAAGATACATCCACGAAGGCAAAAGAAACAAAAGCAAAAATGAACTATTGGGACTTCATCAAGATAAGAAGCTTTTGCACAGCAAAGGATACAGTCAACAAAACTCAAAGACAACCTACAGAATGGGAGAAGATATTTGCAAATGACATATCAGACAAAGGGCTAGTTTCCAAGATCTATAAAGAACTTATTAAACTCAACACCAAAGAAACAAACAATCCAATCATGAAATGGGCAAAAGACATGAACAGAAATCTCACAGAGGAAGACATAGACATGGCCAACATGCATATGAGAAAATGCTCTGCATCACTTGCCATCAGGGAAATACAAATCAAAACCACAATGAGATACCACCTCACACCAGTGAGAATGGGGAAAATTAACAAGGCAGGAAACAACAAATGTTGGAGAGGATGCGGAGAAAAGGGAACCCTCTTACACTGTTGGTGGGAATGTGAACTGGTGCAGCCACTCTGGAAAACTGTGTGGAGGTTCCTCAAACAGTTAAAAATATACCTGCCCTACGACCCAGCAATTGCACTGTTGGGGATTTACCCCAAAGATACAAATGCAATGAAACGCCGGGACACCTGCACCCCGATGTTTCTAGCAGCAATGGCCACGATAGCCAAACTGTGGAAGGAGCCTCGGTGTCCAACGAAAGATGAATGGATAAAGAAGATGTGGTTTATGTGTACAATGGAATATTACTCAGCTATTAGAAATGACAAATACCCACCATTTGCTTCAACATGGATGGAACTGGAGGGTATTATGCTGAGTGAAGTAAGTCAGTCGGAGAAGGACAAACATTATATGTTCTCATTCATTTGGGGAATATAAATAATAGTGAAAGGGAAAATAAGGGAAGGTAGAAGAAATGTGTGGGAAATATCAGAAAGGGAGACAGAACGTAAAGACTGCTAACTCTGGGAAACGAACTAGGGGTGGTAGAAGGGGAGGAGGGCGGGGGTGGGAGTGAATGGGTGACGGGCACTGGGTGTTATTCTGTATGTTAGTAAATTGAACACCAATAAAAAAAAAAACTAGTTTAGATAGGCTTTTGTGAAATAGACAATTTTGGGTTACTCTTTCTGCTTTTATACTTTCATATAAAGGTACGACTGCATCTATGTTTCAGGATTATCCCTTCTGTTAGTTAAAAGAGTAGATGATGTAAATATCAGTGTTTGCCATTTGAAGTTCTCTGTTTAACTATTTTTAAATTGAGTTTTAAAAATATTAAAACTGGCACTTAGTTCTTGGCTTGGACAAACTTAATCTGAGTAATGTTGGCTTCTATGACAATATATGCAATTAGATATAGAAGCATGAAGACTTGGAAAGTAAAAGGGTAGGCAAAATCTCATGGCTGAAGTGTTTCTGGGGAATACCTTTGTTTAATTCATTCATCAGGCAGTATTCTGATGATGCATGTGGAGACATAATTCAAATCCCTTTTAGGGTGCTTCATGAAATGTAACTAGCTGGCAGAAGAAAGACTACTTTGGTTGAATGTTTTATTGAGCTGAAATGACACTAATTCTAGATGAGCCTGAAGCTGTGATGTTAACGTTTTGTGGTCGTTTAAAGAACTCTGGACCAGAATTGAGTCTTGGCTTTGCCCCTTGCCACCCGTGTGACCCTGAGCAGTGTGCATTACTTCTCTTGTCTTCTCAGTTTCCTTATTTGTTAGTTGAGGAGATTGGTTTCCATACTGTTCATTAACTCTTTGTTTTTAATGACAATCATGGATTTGTCGTTATTGGACCATCACTAATAAATATCACAAAAAGTGAATTCATTTCTCTTTCTCCCTCTCCCTCTTTTTTTGCATTTTTCCATTCTGGAACTTTGATTTGCTTTTCAGAATACTTATTTATTTGAACTGGGAAAGAGTTTCAGGTCATTTTCCATTCACATTTGTAACTTTTTTGTGATCTACTGAAGGCCATTTCATAAATGAATTGCTGAGGACGGCTGAGCTGTCCAGTTCCTTTTTTTAATTTAAATTTAAATTTAAAAAAATTTTATTTAACTTCAATTTGTCAACATGTAGTATAATACCCAATGCTCATCACATCACATGCCCTCCTTAATGCCCGTCCCCCAGTTACACTAACTTCCCACCCACCTCCCCTTCCGCAATCCTTTGTTTGTTTCCCGAGTTAGGAGTCTCTCATAGTTTATCTTCTGTGAGACCCAGGAAATTTAACAAAAATCCCCTACCCCTGGACAAGCAGAGCAGGACTGATTCCATTTTGTGCTACACCTGCCACCTGCTGTATGACCCCCACATAACCTGCTTATTGCTTAAGGCGCTGCCCCACCCTAGTCAAGCCGCTGGGCACACCCTAATCAGAAATCGGCTCATAACAATGTAACCCTGCTTTGTGCCCGCCAAAACTGCGCCCGATTCTGACCAAAGTAATAGGCCAGCTCAAGTGGATACAATAGGGTAAGGTGTAATTCAATCGGCCACCTGCGTGTGGACCGACATGACTGTGCAACTTTCTGTGTATCCCATGGGCCACTGGCCCCTATAAAGCTGCTTTGCCTCTCAGTCTCGGGGTCCAAGTCCCTGCTCCACTGGGTCGGGTACACTTGGACCCAAGCTCCAGCTTGTAAATAAACCCTTGTGTGTTTGCATCGGTGTCGGCTCCTCGGTGGTTTCTCGGATTTGCAATCTTGGGCACACTTCCTCTCTAAATTTTCTCCACTCAGTTTCCCTCCCCTCCCTTATGATCCTCTTCACTGTTTCTTACATTCGACATAAGAGTGAAACCATATGATAATTCTTTCTCCAAGTGGCTTATTTTATTCAGCATAATACCCTCCAGTTCCATGTCCATGAAAATGGTAGGTATTCATCCTTGCAGATGGCTAAATAATAATCCATTGTATATATAGACCACATCTTCTTTATCCATTCATCTGTTGAAGGTCATCAAGGCCTCTTCCACAGTTTGGCTATTAACATTGCTGCTGTGAACATTGGGGTGCAAGTGTCCGGTCATTTCACTACATCTCTGTCTTTGGGGTAAATACCCAGTAGTGCAATTGATGGGTTGTAGTATAGCTCCATTTCCAGCTTTTTGAGGAACCTCCACACTGTTTTCCAGAGTGGCTGCACCAGTTCACATTCCCACCAAGAATGCAGGAGGGTTCCCCTTTCTCCACATCCTCTCCAACATTTGTTGTTTCCTGTCTTGTTAATTTTCCCCATTCTCACTGGTGTGAGGTGGTATCTCATTGTGGTTTTGATTTCTATCTCCCTGATGAAAAGTGATGTGGAGCATTTTTTCATGTGCTTGCTCGCTCTGTGTAGGTCTTCTTTGGAGAAACGGTTGGTACCTTTAAGTTGGAGAAGAGATGGCATCTCAAGGGGTGTTATTTCTTGTCATGGCCACATATCAGAAAGCTCTTGAGTATGTGTGTGTGCGTTTGCCTGTGCCTGTGAGGAGAGGTTGTTGGATAGAATTTGAAAGCAGATCCTCTCCATATTTATAGGTCTATAACTATTTCTCTCTCTTTCTGCACACATCTATTTCTAACCATTTTGTCTCTATCTCTATAGGGAGATCTATATATGGACTTATAGAGATTAGATATAGAAATATTTATTTTGCATATTTAAATATATAGTTCTGTTTATAGATAATAATTATATTATCAGTAATACATTGAATAATAAATCTATTAAATCGAAACATAGATTTATGTTTATATGTTTGTTTATATAAACATCTATTTATGTTCCTGGGATTGATCTATCAGTAGATCTATCACTCTATCATCTACCTAGCTAGCTAGCTATATCCCAGGAAGAGAAAAATCCAGATAGAACAGATGGGAATGTCCCCCTCCAGAATGTGTCATACAAGAAGATAGGCAAAAATCTTCTGTACTTTCTTGATGTGCTGATGCAATTAACTCAGAGATGTACCTGTGATGTACTGTGGGCCAGGAGCTAGTGGTCAAGAGAGAATCCTTGAGACATTTTCCATGCAAAAATGTGTTTTTATTAAAGTATGGGGACAGGACCCCTGGGCATGAAGAGCTTCACCAGGATTATGAGGAGCCTTGGTTATAAACTTTAAAGTTGCTGTGTGGGGTGGGGACTCTAGAGATAAAAGAAGTTTCCAAAAGGATTTTCACACTTGAAAGATTTACAGGATCCTGGAGGTCTGGCTATCAGCAAACAAATGTTGCTTTTGGCCTCTAGCAAAGCATTAACATCCAGGCAGCTGTGAATTCTTTGAAGAATCTCCCACTCTGTCGGTTTCAAGTATTTGTTTATGGACTGTAAGTTTGTTAGGAAATGTAATTGTAGGGATGCCTGGGTGGCTCAGTGGTTGAGCATCTGCCTTTGGCTCAGGGCATGATCCTGGGGTCCTAGGATGGGGTCCCACATTGGGCTTCCTGCAGGGAGCCTGCTTCTCCCTTTGTCTCTGTCTCTGCCTCTCTCTCTTTCTCTCTCTCTCTCTCTCTCATGAGTAAATAAACAAAATCTTTTTTTAAAAAAGCAGATGTAATTTTAATCTTTATTTCTTTGGCTTTAGTTCCCCCTATCACCTGGGTCTTCTCTCCCTCCCTGCATCTCTTGGCTCGTTGGCCTTTGGTGGTGAAGAATCCAAAGGATATGAGGCAGGAGGAGAGTGAGATGGGATTAAGCCAATGAAGTAATTTCCCAGGGAGCTTGGGTAAGAGAAGTGCAGCAGGCAGAATGAAGTGAGAAAGTCAGGTTCTTGTCTCATGGAGTCGAAGAATGAATCTGGTGGACAAAGAAGAGTGAGTAAAGCGACAGGAGTTTATTAAGCAAGGATACCGAGAAAGCTCTCAGGACTGGGACGGGCCCAGGCTGGGTTGTCCACATGGGCCTCCACTGACAGTTTTTCATTTAGAACTGATCAGGGAGCTTGCGGCCTTCTCATTCTTGGGATGTCTTGGTTTGAGTAAGGACTAGTGATAACATCTTTAATGGTTTACTTCTTTTTAGAGTCTGGTTATTCTTTGTTGGGCACAGAGGACTGTCATAAAAAAGACCCTCTCTATCCATACCTAGGGCAGGGTGGTCTCGTTTGTTTCTTTATTTCTGGTTTCCTTACATCTCAGCATCTTTAGGATCTTTGTGAGCCTGAATCTGTAGCCCCCTACCTATTTCTCCCTACCTAGACTCTCCTGTCCCTTAGTCAAGAACAGGAGAGATGTGGCTCTGAGAAAAGGTGTACTAAGAAACATCGTCACAGTTTCAATATTCCTCCCCCCCCCCCCCACGATTTGTGAGACCCAATTACTTCCAAACTCCTTTTTCCTCCTTTTTGTTTTGGATGGCAATGCTGCTCTGTGACTGACCTACACAATCAATGACTTAGTAAGTATCACAACAGTCCAACTCTGTGGAGAGAACCCAAGGGTCTGCTGGGGAAGTATGAAGGAGAACTGTGGACTTGTTTGTTTTGCTTTCAGAAATCAGCACTAAGGCTCCTGATATGAAGTTCAAAAGACTGCAGGTAGTACTCTGGGGCCATAGATCGAAACCCGGTGGGGACGGAGCCTGTCTCTGTGCCTGCCATATAGAAGGCCAAATAGACGTCTTTTTGGAATGAATGGGTGTTGAATAAATAGGAGAATCTGTGTATGCTGGGTCTGTTTCAGGTCACTGATTCATACTTAGGGAGAGACATTAATCCAGGGAATGGTTCTCTGAACAAGTCCTGGGAAAATGTATCCTAAGTTATTTGAAAAGGAGTAGTAAGATAGATAAGGAGTTCAGAATTGAGAAAAATATTAAAATCTTGTGAGGAAAGTAGAGGTGTTGATCACGGAAGTGGGTTTCTTGCAATTTACTCACTTATAGCTTGTATATTCTGAACAGAAAAAAGGAAAGGGAAGGAACCGCATGTGCTTGATGTCATCAATTTCATCTGTATAAAGGAAATAATACTGCCTGTCCCGCAACACTATTGTGAGGACTAGAAGTGATGGCTGTTGATGTAAAGAGTTGCTAGGTCCAATCACCATAAAATGTAAAAACAACACACTTTATTAATATAGCTACCAATATAGCTGCAATATACTTTTTATTTATTTATTTATTTATTTATTTATTTATTTATTTATTTATTTATTTTTATGTATTTATTTATTAGAGAGAGAGAGGCAGAGACACAGACAGAGGAGGAAGCAGGCTCCATGCGGGGAGCCTGACGTGGGACTCGATCCTATGTCTCCAGCATCACACACTGAAGGTGGCGCTAAATCGCTGAGACACTGGGGCTGCCCTGCAATATACTTTAAAAAAATTTTTTTTAATTATTTATTCATGAGAGAGAGAGAGAGAGAGAGAGAGAGAGGCAGAGACACAGGCAGAGGGAGAGGCAGGCTCCATGCAGGGAGCCCGAAGTCAGACTCCATCCTGGGTCTCCAAGATCACGCCCTGGGCAGAAGGCAGTGCTAAATGGCTGAGCCACCCAGTCTGCCCTTTTTCAAGCCTTCTTAAAACACACAATCCGACTACTTTCTAGCAAACTTTTATGTGAGTTGGTGTACCTATCAATTAAAAGCTGTAGGGTATGGATCTCAGGTTGCCCCTAAGGTGCATGTTCAGAGCCCTTCCAACTCCTCCAAGTGCAGCCTGGAAACCACCAAGCTGGTCTGAGGCCACATCCACAGCTGTGGGAACCAAGTGCCAGAGGCAGTCACGATTTACTGGATCAGAAACCCAGTTCTCTCCTGAAGCATCTGAGTCAGGGAATTGGTATTTCTCAGGGCAGGATGAAAAAACCTTACACGATCAGGATTTCTCTGATCTCAAGAAAAATGCTTAGCGTTTTTTTTTTGTTGGTTTCTTTTTTCTCATGTTGCTTGGCTGTTTCTCTTGTCACATTGCCCTACTTCCTTTGGGAATTAGTTTTGGAAAGAAATCACTCACATAGTGAAAATGATCTAGAAACTCAGGTTAACAAAATTTTCTAGCCAGTGTGGATATGTGGGATTCACAGTTGCTTTAAGCTGACAGAAGTTTGTTTGCACAAATTAATAACAACTTTTAATAAACGGACTTTACTGTTCACTGCTAAAAATATTCCTGTCAGAGGGGCAAGATGGCCGAAGAGTAGGGTCCCCAAGTCACTCGTCCCCACCAAATTACCTAGCTAACTTTCAAATCATCCTGAAAACCTATGAATTCAGCCTGAGATTTAAAGAGAGATCAGCTAGAGTTCGAATTTCTATCAAGGCGGTTCCCACCTAGGCCTCACTTGGACCTGGTGACTGTGGTTCCCACCTGGGCCTCACCCAGACTTGGTGACTCTAGTCCCCAACTGGGCCTCACTTAGGCCTAGTGACTCTGGTCCCCATCTGGGCCTCATGTGGACCTGGTGACTGTAGTCCCCACCTTGGCTTCACCTGGACTTGGTGACTGTGGTCTCCACCTTGACCTCACCTGGACCTGGTGACTCTGGTCCCCACCTGGGCCTCACCTGGACATGGTAGCTGTGGACTTCATCTGGACCTGGTGACTGTGGTCCCCACCTGGGCCTCGCCGTGCCTGGTGACTGGGCTCCTCAGCTACCAATGACTAGGATCCAGGATGGACCCTTAGTTGCTACTGACACCGGGACCATCCCCAGGGTCTCGCTTGTTCCTGGTGACTATGGTCCTTGTCTGGGCTGCCCTGGCTCATCCTTGGCTCTGATCCTCTCCTGGGCCTCCCCTGCTCTTGCAAGTATGGTCCCCCCTCTCGTGGGTGTGTAGTGTCTATGGTCCCTTCTGGGCCTCACCTGATGGTACTGGGCCACGACATTGGTCCTTTGCAAGGCCAGCAGGGTTTCCGAGTCCTCCTGCATGGTGCTGCAATCCAAACACATCCAAGAATGACGGCACATGAAAACCTTCCGAGGACACATGGGTCAGGGTGCTCCCTGAGGGCAGGTCCCCCTCTGTCTGACCAGAGCTGGAGACAACCCCATAGCCCTGAGGGGCACGGGCTGGGCTGGAACATCACACACGGGCCCTCACTGCCTGTCTGTCGCTCACCCACCTACAGTCCACCTTCCCAGCCACTGTCCCAGGACACGCCATCATGCTGGGATCACAGAGCGCTCCCACCCCGGTATCAGGAGCACACGGGTGGGGGACCCAGCAGGCTCTGGGGAACTGCTGATCTGATGCTCAGGGTGATGTCTCCCAGGCCGGGGGAGATCGAAGGTTTCTCTTAGATTCCACAAGCACAACGACCAAGGGGAGAAAGCAATGAACTGGACTTCATCAAAATTAAAACCTGATGTCAGCAAGAGTGCGACCAAACTCCCCATCCTGAGGGCAACAATGCATGAATAGCCTGAGGGGGGTATGGGGGGAACACAAGGGACTCCGCATTCCAGTGCATGAAGAGCATGCCTGCTCACCGGCCAGGGGGACCCAGCGGGCCCTGACTGTCCTTCCCTGACCACAGGGTGGGGTGGGGGGGTGTCACCCCTGTTGGGGTCCATGCGTCTAGGATGGGCTAGAAAGGCCATGTATTGGGTCTCCCTGCACAGCACAGGGCTTACATGGGAGCGGGGGTCCTGGGGGAGCTGCCGAACTTCAACTGCAGCCTCTTTCCCTGGACAGGGCCTTAGGGGGCTGCCCTCACCCTGTGGGGCTGTGGAAGGGCTGCAGGAGCTCCTCAGGGTCATCGCATTGGGGTCGGGGTGTTTTGGACCCAAGCCCGGGAGGCCAGCGCCCCCACCTGGACCCACAGGCCCCAGAATGGCCCGCGGGGAGCTGGCATCAGCAGCCACTCACCTGTGACCTGTTGCTGTGTGAGCGCCTCCTCTTTATTTACCGGGGTACTGGGGAGAGTGGGAGAGTTGGGGAACTGGGGAGAGTGGGAGTCCTGAGCTACTGGGGAGAGCGGGAGAGTCAAGTCACTGTGAGCCAGATACGGAGCACAAGTGCTTCTGAAGGTCTGCAGATGCAGTGATCGCCAGGCAGCAGTGGAACCCGGGGGCAGCACAGTTCTGCCCACAGTGGAGTTCCACATCATGACTGTGGGCAGGCGGGGTCCAATCAGCACTTAGCCCTTCACCCTGAAGGCTGAGGGTCCAGGGGGAGGGTTCTGTCCCCAAGCCGGGTAGAAAGGGCATGCAGGCACCCTCCCACATCCTCAGTTCCCATCCTCAGGCCCTGCAGGCCTTCCGCCCTTCTAGGCAGACTGGAGGTCACTGATGTCCCCCCGACCCCCAGAGTTCACAGCATGGGGTTGCACTTAAGAACATTTGAGGGGCTCCTGGGTGGTTCAGTCGGTTCCACGTCGACTCTTTAGTTTGGCTCAGGTCATGATCTCGAGGTTGTGGCGTGGAGCCTCGCATGGGGCTTGGGCTCCAGTGGGTGAGGAGTCCGCTCCAGGTTCCCCCTCTCCCTCCGCCCCCCCCACTGCACCCTCTCTCAAGTAAATATTCTAAAAATTAACATGAAGACATGCGAGCATCTTTATCCCCTCTGCAGAGGTGCCTTCGCGTGTGTAATGACCGTGTAAATGCCTTTCACGGACCCACCGGGAGTCCTACCAGAAACCCCTTTTCCTTGATATTTATTGAAGTACAGTCGACACACAATGTGACAGTAGTTTCAGGGCTACAACTAGTGACTTCACAATTCTGTGCCTTACTCAGCTCCTCCCACGAGAAGTGGTGTCACCTTCTGTCCCCGTACAAAGTTGTCACAACAGTACTGACTCTATTCCCTAGGCTGTACTTTCTAAATTTCTGTGACTTATTTGAGAACCAGACGCTTATAGCTGTTACTATTGTTCATCTATGTTGCCCATGTCCTACCCACGGCCCCTCTGTCCATCGGTCAGCAGGATCCATCACATTAACCAGAGAAAGGACATGGGGAAGCCCGGCAGCCCAGGTGGTTCAGCAGTTTAGCGCCTGCCTTTGGCCCAGGGCGTGATCCTGGAGTCCTGGGATCGAGTCCCATGTCAGGTTCCCTACATGGAGCCGCCTTCTCCCTCTGCCTGTGTCTCTGCCTCTCTCTCTCTCTGCCTCTCTCTCTCTGTCTCTCAAGGATATGTAAATAAACTCTTTAAAAAAAGAAAAACAAGAGAAAGGACAAAAAGCATACGATCCTCTCAAGAGTTGCAGAAAAAGCATTTGACAAAATACAGCATCAAAACCATAGTGGGTTTTGAGGAAATGTCTATCAACAGAATAAAGGCCACTAGGAAGGCCCGCAGCTGATGTCATCCTCAAGGGTGAAAACCTGAAATCGTCTCCCCTGAGCAGGAACAAGCCAAGGAGGTCCCCTCTCAGCACTGGAAGTCCTAATGTAGTCAACAGACAGGAAACAGCAAAGGTTCCACACCTGGAAGGGGGACGTCACACTGTCCCTATTTGCTGAAGACACGGTACTAGAAACAGGAAACTCGAGAGCCTCCATCAAAACCTATTAGAACTAAGGAGTGAGTTCAGTAAAGTCACGGGACACAAACTGACCCTACAGAGCTCAGTAGCCTTGCTGTGTCCCGACAATGAGCACTCAGGAAGGAAATGAAGGACGTGACTCCCTTCTCAGGAGCATCACAGAGAATAAATAATGAGACTGAACCAAAGGAGCACAAGACTTGTGCACTGAGCCATACCAGGCTCTGGGAGGCCATCCTGGGCTCATGGGGTGGGAGCCTCATCTTGTGAAAATGTCCGCAGTTCCTGAAGCCACCCTCAGTTTCAATGTCATTCCTATCAAGATCATGGTGGCAGATCTTAGAAATAGGAAAAAAAACCCCTAACATCCGTCCGCCCCCACAAATGACCCCGGACAGCAAATCAGTATTGGAGAAGCAGGACAGAGCAGGACGCAGCACTTTCCTATTTCAAACGATGTCACAGAGAAACAGGATAAAGCAGTGTGGTTCTCGGGCCCCGGCTGGCTCCGTCGGTTAAGCATCCGACTCCTGACCTCACCTCCGGTCCTGATCTCCTGGTCGTGAGTTTTAGCCCTGGGCTGGGCCATGGTCGAGGCGTGGCACCTACTTAAACAAACCAGACCCACGGGGGTGGTCCCGGCATAAGCTGAAGGAGCAGACCAGAGAGTCCAGAAGGAAATGTGCTCTGATACAACTGATTTTTTTTTAACTTAATTTAATTTAAACCCAATTAATTAACGTATAATGTATTATACTTTCAGAGGAAGAATTCAGGGATTCACCAGTTGGAGATAACAGCAGTGCTCGTGACATCACGTGCCCTCCTTCATGCCGGTCCTCTGTTATCCCCTCCCCCTCCCCTCCCCTCCAGCGACCCTCAGTTTGTTTCCTATGATTAAGAGTCTGTATTTCCTGCATCTGTTTTCATCTTATTTGTTTTTCCTTCCCTTCACAGATGTCCATCTGCTTTGCTTCTTTAATTCCACCTATGAAGGACACCACACGGTCATTCTCTTTCCCGACTGACTTATTTCACTTAACATGATCCCTCTAGTTTTATCCACGTCATTGCAAATGGCAAGATTTCCTGCTCTTCGATAGCTGAGTAACATTCCTCTCTATGACCAGCATCCATCTCCCATCCTCTTTATCCATCATCTGCCCGAGGGCACCGAGGCTCCTCCCACAGTGTGGCTACCGTGGACCCGGCTGCTGTGGACATTGGGGTGCAGGTGTCCCGAGTCTCACTGCATCTGTATCTTCGGAGTGAGCTCCAGGCCGTGCACCTGCCGGTCGCAGGGCAGCTCTATCGGTAACTTCCTGAGGAGCCTCCACACTGTTTCCAGGGCGGCTGCAGCAGCCCGCGGTCCCGCCCACAGTGGAAGAGGGTTGAGTGAGTTTTGCAGGACGTGGTAAAAGTCTGGTCCACATTTCATTTCGCGTCCTGTGGGCTCCAATTCATTGTCCTTAAGTATTTCTGGGGAAGCCGGGTGTTGGGCTCCGTTTCAGCGCGACGTTACGGAAGCTCTCAGGCCTCCGCTGGAGCCTGGAAGGAGGCAGGTGTGGCCTCGGGCGCGGGGACGCCGCCTCCTGCACCGCCTCCTGCAGCGCCTGAGCATCCCGCAGGGGGCGCCTGAGCCCAGGCCCGGACCAGGGGGCGCGGTGCACATTAGGCCTTGACCCCGGCACTAACAGGAACCCGTCTGCACTCCGGAGTCCTGAGGAGGAAGTGGGGCCACGTCCACGCTGACAGGAGCCCCGGCCTTCTCAGGACCCACAGTGAGTTTTCGGGATGACGTGGGGCTGCGTCCACAGTCACTGGAGCCTGGCCTCCTCAGATCCCGCGGGGAGGCTTCCAGAGGATGTGAGGCATAGTCCACAGTGACAGGACCCCCCTCGTCCTCAGGACCCGCTGTCTATGACTCAGGAAGACATGGGGCCACGTCCGCCGTGACAGGAGCCCGGCTTCCTCAGGACCCGCTGGAGAACCCTGGAGGCACTCTTCGGAATCACATCCACATCAGCAGGGGCTACTCAGAACGACAAGGTAAGTGAATGGGGAGAATTGACTGTAGGGTTAGGGTTTAGGGTGAGTAATAGGTGGTTAGAGTTAGGTTAGATGTTATGGGTTAGTGATCATGGTTATGCGTACAAGTTAGTGATTAGGGTGAGGGATGGAGTAAGGGTCAAGAGTTAGGAGTTAAGGTACGGTATTAGGGATTAGGAAACTGAGTTAGGGCCTGGATTAGGGTTATGTTACAGATAGGTTATAGGGTTTAGGGTTAGGGGATAGGGGTAGGGAATAGAGTTAGAGTTAGAGTTGGGGATGGGGTTAGAGTTTAGGGTTAGGGGTTAAGGCAGGGTTAGGGTTATGGGTTAGGGTTAGGGCTAGGGGTTTGGGTTAGGGTTAGGGTTAGGAGTTAGGTGTAGGATTAGTGTTAGGTGGTTAGGTTTAGGGGTTAGGGTTAGGTTTAGGGTTTAGTGTTAGCATAAGGGTTAGGGGTGAGCGTTAGGGTTAGGGTTAGGGGTAGGGCAAGGGGTAGGTTTAGGGTTAGGGGTTAGGGTTAGGGTTAGGGTTAGTTTTAGGGTTAGGGTTAGGGTTGTTAGGGTTAGGGTTAGGGTTGTTAGGGTTTGCGGGTTAGGGTTAGGGTTAGGAGGATAGGGTTAGGGTTAGGGGTTAGGGTTAGGGTTAGGGTTTGGGTTAACGTAATGGTTAGGGTTTAGGGTTTAGGGTTAGGTGTTAGGATAAGTTGTTAGGGTTAGTGTTAGGGTTAGGTTTAGGTGTTAGGGTTAGTGTTAGGGCTTAGGTTTAGGGTTACATGTTTGGGATAGCATTAGGGTTAGGGTTTAGGGTTAGAGTTTGGGGTTTAGGGTTATGGTTTAGTGTGAGGGTTAGGGTTAGTGTTAGAGGATTATGGTTAGGGTTAGGGTTATTTTTCTAGGGTTAGTGTTAGGGTTATGGTTATGGTTAGGTGTTATGGTAAGCGTTAGGGTTTAGGATTACATTTAGGGATTAGGGTTAGGGTTAGGGTTAAGGTTAGGGGTTAGGAAAAAAATTTTAAAAAAAGATTAGGGGTTAGGGTCAGATTAAGGGTTACGTTAGGATTCGGCGTTACTGTTAGAGTTAGGGTTAGGGTTAGGGTTTAGATTTAGTTTTAGTGTTAGGGGTTAGGGTTTGGTTTAGGGTTATAAATTACGTTTAGGGTGTTAGTGTTTGAGGTTTAGAGTTAGGGTTAGGGGTTAGGGTTAGGGTTAGCATTAGGAGATAGGGTGAGTGTTAGTGTTAGGGGTTAGTGTTTCGGTTAGGGTTAGGGATAGGGTTAGGGTTAGGCTTAGGCTTAGCTGGTTAGGGTTAGGGTTAGGGTTAGGTGTTAGGGTTAGTTTTAGGGTTTAGGGTTAGTTGTTAGGGTTAGGGTTGGGTTAGTGTTAGGGTCAGGCTTAGGGTTGTGTTAGGGTTTGGGTTAGGGTTAGGGTTAGGTGTTAGGGTTAGGTTTAGGGCTAGGGGTTAGGGTTAAGGATAGGGTAGGGGGTTAGGGTTAGGGTTAGTGGTTAGGGATAGGGGTAGGGTTATGGGTTAGGGTTAGTTTTAGGGGTTGCGGTTAGGGTTAGGGGTTAGGATTATGGTTAGGGTTAGGTGTAGGGTGAGCGGTTACAGTTAGGGTTAGGGTTTAGTGTTAGGGTAAGGGTTAGGGGTTAAGCCATCTTTCAACTAACTGTGTACTTATTGGTGTGAGAATGTAGCAGCATTCTAAGTGAGGAGGTGCCATGAATACTGCTCTACTGCACCTGGAGACACACCTTCCAAGCCTGCATTTTTCCACTTGTGTTGCACGAAGTTCTGACAAACATCTCTAGAGTGTATGTTCAAAACTCCATCTACAGAAGAGGGGCAAGATTTGGGAAGAGAAGAGACCCAAATCACCTTTAACCACCAAATTTCCTAGATAACCGTCCTCTCTCCCACAGAGTTACAAAATATGGATTACAATTCAATGTCAGAAAGCCAATTCAGAAGCACTATTATAAAGCTACTGGTGGCTCTAGAAAAAAAGCATTAAGGATTCAAGAGACTTAATGACTGCAGAATTTAGATCCAATTAGGCAGAAATTAAAAATCAATTGAATGAGATGCAATCCAAACTGGAAGTCTAACAATGAGGGTTAACGAGGTGGAAGAACAAGTGAGTGACATAGAAGACAAGTTGATGGCAAAGAGGGAAACTGAGGAAAAAAGAGACAGACAATGAAAAGACCATGAAGACAGATTAAGGGAAATAAACGACAGCCTGAGGAAGAAAAACATATGTTTAATTGGGGTTCCCGAGGGCGCCGAAAGGGACAGAGGGCCAGAATATGTATTTGAACAAATCATAGCTGAAAACTTTCCTAATCTGGGAAGGGAAACAGGCATTCAGATCCAGGAGATAGAGAGATCCCCCCCGTAAAATCAATAAAAACTGTTCAACACCTCGACATTTAATAGTGAAGCTTGCAAATTCCAAAGATAAAGAGAAGATCCTTAAAGCAGCAAGAGACAAGAAATCCCTGACCTTTATGGGGAGGAGCATTAGGGTAAGAGCAGACCTCTCCACAGCGACCTGGCAGGCCAGAAAGGGCTGGCAGGATATATTCAGGGTCCTCCATGAGAAGAACATGCAACCAAGAATACTTTATCCAGCAAGGCTCTCATTCAAAATGGAAGGAGAGATAAAGAGCTTCTAAGACAGGCAGGAACTGAAAGAATATGTGACCTCCAAACCAGCTCTGCAAGAAATTTTAAGGGGGACTCTTAAAATTCCCCTTTAAGAAGAAGTTCAGTGGAACAATCCACAAAAACAAGGACTGAACAGATATCATGATGACACTAAACTCATATCTGTCAATAGTAACTCTGAATGTGAACGGGCTTAATGACCCCATCAAAAGGCATAGGGTTTCAGACTGGATAAAAAAGCAGGACCCATCTATTTGCTGTCTACAAGAGACTCATTTTAGACAGAAGGACACCAGCAACCTGAAAATAAAAGGTTGGAGAACCATTTACCATTCAAATGGTCCTCAAAAGAAAGCAGAGGTAGCCATCCTTATATCAGATAAACTAAAATTTACCACGAAGACTGTAGTGAGAGATGAAGGGGGACACTATATCATACTTAAAGGATCTATCCAACAAGAGGACTTAACAATCCTCAATATATATGCCCCGAATG
Organism: Canis lupus dingo; assembly: GCF_003254725.2. Lineage (NCBI taxonomy): Eukaryota > Metazoa > Chordata > Mammalia > Carnivora > Canidae > Canis > Canis lupus. Next base: position 25,135,925 of record NC_064260.1, on the reverse strand, counting down.
TGGGAGCTGCCAAATATTTAAACCAATTAATAACCAAAGTGAAGAAATACTTAGATAATAATACACTTATACTTGGTGACTTCAATCTAGCTCTTTCTACCCTCGATAGGTCTTCTAAGCACAACATCTCCAAAGAAACGAGAGCTTTAAATGATACACTGGACCAGATGGATTTCACAGATATCTACAGAACTTTACATCCAAACTCAACTGAATACACATTCTTCTCAAGTGCACATGGAACTTTCTACAGAATAGACCGCATACTGGGTCACAAATTGGGTCTGAACCGATACCAAAAGATTGGGACCGTCCCCTGCATATTCTCAGACCATAATGCCTTGAAATTAGAACTAAATCACAACAAGAAGTTTGGAAGGACCTCAAACACGTGGAGGTTAAGGACCATCCTGCTAAAAGATGAAAGGGTCAACCAGGAAATTAAGGAAGAATTAAAAAGATTCATGGAAACTAATGAGAATGAAGATACAACTGTTCAAAATCTTTGGGATGCAGCAAAAGCAGTCCTAAGGGGGAAATACATCACAATACAAGCATCCATTCAAAAACTGGAAAGAACTCAAATACAAAAGCTAACCTTACACCTAAAGGAGCTAGAGAAAAAACAGCAGATGGACCCTACACCTAGCAGAAGAGAGTTAATTAAGATTTGAGCAGAACTCAATGAAATCGAGAGCAGAAGAACTGTGGAACAGATCAACAGAACCAGGAGTTGGTTCTTTGAAAGAATTAATAAGATAGATAAACCATTAGCCAGCCTTATTAAAAAGAAGAGAAAGAAGACTCAAATTAATAAAATCATGAATGAGAAAGGAGAGATCACCATCAACACCAAGGAAATACAAACGATTTTAAAAACATATTATGAACAGCTATACGCCAATAAATTAGGCAATCTAGAAGAAATGGACGCATACATGGAAAGCCACAAACTACCAAACCTGGAACAGGAAGAAATAGAAAACCTGAACAGGCCAATAACCAGGGAGGAAATTGAAGCAGTCATCAAAAACCTCCCAAGACACAAGAGTCCAGGGCCAGATGACTTCCCAGGGGAATTCTATCAAACGTTTAAAGAAGAGACCATACCTATTCTACTAAAGCTGTTTGGAAAGATAGAAAGAGATGGAGTACTTCCAAATTCGTTCTATGAGGCCAGCATCACCTTAATTCCAAAACCAGACAATGACCCCACCAAAAAGGAGAATTACAGCCCGATATCCCTGATGCACATGGATGCAAAAATTCTCAACAAGATACTAGCCAATAAGATCCAGCAGTACATTAAGAAAATTATTCACCATGACCAAGTAGGATTTATCCCCGGGACACAAGGCTGGTTCAACATTCGTAAAACAATCAATGTGATTCATCATATCAGCAAGAGAAAAACCAAGAACCATAGGATCCTCTCATTAGATGCAGAGAAAGCATTTGACAAAATACAGCATCCATTCCTGATCAAAACTCTTCAGAGCGTAGGGATAGAGGGAACATTCCTCAACATCTTAAAAGCCATCTACAAAAAGCCCACAGCAAATATCATTCTCAATGGGGAAGCACTGGGAGCCTTTCCCCTAAGATCAGGAACAAAACAGGGATGTCCACTCCCGGTACTGCTATTCAACATAGTACTGGAAGTCCTAGCCTCAGCAATAAGAGAACAAAAAGAAATAAAAGACATTCAAATTGGCAAAGAAGAAGTCAAACTCTCCCTCTTCGCCGATGACATGATACTCTACACAGAAAACCCAAAAGCCTCCACCCCAAGATTGCTAAAACTCATACAGCAATTTGGTAGCATGGCAGGATACAAAATCAATGCCCAGAAGTCAGTGGCATTTCTATACACTAACAATGAGACTGAAGAAAGAGAAATTAAGGAGTCAATCTCATTTACAATTGCACCCAAAAGCATAAGATACCTAGCAATAAACCTAACCAAAGAGGTAAAGGATCTATACCCTAAAAACTATAGAACGCTTCTGGAAGAAATTGAGAAAGACACAAAGAGATGGAAAAATATTCCATGCTCATGGATTGGCAGAATTAATATTGTGAAAACGTCAATGTTACCCAGGGCAATTTACACGTTTAATGCAATCCCTATCAAAATACCATGGACTTTCTTCAGAGAGTTAGAACAAATTATTTTAAGATTTGTGTGGAATCAGAAAAGACCCAGATAGCCAGAGGAATTTTAAAAAAGAAAACCATATCTGGGGGCATCACAATGCCAGATTTCAGGTTGTACTACAAAGCTGTGGTCATCAAGACAGTGTGGTACTGGCACAAAAACAGACACATAGATCTATGGAACAGAATAGAGAATCCAGAAGTGGACCCTGAACTTTATGGGCAACTAATATTCGATAAAGGAGGAAAGACTATCCACTGGAAGAAAGACAGTCTCTTCAATAGATGGTGCTGGGAAATTTGACATCCACATGCAGAAGAATGAAACTAGACCACTCTCTTGCACCAGACACAAAGATAAACTCAAAATGGATGAAAGATCTAAATGTGAGACAAGAGTCCATCAAAATCCTAGAAGAGAACACAGGCAACACCCTTTTTGAACTCGGCCATAGTAACTTCTTGCAAGATACATCCATGAAGGCAAAAGAAACAAAAGCAAAAATGAACTATTGGGACTTCATCAAATAAGAAGCTTTTGCACAGCAAAGGATACAGTCAACAAAACTAAAAGACAACCTACAGAATGGGAGAAGATATTTGCAAATGACGTATCAGATAAAGGGCTAGTTTCCCAGATCTGTAAAGAACTTATTAAACTCAACACCAAAGAAACAAACAATCCAATCATGAACTGGGCAAAAGACATGAACAGAAATCTCACAGAGGAAGACATAGACATGGCCAACACGCACATGAGAAAATGCTCTGCATCACTTGCCATCAGGGAAATACAAATCCAAACCACAATGAGATACCACCTCACACCAGTGAGAATGGGGAAAATTAACAAGGCAAGAAACCACAAATGTTGGAGAGGATGCAGAGAAAAGGGAACCCTCCTGCACTGTTGGTGGGAATGTGAACTGGTGCAGCCAGTCTGGAAAACTGTGTGGAGGTTCCTCAAAGAGTTAAAAATAGACCTGCCCTACGACCCAGCAATTGCACTGTTGGGGATATATCCCAAAGATTCAGATGCAATGAAAAGCTGGGACACCTGCACCCCGATGTTTATAGCAGCAATGTCCACAATAGCCAAACTGTGGAAGGAGCCTCGGTGTCCATCGAAAGATGAATGGATAAAGAAGATGTGGTTTATATATACAATGGAATATTACTCAGCCATTAGAAATGACAAATACTCACCATTTGCTTCTATGTGGATGGAACTGGAGGGTATTATGCTGAGTGAAGTAAGTCAATCGGAGAAGGACAAACATTGTATATTCTCATTCTTTTGGGGAATATAAATAATAGTGAAAGGGAATATAAGGGAAGGGAGAAAAAATGTGTGGGAAATATCAGAAAGGGTGACAGAACATAAAGACTCCTAACTCTGGGAAACGAACTAGGGGTGATGGAAGGGGAGGAGGGCGGGGGGTGGGGGTGAATGGGTGACGGGCACTGAGGGGGGCACTTGACGGGATGAGCACTGGCTGTTATTCTGTATGTTGGCAAATTGAACACCAATAAAAAATAAATTTATTATTTAAAAAAATAAAGGGTTAAAAAAAAGAAATAGGAAAGTGCTGTGTCCAGCTCTGTCCTGCTTCTCCTATACTGATTTGCTGTCCAGGGTCATTTGTGGGGGCGGACGAATGTTATGAGTGGTTTTTCTATTTCTAATATCGGCCACCATGATTTTGATAGGAATGACATTCGAACTGCGGGTGGCTTCTGGAACTGTGGACATTTTAACAAGATGAAGGCTCCGACCCCATGAGCCCAGGATGTCCTCCCAAAGTCTTGTAATTTTCAGTGTACAAGTCTTGCACTCCCTTGGTTCAGTCTAATTATTTTGTTCTTTTGGATGCTCCTGATAAGGGAGTCATGTCCTTAATTTCCTTTCTGAGTGCTCATTGTCGGGACACAGCAAGGCTACTGATCTCTGTTCATTTTGTGTCCCACAGCTTTACTGAATTCACTCATTAGTTCTAAGAGTTTTTGGTGGAGTCTCTCGGGTTTTCTGTTTCTAATGCCACATCTTCAGCAAATAGGGACATCTTGATGTCCCCCTTACAGGTGTGGAACCTTTTCTGTTTCCTGTCTGTTGACTACGGTAAGACTTCCAGTGCTGAGAGGGGACTTCCTTGGCTTGTTCCTGCTCTTAGGGGAGACGATTTCAAGTTTTCACCCTTGAGGATGATGTCAGCTGCGAGCCTTCCTACACGGCCTTTATTCTGTTGATATACGTTTCCTCAAAACCCACTATGCCAACAACAACAACAACAAAAAATTTAAAAACCCGCTATGCTTTTTATGTTGTATTTTGTCAAATGCTTTTTCTGCAACTCTTGAGAGGATCATATGCCTTTGTCCTTTCTCTTGTTTTTGTTTTTAAGATTTTATTTATTTACCCATGAGAGACAGAGAGCAAGAGAGCAAGAGAGAGAGAGAGAGAGGCAGAGACACAGTCAGAGACATAGACAGAGGGAGAAGCAGGCTCCATGTAGGGAACCCGACGTGGGACTCAATCCTAGGAATCCAGGATCACAGCCTGGGCCAAAGGCAGGCGCTAAACCGCTGAGTGCCCCCCCCCCCTCCGGGCTGCCCCATGTCCTTTCTCTTGTTAATGTGATGGATCATGGTGACTGATAGCCAGAGGGGATGCCAGTGGGAGATGGGCAAAATAGATGAAGAATAGATGAAGAATATTAAGAGTGGGATCCCTGGGTGGCACAGTGGTTTGGCGCCTGCCTTTGGCCTAGGGTGCGATCCTGGAGACCTGGGATCAAATCCCATGTCAGGCTCCCGGTGCATGGAGCCTGCTTCTCCCTCTGCCTGTGTCTCTGCCTCTCTCTCTCTCCCTGTGTGACTATCATAAATAAATAATTTTTTTTTAAAAAGAACATTAAGAGCTATAAGCATCTGGTTCTCAAATAAATAAGTCACAGATATTTAGAAAGTACAGCCTAGGCAATAGAGTCAGTACTATTGTGACAACTTTGTATGGGGACAGATGGTGATGACACTTCTCGTGGGGAGATATGAGTATGCACAGAATTGTCAAATCACTAAGTCGTAGCCCTGAAACTACTGTAACATTGTGTGTTGACTGTACTTCAATAATGTCAAAGAAAAGGGGTTTCTGATGGGACTCACGGTGGGTCCATGAAAGGCATTAAAATGGTCATTACACATATGAAGGCACCTCTGAAGAGGGGATAAAGATGCTCACATGTCTTGATGTTAATTTTCAGAAGATTTACTTGAGAGAGGGTGCAGTGGGGAGGGGTGGAGGGAGAGGGGGAATCTGGAGCAGACTCCTCACATACCAGTCACCAGGTCTGGGTGAGGACCACGTGAGGACCACAGTCAGCAGGTACAGATGAGCCCCATGTGGGACCCAGAGCCACCAGGACCAGATGAGAATCAGGTGGGGACCAAAAAGACCAGGTCCAGGTTGAGGCCCAGGTGGAGCCCAAAGGCACCAGATCCAGGTGAGGCCCAGGTGGCAACCAGATTCACCAGGTCCAGGTGAATCCCAGGTGGGGACCAGATTCACCAACTCCAGGTAAGGCCCATGTGGGGACCAAAGTCACAAGGTCTGGGTGAGGCCCAGGTGGGAACACAGTCTCCAGGTCCAGGGGAGGCAAAACTGAGGACCAGAGTCAACAGGTCCAGCTGAGGCACAAGAGGGGACCAGAGTCACCAAGTACAGGTGAGGCCCAGATGAGGATCAGAGTCACCAGGTCCAGGTGATGCCTAGAAGGAGACCACAGGACCCAGGTCCAGGTGAGCCCCATGTGGGAACCAGAGCCACCAGGTCCATTTGCGGCCCGGGTGGGGACCACAGTCACCAGGTCCAGGTGAAGCCCAGGTGGGGACCAGATTCACCAAGACCAGGTGAGGCCCAGGTGGTGACCAGAGTCACCAGGTCTGGGTAAGGAACAGGTAAGGACCAGATTCACCAGGTCCGGGGGAGGCCCCGGTGGGGACCAGAGTCGCCAGGTCTGGGTGAGACCCAGGTGGCAACCACACTCAGCAGGTCCAGGTGAGGCCAAGCTGAGGACCAGTGTCACCAGGGCCAGGTGAGGCCCATATGGGGACCAGAGTCACCATGTCCAGGTGAGGCCAGAAGGACACCACAGGTACCAGCTCCAGGTGAGGTCCATGTGCAAACCAGAGTCACCTGGTCCAGGTGAGGCCCAGGAGGGGACCAGAGTCACCAGGTCAAGGAGCGTCCCAGAAGGGGACCAGAATCCCCTGGTCCAGGTGAGGCCCAGGTGTGGAACAGATTAACCAGGTCCCAATGACACCCAGGTGAGGACCAGAGCGACCAAGTTAAGGTGTGGCCCAGATGGTGATCAGAGTCACCAGGTTCAGCTGAGGCCAAGAAGGGGACCACAGTCACCATGTCCAGGTGAAACTGATGTGGGAACTAGAGCCACCAGATCCAGGTGAGGCCCATGTGGGGACCACAGAAACCAGATCCAGATGAGGCCCAGGACGGGACCAGAGTCACCAGGTCCAGGTGAACCCAGGTGGGAAACAGATTCACCAGGTCCGGATGAGGCCCAGGTGGGGAACACAGTCACCAGATCCAGGTGAGGCACAGGTGGGGAACACAGTCACCAGGTCCAGGTAAGGCCAAGCAGAGGACCAGAGTCACCAGTTCCAGGTGAGGCCCAGGTGGGGACCGGAGTCACCAGGTACAGATGAGCCTAGAAGGAAACGAGAGACACAAGGTCCAGGTGAGGTCCATGTGGGAACCAGAGTCACCAGGTACAGGTGAGGCCAAGTGAGGACCAAAGTTATCAGATCCAGGTGTGTCCCAGGTGGGGAACAGAGAAACCCTGTCCTGATGATGCCTAGATAGGTACCAGAGACACCAGGTCCAGGTGAGGCCCAGGTGGGGACCAGTTACCAGATCCAGGTGAGGCCAAACTGGGACCAGAGTCACCAGGTCCCAGTAAGACTCAGGTGAGGCCCAGGTGGGGATCAGAGTCATCATGTCCAGGTGAGGCCAAGTGTGGACCACAGTCACCAGGTCCAGGTGGGGACCAGAGTCACCAGGGCCAGGTGAGGCATAGATGGTGACCAGAGTCACCAGGTCTGGGTGAGGACCAGGTAAGGACCAGATTCACCAGGTCCAAGTGAGGCCCACATGGGGACCTAAGTCACCAGGTATGGGTGAGGCTCTGGTGGGGACCAGAATCACCAGGTCCAGGTGAGGTGCAGGTGGCAACCACACTCACCAGGTGGCAACCAAGAGTCACCAGGTACATGAGAAGCTAGAAACACTACAGCCACCAGGCCCACATGAGGTCCATGTGGGAACGAGAGTCACCAGTTACAGGTGAGGCCCAGGTGGGCCCAGATTCACCAGGTCCAGGTGAGACCCAGGTGGGAACCAGTGTCACCATGTCCAGGTGTGGCCCAGGTGAAGACCAGAGTTAACAGGTCCAGGTGGGTCCCTGTTAGGGAACAGTATAACCATGTCCTGATACTACCCAGGTGGGGCCAGAGTCACCAGGTACAGAAGAGGCCAAAGTGAGGACCAGAGTTATGAGGTCCAGGTGAGTCCCAGTGGGGAATACAGTAACCATGTCCCGATGATGCCCAGGTAGGGACCAGAGTCACCAGGTCCAGATGAGGCCAGGTGGGGAGCATATTCACTAGGTCCAGGTGAGGCCCAGTTGAGGACCAGAGTCACCAGGTCTGGTTGAAGCCCAGAGGGGTTCCAGAGTCATCATGTCCAGGTGAGGCTCAGGTGTGGAACAGAGTAACCAGGCCCCAATGATGCCCAGGTGAGGACGAGAGTCACCAGGTCTGGGTGAGGCCCAGATAGGATCAGAGTCACCAGTTCCAGGTGAGGCCAAGAAGGAGTCCACAGCAATCAGGTCCAGGTGAGGCCCAGGTGGGGATCAAAGTCACCAGGACTGGGTGAGGTGCAGATGGGGACCAGATTCACCAGGTCCAGGTGAGTCCCAGGTGGTGACCAGAGTCACCAGGTCCGGGTGAGGACCAGGTAAGGACCAGATTCACCAGGTCCAAGTGAGGCCCACGTGGGGACCTGAGTCACCAGGTACGGGTGAGTCCCAGGTGGCAACCCCACTCACCAGGTCCAGGTGAGGCCAACCTGCAGGCCAGAGTCACCAGATCCAGGTGAGGCCCTGGTGGGGACCGGAGTCACCAGGTAAATGTGAGGCTAGAAGGATACCACAGTCACCAGGTCCAGGTGTGGTTCATGTGGGAACGAGAGTCACCAGATCCAGGTGAAACCCAGGTGGGGACCACAGTCACCAGGTCCAGATTGAGGCCCAGGTGGGGCCCAGTGATCAGGGCCAGGTGAGGCAAAGTGTGGATCAAAGTTATCAGGTCCAGGTGAGTCCCAGGTGGGGAACAGAGTAACCATGTCCCAATGATGCCCAGTTGGGACCAGAGTCACAAGGTCCAGACGAGGCCCAAGTGAGGAGTAGATTCACCAGGTCCAGTTGAGGCCCAGTTGAGGCCCAGAGTCCTCAGCTCTGGGTGAGGCCCAGAGGGGGACCAGAGTCACCCGGTCCAGGTGACATCCACGTGGGGACCAGAGTCACCACATCAGGGTGAGGCCCAGAGGGGGACCAGAGTCACTAGGTCCAGGTGAGGCCCCGATATGGAACTGAGTAACCAGGTCCCATGTTGCCCATGTGAGGACCAGATTCACCAGGTCCAGGTGAGGTCCATGTGGGAACCAGTCACCTGGTCCAGGTGAGGCCCAGGTGGGACCACAGTCACCAGGTCAGGGTGAGGTCCAGAGGGAGACCAGAGTCACCAGGTCCAGGTGAGACCCAGGTATAGAAGAGAGTAACCAGGTCCCAATGATGCCCAGGTAAGGACCAGAGTCACCAGGTCCAGGTGAGGCCCAAATATGGATCAGAGTCACGAGTTCCAGGTGAGGCCAAGAAGGAGACCACAGGAACCAGGTCCAGGAGAGCCCCATATGGGAACCAGAGCCACCAGATCCAGGTGAGGCCCGGGGGGGGGGGGACCACAGTCACGAAGTCCAGGAGAGGCCCAGGTGGCGACAAGATTCACCAAGCCCAGTTGAGACCCAGGTGATGACCAGAGTCACCAGGTCCAGGTGAGGACCAGGTAAGGACCAGATTCACCAGGTCCAAGTGAAGCCCAGGTGGGGACCAGAGTCACCAGGTAAGAGTGAGGCCCAAAGGGGGACCAGAGTCCCAGGCCAGGTGACGCCCAGGGGGCACCAGAGTAACCAGTTAAGGGTGAGGCCCAGAGTAGGACCAGAGGTCCCCGGTCAAAGTGAGGCCCAGGTGTGGAATAGAGTATCCAGGTCCCAATGATGCTTAGGTGAGGACCAGAGTCACTAGGGCCATGCGAGGCCCAGATGGGGATCAGAATCACCAGGTCCTGGTGAGGCATAGAAGGAGACCACAGTCACCAGTATCAGGTGAGCCCCTTGTGGGAACCAGAGCCACTATATCCAGCTGAGTCCCAGGTCCATGTGAGGCCCACGTGAGGACCAGAGTCACCAGATCCAGGTGAGGTCCATGTTGGAAAGAGAGTCACCAGGTCCAGGAGAGGTCCAGGTGGGGACGAGTCACCAGATCCAGGTGAGGCCCAGGTGGGGACCAGAGTCACCAGGTCCAGATGAGGCCCAGGTGAGGACCAGAGTTACCAGGTACACGTGAGGCCCAGGTGGGGACCAGAGGCAACAGGTCCATGTGAGGCCGGTTGGGGACCATGGTCACCAGGTCTACGTGAGGCCCAGGTATGGAACACAGTAGCCAGATCCAGGTGAGTCCCAGGTGGTGACAACAGTCACCACGTCCAGGTGAGGCCCAGGTGGGGACCAGAATCACCAGGTACAGGGGAGGCCCTTGAAAGAACCAGAGTCAACAGTTCGAGGTGAGGTGCAGGTGGCAACCAGAGTCAGCAGGTCCAAATCAGGCCAAAGTGGGGTTCACAGTCCCCAGGTTAGGGTGAGACCCAGAGGGGGACCAGAGTCACCTGGTTCAGGTGAGGCCCAGTTGTGGAACACAGTAACCAGGTCCCAATTATGCCCAGTTGAGGACCAGAGTCAACAGGGCCAGGTGAGGCCCAGATGGGGATCAGAGTCACCAGGTCCAAGTGAGGCCCAGATGGGGACCACAGTCACCAGATCCAGGTGAGTCTCAGGTGCAGACCAGAATCACCAGGACCAGGGGAGCCCCAGGTGGGGAACACAATAACCATGTCCCAATGATGCCCACCTCGGGACCAGAGTCACCAGGTCCACTTGAGGACCAAGTGGGGACCAGATTCACCAGGTCCAGGTGAGGCCCAGGTGGAGACCAGAGTTACCAGTTAAAGGTGAGTCTAGAAGGACAGCATGGTCACCAGATCTAGGTGTGGTCCATGTGAGAACCAGATCACCAGGTACAGGTGAGGCTCAGGTGGGAACCAGAGTCAGCAGGTCTGGGTGAGGCCAAGGTGGGGACCACAGTCACCAGGTCCAGGTGAAACCAAGCTGAGGACCAGAGTCACCAAATCCAGGTGAGGCCCAGGGTGGGGGGACTGGAGTCACCAGATACGGGTGAGGCTAGAAGAACAGCAGAGACACCAGGTCCAGGTGAGGTTCATGTGGGAACCAGAGTCACCAGGTCCAGGTGAGGCCCAGGTGAGGACCAAAGTTAAATGTTCCAGAGTCTCACTTGGGAAACAGAGTAACCATATCCCGATGATGCCCAGGTGGGTACAAGAGTCACCAGGTCCAGGTGAGGCACATGTGAGGACCAGAGTCACCAGGTCCAGGTGAGGCCCAGGTGGAACAGAGTCACCTGGTCTGGGTGAGGCCCAGGTGGGGACAAAAGTCCTAAGACCAGTTGAGGCCCAGGTGGGAACACAGTCACCCAGTCCAGGTGAGGCCAAGCTAAGTACCAGAGGCACCAGGTCCAGCTGAGGCCCAGTTGGGGACTGGAGTGACCAAGTATAGGTTAGGTTAGAAGGACACCACAGTCATAAGAATGCAGCTAGTTGAAAGCTGGCTTCTAGGGATGCTTCCTTGTGAGAGCTGAGCTCAGGGCAGGACCCTCCCGCATCCTGACTGCCTGTAGACAAAGCTCCTATCATCCTTAAGCGAGGTGCTGGAAGAGGTTGTGTGAAAAGCATGTGGAAGTGTCAGGCCTGTACTCACGTGTATCTGCATTCAATGCGATTGCCAATGGCTTTGTTCAATTAGAGTGGTGCTAAGTTCTAACTCCTGTAAATGAGTTTCTAGCGGACATCAGCCTCCAAGATATACACACTTCTGAAAGTTGAGCTTTTGGCCAGTGGCTCCCCCATCCTGACTGCCTGTACGGTTCGCTTCCACAGGATTTCGTTCGATGCGAGACACAAGTTTTGTGAGAGGCAAGTGTCTCTTAGCTCAGTCCAGCGACTTCTGAGGAATTCCTTCCTCCCATAGCTTGGAGCTACATACTAACTTCCATACCTGAGAACCTAGTTGAAAGCTGTCTCCCTGGGGAACATCCTTCTGCTAGTTGAGCTCACATGACATCCCTCCCATTTCCACACTGCCTGCAGGTGTTTTTTTTTTAATGATAAATTTATTTTTTGGTGTTCAATTTGCCAACATACAGAATAACACCCAGTGTTCATCCCATCAAGTGCCCCCCGGAGTGCCCATCACCCATTCACCTCCACCCCCGCCCTCCTCCCCTTCCACCACCCCTAGTTTGTTTCCCAGAGTTAGCAGTCTTTACGTTCTGTCTCCCTTTCTGAGATTTCCTACCCATTCCTTCTCCCTTCCCTTCTATTCTAAGCACCTTTGTTTTCTGTGTTTTGTTGCTGTGGTGGGAAGCTGAGCTGGAGACTTCAATCTACTTCTGCACTTCCACGGAAAAATCCAAGACCGGCTACCCTGGCATGACTTTGTCATTTCATAAAGATCTATGTTTCTTGGTTTAAAATGTACATATTGTCCTGAGAGCTTGTGTGCGTGTGTATAGACACAAAAAAGACCCAGGAATTTAAAATTAAGATAAAGGGGTGGAACAAATAAAATCTGCAGGGCTTTGAAAAAATTCTGACACTTAGGAATTTCAAAGGCTGGGATTTCATGTAAAATGTCTCCAGAAGTCAAATCTAGAAATGACTCCAGGAAGCTCTCCAGTTGGCATCTCCTACAAGGATGCATTCTAGCAATGGTTTTAATTAAGATAACACATCTCAACATACAGGCTTACATATATATAGGCTTATATTTTAGATTAATATAATAAAAAAGTAAAAGATTGGTTAGTTAAAAACGATCTAGGCAAACATACATGCCAACTGTACATAATGCAAGTACAAGAACCAGGCTCTTCAGATTTGCACACGGACTATAACATTACAATCATTAAATCAGTCTGGCACTGGTGTCAGACCAGTTCAGTGAGACGAAATTCAGAAAAAGACTCAAGTAGGTGAGAATTTTCCCTATGGCTCTGGTAGAGATAGCCAGTTGCTCTCCATTATCCATCTTCCCTCCCTTCTTTACCAAGAGAACCCCTACATCATTGCTGGCAGAAATGTGCTCCCTGCAAAGCCTTTCAAGGCAGCCTCCATTGTAGAGGAACATCACCACAGGATACTGTGGGGTACCTGGGCAAGTTCTTTACAGAAGCCTGATTCGAGGGCAGGCATGCCATTTTGTTCCTTTTTCCCCTTTGCCCACTTTTCTGCATGGAACTCTGGTGTGATGGCTGGACTTATAGTAGCCATAGTGGGACCATGAAGAAAAGGCCAAGGGACAATCAGAGCTCTCAGCTCTGAAATCCTCAAACCACGGAACCAGCAGCAGGAAACCACTGTGCATACTTGTTATATGAGAAAAATACGCTGTTACATGTCTAAGCAACTTCACAAAGATGTACTTTGAAAGATGACCATGTGAAAATGGTGATGCTTCACACACCATTCATGAACACACAAGCAAGATTGAGCATATGTAAACTAGGTTACAACTACTTGTACAACAGTATGATCCTGCACATGGCCAAGTGTGAGCTTCTAAGTCTAGGGCGATGTGAACTTCTCATCTGTCTGTGTTTAGAGGCAGATGGAGGCCTTAGGTAAACATCTGAAGGAGAGTAGACATGAAGATTTACCAAATTAACTCTGATACTGGCACAAAGTGTGCAGCACGCACACCCCACTTCGGGGGAGCACTCCTCAGCTCTTGGCAAACCTCCACCATGCATGGTTCTAGTCACAAGCAGGGGGTAGGCCACGTGATCTCTGAAAGCACCTGCAGGCAGGCTGCCTTCTTGTGAGCTCGTTTGTAGATAATTTGTTATCTATCAAAGAAGGTATGGGAACCATGTAGGGTGAAGCTGTTGAGTTCTGAGCACCCCCTCCTCCCCTGCCTTTCCCGCCTGACCCCATTCCTCTCTGACCCCCTGCATCTCACCCTCCGCTTTACACTTCTCTGTATAACATAACTGGTTTGAAACTTACAGCCAATAATTCTGAATTTAAGTCCCGACTTCACTAAGAAGCTGCCACCAGTCTAGTCAGCCCTCTGCCTCCTTGCCTGGCCACCAGGCGGAGGCCCCCCTACCCCATGGATGTTGGTATGGCCGGGCGCCCACCTAGGGCACTCTGGCGGCAACAGCAGATAGGCAAGGGGCCAAAGTGTGTAAAGGGGCCACGGCCAGCGGAGGAGCAGCAAGCCTCATGGTCCAGCATCAAGCAGCCACGCAGGCGGAGGGCGCCGGGCCCAGGGCTCCCCTTCCCCGGGCCTCGGGCCTCCTGCGCCCACTGCAGTACTCTTATAACTTCTCCGTAGGCTTGACTCTTTCAAAAGGGTAGCCGTTTTTTCCTGTTTAAAAGAAAGAATCACAGGGGTCAACAGTAGTGCGCGGGACTAAAAGCCCTCAAAAGTCTCTGCCTCACATTGGGATTCAGGCATCTCACTTTTAAAGATTTGCTTAAAAATTTTATTTAAAAAATTTTAAAAATAATAAAAATAAAAAATAAAAATTCTATTTATTCCTGAGAGACCCGGAGAGAGAGAGAGGCAGAGACCCAGGCAGGGGGAGAAGCAGGCTCCTCGCAGGGAGCCCGATGTGGGACTCGATCCCGGGACCCCAGGGTCATGCCCTGGGCTGAAGGCAGACGCTCACCTGCTGGGCCTCCTGGGCGCCCCTGGGCATATATTTTACATACACCATCATCCTTATACCCTACTTTTATCCCCCTTCAACTGATTCCCATCCATCCATCCAACGTTTACTGTGTGCCTACCACCCCCAGGGAGGCCCTGGGTTAGAATCCAGGGACAGACAACCAGAAAGTATCCTGCCTGGAGGAGTCCAGGGAGAGACAGTGTGGTCCTAGGTGACCCTACAATACAACCCAAGAAATCTCAGCTATTTTGGTACATTTGAATATTTTTAGACAAAGATAATCTCTCAGAAAAGGTGAGTCACCAGCTAGCGTGAAGAGATGGTTCTTTAATCAGGGATTTTCTTGGCATAGTATTGATTCTATGTTCCTCCTTTTTAGGTTCTCTTGTCTGGTTCCACATCCCTTCCTTCAGCTCCATAATCTCCATAATCTCCATAATCGTCTCTTTTCACCATTTAGTCTTTGCAGCCTCATTGGTGTCTACTTTGTGTGTCACTCCCCTCCTGTCCCCTGATGCACCTGCCAGCACACCTGCCTGCTTGCCTGCAAGCTGGGCGGGGCGCTCGCTGGGGAGCTATGGACCAGGGCACCCTCCCTGGTGGCTCAGGTGGCAGGCGCTGGCGGGGAGAAGGCACCCGCTACAAATATTCCAAATGCGCCACGGGACGCAGAGGAGCAGAAGGGAGAGGGCAGAGGCCTGGCAAGCAGAGCAGCTGGTAGGCCTTGTTCTTCCGGGTCGCGGCCCCAACGACTCCCTCTGCTGCAGCTTGAACGAGCGGCCCCACCACAGGCCTCCTGGGTCTGGAAAGTGACTGAGAGGAGTTCCAGGGGTGCAGAGCCTTCAGAAATAGGTCCAACCCATCCAAGAGCAGACAGGCCCACTGTCTAAGTCTGAACATGGACAGGAAGCTCTCCTCCAAAGGGACCACCGCATCTCTGGCCCCCTTAGCTAGGCTGGAGAAAACAGAAGGAGAGGAGGCGAAAGAAAAGCAAAGAGCTACAAGTACAGATACTCATGGGGATTTACTTGAGGTTATAAAGAGCTCCCTTAGCACCAGGAAACTTTTTTTTTTTTTTTTTTGATTGCCATGGCAAGGGGGCACATCACATCAAAGGTGTTTGGGAGCATCTTGAAGGAGAAAAGCGGGTTTTGATTTCTTTGAGACCTTTGCAGTTTGCTTTAAGACCAGTCTTTCGATGCAGGAGGAGGGAGGCAGAGAGGGCTCGAGTAGGGCTGCATAAGGATCCTGAATGACCTAACAGTGTAGGATTCCAGGCACTTTTTCATGCTCTAGCAACCATGGCTAAAAGCATTCCTGCCATAAAGTTGTTTAGCTTCCTGCATTTTTAAACTTTTTTGGGGCACTCATATTACCTAACTACTTTTTCAAAAATCCTACATGAATAAAATTCCACAATAGAGAAATTTTACATAACCTAACTCTCTGGGCTAAAGGTGAGCTTTAGCACAAAGCTCTTGAGGTTTAGAGCGTGGTGGTTGGTAGTGAGGGGTGGGGTAAAGCAGAGGGAAATGACAAGGCACATTTCTTGTTTCTGATTATCTTAAAAAATTTTTAAAAGATTTTATTTATGTATTCATGAGAGACACACAGAGACAGAAGCAGAGACACAGGCAGGGGGAGAAGCAGGCCCCCTCCCAGGACCCCGGGGTCACACCCCGGGCCAAAGGTAGACGCTTAAACACTGAGCCACCCAGGCGCCCCGCGAAGTTTCTGGATTCATCTTAATCTGACTATAAATAAGGTGAAACTTACTCTCTATGGTACCTATAAACAGGCTGTGTCGGTAACACAGCTTAACTGATGGTGTAAGCAGGACAGAGAGAGGGCAGCAATCATCCCAGTCTTGGATTCCTGACCCTGTGCTGCTGGGGTCTGTAGGGGTCCTGGGCTGGGGTGGGGTGCTGGGGGGACACTAAGGATAGAGTTAGGGAATAAAGTCCTCGTGGAGCAACCACATGAGGGATACTTCAGAGCAGCTGTAATTTAAATGCAAACAATGATGGAGCTGATGACAATCCTTCAGATGTCAGCCACAAGGACTGCCAAAGATGCCAAACTTTTCAGCCTCATTAACTGCAAGGAAGGCCTCTAATAAAGATACTCACATTGTTATTAATTCCTCTGGCCAGGACATCAGCAAATCAGCGGAGGACACGAAGGTTTATATGAAAGAGGACAGAAAGAGGATCCAAACAGATTTGGACAGGTTGGAATCTAGTACAATGCAATTTAATGCCGATAAATACAAACACTGGCATTTAGGTCCAAGAAATTAACTGCACTCATACCAGATGGAGAAAAGGGGTTTAACAGGAGCATTTGTAGGGAACAGTTCAGGTCTGGCAGATTGCTTGGGAGGAGTCACAGTTTGTTGGGTATGAGGCTGCCAAAAGATTTTTTTTTTTAAAGGCAGCAAAGGCAAACCAAAACCCAAATCAGGGTGGTCCTGGACAGCATGAGAACCACAAAGTTGCGGAACATGACAGCCGAGCACACTCTTAGAAAGGGATGGGTCCCTATCCAGGTACAACCCTCCACAAGGGCACCGAGGGCCAGAGGTCAAGCAGAACAGCGAGAAGCTAGTGACCACAGGAGGGCAATGGAAGGTCAAGGCTGAAGAAGTAAACATTCAAGAGGGAGGAAAGCTGGCTCTAAATATTAAAACAACGGTGCTGGGCCCTGTTCCCAGAGGTTCCAATTCAGCAGACCTGGGTGGTCTTGGAATTTGCATTTCGAAGCTCCCAGGGGATGCTGACACAACTGGCCCAGGAACACTCTCTAGAGCAGGTGCTCTAAGAAACAAAATTGTAATTCAGAAAAAACAAATTGTATTTTCTGAGATTTTACTAAGATACAATGGCCATTCCCTAGTAAGTCTAAATTAGGAAATGTACTGGTTTTAAAACCCCACACATTGATTATTAAGATTACGCTCTTTTTAACATTTTATATCACTAAACATAAGTTCCACCTTTATTTTTGGGCCTTAGCAATTCTTATTAGTTCAGCTTCATAAAGCAAAATTCTGTTTCTGCTTCATTTTCTGACCTTTTATATGGCAGGCAATCCCCCTCTGGTCTGCTTCCATGCTTCCCATACTATGTGTTATATTCAGCAGGTCAAGCTTCATTACATATTAAAATGTGACCCATTTTTATCAAATGATATCTGGCTTCCCACATCTTCTAAAATAGCAGATATTGATCCAGTCCTTTCCCCCAAAAGCCCACACCGAGACCACCGTGCCCAGGGGTCCATTAGGTTTCAAACCAGCTGCATTCAATTCCTGATTAATTTTATTTGATCTCATATGCTTGAAGCTTTAGCTTTTCAATCCCAGTAGGAAAATTACCAGCCTATGGAATGCATATAAAATGACATGCAAAACAATGCAAATTAATACAAAACATACACCTCTAAATTGCTTGGGTAAAGTCTTTAAGCTTTGTTTTTCTCCAGTCTGATGAGCAGTGACCAGATTCTTCTATTACAATGTATTTCATATGGCACCCAGCCCCTGACACATGTTAGTACGCCAAGTGGAAGAGGCGCCTCTGCCTGCGAATCGGGCAAATGGGATCCAAGACTTAACTTTGCCACTGGTTCTACAGTCTTGTACAAGTTCTCAAAATTCTCCGGTTCTTAGATCCTACATCTGGAAATGGTGGAAATGACATCATCATAATAAAACCAGCAGCCCCAGAGCTTACAGAGTGCTCACCACAGGCTGGCACAACACACACATGCACACACCCATGGCTGGGCACACATCGTGTACACATTGTCTGTGCGTGACACACACATGCCCTCCTCACAGCAGCCCACGAGAGGGTACCATAAAGCACACCCCCTGTGGGTGTGGTGCCACTTCAGAGACCAGGAAACTCTTGCAAGGCCATAAGTGAGGGAGTGACAAGGTCAGAAATGAGGCCTCATGGGCAGCCCAGGTAGCTCAGCGGTTTAGCCCGCCTTCGGCCCAGGGCGTGATCCTGGAGACCCGGGATTGAGTCCCACGTCGGGCTCCCTGCGTAGAGCCTGCTTCTCCCTCTGCCTGTGTCTCTGCCTCTCTCTCTCTCTCTCTGTCTCTCATAAATAAGTAAATAAAGTTAAAAAAAAAAAAAAAAAGACATGAGGCCTCAGCAGTCTCCCTCCAGGGGCCACTCAGCCATGCTGCAGCTTTGTTGCACGATTCCTACCTGTGTGTTTCTAAATATGAAGTTTGCCTAACCTACCAAGTAAGAATTCAAATCGCACAGTCCTATGTGCTTCAAAAGATGTTTCTGTAAGACGGTGACAGTCGGTTAGAGCGCTCGATACCGCCACGCCAGCACCATCAGACCGGTTTACCGCAGAGGACTCCAGGGGTCTCCTGCCCTCTCGCCCCATCCCGTTCACACGTATAACTTATGTCAGACTCCCTCATGGTCGAGAAGCCTTCCCGCTCTCCTGCCTCTCTCGCGAGGGCGCTTCCAGGAGCCGCGCCTGAGGGCCAGTGCCCGGCGCCAGCGGCCCACAGCACAGCCGCGCCACGCGGCGCTCGCTCCCACACGGGGTGAGGTGGGCCGCCGGCTGCCGGCCGCCCCCACAGGCAGGGGCTCGGGCCGCTCCGCAGGCCGCAGACAGGCCCACCGCAGGCTGAGGCCGCCTTCTCTGGAGCACCAGAAAGCAGCTCAGGCTCAACCAGCCAAACCTTTCTTTCCTCTACAATCTGCCCCTCGCCCGCTGTTCCGTCTTTCTGTAGAGGCAGCAGCACCTGCCCGAGGCTGGAGGGAATCCCCACGCGACCGCCGTCCGCAGGTCACTCCCGAGCCCGCCTGAATCTAAGCGCTTGGGTGACCCTAGGCCGCGGCCTCAGCCTCGCCACCGGGCCTCTCAGACCCTGGGGACAGCCCTGCCTCCCTTCCCGGCGCCTCACATCCATTCTCACACAGCGACCCAGCTGTTGCTTGGAACGGAAACCTCCCGGGGACACGCGGGTGTGACACTGTCCGGAGGACGCCTCCCCACACGGCCGCCCGGTGCGGCGCCAAGGCGCGCTGGCAGCTGCTCACCTCACCGGGCTCCGGCCCTTCGCCCCAGGGGCCCTGTGCTTCCCGCCCTTCCGCCACAGGGGGCACCGTTCCCTGAGGGGGCGACGCTCCCCCTCCTCCCGCACTTCCTGTAAGCCCCGCGACTCCTCCTCAGGCCGCCCCAAGTCTCCCCGGCCGCCTCCTGCCTCTGCCCGAGACTCAGCACCGCGCGGGCCTGGGCAAGCGCCCCGCGGAGCCGCGCCCCCGGATTGACCTTCCACACGGAACCCCATCCCCTCGCTACTCGCTGTCCCCGGCCTCCCCGCCAGGAGGCACACCTGAGGCGGACGCGGCAATGCTGGTGCGGGCGCTGGCCGAGCCCGGGTCACCACCTCCCGCGCCCGAACCCGCGGCTCCAGTGCAGGGAGTCTCCAGGGACGGGGCAGGAGCTGGGCACGTCGGGCGTGCGCTGCTTGCACACCTGCCCCGCCGCCAGCCCCCCTCCGCCCCCCGCAGGCCGACACCCACCTCCCCGCCCGGCCTCAGGGCACCGGCTCAGGGGCCGGGGCCAGGGCCTCTGGCCATCCCCGCTGGGCCGACCCCCGAACTCTGGGAAGCGCAGGCAGTGGACGGCGGGCAACGCTCCCCGCGGCGGCCCCCGGCGGGTCTCCAGGTTCAGCCCCGCACGACCCGAGTCTTTGCTGCCGCTTCTGCGCTAATAACGACGCGAGTTCAATAGTCGCAGTCACTTCTCCCACCGCACTGGATCCTCAGGGGGCAGCCCAGGAAACGTTCCCTGCTGCAATTCATTTGTTTCCAGAGATTTTAATTTCTCAAGACAGACACTCAACAAAAGCTGTCAAATGTGGGGGGGATCCCCGGTGGCGCAGCGGGTTAGCTTCTGCCGAAGGTCCCGAGTCCCGCGTCGGGCTCCCTGCATGGGGCCTGCTTCTCCCCCTGCCTGGCGCGCGCTCTGTCTCTCTCCCTCTCTCTCTCTCGGAAAAAACAAAACAAAACAAAACAAACAAACAAAAAACACGCCGTCCGAGGGGACAGTTGGGCTGCTAAGCAGCTAAACAAGGGACGCTTTGCGCACCTGAGACCAGGGCGGGGGCTCTGCGATACCTGGCGCTGTTCCCGGTGCCCCCAACGCCCCGGTGCGCCGCTCTTCCCTTTCACGGGGGAGAAGAGGCAAGAACTAGGGCCCGAGGGCTGCGTGCGGCCGGGGCGGGCGCGGCCAGGGGGCACCGGGCCTCAGCGGCCCCGGCCGACGGGCGAGGGGGGCGGCCGCCCCGAGCGGCTCCTCCCGGCCCGGGGACCCAGGCTGCGGGCGCCCGCGGACTCGGGCAGAGCCGGAGGGCGCGGCCCCGGTCCCCGCCGCCCCCGCCGCCCCCGCGGGGCCTCCCTCCCGCGCCCACGGGCCGCAGCCAGGTGCGGGCCGGCCCGGAGGCCGCGGCGCCCAAGTTTTCCCGGCGGAAAGTGGGCGCGGAGGAGCCGGTCCGGGCTCCGGGCGCCCGGGGCCCGCCGCCCCCCGCCGCCCGCAGCTGCGCAGCCGCCCGGCCTCCTGGGCGGCCTGCGTGGCCGGGGCCGCTTACTCACGCGGGGCCCCGCAGCCGAGAGGGCAGCGCGGCGGGGGCTGCGCTCCGGTCCCTGAGCTCGGGTCCCGGCCCGCGGCGGCGGCGGCGCTCCCGCCTCCTCCTCCCCGCTCGCCGACTCCTGCCGCCGCTCGACTGGCTCTCTCTCGGCCCGGGGGCCGGGGGCGCCGGGGGCGCTGGGGGCCCCCGTGACGCGCAGAAAGGAGAAGCGCCTTCGCCGCGCCCCGCCCCGGAGCTTCGCGCCGCGCCCCGCCCCGCTCTGCTCCCCGCCGTGCACCCCGCATCCCGCGCTCCGCACCCCGCCCCGCCCCCGGCTTCCTGCTCCGCACCCAGCTCCCCACACCCCGCCTCCAGCTCCCCCACCCCGCACCCGGTCCCCCGCACCGCGTCCCCCGCTCCCCGTCCCCGCCCCGCTCGCCGCTCCTGACAAAGTTCCGAGGCGCGCGCCGCACCCTACCCGCGGCAGGGCCGAGCCCTGAGCCCCACCCCCCGCCCTGAGGTCACCAGGCCCCCCCGCGGCGGCCGGGCGCCCGGCCAGAGGTCTGGAGAGCCCGCCGACCTGCCCGACCTGCCCGGAGTCGCCCAGAGGCGGTGACCAAGCAAACGTGCGTCTGCGGCTCCTGGCTGGGCGCCGGCTGCGCTCGGGAGGCCGCGGCCCTGCGGGAAGCGCCACATGGGACAGGGCCCCGCGGCCGAGGAAACTCCGCAAGGGCGTGCGGACCTGGCGCCTTGGCCCATGAGCCGGTGCAGAGTTGCTCCTCAGCCTCCCTACGTGTCAGCCCAGGACCCTAGGCGGGGTGCGGGCGGAGCCCGGGGGGCGGGACGGGCAGGCCCCGCACCCGGAGCCTGGGGGACAGGAGGTGCTGGCCTCGCACCCGGAGCCTGGGGGGCGGGACGGGCTGGCCCCGCATCCGGAGCCTGGGGGACAGGGCAGCACCGGGCTGGCCCTGCACCGGGTGGTGGAAGGAAAGCCGGCGCGGACCGACTCCGGCCACTGGGCAACATCTGCGACGTTAAGTGTCCGCACTTGGTAAAGTGGAGGTGACGCAGGCCAACCCGTTTGAAGACCCAGAGTTGGGGTCCCACAAGCTCAGCCAAGAGGGCTCCTGGCTTCAGGCAGGATGGCAATCAAAGCTTTGCCAGGAGGAAGTGAAAACACAGTTTAGTGAGTAGCTTGAGTGAGCGCGAACAGCAGAGGGCTGTCTGAGAGATTCGGGCTGGGGGCTCCGGGTAGGTGCTCCTTCGGGGATCCAGGGTGGGGTCCAATCAAAGGTGTCAATCCAGGAGTGACAGGTGATTCGTAGGTGTTATAAGTCACCCAAAACGGGGGTGTTGATGCCAGCGTCAGCCCAGGTTTGTTGAAAGCTAAAGGTCTGGGATCTGGCTAGATGTTATCAGGCGTTTGAAGACCTGGTGCAAAACTCAGAGAATGATGAATTTTGTTGTTTCGGCCCTGGAGGGGGAACACAGCTTCTTCGGTGTTTCAGATGCAAGATCCAGAACGTGAGTAAATGGGGCCTGGCCGGGAGCCAGCAGGGGTGGGGCTCCATTCTACAGCCGGGTCCCTTCGGTTTCCCTGCTTCAGGTGCTTTACCTGTGCTGGCAATTGCCATCCTTCCAGAGGTGTCCTGAGTGCTCCTGTTCCTTTCAGGGCCAGAGCATCCGAGGCCCTGCCTTTCTAGCAAAGGAGGGGCATGAGGCAAGTCAACCAGAGCTAGCTTGTCCCTTCCTTCCTGTCAGTCCACGTTGACCAGCTGTATGCCTGGCTGGTTGGCAGGGAGTCAGATAGGGCCAGGCCCTGATATCCCGGGAATCCCAAATAGGGAGCGCTGCATAGGACCTCATACTCTACTCCGGATAGCTAGAGTCTGTCCATAGTAGTGGAAACGGTGAGACGACTCTGCTTTTGAAAAAATTGTGCCAGGGGAGGAAGTATTTTCAAGTAAACGTCCAGCTTTGCACTTACCTTCTTTTCCCCAGTGGGACCTCCTCTTCCTGCAAGAGTGAGGTAATTCACCCTTCTGGTCTCCCTCATCTGCACAAGATGATGATGAAAAAAGCAAGTGAAGCTTCTATCATCCATCTTGGGTGCCATTCTAAGCAATTTATGCAGACTCTTTCAATCCTGACAGTTACAAGGGAGGTGCCATTTCTGTTCTGACGTTGTAGGTGAGGAGAGGAAGCAAGTGAAGTGCAAACTTGCCAGTAAATGAAATGGCCAGAACTCAGACCCAGGTGGTCTGTCCCAAGTATCCATCCTGTGAACAATGGAGGAAACTGAGGCCACCACACCATAATTCAAGGGGTCCACCAGCCCACAACAGCCCCAGGTCACCCCCATGGGAGCTTCCAATGATCTCAAGCAATGGGTGCTATGAAATCCACAATCACATAGTTTCTGCCAAATATGTCGATTTTACTACGTTGAATATCATAGGTGGTTATCTCTTCATTCGCTTGCTCCCTTGTCTCCAGCTCCCAGATCAACCTTTTTGGCATGTAGCAAACCATTTCTGTGAGGGGACCTTGAAAAGGCCTTTAACATCTAGTTTGTAAACATTGTTTTGGATTGTTCTGTATTCAGGCCATACCCATTTTTTCCCTGCCTTCTCCGTTTACTGCCTTCATTGACTCCCTTCCTTTAAAACAGTGCTCTAAATAAATAAATAAATAAATAAATAAATAAATAAATAAATAAAACAGTGCTCCATGTCTCCCAAAAGCTGACTGTCCCAGGCTGGATGATGGCCCCTGAAGGCCACTCCCACACTCTACAGCATGCTCAGCATTCCTAGATTTGTTTTCCCGGGAGGCTGTAACAAATTAGCACAAACTGGGTGACTTAAAACAGCACAAATGTCTTCTCTCACAATTCTGGAGCTAGAAGCCTGAAATTAAAGTGTTGGCAGGGTCGTGCTCCCTCTGAAAGCTCTAGGGAAGATCCTTCTTCACCTCTTTCTAGCTTCTGGTGGCTGCTGGCACTCCCTGGCATTCCTTGGCTTATAGAAGCATCACTCCAGCCTCTGCTTCCGTTACTGCATTAGCGTTCTGTTTTTGTGTCTCTTCTGTGTCCAAATTTCTGTCGTTTTTTTGGGATACCAGACACTGGATTTCGGGCCACCCTAATCCAATATGACTTCATCTTAACTCAGTTACCTCTGCAAAGACTCTATTTCCAAATAAGGACATGTCCACAGCTTCTGGGTGGACATGAATTTTGGGGGACGCTATTCAACCCAGTACCAGTCCTAAAGTTCACTGTTAATGAAAATGTTTGCCTGAGCTAAGGATGCCAAGAAGTATATAAATCGCAGGCTCCCCCCTTCCCCACCCCCCCGTCAAAGTAAGACACTGTACTTTCAGACATAGTCTCTATACCTAGAACATTAACAATCAGCAAGACTGGAGGTGCTAAGAGCCAACTGACTGGGGCTAAATGACAATCTATGAGCCTAATGAGAGCCGGGCTCAGGAATTCAGCCAAGGGAACATAGTCACTGAGGACACCACTGAAAGGACGTCACGCCAGGCAGAGGATAATCTAAGCACATCCTTGGAGAAAAGCAAAGATAAATCAGGAGGGTTTATCAGAAGCACAGCCCTAAGGGGCAGGAGTGCTCAACAGAATCTTACCTCTGAAATTTCTTTGCAGAAATGAGGGACTGATAGGTTGTAAACACGTACTGTAGGGAGTACAAGAAAGGGTGAATTACTTTGGCTATGATGACAGTACGTTGTAACGCCATACAGTTAGCATGCTTTTAAGTGCTCTTTCCTTTCATTAATTTTATTTGGTCTTCATGACAATCATGAGTGACATCACATCTTCCAACTAAAGATTCTGGGGCTCAACAGGGGCAAATAATTTGTCCAAGTCAAACAGGGAATTGGTTGTAGAATTGGTATGAAACACACTGGCCTCAATAAGTCCTTGTTCAGAAATTTCCTTACTCAATGATGTTTCCCTCTGGGGGAGCCTTCCAGTCCTGGTTGTGTTGTTCTTGGCCCAAGAAAAGCATGTGAAAAACACAGTAATCTTGTAAGAAATGAGAAGCCTTCCTAAAGACCATGTGAATTTCAAATTGGAATTGTGAATAACCTACCCTAGACATCTGAATTGGTTTCACTAAAACTTCTGTGTATTAAGTGTGTATTAAGGAATCTCTTTTGGCCTACAGAGACAAGAGGATACAGGGGCCTGCTGAAAAACTCAGCTGATTATCTTATGAGAATAGGGGTTGAGTAGACTTAAAGCCACACAGACATCAGTGAGAAATTTGAGTACAAAGATAATACATTATCTCACAAAATGATAAGCTGGCAAAAACTGATAATCACAACTTAGTCTGATCTCATCAGTGTGGAGTCACACACAGAGGACCAGATCTTGTCAGGTTTTGAAGACTTTCTAATAAGAATCTGTAACTGTGACTAGCAGCTGGAAGCAAGCAGAGAGTCTTGCCTTGGGCTGAGTAATAATTGAATGCATTTTCCTGGATTTTCCTTTACTTAGTAAGCGGGTAACTTATGATATCCTCTGCTGGTTGTCTTTAAAGGTATATTTAAGGATGAAATGCTTTTGAGTCTAGAGTGATTCACTGAGTTCTTTGCTTGTGCAAAGTCCTACTTTGGTTGCTATAGGAGAATACAAAAATATAAGACAGTCCCTGACCTTGAAGAAAATCTCATCTAATTCAGACGATTAAAAATGGTGTAAGTGGAATGGAATTCTTTTTTTTTATTTTTAAATTATTTATTTATTTATTTATGATAGTCACACAGAGAGAGAGAGAGGCAGAGACACAGGCAGAGGGAGAAGTAGGCTCCATGCACCAGAAGCCCGATGTGGGATTCGATCCTGGGTCTCCAGGATCGCGCCCTGGGCCAAAGGCAGACGCTAAACTATTGCACCACCCAGGGATCCCTGGAATGGAATTCTTAAGCAATTTCTTATCACTCAGTTGTCTCTTCAGATGCAGCTTCTCCAAACCAGACCTTCACTTGCCACCCTTTTTAAAATAACGCCCTGCCATAACTTCCTGTCACCTTCTAGCCCTTTATGACATTTATCACTATCTAAAATTCAGTTGTTTGCTTGTTTGCTCCTAGACATAAAATCTACAAGGACATGGAATTGTCCTGTTTTTTTGCTGTATTCCTAGCAGCTAAAACAATGTTGGGCTTATATTAGGTATTCATTAATATGTTTTAAACAAATAGATAAAGTACACATTAATCAAATGAAAATGGGCCAATATAATTTAAATTAATGTAGTATTTCTCATATTTGCCCGATAAGACTTATTTGGACATTCTGATTCAGTAAGCCTAGAGTGGGGCCCAGGAATCTGTATTTTTAAGAAGCTTCCCAACTGATTATTTTAATGGGGCCATTTGGGAAACACAGGAAAATGCAAAGATTGATGGTGGTTTGGAGAAAACAGTGAAGTGACAAGACTGGTTTTCAGAGATCAGTGTCTGCTCATTGGACTCATCTGGGAGATATTTTTTAAAATCCTGACACTAAGGAGGGCACATGATGGGATGAGCACTGGGTTTATACTCTATGTTGGCAAACTGAATTTAAATAAAATATTAAAAAAAAATCCTGACAGCACAGACAGTACTCCAGATCAATGAAATTAGAATTTCTGGGGTGGGACCTGGATTTGGGCCAGATTTTAACATTCATCAGGTGATTCTAATGCACAGCCAAGCCTGAAAAGCCCTTAAGATGGGCAGAAATATTTTGTCAGTACTCCAAGTGTATCACTAGGTTGTGCACTTGTTGCTTCCAGCTTCTTATGTCCCCCAGCTAGATTCCTTGACCTTCTAGTCTGGAAGAAACATGTGCAGAAACTTACACAATAACCCAATCTGGGGAGGACTATAGTAACTTTTTTGCTATTGTAAAAAATGTTATTTAAACCAACAACTGAATACAATCTCCTTTACTTCATGGCCAGAGCAGAAAACATCTCAATATTTTGAAGGTGAGAAAGTCAAGGTCTCCTGGGAATAGCTTAGGTGGTTAGGATGAGCCATGGAGAGCAAAAAGCACTATGCTTATAATAAAATGGGACAACACATAGGAGAATCCTGAGTTTGTCTTGAGTGCCTAGAGTGAGATGGCAGGTGGCCCAGGAAAGAGGGAGAAGGGGAGGATGTGGAGAGTCTGTAGCAGTGGTTCTCAGTCTGGCTGCGTATTGAAGTCACATGGGGAGCTTAAGAAATTACGATTCCAGACCACTTCTCAAAGACTCCACTGTAATAAGTGTAGAGGTGTAGTGTGTGTACTATATGTGATGCAGCAAAGTTGCTATCAGAGGTTTATAGGAAAAAAGGGGAGGGCACCTAGGTGGCCCAGGGCATGATCCTGGGGTCCTGGGATGGAGTCCCACATTGGGCTCCCTGCATGGAGCCTGATTCTCCCTCTGTCTGCGTCTCTGCCTCTCTCTCTGTGTCTCTCATGAATAAATAAAATCTTTAAAAAAAAAGGGACGTCCACAATTAGAGTTAGGGGCCCTCTGGGCTTGCATTACTACACATAAAATAATTTGTAGCACAGAGCTGAGTTCTTCCAAATTTGACTGTCTACACTTTTATTTATCCTGGAGCTAGATATATATATATTTACATATATACATATTTTGGCTAAGAATCAAAACTTTCTTAAACCTTTCCATATCCACCACCAGCATTTCTTTTTTGGGCCATTTGTACATACAGAAACATAATTTTTGTTTTGCTCTGTTTAATCATTTCATAACAGTTAAAGTGTAGGCAAAATGAACAGAGAACAAAAATGCTGTGCTGAGGCGCAGATGTTGGGTGATTGGTGAGGATCACCCACTAGCTGGGTGACTTGCCTCACCACTTCCTCGCCTTTGGCTTTGAAGGACATAACCCAACTTCATATCTCAGCCAAACTGCCAGACGAAATGTATTTTAAGGTGTCTTATGAAAATCTAAAAAGAGAAATGTTAACTGCTTTTACTTTTAGAAATACTATTTACATTACAGCTTCAAATGTGTGCATCTGCTATTCCTACTTAGAACTCAAATACAAAGGCTAACCTCACACCTAAAGGAGCTAGAGAAAAAACAGCAGATAGATCCTACACCCAGCAGAAGAAGACAGTTAATAAAGATTCAAGCAGAACTCAACGAAATCGAGACCAGAAGAACTGTGGAACAGATCAACAAAACCAGGAGTTGGTTCCTTGAAAGAATTAATAAGATAGATAAACCATTAGCCAGCTTTATTAAAAAGAAGAGAGAGAAGACTCAAATTAATAAAATCATGAATGAGAAAGGAGAGATCACTACCAACACAAAGGAAATACAAACGATTTTAAAAACATATTATGAACAGCTATACGCCAATAAATTAGGCAATCTAGAAGAAATGGACGCATTTCTGAAAAGCCACAAACTACCAAAACTGGAACAGGAAGAAATAGAAAACCTGAGCAGGCAATAACCAGGGAGGAAATTGAAGCAGTCATCAAAAACCTCCCAACACACAAGAGTCCAGGGCCAGATGGCTTCCCAGGGGAATTCTATCAAACGTTTAAAGAAGAAACCATACCTATTCTCCTAAAGCTGTTTGGAAAGATAGAAAGGGATGGGGTACTTCCAAATTTGTTCTATGAAGCCAGCATCACCTTAATTCCAAAACCAGACAAAGACCCCACCAAAAAGGAGAATTACAGACCAATATCCCTGATGAACATGGATGCAAAAATTCTCAACAAGATACTAGCCAATAGGATCCAGCAATACATTAAGAAAATTATTCACCATGACCAAGTAGGATTTATTCCTGGAACACAAGGCTGGTTCAACACTCGTAAAACAATCAATGTGATTCATCATGTCAGCAGGAGAAAAACCAAGAACCATATGATCCTCTCATTAGATGCAGAGAAAGCATTTGACAAAATACAGCATCCATTCCTGATCAAAACTCTTCAGTGTAGGGATAGAGGGAACATTCCTCAACATCTTAAAAGCCATCTACAAAAAGCCCACAGCAAATATCATTCTCAATGGGGAAGCACTGGGAGCCTTTCCCCTAAGATCAGGAACAAGACAGGGATGTCCACTCTCACCATTGCTATTCAACATAGTACTGGAAGTCCTAGCCTCAGTAATCAGACAACAAAAGGCATTACAGGCATTCGAATTGGCAAAGAAGAGGCAAACTCTCCCTCTTCGCCGATGACATGATACTCTACACAGAAAACCCAAAAGCCTCCACCCCAAGATTGCTAGAACTCATACAGCAATTTGGCAGCGTGGCAGGATACAAAATCAATGCCCAGAAGTCAGTGGCATTTCTATACACTAACAATGAGACTGAAGAAAGAGAAATTAAGGCGTCAATCCCATTTACAATTTCACCCAAAAGCATAAGATACCTAGGAATAAACCTAACCAAAGAGGTAAAGGATCTATACCCTAAAAACTATAGAACACTTCTGAAAGAAATTGAGGAAGACACAAAGAGATGGAAAAATATTCCATGCTCATGGATTGGCAGAATTAATATTGTGAAAATGTCAATGTTACCCAGGGCAATTTACATGTTTAATGCAATCCCTATCAAAATACCATGGACTTTCTTCAGAGAGTTAGAACAAATTATTTTAAGATTTGTGTGGAATCAGAAAAGACCCAGATAGCCAGAGGAATTTTAAAAAAGAAAACCATATCTGGGGGCATCACAATGCCAGATTTCAGGTTGTACTACAAAGCTGTGGTCATCAAGACAGTGTGGTACTGGCACAAAAACAGACACATAGATCAGTGGAACAGAATAGAGAATCCAGAAGTGGACCCTGAACGTTATGGGCAACTAATATTCGATAAAGGAGGAAAGACTATCCACTGGAAGAAGGACAGTCTCTTCAATAAATGGTGCTGGGAAAATTGGACATCCACATGCAGAAGAATGAAACTAGACCACTCTCTTGCACCATACACAAAGATAAACTCAAAATGGATGAAAGATCTAAATGTGAGACAAGATTCCCTCAAAATCCTAGAGGAGAACACAGGCAACACCCTTTTTGAACTCGGCCATAGTAACTTCTTGCAAGATACATCCACGAAGCCAAAAGAAACAAAAGCAAAAATGAACTATTGGGACTTCATCAAGATAAGAAGCTTTTGCACAGCAAAGGATACAGTCAACAAAACTAAAAGACAACCTACAGAATGGGAGAAGGTATTTGCAAATGATGTATCAGATAAAGGGCTAGTTTCCCAGATCTGTTAAGAACTTATTAAACTCAACACCAAAGAAACAAACAATCCAATCATGAACTGGGCAAAAGACATGAACAGAAATCTCACAGAGGAAGACATAGACATGGCCAACACGCACATGAGAAAATGCTCCGCATCACTTGCCATGAGGGAAATACAAATCAAAACCATAATGAGATATTACCTTACCCCAGTGAGAATGGGGAAAATTAACAAGACAGGAACAAACAAATGTTGGAGAGGATGTGGAGAAAGGGGAACCCTCTGCGCTGTTGGTGGGAATGTGACCTGGTGCAGCCAGTCTGGAAAACTGTGTGGAGGTTCCTCAAAGAGTTAAAAATAGACCTGCCCTACGACCCAGCAATTGCACTGTTGGGGATATATCCCAAAGATTCAGATGCAATGAAACGCCGGGACACCTGCACCTCGATGTTTATAGCAGCAATGTCCACAATAGCCAAACTGTGGAAGGAGCCGCAGTATCCATCGAAAGATGAATGGATAAAGAAGATGTGGTTTATGTATACAATGGAATATTACTCAGCCATTAGAAATGACAAATACCCACCATTTGCTTCAACGCGGATGGAACTGGAAGGTGTTATGCTGAGTGAAGTAAGTCAATTGGAGAAGGACAAACATTGTATGTTCTCATTCATTTGGGGAATATAAATAATAGTGAAAGGGAATATAAGGGAAGGGAGAAGAAATGTGTGGGAAATATCAGAAAGGGAGACAGAACATAAAGACTCCTAACTCTGGGAAAAGAACTAGGGGTGATGGAAGTGGAGGAGGGCAGGGGGTGGGGGTGAATGGGTGACGGGCACTGAGGGGGGCACTTGACAGGATGAGCACTGGCTGTTATTCTGTATGTTGGCAAATTGAACACCAATAAAAAATAAATTTATTATTAAAAAATATACAGGTCTATTTATATAATCTTTATAAGTATCCTACAACCAAGAATTCTAATTGTAGTACTTACTTACCTTTGGCTTCATTGCCAACATAGGTGTTAAACTATATGATGAACTGACATGGCTGGTAAGAAAAGACCAGAGGCGTTGTGGTAAATAAATGAGGCCTAAGTACAGAGTGAGAGCCTAATGATGTCACAGCCAGCTATTCAAAAGCAGAAAATGCAGTAGTTCTAATAAAGAAAAAGAGTGGGAGAACTGAGTCATCATTGGGTACACAGTAGCAGAGGCATATTGGAGCTCAAAGAAACTCAACTACAGAAATCAGTACCATATTCATGTTGTGAGGACAGAGTATTTCAGCAAAATGATATAAACTATCACAAGTTTAAAAAACTTTAATAAAAAGGGATTCCCAAGGGTAAAATGTTAAATACTAACATGAAAATATGATTTATGCTTTCATGGAAATGGCTGGGCAGGTGAAAAGTAGATGGTCTGTGATTCCAGGAGTGGTAAATAAATAAGAAAAATCCTTTAAGAAAAAGAAACAGACTCTACAGTAGAGAAAAATCTAAGATGTGCTGATATAAGTAAAGGAACTACACCATAGTTTTGGAAGCACAAAGGTCTAGGATATCAGAAAATAGGTTATGGACTAGGAAGGAGGGGAGGAGC
The DNA here is from genome assembly GCF_003254725.2 of Canis lupus dingo. Taxonomy (NCBI): domain Eukaryota; kingdom Metazoa; phylum Chordata; class Mammalia; order Carnivora; family Canidae; genus Canis; species Canis lupus. The sequence goes on along the minus strand of NC_064260.1, from coordinate 25,104,114 downwards.
TAGAAGGAAGGGTGGACAGAGCTAAGTGGGACAAAAAAGGGGAGAAGAAACTGCTTTTTATTTCTTAGGTACTGAGGCTTATAAAATGGCTAGTGGAGGGGAAGGCATCTGCAGTTCTGTTTGACAGTATTGGTGGACGTCTGATGATTCATACTTTCCTGGGTCGATCACTGGAAGATTGTTCCCTTAAGTGTGGCCATGGACATCTGGAGGTGAACCTCAAAGGTGTCTGTCATTAATAGTCTTTAAATTGGTGGTTAAACTGGGCTTATAACTCAGAATATAGAACTATGGGGAAGACTACTAAGTCTGAGAAGTTGGAATGAAAAGATATATTTCTTTTTGGGAGGTTGGCAACTGATGGATAAAACTGTGTTCACACAAAAGCACACCATAACTTCTGTGGGTCTTAGGCTGCTTACTTGTTCCTTTGTCTTTAGGGGAAGTTTTTCCTTCATTACATCAGAATACTAACATATAACTAAATCATCAATACACCAAAGGTCTCAAATTCTCTATGTAGAGTCACAAAGACCTGAGTTCACCTGGAGGGATAATAGGGGAAGGTTGAGGGCATTTGAATTTCTGAGACCAGATGAGGAACAAGGAAGGAAAGGCTGTCAGCTGTCCAATTCTGCCCCTGGGAATTTCAGGTAAATAAGAGTTGTGGGAGAAAGTATGTAGCATATTGTACAGAGAATATATGAGGATAAAAACTAGTTTGGAGAACTTCTGATTTCTTAAAAAAAATAGTTTTATCATAAAAAAAATAAGTACCTTCCATTTGTATATGAAGTTACAGATATACTTAAGAATGACTCACCTTACTCCAAGCATAATTCCAAGTCACATAACTGTCTCCTCCTAGAAGATCCTTGAGCCAGGTGACTGGATTTTGATAAATCTGACCATTTTCTACTTTAATTTTACTGCTCAGTAAGACACTGGCTTTGTGGGTAGTCTCCTAAAGTGAAAAATTAAAAAGAAATTAAGAAGGAAAAATACCTGAAATATGTAAACTTCTACTTTTGGCCATGATGGAGTAAGAGGAACCAGATTTACCCTAACACAAACAAAAAACAGACAAAATATATGAAGCAATGGTTTGCAAGGTACTAAACATCAGGCAACAAAGTACAGTGCCCTGAGAACTGAAAAATGAATGAGGTAAGCCTTCCAAGTGTCCTAGCTCGCTGCCTTGAGAGTTACCAGGTCAGGGTGCAGGAAGAGGAGATTCTAGGCAAAGCCTGTTGACTCCCTGAGTTGAGGAGACAGAGCAGAGATCATGGAGGCAAGGTACCTATAGTTTGCAGGACATAATACTGAAGAAGAGAGCAATACAAAGAGGGAGGACTCTGCAGATCTTCAGGGGGTCCTCTTTAGCATTCAGCTGAGTAGTGATTGGCCGTGTTTGGGAGCAAGTTACCCAGGGCTGGGAAAAGAACCACCTGAAAGGATTAGAGGTAAGGACATCTGGCATTCTGAAAGGTCAGAAATAGTGCCTGTTCCCAACAGCACAACTAGAAAACCTCATAACTGGTGGGGCTTTGGTAGGATACACAGAAGAGTCAGTTATTTCCCGCTGGGAAATAACTAGCCCTAGATTGAACACATTGCTCCAGTCCTGCTAACCAAATCTTAAAAGCAAGACACCAAAGGATCAAACTATTTCCAAGGAACTTAACTGCATCCTAGAATAAATCTACAATATATTTATAAGAATAAATATCTTCAGCATCCAGCAAGGTAGATTTCACAATGTGTGGGATTCAATGAAAAATTCACAGGCCTAGAAAGAAGTAGGAAAATACAACTCATACAGAAGAGATAAAGCAAACAACTGAAAATGAGAACTGATAAGAATGTTTGCATTAGCAGACAAAGACATTAAGTAGTTGTTACAATCATATTCCACATGTTCAAAAGTTATGTAGAGACATAGAAAATATTTTTTAAAAGACCAAAATCAAAATTCTAGAGATGAAGAATACATTGATGATTAGATATTTCTTTTTTTTTGATTAGATATTTCAAACAAAAAGATTAGTAAATTCAAAGACAAAGGAATAAGAATTGCATAAAAATGAAACACCGAGAAAAGAGAATTTTTAAATTTATTTTATTTATTTATATTTATTTATTTATTTGAGAATTTTTTTAAATGAAAAGATTATCAGTGAATTATAGAAGGATTTCAAGCAATCCATTATGTGTGTAATAAGAGGTTCAAAAATGGAGGGGAGGGAAGAAATAATGTTTGGAGAAATAATGGCTGAAATGTTTGCACATCTGAGATTCAAATTTGGAACACAGAAATTCAAGAAATTCAATAACTCCTAAGCATAAGAAACAAAAATATTATGCTAATACTCCTTATAATCAAAATTGCTTAAAACCAGATAAAGAGAAACTCTTACAAGCAGCCAGAAGGAGAAAAAAAGAACCATTATTTATGGAGGAACAAGGTTAAGAACAACAGTGTGTCTAAACAATGAAGTAAATCTTTAAAGTACTCAAAGAAAAAAACCCTTTCAACACAGAAGTCTATATATCTAGCAAAAATTCTTTTAAAAATGTAGGTGAAATAAACTTTTTCAGACATGGCAAAAGTTAAAAGGATTCACTATCGGCAGAAGACCTTCAATGCAAAAAATGTTAAAGATAGTCCTCCAGGCAGAAGAAAGATGACAGCAAATGTCAATCAGGATCTACACAAAGGAAACAAAAGCAGAATAGTAACTACATGAGAAAAATATTTTTCTTAATATTTAAGTCTACTTCAAAGATAATTGTTTAAATAAAAATAATAATGTATGGAATTTATAACATTAGATCAAAGCAAAATATATGATAGCACAAAAGTCAGGAGTAGAGAAAGGGAATCATACTAGCTTGTGGTTCTTAGAGTATACATGAAGTGATAAAATATCACAGGTACTGGGAGAAGTTAAAAATATGTTCCATAAACTCTAACACCACAACTGAAGTAAAACGAATTATAGCTAACAAACCAACAAAGGAAACTGAAGCATAAAAAAATGAAAAAGGGAACAAAGAGACAAGAGAAATAGAAAACAAATGCCATGTGATAGATTTAAACCTAACTTTATTCAAAGTCCCACTGAATGTAAATATTCTTTTTAAAAAAATAGATAGATTTATTTATTTATTTATTATTTATTTATTTATTTATTTATTTAAGAGAGGGAGAAAAAACACAAACAGGTAGAAAGGCAGATGGAGAGGGAGATGGCCAGGCAGACTCTGATGAGTGCAGAGCCTAATGCAGTGTGGGGCTTGTTCCTAGGATCTTGAGATCATAACCTAAGCTGAAGTCAGATGCTTAACCAGATGAGCTACCCAGGCACCTCTGAATGAATATTCTAGAATCGACTTCTGGCATAACAATGTGGGGATCCAGTCTCACATGAAAAGTATTTTAAAAAATTATTTAAATCTCTGGAAATGGGGGCACCTGGGTGGCTCAGTGGTTTAGTGCCTGCCTTTGGCCTAGGGTGTGATCCCAGGGTCCTGGGGTCGAGTCCCACATTGGGCTCCCTGCATGGAGCCTGCTTCTCCCTCTGCCTGTGTCTCTGCCTCTGTGTGTCCTCATGAATAAATAAATAAATAAATCTTTAAACAATCTCTGGAAATGGTTAAACACATGTAGCAAATAAAGAGCCATCTATTCAGCAAAATCTATGACAATTAGGTGGAAAAAAAGTGAGTCTGTGGTATGTGAACCAAGATTTCTTCCTTCCTCCCCCTTCCCGCCTCAATAACATGCAGATTCCACTCCAGACTGTACAGCCAAGAACACAGGGCTCCCAATCCCTGTAGCACCTAATCAGAGGGCTACCTTCTTGTCAGGAGCAGGATATCAGCATTTCTCATCCTGCCCTCAGCATCTGTTAATAAGGCTAAGTTGTGAGTGAGTGCAGCCAAGAGGTGAGGGATACCTCCTGCCTAGTCTGCACTGGTGAGGCAGAGGGTCCACCTTTGGCATAGTGCCAATGAGACTGCTAGGACCCTGATCACCCTTGCCTGGCTTGTAAGGTGGTGGTTTCATGTCAAGAGGGACAAGCTGTAAAGGCACGAGCCTACTGTGCCCATCTTGGCTAAGGGCTCAGATCCTAAAGTCAGGGTGTCATTCAGATAAAAGTTGCTATGTTCCTATCCCAGCTCCAGAGCTATGGCACAGAGATTTGGGAAAAGAAGCAAGCCTTAAAACAGATGGTTCCTCCCTAATCATCTCCAAAGGAAATGACTTCATTTGCAACAGAACATGGAGAAGTTCAAGCTCAAGGGCACTTTAAAGGCAGTACAGGTTGTGGTAAAATATAATTTAAAGTAAATTGATAGATTCACTGGGGATACAGGCTGGCTAGTTTTTATGAGAGAAATGAGGAAATAAATAGTAGAGAAGAGCCTACTAGAATCAGAATAAAACTCAAACACTGACTTCATAAACTATCCTTTCAAAGGAGCACACACTTGACTGTATTAGTGAGCAATTTATGCTCCAGGTCATTGTTGAAAATAATATAATAATTAACCAGCAATAAGTGGAGCTTGATAGCCAGGTATGCACAGAGAAAGAGACAGTTAAGAAAGACCTGCCAAGGCCTCAGTCCATGCAGCACAATATGAAAAGTTTAGCACTATATTGGGAAAAATAACCTCCACTAAAACAATCTAGCCAGTAACTAAATAAGCAGGCACATAACAATAACAAGCCTAAGAGAAGGTGGGGGCCAGTACATGGAATTGATACATATTTCAAAGTATCTAAAATGTCCATTTACAACAAAAAAATTGACATGTGGAAAAAGAGGAATGGTATGACACACTTAAACCAATAGAGCAAGAACACATCTGTAAGAATGACTAAATGTTGGATTTAACAAAGACTTCAAAACAGTCATTATAAAAATGTTAAAGGAACTAAAGGAAACCATAATTAAGGAAGTAAAGGAAGGTATGATGACAATGTCATATCAAATAGAGAATATCAATACAGATACAACTTATTTAAAAAAGAGCCAAATAGAAGTTATGGAGTTGAAAATGTACAATAACTGAAATGAAAAATTTACTAGAGGGGCTCAAATGATTTATGATGTCAGAAAAAGAATAAACTTGAAAAAAGATCAATAGAGATTATGAAAGCAGAAGAACAACGAAAAAAATGATGAAGAAAAATGAAAAAGCCTTATAGAAATGTGAGACACCATTAAACACACAAACGTGCATAATGAGAGTACCAGAAGGACAAGAGGGAAAAAAGAACAGAAAACATACTTGAAAAAATAATGGATGAAAACTTCTCAAATTTACTGAAAAACATTAATCTGTACTATCCGAAGGAGGCTCAGTGACTTCCAAGTAGGATAAACATGAAAAAACTCGTAAACAGAATTGCTGAAAGTCAAAGACAATAAGAAAATACTGGAAGAAGAGAAAAATGACTCATCACTTACAAGAGCACTCCAACAGTTGGCTTCTTATTAAAATAATGGAAGCCAGAAGCAGGGGAATAACATAGTCAAAGTGTACAAAGAAAAAATCATCAACCAAGAATCCTATATCCAGCAAAGCTATCTTTAAGAAATGAAGTTAAATAAAAAACATTGCTAGATAAACAAAAACGGAGAGAATTTGTTGCTAGCAAACATGATAGGAAATATCAGAGGAAGTTCTTCATACTGAAAGTAAGTGACTCCAAACGGTAATATGAATCCACGTGAGAAAATAGAGAGCACTGGTAAACGTAAGTAATTACACATTATAAAAGACAATATGAACAAATATTTCTTCTATTTTCTTCTCTTAATTGATTTAAAAATTATAGTATTAAATAATAGATAATGTATATATTTTGAGATAGCAAAAAGGAGGTGAATGGGAGGAAAGTTTTCTTGTGCTAAGGGAATGATATCAGGGAATGTGGATTTGGTAACTCAAATTCACAGAAACAGATGAAGAAAACCAGAAAGGATAAATAGGAAGGTTAATATAACAAAAGCTATACATATATGCTTGCTTCTTTATTTCTTTACAAGTACAAAATTTTATAAACTCAATTATAACAATTGAATTGTTGCATTTATAACATTTATATATATGATATGTATAATGATAACATCACAAAAACGGGGGAAAGAAGGATAGAGCTATATAGGACTATAGCTCACTAGAATTAAGTTAGCATAAATCTGAAGCTGATTCTGGTAAGTGAAGATATCCTAGGGTAAGCACTATGGACCTCACAAAAAATGGTGAAAAAAGTCACCAAAGAAACTAAAATGCTACAATGGAAAATACCCACTTAATGCAAAAGAAAGCAATAAAAGAAGTACAGAGGAACAAAAAATGGTATGAGACATACTGAAAACAAAAAGTAAAACAGCAGACATAAATCCAATAATATTAATAACATTAACTGAATGAGAGTGGATTTAAAAATTTATTCAAAAGGCAGAAGTTGTCAGACTAAGTTAAAAAAAAAGATCCAATTTGGCAATTTGTGTATACATAGAACAGACTAAATTGAAAGAGACAAATAAATTGAACATGAAAGGATGGAGAAAGATATATCATGCAAACAGCAACTTCAAGAAAACTGGAGCAGCTATACAAATATTGTACAAAATAGACTTTAGAACAAAAAATGTCACTAGAGATAATGAGGGATATTTTGTAATGAGAAGAGGGTTAATGCATCAGGAATATAGAACAATTATAAACACACGTGTACATAATGAAAGAGTGCTGACACACATGAAGCAAAAATTAATAGAAATGAAGGGTGAAATAGATTATTCAACACTAATGAAATTCCACTTTCTGTTTTCTATTAACAACATAACTCCACTTTCAATAATGTATAGAACAAACAGCAGAAGATCAATGAGGAAAGAGAAAAATTGAGCAACACTACAAACTAACTAAACCCAACAAGCATCTATAAAAAACTTCTCCTAGGGGAGTCTTGTGGCTGAGTCAGTTAAGCATCTGCCTTTGGGTTAAGTCATGATCCCAGGGATCCTGGATCAAGCCTTGCATCAGGCTCCCTGCTCAGCAAGGAGTCTGCTTCTCCCTCTCCCTCTGCCTTTTTCCTGGCTTATGCATTCTCTCTCTCTCTCTCTCTCTTATTCAAACAAATACAAAAAATCTGTTAAAAAAAACTCCAAACAACATAATATTTTTCTTAAGTGTTCATGGTATATATTTTTAGGATGGGCCATATACTAGTTAAGCCACAAAATAAATCTCAGAAAATTTAGAACGATTGAAATAATACTATGTTCTCTAAATGCAACAGAATGAAATTAGAAATTAGTATCAAAAAATGGAACACTCACAGTTATACAGAAATCAAATGACTCCAAATTAAATCAAATGACTCCAAATCAAATAAAATACTCCAAATAACTAATGGGTTAGAGATGTAAGCAAAAGGCAAATTAAAAATACTTTGAGATGAATGAAAATTAAGGTACAACATACCAAAACTTATGAGATGCAATGAAAGCAGTGGGTTAAATGGAAATTTACAGCCATGAATGCCTGTATTGAAAAGGAAGAAATACCTCAAGTAATTAACCTAAACTTACACTGATGACACTGGAAAAAAACAGCAAACTAAACTCAAAGCAAGCAAAAGGAGGGAAATAAATATTAGAGTGGAAATAAATAAAACAGGCAATAGAAAAACAATAGATAAAATCAATAAAATCAAAAGTGGTTCTTTGAAAATAGCAACAAAAGTGACAAAGCTTTAGCTAGACTAAGAAAACAACTAAGGAGACTCAAATTACTAAGATCAGCAATGAAATGGGTACCCTGTTACTGAACCTAATGAAATAAAAAGGATTATAAGAAAAACTGTCAAGAATTCTATACCAATAAATAAATTCCTAGAAAGATAAAAATTACCAAAAAAAAAAAGATTCAAGAAGAAACAGTTTGAAAATACCTTTAAGTAAAGAGATTGAATTAATACTCAAAAAACTATCTAAAAAAAAAACAATCTCAGGTACAGATGGTTCGTTGGTGATTACTATCAAACATTTAAAGACTTAATACTAATATTTTGCATTACCAATATTCCAAAAAATAGAAAAGGAGAAACACTTTTGTGAGACTAGTATTACCTTAATACCAAACCAAATACAATAAATCTACAGACCAATATCTTCAGTAAATATGGATGCAATAATCCTCAACAACATACCTAGAAAACCAAATCCAGCAACTTATAAAAGAATTATATACCATGACCAAATGTAATCTGTCTGCTTTCTTAGGAGTGCAAGGTTGGTTTAATATCCAAAGATCAATTAATGTTATATATCATAACAATAGAATGCAAACCAAAACCCACATGATCATCTCGACTAGATGTGGAAAGAACATTTAGCAAAATGTAATACCCTTCCATGATAAAAACATTTAAGAAAGTAGGAAAAGAAAGAACTTGCTCAGCCTGATAAAGGGTATCTATGAAAAAAAACTACAGCCAACATTAGATTTAAAAGTGAAAGACTAAATTTTTTCCTCCTCAAAACATAATCTTATCTGAGGGAAAAAAAACCAGAAGTTTGTTTATTTTATTTTATTTATTTATTTATTTATTTATTTATTTATTTATTTATTTATTATGATAGTCACAGAGAGAGAGAGAGAGGCAGAGACACAGGCAGAGGGAGAAGCAGGCTCCATGCACCGGGAGCCTGATGTGGGATTCGATCCCGGGTCTCCAGGATCACGCCCTGGGCCAAAGGCAGGCGCCAAACCGCTGCGCCACCCAGGGATCCCCAGAAGTTTGATTACACCATTTTATTTCAACACTGTGCTGGAGGTTTTAGCCAGTGTGGCCAGAAGAAAAAATGAAATAAAAAACATTCACAATGGAAAGAAAGAAGTAAAATTGTCTTTTTTATAGACAACATGATCATCTATATAGAAAGTCCAATGAAATCTCCCAAAATTTATAGGAAGTAGGAAGTGAGTTTAGCAAGGTTGTATGATAACATCTCAATATACAAAAAAAGTGTATTTCTACCTATTAGCAATAAACAACCAAAAACTGACATTCAAAAAATATCATATATAATACTATCAAAACATTAAATACTTAGCAATAAATCTTATAAAAGATGTCAAAGACCTGTATACTGACTCCTACAACTTCTAGGAAAAAAAAGAAGACCTCAATTAACTGAGAGCTATATCATGTTCAGGTTTAGACAACTCAATATTGCTAAGACGTCCTTTGTCCCAAAATTAATCTATAAATTCAAGTCAATACCAATAAAATAGCACCCCTTAAAAAAAAAAGAAAGTGAAAAAACTCACTCTAAAATTCATATGAAGTTGCAAATGACCTAGAATATCTGAAACACTCTAGAAAATGGTGAACAAAATTGGAGGACCAATAATACCTGATTTTTAAAAAAATATATAAAATTATATAAATATTTTTATATATTTGAGAAAGAGTGCACCTGCACGAGTGGGGAGAGGGCCAGAGGGGGAGGGAGGGGGACAAGCTGACTCTGTGCTGAGCATGGAGCCTGACATGGGACTTGATTTCACAACCCTGAGATCATGACCTGATCTGAAACCAAGTGTCAGCTGCTTAACCTACTGAGCCACCCTGGTGCCCCAACACTACCTGATTGTAACACTTATCATAGAGCTACACAATCAAGATGGTATTCATGGTAAGATAGGCATATAGATATATTATATAGAAGTCCAGAAATAGGCACATATATGAAACAAATGATTTTCTACAAAGATGCGAAGACAATTCAATAAAGGGTAATTTTTTCAACATATGTTGTCAGAAGAACTGAATATCCAAATTCAAAAATATGCTACTTTGTACCACATACAAAAATGAACAGATCATAGGCCTAAATTCTAAGAGAAAATCTTTGTGTCCTTGGGTTAGACAAAGAATTCTTAGATATGGTTCTAAGAACATAATCAGTGAAAGAGCAAGTTGCTAAGTTGGACTACATCAAAATATTAAACTTGTGTTTTTTTTATTTTTTAAGATTTTATTTATTTATTTGAGAGATTGCTCATGAGCACAGAGGGTAAGTGAGAGGGAGAAGCAAACTCCCCACTGAGCAGAGAGCCCAATGCAGTACTCAATCCTAGGACCCTGAGATCATGACCTGAACTGAAGGCAGATGACTAACCAATTGAACCACCCAGGAGCCCCAAACTTCTGTTCTTTATAAGACAATTTTGAGAGAATGAAGAGACAAGCCATAGACTAGGAGAAAATATTTGCTAAGTATATGTTTGATAGAGGGCTTATATCCAAAATATATCAAAACAAATACCAAAACAAGAAAACAAGCAACCAATTAAAAACTTGGGCAAATATTTGAAAATAAGTTTCACCAAAGAATAAGTCTGGCTGGCAAATAGCACATGAAAAGATGCTAATCACTTTGAAATGCAAATTAAAACCACAATGATAAACTACTATACATATATACATATGACATTCATACATCTACATTACATGTTAGTATATAGCTAAAATTAACAGATTGATCATACTAGGTGTTACATTAAGTAAGAATGTGGAGGAACTAGAATACTCATACACAGCTGGTGGAATGTAAAATGTTACAAACAACTTTGGCAGTTTCTTAAAAAGTCAAAATAGTACTTATCATATATAATCCAGCCACTCCACTCCTAGGTATTCACCTAAGAAAAGTAAAAGCCTGTGTGAGCCAAAATTTGTATACCAATATTCACAGGAGCTTTATATGTGATAGTCAACAACTGGAATCAACGTAAATGTCTGTCACAGATGAAATGACAAACTGTAGTTTGTTCTACATACTACACAACAATAAAAAAAGGAATTAACTACTGATACATGCTCTAATGACAATGACTCTCAAATAATTATGTTCAGAGAAAGAAGCCAGACAAAAATGAATACATATGGTGTAATTCTACTTTTATAGAATTCTCTGAAGTGCAAACTAAAGTATAGGGACAGAGGGCAGAACAGTATCTATACAGTGTCTATAGGCTCAACATGGGAAGAAGGGGATAGGAAGGAGGTATACAAAAGGGCAAAAAGAGACTTTTGGAGGTGATGGATATGTTCATGATCTTGTCTGTGGTCATGGTTTCACAGATGTAAACATAGGTCAAAATCTGTCAAACTGCATAATATAAATACGTGTACTGTGTGTTAATCATACTTCAATAAAGCTGTTAAGAAATAGGTGAGAGGGGATCCCTGGGTGGCTCAGCGGTTTGGCGCCTGCCTTTGGCCCAAGACGTGATCTTGGAGTCCCGGGATCGAGTCCCACGTCGGGCTCCCGGCATGGAGCCTGCTTCTCCCTCTGCCTGTCTCTCTCTCTCTCTCTCTCTATCATAAATGAATAAATAAAAAATCTTAAAAAAAAGAAATAGCTGAGATATGAAAAGTTATGTTAAAATTTTATTATAGCTGATCCAGAGTTGGATCCCACAGGTGCTTGGGACCAAAACGTATAGAACCATCCTAAAAGCATGATTTCACTCACTGAGAACACAATGATATGTCCCCTCATTCAAGAAGCCCAGTCAAACCCTATTTCCTGAATCTGAGCTGAATGCCTACACTTCGTGACAGTAACATTTATTAACTTATTTATAAAATTACATGATTTTAGAGAAAAAAATAGGATACCTGTGTTTTGAATTCTAGAATGTTGTTTCCTGGATTAATTCTTCCAAGTAATATCAGATCCTTTATCTGCATACATTTCTTTCTAGGAGCTGTGCTGGAGTTTACAGGCTTTTTAATAATATGTTGATGGCCACACTCAGAGGGGGAGGAGCTGTGGCTGTCATTAGCACGTCGAACAGTAAAAGCTGGTTTTTTTAGGATAAGATTTTGTCTGATGCCCAGTATTTCTGCCTAAGACATCAGTCCCTTGATGTGTCAGAGATTCCAATGTCCCCCTACTTGGCTGCTGGGAAGCTATTTTCCTCTTTCCTCTTTTTGGATCACAACTGGTAGGAGCCTGATCACAAACAACAGCTGATGGATGGGCATCATTTCTGGCAAGTATGCTTAGTCGCTGCAATGTTTAATGTGTTAGTTACTGCAGAAGGATGATTACAGTGCTCCTGCTCTGGGGCTGGAGGCTCTGTGAGATCATTTCCTCTCTGTGAATACTCCCTCTGAGCAGTAAGAGCAACAGGTTGGGAGGGTAATTTAATCTTAGTGCCATCTGCACGTCTGGATTTTGGTGACCCATCCAAGGTACCATCATTGATATTTCGCTTAGAATTCAGCTCATTTCCAGAAAATTCCCTTCTCACTCTTTCTGAATTTACACAAGTGTTGGTATTTGGGCTGCTATTCCATGTTTCTGGAGACAATGGTGTTTCCTGCATGCTTCCACAAGTAAGGCTGACAAGAGAAAGTGAACCTGACTGGGGCTGCAATGAATTTTCCAGACTAATAAGGTCTTGGCTGTCCTTTTCACTAGAGATTTCTGAGCTGGACAGTGGCTTCCTCAAACTAGGACCAGACAAAGATGTAATGTTTTTATAGTTTTGGATCTCTGGGTAATTTTTTTTTTTTTTTTTTTTTTTTTTTGCCACAACTAAAAGGCTCTTCTGTCTTGTGGCCAAGTTAGCCAGCTGTTCTCTCAGGACTCCTTGCTTAAATGATTCAATGGACACCCTACAGAAAGAAACAGAGAAAACAATATGAAAACCGGAGAAAAAATTTTTAGTAGTCATTTAGATTTTAAAAATACTTGTCTTAATTTAATCAGCCAAAAGTACACAAGGGTCTATTTTTGCAATGAATTTCTTCTGAGAGGAAAATGACTCTTAAGGTTACGAGTAAGACTGCCTTTTTATGGAGGTGATGGTGTGGTTTTCCACATTTATATTATTTACCAGTTGTGAGTCAACTCTGAAAAAGAAACAAAATTTGGGATGTTAAGTAGCAACTGATGATCAAGGAGGAATACTATTCTTTAAATTTGGAGGTTGCTTACCTGTTCATAGTGGAAAGGTGTGTCAGGAAGTAACATTTGGGAATAAGTTCCATTTAAGTTCCCTTAGAGCTGAAGGAGTGAGACTATTTTGTGAATAATTATACCTGAGCTAGACCTGAGCAATGTCAGTCCATCAAGTAATTACTGTAATTCTGCTTTGAATTTGTACTGAATCACTTTCAGGTCCAGAGGGACTACCCAGATAGGCATTAACCTGTGTGACTATAAGGGGCTTGCATTTGAGAGAAAATGGCTAATCTACATACCTTTTTCTTTCAGTTATTCTACAGTGACCTTCAGGACACTAAACTCTGTTTCTATAGTTCTCAAACGTTTTGGTTTTAGGAATTTTTTTATACCTTTAAAAATTACTGAGGAACCCAAAGGGCTTTTGTTCATATGGATATATCTATCAATATTTACTGTTTTAGAAAATAAAACAGAAATTTTTAAAACAAGAATATTCAAGCATGCTTTCCATTAGCTATTAGAATAATGATATCACACTTCATGTGGTCTCTGGAAAATTCCATTACACACTCATTAGAATGTGAGCCCAAAAGGCAAATAATATCTTAGTTTTCTTATAAAAATAGTTTTGACTTCACACTCCCCTTGAAATCATCTCAGGGACCCTCAAGGGTCATCCTCAAGCAGCTGCTTTATGGGACAGCAATAGTATAGATATCTGTCTCTCTATCATAGTATAGAGTTGTTGGTACTGAACTCCAAGCAAAACAGATGTTAAAGTGAGTAGCAGATGAAAATGGAAGAAACAGCAAGAAGAAATTAGATTAACAAACAACTAGTAGCATAAAAGGAGAAAAAAATAGTAATATTGCATTTAAAACAGAGTTCAGACAGAAAAATAAAAGTTCATTTTAGATTACATGATTTTAAGTCTTATAGCAATATGAATAAATTTACACACCTGCAAACCCAACTGATCAGGAACTTTCCAAAATCCACGGTATATTGTTAATCATAGGTCATAAAAGAAAATTGAAGCTAGCCTTCTCCAAAGTCTCCTAGAATATATCCTGCAGTCAGTTACCCACCTTTAGGTCCTATAAGCTCACTTGCATTATACTGACAGGAAAACAGGAAATAGAAATGAATTTGTAATACTTATTCAATGGAGAGAAAAAGCAAAATGAACACAGAAGACATAAATGAAAATAGAAAACTGATTTTTAAATAAATTCAGGAAAAAACTGAATGTACAATAGATGTTAAGTTCTCATAAGAATATAAAAGAAACTAGAAAGATCACATGTGAATAAAGAATAAGGTCAAAAAGATATCTGCAACCCAATAGTCACTGCAGCATTATTAACAATAGCTGAGACATAAAAACAACCCAAATGTCCATCAAAGGATGAATATAGAAAATGTGGTTTAAATAGCCAAACTGTGGAAGGAGCCTCGGTGTCCATCGAAAGATGAATGGATAAAGAAGATGTGGTTTATGTATACAATGGAATATTACTCAGCCATTAAAAACAACAAATACCCATCATTAGCTTCGACATGGATGGAACTGGAGGGTATTATGCTGAGTGAAATAAGTCAACCGGAGAAGGACAAACATTATATGGTCTCATTCATTTGGGGAATATAAAAAATAGTGAAAGGGAATAAAGGGGAAAGGAGAAAAAATGAGTGCGAAATATCAGAAAGGGAGACAGAACATGAAAGATTCCTAACTCTGGGAAATGAACTAGGGGTGGTGGAAGGGGAGGTGGGCAGGGGGTGGGGGTGAGTGGGTGATGGGCACTGAGGTGGGCACTTGACGGGATGAGCACTGGGTGTTATCTATATGTTGACAAATTGAACACCAATAAAAAATAAATTTATAGAAAAAAAGAAAATAAGGTTTATGTGCACAAGTGCACACACACAGAAGAATATTATTCAGCCATGAAAAAGAAAGAAAAAGAAATCCTGCCAGTTTTGACAGCATGCATAGACCTTGAGTGTATTATATTAGGTGAAAATAAGTCAGACAGAAAAACACATGCACATGCACAGACCTTGAGTGTATTATATTAGGTGAAAATAAGTCAGACAGAAAAACAAATACTGTATGGTTTCACTTATATGTGAAATCTAAAAACTTCAAAAAACTGAACTCATAGATATAGAGAGCAGATTGGTAGTTGCCAGAGGTAGAAGGTGGAGGGTGGGGAAATGGATAAAGGGAGTCAAAAGGTACAAATATCCAGTAATAAAATAGATAAGTCATGAGGATATAATGTACAGCATGGTGACTATAGTTAATGATACTGTATTGTATATTTGAAAGTTGCTAAAAGAGTAAATCTTAAAGTCTCATGATGAGAAAAAACAGCATATATAGTTAAATCTATGAAAAACTAATAAAAATAATGCCCACATAAGAAAAAAATATAACATTTTTCTCAAGAAAAGGACAAAAAGAGGTATATAACCAATATATAATCAGGACGAAATCTCTTAAAAACTTTGAGAGTTTAGAAATACACAAAACTAAATAATATACATGGTTATAATGCTTAGAAAGACAACATTTGTGATAGCAAAAGGAAAACTTTGTACTGTAAAAAATTTAAGTTCACTATGGAAAGAAATTTATTTTGGAGATTCATGACCAGAGACACTTTCACAAAATTCTTTGCTGTAGACAACTTTTTAAGATACGTCTTTTTCTGAATATTTCAAGTAATAAAATATAAAAATATCTTTCTGGAAAGTACAATTGCCCATGGAGGTAATAGATTAGATGACCTCATAAAGTCATTCTTTGGTCCTATGCAACATTCACACTCTTAAGAAATTCTAGATTCTCACTATTATAACTAAGAAGGTAAATATTATGAAAACTCTAAAGCATTTCTATTTTTTCACTCACCTGTAGTTTTTAGCCAGATCATCCCTTTCTGCCTTCTGTTTGGCAAGCACCTAATCCATAATCTCTTTTATCTCTAGCATCTTTTCAATGCATTGTTCTGGAAACATGGTAATAAAAAGTCAGTTAATGATAGAAGAAAGACTATCAAATGTTAAGTTTGATCACACAAAACTCAGCCTATTAATTTTAAAAAGCCATTATTAAAAAATAATAATTTAAAAATAAAATAAAATGCCATTATTTCCTTACCCTGTTCCCTACTATTAGTTAGTGGTCCAGATATAGAAATCAAAACTCACTGAATTATGCCACCCTATGGAAGTACTCTAAATAGAGCAGGTTAGCCTGAGTTCTAATCCTGCTACTCCACTTAGCTCTGTGAACCTGCACAAGTCACATGACCTCTATAGTCACCTTCCTCATCTGTGAAATGAGGTTAGGAAAGGAAGATAAATAGGAAAATAAATATTTTGTTAAAATTATTTACTTTTTAAAATACAAAAGGCACACACTGTATAAAACATTTCAAACAATATGAATGTTTACATAGAAGAAAAGTAAAAAAAAGAGTATCCTACTCTCACCTTCTGTTTCTCCTCTTTTTCATTCCACAAGAGACTACTGTTTATACTTTGGTAGCAGTGTATTCGTTGGTGTGTGTAAAAGTTTCTAGTATATTTGTCTAATGGATTATTCAATACATATTTATAGTATATGTAACTATATATGTATGTATGCTATATTCATTATCACAATTTTATTAATTCATAAATTTAATAATTTAAGTTTAATAAAAAATAATTAAAATAAAATTAATAGTTAATTATTAAACTATATTAGATGTATTTGTTAAGTGTATTATTCTTTTTTTAATTTATTTATTCATGAGAGACACAGAGAGAGAGAGAGGCAGAGACAGGCAGAGGGAGAAGAAGCAGGCTACATGCAGGGAGCCAGATGCAGGACTCGATCCCGGGTCTCCAGGATCACACCCTAGGCAGAAGGCAGCGCTAAACCATTGAGCCACCCAGGCTGCCCTAAGTGTATTAGTCTGGATGTGTTTACTATATGTAACTATATATGTAGTTAAAAATAAAAAGCATGCTATCAGTTCTTGTTGTTTACACTTAACACTTAGGGCTGTATGATATCTCAGGTTACTTAAAGATCTATATAAAATTACTTTTACAATAATTAGTTAAAATTTTCCTACTTTCTTCCTCTTCTTCCTAAGTAAAGGCATAATGACTTCCTTCACCGATCACAAATCCACAAGATTTACACATAAATGTCAATTACGTCAGAATCCAATTCTCAGGTAGTAAATGGAAATGCTTAAATGAATACATTTAATACATTTTATTTCTGTTAAGCTATTTGTTATTTCACTTTTGGCTTTGTTTCTTAAGTTTTTTCCTAATAATTTTAGGCCAATGCATATTTTTCTAGATAATTTAACTAGATTTTAGACCAATGCATATTTTTCTAGATAATTTACCTAGATAATTTCTAGATAATTTAACTAGAAAATCAGTGGTGGGAAATGACTGAAGTTCAGAGTAGAAATTTGTTCCAGAACCTCCCTTTGCAAATTAGACAAATGATATAAATGATTTGGTCAGTATAGAGTCGGCGTTCCCAGAGTAGTTTCTGTCTCATTAGTACTATGACTAAGGATTAATTCTATATGATGCATGTGCAAACAAAGGGGGGAAACTTGATCATTAAGAATTTAGATATAAATCTGTTTGGCATATTTGACATTTAATAAAAGATGTTTATAGTATCAATGTACCCTGTCACACTGGGTTTTTCTAACTGAATTTTAAATCAGAGGTAGAAATAACATTAGCATAGTAATGAAGAAGATTCTATATTTTTCTATAAAAAAGAACATAAAGAATTTTACATGTAAATTGATACTATATACGTATCAGATACATTAATCGGTGGTATCTTGGAAGCTAGAAATTGCCCTAATATGTGTAAGATTTTAATATATGATTATAAGGCATTAGAAAAACAATGAGGATGACAGAAATTATTCAACAAATAAGAGGCAGAGTAGTGATATGGGGGGGTGGGAGACTCTATTCTATCCTTGTTTTGTACCACATGTGGAAAAGAGATTTCAAATGAATAACAGAGTTAAAATGCTTAGGAAAAAATAATGTATGAAATGTTCAAACTAAACATTCTTATGGTCAGTTTATTTGAGGCACTAAAGATATCTGATATCAAAGTGAATGCAAGACATCTATAACAAAAACTCAAAGAGAACTGTACACAGTGGGATTCATTATTCTTAGATCCCTCAGCCAGATCAAAGATATGAAAGGTGTCAGAATACAGGGTGGTGAATTTGTAAAAATACTTCGGAGAGCTATTGCTCAAATGGATGGGAATCTCATTCTGAGAAGCCAAGGTGAAAGGCGAGGAGATTTCTCTCCTTTATCTCAAGCCCAATGGGGGCAGCCTTTGAAGAGAGTAATAACTTTTTCTGGGGATAATGAACTCACATCCACTTCCTTCTTGAACATCTAGAGATTGAGACCCTGCAGAGCCAGCTAGACATTCGGACAGTTGGGGAAAGGGAAAGTTGCTCCTGTGCTCAAAATTAACTATCCTCCCTTCTAATCACAGGTCCAAAGTGCCAGGATTCTGAGGACTTGGTGTGGAGGCCACTCTGTGATCCTGACTATAATGGCTTTTCCCTGAAAGAAAGAACCTGTGTAGGGTGGATTACCTAAAAAAAAAAATTAAAAAATAAAATTAAAAAGAGAGAGAGAGAGAGAGACTGAGAGGAGCCAGGGAAAGGAAAATGTACGCTGCCCTGCTACACTATAGGAGCCAGGTAGAAGTCTCAGAACGGACTCAGAAAACTGCTCTGAAGAGACTAAGTTTTAGACATTTGCCAAAGATTGATGAAGTCAATAACAGTCAGTATTGGGACACCTGGGTGGTTTAGTGGTTGGGCGTCTGCCTTTGGCTCAGGGCGTGATCCCAGTTCAGGATGGAGTCCCACATCAGGCTCCATGTGGGGAGCCTGCTTCCCCCTCTGCCTGTGTCTCTGCTTCTCTCTTTTTGTGTCTCTCATGTATAAATAAATAAAATCTTAAAAAAAAATAACAGTCAGTATTTAGTTACTAAACAAGAACTCTAGAGTCCCATTGCCTTACCTCTCTATCCTCCCTTAAAGGAGCAGTGAGACTAAAATAAAGGGATCCTGCTAGTCATTGTATTGGTTATAAAATTAAATTACAAAGCATAGGGATGGGGAGGGGAGAAAAATTTATCATCTTAAAAGCATTAAAAGAAATACCAAAGGAAAAAGGCTGATATTTTACTATACAGAATTTGAAAATATATGTACTTAAGCATAAATTAACACATTACACATAAAAAGACAGTTAAGCTGAAAAACATATTTGCAGCGATTATGGCAGGAAAGGGGTCAATAATTTGATTATATAAAATGGCTCCAATTTATTAATAGACAAACAGGAACAACTTCACAAAAGCAGGAAATAATGTGTGTTGGTGAAAGTGCAAATTAGTATCTAATACCTTATAAAACAATTTACCAATACAAATTATCAGATTTTAAAATGTTTATAAATTTTTGACCCAGTAGTTCCAATTCTGGTAATCCTTCCAAAGAAGATAATCCTAAATTCAGAAAGGTATATGCTAAAGATCAGCAAAAATTTGGAAAAATGTAAATGCTCAACAAAAAGGGAAAAATGAAGACCTGGAACATTTATAGAACAGGATACTATGCAAACCACTAAGAATAATGGGTATGGGGGAAAAATGTAAAATTGGCAAGTTTAGATCCAAACTATGTTTTTAATAATTTTATTGAGGTATAACTATGTAATTAAATTCTTAGAAAAAGTAAAGGAAACGTATACAACAAAATATTGTGGTGAGACAGGATGTAATTTTAGCATATTTTTCTTCTTTATTATATTTTGAAGTGCATTTATATACCCTTTTAATAAAAAAATGTAAAATTGGAAATTCCCCTTAGGTATATAAGATATTGTAAATACTAAATAAAATATATGAATTATTCACATTTGCTTTAGAGTATAAATTATTTTGTATGATTTTCCTCAAAACATAACATGTACCATGTGTTAGGTCAAGACGAAAGGTAGAATGAGTATAATTTAAAAGGAAATAATTTTTTAAAGGCTATATACAGTATGAGCGAGGACAAGAGATGAATTAATAGTTGTATCCTGTTACATGAAAGACTGATGACATTCTTCAAGTTATTTTTTAGCTAACTACTCTAACATTCAGATCTGCATCTTTCAGGAGCTAATTTCTATCTGTAAATCATAACTCAAGAAAGCACTACTGTGACCTACCAAAGATTTGCAAATATTCACTGACATTTTGAGAAATTCAGATTATTAGGTCAGGGATCAAAGTCAAGTTTACCATTTTGAACCACTAGTGTTTTTTTAAACAGGAAGACAGCTATCCACTAAGACATTTACTAGGTCTATCTACTCATCTGAAAGGCATGAGGATTTGCCTTACTTGAGTAACAACGGTCTATTCCTTTTCTGATCTGTTTTTAAGGGTTACCATAGCTGGGTGAAACTGAGGAGCAAAGTAGTAACATAATCTCATCTCTAGTCACTATCTTATGCTTTTTTTCCACATCTTCATCTAAACTTATCACCAGTAGTAGCTTATCTCTGACCGTGGTTCTGAGTGTCTCTTATATTACTCATGCATTGTTATACCTTAAGTCTCGAAATATCTTGATGAACAATTACACTAACCACTGGTTTGTATAAATGACTTCTGATGCTCATTCCTGGTACTTTCTTATCATGTAAAAAAAAAAGGTTACTTTTCAGCCACTGTAAGTAAGCTTTGATATAAATATACCTTAAGAAGCTAAGGGAGCAATGACCTTGGATGTATGAAATAATCAAACTTGAGTATGGGTCCATATTTACCTGCATCTTCAGGGGTTCTTATTTAAAATTCTAGTAAATTTCCTTGTTTTTCTTCTATATCTTGTAGAATGGCACTGATGGCCTGATGCTATCAGATAAAAATATTAAAAACTTTATTATAAGAAGGTAGATATTTCTCTCTGATATGCAATTGTCAAAAGTACAGTAAAAGTGCCAAAGAAAGTGCTGCTAAAATGCTCATTTCACTTTATGTTCAAAATGTATTCATGCTTTGTTTAAACTTAACTGTATATATGTTATGCATTTGGGGGAACAAGTAAACTTAAATATTTTGATTTATGTTGCAGATCAACTCCTGGTAAATAGAATACAAGAGTAGCAACCATATAAAGAATCATAATTTCTTGGGGCACCTGGGTGGCTCAGTTGGTTAAGCTTCTGCCTCCTGCTCAGGTACTGATCCCAGGGTCCTGGGATCAAGCTGTGAGTCAGACCCTCTGCTAAGCAGGGAGTCTGCTTTTCCCTTTCACTCTTCCTCTGTGCTCTCTCTGAAATAAATAAATAAAATCTTTTTCAAAAACCAGAATTTCTCACTGACTTCTGTTATAATCATAGCTGTAAGTGAAAAAAGAACAACTCAGTACATAATATATAAAGATCATATATATGCAATAAGTTCACTTTAAGGTTTTATGACCATCACTGCACACTATTAAAATCTCACACATAATCTTAAAAATACAAAACACTACTCTTAAAAATTTACAAATGGGGGATCCCTGGGTGGCGCAGCAGTTTGGCGCCTGCCTTTGGCCCAGGGCGCGATCCTGGAGACCCGGGATCGAATCCCACGTCGGGCTCCCGGTGCATGGAGCCTGCTTCTCCCTCTGCCTGTGTCTCTGCCTCTCTCTTTCTCTCTGTGTGACTATCATAAATTTTAAAAAAAATTTACAAATGGGATTTAAGTCCACCTCTCTATGCCCTTGTTGGTACTGACTGTCCTGCCTGGGATGTCTTTAATTTACTTTGCCCAGATCCATCCATCTCTTTGTTTTGAGAGATCTAATCATGGAATGGATTCTGGAACTAGACTGCTTGGGTGTGAATTCTGGCTTTACCTCTTCCTAGCTGGGTGGCTACAGCATATTACTTGTTCTCTTCTTACCTGAATAGAGTAACACATCTAAAGTGCTTAGGACAGTGCCAGCACAAAGTAAGAGCTCAATAAGTACTGCTTATTATCATATAAAACCCATTTCCTATGAAACTTCTAACTAATCTAATTCATATTCATTTCTCCTCTCTCCGAATTACTTTAGAATTTCAGGAGTTTATAATATAGCATTTATATATAATATATAATGTCTTACACATTGTATTTCTCCATCAAAATAAAAAAATCTTATAGAAAAAAAATCTTATAGGCAGGAGCATAACTTTTGTATTTGTGAATGGTTTCCACACCATGGGATATATAGCTGGTGCTCAGTAAATGAAAACTGATAGACTGACTCATATCATCTATTCTTTAATACATTCTCAATACACATTCATTTAAAAAATGTGTTGGTCCTCAAAGCCTTCTAAAGTACATTGCCCTGAATTTTTACTTTGGCACCTACAAGAGACATGAAAAATGCACCTAATAAAACCATCCAACTATGTGGAAAAGCTATATCAATGCTGTCATTTATGAAATGCATCAGAGCAGAACTATAAAATATGACTATGCAAAACAAACAAAATAAAATTTATCTCTTTTTTACACTGAATGGCTATAAAAGCAAACTAAAGGTCTGAACCTGAGCCCTGGCCAAGCTACTACCCAAAGATCAGAATAAAGAAAACATATTTTGGTGCTGATTGTCCATTTTGCTTTGCTCTTATTGTGGATGCATTCAGTCTTGGTACCATGGGCATTAACCTTAAATTCCACACAAGCTTTACCTTCCACCATGAAGCGGCAACACAACCTTCCCTCCAAGATCCCCTTTCTTAGTCCTTATTTTGCTCGTTTATCTTTTTAAAAAAGAGCACCAAAAAACCTAACCTAGAATATATCTTTGGAACAAGTAGCTTTAGACAGTTTATATAGGCTTACAGAAGGACTCACTATAATTTTATTCCAAATTTCTTATCTTTACTATGGCAGGATCCTTTGCCCCTGACATCCCTCTTACAATTTTGTACAATATAGCAGTGGTTAGAAGCACAAGCTCTGTAGCCAGACTGCCTGGCACTGCTTTAATTCTGGTATTGCTACTTAACAGAAATGTAATTTTGGATTAGGTTACTTAACTGTTTTTACTTTAGCTTTCTCAACTGTAATAAGGAAGATAATGAGAATCACAGAATGCTCCCAGAAGGGTTATTATGAGGACTAAATGAGTTAACATAAGGACTTAGAGGACAGTTTATCATATAATAAGTACTCAGTGAATGGCAACTATTAGCACTATTACTCCCTGTACACAGGTATAGAGAAGGAGGCTGCCAATATGCTGTGATCTGAAGGTGTTACAAAGCAGCAGCAAAGTACCATAGTTTGCATCTGGCCATAAAGTTACCCTTCTCTCCAGTATGATTTGAAGTTTCCAACACTCAAAAGAAGTTTACATTTATAAAAGAGTAACTGTTAATGACTTTAAAGACTTTGTATTTCTTGAGTTTTCCTCCTTTTCTAAAGTTGATTTTTTTCTTTTAATTGTAGTTGACACATAATATTACATTAGCTTCAGATGTACAACAGTAATTTGATGAGTTTATATGTTATATTATGTTCACCACAAGTATAGCTACTATCTTGTCACCAAACACCACTATTATAATATCACTGACTGTATTACTTACACTTATCTTTTATTCCTGTGACTTAATCATTTCATAACTGGAAACATACCTCTCACTCCCCTCACCCATTTTACTCATCCCTTTACCCAAAGTCAGTTTTCTATAGATTCCTGTATCTCCACAGTTTTTCCAAAGCTTGGCATGTGAAATGATATACATTACTACCGAAGCAAACACCCATATAGTCAATAACAACAGTAGTTTTTCCAAGATGTTCTCATCTTTACCTGAAAATATACCTTAAAGATACTCAATATGGTGGGCTGAGCTAATATAGAGCAACCTCTGCCTACTTCAAACACATGAAAATAGTAAACAAAATACAATACACTTTTTTTTTAAAAAGATTGTATTTGAAAGAGAGAGAGAGAGAGAGAGAGAAAACTAATGGGGGAGGGGCAGAAGGAAAAGCAGACTTCCCACTGAGCAGGGAGCCAGATGTAGAATTCAATCCCAGGACCTGAGCCAAAGGCAGATGCTTAATCAACTGAACCACCCAGGTGCTCCAACTTTAAATATACACACACAGAAATGGAAAATGAATGAAAAATTCCCTGATGTCATAAATGCTATTGGAACTATTGGTGGCCCAATGGGAATTTGGAACAAATATGGTATTGGGGCTAGGTTTTTAATGCACACAAAGAAACAAGAGGAATAAAGGTAGTGCATAAAGGTAGTGACCGTTAGGTCATAAGAGACTCAAACCTATATCACAAATGAATGTAAGAAATAGATTTATATAATATGTGTGGTTCAGGAATGGAAAATGAGAAATTAGCAAAAAAACTTGTGTGAAACTGATGAAACCCTAACCCTAACCCATACCCTAACCCATACCATAACCTTAACCCTAACCCCTAACCATAACCCCTAACCCTAACCACAACCCCTAACCCCTAACCCTAAACCCTAAACCTAACCCCTAACCCTAACCCGTACCCTAACCCTAACCCTAACCCCTAACCCTAATCCTAACCCCTAATCCGTACACTAACCAGGACACTAACCTGTACCCTAACCCTAAGCCTAACCCCTAACCCTAATCCTAACCCCTAACCCATACACTAACTGGCACACTAACCCATACCCTAACCCTAACCCTAACCAGTACCCGTACCCTAACTTGTACCCATACCCTAAACCTAACCCATGCCCCAACCCTGACCCCTAACCCTAACACAGAGTCCTAACCCCTAACCCATACCCTAATCCGTACCCTAATCTGTACCCTAACCCGTAACCAAACTCATACCTTAACCCTAACCTGTACCTTAACCCTAACCCATACCTAACCCTAAATGGTACCCGTACCCTAACTGGTACCCATACCCTAACCCGTACCCGTACCCTAACCCGTACCCTAACCCATACCCTAACCCTAACGTGTACCCTAATGCTAACACTAACCCGTACCCTGACCCTAACCCTAACCCGTACCCTAACCCATACCCTAACCCTAACCTGTACCATAACCTGTATCCTAACCCGCACTCTAACTCTAACCTGTACCCTAACCTGAACCCGTACCCTAACCCGAACCTGTACCCTAACCCTAACGCTAACCTGTACCCTAACCGAACCCCTACCCTAACCCGTATCCTAACTCTAACCCATACCCTAACCTGTACCCTAACCCGTACCCTAAGCCTAACCCTTAACCTCTCCCCCTACCCCTTACCCTAATGCTAACCCTAAGCCGTACCCTAACCCTAACCCGTAACCCTAACCTGTAATGGTACCCGTACCCTAACCCGTACACTAACCCACACACTAACCCGTACCCAATCGGACCCTAAACCGTACACTAACCCTAACCATAACCCTAACCTTAACCCTAATCTTAACCCCTAACCACTAACCCCAACCCTAATCCCTAACCCTAACCATAACAACCCCCAATCCGTACCCGTACACTAACCTGGACCATAACCTGTACCCTTCCCCTAACCCGTACCCTAACCCTAACCTGTACCCGTACACTAACCCTAACCCGTACCCGAACCCTAACCTGTACCCTAAACCTAACCCTTAACTCCAACCCCTACCCCTTACCCTAGCTAACCCTAAGCCATACCCTAACCCTAACCTGTACCCGTACCCTAACCCATACCCTAACCCTAAACCGTACCCTAATCCAACACTAACCCGTACCCTAACTTGGACTACCCGTACACTAACCCTAACCCTAACAACCGTAATTATAACCCCTAACACCTAACCGATAACCCTAACACCTAACCACTAGCCCTAACTGTAAACCCTAACGCTAACCCCTAACCCTAACCCTATCCCGTACCCAAACCCTAACCCGTATCCTACCCTAACCTGTACCTTAACCCTAACCCTAACCCGTACCCTAACCCGTACCCAAACCCTAACCCATACCCTAAACCTAACTTTTAACCCCTACTCTAACGCGTACCCTAATGCTAACCCTAAGCCGTACCCTAACCCTAACCCATACCCTAAACCCTAACCCTAACTCTAACCCGTACCTGTACCCTAACCCGTACCCTAACCCTAACCCGTGCCCTAACCCTAATCTTAACCCATAACCTCTAACCGCTAACCCTAACCCCTAACCCTAACTGTAACCCCTAATGCTAACACCTAATCCATACCCGTACCCTAACCCGTACCCTAACCCATACCCTAACCTGTACACTAACCCGTACCCTCACCCTAACACGTACCCTAACCTGTACACAAACGTGTACCCTAACCCTAATCCAAACCCCTAACCGAACCCATACCCTAACCCGTACACAAATGCGTACCCTAACCCTAACCCGTACCCTAACCCTAACCCGTACCTTCACCCTAACCTGTACCCTACCCCTAACCCGTACCAACCCTAACCCTAACCTGTACCCTAACCCTTACCCGAACCCTAACCCGTACCCTAACCCTAACCCGTAACCTAACCTGTACCCTAACCCCAACCCGTAACCTAACCCTAACCCGTACCCTAACCCGTACTCGAACCCTAACCCGTACCCTAACCTGTACCCTAACCCTAACCCGTACCCTAACCCGTACCCTAACCCGTACCCTAGCCATAACCCTAAACCTAACCCAAACCCCTAGCCCTAACCCTAACCCAAACTCCTAGCCCTAACTCTAACCCATAACCCTAACCCAGCCTTAACCCCTAAACCTAAACCCTAATCCTAACCCCATCCCCTACTCTAACTCTAACCCTATTCCCTACCCCTATCCCTTAACCCTCAACCCTATAACCTATCTGTAACCTAACCCTAATCCAGGCCCTAGCTCAGTTCCCTAATCCCTAATCCCATACCTTAACTCCTAACTCTGAGCTTTACCCCATCCCTCACCCTAACCACTAACTCATACGCATAACCATGATCACTAACCCATAACATCTAACCTAACTCTAGCCACCTATTGCTCACCCTAAACCCTAACCCTACAGTCAATTCTCCCCATTCACTTACCTTGTCGTTCTGAGTAGCCCCTGCTGATGTGGATGTGATTCCGAACTCCAGGGTCCTCCAGCGGGTCCTGAGGAAGCCGGGCTCCTGTCACGGCGGACGTGGCCCCATGTCTTCCTGAGTCATAGACAGCGGGTCCTGAGGACGAGGGGGGTCCTGTCACTGTGGACTATGCCTCACATCCTCCGGAAGCCTCCCCGCGGGTTCTGAGGAAGTCAGGCTCCTGTCACCATGGACGCAGCCCCACATGGTCCTGAAGCCTCCCCGACGGGTCCTGAGGAGGCCCAGGGGCTCCTGTCAGCGTGGACGCGGCCCCACGTCATCCCGAAATCTCACCGTGGGTCCTGAGGAGGCCACGGCTCCTGTCAGCAAGGACGTGGCCCCACATCTTCCTGAAGCCTCCCCTCGGGTCCTGAGGAGGCCGAGGCTCCTGTCAGCGTGGACGCGTCCCCACGTCCTCCTCAGGCCTCCAGAGCGCAGTCGGGTTCCTGTTAGTGCCGGCGGACGAGGCCTACTGCTCGTAGGAGTTGGACAATGAATTGGAGCCCACAGGACGTGAAATGAAATGTGGACCAGACTTTTACCACGTCCTGCAAAACTCACTCAACCCTCTTCCACTGTGGGCGGGACCGCGGGCTGCTGCAGCCGCCCTGGAAACAGTGTGGAGGCTCCTCAGGAAGTTACCGATAGAGCTGCCCTGCGACCGGCAGGTGCACGGCCTGGAGCTCACTCCGAAGATACAGATGCAGTGAGACTCGGGACACCTGCACCCCAATGTCCACAGCAGCCGGGTCCACGGTAGCCACACTGTGGGAGGAGCCTCGGTGCCCTCGGGCAGATGATGGATAAAGAGGATGGGAGATGGATGCTGGTCATAGATTGGACCCCACCAGCCCACAGTGATGAGACGCCCCCGGGTTCCACCGCTGCCTGGCGCCCACTCTGCGTCTGCAGACCTTTGGCGGCACTCGTGCTCCGGATCTGGCTCACAGTGACCCCACTCTCCCACTCTCCCCAGTACCCCAGAACTCCCACTCTCCCCAGTACCCCGGTGCATAAAGAGGAGGCGCTCACACAGCGACAGGTCACTGGTGAGTGGCCCCTGATGCCTGCTCCCTGCGGGCCACTCTGGGGCCTGTGGGTCCGGGTGGGGGCGCTGGCCTCCCGGGCTGGGGTCCAAAACACCCCGACCCCAATGCAATGACCGTGAGCAGCTCCTGCAGCCCTTCCACAGCCCCACGGGGTGAGGGCGGCCCCCTAAGGCCCCATCCAGGGAAGGAGGCTGCAGTTGGAGTTCGGCAGCTCCCCCAGGACCCCCGCACCCCTGTAAGCCCTGTGCTATGCAGGGAGACCCAATACATAACCTTTTCAGCCCGTCTTAGATGCATAGACCCCGACAGGGGTGACATCCCCCGCCCCGCCCTGTGGTCAGGGGAGGACGGTCAGGGCCTGCTGGGTCCCCCTGGCCGGTGAGCAGGCTTGCTCTTCACGCACTGGAACGTGGAGTCCCTCGTGCTCCCCCAGGCCCCCCGTCAGGCTATTCACGTATCCTGGCCCTCAGGGTGGGGAGTTTGGTCGCACTGTTGCTGGCATCAGGTTTTAATTTTGATGAAGTCCAGTCCATTGCTTTCTCCCCTTGGTCGTTGTGCTTGTGGAATCTAAGAGAAACCTTCGATCCCCCTGGGTTGGGAGATATCACCCCGAGCATCAGATCGGCAGTTCCCCGGAGCCCCTGGGTCCCACTCCCGTGTGCTCCTGATACCGGGGTGGGAGCGCTCTGTGATCCCAGCATGATGGCGTGTCCTGGGACAGTGGCTGGGAAGGTGGACTGTAGGTGGGTGAGCGACAGACAGGTAGTGAGGGCCCGTGTGTGATGTTCCAGCCCAGCCTGTGCCCCTCAGGGCTATGGGGTTATCTCTGGCTCCGGTCAGACAGCGGGGGACCTGCCCTCGGGGAGCACCGGGACGCATGTGTCCTCGGAAGGTTCTCACACGCCGTCATTCTTGGATGTGTTTGGATTGCAGCACCATGCAGGAGGACTCGGAGACCCTGCTGGCCTTGCAAAGGGCCAGTGTCGTGACCCAGTACCATCAGGTGAGGCCCAGAAGGGACCATAGACACTACACACCCACGAGAGGGGGGACCATACCTGCAAGAGCAGGGGAGGCCCAGGAGAGGATCAGAGCCAAGGATGAGCCAGGTCAGCCCAGACAAGGATCATAGTCACCAGGAACAAGTGAGACCCTGAGGATGGTCCCAGTATCAGTAGCAACTAAGGGTCCATCCTGGATCCTAGTCATTGGTAGCTGAGGAGCCCAGTCACCAGGTACGGTGAGGCCCAGGTGGGGACCACAGTCACCAGGTCCAGGTGAGGTCAAGGTGGGGACTATAGTTACCAGGTCCACATGAGGCCCAGATGAGGACCAGAGTCACTAGGCCCAGGTGAGGCCCAGTTGGGAATTAGAGTCACCAGGTCTGGGTGAGGCCCAGGTGGGAACCACAGTCACTAGGTCCAAGTGAGGCCCAGGTGGGAATCACAGTCACCAGGTCCAGGTGAGGCCCAATTGGGGACCACAGTCACCAGGTCCGGGTGAGGACTAGGTGGGGGTCAGAGTCACTAGGTCAGGTGAGGCTCAGGCAGGGACCACAGTCACCAGGTCCAGGTGAAGCCCAATTGGGGACCACAGTCACCAGGTCCGGGTGAGGGCCAGGTGGGGACCAGAGTCACCCATTCCAGGTGAGGCCAATGTGTGTACCATAGTCACCGGATCCAGGTGAGGCCCAGGTGGGGACCACAGTTATCAGGTCCAGGCGAGGCCCAGGGATTGACCACAGTGACCAGGTCCAGGTGAGGCCCAGGTGGGGACCACAGTCATCATGTCCAGTGGAGGCCGAGGTGGTGATCAGAGACACCAGATCCAGGTGAGGCCCAACTGGGAGCAGAGTCACCAGGTCTGGTTCATGGCCAGGTGAGGACCATAGTCACCAGGTCCAGGTGAGGCCCAGGTGGTGAAGAGAGACACCCGGTCTAGTTGAAGCCCAATTGGGGACCAGAGTCACCAGGTCCAGGTGATGGCCAGGTGGGGACCACAGTCAACAGGGTCCAGGTGAGGCCCAGGGGGGACCACAGTCACCGGGTCCAGGTGAGGCACAGGTGAGGATCACAGCCTCCAGTTCCAGGTGAGGTCCAGGTGGGGACCAGAGTCACCAGGTCCAGGTGAGGTCCATGTGAGGATTACATTCTACTGGGTCCAGGTGAGGACCAGGTGGGTCCAGAGTCACCAGGTCCAGGTGAGACCTAATTGGGGATCAGAGTCACCAGGTCTGGGTGATGGCCAGGTGGGGATAAGAGTCACCAGGTCAAGCATGACCCAGATGGGGACCACAGTCACCAGGTCAGGTCAGGTCCAGGTGGGTATCATCACTGGTAGAAGCAGGTGAGGCTGTCAGGCTGCACCCACCATGCAGACAGGCCCTTCTCTGGTGCCCGGCTAATCTCAGAGGGTTGGCGCTCCTTCAGGATTCAGGGAAGGAAGCAGCCCTTCTGCTCCCTCCTGTCCCCATGTCCCTGGCTCTGATCGGTCCCCACCACGGGGCACCCTCTGTTGCAGGCACGCCAAGCAGGGTCTCCACAGGACCTGTCACTGTGGAAGGTCACTGACCACCAGGGCTTTCTGCAGTGAGTCCGCTGGACACCCCCTCATCCATCTAAGGGGGGGTTGCATGTGCAGGATCGGCTCTTTCAAGGCTGACACTCCCCCAGGGTCAGGACCTCGTCCCCTGAAGCCTTCTGAGTGCCACGTCTGCGCTGGGCTGCAGCTGAGAGACCCCAGAGGCCGACCCGGGATGTGGGCAGGAAGGGAGCTGGGCCCGGGGGAGGCCCCTGGGCACTCAGAGGAGGGGCCTCCACGCCTGCTTCGGGCAGGCCCAGGTGTCTGCCTCCTGCTTCCGGGGGGCAGGGCTCCCCGAGGGTGAGGGGCTCTGGGGCCGGGGGCGTTCTCTCTGTAGGGGGACGGCCTGGGCTGGGGCGAGTCCACAGGGGTGCTCCTCACCCCCACCCCCCAGGCCAGGGCCCCCACAGTCCCGAAGGCTTCTGCGGGGCTGCAGGTAGATGCCCGGGACCAGGCCAGGTCGGGGGGTGGGGGGGCACAGAGGGAGGGGCCGACCAGCTTGGGCAGGAGGAGGGAAGAGGAGGGGGCTGCCCTGGGTGGGAATGAGGGACTGGACAGCCCAGGGGCCTTGGTCACAGGAGAGGAGGCTGCTGGGTCGATGGCCCCATGAGAACCTGGAGGAGGCTAGAGACCCCAGGGGGGCCCCCTCAGCCCTACTCACTGCCCAGTGGCTGCTGGGATGGCTCAGGGGTAGGTGGTGCTTAGGGGCTCCGACAGGACAGGAGATAAAATGGGCTAGAGTGGCAGAGGTGACAGCAGAGGGGTGGAGTCAGGGGACAGCAGGGGGACGGCCAGGGGGCAGGGGGATGCTGGCTGGATGCTGGGAAGGCGGGGGAAATCAGCAGGATGGTCATGGGGCACCCGGGCCACGCTGACAGCTCTGGGGCTGGTCCCTCGAGGAGGAGGGCAGGTCACCCCCTGGGGGCCCGAGGTGTCCCGCCCAGCCCACCACCAGCAACCACCCTTCTCAGACCCCCCAGAACGCCGCCCCTGCCCCCCCACAGGTCGCTGGCAGCTCCTGCCCTCCCTGGGGGGAGCCCTGACCTCCCCAGGCCCCTGGGCCCAGACGTGTGGGGCCGGGGGGAGCGGGCTGTGGGGCCCGCCGGAGGCTCAGGGCTCTGCATCTCTTGCCTTCCAGGGACAAGGAGCTGCCCAGCCCCAGCCCCCACAAGGCCAAGGTGAGAGCCCATCCTGGGACCCGGGCAGGACGTGGGGGGGTGGGGCTGGGGCCAGCTGTCTGCACCCCATCCCCCAGACATCCCCCGCCCGTCCCAGCGCTGCACAGGCTTCCGGGAACGCGCCCCAGACCTGGAGCCGCGGTCCGCGGGGGGCCCTGTGCCTTCCTGGCTCCTCCGGGTCCCCGCGGGGGTCTGGATGCAGCCCGAGGGCCCACCTCCCACGGCTGGAGCCTCATCTGCTTCCGCCCCTTGTCCTTTTCCAGAAACATCACCAGGAGACCCGGCATGCCGACAAATGGATAAAAATGCTCAAGCAATGAGACCACTACCTCCCCAGCGAGAAGGGGGAAGCTGGGTGCCCCCAAGGGCTCTCCGTCCTGACAGAGCTGGGGGGCTACCTCAGTGTCTTCCTGCCCCGTCTCCGGGGGAGCCCCTGCCTGGGGAGAGTCTGCTGCAGAGCCGAGCCTCCCCAGGCCCTGGGACAGTGGTGGGGAGCATCACATTGGGTCCACGGCCCCCTGCTCCTCGTGGGGGACAGTGCCCAGCTCCAGGGAGACCCAGCCTCTCTGCAGACACCGTGGAGCCGAAGCCGGAACCTTCTAGATGCCTCCCGCTCCATGGGCTCCAAGGGCCTTCCTTGGGCTCCAAGGGCCCGCCCTGGGCCCATCTCACCAGCCTTTCTTCCTGCAGCTGTGGCCGGTCTACAAGGGGGTCTCGCCGCAGATGCAGGGACGGGTGTGGCTGTGATTGCTGAACATCAACAAGGTTAAGGCCAGGAACCCAGGGAAATACCAAGTGGGGTCCACTCCCCGTACACCCTCAGTCCCCTCCCCACCTGGGCTGACCCTCCATGTCCCGTCCCCACCCAGGCTGACCCCCCCGTGTCCCCTCCCCACCTGGGCTGAACCCCATGTCCTCTCCCCACCTGGGCTGACCCCCTGTCCCCTCCCACCCAGGCTGACCCTCAGTCCCCTCCCCGCCCACGACAGCTGGGCACAAGCCCTCACACAGGTCCCATGGGCACGGTGGGCACTCCCACCATCCCCAGCCTCCCAGGGGAAGGAAGGAGGTTTCTGCAGGACACACTCCCGTGGTGGCCCCAGGGCTCCCTGCTCAGGATGGCAGCTGGTGACAGGTTGGGGACTGTGTCCCTGATGCTGGCTCCTCCTCCTGGGGTCTCCCCACAGGAAATGAAGGAGGAGGCTCTGGTCTCCTCCTGGGACATTACGCAAATAGACCTGGATGTCAACAGGACGTTCCATAGCCACACCATGTTCTGGGACTGCTATGGGGCCGGGTGAGGCTGCTGGGCAAAAGGGGCCCGAGGGAGGCCCAGTGGCTTCTGTGCAGGGGACATGAGGTCTCTGAGGCCAGGGGAAGCGACGGCAGCAAACAACACACTGCCACATGGTAGGGTGCTGGGGATGAACCCTGTGCCCCCACCCCTGGGGGCTCTGGGATGGGGAGGCTTCGAGGATGGGGTTCCAGGGGTCACCGTCTGAGCTGAACCCCAAGGGGGTGAGGGACGGCCCCATGAAGAGCAGGGGGCCGGGTTGGGGGCGAGGGGCAGTAAGGGGACCTGGGGGCCAGGCGGCCTGGCCATGGCTGGACCAGGACACATGGACCGACGAGGGTCAGACGGGTCAGGGTGACACCCACCCTTGGTGCTTTATGTATTTCTGAATTCTGTGCATTTGATTTGATTTTATTTTTTTTATTTTATTTTATTTTTTTTATTTTTTTTTTAAAATTTTTTTTTTAAGGTATTTATTTATTTATTTGTGATAGTCACAGAGAGAGAGAGAGGCAGAGACACAGGCAGAGGGAGAAGCAGGCTCCATGCACCGGGAGCCCGACGTGGGATTCGATCCCGGGTCTCCAGGATCGCGCCCTGGGCCAAAGGCAGGCGCCAAACCGCTGCGCCATCCAGGGATCCCTGTGCATTTGATTTTAGACAATTTGCAGTTGGTGAGCACACATAGCATGACGACCCCCAGATGCTGCCCCCGGTCCAGGCAGGCCCTGCACTGAGCACACGGGGCCCCAGTGGCAGGGGCAGGGGCAGGGGTCACAGCAAACCCCAGACTGGGGTCACCTTTATCTGTAGACGTCTCCGTGTGCACCTTAGAGAAGGGGGTGCCCTGTGTCCGCAGGCCCCCGACGCCATCCCCCTCAACCACTGCCCCCACGCCATCCCCCACACTATTGTCCCCCCCACCCCCCTGGCAAGGACGTGGTGCAGCTGCCCCTGTGGGACATGCTCACACCTCCCTGGCCACCTTGGGGTTCTCCGGGCAGCCTGCTCCCATCAGAAGCCTGGGTGTCCTGTAGAGTCCCCAGGGGCCGCGGGGAGGGGGGAAGGCAGGGTGCTTCTGACAGAGCAGGTGCAGGTGGGTGGAGCAGAGGGTGCAGCTCTGTCTGTGTGCAGTGGTTGGGATGTGTGGGAGACTGGGACCCCCAGGGGTGACCTGCAGGGGCGCCAGGGGCAGGGCTGAGGAGCCGCCAGGCAGGGGTGCGCTGGGACTTCCCCAGGGGCCTCTCGGACCGTCTCCCCATGAGAGCTCGGTGCTCCTCCCTGCAGGGAACCTGCTGCCCCCCTGGGGCCCCCACGGCCCTCAGAGTGTGGCTGGATCAGGCTGACCTGTGAACCCCGCCCAGGGGGAGCCAGCCTCCAGCAGCCCGGGCCGGGGGCCGCGGAGCTGGGGTGCAGACTCAGGCCGCCGTGTGGGGGGCAGGCGGGCAGCTCCTGGCAGCAGTGAGCAGGGCTGCACCCCGTACTCCCCCACATGCTCAGATAGTGACCCCAGGGGTTCGCAGCCTGTATCGGGGTCACACCTGCACAGACGTTCCCTGCTCTCTTCACGGCGGCTCAGACCTGGAGCCCCAAGATGCTCTGAGATGGGCAGGCACAGGGTCCCCCGCACAGAGTCCAGTCCACGGACACCTGGGAAGGCCTGGGGGTGCGCTCAGGGCCACAGATGCCCCGGCTGCGTGGGCTCGGGGCAGGCGGCCACGTGGGGCTGGTGGTGTTCCCGGGACATGGGGACAGGCCAGGGCAGGGGAGGAGAGGCGTCAGGGGCCACCGGAAGCAGGGCAGGAATAGCGCTGGCTCCCAGGGGAGCGTGCAGGGGGGCTGCTCTAGGGATAGAGGGGGTGCTGGCAGCGCTGGGGGAGCCAGGAGCTGCACACCCCATGGCGGGAGCCGCACGGAGGCATTGGAAACCTCAGGATGCACATAACCCCTGGCACGCTGCACTTGTGAGGTCACCGCCTGTCCCCCTGTGCAGACCTGACCCCAGAGATTGGCCCCCGCGGAGGGGCCCTGAGGACTGCGGGGCCTGTGGGGTGGGTGTTGGCACCTCGTTGGTCTTGCTGGGTGGGGGCTGACTGAGAAGAGCCCCCCGCTGTCCCCCCTCCTAGGCAGCGAGCCCTGTTCACTGTGCTGTCGGCCTACTCCATGTATGACACCGTGAGTGTCCCTGCCCCCGCCTCCTGCCCTGCCGGCGGCCTTGTCCTGAGTGCTGGTGACCAGCGGGACTCACAGTTAGGGCCCCAGCTCCACGGCCCCGAGATGCCAGGGAGGGTCTCTCTCCTCTGGGACCGGGCAGGGGGCTGGGTGCAGACCTCCCAGGGGAGGCAGGGCCTGTGTGCCCGAGGGCTGGGGCTGCCCAGGGCCCGCACGTGCACCGCGGCCGTCCTAGAAGTTGGGTCTGGACCCTGATAGACGGGACTACTAATCAGAACCTGGGAGAGGAATGCTCTCACTCCCCTGAGGGGCACGAGGCTGTGGTCGACCAGGAGGCTGCTCCCTTCCATGGCGCGTTCCAGAAGGGTCCCCGAGAACCCCAGCTCACACACTCCAAGGCCCCGTGGGGTGTCCTGGCCCTGCTCCCCTCGTGGGACCTCCCAGGGGTCACAGTCAGGCCCCCAACCTACCCTCAGTGGGGGGTCTCCAGACCTGGTGGGTCTGGCACAGCTCACAGACCTCCTGGTCTGAGGACGGGGGCCCTGGCATGGTGGCCGCAGGGCTCGGTAGCAGGGCCCGGGGTGCTGGTGCCTGAGCTCTTCTGGGTGGCCCTGCACCTGCCCCCTGCCCTCTGGGAGCCCCCTCCAGGAGCCCAGGCTGTGAGGGAGCCAAGGGACCCTGACGCCCGTGGGGAGAGGGCTCAGAGGGGGCCTCGGGGTGCACCCCCTCCGTGGGGCTCTGGCTCTTGCAGGAGGTGGGCTACTGCCAGGGCATGAGCGAGATCGCGGCCATCCTCCTCATGTTCCTGCCCGAGGAGGACGCCTTCTGGGCGCTGGCCCAGCTGATGACCATCGACAGGCACGCCATGCACGGAAGGGGCCCGCCGGGCCGCCGGGCGGGAGGGGAGCTCAGGAGGGCCTCCCTGCAGGCTGCTGCACGGGGGGGGGGGGGGCAGGTGGGGAGCCCCCAGCCCGCCCCACCACGGGCAAGGGCCCTGCCTCCCCGGTGGCCTCAGGTCCGGAGCTACGGCCACCCGCCCCACCATCTGCAGGCCAGGCTCGCACTCCCGCTGCTCCCCCAGCCTCCCGCCCGGCTGCCTGCTTGCCCCTCAGGCTCCCCTGCCAGCCCACAGCCACACGGAGCCCAGGGGGTAGCATCTCCGATCCGGGGGCCCCCAGCCTGACTCCCAAGCCCCACAGAGGGCCGTGCACACCCATCACCCCCCCCCCCCCCGTGGCCTACACCCACTGCCCCTCGGGGCTGGGGACCCGCCTGTCCCTGTAGTGGCCACTGCAGGAGAGAGGGTGCTGGGTCATCCGGACCTGGTCCTCATCCCTGGGAATCCACCCTGCAGAGTCTCTGTGAGGACAAGTGTCCCCAGGCCCTGTACCCCGGGCCTGGGAGGCAGTCCTGCCCTCTGGAAAGAGCATGTCCGGTCAGGGCTCAGAGAGCTATGGGCACACGGGGGTCAGGGCATGGGGGGAAAGCCCCTGCCCGACACCCCCCACCCCACCTGGTGCAGGAGGAGGCCCTGATCGTGGGGCCCTGGGGCCTTCTCAGGCTTCTTCATTCCAGGGTTCCCCAAACTGCCGAGGTTCCAGGCCCATCACAAGCACGTTCTAGACAGAGCTCTCCCCAAGCTGAAGAAGCACATGGTGAGTGGAAGCTCCCAGACTCCATCTTCATCGCCCAGGGCAGGGGTTGGGGGGCACAGCCCTTCTGAGCCGCCCAGAGTTTGGGGTCACGTTCCTCCTCCTGGGGCCCGGGGGCACCCTCGGGGCTGGGCGAGGCTGTGAGGAGCCTGTCCACCCAGCTCCAAGGCCACAGCGTGGGGCCTGAGCACCTCCTGCCCTTCCGCCAGGATGAGGAACAGATGTGCACTGGCATTTACACCCCCAAGTGGTTCCTTCAGTGCTTCATCGACCGGGTAAGGCCACCCCAGGAACCTGCTCCCTGACCTGCCCCCTGACCCCAGGGGAGGGCCCAGCTCAGCCCCACCCTCCAGACAAGCCAGGCCCAACCCTGGGGACCTGAGGCTGAGGCTCACAGCCCAGCCCATCCTGGAAAAGCCCAGAGGGTCCCTGGAGGAGGTTGGGGGGGGCGGGCCATCTCAGCCTCAGCTCCCCCAGGGGAGGCCGGGTCAGCTTGGGGTATGGCCAGGCCCTTGGCCCATTGGGCGGCCAGCCTGGGGTCCTCTCGAGGTGTGGTGTCATCAAGTGGGGGCAGAGCCTGTGTCCCCAGGTGTGCAGGGGGTGCTGGCTGGGGTCAGAACCTGGAGTGGCCGGGAGCCCTGATCTCCCTGGGAGGAAGGCAGGCACTGGGGATGCTGTGGGGCCTCATTGGAGGCAGCCAGGAGACGGCAGGGGCTGTGGGAAGATGGGAGGCTGAGCCTAGCCCCAGCAGCGACCCCCAGGGGCCCTGCTCAGGCCACTCCTCCCACCCCGCTGTCCCCTATACCCCCTTCTGTATCACCCTGAAGCTCTGGGATGCCTATATCCCGGATGGGGAGTGCATGCTCACAGCCATGGCCTACACCATCCTCAAGGTGCACAGAAGTAAGTGAGCCCCTGGGAGCACAGCTGTGCCCGGGGTGGGAGGGTAGGGGCAGTGACCCTGTGCTCTGAGCAGCACCCAGACCTTGGGTGGGGGGATGGCAGAGCAGGTAGGTGGAGCGGGGCTCCCTGAGAGGAGCAGCAGGCAGGGGCCAACCCGGCCAGTGCACTGCCCACAGCACTCTTGGGCACAGCGGGACACCAGCCGCTGTCTCTGGGGTCACCAGGGGCCACAGGGCAAGGCCCTCTGGGTCTGACTCACACCCACCACCCAGAACGCCTCCTGAAGCTGTCCCTGGAAGGTCTCCTGGGAGTTCCTGCAGGACTCACTGGCCCAGCCCTGGGCCCTGGAGGAGAAGGTGGTGCTCAGACACCTTCAGGCCTCCATGACCCAGCTCCGAAGGATGAAGTGTGACCTGCCATCCCCTGTGTCGGCTATACTTGGACCGAAGCTCAAGCTTGTAAATAAACCCTCATGTGTTTGCATCGGTGTCAGCTCCTTGGTGGTTTCTCGGATAAGTAATCTTGGGCACAATATTTGGGGGCTGGTCCAGAATCCGAGAGACCCCCAGGACCCCATCCAGAGGGGTTCACGTGTGGTGAGTGCACTCAACTTTTTCCACCTTTCACGCACATATATTCTGAGAGCTCTAAACTACTTTACCTGTAGGAATTCCAATCTGTATTGGGTTGATATTGGCTTAGGCGGACGCACTGGCGGGCCATCACCCCGGGGGTTTTGGGACATGTCCCTTGCCCCCACTGGGAGGACGGGGTCCTTGTCTGTAAGGAGGATAGGGTCCTCATCTGGGGGATCTTGGGAGACATCCCTTGCCCCTGCCGAGAGGATGGGGTCCTCATTTGTAAGGAGGATGGGAGTCCTCATCTGTAAGGAGGGCCGGCTGCCTGCCCTTTGGGTTACTTTCTGTTTTCTCTCTGCAGCTGCACTGGAACGTTTGTCTGTGTTACTATGTCCTTGTTAACTGTTTGTGCATTTGTCTGTGTTACTGTGTCTTTGTTTACTGTCATAACTGTTTACATAAGGAGAGGGAAATTAAAAACTTACTGTATGTCAGAATGGCCAACTTTTGACGTGGGATGGCCCCAAGAAGGAACTTTCCACCTACCTATTCTCTTACAGGTTAAGACTGTGATCTGCAGAGACAAACCAGACAGCCACCCTGACCAGATGCCCTATATCCTGGCCTGGCAGAACATGCTTGAGAATCCTCCTCCTTGGATGAAACTATGTCTACCCCCCAAAGCAGGACCTACCAAGATTCTAGCCCTGCGGAAAGCCAAGGAGACTGATTCTATGCCCCAAGCGCCCCTTTATCTGGTCTTCCAGGATTCCTCCCCGGAGGACCTGATCCTCCCGCCACCCTACCAGACACCCCTCCCCCTTCCGCCCCCCCCATTGGAGGCACCCGGGGCTGCAGAAGGGGCGCCACCCCTCCCTGACGAGGGAGTGCGCCAGCCAGCAGAGGGGATGCGCGGAGGGACCCACCAGGCGGCCCCACCCCCTAATGCGGGGAGGGCGGACTCCACCGCCCTTCCCCTCTGCGCGATGGGACCCCCCCAACCGACGAGACTGGTGGACAGCTAATGTTGTATGGGCCTTTCTCCACCAGTGATTTACATAATTGGAAAACCCAAAATGCAAAGCTCTCTGATAATCCGAGAGATCTAATCGGGCTTTTAGATATTGTTCTATTTACCCACCAGCCTACTTGGGAGGACAGCCAGCAGCTCTTGCAGGTTCTCTTCACCACCAAGGAGAGAGAACAAATTCAGGTGGAAGCCCAGAAGTCTATCCTGGTGGAGGACAGACAGCTGACTCAAAACCCAGACCTCATAAATGCTGCCTTCCCCTTATCCCACCCCACCTGGGACCACAACTTGGCTGAAGGTAAGGAGAGACTCCGGGTCCACCGCCAGACTCTAATGGCAGGTCTCCAGGCTGCCCTGTGCAAGCCTATTGATCTGGCCAAGGTCAATGATGTGAGACAGGGTAAGGACAAGAGTCCAGCAGCCTTCGTAGAGAGAGTCATGGAGGCTTTTAGGCAGTGCACCCATATGAACCCAGAAGCCCCGGAAACAAAGGCTGCAATTATCATGGCTTTTGTTAACCAGGCAGCACCGGACATTAAAAAGAAATTGCAAAGAGTAGAGAGACTGGGAGAGAAGAGCTTGCAGGACTTAGTGATAGTAGCAGAACGAGTCTATAATAATAGAGAAAGTCCGGAAGAGCAACAAACCAAACTATGTGACCGGCAGACCCAAAACCTGGCCAAGATCCTGCTGGCCACAACCATGGACGACCCATGGGAAAGACAGAGGCACCTCAAGAGGTTGGCCTCAGGGAAAGGTAAGGAGGATGGCCTTGGTCCCCGTCAGGAGCGCCCTAAGTTGAACAAAAACCAATGTGCTTTTTGTAAAGAGGGCCACTGGGTGAAAAGCTGCCCTAACAAAAGATCTAAGGCCCCTGCCAAGATCTTGGAGATGGAGGACCTGGACGACTAGGGGAATTGGGGTTTGGCACCCCTACCTGAGCCCAGGGAAACTCTCAGAGTGGAAGGGCAACCCGTTGAATTCCTAGTGGACACTGGGGCACAACATTTGGTTTTATTACAACCCCAAGGGAAATTGGCAAGCAAGACTTCATGGGTGCAAGGGGCCACGGGCACCAAGCAGTACTCATGGACTACCTGAAGAACTGGGGATCTTGGCATGGGCCAGGTATCCCACTCCCTCATGGTCATCCCTGAGTGTCCCTACCCATTGTTAGGTCAGGATTTGCTCACCAAGATGGGGCACAAATTCGCTTCCATCCCGAAGGAGCAAAAATCCTAAACAAAGAGAGGCACCCAATTCAGGTGCTTGTCCTGAGTCTAGAAGATGAATATCATCTCCACCAAATGCCCTCAGCCTCACCAAATGCACTGACATTGACCGTTGGCTGCAGGAATTTCCCCAAGCATAGGCAGAAACTGGGGGAATTGGGCTGGCCTGACACCGACTGGCCATATACATAGAACTAAAGCTGGGGCAGACCCTGTCAGGGTCCGCCAATACCTCATGCCTCTCTTCTCCTTAATCCAGACTGGGACCCCCGTCTGCATGACTCTCAAGAAATTTTGGCACAGGGGCACGGAATCCAAACTGATCTCCAGGACCAGCCACTGCCAAACGCGGATGCCACCTGGGTACACGGACGCAGCAGTTTCGTCTGAGAAGGAATCAGATACCCGGGGGCAGCCATAACCATGGAAACGGAGACCGGATCCGGGGGCACCGATCCTGCCCGATACCCCCAACTATACTGATGCTGATTTACACTGGATCAAACGCTTCCCTGTGACCCAGTGCTTGCGTGGCTGGTGGAGGGCCGCAGACTCCAGCATCATCTTGCCAGAGGAACTAGGACGGCGAGTGATCCAAAATGCATCCGAGTATTCATATGGGAACAAGGAAGATGGAAGACCTCATATGACATGCAAAGACTGAGATTAAAGACTCTCGAGCAAAGATCGAGCAGATTGTGGCAAGCTGCCACGCAGGCCAGTCAACTAATGCCACCGCCCATGGATCTAACCCGGGCACCTGGCTCTGAGGGGACCACCCAGGAGCCTACTGGGAAGTGGACTTCACTGAGGTAAAACCTGGAAAATGCGGATACAGGTATTTACTAGTGTTTGTAGATACTTTTTCAGGATGGACAGAGGCGTTTCCCACCAAACATGAAATGGCACAGACTGTGACCAAGAAACTGCTGGAAGACATCATACCGAGGTATGGTTTTCCTGTTAAGATTGGATCAGACAATGGACCAGGATTTGTCTCTAAGGTGTAGCCTAAGCTGAGGGCCCTCTACGAGACTGGGCCACCCCTGGATCCCCATCAATATCGGCTGGGTTACTGGGTGTACGTGTGGAGATACCAACACCAGACACTTCAACCTCGCTGGAAGGGACCCTACATCGTGATCCTGACCACTCCCACCGCTCTCAAGGTCGACGGGATTAGTCTCTGGGTCCACTACACCCACTTCCGGCCCGCTGACCCACTCGCCATTCTCAAGGACTTTGTTCCAGAATGGAAAGCCAACCAGACAAGGACAATCCGCTAAAGCTAAGACTGTGCCGTTCTCACTATTTCCCACCTCCAAGACTCCCTAGTCTGAGGTTGTCCTTCAAAATAGAAGGGTATTAGACTTAGTCTTCTTACAACAAGGTGGGGGTTATGTGCTGCCTTAAACGTAGGCTGTTGCTTCTTCACTAGGACGTAAATAGGAATAAGAATAGCAACAAGGTTGGTTCAAATCCTGGTTAAATCATTCCCCCTGGCTCACTGTGAGAGCAACCTGGACTCATGATTGGGTCCTTCCTTACATTCCTCTGAGGGGGGGAAATGTGGAGGCCTAGAAAATTAAGGCCATTCCACCTTAAGTTCAGCATTAGCACAAGTACAGCAATTTCAGGCCCCTGTGAATAAGAGCTAAACTTTACCTTACTTCAGTTACAGGGAAAAAAAACAGCTTAAAGCCTTTGAAAGCCCCATGTTAGAATGAGAACAGAGCTCAATGCCAATGGCAGGAAGCCCCATATTAGAATGAGAACAGAACTTAATGCCTTTGAAAGCCCCATATCAGAATGTAAACAGAACTTGAGAAATTACTCCACCCCTTCTGGAGGTCCCCCAGACCAGCCCATAAAACTCAGCTGGAACCCACCTCGGGGTCCAAGTCCCTGCTCCACTTGGACCCAACCTCAAGCTTGTTAATAACTCTCCTGTACTTGCATGGGTGTCAGCTCCTTGGTGGTTTCTCGGATTCGCAATCTTGGGCACAAAAATAAGACCATGCATCCTTAACAGCACTCAACTTTATAAAAGACCTTTTATGAATGTTATAACTCAAAACAATTTGTAATATGCACAGTGGACGTATTTAAATACATTTGATATGGTAAAGAATGGGACTTTGAAATAAAAAAAAAAAAAAAGATTCCAGGATTTGTGGGTCCCTAATTCCTCAGGACTGTTCCTGTGGCATCTCCCAAGATAAGTAATGGGGATTAAAGGCTATTTGATTATTGCAGACCCAATGGCCTCTCTGTTAAAAGTTTTTTAAAATTTTTATTTATTTATGATAGTCACACACAGAGAGAGAGGCAGAGACACAGGCAGAGGGAGAAGCAGGCTCCATGCACCGGGAGCCCGACGTGGGATTCGATCCCGGGGCTCCAGGATTGCGCCCTGGGCCAAAGGCAGGCGCTCAACCGCTGCACCACCCAGGGATCCCGGTCTCTCTCTTGAATACCAAAATCAGGAGATCAAGCACATAGCTGGAGAAAAATGAATGTAGTTTTAAAAAAGATTTTATTTATTCCTGAGAGACATAGAGAGCGAGGCAGAGACAGAGACAGAGGGAGAAGCAGGCTCCGAGGGGAGCCCTATGCAGGACTTGATCCCAGGACCCAGGGGTCATGCCCTTGAGCCAAAGGCAGCCGCTCAACTGCTGAGCCACCCAGGCATCCCAATGTACTTTGTAGTGCATAGCTTTTTTTTTTGGTCCATGTTGTGCCCAAGAAACCACCATGTTGTGCCGAGAAACCACCAAGGAGCCGACCGATGCAAACACATGAGGGTTTATTCACAAGCTTGAGCTTGGGTCCAAGTGTACCCGACACAGCGGAGCAGGGACTTGGACCCCGAGGTGGGTTTCAGCTTAGTTTTAAGGGCTGGTCTAGGGGACCTCCAGAAGGGGTGGAACAATTCCTCAAGTTCTGTTTACATTTTGATATGGGGCCTTCAAGGGCATTGAGCTGTTCTCATTCTAATAGGGGCTTCCTGCCCTTGGCTTGGGCTCTGTTTTTATTCCAATATGGGGCTTTCTAGGACATTAAGCTGTAAGCTGTTTTCTTCGTGTAACTGAAGTAAGGTAAAGTTCAGCTCTTATTCACAGGGGCCTGGGATGGCTGTACTGGTGCTAATGCTGAACTTAAAGTGGAATGGCCTTAATTTTCTCGGCCTCCATTACAACCTGCTCCATCTTTGCTCCAGAGTCTTTAATAGTGATCTTTGCATGTCGGATGAGGTCTTCCATCTACCTTGTTCCCATGTGAGTACTCTGATGCATTCTGCATAGGACTCGCCGTCCTAGTTCCTCTGGCAGGATGATGCTGGAGTCTGCAGCCCTCCACCAGCCACGCAAGCACTGGGTCATGGGCAAGTGTTTGATCCAGTGTAAATCAGCATCAGTATAGTTGGGGGTGTCAGGCAGGGTCGGTGCCCCGGGATCAGGTCGCGTGGTTGCTAAGACCTGGGTCACCAAAAGGGCTGCCTCCTTTGCTTTTAAATTGGC
The DNA here is from genome assembly GCF_003254725.2 of Canis lupus dingo. Classification (NCBI taxonomy): domain Eukaryota; kingdom Metazoa; phylum Chordata; class Mammalia; order Carnivora; family Canidae; genus Canis; species Canis lupus. Next base: position 25,059,696 of record NC_064260.1, on the reverse strand, counting down.
TAGCCGGTTTCCCCTGGCTACTGGTGTGTCTGCCTTTTGGTGCCCCAGACAGTGGATGATGGCTAGGGCCTTGGGCAGCCAGAGGGCCCTCAGGAGTTCAAGAATCTCCGTTTTGTTTTTAACAGTCTTTCCCTCTGCTGTCAGGAGCCCTCTCTCTGTAAAGGGGTCCATGGACATGAGCGGTGGCGAAGGCGGACCTGCTGTCAGTGTAGATGTTTGTTTGTTTACCTACCCCCATGGTCAGTGCCTTGACCAGTGCGATCAGTTCTGCCCGTTGAGCCTAGTTCCAGCTGCCAATGGCTCTGCCCAGACGGTCTCCGTTTCTGTGGTTATGGCTGCCTCCACATATCTGACTCCTTCTTGGACAAAACTGCTGCCATTCATGTACCAGGTGGTGCCGGCATTCAGCAGTGACTGGTCCTGGAGATCAGCTCTAACTCCATACACCTGTGCCAAAATTTCTTGACAGTCATGCGGAGGGGGGTCCCAGTCTGGGTTAGGGAGTAGCATTGCTGGATTCAGGGTTGTCAGTGGCTTAAATAAAATTCTGGTGGGGTTTAGCAACAGGTTCTGATAATGGGTCAGATGGGCATTGCTGATCCAGTGGTCTGGGGGCTATTTGAGTAACCCTTCAATGGCACGTGGGGTGGTAACATGCAGTTCTTGCCCCATGGCCAGCTTGTCTGTGTCCTTGACCATAGTGGCCACCACAGCAATAATTTTTAAGCATGGGGGCCATCCAACAGCCACCAAGTCCAGGTTTTTGGAGAGATAGGCTATGGGTCCCTTCCAGGGACCTAAGTCTATGACTCTCTCTAGAAGGGTGCTGGACTCTCATCCTTACCCTGTCTCACATCATAGACCTTGACCAGATTGGCAGGCTTGCACGCAGCAGCCTGGAGACCTGCCCCTAGAGTCTGGCGGTGGACCCGGGGTCTCTCCTTACCTTCAGCCAAGTTGTGCGCTTTGGGAGGTAAAAAGGGTTTTAGCCAAGGAGGGGAATTTTCGGTCATGTCCTGCCAGGCCAGGATGTTGGGCACCTGGTCAGGGTGGCTGTCCGGTTTGTCCCTGCAGATTACGGCCTTAACCTGTAAGATAATAGGTAGGTGGAAAGTTCCTTCTCGGGGCCATCCCACGTCAAAGGTTGGCCATTCTGATATGCAATAAATTTGGAATCTCTCTCTCCGTATGTCTATGCTCAGAATACGAGCTCTTTCCCTAACATCCGAGAAGTGGGAGAGCATGAGAGACAGGGGAGTGGTCTCTGTCTCCCCTGTTATGTCCCCAATCCACACCAAGACACAGACAGTAAAGATGATTAACAAGGACCCAACAACACAGACAAATGCACAGTTAACAAGGACATAGTAACACAGACCAAGGTTCCAATGCGACCGCAGAGACAAAACAGAAAGTAACCCGAAGGGCTGGCAGCCGGCCCTCCTTACAGATGAGGACCCCCGTCCTCCTTACAGATGAGGACCCAGTCCTCCAGGTGGGGGCAAGGAATGTCTCCTCAAGACCCCCGGTCGACGGCCTGCTGGCGCGTCCGCCTAAACCAATGTCGACCCAATACAGATTGGAATTCCTACAGGTAAAAGTACAGTTTAGAGCTCTGAGAAAATATGCACACAAAAGGTGGAAAAATTTGAGTGCACTCACCACGCGTGAAACCCTCCGGATGGGGTCCTGGGGGTTTCTCAGATCCCGGACGAGCCCCCAAATGTTGTGCCCAAGATCGTGAATCTGAGAAACCACCAAGGAGCTGACACCGATGCAAACACACGAGGGTTTATTCACAAGCTCGAGCTTGGGTCCATGTATACCCGACAGCGGAGCGGGGACTTGGACCCCGAGGTGGGTTTCAGCTTAGTTTTTTTTTTTTTTTTTTTTTTTTTTTTCAGCTTAGTTTTAAGGGCTGGTCTCAGGGACCTCCAGAAGAGCTGGAGCAATTCCTCAAGTTCTGTTTACATTTTGATATGGGGCCTTCAAGGGCATTGAGCTCTGTCCTTATTCTAATAGGGGCTTCCTGCCACTGGCTTGGGCTCTGTTCTCATTCTAATAGGGGCTTCCTGCCCTTGGCTAGGGCTCTGTTTTTATTCTAATATGGGGCTTTCTAAGACGTTAAGCTGTAAACTGTTTTCTTCGTGTAACTGAAGTAAGGTAAAGTTCAGCTCTTATTCCCAGGGGCCTGGGATGGTTGTACTTGTGCTAACGCTGAACTTAAAGTGGAATGGCCTTAATTTTCTCGGCCTCCACAGTCCAGCTTTGCCATTAATCAGTATTTTTACAAAGACTCTGTCCTAGCTATAAAATGAATTTAGATAATCCCAGTTAGAACAGCTCAGACTTTGAGTGTTACTTTGAATAAAGGAGTTTGCTTTCTGCAAGCTGTTGTTCTCTGGGAAATATTGAGGATTGGAAGGTACAGTGTTTTCTTTGAAATACTTAGGAGTGAAATAATTGAACATGAGAGGCAGAATGGCTTTGGGCAGAACATTCTGGATGAGCAATCTGTGAAGTTGGGTGCCCTTGGTTATGTGAGCTCAGGAGTGGCTAACCCTCCTGAATACAATCCTCATCTATAAACAAGGGGCTGGTGATCTTGTTTGCCCAAGATTGCGAATCTGAGAAACCACCAAGGAGCTGACGCCAGTGCAAGTACATGAGGGTTTATTTACAAGCTTGAGCTTGGGTCCAAGTATACTCCATACAACAGAGCAGGGACTTGGACCCTGAGACTAAGAAGCACAGCAGTGTTATAGGGGACAGTGGTCAATGAGATTGTAATACACATAGAAAGTTGCACAGTCATGTTGGTCCACACGCAGGTGGCCAGTTGAATCACAATTTACCCTATAGCAACCATTTGAACTAGCCTATCATTTTGGTTAAAATTGGCGTGCAGGTTTGGTGGGTAAAAGACGGGGTTTATATTTTTTGGTGGTTAGAGGTTCCGCATTCCTATGTGGGCTGGTTTCCAATAAGAGTGTGCTTAGTAGTTAGACTAGGGTGAGGGAGTGCCTTAAGCAATAGGCAGGTTGTGCGAGGGGTTTTACATGAGATGGGTGGTGTAGCACAGAATGGAGTTAGTCCTGCTCTGCTTGTCCAGGGGTAGGGGATTTTTGTTAGATTTCCTGGGTCCCACAACCTAACCTTTAAAGATACTTTTCCTTTCTAAAACTCTGTCACTAGTGTATCCAAAAATTATCAAAATCAGATTGGCATCACCTTTGGCTGGTGGTGATGGATGATTTTTACCTTATACTTTTTTGTACATCCTGAAATTTTCAACAATAAGAGATATTTCCTCCTTTAAAACCAGAAAATAATAAGAATCAAGGGATGTCTTGAGTTGCATTCAATATGTATCTATATTCTAAAATAGAAGTCTGGGCTCTGGTTTTCTTGCTTCAGTGCTTATTTGTCATCAAAGTCACCTCCTTTGTATTGACTGAGCCCCAGACCTGGTCTAACAGTCACCTGAAGATGAGCCTGGTTGCACAAAAGGAGTTCCCCTGCATGACTCCTCTCCAGATTCCATGGAGCTGCAAAAGGGCATCTTACAGTCTGGCTTATTAAGGTCTCTTTCATGGGGAAATGGAGCAAGCCAGCATTGAAGCACACTCTCTAATAAAACCCGCCATTTATACAGCAACATCTTTTTACCTGAGATTAATTCTTAGTCTCCCTTTGTTAAGAGATGGTCCAAGGAAACTTGTTTTGACTTGAGATGAATTCTAAATAACTGCAAACCTTTATTATTCTTATCAAGCACTTGCATGTAGCCTCCTATTCAGAGACTAATCCATGATGTTTGAGGTTTGGCAGCTTACCTATGGAGGAGGTAATTTACCTTTCTAAAGACTTTCAGTTTTATCATCAGGAGTACCTTTTAAGTTCACCTCTGAATATAATGAAGTTAAGGTTTCCCCAGCTGATAATTAAAAATCCACATATTCGTCTCTGTATCCTTTCTATTCTTTCTCTCTCACCAAGGTAGTCATGAAAAACAAACCCTCAAACATCTTCAAAAGCTGTCACAGGTCACTATTGTACGATAAACCACTCTTAAAAGTCTTGTTGCCATGGGGATAGATTATTATCATATTTTTCTTTTCAACTAAAGCCTGACAGGAATATTTTTATTTATTTTTATTTTTATATATATTTTTAAGGAGTTCAATTTGCCAACATATAGCATAAACCCAGTGCTCATCCCATCAAGTGCTCCCCTCAGTGCCCGTCACCCAGTCATCCCCACCCCCCGCCCACCTCCCCTTCCACTACCCCTTGTTCGTTTCCCAGAGTTAGGAGTCTCTCATGTTCTGTCTCCCTCTCTGATATTTCCCACTCATTTTTTCTCCTTTCCCCTTTATTCCCTTTCACTATTTTTATAGTCCCCAAAACAATGAGACCATATAATGTTTGTCCTTCTCTGATTGACTTATTTCACTCAGCATAATACCCTCCAGTTCCATCCACATCAAAGCAAATGGTGGGTATTCGTAGTTTCTAATGGCTGAGGAATATTCCATTGAATACATAGACCACATCTTCTTTATCCATTCATCTTTCGATGGACGCTGAGGCTCCTTCCACAGTTTGGCTATTGTGGACATTGCTGCTAGAAACATTGGGGTACAGGTGTCCCGGCATTTCACTGCATCTGTATCTTTGGGGTAAATCCCCAGCAGTGCAATTGCTGGGTCATAGGGCAGATCTATTTTTAACTCTTTGAGGAACCTCCACACAGTTTTCCAGAGTGGCTGTACCAGGGATTGCATTAAACGTGTAAATTGCCCTGGGTAACATTGACATTTTCACAATATTAATTCTTCCAATCCACGAGCATGGAATATTTTTCCATCTCTTTGTGTCTTTCTCAATTTCTTTCAGAAGTGTTCTATAGTTTTCAGGATATAGATCCTTTACCTCTTTGGTTAGGTTTATTCCTAGGTATCTTATGATTTTGGTGCAATTGTAAATAGGATTGACTCCTTAATTTCTCTTTCTTCAGTCTCATTGTTAGTGTATAGAAATTCCACTGACTTCTGGGCATTTATTTTGCATCCTGCCACACTGCCAAATTGCTGTATGATTTCTAGCAATATTGGGGTGGAGTCTTTTGGGTTTTCTATGTACAGTATCATGTCATCTGCGAAGAGTTTGACTTCTTTGCCAATTTGAATGCCTTTTATTTCTTTTTGTTGCCTGATTGTTGAGGCTAGGAGTTGTATTACTATGTTGAATAGCAGTGGTGAGAGTGGACATCCCTGCCATGTTCCTGATCTTAGGGGAAAGGCTCCCAGTGTTTCCCCATTGAGAATGATATTTGCTGTGGGCTTTTCATAGATGGCTTTGAAGATGCTGAGGAATGTTCCCTCTATCCCTACACTCTGAAGAATTTTGATCGGGAATGGACGCTGTATTTTGTCAAATGCTTTCTCAGCATCTATTGAGAGGATCATATGGTTCTTGTTTTTTCTCTTGCTGATATGATGAATCACATTGATTGTTTTACGAGTGTTGAACAAGCCTTGCATCCCGGGGATATTTCCCACTTGGTCATAGTGGATAATCTTTTTAATGTATTGTTGGATTCAATTGGCTAGTATCTTGTTGAGAATTTTTGCATCTGTGTTCATTAGGGATATTGGTCTATAATTCACCTTTTGGTGGGGTCTTTGTCTGGTTTTGGAATTAAGGTGATGCTGGCCTCATAAAATGAGTTTGGAGGTATTCCATCTCTGTCTATCTTTTGGAACAGCTTTAGTAGAATAGGTATGGTTTCTTCTTTAAACGCTTGATAGAATTTCCCTGGGAATCCATCTGGCCCTGGACTTTTGTGTCTTGGGAGGTTTTTGATGACTGCTTCAATTTCATCCCTGCTTATCAGCCTGTTCAGGTTTTCTATTTCTTCCTGTTCCAGTTTTGGTAGTTTATGGTTTTCTAGAAATGCGTCCATTTCTTCTAGACTGCCTCATTTATTGGCATATAGGTGCTCATACTAAGTTTTTAAAATCGTTTGTATTTCCTTGGTATTGGTGGTGATCTCTCCTTTTTCATTCATGATTTTTATTAATTGGAGTCTTTTCTCTCTTCTTTTTAATAAGGCTGGCTAATAGTTTATCTATCTTATTAATTCTTTCAAAGAAATAACTGCTGGTTTTGTTTATCTGTTCCACACTTCTTCTGGTCTATATTTCATTGAGTTCTGCTCGAATCTTTATTAACTCTCTTCTTCTGCTGGGTGTAGGATCTATTTGCTATTTTTTTTTTTTCTCCAGCTCTTTGAGGTGCAAGATTAGCTTTTGTATTTGAGTTCTTTCCAGTTTTTGGATGTATGCTTGTATTGTGATGTATTTCCCCCTCAGGACTGCTTTTGCTGTATCCCAAAGATTTTGAACGGTTGTATCTTCATTCTCATTAGTTTCCATGGATCTTTTTAATTCTTCTCTAACTTCCTGATTTGTTCAAATATATTCTGGACCTCTGTCCCTTTCGGCGTCCTCAGGAACTGCAATTAAAAGCAGATTTTTCCTTCTGAGGCTGTCATTTATTTCCCTTAAGCTATCCTTATGATCTTTTAGTTGTTTTTCTCTTTATTCCTCAGTTTCCCTCCTTGCCATCAACTTGTCTTCTATGTCACTCACTCGTTCTTCTACCTCATTAACCCTTGTTGTTAGGACCCCTAGCTTGGTTGCATCTCATTTAATTTATTTTTAATTTCAGCCTGATTAGATCTCCATTTTGCAGTAACAAAGTCTCTAGAGTCCTTTATGCTTTTTTCTAGAGCCACCAGTAGCTTTATAATTGTGCTTCTGATTTGGCTTTCTGACATTGAATTGTAATCCAAATTTTGTAACTCTATGGGAGAGAGGACTATTTCTGATTCCTTCTTTTGAAGTGAGTTTTTCCTTCTAGTCATTTCGCTCAGTGCAGAGTGGCCAAAAACAAGTTACACTTGATAGAAGCACGAACTCTTCTCACTGTAGTTCTCTCTTTAAATCTCAGACCGAATTCATAGGTTTCAGAATGATTTGAAAGTTATCTAGGTAATTTGGTGGGGACAGGTGACTTGGGGACCCTACTCTTTCGCCATCTTGCCCCCTCCTCCAGAATACTCTAATTCTTAATAATGATTTAATGAGTGTGACATCCTCTGGAATTCTGGATTTGGCTGAAGGATACTAGAAGATAGGAAGCCTTTAGAATAACATTAAAATTTGTGAAAACGTCTATGTTTGGTAACGGTGAGATGGTAATCACCTTGACTGCCACCTTAGAGGGTATAGGCTGTATACAGATTGCTACTGGGGGATTGGAAAGACTCCAGACCATTCTTATAAATCCTCCTTCCTAATTCTTGGCATTGCTAAAGCTACAAGGAAAAACATGGGAGACTGCAACCACTAGATGGCAGGAAGCTTCTTGTAAACTTTTTCCAGTTTTTGTTAAGAGTGGTAAGCAATCAACTTTGGATTCATTTTCTTAGATTTCTTCTATAACTAAAAAAGATTTACCTCTACCCACCGGAAATGTTAACATTAGCCCCCTAAAATTCATAGATTTTACCATGTCAAATAATCCAAGTGCAATTGGTAGTTGTTACTATCCAAAATATGTGTCATTTTAATAAAAATATGTAAAATATTCATCATATTATATATACATATTAAAATAAGTAATTCTTCTTACTAGAGTACGGTTGTGTCAGACCTTTTATGACATATATCTATATTGTTCTTTGGCATTCAGGAAAAATTTCAAAATGGTATTAAGTCCTAGACATATCATGAGCTAAAATATGAAAAAAGATATTCATAAATAATAGGAAAATAAGGACAGCCTTTGACCCAGGGCATGATCCTGGAGACCCAGGATCAAGTCCTGTATCAGGCTCCCTGCATGGAGCCCGCTTCTCCCTCTGCCTGTGTCTCTGCCTCTCTCTCTCTCTCTCTGTGTCTCTCATGAATAAATAAAATCTTTAAAAATAATAATAATAGGAAAATAATATTATCATAGTTGAAACATTATAGTCTAAGCCCAAAAACTTGACTAAAAATTTCAGTGAATTAGTATTTAGGTTAGTGGCTAATTTCAAGTAAATATATATATATATATACAAATATCCATTTTCTACATTCCATGAATACCAAAATGTTACAAGTAAAAATAGCTTCCAAAAAACCCTAAATTAAGTAATTCATAAGATTAATATTTTAAGTACTTAATGAAAAAAGTTATAAAATATTGCTGGGGGATAAAAGAAGAAGGCCTGAATAAATGCAGAAATGAACCATGTTCTAGGATTAAAAAGATCAATATTGTATTTCTTCCTAAATCAATGTATAAAAGTAATGCATATATAATTACTTAGCATTCATAGCATTTGATAAAATCATTCTAGTTAATATCAATGAATAGTTGACCTGGTTTCAAGACAATTTGAGGAAGAATAGCAATGAGGATACTATTAAGGTATTAAAATGTAACACTGATTTATAATGATAAACACAACTTGTTATCGAATGAATTTCAAAGGCATTATGCTGAGTGAAAGAAGCCATGCTCAAAAGGCTATTTACTACTCTGAACAGCAAAGAAAACAATCAGTAAACTAAAGGGCAACCTATGGAATGGACATGATATTTGCAAATGACATACCTGATAAAGAGTTAGTATCCAACATATATGAAAAAGGAATCCAACTCAAACCAAAAAACCTCAAATAATCCAATTACAAAGTGGGCAGAAGACATGTATAGATATTTTTCCAAAGAAGACATCCAGGTGGCTAATAGACACATGGAAAGAAAAGATCCCAAATATTACTCATCATCATGGGAATGCAAATCAAAACTATAGAGATACCACCTCACACCTGTCAAGAACAGCTAAAATTAACAACATAAGAAATAATAGGTGCAGGTGAGGATGTAGAAAAAGGGGAACCCTCTTGGAAATGCAAACTGGTGCAGCCACTCTAGAAAACAGTATGGAGGTTCCTCAATTAACAAAAGAACTACCCTAGGATCCAGCAATTGCACTACTAGATATTTATCCAAAGAAGGCAAACATACTTAATTCAATATTTATACCATGACTATCTGTAACAGCCAAATTATGGAAACAGCCCAAGTGTCCATAGACTGAAGAATGGATAGGAAGAAGGATATATATACACAATGGAATATTACTCAGCCATAAAAAGAATAAAATATCACCATTTGCAATGACATGGGTGGAGCTAGAGAGTATTATGCTAAGCAAAATAAGTCAGTCAGAGAAAGAAAAATAACATGATTTCACTCATATGCAGACTTTAAGAAACAAAACAAATTAGCAAAGGGAAAAAAGAGAAAGACAGGCAAACCATGAAACAGATTCTTGTCTATAGAGAATAAACTGATGGTTCCCAGAGAGGAGGTGGGTATGGGGATGGATAATATAGGTGATAGAGAGTAAGGGGGCACTTGTGATGAGTACTTGGTGTATGGAAGTGCTGAATCACTACGTGGTACACCTGAAACTGAGATTATATTGTATGTTAGCTAATGGAATTTAAATAAAACTTTTTTAAAAAGCTACTCACCATATGATTCTGCTTATGTGATAGTCTAGAAAAGGCAACTAGGCATAAAAATCAGATCACTATTATCAGAGCCAGAAGATAGGAAAGAGAGGTGGGCCACAAAGGAGCACAGGGGAATTTGAGGGTTGATGAAACTCCCCTATATTCTCACTGTGATGATTACATGACCATGCAATTGTCAAGACTCACAGAATTCTACACTAAGGAAAGTGATTTTGGGGGCACCTGGGTGCCTCACTTGGTTAAACATCTGACTCTTGATTTCAGCTCAGGTCATCATCCCAGGGTCCTGAGATCAAGCCCCAGGTCAGGCAGTGTACTGGTCATGGAGCCTGCTTATGGTTCTGTCTCTCCCTCCTCCTCTGCCCCTCCACCATTCATGCATGCACACATTCTCTCTCCCTCAAAAAAAAATAAATAATAAAGATTATTTGCAATTTGTAAACTATTTTTAAAATAAAAGTAAAAGCTTGATACTAATTACTAAGAATTAACTGTAGACTTCTCAGGAGTAGCAATCATCTCTTCCCCTCTGTGGGCTCTGAATCAATTTACCCATGGATTCAGAAAAAAGGAAGAGACAAATATTAGTGTTATTACTGATAAGCCTTTTGCTGGACATGCAACCTTGTAATATAGTACTGTTCCTGCCACAATGTGGTTGCACACTTAGTTTACTCTTTCCAACCATGTAAACTTCTTGAAACCCTGGATATACCTTCTGGCACATTGTGGGCTCACAAAATATGTGAGGAATGGTTGGAGGACTGTGTCTGGGGCAACTAGTAAAAAAATGTTAATATACATTAACTAGGGATTATCTACAAAATGTATTTTCTAGTAGCAAACAACAGTTAATCAGATACTCAGCTAAATGGTTATGTGAGATCTCATCTGTGTGCACATCCTACATATAGATTCCCAATAATAACTACAACTATAATAGCAGCAATAATAACTTCAAGCATAATATAAATAGTAATAATAATTATAAAAATGAAAACCACGCCAAAATAACAAAGAAACACATAAATTTTTGTAGATAAATAAAGTACTTAAGGAGAATTTATTCATTCTTTCAAGTTACTTCAGAAGTAGTAAAGAGATTATTTAAACGCATGTCTTTTAGACTGTACTTGTCATGCCTTTAACCATTGACAGTGACAAAAATGGGATTTGCTCTTTAACAACTATACCTACAGTTTCCTTTTAGAGAACTTGAAACAGGTTAAAAGTTTATTTCTTAAAATATCCATACAAGAGGTTATTTCTTCAGAAGCATCATCTACAAAGTGTGTTTTGAATTTATATGTCGAGTTCTTATCCTCTTTATGGCTGCTTTTACTTCTTGATTCCTTAATGTATAAATAATAGGATTTAAGAGAGGTGTGAAAATTGTATAAAACACGGAAAGAATTTTATCTACAGAATATCTGCTAAAGGGCCATACATAGATAAAGACACATGGGGCAAAGAAGAGAGTGATAACTGTGATGTGTGCTGACAGAGTGGAGAAGGCCTTGGCTGAACCACCAGCAGCACGGTGCCTGACTGAGTATATGATAACCACATAGGAGACAAGCAAGAGGAGGAAGCAGATCAGAGACAGGAGGCCACTGTCAGCAATAACCAGCAGTTGTAGCAGGTAGGTGTCCTCGCAGGCAAGTTTGATCACAAGGGGAAGGTCACAGAAAAAGCTGTCCACCACACTGGGACCACAGAATGGCAAATGCAACATGAAAGCCATTTGACTAGACGAGTGCACAAAGCCAACTGCATAGGAAGATAACAGCAGCCCAACAAGCACTCGTGGGCTCATTATGGTCATGTAATGGAGGGGTTTGCATATGGCAACATACCTGTCTATTGCCATGGCTACAAGCAACATCATCTCAGTTCCACCTAGGAGGTGCATGAAAAACATCTGAGAATAACATCCCCACCAAGAGATGGTCTTCTGTTTTCGGAGGAAGTCCATGATCATCTTAGGGGTAGCAAAAGAAGCTAGGATCATATCTATACAGGACAGATTGATAAGCAGAAAGTACATTGGTGTGTGAAGGTGTGAGTCAAAGGTCACAGTGACCAAGATAAGGAGGTTTCATAACACAATCCCGGCATAGACCACAGAGAATCCTACAAAGAACAAAATCTGAAGGTTCTGAGATTTGTAAAGTCCAAGCAAAATGAATTCAGACACCACTGAATGGTTTGCACTTTCCATGTTGTCAAATTATCCCAATCATAATCAAATTGAGTGAGAATCATGGGTGGAAAAGTTATGTATACAGAAAGGATGGCTCATGTTGGTGTCTAATTTTGATATTTAGACTGGGTACCTGAACTTTAAGCACCTCTCACTTTTGGGAGATTTTGTTGGTCAGTGATTTCTGATATGGCCCAGATAAGTGTACCAAATAGCAAGGAGACTTCAGAATATATATTTCTGAAAGATAAAAATAGAAACAGCAGGTGAAATAGCAATCATATAGGTTGTGAACTTGGAGTCCAAAGATCTTGATATAATACCTACCTGCAGTTACTAACTGGGGCAACATAGGACAAGTATCTCCTTTTGAGAGTTAAGGTTCCTCCTCAGTAAAACACATGATACTGAATGTCTCTTTGTGTTTTATAAAAATCTCCATAAATAAGATAATGATCATGGTGGGTTCTACATTCACAGAATAACATTGAGTTTCTTAACCTAGAAATGATAAATGTGGAAAATACAGCAAGAATTCTAAAGACCCATATTTTCAAAGTGATTCTGTTAAAGAACTATTAATTAAGCCTTAAATTAAGTTCTGTTTCTAAGCTTTTAGGTCATGAGAAATCTATGCTCCATTCTTGCATTAATCTTTCACAGCTCATAGTAGCATCAGTTATGGTCATTGCACACTTTGTAGAGTCAAACAATGTAATTATATATACATATATATATCACATATATAATATGTAAATAATATATAATCTATTTAAAATAATAATATATAATCTATTTAATATAATATAAAATCTATTTAAAATATTACATATATTGTAATATATACTTATATATAAATAATATATTTATTATATTAATAATATTAACTATTATAATATATTAATATATATCTCTTTTAGGATTTAAGCAGAAAGTACCAAGGATGCACAAGTCCACAGCCAAATGGAACTGAACTTATCTCATTTTCTGTTTGTATTCATTCATTCTCTTATTTATGGCTATAAAGAGGATTGCTGGGCAGTCCCGGTGGTGCAGCAGTTTAGCGCCACCTGCAGCCCAGGGTGTGATCCTGGAGACCTGGGATGGAGTCCCACATCAGGCTCCCTGTGTGGAGCCTGCTTCTCTCCCTGCCTGTGTCACTGCCTCTCTCTTTCTCTGTGTTGTTCATGAATAAATAAATAAAATCTTATAAAAAAGAGGATTGCTGTTTGGATTGCACATTTTTATTCATCACAAGCTTCAAAATGACAAAATGAGATAGCTTGAGGTAACTGATTTATGTGGTTAACAGAAATACAGTTTTTTCAATATAGTGATCTAAATTTGTGCCATAACTTTCCCATCACCCCATGCTTATAACAACAATGGTTTTACTGGTTTTGCTCTAAAAAATTTTTGTCATCACTAATGGTTCTCAATTATCTAGATTCTTATAAAGCAGTAAATAAAGTATAGCCTTCCTTTTGTGCCATTGATAATTACCAGAGTGGAGAAAATACTTTCATGGGAAAATGCCTCATGTTAATCCCAGGAATAGCCTTGTATCTCCTTTTCCTATATACCCATTCATTTCCTGTGATTTATATTCCCAAACATCAGAAACATAAGGAAGAAGCATCGTGATGCTGAACACTCTTTCTCTGAGACAATCCCATGGGTAAATTTTTCCAATGAGGGATCTATTTTTCCCTATGTTCACATAACCTCTAGTCAATTCCCTATTCTAAAAACTTTAGATTGATGCAGAGTCTTATTAAGTATGTAATATTAATATTTTTCTCTTTCTTTCATTGGGTTAGCTTTATACAATTATATTATAAATCTAATCATGAATTAAGGGCTTCAAAAATATTGGGCAGCCCTGGTGGCCCAGCAGGTTTAGCTCCATCTTCAGCCTGGGTTGTGATCCTGGAGACCCGGGATTAAGTCCCATGTTGGGATCCCTGCACAGAGCCTGCTTCTCTCCTCTGCCTCTCTCTCTCTCTCTCTCTCTCTCTCTCTGTCATGAATAAATAAATAAAATCTTTAAAAAATATTGATGCTATTATTGGACTCAGCTCAACTACTAGAAATCTTAAACAGGTAAAAGTACTTACGTGACTTATACACAAACACACTCCTTTCATCACTATTTATAATTTAAAAATATAGAAACTTTCTAAATAGCTAATTTATTCTATCTCTATGTTAAAGACCTGCTATGCATCCAGAATTATGCAATACACTGAAGATATTTATGGACCAATTTTAATCAATGAAAAGGAAAGAGTAATTGGCCTATGTAGAACATTTTAAGTGATATATATTAGTGAGGCAGGAAAATGTTCATAATGTACTGTTAAATAGAAAAATCCTAAATATGAAATTATTCACAAAGAATGATTAGACCTATTTAAAAAAAAAAGAAATGGTGAAGAGTATGCAAAGAAAAAAGAGGGCACTTCAAGAGAACACACTCAAGTAATGAAGATTGAATTGCACATTTAAAAAAAAAATGAATTGCACATTTTCTTTCTACTTTTATCTATCATTCAATCTTCATTGTTGTCTATTACTTTAATAATGGAAAATAGAAATGCTCACAGAATAATGAAGCTAAATATTATTTATACCTACTACTGGACCAAACAAAATCTATAAAAAAGCAAACAGGTCGCTTAAAACAAAACAAAAGAAAACAAAACACAGTGATGGGACATGTCAAAGGGACATAAGAACCAACTAAAAGAACTCCCAAGTGACAAAGCTGGAACAATTTGGGTAATTCAAATAAATAAAGTAGCATTGGATTATAACCCAGAGTGTAAAATAAAGGTTCATGAGTCTACACTGGTATAAATAAATAATCCAACAAATAAGTGGAGAAGAGAAAAATTTCCCATGAAAGAGAATTTCAAATAATTTATGTAAATATTTCGAGTTCAAAGATGTGAAGCCTAGCACCCCACTCCTTAAGTGTTTCCTGTACATAACTTCCTTTCAAAGGAAAGTATAATAGGAAGGTAAAAGGTTAACTTGAGAGTGAAGAAGCATCACAAATACAGCCTCACCCAGGTGATAAAAGTCGACATTAGCAACAGTGGTTAATCTCTCTGTCAGTAGTACCCTTGATAGGATAAAATGGCACTTATCTCTGTGGTCTTCCCAAAATCTATAACCCCAGTCTAATCATTAGGAAATATCGACGCATTCCAAAGCAGGGGCATCTTATAAGATACTCAACCAGTAACACTTAATACCTTCATGGTCATCAAAAATGAAGAGTCTGAGAAACTGTCACAGCTAAGAGGAGCCTGAGGAGACATGAGGACTAAATGTAATGTGGTATCCTGGGTGGGATCTTGGAACAGAGAAAAGGACATTAAGTAAAAACTGAGGAAATCTGAATAAAGTGTGGACTTTAGTTAATAATAATGTATCAATACCAATTCATTAGTTGCCTACTAGATGCAAGGTATATGGGAACTCCCTCTAATCTCTATGAAATTTTTCTGTAAATCTAACACTGTTCTAAAGATAAGTTTGGGAGATCCCTGGTGGCTTAGCGGTTTGGCGCCTGCCTTCAGCTCAGGGCCTGATCCTGGAGACCCAGGATCAGGGTCCCATATAGGGCTCCCTGCATGGAGCCTGCTTCTCCCTCTGCCTGTGTCTCTGCCTCTCTCTATCTGTGTTTCTCATGAATGGATAAATAAAATCTTTAAAAAAAATAAAGATAAAGTTTGTTAGCAACAATAGAAATGTTAACTTTATCATTATTATTCCAAAAATATTCTGGGATAAGATACTAGTGATATATAACTATAAAATAGGTTTATTGAAACTCAAAGAATTTCTTTCTGCTTTTCACTGTTTTGTTTGTTTTGATAGTATATTTTGTATTAATCTATAATTTTCCCTTACATCACACTTCCTTTTTTCTTTATTCAAAGATTCATTCATTCATTCATTTAAGGGAGAGAGAGAGCACACACACACACACACACACACAGAGGGGAGTGACAGCAGTTAAACTATTAGAAGTGGAAATTTACTCACAGGAGATCATATGAATCAAAATTATGAAGAAAAAAGACAAATCATGATTGATGTACTAGTTGCTTCTTCTACAGGAACAATCCATCCAACTACTTAAGAAAAAAGGATTGGTTTAGACTATAAAAATGTATTTTCTAAAAAGCACTTGTAATCTTAATACAGAAGAATATGAAATGAAAGCAATTATGGCTTAGGTCTGACTTGCCAAAAATAATGCTCTTGTCCACATTACACTGGTCAACTAGATGATTTTCGTTTGCTTGCCTGTTGACCAGAACAGGATAGCTTGAAGTATTAGGTCTGGGAGGTTTATAAGCACAAGGAATAATCCATTTCTTTGAAAACAAAGAATCATTCAGCCACTTACTTCCTGAGGAGCCCCTCGCATGGATTGGAAATGCTCTTGAATGTTTATTGGGAATGACATTGACATCATGAAGCTTGACATGGAAACTCATTGGCAGATGGAAAATGAAATGAAGTGTAACAAATTGTGCTCAATATTTGATTTGATCCACGTTACCACCTTTACAATGAGAAGATGCTGTGTTTATATGACGACTAGAATAATGCCTTCCAGAACTCTCTAATGTTATTATAGTGTACAGCTTCTAAAGGACTCTTCACATTTGATTCTACGCTATGAACAATGGGATTAAATGCCACTACCTAGAAATGGTTCCATATTGTTTTAATGTATGCTAAAATTTCCCCTATGACTTACCAGTTCTGCAGCATTTCAGAACATTCCTTGAGTCAGACACACTAAAATCTGGAGAGCTTCTTTTTCCAAAAATAATGGTATTTCCTGGAAATAATGACAAATAGGAATATTTCCTCTAAAATAAGTCATATATATTGAGAAGGTGGTAATAAAGAAATGACGTATTTTGGGACCCAACAATACCCAACTGATGATCAAACACCAATGGGAATCATTAAAGATGCCATGCTGCTTTGCCTGTACTACAACAAAGAAAACTTTTTCTGGCATGGCCTACTTACCAAAATTGATATGTTTTATCAAGGAAATATGAAACCACTATCAGGTGTGCTCTGATATGGAAATTACTTGAAGAATATTACGAAGGACCAATCACAAACACATAACTACATTTACTGTATATTAACCTTAGGACTGGCACTACTGTAAGCATAACTGGGCCTATCAAAACAGGAAAGACAAAGATATCAAGCCAGGAATTGTAGTCCCATCACTTCCTTAATCCCACTTCCAGTTCCGGGAAACAATGTATTTGCTGCAGAGTATCCCCTGGACTCTCTTCCATATCCAATTGAGAAATACATTTACCCAATATGACTAGCTGGACGTTCATGACTCTCCACTTCTATTTGATGTAACTTAAAATTGCCTGTACCATTTTCAGTGAGACCACTTCTCCAAGAGTGACAAGACATGCAATATAATCAACTAACCTGATGTTTCTTGGGTCCTTTTTGTGGATCAGCAATAGTCAAGTGCCTTTCCTGATCAGAGGAATTACTGCATGTGAAATACAATGATAGACACCCTGAAATACAATGATAAACCTTTCCCTGTATTCTTGGCGCTGCTTCTGTAAAACTGTTATGGAGTCATGTATCACAGCCACTGACTCAGGAAATGAACAGATGAGACCAGTGTCGTGATGGGGCCAACTGTTCTGTCCCAGGGAACCCTGACAGGGTTGCACAAATTGAGAGCATAGATCCTGCCTGGGTTTGCCAACACTACTGCCAAACAAATTCAGATGAACTCATGGCAAGAGAAGCCATAGCTCAAGAGATAAGGGTATGGAAGAGAGGGAAGACTTTAGTTTGGGTGCTGCAGCTGGGTGAGGTGGCAAGCTCTAGCCTTCACAACAGGCCCCTCTGCCTGCACGATGGATGCCTACAGTTTTCTAGGAGAAGTTTAGGAGGAAATCTGCAAGAGAACAGGCAGGGAGCACATGATCCCAGGTAGAGGTCGGTACATGTTTAGCCCTGGTCATGAGCAGGGAAGAGGACCTGGGGAGGGGGGTCTTCTAGGCACTCCATTGCTATGAGATGGAGCTGATTTGGTCTGGAGGATGGAATGTTTCCCTCATTGTCAATGCCTCAGGGAAGTGCAATAAGAGATAACTGTCAGGGTCCAGAGTCCAGCAAGAAGACCTGCTAAGAAGAGCATTAGCAAGTCCTAGAGCTGAATAGGTGTCAGTTCCATTGAATTCCCATTTTTAGATCCCTGGGGTTTCTGCAAGGGGTCCAGATGATCCATCTGCTGCTTCTGTGCAGGCCCTTGTCTTCAGAGAAATATGCCTAAAATCATCATCAGGTGACTTCTCTCCATGGCACTGAGATAAGTCCACAGTGTGCAGACGAGTGGCTTTAGTGGGTCTGAGAGAAGTACACCCACCTTTTCTCTGTTTGGATGTTTCCATGTTATCTTATCTCATCATCCCTCACAGATGGTTCAGGAATCCCTAAAATATCTGACAAAAACCTTAGCATTCCAACTTCCTGCCTAGTACCATGTCTTTTTTGGGTGGTTCCTACATGACTTGTCTTAATCTTCCTCTACATTCCCATAAGTGTGTGCAAGGTTGAATGTATGAAATGAGGGGGGTTTACTTTCCAATTACCTACAGCCAATTTACTTGCCCAAATGGCAAGACCCCTGGCTTAAGTGACTCTCAACATCTAAAGGTTTCATTGAGCCATGAGCCTGATTCCTCCTTGAATATGAAGTAAGGGGCACTTGACAGCACCCATCATGAAGATCTCCCCTTACTTTCTTCATCAGGGTTTGACTGGCTTCAGGCCTTCCTGGGGCTGATTTATAAAGAACAACAGCCTTCACTCTGGAAACTATACCAAAAACCAAGCAGTGTGTTTTGATTTGACCAGTAAAGGACCAAGTGATTTAAACCTGGGGTAGGTCCAAGTTAGTAGCCACTAGACAGGCATGATTATTTTAGAAACTTCTTTGTTTCTCTTTCTCTTCCTTCCTTCACTCTTTCTCTCCTTCCTTCCTTGCTTCCTTCTTCCTTCCTTCCTTCCTTCCTTCCTTCCTTCCTTCCTTCCTTCCTTCCTTCCTTCCTTCCTTCCTCCTTTCATTCTGTTATTCTATCATTCCAACCCACTTCCTCTTTTTCATGGTTCCTCTAGAGTTTATATTATGAAATTTTAAATGATCACATTCTAGTCTCTTCAAATAATATTATACCATTTCACATGTAACATGCTAAAGTTCTCTACCCTCTTACTCCTACTGTATTGTCATGTCATACTTTTATTTGTACGTATTACAAATGTAATAAATTGTCATTACAGCTTCATTTCTGATGGCAATTAAATATTTAATCTTTTATTTACTCAAAATGTCTTTATTTCATCTTAAGTTTGAAAAGAACTTCGGTATAGAATTCTACTTTGAGAGGGTTTTTTTTTGTGTGTGTGTGTTTTAAAGATAGTGTACATAGTTGCTGAAAAAAGTCTAGAGCTGTCAATTTCTGGTTCTTCTGTATATAAGGTATTTTTTCCTCTGACAGATTTAAGATTTTATAAATTGCTCAATTTCAGCATTTATGTCTTGAAGTGATTTTCCTTTTTTTTTCCCTAAGGCATTCAAACCTAATTTTGTTCTGTGAATTTACACTTTTCATAGAATTTTTAAAATGTTATTTCTTCAAATATCTTTTTCTGTCATCCCTGAATTCAGTACCATAATGTGTTAGATCACTTGATATTTTTTTTAGGTCACCAAGGCTCTGGTTTTTTTTTCCACATTTTTTGGGGGGTGCTTTTGCTTTAGCTTAAGTGGTTCCTATTTCCTTTCCA
The DNA here is from genome assembly GCF_003254725.2 of Canis lupus dingo. Classification (NCBI taxonomy): domain Eukaryota; kingdom Metazoa; phylum Chordata; class Mammalia; order Carnivora; family Canidae; genus Canis; species Canis lupus. Next base: position 25,040,017 of record NC_064260.1, on the reverse strand, counting down.
GATATTTCTCTTACTAATGTTTCTCTTTGTCTTTGAAATGGAATTTCTCAGTTTCTGTATTGTATTTTATAGCCCTAAAAATTTCATTTCACTCTTTTTTTACATCTTGTATTTTTTTCTCTAATGTTTATCTTTTCTTATAAATTTCTGACTATTTAAAGATATGGATTTTTAGAATTTTAAAATTCCATCATCTAAATATTTCTAAATATGGTTATCTTGGCTATTTTTCTCTTGGTTATAGGTCATAACTTTTCTTGCAATCATTATTAATACTTCATATTTAAAATTCTGTTCATATTTTTAAATTTAATATTTAAATATTTATACTTGTATTTATTATTGATTTAATGGGACATATCAGTAGTTCCCAATCAAGGGACTTGGCAGTATCTGAGGACTTTTTGTATGTCACTCATAGAGACTACTCTTGTCATGTATTTATAGAGGCCAGGAATGCTGCTAAATATCAAACTATGCTCAAGGCAATCTTCCACAAAACAGAATCATCAAGCCTAAAACGTCAATGGTGCCAAGGTTAAGAAACTCTGCCATACATTATGAGTATTACATTATATTTTAATATATTTTTAAAATATGAACATTGTTGGAAGTTTGTATTTGAAATGTTTTCTTTGGTACATATCACCTCTTCATTTCCTTTTATATACATTTTTATTAAATTCCAATTAGTTAATATACTGTGTCATATTAGTTTCAGGTGTACAATATAATAATTTAACAATTCCATTCAACATCAATTGCTCATCACAACAAGTACACTCCTCAATCCCCATCACCTATTTAAATCATCCTCCCATGTACCTCTCCTCTGGTGACTATAAGTGTGTTCTCTATAGTTAAGAGTGTTTCTTGGTTTGCCTCTCTCTCTTGGCAAGTACTCACAAGCTTTGGACACAAAGAGGTTAGTAGATACTTTACAACAGGAAATATTCAGAAAGTTAATAACTATATGAAAAGATGTTCTACATCATGAATAATCAGGGAAATATAAATTAAGCCACTATGAAGATTGCATGTATCTAAAAAAAATGCTCAAATTAAAAAGGCTTCAGAATACCAAAATCTGGTAAGGATGTAGAACAACCAGAACTCTTTACACTGCTAGTGGGAGTGAAAATCAGTACAACTATGTGCAACTTTCTGGCACTTTCTAAAAGACACATCTACCCCATGATCCAGTAATTCTACTCCAAGTTATATATCTAATACTACTGAGTGATTATGCCCCTAAGTAATATACAAGAATGACTATAGCAGCTGTGGAAATAATACAGGAACTCCATTAATAAATATGTTATTTTCTTAAGTGTCTGAGCTACAAATGTATGAAGTAATCAATGGGTGAAATAATAAATTCAGATATGACAAAAATAATGTGGTTTTAGATACTGCTGACCAAGATGTTCACTGAAATACTAGCAAAATAGACAATTAGACAAAATAGTTGGTTGAATAGGCCTTTTGTTGACTACATAAACACAGGCAGCCCAATGTGAGAGAGAAGAAATTATTAGCTATTGCTTAACAAGGAAGAGATCAAATGAACAAAGGCAAATTGGCATCATTTGAATCATGAAATATTCTGGCACAATGCAATAACAACAGAGCTCGCAAATCCAAGAGGAACTAATTATAGAGGAAAATTAGAAAAGTGTCAGAGATACATGCCTCTTAGGAATCAGTTATCTCCAGTTTTTCCAAGTAAATGGTATTCTTCTCTTCACCCTTATTCAGATGATAGTACTATGGAAACAGGTTTTTGTGACCATCAAAGTTTTACAGGAATTTTTCTACAATAAAATGAAATATTATAAATGAATCTTATCTCTATGTTTCTAAATTCTTCTTACATTGGAGTTTTGAAAATTCAAAGTTATCTACATTTTAAAGAGACACACAGTTTGTATATCTGTGTCTGTTCATGGAAACATGAATATTTTGGTAAGGCCTTCTTTCTGTATCATTTTTTATGGGGAAAAGCTACGCACTAATGAGAGACCCTAACTAATCTAGCTTGCCAAATGTATGGCTTTTAATTGCTGAGGGAATTCATTTATAAGATGCAAGGTTTTCCCAGGGTCATTAATTGACAAATTCCTCATGTTGTCTTCTGCAGTTCCAAAATAAAAGAGAGTGCTACTTCCTTAGAACAGGGACACAGAAAAGGAACATGGAAGGAAGTGGGGGACAAGTGAAGGAGTTGTAGGGACTTTCAGTCACAACTCCAAGAGCAAGGAAAAGGTATGGAGAAGAAAAGCTAAAGATTTTTCTATGTTTGCATTTCATTAAATAAATTATTTATTTAAAAATTTCCAATTTCAAATGTAGAATATGTTTAATATACAATTTTTGGGATAATACAATAAAATAGAGAAAAATATACACCAGATGTATAATTATGCCACCCAAAATAAACACTGAAACTCTTTGATGTGTGTGACCTCAGGCTATATTTTACTGAAATATACTCTCTTTTTCACATATTCAACCATTATTCATATCTTTTCTTAAATATTTTGTATTTTACCTTGGCTTATTTTTATATAGGGCTCTTGAAATTTTCCATAACAGTTTATAAGAATTTGATATTAAGGAATATTAATATTAGATACTTGGCTATTTTCTCCAGTTCAGCTTTTGCCTCTTAGAATTAGAATATGTTTTTGAGTTAATAGAGAGCTTGCTCATCTTCACTGAATAAAATAGAGTAACCTGAACTTCCATGGCTTCTGCCTTTGTCATGATCATAAGCCAATATTATAAAATACCACAAAGCATGCGATTCACTTCTATAGTTCTATCCTTTATTGCTTAAACTGTTATTATTTAGAGTATTTGAATTCATTTTTATTCAAGACAATGTAACTCACCAGCCCAAGCATTCTTAAGTAACTGTGACTTTATCCTAAGCAGTATATTTTCAGTATATGACTGTTTCACTAAAGTCTTAGTTTTTTAAAGATTTTATTTATTCATAGAGACACAGAGAGAGAGGGGGGCAGAGGCACAGGCAGAGGGAGAAGCAGGCTCCATGCAGGAAGCCTGACGTGGGACTCGAGCCAGGGTCCGCAGGATCACACCCCAGGCTGCAGGCAGTGCTAAACCGCTGCGCCACCGGGGCTGCCTAAGTCTTAGTTTTTTTTATATCTATTTATTATTCTGTCTATTCTTAGGAAGGTAAAGTATCTTTCCACTTCCCTAGCTCTATAACACAATTTAATATGAATAGACTTGTCTCCCTCATTGTTCTCCTTTTCTAGTTTTCTTAAGAATTTTCAGAGGACTCTTTGGAAGGGCTGGTGGGAAAAGAGGGTGGAAGACATCTTCCCACCTTTCTTGGTGAAGTTGCTTTGTCTCTCGTGGGTATATGACTTAGAATGTACTTCCAATCCTGGCTATCTATAATAGGTTGCCAAATCCATAACATCAAATGTAGTGCTGCTGCAACTCTAAATGTTTTAGGTAGTAAATGATAAACCAGTATAGCCTGTTACTATCACAAGCTGCAGGTTATTTACACATTATTTTGTAAGTTTCTTAATGGCTCCATGTAACATAAATGATTTTCTGATTCAAAGCTAGCTAAATACCAACTACATTTGGGGGAGCATTCATCCAGGGCTGGAATCTAATTCCATTTTATTAAATTTTACAGAACTTGATTTATAAAAATTGGAATCTGCACTAACCCTATGAGCTAATATACCAGGTGTAAGCACTCTTGACACATTAACACATCTATGTTTCTCTGAGATTTGTATGAAAACTGTATGTGGGTGAATAATTTTCAATAAAATGTTATAAGAATATATTTAAAATATGACATTTTAAAATTTAATAATAATTCGTAATTCTATTGAGAGGATCCTATGGTTCTCATGTTTTCTCTTGTTGACATGATCTATCACGTTGATTACTTTACAAGTGTTGAACCAGCCTTGCATCCTTGGGATAAATCCCATTTGGTCATGGTGAAGAATCATCTTAATGTATTGTTGGATCCTATTGGCTAGTATCTTGTTGAGAAATTTGCTTCTGTGTTCCTCAGGGATATTGGTCTATAATTCTCCTTTTAGGTGGGGTCTTTGTCTGGTCTTGGAATTAAGGTGATGCTGACCCCATAAAACGAGTTTGGAAGTATTACGTTCCTTTCTATCTTTTGGAACAGCTTCAGTAGTATAGGTATTGTTTCTTCTTTAAACGTTTGATAGAATTTCCCTGGGAAGCCATCTGGCCCTGGACTTTTGTGTCTTGGGAGAATTTTGATGACTGCTTCAATTTCCTCCCTGTTTATTGGCCTGTTCAAGTTTTCTATTTCTTCTTGTTCCAGTTTTTTCCTTTCCCTTTTTCTTTGTGAAGCTCAATTTGCCAACATATACCATAACACCCAGGGCTCATCCCGCCACGTGCCCCCCTCAGTACCCACTACCCAGTTAGCCCAATCCCCTGCTCACCTCCTTTCCACTTCTTCATTTCCCAGAGTTAGGTGTCTCTCATGTTTTCTCACCCTCAGTGATATTTTTACTCATTTTCTCTCTTTCCCCTCCATTCCCTTTCACTAATTTTTATATTCCCCAAATGAATGAGAATATATAATATTTGACCTCCTCCAATTGACTTATTTCACTCAACATAATACCATCCAGTTCCATCCATGTGGAAGCAAATGGTGAGTATTTGTAATTTCTAATGGCTGAGTAATATTCCATTGTATACATAGACCACATCTTCTTTATCCATTCGTCTTTTGATGGACACCAAGTTTCCTTCTACAGTCTGGATATGGACATTGCTGCTATAAACATTGGGGTGCAGTTATTCTGGCATTTCACTGCATCTGTATCTTTGAGGTAAATCCCCAGCAGTGCAATTGCTGTGTCGAAGGGTAGTTCTATTTTTAACTCTTTGAAGAACCTCCACTGTTTTCCAGAGTGGCTGTCCCAGTTCACATTTTTACCACATTTCTCCACATCCTCTCTAACATTTGCTGTTTCCTGTTTTGTTAATTTTCACCATTCTCACTGGTGTAAGGTGGTATCTCATTGTGGTTTGGATTTGTATTTCTCTGATGGCCAGTGACATGGAGCATTTTCTCATGTGCTTGTTGGCCATGTCTATGTCTTCTTTGGTAAAATTTCTGTTCATGTCTTATGCCCATTTCATGATTGGATTGTTTGCTTCTTTGATGTTGAGTTTGATAAGTTCTTTATAGATCTTGTATACTAGTCCTTTATCTGATAGATCATTTGCAAATATCTTCTCCCATTCTGTAGGTTGTCTTTTAGTTTTGTTGACTGTTTCTTTGGCTGTGCAGAAGCTTTTATCTTGATGAAGTCCCAATAATTCATTTTTGCTTTTGTTTTCCTTGTCATCATGGATGCATTTTGCAAGAAGTTGCTGTGGCCAAGTTCAATAAGAGTGTTGCCTGTGTTCTCCTCTAGGATTCTGATGGATTCTTATCTCACATTTAATCTTTCATCCACTTTGAGTTTATCTTTGTGTCTGGTGTAAGAGAATGGTCTAGTTTCATTCTTCTGCATGTGGATGTCCAATTTTCCAAGTACCATTGATTGAAGAGACTGTCTTTTCTTCAATGGATAATTTTTCCTCCTTTGTCGAATACTATAGACCATAGACTTGAGGGTCTACTTCTGGATTCTATATTCTGTTCCATGGATCTATGTGTCTGTTTTTGTGCCAGTACCACACTGTCTTGATGACCACACTTTGTAGTACAATCTGAAATCTGGCATTGTGATACCCCCAGCTATGGTTTTCTTTTTTCTTTTTTTTATTTTTAAAGATTTTATTTATTTATTCATGAGAGACAGAGAGAGAGAGAGAGAGAGAGAGGCAGAAACACAGGCAGAGGGAGAAGCAGAATCCACACAGGGAGCCCGATGCGGGACTCGATCCCGGGACTCCAGGATCATGCCCTGGGCCAAAGGCAGGCACCAAACCGCTGAACCACTTAGGGATCCCCTATGGTTTTCTTTTTTAATATTCCCCTGGCTATTCGGGGTCTTTTCTGATTCCACACAAATCTTAGGATTATTTGCTCCAACTCTCTGAAGAAATTCCATGGTATTTTGATAGGGATTGCATTAAATGTGTACATTGCCATGGGTAACATTGACAATTTCACAATATTAATTCTGCCAATCCATGAGCATGGAATATTTTCCCATCTCTTTGTGTCTTCCCCAATTTCTTTCAGAAGTGTTCCATAGTTTTAGGGATCCTTTACCTCTTTGGTTAGGTTTATTCCTAGGTATCTTATGCTTTTGGGTGCAATTGTCAATGGGATTGACTCCTTAATTTCTCTTTATTCAGTCTCATTGTTAGTGTATAGAAATGCCACTGACTTCTGGGCATTGATTTTGCATCCTGCCATGCTGCCAAATTGCTGTATGAGTCCTAGCAATCTTGGGGTAGAGTATTTTGGATTTTCTATGTACAGTATCATGTCATCTGCAAAGAGGGAGAGTTTGACTTCTTTGCCAATTTGAATGCCTTTTATTTCTTTTTGTTGCCTGATTGCTGAGGCTACGACTTGTAGTACTATGTTGAATAGCAGTGGTGAGAGTGGACATCCCTGTCATGTTCCTGATCTTAGGGGAAAGGCTCCCAGTGTTTCCCCATTGAGAATGATATTTGCTGTGGGCTTTTCATAGATGGCTTTTAAGATGCTGAGGAATGTTCCCTCTATCCCTATACTCTGAAGAGTTTTGATCAGGAATGGATGCTGTATTTTGTCAAATGCTTTCTCTACATCTATTGAGAGGATCCTAGGGTTCTTGTTTTTTCTCTTGCTGATATGATGAATCACATTGATTGTTTTACGAATGTTGAACCAGCCTTGCATCCCGGGAATAAATCCCACTTGGTCATGTGAATAATCTCCTTATGTATTGTTGGATCCTATTGGTTAGTATCTTGCTGAGAATTTTTTTCATCCATGTTCATCAGTGATATTTGTCTATAATTCTCCTTTTTGGTGGAGTCTTTATTTGGTTTTGGAATTAAGGTGATTATGGCCTCATAGAACGAGTTTGGAAGTACATGGAATACTCTTTTTATCTTTCCAAACAGGTTTAGTGGAATAGGTATTGTTTCTTCATTAAAGTTTGTTAGAATGCCCCTGTGAAGTCCTCTGGCCCTGGACTTTTGTTTTTTGGGAGGTTTTTGATGACTGCTTCAATTTCCTCCCTGGTTATTGGCCTATTCATGTTTTCTATTTCTTCCTGTTCCAGTTTTGGTAATTTGTGGTTTTCCAGAAATGTGTTCATTTCCTCTAGATTGCCTAATTTATTGGCATATAGCAGCTCATAATATTTTTTAATTGTTTGTATTTCCTTGGTATTGGTGGTGAACTCTCCTTTTTCATTCATGATTTTATTAATTAGAGTCTTTTCTCTTTTTTTTATAAAGCTAGCTGATAGTTTATCTATCTTATTACTTTTTTCAAAAAACCAACTCCTGCTTTTGTTGATCTGTTCTACAGTTCTTCTGGTCTATATTTCATTGAGTTCTGCTCGAATCTTTATTAACTCCATTCTTCTGCTTGGTGTAGGTTTTATTTCCTATTCTTTATCTAGTTCCTTTAAGTGTGAGGTTAGCTTGGTTTTAGGTTATTTTCCGATTTTTTGAAGGATGCTTGTATTGCAATGTATTTCCCTCTTAGGACTGCTTTTGCTGTATCCCAAAGATTTTGAGCGGTTTTATCTTCATTTTCATTAGTTTTCATTAATCTTTTGAATTATTTTCTAATTTCTGGTTGACTCGGAATGCGCTGTCCTGAATGAGGAGAAAAAGGCCTTCGTTTTCTACAACTTGCCACTTGCCCGTCCCACACCTTCTGACACTCACGTAACAGAAGGCAGTTTGTAGCTAAGTACACATGCAGTGTGGAACTGAGAGGGATGGGCGCTTTGCTCAACACTCAGAAATAAGTAGGTCTTGCAGTTGGTTTTCAACTAGCTTCCTTCAAAATGGACTTAGGCCCTTGCACTCTTCTAGGTGAGGAGGTTCAATGCAAAGTGCTCTACTCCACTCAGAGGCACAAGCCTTCTGGGGCAGCAGCTTGCTGCTTGCCTGTCACGCAGCTTCTGACACTCTTCAAAAATGAGCATATTAGAAGGTAAATCCCCCGGCAGTGTGGTCCTGCTAGGGACAGCAGGTTTGCTCAACTCTCAGAAGTGAGAAGGCCTGGAAGCCAGTTTTCAACTAGCCTCTCATGTATGGCAGTTAGAACCTTGCTCCCTTCAACCTGAGCATACTACTAGCAAATCGCTTTGTTGAATCAGAAACACAAGGCGCCTGGGTCTGCAGCTTTCACATGCTTTTCTGAACATAAGGATGTTGGGAGCTAAGTCTAGAGGTATTCAGGATTTGGGAGGGTGCTGTGATGAGCTCAATTATCTGAAGAAAGTAGGCCTTGGTACAGATTTCAAGTAGCCTCTCATGTATGGCAGTTCGAACTTAGCTCCATTCTAATTGAGCATGCTCCTAGGAAATCGATGTGTTGAATCAAAAGAAATAGGCAAAAGAAAAATAAATGATCCTTTCAGAGAAGTAAGAGGGCAACAATATATCCATAAAACAAGAAAATGATATTATGGAAGACAGCATGGAAAGCAAGAATTAATAATTATATATTAAAACTATGTAAGCCAAAATTAAAACACCATTTACTTAAGAGAGTTCCTTTCCAGTGGATAGTCTTTTCTGCTTTGTCAAATATTAGTTGACCAGAGTTGAGGGCCCATTTCTGGATTCTCTATTCTATTCCATCGATCTATGTGGCTGTTTTTGTATCAGGACCACATCTTTTTAATGATCACAGCTTTGTAGTAAAGCTTGAAATCCGGCATTGTGATGCCCCCCGGCTCTGGTTTTCTTTTAATATTGCCCTGGCTATTTGGGGTCTTTTCTGATTCCACACAAATCTTAAGATGATTTGTTCCAACTCTGAAGAAAGTTCATGGTATTTTGATAGGGATTGCATTAAACGTAAATTGCCCTGGGTAACATTGACATTTTCACAATATTAATTCTTAATTCCATGAGCATGGAATATTTTTCCATCTCTTTGTGTCTTCCTCAATTGCTTTCAGAAGTGAACTGTAGTTTTTAGCATATATAGCCTTTACCTCTTTAGTTAGATTTATTCTTGGGTATCTTATGCTTTTGGGTGCAATTGAAAATGGGATTAATTAATTAATTTCTCTTTCTTCAGTGTCATTGTTAGTGTATAGAAATGCCACTGATTTCTGGGCATTGATTTTGTATCCTGCCACACTGCCGAATTGCTGGATGAGTTCTAGCAATCTTGGGGTGGAGCCTTTTGGGTTTTCAATGTACAGTATCATGTCATCTGCAAAGAGGGAGAGTTTTATTTCTTCTTTGCCAATTTGAATGCTTTTTATTTCTTTTTGTGGTCTGATTGCTGAGGCTAGGACTTCTAGTACTATGCTGAATAGCAGTGGTGAGATTGGACATCCCTGTTGTCATGTTCCTGATCTTAGGGGAAAGGCTCTTAGTTTTTCTACATTGAGAATAATATTTGCTGTGGGCTTTTCATAGATGGCTTTTAAGATGCTGAGGAATGTTCCCTCTCTCACTAACTCTGAAGAGTTTTGATCAGGAATGGATGCTGTATTTTGTCAAATGCTTTCTCTGCATCTTTTGAGAGGATCCTATGGGTCTTGTTTTGTCTCTTGTTTTATGATCCATCACTTCGTTTTACAAGTATTGAACCAGCCTTGCATCCCAGGGATAAATCCCTCTTGGTCATGGTGAATAATCTTTTGAATGTATTGCTGGATCCTAGAATTTTGCATCTGTGTTCATCAGTGATATTGACCTATAATTCTCCTTTTAGGTGGAGTCATTGGTTTTAGAATTAAGGCGATGCTGGCCTCATAGAACGAGTTTGGAAGTATTCCATCCCTTTTTAGCTTTTGGAACAGCTTTAGTAGAATAGGTATTTTTCTTCTTTAAATGTTTGATAGAATTCCCCTGGGAAGCCATTTGGCCCTGAACTTCTGTGCCTTGGGAGGTTTTGGATGACTCCTTCAATTTCCTCCCTGGTTATTGGCCTGTTCAAGTTTTCTATTTCTTCATGTTCCAGTTTTGTTAGTTAGTGGTTTTTCAGAAATGCGTCCATTTCTTCTAGATTGCCTAATTTATTGGCGTATAGCTGTTCATATTTTTTAAAATCATTTATATTTCCTTGGTATTGGTGGTGATCTCTCCTTTTTCATTCATGATTTTATTAATTAGAGTCTTTTCTCTTTTGTTTTTAATAAGGCTGGCTAATAGTTTATCTATCTTATTAACTCTTTCAAAGAATTAACTCCTGGTTTCGCTGATCTGTCCCACAGTTCTTCTGGTCTCTGTATCATTGAGTTCTGCTCGAATCTTTATTAGCTCTCTTTTTCTGATTGTTGTAGGCTTTATTTGCCGTTCTTTCTCCAGTTCCTTTAGGTGCAAGGTTAGCTTTTGTATTTGAGTTTTTTCTAGTTTTTTAGGGATCTTGTATTGTGGTATATTTCCCTTTCAGGACTTCTTTTGCTGTATCCCAAAGATTTTGAACAGTTGAATCTTCATTCTCATTAGTTTCCATGAATCTTTTTAATTCTTCCTTAATTTTCTGGTTGACCCTTTCATATTTTAGCGGGATATACTCCACGTGTTTAGCGGGATATACTCCACGTGTTTGAGTTTCTTCAAAATTTCTTCTCATGAATTAGTTCTAGTTTCAAAGCATTATGGTCTGAAAATATGCAGGGGACAATCCCAATCTTTGGTATCAGTTAAGACCTGATTTGTGACCCAGGATGTGGTCTATTCTGGAGAAAGTTCCATGTGCACTTGAGAAGAATATGTATTCAGTTGTGTTTGGATATAAAGTTCTGTAAAAATTTGTGAAATCCATCTAAACCAGTGTATCATTTAAAGCTCTTGTTTTTTTGGAAATGTGCTTAGAATATCTGTCATTTACAGAAAATGCCGTGTTCAAGCCTCCCAGTGTATTATTATCGAAGTATGTCTTTTTAAAAAAATATTGTATCATGCAACTTTATTAGATTATTAGTTTTCACTTATTTTTCTAGAGTCTAGTTTTTTGTATATATAGGGTATTGTGTATCTGCAAATAGCATTGATTTTACATATTTCTTTCTAATTTGTTGGGTTTTCATTTTATGTCTTGAAGCCAGCTTTTAACTAGCTTCGTTCTTTTTTTAAAAAAAATTTATTTTTTATTGGTGTTCAATTTGCCAACGTATAGCATAACACGCAGTGCTCATCCCATGAAGTGCCCCCCTCAGTGCCTGTCACCCACTTACCCCAACCCTCTCCCACCTCTCTTTCCACTCCCCCTTGTTCGTTTCCCAGTGTTAGGTGTCTCTCATGTTTTGTCACCCTCACTGATATTTTCACTCATTTTCTCTCCTTTCCCCTTTATTCCCTTTCACTAATTTTTATATTCTCCAAATGAATGAGACCATATAAGGTTTGTCTTCCTCCGAATGACATACCTCATGCAGCATAATACCTCCAGTTCCATCCACGTTGAAGCAAATGGTGGGTATTTGTCATTTCTAATGCCGGAGTAATACTCCATTGTATATATGGACCACATCTTTATCCATTCATCTTTTGATGGACACCGAGGCTCTTTCCACAGTTTGGCTGTTGTGGACATTGCTGTTATAAACATCGAGGTGCAGGTGTCCCGGTGTTTCATTGCATCTGTGTCTTTGGGGTAAAGCCCCAATAGTGCAATTGCTAGGTCATACGGCATAACTTTTTTAACTCTTTGAGGAACCTCCACACAGTTTTCCAGAGTGGCTGCACCAGTTCACATTCCCACCAACAGTGCAAGAGGGTTCCCCTTTCTCCACATCCTCTTGGACATTTGTTGTTTCCTGTCTTGTTAATTTTCCCCATTCTCACTGATGTGAGGTGATATCTCATTGCGGTTTTGATTTGTATTTCCCTGAGGGCCAGTGATGTGGATCATTTTCTCATGTGCTTGTTGGCCATGTCTATGTCTTCCTCTGTGAGATTTCTGTTCATGTCCTTGTCCCATTTCATGATTGGATTGTTTGTTTCTTTGCTGTTGAGTTTAATATGTTCTTTATAGATCTTGGATCTTAGCCCTTTATCTGATCTGTCATTTGCAAATATCTTCTCCCATTCTGTAGGCTGTCTTTTAGTTTTGTTGACATTCTTTTGGTATGCAGAAGCTTTTTATCCTGATTAAGTCCCAATTGTTAATTTTTGCTTTTGTTTCCCTTGCCTTCCCAGATGTATCTTGCAAGAAGTTGTTGTGGCCAAATTCAAAAAAGGTGTTGCCTGTGTTCTCTAGGATTTTGATGGATTTTTGTCTCACATTGAGATCCTTCATCCATTTTGAGTTTATCTTTGTGTCTGGCACAAGAGAGTGGTCTAGTTTCATTCTTCTGCATGTGGATGTCCAATTTTCAGCACCATTTATTGAAGGGACTGTCTTTTTTTCCAGTGGATAGACTTTCTTGCTTTGTTGAATATTAGTTGACCATAGATTTGAGGGTTCACTTCTGGATTCTCTATTCTGTTCTATTGATTTGTGTCTGGTTGTGCCAGTACCACACTCTCTTGATGACCACAAGTTTGTTATCTAAGTATGTCTTAACTTTGGTTACTAATTGTTATACTTGGCAGCTCCTACTTTCGGGGCATAAATATTCATGATTGTTAGGTCTTCATGTTGGATAGATCCTTTAAATATGATATTGTTTCCCTCTTTATCTCTTATACAGTCTTTGGGATAAACTTTATCTGATATAAGGATGGCTACCCCTGCTTTCTTTTGAGGACCATTTGAATGATAAATGGCTCTTCACCCCTTAATTTTCAGGCAAGAGGTGTCCTTAGGTCTCAAATGAATCTCTTGTAGACAGCAAATAGATGGGTCTTGCTTTTAATCCAGTCTGAAACCCTGCACCTTTTGATGGGATCATTTAGCCCATTCACGTTCAGAGTTACAATTGAAAGATATCAATTTAGTGTCATCATAATACCTATTCTGTCCCTGTTTTTGTGGATTGTTTCTTTGGAGTTCCTCTTTCTTTTACAGAGTCCCCCTCAATATTTCTTGCAGAGTTGGTTTGGTGGTCACATATTCTTTCAGTTTCTGCCTTTCTTGGAAGCTCTTTATCTCTCCTTCTATTCTGAATGAGAGCCTTGCTGGATAGAGTATTCCTGGCTGCATGTTCTTCTCATTTAGTGCCCTGATTATATCCTGCCAGTCCTCTCAGGCCTGCCAGGTTTTGTGGAGAGGTCTGCTGTTAACCTAATACTTCTCCCCATAAAGGTTAGGAATGTCTTGTCTTTTTCTGCTTTAAGGATCTTTTCTTTATCTTTGGAATTTGCAAGTTTCACTATTAAATGTCGGGGTGTTGAACTGCTTTTATTGATTTTAGGGGCGATCTCTGTATCTCTTGGATCTGAATGCCTGTTTCTCTGCCCAAGTTAGGGAAGATTTCAGCTATGATTTGTTCAAGTACACTTCCTGGTCCTCTATCCGTTTCGATGCCCTTGGGAACCCCAATTAAACGTAGATTTTTCCTTCTGAGGCTGTCATTTATTGCCCTTAACCTTTACTCATATTCTTTTTTTATAAATTTATTTTTTATTGGTGTTCAATTTGCCAACATATAGAATAACACCCAGTCCTCATCTCGTCAAGTGCCCACCTCAGTTCCTGTCACCCAGTCACCCCCAACCCCTCTCCACCTCCCCTTCCACCACCCCTAGTTCGTTTCCCAGAGTTAGGAGTCTTTCATGTTCTGTCTCCCTTTCTGATATTTCCCACTCATTTTTCTCCTTTCCCCTTTATTCCTTTTCACTATTTTTTATATTCCCCAAATGAATGAGACCATGTAATGTTTGTCCTTCTCCGGTTGACTTATTTCACTCAGCATAATACCCTCTAGTTCCATCCATGACGAAGCAAATGATGGGTATTTGTCGTTTCTAGTGGTTGAGTAATATCCCATTGTATACATAAACCACATCTTCTTTATCCATTCATCTGTTGATGGACACTGAGGCTCCTTCCACAGTTTAGCTATTGTGGACATTGCTGCTATAAACATCGGGGTGCAGGTGTCCCGGCATTTCACTGCATCTGTATCTTTGGGGTAAATCCCCAGCAGCGCAGTTGCTGGGTCTTAGGGCAGATCTATTTTTAACTCTTTGAGGAAACTCCACACAGTTTTCCAGAGTGGCTGCACCAGTTCACATTCCCACCAACAGTGTAAGAGGGTTCCCCTTTCTCCGCATCCTCTCCAACATTTGTGGTTTCCTGCCTTGTTTATTTTGCCCATTCTCACTGGTGTGAGGTGGTATCTCATTGTGGTTTTGATTTGTATTTCCCTGATAGCAAGTGATGCGGAGCATTTTCTCATGTGCTCCTCATATTCTTTTAATTCTTTTTCTCTTTTCTCCTCGGTTAGCTTCCTTGCCATCAACTTTTCTTCTATGTCACTCTCTCATTCTTCTACCTCATTAACCCTCGTCATTAGGACCTCCAGTTTGGATTGCATCTTATTCAATTGATTTTTAATTTTGGCCTGATTAGATCTAAATTATGCAGTCATGAAGTCTCTTGAATCCTTTATGCTTTTATCTAGAGCCATCAGTAGCTTTATAATTGTGCTTCTGAATTGGCTTTCTGACACTGAATTGTAATCCAAATTTTGTAACTCTGTGGGAGAGAGTACTGTTTCTGATTCTTTTTTTTTGTGGTGAGTTCTTCTTTATAGTCATTTTGCTCAGTGCAGAGTGGCTAAAAACCAGTTGTACTCGAAAAAGGAAGAAAAAAAGAGAAACAAAGGAGAAAAAACAAACAAAAAAGCAAAGAACAGAAAGCAAAAACTAAAACAAAACAAGGAGTTCTATCCTCTGGTTCTATATACTGTAAATCTCTCAACTTCCCCT
The DNA here is from genome assembly GCF_003254725.2 of Canis lupus dingo. Taxonomy (NCBI): domain Eukaryota; kingdom Metazoa; phylum Chordata; class Mammalia; order Carnivora; family Canidae; genus Canis; species Canis lupus. The sequence continues at coordinate 25,025,002 of NC_064260.1, read as the reverse complement.
GGAGCTTTCCATCACTGCTCTGTGAAGAACTTGTTCTTTCCCTGTCCTTCCAGTTGGTCTTCTGGGGGAGGGGATACTCTACTGATTCTCAAGGTGTGTGCACCTGGGGGAGCTGCTCCGCCCCCTGCCAGGTGCACAGCTCAGTGGGAGATGTTTATCCTGTGCAACATCTGTTCCCTCACGGCCCCACTCAGTCTCAGGCACAGGGTGACAAAAGGAGAAACAACAGTGGCGGCAGACAGCTCTCCAGCCTCAGAGTCAGTTCCAGCAGTAACTACCACAGTCTCCCAGTCCGGACTGGCCTGGATGCTCCGGGGGCTTGACACTGATCTGCACAGCCTGGGGCCACCCGGCAGCAGGAGCGTCCTCGCTGTCCTGGGCCCTCCCGGTCTCCACCTGTTCTGGGGGAGGCAGGATCCTGGGCTATGTCCCCCAGAGCCCAGGTATCCAGGGCCTGTGCTTCTGGAATCGGGCTCCCGCAGCTGCGCAGCCCCTCCATCCGGAACCACCCCCTGAGCCGCTCCCGGGGCCCTGAAGGGCGCACTCTAGCCCTTTAGGGAGCTTGGCCTGCGGCATGTGGCTGCTTTTCCCGGGGGCGCCCCTCCTCTGTTAGGGACTCCGGGAACCTGGGGGCTCCACTGCCCCTCCTGGGCTCCTGCCCGAGTTCCCTGTGGGCGCCTTTCCATCTGGGAAGATTTTTAAAGTTTCTCCTCTGGGCCTGGGCTTTCCTGTCCTGGAGGCTCTCGCAGCCTGCCTTTAGCCCGGCCCCTCGCGGTGGCCCCTCTCCCACTGGATTCTTTTTTATTTATTTTTACTTGTTTCAGTCTTCCTACTTTGTTAAAAGTGCAAACTCCTCTCTCTGTAGCGTTCCAGCTATTCTGTCTTTAACTCTCAGACCGAATTCGTAGGTTTTTGGGATGATTTGAAAGTAATCTAGGTAAGTTGGTGGGGACAGGAGACTTGGAGACCCTACTCTTCCTCCATCTTGCCCCGCCCTCTTGTCTTTGGGTGTTGAGTCTGATAAGTTCTTAATAGATTTTGGATTCTAGCCCTTTTTCTGATATGTCATTTGAACATATCTTCTCACATTCTGTAGGCTGCCTTTTAGTTTTGCTGACTGTTTCCTTTGCCGTGCAGAAGACTTTATCCCTATGAAGTCCCAATACTTAAATTTTTGCTTTCTTTCCCCTTGCCTCTGCAGACGTGTCTAGGAAGAAGTTTTTCGGCTGAGGGCAAATAGTTTACTGTCTGTGTTCCCCTCTGGAATGTGGATGGATTCTGGTCACACGTTTAGGTCTTTCATACAGTTTGAGTTTATTTTTGTGTTTGGTGTTAGAAAGTGGACCAATTTCTTTCCTGTGCATATGGCTGCCCAGATTTCTGAACACTATTTGTTGAAGAGATTTCTTCCATTGGATCTTTTCCTACTCTGTTGAAAATGAGTTCACCATAGAGTTGAGAGTCCATTTCTGGGTTCCGATTCTGTTCCATTGATCTACATGTCTGTTTTTGTACCAGTGCCACACTGTCTTGATGATCACAGCTTTGTGAGACAGCTTGAAGTCAGGCATTGTGATGCCCATAGCTTTGCATTTCTTTTCCAACATTCCTTTGGATACTTGGGGTCTTTTCTGGTTCCATACAAATTTTAGACTTGTTTGTTCCAGCTCTTTGAGAAATGCTACTGGTATTTTGATAGGGATTGCACTGAACGTGTAAATTGCCCTGGGTAGCATAGAAACTTTAAGGACATGTATTCTTCCAATCCATGAGCATGGAATATTTCTCCATTTCTTTGTATCTTCCTCAATTTCTTTCATAAGTGTTCTACAGTTTTCAGAGCACACCTTTACCTCTTTGGTTAGGTTTATTCCTAGGTATCTCATGTTATTTGGTGCAATTGTAAATGGGATTAATTCCTTGGTTTCTTTTTCTTCTGTTTCATTGTTGGTATATAGAAATTCAACAGACTTCTGTGCATTGATTTTATACCATGCGACTTTGCTGAATTCCTTTAACAGTTCTAGAAATTTTTTGGTGGAATCTTTTGGGTTTGCTACATAGAGTATCATGTCATCTGCAAAGAATGAAATTTTAACTTCTCTCCTCTTCTGAATACCTTTGATTTCTCTTTGTTGTCTAATGGCCAAGACTAGGTCACCAAGTACTAACTTCAACAACAGTGATGAGTGGACATCCTTATCCTGTTCCTCCCCATTGAGTAAGATATTAGCTGAAGGTCTTTTGCATCTGACCTTTATAATGTTGAGATATGTTCCTACTATCCCTACACTGAATTTTTTCAAGAAAGTATGCTGTATTTTGCCAAATGCTTTTTCTGAATCCATTGAGAGAATTATATGATTCTTTTCCTTTCTTTATTGATGTGGTGTGTCACACTGAATGTTTTGTTGGTGTTTAACCACACCTGCAGTGCAGGAATAAATGCCACTTGATCGTGATGAATAATCATTTTAATGTACTGTTGCATCATATTAGGTAGAATCTTGTTCTGAATTTTTGAATTATATTCACCAGGGATATTGGACTGCAATTTTCCTTTAAAGTGGGGTCTTTAGTTTCAGGATCAAGGTGATGCTGGCTTCATAGAATGAGTTTGGAAGTTTGCCTTCCATTTTTGTTCTTTGGAATATATTCAGAAAAATAATATTAATTCTTTCTTAAATGTCTGGTAGAATTCCCCTGGGAATCCATCCAGTCCTAGAATATTGTTTGTTGGGAGAATTTTGATGACTGCTTCAATTTCTTTGCTGTTTATGGATCTGTTCAGCTGTTCTATTTCTACTTGTTTGAGTTTTGTTAGTTTTAGAAGTTTATATGTTTCTAGGACTGCATACATTTCTTCTAGATTGCCTAATTTGTTGCCATACATTTGCTCATAGTATTCTCCCACAATTGTATGTCTTTGGTGTGGTTGTGATTTTATTTATTTGGGCCTTTTCTCTTTTCTTTTAGATAAGTGTGACTAGGGGGGATTGTCAATTTGGTTAATTCCTGCAAATAACTGGTTCCTAGTTTGGTGGATGTGTTCTACTGGCTTTTAAAATTTTATATTATTGTTTACTTCTCAAATCTTTTTTATGTCCCCTATTCTGCTGGATTTAGGCTTTATTTGCTGTTTTTTTCCAGCTTCTTTAGGTGTAAGATTACGTTGTGTATTTGAGACTTCTTTTGCTTCTTAGATCGGTATGTACTGCTATATACTTCTCCCTTAGGGTCACCTTTGCATGCCTCAAATGTTTTGGAATATCATTTCTTCATTTTCATTTGCTTCCATGTATTTTTATGTCTTTCTTTAATTTACTTTTGACCTATTAATTTTTTAGGAGGATGTTTATTAACCTGCAGTTATTTGTGATCCCTCCAACTTTTTTCTTGTGGTTGACTCCAAATTTCATAGCATTACGGTCTGAAACTACATATTGTATGCTCTCAATCTCTTTGGACCAGTTGAGTCCTGATTTGTGACCCAAGATGTGATCTATTTTGGAGAATTTTCCATGTGCACTCAAAAAGAATGTGTATTCTGTTGATGTTGGATGAAATGCTCTGAATATATCTGCTAAGTCCATCTGGTGCAGTGTGGCATTCAAAACCCTTGTTTCCTTGTTGTTCTGCTGAGGTGATCTGTCCATTGTTGTGAGCAGGGTGTTAAAGTCCTCTACTATTATTGTATTATTATCAATGGATTTTTTAATATGAATTATTAGATTGCTGTATATATTTGGCTGCTCCCAAGTTAGGGGCATAAAAATTTGCAACTGTTATATCTTCCTTTTGGAAATAACCCTATATTAAGATATAGTGCCCTTCTTCATCTCTTATTACAGTCCTTGTTTTAAAATCTAGTTTTCCTGGTATAAGGATGGCTACTGCAGCTTTCTTTTGATGTCCATTAACATGATAGATGGTTCTCTGCCCCTTCACTTTTTTTTTAAGGATTTTATTTATTTATTCATGAGAGACATAGAGAGAAAGAGAAGCAGAGACACAGGCAGAAGGAGAAGCAGGCTCCTCGCAGGGAGCCCGATTTGGGACTTGATCCTGGGTCTCCAGGGTCATGCCCTGGGCCAAAGGCAGCGCTAAACCTCTGAGCCACCTGGGCTGCCCATGTCCCTTCACTTTCAATCTGGAGGTGTCTTTGGGTCTAAATGAGTCTCTTGTAAACAGCATGGAAAGTAGTCTTATTTTTTATCCATTCTGATGCCCTGTGTCTTTTGCTTGGAATATTGTGTCCATGTACATTCAGAGTAATTATTGAAAGATATGAATTTAGTGCCACTGTATTACATGTAAAGTCCCTGTTCCTGTAGATTGTCTCTGTTCCTTTCTTGTCTTTGTTACCTTTTGTCTCTCTTTCTGTTCAAAGTGTCCCCTCTAATTTCCTGCAGGGCTTGCTTAGTGGTCATGAACTCATTTAGTTTCTTTTTGCCCTGGAAACTCTTCATCTTCCTTCTCTTCTAAATGAAGGCCTTGCTGTATGAAGTATTCTTAGCTGATAACTTGGTCAGTCCTCTGCAGAGTTCTTCCTCATTTGCAATGGAGAGTTCTTGGACCTTTAATTTATGTAAGTATACTTTGATTTGTTTGTTGAAAAAAAAATCCTGGAAAGAAAGAAAAGAGAGAGAGGGATAAAAGAGAAAAAGGAAAGCCTGCTCAAAAAAAGGAAAGGAAAGAGAACAAAGAAAACCAAACAGACAATCAAAACAATTAGCTTGATTCCAAAGAAAAAGAAAGGAAAAATAAAGCAAAGAAAAAAAGAAGCCTGATCCAAAGAAAAATGAGAAAAAGAAATTTAAACACAGACTAACAAGCACACATAAAACTATAAGCCTGATTCCAAAGAGAAGAGACAAAAGAATTAGTAAAAAGAATATATATGTGTGTGTGTACATATATATATATATATACAGCCCTTTATATAATACACACACACGCGCGCGCACACACACACACACGCACACATGCACACACACACACACAGTCTGGCTATTTCTACCAGAATTGAAGGGATGCTTTGAAGCACTGCATGATTAATAGACTCGGTGCATGTGGCCTGCTGCCTGTTTGGTCTTCTGCAGGAGAGGCCTTCTGTGCTGGCTCAGAGTCAATCCTGCCCTTGTAGAAAAAAAAACAAAACAGTTGCCAAGAAAGGATGGGGGGATAGTTGGGATTGATATAAGCAGCTCCCACCTCCACTGGTGGCCACTTTGTTGCTCTCTGATGTCTGTGTTGGTAGCAGGAGTAAAATGGTGAAATTCCCTTCTCTCTTCCTCAGATGGGATCACACATTGCTTGCTGTTCAGGAAGCCATCACAGAAGAGTGAAAGCTGTTAGCACACCCAGAGCCCACTTCTGCATTTTATCTTTGGCAGGGCTGGGATTCAAAACTCCAAATCTTAAAGGAGCCAACCACTCAGATCTACTCCTTTTTCTGGATTAGAGCTTAGCTGTGCTCTGACTAGTGCCCTTTGCCCCAGAAAATCAGTCTTCTGCCTTTATAGTGCTCAGAAGCTATGATATGTCCACCTCAAAAAGCAGTGACCAGAATATCCACCCTCTGCCCTCGCCTTTGTCCCCTGCTTATGAAAGGCCATTTGCTGGTACCTGCAGGATCTTTTTCCTTGGAGAAGCAATATACCCTCTTCCAAATGTACTGCAGGAGGGGGAACAATCTCTGTTACCCTGGTGATCCCTACACCATTCTGTGTGCATTCCAAGACCAGAGCCCTCCTTCTCTCCGGAGTGCATGTTACAGGTCTGCTCCTATGAAAGTCACATGCTTTCAAAACCTCTGAGTGTGAGCTCCACACACTGTGAAACATTAATGCCACTCAGTTTCCAAGCTCCTCAGTCTTGGTCCAAGAGGTTTTCTTCTTGTGAGAACCCAATACCTCACTCTTTTAATTCCTCTATCCCACTCTCCCTTTTCTCTCTTTGTGGAAACAGTTCTGTCTCCTCTGCAGCACAAAAGTTTTTATCTCCCTAATTCACTTCCATGTACCTCTCACCTGCCATGCTGTCTCCCTCAAACTGTGGAGATCCTTCTTCCAATCCTCGGATCAATGTCCTGGGTATTCCAAGTGATCTGACCTCAATATGGCTGTGTTTAAGTGACAGGGAAAGCCCAGAATCTCCCTACTTCTTCACCATCTTAACTACTCTCTCCTAAGATTAGCTTTTTATACCATATTTTATGCATATGGCTCATGAACAAATCTCCTACTTCTTTTTTAAAAAATCTCCTACTTGTATATTTAGATATGTTAAAAAGTGTGCACTGGAATCATAGCCGGAGTTATGGTAAAAAAAAAATCCCATAGCTAATCTACATTACTTACACTGTGCTATATATTCTTTTGATTGTTTTTTTTCTGGGCAGCCCCTGTGGCCCAATGGTTTGGCACCGCCTTTGGCCCAGGGCATGATCCTGGAGTCCTAGGATCGAGTCCCATGTCAGGCTCCCTGCATGCAGCCTGCTTCTCCCTCTGCCTGTGTCTCTGCCTCTCTCTCTTTCTCTCTCTCTCTCTCTCTGAGTCTGTCATGAATAAATAAATAAATAAATAAATAGTCTTTAAAAATGATTATTTTTTTCTTTTTAGCAAATATTTATTGAATGGAAACTTTATTGTAAACACTGAGGATACAGAATCCAACAAGATGATCAGGGTACCTGCTCTTGAGGAGTTAACATTCTAGTTGGGGAATATATACAATAAGAATACAAATTTTAAAAATTAGTACAATTAAGTACTATGAAGGTAATCTCATAGGAATGTAGAACTGAGCATGATAGGGTTCTACAATGCACAGAATAGTAAGAGAGGACTATTTCTTACGATCTTTCTCTTTCTTTATGTTGGTGCACACTTGAGTCTGTAATGTTTCAGAAACAGCCTTCATTTTATAAAAATCTATTATTTCTTCTTCCAGTTGTCTTCTCTCCTCCTCAAGTTTCATTGTCTCCTCTTGTTGGACTCTTTTAAGATGATCAAACTTTTTCTGTAGCTGTGAAACAAACGTGCAGTTGTGACTCAAAGCACACTATGGTAGAACATGCCCAGGAACATGCTTGTCTTTCCTACTGGTTATCAAACATAACCTAGTCATTAGAATAGAGCTTGATCTTAATTGCCTCAAATTTTCATATTTAAAGTAAAAAATTAGATATGGAATTTCCTTCTTACTTTTAATTTTAACCATTGAACCAAATGTAATAAAACACAGTTATGAAAAACACTCAATTGTAGAAAAATTTCCTAATGAGGTATATATTTTTAACTCTACAATTTCCCATAAACTTCTTTGAGTAAAATTTGATAGATTCATGTCCACTAAAAATACATACATTAAAATATGACATGGAATATAAAATATTTCTTGACACTTTATTTGGTGAAGGTATTTTGAAAGAAAGTCAGATAATTTCCTCAGTTAAGTAAGGTTAGCATAATTATAGGAAGAAACAAAAACCTCATTCAGTTACTTTTATTTGCTTTTATAATCTTTGGGACTTAAAATGAGCCTAATTAACTATAAGAAGCAGATAATATCATCTTAGTTTCCATTAAAGAAAGCCCTGGATTTTTTAGCATGACTTCATTCAATATAAAGATTGCTTGTGGGCAGCCCTGGTGGCTCAGCGGGTTTAGCACTGCCTCCAGCCCAGGGCGTGATCCTGGATCCCCGGGATCAGGTCCCGCATCGGGCTCCCTGCATGGAGACTGCTTCTCCCTCTGCCTGTGTCTCTCCCTCTCTGTGTGTGTGTGTCTCCATGAAAACGTAAATAAAATTTTTTTAAAAAATCAGGGTTCTTTAAAAAAAAGATTGCTTGTATACATCAGAGGAAGTATGATTTTTAAAGCTATGGCTAGTATGGCATAAAAAGTATGAGGGAAAACTTATTTTCAGTTAACTTTTTGAGAAACAGACTAGGAGTTTAAACTGCCACAATATTAATTAGCTGGCTTATATGGCTGTGAAGAACACAAGCATGTTAAGACTAGTGGTTCTCAACTCTAAATGGCCATTATAATAATTTGGTAAGGTTGCAAGTTTCCCAAAGCATAGGATGCACACAGGTCAGTTGCATCACACTCTCTGGAGTGGAAACCTGAGCATCACCACTATTAGAAATTCCTCAGGTGACTAATGTGCAGCAAAGTTTGAGATCCATGGTTTTAAATAAAAATTATTTTTCCTCTGCTGAAGCTGCATGTCTCTTAATTACATTTTCATGCCTGAGAAGGAAATGAATATCTACACACAAGTGAAAGATCTGGGGATATGAGAGTGTGGTATGTATAAATAAGGGTAAAATCAATGAGAAAAGCCTTCACTTAAACATGAGAAGAACTGTAGAACAGATCAATAAAACCAGGAGTTGGTTCTTTGAAAAAATTAATAATATAGATAAACCATTAGCCAGCCTTATTAAAAACAAAAGAGAAAAGACTCTAATTAATGAAATCATGAATGAAAAAGGAGAGATCACAACCAATACAAAGGAAATACAAACGATTTAAAAAAACTTATTATGAGCAGCTATATGCCAATAAATTAGGCAATCTAGAAGAAATGGATGCATTTCTGGAAATCCACAAATTACCAAAACAGGAACAGGAAGAAATAGAAAACTTGAACAGGCCAATAACCAGGGAGGAAATTGAAGCAGTCATCAAAAACATCCCAAGACACAAAAGTCCAGGGCCAGATGGCTTCCCAGGGAAATTCTATCAAACATATAAGAAGAAAAAATACCTATTCTACTAAAGCTGCTCCGAAAGCTAGAAAGGGATGGAATACTTCTAAACCCATTTTATGAGACCAGCATCACCTTGATTCCAAAACCAAAGACTCCACCTAAAAGGAGAATTATAGACCAATATCCCTGATGAACACAGATGCAAAAATTCTAAACAAGATACTAGCCAATAGGATCCAACAGTACATTCAGATTATTCACCATGACCAAGTGGGATTTATCCCTGGGATGCAAGCCTGGTTCAACATTCATAAAACAATCAACGTAATAGATCATATCAACAAGAGACAAAACAAGACCCTTAGGATCCTCCTAAAAGATGCAGAGAAAGCATTTGACAAAATACAGCATCCATTCCTGATCAAAACTCTTGATAGTGTAGGGATAGAGGGACATTCCTCAGCATCTTAAAAGCCATCTACGAAAAGCCCACAGCAAATATTATTCTCAATGTAGAAAAACTAAGAGCCTTTCCCCTAAGATCAGGAACAAGACAGGGATGTCCACTCTCACCACTGCTATTCAACATAGCATATAAGTTCTAGCCTCAGCAATCAGACCACAAAAAGAAATAAAAAGCATTCAAATTGGCAAAGAAGAAGTAAAACTCTCCCTCTTCACAGATGACATGATACTGTACAAGAACAAGAAAGCCCAAAAGACTCCACCCCAAGATTACTAGAACTCATCCAGCAATTCGGCAGTGTGGCAGGATACAAAATCAATGCCCAGAAATCAGTTGCATTTCTATACACTAACAATGAGACTGAAGAAAGAGAAATTAAGGAGTTAATCCCATTTACAATTGCACCCAAAAGCATAAGATACCCAGGAATAAACCTAACCAAAGAGGTAAAAGATGTATACCTTAAAAACTAGGGCACAGGGGATCCCTGGGTGGCTCAGTGGTTTAGCGCCTGCCTTCAGCCCAAGGCATGATCCCAGAGTCACAGGATCGAGTCCCACATCGGGCTCCTTACATGAAGCCTGCTTCTCCCTCTGCCTGTGTCTCCTCCTCCTTCTCCTCCTCCTCCTCTGCCTCCCTCTCTCTGTCTCTCTCTGTCTATCATGAATAAATAAATAGAATCTTTAAAAGAAACTACAGAAAACTTCTGAAAGCAATTGAAGAAGACACAAAGAGATGGAAAAATATTCCATGCCATGGATTGGAAGAATTAATATTGTGAAAATGTCAAATGCTACCCAGGGCAATTTACACATTCAAAGTAATCCCTATCAAAATACCATGGACTTTCTTCAGAGAGTTGAAACAAATCATCTTAAGATATGTGTGGAGTCAAAAAAGATGCCAAATAGCCAGAGGAATATTGAAAAAGAAAACCAATGCTGGTGGATCACAAGGCCAGATTTCAGGTTGTACTACAAAGCTGTGATCATCAAGACAGTGTGGTACTGGCACTAAAACAGACACATAGATCAATAGAACAGAATAAAGAACCCAGGAATGAATCCTGAACTCTATGATCAAATAATATTAAACAAAGCAGGAAAGACTATCCACTAAAAAGTTACTGTCTCTTCAATACATGGTGCCGGGAAAATTGGACAGCCACCTGCAAACAAATGAAACTGGACCATTCCCTTTCACCAGACACAAAGATAAACTAAAAATGGATGAAAGATCTAACTGTGAGCCAAGAATCTATCAAAATCCTAGAGGCAACACCCTTTTTGAACTTGGCCACAGCAACTTCTTGCAAAAGACATCTATGAAGGCAAGGGAAACAAAAGCAAAAATGAACTATTGGGACTTATTCAGGATAAAAGGTTCTGCACAGCAAAGGAACAGTCAACAAAACTCAAAGACAACCTACAGAATGGGAGAAGATATTTACAAATGACATATCAGATTAAGGGCTAGTATCCAAGATCTATAAATAACTTATCAAACTCAACACCCAAAAAACAAACAATCCAATCATGAAATGGGCAGAAGACATGAACAGAAGTTTCTCCAAGAAGATCTACACATGGCCAACAAGCATATGAGAAAATGCTCTGCATCACTTGCCATAAGGGAAATACTAATCAAAACCACAGTGAGATCCCACCTCACCCCAGTGAGAATGGCAAAAGTTAACAAGACAGGAAACAACAAATGTTGGAGAGGATGTGGAGAAAGGGAAACCCTTTTGCACTGTTGGTGGGAATGGGAACTGATATAGCCACTCTGGAAAACAGTGTGGAGGTTCCTCAAAGAGTTAAAAAATAGAGCTACCCTATGACCCAGCAATTACACTACTGGGTATTTACCCCAAAGATACAGATGCATTGAAACTGCCAGAACACCTGCCCCCCCAATGTTTATAGCAACAATGTCCACAATAGCCAAACTGTGGAAGGAGCCTCAATGCCCTTCTACAGATAAATGGATAGAGAAGATGTGGTTTATACATACACTGGAATTTTACTCAGCCATCAGAAAGGATGAACACCCACCATTTGCTTCGACATGGTTGGAACTGGAGGGTATTATGCTATATGAAGGAAGTCAATTGGAGAAAGGCAATCATCATATGGTTTCACTCCTATGGGTAATATGAGAAATAGTGAAAGGGATTATAAAGGAAACAAGGAAAACTGAATAGGAATAATTAATGAGGGAGACAACTAATGAGAGATTCCTAACTCTGGGAAACAAATAAAGGGTTGCAGAAGGTGAGGTGGGTGGGCATTGGGTAACTGGTGATAGGAACTGAGGTGGGAACTTGGTATAATGAGCACTGTTATATGTTTGGCAAATTGAATTCAAATTAAAAATGTAAAAAAAGAAAAGAATCAATACCTATACTTCTGAAACTTATGAAAAGTAGAAACTGTATGGGAAGCTTCCAAACTCATTCTATAAGACCAGCATCATCTTGATCCCAAAACTAAACAAAGGGCTCACTAAAAATGAGAATTACAGGCCAATATCCCTGATGAACATGGTTGCAAAAATTCTCATCAAGACACTAGCTAACTGGATCAAATGGTATAATAAAAGAATTATTCACCTCAACTAAGTAGAATTTATCCCTGGGCTGCATTGGGGGTTCAACATCCACATATCAATCAATGTGATAAACCACAGTTAATGAAAGGATAATAGTGACATAACCCTCTCAATAAGATGCAGAAAAAGCACTTGACAAACTACAGCATAATTTCTTGTTAAAACTCTCTATAAAATAGGGATAGAGGGACACATAACCTAACATCATAAAGGGTATATATGAAAGAACCTCAGCTAATATCATCCTGTATGGGGAAAACAGAGAGCTTTCCCCCTAAGATCGGGAACATGCCTGGGATGTCACTGTCACCACTGTTGTTCAACATAATACTGGAAGTCCTAGCCTCAACAATCAGACAACAAAAAAGAAATAAAAGACATCCAAATTGGCCAAGAAGCAGCCAAACTTTCACTATTCACAGATGGCATCATACTTACTCTATGAAGAAAACCCAAAAGACTCCACCAAAAAAATTGCTAGAACTGATACAGTAATTCAGTAATCTGGCATGATATAAATCAATGTACAGAAATCTGTTGCATTTCTATATGCCAACAATGAAGCACAGAAAGGGGAATAAAGCAATTGATGCCATTTAAAGTGTACTAAAAAGTATAACATACCTAGGAATTACACCTAACCAAAGAGATAAAATTTCTGTACTCTGAACACTATGGAACACTATGAATGAAATTGAGGAAGACATAAAGAAATGGAAAACCATTCCATGCTATGGATTGGAAGAACAAATATTGTTAAAATGTCTCTGCTACCCAAAGCAATCTACACCTTCCATGTAATCCTGATCAAATTACCACCAGTATTTTTCACAGAGCAAGAACAGTCCTAAAATTTGTATGGAATCAAATAACCAAAGGAATGTAGAAAAAGAAAACCAAAGCTGGAGGTATCACAATTCTGGACTTCAAGCTCTATTACAAAGCTGTGATCATCAAGTCAGTGTGGTATTGGCATAAAAACAGACACATAGATCAATGGAATGGAATAGAGAACCAAGAAATTGACCCTCAAATTTATAGTCGACTAATCCTTGACAAATCAGGAAAGAAAATGCACTGGAAAAAAAGACAGTCTCTTCAATAAATGGTGTTGGGAAAATTGGACAGCCGCATGCATAAGAATGAAACTGGACCACTTTCTTACACCATACACAAAGATAAATTTACACTCAAAATGGATGAAAGACCTAAATGTGATTCCATCAAATCCTACAAAAAAACACAGGCAGCATCTTCTTTGACCTCAGCTGCAACAACTTCTTCCTAGACATGTCTCCAGAGGCAATGAAAACAAAAGCAAAAACTATTGGGGCTGCATCAGGATGAAAAGCTTCTGCACAGCAAAGGAAATAATCAACCAAACTAAAAGGCAACCTACAGAATGGAAGAAGATGTTCGCAAATGATATATCTGATAAAGGTCTATTATCCAAAATCTATTAAGAACTTATCAACTCAAAGCCAAAAAACCCACAAAAATCCAGTCAAGAAATGGGCAAGTGACATGAACAGACATTTCTCCGAAGAAGACATACAAATGGCCAACAGACATGAAACATCACTCATCATTAGAGAAAAAATCAAAACCACAATGAAATACTACCTCAAACCATTCAGGATGGATAAATTTAGCAACCTGGGAAATAAGAGATGGGGAAAGGATGCAGAGAAAGTGGAACCCTTTTACAGTTTTTTTTAATTTTTTTTTAAGGTATTTATTTATTTATTTTATGATAGTCACAGAGAGAGAGAGAGGCAGAGACACAGGCAGAGGGAGAAGCAGGCTCCATGCACCGGGAGCCGGATGTGGGATTCGATCCCGGGTCTCCAGGATCGCGCCCTGGGCCAAAGGCAGGCGCCAAACCGCTGCGCCACCCAGGGATCCCCCCTTTTACAGTTTTGATAAGAATCCACACTGGTGCAGGAATTCTGGAAAATAGAGGATGCAGAGGTTGTGAGGATGCAGAGAAAGGGGAACCCTCTTGCACTGTTGGCAGAAATGCAAACTGGTGTAGCCACTCTGGAAAAGAGTATGAGTTTTCTCAAAAAGTTAAAAATAGAATTACCCTGTGACCCAGCAATTGCACTACTCAGTATTTACCCAAAAGAAAAAAATACAGGCTCAAATGGTTACATGAATTCTGGTGTTTTAGCAGTATTTTCAGCAATAGCTAAAATCAGAGAGCATCCAAATGTCTATCAACTCATGAATGGATAAAGAAGTGGTATATACATGCAATAGAATACTACTCAGCCATCAAAAAGAATGAATTTTTGCCATTTGCAATGAGTTAGATAAAGCTGGAGTGTATTATGCTAAGTGAATTAAGTCAGAGAATGACAAGTAGCATGATCTCTCTCATATGTGGAATATAAAAAAAACAGATGTACATATGGGAAAGGGGAAAAGAAAAAAGGGAGTGAGGGAACAAGACATAAGTGTACTCTTAATGTTCTAGAATAAACAGAGGGTTAATGGATGGAGGTAGTTGGGAATTGGGCTAGATGAGCGATAGCTATTAAAGGGGACACTTGCTGTGATGAGCACTGGGTGTTGCATGTAGATAGTGAATCCCTGAATTCTACTCCAGAAACCAATATTGCACTCTATGTTAACTAACAATTTTTTGAAGAAAAGAAAGAAATAGACTCTTAATTATAGATAACAAACTGATATTTACCAGAGGGGAAGAACTGGGGAGGATGGGTTAAATAAGTGATGGGAATTAAGGATTGCAGTTGTTGTGATGAGCACAGGGTGGCATATGGAAGTGTTGACTCACTATATTGTACACCTGAAAATAATATAACACTGTATGTCAACTGACTGAAATTAAAATAAAAGCCTTTAAAAAATGAAAAGAAAGATGATCTCTAGTAATGTGGGAAATGTACAAGCGTCTCAGTTTTTAAGTATTTGAAAATTGTAAAGTTGTAATTTTGAATTCTGACTAATCTATCTGCTAGATGTGCTTTAAAAGTTTACTTGTGAGCCTCCACTTTCCTTGTCAGCTAATCCTAGTTGCTGCGTACTTATCATATTTTCAATAATTAAGTTTTTCCTTTTCTGAGAAAGCCTGTACATCTGTTTCCTGTCACTTTGTCCTGTGTGGATGCTTTTACAATCTTGGTCATTTTATTTCTACCAGCATTTTTTCTAAAGTCATTTATTAATCTTTGTTAAGAATTTCAGCTACACGGATGCTCAGCACTTGAGCATTTGTCTTTGGCTCATGCCGTGATCCTGGGTCTAGGATTGAGTCCCACATCAGGCTCCTTGCGGAAAGCCTGCCTCTCCCTCTGCTTATGTCTCTGCCTCTCTCTGTGTGTCTTTCATGAATAATAAAGTCTTAAAAGAAAAAAAGAATTTCATCTACTCATCACTTTGCACAACCAATTTTAGGTTGTTTTTGGTTTTTCTTGAGGGAACATATAACTGAAGAATAGAAGAAAAACTGATGTCCAGAGAGCAAAAATGAAGCAGATGTACATAGATAAGGTCCATAACCAAGGGAATAAGGTAGAGGAGAATTTACATGATTGATTTGGTTTCTGGTCACTTCCTACTCTGGATTTAGGTTATCAGGAGACCCAGCTATGCTTCTTATTCTTGGATTCCATATGAAACCCTTGGATACTTTCAAAACTTAACCTTTATACCTAAGCTGCTAGAATTTGTATTACTTATAGTTCAATTGTCCATGATTCAAATGTCCAAGATGTCCATGATTGAGACATCTGGTATACAGCACCTAGTCACTATTTTGCTTTTATTGAAAAAAATTCATGTTTTGGGACACCCGAGTGGCTCAGTGGTTGAGCATCTGCTTTGGCTCAGGTTATGATCCTGCGGTCCTGGATTAAGTCTCGCATTGGGCTCCCTGCAGGAAGCCTGCTTCTCTCTTTGCCTATATCTCTGCCTCTCTGTGTGTGTCTCATGAATAAATAAAATCTTTACAAAAATATAAAAAAAATCTTTACAAAAATAAAAGAAAAAATGATGTTTCAATTTACCTATTTCTGCTCAAAACTAAATTCTTAAGTTAAACCACATCCACTTGAGAGAATGATATTTATGATTCCAAGCATATTTTTTTGTTAAAAAGGTATTGGTGCAAATAATCAACACTATAGTATAGACCATAAAAAGACTATAGTAGTCTTTTTTTCCATTTCTTTGGAAACATAAAAGAATGAAATGAAAAAGAAATTAACATAGTTCACCAGCCAAAAGCTTTCTAAATAAGTCTTGTGTTAGTCAACATTCACTAACTTATTTATAAAGGAAGAAAAATTTTCAGTAGTAGTGTTACAAAGTAATGACTCTTGGGGTGCCTGGGTGGCTCAATCAGTTAAGCATCTGCCTTTGGCCCAGGTCATGATCTCAGGGTCTTTTTTTTATAAATTTATTTTTTATTGGTATTCAATTCGCCAACATATAGAATAACACCCAGTGCTCATCCCATCAAGTGCCCACCTCAGTGCCATTCACCCAGTCACCCCCACCTCCTGCCCACCTCCCATTCCACCACCCTTAGTTCATTTCCCAGAGTTAGGAGTCTTTCATGTTCTGTCTCCCTTTCAGATATTTCCCACTCATTTTTGGAGGGGGAATATAAAAAATAGTGAAAGGGAATAAAGGGGAAAGGAGAAAAAATGATCTCAGGGTCTTGAGATTGAGACTTACATCGGGCTCTCTGCTCAGTGGGGAGTCTACTTCTTCCTTTCCCTCTGCCTATCTCCCTCTCTCCTTGCTTGTGTTCTTTCTCTCTCTCTCAAATAAGTAAAACCTTAAAAAAGAAAGTAATGACTCTTCACAGAAGTTAATAGCTTGAATTTGTTATAAATTAAAATTTATGTGAAAATTCCAATTATAAAATAAAAGCAAATAGGATTTACAAAATTATTTTCATTTTTTAAAAGGCAAATTCTCCTTCCGCAGTTTGACTATTGTGGACATTGCTGCTATAAACATTGGGGTGCAGGTGTCTTGGCTTTTCACTGCATCTATATCTTTGATTGGCAAATCAAACTCCAATAAAAAATAAATGTAAAAAATAAAATTATACGTTCTAAAAAAATAAAATTGCTGGCAATAATTTTTAAAGCTTATATTCTAAATCCATATTGTAAATAGCTATCTTTAGAAAAATAGCAAATATTCTCCAAACTCATCAACTAAACCCTTGAGATTAAAACTCCCAACTAAAAACACACCTACAAATGAATACAAATTATACCAGACTAGTGAACTTGCCTCTTTTTCAGATTCTTTAAATGTTGTTTCTTTCTCCTTTACTCGCTGCATAAATTTTTGTTTCAATTCTTCTTCTTCCCTCTGACATTGATCATAGAACTTTTGTCTTTTGGCTTCATAGATCTCTTGAAAACTATAAAAAATATGTTATTACTCTCATATTAAAATGGTAATATAAATAACCATGTAAAAATATATACTGTATGTTAAGTCCCATGTGAGGGCATTTACCAACATTTTCTTCATGTATTGAAATAGAAATTTCTATATCATGAGGTATAAAAAAAGTGAGGTACAATATTGTAGAATATATAGACAGTGTGCCTAAAGAATACTAGAATTTTGAAATGATATTAGTGATTGCTTGTTACCACCACCTTTCAATATATCACACTTCTTTAGAACTTTTGATAATAAAACTTGGGAAAACCTCTACTTTATAAGGTTTTTATTTAAAATAAAGCCAGGCAGGGTGTCCGGGTGGCTCAGTAGGTTAAAAGGCTGCATTCAGCTCAGGTTATGATCCCAGGATCTTGGGATCTGGCTGACATTGGGCTCCCTACTCAGCACGGTGCCTGCTTCTCCCTCTTCTTCTGCTGCTCCTCCTGCTTGTGTGCTTTGTCTCTCTCTGATAAATAAATAATATCTTTAGGGCAGCCTGTGGGGCTCAGCAGTTTAGCTCCGACTTCAGCCCAGGGTATGATCCTGGAGACCCAGGATCGAGTCCCACATCAGGCTCCCTGCATGGAGCCTGCTTCTCCCTCTGCCTCTGTCTCTGCCTCTGTGTGTGTCTCTCATGAATAAATAAATAAAATCTAAAAAAAATCTTTAAAAAATAATGTTGGGCATCATAATATAATAATAATATTATTATCAATTATAATAATAAGCATCATAATCAAAATCATATAGTACTGACACAAAAATAGACACATAGATAAATGGAACACATATAAAAATGGAACATAGTAGAGAACCCAAAAACAAACCCAGGTTTATATGATTAATTAAGTTATGACAAAGGAAGCAAAAATATACAATGGAAAAAGTCTCTTCAATAATTGGTACTGGGAAACTATCCAGCTACGTGCAAAATTATGAAATTGGACCAGTTTCTTATACCATACACAAAAACAACTGTCAAAATTAATTAAATACCCTAATGTGAAACCTGAAACCATAAAACTTCTGGAAGAGAACA
Source organism: Canis lupus dingo (assembly GCF_003254725.2). Taxonomy (NCBI): domain Eukaryota; kingdom Metazoa; phylum Chordata; class Mammalia; order Carnivora; family Canidae; genus Canis; species Canis lupus. The sequence continues at coordinate 25,006,723 of NC_064260.1, read as the reverse complement.
TATGCAGTGGTCTCTTGGACACTGACCAACATTTTTCTACCTGTGTCTCCTCAGGCAAAAGAAATAAAAGCAAACATAAACTACTGTGACTACACCAAAATAAAAGGCTTTTGTACAGTGGAGGAAACCATCAAGAAAATGAAAGGCAATCTATTGAATGGAAAAAAAATTGCAAACGATATCTCTGATAAAAGGTTAATAACCAAAATATATAAAGAACTTATATGACTATGACTCAACACTAAAAAAACCCAAAAAACTGATTAAAAAATGGCCAGAGAAAGTGAATAGACATTTTTCTGATGAAAATATACAGCTGGCCAACAGACACATAAAAAATGCTCAACATTTCTATCATCAGGAAATGCAAATCAAACCACAATGAGATATCCTCTTATTCCTGACATAATTGCTAGAATCAAAAAAATAAAAACGTAAAATGTTGGTGAGGATGTGGCAAAAAAGGAGCTCTCATGCATTCTTGAGTAGAATGTAAATTGGTGAAGCCACCGTGGAAAAAAATCATGACGTTTCCTTAAAAAATTAAAAATAGAAATACCATACGTTCCAGTAATCCCACTACTGGTTATTTTCCAAAAGAAAATGAAAACACTAATTTGAAAAAATAAATAAATCCTTATGTTTATTTCAGCACCATTTATCTTAGCCAAGATATGGAAGCAACCTAAGTTTCCATCAATAGATGAATGGATAAACAAGATGTGGTGTGTGTGTGTGTGTTAAGAATATTACTCAATCTTAAAAAAGAATAAGATCTCGCTACTTATGATGTGGATGGACCTAGGGAGTATGACACAAGTGAAATGTCAGACAGACATAGAAAGAAAAGTGCTATATGATTTCATTTGTGTGTAGAATCTAAAAACTAAGCAAATGAACAAACAAATAAACAAGAAAAGGAGAAACAGAAGAATAAATACAGAGAACAAACTGGTGATTGCTAAAGGGAAGGGGAGTGGGGGAGATGGGCAAAATGGGTGAAAGGGAGTGGGAGGTACTGGCTTCTGGTTACAGTATAAATAAAACATGGAGATGAAAAGCACAACATAGGAAATATAGTAAGTGGTATTATAATAATGTTGTATGGTGACAAGTGGTAGCAACACTTGGGGTGAGCATAGCATAATGTATAAAGTTATAAAACAATTATGTGTACACCTGAAACTATTGTAATACTAGGTATCAACTATACTTCTTTTTAAAATGATTTTAAGACTGAAAAAAATCTGTTTTTCCTACCATCTTTCTTTAAAAACAATCTCTCTTGCCTCTCAAAATTAAAATTTAAGTCCGGCATCTTTCAAAATTTAAATCAGTTCACTTTTGGCTGTCTTCAAATACCTAAAAAATTGATATACCAGTATCACTGGTATACACTGTCATCCTTTGCAGTACAAATCCTTGTCCTCTTAAAATAACTAAATACATCTGCTCTCAAACTATTTTCACTTGACTTCTCCAACATTACTGCTGCTTTTCCTCCTTCCTTCATCCAGCATTCAATGTGATGTCCCTTGCCATTCTCAATATCCTCTGCTAGCCTTTATCTATCTTTGCCAATATTTAAAATCTCCTTTATGAACATCTATTTCATATAAAATACAAAAGTAAAAACAAGGTAATATTTTTCTTTTGGAGGTTACACATTTCAACATATGCACATATTGAATACTCCTATTTGAGCATATAAATGGGTCATTGAATTACATTGCTGTTAATAATTCTCTCCATCTAAGTCTGATGATGATTCAAAAAATACAATTCAGGATGACCAGAATGTGAAATGTACAGTTACCCTCTTTCCCAAATGATTGAATCTCATGGTTTTACAGGATTTCTAAATCTTGTTAGCTTCTTCTGACAAGATCTCTTCCACTCACCTAAGTGGCTTGTTGTCTGGACCCACATCAGTAAAGCCCATTTTCTTCAGTTTGCAGCATCTGTAACGTTCGTAGTGCTGAATGTGGGTTTGTTCTTTCAGGTCTTCCATATTTATACAAAGAAGCATATCCCGGAGCTTGATAAAATCACAGTGATTTTCATTTTCCACTAGGAAGGAAAATAAGAAAGCAACAATACTTATCATCAACTCTTGGCACTCAATAAGTATTCTTGAGTGAATGTATGCATGAAAAACACGTTTAAAGTAATAACTAAGAGATCATTATGATTAATAGATATAATTCTTTGTAATTTATCTGTTATAAGCAGAGTTTGTTTTTGGATCAGGAAATTTATCTTAAATTTATTAGCCAAAGAATAAATAGGAAAGAGTGAATTAACATGTTATATATTAGTGTATGGTATAGTTTTTTGTTAATAATTGTTGGTATTTTACAAGTGCCCCCAAGGTATTTCACAGAGCACTAACAAAGAACGTAACATATAATTTCACTAAAGTAAATAATTTCATAATGTAAATCCTGCTACTATGAAGACACCAAAAATTATGCATATTTTCATTCTCAAATACTATTTATACCCCATATTTATGAGACCAAATTAGTTACTATTTAAAATCAATCAATAAATTTGCATGGCTCTTTCCTGTGTATATATTTTATTGTGCATGACATTATAACCAAATTTCATATTAATTAAAATATATTGTTTTTAAGTGTTTCATAAATTTAATTTTTAATGTATCAATTAATAAAACAACATTTTGGAAACTAGTACAAGTGGAGATAATCCAATATCCAATAATTTGCATTAAAATTATATAAACCAGAGAATAAGTGACTGCCTGTTAAAAAATTTCAACTCATCACAATGTTAGTTTTTTTTAAAGATTTATTTATTTATTTATTTATTTATTTATTTATTTATTTATTCATGATAGACACAAACAGAGAGAGAGAGAGAAAGAGAGAGAGGCAGAGACACAGGAGGAGGGAGAAGCAGGCTCCATGCAGGAGCCCGACACGGGACTCAATCCTAGGACTCCAGGATCGCGCCCTGGGCCGAAGGCAAGCGCTAAACCGCTGAGCCACCCAGGGATCCCCAATGTTAGATAGTTAATATAAATATTTAAGTATAATTTTTCTGGGATAGCCTGGGTGGCTCAGCAAAAGCATCTGCCTTTGGCCCAGGGTGCGATCCTGGAGTCCAGGAATCCAGTCCCACATCAGGCTCCCTGCGATGAACCTGCTTCTCCCTCTACCTGTGTCTCTGTCTGTCTCTCTCTGTGTCTCATGAATAAATAAATAAAATCTTTTTAAAAAGTATAATTTTTCCAAAGATAAATTACATTTCATTATTTTAAAAATAGTTTACCATACTTTTTGTCTATTGACCATTTAAAAATGCCTTATAAATTAAGTAGTAATTAATATATGTAACAGGTTTTAAACACTAGTATTTGTGCTTTAATTTTGTTCAAAGATCTTTTGTTCAAAGCACTTTCCAACATTCTGAATGTAATAATTTATGCACAGAGAGATACTATGCATATGTCAGGTTGGGGTAAATGAAGAGATTCTAGCAAACCTCTGTGAATTTTTGTCTAAAGAACTACCTAGTAAACTCCTATGAGAATGAATTATAGTCAAAGTAAGAATTGTCTTAAATGAAAAAGAATTTGTGTTTTTCATTAGTAACTCTTAATTCACTGTTTAGCAACAATTACCAGCGCTGACTCAAGTCAAAATATTTTAAGACTCTAAGAATACACACAAACACACACACAACACACACACACACACACACACACACACACACACACACACACACTTTCCTGAGCAAGCCTGCTCACTTCCATCACATTTACCTTGTAAAACTCCCCAAGGGTACTGACGGCCTCTGACCATTCTTTTTCCAACTTTCACTTCATCCCTACTCCCTACTACAGCAAATGGTAATTGTCCCTAAAAGTAAGAACAACTTTAATCATGTTCCCATATACCAATATGGCCTACTCTGTTAATTATTTCTGTTTTGGAAATCTATAGAGACAAGAATAACATAATAAGTTTATTCCAATAAGGCATCTACCCTATCACAGATTTTATGCTTGGTAGTAAATATGTGCAAATTAATTTTTTTCAAGCATTATCATCAAGCCATGCAGACAACTGAGAACTGTCTGCTGAGTAAAGACAAAAGCAAGGGGTTCTGCTGTGGGAAATACAAATAAAAAGTATTTTTATGAGACATAATATTTTTCATATTATCTTTACCCTGAAATGAAAAAACGTTGAGGAAAGAATAAATAAAACACTTTTAACTCCAGTACAGAAGTTAAAATGGGAAGTATTAAGGAAAAAACTCTAATAACCAGTTAATGGATATACAATTAGAGTATATTAGTAAATAGTACTATATATGTCTAAGTTAATTCTAAACAAAACTAAAGGGTCACTCTGAGATTTGAAAATTAATGTGCAACTCAAGGGAGATTTGGGAAGATGATAAGCAAAGTAAGAAGAATAATCATAAGTAAAAATAAGGCTTTGAGCAGGATGTAAAGACAGCAGAAATATGCAAGATAAATTCATGGTCTGTTAGAAGTTGCATAGATTGTCTGAATAGAAGAGTTGATATACAAAAAGTATCTAAAATAAAAATTATTAGGCATCATGTTAAATATTTAATAATTAACAGTATTTCATTTATTAATTAAATTGGATTAGAAAAATAAAAGTGGGAATCCTGGGTGGCTCAGGGGTTTGGTGCCTGCCTTTGGCCCGGGGCGTGATCCTGGAGTCCCACAATCGAGTCCCACGTCGGGCTCCTGGCATGGAGCCTGCTTCTCCCTCCTCCTGTGTCTCTGCCTCTCTCTCTGTCTCTATGTCTATCATAAATAAATAAATAAATAAATAAATAAATAAATCTTAAAAAAAATAAAAAGTATTCCCTATGAATTCCTACAGGTACAATTAGAGAGACCAAAATCTTTAAGACAAAACTAAAAAAAAACCACAGAAGAATAAATAAAAATTTTACAATACTCAGCTTTTCAATTCAGAAAACTGTTTAGTTTGTGAAATCTTAAAATAAATGGTGTATGAAAAATAACAAAAGAGAAATTAAAGACACAGAATTAGTACTTACTACTTATTTGTTATATCTAGACCCTGTGTATCAGGCACTTTGCAACCTTTTAAACCTCACAAGAGGCCTTAATAGCCATATCAGTGATCCCATAGTGTATATAAGTTAACGGCCTCAAGGAGGATAGGAATTGTACAAGATCTTATGGATTTTTAAAATAGTTTTGCTCTTTTATAAAGTTTTTATTTAAATTCAAATTAGTTAACATATAGTGTAATATTAGTTTCAGGTGTACAATATAGTGATTCAACACTTCCATTCAACACTTGGTGCTCATCACAAGTGCACTCCCTAATCCCCATCACCTATTTAACCCATCCCCCAAACCCATCTCCCTTCTAATATCCAATCTGTTATCAATACTTAAGCGTCTCTTTCTTGGCTTCCCTCTCTCTCTATTTTCCTTTGATCATTTGTTTTGTTTCTTAAAGCCCACATATGAGTGAAACCATATGGTATTTGTCTTCTTCTGATTTATTTCTTTGGCATTATATTCTCTGGATATATCCATGCCATTGCAAATAGCAAGATTTTGTCTTTTATGACTGAATAATATTCCATTATATAGATATACCACATCTTCTTTATCCATTCATCTACTTATGGACAGTTGGACTGCTTCCATAATTTGGCTCTTGTATGGTATCCCTGGGTTGCTCAGTGGTTTAGCACCTGCCTTTGGTCTAGGGTATGATCCTGAAGTCCCAGGACCGAGTCTCACATCAGGCTCCCTGCATGGAGCCTGCTTCTCCCTCTGCCTGTGTCTCTGCCTCTCTCTCTCTCTGTGTGTCTCTAATGAATAAATAAATAAAATCTTTTTAAAAATTGGCTCTTGTAGGGACGCCTGGATAGCTCAGTGGTTAAGCATATGCCTTCAGCTCAGGGCATGATCCCAGGTCTAGGGGATCGAGTCCCACATCTGGCTCTCTGCGGGGAGCCTGCTTCTCCCTCTACCTATGTCTGTGTCTCTTGTGAATAAGTAAATAAAATCTTTTTAAAAATTGGCTCTTGTAAATAAAACTATTATAAACATAGAGGTGCATTCATCCCTTTGATTTAGTGTTTTTGTATTTTGGAGATAAATACCAAATAGTGTAACCCCTGGATCATAGGATAGTTCTATTTTTAAATTCCTGAGGAATTTACATACTGTTTTCCTGTTTTGTTTCTTAAATTATGGTTTTCTTTTTGTTACCACTTACATATTAAATATTTTTTCATATCTCCTCCTTTAATCTGAATGTGTCTTTAGGTCTGAATGAATTTCTTATATACAACATATGGGTCTCACTTTGTTATCCATTCAGTAATTCTATGTCTTTGGAGTAGAACATTTAAAACATTTACCTTTAAGGTGATTAATGATAAATAGGTACTTTTAAAAAAAGATTTTATTTATTCATGAGAGACACAGAGAGAGAGGCAGAGACACAGGCAGAGGGAGAAGGTGGCCCCTTGTGGGGAGCCTGATATGGGACTCAATCCCGGGATTCCAGGATCATGCTCTGAGCCAAAGGCAGAGGCTCAACCACTAAGCCACCCAGGCATCCTGATAAATAGGCACTTATTGCCAGTTATTAGTTGTTTTACAGTTGTTTTATACTTCTTCTCTGTTCCTCCTTCTCTTTCATTCTTCCTTGTGGTTTCATGTTTTTCTCTAGTGTTATTCTTCTATTTTATTTTTATGTCTATTATAGGTTTTTTATTTTTGTTTATCATTCATTATGTTTACATATAACATCTTATGTGTATAGTAGCTTATTTTAAAATGATGGTCACTTAAGTTCTAACCCATATTTTTAAAACTTACTTTTACTTACTTACTCTGTATGTATGTATGTATGTATTTATTTATTTATTTATTTATTTATTTATGAGAGACACACAGAAACAGAGGCAGAGACATAGGCAGAGGGAGAAGCAGACTCCCTACAGGGAGCCCGATGTGGGACTCAATCCTAGGACCCCAGGTTCATGATGTGAGCTGAAAGCAGATGCTCAACCATTGACCCACCCAGGTGCACCACTAACCCATCTTTAAAGAGCTAAATTTCTATTTCCCCTCTTTACCTTTTAAATATGTTATAATTTACGTCTTTTTTTATTAATTCCTTGATTCATATTTGTGGATAGGATGATATGTGATACGTTTTTTTTTTGTTTTGTTTTGGTTTGGTTTGTTTTGTTTGTTTAAATTGAAGTTAGTTAATATATAGTGTATTAGTTTCAGGAGTAGAATTCAGGATTCATCAGTTGTATATAACATCCAATTCTCATTATATCAAGTGCCATCCTTAATGCCCATCACCCCAATAATTCCCCTCTCCACTCCAGCAATCTTGAATTCATTAATTAGTTAAAGTCATTTGTAAATTGTCTCTCTCTCTATTTTTATCTTACTTTATTTTTCCTTCCCTTCCCCTAAAGTCATTTGCTTTGTTTCTTAAATTCCATATATGAGTGAAATCATATGTGTAAATGGGTTTCTTCACATCCTCTCTGCATCTCTTATTTCCTGACTTGTTAATATTAGCTATTCTGACTGGTGTATCTCATTGTGGTTTTGATTTATATTTCCTTGATGATGAGTGATGTTGAGCATTTCTTCATGTGTCTGCTAGACATTTGTATGTCTTCTTTGGAGAAAAGTCTGTTCGTGACTTCTACCCATTTCTTGACTAGATCTTTTTTGTTTTGGGGGTGTTTAGTTTGAGAACTTCTTTATAGATTTTGGATACTAGACCTTTATCTGGTATGTCATTTTTAAATATCTTCCCCTATTTTGTAGATGGCCTTTTAGTTTGGTTGTTTCCTTTGTTCTGCAAAAGGTTTGGGTTTTTGTTGTTTCTTTTTTTCCCGAAGTCCCAATAGTTTATTTTTGCTTTTGTTTCCATTGCCTCTGGAGATGTGTCTAAGAAGAAATTGCAGGGGCCAAGTTGAAAGAGGATGATGCCTCTGCTCCCTAGGATTTTAATGGATTCCCGAATCACATTTAGATGTTTCATCCATTTTGAATTTATTTTTGTATACGGTGTAAGAAAGTGATCCAGTTACATTCTTCTGCATGTGGCAGTCCAATTTTCCCAACACCATTTTTTGAAGAGACTGTCTTTTTTCCATTAGATGTTCTTTCCTGCTTTGTCAATGATTAGTTGACTATAGAATTGGGGGTCTATTTCTGGGTTATTTATTTTGTTTCATTGATCTTTGTGTATGTTTCTGTGCCAGTAACATACTGTCTGGATGATCACAGCTTTGTAATACAGCTTGAAGTCCAGAACTGTGGTTCCTCTAGCTTTAGTTTCATTTTCAACATTACTTTAACTATGTGATTCCATACAGATTTTAGAATTGTTTGTTCCAAGCATGCTATGGTTTTTAAGTACAGATGGTAGTTTTGAAATTTAAGTTAACTACCATGTTTATCTTTTCAGGTATGATTTGAGGATCTAAGATGACAGAAAAATAGGGGTAAGCTAAATTTGCCCCATCCCTTGAACACAGCTAGATAATTATCAAAACAATCTGAACACCAAATAAATCACTCTAAGGACTGAAAGAACAAAATTGCAAGACTATAAGTAGAAAATCAACCACTTTCTGGAAGGTAAGAAGTTCAGAGGGAACATCTGGGGAGATAAGAACTACAGGGGCTCTGGAGGGGAGGGATCCCTCTTACAGAGACTCCACATGGTAGTATAAGCAGCAAAACATAAAATATTAAGTTTTAGAAGTTAGCTGCCACCAAGTCATGGATGATTGTTTGAATTTCTGTTAAGGCTTCTTGAAGAATGGTGGGTGTGAACTCTCATTTCCAGGGCTAGAGAGCAGGGTATCACTATTTTCACCCTGCCCATCAGTGCTAAAAGTTTAAGACAGCAAAACTCTATCTAGTGGAGGCTGGAGCACCCTACACCAAGCTCTGCCCCCCTCACTCTCCCTCCTCCTAGACTCCCCACATCTCCACTTGGGCAAGTCTCCACCTGAGAATCAGCATGAGGCCCCACCCCCATAACACAAGCAGAAACAACTTGCACACAAGTCTACTGATCACAGAGGGCTGAAAGGCCTCATCTCTAGGGGGAAGAGGATGTAGTTTCTTTTTTATTTCTATTTCTTATTTTTATTATTTATTATTCCTCTTTCGTTTATTTTTAAACTATTTTTATATATTATCTTTCTTTTAATTTTCTCTTTCTTTGTACCTAGCTGCTGCTGCTTCTTTGTTGTTGTTGTTGATGATCTAGCTTCTTTTTAACAAACAGATTGAAACACAATAGGATCTAGCTTGTTTTATTTTTTTTCTGCAAAATGACAAAGTGGAAGAATTCACCCAAAAAGAAAGAACAGAAAATAGGACCAATGGCCAGGGATTTAATAAAAACAGATATAAAAAGATGTTTGAATGAGAATTTCAAATAACAATTATAAGGATACCAGCTGGGCTTGAAGAAAAAGCATAGAAGAAACTAGGGAATCCCTTACTGCAGAGATAAAAGAATTAAAATTTAGTCACATTGGAATTTTAAAATGCTATAACTGAGATGCAAACACAAATTCAAGCCATAAAAACAAGGATGGTCGAGGAAAGGAACAATTCAATGATATAGAAGATAAAATTATAGAGGGAGGGGCAAGATGGCGGAAGAGTAGGGTCCCCAAGTCACCTGTCCCCACCAAATTACCTAGATAACCTTCAAATCATCTTGAAAATCTACAAATTCAGCCTGAGATTTAAAGAGAGAACAGCTGGAATGCTACAGTGAGAAGACTTCACGCTTCTATCAAGGAAGGAAGATGGGGAAAAAGAAATAAAGAAACAAAAGGCCTCCAAAGGGGAGGGGCCCTGCGAGGAGCCGGGCTGAGGCCTGGGCGAGTGTCCCCAGGACAGGAGAGCTCCCTCCCGGAGAAGCAAAGAGCTGCATCAACCTTCCCGGGTGGAAAGGCGCCCGCAGGGAGTTAGAGCAGGACCCCAGGAGGGTGGGGATGCCCTCAAGCTCCCTGGGACACTAACAGGCACCTGCGCCCCGGGCGAGTGCACCGAGCTCCCTGAAGGGCTGCAGCGCACACGGCGGGACCCAGAGCCTCGGAGGGGCTCAGGCGGTGGCTCTGCGGAGGGGGATGCGCGGCCAAAGCGTGAATCCAACAGCGTAGGCCCGGGAGCACAGGGCGCTGGGACACAGCCCAGGATCCGGCCTCCCCCCGGGACAGGCAGAGGCCGGGAGGGCCCAGGACAGCAAGGACACTCCTGGCCCGAGCTGAGCAGATCAGCGGCCCCGCCCCGGAGCCTCCAGGCCCTGCAGACGGAGAGCTCCGGAGTTACTGCGGGAGCTGACTCCAGCGCTGCAGAGCTGGCCCCGCCACTGCGACTGTTCCTCCTGGGGCCTCACTGGGTAAACAACCCTCACTGAGCTCTGCACCAGGCACGGGGCAGAGCAGCTCCCCCAAGTGCTAACACCTGAAAATCAGCACAACAGGCCCCTCCCCCAGAAGACCAGCTAGACGGACAAGTTCCAGGGGAAGTCAAGGGACTTAAAGTATACAGAATCAGAAGATACTCCCCCGTGTTTTGTTTTTTTGATTTTTGATTTCTGTTTGCTTCCACCACCCTTTTCTTTTTCCTTTCTTTCTTTTTCTTTCTCTCTTTTTCCCTTTCTTCTTTTTCTCTTTTCTTTCCTTCTTTCTCTCCTCTCTTTTTCTCCTTTTCCCAATACAACTTGTTTTTGGCCACTTTGCACTGAGCAAAATGACTAGAAGGAAAACCTCACCTCAAAAGAAAGAATCAGAAACAGTCCTCTCTCCCACAGAGTTACAAAATCTGGATTACAATTCAATGTCAGAAAGCCAATACAGAAGCACTATTATACAGCTACTGGTGGCTCTAGAAAAAAGCATAAAGGACTCAAGAGACTTCATGACTGCAGAATTTAGATCCAATCAGGCAGAAATTAAAATCAATTGAATGAAATGCAATCCAAACTGGAAGTCCTAATGACAAGGGTTAATGAGGTGGAAGAATGAGTGAGTGACATAGAAGACAAGTTGATGGCAAAGAGGGAAACTGAGGAAAAAAGAGACAAACAATTAAAAGACCATGAGGATAAAGGGAAATAAATGACAGCCTGAGGAAGAAAAAACTATATTTAATTGGGGTTCCTGAGGGTGCTGAAAGGGCCAGAGGGCCAGAATATGTATTTGAACAAATCATAGCTGAAAACTTTCCTAATCTGGGAAGGGAAACAGGCATTCAGATCCAGGAGATAGAGAGATCCCCCCCTAAAAAAAATAAAAACCGTTCAACACCTGGAAGTTTAATAGTTAAGCTTGCAAATTCCAAAGATAGAAGATCCTTAAAGCCGCAAGAGACAAGAAATCTCTGACTTTTATGGGGAGGAGTATTAGGGTAACAGCAGACCTCTCCACAGAGACCTGGCAGGCCAGAAAGGGCTAGCAGGACATATTCAGGGTCCTAAATGAGAAGAACATGCAACCAAGAATACTTTATCCAGCAAGGCTCTCATTCAAAATGGAAGGAGAGATAAAGAGCTTCCAAGACAGGCAGGAACTGAAAGAATATGTGACCTCCAAACCAGCTCTGCAAGAAATTTTAAGGGGGACTCTTAAAATTCCCCTTTAAGAAGAAGTCCAGTGGAACAATCCAGAAAAACAAGGACTGAATACATATCATGATGACACTAAACTCATATCTTTCAATAGTAACTCTGAACTTGAATGGCTTTAATGACCCATTCAAAAGGCGAACGTGTCAGACTGGATAAAAAAGCAGGATCCATCGATTTGCTGTCTACAAGAGACTCATTTTAGACAGAAGGACACCCACACCCTGAAGATAAAAGGTTGGAGAACATTTTACCATTCAAATAGTCCTCAAAAGAAAGCAGGGGTAGCCATCCTTATGTCAGATAAACTAAAATTTACCCCTAAGACTGTAGTGAGAGATGAAAAGGAACATTATATGATACTTAAAGGATCTATCCAACAAGAGGACTTAACAATCCTCAATATATATGCCCCGAATGTGGGAGCTGCCAAATATATTAATCAATTAATAACCAAAGTTAAGACTTACTTAGATAATAATACACTTATACTTGGTGACTTCAATCTAGCGCTTTCTATACTTGATAGGTCTGCTAAACACAACATCTCCAAAGAAACGAGAGCTTTAAATGATACACTGGACCTGATGGATTTCACAGATATCTACAGAACTTTACATCCAAACGCAACTGAATACACATTCTTCTCAAGTGCACATGGAACTTTCTCCAGAATAGACCACATACTGGGTCACAAATCGGTTCTGAACCATTTCCAAAAGATTGGGATCGTCCCCTGCATATTCTCAGACCATAATGCCTTGAAATTAGAACTAAATCACAACAAGAAGCTTGGAAGGACCTCAAACACGTGGAGGTTAAGGACCATCCTGCTAAAAGATGAAAGGGTCAACCAGGAAATTAAGGAAGAATGAAAAAGATTCATGGAAACTAATGAGAATGAAGATACAACCATTCAAAATCTTTGGGATGCAGCAAAAGCAGTCCTCAGGGGGAAATGCATCGCAACACAAGCATCCATTCAAAAACTGGAAAGAACTCAAATACAAAAGCTAACCTTACACCTAAAGGAGCTAGAGAAAAAACAGCAGATAGATCTTACACCCAGCAGAAGAAGAGAGTTAATTAAGATTTGAGCAGAACTCAACGAAATCGAGACCAGAAGAACTGTGGAACAGATAAACAAAACCAGGACTTGGTTCTTTGAAAGAATTAATAAGATAGATAAACCATTAGCCAGCCTTATTAAAAAGAAGAGAGAGAAGACTCAAATTAATAAAATCATGAATGAGAAAGGAGAGATAACTACCAACACCAAGGAAATACAAATGATTTTAAAAACATATTATGAACAGCTATACGCCAATAAATTAGGCAATCTAGAAGAAATGGACACATTCCTGGAAAGCCACAAACAACCAAACCTGGAACAGGAAGAAATAGAAAACCTGAACAGGCCAATAACCAGGGAGGAAATTGAAGCAGTCATCAAAAACCTCCCAAGACACAAGAGTCCAGGGCCAGATGGCTTCCCAGGGGAATTCTATCAAACGTTTAAAGAAGAAGCCATACCTATTCTACTAAAGCTGTTTGGAAAGATAGAAAGAGATGGAGTACTTCCAAATTCGTTCTATGATGCCAGCATCACCTTAATTCCAAAACCAGACAATGACCCCACCGAAAAGGAGAATTACAGACCAATATCCCTGATGAACATGGATGCAAAAATTCTCAGCAAGATACTAGCCAATAGGATCCAACAATACATTAAGAAAATTATTCACCATGAGCAAGTAGGATTTATCCCCGGGACACAAGTCTGGTTCAACACTCGTAAAACAATCAATGTGATTCATCATATCAGCAAGAGAAAAACCAAGAGCCATAAGATCCTCTCATTAGATGCAGAGAAAGCATTTGGCAAAATAGAGCATCCATTCCTGATCAAAACTCTTCAGAGCGTAGGGATAGAGGGAACATTCCTCGACATCTTAAAAATCATCTACGAAAAGCACACAGCAAATATCATTCTCAATGGGGAAGCACTGGGAGCCTTTCCCCTAAGATCAGGAACAAGACAGGGATGTCCACTCTCACCAGTGCTATTCAACATAGTACTGGAAGTCCTAGCCTCAGTAATCAGACAACTAAAAGACATTAAAGGCATTCAAACTGGCAAAGAAGAAGTCAAACTCTCCCTCTTCGCCGATGACATGATACTCTACATAGAAAACCCAAAAGCCTCCATCCCAAGATTGCTAGAAATCATACAGCAATTTGGCAGTGTGTCAGGATACAAAATGAATGCCCAGAAGTCAATGGCATTTCTATACACTAACAATGAGACTGAAGAAAGAGAAATTAAGGAGTCAATCCCGTTGACAATTTCACCCAAAAGCATAAGATACCTAGGAATAAACCTAACCAAAGAGGTAAAGGAATGGATGTTGTATTTTGTCAAATGTTTTCTCTGCAAATATTGAGAGGATCATAGGGTCTTGTTTTTTCTCTTGTTGATATGATGAATCACATTGATTGCTTTACGAGTGTTGAACCATCTTTGCATCTTGGGGATAAATCCCACTTGGTCCTGGTGAATAATCCTTTTAATATACTGTTGTAGCCTACTGGCTAGTATCATAGTGAGAATTTTTGCATCTGACGTCATCAGGGATATTGGTCTATTATTCTCCTTTTTTGGTGGGGTCTTTGTCTTGTTTTGGCATTAAGGTGATGCTGCCTTATAAAATGGGTTTAGAAGTACTTCATCCCTTTTCTGTCTTTCAGAGAGTCTTAGTAGAATGGGTATTGTTTCTTCTATAAACGTTTGATAGAATTCCCCTGGGAAACCATCTGGCCCTGGACTCTTGTGTCTAGGAAGGTGTTTGATGACTGCTTCAATTTCCTCCCTGGTTATTGACCTGTTCAGGTTTTCTATTTCTTCCTGTTCCAGTTTTGGTAAGTTGTGGTTTTCCAGAAATGCATCCATTTCTTCAAAATTGCCTAATCTATTAGAGTATAGCTGCTCCTAATACGTTTTTATAATCGTTTGTATTTCCTTGGTATTGGTGTGGTTCTCCCCTTTCATTCATGATTTGAGTCTTTTCTTTTTAAGAAGGCTGGCTAGGGGTTTATCTATCTTATTAATTCTTGCAAAGAACCTACTCCTGGTTTTGTTGATCTGTTCTACAGCTCTTCTGGTCTATATTTCATTGAGTTCTGATCCAATCTTTATTATCTTTCTTCCTCTGCCTGGTGTTGGTTTTACTCATTGTTCTTTCTCCAGTTCCTTTAGGTGAGAAGTTAGCTTGTGTATTTGAGTTTTTTCCAATTTTTTGAGGGAGTCTTGTACTGCAATCTATTTCCCTCTGTAAATATCTGTGAAATCCATCTGGTCCAGTGTATCATTTAAGACCCTTGTTTCTTTGGTGATGTTCTGCTTAAAACATCTGTCATTTGCTGAGAGCAGTGTGTTGATGTCTCTTACTATACATGTATTATTATCTAAGTATGTCTTCACTTTGGTTATTAATTGATATACTTGCAGCTCCCATATTAGGGTCATAAATATTCATGATTGTTAGGTCTTTTTGTTGGATAGACCCTTTAAAGTATGATATAGTGTCCCTCCTCATCTCTTACTATAGTCTTTGGGATAAACTTTAATTTATCTGATATGAGGATTGCTACCTCAGCTTTCTTTTGAGGACCATTTGAATGGTAAATGGTTCTCCACCTGTTCATTTTCAGGCTGGAGGTGTCCTTAGGTCTAAAAATGAGTCTCTTCACCTGCACCCCAATGTTCACAGCAGCAATGTCCACAATAGCCAAGCTGTGGAAGAAGTCTCAGTGTCCATCGAAAGATGAATGGGTAAAGAAGATGTGGTTTATGTATACAATGGAATATTACTCAGCCTTTAGAAACGACAAATACCCACCATTTGCTTTGACGTGGATGGAACTGGAGGGTATTATGCTGGTGAAATAAGTCAATCAGAGAAGGACATTGTATGCTCTCATTCATTTGGGGAATATAAAAAATAGTGAAAGGGAATAGAGGGGAAAGGAGAAAAAATGAGTGGGAAATATCAGGGACGGAGGCAGAACATGAGAGGCTCCGAACTCTGGGAAATGAACTAGGGGTGGTGGAAGGGGAGGTGGGCGGGGGGTCTGGGTGACTGGGTGATGGGCACTGAGGGGGGCACTTGTTGGGATGAGCGCTGGGTGTTATTCTATATGTTGGCAAATTGAACACCAATAAAAGTAAGTTTATAAAAAATAAATAAAATGAGTCTCTTGTAGAGAGCAAATAGTTGGGTCTTGCTTTTTTATCCAGTCAAAACCCTGTGTCTTTTGATGGGATCATTTAGCCCATTCACATTTAGAGTAACTATTGAAAGATATGAATTCAGTGTCATCATAATACCTATTCAGACCCTGTTTTTGTGGATTGTTTCTCTGGGCTTCCTCTTTCTCTTATAGGATCCCCTTTAATATTTCTTGCAGAGCTGGTTTGGTGGTCACATATTCTTTCAGTTTCTGCCTGTCCTGGAAATTCTTTCTCTCTCCTTCTATTCTGAATGAGAGCCTTGCTGGATAAAGTATTCTTGGCTGCATGTTCTTCTCATTCAGCACCTTAAATATATCCTGCCAGTGCTTTCTGGCTTATCAGGTCTCTGTGGAGAGGTCTGATATTCTCCCCATATAAGTTGAGAGTATCTTGTCTCTTGCTGCTTTCAGGATTTTCTCTTTAGCTTTGGAACTTGCAAGTTTCACTATTAAATGTCAAGGTGTTGAACTGTTTTCTTCATTTTTTTTGGCTGGGGAGACCTCTCTATCTCTTGGATCTGAATACGTGTTTCCCTCCCCATATTGGGATGTTCTCAGCTATGATTTGTTTAAATATACTCTCTGGCCCTCTGGCCCTCTTGGCCTTTTCTTGAACCCCAATTATATGTAGATTCTTCCTTCTGATGCTGTCATTTATTTCCTTTAACCTTTCCCCATGATGTCTTAATTGTTTTTCTCTTTATTCCTCAGCTTTCTTCCTTGCCATAAACTTATCTTCTGTCACTCACTCTGTCTTCCACCTCATTAACCCTCATCATTAGGACCTCCAGTTTGGATTGCATCTAATTTAATTGATTTTTAATTTTGGCCTGATTAGATCTGAAATCTGCAGTAACGAAGTCTCTTGAGTCCTTTATGCTTTTTCCAGAGCTTCCAGTAGCTTTACAATTGTGTTTCTGAATTGGCTTTCTGACATCGAATTGTAATCCAAATTCTGTAACTCTGTGGCAGATAATACTGTTTTTGATTCTTTCTTTGTGGTGAATTCTTGCTTCTAGTCATTTTGTTCAGTGCAGAGTGGCTGTACGAGCAGGCTGAGTCAAGAATATCAACCACAACCTAAGTAAATTTTACTCTAGATGATCCTTCCTAGAAGCGAAAAACCCTTCTCTCTGTAGTTTCTGGCTGTTCTCTCTTTAAATCTCAGGTCGAATTTGTAGGTGTTCAGGATGTTTTGAATGTTATCTAGGTAAGTTGGTGGGACCAGGTGAATTAAGGACCCCTACTCTTCTGCCATTTTTCCCTGCCTATCCAAACTAGATTTTAAAACAAAGACTATAACATGTGATGAATAAGGGAAATATATCATAATTAAGGTTTCTACCCATCAAGAACGTGCAATGGTAAATATGCCCCCAACTTGGGAGCACCTAAATATATACACCAATTAATAACAGACATAAAGAGACTCATTAATAATTACACATAACAGTGTGGGACTTTAACACCCCACTCACAGCAATGGATGGATAATCTAAGTAGAAGAGCAACAATAAAACAAGGGCTGTGAATGACACAATGAAACAAATGGACTAAACAGATATATTCAGAACATTTCATCCTAAAGCAGCAGAATACATAGTCTTCTTGAACGCACATGGAACATTCTATAGAATAGATCACATACTGCATCACATATCAGCCCTCCACAAGTACAAAAAGATCAAGATCATATTATGCATATTTTGAGACCAAAACAATATGAAACTGGAAGTCAACCACAAGAAAAAATTTGGAAAGACTTCAAATACATGGAGATTAAAGAACATCCCACCAAATAATAAATGAATTGGGGCATGGGTGGCTCAGTTGATTATATGACGTTAGCTCAGGTCATGGTCTTGGGGTCCTGGGATCAAAGCACACATCAAGCTCATCTCTCAGTGGAAATTCTGCTTGACCTCTCTCAGCACCACCCCTTGGTTGTGCTTTTTCTTACTCTCTCTCTTTTCAAATAAATAAAATCTTCAAAAAGAATAAATGGGTTTACAAAAAAATTAAAGAATTTTAAAAATACATAGAAACAAATGAAAATGAAACCACAAGAGCCCAAAATCTCTGGGATGTAGCAAAAGGAGTTCTAAGAGGGAAGTATTTTGCAATACAGGTCTACCTCAAGAAGCAAGAAAAGTCTCAAACACAAAATCTAAACTTACACCTAAAGCACCTAAGAAAGGGATAGTACATAAAGCCTAAAGTCAGTATAAGAAGGAAAATAATAAATATTAGAGCAGAAATAAATGATATGGGAACAAACAAACAAAACAGTAGCACTGATTAACAAAACTGACAGGTGATTTTTCAAAAGAATTAACAAAATTGATAAACACCTAGTCAGATATTCAAAAAGAAAGGAAAAGGATACAAATAGATAAATCACAAATGAAAGAGATCGCAACTAACACCACAGAAACACAAACAATTATAAAAGGGTACTATGAAAAATTATCTTTCAACAAACTAGACAATCTAGAAGAAATAGACACACTGCTAGAAACTTACACATTACTAAAACTAAAACAAGAAGAAATAGAAAATCCGAAGACACACATAGCCAGGAAAGAAAATGAAACAGTAATTAAAAATCTCCCAATGAACAAGATTCCAGGGCTGGATGGCTACCCAGGGGAATTCTATCAAGCATTTAAAGAATTAATACCAGTTCTAAAACTGTTCCAAAAAATAGAAATGGAAGAAAAACTTACAAACTCATTCTGTGAGGCCAGCATCACTTTGAACCTAAAACTAAAGATTCCACTAAAAAGGAGAATTACAGAGCAATACCGCTGATGAATATGGATGTAAAAATTCTCAGCAAATATACCAGCTAATGGGATCCAACAGTACATTAAAAGGATTATTCAGCACAACCAAATGGGATTATTCCTTAGCTGTAAGAGCAGTTCAACATCCATTAATCAACGTGAGACATCACATTAAAAAAAGAAAGGATAAGAACCACACCATCTTCTCACTAGATTAAGAAAAATCATTTGACAAAAATACAGCATCCTTTCCTGATTAAAACCCTCCACAAAGTTGGAATAGAGGGAAGACAACTCAACATCTTAATGGTCATATATGAAAGACCCACAACTAATATCATTCTTAATTAGGGATTAAAGGGGAAAAGAGAGAAAATGAGTGGGAAATATCAGAATATGAGAGACTTCTAACTCTAGGAAAAGAACAAGGGGTAGTGGAAGGGGAGGTGGGCGAGGTGATGGGGTGACTGGGTGACTGGCACTGAGGGGGACACTTGATGGAATGAGCATGGGTGTTATACTATATATTGGCAAATCAAGCTCCAATAAAAATATACAAAAAATCAAATCAAAGGAAGTATTATATTTTAGAAGTTTGTTATTCTTTTTAAGTAGAAATATAAATCAAGATGACATGAAAAGGGCAATAATAAATGTTTTACAGGTCATTGTCAAATAAAAAATAAAAAAATAAGAGTCTTTCTCCTATCATCAGTACAAAGACAAAAATGTCCACTCTAATGATTATCACTTAACACGTTACTGAAAGTCTTAGCCTCAGCCATCAGACAACAAAAATAAATGAAAGTCATCTACATTAGCAGGAAGAAGTCAAATTTTCACGATTTACAAATTATGTGATATTCTATATAGAAAAACCAAAAGACTCCACAAAAATATTGCTAGAACTCATAGGAATTCAGCAAAGCCTCAGGATATGAAATCAAAGTGCAGAATTCTGTTACATTTCTTATTATTTAAATTCAATTAATTAACATATAGTGTATTATTAGTTTCAAGGTAGAATTCAGTTTATTAGTTGTATATAACATCCAGTGCTCATTATATCATGGGCCCTTCCTAATGCTCATCACCCACTTAACCCATCCCCTTACTCCCTCCCTTCCAGCAACCCTGAGTTTCTTTCCTATGCTTAAGGGTCTTATGATTTATCTCCCTTTCTGATCTCATCTTGTGTTATTTTTCCCTCACTTCCTCTATGATCCTTTGTTTTGTTTCTTAAATTCTACATGTGAGTGAAATCATATGATAATTTTCTTTCTCTGAGTGACGTATTTTACGTAGCATAAGACCCTCTAGTTCTATATACAACATTGCAAATGGCAAGATTCATTTTTGGATCTCTGACTGTATATATCTATCTGTATCTATATCTATTATCTATATCCCTATCTATTTATATATATCTATTCATCTGTCAAAGGACATCTGGGCTCTTTCCATAGTTTGGCTGTTGTGGATATTGCTGCTATAAACATTGGGAAACATGTGCTCCTTCAGATCACTACATTTGTATCTTTTGGGTAAATACCTAGCAGTGCAATTGCTGTGTCCTAGAGTAGTTCTATTCCTATTTTGAGGAATCTTGCTACTGTTTTCCAGAGTGGCTGTACCAGCTTGCATTCTCACCAACAGCATAAGAGGGTTCCCTTCTCTCCACGCCTCACATCCTTGCAAACATATAGCATTTCTTGATCTGTTAATTTTAGCTATTCTGACTTATGTGAGCTGGTATCTTTTCAAAGTTTTGAAATTAATATTCAATAATCAGTATTTCACTGGTGCCAAGTAATGTGGAGCATTTTCATGTGTCTATTGGCCATTTGTATGTATTCTTTGGAGAAATAGAGTCTGTTCAAGTCCTCTGCCTATTTCTTGATTGGATTATGTGTTTTAGACTGTTGAGTTTAATAAGTTCTTTGTAGATTTTAGATACTAACCCTTTACCTGATAAAACTTTTGCAAATCCATTCTCCAAATCTGTAAGTTGTCTTTTGATTTTGTCAACTGTTTCCTTTGCTGTGTAGAAGTTTTTAATCTCAAAGTCCTAATAGTCCCCTTTTGCCTTTGTTTCCTTATCTTTGGAGATGTGTATAGCAAAAAGCTGCTGTCTGGTGGAAGCAACCTAAAAGAGGTTGCTATCTGTATTCTCCTCTAGGATTTTGATGGGTTCTCATCTCACATTTAGATCTTTCATCCATTTTGAGTTTATTTTTGTGTGATGCAACAAAAAAAGGTCCAGTTTCATTCTTCTGCACATGGCTGTACAATTTTCCCAACACCATTTGTTGAAGACACTGTCCTTATTCCATTGGATATTCTTTCCTGCTTTGTCGAGTATTAGCTGACCATAGAGTTGAGGGGCCATTTCTGGGTTCCCTATTCTGTTCCATTGATCTATGTGTCTGTTGTTGTGCCAGCACCACACTGTCTTGCTGATCATAGCTTTGTAGTACAACTTGAAGTCAGGCATTGTATTGCCCCTGGGTCTGGTTTTCTTTTTCAACATTACTTTACTTTGACTATTCGGGATCTTTTCTGGCTCCATACAAATTTTAGGATTTCTGTTCCAGCTTTGTGAAAAATGTTAATGGTATTTTGATAGGGACTGCTTTGAATCTGTGGATTGCTTTGGGTAGCATAGATATTTTAACAATATTTATTCTTCCAATCATGGGCATGGAATATTTCTCCATTTCTTTGTGTCTTCCTCAATTTCTTTCATAAGTGTCTATAATTTTCAGAGTACAGATCCTTTACCTCTTTGTTTAAGTTTATTTCTAGGTATCTTATGGTTTTGGGTGCAATTGCACCTATCTATCCCTACACTATGGACTGTTTTTGTTTAATCAAAACAGGACGTTGTACTTTGTCAAATGCTTTTTTTGCATCTATTGAGAGAATCATATGCATCTTGTCCTTTCTTTAATGTAGTGTATCACATTGATTGATTTGAGGATGTTGAACCACCCTTGCAGCCAAGGAATAAGTTCCACATGTCTGTGGTGAATAATCCTTTTAATGTACTGTTGGATCATACTAGCTAGTATCTTGCTCAGAATTTTTGCATCCATGTTCATCAGAGATATTGGTCTATAATTCTCCTTCTTAGTGAAGTTTTTGTCTGGTTTTGGGATCAAGGTATGCTTGTCTCATAGAATGAGTTTGTAAGTTTTCCTTCCATTTTTATTTTTTGGAGCTGTTTCAGAATAGGTATTAGTTCTTTAAATTCTTGGTAGAATTCCCCTGAGAAGCTATCCAGCCCTGGAATTTCATTTTTTTGGGAGATTTTAAATTACTGCTTCAATTTCTTTGCTGTTTAAAGGTCTGTTAATGTTTTATATTTCCTCCTGTTTCAGTTTTGGTAGTTCATAAGTTTCTAGGAATGAATCCACAAATGAATCCATTTGTTCCAGATTACCTAATTTGTTGGCATATAGTTGCTCATAATGTTTTTCTTATTATTTGTATTTCTTTTGTGTTGTTTGTTATTTCTCCTCTTTCTTTTTTTTTTTTTTCATTTCTCCTCTTTCATTCATGATTTTATTTATTTGAGTCCTTTCTCTATTCTTTTTGATAAGTCTGGCCAGAAGTTTACTGATTCTTTCAAAGAACCAGCTCCTACTTTCATTGATCCATTGTTCTTTTAATTTCTATTTCATTTATTTCTGTTCTAATCCTTATTAATTCTCTTCTTCTGCTTGGTTTAAGATTTATTTGCCATTCTTTCTCCAGCTCCTTTAGGTGTAAAGTTAGCTTCTGTATTTCAGACCTTTCTTATTTCTTGAGAAAGGCTTGCATTGCTATATACTTCCCTCTTAGAACCACTTTTGCTGCATCTCAAGCGTTTTTAACCATTGTTTTTTTTCCATTTTCATTTGTTTCCATAATTTTTTTAACTTCTTTAATTTCCTGGTTGACCCATTCATTCTTTAACCTCCAAGTGTTTGAATTCCTTCCAAATTTCGTCTTGTGATTGAGTTCAAGTTTCAAAACATTATGGTCTAAAAATATGCATTGTATGATCTCAGGCCTTTGATACTACTTTAAACGAAATTTGTGACTCATTATGTGGCATATTCTGGAGAATGTTCCATATGCATTCAGGAAAAGAATGTGTATCATAAAGAATGTTTTATGATGAACTGCTCTGAATATATCTGTGAAGTCCATCTGGTCCAGTGTGTCATTCAAAGTTTTTATTTCCTTGTTGATCTTCTGATCTTTGAGTGGGGTGTTAAAGTCTCCTACTATTATGGTATTATTATCAATGTATTCCTTTAATTTAGATCTTCTGATCTTTGTTGATCTTCTGATCTTTGAGTGGGGTGTTAAAGTCTCCTACTATTATGGTATTATTATCAATGTATTTCTTTAATTTAGCTATTAATTGGTTTATATAATTGGATGCTCCCATTTAAGGGGCATAAATATTTACAATAGTTAGATCTTCTTGTTGGATGGACACTTTAGCTATGATATAGTGTCTTTCTTCATCTTTTATTGCACTCTTTGGTTTAAAATCTAATTTTTCTGAAATAAGGATTGCCATTGCAGCTTTCTTTTGATGGACATTGGCATGATAAATGGTTTTCCATCTCCGCACTTTTAACCTGGAGTTGCCTTTGGGTCTAAAATGAGTCTCTTGTTGATAGCATATCAATGGGTCTTGCTTTTTTTTTTTTTTTTTTTTTATCCAATCTACTACCCTGTATCTTTTGATTGGATTAGTTAGTCTGTTTACATTTAGAGTAACTATTGAAACTATGAATTTAATACCATTGTATTCCCTGTAAAGTCACTGTTTCTGGATATAGGCTCTTTCCTTTTCTGGTTTGTGTTGCTTTTGGACTCTCTCTTTACTTAAAGGATCCCCTTTAATATTTCTTACAAGGCTGATATAGTGATCACAAATTGTTTTAGTTTCTGTTTGTCCTGGAAGCTCTTTAATCTCTCTTTCCTTTCTGAATGACAGCCTTGCTGGATAAAGTATTCTTAGATGCATATTTTTCTCATTTAGCACTTGAATATATCATGCCAGTCTTTTCTCATCTGCCAGGTCTCTGTGGATGGCTCTGCTGCCAGCCTTATATTTTTACCCTTGTAGATTAAAGACCTATTGCCTGAGCTGCTTTCAGGATTTTCTCTTTATCTCTGAAATTTGCAACCTTCACTATTACCTGTCAAGGTGTTGACCTAATTTTTTGAAGGGGGTTCTCTGTGCCTCCTTGACTGGAATGCCTATTTCCTTCCCCAGATTGGGGAATTTATGAGCTATAATTTACTCAAATATACCTACTGCTCCCCTCTCTTTCTTTCTTCTTCTTTTAGAAGAAAACTGGATCCCGCAATTGTAAAGAAAGAAAAACTTACACATTTACAAAAATTAAATTATATACAATGAAAAGATAGAATATAACTGTAAAAATGAAAATTCAACAAAACTTTTAAAAAAGAGTTGATAAAATGAGAAATTAGTTAAAAAGGAAAATATATTAAAACTGAAAGACTAAAGAATCATGAGGTAAAAAACACATGAATTCTATATACCATTTGCCCCTCGTGCTGCAGTTTTGCAGTTCTGTGTGATCTGTAACCTTGGTGTTAGCCAGATGTTCCTGCGGTCTTTTGGGGGAGGGGCCTGATGTGTTGATTCTCGGGTGGCTTTGCCTGGTGGGAATTACACCGCCCTAGTCAGGGGCCAGGTTCAGTGTAAATGGCTCAGGATTTCTCTTTGCTTTTGTTCCCTGGAGGCTTCCCATACCACTTTAGGGGATTAAAATGAAAATGGCAGTCTCCCAATCTCCAGCTCTGGAGCTGAAAGATTGCACCCCCAATATTCAGTGAGCCCTCACAGAAAAGCAATCACTCTTGTGTCCCTGGTTTCCATCCACACTCCATGTTCACACAGCCTGTGACCAAGCACTTTTATCTCAGGCTTGCGACCTGTTTTGAGTCTCCAAACTTTAAAGACTCTGGTGGTGTGCACCTGTGCCACTCCTCTTGGGGGATGATTAGGGGTCTTGCCATGGTTCTGCCCCTTGCTAGACCCCTGCTGAGAGTGGTCATCAGACCCTGCCACAGTTTGTGGTTTATGGCAACACAGAGCTGAAAGCCCATTCCTGGGCTCTATGTTTGCAGCTAGCTTCCCTGCTCTAATCCTTGGGAGCTCGGCCACACTCAGACACCCGTGTTCTTTTTATGATCCCAGGGATCCTGAGACCACATTGTCCCTCTTAAGGTTCCACCTGCTCACCACCTGAGTGCCTTTCAGGCAGGAATGTCCCTCACTGGAGCAGACTTGTAAAGGTTTTGATTTTACACTCTGCTGCTATATTGCTTTCTGGTACCCCGCTTTTGGAGGTACCCTCCCCTGCCTCCACCCATTTATCTTCCAATATATAGCCTGGAATTCACATCTCCACACCTCCTACTTTGCAAAAAGTGGTCTCTTTTCTCTCTGAAAAATTGCAACAATTCTTTCCTTAAATTTCTGGTTGAGTTCATAGGTGTTCAGAATGATTTGATAGCTATATAGCTGAATTCCAGATAAAACTAGGGTCCCCTACTCCTCCACCGTCTTCCTCCAAAATCTGTTACATTTCTATACACCAATAATGAGGCAGCAGATAAAGAAACCAAGAAATCGATCCCATTTGCAACTGCACCAAAAACTGTAAGATACCTATGAATATATCTAACTAAAGAAGTAAAAGATCTCTGCACTTATGAAAGAAATTGAAGAGGACACAAATATATGGAAAAATATTTCATGGTCATGTATTCAAAAAACAAACACTGTTAAAATGTCTACATTTTAGCATACATAAGAAATATACACATTGAATGCAATCCCTACCAAAATACCACCAACCTTTTTCACAGAACTAGAACAAATAAGCCTGTAATTTGTAATTTGTACAGAACCAGAAAAGACCTCAAATAGACAAATGATTGTGAAAAAGAAAAACAAAACTGGAGCTATCACAATTCTGGATTTCAAGCTATTTTATAAAGCTAGCCATCAAGACAGTATGATACTAGGGTGTCTGGGTGGCTTAGTCAGTTAAGTGTGATGCCTTCAGCTCAGGTCATGATGCCAGGGTCCTGGGTTTGAGCCATACAATAGGCTCCCTTCTCAGTGGGGAGTCTGCTTCTGTAGGCTCTCTCCCTCTGCAACTTCCCTTGCTTGTGCTCTCTTACTTTCTCTCTGTGTTAAATAAATAAATAAATAAATAAATAAATAAAATCTTTTCTTTTAATAAAATCTTTTTTAAAAGAAGACAGTATGGTACAAAAACAGACACATAGATCAATGGAACAGAATAGAAAACCCAGAAATGGACCCTCAACTCTATGATCAACTAATCTTCAAACAAGTGGAAAGACTATCCAAAGGGAAAAAAGTCTCTTCAACAATGGTGTTGGAAAAACTGGGCAGCAACATGCAAAAGAATGAAACTGGACCACTTTCCTATGCCATAAAACAAAAATAAACTCAAAATGGATGAAAGATCTAAATGTGAGACAGAATACCATCAAAATCCTAGAGAACACAGCCAGAAATCTTTTTGGCCTCAGCCTTGCAACTTTTTATTAGCCATATCACCTGAGGCAGGGGAATCTAAAGCAAAAATGAGTTATTGGGACTTCATCAAGATAAAAAGCTGTTGCACCACAAAGGAAACAATCAACAAAACTAAAAGGCAACCAACAGGGAGAAGATATTTGCAAATGACATATCTGTAAAGGGTTACTACCCAAAACCTATAAAGGACTTCTCAAACTCAACAACCAAAAAAACATATAATCCAGTTAAAAAATGGGCAAAAGACAGAAATAGACACTTTTCCAAAGATCATATAAATGGCTAAGGGGCACTTGAAAAGATATTCAATGTCACTCATCATCAGGGAAATACCAAACCAAAACCATGATGATATACCACCTCACATCTGAGAGAATTGCTAAAATTAACAACCTAAGAAACAACAGGTATTAGAAAGGATGTGTAGAAAGGGGAACCTTCTTGCACTGTTGGTGGGAATGCAAACTGTATGGAGGTTCCTCAAAAAGTTAAAAACAGAACTACCCTAAGATCCAGTAATTGCACTACTAGGTATTTACCCAAATGATACAAAAATACTGATTCAAAGGGGTACATGCATCCTGATACTTATAGCAGCAATGTCCACAATGGCCAAACTATGGAGAGAGAGCCCAAATACGTATTGTATGATGAATGGATAAATAAGATGTGATATGTATACAATGGAATATTACTCAGGCATCAAAAAATGGAATCTTACCATTTGCAATGACGTGGAAGGAAATAGAGAGTATTATGCTAAGCAAAATGAATCAGTCAGAGAAAGACAAATATCATATGATTTCACTCATCTGTTGGAATTTAAGAAAAACTGATGAAAAGAAGGGAAAGGAAGGAAAAATAAAATAAGATGAAATCAGAGATGGAAACAAACCATAAGAGTTTCTATAGTTCCTATAGTTCCTTAACTATAAGAAACAAACTGAGAGTTGTTGGAGGGGAAATAGATGGGGGATGGGGCAATTAACTGGGTGATGGATGTTAGAGAGGGCACTTGATTAGTGTGCATTGGATGCTACATGCAACTGATGAATCACTAAACTCCACCTCTGAAACTAATAATACACTCTATGTTATTTAATTTAATTTTTTAATTTTTTAAAGATTTTATTTATTTATTCATGAGAGACACAGAAAGAGAGAGAGAGGGGCAGAGACACAGGCAGAGAGAGAAGCAGGCTCCATACAGGGAGCCCGATGCAGGACTCGATCCTGGGACTCCAGGATCACACCCTGAGCTGAAGGCAGACACTTAACCGCTGAGCCACCCAGGCATCCCTGTTATTTAATTTTAAATTTTACAAAAGAAAAAAGATAATTTTCAAATCCACAACCTAACCACTTATTTTAAGACACTAAAAAAGGAAAAAATTCTAAACCTAAAGCAGGCAGAAGGAAGGCAATATACTGGGTAAAGTGCAAATTAATGAAATAAGGACAATCATCTTATGGTTTCACTCATACGGGGAATATAAAAAATAGGGCAGATCATAGGGGAAGGAGAGAAAATGAGTGGAAAAAATCAGAGAGGGTGGCAAAACATGAAGAGACTCCTAATTCTGGGAAATGAACAAGGGGTAGTGGAAGAGGAGGTGGGCGGGAGGATGGGGTGATTGGTGACAGGCACTGAGTTAGGCACTTGATGGGATGAACACTCAGTCTTATATGTTGAAAATATAACTCCAATAAAAATATACAAAAAAAGAAAAAATAAGGAACAGTAAAATACAGAAAAATGAAAGATATTAAAAATGGATTCTTTGAAAAAATTGACAACCGTTAGTCAGATCAACCAAGATAGAAAAGAAGAGACTCAAGTTACTAGAATCAGATATGAAAGAGACACATTACTGCTAACTTTGCAGAAACAAAAATAAAAATAAATAAATACTATTAACAACTGCACACCAACAAATGAGACAACTAAATACAATGGATATTTAGACATTCCTTCATTGAGAATATACAAATGTCAAAAGCACATATAAAGATGTTCAACATCAGTAATCATTAGGAAAATTCAAATCAAACCACTGTGAGATAACACCTCACATCTATTAAGATTAGCTATTATTTAAAAAAAAACAGAAAAGAGCAAGCATTGGTTAGGATGTAGAGAAACTAGAATACTTGCACACTGCAGTTAATAATGAAAATTAGTGCAGACACTATGGAAACAGTATGACAGATCTCCAAAAAATTAAACATAAAATTACCATAAAATCTAACAATTCCACTTCTTGAAATATACTCAGAGTAATCAAATATAGGACTCCAAGAAATAGTTGTACAAACATTAAAGGACAAATATTGCATAATTCTCTTCTCAGGAATTATCCTGACCAGTCAAATTTATAGACAGACAGTACAATGGTAGTTTCCAGGGGCTATGGGGAGGGATAATGTGGAGTTACATACAGGCTTTCAGTTTTGCACTGTGAAAAGGGTTCTGTGGATAGATGTGATGGCGGGAGCACAAAACTGTGAATGATTAATACCACTCCACTGTACACTGCAAAATATGTAAGATGGTAAATTTCATGTTATGTGTATTTTACCATAATTTTTTAAACTCTTAGAAGAAAACATAAAAATTTATTACCTTGGATTTAGCAAGGTAGTCTTAGATATGACACCAAAACTGTAAACAACAACAACAACAACAACAACAGATAAATTGGACTTCATCAAAATTAAACCTTTTGTGTTTCAAATGATGGTAAAAAGAAAGTGAGGAAATGACCAACAGCTTGGGAGAAAATACTTCCAAGTTGTATTGAGGAACATATAAGAAACTTGTGTCTAGAATATATAAATAATCTACAGACCAATGATAAAAAGACAAAAGTTCACTTAAAAATGAATCTTTTTTTCCATTTTCCAGAACCTTTAAAAGAAATACAAGCAAATATTTCTCTGAGAAGATATACTAATAGCCAATAAGTACACGAAAAGATCAAGTATCATTAATTCTATTCATATGATGTGTTCAGAACAGAGAAATCATCTACAATAGGGAAGATGATTAGTGGTTGCCTATATTGGTGAGAGGAGGTCTTAGAGGTAGTAGAGGAGAATAACTAAAGGAAAGAAAAAAGAAGGAAGGAAGAAAGAAGAAAAGAAAGAAAGAAAGAAAGAAAGAAAGAAAGAAAGAAAGAAAGAAAGAAGAAAAAGGAGGGAGGGAGAGATGAAAGAGAGAAGTGAGGAGAGGAAAGAAAAGAGATTTTGCAATAGGTTTTAAAGTATCTTTGTCAGATACAAGTGACAATTTATTACTAATATTGTTACTTATAAATTATATTTTTATTTTTGCACAAAATAGAATTGATATGCAATAGTTAAAAGCTTACATTCATAAAAAAAAAAAAAACTTACATTCATTGAAGAGTTCGCCTGAGCAGTAGGTTCATCGTCTGTTGGAAACTGATATATCTGGATGCCATTACTAACCAATTCAGTCATTATTTTACACTTGAACTTCTGTAAATCATATTTAGAAATTGTATCTGCTTTGGCAATCAATGGTACAATGTTCACCTGTAAATAAGGTAGCAAACAAAATCCTACCATTGAGGATTTGTTGTTAATCTTGGAATTTTTACATCAAAACCTTACAAGCTCTGACAATAAATTTTTACAACTAGATAATCACTGGCTACTACTGTACCTTCCTCACAAAATGGCTTTCCAAGTACTGATTTTCATCAATACTTTTGAAGATTAACCTTTTGTTAGAATTCAGGTATAGAGGTTTCAAATTTCTTTTCTCAAGCTTTCTTACACTTTCAACACATTTGAGTTTGTAAAATGTAAGTAGTAGAATAAGATAGTCCAATTAATTCATTATCAATTTGATGTCTTATTAAACTGAGTGCTTTCATCAAAACTGTACCCTAAATTAATTTTGTCCTTCTACCTGCCATTCATTTGCATCCCTTTCTCCATAAATCCATGCCTTTGTAGATAGATTTGCTTGTGTTTTCCAAAGGCCATCTAAAAATAATAGACCCTTCTTTTGTTACCATACTCTGAAGGCTGACGACATGTATACATGTGTATAACACTTTGCTCACAAATATATCTGTAATTTGTAAAAAGGTATTATTTCTATATTGTATATTTGAGGTTGAAATTTTATTCATAAACTTTTTTCCTAGTTCTACAATATGATCACTCCTCTCTCCCTACATTTTAATAATTAAACTTTGTAGAAATAAAAAAATTTGCAAAATTCTAAGATACATTTTATTATTATTATGATAAGTTATCTTATTAAATCATAGCTACATAATATCAAGTTTTGTGATATGGTAAGAATGCATAAAAATAAGCTCCAGGTGTATTGTTTTTGTTTTAGATTCTTCAAAGCACATTTTAAAAAATCCTTGTACAAATCTAGGGCTTCAATAATAACACGGATGTTCAAATTTTTACCTAATTTTAGAATCTTAAATAATTCCTTCCACAATAAAAAGCATACAACTTCTAAGGTAGATTCAAATATCTTGGATTGTATTGCTAAGAAAGCTATCTTCTAATGATAGTAAAACCTTAACATATAATAAATGGAAAATTTCCATGTTAATAATTTAGATATTTAGACTTGAGGAATGAAAGTCACTTATTGCAGAAGGGAACTGAGCAGCCTAGAAGAGAAGACAATAGACACACAAAATCACCATTGCCCACCCCATTGTTCCTGTATGTTCTTGTAAAAAAAAATTAACAATTTTCTATATCTGGAAATTGCTTCATGATAAGAGCTACCCATAATATTAAAAATAAAACTGAGTGTCCCTGGCAATTGAATATACTAATAATAAAGAAATTGAGGCAGCTCTTGATTTTAACTAGAAGTCTAACTTCTTTTTAAAAACTTGGTGACATGTAACATTAAAATACAAAATTTCTTTCCAGTTTGAACCATATAGAGCAAAAGCCAAGACTTCTTTGATAAAAAGAAACCAGATTTTGTACTTTTTCTCTCTTTACCCTAATAAAGGATAAAAAAGAACTCATGGCATAAAAATTTCTTTCATATATATATATTTACCCTCTACTGGAAAAAATATATTCATACATATTGCATTCTGAATCCTCTGTGATAGACCACTAACCAAGATCATGAAAACTTCATGTTTCACATAATCAGTGGTAACGGATAAATGTTAATGGGATTGCTTTATAGTGATGTAGAATGAATTCAATTTGAAAATTACAGATAAATTACCACAATCTCTGTTATCTTAAATCACAAAAAAACTGTAAATTTTTATCTTATTATTTTTTAACCTGTATCTTATTTTCCTAATACCTAATTAAATTTTTCTGGAAAGCAAACTAAGGTTGAAGTTTATCAAATGCTATGGGCTGAATGTATTATCATCCCACCCCGGTGCCTATGTTGAGGCCCAAACCCCCAGTAAGAAACAGACATACAGACATCAGATATGTGCAGAGGAAACACCATGTGAGGACACAGTGAGAAGGCAACTATCATTTAAAAAAAAAAATAGGTTTTCAAAGAAAAAAATACCTTGGTGGCATTTTCATATTGGACTTCTACTTTCCATAACTGAGAAAATTAATTTCTGTTTAGACTACTAAGTCTGTGGTACGTTGCAATGCTATACTTTGGAAATTAAGAGAAGTGCTTTAAAGATTAATAGAAAAAATTATATTTTAACATTAACATATAAATTCTTGTATTCAAATACCTTCAAGTTATACATTATCACAAAATAATTATCAAATCTTAATAGGCTGATGGATTTATCTAACACACCTTACTGTCAATGTTTTTCATTGTTAATAGATCAAGAGACTTCAGAGAATGTCCTGTAGGTGAAATGAAGTAAAGGCACACATGTATACGGGAATCATGGTAGTCAGTGAAGGAACGTTTAATTTTCAATTCTTCTTGAAGATAAGCCTCAAATTGAGCATCTACATAGTCAACTATAGGTTGGTAGCTGAAAAAAAAAGATTATTTCAACAGATTAGCATGACAGATTAATAACACCTATACTCTGCCTTTTAACCATTTAATTAATATAATTAATACGGGGGAGCTTGGGATGATGGCAGAGTAGAAGGACACGGTTCACTGTATCCCATGTTTACAAATAGATATCACCCACATCCAAGTTAATAAATCAGAGAGTGATCCAAACGCTAGCAAAACAAATTCCATGACTTAATACACAAAAGAAGCTGCATCTGAATGTTTAGGAAAGTCAGAAAGGGGGAGGAAGACTGTTCATAAGAGGGAGGGACCTGCATGTGCAGAGAGGGGAGAGAAACAGATCCTTGTGCCAGGGAGTTCACACAGGGAAGACAAACCCACGTAGCTTTTGATTTTTAAAGCCAGAGGGGCTGAATTCTATGAGTTTGTATAACTAATGGGGCTTAGAACCTACCTGGAGCTTTAAATGCCCACTGACTTGACCCTGGGCAAGCCTAGAGGACTAGTGATAGCTGTATCATTCCCCTTAAAGATTCAGCAACCTGTGCATGGAGGTAACATAAAAAATGGTAGTTTAGGGATCCCTGGGTGGCTCAGTGGTTTAGCGCCTGCCTTTGGCCCAGGGCTCGATCCTGGAGCCTGGGACGAGTCCCACATCAGGCTCCCAGCATGGAGCCTGCTTCTCCCTCCTCCTGTGTCTCTGCCTCCCTCTCTCTCTCTCTCTCTCTCTCTCCACGTCTATCATAAATAAATAAATGAATAAATAAATAAATAAATCTTTAAAAATATGGTAGTTTACATAGTGCTGAGGGCAAACAGGAGACATATCCATTTATACTGATTTCAGAGCATGTTAGGAGATGGCACTGAAAATGAAGGACCCAACAGGTGTCATTTTGCTCTCCCATTCCCCAGCATAAACACAGGGCCATCTGCAGGACCTTGGGTTGCACAGACAGTAGCTAACCAAATTGCTAGCAATGTGCCATGTCCACAAGTTTTCCTGAGGACCCCCATATTCCAAGCCTGCCAGCCTCAGCCCTGAGCTCAGGGAAAATTTTGTTAAGCTGCATATCATCCCTGCCCAGCTGCTGGGTGCACAGCCACCATTGCACACCTGAACCAGCATGCACACCTATCATCACACACCATGCCCAGCAACCCACATCCTCTCGCACTGAAGCCAAGACTCCCATTGCCTCAACACTTCAAGGGATCCAGCATAAGACTAGTTGCACAAAGAAAATTTGGCTAAAACTACTACCCTACCCCAAGTTCTCCAGCAGGCACAACCCCTAAGAGTTGCCTTACCTGGGTTCTACTAAGTACAGAGAACAAGCAGTGTCCACAACAGGCAAAGAGTCAGTGCAGGTGACTGAACTGAAAGGAAAAATGACTATGACACAAAAGCAGGATGTAAGCAACACACATAGGATACTCTACTCAAGTGCCAGGTTCCAGTGCACAGGGAACACTACACAGAACCTCCTCTTCATAAAGTCACTACTTTTAAGAGAAAAAGACATAGCTGACATTCTTAACACACATAAACAGACACAAAGAAGCAGACAAAATGAGGAGACAGAGAAATTTATGCAAATTGGAAGAATAGGACAACCCAATCAAAGCGAAGCAGATAAAAGTAATATGCCTCATAGAAAATTTAAAGCAATGAGCATGAGGACTCACTGGAATTGAGAAAAGTCCAAGACATGAGTAAGAACCTTAACAAAGAGATAAGGAACAAACAGCAGAAAGGAAGAGCACAATAAACTAAATTAATGATTGACAGAATGAACAGCAGAAAGAAAAAGGCAGAGGAATGAATTAGTGACCTAGAAGATAGAGTAATGGAAGAAAGTCACCAAGCTGAACAAAAAAAAAAAAAAAAAGAATTATGCAAAAGGAGAATAGACCTATGGAACTCAGTGACTACACCAAACATAATATCATCCATGGTACAGGACTCTCAGAAGAAGAAGAGAGAAAAGGAAGCAGAAAATTTATTTCAAGAAATAATAGCTGAGGGACACCCAGGTGGCTCAGTGGATGAGTGTCTGTCTTTGGCTCAGGTAATAATGCTGCGATCGAGTCCTGCATCAGGCTCCCTACAGGGGAGGCTGCTTCCCCCTCTGCCTATGTTTCTGCCTCTCTCTGTGTGTCCCTCATGAATAAATAAATAAAATCTTTAAAAAAGAGAGAAAGAAATAATATCTGAAAAATTCCCTAATCTGGAGGGAAAGCACAGATACCTAGATCCAGGAGGCACAGAGAACTGGATCAAAATCAACAAAAGCAGACCATCATGGACTACTGTGACACCATCATTTTTATCCCACCATGCTGAAAGCCTTTTTTATCCCATCCCATGCTGAAAGCCTTCAGGGAACAAAACACCAACACATAGTACAATACAGCCACTTACACAGAGTCATCCATCCTGGATGAAAAAGGATAATATATCATAATAAGAGCATCTATCTAACAAGAAGATCTAACACATAAATATTTGTGATCCTAGCTAAGGAAAACAAACCTAAAGAAATTCATTGATAATAATACAATAATAGTAGGGTACTTTAACGCTCCCTCACAGCAATGGACAGATCATTTAAGTAGAAGATTGACCAGGAAACAAAGACTTCAAATGACACTCTGAACCAGATGGACTTCATAGATACATTCAGACATTTAATCCTAAACCAGCAGATGCACATCCTTCTCAAGTGCATATGGAACACTCTTCAGAAGAGATAACATATCAGGTCACAATCAGGACTCAGCCAGTACAAAATGTTTGAGATAATATGATACATATTTTCAGAACACAGTGCTTTAAAACTTGAAGCAACTACAGGAAAAACTTAGAAGGACCATAAATACATGGAAGAGAATCCTACTAAATGGATGGGTCAACAAGAAACTAAGGAAGAATTTTTAAAATACATGGAAACAAATGGAAATGAAAATACAACATTTCAGAACATTTATGATGCAGCAAAGTGATCCTAAGATGGAAGCATATAGCAAAACTGGCCTTTCTCAAAAAACAAGAAAAGTCTCAAATATATAACATAACATTACAGAGCAAATAAGGCCTAACTCCAGCAGGAGAAGAGAAATAACAAAGATTAGGGCAGAAATCAATGATCAGATATCAAATCTATCAGAATTTTTTTGATCAGAAATAAAAAAATCAACGATTTAAAAAAAAAATCAAAAAAATTTTTAAAAAGCCAGTAAAACAGGTCAAGGAAAGTAGGGTTGGTTCCTTGAAATAATTGAGATAAATAAACCCCTACGCAGACTTTTCAAATAGAAAAGACCCAAAAATCAAAATCATAAATGAAAGAGGAGAAATCACTACCAATAATCAAGAATAAAACAATTCTGAGACAATATTATGAGCAACTCTATGCCAACAAATTTAGCAATCTGAAAGAAATGGATGCACTCCTAGAAACTTATAGACTACCAAAACGGAAACAGGAAGAAATAAAAACACCTGAACAGACCCATAACCAGCAAAGAAAATGAAGCAGTCATCAAAAATCTCCCAACATATGAGTGAAACCATATAATGATTGTCCTCTGATTGACTCATACGGGGAATATTAGAAATAGTGAAAGGAATATAGGAGAAAGGAAGGAAAATGAGTGGGAAAAATTAGAGAGGGAGACAAAACATGAGAGACTCCTAACTCTAAGAAATGAACAAGGGGTAATGGAAGGGGAGGCAGGTGGGGAGAAGGGGTGACTGGGTGATGGGCACTGAGGGCACTTGATGGGATGAGCACTGGGTGTTATACTATATGATGGCAAATCGAACTCCAATAAAAAATACACAAATAAAATAAAATAAATATTTTTTAAAATCTCCCAATAAACAAGAGTCCAGGGTCAGATGGCATCTCAGCAGAATTCTAACAAACATTTAAAGAAAAATTAGGACTCCTTCTTCTGAAGCTGCTTCAAAAAGTAGAAAAGG
Source organism: Canis lupus dingo (assembly GCF_003254725.2). NCBI lineage: Eukaryota > Metazoa > Chordata > Mammalia > Carnivora > Canidae > Canis > Canis lupus. Next base: position 24,970,371 of record NC_064260.1, on the reverse strand, counting down.
AGGGAAAACTTCCAAACTCAATCTATGAGGCCAGCATTACTTCGATCCCAAAATCTCACAAAGACTCCACCAAAAAGATTTACAGACCAATATTCCTGATGAATATAGATATAAATAATCTAACTAAGACACTAGCTAATACAATCCAATAATACATCAAAAGGATTATTCACGATGACCGAGTAGGATTAATTCCTGGGCTGTAAGGGTGGTTAAACATCCACATATCAATCAATGTGATGAACCACATTAATAAAAGAAAGGACAAGAACCATATGATCCTCTAAGTAGATCCAGAAAAAGCATTTGACAAAATACAACATTCCTTCCTTTCTTGATAAAACCTCTGCAGTGTAGAGATAGAGGGAACATTCCTCAATATCATAAAATCCATATACAAAAAACCCACAGAAAATATCATCCTCAATGGGGAAAAACTGAGAGCCATTCCCTAAGGCCAGGAACATGACACGGATGCCCAATCTCATCACTGTTATTCAACATAGTACTAGAAGTCCTAGCCTCAGCAATCAGACAACAAAAAGAAATAAAAGACATTCAGAAGAACAAAACTTCATAGATAACATGATACTCTATGTTGAAAACCCAAAAGATTCTACCCCAAAATTGCTAGAACTCATACAAGAACTCAGCAAAGTTACAGTATATAAAATCAATGCAAAAAAATTAGTTGCATTTCTTTTGTTTTTTTAAATATTTTATTTATTCATGAGAGACAGAGAGAGGCAGAGACACAGGCAGAGGGAGAAGCAGGCTTCATGTGGGGAGCCCAACATGGGACTCGATCCTGGGACCCTGGGATCACGCCCCGAGCCAAAGGCAGGCACCCAACCGCTGAGCCACCCAGGTGTCCCAATTAATTGCGTTTCTATACAGTAACAGTGAGGTAGCAGAAAGAGAAATCAAGGAATCAATTCCATTTACAATTGCACCCAAAAGCATAAGATAACTAGGAATAAACCTAACCAAAGAGGTAAAGGATCTATACCTTAAAAACTACAGAACACTCATGAAAGAAATGGAGGAAAGCACAAAGAGATGGAAAAACATTCCCTGTTCATGGATTGGAAGAGGCCATACCCAGAACAATCTACATATTCAGTGCAATCCCTAACAAAATACTATCAGCGTTTTTCATAGAGCCGGAACAAACAATCCTAACATTTGAACAGAACCAGATAAGACCCCAAATAATCAAAGGAATGTTGAAAAAGAAATGCAAAACTGGGGGACATCATAATTCCAGACTTCAAGCTGTATTACAAAGCCATGATCATCAAGAGTGTGATACTGGCACAAAAACAGACACACAAATAAATGGAACAGAATAAAAAACCCAGAAATGGACCATCAACGTTATGATCAACTAATCTTTGACAAAGCAGGAAAGAATATCCAATATAAAAAGACATTCCCGGGATCCCTGGGTGGCGCAGTGGTTTAGCGCCTGCCTTTGGCCCAGGGCGCGATCCTGGAGACCCAGGATCAAATCCCACGTCAGGCTCCCGGTGCATGGAGCCTGCTTCTCCCTCTGCCTGTGTCTCTGCCTCTCTCTCTCTCTCACTGTGTGCCTATCATAAATAAATAAAAATTTAAAAAAAAATTAAAAAGACATTCCCTTCAGCAAATGGTGTTGGAAAACCTGGACAGCCACATGCAGAAAAATTAAACTGGACCATCTTTAGGGACACGTGGTGGCCCAATGGTGGAGCATCTGCCTTTGGCTCAGGTCATGACCCCAGGGTCCTGGTATTGAATCCTTCATCAGACTTCCCACAGGGAAGTCTCTTCTCCTTCTGTCTATGTCTCTGCCTTTCTCGTCTCTTATGAATAAATAAATAAAATCTTTTAAAAATAATAAAATAAACAAGGTGACTTTCTATGTCATACACAAAAATAAATTTAAAATGGATGAAAGGGGGCTCTGGGTGGCTCAGTGGTTGAGTGTCTGCCTTCAGCTCAGGGCATGATCCTGGAGTCCCGGGATCGAATCCCACATCGGGCTCCCTGGGGAGTCTGCTTCTCCCTCTGCCTATGTCTCTGCCTCTGCTTCTCTTTCTGGGTCTCTCACAAATAAATAAAAGCTTCAAAAATTAAATTAATTAAATTAAATTAAATTAATAAATAAAATAAAATAAAATAAAATGGATGAAAGACCTAACTGTGAATCCAGACAGGAATCCATCAAAATCCTAGAGGAGAACACAGGCAGCAACATCTTTGAACTTGGCTGCAGCAATTTCTCTCTAAGGCATATCTCCAAAGGTAAGAAAAACAAAAGTAAAAATGAATTATTGGGACTTCATCAGGATAAGAAGCTGTTGAACAATAAATGAAACAATAAACCAAATTAAAGGCAGCCTATGAAATAGGAGAAGGTATTCATAAATGACATCATATAAAGAACTAGAATTTAAAATCTCCAAAGAACTTATTCAATGCAACACCCCAAAAATAATCCAGTCAAGAAATGGACAAGACATGAACAGACATTTCTCTGAAGAAGACATACAAATGGCCAACAGACACATGAAAAAATGTTCAACATTACTTATCATTAGGGTAATACAAATCAAAACTGTAATGAGATACCACCTCATACCAGTCAGAATGGATAAAATTAACAAGTCAAGAAATAACAAATGTTGACAAGGATGTGGAGAAAGGGGAACCCTCTTACACTGTTGGTGGGAATGCAAACTGCTACAGCCAGTCTGGAAAATGGCATGGAGGTTCCTCAAGAAGTTAAAAATAGAGCTACCCTAGGACTTAATCTTCTTGAAAGTAAAGAGTATATAAATAAGATTATCTTGCATTATCTAGGTACTCATATGCAACAACAAATGTCTTTAAAAGAGATATAAAGGTAGCAGAGAAAGCTGTGTGAAGATAGAGGCAGAAGGGAGTGATATAGACACGGAAATATCAACAAAGATACTAAATTCCTTGAAATAAGAAAATCTTTTATTATCAAAATAAGAAATCACTAACCTGGCTTCTTTGTTTATTTGATCACCATATCCCACAGTTCTCACAACAGTTAATTTCAATTGAACATTATTTTCTTGAAGTTCATATGTCTGAATTTTAAGTCCAACATTTGAGTAAAAATGCGAGGATTTTTTGTCTTTCAAATTAGTATTGAATAATGTGTCAATGAGTGTTGATTTTCCAATCCCAGTTTCTCCTGTAATAAACATAGATACATTATCTAGGGGCATAAGATGGCTGAGAAGTAACACTCTTAACTCTTAAAGTGGCTTAAAGGGTCTCAAATACATCAATGACTATAATGTCCTTTAAAGTATACATGCTTCTCTTGACTCAGTCATTAATATAATATAGAAAAATATATACATAAAGATACATCAGATTTTGAAGAGCACTGAAACATTTAAAGAAAAAAGTCTAAGTAATATGACTAACATGATGGAAACAAACACAGATGAAAAGACACAGTCTTGAAGTAACAGCACCAGTGTTACACTACTTAAGATAAATTGAAATGAGCATTTGAGAAAATTAATAATTCAGAAGAGGAGTCAGGCACTTACCCACACACAGAATATTAAAAGAGAATCCTTGTTGGATAGATCGGTTCACCAATTGATGAGGCAAACATTCAAAACCAAAATGACCAAGCATTGTTAAGCAACGGACACTATCTCCTTTTTGCTTAAAAAAATAAAAATGAAAAAGTATTAATTAGAATTAGTAATATCATTTGAAATACGATTTTAACATGTTGAAGAAATTACAGTTATCATTTGATTATCATAATTCAGACAATATTCAAATGAAGCAAATTTGTGAGCAAATAAGTCTTTTTCCAGACACATAAATTTTGCTTCAACTTAAAAAATAGTAAATAGAGAGGAAGAAGAGGAGGATGGTGGTGGAGTAGAAGGACCTAGGCTCATCTTGCTCATCTTGTCTCATCAATATAAATGGATAACTATGAAATCATCCTAAATATCCCCAGAAATCAATCTGAAGAATGACAGAACAAACTCCACAACTAAAGGGAGAGAACAGGCCACATCAAAGAAGGCAGGAAATGTGGAGAAGTGGTAGAGGGGAGAAAAAGATCATAGGTGCTGCTGTAAGAAGAGAGCCAGAGCTGCAGGGAAGAATGAAAGAGGAGCACACAGGGGAACACACAAAGAGAATGTTTTGCAAAAGGTATGGGATTGGAAATCTAGAAGGGCTGAATTTCGTGAGTTCTTGCAACCAGTGGGGCTTAAAGCCTGCAGTTTTGAAGGTGAGCTGCCTTGGCTAGGATAGAGCTCCAAGGGCACTGTGCTGCTCCTGGAGAGAGGGCAGGCAAACAACTCAGTAGCAGATCCCATGGAAATAGCACTCTGATCATTGCCTAGGGCACACAGGGGGCAGATTATTTACTCTTCTCCAAGTACAGACCAAAAAGGCATTGTTCGCAGATGCATCTTGGGAACAAAAGAGCTGCCTGGCAACATTTCCCTCATCTGTCAGTCAGCATAAACACAGAGCTGCTGGAAGCAGCACAGTGCCACCACTGGTTGTCTAAACTTGCTTGCACAAAGCCCCACCCCTTGCACTCTGGTGGGAATACCCTTCCAAGTCAAACTTGCTTCAAGCACAATGTGGCAGGCTCCACCTACAGAAGACCAGCAGAAACCCTGCCCACACTATGTCTCCTGACCTGAAAGTTCTGCAGGACTTCAGTCCTAGTGGAAGTAGTATCAGGTCTCAGTCAACAAGCAGACCAGAGCACACTTAGTTTAAACCATTTTGGCCAGGGGTCAAGCACTGCCCACTGCAGGCAAGGAAAGCCTCTGCAGACCACTGGTGTGAAGAATAGAGCAAAAGCAAATGCATGGAGCACAAACCAGAGGCACTCCCTGAAGCATCAGACCCTGGACACAGCATGACCCATTCAGGGGTCCTGAGAGTATCAGGACCAGGAAACATAATGGGCTTTTCTAACATACAAAATAAGGCAAACCTTAGATAAAATGTCAAACGGAGGAATTCATCCCAAGTGAAAGAACAAGATAAGTTCACAACCAGAGATCTAAGCAAAGCAGATAGAAGTAACATGTCTGATGGAGAATTTAAAGCAAAAATCACAAGGATATTCTCTGGGCTTAAAAAAAAAGAATATAAGAGATCAGTGAGGCCTCACTGCAGAGAGAGAAGAGTAAAAAAAAAAAAAGTCAGAGATGAAGAGTACAATAAATGAGATTGGAAACAGGCCTGATGCAATGTACAGTGGGCTGGAAGAAGTAGGGGAATTAATTAATGACATAGAAGACAAAGTAACAGAAATTAAAGAAGCTGAACAGCATAGAGAAAGCATTACACAAGAACAGACTTGCAGAACTCAGTGACTCCATCAAATGTAATAACATGAATATTATAGGAGTCCTAGAAAAGAAGAGAGAGAAAGGGGGCAGAAATTTTATTTGAAGAAACAGTAACTGAAAATGTCCCTAATCTGAGGAAGAAAATAGACATCCAGATCCAGGAGGCACAGAGAACTCCCATCAAAATCAAGTAGAGCAGGCCAGTGGAGTTAAGATGACAGAGCAGTAGGGGACCCTAAGTTTCACTGGTCCATCGAATACAGCTAGGGAGTTAGCAAGTCATTCTGAAACATGTGGAATCAATCAGATATCTGAGGAAAAAAATGTTGCCTTTCTATAAGCAGAAAAGCACCCACTTTTTTGGAAGGTAGGAGTTGTGGAGACTTAAATCCAGGAAGATATATCTGAAGATACGGTGAAAGGGAGGGAGCCTGCTTAAGGAGGCTTTCACAAAATATAACCTGCAGGGTGCAAAGTCAGAACTTTTAGAAGTCTGCAACAGTGGGAGATGCGCCTGCCTTAAGGTGCTCGGGTGGTGTGGGATGGAATCCCAGGTGTGACATCGTGGTCTTGGGATCCCCAGGGTCACAAAAAGAACAAGTGTGCCTGAGTGTGGCAGAGTTCTCACACTTAGGAGAGGGGAAGGCCACTGAAAACAGTGAGTTTCTGCACCAGCTTTCTGCTCTGTGTTGCCATAAACTGTGAGCAGCTGAATGATTGAACAACTGCTTTCCACACAGGTGCCCAGCAAAAGGCAGAGGCATAGCAAGACCCCTTTGTCCCCTAGGAGAAATGGCATGGGTTGACGATCCAGGAGTCTATAAAATTTAGAAACCTGAAACTCAGTTGCATGCCTGAGGAAAAAAAAAAAAACGGTCACAGGCTGGGTGAACACAAAGTTTGGATGAAAACCAAGGAGACAAGAGTGACTGACTGCTTTTCTGTGAGGACTCACTGAGGAGTGGGGGCATGACCTCAGCTACAGAGCTAGAGAGCAGGCCACTGCCATCCACATGCTGCCCTTCAGTGTAGAGAGCTTGCAGGAGTGAAATAGCAACACATAATGCAATGCAGAGCTGCCTACATTAACCCCAGCCCCCTGGCAAGGGAGGGACCTTTCCACAAAGGCAAGGGCACCTGAGAATTAAGGCAACAGTCCATCCCCCTGAACATCAGCAGCAAGAACTGGCCAACACAATGTACTGAACATAGGGAGATGCAAACCTTAGGTTTTGGAGAAAACAGATATAGCATTCATGTTTTGTTTTTTTTTAAATTCTTTAGTCTCTCGGTTTTTCAGTTATTTTCATATTTTTCCAATTACTTTTTAATGATGAGTTTTGTTTTTTACATATATGCTATAATTTTTATTTTTTTCTTTCCTTTCCTTTCATTTTATTTTATTAATTTTTTTGGTATATTTTCTATTGGAGTTCGATATGCCAACATATAGTATAACACCCAGTGCTCATCCTGTCAGGTGCCAGCTCAGAACCCATCATCAGGTCACCCAATGCTCCTGCCCACCTTCTCTTCCACTACCCCTTGTTTGTTTTCTAGAGTTAGGAGTCTCTCATGGTTTGTCTCCCTCTCTGATATTTCACACTCAATTTCTCTCCTTTCCCCTTTAATCCCTTTTACTATTTCTTATATTCCCTGTATGAGTGAAACCATATGATGATTGTCCTCTGATTGACTCCCTTCACTCAGCATAATACCCTCCAGTTCCAACCATGTCGAAGCAAATGGTGGGTATTTGTTGATTCTAATGGCTGAGTAATATTCCATTATATATATAGACCACATCTTATTTATTCATTCATTGTCGATGGACACCTAGGCTCCTTCCCCAGTTTGGCTATTCTGGACACTGCTGCTATAAACATTGGGGTGTAGGTGTCCTGGCATTTCACTACATCTGTATCTTTGGGGTAAATCCCCAGTAGTGCCATTGATGGGTCGTAGGGCAGCTCTATTTTTACCTCTTTGAGGAACCTCCACACAGTTTTCCAGAGTGGCTGCACCAGTTCACATTCCCACCAACGGTGCAGGAGGGTTCCCCTTTCTCCACATCCTCTCCAACGTTTGTGGTTTTCTGTCTTGTTAATTTTCCCCATTCTCACACGTGTGAAGTGGTATCTCATTGTGGTTTTGATTTATATGGCAAGTGATGAGGAGCATCTTCTCATGTGCTTGTCGGCCATGTCTATGTCTTCCTTGGTGAAATTTCTGTTCATGTCTTTTACCCATTTCATGATTGGATTGCTTGTTTCTTGGGTGTTGAATTTTAATAAGTTCTTTATAAATTTTGGATACTAGCCCTTTTTTGATCTGTCATTTGCAAATATCTTCTCCCATTCTATAGGATATCTTATAGTTTTGTTGACTACTTCTTTTGCTGTGCATAAGTTTTTATCTTGATTAAGTCCCAATAATTCATTTTTGCTTTTGTTTCCCTTGCCTTCATAGATATAAATTTGCTGTGGCAAAGTTTAAAAAGGGTGTTGCCTGTGTCTCCTCTAGGATTTTGATGGATTGTCTCACATTGAGATTTTTCATCCATTTTGAGTTTATCTTTGTGTCTGGTGGAAGAGAATGGTCTAGTTTCATTCTTCTGCATGTGGATGTCCAATTTTCCCAGCAACATTTATTGAAGAGACTGTCCTTTTTCCAGTGGATGGTCTTTCCTGCTTTGTCAAATATTAGTTGACCAAAGAGTTGAGGGGGTATTTCTGGGTTCTCTATTCTGTTCCATTGATTTATGTGTCTTTTTTTTGTGCCAGTACCACACTGTCTTGATGACCACAGCTTTGTAGTACAACCTGAAATCTGGCATTGTGATGCCCCCAGCTCTGGTTTTCTTTTTCAATAGTCCCCTATTTGGGGTCTTTTCTGATTCCATACAAATCTTAACATGATATGTTCCAACTCTCTGAAGAAAGTTTTTCCATCTCTTTGTGTCTTCCTCAATTTCTTTCAGAAGTGTTCTGTAGTTTTTTAGGGTACAGATCCTTTACCTCTTTGGTTAGGTTTATTCCTGGTATCGGTGCTTTTTGGTGCAATTGTAAATGGGATTGATTCCTTATTTTCTCTTTCTTCAGTCTCATTGTTAGTGTATAGAAATGCCACTGATTTCTGGGCATTGACTTTGAATCCTGCCACACTGGCAAATAGCTGGATGAGTTCTAGCAATATTGGGGTGGAGTGGCCTGGGTTTTCTACATACCCTTTCATGTCATCTGCAAAGAGGGAGAGTTTGACTTCTTTTTTGCCAATTTGAATGCCTTTTATTTCTTTTTGTTGTCTGATTGCTGAGGCGAGGACTTCTAGTACTATGTTGAATAGCAGTGGTGAGAGTGGACATCCCTATCTTGTTCCTGATCTTAGGGGAAAGGCTCCCAGGGTTTTCCCATTGAAAATGATATTTGCTGTGGGCTTTTTGTAGATGGCTTTTAAGATGCTGAGGAATGTTCCCTCTACCCCTACACTCTGAAGAATTTTGAACAGGAATGGATGCTGTAGGGTATCCCTGGGTGGCTCAGTGGTTTAGCACCTGCCTTCGGCCCAGGGCGTAATCCTGGAGTCCCGAGATCGAGTCCATGTCGGGCTCCCAGCAGCATGGAGCCTGTTTCTCCCTCTGCCTGTGTGTGTCTCTGCTTCTCTCTCTCTCAGTGTCTCTCATGAATAAATAAATAAAATCTTTTTAAAAAAAGGAATGGATGCTGTATTTGTCAAATGCTTTCTTTGCATCTATTGAGAGGATCATACGGTTCTTGTTTTTTCTCCTGTTGATATGATCTATCACATTGATTGTTTTATGAGTGTTGAACCACACTTGATCCCAGGTATAAATCTCACTTGGTCATGGTGAATAAACTTCTTAAATGTACTGTTGGATCCTATTGGCTAATATCTTGTTGAGAATTTTTGCATCTATGTTCATCAGGGATCAATATCTACAATTCTCCATTTTGGTGGGGTCTTTGTCTGATTTTGGAATTAAAGTGATGCTGGCCTCATAAAACAACTTGGAAGTACTCCATCCCCTTCTAGCTTTCAGAACAGCTTTAGTAGAATAGGTATTGTTTCTTCTTTAAACGTTTGATAGAATTCACCTGGGAAGCCAATTGGCCCTGGACTTTTGTGTCTTAGGAGGTTTTTGATGACTGCTTCAATTTCCTCCATGGTTATTGGCCTTTTCAGGTTTTCTATTTATTCCTGTTCCAGTTTTGGTAGTTTGTGGTTTTCCAGAAATGCATCCACTTCTTCTAGCTGCTCATAATATGTTTTTAAAATCATTTTTATTTCCTTGGTTTAGGTTGTGTTCTCTCCTCTTTCATTCATGATTTTATTAATTTGAGTCTTTCTCTTTTCTTTTTAATAAGGCTGGCTAGTGGTTTATCTATCTTATTAATTCTTTCAAAGAAAGAACCAACTCCTGGTTTTGTTGATCTGTTCTACAGTTCTGGTGTTTATTTTATTGAGTTCTGCTGAAATCTTTATTATCTCTCTTCTTCCTCTTGGTGAATGCTTTATTTGCTGCTCTCTCTCTAGTTCCTTTAGGTGTGATGTTAGCTTCTGTATTTGAGTTTTTTCCAATTTTTTTGAGGGATGCTTGTATTATAATCTATTTCCCTCTTAGAAATATCCCAAAGATTTTGAATGGTTGCATCTTCATTTTCATTAGTTTCCATTAATCTTTTTATTTCTTCTCCAATTTCCTGGTTGACTGATTTGTCTTTTAGCAGGATTTTGTTTAACTGTATCCCAAAGATTTTGAATGGTTGCATCTTCATTTTCATTAGTTTCCATTAATCTTTTTATTTCTTCTCCAATTTCCTGGTTGACCGATTTGTCTTTTAGCAGGATTTTGTTTAACCTCCACGAGTCTCTTCCAAAATGTCTTCTTGTGAGTGAGTTCTAGTTTCAAAGCATTGTGGTCTGAAAATATGCAGGGGACCGTCCCAGTCAGTCTTTTGGTATCGGTTGAGACCTGGTTGTGACCCAGTATGTGGTCTATCCTGGAGAAAGTACCATGTGCAAGTGAAATGAATGTGTATTAGGTTACATTCGGATACAAAGGTCTATATATATCTGCAAAATCCATCTGGTCCAGTGTATCATTTAAAGCTCTTGTTTCTTTGGCGATGTTGCACTTAGAATACTTGTCATTTGCAGAAAGTGCTGTGCTGAAGTCTTTTACTATTAGTGTATTATTATCTAAGTATCTCTTTACATTGGTTATTAACTGATATTATTGGCATAATGTCCCTCTTCATCTCTTACTACAGTCTTTAGGATAAACAATTTATCTGATATGAGGTTTGCTACTCCAGCGTTCCTTTGAGGACAATTTGAATGGTAAATGGTTCTCCACTCATTCATTTTCAGGCTGTAGGTGTCTTTAGGTCTAAAATTAATCTCTTGTAGACAGCAAAAAGATGGGTCTTGCTTTTTTACCCAGTCCAGTACTCTGTCTTTTGATGGGTTCATTTAGCCCATTCACGTTCAGAGTAACTATTGAAAGATATGAATTTAGTGTCATTGTAATATCTATTCAGTCCCTGTTTTTGTGGATTGTTTCCTTGGACTTCTTCTTTCTTTTACAGGGTCCCCTTTAATATTTCTTGCAGAGCCGGTTTGGTGGTCACATATTCTTTCAGTTTCTGCCTATCTTGGAAGCTCTTTATCTCTCCTATTCTGAATGAGAGCCTTGCTAGATAGAGTACTCTTGGCTGCATGTTCTCATTTAGGACCCTGAATATATTTCCAGCCCTTTCTAGCCTGCCAGGTCTCTGTGGAGAGGTCTGCTGTTAACCTAATATTTCTCCCCATATAAATTAGGGATCTATTGTCTCTCTCTGCTTTAAGGATTTTATCTTTCTTTGGAATTTGCAAGTTTCAGTATAAATGTCTAGGTGTTGAACTGTTTTTATTGATTTGGGGATGACTCCTCTATCTTCTGGATCAGAATGCTTGTTTCCCTCCCCTAACTAGGGAAGTTCTCAGCTATGATTGGTTCAAAGATGCTTTCTGGCCTTCTGTCCCTCTTGGTGTTTTCTGGAACCCTAATTATACATAGAATCTTCCTTCTGGTACTGTCATTTATTTTCCTTAACTTTTCCTTATGGTCTTTTAATTATTTTTCTATTTTTTTCCTCAGCTGTCCTTTTCTTCCTTGCCATAAAATTGTCTTTTATATTGCTCACTCCTTCTTCCACCTCATTAACCCTTGTCATCAGGACCTCCAGTGTGGATTGCATCTCATTTACTTGATTTTTTAATTTTGGCCTGATTAGATCTAAATTCTGCAGTCATGAAGTCTCTTGAATCCTTTATGATTTCTCCATAGCCACCAGTAGCTTTATAGTTGTGCTTCCGAATTGGATTTCTGATATCAAATTGTAATCCAAATTTGTAACTCTGGCAGAGAGTACTCTTTCTCATTCTGTCTTTTGTGGTGAGTACTTCTAGTCATTTTGCTCAGTGCAGAGTGGCTGTATGAGTGTGCTGAGTCAAGAATATCAACCAAGACCTAAGTAAACTTCAACCTAGATGATTCTGATGAGGTCAGAGACTGGAAATTGAAAACAAAGATCAGAATGAAATAAAACAAAAGGACCACTAAAGTGAAAAAACAAATTTTAAAACAAAGTGGTAAAAAATAAAAGATCAAGAATCTTAAAGAAGAAAAAAAAATAAAAGAGAAAAAAGAAGAGAAAAAAGCAAAGAGAAAAAAAGAAAAATATAAAAGGAGAAAAAAGGGGGTTACTAGGAGATGGTGGTGGTGACGAAATTGTAGTGCAGGGAGAATGTCGTCTATCTGAGGGATCCTAGGGGGTGATCCTCTTGGTTCTGAGTGTATTAAGTTCTGTATGTTAGAAGATGCTCAGTCCCAAATTTATATAAAGCAGAAATACCTGTAGAGAGCCCCAGCATTGACCACCAAAACATAAATGAGATAAAAGAGGGGGGCAGTTGAGAAGGAAGAGAGAATATAATCTCACAGAATGAACCAGAATGGTATTCCACTTGGTTTGGGTGCGTGCTGGTTATGTTTAGAAGGTGGTAACTCCTGCCATTGTAGAAGAAAATGAGGCAGAGAAAACAAAAAACACAAAACAAAAAGAACATATCTTGTATTTCTCCCAAAATTAAGTTGATTATGTTGAAGGGACTCCAGAAGTGGAAAATATATCTAGGACCTGTAATTGTAGAAATACGAAGTCAAAAAGGAAGAAACCTCTAGTTCCATATACTGTAAATCCCTCAACTTTCCCTGGAGTTTTCCAGCGCTGCTTGGTCCAGAACTTGCTCTTCCTCTGTCCTTCCAGCTGGTCTCTGGGGGCGGGCCTGCTCTGCTGATTCTCAGGTATGTGTACCTGGGGGGGATGCCCCACCCCCTGCCAGGTGCTGGGCTCAGTGGGAGCTGCGTACCCGTGAGGACCCGGTCCCTGCCCCACCGCCAGGCACAAGGGGACACCAGGAGGAATACCAACACGGTCGGAGGCCAGCTCCCCTGGGGAACCGCCCGCAGCTCCCAGTCCGCCCTGGCCCAGGTGCTCCCGGGGAGGGGTGCTGACCCGCACACTCCAGGGCGCCAAGCGACAGGGGAGGCTTGCTGCCCTGGGTCCTCCCCACTCTCAGCTGTGCGGGGGGGGGGGGGGTGTGCAGGATTCCCTCGGTTCTGGGGCCCGTGGGCTGGAATCGCGGTCCCGCCGTGGCTCCCAAGGCCGCGGGGTGCAGACGCCTCCGGCCGGAGCTGCCCACCTGACCACCCGGCCTCTCCCCGACTCCCCACCGGCACGCCCAGGCCTCCCAGAGATCAGCCCGCAGTGTGTGCTGAGCTTTCCCCTGGGTGCACTTCCTCTCTTACTGACCTCGGGAATCTGGAGGCTTCCCCGCCCCTCCCACGGTCCTGCCCCATTTCCCTAAGTGCTTTTCCCTCCAGGAGGAATCTGGTGCTGATTTTTTAAATTTCCCGCTTCTCCTGGGCTGGACTTTCCTGCCGCCCGTACCCCGTTAGCCTGGCTCTTCCCGGGGCCCCTCCCTCACTTGATTCTTTTTTATTTTACTTTTGTCTGCAAAAACCCTTCTCTCTGTAGCTTCTGACCATTCTCTCTTAAATCTCAGATTGAATTTGTAGGTGTTCAGGATGATTTGAAAGTTATCCAGGTAAGTTGGTGGAGCCAAGTGAGGTGGGGACCCTACTCCTCCACCATCTTGCCTCTATTTTATTTTATTTTTGTATATATGTTTTTCTTTCCTTTCTGGGGATCTTGTTTCTTTTAATAAGCAGAACAAAACACACTCAAGATCTACTTATTTGTTTCATTCTGTTTTGTTTCTTCTTTGAAGTTTTCTTTAAAAAAAGATTTTATTTATTTATTCATGAGAGACACACACAGAGAGAGGCAGAGACACAGGCAGAGGGAGAAGCAGGCTCCATGCAGGGAGCCTGATGTGGGACTCGAACCCAGGACTCCAAGATCACACCCTGGGCAGAAGGGGAGTGCTCAACTGCTGAGCCACCCAGGCGTCCTGAATTTTTCTTATTTTATTTTGTTTTTGATTTTTTCTATTTTTTTCTATTCTAGTTGTTATTACTGTTGTTTCTTTTTCTTTCTTGTATTCTTTTCTGGACAAAATGACAAGACAGAGAAATTTACCCCAAAAGAAAGAACAGATTGTACTCACTGCCAGCGATTTAACCAATATGGGCATAAGATGTCTGAACTAGAATTTTAAAAAATGCTTGTAGGGGCGCCTGGGTGGCTCAATCAATTAAGCATCTGCTTTTAGCCCAGGTAATGATCTCCAGGTCCTGGGACTGTACCCTGCATTGAGCACCCTGATGAGCAGGGAGTCTGCTTCTTCCTCTACCTATGCCACTCCCCCAATCCCCCTGGTGCTCTCTCTCTTTCAAGTAAGTAAATAAAGTCTTTGATGGTGAATCAAGATGGCAGAAGAGTGGGAGACCTTATTTCTTCTGATCCCTTGAACGTAACTATCAAATCATTCTGAACACCTATGAATTCAATCTGATATGTAAGAAAAGAATTGATGGAATTCTACGAATTGAAGAGACTACTTTTTCCAAGGTAGGAGTTTCAGAGAAGTGAATTCAAGGGGATATATAGGAATATATAGAGTGGAGGGTGGGAGCTTTCCAGAAACAAGCTACCAGAAAGAGAAGTAGCCACAGAGCAGAAAATCAACTTTTACATGTTTTTTTTTTTTTTTTCCAGTAAGAGAGATCCCTGCCTGAAAGATGCTCAGGTGGCAAAGTGGGCCAGAATGTTAGGTGGGAAATGTGGTTTCAGGATCCCTGCAGTCACAGAAGAAAAAAAAATGGGAATGCCTGATGCAGCAGAGTTACCAAGCATTGGACTGGGAAACTAGTATCAGTCAGTGAGATCAGAGCAAGTTTCTGGGGTTGGTTAGCAATAAACAGAAAACCCCTCACGCGATTGGGCAACTGCTCTCCATGTAGGGGCTCTGTAAAGGGCAGAAACATAGTGACCATCCACCTTATCCCAGGAGGGACAGCACAGGTGCATGTTGGAATATCCAACCACTCTCCATGCAGGGGCCCTACAAAGTGCAGAAACTTAGTGGCCCTCCACTTTCCCCCAGTGGGATAGGTTGCAGGACCACACCACAGAAATCTCCAGAGTTTGGCACACACACAAGTGAAAACTACTTATCCCTGAGAGTTTACTGAACTACCAGCTGTGATCTTTCAGCTCCAGGGCAAGAGATCCAAAGCGGCCATTTTAATTTTCATCTCCCGAAAAGGCCCAGAAAGCCTTCAGGGAACAAAAGCCACAAAGAGGAACCAGAAGCAGCTTACACTGAGCCTGGCCCTCTGGCAAGGAAAGTACAACACAGCCCAGGCAAACACCCCAGAAAATCAGTGCAACAGGCTCCTCCCTGAAAAGACAAGCAGGATCCTCAGTGGAATACCAAGTTTATAGATCATTCAGAAATGCTGGGACATCTGCACTACAATATTTATAGCAGCAATGCCCACAATAGCCAAACTGTGGGAGGAGCCTAGATGTCCTTCAACAGATGAATAGATAGAGAAGATGTGATTTCTGTATACAATGGGATATTACGCAGCCATCAGAAAGGATGAATACCCTTTGATGTGGATGGAACTAGAGGATATTATGCTGAGTGAAATAAGTCAATCAGAGAAGGACAATCATCATATGGTTTCACTCAAATGGGGAATATAAGAAAGAGTGAAAGGGATTATAAGGGAAAGGAGGGAAAATGAGTAGGAAAAATTAGAGGCAAACCATGAGAGACTCAGAACTCTGGGAAACAAAGGGTTATGGAAGGGGAAGTGGGTGGGGGGATGGGATGACTGGGTGACGGGCACTGAGGAGGGCACTTGATGGGATAAGCACTGGGTGTTATACTATATGTTGGCAAATACAACTTCAATAATGTATGTATTTATTAAAATATATATTATTTATAATATAAATATATTTATTTATTGTAAATATATATTTATTAAAAAATATATATATTAAAAGAAGAAAAGAAAAAGAAAGAAAGAAAGAAAGAAAGAAAGAAAGAAAGAAAGAAAGAAAAAAGTTCCTGCACTAGGGGAAAATAGTATATAGAATTAGTCTTTTTTACATGCGTCTTTAGTCTTTCAGTTTAAATTTCCTGTTTCTTTTTCTTTTTTTTTCTTTTCAAATAGTTTCTTTTTTATCAACTCTTTTTTTTTTTATTTTTATTTATTTATTCATGATCGACAGAGAGGGAGGGAGAGAGAGAGAGAGGCAGAGACACAGGCAGAGGGAGAAGCAGGCTCCATGCACCGGAGCCCGACGTGGGATTCGATCCCGGGTCTCCAGGATCGCGCCCTGGGCCAAAGGCAGGCGCTAAACCGCTGCACCACCCAGGGATCCCCCTCAACTCTTTGTTTTTAAGTCTTTTTAACTTTCATTTCTACATTTACATTTTATATAGATATATCCTTTTTGGCTTTCTTTCTGTATTGAATTTTATTTTTGTATATATATATACATATATATTTAAAGTAGAACAAATCAAATAAACTAGGTGCTGATTATTTGAAAGAATTAATAAGATCAATAAATCCCTGGCCAAACTTATCAAAAGGAAAAAGGAGAGAATCTAAATAAATAAGATCATTAGTAAAAGAGGAGAGATAACAAACAACACAAAAGAAATACAAACAATTCTAAGAGAATACTATGAGTAACTATATGCCAACAAATTAGGCAATCTGGAACAAATGGATGCATTCCTAGAAACATTTATACTACCAAAACTGAAACAGGAAGAAATAAAAAACCTGAACAGACCCATAACAGCAAAGAAATTGGATCAGTAATCAAAAATCTCCCAACAGGGATCCCTGGGTGGCGCGGCGGTTTAGCGCCTGCCTTTGGCCCAGGGCACGATCCTGGAGACCCGGGATCGAGTCCCACGTAGGGCTCCCTCCATGGAGCCTGCTTCTCCCTCCACCTGTGTCTCTGCCTCTCTCTCTCTCTGTGTGACTATCATAAATAAATAAAAATAAAAATAAATCTCCCAACAAACAATATTCAGGGCCAGATTCACAGTGAAATTCTAATAAACATTTAAAGAATTATTAAAAAAAAAAGAATTATTTATTCTTTCAATTATTCTGGAACTGTTTCAAAAAATAGAAATGAAGGGAAAACTTCCAAAGTCATTTATGAGGCCAGTGTTAACTTGTTCCCAAACCTAGACAAAGACCTATAAAAAAGGAGAATTACAGACTAAAATCCCTGATGAACATGGATACAAAGATCTCACCAAGATATTAGCCAATAGGATCTAACAGTACTTTTAAAAGGATTATTCATCATAACCAAGAGGTATTTATCCCTGGGCTGCATGGGTGGTTCAACATCCACAAATCAATCAACATGATACACCACAATAATAAGAGAAAGGATTAGAACCATATGATCCTCTTAATAGATGCAGAGAACACATCTGACAAAATACAGCATCTTTTCTTGATAAAAACCCTCCAAAATGTAAGGATAAAGGGAATGTAACTCAACATTATAAAAGCCATATATGAAAGTCCCACAGCAAATATCATCCTCAACAGGGAAAAACTAAGAACTTTTCCCCTAAGGTCAGGAATACAACAGGGATGTCCACTTTCATCACTGTTGTTCAACATAATACTGGAAGCGTTAGCCCCAGTAATCAGACAACAAAAATAAATAAAAAGCATCCAAATCAGCAAAGAGGAAGTCAAATTTTCACTCTTCACAGATGACATGATTCTATGTAGAAAACCCAAAATATTCCACCAAAAAGTTGCTAGAACTAATACAGGAATTGAGCAAAGTCACAGGATATAAAATCAATGCACAGAATTCAGTTGCATTTCTATACACTAACAATGAGGCAGAAGCAATAGAAATCAGGGAATTGATGCCATTTACAATTTCACCAAAAACCTTAAAATACCTAGGAATAAACCTAACCATTGAGGCAAAGTATCTCTACTTTAACAACTATAGAACAATTATGAAAGAAATTGAGGAATACATAAAGAAATGGAAAAACATTCCATGCTCATGGATTGTAAGAACAAATATTATTAAAATATCTATGCTACCCAAAGAAATCTATACATTCAATGCAATCCCTATCAAAATACCACCAGCATTTTTCATAGAGCTGGAACAAAAATCCTAAAATTTGTACGGAACCAGAAAAGACCCTGAATAGCCAAAGGAATAATGAAAAAGAATATCAAAGCTGTAGGCATCACAATCTCCCCCTTCAAACTTTTACAAAGCTGTGGTCATCAAGACAGTATGGTAGTGGTGCAAAAACAGACACATAGATCAATGGAACAGAATAGATAACCCTGAAATTAACTTAGCATATATGGTCAACTAATTTTTGAAAAAACAGGAAAACCATCCAATAAGAAATAGTCTCTTCAACAAATGATATTGGGAAAATTGGACAGCAACATGCAGAAGAACGAAAGTGGACCACTTTCTTACACCATACACAAAAATAAATTCAAATGAAAGACCTAAATGTGACACAGGAATCCATCATAATCCTAGAGAACACAGGAAGCAACTTCTTTGACCTAGGCTGCAGCAACTTCTTGCTGGGCATCTCTAAAGGTAATAGAAATAAAAGAAAAATTGAACTATCAGGAATTCATCAGGGTAAAAAGCTGTTGTACAGCAAAGAAAACAGTTAATTAATACTAACCTATAGAATGGGTGAAGATATTTGCAAATGTCTTATCAGATAATGGGCTAGTATCCAAAATCTATGAAAAAAACTTATCAAACTCAACAACCAAAAAAAAAAAAAAATCCAGTCAAGAAATGGGCAGAAGACACGAACGGACTTTTCTCCAAAAAAGACACATGAAATAGACTAGGACTAAAGAAGTCCTTAACTTACAAGGGAAAACCCATTAGACTGGCTGAAGACTTCTGTATAGAAAGTTAGAAAACCAAAAGGAACTTGCATGACATATCCAAAGGACTGGATGGGAAAATATGCAGCCAAGAATATTCTATATACAAGGCTGTCATTAAGAACAGAATGAGGGATGAAGAGTTTCCCAGACAGATAAAAACTAAAGGAATTCATGACTCCTAAAACAGCCCTACAAGAAATATTAAAGGAGATTCTTTGATTAGAAAGCCAAATGTGATAAAGACAAGTATGGATCAGAGAAAATATTCAGAAACAATGACAGAGCAAGTAATGCTATGGAACTGAATGCATATCTATCAATAATTACTTTGAATTTAAATGTACTAAATGCTCCAATCAGAAGACATAGGCTATCAGAATTAATTTTTTAAAATATTTTATTTATTCATGAAAGAGAGAGAGAGAGAGAGGCAGAGAGACACAGGCAGAGGGAGAAGCAGGCTCCATGCAGGGAGCCCAACGCAGAACTCGATCCCGGGCCTCCAGGATCACACCCTGGACTAAAGGCGGCGCCAAACTGCTGAGCCACCCAGGCTGCCCCAGAATTAATTTTTTAAGAAGACCCATCTGTATGCTTCTGGCAAGAGTCTCATTTTATACGTAAAGACACTGGCAGATTGAATGTGAGAGGATGCAGAAACATTTATCATATGAATGGCTATCAGAAGAAAGCAGAGTAGCAAGATTTTAGTAGAAAACAGGACTTCAAAACAAAGTCTGTACCAAAATACAAGATAGAGCACTAAATCATAATAAAATGGGAAAGTCTAACAAGAAGGTATAACAATTGTGTGTATTTATGCACCCAACATGAGCACCCAAATATATATAAAAAGTTAACAACAAACATAAAGGGACCCATTGATAATAATACAATAATAGTTGGGGACTTTAAAAACTCACTTTGATGGACAGATCATCTAAATAGAAAATCAACAAGAAAACAATGACTTTGAATTACACACTAGACCAGATGGACTTCACAGATATATTCATATTCCATTCTAAAACAGCAGCATACACTTTCTTTTTAATGCACATGGGAAATTCTCAAAAATAGATAACATACTAGTCACACAGAACATGAGAGACTCCTAACTCTGGGAAAAGAACAAGGGGTGGTGGAAAGGGAGGTGGGCAGGGGGTGAGGGTGACTGGGTGATGGACACTGAGCGGGGCACTTGATGGGATGAGCACTGGGTGTTATGCTATATGTTGGCAAATTGAACTCCAATAAAAAACAAAACAAACAAACAAAAAAAACATACTAGTCACAAATCAGGCCTCAACAAGGACAAAAAGATGGAGATCATTCCATATACATTTTCAGACCACAATGCTATGAAACTTGAAGAAAACCACAAGAAAAAGTCAAAAAAAGACTGAAAAGAACAGACTACATGGAAATTAAAGCTACTGAAAAATGAATAGGCAAACCAGGAAATAACAGAAGAAAAAAATACATAGAAAGAAATGAAAATGAAAACGCAATGGCCCATAGCCTCGGGATGATACAAAAGTGTTCCTAAGAGGGAAGTAAAGAGTAATACAGGTCTTCCTCTAGAAGCAAGAAAATCTCAAATAAACAACTTAACCTTATACCTAAAGGAGCTCAAAAAAGAACAACAAACAAGCCTATAGCCAGCAGAAGAAGGGAAAGAATAAAGATTAGGCAGAAATAAGTGATATAAAAAATAATTATAATAATAATAAAACCAATCAATGAAATCATTGGAGCTGGTTCTTTGAAAAAAAATAATAAAATTGATAAACCCCTAACCAGACTTACCAAAAAAGACAAGACAAAGGACACAAATCAATACTATCACAAATGAGAGCATAGAGATAACAACCAACACTACAGAAACACAATTATGAAAGAATATTATGAAAAACTATATCCCAACAAATTGGATAACCTGAAATGGTTAAGTTCCTAGAATATAAATTAGCAAAACCAAAACAGGAAGGAATTGAAAATTTGAACAGACCAAATAACCAGCAAAGATATTAAATCAGTAATAAAATATCTCCCAATAAACAAAAGTCCAGGGTCACATGGCTTCACAAGTGAATTCTACCAAACTTTTAAGGAAGAATTAATAGCTGTTCTTATCAAACTATTCCAAAAATTAGAAATGCTATGAAAACTTCCAAATTCATTCTCTGAGGTTAATATTAGCCTGGTACCAAGAACAGATAAAGACTCCACTAAAAAAGAGAACTATGGGTCAATATCCCTTATAAATACAGATGCAAAAATTCTCAGTAAATTACTACCAAGTGAAATCCAACAGTGCATTAAAAGAATCATTCAACACAATCCAGTGCGATTTATTCATGGTTGTAAGGGTGGTTCAATATTCACAAATCAATCAATGTGACACATCACATAAATAGGAGAAAGCATTAGAACCATATCAAAGAAAAATAGAACCATATCAGCCTTTCTTTTTTTTTCATTAACCTTTCAATAGATGCAGAAAAAGCATCTCACAAAATTTAACATCCACTCATGATAAAAGGTTCAACAAAGTAGGCTTAGGAAGAACATACTTCAACATAATAAAGGCCATCTATGAAAAAGCCACAGCTAATATCACCCTCAAAGGGATAAGAAAAGTTAAGAGCTTTTCCCCTATTATCAGGAAGAAGACAGGGATATCCACTCTCAGAACTGTTGCTTAATATAGGATTAGAAGTCCTAACCACGGCAATCAGACAACAAGGAATAAAAGGCATCCAAACCAGCATGAAGGAAGTCAAACTTTCACTATTTGCAGATGATATGATACTCTGTGTAGAAAAAATGAAGGACCACCAAAAATTGTTATAACTGACATACAATATCAGTAGTCACAGGATACAAAATCAACAAGCAGAAACCTGTTACATTTCTATTCACCAATAATGAAGCAGCAGAAAGAAATCAAATAGTCAATCTCATTTATAATTGCACTGAAAACAATAAGATACCAAGGAATGAACCTCAAGAAAGAAGTGAAAGACCTGTACTTTGAAAACTATAAAACCCTGATGAAGAAGACTGAAAATGACACAAAGAAATGGAAAGACATCCCATGATCATGCATTGGAAGAACTAATATAGTTAAAATATCTATTGTGCCCAAAACAATCTACACATTTATTGCAATCCCTATCAAAATGCCAACAGCATTTGTCACAGAACTAGACTAACCTATCTTAAAATCTGTATGGAACCACAAAATAAGCAAAGCAACCTTGAAAAAGAAAACCATACCTGGAGGCATCACAATTCTGGACTTCAAGTTATGTAACAAACAGTAGCCATCAAAACAGTATGATACTAGCACAAAAATAGACACATAGATCAATGGAACAAAATAGAAACCCCAGAAATTAACAAACAACTTTATGGTGAATTAATCTTCAATAAAGCAGGAAAGAATATCCAATGGAAAAAAAGACATTCTCTTTAACAAATGGTGTTGGGAATACAGGATAGGCACATGCAAAAGAATGAAATTGGACCACTTCCTTACACCATATACAAAAATAAATTCAAAATGAATGAAAGACCTAAATATGGGTCAGGAATCCATTAAGATCCTAAAGGATAATATAGACAGTAACCTTTTTAACATCAGCTCTAGCAAAGTTAGATATAAGGCACAGGAAACGAAAGTAAACATAAACTATTGGGACTTCATCAAAATGAAAGGCTTCTGCACAGCAATGGAAATAATCAACAAAATGAAAAGGCAACCTATGGAACAACAGAAGATATTTGCAAGTGGAATATCTGATGAAGGGATAGTATCCAAAATATATAAAGAACCTATAAAACTCAACACCTGAAATGCAAACAATCCAGTTAAAATTGAGCAGAAGACATTAACAGACATTTTTTCCAAAGAAGATATCCAGATGACCACAGGAACATGCAAAAATGTTCAACATTACTCATCTTCAGGGAAATACAAATCAAAAGTGCAATGAGATATCACCTCACACCTGGCAGAAGGGCTTAAAATAACAACATAGGAAACAACAGGTTTTGGTGAGGATATGGAGAAAGGGCAGCCCTCTTACACTGTCAGTGGGAATGTAAACTGGTAAAGCCACTCTGATAAACAGTAATGGAGATTACTCAAAAAGTAAAAAAATAGAACTACTCTAAGATTCAGCAATGTACTATTAGGTATTTACACAAAGAATACCAAAATACTGATTTGAAGGGATATATGCACTGCAATGTTTACAACAATACTATCAATAATAGCCAAATTATGAAAAGAGCCCAAATGATGTCCATCGACTGATGAATGGATAAAGAAGAAATGGTATATATATTTTGTGTCATTTTCAATCTTCATCATATATATATATATATATATATATATATATATATATATATATAGTGGAATACTTCTCAGCCATTAAAAAGAATGAAATCTTAAAAAAAAAAAAAGAATGAAATCTTGCCTTTGCAATGACATGGATGGAGCTAAAGAGTATTATGCTAAGTGAAATAAGTCAGTTTAGAGAAAGACAATACCATATGGAACTTAAGAAACAAAACAAATGAACATAAGGGGAAAAAAGTGAAGGAAACCAGGAAACAGACCATTAACTATAGAGAACAAACTGATGGTTATGAGGAGAGTTGGATGGGAAGATGTGATAAATAAGTGATGGGGATTAAGGAGGGCACTTGTATTTGATGAGCACCAAGTATTGTACATAAATGTTGAATCATTAAATTCTACATGTGAAATTAATATTAAACTGTGTGTTAACTAACTAGAGTTTAAATAATAGCTTGAGAGAGAAAATATGTGATATATATATGAATATCATTTATATATAATGGGATATATATATATATAGCAGAATATATATTATTTATATATATTAGAATATTACTTGGCCATGAAAAAGAATGAAGTGTTGTCATTTGCAACAACAGGGATGGATCTAAAGAGTATAAAGCTAAGTGAAATAAGCCATTATGAGAAAAACATGTATGATAGGATTTCACTTATATTTGGAATTTAAGAAAAAAAACACACACAAAAAAGACAAGCAAAAAAAAAGACTCCTAAGTACAGAGAGAAAAGTGGTAGTTATCAGAAAAGGAGTAGGGAAACACATGAAATAAGGAAAAGGGACTAAGAGTACATTTATCATTATGAGAACTGAGAACCGAGTAATGTATCAAATCGTTGAATCATATTATATACCTGAAATTAATATAACACTATATTAATTATACTTTGATAAAAACTATTAAGTGAGTATAGTTAAGCCTTGAATTCCAATACAGGAGAGAAATTATATTTTTTTAAAATCTGGGCATCTTGGGTACCTGGGTGGCTCAGTGATTGAGCATCTGCCTTTGGCTCAGGTCATGATCCAAGGGTCCTGGGATGGAGTTTCACATGAAGCTTCCTGAAGGGAGCCTGCTGCTCTCTCTGTCTATGTCTCTGCCTCTCTGTGTCTCTCATTAATAAATAAATAAAATCTAAAAAAACCTAGATATTCACACATATTGATGGTTATAGTATAAATTGGCATAATATCTTTATAGAGTGATTTGGTCATTATGATAAAATTTTAAATTGTGTTTAATTTCTGACCCAACATTTCCATTTGTAGCAAAGTATTCAAACATATACATGAAGAAGCACATAGAAAGATATTCAATGCAGCATTATACAGAATTCAGAAGAAGAAAGGAGGAGGATGAGGAGATGGGGGGGGTGGAAACAGAAGTTACCTTACTGCTACCTAGAAGGGATCAGTTATTGAAGAAAAGTACATTCAGGGCAGCCCCGGTGGTGCAGTGGTTTAGCACGGCCTGCAGCCTGGGGTGTGTTCCTGGAGACCCGAGATCGAGTCCCACGTCAGCTCCCTGCATGGAGCCTGCTTCTCCCTCTGCCTGTCTCTCTGCCTCTCTCTCTCTTTCTGAATAAATAAATAAATAAATCTTTAAAAAAAAGTACATTCATAACAGCTCTGTACCTGGAAGTAGGGAGCTATTAAGAAGAATAAGGTTGGAGGAGGGGGAAGATAGTGGAAAAATAGGGGTCCTCAATTCACCTGGTCCCACAAACTTACCTAGATAACTTTCAAAACATCCTGAACACCTACAAATTCGACCTGAGATTAAAGAGAGAACAGCCGGAACGCTACAGAGAGAAAAGTTTTCACTTTCAACAAGGTAGGAAGGCGAAAAAATAAAAATAAAATGAAATAGGATAAAGTGGGGGAGGGAATAAAATAAACTGAAAAAAGATGGGGAGGCTAAAGCAGAGGAGTGAAAGCCTCCAGAGCAGGAAAGCCCAGCCTGGAAAAGTGGGAACTTAAAAATCCTCATGGGAATTTTCCCTGATGGAAAAGTGCTCAGCAGGGAAATCGGTCAGGACCTCAGGAGGGTCAGGGAAGTCTCCAGATTCCCCAGGGGTCACTATGAGAGGAGGAGCATGGGGGGAGCTCACTGCACACCTATGGCCCATCTTGGTAAAGGGCTGGAGTGCACAGCCCTCTGGGGCATCGGGGAGAAGTCAGTGGGTCAGGCAGGGGCTCCAGACAGAGGTGGCTGAGCCCCAATAGCCACGGGGGCCATGCCCTGGGAGCACGGGTCCAGCCCACAGGCCCCAGATCCCCGGGTGCCGAGCAGACACAGCCCAGGATCCTGCACTCTCCCTGGGACAGCAGAGGTGGGGAGGGCACAGGACAGTGAGGACTCTCCTGTTGTGGGCCCCCCGAGCTGGGCAAGTCAGCAGGCCCTGCCCCCAGAAGACCAACTGGAAGGACAGAGGAAGAGCAAGTTCTGGACCAAACAGCACTGGAAAGCTTCAGGACTGAGGAAAAATAATATATATAACTAGAGGGTCCTTATTTATATTTCTTTTATATTTCTTTTTAATAATGACTTGTTTTTAATCAGACTAAAAGTTTCCCATATTTATTCTCTTTTCTCACTTTAATATTTTAACAGCTCTTTAAGTTTTTTTCTTTTTGACTTTCATATTTCTACAATTACATGTATTAGATAGATTTTTCACTTCTAGATTCCCTTCAACATACTCAATTTAATTTTGGTAGATATACAAGATATGGGTTTTTATTTTGTGTTTTTCTTTTTTTTTTTCTTCTGCCTTGTTTTGTTTTACAATGGTGGAAGTTAATACCTTCTAAAACATGACCAGTATGCACCCAGAACCAAGTGGAACACTGTGCTCATTCATTCTGTGAGATTGTATTCTCTCTTCCTTCCCATTCTGCTCCCCTCTTTTATCTTGTTTATGTTTTGGTGGTCAATGTTGGGGCTTTCTATAAGTATTGGTGGTTTATATAAATTTGGGATTGAGCATCTTCTAACATACATAACAAAATACACTCTGAACCAAAAGGATCACCCTCTAGGACCTCTCAGATTGACTACATTCTCTCTCCACTACCACTACTTCACCATCACCATCTCGCCAGCCCCCGTTTCTTTTTTTTCTCTTTTCCCACTTTCCTTTACTTTTTCTTTTTCTTTTTTCTTTTTCTTTGTGGATTTTGGCCTTTTAGTTTTACTACTTTGTTTTAAAATTTATTTTCCACTTTAGTTGTCCTTTTGTTTTATTTTGTTCTGTTTCTCTTTTTTAGCTCCTGGCCTCTGACCTCTTCAGAATCATCTAGGGTGCATTTTACTTAGGTCGTGGTTCATATTTTTGACTCATCCCGCTCATACAGACACTCTGCACTGGACAAAATGACTAGAAGGAAGAATTCACCATAAAAGAAAGAACTGGAATAATGCCCTCTGCCACAGAGTTACAGAGTTACAGAATTTGGATTTCAATTCGATGTCAGAAAGTCAATTCAGAAGCACAATTATAAAGCAAAAAGGAATCTAGAGACTTCATTACTGCAGGATTGAGATCTAATCAGGCCGAAATTAAAAATATATTAAATGAGATGCAATCCAAACTGAATATCCTAACTACTAGAGTTAATGAGGTGGAAGAGAGAGTGAGTGACATATGAGACAAGTTGGTGGTGAGGAAGGAAGCTAGGAAAAAGAAAAAAACAATTAATAAACCATTAAAAGGCTTCAGGAAATAAATGATAGCCTGAAAAGGAAGAATCTACATATAACTGGGGTTCCAGAGGATGCTGAGAGGGAAAGAAGATCACAAAGTATATTTGAACAAATCATAGCTGAGAACTGGGCTAATCTGAGGAAGGAAACAGGCATTCAGATCCAAGAGATAGAGAGGACCTCTCCACCCAAAGTCAAGAATAACCATTCAACACCTCACATTTAATAGTGAAACTTGCAAATTCCAAAGATAAAGATAAAATCCTTAACGCAGAGAGACAAGAGATTCTTAACTTATATGGAGAGAAATATTAGATTAACAGCAGACCTCTCCACAGACACCTGGAAGCCATAAAGGGCTGGCAGGATATAGTCAGGGTCCTAAATGAGAGGAACATGCAGCCAAGAATACTCTATCCAGCAAGACTCTCTTTCAGAATAGAAGGAGACAGCTTCCAGGACAGGTGGACACTGAAAGAATATGTGATAAGCAAACCAGCTCTGCAAGAAATATTAAAGGAGGACCCTGTAAAAGAAAGAGGAAACCCAGAGAAACAATCCACAAAAACAGACTGAATAGGTATTATAATGACACTAAATTCATATCTTTCAATAGTTACTCTGAACGTGAATGGGCTAAATGATCCCATCAAAAGATGAAGGGTATCAGACTCGATAAAAAAGCAAGACTCATCTGTTGGCTGTCTACAAGAGATTCATTTTAGATCTAAGGACACCTCCAGACAGAAAAGGAAAGGGTGGAGAACCATTTACCATTCAAATGGTCCTCAAAAGAAAGCTGGGCTGGCAATCCTCATAGCAGATAAATTAAAGTTTATCCCAAAGACTGTAGTAAGAGATGAAGAGGGACACTATATCATACTTAAAGGGTCGATCTAACAAGAAGACCTAACAATCATGAATATTTATATCCCTGATTTGGAAGCTGCCAAGTATATCAAACAATTAATAACCAAAAGTAAAGACATACTTAGATAATAATACACTAATTGTAGGAGACTTCAACATGGCACTTTATGCAAAAGACAGATATTCTAAGCACAAAATCACCAAAGAAACAGGGCTTTAACTGATACACTGGACTAAATAGATTTCACAGATGTATGCAGAAAGTTCTCTATTTCCTTCCCAATGCAACTGAATACACATTCTTCTCAAGTTCACATGGAACTTTCTTGAGTACAGACCACATACTGGGTTACAAATCAGGTATCAACCAATACCAAAAGATTGGGCTTGTCCCCTACATATTTTAAGACCACACTGCTTTGAAACTAGAACTCAATCTCAAGAAGATATTTGGAAGAAACCAAAACACATGGAAGTTAAAGAGCATCCTGCTAAAAGATGAATTGGTCAACCAGAAAATTAGAGAAGAATTAAAAAGATCCATGGACACGAATAAAAATGAAGATACAACCATTCAAAATCTTTGGGGTACAGCATAAATGGTCTTAAGAGCGAAATACATTGCAATATGAGCCACTCTGTAAAAATTGGAAAAACACAAATACACAAGCTAACCTTGCATCTAAAGGAATTGGAGAAAGAACAGCAAGTAAGGCATTCACCAAGAGGACGAAGAGAGATAATAAAGATTTAAGCAGAACTCAGTGAAATAGAGACCAGAAGAACTGTAGAACAGATCAACAAAACCAGGAGTTGGTTCTTTGAAAGAATTAATAAGATAGATAAACCCCTAGCAAGCCTTATGAAAGGAAAGAGAAAGACTCAAATTAACAGAATCATGAATGAAAGAGGAGAGATCACAACCAATACTAAGGAAATACAAATGATTTTAAAAATGTATTAAGAGCAGCTAGTGCCAACAAATACAGAAATCTAGAAGAAATGGATGCATTTCTAGAAAACCACAAATTACTAACTGGAAAGGAAGAAATAGAAATATGAACCGGCCAGTAACCAGTGAGGAAATGAATTAGCCATCAAACACCTCCCAAGACATAAAAGTCTAGGGCCAGATGGCTTCCCATGGGAATTCTATCAAATGTTTAAAGAAGATATAATACCTATTCAAAAAAAGATGGTCCGAAGGATAGAAAGGGATGGAATACTTCTAAACTCATTATATGAGGACACCATAACCTTGATTTCAAACCAAACAAATACCACATAAAAAAGGAGAATTATAGACCAATGTCCTTGATGAACTCGGATGCAAAAATTCTCACCAAGATACTAGCCAATAGGATCAAACAGTACATTAAGAAGATTATTCTCCATGTCCAAGTGGGATTTAAACCCAGGATTCAAGGTTGGTTCAACACTCATAAAACAACAGGATAGATTATATCAACAAGAAAATTAAAAAAGACAAGAACTATATGATCCTCTCAATAGATGCAGAGAAAGCATTTGACAAAATACAGCATCCATTCCTGATCAAAACTCTTCAGAGTGTAGGGATAGAGGGACATTCCTCAACATCTTAAAAGCCATCAGCAAATATCCTTCCCAATGGGGAAACACTGGGAGCCTTTCCCCTAAGATCAGGAACACGACAGGGATGTCCACTCTCACCACTGCTATTCAACATAGTACTAGAAGTCCTCGCCTCAGCATTCAGACAACAAAAAGAAATAAAAGGCATTCAAATTGGCAAAGAAGAAAGTCTAACTCTCCCTCTTTGCAGATGATACGATACTGTACATATAAAACACAAAAGAAACAAACAATCCAATCATGAACTGTGCAACAGATATGAACAGAAATTTCACCAAAGAAGACATAGACATGGCCAACAAGCACATGAGAAAATGCTCTGCATCACTGGCCATCAGGGAAATACAAATCAAAACCACAATGAGATCCCACCTCACACCAGTGAGAATGGTGAAAATTAATAAGACAGGAAACAACAAATGTTGGAGAGGATGTGGATGTGGAACCCTCTTGCACTGTTGGTGAGGATGTGAACTAGTGCAGCCACTCTGATATACTCTGTGCAGGTTCCTCAAAAAGTTAAAAATAGAACTACCTTACAACCCTGCAATTGCACTACTAGGGATTTACCCCAAAGATACAGATGCAGTGAAACACCGGGACACCTGCACCCCAATGTTCACAGCAGCAATGTCCACAATAGCCAAACTGTGGAAGGAGCCTCGGTGTCCATTGAAAGACAGATGGATAAAGGAGGTGTGGTCTATGTATAAAATGGAATATTTCTCAATCATGAGAAAGGTGAATCACCACCATTTGCTTCGACGTGGATGGAACTGGAGGATATTATGATGAGTGAAGTAAGTCAATCATAGAAGGACAATCATTATATAACCATACGAGGAATATAAAAAATAGTGAAAGGGATTATGAGGGAAAGAAGGAGAATGAGTAGGAAAAATTAGAGAGGGGGACAAACTCTGAGAGTCTCCTAACTCTGGGAAATGAACAAAAGTTTGTGGGAGATGGGTGGGGGTTGGGTAACAGGGTGACAAGCACTGAAGAGGGCACTTGATGGGTGATCACTGGGTGTTTTACTATATGTTTGCAAATTAAACTTCATTAGAAACTAAAACAAAAAGCAAAGAATAAGGTTGATCTGTTTGGTGGTCTGAAAAGTTGTCCAAAAATTAGTTATTGCTGAGGAAAAAACAAACAAGCCTAGATTGAGAAAAGTTTTTCTCTTTCCTACTGTTTGAGCATGATATTTTTAATATTTAAATGTGAGAATAAACTAAGGTGCCAATTGCAAAAGCGTTAAATAAAATGGACTGTAAGATTACTTCCTAAAGTGTGTATCACAAGCATTTATGTATCAGATTTTATCAGTTTGACTATTGGCTTTTGGCATCCCTTCTAATTCTAAAATTTTATTATTTTAATATCATGTAAACAAAGGAGTGTTCACCATGATTTAATGCAAAAGGGTAGCCAAAAATAATATGGAATGGACATGTCAGTGGTTTCATTTCTGAATATGAACTTGACAGTAGTTTAAAAAGCAGTGAAGATGAAAGGTGGATCAGTTGTGATTTTAAAAGTGTGACTGATAGAAAAAGATTGTATAAGCCATTCCCACCAAAGGAGTATCAGTGAGAAGGAGAAAAGGAAAAACATTGTATTTTGGATATAAAGAAAGCTGCATGTTTTGAGGAAGAGAAAATACCAGGAAGGAGGCATTAGTTATTAAGACATAAATGAACACTATTTAACATAGATCAATACTCATGTATACCTTTGAAATTCTGCTCAAAAAGAATTCTAAAGCCAAGTTTTCATCTATTTTGACATACTACTCTCTGTTTTAGTGTAAATTTTTATGTGAATTATTATATGTTGTCCCTGGCACAGAGGCTCATCTTAAAATGAAACTTAGCAAAGAAATAAACAAGTAATCACCCAATCACTTCCTAAAATGATTTCATTTAAAAGTTATTATTGGGATCCCTGGGTGGTGCAGCGGTTTGGCGCTTGCCTTTGGCCCAGGGCGCAATCATGGAGACCTGGGATCAAATCCCATGTCACGCTCCCGGTGCATGGAGCCTGCTTCTCCCTCTGCCTATGTCTCTGCCTCTGTGTGTGTGTGTGTGTGTGTGTGTGTGTGTGTGTGTGTGTGTGTGACTATCATAAAAAAAAATAAAAATAAAAGTTATTATCATAACATAAATTTCTACAAGTACCCGCATCAAAATAATACTCTTCACCTAAGAGGAGGCTCTTGAGTTTTAATTTTTTATTCTTTGGTGTTCTCTTTTGCACTACTAAAACAGTCTGCAAACTCAAGAAATAAGCAACAGTTATTTAAACCATCATTGATATTTAACTCCAATCAATATAAAAGTTAATTCATGTGCAAACAACAAACATGAGTCTTTATCATCTATGCTTATATTATTTTACTGAGTCAATATTTTAAAAATACCCAATCTCATTAAAGTACAAAATGAAAAGTTCTATTTGAAAGATATACTCAACCATATCTTCATCATGGGGTATTTGTATGGGCATACACATTGGTTTTTCTGCCATACCAGGCTGAAAGCTGAAAATGAAAAAACAAAAGTCTTTTAAAAATTACTTTAGAATGCTAGATACATTTAATATATTTTTATATCAGTAAGGGAGTCTAATAGGACATTCAGATTTTGAATTTCAGTCCACACAATTGATCTGTTTTAAATTGTGGCTGTTTTGCTAGACAGGATCCTATCTAATAAATAAAATGTAATATTTAACTTACACTCTATATGATACATTTAATCATAAACATGCAAAATCATCCAAAGAAATGTAAACTCTCTTTTGAAATCAAGACAACAGGGAGCATTCTTATTTAAAGTACTATCTGGGTGCAAAATAGCTAATTTTGCTTTAAAATGTGCTTAAAAGAACCAGGAAAGCACATAATTACTTAACTTTCTACAGTAGCTTACCAGGGAAGACTAAGGTGCCACAGGATACTTATGCAAGAAGATTTGGGAAAGAAGAGCCGATAAAATCTAAACAAGTCCCTTAGTGAACTAAATTAATAATAATTGTCATTTATGAAGCTCTTATGCACCTAGCATTGTGCTGGTGCTTATGTGCTTCAGCTCCTTTAATCCTCATAGTAGGTAGATATATACATATTTTGTTGCCATATGCCAAGTGAGAAAATTCAGAGTCAGAAAAATTAAGTAACTTACTTGCTCACAATTTCAACTATGCAGCAGACACAGGTCTGAACTGACTTCAAAGCTGGTGTTCTTTCTACTGTCCCAAGTTATGGACCAAATATTCATTATGTTTGCAACACTGTTTGCAACTCCCTGGAACAAGGGAGGAGAGGACTAAGGTGCATGTTGTGCTGATTTCTAAGCAGAACTGCCTGAGAAGGACATGCTACCCTACTTTTGAGTCAGCACAAAGATATAAGAATATGAGGAATGATTTAAAAGGAAATATTATATACAAATATAGAAAAAGAAAAGCAGAACCAAAGAATATCTCTGTACCATGGTTTCTTCACTAATAATCCTGAGGATTATTTCTCTTTTGTATATATATTAACCTCATTTTTTTCTTTTATACCTAATATTGTCCTCTAATGCAGATAGATAATGTTCTGTTTTATGGTATGATTTAGTCCAGTATATATGTAGGTTCTATCTGACTTAGCAGAACTTTAATGATAGGTATTGCAGTGATTTCCAGTCTTTAACTGCAATCAACAACACATATCTAAACCACTAAAAATAAGTGTTTCTTAACTTCTTCTGCCTAATCTTCCTCAGAATTTGAAATAAATTACTATAAATTCAAGTATCTCAAGTTTTAGTTAGGCAGATGAAAAAGTTCTGGAGATCTACTCTATAGCATGGTTATTGTAGTTAATAATACTGTATTGCATACTTGAAATTTGTTAAAAGAGTAGTTCTTAAGTATTCTTCACACACACAATGGTAACTGTGAGGTGATGTATATGTTAATTAGCTTTATAGGGATAATCATTTCACAATGTATATGTATCTCAAAATATCATATTGTACACCTCAAATATATAGTTTTTGTCAGTCACATCTTAATAAAGCTTAAAAAAAGAGACAAATATTTTCAGAAAAATAGCATTTCTAACTGCTAAGTTTTTGTAAGCCTATACAAGATGGCTTGAAAACTACAAGTTATCTTGCATTTTTTTAAAGATTTTATTTATTTATTCATGAGAGAGAGAGAGAGAGGCAGAGACACAAGCAGAGGGAGAAGCAGGCCTCACGCAGGGAGCCCGACGGGACTCGATCCCAAGTCCCCAGGATCGCGCCCTGGGCCAAAGGCAGGCACCAAACCACTGTGACACCCAGGAATCCCTCTCTTGCATTATAAAACCTAATTAACCTTAAACAAATTAGAGCTTACTTATGTCACATAAGCCTTGAGCAAAAATTCTCAAAGTATGTTCCCTAAGACTCTGGGAATCACTGACACTCTTTCAGAGAATTCATAAGGTCAAAATTTTTTCTAATGATATGAAGGTGATTTGGTTTTTCTAATGTGTTGACATTTGCACTGATGGTTCTAAAGCAATGGTAGGCAAAACTGCGGCTACTTTAATCAAGGCAGTAGCACCAAACTGTATTATTAGTCATTGTGTTAGTCACTTCACACATTCACAGGAAAAGAAATAGAAGGTGAATACCCATAAATATTTGTACTATACAAATATGATGGATGTCTTAGGTAAAACAAGTTATATGATTGTGAGAAATAACTCCTTTTGTCAAGGAACACAATTTTCTTTGAAAAAAACAACTGATAATTAGTTTTCAGACTTTTTAAAATATATCTAGGACATTTTCTCGAAAATAAATAAAATGGGGACACCTGGATGGTGCAGCGGTTGAGTGTCTGCCTTTGGCTCAGGTCATGATCCCAGGGTCATGGGATTGAGTCCCACATCAGGCTCTCCATGGGGAGCCTGCTTCTCCTAGTGCCTATGTCTCTGCCTGTCTCTCATGAATAAATAAAATAAAATCTTTTAAAAAAAGAAAATGGATAAAATGTGCTTTGTAACATGAAGGAAAATAACTGGAAATACACACTGCAAATAGTAAAATTTGAGTCCTTAAGTTTTTAGTGAATTTATGTATACCATCATGATCCTGACAGATTCCTTAATGCTTACAAATATTAGTGATAATATTAACAAATATAAAATGTTGATATTGTATAATGAAGTATGTCAGCATTAAATAGACTAGGTCTTCCAACTATTGACATTTGAGGTTGTATAATTCTTTGTTGTGAAGGGGCTATAAGATGTTTAGCAGCATCTCAGGCCTCTACTTAGTTAGACAGCATTAGAAAGCCTTGAGTGTGACAACCAAACCTGTTTCCAGACATTGCCATATTTCCTAAAGGGCAAAATCACCTCCAGCTAAGAAACACTGGGTTGCATATCCCAATAAACAGATATTTTCCAAATGACTGATACATTACATTACAAAGTAATACATGAGTTTAAGATCCATTTGGAGAGTGAGATAGAATAACAAATTTTAATGTAACAAAACAAAAAAATTAATATGGTTTCAGATTCTTCATTGCTGCCAATCTTGTCACATTTTGGTGGACTATCAAAGAAAAACATTAACAATTATGTGAGAAAACTGGGACACCTGGGTGGCTCAGTGGTTGAGCGTCTGCCTTCAGCTCTGGGCATGATCCTGGGGTCCTGGGATCGAGTCCTGCATCAAGCTCCCCCCCACCCAGGGATCCTGCTTCTCCCTTTGCCTATGTCTCTGCCTCTCTCTTTGTGTCTCTCATAAATAAATAAAATAAAATCTTTTAAAAATTATGTGGAAAAACTAAGTATTCCTTTCTTCCAACTACATATCTATATGAAACCATATTTTCTTCAGAAACATCAACCAAAGCAACATATTTCAAGAGATTGAATGTAGAAGCAGATTCAGTCATTGAGCTGTCCTTTTATCTTTCCCCTTTTTTTAAGTTAGAATATAGATAATGTAAAATTTACCATTTTAAGTTCAGTGGTATTCAGTAAATTCACAGTGTTATATAATCATCATCACCTTTCATCTCCAGAACTCTTCATTTTCTCAAACTGACTATACTCATTAAACAGTAACTGGCCATCCCATCCCCTTCACTGCAACCCCCACCCCTAGCAAATTTCTGTATTTACTGTGAATGTCAGAATTTGGATACTCTAGGTATCCTATATAAGTGGAATCATACAATATTTGTCCTTTTGTGACTGAATTATTTCACTTATTTTAATGTCTTCAAGATTCATCCATGTTGTAGCATCTGTCAGAATTTTCTTCCTTTTACAAAATTTTTAATTTAAATTAAATTTAGTTAATGTATAGTGTATTATTAGTTTCAGGGGTAAAAGTGATTCATCAGTTGCATATTACAACAGTGCTCATTACGTATAATTTTCCTCCTTTTAAAGACTGAATGATATTCCATAGCATGCACATACCACATTTTATCTATCCATTCATCTGTCAATGGACACTGGGTCTCTTCCACATTTTTGCTATTGTAAACAATGTTGCAATGAACATAAAAACTCAAATAACTCTTTGAGACCCTGATTTCAATGTGGGAGGGGGTATATGCCCAGAAGTAGAAGTGCTTGATTATATTGTAATTCTGTTTAATTATTGAAAAACTTGCTTAACTGTATTCCACAGTACATGCACCAATTTACATTTCCACTAGTAATGCACTAATGTTCCAATTTCTCCATATCATTCCCAACTTGTACTTTCTGTTTTTTGAATAGTAGCCATCCTAGTGAGTATGAAGTGGCATCTTATGGTTTTGATTTGCATTTCCCTAAAAATTAATGATGTTGAATACTTTTTCATGTACTTATTGGCTATTTGTATACCATGTTTAAAGAAATGTCTATTCAACCCCCTTTGTCCACTTTTAAATCTGATTGTCTCTTATTTGTTGTTGACTTGTAGGAGTTTTTGTATATTCTGGATATTAATCTTTTATCAGATATAATTATTTTCAAGTAATTTCTCCCATTTGGTTGTCTTTTCACTCTATTATTAGTGTCCTTTGATCTACAAAAGTATTAAATAATGTTGGGATCTGATTTTTTGTTGTTGTTGCATGTGCTTTTGATATCAAATGCAAGAAACCATTTCCAAGAGCATGTCATGAAGTTATACCCCTATTGTTTCTTAAGACTTTTATAATTTTAGCTCTCACGTTTAAGTATTTGATCCTTTTTGAGTTAATTTTGGTAAATGGTGGAAGGTGAGCATCCAACTTTATTCTTTGGCATATGAATATCCAGATTTCCCAACACTCTTTGTTGAAAAATCATTCTTTACCATTGAATGCTTTTGGGACTGTAGTTAAAAACCACTTAAGGGGAGGGGGGCAAGATGGCGGAGGAGTAGGGTCCCCAAGTTACCTGTCCCCACAAACTTACCTAGATAACTTTCAAATCATCCTGAAAACCTATGAATTCGACCTGAGATTTAAAGAGAGGACAGCTGGAATGTACAGAGAGAAGAGTTTGCACTTCTAACAAGGTAGGAAGGCAGAAAAGAAAAATAAAAAAGAATCAAGTGGGGAAGGGACCCCCGCGAGGAGCCAGGCTAAAGCCGGGCAGCAAAGCCTCTGGGGCCGGAAAGCCCAGTCCTGGAGGAGCGGGGACTTAAAAATCCACACCAGATACTAACCGGATGGAAAGGCACTTAGCAGGAAAACTGAGCAGAACCGCAGGAGAGACAGTGGAGTCTCCAGTCTCCCAGGGTCACTAACAGAGGAGGTGCACCCTGGGAAAGAGCACGCCACAGACTGAAGGCCAAGCTCGGTAAAGGGCTGGAGCGCCCGCCCAGCGGGACGTCAGGAGAAGCTCAGGCTGCAGCTCCGGATGGGGGTGGGGGGCAGAAGGGGCTGCGCCCTACTGCCTTTGGAAACCACAGCCCCAGGAGCACGATTCTGGCAGCGCAGGCCCTGGATACCAAGGCACCCCGGGACACAGTCCAGGATCCTGCGCTCCCCCAGACAGGTGGAAGCGGGGAGGGCCCAGGACAGCGAGGACTCTCCTGCTGCCAGGTGCCCGTAAGCTGTGCAGATCAGCATCCCCCAGCCCCCAGAGAATCCAGGCCAGTGAGAACAGGGAGACTGTGGTATTACTGCAGGAGCTGATTTCAGGGCTGGAGACCTGGCTGCCAGCAGTGTTGCTATTCCTCCTGGTGTCACCCCCTGCCTAGGGGGGTGGAAGGGGACAGGGACATCACAGGGTACACAACTCCCACTGAGTCCAACACCCGGCAGGGGTCAGGGCATATCTCTGAGGTACATAAACCTGAAAATCAGCACAGCAGCGCCTCCCCCCCCCCCCCCCCCCCCCCCCCGCCCCACAAGACCAGCTGGAAGAATAGGGGAAGAGCAAGTTCTTGACCCAGCAGCACTGGAAAGCTCCAAGGTAAGTCAAGGGATTTACAGTATATAGAATCAGAAGATACTCCTTTATTTTTTTCCTTTTGTTTTCTTCCTTTTTCCAGTAGAACTCATTTTTAGCCACTCTGCACTGAGTAAAATGACTAGAAAGAAGAACTCACCACAAAAGAAACAATCAGAAACAGTATTCTCTGCCACAGGTTACCAGATTTGGATTAAAATTCAGTGTCAGAAAGCCAATTCAGAAGCACAATTATAAAGCTACTGGTGGCTCTGGAAAAAAGCATAAAGGATTCAAGAGACTTCATGACTGCAGAATTTAGATCTAATCAGGCTGAAATTAAAACTCAGTTAAATGAGATGCAATCCAATGGAGGTCCTAATGATGAGGGTTAATGAGGTAGAAGAAAGAGTGAGTGAGATAGAAGACAAGTTAATAGGAAGGAAGGAAGCTGAGGAAAAAGAGAAAAACAATTAAAAGACCACAAGGAAAGGCTAAGGGAAATAAATGAGCCTCAGAAGGAAAAGTCTAGGTTTAATTGGGGTTCCAAAGGGCACCAAGAGGGAAAGAAGACTAGAAAGCATATTTGAACATATCATAGCTGAGAACTTCCCTAACTTGGGGAGAGAAACAGGCCTTCAGATCCAAGAAATAGAGAGGTATCTTGCAAATTCCAAAGATAAAGAGAAAATCCTTAAAGCAGCAAGAGACAGGAGATCCCTAACTTATATGGGGAGAAATATTAGATGAACAGCAGACCTCTCCACAGAGACCTGGCAGGCCAGAAAGGGCTGGCAGGATATATTCAGGGTCTTAAATGAGAAGAACATGCACCAAAAATATTTTATTCAGCAAGGCTCTCATTCAGAATAGGAGAGATAAAGAGCTTCCAAGATAGGCAGAAACAAAGAATATGTGACCACCAAACCAGCTCTGCAAGAAGTATTAAGGGGGACCCTGTAAAAGAAAGAGGAAGCCCAAAGAAATAATCCACAAAAACAGGACTGAATAAGTATTATGATGACACAAAATTCATATCTTTCAATAGTAACTCTGAATGTTAATGGGCTAAATGATCCCATCAAAGGCGCAGGGTTTCAGAGTGGATAAAAATGCAAGACCCATCTTTTTGCTTTCTACAAGAGACTCGTTTTAGACCTAAGGACACCTAGAGCCTGAAAATGAAAGGTTGCAGAACAATTTACCATTTAAATGGTCCTCAAAAGAAATCAGGGGTAGTAATCCTCATATCAGATAAATTAAAGTTTACCCCAAAGACTGTAGTAAGAGATGAAGATGGACACTATATCATACTTAAAGGATTTATCCAACAAGAGCAGCTAACAATCATGAATATTTATGCCCCTAATGTGAGAGCTGCCAAGTATATCAATCGATTAATAACCAAAGTAAAGACATACTTAGATAATAATACACTTATACTTAGTGACTTGAATATAGTGCTTTCTACAATCGACAGGTTTGCTAAGCACATCTCCAAAGAAACAAGAAATTTAAATGATACACTGGACCAGATGGATTTCACAGATATTTACAGAACTTTACATCCAAACAGAACTAAATACACATTCTTCTCAAGTGCAGATGCACCTTTCTCCAGAATAGACCACATACCCGGTCACAAATCAGGTCTCAACCCTACCAAAAGATTGGGATTGTCTCCTGCATATTTTCAGACCATAATGCTCTGAAACTTGAACTCAATCATAAGAAGAAATTTGGAAGAAACTCAAACACACAGAAAAACTTAAAGAGCATCCTGCTAAAAGTTGAAAGGGTCAATCAGGATACTAGAGAAGAAATAAAAATATTCATGGAAACTAATGAGAATTAAGATACAACCATTCAAAATCTTTGGGATACAGCAAAAAGCAGGCCTAAGAGGGAAACATATTGCAATAAAAGCATCCCACAAAAAATTTGAAAAAAACTCAAATACACAAGGCTAACCTTGCACCTAAAGGAACTGGAGATAGAACAGCAAATAAAACCTACACCAGGCAGAAGAAGAGAGGTAATAAAGATTGGATCAGTACTCAATGAAATAGAGACCAGAAGAACTGTGGAACAGATCAATAAAACCAGGAGTTGGTTCTTTGAAAGAATTAATAAGATAGATAAACCATTAGCCAGCCTTATTAAAAACAAAAGAGAAAAGACTCAAATTAATAAAATCACGAATGAAAAAGGAGAGCTCACAATCAATACCAAGGAAATAACATATTATGAGCAATTATACTCCAATAAATTCGGCAATCTAGAAGAAATGGATGCATTTCTGGAAAACCCCAAACTACCAAAACTGGAACAGGAGGTAATAGAAAACATGAACAGGCAATAACTAGGGAGGAAATTGAAGCAGTCATCAAAAACCTCCCAAGACACATAAGTCCAAGGCCAGATGGCTTCCAGGGGAATTTTATCAAACGTTTAAAGAAGAAACAATACTCATTCTACTAAAGCTGTTCCAAAAGACAGAAAAGGATGGAGACTTCCAAATTCATTCTATGAGGCCAGCATCACCTTAATTCTAAAACCAGACAAAGATCCTACCAAAAAGGAGAATTATAGGCCAACATCCCTGATGAACACAGATGCAAAAATTCTCAACAAGATACTAGCCAATAGGATCCAACAGTACATTAAGAAGATTATTCACCATGGCCAAGTGGGATTTATCCCCAGGATGCCAGGCTGGTTCAACACTTGGAAAGCAATCAATGTGATAGATCATATGAACAAGAGAAAAAACAAGAACCATATCATCCTCTCATTAGATGCAGAGAAAGCATTTGACAAAATACAGCACCCATTTTTGATCAAACTCCTGAGTGTAGGGATATAGAGAACATTCCTCAGCATCTTAAAAGCCATCTGTGAAAAGCCCACAACAAATATCATTCTCAGTGGGGAAACACTGGGAGGCTTTTCCCTAAGATCAGGAACAGGACAGGGATGTCCACTCTCACCACTGCTATTCAACATAGTACTAGAAGTCCTCACCTCAGCAATCAGGCAACAAGAAGAAATAAAAACATTCAAATTGGCAAAGAAGAAGTCTAACTCTCCCTCTTCACAGATGACTTGATACTGTACATTGAAAACCCAAAAGAGTACACCCCTAGATTGCTAGAACTCGTAAAGCCATGCAGCAGTGTGGCAGGATACAAAATCAATGCTCAGAAATCAGTGGCATTTCTATACACTAACAATGATACTGACAAAAGAGAAATTAAGGAGTCAATCCCATTGACAATTGCACCCAAAAGCATAAAATACCTAGGAATAAAACTAACCAAAGAGGTAAAGGATCTATACCCTAAAAACTATAGAACACTTCTGAAAGAAATTGAGGAAGACTCAAAAAGATGGAAAAATATTTCATGCTCATGGATTGGAAGAATTAATACTATGAAAATGTTAATGCTCCCTAGGGCAATGTACACGTTCAAGACAATCCCTATCAAAATACCATGGACTTTCTTCACAGAGTAGGAACAAATACTCTTAAGATTTGTGTGGAATCAGAAAAGATCCTGAATAGCCAGGTGAAAGTTGAAAAAGAAAACAAGAGCCAGGGGCATCACAGTGCCGGATTTCAGGTTGTACTACAAAGCTGTGGTCATCAAGACAGTGTGGTCCTGGCACAAAAACAGACACACAGATCAATGGAACAGAAGAGAGGACCCAGAAATGGCCCCATACTAATAATGTCGAATATTAGTATGGTCAACTAATATTCGACAAAGCACAAAAGACTATCCACTGGAAAAAGCACAGTCTCTCCAATAAATGGTGCTGGGGAAATTGGACAGCCACATGCAGAAGAATGAAACTAGAACATGCTCTTACACCAGACACAAAGATAAACTCAAAATGACTGAAAGATCTCAATGTGAGACAAGAATCCATCAAAATCCTAGAGGAGGACACAGGCAACACCCTTTTTCAACTTCGCCACAGCAACTTCTTGCAAGATACATCTATGAAGGCAAGGGAAACAAAAGCAAAAATGAATTATTGGGACTTCATCAAGATAAAAAGCTTCTGCATAGCAATAGGAACAGTCAA
Organism: Canis lupus dingo; assembly: GCF_003254725.2. Taxonomy (NCBI): domain Eukaryota; kingdom Metazoa; phylum Chordata; class Mammalia; order Carnivora; family Canidae; genus Canis; species Canis lupus. The sequence continues at coordinate 24,928,409 of NC_064260.1, read as the reverse complement.
CAAAACTAAAAGACAACCTACAGAATGGGAGAAGATATTTGCAAATGACAGATCAAATAAAGGGCTAGTATCCAGGATCTATAAAGAACTGATTAAAACTCAACAATCATGAAATGGGCAGAAGACATGAATAGAAATCTCACAGAGGAAGACATAGACATGGCCATGAATTACATGAGAAAATGCTCCGTATCACTGGCCATCAGGGAAATACAAGTCAAAACCACAATGAGATCCCACCTCACACTAGTGAGAATGCTGAAAATTAATAAGACGGGAAACAACAAATGTTGGAGAGGATGTGGAGAAAGGGGAACCTTCTGCGTACTTGTGGGAATGTGGACTGGTACAGCCACTCTGGAAAACTGTGTGGAGGTTCTTCAAAGAGTTAAAAATAGAGCTACCCTACAACAGCTAGGGGACTTACCCCCAAAGATACAGATGCAGTGAAAGACCAGGACACCTGCCCCCAGTGTCCACAGCAGCAATGTCCACAATACCCAAACTGGGGGAGAAGCCTTGGTGTCCATTGAAAGATGAATGGATAGAGAAGATGTGGTCTATGTATACAATGGAATATTCCTCAGCCATTAGAAATCACAAATACTCATCATTTGCTTCGACATGGATGGAACTGGAGGGTATTATGCTGAGTGAAATTATGTCAATCAGAGAACAACAAACATTATATGGTCTCATTCATTTGGGGAATATAAAAAAATAGTGAAAGGGACTGAAGTGGAAAAGGAGAGAAAATGAGTGGGAAATATTAGTGAGGGTGACAGAACATGAGAAACACCTAACTCTGGGAAACGAACTAGGGATAGTGGAAGGGGAGGTGGGTGGGGGGCAGGGGTGACTGGGTGATGGGCACTGAGGGGGGTACTTGACGGGATGAGCACTGGATGTTGTAATATGTTGGCAAATCGAACTCCAATAAAAAATATATCAAAAAACTCTTTAATTATTTACATGAAGGTGTATATTTGGGCTTTCTATTTCATTTCATTGATCTATATGTTGTCTTTATGCCAAAGCCACACTGTTTTGATTACTATAGCTTTATAAGTTTTGATATCAGGAAGTGTGAGACCTCTGCTCTTTTTCTTTTTTTTTTTTTAAGATTCTATTTCTTTATTCATGAGAGACACAGAGCGAGAGGCAGAGACATAGAGAGAAGCACTCTCCATGCAGGATGCCTGATATAGGACCCCATCCTGGGACTCCGGGATAATCCCTGAGTCAAAGGCAGACACTCTACTGCTGGGCCACCCAGGTGTCCCTGTCTTTAGTCTATTTTCAAGACTTTTTGCCTTTACAAGACTCTCAAAGACTCTGCATGAATTTTAGAAATTTTTTCTATTTCTGTAAACATGTTTGAATTTTCATATGGATTACATTGAATCTGGAGATCATTTTGAATAATGGTAACGCCTTAATAATATTGTTTTTCAGTTTATGAATAGAAGATGTCTGTATTTTTTTGTCTTTTTAAAATTTTTTTCACCAACTTTCTTTAATTAGGCCAAACATTTAAGAGATTTGAAAAACTGCAATTCTTCTCAACAAAATTCCCTTGTTTGAGAAAATATTGTTTAGGAGCTTACAGGGAAGATGGCAGAGGAGGAAGTCCACAAACCCATTTCATCCCATAGGTACAATGAGATAAATATTGCACCTGAGGAAACAACCCAGAAAAGGACTCAGGGACTGACTGAACAAAGCCCATAACAAAATGTAGGGGGAAAAGCCACAATGAAAGAGAGGAGGAAGGGTGAGGACTAGGTGAGAACATAAACACCTATAGGTTTGACCATCAGAGGGAGAGAGCTGTGGGCAAAAGAAAGGGAGGGGAGAATTACTAGTACACCAGTGAGCCTACAAAGGGAAAAGAAATGCCCATAACATCTGGCTTTGAGAATTAGCATATAGGAGGAAGACTAATTTCAGAATTCCCTAAAGGGCTTCTCCAGGAATAAAGGAGCTAAAAGGTGCCATATCCCTCCCCAACTCTTCATCAAAAACACCCAGCCACCTGCCAGAACCAGTAAGCCTCCAATATTCAGTACAAAACTTCCTTTCACCATGCCCTGGCCTCTACAGACAGACCTGTCTTAGACTCAAGGGCTGTGAATTCCCTCCTTCAGAGAACCTGTACGAACCTAGCCAGTGCTGGACTTCCTAACCTCCCACAAAGTATGTGCACAGCTTGTTATAACTGCACCCCTCTACTGTGCATGATCTGCAGCATCCCTGGTGGAGGAGGACCAGTGCCACCTAGTTAAAAATGCACATCCCACCCACTGCTTTCAAGAGAAAACTCTCAGTTGACTTTCCTAATACACAGAAACAGACACAGAATTTTAGAAATTTTTTTAGGCAAATGAGAAGGAGGAACATGTCACAGAAAGAACAGGACAATCACAGCAACAGACCTAAGTAAAACAGATACAAGTAATATGCCTGATAGAGAATTTAAAGTAATGATCATAAACATACTCACTGGACTTGAGGAAAGACTGGAATGCATCAGTGAGATCCTTAACAAAGAGATGGAAAACATAAAAAAGAACCATTAAAGATGAGGACATAATAAATGAAATTAAAAATACACTTGATGGCAGGGCACTTGGATGGCTGAGTCAGTTAAGCATCTGACTCTTGGTTTCAGCTCATGGGTTTTGGGATTGAACCTACATCAGGCTCTGTGCCCACTGAGGAGTCTGCTTGAAGATTCTCTTCATCTTCCCCAACCTCACTCACTCACTCACTACTCTCTCTCAAAAATAAATAAATATTTTAAAAATATATACTTGATGGATTAAATAGCAGGCTAGAAGAAACTGAGGGAATAATAATAAACTAGAAGATAGTAATGAAGCTGAACAAAGAGATAAAAAATAATTATGCAAAATGAAAATAAACTTAGAGAACTCAGTGACTTCATCAAGCATAATATTCACATTGTAGGGATCCCAAAAAGAAAAGAGAGGTGAAAAGGGGCAGAAATTTTATTTGAAGAAATAATAGCTGAAAATTGTCCTAATCTGGGGAAGGAAAAGAATATCTAGATCCAGGAGGCACAAAGATGCCCCAACAAATACAAAACAAACAGATCCACATCAAGATATATTGTAATTAAAATAGCAAAATGTGGGACAGCTGGGTAGCTCAGCAGTAGAGTATCTGCCTTTGGCTTAGGGTGTGATCTCAGGGTCTGCGTTCGAGTCCCACATCAGGCTCCTGAAGAGACCCTGCTTCTCCCTCTGCCTGTGTCTCTGCCTCTCTCTCTGTCTGTCTCTGTCTCTCATGAATAAATAAATAAATATTTTAAAAATACAAAATGTAGTAAAAGAAGAAAAAATTAAATCCAGCAGTATGAAAGAAGACAGTTACGTACAAGGGAAAACTCATAAAGCTATCAGAGGATTTTTCAGCAGAATGTTTGTAAGCCAGTGGCATGATACATTCAAAGTGCTGAATGGGGAACAGTCTTCTGCAGCCAAGAATGCTCTATCCATCAAGACTATCATTCAGAATAGAAGGACATTTAAAGAGTTTCCCAAACAAAAGTCTGAGGAGAAAGAAAAAAATGACAACATAAACGTAGGAATCACAAAAGCAATAAAAATGAATATTTCTGTAAAATAACAGTCAAGGAACTCATGAAATAAAAGGACATAAAATATGACACCAAATGCCTAAAACATAGAGACGAGAGGAATGAGAGTGGGTTCAACGATCATCAACTTAATATAGACTGTTTTATGCAAAACATGATATATGCAAACCTAATGGTAATCAAAAATCAAAAATCACTAAAATCTGTAAAGTATAAGAAAGAAATCCACATGTATCATTAAAGGAAACCAGCAAACCATGAAAGAGAACGAGAGGGCGTCCCTGGGCGGCTCAGCGGTTTAGCATCTGCCTTCGGCCAGGGGCATGATCCTGGAGTCCCGGGATCAAGTCCCACATCCGGCTCCCGGCATAGAGCCTGCTTCTCCCTCTTCCTGTGTCTCTGCTTCTCTCTCTCTGTCTCTTATGAATAAATAAATAAAATATTAAAAAAAGAGAGAAAGGATCACAGATAAACTTAAGAAACAACCACAAAACAAGTAATAAACAAGTAATAAAATAGCAATAAGTTCATACCTATCAATACTTACTTGGAATGTAAATGGACTAAATGCCCCAATCAAAAGACATAGGGTAACTGGATGAATTAAAAAAAAAATAGTGAGACCCAAGTATATGCCACCTATAGAAGACTCATTTTAGACCTAAAGACACCTGCAGATTGAAAAGGAGGAGACAGAGAAATATTTACCATACAAATGGATGTCAAAAGAAAGTCATAGTAGCAATACTTATATTAGACAAAACAGATTTTAAAACAAAGACTGTAACAAGAGACAAAGGAGGACACTGTAATAATAAAGGGCTCTGGGTTTACTCTGGTGTGTGGGTAGGGGAATGGCACCAACAAGTTCCTTTGTTCCCAGAGAGCCATCTCCATGAACGCTGCCTTTCAGGGACATGCTCCAAGAAAAATGAATAAGCTCCCCATTGTATGCCTCAGGTTTGCTTCAGATTACTGTTTCCACATTGTTTGTCCCCTTGGTTTTTTGTCTGCCTTATCTCCAGGGGCAGCTCTATCTTCAGGCTCTATTCCAGCCGAGCCTGCTTGCCTTTAAAACTCCATGCTTTAAGAAACAAATGAACTATTGGGACATCATCAAGATAGAAAGCTTTTGCATAGCAAAAGAAACATTCGACAAAACTAAGATGTAACCTTCAGATTGTAAGAAGATATTTGCAAATGTCTTATCAGATAAAGGGCTAGTATCCAAAATCTATAAAGAATTTATTAAACTCAGCACCCAAAAACAAAAAATCTAGTCAAGAAATAGGCAGAAGTCATGAACAGACTTTTTGTCAAAGAAGACATATACATGACCAATAGACACATGAAAAAATGCTCAACATCACTCATCATCAGGGAAATACAAATCAAAACCACAATGAGATATCACCTCAGACCTGGCAAAATGACTAAAATTAACAACTCAGGAAACAACAAATGGCCTAGATCAGAGCAGGTCAACAGTCACTGGGCAAGCAGAAGCACACTTTTGAGACACAGGTGAATAACCCCTGAAGGGTAGAATTGTAAAAGGACACAAGGAACTCCTGTGGGTTCGGCTGAAACTGAGAGCCTACAAGGTTATCTCTGTGGGAACCTAATGTATGGCTCAGTTTGGGACATACCTGGGCTGCTGCTCAAAATGCACTTAAGCAACCAGCTGTAGGCCTCAGGGCCACAGGCATGCACCTATATGAAACTGACAAAATGTTATGGGAAGTAGACCTGGGCTGGGGACAAGACTACAATATCTGAGGTCTCTGCTGTTGCCCACATCAAGGCCTAGAGAAAGTACACATTTATCAAATGCTATATAAAGCTGCTTACTTGAATCTAATATTGGAAAAATCATATTGACCAAGCAGTGAGGAAAAGATATGTGCTCTCCAACATCCTGGCCTATAAGCCACCAGAATTAGAAAGGAAAAACTCCTTCTTTCTGCAGTGTTTATCCAGTGACTTCTACTACTAAAGCTTAATACACTGGCCAGAAAAAGAAAAATACTTAAAGGTCAATATAAATTTTCACAGAGCAGAAAATAGTGAACTGAGACTTGAAAGGAAACACACTGATAACTAGCACATTCTATTCCTTTGTTCAGTTTTCATATGCACTGTTGGACTCCACTTGGACTCCTACACATCACCAAAACAACTCCATATATTTAACTAACAAGAAATAGATTTCTCTCTTTTACAAGTGAATGAGTTCTTATCCTTTTCCTAGAATAAGGAAATGCACAATTCCAAGAAGTAGCTGACTCTATTAATTACTTCTCAAATCCAGTCACAGTCACACTGAATATTTGGTTTCCTGGAAACTAATTGTTGATCTAACCTCCAATGAGTTTATAAAATAAAATGGGAAGGGAAAAAAAGAAAATGGTTGTTTTACACAAATTAACATGCATATTTCAAGCAAAAAAAAATGTTCAGAGACACTACATTCTTTTTTTTTTGGTAATTGGTCATGAGGTCATAGTTGCTTCATTCTTCAACCCATTCCACATTCACCTTGCTTTCCATCAGAAACTTAGATGCTCTATATTCTTTACCTAGTTGAGTAACCCAAATCTTCATTCCTGAAAGGCTTAAGTTCTCCTTCGTTCTGCCTTTTTTTCTTTTCCTCTCCTCCTTGTCCTCCTCCTCCTCCCCCCTCCCTTTCTCCTCCTCCTCCTCCTCTTTTCTTTACTGCACTTCACAATCACTTATGAAAGTACTAAGACACACTCTCAGAATTCCAAGTTACATACATAGTTCTTTACATATTGCGTAGCAACAATGCAATTTCTTTTTGGTAATATAGCTCAATCACCGTACCCATTAATCCTCTCTCTCTGTCTCTGTCTCTCTCTCTCTCATCTGTTGACTCAGTGGCATAGGACCCCAAAATGGCCAGTTGAATCTCATATTCAGTAGAATCCACCTCACTGGAATCATTTTTATCCCATCTCATGGAACATTTCTGGATAAACTAGATGATTTATAAAATATTGCATTTCACAAAGATCATGGGATGGAAAGAAATATAGATACATCACTTCTGTCCTTTTTCTTATATTTTACTGATCCAAGTTCACTCATTGGGGCTTCAACTCCTCACCTTTCCTGGTTGCTCCTTACATTACCTGCAGGCAACATGTTATTGAACCCAAATTTGGCTGCCCATTGCTTAAAAGGCCAAACTCAAGAGACAGTGTTGATTGGAAAGGAATATGAGCTTTATTCAGGAGGCTGGCAAACTGGAGAAGGCAGACTCTTGTCCAACAGCCTAAGGTTTCTGCCTGGCTCAAAGATTTTCAAAGGGTTTTAATCAGTTAATGGAGTGCAGTGGTCTATGAAATTTCTCAAATACATATAGACTCGATTATGTCAGCTACAGTTATCTCTGCTTAAATGTTGTGCAAGAAGGTCTAGTTCCTTGGTACCTGGGGGTTGTGCAAGAGTACTCTGTTCTTTCTGCAAAGGAAGGCAAGATCTACAGATGTGAAAAGGGAGGTTATTTGTGTGACCTTAAAAAAAGAAAAACATTTTGCTAAAAGATTGCTGAGCTAATCAGGAAGCTGAGGAGGCTTCAATAAGATTTGCTGGTCTCTGTGGCCTGGGAAAGTTCTGGTTCTTCATTTCCCAGGGCCAGTGGTCTACAGATCTCAAAGACAGTGAATTAGTTGCCCTTAATTTGTATCAAGGGCCTTAGGTCAGTAGCAAAGAGTGTGTTAACTTGAAGCAAGTTAACCCTTAAGCCAAGCTAGAGTGCTGTTACAACCATGGGGAAAGTTCCCATGAGAAATGCAGTGGCACCCACAGCATGTCAGTGCTCATTCAGTGCTATGCCTCAGCTTCCCAGTCACAGCCTGCAGTGTTGCATATCTCCTGGAAAACTGGTGCACATGTAGAGATGCCTAGTGTTTTCACCACATTTCACACAAGGCATCAAGGAAGCCTAGCTAGGAAGTGGGAGGCAAAGTATTGTAGGATCATGTCAGTGAGCCATAGGAAGACTTGGAACAATAGGTCAGTGCTAGGATTACTAAGCAGTACATCACAATGGTGTGGCCCCTGCAGTGAAATGTAATTGAGCTCAATGAGCCCCCCTGCAGGGAAGATGAAAATCTCTCTTCTATGGCCCACAGGAATGTAGGTGATATTAGAGGATCTTCCTGAAGGGTCTGCATTTGCTTCAAGTAGAAAACCATTCCTGAGAAAATACCTGAAGGCACATAAACTGTGGGATATTGAATATATAAACAGACATGGACAAAGCAGGTATAATACAATTCTGATCTACAATTCTCTAGGCATCCAAACTATAATTTCTGTCTCCAACATTAGTTCAGAATAAAAACCTGGTCAATGACTGTCAACTTTCCTATATTTGCCCCATCTTCTAACTTAGGACTAACCAAAGGAGAACTGAATATGCTCTCCAAACTTTTCACATAAGATGTCCTCTCCTGGGACGCCTGGGTGGCTCAGCGGATGGGCGTCTGCCTTCCAGCCCAGGGCATGATCCTGGGGTCCTGGGATCGAGTCCCACATCAGGCTCGCTGCATGGAGCCTACTCCTCCCTCTGCCTGTGTCTCTGCCTCTCTCTGTGTCTCTCATGAATAAATAAATGGAATCTTTAAAAAAAAAAAAAGATGTCCTCTCCTGTGATAATTGTCTTTCTTGGATTATTTCACTTAGCATAACACCCTGTAGTTCCATCCATGTCAATGCAAATGGTAAGATTTAAGTTTTTGGTGGCTAAGCATTGCTGGAGGGTAGGGGAATGGGGAGATGGGGTAACTGCATGATGGGCAGTAAGGAGGGCATGTGATGTAATGAGTACTGGGTGTTGTACACAACTTATGAATCACTGTACTTTACCTCTGAAACTAGTAATACAATACATATTAATTAATTGAATTTAAAGAAAACACAATTTAAAAAATAAAAATAAAATCTTAAGAAAAAAAAAAGATGACCCTCTCCTAGTTATACTGCCTCCAGCTTCTCCATGCCAACAACATCCAATCAGAGTAAGCCTAAACCTTTTCCTTTTTTCTACTATAAAGCTTTCCTAGTTCTCTGCTTGCCTTTGAGTCTCTGCCAAATACAAGAGATGGTGGCTAACTCTCTTGCTACAGCAAGCTCAGAATAATAGACTCTGCTCTCATGTAGATGGTCTCTGTTTATTTCTACAACTGGGTTTGACACAGCTTCTATTCAAACAAATAAGCAAACCAACAAATATAATTTCTTACCATAGCCTAATCCCTATAACTTCTTTTTGCTTGTCATAAGGTCTTACTTAAACTCACCATTACTTGTCTTTTATCCCCTATCTCCTTGTCCTTCACTAATCAGATTCTAACCACATGGGCCTCCTTTCTCTTTGAATTCATCAAATAGATACCCACTCAAAGTATTTTGGTTTGTTGTTGCCTTTGCCTGGGATTCTCTCTCTCTCTCTCTGTCCTTATTTTTCTTTTAAGAGCAGTTTAAGATTCATAACAAAATTGAGGGGAAGGTCCAGATATTTCCCATATAATCCTTATCCCCAACATGCATAGCTCCCTCATTATCAAGATCTCCCACCACAGTGGTACATTTGGTAAAATTGATTGACTTACCTCAATACATCGTAATCATCCTAAGTCCGTAGTTCACATTAGTGTTCACTCTTGGTGTACATTCTATGGATTTGGCATATCCATCACTATGGTATCATGTAGATTATCTTCACTGCTCTAAAAGCCCTCTGTACTTTTCCTATTCATCCCTTTCCATCTTCTAACTCCTGGAAACCATTGATTTTTTCACAGTCTCCATAATTTTGCCTTTTCTGAATATCATATAGTTGAAATCAGAATATATAGATTTCCCAGATTGGTTTCTTTCATTCAATAATACACATTTAAGTTTCCTCATGTCTTTTCATGGCTTGATTGCTTCTTTCTTTTTAGCATTGCATAATATTCCAGTGTCTGGATGTATCACAGTTTATGTATCCATTTGCCTACTTAGGGTCTTCTTGGTTACTTAGCAATTATGAAAGAAGCTTCTATAAATGTTGTGTCCAGGTCTTTGTGCTTTCAACTTTTTTTTCTTAAGATTTTATTTATTTATTCATGAAAGACAGAAAGAGAGAGAGAGAGAGAGAGAGAGAGAGAGGCAGAGACACAGGCAGAGGGAGAAGCAGGCTCTCTGCAGGGAGCCTGATGCGGGACTCCATCCCGGGTCTCCAGGATCACGCCCTGGGCTGAAGGCAGCACTAAACTGCTGGGCCACCAGGGCTGCCCTGCTTTCTACTTCTTAAAATATTTTCAGCTTTTTTGGGTAAATACTGAGATGCACAGTTGTTGATTGGATGGTAAGATTATGCATAGCTTTGTAAGAGACTACCATAATGTCTTCCAAATGTGCCTATACCATTTTGTATTCCCACCAGCCATATATGACTATTCCTGTTGCTCTACATTCTTGCCAGAATTTCTGGGATCCTCTTCACCCAGACCTTCACATGGCTTGTGCTTTCACTTCTTTAAGCCTTGGCTCTAATGTTACATTCTCCAAGAGGATACTTGCTGGGGAAGGTCATTGACAAGTTGTGTCTGCCAGTTTATCCATGAGTTGGACCCCAGTAATCAGAAGCTCCTCAATTCCTCTCCTGTCCTAGGAATGTGCATTCCATTTGCCTTTTACACTTCCAGAGACTGCCTTAAGGAATACATAGACTTGAGATAATGATGTGGTATTAAGATCATCCACAAAGTATATGACAAATGCCAGTTATTTTCTATATAAACTTTCAGGATTTGGTGAGTGGGTGTGGGGCCCTGTTTCAGATTACACCTGGGAAGCTCTAGAGGAGCTTGTGAACTGACAATTTGCAAGCCAGCCAGGAGACTAAAGAAACTAGCCTTGGGAAAGAGGCATCCATAGGGGAAATCCTGAGTTGACTATTGACCTCTGTGTGGGGAGTAGTGGCCTATACAAGCTTCTTAACTATGTTCCCTAGCCTTGGGAAAGGAGCACCTGTGGAGAAAATTCCACATTGGCCAATGACTGTGTGGCGGGAGAGATGGTGTGTATGTCACAACTTGCGAATCACTACATGAATATAAGCACACCTCCCAAACACTGGCTATTTTAAGGGGCTCATGTGAGGAACTGTGTACAACACACTGCCATAGGGAAGGGAAACAAAGGGGTGCAGTGATGGAACTGGCCTCTACTGTAGACAGTTTAGCTGGCCATTGATGCCCAACTGAAGGATAAAACTCCTTAGAAAGTTAAAAGAACTGAGATTAGAGCTTAGAAAAGGGCAAGAAGTTGTCACTTCTCTGCTACCTTTGGGGCTGACAGACAATGTAGAAAAGCAGTAAATTAAAGGCATTAGCCTACTGTTTTGCAAAGCTGGAGAGTACAAAATGCCTTGGATTAAGATCCAGGGGCTTTTGACAAAGTTTAATTAGGATGCTAATGGATGAAATCTCTGGGGAAATAATAAGAACAAAAAGGAGAATGTTATGGCAATTGATGAAAAAAATGCCATGCTTTTTGGCATCTAATACGTTGGAAAATTTTGAGTAATAATTACCAAAAAAAAAAAAAAAAAAACCCTCCAAAAGAAAACTTGAATTCTTTCTCTGTCTTTCAAAGTTGTAAATCTTATTTCTCTGCAATGTAAACACCCCAGTAGATACCCAAGACACTGCCCCCAGAGTTAAAAAGAAAGAAAAAGAGGGAGAATTTTACAAAAGCACATTGGTACAAAATTAGAATTTGGTTTTATGTTGAAAGGACATAGGTTTCTTAAATTATTAGTCTTCTCTTAATAAGAAATTATGAACAAAGATTTTCCTTTACTTTTAATGAAATCTGCCTAGAAAACAAGGATTCTTATTTTGTCTTTATTAGGTCTTTGATTAGTTAAGAACATTGAGTCTTCTCTATTAAAAGTATTTTTTAAAATTATGTATCTTTTTTACATATGTTCCATTTTACGGGAAAATAAATAAAATAAAATTTTAAAAAGTGATGCTAAACTTTCTTTAGAATAATATTGAAATCTAATATATCCTGGTATTACTTTATCAGCCATAATTTTAAAATGTATGTCACAGAAATACCCAAATACCCTGGTCAACTGCATTATAAGGAAATTTCACCAGATCTTTAATCTTTAATAATGGCCAATTTAAAGTCTTTTTTCATTTGAGACAATTATTGTTTTAATCTGATACTGTAACAACAAAAAAGAACATTTCTGCAAAAGTGCCTCAACCTCCAAGGAGATTCATGGAAAAGACTGATAGGTTTATGATGACTAACATCAATTTGCCTTTTTGTGGGAGGAAAAATAATGAGCCTTCCATGTGCTTCCCCAAAGCTATCTGCATAGCCTCATGAGAGGGTAACCTGAGACCTATCTCTGTTCTCCTTCCTCACTTCAGTATAATGAGACCACTACATGAAAGATATTATGGAGGCCAAGAAAATTAAGGCCATTCCACTTTAAATTCAGCATTAGCACAAGTCCAGCCATCCCAGGCCCCTGGGAATAAGAGCTGAAATTTACCTTACTTCAGTTACAGAAAAAAAAAAAAATAGTTTACAGCTTACACCCTAGAAAGTCCCATATTAGAAGGAGAAAAGAGCCCCACCCAGTGGCAGGAAGCCCCATATTAGAATGAGAACAGAGCTCAATGCCCTTGAAAGCCCCATATCAGAATGTAAACAGAACTTGAGAAATTCCACCCCCCCACTCCCCCCCACCCCTGCTTCTGGAGGTCCCCTAGACCAGCCCATAAGACTAAGCTGAAACCCCCCTCGGGGTCCAAGTTCCTGCTTCACTGTGTTGGGTACACTTGGACTCAAGCTGGAGCTTGTAAATAAACCCTCGTGTGTTTGCATCGGTGTCGGCTCCCCCGTGGTTTCTCGGATACGTAATCTTGGGCACAGCAATGTAACGTTAACATCTAAAGCCTTACATGACACTTTGCAGGTTTTGCTGGAACATCTGCGAGGGAAAGGATGGATGGTGAACCCACAGAGAATTCAAGGCCCAGGTACCACCATAAGGTTTTGGGAGTCTTTAAATAAGAATTTACATTGTCCCAGAAATTGTGATTGATAAGGTGCAAGCTTATCTGCCCCCTAAGAATGTGAAGAAGGTACAAGCCTTTGTAGGAATTTTGGAGTTTTAAGGACTTTTACTCCCTACCTGGTACAGTGTCTCAATCTCTTGTACTGCCTGGTAAAGAAAGGGCATGTGTAAGAATGAGGATCAGAGTAGTGGCCTCCTTTGAGAAGGCAAAAGTACTAATGGGGCAAATTGAAAATCTAGGCATCTCTCAAGTAGGGTTATCATTTAAGTTAGATGTGCCTATTGTTGTGCCCAAGATTGCGAATCCGAGAAACCACTGACGAGCCGACACGGATGCAAACACACGAGGGTTTATTTACAAGCTCGAGCTTGGGTCCAAGTGCACCCGACACAGCGGAGCAGGGACTCGGACCCCGAGGTGGGTTTTAGCTTAGTTTTAAGGGCTGGTCTCGGGGACCTCCAGAAGGGCTGGAGCAATTCCTCAAGTTCTGTTTACATTTTGATATGGGGCCTTCAAGGGCATTGAGCTCTGTTCTCATTCTAATAGGGGCTTCCTGCCCTTGGCTTGGGCTCTGTTCTTATTCTAATATGGGGCTTTTAGGACGTTAAGCTGTAAACTGTTTTTTTTTTTTCTTCCTGTAACTGAAGTAATGTAAATTTCAACTCTTCTTCCCGGGGGCCTGGGATGGCTGGACGTGTGCTAACGCTGAACTTAAGGTGGAATGGCCTTAATTTTCTCAGCCTCCACATTTCCCCCTCTCAGAGGAACCTAAGGAAGGACCCAACAACGATGGGTCCAGGTTGCTTTCAAAGTGAGCCAGGGGGAATGATTAAACCAGGATTTGAACAAACCTTGTTGCTGTTCTCGCTCCCATTTACATTTCAGTGAAGAAGCAACATCCTACGTTTAAGGCAGCACATAACCCCCACCTTGTTGTAAGAAGACTAAGTCTAATCCCCTTCTATTTTGAAGGACAACCTCAGACTAGGGAGTCTTGGAGGTGCGAAATAAGTGAGAACGGCGCAGTCTTAGCTTTAGGGGATTGTCCTTGTCTGGTTGGCTTTTCCATTCTGGAACAAAGTCCTTGAGAACGGTGTGTGGGTCAGCTGGCTGGATGTGGGTGTAGTGGACCCAGGGAGTAATCCCGTCGACCTTGAGAGCGGTGGGAGTGGTCAGGATCACGGTGTAAGGTCCCTTCCAGCGAGGTTGAAGAGTCCTGTGTTGGTATCTCCGCACGTACACCCAGTCACCTGGCCGATATCGATGGGGATCCGGGGGTGGCCCAGTCCGTAGAGGGCCCTCGGCTTAGGCCACAACTGCTCATGGGTTCGTTGTAACATTTGGAGGGAGAAAAGAAGTTGATGATCACTAAATTCAGCAAGCACATCAGGTTTTAAATTGGGGATAATAGGTGGAGAAGACAGAACATGATCTCATAGGGGGTCAGTCCCATCTTATATGGGGAGTTCCTCACCCTATATAGGGCGAAGGGGAGGAGAGTCACCCAGTCCCCGCCAGTCTCCAGGGCTGATTTAGTTAAGGTCTCCTTTAATGTTCTGTTCATCTTCTCTACCTGTCCTGAGTTCTCCGGCCTATATGCACAATGTAATTTCCAATCTGCCCCAAGTACTAGGGCCACTCCCCGTGTTACCTCAGAGACGAATCCTGGTCCATTGTCTGATCCAATCCTCACAGGAAAACCATACCTCAGTAAGATGTCTTCCAGCAGTTTCTTGATCACGGTCTGTGCCGTTTCATGTTTGGTGGGAAATGCCTCTGTCCATCCTGAAAAAGTATCTATAAACACCAGTAAATACCTGTATCCGCATTTTCCAGGTTTTACCTCAGTGAAGTCCACTTCCCAGTAGGCTCCTGGGCGGTCCCCTCGGAGCCAGGTGCCCAGGTTAGATCCATGGGCGGTGGCATTAGTTGACTGGCCTGCGTGGCAGCTTGCCACAATCTGCTCCATCTTTGCTCCAGAGTCTTTAATCTCAATCTTTGCATGTCGTATGAGGTCTTCCATCTTCCTTGTTCCCATATGAGTACCCCAATGCATTCTGGACAGGCCTCACCATCCTAGTTCCTCTGGCTGGAGGATGCTGGAGTCTGCGGCCCTCCACCAGCCATGCAAGCACTGGGTCACAGGGAAGCATTTGATCCAGTGTAAATCAGCATCAGTATAGTTGGGGGTGTCCGGCAGGGTCGGTGCCCCCGGATTGGGTCTCCATTTCCGTGGTTACGACTGCCCCCGCGTATCTGATTCCTTTTTGGATGAAACTGCTGCCGTCTGTGTACCGGGTGGCGTTTGGCAGTGGCTGGTCCTGGAGATCAGCTGATTCCGTGCCCCTGTGCCAAAATTTCTTGACAGTCATGCAGAGGGGGGTCCCAGTCTGGATTAGGGAGAAGAGAGGCATGGGGTATTGGTGGACCCTGACAGGGTCTGCCCCCAACTTTAGTTCTACGTATTTGGACCATCGGTGCGGACCAGCCCAATTCCCCCAGTTTCTGCCCATGGTTGGGGAAATTCCTGCAGCCAACAGTCAATGTCAGTCACTGGGGCTGAGGGCATTTGGTGGAGATGATATTTGTCTTCTAAACTCAGGACAAGCACCTGAATCAGGTGCCCTTCCTTGTTTAGGATTTTGGCCCCTTCGGGTTGGAAGTGAATTTGTGCCCCATCTTGGTGAGCAAATCCCGACCTAACAATGGGTAAGGACACTCAGGGATGACCATGAAGGAGTGGGATACCCGGCCCTGCCGAGATCCCCAGTTCTTCGGGTAGTCCATGAGTACTGTTTGGTGCCCATGGCCCCTTGCACCCATGAAGTCTTGCTTGCCAATTTCCCTTGGGGTTGTAATAAAACCGAATGTTGTGCCCCAGTGTCCACTAGGAATTCAACGGGCTGCCCCTCCACTCTGAGAGTTACCCTGGGCTTGGGGAGCGGTGCCAAACCCCGACTCCCCTAGTTGTCCAGGTCTTCCATCTCCAAGATCTTGGCAGGGGCCTTAGATCTTTTGTTAGGGCAGCTTTTCACCCAGTGGCCCTCTTCTTTGCAATAAGCACATTAGTTTTTGTTCAGCTTAGGGCACTCCCAATGGGGACCAGGGCCATCCTCCTTACCTGTCCCTGAGGCCAGCTTCTTGAGGTGCCTCTGTCTTTCCCATGGGTCGTCCATGGTTGTGGCCAGCAGGATCTTGGCCAGGTTTCGGGTCTGCCAGTCACTTAGTTTGGTTTGTTGTTCTTCCGGACTTTATTATTATAGACTCGTTCTGCTACTATCACTAAGTCCTGCAAGCTCTTCTCTCCCAGTCTCTCTACTCTTTGCAATTTCTTTTTAATGTCCGGTGCTGCCTGGTTAACAAAAGCCACGATAATTGTGGCTTTTGTTTCTGGGGCTTCTGGGTTCATATGGGTGCACTGCCTAAAAGCCTCTATGACTCTAAGAAGGCTTCTGGACTCTCATCCTTACCCTTTCTCACATCATAGACCTTGGCCAGATCAGTAGGCTTGCACATGGCAGCCTGGAGTCTGGTGGTGGGCCCGGAGTCTCTCCTTACCTTCAGCCAAGTTGTGGTCCCAGGTGGGGCGGGATAAAGGGAAGGCAGCATTTATGAGGTCTGGGTTTTGAGTCAGCTGTCTGTCCTCCACCAGGACAGACTTCCCGGCTTCCACCTGAATTCGTTCTCTCTCCTTGGTGGTGAAGAGAACCTGCAAGAGCTATTGGCTGTCCTCCCAAGTAGGCTGGTGGGTAAAGAGAACAGTATCTAAAAGCCCGATTAGATCTCTCGGATTATCAGAGAGCTTTGCATTTTGGGTTTTCCAATTATATAAATCACTGGTGGAGATCGGCCAATATAACAGTAGCTGTCCACCAGTCTCATCGGGGGAGCCCCATGGCGTGGAGGGGAAGGGCGGTGGAGTCGGCCAACCCGCATAAGGAGGTGGGGCTGCCCCGTGGGTCCCACCGTGCGTCCCCTCTGCTGGCCCGAGCACAGGGACTCCCTCATCAGGGAGGGGTGGCGCCCCTTCTGCAGCCTCCAGAACCTCCAATGGAGGGGCAGAAGGGGGTGGGGGGTGCCCGGTAGGGTGGCAGGAGGATCAGGTCCTCCAGGGAGGAATCCTGCAAAACCGGATTAAGGGGCACTTGGGGCATAGAGTCCATCTCCTTCTCGGCTTTCCGCAGGGCTGGAATCTTGGTGGGTCCTGCTTTGGGGGGTAAAAATGGTTTTATCCAAGGAGGGGGATTCTCAATCATGTCCTGCCAGATCAGGATGTAGGGCACCTGGTCAGAGTGGCCATCGGGTTTGTCCCTGAAGATCACGGCCTTAACCTGTAAGATAATAGGTAGGTGGAAAGTTCCTTCTTGGGGCCATCCCACGTCAAAGGTTGGCCATTCTGATATGCAATAAATTTGGAATCTCTCGCTCCGTATGTCTATGCTCAGAATATGAGCTCTTTCCCTAACATCCGAGAAGTGGGAGAGCATAAGAGACAGGGGAGTGGTTTCTCTCTCCACCGTTATGTCCCCAATCCACACCAAGACACAGACAGTAAAGACGATTAGCAAGGACACAACAACACAGACAACTGTTCCCGTGTGGCCATGGAGACAAAACAGAAAGTAACCTGAAGGGCTGGCAGTCAGCCCTCCTTACAGACGAGGACTCCTGTCTTCCTTACAGATGGGGACCTCCATCCTCCTTACAGACGAGGACTCCTGTCTTCCTTACAGATGGGGACCTCCATCCTCCTTACAGATGAGGACTCCTGTCTTCCTTACAGATGAGGACCTCCATCCTCCTTACAAATGAGGACTCCTGTCCTCCTTACAGATGAGGACCTCCATCCTCCTTACAAATGAGGACTCCTGTCCTCCTTACAGATGAGGACTCCTGTCCTTCTTACAGATGAGGACTCTCGTCCTCCTACAGATGAGGACCCTGTCCTCCTTACAATTGAGGAGTCCTCCAGGCAGGGGCAAGGGACGTCTCCTCAAGACCCCCAGTCGACGGCCCACCAGCGCATCCGCCTAAGCCAATGCCAACCCAATACAGATTGGAATTCCTACAGGTTAAAGTACAATTTAGAGCTCTCAGAAAATATATGCACAAAAGGTGGAAAAAGTTGAGTGCACTCACCACGTGTGAAACCCTCCGAATGGGGTCCTGGGGGTTTCTCGGATCCTGGACAAGCCCTCAAATGTTGTGCCCAAGATTGCAAATCTGAGAAACCACTGAGGAGCTGACACCAATGCAAACACACGAGGGTTTATTTACAAGCTCAAGCTTGGGCCCAAGTATACCGACCCAGCGGAGCAGGGACTTGGACCCCGATGTGGGTTCTAGCTGACTTTTATGGGCTGGTCTAGGGGAACCTCCAGAAGGGGAGGAGGAATTTCTCAAGTTCTGTTTACATTCTGATATGGGGCTTTCAAGGGCATTGAGCTCTGTTCTCATTCTAATAGGGGCTTCCTGCCACTGGGTGGGGCTCTGTTCTCATTCTAATATGGGGTTTTCTAGGACGTTAAGCTGTAAGCTGTTTTCCTCCTATAACTGAAGTAATGTAAAGTTCAGCTCTTATTCACAGGGGCCTGGGATGGCTGGACTTGTGCTAACACTGAACTTAAAGTGGAATGGCCTTAATTTTCTCAGCCTCCACACCTGTAACTCCAGAATGTATGGATGGCACTATGGCAGAAATAAAAAAGGAGAGAATGTCCCTAGAATTTGTGTCCTAGCTCTGGAAGGGGGTAAGAATCCAATATACCCCATAAAGCAACAGCTCCGATATGTGTACACAGTGTAACTTCTCCAGGTGTAATTTCTCAAGAAGGAATAAACCACAGCAAATCCATGGGCTAAACTCAGAATGATTTGACTGGTGATCACCCATCAGCCCTGGTCATTAACTCTGTAGGTTGACAGTTAGGCTGTTCTAAAGAGATTAACACTTTGGCTGGGGCAATGGGTAACTGAGGGATGTATAATCATGGATACCCTTGTGTGGTCAGGATATATGGAGAGATATATGAATTCGTCTATAAGAGCCTGAGATAGTTTTCACTGTTTTTCATTTCCTGGCTCATAAGGCACTCTGATCCCTGGCAATGAGGGAGCTAATGCCCTAGTTTGGGTATCAGCCCTAAAAATTGATTATTCAATAGATACAGCACTTTGGGTGCACAGAAGTAGATGTCAGTGCAGTGCCTTGTTGGGATTATGTATTGCCAAGTGTGCCAGATTGCCCTTGAAGTACAGTGACCTGGTTAATGCAGTAGCAGCACGTCCTGTATGTTCTTTTTTTTTTTTTAATTTTTTTATTTATTTATGATAGTCACAGAGAGAGAGAGAGAGGCAGAGACACAGGCAGAGGGAGAAGCAGGCTCCATGCACCGGGAGCCCGATGTGGGACTCGATCCCGGGTCTCCAGGATCGCGCCCCGGGCCAAAGGCAGGCGCCAAACCGCTGCGCCACCCAGGGATCCCACGTCCTGTATGTTCTAAACAATTCCCAAGCATCTGCCAAAGGAATCTGGGACCATGCACCAAAGTTCCCAACCAGTATGGGACTGAAAAGTTGACTGTACTTACCTCCATTCTCTGAGTAAAGGTCCTAAATATGGCATGGTTTGTGTGAACACTGAATAATGACTAATCCAAGCGTTCTCATATTGCCGTGCAAACCAGGCTGCCACAATCAGGGGCTTAAAAAAAGCTAAGCAGGGATCCCTGGGTGGCGCAGCGGTTTGGCGCCTGCCTTTGGCCTAGGGCGTGATCCTGGAGACCCGGGATCGAATCCCACGTCGGGCTCCCGGTGTATGGAGCCTGCTTCTCCCTCTGCCTGTGTCTCTGCCTCTCTCTCTCTCTGTGTGACTATCATAAATAAATATAAAATTAAAAAAAAAAAAAAAAAAAAAAAAAAAAAAAAAAAAAAGCTAAGCATCATGAATGAATATCATTATCAACTAGACAGTGATCAGGAATCACATTTCAAAAGTCATAATCTGCAAGATTGGTCAAAAGAACATTACATTTGATGGAACTTCCATCATTCCTAGAATCTACAAGCAGAAGGGTTGGTAGAAAGAAAAAATAGAATATTAAAGCCATATATTAAATTATTAACTAGTGAAACCATGTTGGCTGGGTGCTCTAAAGTACTGCATCAGGACTTAATACATTTGAATGATCAACCAATAGGACCTATTTTCAGACTGGGGTCCCTGTTGAGGCACCTAATAACATAAAGGTATGGAAGCCTTGGGAACAGCCATTATCCTGGATCTTACCATGAATGAAGGTGGTATGTTGCTGAGAACACCAAGCTCTATCACACTTGTAAAAAAAAAAAAAAAATCCCATTATCTACTGGCATTTATGATGGGATATTCCACCAGGATGGATGAATTACTAAGCATCCCTGGTGAGGAATTACTCATTCTACCCTAGATGGCATGGTCCTGCTGTAAACTGGACCTGGTAAAATGTGCTATATCTGGGATGGGATGGAACATGCACCATTGAGAGAGGCAAGAAAATATGGGTTTTAGTCTTTGGGTACCCCAAAGTATTATTAACAATAGATACCAAAATCCAAACCTTTAGAAGTCTGCTATGTGGGAGACATGCCTGACTTAAAGGTGCTCAGGTGGTGAAGCAAGGCAGACTCCCAGGTGTGACTGCGTGGTCTGAGGAGCCCTGGGGTAGCAGGGAGAATGGATGGTGCCTAAGTGCGGCATGGTTCCCAGGCATTAGAATGTGAAAGCCAGTGTAGAACAGCCTGTCTAGGTACTGGCTGGCTGCCTGTGTTGCTATAAATTGTGAACCACTGCACACTCCTGCAATTGCTTTTCTGGGACAGGTCCAGCAAAAAGCTGAGGGAGTCACTAAAATTTGGAGTTTTGAAACTCAGTCCCATCACAGAGATAAAAACATTTGGTCACAGGTGGGATGAACAGAGTTCTGATGGAAACTAGGGAGACAAGAGTGATTGATTGTTCTGTAAGGGTTCACTGAAGAATAGGGGGCGTACATTTTCAGCTCTGGGGCTAAGGAGCTGAGCACCACCATATTCATCCTGCCCAACAATGCTGAAAGCCTCCAGGGAACAAAACAGCACCACCTTGGTGGGATGAATGCAAGTTCTGTTTCCCTGTGCAGTGGAGGCACATTTCCACTAGGGCAAGGCCACCTGCCAATCAGTGCAACAGGACTCTCCCCCAGAGAACCAGCATGAACAACTTGCTTGCACCAAGTTTACTTATCATAGAGGTCTGCAAATCTTCAGCTCTAGCATATAGCATTCTTTGTATTTTTATTCCTCATCCTTCAGTAAAACTATTTCAGTTATTTCCTTATTTTTCAATTGTTTATTCTTTTAAAATTTTTATTTCCATATATATTATATATTTTTATTTTTTTGTTTCTTTTCTTTCTTTCTTGAGTATCTAGTTTTTTTTGTTTTTTTTTTTTTGAGGATCTAGTGTTTTTTGTTTGTTTTATTTTTGTTGTAGTGGTGGCTATAGCTGTTGTTATTGTTTCTTTCTTTTTCTTTCTTCTTTTATTTTCTGGATAAAATGATGAGATAGAGAAATTCAGCCCAAAAGAAAGAACAGGAAGTAGTATTCATCATCAGGGATTTAATGAATTCAGATATAAGTAAGATGTCTGAATTAGAATTGAAAAAGATTATAAGGATACTAGCTGGGCTTCAAATAAAGCATAAAAGATGCTGGAGATCCTTTACTGTAGAACCTAAAAACAAAAAAATAAAGTCTAGTCAGGAGGAAATTAAAATGCAAATACTGATGTGCAGTCTCAAGTGTAATCCATAAAAATGACGATGAATGAAGCAGAGGAGCAAATCAGTAATAGCAAAGATCATAAAGGTAGACATGGAAATCAGCAATTCCATAAACCAAAAAATATCCATATTATAGGAGTCTCAGAAGATGAAGAGTGATGGAAAAGGTGGCAGATTTATTTGAACAAATTATAGCTGAGAACTTCCCTAATCCAAGGAAGGAAACAGGCATTCACAGCAAGAGGCACAGAAAAATCCCCTCTAAATAAACAAAATTAGGTTAACAGCTCAACATATTTTAGCAAAATTTGTAAATTACAAGAATAAAGAGAAGATCATGAAAGTAGCTCAGGAGAAGAGGCCCTTAACCTACAAGGGTAGGCACATAAGGCTGGCAGCAGATCTGTCCACAGAGACCTGGCAGGCCAGAAAAGACTGGCCTGATATATTTAAAGTGCTAAATGGCACAAATATGCAGCCAAGAATACTTTATCCAGCAAGGCTATCATTCAAAATAGAAGGAGAGATAAAGAGCTTCTAAAACAAACAAAACTAAAGGAATGTGTGAACACTAAACTAGTCCTGCAAGAAATATTAAAGGGGACACTTCGAGCAAAATGAGAAACTGAAGCTAATAAAGACCAGAAGGGAACAGAAACAGTTACTTTACAGGCAATACAATGGCACTAAATTCATATCTTTCAATAATTACTCTGAATGTAAAAATACTAAATACTACTATCAAAAGACATATGATATCATAATGGATTTATTTTATTTTATTTTTAATTTTTATTTATTTATGATAGTCACAGAGAGAGAGAGAGGCAGAGACACAGGCAGAGGGAGAAGCAGGCTCCATGCACCGGGAGCCCGACGTGGGATTCGATCCCGGGTCTCCAGGATCGCGCCCTGGGCCAAAGGCAGGCGCCAAACCGCTGCGCCACCCAGGGATCCCTCATAATGGATTTTAAAAAAAAAAAAAAAAAAAAAAAAAAAAAAAAAAAAGATCTGGGATGCCTACATGGCTCAGCAGTTGAGCATCTCCTTTCAGCTCAGGGCATGATCCTGGGGTTCAGGATCAAATCCCACATTGGGCTTCCTGTGAGGAGCCAGCTTCTCCCTCTGCCTATGTCTATGCCTCTCTCTGTGTGTATCTCTCATGAATAAATAAATAAAATCTAAAAAATTTAAGCAAACAAACAAGATCCATGGCTATGGTGCTTACAAGAGACTCATTTTGGACCCAAAGACATCTCCCCATTGAAAGTGTGTGTATGTGTGGGGGTAACAATCATCTACCATACTAATGGACATCAAAAGAAAGCTGGAGTAGCCATCCTTATACCAGAAAAACTAGATTTTAAACCAAACACTGTTATAAGAGATGAAGAAGGACACTATATCATAATAAAAGTGTCCATCCAGGGATCCCTGGGTGGCGCAGCGGTTTGGCGCCTGCCTTTGGCCCAGGGCGCGATCCTGGAGACCGGGGATCGAATCCCACATCGGGCTCCCGGTGCATGGAGCCTGCTTCTCCCTCTGCCTGTGTCGCTGCCTCTCTCTCTCTGTGACTATCATGAATAAATAAATAAAATCTTTAAAAAAAAAAAAATAAAAAAATAAAAGTGTCCATCCAAAAAAATGTAATTTGTCTGATATAAGGATTGCTTATAATTATTTATACACCTAACTTGGGAGTTGCCAAATATATACATCAGTTAATGACAACCTAAAGAAACTCATTGATAATAACACAATACTAGTAGGGAACTTACATGCCCCACTCACAGCAATGGACAGGTCATCTAAGCAGATAAATAAGGAAACAAGGGCTTGAAATGCCACACTGGACCAGATAGACTTAACAGATATATTCAGAGTGTTTCATCCTACAACCAAATAAACATTTTTTTTTCAAGTACACACATCACGTTCTCCAGAATAAGTCACATACTGGATTACAAATCAGGTCACAACGACTACCAAAATTGTGATTATATCATGCATATTTTCAGACCACAATGCTTTAAAATTTCAATCAATCACAAAGAAAAATTTGGAAGGGCCACAAATATGTGGAGGTTAAAGAGCATCTTACTAAACCCCTAGATAGACTTATCAAAAAGAAAAGAGAAAGGACCCAAATAAATAAAATCATAATGAAAGGGTAGAGATCATAACCAACACCAAAAAAATACAAACAATTGTAAGAGCATATTATAAGTAATTATATGCCAATGAATCAGACAATCGGGAATGGAGAAATTCCTTGAAACATATAAACTACCAAAACTGAAACAAGAAAAAAATGGAAAACATTAACACACCCATAATCAGCAAAGAAATTGAATCAGTAATCAAAAATCTCCCAATAAACAAGATTCCAGGGCCAATGGCCTCCCAGCAAATTTCTAGCAAACATTTAAATAATTAATACCTATTCTTCTAAAGTTCTTTCAAAAAATTGAAATGGAAGGAAAACTTCCAAACTCATCCTATGAGGCCAGTTTTACCCTCTTCTCAAACCTAGACAAAGGCCTCACCAAAAAGGAGAATTACAGACAAAAATCCCTGATGAACATGGATACAAAAATTCTCACGAAGGTACTAGCTAATAGGATCCAACAGTACCTTAAAAGGATTATTCACCATAACAAAGTGGGATTTATCCCTGGGCTGCATGGGTGGTTCAACATCCACAAATCAATCAACATGATACACCACAATAATAAGAGGAAGGACAAGAACTATATGATCCTCTTAATAGATGCAGACAAAGCATCTGACAAAATACAGTATCCTTTCTTGATAAAAACCCTTCGAAATGTAAGGATAGAGGGAACATAACTGTTAGGTTTTTTAGTAACTAAATGGAAATGAGACTGCCAAGGCAAGCGAGGGTCCAAGAACAGATTTTATTGCAGGCACCCTGGGGTGAGGTTCCACAACTCATGGGGCGGGGCGGGGAGTGAGTCGGGGAAGTCGCACCAAGACAAGGTGGTAGGGGGTTTACATAACGTTGTAAGGCAGAACGGTTTCCTATTGGTTGGCTCATATGCAAAGGAAGGATTGCAATCCAACCAGTCAGAGTGACCCTCACTATGCAAAGGAAGGATTGCAATTCGACCAGTCAAAGGTGACTTCCTCCTCTGGGGTTTGAAGGGCATTGGGTTAGGTTGGGGAAGTCCAAAGGAGAGATGTAAGGGTCTGCGTCAAGCTGTCAGCAGGTCATTGGTCCATTGGCGTCCCAAGTGGAGGTGGTGACAGGAACCTCAACCATTTTGGGGTATCCGCCATCTTGAGGAGTTTCCCTTCCCACCTGGCCCCAACAATAACTCTCAACATCATAAAACCCATATATTAAAGTCCCACAGCAAATATCATTCTCAACAGGGAAAAACTAAGAGATTTTCCCTAAGGTCAGGAACACAACGGGGATGCCCACTTTCATCACTGTTGTTCAACATATACCAGAAGCCTTAGCTTCAGTAATCAGACAACAAAAAGAAATAAAAGGCATCCAAATCAGCAAAGAATAAGTTAAATTTTCACTCTTCACAGATGACATGATTCTATGTAGAAAACCCAAAAGATTCCACCAAAACGTTCCTAGAACTGATACAGGAATTGAGCAAACTCACAGGATATAAAATCAATGCACAGGAATCAGTTACATCAATCACGACAGTATGGTACTGGCACAAAAACAGATACACAGCTCACTGGAACAAAGGAGAGAATCCAGAAATGGACCCTCCACTCTATGATGAACTGATCTTCAACAAAATAGGAAAGAATTTACAATGGAAAAAAGATAGTCTCTTCAACAAATGCTGTTGGAAAATTGGACAGACAAAGCAGAAGAATGAAACTGGACTACTTCCTTACACCACACACACAAATAAACTCAAAAGGATGAAAGACCTAAATATGTGACAGGAATCCATCAAAATCCTACAGGAGAACATAGGCAGTGATCTCTTTGACCTAGGCCACAACAACTTCTTCCTAGATACATCTCCAAAAACAAGAGAAACAAAGGCGAAAATACAATACTGGGATTTCATCAAGATAAAATGCTTTTGCACAACAAAGGAAACAGTCAAGAAAACTAAAAGGCATCCTACAAAATGGGAGAAGAATATATATATTTATTTATATTTATTTGCAAAGATATTTATTTGCAAAGATAAAAGATAAAAAGATAAAAAGATAAAAAGATTATATTTATTTGCAAAGATATTTATTTGCAAATGACTTATCAGATAAAGGCTTAGTATTCAAAATCTATAAAGAACATAAGAAACTCAACACTCAAAAAACAAAAAGTCCAGTCAAGAAATGGGCAGAAGATATGAAAAGACATTTATCCAAAAAGATATGCAAATGACCAACAGATACATGAAAAAATGCTCAATATCAGTCAGCATTTGATTTGATTTGATACAAATCAACACCACAATGAGATACTACCTCACATAGGTCAGAATGGCTAAAATGAACAACTCAGGAAATAGCAGATGTTGGTGAGTATGGGGAGAAAGGGTAACCCTCTAGTACTTTTTTAAAAATTTTTATTTATTTATGATAGTCACACAGAGAGAGAGAGAGAGAGAGGCAGAGACATAGGCAGAGGGAGAAGCAGGCTCCATGCACCAGGAGCCCGACGTGGGATTTGATCCTGGGTCTCCTGGATTGCACCCTGGGCCAAAGGCAGGTGCTAAACCGCTGGGCCACCCAGTACTCTTGATGGAAATGTAAGCTGGTTCAGCCACTCTAGTAAACAGTATGGAGGTTCCTTAAAAAGTTAAATAGATCTACCCTATGACTTAGCAATTGCACTCCCAGGTGTTTATCCAAGGGATACAAACAGTGATTCGAAGGGGGCACATGCATCCCAATAATGTCCACAGTAGCCAAACAATGGAAAGAACCCAGATATCCATTGGCAGATGAACAAATAAAGGAGATGTGGTATATATATATATCACTTAATAATATATGTATTATTCAGCCATCAAATAGAATGAAATCTTGCCATTTGCAATGTTATGGATAGAGCTAGAATGTACTATGCTAAGAGAAGTAAGTCAGTCAGAAAGACACATGCCATATGATTTCACTCAAATGTGGAATTTAAGAAACAAAACATAAACATAGGGGAAGTTAAAGGAAAATAAAATAAGATGAAAACAGAGAGGGAGGCAAACTGAAAGACTCAACTCTAGGAGACAGAAAGTTGCTGGAGGAGAGGTTGGTGGGCAATTGGGTAACTGGGTAATGGGTATCAAAGAGGGCACTTGATGTAATGAATAATGGGTGTTATATGCAACTGATGAATCACTAAATTCTATCTCTGAAACTAACAATACAATGTATGTTAACTAAATTGAATTTAAATTTTTAAAAAAGAAAAGAATAGAAATCTTAGAAATTCTCAAATCTTTCTAAAACTTCCTTTGAAGATCAAGTCTAAAAGATCCTTTCTTTCACCTGGGACAGCTGAGACATCAAGGCCCTTCCTGTCCTTTCGAAAAGGAATTCTGTCAAAACATGTTCTTAAACAATGTTTTGGCTGTCACTTTATGTTTCAATGAAGTATTTTTTATTTTAAATTCAACTAGCCAAGATATAGTGCATCATTAGTTTCAGATGCAATTCATCAGTGCTTGCTTTCACAGAAGATCTACAGATGCAATTCGTCAGTCGCATATAACACCCAGTGCTCATCCCATCACATGCCCTCCTTAATGACCATCTCCCAGTTACTCCATCCCCCACTCACTTCCTCTTCAGCAACCCTCTTTATTTAATGAGAGTCTGTTCTTCCATATTCTGTGATTTCTTGTGCTCCCATAGTGGCTACCTATTTGTTTCCTTTATAAAAAAAATACAGTTTTATTGAGATAAAATCCACATACCATATAATTATCCATTTAAAGTGTATAAATCATTGATTTTTACATATTCATTTAATCACCGCATCAATTTCAGAACATGTCGATCACCACAAAAGAAATCCTGTTCCTTTAGCATTTACTCATACTTCCTTCTCTCCATACCCTTACCACCACTAATCTGGGGTCTCTATGGATTTGCCTATTCTGGATATTTCTTAGAAATGGAATCCTAGAGAGGTGGGGCAAGAGGCCGAAGAGTAGGGTCCCCAAGTCACCTGTCCCCACCAAATTACCTAGATAACTTTCAAATCATCCTGAAAACCTACGAACTAGGCCTGAGATTTATTTATTTATTATTATTTTTTAAATTTTTTTATTTATTTATGATAGTCACACACACACAGAGAGAGGCAGAGACATAGGCAGAGGGAGAAGCAGGCTCCATGCACCGGGAGCCCGACGTGGGATTCGATCCCAGGTCTCCAGGATCATGCCCTGGACCAAAGGCAGGCGCTAAACCACTGCGCCACCCAGGGATCCCAAAAGAGACACCAGCTGGAATGCTACAGTGAGAAGAGTTCGCGCTTCTACTATCAAGGTAGGAAGACGGAAGACGGGTGGGGGGGGGGAAGAAATAAGGAAACAAAAGGCCTCCAAGGGGGAGGGGCCCCGCGAGGAGCCGGGCTGAGGCCGGGGCGAGTGTCCCCAGGACAGGAGAGCCCAGTCCGGGAGAAGCAGGAGCTGCACCAACCTTCCCGGGCGGAAAGGGGCTCGCAGGGAGTTGGAGCAGGACCCAGGAGGGCGGGGATGCCCTCGGGCTCCCGGGGACACTAACAGACACCTGCGCCCCGGGAGAGTGCGCCGAGCTCCCTAAGGGCTGCAGCGCGCACGGCGGGACCCGGAGCAGCTCGGAGGGGCTCGGGCGGCGGCTCCGCGGAGGGGGCTGCGCGGCGGGAGCAGCTCGGGGGGGGGGGGGGGGGACTCGGGGGCGGCTCCGCGGAGGGGGCTGCGGGGCGGGAGCAGCTCGCGGGGGAGGGGGGGGCTCGGGGGCGGCTCCGCGGAGGGGCCTGCGGGGCGGGAGCAGCTCGGAGGGGCTCGGGCGGCGGCTCCGCGGAGAGGTGGCTGCGCGGCCAGGAGCGCGAATCCAACAGCGCAGGCCCCGGAGCACAGGGCGCCCGGGGACACAGCCCAAGAACCGGCCTCCCCCCGGGACAGGCGGAGGCCGGGAGGGCCCAGGACAGCAAGGACGCTCCTGCCCCGGGCGCCCCCAGGCTGTGCAGGTCAGCGGCCCCCGCCCCGGAGCATCCAGGCCCCTGCGGACTGGGAGCTGTGGGAGCTGCTGTGGGAGCTGCTGCGGGAGCTACTGCGGGAGCTGACTCTGGGCTGCGAGCTGGCCGCCGCCACTGGGGTTCCTCCTGGTGTGACCTCGTGCCTTGGACGGAGCAGGGGCCTCACAGGATAAACAGCTCCCACTGAGCCGTGCATCTGGCAGGGGGCGGGGCAGCTCCCCAGGTGCACACACCTGAGAATCAGCACAGCAGGCCCCTCCCCCAGAAGACCCGCTAGACAGACAAGGGAAGAGCAAGTTATTGACCAAGCGGCACTGGAAAGTTCCAGGGGGAAGTCGAGGGATTTACAGTATATAGAATCAGAGGATACTCCCCCTGTGTTTTGTTTACTGTTTGCTTCCCCCCACCCCCTTTTTTTTCTTTTCTTCTCTCTCTTTTTTTTTTTTTTCCTTTTTCTTCTTTCTCTTCTCTTTCTCCTTTTCCCAATACAACTTGTTTTTGGCCACTCTGCACTGAGCTAAATGACTAGAAGGAAAACCTCACCTCAAAAGAAAGAATGAGAAACAGTCCTCTCTCCCACAGAGTTACAAAATCTGGATTACAATTCAATGTCAGAAAGCCAATTCAGAAGCACTATTATACAGCTACTGGTGGCTCTAGGAAAAAGCATAAAGGACTCAAGAGACTTCATGACTGCAGAATTTAGATCTAATCAGGCAGAAATTAAAAATCAACTAAATGAGATGCAATCCAAACTAGAGGTCCTAGTGACGAGGATTAACAAGGTAGAAGAACGAGTGAGTGACAAGGAAGACAAGTTGATGGCCAAGAGGGAAACTGAGGAAAAAAGAGAAAAACAATTAAAAGATCACGAGGAGAGATTAAGGGAAATAAATGACAGCCTCAGGAAGAAAAATCTACATTTAACTGGGGTTTCCCGGGGTGCCGAAAGGGACAGAGGTCCAGAATATGTATTAGAAATGGAGTCCTACAATATGTGGTCTTTTGTGACTGGATTCTTTCATTTAGCATAGCGTTTTCAGGTTCATTATGGTAACATATATCACTCTTTTATATTGAAGAGTAATATCCTTATGGTAGGCAACATAAACTTTTCAGATGCTCACTTTCACAGTTTTCATGTCAATTAATGGTGCCAAATTGTCACCATTTACTAGTGAGTTGGCTCTTCTTTCTGTTTTTTGCTTTTAAGATATTTGGGACACTATATTTTAGATCTTCATATGTATACCTTTTTTTTGTTCCTTCCTTCCACACTTACCAAGGCTGGCTATACTATTCTCAGATCTGTAGTAGGTATCAGTAACCAGGCCCAGCCCCCACCTCTAAAGAATTTGAACTTTAATAGGAATAAGACAAGAGACTCCAGGATTTCAGAATGGAAAACCACAAGTTTTACTCTTGATTTTGTGGCTCCCTGCTCCCTGTGAGCACATTCATGATTTTTGTAGGTGCTCACTGCTGCAAGTAAGCTGGGGTTTGCTCTTTGGTTCCTCTCTTGGAATGAGACTTCTAGATCAAAAAAGTGAGTCTTTACCCCAATGTTCACAGCAGCAAGGTCCACAGTAGCCAAACTGTGGGAGGAGCCTCGGTGTCCATCGACAGATGATGGATAGAAAAGATGTGGTCTTATATACAATGGGATATTACTCAGCCATCAGAAATAATGAATACCCACCCTTGGCTTCAACATGGATGGAACTGGAGGGTATCATGCTGAGTGAAGTAAGTCACTCAGAGAAGGACAATCATCATATGGTTTCACTCATACGGGGAATATAAGAAAAAGTGAAAAGGATTATAGGGATAAGGAGGGGAACTGAGTGGGAAATATCAGAGAAGGAGACAAAACATGAGAGACTCTTAACTCTGGAAAATGAACAAGGGGTAGTGGAAGGGGACGTGGGCGGGGGGACGGGGTGACTGGGTGACAGGCACTGAGCGGGGCACTTGACGATCTCGTGATTTTACATGTGTGAAATGTGCTCAATAGACAATGCAAGTAATTATATGTATGCAATCCAATTTATACACATCTAACTATCAAGTTTCTATGTGGAACTGTCCATCTCCATATTAAGTTAAAGATGAGTTTATACTGATGTCTCTAACCTGACCCATTTATCACATGGACATTGTAATCTCTCTTTGACTTTCTAAAACTTCATATTTCAACTGTGAAAAACTTGGCTCCCATCATCTCTCATTTATTTAACTCATTGTTCCTCTCTTTTTGTATACTTTTTTATTGGAGTTCGATTTGCCAACATATAATATAACACCCAGTGCTCATCCTATCATCTATCTATCTATCTATCTATCTATCTATCTATCTATCTATCTATATTTATAAGTGGGTCAAATACCCCTGTCCTAAGGGGAAGAATTCCTTTATAAAAATATTTAATTTAATTCAATTTCTGAACATACAGTATAACACCCAGTGCTCATCCCATAAAGGGCCTTCCTCAGTGCCCATCACCCAGTCACTGTATCCTCCCACCATTCTCCCCTTCAGCAACCCTTTGTTTGCTTGTTTCCCATACTTAGGAGTCTCTCATGTTTTTTCTCTCTCTAATTTGTCCCACTCAGTTTCCCTCCTTTACTTTATAATCCCTGTCACTATTTCTTATATACCCCATATTAGTGGAACCATATAATGTTTGTCCTTCTTAGATTGACTTAACTTCACTCAGTATAATACCCTCCAGTTCCATCCAAGTTGAAGCAAATGGTGAGTATTCGTCCTTTCTGATGGCTGAGGAATATCCCATTGTATATATAGAACACATCTTCTTTATCCATCATCTTTTGAAGGACATTGAGGCTCCTTTCACAGTTTGGTTATGGTGGACATGGCTGCTATGAATATTGGGGTGCAGGTGTCCTGGTGTTTCACTGCATCTGTATCTTTGGGGTAAATCCCCAGCAGGGCAATTGCTGGGTCGTAGGGCAGATCTATTTTTAACTCTTTGAGGAACCTTCACACTGTTTTCCAGAGTGGCTGCACTAGTTCACATTCCCACCAACAGTGCAGAGGGTTCCCCTTTCTCCACATCCTCTCCAACATTTGTTGTTTCCCGTCTTATTAATTTTCCCCATTCTCACTGGTGTGAGATGGGATCTCATTGTGGTTTTGATTTGTGTTTCCCTGATGGCAAGTGATGCAGAGCATTTTCTCATGTGCTTGTTGGCCATGTGTAGGTTTTCTTTGGTGATATTTCTGTTTATGTCTTCTGCCCATTTCATGATTGGATTGTTTGGTTCTTGGGTGTTGAGTTTAATAAGTTCTCTCTATATCTTGGATACTAGTCCTTTATTTGATCTGTCATTTGCAAATATCTTCTCCCATTCTGTAGATTGACTTTTAGTTTTGGTGCTGTGCAGAGGCTTTTTATCTTGATTAAGTCCCAATAGTTCACTTTTGCTTTTGTTTATCTTGCCTTCATAGATGTATCTTGCAAGAAGTGGCTGTGGCCAAGTTCAAAAAGGGTGTTGCCTGTGTTCTCCTCTAGGATTTGGATGGATTCTTGTCTCACAGTTAGGTCTTTAATCCATTTTCAGTTTATCTTTGTGTCTGGTGTAAGAGAATGGTCTAGTTTCATTCTTCTGCACGTGGCTGTCCAATTTGCCCCGCACTACTTACTGAAGAGACTGTCCTTTGTCCAGTAGATAGTCTTTCCTGCTTTGTCGAATATTAGTTGACTGTAGAGTTGAGGGCTCATTTCTGGTTCTCTATTCTGTTCCATTGATTTATGTGTCAGTTTTTGTGCCAGGACCACATTGTCTTGATTATCACAGCTTTGTAGTACAACCTGAAATCTGGCATTATGATGCCCCTGGCTCTGGTTTTCTTTTTCAACAGTCCCCTGGCTATTCGGGGTCTTTTCTGATTCCACAGAAATTTTCCTTTCCAGATTACAGAAGGGTTTTCCCATTTAGCTACTACACCCAGAAAAATAGAATCTGCTGCTCATGCTCAGTAGAAGATGCCTTAACAGTACACATTCCATTCATTTCCAAACTTACTTATATCTACACCTCTTGAACTACCACCTATGATGATTTTTTTCATACATTTTAATACTATGAGGTTATTTGTCACATTATCTATTCCATCCTGTGACAATCCCACATACAAAATTTGAATAAATTACGGTTCGCTTCTTGGGATATAAAAATCAATACATTTTAGGGGATAGCAAGAAGTCATCCCTGCAGTATCCTATGGAATACTTCAAAACCCCAAATGCATGATCTGTTTCTCTTCTGTGTTTTGCCTTTTCAAGAATATCCTATAAAGGGGTCATAAAGTGTGGAAGCCTCTTCAGACTAGATTCTTTGTTTGTTTGTTTGTTTCTTTTTTATTTTAAAAGATATTTTATTTAAATTCTATTTGCCGTAAGGTTCATTCATATCTTTGAATAGGTTGATATTTCATTCTTTATATTGCTGGATAGAATGGCATTACATGTGTAAGTGGGCAAAAATAATTTTCCTTCTACTCTTCTAGGTTCTTGGCTGAGTCCCCCTTCCTCCCCATAAAAGATTAACAGGAGAAACACAAATAGAAGTATGTATACATAGGAGATACCTAGGAAAATTGAGTAACTGCCATAAATAGCTCACGACATCCACTGGAACAGCATGTTTAGCTAAAGACAAGAAGATGTCTGGGTTATTGGTATCCCAGTTAAGGAAAGTTATCAGGGAAAGCACAGTAACAAGGGCATGGTTGTTACCCATTGTTTTCTTTAAAAAAAAAAAAGAAACAGTTGTTATGCAGTTTTAAGTCAGGTTTAAGTCCAATGATTTAGTCATTCGTTTGTTCCTGGTACAGAGAGGGAGATATCCTTACAAATGGATTCTTATAAATATAAATTTTCCTCATGAAAAGGTACCTTCTAGTCTGTGTTGAGCCATTCTTCCATATTTGTTTTTTTTTAAACAATTAATCAGCCTCAAATAATGTTCATGCCAAAATGCTTATTCTGGGTGGCAAATTCTACTTCCTTTCACATGAGTGTACCCTAGTTTGCTTCTGCATTCGTCTACTGAAGGACATATTGTTTTGTTAGGATTTTAGTCATTATTAATAGAGGTTCTATTCATAGTTGCATATTGGGATGCTTGTTTTTTATTTGGTCATGGTTTTGAAAGTTGTCTAACTACTAGATGTATGATTTTTGGAACCTAAAGTGATACTGTGTATCTTTGGAGAAAACTTGCAGACTCTTCCAGAGTGGATGTACATGCACTCCACTAGTAATAAATGAAGACCTCCTAGTGTTCCTCACTGTCAGGCAATGGCTATTGTCATTTTTGTTGTTGTAACTTCGCCATTCTAACAATTGTTATGTGCTCTCTCATTGCTTTTCCGTTATGTAAGTCCCTAAAGATATACGATGTTGAGCATATATTTGTATGTTTGTTTACTATTTGTATTGTCATTGGCACAGTGGGTGCTTAGATGTCTTCCCATTAATGGGGTGTTTGTGTTCATCTCATTGACTTCTTGTACCTGGAGTGGAGGAGTGTAGGATCACCTGGTTCTAGAGGTACCAGACATATCAGGCCTAGGCACTCACCGCTGATAAAATCCAAAGGCAGGAAGAGGAGTGGTGGTGAAACAAGAAAGGAATTTATTTCAGTGAGCCCAATATGGGAAGACAGTAGACAATTGTGAGACAATGGCACTGTCTCAAGACTGCCTCTAAAGTGCTGAAAATGCATCCAGCTTATGTAAGGAAATTGTGGGACAGAGGTGGTGGGTATATGCAGGTGGGCAGTAGAAGTCAGTTTGATCATTCTCGTGAGGTCAGTCATGGGAGTCTTGTTGGCTCAGGGCAGTCCTTAATGCATAAGGGGGTAGATTTTCCTTTCCTCATTCCTCCACACTCCATTCTTCTCAAGAGATCAAGAAACTCAGGGATCAGTCAACCTGTCTATGGGACCCCTGCAGCAATAGGATCTTGTCCTCCTAACTGGGCACCTCTCTTTCCCCAGAAGTAAACTGTGGCCCTGCTACAGAGTCATCCATTGCCCATTTGCTTGAGACTAATCCATATCCCAGACTTGAGACCTTCTGTCCCCCAGGAAGGGCTCAGTTCTGCTTAATCTGTGCCATTGCTTGCTACAAACTCTCTGGACCACTGACTGCTACTCCCTTGAGGCCCTATACTGTCTTTCACACCACACCCCTATTCTGCTCTCCCTTCTGCTGGGAAGTCTTTACTTTAGCCATGTGATACCTGTGCACATTCAGCACCAATCTGGACTATATTTCTCTCAGTTTCCAACACCGTGGGTAACCAGCTCTGTGAGACAGTGCCATTGTCTCACCAGCCACCCTAATATCTCCAGAGGTCCTGGTAATGCTCCTTCTTCTAGAGCTCATGCTTTCTAGGCAGCTTTTCCAACAGCCTCTTAGACAAGGACAAGCTGCCCATTCTCCCAGGCTCTCTGCTGTGATTCTGTCCTAGGTCCAGAACAAGGTTTCTTCTGCTACAGGCACTCATCATCAGCCCCACACTAGTAATGTTCAGAAAAATCAAAATTGTGTCATGGATAATGGGAGTTTGCTTAGATATTCTGCTCATGGGCTGGGAGAGCGAGCACTGTCCTCCTCAACCAGTTCCAGAGCCATTTCCAGCATGTCTTCCCCAGGGAGAAGGACGAAAGTATTTGGTAGCCTTCCAATGCATCTTCCAATGCAGTGTGATAGGATGGCCATTGCACATGCAGATGGAAGACAGCACCAGCCACTCATGGCATGGCACCAGTGGTGAACATTGAAAACTCAGGCCTGTTTCTTTTCTTTGGCAAAATGTCCAAGACTGGTGAAGAATTCTGTTTACTATGTTTTGCCCAATTATTATTTCCACTAACCATGGTTAGGAACAATGAGGGAGTTCCATATTAAGAAGCATGTTAACTACAGGGCAGAACTTTGTGTTGCAAGAGGGTGGCCAAAGTTTCTACTTCAGCACCGCTTACCAATGTGATGCTGTTTCTCTCCAGAAGTAAATGTGCCTTCAACCCAGGAAGATTCTCATTGCTTCCTCCTTTCCAGGCCTTTAGTATGTCAGACAGAAAGAAATCCTGACCCCCACCTCTGATCCCATTGGACAAATAGGGACAAGGCTCTGTATTTAAAGGTCACTGCGATCAGGAAGAGGTCAGAACTGACCAGGGCCTTGGTCACATGAAAGACACCAAGATTCTCCTTGATGACTGTGGAGTCACCGGGGGGGAGCCAACTCCCTGGGGAGGCAGACCTGAGGTGAGCAGGCATTCTAGGTGGAGGACACAAAACTCAAAGCTGTAGGAGCTGGAAAGCCCAAGCTTGCTTAAGGGTAAGTGAGCTCGTGGGTGAGGTGCTTGTGTGTGTGTGTGTGTGTGTGTGTGTGTGTGTGTGTTGGATAGACTATTCCACCATCATTTTCACAGAGAAAACCATCATTCTGTGTGTTAGAATCCCAACACCATTCATTTCTTCATGTGTAATATCAAGCACCCTGCTTGCCCCTCTGTGTTTCCCTCACCATATAAGAAAATAGTGATAATATTCACAAGAACCCATATTTCTTTTGTGGGGAGCAGGGGGTGGATAAAATGAGTTAGTGCATACAAACAGGCTTACTCTAGAAACACTTGCTTCCTTCTGGCCTTGACTGCCCTGGACCCTGTCACTTCCCATTCTCTTTAGAGTTCCAGTATCCTCTTGCCTGTCCTTCCTTTCAAAAATCATTTTCAAGGATGGCTGGCCCATGTCAGAAAGCACCTGGGCTGTCAGGTCCCTTGGCTATATGAAATGGCTTCCCTGGCAGAGGCCAGCTCCTTGTGTTTCTAGGGAAAGTTGCAGCCTTTGTTTGGGGGGTAGGACACTGAACTGCCATGGAAATTCATCTGGGGCTAGTTCATCCAGGGTGTTCCCAAGGGATGATGTTCACCATGTCAGCCAGGAACCCTTAAGCTCCCGATCATGAAGTGGGGACTTGGTGTGAGATCTGAGCGGTCTGTTTGTTGCTTCCTTTTTTTTTTTTTTTTTTTTACCACCTTATGAGCATTTTAGTCCTTTAATTGCTACAGCTGAGTTCACACATGTTTATAGATCATCAGTTTGGGGTGTGTGTGTGTGTTGTTCAGTTTCTTTCCTTGCTGTTTGATAGTTTTCAGAGAACAAATCTTTTGCCTCCTTGGTGAGGTTTATTCCCAGGTATCTTATTATTTTTGGTGCAGGTTTAAATGTAATTGTTTTCTTAATTTCTCCTTATGTTACTTCATTATTTCACTATAGAAACGCAGCAGTTTTCTGCACATTGATTTTGTATTCTGCTACTTGACTGAATTCATTTATCAGTTCTAGTCGATTTCTGGTGGAGTCTGTCAGGTTTGCTCTATAGAGTATCATGTCATCTGCAAATAGTGAAAGTTTGGCCTCTTCCTTCCATTTGGTTGCCATTTAGTTCTTTTTGTTGTCTGAAGCCTGTGGCTAGGCTTACCAGTACCAGGACTGAATGAAGGTAGTGAGAATGGACATCCTTGTCTAGTTGCTGATCTTAGCGAGAAAGGTCCATTTTTCCCCATGAAGAAAGGTTAATGTGGCCTGTGGGTTTTTCGTATATGACCTTTCTTATGCCTAGAGCTCCTCTCTTGAGGGCTTTTTTCATCAATGGATGTTGTACTTTATCAAATGCTTTGTCTGTGTCTCTTGACATGATCAGATGGTTTTTATCCTCTCTATAAGGGGTGTGATGTTTCATGTTGATTGATTCTTGAATATTGAACCACCCTTGCATCCTGATAAATTCCACTGGATTGTGTTGAAATTTTTTGTAATGTTTTGCTGGATTCCATAAGGTAGTTTGGTGTTGAGAATTTTTGTACCTCTATTCATCAGAGATATTGGCCTGTAGTTCTCTTTTTGTGTGTGATGTATTTATCTGGTTTTGGTATCAGGGTCAGGGTAGCCTCATAAAATGAATGTGAAGTTCTCCTTCTTTTTTTATTTTTTTGAACAGTTTGAGAAGAGTAGGTATTCCACTCCTTCAATGTTTGGTAGAACTTGCCTGTGAAGCCATCTGGTCCTGGGCATTTGTTTGTTGGCAGTTATTTTTATTACTAACTCAATTTCATTGTTGGTAATTGGTCTGTTCAACTTTTCACTTTCTTCCTGCTTTAGTTTTTGTAGTGTCTACACTTCTAGGAATTTATCCATTGCATGTAGTTTGTCCAATTTGTTGGGAAATAGTTTTTCACAATATTCTGTTACAATAATTTATGTATGGATGGATTTGGTTGTAATTCCTCCTTTTTCCTTTGTGATTCTGTTTCTTTGAGTGCTTCCCCCTTCTTATTTAAAGAGTCTAGCTAGAAGATTATCACTTTGTTATTTTCAAAGAACTAGAGCCAGGTTTCATTAATCTGTTCTACTGGTTTTTAATTTTTTTCTGTAACATATAGTTCAGCTCTAATATTTAGTATTTTCTGTCTTCTGCTGGTTTTTGGTTTTGTTTACTGTTCTTTGCCAGATCCTATTGTGTAAGTTTATGTGATTTGAGATTTTTGTCTGAGGTAGGCCTGTATTGCTGTAACCTTCCCTCTTTAGGATCCATTTTTGCTGTATCCCAAAGATGCTGGAAAATGGTCTTGCCATTTTGTTTCCATGTAATTTTTTCTTTTCGTCTTTGAATTTTCGTGGATGCATTCATTGTTTAGTAGCATGGTTTTGAACCTTCACGTGTTGGTGTTTTTTTCCAGGTTTTTTTTTTTTTTCCTTGGGGTTGATTTCTAGTTCCACAGCCTTGTGCTCAGAAAGATTCTTGGTATTATTTCAATCCTGTTGAATTTGTTGAGACTTGTTTTGTGGTCTAATATGTTTCTTCTGCTGGAGAATATACCACGTGCACTTGAAAGGAATGAGTATCCTGCTGTTTGAATATGGAATGTTCAGAATATATGTGTTGAACCCAGTGCCTCAGTCCAAGCCATTGTTTCCTTGTTGATTTTCAGTTTGGATCATCCCTCCATTAAAGTAGGCGGGGTGTTAAAGTCCTCTACTATCATTGTATTACTGTCAATTCCTTTATGTTTTTGACTAACTGCTTTGTGTATTTGGGAGCTCCTATGTTGAGTGTACAGATATTAAAACTGTTATATCTTCTTGTTGTGTTGTCTCCGCTATTATTACGTAATGTCCTTCTTTGTCTCTTGTTATATTCTCTTTGTTTTAAAGTCTGTTTTGTCTGATAGAAGTGTTCCTACTCCTGCTTTCTTCTGACAACCATCTGAATGATAGATTTTTTTTCTCCAACTGCTCACTATCATTCTGCAAGTGTCTATAGGTCTGAAATGAGTCTCTAGTCAGCAGCACATAAGTGATTCTTGTTTCCTTTTGTTGTTACTGTTGTTGCTTTAATGAGTTTTGTGTTTTAATCCACTCTCATAATGTCACCCTATATCTTTTAATCGGAGTATTTAGTCCATTTAGTTTCATAGTAATTATTGATAGGAATATATTTATTGTCATTCGATTACTCAGACCACCAGTTTGGTGACATTCCCCTGATGGAACCCCCCGAATCCTCCTCTCTCATTCATCATCTTTCAAAGCTCCTGACAGGAAAAGTTTATGCATCCCATGACATAAGCGAAGCATAAGACCTATGGGGTCAAGCTCAGTTAGCAATTTCAGACAAGTCAGTGAAAGTGTGTATACTGAGACTGAGTGTGTAAACTGGTGAATGACTGGGACCAAGGACATCAGAACAACAAAAGCCTAAAAGTCATTTTGTCCAGCCAGCAAGGAGAGTATGGGGGTTTCTCTGGTCAAAACGTTATCCTAGCAAGGGAGAACCAATCCCTAATCCATCAGCTCCTAGCCAGGGAAGAGTGGCTATTACATATCCAACCAAGAGGCTGAGGCCTTCAGGGAATTTCTGCCTTCAAGAGAGATGCCCAAAGAAATGCAAGAAGGAGGGAAATCCTAGCTCAGAAGTAAGCACAGATGTTCATGGAACCTGGCCCAGGTGTGGCTCTCAAGGTACACCAATATCTTTCCCCCACATGCAAACTAAGAGGGAAAAGGAATTCAGAGATTATTCACAAGGATCCCAGGAAGATTCCAATCTTGGTCAGGGGTGATCCTAGAGCCCTTAGAATGAGACTGAGGATGGAAAGTCCAGCCTGCCCTTATTTCATTGGCTAATTCTCTTACCCTGGCCTCATCCTTTCACATGCAGGATTTGGTCTCTTTAAATGTTTATCTCCACTTTAGTGTTGATGCAATTCCAGAGGTTGAACTAGACAACTACACGTTCCAAATACTGGGAACGTTAAAGAACCCTCAAAGCCCAAGTCAAAATAGTCCACATCAGCAAAAGAAGCAAGAAAAAGTCCTCCTTCCTTTAAAGTGTACAAAGGCAGCCACTGTCCTGCAGCAAGTAGTTCTGGCAAGTGGTACCCTAAAAACACCGAATTCAGTGGTCGTTGCTATCCCTGTGAAATTACCTCCAACCTCTATATCTCAGCAGTTCTGAGGGGCTGTCTCTGCCATTTGCCCAAATTCCTTATTCTGTCCTCTGAGAAAGGGTAGGTTGGGGGTGCCATTCAGTAGCTAGTGAGGAGGGCTGGATCTTCTACTTCTTTCTACATACAGGAGCTAATGACTGTAAGATTTCTTAGTATAAAATGAATATGAGGGGATCCCTGGGTGGCTCAGTGGTTTAGCACCTGCCTTCAGCTCAGGCCATGATCCTGGAGTCTTGGGATCGAGTCCCATATCGGGCTCCCTGCATGGAGCCTGCTCCTCCCTCTGTCTCTTTCTCTGCCTCTCTGTGTGTGTGTGTCTCATGAATATAAAATCTTAAAAAAAAATAAAATGAATATGAGAGGATGCCTGGGTGGTTCAGTTGTTGAGTGTCTGCCTTTGGCTCAGGTTGTGATCCCAGGGACCTGTGTTCAAGTCCCAAGTCAGGCTCCCCACAGGGAGGCTGCTTCTCCCTCTGCCTGTGTTTCTGCCTCTATCTCTGTGTCTCTCATGAATAAATAAACAAGATCTAAAAAAAAAAAAAAAAAAGAATATGAGAGTCTCTACCTCTTTTAGATTACTCTAGGAAGTAAAAGAACCAAACCATACTCCTGGACTCTAAAATAAAAGGGGCTTTAGTATAACATTAAAATCTACCAATTGCGATTTCAGACAATGAAATATTGGCCCTCCACATAAGTAAAGAGATGGGAGGAAGAGGTGTTGAGCAGATAGGTCCCATGCACGTGCATTGCCACTGGACACTGGCTCAGCCCTGAGGTTGACTATGGTCAGTTCTTTTTGTTCTTGAGTTCTGTTGGCCAGCTAGGATCGGGGCTCCAGCTGGCAGGACAGGATGTAGCTAAGGACAGAGTGACACATGTCAGTTGAGCAGGAGCTTCAATTCAGGAGTCTTTCCTGGTATTTTCCTAGGAGCTGGAGTCTGGTGCCCCAGCAGCAAGGCTGGAGGCTTCCTCAGGAGTCAAAGAAGAAGGATCCCTGGAATGGTCACCAGAAAGAGTCTACCCCTACACTCACCCAGCTTTTGATGGGCCTCACCTCCCCTCTTCACCAAGCCACTGCCCATACTGGAACCAGGCCCTAAATGGATCCTTGGGCTCTATGTTGTAAAGATAAGCAGACACCTGGAGCAGCATGATCTGCATCATGACTTTGTATTTCTGGGCCAAGAGAAGAGGAGAGGATGCATGCAGAGCCTGAGTGGGGAGATGCAAGGTCTTGGGAGGGTTGAGCACTGGGACAGGGGACCAGTGCTGGGTCTTTGCACACGTGGTGCCCCCTTCCTGCAAATTCATCCAATCCCAACTTGTTCTCAGAGGTGAGTATAAATTGCCCCTCCTCTGGCAAGTTATCCTTGATTGCCATTCCCCTGTCCTCACTTACTAACTGGATGGGACTTTCACTTTATTATCAAACTATTCCCGTGACGTGAGAATGAAGAAATGGAGGCAAGGAATGTTTCTCCCAGGGACATCTTTGATAGCCACAGCCCTACCCTTCCCTACAGGAAGTCATACAGAGCCTCACCTTACTCTTCTTCTGGTGGTTGATCTCATTCCCCTGAAAGAAGACAACCCAAGTCTTTAGTAAAAGCACCCTGGTTATTACGAGCTGCTAATACGCAGCCCATCTCATGCTACACTGAGGCCAGGCACCCGAGGGTGCCTGCATACACGATGACTGTGATCTAGGCCA
The DNA here is from genome assembly GCF_003254725.2 of Canis lupus dingo. Classification (NCBI taxonomy): domain Eukaryota; kingdom Metazoa; phylum Chordata; class Mammalia; order Carnivora; family Canidae; genus Canis; species Canis lupus. The sequence continues at coordinate 24,886,407 of NC_064260.1, read as the reverse complement.
GGCTCTGGTGTCCAGGGAAAGGAATACATAGGGTGGCTGGTCCGGTGTCCTGTATCACAGGAAGGGGAGGCCAAAGCCTTAGGTGGGCAGGGGCTGTTGGGGAGAGGCTGAGGTCAACCCAGACCAACCTCGTGCTGCTTTGCATCTAGGCAGCAGACTTGACCCCAGGACCAGTGGACTAAGGGCAGCCTCTCTTCACTCCTCCCTGGGCAAATAGCCCTCGCTCACAGGAGGCGCTGTGTGGCCGTGAGGCTATCATGACGGGAAGTTTTGCCAAGTACTGAGTTTAGTGTTAGGGTTAGGGTTTGGTTATGGTTAGGTTTTAAGTTTAGGGTTAGTGATAGGTTTAGGGTTAGTGGTTAGATTTAGTGTTACGTTAGGGTTTAGAGTTAGGGTTATTGTTCTGTTTTAGGGTTAGGTTTAGGGTTAAGTTTATGCTAGGGTTAGAGTTAGGTAAGCTTTAGTCATTAGGGTCAGGTTTAGCAGTAGGGTTATGGTTATGGTTAGGTTTTAAGTTTAGAGTTAGTGATATGTTTAGGGTTTCTGTTTAGATTTAGGGTTAGGTTAGGGTTTAGAGTTAGGGTCATTTTTATGTTTTAGGGTTAGGGTTAAGTTTATGGTTAGGGATTAGAGTAAGGTAAGGTTTAGTGTTTAGGGTTAGGTTTATGATTAGGGTTAGGGTTAGGGGCTAAATTTAAGGTTAGATTTAGGGATAGGGTTAGGTTAGGTGTAGGGTTAGGTTAAGGTTAGGGTTAAGGATTAGCAATTGGGTTAGTGTTAGTGTTAGGGTTAGATTTAGGGTTTGGGTTAGGGTACTGTTAGGGATAGGGATTAGCATTAGGGCTATGGTTAGGGGTTAGTGTTAGGTTTAAGTTTAGGGTTGGGGTCTGGCATAGGTTTGGGGTTACGGTTAGGATTAGCTTTAAGGGTTAGATTAGGATTAGGGTTTTATGTTAGATTTAGGATTATGAGTTATGGTTCAGGTTAGGGTTATTGTTAAGGATTAGGTTTAAGGTTAGGGTTAGGGTAGAGATTAGGGTTAGGGTTAGTATTTAGGGTTAGTGTAATGTTAGTGTTTGGGTTAGGATTAAGGGTTAGGTTCGGGGTTATGGTTTTGGGATAAATTGATATTAGGCTTAGGGTTAGTGTTAGGGGTTAGTGTGAGTGTTAGGATTAAGGTTATGGTTAGGGTGTAGGGTTGGGGTTAGGGTAAGTGCTTGGATTATTATGGTTAATGTTAAGGCTTAGTGTTAGGGTTAGGATTAAGGGTAATGGTTAGGGTTAGGGTAACAGGGTTAGAGTTTATTAGCTTTAGGGGTTAGGGTTAGGGTTAGGGATAAAGTTAGGGTAATGTTTAGTTTAACAGGTTAGGGTTAGGTTTCAGGTTAGAGTTATGGTTATTGGTTAAGGTTAGGGTATGCTTATGGGATAGGGTTAAGGTTAGGGTTATTTTTATGTGTTCCTGTTAGAGTTACTGTTAGGTTTAGGGTTAGGGTTAGTGTTAGGTTAGATTTCAGAGTTAGGGCTTGGGTTATGATTAGGGGATAAGGGTTAATTAGGGTTAAATTAGGGTTAATTTTATTGTTATTGGTTTGGTTTAGGTTTATGATTAGGCATTAAGATTAGGGTTAGGCTAAGGGTTAGAGTAGGGGTTAGTGTTAGGTTTAGTGTTAGGTTTAGGTTTAGAGGTAGGGTTAGGTTGTCGTAAGGTTTAGGGTTTAGGGTATGGCTAGGGTTAAGACTAAGGAATAGGGTTAGTGTTATGGTTATGGGTTAGGTTTGGGGTAGGGTTAGGGTTACAGTTAGGTTTAGGGGTTAGGGTTAGGGTTAGGCTTAGGGTTATTAGGTTTCGGGTTGGAGTTTAGGGTTTAGTTTAAGGTTAGTGTTGAAGTTACTGTTATGTTTAGGGTTAGGTTTAGGTTTAGGGTTAAGATTTAGGGTTTTGGTTATGGTTAGTGTTATTGTTATGGTTTAGGGTTAGGCTTAGGGTTAAGTTTAGGGTTAGGGTTTAGATTTAGGTTCATGGTTAGGGTTAGGAGATAGGGTTAGAGTTATTGGTTTGGGGGTAGTTATGAATTAGGGTTAAGTTTAGGGTTAGGGCTAGCGTTAGGGGTTAGGGCTGGATTAGGGATTAGTGTTATTATTAGGGTTAGGGTTAGGTTTATGTTTAGGGTAAGGTTTAGGTTTAGAGTAAGGTTTAGTTGTTAGAGTTATGGTTATGGTTAGAGTTAGGGTGAGGGTTAGGGGACAGGCTTAGGGTTAAGGTTAAGTTTTGAGTTAGGAGTTAGGGATAGGTTTAGGTGTAGTGTTAGGGTTAGGGGTTAGTGCCCGGTTAGGGTTTAGGGTTACGGTTAGAGTTAGGGTTAGGTTAAATGCTGATGTTGCTATTACCATTCGGACTTCAGTGAGATGCTTTCACTATTTCTCTTTATAGTATGGTGGTGTTTGCTCTTCAGTGACTGGTATCTTTTATCAAGTTTACTATTTGTAGTATGTTTTAAAGCTTGTTAGAACTTGGGTTTTTTATTTGGTTAATTATGCTTTGTTTTTGTTTTTGTTTATTTATTTAGGAAAGAAGAAGACAGTATGGGGGTAGGGCAGAGGGAGAGGGAGAGAATCTTAAGCAGACTCCACACCCAGCATGAACCAATACAGAGATCATTCCTATCACTCTGAAATCATGACTTGAGCCAAAATAAAGAATCAGATGCTAACCAACTGAGCCACTCAGCCACCCTGATTCTTTGGGTTTGAAACAAATGTTCCAGTACTATTTTAAAAAAATTAATATGATAAGTGAAGTAAGTCAGTTGGAGAAAGACATTCATCATATGGTTTCACTCATATGGGAAATATAAGAAATAGTGAAAGGGATTATAAGGGAAAGGAGGGAAAAAGAGTGGGAAAAATTAGAGAGGGTAGAGAGGGAGACAAACCATGAGGGACTCTTAACTCTGGGAAACAAACAAAGGGTAGTGGAAGGGGAGGTGGGGGGTGAGGTAACTGGGTGATGGGCACTGAGGGGCATTTGGAGAGATGAGCACTGGGTGTTATACTATATGTTGGCAAATCGAACTTCAATTAAAAAATAAAAAAAATTTATATTTTTAAAATATTGAATCTATTAATATGATATATTTTATAAAGTATTTAATAATAACTATGTGTGTATTTTTAGGAGATAAAACTTCTTCGGTGACAAATAATTCTTTTTTATTTATTATTTACTTTGGACTTTTTTAGTGATTTATTTAAAATTCGTATCCATATTTTTGTTTAAAGCTGAGCTTTGGTTTTCTTTTTTGTGCTATATATTTCAGATATTGGTACCAGGATTATTATATTTTTGCAAAACTAATTAAGAATATTTCCAACCAGGCAGCCCAGATGGCTCAGCGGTTTAGCGCCACCTTCAGCCCAAGGTGTGGTCCTGGAGACCTGGGATCGAGTCTCACGTCCCGCTCTCTGCATGGAATGGAGCCTGCTTCTCCCTCTGCCTTTGCCTGTGTCTGCGCCTCTGTGTGTGTGTGTGTGTGTGTGTCTCATGAATAAATAAATAAAATCTTAAAAAAAAGAATATTTCCAACCTTTTTAATGTTTTGAAGGGCTTAAGTATCAATTAACTATTACTGAAAGCTGGAATGATACCATAATTGATTTCTTATTTTACTCTGTTCTGAGCCAGCCCAAACCTTCACAGTTGAAGCCAGAGTAGAAAAAATAGGTACTGAGATTACTCCAAGCTCAGGCAAACTCATGTAAGGCACAAAGGGAGAGACACTTTACCTTTTCGTATTTCTTTTATCTTACATGCAGCAAAACCAATAAGTAGAAATGAAGTAGAATGGATTACATCTACATGATTTACTAACTACTCTTCCCTGACCAGTGAGAGAAGCAACTAGTCTGCAGTGTGTCATGTGCTCTCAAGCACACATTCTGTAATATATGTTTTATTTAAAACCTTAAATTCTTCCTTTTCATTCTTCTTTAGGCTCCAACTCTAGTTTACATCCAGTATTCCTTTCTGGAATTCCTTCCTGGCTGGCCTATGGTGTGCCCAAGGTTAGCCCCCAGGGCTGCCTACTTCTCTGCCCAAATTGGGGTTGGAAATCCATCTCATGTTTTAGTATGCAGTTGTATGAATGGTTTGGTGGCTCCAAGATAGCTCGCTTGATAATCACAAAATCTTTATATGATGATAATCCTAAAGTTAATGTCAATTTTCTTCAAAGTGTCTATTAGTCATATTAAATTTATGTGATTGTATAAAGGACCAATACTTTCCATTATTATTGTAAACCAGTTAGTGTTAAATTGACCTTCTAATATTTCATCATTGCTGTAATTTGATGTGGGTTTTTTGTTGTTGTTTTTGGTTTTGGCTTTATGTTTCATTACCTTATTTTTTCTTTTGTTGGATGGGGATGAAAACTGGTTTTCCTCAGGTTGCTAAATCTACACTTTGCTATTACATGCTTTAAACTTGGGCACGCAGATACTTTATAGTTTAATTCTGCAGATTCATCTATAAATTCATCTGACATGAGGAGAAGTTTCGTTATTTATCACTGGGTCATTTGCAGATTCTAACTTGTCCTACCTTCTAATTCTACATGTTTTGTTTTATTGAAGGTAACAGACTATTCTCTAGAATTGTTTTGTTTCTTTTTAGTTTCCTTTCTCCTTACCATCAAGGTCCATATTTCTTCTTCCACCTTTTTCTCTTTTTCCTCCTCCTTCTGTTTGCTTATATTGTATCTTTGGGCTTTCAATTTCCTGCCTTTCCAAAGAAAAGCCAGAAAAATGGGGTAGGTCTTTTTGATCCGCTGGTGAATAGAACACTGAATGGAAATGAGCCTTTCATTCTTCTATGTTATCTTTGCTTCTTATTATTTAAAGGGAGATTCTCTGTGGCTTTTGTCCCCCTGCCATTTTTTCTTCTTGCATTTATACATTTGAAGCTGCTTGAAGCTCTTGGAAGACTAGACTCCATGTTTCTGAATTAGCCAGGTTTTAGCATAGTACATCCAGGCACCTAAGATGATACAATATCCATATATTGTACAAATATATGAATAAAAAATACAAATTGACATTTTTCTATTCTAAACTAAGATTAATATGTCTCATAGTTAAATATACTTTTTATTTTACTCAACAGTATTTCAGAATTGACTATGCAAGCACAATCATCGATACAAATGTTAAATGTATGTATATACGAGCTACAACATCTGGAAATGTCTTAGCAAAGTGATTTTCACATTATTGATTTTTCTCACCAGCAATAGTACCATAAAAAACTAAATTATGAAAGTAGACTGGTTTATTTTGACATTTTGATGGAATAACTTCAAATATTTTTGAACCAGGAAATGTTAAGGTTTAATAAATGGGCTCTGTGAGATGTTTTCCTGGAGTGGTTTCTCATTTCTAATTATTTATTGCCAGCAATTTAAAATACTTACATCCAGAATGATTCAGGATTTTACAATTATCCCCTTCATTTACAAGAGTACTATAGGTAAGATTACAAAAGATAAAAGTTCTAATGTTCATTTAAGTATATTGTAGCTTTTAAAATGATTATGTATTTGAAAAGCCATTTGTATGTCATTAAAGATGAAACTGAAGCTATGAAAATTAAAAACAGAAAAATCCATCAGGCATTAAGTGCCTTTTAACACCACTTAGTATAGACAAAATTGTATGTCCAAGGTTCCATGCAAAATATTTGAAGCATAGGACACCTGGGTGGCTCAGTGGTTGAGTGTCTGCCTTCGGCCCAGGGTGTGACCCTGGAGTCCTGAGATCGAGTCCCACATCGGGCTCCCTGCATAGAGCCTGCTTCTCCCTCTGCCTGTGTCTCTGCCTCTCTCTCTGAGTCTTTCATGAATAAATAAATAAAATCTTAAAAAATATATTTGAAGCATAAAAGAGTTTAATCACAGAATAAAGAAAAGTTAGTCTCTTTCATGATTTTATTTTCTCCCACTTCATGTCTTTGATTATATTAAACATTTACTAATAAAAGTATATAATTCTTTAAAAAAAAGAAAATCAATAAATGAGTGGTAAAACTAAAGAATGTTCACTTCTTTCCTGGACCCTTTGAATGCAAATAGATTTTCCAAATAACCAAAGTACCTCATTAGTCACTGACTACTATCATCTCATTTACCACAGGTATCATGGATAAATTACTCAGTATCTCCATGCCTCATGAGCCAACAACAAAAAGTGGGATTTTAATTTGTAATTACAACCAATAGAAAACATATTCTCTTCATTTCAATATTTAATTTACTACTGATTTAGCGGTTACTGTTTTAAAGTCAATGATGAATTATGACATGGTAAATATTACATTTTTTAGAGCGAGGAGGGGCATAGACAGAGTCTCAAACAGGCTCCATGCACAGTGTGGAGCCCTATGCTAGCTTGATCTCACAACCCTGAGGTTGTGATCCAAAATCAAGAGTCAGATGCTTAGTCCATGGAGCCACGCAGGCACCCCCTGAACTTTTTAATTGAAATAACTAATATGGTTCCAGAGAGAAGTATTCTTTCCACTGTTTGTTTCTTTTTTCATAGAATAATAAAATCCAAGAGTTAGAGGGAGTCTTAAAAGGTAACTCAACTTAGTCCCTAGAGTGGCTGTCCCCTTTTTTCAGTAACTCTATCACCTAAACTCTGAACTATTTTTTTCTAAGAAAAAAATTATTGAATTTTGATTTGCCAACATATAGCATAACACCCAGTGCTCATCCCATCAAGTGCCTCCCTCAGTGCCTGTCACTCAGTCACCCCATCTCCCTGCCCACCTCCTCTTCCACTACCCTTTGTTTGTTTCCCAGAGTTAGGAGTCATATATATATATATATATATATATATATATATATATATATATACAACATATATACATATATATATATGAGTTTATTTTTTAATTTATTTTTATTTTTATAAATTTATTTTTTATTGGTGCTCAATTTGCCAACATATAGAATAACATCCAGTGCTCAGGGCATTATGCTGAGTGAAATAAGTCAACCGGAGAAAGGGATCCCTGGGTGGCGCAGTGGTTTAGCGCCTGCCTTTGGCCCAGGGCACGATTCTGGAGACCCGGGATCGAATCCCACGTCAGGCTCCCGTTGCATGGAGCCTGCTTCTCCCTCTGCCTGTGTCTCTGCCTCTCTCTCTCTCTCTCTCTGTGACTATCATAAATAAATAAAAAAAAAAATAAAAAAAAAAAAAAAAAAAAAAAAAAAAAAAAAAAAAGTCAACCGGAGAAGGACAAACATTATATGGTCTCATTCATTTGGGGAATATAAAAAATAGTGAAAGGGAATAAAGGGGAAAGGAGAAAAAATGAGTGGGATATATCAGGGAGGGAGACAGAACATGAGAGGAGTCTTTAATGCTTTGTCACCCTAATTTTTTCCCACTCATTTTCCCTCCTTTCCCTTATAATCCCTTTCACTATTTCTTACAAATATTTCTGAGAAATAAAACATCCTACTTCCCAGGATAGCTCATTTCTACATTGAAATCTGCTATTCAATAAGAAAAAAAAATTTCAATGTTGAGCTGAAACGTTTTTGAAATATTAGATAAATTTTTCTAGATTTTTTATTTGAAATTCAGTCGACTAAGATCATTCAATAATAATAAAACAAAAAGCAAAAAATAACAATGAATTATAAAACATAAAAAATAAAACTGATAAAAAATAACATTCAGCTTTGGCTCTATTTGTACTATAAGATAGTACAAAATAGAATTTTTTGAGTAGTTACTGCATAAAGGGCGCTATGCCAATTACTATAAACATATCATGCACAACAATATAATTTTAATTTAACTTTATTCCATGCAATTCAATATAATTTCTGGCACTGAGCACTTTCTTGATTTAGAAAATAATCTCTTTTTCAGTATAAATAGAGTCAAGTTCAGTGATTTTGAAGACAAGCTTGTTAGCATATAAGCTTCAAGAGGTGTGGGATCTTTATTTTTTTTAAAGTTCTTAGTGATTTAGAGACAGAGAAAAAGAGAGAGAGAGAAAGAAGAGGAACAGAGGGAGAGGGACAAGCAGACTTCATGCTGAACACAGAGCTCCTCTTGGGGCTCAGTCTCACAACCCTGAGGTCGTGACGTGAGCTGAAATCAAGAGTCCAATGATTAACCAACTGAGCCATCCCGGGGCCCAAAGAGGTCCAGGATCTTAATTTTTTTTTTTTGTCAGTGAATGGCACAAAATAGTTACTGAATACATAGTTATTGAATGAACTAAGTTAAAATTTCAGAAAAATTCCCAGTCTCCTTTTCATTGCCAGAAAGATCTCTGCATTTCATTGTTCATCTGCCTCAGTCTTTTTTTTTTTTTCCATCTGCCTCAGTCTTATGCTGGCATATCACACAATGTAATTAACTTAGCTATTTCCATAGTTTACTTATTACTTATTTCCCAATAATGGTCTAAAATATAAGCATAGTTCATAGCAATAACCACCTACATTTAGAAGCAAGAAAGATCTTAACTAAAAAAACCTCACTCTACACCTTAAGGAACTAGAAAAAAGAGGAACAAACTGAGCTCAAAGTTAGTAGAAGAGAGGGAACAATGAAAATTAGAACAGAAATAGATGAAATCAAGACCAGCAAAACAATAGAAAAAAATAACCAAACAGTGGATTATTGGAAAAGATAAACAAAATTGACAAATTCTTGCTAGACTAACCAAGACAAAAAGTAAGAGGACAAATCAATAAAATCATAAATGAAAGAGGGAACATTATAACTGATACCACGGAAATACGAAGCACTATAAGAGGCTCCTATGAGTAATTACATACTAACAAACTGGACAACTTACAAGAAATAGAACAATTCTTAGAAATATACAACTTACAGAGACTGAATCATGAAAAAATAGAAAATCTGAATAAGGAGAATAAATCAGAAATTTAATAGACATGTATTTTTTTAAAAATTTTTTTTTTATTTATTTATGATAGTCACAGAGAGAGAGAGAAAGAGAGGCAGAGACACAGGCAGAGGGAGAAGCAGGCTCCATGCACCGGGAGCCGGATGTGGGACTCGATCCTGGGTCTCCGGGATCATGCCCTGGGCCAAAGGCAGGCGCCAAACCGCAGTGCCACCCAGGGATCCCCTAAATCAGAAATTTAAAAAAGTCTCCCAGCGAAGAAAAGCCAGAACCAAATGGCTTTATTTGTGCATTTTACCCAATATTTAAAAGAGAATTAACACCAATTCTTCCCACACTCTTCCAAAAATCAGAAGAGAGAACACTCCTAACTAATTTTACAAGGTTAGCATTATGCTGATACCAAAGTCAGATAAGGACAGTACTAGAGAAGGAAATACATGATACCCTCGTGAATATAGATGCAATATTCTCAACAGAATACTAGAAAGCCTAAGTTAGCAGCGCATCATTCACTGTGATCAAGTGGGATTTATTCCTGGGATAGAAGGAGGGACAAACATACACAAATCAATCACTATGTCCCATCACGTTAATAGAATGAAAGAAACAAATCCTAGGATCATCTCAATCGGTGCAGAACAAGCATTAGACAAAATATAACATCCATTCATGATACTCTCTAAAAATTGGGCAGAGAACAAGCATATCTCAACATAATAAAGGCCATATAAGACAAGACTGACACTAATATCATAATAGTGAAAGATTGAAAGCTTTTCTTCTAAGATCAGAAACAAGACAAGATACGTACTCCTACCACATGGTACAAGTCATAGAAGTCATAGCTAGAGCAATTAGACAACCTCAAAATGAAAGGGGGAGGCAGGCAAGCTGGCGGAGGCGTAGGGTCCTCCGCTCACCGGGCCCCCCCAAACTTACCTGGATAACTTTCAAACCATCCTGAACACCTAGGAATTCGACCTGAGATTTAAAGAGAGAAAAGCAGTAAGCTACAGAGAGAAGTATTTTCACTTCTAGCAAGGTAGAAAGGCAGAAAAAATAAAATAAAAAAGAATCCAGTGCGTAGGGGCCCTGTGAGGTGCAGGGCTAACGGGGGGAGGGCCTCCCCGGGAAAGCCCAGCCCCGGAGTCCCGGAAACTTGAAGCACCCGGTGGATCCTTCCCGGAGGGAGCCTACTCAGCAGGGAGCCCGGCAGGACTGGGAGGGGCAGGGGCACCCCCACATCCCGGGGTCACCGTGAGAGGAGGGCGGGGGGAGCGCAGTGCACCCCCGGGGCCTCGGGGAGAAGCCCGTGGGTCAGACGGGGCTGGGGGGGGGGCCGCTGAGCCCCGATCCCCGTGGGAGGGGCGGCCTGGGAGCAGGTCCAGCCTGCAGGCCCCGGACCCCAGGGCACCGGGGCCCCGCGACCCTGCGCTACCCCTGGGACAGGCGGAGGCGGGGAGGGCCCAGGACAGCGAGGCCCCTCCTGCTGTGGGGCACCCCGAGCTGTGCAGGTCAGCGCCCCCCCACCTAGGCTGGTGGGGATGGGGAGCTGTGGGGGGATCCCGGGGAGCTGACCTCGGGCGGGGCGGGGGGGTGCTGGCTGTAGCCAGTGCTGCTGTGCTTCCTGGTGTTGCCTCCTGAATGGGGGGGCAGGGGACAGGGGCCTCGTGGGGTCCACAGCCCCCCCTGGGCCCCGCACCTGGGCGGGGGGGGCAGCGGCATCACGGGATCCACAGCTCCCCCTGAGCCCGGCACAAAAAGTGGGGGGCCCTCCCCGGGTGCACACACCTGAGAGTCAGCACAGCAGCCCCGCCCCCAGAGACCAGCTGGAAGGTCAGGGGAAGAGCAAGTTCTGGACCCAGCAGCACTGGAAAGTTCCAGGGGAAGGCAAGGGATTTACAGTAAATAGAACAAGAGGGTCCCCCTCCTTTTTTTTTCTTTTTCCAGTACAAGTCATTTTTATATCAGACTAAAACTTTCCAACATTTTTTTCTCTTCTCCCACCTTAACTACAAAATTTTACCACCCCTTTATTTTTAAGTTTCTTCCTTTTGACTTTAATATCTCTACAATTCCATGTCTTAGATATATTTTCCACTTCCAGATTCCCTTCAACATACTCAACTTAGTTTTGGGGAGATATGAGAGATATTTGTTTTTTGTTTTGTTTTGTGTTTTTTTGTTTTCTTTCCCTCATTTTGTTCTACAATGGTGGAAGTTAGTACCTTCTAAAACATGACCAGCATGTACCCAGAACCAAGTGATATACCATGCTGGTTCATTCTGTGAGATTATATTCTCCCTTCCTTCCCATTCTGTCCCCCTCTTTTATCTCCTTTATGTTGTGGTGGTCACTGTGGGGCTTTCTACAAGTATTTCTGGTTTATATAAATTTGGGACTGAGCATCTTCTAACATACAGAACGTAATATACTCAGAACCAAGAGGATCACCCTCTAGGACCCCCCTCAGGTAGACTCCATTCTCTCCCCACTACAAGTTCATCACCACCACCATCTCCCATTCCCTGCCTTTATTTTTTCTCCTTTTTTTCTCTTTTCTCTTTTTTCTTCTTTAGGATTCTTGGCCTATTATTTTTTACTACTTTGTTTTAAATGTGTTTTTCATTTTAGCGGTCCTTTTGTTTTATTTTGTTCTGATCTTCTTTTCAATTTCTGGTCTCTGACCTTGTCAGAATGATCTAAGGTGAAATTTACTTAGGTCAAGGTTAATATTCTTGACTCAGCCCGCTCATACAGCCACTCTGCACTGAGCAAAATGACTAGAAAGAAGAACTCACCACAAGAAAAAGAATCAGAAACAGTACTCTCTGCCCCAGAGTTATAGAATTTGGATTACAATTCAATGTCAGAAAGCCAATTCAGAAGCACAATTATAAAGCTACTGGTGGCTCTGGAAAAAAGGCATAAAGGATTCAAGAGACTTCATGACTGACGAATTTAGATCTAATCAGGCCAAATTAAAAATCAACTAAATGAGATGCAACAAACTGGAGGTCCTAATGATGAGGATTAATGAGGTAGAAGAAAGAGTGCATGACATAGAAGGCAAGTTGATAACAAGGAAGGAAGCTGAGGAAAAAAGAGAAAAACAATTAAAAGACCATGAAGAAAGGTTAAGGGAAATAAATGTTAGCCTCAGAAGGAAAAATCTATGTATAATTGGGGTTCTGGAGAGAATCGAGAGGTCAGAGGATGAGAAAGCATACTTGAACAAATCATAGCTGAGAACTTCCCTAATCTGGGGAGGGAAACAGGCATTCAGATTCAGGAGATAGAGAGGTCCCCCTCAAAATCAATAAAAACCGTTCAACACTCAACATTTAATAGTGAAACTTGCAAATTCCAAAAAATAAACAGAAAATCCTTATAGCAGCAAAAGACAAGAGGTCCCTAATTTATAGGGGGAGAAATATTAGATTAACAGCAGACCTCTCCACAGAGGCCTGGCAGGCCAGAAAGGGCTGGCAGGATATATTAAGGGCACTAAATGAGAAAAACATGCAGCCAAGAATACTCTATTCAGCAAGGCTGTCACTGAGAATAGAAGGAGAGATAAAGAGCTTCCAGGACAGGCAAAAATGGAAAGAATATGTGACCACCAAACCAGCTTTGCAAGAAATACTAAGGGGGACACTGTAAAAGAAAGAGGAAGCCCAAAGAAACAATCCACAAAAACAGGGACAGAATAGGTATTATGATGACACTAAATTGATATCTTTCAATAGTTACTCTGAACATGAATGGGTTAAGTGATCCCATCAAAAGGCGCAGGGTTTCAGACTGATAAAAAAGCAAGACCCATCTATTTGCTGCCCACAAGAGACTCATTTTAGACCTAAGGACACATCTAGCCTGAAAATGAAAGGCTAGAGAAACATTTGCCAGTCAAATGGTCCTCAAAAGAAAGCTGGGGTAACAATCCTCATATTAGATAAATTAAAGTTTATCCCAAAGACTGTAGTATTAGATGAAGAGACACTGTATCATACTTAAAGGGTCTATCCACCAAGAAGACATAATAATTTTGAATATTTATACCCCTAATGTGAGAGCTGCCAAGTATATCAATCAATTAATAACCAATGTAAAGACATACTTAGATAATAATACACTATGTCTATGGCCTTACCACCCTGAACGCGCCCGATCTCGTCTGATAATAATACACTAATACTGGGAGACTTCAACATGGCACTTTCTGCAAATGACAGATCTTCTAAGCACATCGCCAAAGAAACATGATCCTTAAATGATACATTGAACCACATGGATTTCACAGATATAGACAGAACTTTGCATTTGAATGCAACTGAATACACATTTTTCTCAAGTGCACATGGAACTTTCTCCAGAATAGACCACATACTTGGTCACAAATCAGGTCTCAACCAATACCAAATGTTTGGGATTGCCCCCTGCATATTTTCAGACCACAATGCTTTGAAACTAGGACTCAATCTCAAGAAGAAATTTGGAAGAAACTCAAACACTGGAGGTTAAAGAGCATCCTGCTAAAAGATGAAAGGGTCAACCAGCAAATTAGAGAAGAATTAAAAAGATTCATGGAAACTAATGAAAATGAAGATACAACCGTTCAAAATCTTAGGGTACAGCAAAAGCAGTCCTAAGAGGGAAATTCATCGCAATACAAGCCTCCCTCAAAAAGTTGGAAACAACTCTAATACACAACCTAACCTCGCACCTAAAGGAACTGGCGAAAGAACAGCAAATAAAACCTATACCAAGCAGAAGAAGAGAGTTAATAAAGATTCAAGCAGAACTCAATGAAATGAGACCAGAAAAACTGTAGAACAGATCCACAAAACCAGGAGTTGGTTCTTTGAAAGGATTAATAAGATAGATAAACCCCTAGCCAGCCTTCTTAAAAAGAAAATAGAAAAGACTCAAATTATGAGAATCATGAATGAAAGAGGAGAGATCACAGCCAATACCAAGTATATACAAATGATTTTAAAAACATATTATGAGCAGCTATATGCCAATAAATTAGGCAATCTAGAAGAAATGGATGAATTTCTGGAAAACCATATTACTAAAACTGGAACAGGAAGAAATAGAAAAGCTGGACATGCCAATAACCAGGGAGGAAATTGAAGCAGTTATCAAAAACCTCCCAAGACACAAAAGTCCAGGGCCAGATGGCTTCCCAGGGGAATTCTAGCAAACGTTAAAGAAGAAACAATACTGATTCTACTAAAGCTGTTCTGAAAGATAGAAAGGGATGGAATACTTCTAAACCCGTTCTATGAGGCCAGCTTCACCTTAATTCCAAAACCAGACAAAGACCCTACAAAAAAGAGAATTATAGACCAATATTTCTGATGAACACACATGCAAAAATTCTCAACAAGATACTAGCCAATTCAAACCAAGAGTACATTAAGATTATTCACTATAACCAAATGGGATTTATCCCTGGGATGCAAGGTTGGTTCAATAATCAATGTGATAGATCATATCAACAAGAGAATAAATAAGAACCATATGATCCTCTCAATAGATGCAGAGAAAGCATCTGACAAAATACAGCATCCATTCCTGATCAAAACTCCTCAGAGTGTAGGGATAGAGGAAACATTCCTCAGCATCATTCTCAATGGGGAATCACTGGGAGCCTTTCCCCTAAGATCAGGAACATAGAGATGTCCATTCTCACCATTGCTTCCAACATAGTACTAGAAGTCCTAGCCTCAGCGATCAGACAACAAAAATAAATTAAAGGCATTCAAATTGGCAAAGAAGTAAACTCTCTCTCTTCGCAGATGACATGATACTGTATATAGAAATCCCAAAAGACTCCACTCCAAGATTGCTAGAACTCATACAGCAATTCGGCAGTGTGGCAGGATACAAAATCAATGACCAGAAATCAGTGGCATTTCTTTTTTTTTTAAGATTTTATTTATTTATTCAAGAGAGACACAGAGAGAAAGGCAGAGACACAGGCAGAGGGAGAAGCAGGCTCCCTGCAGGGAGCCCGATGTGGGACTCGATCCCAGGTCTCTAGGATCATGCCCTAGGCCAAAGGCAGCGCTAAACCACTGAGCCACCCAGGCTGCCCCAGTGGCATGTCTATACACTAACAATGAGGCTGAAGAAAGAGAAATTAAGGAATCAATCCTATTTACAATTGCACTCAAAAGCATAAGATACCTAGGAATCTATGTAACCTAAGAGGTAAAGGATCTATACCCTAAAAACCAAAGAACACTTCCGAAAGACATTGAGTAAGACACAAAGAGATGGAAAATATTCCATGCTTATGGATTGGAAGAATTAATATTGTGAAAATGTCAATACTACCCAGGGCCATTTACACATTAATGCAATCCCTATCAAAATACCATGGACTTTCTTCAGAGAGTTGGTACAAATCATCTTAAGATTTGTGTGGAATCAGAAAAGACCCTGAATAGGGGAATATTGAAAAAGAAAACCAGAGTCAGGGGCATCACAATGCCAGATTTCAGGTTGTACTACAAAGCTGTGGTCATCAAGACAGTGTGTTACTGGCACAAAAACAGACACATAGATCAATGGAAGGAATAGAGAATCCAGAAATGGGCCCTCAACTCTATGGTAAACTAATATTCGACAAAGCAGGAAAGACTGCTGGAAAAAGGACAGTCTCTCCAATCAATGGTGCTGGGAAAACTAGACAGCCATGTGCAGAAGAATGAACCTAGACCATTCTCTTACACCAGACACAAAGATAAACTGAAAATGGATGAAAGATCTCAATGTGAGACAAGAATCCATCAAAATCCTAGAAGAGAACAGAGGCAACAACTGTTTTTGAACTTGGCAACAGCCACTTCTTGCAAGATACATCTAGAAGGCAAGGGAAACAAAAGCAAAAATGAACTATTGGGACTTAAGATTAAAAGCCTCTGCACAGCACAAGAAACAGTCAACAAAACAAAAGACAGTCAACAAAACAAAAGACAACCTACAGAATGGGAGAAGATATTTGCAAATGACAGATCAGATAAAAGGCTAGTATCCAAGATCTATAGAGAACTTATTAAAACTCAACACCCAAGAAACAAAACAGTCCAGTCATGAAATGGGCAGAAGATATGAACAGAAATTTCACCAAGGAAGACCTAGACATGGCCAACAAACACATGAGAAAATGCTCCACATCACTTGCCATCAGGGAAATACAAATCTAAACCACAATGAGATCCCACCTCACATGGTGAGAATGGGGAAAATTAACAAGACAGGAAACAACAAATGTTGGAAAGGATGTGGAGAAAGGGGAACCCTCTGCACTATTGGTGGGAATGTGGACTGGTGCAGCCACTCTGGAAAACTGTGTGGAGGTTCCTCAGAGTTAAAAATAGATCTGCCATATGACCCAGCAATTGCACTGCTGGGGATTTACCCCAAAGATACAGATGCAGTGAAATGCTGGGACACCTGCTCCCTAATGTTCACATCAGCAATGTCCACAATAGCCAAACTGTGGAAGGAGCCTTGATGTCCATTGAAAGACGAATGGATAGAGAAGATGTAGTTTATGTATACAATGGAATATTCCTCAGCCATCAGAAAGGACGAATCCCCCCATTTGCTTCGACAAGGATGGAACTGGAGGGTATTATGCTGAGTGAAGGGAGTCAATCAGAAGGACAATCATCATATGGTTTCACTCATACAGGGAATATAAGAAATAGTGAAAGGGATTATAGGGGAAAGGAGAGAAAATGAGTGGGAAATATCAGAGAGGGAGACAAAAATGAGAGCCTCCTAACTCTGGGAAATGAACAAGGGGTAGTGGAAGGGGAGGTGGGCAGGGCATTGGGATGACTGTGTGATGGACACTGAGGGGGGCACTTGACAGGATGAGCACTGGGTATTATACTACATGTTAACATATCAAACTCCAAAAAATATATACAAAAAATAAATAAATAAATAAATAAAATGATAGGTATCAAATTAAAGTAGAAGAAGTAAAACTGTCTATACTTGACATGATTTTGTATAGAAAATAGGGGCACCCCTGGTGGCGCAGCAGTTTAGTGCAGCCTGCAGCCCAGGGCGTGATCCTGGAGACCCTGGATAGAGTCCCACGTCAGGCTCTCTGTATGATGCCTGCTTCTCCCTCTGCCTGTGTCTCTGCCTCTCTCTCTCTCTCTGTCTCTCACAAGTAAATAAATTAAAAATCTTAAAAAAAAAGAAAACATATGGATTATGTATTTGAGTATATATGAAAATAAATCATAAATATATCTGATTTTATATAGAAAATTTAAAGATTTAAACAAAAACTTAAAACTAATAAAAAAGATCTGGCAAAGTTCTAGCGTACAAAATTGGTAGCATTTCTATACATTAACAATGAATTTTCTATAAAATAAAGAAAGAAGTCAATTCCACTTACAATAGTATCAAAAACAATAAAGTACTTAGGAATGAGTTTTAACCAAGGAAGTGAAAGGTCTCTACTCTGAAATCTATAAAACACTGATAAAAGAAATCAAAGACATGTAAATGGAAGGGTATTTCACGTTTATAGATAAAAAGGATTAATATTGGGAAAATGTCAATAGAACCATTGCAACCATTATTGACATTCTAATGGCACTCTTACAGTAATAGAAAAAATATTCCTCAAATTTATATGAAAGCACAAAAATCCCAAATAGCCAAAAAAATCTTGAGAACAAAACAGGAGGCACACACTTCCTGACTTCAAGCTATACTATAAAGCTATAGTAATTAAAACAGTACACGTTGGCATAAAAGCAGACAAATAGAACATTGGAACAGAATATGAGTCCAGAAATAAACCCAAGCATGTAGTCTATTAATACTTGACAAAGGAGCCAAGAAAAATCAGTGGGGAAAATGCAGTCTTTTCAGTAAATGGTGTTAAGAAAACTGGATAGTCACATGGAGAAGAATGAAACCTGATCCATATCTTATACCACTCACAAAAATTAACTAGAAATGCATGAAAGACTTAAATATAAGACTGGAAACCATGCAACTCCTAGAAGGAAACAGGAATAAAGCTCTAAGACACAGGTCTCGGTAATGATTTTTTGGATATGATATCAAAAGCACAAGCAACACAATAAAAAGAAGTGGGACTACATCAGACTAAAAAGCTTCTGCACAGAAAAATAACAATCCATAGAGTGAAAAGATAACCTACAGGATGGGAAAAACTATCTGCAAATTATATATCTGATAAGAGGTTAACATTGAAAATATATTAAAAAATATATATATAAACAACTCAATAGTGAAACCCACCTCCCTCTCCCCAAAACAATTTAAAAATGAGCAAAAGACCTCAATAGATGTTTTTTTTTCCCCAAAAAATATGTATGAATGGACAAGTACATGAAAGGATGCTCAACATCACCAGTCACTAGGAAAATGGAAATAGAAACCCCAGTGAGATACCAACTCACATCTGTTAAAGTGGTTACCCTCAAAAAGACTCTAAGATATAACAAATGCCGGCATGGATGTGGAGAAAAGGAAACCCTTGTGCACTGTTGCTGGAATTGTAAATTCATGCAGCCATTATGGAAAACAGTATGGAAGTTCCTCAAAGAATTAAATTAGAACTACCATATAATCCAGCAATTCCACTTCTGGGAAAATATACAAAGGAAACAAAAACACTAACTCAAAAAGATATCCGAATTCCTATGTTCATCGCAGTATTTTTTTTACAATAGCCAAGAGATATAAACAAGTTCATCAGACTCCTAGGTTGCTCAGTGGTTGAGCGTCTGCCTTTGGCTCAGGTGGTGGTCCCAGGGTCCTGGGATCGAGTCCTGCATCAGGCTCCCTGTAGGGAGCCTGCTTTTCCTTCTGCCTATGTGTCTGCCTCTTTATGTTTCTTGTGAATAAAGAAATAAAATCTTAAAAAAAAAAACAAGCTCACTGCCCATCGGTAGATAAATAGATAAAGAAGTTATGATATAGAATGGAAAATAATTCATTCATTAAAAACAAGGATATCCTACCATTCTTGACAATATGGTTGGACCTTAAAGAACTTATGGTAAATGAAATAAATCAGAGAAAGACAAATACTGTACAATCTCACTTCCATGTAAAATCTAAAAAAAACAAAAAACACCCAACTCACATAAAAAGAGATGGGAGTTGTAGTTACCAGAGGCAGGGTGTAAGGAGAGAGAAATTGGTACAAATTGTCAGTTTCAGTAACTACTAGGGATGTGACATGCAGCATGATGACTATAGCTAATACTGCTGCACGGTATAGAAGAAAATTGTTAAGAGAGTAGATGCTAAGAGTTTTCAGAACAAGGGAAAATTATTTTTCTTTTCATTTTATCTATATGAGATGATGGATGTTAATTAAACTGATCTTGGTAATCATTTCACAATACATGTAAATCAAACCATTATTCTGTGTACCTTATTTTTTTAAAAGATTTATTTATTTATTTATTTGTGATAGACATAGAGAGAGAGAGAGAGAGGCAGAGACACAGGAGGAGAGAGAGAAGCAGGCTCCATGCCAGGAGCCCAACGTGGGACTCGATCCCGGGACTCCAGGATCGCACTCTGGGCCAAAGGCAGGCGCTAAACCGCTGAGCCACCCAGGGATCCCCTATTCTGTGTACCTTAAACTTATACAATGATGTGTGTCAACTATTTAACTAAAGTGGAAAAAAATGTAAGCATATTATTGTTTCATCCAGACAGAATGTTCCTCTCTGTACTCTGTGCAGCCAATTTGCTTTATGTCAACTTTGAAACCTCTTTCAGAGTTGCCTGGCTCTTTCTCTTTCAACTAATTGATACCCTCTTCCTGGAGCAGAGCTAACAGGTTTAGTTCCCCGTGTCATGCTGGACACAAAGTTATCCGTGGCGCTTTTCTCAGGCCCATGTCCCAGAAAAGCAGCACACTGGTGAAGACCACAGAATTGTCATGTGACTTCTTGGTGAAAACCAGCTAGACTAGATAAATCCAAAGCTGCATTCTGCTTGAAAGTTCTAGGTTTCTATGGCAGTTAACATTTATTTCTGTTCCATAGTCTGTCCTACTACTACTTTTTAAAAAAGATTTTATTTATGTTTCATGAGAGACAGAGAGAGAGAGAGAGAGAGAGAGAGAGGCAGAGACACAGGCAGAGGGAGAAGCAGGCTCCATGCAGGGAGCCCGATGCGGGACTCGATCCTGGACTCTGGGATCACCCCTTAGCTGATGGCAGACGCTCAGCCACTAAGCCACCCAGGGGTCCCTGTTCTACTACTTTTTAAAAAGTAGCCATACCCATTTTTTTCCTTCTTTCTGTTCATTTCTGACTAGTATTTAGTCATTTTACCTCCCACATATATAATATGAAGATTTTGAGGAAAACGGATATCTTGCATATAAAAATGGAATAAAATACTTTTAAATAACTTCAAGTAACATTTACAATGTTGCCAATTATAAATTTATAGAGAAAATTTTTTTAACATGGAAACCAATCTTTTTAGTTATACTTCAAGGTAAAGACATTATATTTCAATCTAGTGGTCTAAAATATGGCCTAAAAAAATTATTTTAAGGACACTTGGGTGGCTCAGCAGTTGAGTGCCTTTTGCTCAGATCATGATCCTGGGGTCCTGGGATCGAGTTCCACATCAGGCTCCCCACAGGGATCCTGTTTCTCCCTCTGCCTGTGCCTCTGCCTCTCATGAATAAATAAATAAAATCTTTAAAAAAATAAAATTATTCTATATGGAAGTAAAAGGTATGATAGGAAGGTAAGCCTGAGAGGATCTACCGGGGGGAAATGACATTCTCAGGATTCTTATAGTTGCACAAAGAATGGGGCCTGGTTTGTCAAATGTATTCTTTCAGGGACCAGTCTTCACCTTAAAAGACCTTGATACTCTGATGAGTTCATACCTGAGATAGGTCATAATAATAATGGATGTATTTTGGGGAGAGTTTGTTTTCAGAACACATAATACTCAGCATCTCATAGTGAAATAAGACGCTTAAAGCTTCCACTGGTTTCTGGAAAATGGACACATTGGAGACTTTACTAATTATCTACTTTTCCTAACTGAGTGTTTCAAATCCTTTTGGGAAAGTGATAGAGTTTAAATCCTAATATGATTTTGTGTTTGTTCATACCTTAGTGTATTCTACATAAAATCTGCCACACACTTTTTAAATTTTTATTAACATAGTGATTATCCTTCTAACACCAAACCAGATTTCCTGCTAAGCTATCCATCCGGCTAACTCCAGCTTTTCAGAGTTTGCTACACTATCATGGGACATTCCATGACACTCATTCTTTAGAGAGCACAAAGCTCATTTTCTGAAATTAAAGAAAAGACCTCCTAAGACAAATGTAAATTCTCTCTTTTCTCCCCACCTCATCGTCTCTTTCTTTCCCCGTCTTTCTAATGCTGGTTAGACCTTTGCAAAATATTTGAGCATACTTTTAAAAGGAGAACATTTGACATATATTTTTTGGCTCTTTCAACCTTACCATTATAGTTCAATGATTTCTGTATCTTGAGTTAGGAAGCAACTGCTAAAACCAGTCCAAGTTTCAGTAATGTGAAAGAAATTAGTTTGTAGAAAGGAAAGCTTTTTGCGTCCTATTCATACCTATGGAGGACAAAAAGGTTGAAGGAAAAGACTTTTTACCAGAACTGCAGGCATAAAGGGATAAGGAATAAAGAATCATTGGTGCAGTGTATTAGGCTCATGGTTCTCGACTTTAGTCTGAGGGCCACCTAGAGGAGGACTCGGTAAAACACAGATTGTGGAGTCCCATCCCCAGAGTTTCTCATTAAGTAGGTCCGGGATGAGGCTTGAAAATGTGTGTTTTTCTTCTTCTTTTTTGTTTTAAAGATTTCTTTACTTGAAAGAGAGAGCAAGCACAAGGAGAGGGAGACGAGCAGACTCCCTACTGAGCAGGGACCCTGACATGGGGCCCCATCCCAGGACCCGAAGATCATGATCTGAGCAGAAATCAAGAGACAGCAACTTAACTGACTGAGGCACCTAGATTCCCTCCAAACATGTGTGTTTTAAAAGGGCTTTCAGGTGATGATGATGCTTTTGTTCCAGGGACCATGTTTTGAGAACCATGGATATAGGATCCAGTCAAAGAAATCTATTATGTAGTTGCTAATGTTTTATGTATCTCTTTTGTCAATATTAAGGAAATACTGATTTGTGTGAAAGGGATTTGACGGCTTACTTTACATGCAAAGTTTTCATCATTCAGAGATTGCATAATGGGTGAATAATCCAGCTTACCATTTTTCATCTTTGATTCTATTGCCAATTGATCTTTAGTTTTATTCTTATATAATTCCATTGCAGGAAAGCAGTGCTACAAATCCTTGTATAAGATTAATTGATAATCTGAAAGCCGGTTTGACTGCCTTAGATTATTGTAAAATATGTGTCCACATAATACTCCAATCAGGGGACAGAGAAAAATGTCTGTATCTTGGAGATATTTTAAAATCACATTCAAAAGAAAGAAAGAGAAGTGAGGGAGAAAGAAGAGAAGAGAGGAGAAGAAAAAGGAAGAAAAGAGAAACAAAGAGGAAAAAACCAGAAAGATAATATTCCCCAAATTAGCTAGCTACCTGGAATAGCTACCTGGAATAGCTAACTCAAATTATTTGAGTTAATAATATTCTAACATATTGTAAGCTTTTTAATCTTGGTACTCTGTATCATCAGTGACAGTACAGTTTTCCAAATAATGACACATTTTTACTCATAAAGTTTTTTAAAAAACTCATAAAGTTTTAAAAAAATGCTCCTCTCGGCATGATCCATTCTGCTGTTTGGTCCATCGCATTTTTGTGAGCTGATGAATACTGTATAATTCTATGTGGATTCCTCCAATGCATAGGCATTTTGCACTGGAAGCACACCAGATCCAAGTATGTGTCCTTTACCTTTTATGATCTGTGAGTAATACACAGCCCAACTGGATTCCAGTACACAAACATGAAAAACATATATTGGGAAAAGCTAATATTATATTTGAGTGATGAAATATCTGAACACATGTGAGCTCTTAGCCTGCTTCTACCCATTTGCAGAGCATATCGCTTAGTCCACGTGTGAAAAAACTGTACATAAGAAAGGGTTTGATGATTTTTACCTAAAGAGTTCATTTTTTTGACATTCTGCATGTGCTGAAAGTTAGCCAAACTCTTTTGTAAGTGGTTGATCTGGCAAATTATCAAATAGTTATAAGAATTGGCAATTCAAAAGTTCAACAAGTGGTGTCACCTTTTTGCTATAGTCCAAAAATGCCAAATGACTGCAGTAAGAGTAAAATTATCTGGAAATATGGTTTAAAATAACATATTTATACAGAAGTCTGATTATATAGTAGCATACATATGATCTCTTGATAAAGTTTTCTCTTTTACATTGAAGAAGCATGAGGTATAGAATGCTATAACTTTTCCTAAAGGGTTTCATGGATACTGGTAAGAAGCATTTATAAATCATTGATTTGTTTCATTTATTTCTAAGTCTAAAAAAATAAAAGAGCAGTCTTGAATTTTAATTTCTGCCCTCTCCATGAAGAGGTAAGCAAAGTTTATTTGTTGCTTTTGTTTTTATTTTGTTTTGTTTAGGTCTAAATATTAAATAACCCTTTTAAAAATTAAATAACCTTTTTAATTTAAAAGGGGTTTTAACCCTTTTAATTAATTTAAAAAATTAAATAACCTTCACATGCTGAAAATTTTTCAGAGTTGTAGTCTGTTATGTCAAGCCCTCCAAAATTAGCCATCATTTCCCAGGCACTTGGTGAATGGTTCCATTCTAGGGTTTCTGTCAGTGAAATAGGAAAGATGCTAGGTATGAAGTAGAGAAATTGGGGTCAAAAGGTAAGCGACAGGGAAAATAAAAAAAAAAAAAGGTTGAGCTACAAAGGAGACCCTGTCAAGGAGAAAGTGTTCAGATATACACTTATGAAATACCATGGCTTGATCTGATTTCATCTTTCATTCATGAATGGCATGAAGGAAATGTTGCTAATCTTAAGAAATACCCAACTGTAGGTCCACATTTTTATGACATCCTGGCATCAGTTAGTGTATTGGATATCCTGGTAATGCTCTCCAGTTATTTTCTCTCTTTAGACCAAATGTATAAACTGTCCTTTGTTTCCACACAGTCATTCCACTGTTCGGAACTTCTGGTAACACTAAAGTCCATTCCCTCATGGTAATTGATACATCAGTCCCACAAGCCACTTTCTACCATATATACTTCAAGTATCACTGTAGATAAAAACATAGAGTAAGTAAAAGGATAAACGTGCCTCGCGTTTGGAAATGTAAAATTTACTCGCCCTTAACCACCCACTTCCTAATTTCCTCTTAAAGCAGACTTTGAAGAGCCATTTGAGCCCACTTTTTTTTTTTAACTCCTCTCAGAACTTGTTTTCCTTGTTGAAAGAGAAGAATGGCTTTTGCAGATTTTTTTCTCATAGGAAAAGAAAATATGATAAAATATAATCAATACATAGAAAATAAGCTGGAAATAGAAATAAAATAGAGAAAAATCATCCATTTTCTCTAATATTCTGGGTAAACAGAATCTTATTACACATTCTTCTAATGCATCATTAAGTTTCCAGTAAGTTTTAAATCCGGAGTCAAATAGTCTCGCTCTGTAAATTGTATTAGCAGGCTTGCCACAAGATGGCAAACTTTGCTAAGAAGTGTTCATCCTTTTCAGGTACAAAGAGCATCAAGCACTTCTCAGTAGAACCAGGCAGGGAGATAGAAAAAAAAAAAAAAAAGAAAAAGAAGAAGAAAAGAAAGAAAAATGCTGAGTAGCCTTGTGTGAGTGTTCTAAATAAACAAAGATATTTAACCTTCATTTAGCCATGCTCATTCTTGGCAGAAAACAAGCAATAATATTATTCAGCTCATGCATTCAAAGCTATGACTTTTGTTCTTCTTTCGTAAAAGAACTGCATCCTGTTTTATATATTCAATATTCTGCTCTCAAGATCAAAGCTCTTGGCCTGGCTTTGTGATACTTTCTCATGAAATATTTTGATTATATAGAGATTATCTATCCCCTGGGAAAAACACTCTTTCAATGTACCTATCCATATGGGTGCTTTGGATGGACATAAACATTTGTGTTTGAACTGTTCTGTGGCCTGTCAACATCACCACGGCCCATCAACACTGTCAAGGCATTAGCAGGAGACTAAACACTGGACCAAAATCCTTGATAAGTTAGATGGACTAACTCTGAATGTAGGAAAATGGTCCTTTATGGGCAGATTCTGACCGTGAATCCCATGCACAAAATAGCTAAAATTTGACCCATGGATTTAACATTATTAAAAAATGGAATGAAAACACTGTGGGGAATATTATAAAATTCACCTTCCTAGTATTAAAATATAATCTATTTTTCAAACTACAGTTCTCATAGGATTCCAAAGCCTTGCTTGCATGAGATAAACTTGGGAATGGTTGAGGAAAATTTTCATATGCAAGTAACAACCATGAGTGATAGCATCTGTTCAGAGAGCTGACAGTTCTCTTTAAACCACATAGAACAATTTCCAGACAGCTATGGGACTGTCCTTCTATGAGTAGTGAGGTCAAAGAAAAGTCATGTGTGGCTCAAACTTTCTCACCCCAGAATCTGAGAGCCTAAATCTATAGAGCTCTGGCCAGCACTAAAGTGGAATATGGATTTGAGAGATTAAATCCATACCTCTTGTGTATGAAGGCAAGGAACTAAATTCAGGACTACTGGGTTGGCTAGGAGATTGGAATGCTCAAACCAAAGCCAGGAGATCATAATCTCAGTGCTGAGGTCTAGACCTTAAGATACTTTGTTGTTGTTACTCCTTAGGAGGGAGAAGGAGGTTTTAAGATGCTAAGTTTTTTATATAAACTTTTTAAAAAAGATTTTATTTATTTACTTGAGAGAGAGAGAGAGAGAGAGAACATGCAGGAAGAGGAACAAAGGGAAAGGGACAAGCAGACTCCACGCTGGCTCAGAGCCTAGTGTGGGCCTCCATTACATGACCCAGAGATCATGACTTGAGCTGAAATCAAGAGTCAGTCACTTAACCAACTGAACCACCCAGGTGCACTTTATATAAACTTTAAAAACTTTTCATTTATTTACTTATCTATATAAGAGGACTGAGTTGGGTTTCTTTCATTAAGTCCTCCTTTGGTCCAATCCAAACTCACTTACACTTAGCTCTTAAAAATTAATGCATCAAAACATTTACCAAAATTCATGGTCTGGAACCAGGGCTCTCTCTGTGTATATCTATATTCAAATGATTGCCCTAGGCAGACATTGGCCACCCAGAGAGATTGCTGGAAGTCAGCTCCTGTGATAGTTGTTAAAATATTTCACAGATTCAGAGTTCTTATGTAACTTGTAAAGTAGTAAAGTGAATGAAACATTTCAAAATCTCTAATAATCATAATACTATTAAGAGTGTGACTGGATGACGATTTAGGTTAGTCCTGGACAATGGCCTTTCCTGTGACCCCTGTGGTGAAGATTTCCCCAAATAGTGAATGGCATGCATCTGCTCCTCGCCATTTTAAGACATTTTAATATTAACCGAAAAAGCAGAAGAAAAGTAGTATGTAGGGCATTTCTACCAAGAACAACTTGTGAAGTGTTCATTAACAAAAATAAGAATTTGAATAATCCCCATTCATCCCAGAACTTGTATCCAGCATTCACAGCTTCTTTAAAAGTCATTCATGTTAAGGCTGGTTGTTATGAAATATTTTGCTGATATGAAGATGTAGTGACTACGTTTTTTTTTTTTTTTTGTGACTACGGTTTATTTATAAAAATTGGAAAGTACATATTTAAGACTGTCCATATGAGTGATACATCCTTCTCTGTGTAAGCCAAGAAGGGATTTTTAGCCTGTTTTCTAGATCGCTGTTGAGCACTATCATGCCGGATGGTGCCAAACTACTGTTAGTAAGTATATTCTATTTCTATTCCTGCCCTAACAAAAAACAAAATAAAACAAAACAAAAACCATACACTTGGCAATTTGAGACAACACAATTTTGATATCTTGTAGTTCTGTTGCTGAGAAGTCCTGTTGGCTGGTTTGTTGGCTCTATTACAAGACTGAAATCAGAATGAAGGCAGGCAGAGCCTCATTCCTTTCTGGAAGCTCATGGAGAGATTCCATTTCTAGGGACACTCACGTTGTTTACAGATTGAGTTTCCCATGGTTGTAGGACTGAGAGCCCCATCTCCTTGCTGAAGGGTTACCTGTTAGGTCCTAGAAGCCTTTCTGCAGTCTCATGTTCCCCCTCCACAGCCAACAACAGCAAGGTCAAGTCAAATCCTTCAGAAACCTCATATGTCTCTCATCAACTCTTCTACCTTTCTCTTCCACTTTTAGGGGTTCGTAGGATAACACTGGGCCAACCAACTTGGACAATCTCTTTACTTTAAAGTGAGCTGATCAGCAAGCAGCTTTATATCCATTTGCCAAGCTCCTTTTGCCATGTAACATGGTCACAGGATCCAGTGATGAGGACATGGACATCTTTGGGGGACCATTAGTCTGCCTACCACACCAAGTTAAGTGCTACAGACTCTATCTGGTAAGAGCATTATCCCAACATCACAGAACGTGTTTTCATTGTCAGTACTTCTGTTTTGTTTTGTTCTAATGCATATCTCTCTGGTTCACACATATATACTTATTTAGAAATTCTAACTTAGAAAAAGCATTTGGGAGTCATTCACACTGATCTAAGAATTTTCTAGACATATTTCTTCCAATCATCTTATTTGCAGGCAACCCAGTGGGGATTAAGTGACTTTTTCCAAGAAGATCCCTAGTGAAAGAATGGCACTTTTGTTCCCAAAGAAAACCAAGCCCTGATGCAGTGAAAATGCAATCAGAAAACACTCAAATGTCTCCTGGACAACTGTCTTTATCATTACACGTGTCCAACCAACACGTTTGTATCTACAAGAGGCAGCAGTAGAACTTCTTTGAAACTCGATGGCCTTGCATTACTCTAGAATAGAAGTAGACTTCATAACACAACTCGTTTTAGCATTTGGTAAAAGTATAATTGAGGAGGCTTTGATGAATGATTCAACAACCAGAAGAAGCAGGTTTCATGGGGGGCGGGGGGGGGGGGGGTAGGGAGGTTCAGATTAAGCCCAAACAAGCTGAATAAATAAGGACAACAGCAACAACAATAGTAATGCCAGTACTTGTTAATGAGGGTCTGGTAAAGTGCTCCATTAAGAAGAAACCCGAGAGACCCCTGGGTGGTTCAGCAGCTGAGCGCCTGCCTTCCACCCCGGGTGTGATCCCCGAGTCCTGGGATTGAGTCCCACGTCGGACTCCCTGCATGGAGCCTGCTTCTCCCTCTGCCTGTGTCTCTGCCTCTCTCTCTGTGTCTCTCATGAATAAATAAATAAAATCTTGAAGAAGAAGAAGAAGAAGAAGAAGAAGAAGAAGAAGAAGAAGAAGAAGAAGAAGAAGAAGAAGAAGAAACAAGGAGGAGTAGGAGGAGGAGGGGGAGGAAGTGGGGGAAACCCAAACGGGTGGGACACTAGTCTGAAGTCAGGGAAGGGCAGGCTAGGTGGGTGAGGTGAGCTTTCTTAAGCCATAGTTAATTGCTCAAAGAGCCACATATTTCTGTGACATGAGAAGACCCCAAAGTCACTAATAATACTAAAGTGTAAGCCATTTTTTTTTGAAAAAAATAATTGCATTTTTTTCTCTCAAAAGTTTAGGTGTTAGAATTGCAGTAGGAGAGCCTAGATGGATGATGTGGAGGATTCTAAGAAACTGAGCAGGACACATTGCTTGGATAGATCATTTTTTAAAAACACTCAGATGACCAGCTGCTTTTTAAGCAATTGGGAGGGAGATGTCACTGTTCTGAAACACATTTTTTTTTTTTTTTTTTTTTTGTTATTGGTGATGTTTTATGCTTGGTAACTTCTGACGTCTCTCCTGTTTTTTAGATTTTTGTTTTTCTAAACTGTCATAGAAATGGTATTATACAATATGCAGGCCATCCAAGAGGATCACTTTACGTAGTTTAAAGGCCTAGGAGGCTGATTACTGTGTCATAGTTTTAGTGTATAAAGAAGTTCTCAAACTCTTTTCCACAATGTGGCATTTCACCTGGCAGTGAATGACACTTCTAGCTATTCCAGATGCTCACTTCCATGTCCTCATATCCAGCCCTTGGTGTTGTCAGGTTTTTGTTTTCTAAGTTTTAAACATCCTGACAGGTTTGTGGTGGTATCTTACTGTGACTTCCTCTGGGCTTCTTTTAAGATATTTGGCTTGACTTTCAGCAGTTTAAATATAATAACATATGTCTGAGATTCTGTGTGTATATATATTTTAATTTACCTACTTGGTGTTCATTGAGCTTCTTGGATCTGTGGTTCAATATCTGTCATTAATTCTTGGTATTATTTCTTAAAATGTTTCATTTGATCTGCCTCATTTTCTTGCTGTTTTTCAATTTCAACTTCGCATATGCTGTGTCAAGCGTATCAGGGAACCTGATGAAGGCACTATTTATTATGTTTTTTTAGGTTACTATATTTTTAAGTTCTAGTATTTCCATTTTAAACTTTTCTTACAGGGTTCATTACTCTGATGATTATCCATCTTATCTTACAGGTTGTCTATCTTTTCCATTATATTCTTGCGCATATTAATCGTGTTAGTTATAAAAAATATTTCTGTGTTAGAATTAATCTAAGAAGTCTGGTCTGATGATTGCCTTGTCTCTTCTGATTTTGTTTTCTCTTGCTTTTTTATTTGCTGAGTTCGTTCAAAACTGACACCTTCTCAAGGAGAGTAGTTACTCTGATACATATGTTGTATTCTTAGAAAAGCTTCTCCTAGGCCTTCTGTGTGTGGCTTTATGTGATTTTAATAGGGAGTTGGGCTGGGTTTGAAGTTTATTGGAATGGTCACATTCAGTTACACATAAACAGGTGTCATGACTTCAAAGCCCTGATACCTGTGTTTTTTTGTTTTTGTTTTTGTTTTTGTTTTTTTTAATCAAGTAGACTGCCAAAGCATTCTTGTCAATGACTGTTTCTCCATGTTGGTTTTGGATCTTTCCTTTGCACTGTGCCTGAGGAATGATAGATTTATCTTGCAGAACTCCAAAATATATTCCACTGTCATTTATGTTGTACTTGTTATCTTTGGGATGGTAAAGAGTAATGTTTTCCTGTGGTCTGATTAAGCCACAGTCTTAGGATGGTGCTGTGTTCCTGGGTCACAGTAGTATGGCTTTTATAACACTAGTTTTTCCTACAACTTTAGGGTAGGGATAGCATAAAACTCTGGTCATTCTTGGAGATAATGCTTTTTTCCCTCTTATCTCCCCCAGCTGGAATGGTTTTCTACCAGTACCCTAAAGAGATACGCTTTGCTGTCCTTCTCTACCGATGAAGGCATTAAAGTCTATTCCTGTGAGGTGGTAGGAATGGGTATGGATGGAACTTTGGCAGTGCTGTCTGTAAACCACTCCAGGGCCCACCCTAGCAGAGCCAACACCTCAGTAAGAAATTTCTCAGGACTCTCCCTGGTATTTCCTATGAGTGTGTGGTGGCAAATGTGGAGGCATAGCTTTGAAAGACTGTACTTGCCCCCAGAGACTTCATATTCTCATTACCCTGCACTCAATCTTCAGCAATTAATTGAAAACTTTTAGCTGCATCTTTTTAGAGGAAATATGAAGTGTGGTTCAGGTAAGCAAGTGTTCAGGTCCTATTTCTCCCTGCAGTGCCTGTCGCTACCCAGGTTTTTTGGTTACTTAGTTGCTTTGTGACTTCATTTCCTTAGTGGTCTAAAAAAGCAAAGTAATTTTGAGGTCAAAGATTTTTTTCCCCTGCTTTTAAAGATTGAGGTAATGCTATTTCTCACCTGAAACAGAGGTGGTCTTGTTCATTTACTTAAACCCCCAGGCTATGACTTCAAGTTTTTTTCTTTCTAAAATGGAGGATGCCAAATCCCCTCCAAGGGATCATCCAACACTAATATTTTGGAATATAGGATATATTGTCAACAATCTACTTCAGGTTGTCTGAGAAGCCCTTTATTTCTATGTCCCTTTTATAGGAAGCAAATAATCAGGGTCCTGATTTAATAACTCTTTAATAATTATTTGTTAATTATATGTCATTTCCCTCCCTTCAATATGAGACAAGAGCATGTGGTGTGGACATCCACATAGCCATCTGATGCACATACACATCTGCACAGAAACACATACATGCACAGTCACTGGAATCAGGCACTTAGATTGCCTGCCAGGAGAGAACACATGCTAGGGCCATCTGTCATCTGTAAAATGTAATATAAGAAAATGCATGCAGTCATATTTACTGAATAAAAAGTATTCTGGCACTTAATCAGATGCATAATGTAAACAGCACATTTTTGCACGATTAAATTAAATTGCTCCTTATTCACTTATCTGGGATTCCCAAAAGGAATTATAATTTGTTACTTTCTTAGTCACTTCTATGTGCTACAGAAAGGACTAAATAGATTACAGCATCCTGCAAGTATATTAGGGGTTTGTATTACTATTAAATATTTTAAGAAACAGATAATATATGGAGTAGGAAGCTATTTCAAATATAGTGGTCAGTCAGGCCGCCTTCAAATGTTGAATAATCTGTTTTATCCTCCATGTCCATTAGCTTTTACACCAGTTACAGACCAAGTGATAAAGGAACATAAAAGGAAGGTGAGAAATACCTAATGAAGTGTCTAATATTAAAAAAAAAGTCCCACTACGTTTTATTCTTTAAAGTGTCATAACTTGGACATTGTCCTTTTTTAAAAAATATTTTATTTATTTATTTATGATAGAGAGAGAGAGAGAGGCAGAGACACAGGGAGAGGGAGAAGCAGGGTCCATGCAGGGAGCCCGACACGGGACTCGATCCCAGGACCCCAGGATCTTGCCTTGGACTGAAGGTTGGTGCTAAACCGCTGAGCCACCCGGGCTGCCCAGACATTGTACTTTTGAAGATAGCATAATGAAGCAAATTGAACACTGGTTTTGAAATTCAAAAATATGAGTGCCATGCAAGTTTGATTGTTTTCTTTCTGATTTGAAGTCTCATGTCTTTTTCCTGGAAGTATTTTCTGTGGCTTGATTTGTGTTTCTCTAAAAGCCAACTAACAGCATTAGAGTAAGTGTAAGGTATATTAAAATTCCTTGATGAAAACTTGAAACTGATGCTTGTAATTATTTAACTGACTAAATGAATTTCCTCTTTATAATGTGTTTTAATGGATTGATGGAAAATACCAACTTTTAAATCTCACTGTTCCATCTAATAATTGAACTCATGCTATCATTACTGGTCTAAATTTAATAATCAACAAATATATAACCTTTCTCACTCGATCAGTTGTGAAAGTTTCCTTAGGCTGTAGGTACAAAAAATTACTGTGTGTTTCTCCCACATACATTCTCATCTTTGTCATGAGTATTAGAATCCTTATTTTTGTGTTACTGGCAAATTTCCCAGTGTCAAACTCCATGGTCCAGCCTCCTAGCAATGAGGATGCCAAGGAAATAGAAGTAGTTCTTGGATGAAGTTTTAGGGGAAGCACTTTAAAGACCTGTGACTCAGTTGGAAAGCATCCTTTATTGCTCTTGTTGCATCCTAATTCCTGCTGCTTCACATATGGATGGACAGAGCTACAGCAGCCATATTAGGACCAGGGTGAAAAGGCTAAGAGAAACACAGAAACTTGGCCCTCATATCCTGAACTACAGAAACAATACTAGTGACTGCCTACTTCTGGGTTTCTTGTTACATGAGAAAAATAGGCTCATTTCTGTGTAGACCACTGTAATCAGGTGTCTGATAATAGCAATCGCCTGCATTTATATAAATATGTGACACTCAGATATGAATGAAAAGAACACACTTCCTCTATGCAATATCAGACATAAGATTGTGAACGATTCTTGTTACCCAAGTCAACTCTTAAAATATTTGTTACTATTTTTCAGTTTTGTTTTTATTGCCTGCATGTCATGTAGAAAGCCCTCATATTTTTAGTTGCTTTTATTTTCTCTTCTTGAATTTAGTCATGATATTCTATGCTGTATGTCTCAGACCAAAAAAAAAAAAAAAAAAAAAAAAGTCTTCCTCCCTAGATCCCTGTCCTCTTTCTGGCTTTTTTATATCATATACCGATTTTCTAGTTGGAAGGGGGTAGGAATATTCTGCATGTACCAAATTGTAGTTAGGGTAGGAATATCTCAATAAAAAGCTGATGGTACTAATTTAGACAAATAATTGAAGGAAAAGTTTGTTTTAATTTATTAACCAAGTTCAATGGGAATTTCAGGTGTAAAAATTACTTGTAAAATCACAGAAAATGGTTAATTATGATATTTCTGTGATGAGTAGAAAATGTCTTACACATTTTTTAATAAAACTATTTAACCTATTCAACCAACCACTGATTTGACCTATATTCCAAAGAGAATAATGCCTGGGGGCATACTGTGCCTTTCATAAATAATTCCTCTCAATAGTAAGTTAGGAAGCTACTAGAATTACTGAGAACTTTTTTTAAAGGTTAGCCCAGACTAGCAGTTTATAGGCATAGATGTTAAAAACTTTTTCATAGATGTGCTAGACTGTTTTCTGTTAGAAAATAGTAATATTTAACATGAAATCCCAAAATGTATTTTGAGAATCTGTGCTTACTTGAGATGCTTTATTCCTTATATGTAGTAATTTTGTAAGACAAGTTTGCAGTTCTAAAAGAACCAAATTATGGAAGAAAATGTAATGGTGATTTTGACAAACTGAAAAACAGAAACATAGAAATCCACAGACTTAGTCTGAATTCCAACTCTACCTAAGGAATTTTTAGCACAATACTTATTATGAGATGCAAAGTAAATAAATTCCATGTGATACCTGGAATTTACCAGGAACTCAAAAAACAATTTTGACTATCATCAGTCCTAGTTTTGAACTCTAGCTGTACTAAATAAACTGTAGGAGCACACAGATGCTTGTTTTCTCACTGGTGAAATGAAGCTAAAAAAGATTACCTTAACAGTTTTTTTTTTTTAAGTTACTGTTAATTTTAATTTTAGATTAGGTACTATGTTTAAGAAACTTAGTTCTCTGGCTAGTAGCACTTAATTTCCCTTCTCTGTTGGTTATCTTTATTTAATTATCAACAATATTATAGAATTGTAATTTACTTGATACTTTTCAAAAAGCACTTTCAAGTACACTACCTGTTTTAACCATGTACTTCTATAAGATAAAAAGGAAAACTTTTCTCATCCACACATTTACGGAGAAGGAAACCGGGAAGAAGATTAACTGCACTATCAGGCTAATTACACAAGTGGCAGATGATTTAATTCTAGACTGAGGCCTCTTGATTCTCTCAACATTGCCCTCGCAGCACTGCTTTCACAAATGTTCTGCCAAACTTGTATCTCTTTTCATCCATCTTCTGAACCTTACAAAACTCAAGGAGCCACAAGGCTATGCAGTGTTGTTTGAAGGGTTTTATGTGGTAAACTTGCCCCAAAGTTCATCCATGGTAGTTTCCTGTCCATAGCCCACTGGAACCCCCACCCCCAGCCCCCATACTGCATTCATGTGGTTGCTGTGATTTCTGGAACTCTGTGAAATTCTGGCTCATTCGTTCTTGGGAAATTTTTTAAAAAATAACTTTGTGCTTAAAAACAAGACAAATCTGAGAAAGTAGACCAATCAAGTGAAAAAGGACTAATTTGTCTTTTATATACTTCGTTTTTGTTGGTGGTGTTACATTTTATGGCTATCTATATGAAATCTTTGAAACTTTTAAAATACATTTTTATTACACCAACTGTTAAAAAACAGCCATGTAAAGACTATAAAGAAATGGTCTTGTTTGAAAGAGCTGAGTGAAATCAACACGTGTTGCCAATTAAATGTGATATAGATTTTTAATTCAATGTGTTAAATCAAAAAAGCTACTTGAAAGGCTGTCTGGATAGATACTTTCAATGTTAATAGGCCTACTAGGGACGCCCGGGTGGCTGAGCGGTTGGGCGCCTGGCTTCAGCTCGGGTCATGATCCTGGGGTCCTGGGATGGAGTCCCACATCGGGCTCCCTGGGGAGCCTGCTTCTCCCTCTGCCTGTGTCTCTGCCTCTCTCTCTCAGAGTGTGTCTCTCATGAATAAATAAATAAATCTTTAAAAAATAGAACTTCTATATGTTAGGAAATGAAAGACTACCTGGCAGGTAAAGAATAAAGGATGGAGTTACCTTCCATCCTTATAAAAAAAGATATTATCTTTATAAAAAAAGATATTAATTTCTTAGTTAGTTACTAGATCAGAGTACTTCAGGCTTAACGAATCTGCAGTGATCATCTACTCCATACCATAACTCATAATACTAAATCCCAGAGAAATAAATGGTTTATACACTATCAGAAAAGAGAACTTGAAGAACTTGAGTTTTTAAAAATTTTTTGCCAATAATTATGATTTGCAAGTGTCTATACTTACTTTCCTAAGGCAGTCTTTTTCCTTAGGGTTACACAGAAGAAACAATGTGGACAAATAATACATTTCTTTTAATCTTTCACTATAATAGTTTCATTCAGCTGTTTAGATAGCATTAATCAGGAAGTTAACCTGACCTAATGGCCACCACCACCACTGCCAATAAGTTTTAGGAAATTTTTATGAAAACCTTGATGCAAATGTTTGTAAGACTACATAGTCTGTTTTCTTTGGAAGACCCTTTCTTCTAACTTTTTATCTACTTTCTAACCTATTTTTCATTAATTTAACTTTAAATCTTACATTACTTAACAATATCCCTAAAAAAAAATCGAAGCATAATTAAAAGCTTTCAAATGAAAGCATTTGTAACATACCAAGATAGTTTTAAACTCAAATAATTTTGAGCTATTCATCAGGCAAGTCCTTAAAATCCCTCTTTAAACAACACTGACTATAACCACACCTATGGGCTCAACTTTCAAAAGGAAAATATCACGTGAACACTTCTGGAATGAACTTCATAAACGGGTTCATCTACCTAATCTAAAAATAGATCTTGGGAAACAAAATTAGAGGGTGTGAAAAACATTTTTAAACTATTCCTTGTACCAAAAGGCCAAATCATGGCAACATGATTGGAAAACCCCAGCCATAATTAATGCCCTTCATATTAAAAATGTCTGGCATAGGTATAAAGCAATTAGATACTTTTAACTTTCCAAACTCTGTAGATTGACCTCATTTTTTCTTTCCCTACTTTAGAATTTCATTCGAAAATCTACCTAAGAGAGATGATTCAACCAAGCCTCAGAGAACAACAAGGATGATCATTATTCAACATTTTTCTTGAATGAAGACAAAATCTACTCTAGCATCTCTCAGATTTGCTATTCTATTCTCCCCCCATACTTCTTTCATAGTTAGGGAGAACAATTTCAAGAACATGGCCATCATCTTTTTTCTTCTGTGAATTGTTACATCGAACAACTTTGTGCATCTATGTATGATATTCTAACTAGAAATTTTATTTTGAGTCATCAATTCTTGTTTGCAAATCACTAAGAATTATTTTAATAAGTCTATAGAGGCTGGGTTACCAAATTGAGATTTCATTTTGCAAGGAAAGGGAGCAGAGAGATTTGAGAACACCATCTTCCAATTTTCCATTTAAAAATCATTGTGGGAACAATATAAAGGATGAGAAAGATCAACTAGAAATCCCTCTAGTGTAAGAGAGATTTGATGTGCACTTGTGCTAAGGCAGTGGCAAAGGGGATATAATGCACTGGTGTAAAATGAAGAAAAGAGAGGATCAATGGAGCTTGGAAAGAATAAAAAAGAGGATCTTACATGACCAGAGATACTGCCTGGAGAATTAGGTAGAAAGTGGTAAAGATGCTTAGTAAGCTTTTCCTAACTCACAATTTGACAAAATTGAGTAATTTAACAAAATTCTTGCAAAACTCAAATTCTAATATAAAAAATAAGATAATGCACATGGCTAACCCCAAAAGTATATATAGGTCATGAGTATCCTCTTCTGAAAACTGAGAATGAGAACCAGGCTTTCTCTACCAAGTCCTTGCTCTGCAAATGGGAAGAAAATTCAGTTCCTGGCTCTCATTCTGACTTAGGTTTCCATCAAAACCTAACCAATCTAGTCTTAAGCCAGATAGCTAAATCATCTCCTTCTTTCCCACAGGTTACCCTATCTCTCTCTTTTTTTATTTTTATGTTAAGAAAAATGGAAAACAACTGCACTCATTTTTTAAAACGAGTAAAGGGATTATTAAATTAAGCAAAGAGGTTCAAACACAATACAAAAGCAGGGCTGTTCCTCTGTTCTATAAATGTGCTGCTTTTCAGAACTTTCTGCCTTGGGAAAAGATGAAATTGTGGCCAACTCATCTGTCTCTGAGAACAGGACTCAGTAAATGATGTCAGGAACCAAGAATTATAGGCAAAAACATTTTTGAAAGATGAGTGGCTAAACATATGCTCTACTCATTGGTGGAGTATGGCAGGCACTGAGAAAACAGCCCACAGCCAAATCCAGGCCCCCTGCTAAGTGGCTATGAGAATTTGGGGAATTCACTTCATGTCTCTAAACTTAAGGCTTTTCATATCAACTTTATATTAATATTAACACGTGGTTTATGTGAGAATTAAATGAGATAATATGCAAGGAAGCATAGTATATGAAAGCTAACTTCTCAGTATTTTTAGGTATCTCCTGTCTTTTCTTATCCATTGGCCATAATAAATACAGCATAAATAAATATGCCATATTTTCTTGGCTATTGCAGAAAATCTGGACTGGATCAGAAGCAGCAAGCCAAAACTGCAAGCATTACAGTTTACAACCACTGGGCTACAGACTGATGTGCCAGGAGCTCCTCTTTCACAGATGAGCTACTCCACTATGATCAAAAACAATACATAAATGGATGTTTATGTGTAAACCTTTATGGTTGCAATTATAGGACCAAACATTGAAATGAGCAGGCCATGCAATGTGCTAACACAATTAGTGCTGTTTATAAACAAGAGACAAACAACTTTGCAGGACATCAAACTGCCACAAAAGATATGTGAGGAGCTTTATTTTATTTTATTTTTTGTAATATATTACAACTTTGCTCTGTTAATATTCAACAGAGCACTGTTGGGGGGGAAAAGTTCTTTTCTAACAGAAACATAGCACAGAGTTGACCCAAATATTTTGATTGATGGTTTATTTAAACAAACCATCATGTAGTTATTCTGTAATAATGATAACATGTTAATTTTTGCAGACATTTTAGTTGTGCTTTGAATCTCCTAATTCTTTAACTGAAAAATCAAGTGTCTGAGAGTTTAAGGGGAAAAACAGAGAAAGAGAGAAACTGAGAACTCTGTCAGTGTCTCTCTGTTGAAGAAGAAACCAGAGAAATGAGAGAACTGAGACCAGAATTGCTGAGCAATAATACAGAGATAGATCTGTTTCCTCAGCCACATCTAGAATGCTGTCTTCCTCTTGACCAACTTTAACACAAGGTGGATTTTGTCTGGTTAGGAGCCTCTCACTTCAGCAAGGTTAGTGAAGATGGAGGAAATAAGAGGTGAGATTATGCCAAAGTAAATATCCATGGAAAGGACATGTTCTCTTTGACCTACAAGGGAGTTAGGTGAAGTAGCTAGAAAATTACCATTACATGATACGGTGGCAAAGGAATACAGTGTTCTTCCTTTTACTGTTACATTTCTGGAAATAATTTACCTTGAAATATTCACTGAAGTGTGGTTATCTTACTGTGTCAGAGGAAAATACAAGGTACAGAGAGTATACCTGAGAACATAATTGTACATTAGAGCCAAGAGGTTCAACATTACTTTGGGTTTCTGGTTGCCCTGTAGCATACTTATATTTTTTCCCTCCAAATAAAAATAAATTACCTCTCTAGAACTTTTGAGCTTGACTCTGAAATTCTCTCTCTTGACCCGTCAAAGCAAAAACTATTAGGAGAAAAGAAAGAGTGAGAAGTGAATACACTGCAAGTAGAAAGAATGCTCTAGAGTGTCTGGGTCTGTTCAGAGCCTATCACGTGCACATGACCTTATGTCTGTTGCCATTACTGAGGTGATAAAGTCACTTGCACTTGTCACAGACCTGGGTATTAGTAACCTCAACAGAGTATCAAGAGTTTAAGAAATTTCAGCATACAAAAAATTTTAAAAAAATGATTTAATAAATGCTAAAACTTAAGATGTCAATTTGTATGAACAAGAAAAACTCTAGATCCCTGTTTCTCTTTTTGGGAGAGAAAATATTCTAGAAAGTTATATACTGAAAGCAAAAAGCTTTAGAAGCTGTTATCCCTAAGCAGGAGAAAATAAAAACATTTCAGATCATTTAAACCATAAGAGGTGTTTGTTTTGTTTTGTTTTGTTTAAACTCTCATTTCTGGGTATCACTGATTTTTTTTCAACACTGTAATAAGAAAGGAGGCTATGTATGTGTAATTATAGATAGAACAGCTGTGAGTTCCACTTTTGAACCACAAAATACATATATAATATTTTTAGTGAGTCTTCAAGTTTTCAAAATCTTTTTATTTTCCTTGTCCACTATGGTAAGGAAAAAGCCAAGCAGATTCCCTTCCTCTCTTCTACACTGAATTTCCACCAGCCAACCACAAGTGGAAAGGATTTCATATGTTTGTAGCACTTTATAACTACACAGTTTTTTGCCCTTCAAAGAATGAGAGCAGAATGAACATGTATTGGTTTGGGATGATGGTTCCTGGGGATTCAATGCACAGTGGCATGCAGTCTATTTATTACCTTACAGAATGAAAAGATTTCACATTAGATATTGTCTAGCTACATTTTATTTTTTATTTTATTTTTTTGTACATTTCTTAGGTACATGTTCTCTAAGTGCACTTTAAAAAAATTGGAACTAATTTTGTCAACGGAATGCAATTTCAGTTTTCATTCTGATTTTTATATCTTTAAACACACACCTTTCTGCAAATATCTGGTTTCTATGGATGCTCACCCTCAGTGTTTGCACAAGGGTTTTGTTGCCAGATATGAATGAATCAGAAATGTGCTGAGTATATTGGCCTAATGGAATGGTGCATTTCGTCTTAATCATTGACAATGCCAGGACATATTTATTTGCACAACACTAAAATGTGGCATCATGCCTCACAACAAATTGGTCTACGACAAATTCAATACTGTCTGGTAATATGGAAGAAATGCTTCAACACCAAATTTTCTTCTACATACAGCCGTGTGGAAAATAAGTTCATAAAACTATCATGTGAAGGAGTCTGTTGAAGTGAATGGAAAGCAGAAGACGGATCCTTGGCAAAAAAGGAAACTGTAAAGTGTTTCTGTTTGAATGGAACAGAGGTTAAAAACTGAGGAATGGGAGAAATAATAAAACATTAGAGAGATTTTAAGGAAAATTTCTTATGTTTTGTATTATGTGTCTCTATTGTCAATTACAGAATCTGTTTAATATTTAATTAAAGACTGAAAAGGAATATGTAAACTAGCATAGGAAGTTTAGAAAATAATTAAAAACAGGAGGATAAAAGTAAAGTGACTTTTTTATGTGAAACATCGGCAACGCTGCCTTCTCTTATAAGATTAGAAGTTTATTTGACGTTCTTAATAGCAATCTGTATATAAAATCAAAACTGCTAACCATATTCACTACCAGACTTGGTTTTGTAAATTTACGGAAGTTCAAGGTAGAAAGTAAAAATGAAAACTGAGTCACAATAAATTATATAATTCTTATAAAAATAAAGTATATAGATTAGTAATAACTAATATTTATTGAGCAATTAGTTTGTGCTGGGAATTTATTTAAGCTTCGAAGCAATTACATATGGCAGACACAATTACAGTCGCAATTTACAAAAAGAACTGAAGCCAGAATTAGTTAAGTAAACTGTCCAAGTTACAGATCCAGTAATGTCAGAGCTGCTCTCTTATTTCCGTAACCACTCTGTAATACCACCCCTGCCTTAACCACTTGCAGTATGTGTAGGATTAAGTAACCATTTTCTTAAGAAAACTTTGCTTTCTTTTCATAGGCCTTAAAATTTTTAAATGTGAATGGTTTGAAGATAGACCAATAGAAAATTAATGCAAGTATTGCATTTTGAACGACTCGAAAGAGAACTGTTGTCTTTTTCTAGGCATTATTAATGTATTAAAAATAATTTGATAATTATAGATTTTTACACTACTTTTATAATACATGTTTAGTCTGGTCTTTTCATGTCAGAGGTGTGAATCTGTTCCTAGGACTGCCTCTACAGAAGGCTGTTCTTTCTCAACTAGATATAAAATGACAACAGAACTTTATACACTTCACTACTTCTAAGCAGCTAAAGTGACTTTTTTAAGAAACAAGAGACTGATTTATAAAGAAAGGAAGGAGCCGAAAAAAAAAGAAAAATGAGTATATTTCAGGCACAGCTGGGAGGAAATATCAATAGCCCCTGGGACCAATCTGTTGTAGAAATGTGAAGAGCAAGAAGACACTGATGATGACCTTGTCTTATCTTGCTTAGATGTCGGGTGTGAGAAAAATTTGCATAAATAGACCTAGGAGTACATAAGTCACCCTTGATTTCAATTTAGTTTTTACTCCTAAATAGCCTAAATAAGAATCTCATGTCTATTTACCTTATGTGACTTCTCTGGAGTATATGATGCTGTTGAACATTTCCCCTTTTAAATCTTTCTCCCCCTCGGCTTGCAGGGCACCATG
Source organism: Canis lupus dingo (assembly GCF_003254725.2). Lineage (NCBI taxonomy): Eukaryota > Metazoa > Chordata > Mammalia > Carnivora > Canidae > Canis > Canis lupus. The sequence goes on along the minus strand of NC_064260.1, from coordinate 24,844,547 downwards.
CCATGCCTTCCTCATCTCTTTCCTTCACTCTGATTCTTCTCAGTGCCCTCATTTCTATTCCTCTGCACTCTCTGAAAATTTTAGCAGCCCCCAGAATTCTAGTTATATATATATATATAACTGGTCATCATATATATATATAAAGAAGAGCAGGATTTTGAAGTTAGTCCAATATGCAATCCTATTTCTGCTCCTCCACTTACTATGAACATATGTGGTCTCTATATAGCCTCTTCATCCTCCTCAAATAGTCTTCAAACTCCTCCAATGGTGCGGGTCTGGCTCTTGCTCATTGATCCAACCTCATCCATTAGAACTCTTCTATGTCTCTTGCACAATCCCTGTACTCTGGTCTTCAGCCATTCTAATTTTTTTTTCAATTATCCAAAGAAATGCTCTCTGCTTTTTCTGAGTATTGACATGTTGTGGCTTTGTGTCACACACCTCTAATTTCTCTTGGATGAGTCCAGATTATAACTCAGGTCCAATGAGGCACTGATGCCACTTCACCAGTAATATCTTTCCTGATACCTTCAAGTTCAGATTAGAGCACCACCTATAAATGCCTAATGCTCCTGTTTATAATGACTATATAATTAATCTTCCGAATTTGGACATACTTGAGGATTAAAGGAGGTGCCTTTATAATTCTGCCAGTAAAACAAATACAGCTGTGACAATTTCTTGCAAATTCTGCTTTCTCAACCATAACGTTGTTAATTTGCTAACCAATTCTCTGTTTATAAAACAAAATACTCCGTGAGGAATGGGTGTAGTAACCTTCCTTTTGCTTTAAACTTAGATTTATCTTAATGTATTTCCCTGATGCCCACATTTTTTTTCATGTGCCTGTTGGCCATTTGGATGTCTTTGGAGAAATGTCTGTTCATGTCTTCTGCCCAATTCTTGACTAGATTATTTGGTTTTTGGATGTTGAGTTTGATAAGTTCTTTATAGGTTTTGGATACCAACCCTTTATCTGATAAGATATTTGCAAAAGTTTCACATTCTGTAGGCTGTCTTTTGGTTTTGTTGACTATTTCCTTTGCTTTGCAAAAGCTTTTTATCTTGATGAGGTCCCAAGAACTCATTTTTACCTTTGTTTCTCTTGCCTTTGGAGATGTGTCTAGGCAAAAGTTCCTGTGGCTGAAGTCAAAGAGGTTGCTACCTGTGTTCTCTTCTAGGATTTGGATGGATTCCTGTCTCATATTTAGGTCTTTCATCCGTTTTGAGTCCATTTTTGTGTATGGTGTAAGAAAATGGTTGTTTCATTCTTCTACATGTGGCTGTCCAAGGTTCCCAACACCATTTGCTGAAGAGATTGTCTTTTTTTTCCCCCCCATTGGACATTCTTTCCTGCTTTGTTAAAAAATAAGTTGACCATAGAATACTGCTGAATTTTATTTAAAATAATTTGGTGGGGACACCTGGGTGGCTCAGGGGTTGGGTGCCTGCCTTCGGCCCAGGGCGTGATCCTGGAGTCCCTGGATCAAGTCCTGCATCGGGCTCCTTGCAGGGAGACTGCTTCTCTCTCTGCCTGTGTCTCTGCCTCTCTCTCTCTCTCTCTCTCTCTCTCTGTGTCTCTCACGAATAAATAAATAACACCTTAAAAAATTTGGTGATAGTTGTCCAAAATTTCTATATAGAAAATCATATTTGTGAAAAACAACATTTTTTATCTTTTCCAATCCTGATACTTTTTTTGAATTATTGAATTACTGAGCATTTCTAGCCCATTAACTAAAAAAATACACACACACACACACACATGCTTATAAATAATTGTATTAAATATATTATCAAAAGTTTTAAAGTCAATTTCTGCCATGTCTAAATATCATCCATATTTTCTAAGTATTTTTCTACCTCTTGTTCTTTTTATTGTGAAAAATGGCAAATATAGCAAAATGCATGAACCATATATGACCAATTTACTAAAAAGCATGAACTTACATGACAATAAAAATATAAAGTGTACATAACTCATGAAATGTAGCTCAATAAATAACACATTAACAATATATCAATTATCCACATTTCTCTCAGTTTTTAACTCTCCGTCTCTGTTCCCTCTCTAATTGGTATTGATTTTGTGAGAATTAAATGCTTACTATGTAACATCCAAACAAGGGGTGTGTTGCCAAAAAGTATAATTTTATTTTGCATGCTTTTGAACCATATTAGTATGGAATAAAGCTTTATGTCAACAGTATGCTCTTGACTTAGCTGATTTTTTTTAACCCTGATGTTTGCTAAATAACTTGGATGTTTCTAATAAAGTAGTTACAAATCTTAGTCCATTGACACTTTTAATTCAGATACACTCTTGCAACTGGGCAAATAATCTCCAGTTTATATCCTATGACTGGCAATACTAGGTCATAGGTATATTGATATTATCATATTTAGCAGATTATGCTTATTTTTCATAGTTATTCTGATTTACATTCTTGTCAGCACTGTGTACCAGTGTATACTGTTCCATATTATTTTTAAAACATTTTTCACAGTTGAGACACCTGCATAGCTCAGTCAGTTAAGTGTCTGGCTCTTGGTTTCAGCTCAGGTCATGATCTCATGGAGGGTAAGATCGAGCCCCTTGTTGTGCTTTGCCCTCAGCGGAGAGTCTTCTTGAAGATTCTCTCCCTCTGCCCCCACCCAATCTCTCTCTCTCTCTCTCTTTCTCAAATAAACGAATCTTTAAAAAAAATTAACAGCTTTATTGAAGCATCTGACTCTTGGTTTCGGCTCAAGTAATGATCTCAGGGCTGTAAGATTGAGCTCACGAGGAGTTTCAGCTCACTGATGAGCGTGGTGCCTGCTTAAGATTGTCCCTCTCCTCCTCCCTCTGACACAATCCACCTCTCTTGGGCGGAAAAAAAAAGTTACACTTCTTACAAATACCATTCACTTCAGACTCTTATGCTCATATGGTCTTCTCTGGATGAACAGAGGTTTTAACTTAATATTACAAAGATTATCTTTTTTTTTTTTTTCCCAAGAAATTCTTCCCTATATTAAAATTGTGAAGATAATCTCATGTAATATTTTGTTAAGATTTTATAGTTTCGTTTTACATAGTCTGTTCTGGGATCCATCTACAACTAATTTTTTATATATTGTTAGGAAATCATTCTACACCATATTCTTACTTAAGTCTACCCAATTTTTTCAGCATAGTTTTTTGAAGAGACCCCTCCTCTCTGGCTGATCTACCGTGCCATCTCTGTCATATGTCAATTGTTCACGTAGGACTGAAGGCATTTTTCACTGTTAAGTACTGTTATAACTACATCACACAAGTATCAGAATATATTGTTTCATTATTGTTCATTCAAAATATTTTAAAATTTTTATTCTGACTTTCCTACAGCCAATAATAATTTGTATATTCCTTAATTTCCAATAGAAAGCTTTTCCTGATTTTGTTTATTATTACTTTCAGGCTTATTTGTGCCATTTTGAAAGAACTTGTTCTGGATGACTTAAGTTCATTGGAATTTATACTAATGCAAAATTCTTAGACCCGACTAGTCGATTAAATTTTTACTTTCAACGATGTGACATCCTTTAACTCAAAAAATGCTTTTTGCCTTACCATTTATTTTAAACAAATGGAACTACACTGTATTTCTTTTGCTGGGTGTTTGCCTGGTATATCGTTCCAAGTTTTACTATCAGCCCATTTCCTAACTGTGTAACTTGTCTTCTTTGAATGTCGCACATTTGGAGTTTTTAATCTAAACTGTGTATTTTTTTCCTTTTGTTTTAACTAAAGCCTTTAGTACACCTTCATGTCATGTAGTTTTTGATATATTTAGGTTTAAATCTTTCCTTTTATGGTTCTTATTCTTCTTGTCCATTTTACATTTACTTTTTTTCTCTTTCATGCTTATTTTTTGAAGTCTTATTCATATTCCAACTTTTCCTCACTTGACAGAAAATACAACCACACATAATTATCAATCTAAAATGAATACCTCTACTTTCTCAAATCAAAGACCTTAGAACCTGCCAGCTGCATTTAAACCCTTTCCAAACTATTTGTCATTGTTTTATATTTTCAATTCAATTGCATTTCTAAAACCTCCACTAAATGTTGGTATATGTAGTTAATGTTTAATTACATTTATGTACATAATTATCATTTTTTGCTCTTTATCATTTCATTGGAACTTTGTCTAGTAAATGCCTGTTGGTCCCAGACTCTCTCATTTATGTACTCTCAGACTTTCTCCTTCCTTTTCATTTGTGGGAGTTATTTTCTTTTAGTACATTAAAGATAGCATGTTACTATTACCTGATCCCACAGTTCCTTGTGAGAAGTCGTGAGATTAAGGATCGATTTCTCCAAAACTTCTGTATAAGATTTTCTAATTGCTCTGATTATTGGCAGTATAACTACATGGTATCTGTGAATAGTAATTATTATAATCAGAATTTTGTTCTTTTTTTAGATCTGCATTGTGATTTTTTAGTTTCTGATTCTTTGGAGAAATTTCCTTTTCTTTCATTTCTTTAAAAATATTAAATATGGATATATTTTAGTATCTGGTCTAATAAGTTCAGTATCTGATTTTTCTTTTCTTTACTCCTTCTCTTTAACATTGTTGCTTAGGTTCAGTCATGGTAACTTTTTGCTGTGCTTGGTTTCTTTTGCCTAGTACTCTGATAACTTTTCACAATGGCTTGTAGGTGCATACCAATGTTTTAAAATGCACATTTTCTTTCAGAGAGTATTTGCACTTTCCTTTGGTTTAGCCAAGTACCTGAGGTACTACTAAATAGAAAAAGTTTAAATGAATCCATGCTTCTTTGACCACTCAAGCAAACTGGGACTACAATTTTCCCTGAATGGACAACTGTAACCTGTCATTGTCTTCAAGGATATGCCCACATTTCCCCTGGGTCCTTTGAGCCTTCACAACTACAGCTCAGTGTCTCAGCTGTATTTCATCATGATTGGCAAATATGTTTGGAGCAAAAGCAACTTCTTCAGATCAGTTTTTAGTCCTTAAATTCTTGCTATCTTCATAGAAATTCCTACTTTTAAGAAAATGTTCTGTTTTTTGTATGTCCATCCCACACTTTAAGCTATTTTGGTATCAGTGTTGGCCTAAAAATGTAGTCTGCTATCAGTGTTAGCGAAAATAATAATCCTGTATTTAAAGTAAGAATGATCGTATGAATCTAAACACATGTAGCCATATAGAGAAGCCATAGAAGCCATAAGCTAGAGAAGTGAGTTCAATCAGGGTTGAGGTTATCCTAAGGAAGTATCACTGGGTTAGATTGATTATAAGAATTGAAGCTGTAAGTAAGGGCCAATGAAATCAAAACTAGGTAGAAGAAGAAGTTGATGGTATAAAAAAGTGAGAAACGGGGATCCCTGGGTGGCGCAGCGGTTTGGTGCCTGCCTTTGGCCCAGGGCGCGAACCTGGAGACCCGGGATCGAATCCCACGTCGGGCTACTGGTGCATGGAGCCTGCTTCTCCCTCTGCCTGTGTCTCTGCCTCTCTCTCTCTCTCTGTGTGACTATCATAAATAAATAAAAAAAAAATTAAAAAAAAAAGTGAGAAACAATAGTATGTGGTGAGATTGATACATTCTATACTGAGCTGAGATTGCTGTTGAAATTTAGGAAATTGGGAGAGTGAAATTATACTTTTAGAGAAATTAATATTTATTGGAATGCCAAAATCTAAGTTTAGAACTTGGCAGTGGTGGCTGAAGTATGGTAGAGAATAAGGTCATCAGGAAATCAGCAATATACAAACAGATGAAATAAACATGCAAAGCATAGACTAGTTTTTGTAATGGCAAACCATTAAACTAGGTCTGAGTCCTATTGCTAACAAGTAATGGATCCAGAATCTACAAAGGCTGTTTACATTATGCAGCCTATTTTTACTCTCCCTTGAGATAATTACATCTTTCACTGCCATAGAAACCCTAACAAGCCCCATTTATTGAGGTATGAGGATTGAAACTCTACTCCTCAAATACACTTTATTATTAATTACACGTAGGAATTGACTGAATACCCAAGTTTAACTTTTGACACACTGATTAGAGAATTTACAATGGGATACAAATGTCTTAATAAATGATCTATTGAATAAAATAGATTCACATTAAGTAGTATGGCCCTATATGTAATATAATATGTATTATTATTGATGTAAATATAATATTTTTTCTCAAAAAATTCCTCCAGTCTTCAATTTTAGTGTTTTCTTTCCTTTCTCTGTTTTTTGCTTTATGGGTTTTTATTATTTTTTTAGTTCAGTTGTTTAAAAAGTAATGTTTTATTATTTACTACACTTTCTACCATCAGTATTAATATTTTTTAAAAGATTTTATTTATTTATTCATGAGAGACAGAGAGGCAGAGACATAGGCAGAGGGAGAAGCAGGCTTCATGCAGGGAGCCCGATGCAGGACTCGATCCCAAGGTCTCCGCCTGAGCCAAAGGCCGACGCTTAACCACTGAGCAACCCAGGTGTCCCTTAACATTGTTTTATAATTAGAAATTGCACAACCTATTCTTTTCTAGGATTTAGAAAATGTAGATTATTTCCAATAGGACTCAGACCTAGTTTAATGGTTTGCCATTACAAAAACTAGTCTGTGCTCTGCATGTTTATTTCACTGTTTGTATATTGCTAATTTCCTTTTCCTGGCTAATATTGCATTGTGTGTGTATCTATATATTACATCACATTTTCTATATCCATTCATCCAATTATAGGCACATAGGTTGTTTCCATATCTTGGCTATTGTAAATAATGTTGCAATAAGCATGGGGGTGTAGATAACTCTTCAAGATAGTATGTTCATTTTCTTCAGATAAATACTAGGAAGTGAAATTGTAGGAAGTGAAATTGGGTGGACCTTTTAGTATTTTTATTTACAATTTTTTTAAAGTCCATAGTCCTTTCCAGAGTGGCTGCACCACCAGTTTACACTCTCACCAACAGTGCACAAGGGTTTCCTTTTGTCCACACCCTTGCCAACTCTTGTTTTCTGCCTTTTATTTTTTATTTCTGCCCATCCTAACAGACATGAGGTAACACTTCATTATAGTTTTGATTTATATTTCACTGATGATTGGTGTGCTTGAGCTTGAGCATCTTTTCATATACCTGTTGCCCATCTGTTTGGGAAACATATCTATTTATTTATTTTTAATTTTATTTATGACAGACACACAGAGGGGGGCGGGCAGAGGCAGAGGCAGAAGCAGGCTCCATGCAGGGAGCCCAATGTGGGAGTCGATCCCGGGTCTCCAGGATCACGCCCTGGGCTGAAGGCGGCGCTAAACCGCTGCGCCACCGGGGCTGCCCGAAAGCATATCTATTTAAAGATATCTTTTATATTCTTTGTCCATTTTTAAATCATTTTTTATCTTTTTCCCCTCCTGCTATTGAGTTGTAGGAGGGTGTTTTGTTTTGTTTTGTTTTTGTTTTTGTTTTTGTTTTTTTGTTTAAAAGAAGTTTTTTAAAAATCTGATTTGGTTATTAATCCCTTATCTAATACATAGTTTGCAAATATGTTCTCCCATTCAGTAGTTTGCTTTCTCATTTGCTTTGCTATATAAAAAAAAAAGCTTCCCAGTTTGATATAGTTGCACTTGTTTTTGTTTTTGGAGTAAAAAAAATTGTCTCCAAGACTAATCTATCAAGGAACTTACTGCCTATTTTTTTCTAGGAGTTTTGATTTCAGATCTTACATTCAAGTCCTTAATTCATTTTGAGTTAATTCTTGTGAATAAAGTAAGATATGAGTTCGATTTTTGCATGTGGCTATTCAGTTTCCCTAACCTCATTTATCAAAGAGACTAAATGGTCCTGGCTCCTTTGTCCTGAATTAACTGGCCATATACCTGTGGTCCATTTCTGGACTCCCTAGTCTCTTCCATTGACCAGTGTGTCTGCTTTTATGCCAATACCATACTGTTTTGATTATTATAACTTTGTTATAAAGTTTGAGATCAGGGAGCATGATGCCTCTGGTTTTGTTCTTCTTTCTTAAGATTGCTTTTGGTGATATTTATTTTAACTACATGGTTAAAATATAATCCACCGGCGGTACCTGGGTGGCTCAGTCAGTTAAGCATCTGGCTCTTGATTTTTGGCTCAGGTCATGAGACTGAGCCCCGAGACAGGCTCCCTGATAGACATGGAGCCTGCTTAAGATTCTCTCTCCCCCTCTTCTTTTCTCTCTCCCCCTGCTTGTCTTGTTTTTCTAAAAAACAAAACGAAACAATCCACCATGTTATTAGACAGTGAATTAATTATTTTTCTCATTCTCTTTGAAAAAGCCATTAAAAAGGTTGGTTTTAAGTCCTTCATTTAAGTTTTAGGTAAGAAATTTCAGGTAGATCACTAGCCTTTCAACCATGATGATTAAGTAGTCCAGAACCTGGAAGAAGATATATTTTTAAGTTTATAATAGCACTGGAAAGTTTATTGGTTTCATCCAATTTATAATCCCCCATGCGATTTCCTAAGAGTTGAAGGCTTTGGCAAGACTTTAACGTTTTAATGAAATGTAGATAATCCATGAAGCATGAACACTTTTATATCATAGTGCACTTAAGTAATGTGGACTGAAATTATATATATAATTACTTCATTTATAGTCATAGGTGGTAGTAATAAAAATTTGGCATACTAAAAATAATGTTTAAATTGATTATTACTTATCTTAGTTTGTCAGTGGAATAGATCTGCTCTGTATATACATATCTAGGGAGAGTAGAATAGTTATTTAGCATACAGTATTCATAAGGAACAGGAAAGTACATATCTTCAGATGAACTAATATGTCAACCAACACTTTATTATATAATTTTATCCAGTCATACTTGAAGGAATAAGATGTACAGGTCAGTGACGTAGAGAAAAAAAAAACCTTAAGAAAGTTCAAAACTCCTTTTTTAAGGAAAATAAAAGTGTTGTAGCTCTCAATTAATTCTTTTTATGAAAAATAGGCCAGAGAAACTAAGCACTTCAGAGAATGAAAACATCAGATAAAATGCAAAAGTGGATTTTCCTTAATAGCCATTCATCTTATTAAACAAAATTTTTATATGAAGTTTTTATTTAAAAAAGGGGTAACACTTGTCAGTTACTGACAATTAACTCATATATTAATTGACCTATTATTATCATACTCGGTAAAGAACCTAATAATCTCAATAATAGGATTTCCTCATACTGTCTTCAGAGTAATTGACGATTCCTATCTTAAAACAAGTACAAAAATCACACTTTAAAAAATTTAAATTTGTTTCTTTTTGAAGCTTTCTAATTCCCTCATCTTCTCTTAAAAACAAACATATTTTTTTTTCCTGCAGCTGGAAAAAAAAAAGTTTGTTTTTAAGAGAGGATGAGGGAATTTCTAATTTTCTAATTTTCTCTTTAGCTATCTTCAATTTGTTCTCTATCCTACCATTGCACCAAATTTTATTTTCTCCATGATCATCAACAAACTCCTTACTCAATCCAGTGGTCAGTTCTCAGTTCTTCACTTCCTTGGCCTACCTCTGGTGTTGAAAGATTTCATCACCTCTCTGAAAGTACCTTTCTGCCTCCAACAGCCTGACCTGTCTCCTGGACTTCCCCCACTTCATTTGTCACCCTCCCCCCGCAGTCTCTGGTTGCTTCCCCTTCTACTTCCCAACTTCTGAATATTCGTGTAACCACAGGTTAGCCCTCCAATCCTGCCCTTTTCTACCAATCCACATTCCTTTTGCTATGGTTTAGCCACAGTCTCTGAGATCCAAGGAGAAAAGGGCAAGTCCTTCCCATAGAGCACAGAGCAGAAGCAAACAAATTCCAAGCTTCTTGGTGCCAAAAATAATTTAGCTTGTCCCTTTCATCAATTAACAAGGTGTCTTTCAACATTTTAAAAACTTCTTGCTTATTCAGCTGCACTTTTTTTTTTAAAAGATTTTATTTATTTATTCATGAGAGACACAGAGAGAGAGAGGCAGAGATACAGGCAGAGGGAGAAGCAGGTTCCACACAGGGAGCCCGATGTGAGACTCGATCCCAGGACCCCAGGATCATGCCCTGGGCTGAAGGCAGGTGCTAAAATGCTGAGCCACCCAGGGATCCCCCTCAGCTGCACTTTTTTGTTCTCCTTTCTTTTATGTACAAATTTCCAGATTTAATTATATTACTGCCTCATAATATACTTTCATGTTTAGTAAGTTATTCAGGATTAATTCTTTCATATGCTTCCTCGTGTCACTTTGTTCTTCTGATAATTGTTCTACTTAATCTATACAATTATATAAGTCATTTCTAGTTCTTAATTCCAAACAAAAGGCATATCACTACTAGCTACCTCTGGCTTTCCACATGTATTCCTTAGAAGCCTATGAAATTAAGCTGATCAAATTTCTTTTTTTTTTAATATTTAATTTATTTATTCATGAGAAACACAGAGAAAGAGAGAGAGAGAGAGGCAGAGACACAGGCAGAGGGAGAAGCAGGCTCCATGCAGGGAACCGATGTGGGACTCAATCCCAGGATCAGGCCCTGGACTGAAGGCGGCGCTAAACTGCTGAGCCACCCGGGCTGCCCAAGCTGATCAAATTTCTAAATATTTAAATTATTGATACAGTTGAAGTATAGATGGTCTTTTTAAAACTTTTTTTCCTTCTTTGTGATTTACAGGATACAGGACCAAGGATATGGGGCTAAGAAGTCATGGATATTTTCTCTAAGGATTTCCTAGGAGTACATATAAATTATGTACTTAAATGACTATAGTATGAAATTGTATGCAAAATATAGTATTCTAAGATGTTAGAAAAGATCAATTCTTTTTACAGAGTATCAGGAACATCTCCAAAAAGATGACATTTAAAAAACTAACTTGATGAAAGCTACCTAATATATATATTTCCTTTAGTATTATAAATTTCAACAAAAAGTTAAGATTCAAACTCCTCCATGACATTATTGCTCTAGAATGAATAAAATTTAAAGAATATTTTAAAACTTGATGTTATTTACCTAATCTAACTTCACCAAAACGTATGGTTGATTTCTATCTGTTGTAATATCACTTTCAAATCTCAAATTTTTCTACCTTTAGCATGAACATTTGTTTCAAATTAGTTCCTGGTCCCATTGATGTGATCCTAAAAATCTTTGATATCTTTGTTACTATCTTGTCTTATACCATGTTCCGTGCTTTCCTTGTACATATTCTGTCCCAGAATTGTAATCAGCCATTTTTCTATGAGGTACTTGTTTTATGTAGTAGGAAAAGTAATTAACTGAGACTCTAATCTAGAAAATAAGAATTCTTTATAATACTAAGTTGGCCATTCTTTTTAGGCCTTTACAGTGAACTAAGCAAAGAAGGTAAGTTGATGATATACAGACACTTTAAAGAGATATAATGCATCATGAAGTCTTACTGATACCACTTCTATTCAAATTTAGGACCACTGGACTTTTTATAGATCTTCTACATTACATTCCTGTCTCCTTTCTTTTGTAACTAGAATTCAAGTTCTCCAGGACACACAAGGTAATAGAGTTTAAATATTCCATAAGCATTGTTTTGAATTTATCCCACGTTACACACGCAATGTTCCAGAAAAATGACATTAATTCTTCCATCATATAAGTAATTACTGAGAACAGCTTAACGTTTTACATATGTTTTCCCAATTTCCCATGGTTTTAATAGTTGTATTATATCTACAATGTCTGGTCATGCAATCATCATTTACTGTTCTTCATGTTTAAGTCTTGTCCAATTTTAATTCTGTGAATAACTATGTGTTTTACTTTTACCACCCTCCTCATGTCAATGCCTTTGGAGCCATTTGGTTGTCTGAAGACCGTTCTCCAGATTTCTCTAGAAGGTTGCAGGAAATAAATATTCCCTGAGTTCTTCCATGTTGATGCAAATTTGTTCTTGCTTTTATACTGGAAAGTCATTTTGGGTGGATTTTATGTTAATTCATATATTTTTTAAAATTTTCTTGAATGTATTCAAGATATCACTCCATTACTTTTGTATAAAAAACATTACTGCTCAAAGTCTATGACAATTTTATATCTCATGTCAGTTTTTGTCTTGATATCTAATTGAGCTTTTGCTTTTGAAAATCTTTTCAAGTGAAATAATTTTAATATGTCTTGGGATTGGTCACTCTGGATCAAATTTCTTAGGTATCTTGTTTTTCAGTATGAATTTCCACTATTTTAAACATCAGAGAAACTTAAATTAGAATTTGTTTCTGTTCTTATTTTTTCCAGCTTTGATTTTCTTCTTTATTTGAGTTCTTTCCAGTTTTTGGATGGATGCTTGTATTGCGATGTATTCCACCCCCCACCCCCCCCAGGACTGCTTTTGCTGTATCCCAAAGATTTTCAACAGTTGTATCTTCATTCTCATTAGTTTCCATGAATCTTTTTAATTCTTCCCTAATTTCCTGGTTGACCCTTTCATCTTTTAGCAGAATGGTCCTTAACCTCCACGTGTTTGAAATCCTCCCAAACTTCTTCTTGTGATTTAGTTCTAGTTTCAAAGCATTATGGTCTGAAAATATGCAGGGGACGATCCCAATCTTTTGGTATTGGTTAAGACCTGATTTGTGAGATTTTCTTCTTTAGAAAGTCATATCATGTATATTTTTTATCTTCATTGTCTGGCTTCAATAATCATCACATTTCATTGAATCTTTATCTTTTTGCTTTTCAAAATAGTCATTTTAATTGTTCAAAATTTTAAAAAGGATATTATTTGATTTACTTATTTTTAAATTATATTGTCATTAATTTTTTCTTTTAATTATTTCCTGAGTAGTATCATTTCATTTATCATTTATTCTAATTCTCATTTATGTTGTTCATTTATGTCTGCTATCATTTTCAATTGGCTTATAATTCATCCTGAAATTTTTATTTTCCATAGGGATGTTATTCTCTACCATGTTTTTTTTATCATTTTTTCTTATAATGCATATGTATTGAATATGAATTGAATATGAATTTGAACTTGATTAACTGTTGCTTATTCTTATGCAAAATAGTTTTTCTGAACTTTTTTTTTAAGATTTTATTGATTTATTCATGAGAGACACACAGAGAGAAGTTTTTCTGAACTTTTAAAAGGAGACATGGTTTCAAGATTTTCCTAATTTACTGCTCCATTTTCCGTTTTTGTTTGTTTTTGAGGAAAGAAATACTAGCAAGCTCTCTCAGATTTTCTGGGTCTCTTAACCTTACCCTACTTTTATCTGGACATATTCTTCTTCTTCCTCTGTTTATATTTTGCTTAAGTTTATTCCACTCTCAGCACTTTCTCCTCAGTGTAGTCAGTTTGCAGTGTTCTTAAAGACTTTAGTGCTTATGGTGGATCCTACGTATTCATCCACCATTTTGCTGGGCCCACCTCCTCCCCATGGAAGCTGATATTCTCAGGTTGATTCATAGCAATTTATATTGCTCTTAGGTGTGTCAGTTGCCTTGCAGCTTCCCTTTGCTTCCAGCTTCACACATGTGGATGCCATGCAGGTTTGATGTTTGTTTGTTTTCAACCTACTTGTATTTCGGGACTCATGGGGGTTACTTGCCACGAGTTTTTGTTTTTGCTAAATAATTTTATTGTTTTTTTTAACTATGGGAATTGAAAAAAACAATTAAATCATTGCTACTATTACCATTTGTCAAGAATCCTCCCTAGTTAACATGTCCCCAAACATTTTAATATATTTTTTATTGAGAGTGTTTCTCTGGATATCCAGTCAGCTAGAGTGCTAATTATGAAACTCCTTTCTAGAGATTTAGATTTCTTTAAATTACTTAAAGATTTTTTCTGGTATTTTTCTATTATCTAACTTTTTATTAGATAATTGGCTTTTTAAAAAGATTTTATTTATTTATTCATGAGAGACACAGAAAGGCAGAGACACAGGCAGAGAGAGAAGCAGGCTTCATGCGGGGAGCCTGATGTGGGTCTCGATCCCAGGACCCCAGGAACACGCCTTGAGCCAAAGGCAGACACTCAACTACTGAGCCCCTCAGATGTCCCAGATAGTTGGCTTTTTCTGTTTGTTTTATACTTGTTTTACTACCTGATTTTTTTTTTCAGTTTTACATACTAGCCTGAAATTATCATACTCATTTTCTATTTTTAGAAGTCACTTTAAAGATCTACTGATTCTTTTTGTTCTATAAGATCTCTTTAATTGCATGGTTGAGATGGTGGGAAAATGAGGAAAATCCCCGCCCCCCCATGTCTCAGAAACTTAAGAAACTACAAACTCTATTCCCCCACACTGCCACACACACACATATATATAATTTTTGTAATAACATGATTGTAATAATATATAATTTTTCCAATTTAGGTTTCTGAGTTTATTCTTTGACTTTTAAAATTATAACTGAATTGTTATAATTGTATCAGTTAGGTTCAAGAAATTAGTATTATTACTTTGGGTATTGTTTATTTAACAAAGACATGCAGACCACCCATGAAAATTCAAAATATGTATTTCAGGTTGTCTGACACCTTCCTCTCCAATCTCAAAGGTTTTCAAGATTGTCCTGGTCATCACTTTCAAGTAGGCAAAGTAGAGAATAAGTGGTAGAGAAAAAAGCCCAACATCTTTCAAATCACCTTGGGTCACATTTGTTTTTTGAGAAATAGTAATATGCTCAGAGATGGATATAATGGATAACATAGTTCCCACCTACTCAGCTACTTCCTAGTATTCTATACTACAGAATGAATCAGTCTTGAATCTTTGTCAGATATTTTCTATGACTAACCAAACATTCATGGGCATTTAAATAAAGGTGATTAAAGTGATCATCACTAGGGAGGAAAAAACACAATTAAACCAAAATACGGTTTGTTTATTCTCACTCTAATTAGCATCTCAAGTTCTCTTAAGTGTCTTTCTTTTTAATTTTATAGAGACTTATTCAAAGAAACAATTTGTCTTCTCAAAAGAGCTAAAAATCTCCTGTCTAGTTAGACTGTTATTGATCTGACACCTGCAGAGTGCCTGGCTTTACCGTTTCCTTTGTTTCCTTGGACAAGTTATTTGATCTTTTTTGCTTCATTTTCTTGAGCTGTAAAATAGACATATAAATAGTTTTTAATTCACAGAGTAATAGTGAGGAATAGATAATTATTTATAAAGCACAGAGAATAGAGACTAGCACAGAAATAGTGTATTCATTGTTTTTGTTTTAGAATTGTTATTGTTGAACATTCTCTAATTACCTAACAAATTGTGTGTTGGGAATTAGATGAGATAGCATTTACAGAATCTTTTAAAAATAATAGATTACCATGCAGATTCAAAGTATTCTCATCACAAATCAATGCTGTTTAGCTTTGACAAATATCCTGAACTTCCCATTCAATCATTCTTTTTACTCACACGGATTCGTTTAAATTGGTAGTAGTGGGTACTCCTTTTTAATAAATTAATCTTAGACAAGGGTCCATTCCCTAAAGGCATGCCCTAGTGTGAGCCTGTTTCTTCTTACAGATCTCACTAAACACATGGATCTGGTTAAGTCCCAGGGTGAAACAGTAACAGAAAGCCCTAATATAAAACGTGCATATTTCCTCTGTGAACAATCTATTTCAAGAATGATATCAGCCATCCCTTGAAATAGTCCATGTGGTGCATAATAACCCTGTTGTATCTCAGAATAGGATTTCTTTAGTCATTTACATGATAGTTTTGAAGCACATATATCTTGTGAAGCCAAAGCACAATTTTAAGTCTTCAAAGATAACCATTACTTTAGGGGGAGGCATAACTAATAGATTTAACCAGAATGATGACACAACCCTGCAGGAATAGATGCATACCAAGTTTGTCATAATTTACACCCAATCTCTACAAACTGCTTTAAAAAGGAATCAAAGAAAATACAATAAAATAGCTGCCAAAAGGAATAGTCTGTGTGCTTCATCCTAGTGGTATGGTAAGTGGTTTATAGATGGAGTATCTGTGAAAAACAAAGATTCTTTTTATATTCTTCAAGGAAATTTAGGCAGTCAGATGTTCTATTATTATCTCCTATTATATTATTCTAAAAAGTCAGGAATTGGAGATGTGGGATGCATGAATTTCCATATTTTGTAAGAAGTCATGTAAACTTCTAAAATATAGTTCTCAATAAAAAATATTATCTTTGGAATGCCATTAATATTGTATGCTTATTCTTTCAGGGCCTTCTAAATATAAGAGTTCCCTACAGACTTGGCTCTGTTTAAGTATATGTTCTCCCAATTGCCTATTTCTTATCAAAGAGTTTAGAACTTAGTGGACAGCACACTTCTGGATAAGACTCTTTTTCTCTCACTATACTGGGAAACAATCTGTGGTTCAGAAAGGTTAATTATCAAGAGTGTAAATAATGCCTTAACATATTATGCTCAAAAACTATCTTACAAATACATGATTGAATTAATATCATTCACTCAGTGGAAAAACTGGCATAGTACACATTTTGCTCTTGATCCCTACTCTCTTGGTTAAAAACTTAATGCTTGGGCTCCAGCCTTCTGTCATGATGTTTTAAATAGAGGTGTAAAGCCAAGTCTAAGTGAACAATGATTTGCATATCTTGGTTTGTGCTGTCAGGATGAATTGTGGAAGCATCATTTCAGTATCATGACTTTTCTATATTTTATGTTTCCCCCCTATGGTAAGCAATGACATTTATGTTTGTTATTTCATTTGAACTTTGAGAGAACTTTGTGAGAGGTAGACAGGGCAGCTATTATTATGAGAAAAGTGAGAATTTGGGGCATTACAAAACCTGTTAGGAATTTTGGGGAGGCATTTTGATATAGTCTCAAATAGTTTATTTTTCTCTTTCATTCATTGGAAAGTCAGAACAATATTTTATGTATAAATTATAAGTATATTACACTTATATGTATATATGTAAGTTGAGCACAGTGAAGATGTGTGACTCCCTCTTTATCATAATCTATTTGCCACTAAGATTCCGTATGTCTGGATATGTATATAGGCCCCTTCCAGGAGCATATTTATAAACAGTCTACAAAGCCTACTGAGATATATCATAATTCAAGAAAACAACAACAAAAAATTATTGAGATCAAGTATTTAAAAAAAAAAAGACTGCTAAAAGCATGAAGACTAAATACATTTGTCTAATTGATCTTTAGTGAATTATGTCTCTGCTTTGGAGAAAATTAACACAACAACAGCAACAACAACAACAACAACACAAATTTAGTTAACTATTTTTACTCCCAACAAACAAGTCTAGAACCAAGTGCCTTCACTGGTGAATTCTACCAAACATTTAAAAAAGAATACCATTCCTTCTCAAATTCTATTGAAAAACAAAAGAGGTGGGAACACTTTTTTTTTTTTTAATTTTTATTTATTTATGATAGTCACAGAGAGAGAGAGAGAGAGAGGCAGAGACACAGGCGGAGGGAGAAGCAGGCTCCATGCACCGGGAGCCTGATGTGAGATTCGATCCCGGGTCTCCGGGATCGCGCCCTGGGCCAAATGCAGGCGCCAAACCGCTGCGCCACCCAGGGATCCCAAGGTGGGAACACTTTTAAACTTATTTTACAAGGTCAGCATCATCCTGAGATAAAAACCAGACAAAGTTTTCACAAGAAAACAAAATTATAGGCCAATATTCCCAATTACAATGGATACAAAATCTTCAACAAAACATGAGCAAATCAATTTCAACAGTACATATAAGGATCACACACCATGATCAAGTGGGAATCATTCTAGGCATACAAGGAAGGTTCAATATTTCCAAATCAATCAATGTGATACATCAGACTAACAAAATGAAGGCTCAAAACCAACAGAATCAAATAAAATGAACAAAATAATGAAATAAAAAATCGTGACTATCTTAATAGAGGCAGTAAAAACATTTAATAAAATTCAATATCATTTATGGTAAAAACTCTCAAAATGCAGTATAGGGGGAAGTACTTTAGCATAATAAAGATTAGATGGTCAAGCTTATACCTAATGTCATACTCTATGGTGAAAAACCTTAAATGTTCTCTTCTAAGATTAAAAATAAGACAAGTATGTCCACTTACCACTTGTATTTAACATAGTAGTGGAAGTCTTAGCCAGAGCAATTAGGCCAGAAAAAGAAATAAAAGGAATCCAAATCAGAAATGAAGAAGTAAAACTTTCTGTACTAGTAGATATTGTTATTATAGACAAAACCCTCAAGATTCCACAAAAAAAAACTGTTAGAATAAATGAATTTAGTGAAATTTCAAGATACAAAAATCAATATATAAAAATCAGTTGCATTTCTATAGACTAATGATTAAGAAAAACTGAGGAAAAAAATCTTATTTACAATTACAACAAAAAGAATAAAGTACCTAGGATTAAATTTAGCTACGGAGGTAAAAGGCCCATACACTAAAAACTATGACAGTGATTAAAGAAACTGAAGATGTAACAAATAAATAGAAATATATTCTGAGTTCATGGATTAGAAGTATTACTATTGTTAAGATTATTATACAACCTAAAAAAATTTATAGATTAAATGCAACCTGATCATAATTTCAATGACATTTTTCATAGAAATAGAACAAAAAATATTAAAATTTGTAAGGAACCAAAGAAGACTCTCCCACTTTCCACCCCTATCCTCACGTAGCCAAAGTAATCTTGGGAATCTTAAAGATGATTTTATGGATTTGACAGCAAAAATCAAAGACCTCAAAATCAAACATTTTAAAAGTGGGACAAACTAAAATGCTTCTGCACAACAAAGAAAACCATCAACAAAATAAAAAGGCAACTTGCCAAATGGGAGAAGATATTTGCAAATTATAAATCCAATAAAGAATATCCAAAATACATAAAGAACTCACATAGAGAAAAAACAAACAATCCAATGAAAAAGGAGAATATCTGAATAAATATTTTCCCAAAGACATACAGATGGTCAAAGGGTACATGAAAAGATGTGTAACATCACTAACCATCAGGGGGAAGAAAAATCAAAACCACAATGAGGTATCACCTCACACCTGTTGAGATGGCTATCATTAAAAAAAACAAGAAAAAGAGGGGCACCTGGGTGACTCAGTGGCTGAGCATCTGCCTTTGGCTCAGGTCGTGATCCCAGGGTCCTGGGATCGAGTCCCGCATTAGGATCCCTGCATGGAGCCTGATTCTCCCTCTGCCTGTGTCTCTGCCTCTCTCTGTGTGTCTCTCATGAATAAATAAGTAAATAAGTAAATAAATAAATAAATAAATAAATAAATAAATAAACAAGAAAGAGCAACTATTGGTGAGGATGTGGAGAAAATGGAATCTTTCTGCACTGTTGGTGGGAATGTAAATTGGTGCAGCCACAAGGAAAAAAAAAGAGGAGGTTCTTCAAAAAATTCAAAATTCAACTACCATATAATCCAGCAATTCTACTTCTGGGTATTTACCCAAAGGAAATGAAAACACTAAGTTGAAATACATCTCAATGTTCATTGCAGCATTATTTACAATAGCCAAGATATGGAAAAAACCTAAGTGTCTGTCAATGGTTGAATGGATAAAGAAAATGTGATAGATACACACACAAGGGTATTATTTAGCTGTAACAAAGTAGGAAATCTTATCATTTACATCAATATGGATGTAACTTGAGGGCATTATGCTAAGTGAAGTCAGTCAGCAAAAGATAAATGCCTTATGATTTCACTTATATGTGAAATCTAAAAATCAAACGATAACAACAAAAAAAACCAAACTTCATTTATGAAATAAGTAAGTCATAGGGATGTAATATACAACATAGTAACTATAGCTAATAATACTATTCTTGTATATTTGAAAGTTGCTTATGAGAGATCTTAAAATTTCTCATTACCAGGAAACAAAAATTTCTAACTGGTTACAGATGTTGACTAGACTTATTGTGATCATTTTGTAATACATAAATGTATTAAATCATAGGTTGTAAAATTATAATAGTTTCACATGCATATGTTAAGTTTTTTAATTTAAAAAAATAATTGAAGCAAAAAATTAGTAACAAAATTAAATAACTACTTTATCACCAAAAAGTCTTTTAAGAATTTGTGAGGAAAAGGATTCTCTGACTTTCAGGAAAACCAACTAGCAGGGGTAAAGGTGGCAAAAGCCGGGGATCTGATGACAACAAAACCTTGACAGCAATGCTATTAAGGGTGACTGGAAGCACCCAGGGATATCCAGTAAGTAGTTGGTAATATTGTGATCACGTAATAGCAAACTGGAAGTGTCGTGACAGAGAGACCACTTTTCAGGCTTTGGGATGAGGGGAGACCTTGCTGATCAGTAGGTCAGAAAGTTTGAAGAAGAAAAAATTGTCCAAGAAAACACCTTTAAGTGGGAATAATTTTGAAGACAATTTTAGGTCTTACTGAAGTAGAAACAGAAAACTCAAAAATATCTAACTTGGGGTATGAATTAAGCCCTATTGTTTCTTGGTATAATTGCCTAGACAGAGTTGAGATCAGACAAGAATCATTAAAAAATAAAATAAAATGCTTTCTTATCCTTTCCTTTATTTCATCCTATAGATAAATATAATATACAGGAAATGATCTTGATAAAACTGAACAGAAAAAGAAAATGAGAAGAGAATATAATTGACATAGCAGTTGTAAATGATAAAGCATGGATTTGAAACCAAATAGATCCAGAAACAGTATTGTTTGTTGTCTAATTCTTAATTCACTACTTCTTCATTTTTTGCCAGCTCTATATCATCAGATATCGTTAGGTTTGCTTTGGCAATTTCACATTTTTTTAAAGAAAATATTGTAATTTTTATACAACTCAATTACAAAAGCAGCATAGTAACTAAGCACATTTAGTGTAGAAGGATTCAATTTTTGAGATTTACTGAAACCATTCCTTTCATTTTCATTATAAAAGCATATGCTTATATAAAAATTCCAAAACACATAGAAGATTGTAAAATGAAAAATAAGAGATTCCAAACACCACAGCCTCCAAAAATATCCTTGTTACTGATTTCTTTAGACGTGTCCAAAAATATTTCATGTACAATTGTATTTTTGACACAACATCAATCAAATAAACATAGTTTTGTGATTTTTTTTTCCTATAACAACTGAAACTGTTGTGGGTATATTTCCCAGTACAAAAATAAATATATGAATGTGTTATGCCTTTATGGACATATTTTTCTACTGCAAAGAACGCTGCCTTCAAAGTGTTTTTTATAACCCCCCCTGGAAGTATGGTCATAGAATAAATTACTGAAGAATGGAATTGTTGGGTTAAAAGGTATATGAGTTTTCAATTTTGATAGTTATTGACAAAGTGCACTTTAATTATGTTTAAATTTCTGTCCATATATAGGAAACCATTTCTTAGTAGTTTTAGTATTTATATACATGCAACACACATGCAGAGTATGTCTTTGGATCAATATGAATGTCTTTCACTGTATGTCAAGTGGTCCATCTGTTCATGTAGTTTTGGCTGTTTGTTCTTTTTTCCTTCCTGCGACGTTCATATTGTAGTCTGTAAACACATAGGCCCCATTCTACTAACTTGAAATGAAGATCTTTGTTTTTCAAATTGTTTAGTGAGTTTCATAATACAGGAGTCTTTTCTACATGTCATTTTTTGCAAATACATTTCCTGATTTTCTTTAAACATTGTGAAAATGAAAAGTAGAATAGATTTGTAAGATTTATTCACATATCTAAAAATTATATGGTCTACTTTAAAAAGTATCTATTAAGTAGTTTCTAAGTCCAGAGACAAATTTATTCCCTCAAATGTTACCAAAAGAAAAAAAAATAGTCCTTCTAGTTCTATCATTAAGTCTTTGATTAATCTGGAATCTCACTTTTGAGTAACAGATATATGGTAAGGTATATATGCCAGGTATATTTTCCCCTAATGTACTGTCAATATGGAAGCAGACTTCATTAAATAATTTCTTTTACCCCCAATGTCATCTCCTGTATATACATGTATCTATATAATTTTCCATCAACATTCCTTAATTATTACTGATTATCAAGTGAATTTTTTAATTTATGAAGGAAATTAATTGCTTATTAATTATATCAGATTTTAGTAGTAATCCTTTAATTATTATCAAATTGTTTCTTCTCTTAAAAATCATTTATTAAAAAAATCATTTATTGAAAAACATATAGCTAATCCATGAGAACATAGAAGAGTAATTTTATGACTTCAGGGATAAGTAACAATTTCTTAAATAGGACATAAAGATTACCCATCAAGAAAAATAAATGAAAGTCATATTACAAATTAAGTATTTCATTTCACTAAAAGATATCAATAAGAAAATGAGAATGCAAGTCATCAGGTGGATCCACAAGGTGGATCTCCACTTGATCTTGTGTATATGTATGTATGCATGTGTGTGTATATATATTCTATAAATCTTTAATAAAAGGGGGGGCAAAAGAAAAATCATTTTGATAAAGAACAGATCCAAATAGTAAGTGTAAGGAAGGATATTTACCCTTGTTACTTACTTTTTTATTTTTTATCTTTATTTTTTTATTTTTTTTCCTCATTACTTACTTTAAAGTAAAGCAATTATACTGGAATTTTCTAGAGGTGGACTGGCCTACCCACCTGGCCAAGGGGCAGCTCATTTGGCTCTCAATAGGCAAGCCATGTGTGGGGTTTTGGTAGTTGCTGATGCTATGTGCTGTGCGGAGGCCACAGAGGGCCTCCAACTGCCTTGTCCTTGCCTCTAGTCCAGAGACCTCTGGCTGAGCAGGCCATGCTCTGTGCGTACCAGCAGCAGGCTTGACACACACTGTGGGCTCTTTACCAGGACACAGAGACACTGGTGCACAATCTTTTCGCCCCCCTCTCCCACTCCTAACCTCCAAGGTCTTCAGTCTCCTGAAAGCGGCAGGTATCTGCACCAATAGGAAGATCAGCCTGAGTGCTGCAGAGATCTCCAGCTCCGACTCTGACTGTGTGCTGGCATGGTACACAGATGCACTGCAGTGGGGGATGTTCAGTGCCACATGTGACATCCTGATGGAACCCAAGTACTGAGAGGGTGTTCAGAGGTATGACTGACTGCAGCTCCAGCTTTGCTATCTACATACTCCAAGGCGTTCATAAGGGCCTCCTGATGAAGACAGAACCTTCCATTATGTGTGACTGCTACCTACCTGCAGGAGCCTCCAACTGGTCAGTCACTTCCTGGTTCTGCACTGTATGGGGGCACCTAGCTTATGCCACTGCAGCAGATTCATGGCTTCTGGAGCAAAAGTCCCTCCATCCAGCAGTTCATTGACATCTCCTTGCTGCCAGAGATGCCATTGCTCTTCTGCATGGTAGACCATTCTCTGGTCCACGACATGGAGTTTGTCCTAGTGAGTCTACAAGAATGTGATATGTGTTGGTTGAAATGTGCCATAAAGGGTTTCCTGTACCAGAGGATCCAGCAGGACATGGAGAAGTTCCTTCTGAGAGAGGAGGAAATCTTTGCCACCTTGAGCAGCTTGCTGGCCCATGGCAAACATGTGGCTCTCCTCACTAACAGTCCCTTCAGCTTTGTGGACAAGGTGATGCAACACATGGTAGGTCTCAAATAGCATCAACTCTTCAAGGAGGCCACTGGCCAGGTGGACAAGCCCACATTTTTCACTGACAGGTATAAGCCTTTAGGAAATTCAATAAGCTCTCCCCAGTGAAAAAAAGGCCAAGATCCATTGGGAAGGAAACCTGCTGGACTCCCCGCACCTGATTCATGGCAAGCAAGCCCCTGTGTGTTCTACTTGAGACCTCCTCCCCAGTGACCTGGCGGATCTGCTGCCGCTGAACAGCTGGTGCCAACCGTGACCGTCTCCGGCCTGGAGCAGGAACGTGGCTCACGGGTGCAGAGCAGAGCCCACGCTCCTGGACTCAGCAGCAGTGCTCCCTGGGCTGCTGGAGCTCAGGCCGACCTTCCAGGACACAGAGTTCGGGCAGGCAAGGTGTCTGGCGGAGGGGTATCACCGAGATTCTGTTTCACGCTCAGGTGGGAGCGCCTTCCTCGACTTCTCCAGCCCCACCTCCCTCTCACGGCGCCTCCTGCTTTTCCTCCGGCCTCTGCGTGCCTCCCTCAGCTACCGACTTACCTGCATGGCTTTCACCTCCTTGCCATGCTGCCCTGCCCTGCCACACAAGTGCCGGACTCTGTTCTGTCCTCCCACGTTCTTCCCGGGCGGTGTGGCCCAGGTCTACTGAGGGTGACGTTGTCAGCAACTGGCCCCCGCCCTCCTGCCTGCCCACTCTGGGCATCTGTCCAGACAAGCTACAAAAGCGGGCTCCTTCCCAGAAAAAAATCCGTTAAGAAATTAGTAAGAAGAACAAAGAAGCACCTTTCTCAGCACAACATCAGAATGGCTAAAACAAAGAAGATACCAAGTGTTGGCAGGACATGGAGAAACTGGAACTCTCGCACACTGCTGGAAGGAGTGTACATTTTCCGCCCACGTTAAAAGACTGTTTGGCAGTATCTGCTAAGGCTGAATATACATAGTCCCTGTGACCAAAATTTCTATTCCTAATATAGACTCAAGAGAAATATATTTCATTACTCTAAGTTGTAGAGAAGAAAATCCAGAGCAGCATTTTTTTTGTGCTAAATTTGACTGAAAACAACCCAATATCTATCAACAGTTAAATCGCACAAAAGGACTGTGGAATATTCACAAAAGGGCATAGTATATCCTATCATAAAACAAACTACTGTTAAATACAACAATATAGATTAACTTTACACCCAAATTATAGCACAAAAGGAGTCAATCAAAAATTACTTATGATAACTACATTTATGTAAAATGCAAAACAGATGAAACTCCTCTCTAGTGCTGGAAATGTAGCTCACACTGAGGGAGGAGGTGATACTAAGGATCAGTATCCTTCTGTGTGTTGGCAATGTTCGCTGCCTGGCCTGGGCATCTGGCTGCACATGCTACAGTTAAGTTCCAAGCCGGCCTGAGCATGTCCAGTAGGCGGGTATCAGATGGCGGCTCTGTCTGGGTTCTTGGCCACACTCCACCGTATCTTTCAGGGAAACTTGAAAATACATGAAAGTAAACTTCAGTTTGCTCCCTACAAATGGTTGGTAACAAGGAGTTACTGCTCTGACTTAGCTGAATAGGAGTTTCTAAAACTCCAAGATCTTCCCACCTTAAAAATCTGGGATCCCTGGGTGGCGCAGCGGTTTGGCGCCTGCCTTTGGCCCAGGGCGCGATCCTGGAGACCTGGGATCGAATCCCACATCAGGCTCCTGGTGCATGGAGCCTGCTTCTCCCTCTGCCTATGTCTCTGCCTCTCTCTCTCTCTCTCTCCGTGACTATCATAAATAAATAAAAAATTTAAAAAAAAATCTTTTCAGGGACACCCGGGTGGTTCAGTGGTTGAGCGTCTGCCTTTGGCTCAGGTCATGACCCCGGGGTCCCGGGATCTAGTCCCACATCGGGCTCCCCGCAGGGAGCCTGCTTCTCCCTCTGCCTGGGTCTCTGCCTCTCTCTCTGGGTTTCTCGTGAATAAATAAATAAAGTTTATTTTTAAAAAAATCTTTTCAGAGCTTTAAGTATTCTGGAAGAATTGGTGTATTCTTTTTGTGAATGCGTGGATACTTTCTGTTTCCTAAAAAGTAAATCTAAAATCAACATCATTAATCTTATCTGCCTGCCAAGTCAAATGTGCAACCTGAGCCATTTTTAGACTGAAAGGAAAAAAAAGCACTTAAGCTTCCAACCTCCTTGCAACTTCAACCAAGCAGCTGTGTCCCTCAAGAAGTCACCACGCAGTGGGAGGTGCGGAGCTCCCAGCTTTAGGATGCAATTCACTCGGGGATCATTACCCTAACTTGCCATTTTTGTCATGTGGAATGCCCACGAAGCTATTTCTTTATAGTCTCTTTCCCTGGATTGTTAGCTCCCTTTTATACCTGTTCCTAATTCCCCACCTGATAACATAAGTAGTCTCATTTAGCTTTTTTTCCCCCTTTTTTCAGTTTCCCTTTCTGATTCATCCCTTACAAGTCTCCTTTTTGAAATTCTGAGGCTTCTCGCCACCGTAATCCTGGAAAGTATATACGTAAGTGGGCGGGACTGATTCAAAGCGAGGAAGGAGCCGGGGCCTCATCCACGCGGCCCTCCGGGTGCGGCCGGCGAGCTGCGAGCTGCCCGGGCGCCTGGACGCGCCCCCCCCCAGTCCGCCCCCCCCCCCCCCCCGCTGCGCTCGGATCCGGCACCGGCCCGGGCCACGACCCAGGCGCCCGGGGGCTCCCAGCGGGGCTCCCCGCCTCTCTGCCGGCCTCGGCCACTGCCCCGGAGGGTCTTTCCCGCGTCCTGGAGAGCGGGGCGCCTCTGGTCCTTGTCACCGGTCCGAGGGCACCGGGACCCCCGAAGCGGCCGGCCGGGCGATGGGCAGGGAGGCCCGCCTGGGCCCGCTCGGCTGCCCCCGAGCCTCTGACGGGCGTGAGCTGACGGCGAAGGCGCGGCTGTTACAGCCAGACGAGAAGCCACGCTCCGGCGAAGCTTCAGATGGATTCGGAGAGATTTTCTTGGCAGAAAATCAACGCCTTAACCATCTCCCGCGCCACCACCACAGCACTGCCAGTGATTTGCAGCAGCTTGTTGCTGACGTCCCATCCGCGTGTGATGCGGCAGGGGTGAAACCCAGGGTAATGTGCTGGACGAGTGAAAACAGAACTCGTGTGCCCTCCCTCCTGCCTGCACACAGTCACGGGTTTTATGTGTGATGCACAGAATCCGTTTGCTTGATGCGGGAGCTGTGTCTCCGCGTGAGCTCCAGAGTGCAGTTCACCGCCAGGCTGCTGAGAACCTGCAGGAATCGATCACAGGAACCGCACCAGGAGACCGCACGGTCGTGCCACAGGGTTCACGGCGGCTGATGGGCTGCTCCGTCTAACGCCGTTAGACAAGTGAATGGCAAAAGGCCTCGGCTTCTGCCTTTTGAGGTTATAGTAAGACAAGAAGATAATTTTTGTTGTTAGCGTTTGTCAGCCCCTTGAAAACCTAGGGGTTCTTAGGATGGAGGTCGAGGAAAGAGGGTGGAATTTTCTCTCCATTATCTAATTATCCAACCAGATCTGTTCCTCTCTTCTCTCCCTTACATTTTGAAAGCATGTTGAGCTTGGAATGCAATTATAATTCATTTGAAATTCAGTCTCAAAAGTTGCAATTTACCGGATGTGACAAATAATAATAGGAGAAAACAAGTTGAATTCTATGCAGATCTTTGTATCTCATCATTTAGGACAAAAATAATATGATCAGCGGTATGGATGACAATCACTGTAATATATTTGATTATTTCTTTAAACTTTCTCATAAATGATTATTCTGCTATGGTCTCCTAATGAGATCACTAAATCATATAGAAAGAGGTAAATTGAATATTACATATTTGGAAAACAAAATTCCATTGAGCAACCTCACTCTGCTGTTCTTCCTTCATCAGCATCAAATTTCAGGGTTATTATCTTAGCTCAAGACATAGCCTGTTATCCTGACACAAGTCATGTGCCAAGTTCTCTGCTGCCTGTTTGAAGGCCTCACTCAGAGGTCTTCTGGCTATTGGAAATGGGACCCAGCATTTCAGTACTTCTGCAAAGTCTTCAGTAACTAGTGTGTACTGTTATGCATGTGTGCTGTGTACATGGCCTAAATTAGTTTGCACTATTATGGCAAGAGGTGCAATTACTAGGTGAAAAACAGGATTACTGGCACAGACTCGTGTTGATTTTCACTAAATTGAGGAAAGGTGATTCTTCACAAGTAACTAGAGATTAGAAAGCACTGGCATTAACTATTTTAGCAGGAAAGTTGGCCCTTGCGGATTCAGTTAGTCCTGCAATTCTGTGAAAGTAATCTGAACTTACTGGCTACATTATGAAAAGAGAAGATAATAACACCACCTTGTCCCAGCTTCTCAGTTCAGTCTTTCATCCTTTTACAGATATGCCAAGTCACTGGGGAAACACGGTGGTCTCTAAGGAAGCACTCTGGAGCCAGGCGTTCATAGGGGAAAGCAATCAACGGTCACATCAGGGATACATGCGCCCTGGCTCATCTGCCTGACAGATCAGCGTGTGAGGGCTATTTCTTGCACGTGGCATTAGAGAGTAAATTCAAAGTGGCTTCTTTCCCCCTCCAAGATATATATATATATATATATATATAATTAAAACAGCTAATACTGTACTCCTAGAATAACTCCATAATCAGTGATCTCAAAATTTAACATCCTAAAAGTAATGTGTTCTATACAGTTTGGGTGTTTTTTATAATAAAATTGTAATCACTATTACTTCTGTCAAGGAGTTAAACTTGAACTTGGCTGAAGCAAATAATTTTTCATTATGTATCAAATATCTCATGAGATGGTCTCTTATTCAGAGGTTCTTCACCTAAGGTACATTCACAAAACTTCTAAACAAATAAACACACACACATACACATACAACCCTTAAGCATATGGTATACATTCAGGGGTTTTTGCTAAAGAAACCCCATGACTTGAACTCCAAAGTGAGTTTTACCCTGAAATGGATAAAAAAAAAAATCCCCTGATCTGTAACGATTTTGTTATTACTAATAGTAGTACTAAATTAACCTTTCCTGATGAATCCAAACTAAACTTTGTGAAATAAAGAAATAACTGTAGGCATCTTCAAGGTTATGATTGTTTTTATTATAAAAAAAGGCCAACATGTTATCTCCTGACACTTATTAGGATGATAGCATGAATTCCAAAGTAGCTCATCACAAATTTTCCCCGAGGCTTTGTGTTCATTCTCTCTCCTCTCTCTGTGTGTCTCTGTGTCTGTCTCACTGTGTCTCTCTCTCAATAGGTACAACACGGCTATTGAAAACGGAGAAGACAAGCTCCCAAAGATGTGAATGATAACATTAAGAATCAGCTGTGTAGTGAGTGATTCCTAGCTTTCTGACACTATTCGGAATGTTTTACAGATTTCATCTAATTTAATCTCCAAAACAACCTTAGGAATTAGGTACTATTGTTTATAGATAAAAGCAACACAGAGAACTTGCATTCTAGGCCCACAGTCAAGAAGTTACTAAATAGATTTGCAAACTCTCAGGCCAATTAACCACCACAGTCATCCTGCCTCGAGAATCAAAGACAACATAGTATAAGAAACAGTATATAATTCAAGGTTCGTGTCTCAGACTAGAGTGACAGCAGGAAACCTTTCACATTTTCTTTGTATCAGCAATATCAGATCTTCCCAATTCCTGCTCCCACAGTCTCTACAGCCCTGAATCCTCGGCCACATCAATGATGTTAGTGATGTGGAGCATGTTTCGATGTCTCTCCTTAAGTTTTATTTCCCTCAACTTCTCCAGAGGGAAATAAAAGGGTTTTATAGTCAATGTCATAAATTAGATGATAACCCTATCTTTACATCCCTTATGCTATGGCACGATGGGATATAGTACCCAGACTTAAATAGTTCAAGCCAACACAAACATGCCTATGAAATGCACCTATGAAATTCTGTGAAAAATTCAGTGCACACTCCAACTTAATTCACTCATTAAAATGGTCAGAAAGTACCAATTTAGGCCAGTTATCTAGTTTAATAATGTCATCTATGGTATCAAAAGATCCCTGTTTATGTTTACTGAATAGAAATAGAAATTTAGCTTCAATTTTTTAAGTAGCTATTCTCACTAAAAGATAATGGAAGTTTCAGGTCTCCATAATTGCGAAATGTTTAAGAATAAAGATAAACTGCAAAACAGCCAAATGAGAAATGTGTTGAATTAGCACATACTTCTCTGATTAACAATAAAAAATAGGCATCCAAGAATTGACAAGTCATACCGAAACAAATTAAAGCCTCTACAAAATCTGCAGAGTTTCTTTTTTTATTAAGATGTTTTTTCCCCCAATTTCTGGATAAGTGCATGTATACACCACACTTTTAGCAATTGCTTTATCAGAGCGTGAGGAAATCATGCAAATGTAAAAAGGACATGCAGTGATAATTTCCAGGACATCTGGCTTGGAGGAAAAATTTGCCATACTTAAATGTGAAGAAGAACAAAAGTTGGCCAAAGAATGTATTACTCTATTTTTACTTTGTTTTATGTATTTAAGTTTTGTTATGTACTTTGAGGAACAAAAATATAATGGATGGACATTTACCCAAAGTTAAAATCATCTCTGATTTGCACACGACCTTAAGGAAAATATGCAAAATTGAGCTCTTCTCAATTATAAAATCAGAGATTTGTTAAGTCAATTTAATTTGGTAGTTAAATAAAAAATATTTATTATTTTGGAAATAGTGTAACCATCTGCTTCTGATTATCTAGGTGGTTCAGTTTTATAGAGAAAGCGATCAGCAACAATAGTTGTAAGGGTTGGTATATAAAATGGTTATCGCTCAATGTGATTCCTTGTTATCAGGAAGCTATATTTAAAGATACTGACAACAGCTTCACATGAGTTTCAAATCCAGATCCTCAAGAAAGACACAATCACTATCAGCTAGTCTCCCTAATACTGTCAGAAATTCTGAACTAGTGCTAAGGCTGCTCACTCCATTGATTACAGTTTACGGCAAGAAGTAAAGGAGTGAGGGGCATGGGACGTGTGCTAACTATCGGTGTTTCTTTGTAAATAAAGCTCCATTACTTTGCAGTTACAACCTTATGACTTTTATTACTTTTTGTTACAGTGACTTCTTGAACTTTAGAAAAACTCCTACAGTTTTACTGTGCACTTGTCACAACCTCAAAGTAATGCCTAAGAAGGCAGGATTCTCCATGACCACATGTCTGAAATGATACCCAATATTAAACCCTTATTTTCAAAACTACTTGATTGAAATTATAATATAACTTACCATCTCAGTTTTATTTTAATACTGTTAATCATCAAATCCAGCTGCTTATTATACATAGATCTACAACCACATAAGATACCACATAGCTTTATTTCATAACAATGGTTATTTTATTTATTTATTTGTTTATTTATTTATAGATTTATTTATTGATTCGTGAGAGCGAGAGAGAGAGAGGCAGAGACATAGGCATAGGGAGAAGTAGGCTCCTCGTGGGGAGCCCAATGCAGGACTTGATCCCAGGACCCCAGGATCACACCCTGAGCCAAAGGCAGAGGCTCAACACTGAGCCCCCCAGGTGTCCCAGCAACAATTATTTAGAATAACATTGCCTTCTACTTGCATGATTAGACTATCATAATACGAAAGTATGTAATAAGTGTTGATGTGCATACAGGTGTATCATGAAATGACTTAGCCAATCATTCATTTTGAAAAAAAGTCAAAATGTGAGGAAAATGTGAGTCATTTTATCCCCACATTCCATCTAAATATTTTGACACAGACTCATCTGGATAGAATTCTGGCAACTTATTTCTGATGACCTATAACTTTGATGTTTGGACAGCAATTTCACTACAATTACATCAGTCCTTAGGTTGACACACGGAGGTTTCAAGTTGAGATGGAAGAGCCTACTTTTACCGATGCTTAGAAGCCCAATCCATTCAATGCTGCATGAAAATAAGCCAGTGGAAAGATGGAATAAAGGCATAAAAGATCGTAAAACTTCAGGAAAAAGATAAATAGATCAAGTGAAAAAAGACAAGGGCACTGTGGTGGAAAAATAAAAAGGAACTGGTCTAAAGGAGAGGACTGGATCTATAACATAAAATATCAGCTAACAATAACACAAATGCTATCTAGAAACAGATGCAAGACTCAGTCTTAAAAGTATGAACAATTACACTGCTATTTACTAAGCATATTTACTTGATTGCCACCATAATTTATGCTTATCTTAACATGAAAGCATTAGGGGTGTGTAATTTAGACCTTCAAGCATATTTCATTAATAAAACATATGGTCTTAGAACAAATAAAAGAACCTCAAAGTTCACTGAGAACATGATGATCACTCCTAGGGATGGAATAATCTCAAGGACCATAAGTATCACACTCTTCTCTCTAGGTACATAATTTAGTAGGCACAAAGACACAAACTCCTACCTTACAATGTATCAAGTCATTGACCACATTTCTCTCCATAGTTTCTCCTTTAAGTATCAGATTTAATTTCACTGTAACCACATCAGTCTCTAAAATACATTTTTAAAGTTACATTCTGAAGGAGATTTTCCTGTGTCAAGTACATACATATGTAACATATTTCAAAGGAATAGACTGCCTTTTAATGAGAAACCAAAATCCAAAATGCTTTATCTACTATATTGTTTAAATTGCTTAAAATTCAGAAAGCATGCTAAAAAACCCATGTGTAAAACCCAAACCCTGGATTATCCTACCAAGGAAGAACTGGATGGTCAAAACAATCATAAATACACATACCATATGAATATGTACTTGATGTTCAGCAAAGATAACACAGGAAAATGAAATGATGTGAGTCATAATTAGAAACACTCCAGCAATCATCTATAAAAGGTTTGTGGTAATGTGAGATGTCTCGTTTACAGAACTATCATAATTCAGACTTGGCGTTTGGCTTTTCCTTGGTCACCACAAGTCTGTTCTAGGTTATTATCACACACTATGGACTGAGTTGCAGCAATGATAGAAGCCAGTTTCCATATTAGTTAATTGACTATTAGCTTGGGATATAGCCTAGATACCACAGAAAGTGATCTTATTGAGGTCAGCATTGAATTTTTATCATCTAAAGACTTCTCTTTCTTTTGTTGATCCTTGAAGTACATGCATACACACACTTCAAGCAGCTTGCCAGAGCACTTTAAAATAATGCCCCTAATTAAAACAAGCCACTTTTTTAATTTGATGTACAAACTGTTCCTATTATGAGATCTATCAAAAAGAGATTATATATTGAATATCAAAGTGGATTTTCTTTTCTTTTTTTTTTTTTTTTTTGAGCTGGGAACCTATTTTTACATTGTATTTTGGCATCATAGAGAGTGTAAAATGTGTGTGCTCCATCCTTTTATATCTTGGGATTCATGGGTAATTTACATTCATCCACATTGTTGACACAGCACATAATCATTTAAAAACACGGCTAGAATAATGACTTTGGGACTAAGTTAATTGGTTTGGTTCCTTTTTCGTCAGTACTTTGTAAATATAGTTTAATTTATCATGCCCAATTTTGAACTTAAATCCATAGAAACCTTGAATTGCATTAGGTAATATGGTATAAGAATGTGGTTGTGTATATTTTTCATATCTAATGGTATGTTTCTAAAATTACCAACTGCTGTTCTATGTCAGATATTTATAGGACTTCTTTTTCACACATAACATATATTAAATGATAAGTTTTTTCTAAACATAATTCAGACTCAAGTTATATGCCACTATATTCTGTGTTAAGGCACAATGGGTCTCTATTAAGTCTGCATTTGGCGCAAAACCATTTTTACAGCACTGTCTTGAGGGAAAGGTTGACCCTGATACCAAATACTTCTATATTTATCTCAGTAAGAAGTCAAAACATGTTTTTAAAAATATTACAAACATATAGGTGAAAGGCAAAGATTACAGTCTGTTATTTGTAATTTACTCCCATACTTGACAACTGATATCTAAATAAAAAAAGACCTATCCTCAATTAAGTATCCCAAGTAGGTATCTAGAAACTGTATCACGAGGTATTTGCTGACCAACTTTATGAAAACTCAGGTCAACAATGTTTATGTGTGCAATGTGTGATGGTTTTCCTTTAGATGGACACAAAAAATACCCATGTAAAATCACTATTCCTTTACAGTAGGGTAAGGATATAAATTATTATGGTTCCATTATCCACCCTGACCTTGAGAGTGACTTACCAGGATTTTCAAAATTGCATATTAATATATTCAACATAAAGGGCACCCGGGTGGTTCAGTTGGTTAAGTGTCTGACTCTTGATTTTGGCTCTGGTCATCATCTTAGAGCCCTGCGTTGGGCTCCATATTCAGCATGGAGTCTGCTTGTTCCTCTCCCTCCCCTTCCCCAACTTGTGTGTGCACTCTCTCTCTCTCTCTCTCTCTCAAATAAATAAATAAAAACTTTAAAATATTTATTTATCCAGGATGATTACCAAAAATTATGCATCTAAGTCCTATTAGGTTAGCCAGTTATAAAGAATTCCTGATTTAACATTATATCTCAGCCATTATCAATAATATTCTGGTTCTGGGTAAGATGAAGTGAACATACTGCACTCTGAGTCCATCCAATGAAGCTAAAAATCCTAGACAGAATGCACCAAAAAGTAATTGAACTCCAGAAAGTAAATAGTAACAGGAATTTTGGGAGAAAAGAGTAGAAATAGAGGCTACATTGAATTAATGATCAAGTCACTCCTGGTTTTTCCTCCAGGATCCCTTGGCCTAAGTGGAACATGCCATTGGCCCTTGTACAGAGTACTCTAGAATCATGTTCTAGTTCAGGACTGCAGATAATAAAAGAGGTGTCCTGGCAGCAACATCAAGGCAACAGGAGCCCATGGTTATCAACAACTCTGAACAAAGTTAACCTTCCTCTGTGACTGGGAAGCTGTAGTTTCAGCATGTGTGGCACATCTCTGTTGATCTCTTCTCTCTCTCCACTTGGTAATTGGTACCTAAGGCTAGCACTGTGACAGGAACTATGCAGCAGTACACGGTAAATAAAATGCAAGTGTTCAGCTGGAGGAACAAAATGGGGGCCTCTACAGAATTGGCAGATATCATGGAGGTCAAATAAAAGGAAGAACTTGAGAAAAAAAATCTATAGGGCTGTTATCAGCTCCTGGGATTATCTACCATCCTACATATACCAAGTTATGCATGCACGCATGGATCTGTCTGAAAAGGTAGACAAACAACCTTGGGAGCCAAACTAAGAGACAGACAACCACCCAGTTCCTAGACTATTCTAGTGGGTAGTACACTTTGGACACAAAACAAAAATGATGCTGAAAACACAACTGAGAGATGGCTAGGTAGAACTATGGCTTAAAGCCGAGTCTGTTAAACAAAATATAAACATTACCTGCAGGTATTAGAAGCTATAAGAGAGAGTCTCATAACACAATATTCATGATGTCCAAGATGCATTTAAAAAGTTTTCCATACACAAAGAATAAGGAAAATATCAATAGGCATGTGATACCATAATCAATGTATGCCAGTGACAGGACACAGATGTTGGAATTATTTGACAAAAACTTTAAAGCAGATGTCAAAAAATGTTCCAGTAAGTAAAAGTGATCACTTTTGAAATGAATGGAAACCTAGAAAAGCTCATAAAATAGAATATATAGACAAGGCTCAAAAGGAAATTTTATAACTTAGAAATAACAACCTCCGGGATCCCTGGGTGGCGCAGCGGTTTGGCGCCTGCCTTTGGCCCAGGGCGCGATCCTGGAGACCTGGGATCGAATCCCACGTCGGGCTCCCGGTGCATGGAGCCTGCTTCTCCCTCTGCCTGTGTCTCTGCCTCTCTCTCTCTCTGTGAGACTATCATAAATAAATAAAAAATTAAAAAAAAAAGAAATAACTACCTCCCAAATAAAACCTAACTGAATGTATTTAATAGTGGAATGGATATGACAGAGAATGACTAAGTAAAACTGAAGACAGATCAGTAGGGATTAATATAAACAACAGACACCAAACACATTAGATAAAAATGCTCAGAGT
Organism: Canis lupus dingo; assembly: GCF_003254725.2. Lineage (NCBI taxonomy): Eukaryota > Metazoa > Chordata > Mammalia > Carnivora > Canidae > Canis > Canis lupus. The sequence continues at coordinate 24,808,779 of NC_064260.1, read as the reverse complement.
CTAAGAAACATATTGGACAGTACAAAATAGCCCTAGAAGAAGAGGAGAAAAAGCATAGTGTAGAAAAAATAGTTGAATAAATACTGACTGACAGAAGCATAGTGGAGAAAAAAATAGTTGAATAAATACTGACTACTTCCTCAATTTTATAATAGGCATAAACTTGCAGATTCCAGAAATCTATCAACCTCAAGTAGAATAAACCCAGTGAAATGTGTATCAGGTGTAATCAAAGTGCTAGAAATTAGAGACAGGGGAAAACACATTTTCAAAGCAGTCAGGAAAAATAGAATTGCCATCATTGTTGGAAAATGATTACTTGAAGGGTAACAAATTTTTATTTCAGAAATAAGGGAGCACAGGAAGAGTGAAAGAAAAATTTCAAGTGTGATGAATAAAATTTTTATCCCAGAATTCTATACCTAGCAAAAATAGCCATTAGGAATGAAGGGGAAATAAAACACTTTTAGATGAAATGAAACCAACAGAAGTTGTTGCCAGAAGACCTATCCTAAAAGAATCACTATGGGAAGGTTTTTAGCAGAAAGACATCAGACATAAATTTGGGTCATGAGGAGTGAAGGAAGAGCAGCAGCAGAAGTAATAAGTACTGGGTAAATATGGTGGATGGTTCATATTTACATGACTTCTTTAAGATACATTTAATGGTTTAATGAAAAATGTTAACATTATCTGATGAAATGTCAATGTTATATAGGGATTATATATGGCAAGTACAATATAAAGGGAGAGATAAGGAATATACATTGTGCTGAGATTTCTATTTCCACTGAAAGTGTTAAAATACTGTTTCTAAGAGGAATATATGAAAGTATACAATTGCAACCCTTTGGACAGTGATTTTAAGAACTATGTAAAAAGAAATTATACAAAGAGCAAAAGGGAAACCAGTTTACAGAAAATAATAGATGTTCAACTAACTCAGGAGACAGAAAGGAGTAAGGCAAATGAGAGAAAGCAAACCAATAAAAGTGCTCTACCTACATTAAAAAATATCAATAATTGTATTATCTTGAAATGTCTAAACACTCTGATAAAATGACAGATATTGTCAGAGTTTTAAAAAGATGCACCAAATATCTTTTATCTACCACAAGCCACATGAAATATAATAATATAGCAAAACTAGTTCCCAGAATGGCCATGTGGGGAGCTCCATGGTACCTCTTTTTAGGTATAATTGCTATATAGGTGAAAGCAGCCATTCAAAATCTCTGGAAAGAATTCTAGAGGATTTCAGCAACTGGACAGATAGGTATTCAAGAAAATATACTCAATCTTGGTGTTAGGATTCAGTCTTTGACATCTGAGTCACAGCATCCTCCTTTTCCTCCCACTCTGGTTGGGGAATTTCTACTCCAGGCAGGTGCAAACAAGAAGATAGGCTCCCTCTCTCCCCAGGCCCCAAACACGAACAATGGTTTCTATCTTGCCACCAACATTTATTGTTCCCCTCCCACCTCATCCAAATCCGTACTGCAGAAACTCTCCTCCAGGCAAGTATAGCTGGATATCTGAGGCCTCCTTTCTCACCCAGCCCCTGACTCTTTTACAATGGAAGCCATACCCCAGACATGGCAGGGTGAGAACACTGCCCCAAACACCCTAGCACCAGCTCACGTTTAGGAGAGGCAAGCTGAGATGATCAAAGTCTACCAAGATTACTAAGCATCACATATGTAGAGCAGGGGTGTCACTTCAAGAAAAGTGATAGCTTAATAGCAGCAGCACAAAGGTTCTGCTCATGGCACACACAGTGGCTTCAACATTGTAGATGAATCTCAAAATTAGGATGTTGGGAGAGAAAAAAGCGAGGCATATAAAAATATAGAGCTGAAAGCATTCAAATGAAGTTCAAAGACAAAATCCTATTACTTAGGTGTGGTAAAATTATTTTAAGGAAAGAGTAAATTAAAAAAACAAAATTTGAAAGATTATTAATTACCCATGGGGATAAAAGTTAGGAGAACCTAATAGGAAGAGGAAATATAAGGATATTGTATTAGTATGATCCCAATTTGGAAGAAAAGGAGCTAAGCAAAGTGTTTACTTATTGTTTATACAAATATGCATATATATGGAATACTTGTATATTACACATATTTTGATGTCCTCATGTTTATATAAATTTAAAAATTCAAATTACAAACACTAAGCTCACAATCCCTAGCCCCTGGATTTCTCTTAAAATTCCAATAAAAAGTTAAATCCATGTCCTAAGTGAAGATATGATACTGCTAAGGAAGTGAAAAATTCGTAAGCCAAAGGATCCTTTTCTTTGTCTATCAATTGTTTACTCTCTCAAACCATGTGGGTACCAGGATCATAGAATTATAGGAAAAGAGACAAGAGTATTTTCTCTTACAAAATTATGTTGATGATAGGTAAGATAGGAGTGTGAGGATTCCCCTTCCTTGATGTTTCCTTAACAAAGTATTAAATTTGTCTGTCCTCTAAACTGCTTTTTAAACATTTTGTTGCCTCACCTGACATTTGAAAATCTCTTATCTGATTATCTTTTTACAGAAGCCACACAGTCTTCTGATCCATTTTGTTTTCAACCAGGCTTTGTGGTTTTGAAGGAAAGGCTTCATTGCATGACTCAAGTATTAGATTTAAATAAAGCCATTTATACTTACTAGCAAAACCTGGGAAAGCAAACGACAATGCCATCTCCACCTAGCTCTACATGAAATAAAATTCTAGGTTTAATGAGTGAAAACGCTATTTTCTTGTTCAGAAATATGAAAATGACCCTAAGTCTTAGAAATTTCGTGACATTCTCATTCTCTCTAGAATATCAATTTTCTATCCTTTGTAATTTGCTTTTCAATTAACTATAATAATCGCAAAATGGGAGTAAAGAAAGGGGCTTGCCTAGAGTGTTTTCCTTTGCATTGAATAAAAAGAAATAATGCTCACTTAAAATCTTTTCCAATTTTTTTCAAGTTTTGGTACAGATTATTAAAACTGTCATTTAATTCAAGTTTCATTTTCTTTTGTAAGTTTATGTTACAATATAGGTAAATAAACGTAAATGTTGAAGTCATCTATTAACTTGGATCTATTTTTTTTTTGAAGATTTTATTTATTTATTCACGAGACACACAGAAAGAGAGGCAGAGAGAAAAGTAGGCTCCCCACAGGGAACTCGATTCCAGGACCCCAGGATCATGACCTGAGCCAAAGGCAGACACTCAACCACTGAGCCACCTTGGCGTCCCTATTTTTGTTTTCTTAGGGTAAACAAAGACCTTGTCCCTCCCTCCGAACTAACTTGAAGGGGAATAGCTTGTACATGAGCATGAGGCAAGAACAGGTCTTCTTGGCCAAGGCCTCTTCAGAACAAGAAACCCTGGACAAATTACATCATAAAAAATAAGGATATATATTCCAAGAGATCACAGGTAGAATAACCTATAATTAGAGGTCTACGGCATTTTGTCATCAAAGCAAGAACATAATCCACCTTGAGAAGGGAAACATAAGATACTTTTCATTATGGGAAGAAGTCAACCCCAAGTCCCTAAGTGGCAGGTAATAAAAGGAAAGCTATGAACTATTCAAGCCTGATCCAAATCATTGTGATGGTGACCTATTATCCTTCCATAACAAAGATATTTGTAACATACTTCTAAAAAAATAAAAAATAAAAAATAAAAAAAATTGTTTTTCATTATGAACTTTGCATGCATTAATATTTGGTCTACACACAGTCATAAAAGACCTCATACAATTTGATAATTTGAGTTCTTGCAATAAACTAAACTCTTTGATAAATGTACATTATCCTAATTTAAATTTAGATAAATCTCTGTGGACATGCAGATGTTTCTGGGCTCTGTTAATGGGGGCTAGTTAATCAGGTTTAGAGAATCAAAAGGTTTCCTAGGCTTACTAGATTACAAGTCACCCCAACACTAAATCCAGTCTCTTTCCCAATTGAAAAAAATCTAACGCAATCATCTCAGTTTAGATGGTTCCAGAAACAGACCTTAATGTGTTAGACCAGCAGTGTGCACCTTGGTCACTGAACAGAGCTCCACCTCAGGATATGCATTTCAAATACCTGCTTTCAGACTTTGGTTCCACTTTCTTCTTACTGACTTTTCATTTTCACTTTTCAACTATGTCTTTGCCACCTACCACCCTAAACTCTTGGCAATTCTCATTCACGTTCCTGCAGCCCTCATTTATTCTGATACTCTAGTTTCGAGTCCTGTTTCTACCCTTTTGAGCCCTAATTTCCTTTTACCCAGTCCTTTGGCCCTCCCTTAATCTCCTGGTTTCACCACCTTAATACTCCATGTGACGGGAAGGAAAGACTAAGTTCTCCAGGGGATATCAGGAATTATCTTTCCCCATTTTGTTAGATACACACAGTCCAGATAGGCTGAAACACCAGATCACAGAGTTTATTATTGAAGAGACAGACTTTGGTAGTTGTCTTAGGACTCCCAGTCCAGTGTGTTTCCATCAAATCACAAGTATTGATATATGAGAGGGGTGAAGAATGTTAAAATAATATAAATTTCGGTGCTTGTATTTAGACCTGCTCTTTCTAGGCTTTAGGATTCTTATGTATTCCTTTAGAACTATTTTAGAGCCTACTCAAGAGCCTTACTTTTGGTAAGAGTAACATAGAAACATAAATATCCAGGGCACCTGGGTGGCTCAGCGGTTTAGCGCCCCCTTCAGTCCAGGGCGTGACCCTGGAGACTCGGGATCGAGTCCCACGTCTGGCTCCCTGCATGGAGCCTGCTTCTCCCTCCGCCTGTGTCTCTGCCTTCTCTGTGTGTCTCATGAATAAATAAAATTCTAAAACAAACCCCACGAATATCCTATGTCCCCAAGCTCACTGATTTGACCAATTTTCAAAATATAAACTGGTGATAATTTCTCTCTACAACTTTGTCTACTATTGATTTAATTAATATATTTTATGTCCTAAGCTCAATTTACTAGTGATTTAAAATAATACCGATGGATATAAAAACTAAACTTCTGTCTCCTCTCACTCTAAGGAAACTTAATTAAAAAAGAATCTTCTAAGAGTATCAGTTCTGCCTTTGATTCTTTCTGTCATCCCATTTTCAAACTTTTTTCCTGTACTCCTGAGCAAATTTTTTCTTGAAGTGGCTTTCAATCATTTTGAAACATCAGTATGTATGTATGTATTTATTTGAGAGGGAGGAGTTAAGGGCAGAAGAGGGGGAATCTAAGCAGGCTCCATGCCTCACAACTGTGAGATCAAGAACTGAGCTGAAATCCAGAGTCTGATGCTTAACTGACTGAGCCACCAGGCGCCAACAGCAGTATCCTCCTGATTGTCTTGATCAACTTCTTTCTTCTCATTTAAGACCAATGTATAAAATGACACAGACCTATATTTGTATTTAAAACAATGAAAATTGAGTTATTTTAATATCAAATATTATGGTTACTGTAAATGCAAACATTTCAAAAGGAATAATCTTGACAGTTTTTTTCCAATTTCAAGGGACCTTATTATATGGCTAGATGTATCATTTTATATTACCTCCAGCTTTGAGGATATAACCTCTCAAATGAAAGTGTATTATTTGTAGAAAATTTGATTTTAGCAGTAATTACAAAATGTAAATATTAGAACCATTCAATCTAATCAGACTAACCCTAGCAATGAATTGTTGCTCTCATAAATTCTAAATACATTCACATAATTTACTTTCTTTGATTTTAGAGTTTGCTAGCAATATTCTGTGTCTGGTTTAGGTGTCTATCATGTGGCTAAAGGATTTATTCCAATTTTTCCTGTTAACCCAATAGGAGACTTCAACTGAGAGTGCTGTAATTCAGATTTTTCTAATTCAACTCTAGAATTTCTAAGTCCAATTTGAGATTAAGACAAACACTATGTGCCCCAAAGAAACCTCTAATTAAATTTTGTAACTGAGCACAGTTTTCTTTGAAATTTCATTCATTTGGATGGTTGACATTTTAGGTTAAACATAGAAAATTATGTAAAAATAGTTTTTATATAATGATAGGATTTTGACTTCATATTTTTATATCTTTCTCTCTTAGAGGATGAAGGATGTTATAGGATGCCAGCATTGTTTATACTGTAAAATATAGTTAACATGTAAGGCACATAAAATTATTTAACATGTTGAGTTTTATCACACTAGAACCATTGGTTGGACAAAAATAAAATTTGCTCAAATGATTACCTCCTTCCTGCCTCACTGTTCTTAGGAAAACCTGGACTTTGATTTTCATCATATTGGTTTGTGGGAACTGACCTCATGGAATAAATGTTTAGAAGATCAGCCCTTGAAAGGACATTGTCAACATCTTTAAATCATGGGTTTGAATATTTTATTCTTCTTTTTACTATGTTAATTTTATTTTTTTAACTTTAAAAATATCCCAACTATAGGACATTATAAAAGTTGTTTTTAGACTTTTTTCCAAAGTAGTCTTACTCCAGTTCAAATTTTACAGTAAAAATTTGAGTATTTAGCAATCATATATCCATATGTAATTGATTTCATTGCTTTAAATGGTGATGTTTGCCTCTTTCTATGATTTCCCATATACTTTCATGGTTAATGTTACCTTTACTGGATCTGACTGTTAAAAATTAAGTTTTTTAAGATTTTGGACAAGAAAGCAAAATCATTTTTTGTCATTGTTCTTATTCTTCACTAAGTTTGAGAAATGTTTACTTTCCATATTAGTGTAACTTGTATTCATTAAAACATACAGAACTTCCTTATCATTCTGTTAAGTAAACTAATAATGAAACGTAAATCTCAATCTTAAATAGTTACCCCTGACGGGTATTCTGGATTGATCTTCTCATTTCAGTCTCCTAACTGGAGAGACTGGGCATTACATTCTCTTTCCAAGACTTCTGTGCCACAAAGCTTCTGGATATACACTTGTGTCTGTTAATTACATGAATGTGTGAGATTTTTCTTTTAAGATTTTATTTATTCATTTGAGACACACAGAGAGAGAGAGAGAGAGATAGAGAGAGGCAGAGACACAGGAAGAGGGAGAAGCAGGCTCCCTGGGGGTAACCCAATGTAGGACTCGATCCCAAGACCCTGGGATCACGACCTGAGCCAAGGCAGATGCTCAACCACTGAGCCACCCAGGCATCCCTGTGTGATATTTTTTAAAGAAAAATAGAGCAAGAGTCACTTTCCGGCACTGGTAAGAAAGATCATAGAAGTGTATAACAAAATTGTCTTTTGCATCATTTCAGTATTCACATTGCAGCATTCCGAGTAGCAAGAGACAGTTAAATCAGTAGTAACCCATGAGTTAGTAGAGGCTCTTGACTGGAACTTCCAGGTTCCTAGAGTACAGATACTGATATGCTGCCTTGATCTCAACCCTTCATTGGTGGCATGAGAGGTAGCTGCTCTACCAACGTGTCAACTCTGTATTGGCCTGAGGTCATTTATAAAGTACATGTCTCCAGCATCCCACAGGTTTTTATACATAATTAATACCTTTTATTAGTAATATGTGAGAAAAACACTAGGATGATTTATATCACTGGATTTTGATATGGTAACTTTATTTTGGGATTTAGTATTCCTTAATCCACCTCTCCACGATATAGCTTTTATGTGTTTTTAAGATTTTTTAATTTGAGAGAGATAGAAGCTTCAAGCTGACTCCCCATTGGGCACACAGCCTTATGCCAGATCCCAAGACCCATAAGATCATGACATCAGCCAAAACCAAAAGTCAGTTGCTCAAAGACTCAGCCACCCAGGTGCCCCAACTTTTATTGTTTTTTAATCAAACTCCAGATAAATCATTTGAGCTTCATCTTACTCATGGAATAACAGCATTATTTTATCCTCAACAGAAGAATCCAGTGATTGATTGATCTTAACTTAATTTGAGAAACTCGCTTTTGGCAACTTTTCCTGTATCAGATTTAGATCATGCTTTCCAAAAAATTTTGAAATACTTGATTATTCTCTAGACTTTTTTGGGCTTCTGATGAGTATCACCTGAACCAGAAAAATCCAAACATTTCAGTGCCATTTTTCTACTAATTTTTACATAAATTATTTACCAATGGCTTACCCTGGACTGAGTTTTGAGTCTATAGCAATTCTTCATTTCATGTAGGTATTCAAAAGTTTAGTATAAGTGAAATTATTAGATAAGTAGAATTTATTGAGCAACTTGATGGAAAATAACACACCCAAGGCTGGCCTACAGAGTATGCCATGCAGACCTTATGATTTGTTTGAGATAAAAGTGTCATATTTTCACTTCAGAGATACAGGCTGAGTCGAAGGCAAGATTCACACAAAGACTTCCTGAACTTAAAAGTTGAACACCTTTAGTAATATACTGAGTACTCGGCTGGATCAATTCCTGTTGATAAATGGTATTATCTGTGTCTAAGTTTTCTAGACTGTAAGACAAGTCTAGTATTGGCGGCCTGACATAAGTAGCTGTTCAGTATAAGCGTATTTTGATACTATCTCATTTCCACCGCATCACTTGTTGCTATCAAGATGTTCTTTTTTTTTTTAAGATTATTTATTTATTTATTTATTTATTTATTTATTTATTTATTTATAGAGAGACAGAGAGAGAGGCAGAGACACAGGCAGAGGGAGAAGCAGGCTCCATGCAGGGAGCCCGACGTGGGACTCGATCCGGGGTCTCCAGGATCACGCCCTGAGCTGCAGGCGGCGCCAAACCACGGCGCCACCGGGGCTGCCCAAGATGTTCTTTATTACTTATGATAAACGTTCTTTGAAAGTTATTGGTGGGATCCCTGGGTGGCGCAGCGGTTTGGCGCCTGCCTTTGGCCCAGGGCGCGATCCTGGAGACCTGGGATCGAATCCCACGTCAGGCTCCCGGTGCATGGAGCCTGCTTCTCCCTCTGCCTGTGTCTCTGCCTCTCTCTCTCTCTCTCTCTCTCTCTCTCTCTGTGACTATCCTAAATAAATAAAATATTAAAAAAAAAAAAAAAGAAAATTTGAAAGTTATTGGTATTCATTTGTTGCAGTATTTGAAATCTTTACAGACTTTTTAAAATCTAAATAAGTATCTAAACCATATACTATATTCCTTTTTTTAAAGATTTTTATTTATTTATTCATGAGATACACTCAGAGAGAGGCAGAGCCACAGGCAGAGGGAGACACAGGCTCCTCGCGGGAAGCCCAATGCGGGACTGGATCCCAGGACCCCAGGATCATGACCTGAGCCGATGGCAGATGCTCAACCGCTGAGCCACCCAGGTGCCCCTGAACCATATACTATATTCTTATATGGACGTTACTTTATAAGTTTTACAGATTACACTATTGTATAATTATAAATGTACAAGTACTGACTCAAACTGTACACGTAGGAGCTTGTACTTGCAGAAATTATCTGAAATGTACAATATTATGCTACAAATAGATACAAGATGATTTTAGAGTCCTTCTTAGAACAAATCATATTTATTTTTAAAGATTTTATTTATTTGACAAAAAGAGAGCACTAGCAGGGGGAGCAGGGGAGCAGCAAGCAGAGGGGGAGGGAGAAGCAGGCCCTCCGCTGAGGACGGAGCCTGACATGGGCTTGATCCCAGGACCCTGAGACCATGACCTGAGCTGAAGGCAGACATTTAACCAACTGAGCCACCCAGTTGCTCCCATACTTCTTATTCTTAAGAAAGGAAATGGATAGAAAGCCATGAAGATAGATCTTTATCTGTTTTATATTGACTTTGAGTCAAGTTTAGACATAAATGAACCCAGAAATGTCTGGCTTTAATGAAGGGTATGCAAAGGGAATAAGTTGTGCAGTTACGTGTTACATGGTCTGAGTCCACTCTCTGGGATTCTAACCCAACAGGATCTATAGAGGAATGTGAGCACTTTAAGAGACTCACAATACTAAGTATGATTTAAAAAATTGTGAGATCTCAAAATTATTCTAAATTTAAACAGAGTTTGAACAGAATCAGTTAAGTGATAGTACATCAGAATCTGATTATTTAGATGTCATTAAAAAATAGCACAATTAATTTGGACCACCTCGAGATGAGTCAGTACAACTGGCTAAGTGCCATTGTTATTTTTAGTCCTGACATAAATGTTGGGCACATATGTGTACCACTGCTTACTCCAGAAAAGAGATTTTAGGAAGGAGAAGATTTTTGAAAAATATTTCCCTTTCCCTCCATAGCAGTAACTACACAGGAAAGACCTGGGTTTATTTCTGATTCCCTAAAGTTTAGTATGAACAAAGCAAGTCACACTTAATTTTCTGTGATAGTTTGTGGAAAAATATTAGAAATATTGAAGCAATTTTATTTAAACTCTCTTCTCTACCGCAACATCCACTAATATATAATATCAGATAAGTACTCTCTGTAAGTTGTTCTCCTGTAGAATAAATAAATCCTTTTTAACTTTTTCTGAGTCTTTATGAAAATATTTATTTAAATTCCTTATGGGCATCAGCAGTAACCAAGTAATTTCTTGGGACAAAGAGCAGAAACTATTTGTCCTAATGATATTCATTCCCTCATTCTTCCTTATTTACAAACTACACATTTTTGTCCTGGAGAGTAGTGAACTCTACTGAATATTATTGTCCTTTTTCTTTGCTAATAGAGGTCAGCCTATAACAAATTTCCAGTTGCTGAGGCATAACTGGAACTCTATTAAGTGTTTCCAAAAAGTCTTTGATTTTCTGGTAAATAAAGTAAGACTTAGTTTGTAGTACCATATTCCTGCCTGGAGGTCAACATGGATTTTGAGGTGCAATAACCCAACTGTGCAGGAACCCAATTTCCTTTGTCAGGAGGGAAAGGTTCCTGATAATCAGGAATAGCTGCCTATTCCTCTGTCCTCTATTCCTCCAACTTCCAGGGTAACAAATGTATACTGAACTGAATAAAAACATTTAGAGAGCGCAACTAGGATGAATCAAGACTGTTACCTCCTTACGCACCCAGGATTCTTATTTCCAACACTTAGAGACACTTTTTCTCTCCCAAATCACTTGGCAAATGGGACAGGGGCAGCCAGAGCAAGGGCCAGGAACTGGCTCATCTCTCCCTTGCAGATTCTTACTCTTTCATACACCCAATTGTGTCTGACGGTTAGTTAAAAAAAAAAAAAAAAAAAAAAGGAAAACAGCTGCTTAACAAATGTACGTGATTTTATAGAATCCTAATAAAAATCACAACAAAGATCAGGAAAATAACATGTAATGTTGAATTATCATAATGGAATCACTCTGATTAAAAATATGATTTCTTGCCCCAACCATGACTTTTGCTTTCTATGATTTAGTGAGGCTCTGCTTCCTATACACAATCTCTACATTTATTCAAACATGTCAAAGATACAACACTGCTCCGACTGATGATTATAGTTCTGCAGGTTACACGTTCCTTTTCTTATCTAATGTTTCCATCTCTTCAACTTCCTGGATACTGAAAAACCATCAGTCTCAGAAGTGAAAAAACTAGGAGCAACATTTTATGTGATTATAAATAAGAATTCTAATTAGAATTTACAGAAAATTTCAGGGGATAGTTGGTAATTTTTAAAGTATAGTCAGTCAACTTGTAAGGCTGTCAAAGAACTAACAAGTGAGTGAGTTACACAGGAATTTCCCCAGAGTGCCGAGGGATTTGGATGTAAGTTATTAGCTACCATGGATTTTGGATGAGCAGAAAAGTAAAGCAAGGTCATCATCTTTAGTGGAAGATAGTCTTGCTTTTGTTGCAAAGCGTCTGTAACACAGGACTTGTTTGAGGATTCAGCGTGCTGCTGTCCCATTGGAGGGAGAACAGGAATAGAAGAGAGAAACCATGGAGTGATCAGACATCTACCAAAACCAACTCTTTTTTTTTTCTCCTTAATGGAAATTGTGCTAGGACATATGTGTGCATGTTCTGATGAGCCACACTGAAGTTATTTATTAAACACTGCTCATTGTAAAGGCTGGGTAATATATTGACACTGGGATCTGGCTGGGAATCATTCCAGCAAGAACTTTATTGAAGTGAAAACAGTAAGAAAATTGGTTCTATCATAGTTATTATTGACATTTCAAGACTGGCTTCCAAAAATTAAAGTAATACTGTATTTAAGTATTTTTTCTATGTAAGTATTTAACTGTACTCCTTTATCATCCTTTAAAATAGGATTGATTCGGTTGTTTTTCCAAAGAGAAAAAAAGTTATTTGCATATATGTAAATAGACATATTTACATATATTTAGATCTATTCATCTACCTACAAATTTACTTTATGGCGTACAAATGAAGAGGCTACTACCATCTCTATATTGCTTTTGTTCATATATGAAGAAAGAGAAAAGATCATCTTTGGGATGGTAAAGAAAGGCTAAAACATGGTTTTTGCCCCATCATTTTGGTTATCAGTCCCTCAAAGAACAAAAACTAACTTTGTAATAGACAGACTTTTTGTTTTCCTTCTTGGAGAGCATATGCATGCAGGATAAACTAGATTCTCTGTTTCAAGGCAATTTGCATGACAATTTTATGGTAATTAAAAATGTTTCCATCAGTTTTTCTACAAGGTATTGCACATGGATTATGTGGTTTAATTGCAGAACAATGATGATGTATTATTACTTTCAATTCATAAGTGAAGTAATGGAAGTCAGAGGGATCACGTGGACAGAACATCATGGAGAATTTATCAAAGCCTTTTTGTCTTCACTTGAAAACTCCATGAAGCTGGAATCTTCATACTCCAGTCATCTGAGATCTGTGAAAACAGTGATCCCAGCTGTCTGAAATTACCCTGGTGGGGCAAAACATGGCCAGAGCAGGTCGCAGAACCCTTTTTCTTCTGCAATGCAAAAACAACTAAAACCTATTCACTGTGCATCCACCAAGTAAAGGGTAGGTTTTGTGAAACCCACTAAGAGCCCGAGCAGAAAAGAGATCTCTTGCGGTACCTCACTAGTGAGCCAATTTCCATAAACCATATTCTAACAGCTAAGAGTTTCCACCTGCATCACTTTCTAATGGTAGCTGTAACCAACTACCACAAACCAAGTGGTTTAGAACAATGAAGGTTTTTACTTACCGTTCTGGAGGTTAGAAGTCCAAAGTGGATCTCACAGTGCTAAAAATCAAAGTGTTACAAGGGCTGAGTTTCTCTCTGGAGGCTGCCAACATTCCTTGGATTACGGCTTCCCTCTTTGGCGTTCGTAGGAAGCAATGGTCAGCCAGATGGCACACTTCATTCTGACACTGACTCTTCTGCTCCCCCGCTCACCTGCATAACCTGGACTTTTCTCCTAGCTGAAGGTCAAATGATTTGCAACGTTATTGCCACCCAAAACCTTGATTTCCCTTTGCCGTATAACACAATATAGTCACAAGTCCCAGGGATCAGGGTGTAGACACAATTTACGAGCCATTATTCCACCTCCCACACTACCACTTTAAAAATAACAATGGAAAATAAAAGTTGTAGCAGAGACAAAAGGTCAAATGTAGACAAAACCTCAAACTGCTTATCAATGCATTCTAAGCCCCACAAATCAGAGAATGATCCTGACAGGAGCATCAGAAGAAATACAAAAATCCTCTAAAACTACTTGGAAATTTCAGAAACAGCCGGGAAGTATAGCTCCAATTTAGCTGCCTGGAAACTGCATGACCTTAACCAAGTCTGTAAACTTGCATTTCTAGTCCTCAGATTCCTCATCTTCAAAATAAAAATGTGACAGTCCATCATGTCATTTCTAGAGGTAGAGTATGATCTCCTGACAGGCAAGGTTTTCATGAAGAAAGGAAATTCAGAGAAACATGAGTACCAGTTGCACGTGATAACACAGCACCTAACAAAACACAAGGCAATTAACATTTCACTACTTTAAAAAATGTGCGAATCTGACACTGATTACAATAGTGTAATTATGAGCAGGGAACCTTATTTTTTCTTATAATTTACAGATGATGAAGGATGGAACCTTAGAAACATTTTGGACAAAGTAAAGCAGATACCCATGAGGACTATTATATGGAAATAATTATTATTTAACTTTATTATGTATTGTATTCAATGTCATAAAAATGAAAATTAATTGAAATATTATAAGCAGAAACATAAAAATCTCTATTTTAAGAATAAAAACAGCATTAAAACATGATTAATAGGCTAGTGAAAGCAGTGGTGCTAATACAAAAATGTATAAATGATTTGGAAAAATATGAATCTCATATTTATAAGACTTCAGATCATATTAATTAGGATCTCTGATTTTATATTATGTCTCATATTGTACAACCAAAATAAAAACTGTAGTCCCAATTATTTAAAGGTATAAACAAATAATAAAATGAATAAAGCAGGAAAGTATTTTCTGATATCAAATATGGCCAATCTTTAAAAAAAAATATGTTAGTTAAAATTATTCTCTAAATATATATGCCCCTTTCTCTTCATACTACATATAATCATATACATGTGATTCAAACATAACTTTGTGGGTATTGATTTTATAATACTCCAGAGCTGTTGAAATGCTGAAGATATCTTGAGGCTAGGAAAAAAGAAGTCAAATTCACGAAAATCAGATGGGGATAAAGCAGAAATATAAACCCAGTAAGGAAAAAGACATTCCAAGGTATGTGAACCTGGACACTTCTGTAATCTCTTTGGTCCTTATTTTTCTTATTCATAACATAATGTTTCTCCTACTATCAAGTCTGTGATTATATAGAAAAAGAACTGATAAGATCCAGGAGATTTAAAGAACAACCAGAAAATGAAAATCGCTCAATATTAGGACTAAAAGCATTCTAGACAAAGACTGAATAAATAAGCCCCTCCCAGAAAGTGGCTTTGCTGGCAATGGGTTGGGCAGCTGTGAGGGAGGGTGGGAGGTGGGAGCAGTTAGAGTTGAAAAGATGTTCTGTGTTTGGAATCTGGGGCCAAGATGAATTTGCAAAAGAAAAAAAAATGCAAATAGGTAGAGTGTGGTTTAGGCCCCGAAATCATTGGGGGATATATGTATGGGAAGATGGTTTCGCCCCAAAGCCACGATGAACAATGACATTTCAACAAAGCTGAAACTGAGGTAGAGAAAGCCTGAAAGGGAAGTTGGAAGACAGTCAAATTGTCAATGTGGCTAGAACCGAGCATGAGGACTAATACACGGTTGATACTCCATACGTTGCCCACCTGTATTTACACGTCCCCATACCGTTTACACTACCGGATGACTAGAATGACAAAGACTGTGCATCCACTCTGCCCGAGAACCTTGTAACTAGTTATTTTCTTCTTAGGAAAGTTACAGGGGTGCCTAAGAAATGGTGGAAATCTAAGAAAAATTGAAAGTTAAATCTATTTACCGGATTTCTGGCTTGTCCACGGCGTTACAGCAGCTACCAGAGCAAGGAGAGAACACTGGAGCAGAGTAGTGAGAATATTTTGTTAATGCAAAGTTTCACATATAGCTCAGTATCTGCCACATAATGGACTTTGATGCATGTTGCTGGTGATGAGGATTGCTGGATAATGAATCCGAAGCCTTAGATGTTCACTTAGTCCTGCAACTTACTCACCACACTTCCTTCCCAAAGTCTTCAATGATTCATCCCAGTTTCCCCATTTATTAAGTGGTAAAGAGAGTAGCTCTTACACCCCCGCTTTTCAGAGGTGCTTTTTCTAGACTTTAAAAATCGATAAAAATCTATATGGCTGGGCAAATCTGGCTGTTACAGAAATAGTAAGCTGAAAATGGTGACACAACATACACACGAGAGCTGTAAAGAAGGCACACAAGATGCTGGGGTGTAATGACCGCATACAGGATGCTGTTATAAAAGCACACAACAGTTGTGTTCTCATTAATGCATGAACGCAGGACTCCGGTATAATATTGGCGCTGACTGACTCAGTCGACTTGATGGACCCGATGGGAGTGGATAAAAGGAAGCGGCTCCTGAAGGCTGAGCTCAAGGGAGTGTGTGTCAGTGTGGTCCAGGTTTCCCGGATCACAGCGGAGCCACGGCCTTCGGCCTTCGTGGCGCTGCCCTTCAGCCCGGCCTCCGCACAGCCTCAGGCGAGAACCGAGAACCCCTCCAGACTCTTGAAGAGCCAACAAGCAGTTGAGCCTAAGGGCACCCACCGAGGACGCAAAGGACTCTTCGAAACGTTGCGGAAAACGTCAGAGACTGCTACGGAGTGCGACGGCTTTAACTTATCCCTCTTATTTCCAACTTATTTCCACAAGCTTTGTTCCCCAAAAAGGAAAGTCAGTTTTAGAAAACCACTAACTTAAAAAAAAAAAAAAAAAAAAAAAAGAAAACCACTAACTTTAACCCAGCCAATAAATGGCAGAGCCAGGATGCAAACCCAGGCCTCAGGACTCCGTGCTGCCTCTTCATTTAAAAATATAAAGTGAAGGAATTCGGAACACATAAGTGAGAACACTGCAACAAAACAATAGTTCCGGACCACCAAATAACTGATTGTGAAAATACTGTGCACTTGCAACAGAAATCTATTTAAATGCCATTATAGCAATTAAGCAAAAACAAAGCAAAGTTGACTAAGAAACCATTATTTTTAGTTTTGCTTTTTTAATAAAAAAAAAAAAGATCTCTCTCCTGACAGTGTATTATTAGATATCCTGGGGCAGAGGAAGAGTGAGTTACAGCGGTATAAAGAAAATAATATTAAAAATGTGTATATTTGGTTGAAAATGGAAGAAACCACAGAGAAGTCAAAAATTTTGGGGAAACCACAAAAATGATTAGATTATGCAGTTCTCTCCCCAGGGAAGTAAAGAAACCTTGCCACTACTCAAACAGGGGAAATTTAAGAGGGTGGAGACAACAAAGGAATTCTAAACAGAAAGGAGAGGATAGCGGTGACCTTTGATTTTTTTTTTTTTTATAGCATTCTTGGACACCCAACTGCTTAGAGACGGCAACATTGTTTCTGAATCAACCGTAAATAAATCAGAATCATATGTATTACAATTATGACACTGACCCTGGCCATCCCCAATGGGGCAGGGAAAGTCGCTCATTAAATTCCGGGTATTCTGCATGTCGCCAGCGGGGCACAGAGGGAATGTCCGCAGCATCAACCCCGGGCAAGAGCGAGCAGCGGCTGCAGGACCTGGTGGGCGCCGCCCGCCCGCCGGAGCCGCCCCGCGCCGAGGCCTCCAAGGTCGCCCCCCACCCCCCGGGAACGCCCAGGGCCCCCGCCCTGCTGCCGCCCCCGCGACCCGCGGAGGCCCGGCCTCGGGCTCAGGCCCAGGGAGAGGGCGGCGGGGCCGAGGGGCCACCCCGCGGGAGAAGCTCCCACGGGATCCCAGTTTGCAAACAGAAAGGAAGGGAGGACGGACGGGTGGTGGCTCCGGGGCTCGGGGCTTGCCCCACGCTCCTGCCCGCTTCCTTCGAAGGGAAAATATTCCTTCCGGATGCTCGCATTGAGCCCCTTTGCCATAAAAGGCAAGAAGATGTTCCTCACCGCAGTGTTAGGGTCCGAACCTAACGTGGTCTGAACGGATACCTTAATTTGACAGAAGACTCACAAGAAAATAAAGAAATAAACCTGATCAGTATTAATGCCTTCCAACCACTTTTCCTGACATCTAGTTAAGAATTTCTCTTAAAACTTAACCCAATTTTCCTTCACAAAAAATATTCAGATAAACATCCATATATTTAGTAAAATGTACAAAATAACTTATTTCCAAGGCAACACTTATGAAAATTTCAGAGACAGATTCATAAATTTTCAAAATACCCTACCATAGCAATATATCACATGATCTTTTATCATTTTATGGTAATGTGTTCTCTAATTTATGTATTGATTAGTAATACATTAAAATCTTGATCACTCTGAAATGTGTAAACATCTTTGTGGTATCTCTGTGGATTACTGATAACATTTTCACAATTTTGTGTCTGAGGAAAGATGAAATCTGAGAGTGATTCATTAATTCTAAAATTTGAGAAACTTGTCAATTTTAAAATAATGAATCTACTTAGGGTTAAGAAGGATACCAGGCTCGTGACTTTTGCCAGTTACTCAACTTCTTCACGTTTTTTAAAGTACAATATTTATATGAACAAAGTTATTTTCAAAACATGTTAAGAAGTATTATTTGTAGAAAAATCCCCTTAGGTTTATTTACTGCTTATGTGGAAATATATATTAATAGCATATATGTGTGTGTGTGTGTTATAATAGATGACATATAATATAGTATATACATATTTTATAGACTTTATTGCATGCATATACATTATATGCATCTGTACACATATATTATTCATATATGATATGAATATATATACTACATATATTTTACTGCATATGTTACACTACGTATATTATGGAAACACATATGTATATAATTTTCACATCCCTTAGAATGACCTTATTTTTTCTCAATGAATAATTATGAGTTATCAGGAATACTTCAAAGGCTAAGTAGGGTTTTGTTTTTTTTTAATCATTTTTACCATTGATCCAAAAGTTCAATGATCATTGACAATTGGCTACACGTTTAGTTCTTGCAGATGTAATAAATTACACGTTGGAGTTGATGTCACATCCTTCGATAGGTTTAAACTTCCACAGTTTTATTGCTTGTTAGCCCTTGCTTTAGAAACATGAAATCATATTAAGAAGGGCACTTCTGATGAGCACTGGGTGTTATATGTAAGGGATGGATCACTAAATTCTACTCTCAAAACTAATATTACATTGCATGTTAACTAAATGGAATTTAAATAAAAACTTGAAACAACAATATGCAAATAAAAATAAAAACATGAAATCAGACACACTTAAATGAATTTCTTTTTATTGCATTTTCAAAACCACAGATGAAAAAAAACTCCAAGTCAAGTCAGAGTTTATAAGAATGCTTCAAAAAAGAAGAGAAAATAAAGGTTTATAATGTTTGGAAAACTTTTAGAATCTTTGTTTCCAGTATTTTATTTCTCTTATTAACCTTGGTCCAACACAAACTAACTAGAGTCAGGATAAATCTAATGATTTTCCACCAAATGGATTCCAAGTTTGCAAAAAATAAGAACTGATAACAATAAGGACAATATTTTGATATCCACCCCTCCTATTTAGTTCCATAAAGAGGAAAACTATAAAAACAAACAGTGGTCCATCCAAAAGGCAGAAGCACAAACATGACAGGCCTTGTGGTACTATTTCCTGAATGCCTCATGTGATTTTTTGGGAGAGTATTTTTATAGGCTAAATTATGGAATCATAGAATCATGGAATTTTTAGAACTGAAAGGAATTTTAGTGATCACTAGGGTTATGCTTAGCAAATTCTCTCTTGAATGTTCAAAATAATACCCAACAGAGCTAGTATAACTTCTAAAGAAACTCCTCTCTCCAAAGACTGCTTCCTATACGTGTTGAAGTACTGGGTTTACAGCACCATTGTAGTTACATTGTGGTCTGTATATCAACTATAAGTTTGGCTTCTGTAGGATTCTCTTACATACTTATCTAACCATATCCCATACAGAACCTCAGATAATTTCCCCAGGATAAATTTCCAGTGTATGAGAATGTCTGCCACTAACTAAAATCCACATCATATAACAAAAACTGTAGCTCAGCTTTGCATTTGCAAAGTCATATATTAGTATATTAGAATACTTTTTAGGTGGAGCATACACACGACATTTCTGTGACTCACATAGAACCCAAAATTGCATACAGTAGGGACTAGACATTTACTGATTTTTATGTTGCTGTTGTTTAAACTTTTGGTGACATCAGTCTTGAAAAATAAAACACAACAAACCAGAGTGATGGGCATCTAAACCACACTGTTTAGTTTAGTAAAATTTAACTGCCTAAAGATTATCTCATTTAAGGCTCACAAAAAAATTATTGGCAAGTGAGAAGATGATGGCGAGGGATGATATTTGTCCTGAGTTACAAAATTGTGTTACACTGAGCTTCCAACTCAAGAAGGTCTCTTAAAGCACCTTCCCCCCTTTACTGCCCCGAGGAGGAACAGAAAGCCAAAAGGAATGCACATTAGTTGTCTATTTTTCAAAGGAAGGCTAATAATTCTTGGAAAAATCAGTTCAAGTAAAAATACATGTAACAACTCTAATTACCATATGAAAAGCAAATTGTAAACTAAGGTAAATTAAAGAAAATTAAAGCTAAGATAAACCATGTAACCTCATTAAAGAGGAAAAACAAAACAAAATTATTCTCCTCAGAAATCTCCCCTTAGGGCAGCCGGGGTGGCTCAGCGGTATAGCGGTATAGCGCCGCCTGCAGCCCGTGGTGTGATCCTGGAAACCCGGGATCGAGTCCCACGTCAGGCTCCCTGCATGGAGCCTCCTTCTCCCTCTGCCTGTCTCTGCCTCTCTGTCTGTGTGTCTCTCATGAATAAATAAATAAAATCTTAAAAAAAGAAAAAGAAAAAGAAATCTCCCCTTAGTTGGGGTGCCTGGATGCCTCAGTCAGTTGGGCTACTGACTCTTGGTTTTGGCTCAGGTCAGGATCTCAAGTCATGATCTCAGGGTCTGGGGCACAATTGGGGTCCGCACTCAGCAGGGAGTCTGCTCCAGGATTCTCTCTCTCCCTCTGCCCCTCCCCCTCCTCGCACAGCTCTCTTTCTCTCTCCAGTAATCTTTCCTCTACCCGTGTAGAGAAGAAGGAGAAGCAGGCTCCCCACTGAGCATGGAGCCCAAGGTGGGGCTCCATCCCAAGACCCGAAGATCATGACCCCAGAGGAGGGCAGATGCTCAACCAATTAAGTCACCCAGGCACCCCAAATAATTTTTTTTTAAGAAAGAAATGCCCTTTTCATTCTTATCCAGTTTCTTCATGGAAAAAAGAAACACACAGTTTCTTGGAAGAAAAACAACCCCTGAAAAACATGCTCCCTGAATGCTCAAGTTCCTCCTCAGTCTAATCCTCTCAGTGTAGCTCATAACTCTGAGTAAATGTGGTGAGAAGGGCAATCCATGGAGACACACTTGCTTAGATAGTCTTGGAACCCATTTGTGTGCTTGCATGGAAGGCAGTCTTACAGGTTTGTACATTTTCTACAACAATAACGTTCACGCATGCACAGGTCTGATAAATTTTCTCAAGACTTTAAAAATTTCTATTCTTAATATGATGAACTTTTTCTTTTCAAGCATTCTATTAAACAACTCCACTGTCTTTCTAGAGAACTGCAGATTTAACTTTGATCTTTTGGATCAGCACAATTTTAAGTGGACTTCACAAATAGTTAATATTAAAAGTCCATTCTCTTTCTTTTCTCTTTTATTGGGCATTTCCCCCCATCCTTGTAGGTGGTTTCTTAAGTCACTAGATACATTTATTTTTATTTAGGCATCTTGGATCTTTCAGTAGGAAAAAAGAAACTTTCCCCTAAAAAAAAAAAAAAATCAAAATACTGGGTGGGCTTGTAAAGTTCCAAAGTTACTTTTAAGTCATAGTTAGCTGCCAAAATTGATATAACTTATCAGCTTGCATTTTTAGTGCAGGAAATTTCCAATTATTGGAATCAATTTTTTTTTCGAGTAAATGAGGATATGATTCCTTTCTACATTTAGCGGATTTTTAATATTGTGTTTCTTTGATCAAGTTTTATCTGGCTAGATAAAAAGTACAATTAGCACGTTCTGTGATTAGAGGAAGATTAATGAACTAATTTGAGAACTGATTCCATCTGAACTTAGTGCCTCTATAGTATGGAATGACTTAAATTTCAATGCCTTCATTTAATGCCTTAAATAGAAGGTAGAACTCAGGACCAGTGACCAATTACAGACACTCTAAATTTTAATATGTGATAGTTCTGCTTCTTTACACATTACTTAATGAACTTTTACTGTGCAAATACAAAAAATTCTTAAACTACATTCATTAAATCTGATTATTTAATATTCAATACTTTTTAGAAAAGATCCCATTACAGTGACTGTTAGGATTACACAGGAGGGGAAAAATTATTCACATTTAATTTTATAAGAAGCAAGAAGCATGTATAATTTTATAAAAAAAAATTTTACTTGTTCTTTAAATGACCCTCCAACATTGTCAGATTTTATACATTTGCTAAAGTATTGGATTTTATCTCAGCAAGCTACACCTCTGTTTTCTAAATGCACCCCATGCAGAGCCCATTTCTAAGGAAACCATTCCTGGCTGGCACCGCGGAGACTTCCCCTCCTCTGTGCTGCACCTGATGGGGCACACTTTTCAATTTGAGATCGTACCCTATCGTTTTGTAATAATTATTATGTCTGCCTTCTCTTTTAAAATAATGGACTCATAAATGGACGAACACCTTGGTTTCATCTCTTCCATACCCTCTACTTGACCCTTTACCTAGCACACAGAAGATGAACCAGAATGTAAATTTCCACTAACCAATAAATTTCAGAACAGGACTTTTGTTGCTTCTTGTGGTTTTCATTGCTGTGATCTCCCAGAAAGTACCTGGCACAGAGGAAATACTCGATTAAGAAACATTCATCGACCGACATCCGGCAGCAGCTTAGCGCGGCCTTCAGTCCAGGGCGTGATCCTGGGGTCCTGGGATCGAGTCCCACGTCGGGCTCCCTGCACGGAGCCTGCTTCTTCCTCTGCCTGTGTCTCTCTGTGTCTCTCATGAATAAATAAGTAAAATCTTTAAAAAACAAAAAAAGAAATATTCATCAATCTAATAAAATTCTACTAAATTTATCAATGTAATTAGCTTATTTATTTATTTATTTGAGTTTAATTGGATCCTAAAGTGTCTAATCACAAAAAGTATTATTTGCCTATTATTTACTCTGAATTGTATTAGTGTATAAAATATCTTCTGACTTTGAGTTTATATCTCAACACACATTTCCATTATGAAAATTTAAAAAAAAAATCACATCTGCAACATCAAACTATACGCTCTGCCTGCCCTTCCAACATGATCCCCATCTAACACACACATGTGCATTACATCTCCCAAGTCTGGAACTATCATCAGAAGCTTTAACCAAACTGTGTTTGAATCTTAACACTGAAAATGGGGTGGAAACATTGCTGTACAGTCTCACTCATGATATTTCTGGCACTATTTAGGTCATTTCATGCCAAATAATTGCAAGAGGTCACGTTAGATTTCAGAAGTGCTATCTCGTGCCAAGAACAGGAAGATAAGTGAACATGATGAAACTCTCACAGGTTAACAATAATTACAACAACGTATTTTTCAAGCCCTCTTTTTGGCAATCTCCTGTTTCCAGTCTATAATTTTAATTGCTCCATTCATATTGAATTAAACGTCAACTAGTAAAATTTAACGTTTTTATTTAAAAGAGCACTGGACTGTGAAAATCAAGAGACCCAGATTCATGTACCCATTGAATCATTAATAAGCTGTGTGTCTTTGGCAAGTCACTCCTGTTTTCTTATCCTTAGATCCCAAAATGAAGAAACAGGTGGTTGAGTTGCGTGATGTTTGAAGTCCCTTTGAGCTCTGAAATTCTAAGATCGTTCTGACTTATCCCCAAATGTTGGTATTTCCCATTTTTTGCTTATATCATTATGCTTCATGTTCTTCCTTCAGCTTAGAATACTCTCTTTTTTCTCCTTGTCTTTTCAGATCTTGGTGGCTTTTCAAGACCCAATCTATCTCCAATTTCTAGCAATGAGACTTTCCTGATTCCTCATGTTCTCAATGATTTTTCTTCTCTTTGATCTCTTATGTGACTTACCATGGACATTTTAATGGCCACATTAATACATTATTTTATTGGATATGTTACTTTATTTTTTTATGTTCAATAACAGAATTGCATATTTATTAGTCTTACATCTCCAAGTAGATTACTTACCTTTTGTAGGAGAGATAATGGCTATGCTTCTTTTATATTCCCTATGGCTTTTAGCGGTCTTCTGGGTATTCATTAGTTGTTGTTTTGAGAAACAGGTTGATTGCGGTGCCTGGGTGGCTCAGTGGTTGAGCATCTGCCTTTGGCTCAGGGCATATCCCGGGTCTGTGATATGCAAAGCTCCCATCGGGCTCCCTGCATGGAGCCTGCTTCTCCCTCTGCCTGTGTCTCTGCCTTTCTCTCTCTGTGCCTCTCATGAGTAAATAAATAAAATCTTAAAAAGAAAAAAAAACAGATTGATTGCTTAATTGATTATAGAAGGAAACCTGGAATATTTGTGCAAGTGAAAAAAATTCCACAATAAAAACTCCATTATTTTATCTTTTTGCACAAGATTCTTAAGCAAGATAGGACTAAATTTCCCATTCTAATCGTAATAGTGGTATTTGAAGGGCCTTTCATTCCCTGATTTATGTAACTTGTTGTTTCTGAGAATTAGTTTTGTTTATGAAGGAGAAAAAGGCTTTTGGTGAGCCCCCTGTGTGTGTGTTCAAGTATTGGGAAATTATACCATCCCAGATGATTCATTTTAGCTAAAAGATTTCTTCATATGGCCTAAAGAATGAGAACAGGATCATAAATTAAGAGAACCGCATTTTAGTACCATCTTTGTCATGAGATCCAATACCATATATCTGTGCTCAGTTTTCCTATTACATAAGTAATTCATGTTATTCTCCTGACTGAATTCACAGATTAGATGAAGATAAAACAAGAAAATTAAAACAACAACAAGAAACTTTGAAATATATAAGCAATATAAAAATGCTAGAGGAGCGCCTGGGTGGTTCAGTTGGTTAAGTGTCTGACTTCAGCTCATATCAAGATCTCAGGGTTCTGGGATCCAGCCCCCCAGTCAGTAGGACTCCATGCTCAACAGAGAGCCTGCTTCTTCCTCTCCCTCTGGCCCTCTCCTCACTCATGCTCTCTTTCTCAAGTAAATAAATAAAATCTTTTTAAAAAATGCTAGAATATTACTACTTTCAGCTTGCTCTTTCTAATTAATCACACTGGCTAGGATTTTGTTCAACTCTGGTAAGAAAGATTCCAAGACAAAAATTGATATGTGAATCTGAGATTTTGCTTTCCGTTGACAATGGAAATAGCCAAAAACAATGCCAGTGTGAAAATAACTTAGAATTTAAAAATTATCTATTTTCTGAAGAAAAATTTTCTCTATAAAATATCTCCAAATAATGTACTTATTATTTATAGAAATGTAAGACTTTTCCATGATAGATATATTTGCTAATGAATGTGCCTGAAGATTGTGACAAAGCTTATTTTTTATTAAGTTCCTCAGTGTCATAGTATATTGTTAAAAAATGTGAGTATCCATTAGTGTGTGTTGCATTAATAATATAGTTCTTTATTGAGATAAATCAATCTATAAAGAAACTATAAAACTTTAGAGAAAAAGACTACAATTATACAATTCTGATAAACATTAAATAAAAATGTCAGCAGAGAACAAGTGAATGAATTATCTTGGGTTTCTTCTTGAGAAAGTCTGTATAACTTTCCACTAGTTATCTATTAATTAGATCTCTTCTAGTTTGTTCAATTTTAATGAGTTTTTTTATGTTCTTGAATGCTTGTTCCTTTTTATCTCTTTTTTCCTTTTCTTTCTTTTGACTTATTATTTATATTTATTAAGGGCTAATTTTAACTTAATAAGGTGCATTAATTATATCACTTAATCTCCACAATAAAACTCTGAGATAAGTAACATTACTATCTTTATTAAACTAAAGACAAAATTAAGTTTTTTTAATTTTTTTTCTCTTTATTGTTTTTATTGAAGTTTGATTTGCCAACATATAACAAAATTAAGTTTTAATGAATGAGTAACTCACCCAAGTCTACATAGTGAGCAAATGGTCACATCGCTAACAAAATCCAGGTCTCTGAATACAAAGTAGATGCTTTTAATTCTAATCCATTCTGCTTTTGTCTTGGTAGCATTATGTTTATTGGCTCTTAATTTTTATTCCTTGAAGAAGTTCTTGATCATTGAACATTGGAAATAATTTTCACATTTGAAATTTACAATCAGAATAAAATTTTAAGCTACATTAGATAATAATACAGGTCAGAAATCTGAAGGGAATTTTAATGTAATCATAGAATGTATATTTTTCATCATACAAGTCTGTCTCTACAAACAAACACATAATAAGGTAGATTGCTTGGTTTTCAATAAAGTCATTCACTCATTCATTCACTTAAGCAAATTCTTTGTCAAGGTCAAAAAAAAAAAGAAGAAGAAAAGAGTGAGACGCTATCATAGATCTGAGGAGACTAAAGGACTAAATGCAACACGGTATCTTAGACTGGATCCTGAAACAGAAAAGACATTAGTGGAAAAACTGGAAAAATTCCAGATGAAAGTCTTTAGTTGATTTAACAGTATTATTAAAGCTAGTGGGATCGTATCGACCAAAGCACCGAGATATGTATTTATGTTCACATTAAGGAAAGCTGAGTAGAAGATATACAGAAACTCCCCCAACCATCTTTGCAATCTTCATGTATATTTCAAAGCTATTCAAAATAAAAAGTTTAAAGTTAAAAAATGCTTTATTGAGTATTGCTATATGGTGCTAATAAATAGGAGAGAAAAATCAATCCGGCTCCTCTCCTCAATAAGTTACATCTAATTAGGAGTCTTGACTATAAAACAATAGAACCGCCCTTTATGATGTCCATAGAGATGTCCATAGAGAAAAGATGGGTATAAAGGGAAATAGAAATCAACCCTACTTGTCCAAAATAAAGGAAAATACATTGAGATCCAGAAAATCCTTCACAAATTTATTATATTATCTAAATTTTGGTGAAACCAATAAAAATGGATACTATTTGGAAGCTAATATTGCTTCCTATTCTAAGGATAATCTTGAAAAAATTTAAGAGAACTGAATATATCTCCTTATGAATAACACATAAGGTTTTAGATAGGTGGGTAGTTATATAGATAATAGCTACATAGATATAATAGTAGATAAAGATGTAAAATTTTCCTTAACTATATTACTAAAATACCTTTGTTAAATGAATGGTATTTAATTTGTTTTATTCTAGACACTAATAGTATAGAATTAGTAAAAGATCCAAGAAAATAGTCTTAATATATTAAACATTTCAATTAGTAATAGATAGTATAAATAACAATTCTGCTCTAACAGAACAAGACTCTATGTACTCTTAGAAATCTCTAGTTTTTCAAGAAACAGGGACTTATACCTTGAGTTTTCTCAGGCTTGTTTATAACTCCATCTTTCATATTTCAAATAGGAAATTTTCCTTTTTTTTTTTTTAGTAACATCTACACCCAATGTGAGACTTGAACTCAAGACCTGAAATCAAGAGTTGCATGCTCTACCAACTGAACCAGACAGGCACACTGGAAATTTTTATCTTAATATGCTTCTCAAATATTCAGTTACATTTACTATGTTTAACAGAGTTATGAAAGCAAATGTAATAATTGGTTTGATAAGAGGTTTATGTTAATGTTGACAAACAATATACTTGAGAGAATAATCATAAACAAATTATAGGATCTACTTTTGTAACTAATCATTCAGAAACCTATTAACAGAAGGTTCTGTGAAGAGAAGAATACTGTGCATGCCACTATGTCTGGGTACTATAAATATAGGATTGGAAAGACTGTGAACATTTAACTACATTTTAACCAACAGCCTGCAGTCCATTTTCTATCAGTAAAATGCTTTGGAGTTTCAAGAAATCCAGATGGACCACATTACCATTTGGCTTCCCTGAGCAGTATGAAAACATGACCGTGTTTCTCACAAAAGTATACAGTTTTATATTAGTGTTAAGTGCTACAGTATCTTTAAGCTTTTAACTTACTTTGACCTGTTCAAAACAGAATATTCCATTTTGTTGTCATTTGAGAGTTGTTATGACTCATGATGATAGCAGCCAGTTTGCCAGTCAGTAATGGGAATATTTACAAATATACAATCAATAATACCATGTTGCCACCTTAGGTATGTAAAGCTGATTTTTTTGACACAGCATCAGGAGTATGTGGATTTTCATTTGTTTTCTTGGCAGTGGTAATAAATTTGGCTCAATCCATCTCCACTTTGTTTTCTAGTCCTTCATATAACTTGTGTCTTCCATTAGCATTTTAGTTGTCAGAGTTCTCAGACACAGTAAATCCAGCTACAATAAAATAATAAAGTTTGCTTTTGGTTCACCAGCCTCTACTGTCTGTACATTTTGTCTGTCTTGCTTACTCAACCTTTAGATATTCTCTCAAGAAATGTTCTCAGGATATCAGCTGATGACCTCATTTACATTTCAGCATAACAAACAAAAAGCATGTCAACTTTTCCCAGTGATATTTTCTTTTTTGGCAGTTGAAAATGTATTTAGGAAAAGGACACAAAAAAGTACCTCCACAATATCAGCTACAAATAGGCCTATTATGAGGCCTGCTTGGAAGGAAAGATAAACCTTTCCATTAATATAATGCAGGTGATATGTAGAGATATTTACAGCAAAGTTTGCTGGGACCGATTCAGTTCATTCCTGTTATCCTGGCATAATTAGGAATAGAGTCTCATTTCATTCTCAAAAATGTTCCAATTTAGATATTAAATGCTGTGGTTATTCAGCCATATAGAAGGGCCAGCACACAAAGGGACCCAGACCTTGCCCACAATAGGATATAGTGAGGAACATATGCATGAAAAGACAGATGAATTGATGTCCACATTTTTTTAGTTCTTCTTTTCAAATATTTAATAATCCTACAATCATTGATAATAAGTTACAATTCTTTTTTAAATTTTAAGTCTTTTCTTATCTTTATTGCCTTAAGTGAAAGGAAGGCTAGATTCAAAGTCACACCTTAGAAAAGGCAAAGTCAACATACATTTTCTGGTAAAAAAAATTCCATATCTTCTGTTTCCAATCTTTGCAGGTGAGAGGAGTATAGAGATGATTGCCAAAAAGACTGTATTTGGCTCAAGATCCAAGCCCCGGTATAAAACTAAAAGTTGCAGATGCTCCAGCAAGACTGAAAAGCTTTATTGGTTCCAAAGAAATTGAGTGATATCACATTTGTCAGTATTTTTTTTAAATGTATTTTTTTAAAGTGCAGATAGAAGCATACAGAACCAATTAACAAAATCCTTGGAGGAGTGGAACAGTTCAGAAAATCTGTAATGTAATATACTTTCAAAATGTGCTGTTTTGGTCACTAGTCTAATTACATTCACAACACACATCATGTTTTTGCTGAATATCTGTGACACAGCCACCAAGCCAGGGACTGGCAACCTCCAAAGGCAGTTCAGATATCAGAATGGCAAAGGCAATTTCACACTGCTCTACCCTTTAGTTAGTTGGGTCACACATTTCATAGGAGAGTAGAGTTTGTGAGGGAGTTTTGCTGGGATGTCTTTCAACTGAGTTTTTCTCACTGTTTAGATATTTCTCCTTACTCGAATGCCATTAATCACATAATGTGATGTATATTTGTAATGGAGAAAAACATCATGTGTAGAAAGGCAATTTAACTTTTGTTTAACTTTTGTTTAAACTTCAGGACAAGGCAAGCCCCTAAAATATCACAGTAATTTTAGAGAAAATAATGCACACTGCTAAATAGAGCAAGATGGAGGGAGGGGGGGAGTATATGCTTCCGTTAGATCCACATTAGCCATAGCATGCCTCAAATGAATTTCTTAATTATGACAATAAAAATTAGTAATAAGTATTTTTCTACCTGTTGCTGATGACTCATTACAAATATAGCTAGGTCACAAGCAGCAAAACAGAAACCCTTGAGCCAGATCTAGTGATTTATTTTTTTAATCAATTTATATGTATTTAAAATTGGAGCTTTTATATAAATATATGATGTAAAAAAAATCTGCTTCTCTCTTTAGGTAGGATGTGCTTTCTTCAATTTAAAATAATCCCTTACACTTCCCACCATTCTTATACTTGATCTTTTTCATGTCTGTGTAGTTTATTTGCCTGTACTGAATGTAGTCAGCACTCAGCACAGGGCCCTCCTTTATTATGTTGGCTAAAATACTTTTTAAAATATTATTTTCCCATACTTTCTTGGAACTACAGAAGCTGGGAAACTTAAAATCTACCTTCCCATTGTTTCTTAGAACTAAGTTCTGGATGTGACTTTGCTTTTAGCAACTGGTAAACTCAAGTTAGTTTTGGAAGACACAGGTGAGGTAGCTCTGCCTTCAACAGCATCCCTGGAGATGAGAGTGTTTAGTAGTAGTTACGCTGGTGGACCCAGCATTCCTTGTCTCGAGGCCTGCTGCCCAGAGGCAGCCGCAGGAGCTTACTGAGCTCTGCATATATAAAAGCAAGCTAATGTTGATTTTGGAAGAACTGTAGAATTATCACTCTTATGTATAGAAATGTAACTTAACCGGGGTTCATTGTCTCAAGAAAAAAATATAATGGAACATTTTAGGTGACCTACACTGGTCCAATATCCATTATAAAGTAAACATAAATACTTTTGAGTCGGAGGTAAGAGAAGTGAATGATCAAGAGCGTTCAAAGGAGAGTATCAAAGGCTTACCAGCTCCATGGATTTATATAGCTTCAACCAATTTGTGCTGGTAGGAAAAGGAAAGAATGCCAAGGACCACCTCTCCCCAGAGAGAGGGGAATTCACTGGGATGGACTAAAAGATATGTATTCAGGATTTAGACAGTAGGAAGGCCCATCCTGAAGCAAAGATGGTGAGGCTAAATAGCTGTACCTTGAATCCAACACAGACACTAGCATGTCACACATGCTCTGGGGAGAATGGCTAAGGACATAGAGGTCAAGTGAGATTCTGCTTCCAAGTGTTATGCACAAGGGCTCCCACAGAGTGGCCAATTCAGTGAAGCCAGAAAGAGATATTAGCTTCCTGCTAATCTCCTACTTGTTTCTGGAACCAGTTTTCTTTTCTTTTTTTTTTTTAAAGATTTTATTTATTTATTTATTCATGACAGACACACACAGAGAGAGAGGGAGAGAGAGAGAGAATGGGGCAGAGGGAGGAGCAGGCTCCATGCAGGGAGCCCCACGCAGGATTTGATCCCCGGTCTCCAGGATCAGGCCCTGGGCTGAAAGCCGTGCTAAACCGCTGAGCCACCCAGGCTGCCCTGGAGCCAGTTTTCATATGATAATATTGAAACCCTAAGCTATGAAGTAGGTCCTGTTGGCTCCATTATATCTTCACCTGGAGAACTAGGAGAATTATTTTCTCCCCAGTTCTCTCCTTAGCACTCGTGTGTATAAAAAATGTAAATGCTGGGTTAAATACTTATGTTGCAAGCATCCTACTTCCAGTCCATGTCACTTCTTTCAAGCCACTTTAGGAATCTCACATTGATCTGTCATTTGCAAATATCTTCTCCCGTCCTGTAGGCTGTCTTGTAGTTTTGTTGACTGTTTCTTTTGCTGCGCAGAAGCTTTTTATCCTGATAAGATCCCAATAGTTCATTTTTGCTTTTGTTTCCCTTGCCTTCATAGATGTATCTTGCAAGAAGTTGCTGTGGCCAAGTTCAAAAAGGGTGTTCCCATGTTCTCCTCTAGGATTTGATGGATTCTTGCCTCACATTTAGATCTTTCAGTCATTTTGAGTTTATCTTTGTGTCTACTGTAAGAGAATGGTCTAGTTTCATTCTTCTGCACGTGGCTGTCCAATTTTCCAAGCACCATTTGTTGAAGAGACTGTCCTTTTCCAGTGGATAGTCTTTCCTGCTTTGTTGAATATTAGTTGACCATAGGGTTGAGGGGCCATTTCTGGATTCTCTATTCTATTCTCTATTCTATTCTGATCTATGTGTCTGTTTTTGTGGCCAGGACCACACTGTCTTGATGATCACAGCTTTGTAGTACAACCTGAAATCTGGCATTGTGATGCCTCCAGCTATGGTTTTCCTTTTTAAAATTCCCCTGGCTATTCGGGGTCTTTTCTGATTCCACACAAATCTTAAGATGATTTGTTCCAACTCTCTGAAGAAAGTCCATGGTATTTTGATAGGGATTGCATTAAATGTGTAACTTGCCCTGAGTAGCATTGACATTTTCACAATATTAATTCTTCCAATCCATGAGCATTGAATATTTTTCCAACTATTTGTGTCTTCCTCCATTTCTTTCAGAAGTGTTCTGTAGTTTTTAGGGTATAGATCCTTTACCTCTTTGGTTAGATTTATTCTTAGGTATCTTATGCCTTTGGGTGTAATTGTAAGTGGGATTGACTCCTTAATTTCTCTTTCTTCAGTCTTATTGTTAGTGTATAGAAATGCCACTGATTTCTGGGCATTGATTTTGTATCCTGCCACATATCAGATAAAGGTCTAGAGTCCAAGATCTATAAGGAACTTATTAAATTCAACAGCAAAGAAACAAACAATCCAATCATGAAATGGGCAAAAGACATGAACAGAAATCTCACAGAGGAAGACCTAGACATGGCCAACACGCACATGAGAAAATGCTCCGCATCACTTGCCATCAGGGAAATACAAATCAAAACCATAATGAGATATTACCTTACCCCAGTGAGAATGGGGAAAATTAACAAGACAGGAACAAACAAATGTTGGAGAGGATGTGGAGAAAGGGGAACCCTCTGCGCTGTTGGTGGGAATGTGACCTGGTGCAGCCACTCTGGAAAACTGTGTGGAGGTTCCTCAAAGAGTTAAAAATAGACCTGCCCTACGACCCAGCAATTGCCCTGCTGGGGATTTACCCCAAAGATACAGATGCAATGAAATGCCGGGACACCTGCACCCCGATGTTTATAGCAGCAATGTCCACAATAGCCAAACTGTGGAAGGAGCCTTGGTGTCCATCGACAGATGAATAGATAGAGAAGATGTGGTCTGTGTATACAATGGAGTATTCCTCAGCCATTAGAAACGACAAATACCCACCATTTGCTTAGACGTGGATGGAAATGGAGTGTGATGCTGAGTGAAGTAAGTCAGTCGGAGAAGGACAAACATTATATGGTCTCATTCATTTGGAGAATATAAAAAATAGTGAAAGGGAATAAAGGGGAAAGGAGAAAAAATGAGTGGGAAATATCAGAAAGGGAGACAGAACATGAGAGACTCCTAACTCTAGGAAATGAACAAGGGGTGGTGGAAAGGGAGGTGGGTGGGGGGTGGGGGTGACTGAGTGATGGGCACTGACAGGGACACTAAAAAGGGATGAGCACTGGGTGTTATGCTATATGTTGGCAAATTGAACTCCAATTAAAAAAATACAAAAAAAAAAAGGGAATCTCACATTGATCTCCTACCTACAGTATCTTCCCATCATTGCATACCTCTAGCAGATGAATCATTCAAACGACCCCACTGAGCTTCTCTCATCCCTAAACATGAACCCTGGCACTCTACAATGCAGAATGGAAGCATTTATGAAATAGTATATGCAACTTAAAAATGCATATGTCAAGAGCAATTTCCTCAGAAGAATGAATGACACAACAACCCTATTTTATTTCCAGTGTGCTGGCAGCAGCAACCAGTGATTTGTCTCTGTAATTACAGTATGCTGAAGCATGAAGCTCTTCACCCCACAAGGAGGAACACATATGTGGAATAGTCGAGAGAGAAAACTCCTGCTGGTAGTATCACAGAAGGCAGGTCATGAAGCCAATGATTCTCTACAGCCACACACCCTGAGAAAAGCCAACAGTTCAAGTGGAAATCTTTTGTGATTTCCAGACACTGAACTTTTAATAAAAAAGGAGGCCTCTGTGGGACGCCTGGGTGGCTCAGTGGTTGAGCCTCTGCCTTCAGCTCAGGTCGTGGTTCCGTGAGTTCCAGGATTGAGTCCCACATCGGGCTCCCTATGAGGAGTCTGCTTCTCCCTCTGCTTGTGTCCTGCCTCTCTCTCTGTCTCTCATGAATAAATAAATAAAATCCCCCCCCCAAAAAAAGAGGCCTTTGTGACATATAAGACAGTATCACATATGGTAATCAACCAAGCTGAAAATTGCAGTAAAGATGCACAGAGTACCGCCTTTATGTATCATATTTTATATGCATATTGTATTTTATGTATTTATTTTATCTTTATTTATTTTATGTATATGCTGTATTTTCTGTATTTATTTATTGTGTTTTATGTAATAAAGCAATATGAGGAACTCTGCTAGTGAAGAATGGATGTTATTCTCACCCCAGAGGGACTTTGTACATCTGTTCCTATTGGGGTGTCATGCAGATAGCATACAATGGCACTCGTGCAAAATGGTGGCACAAGTTATTCTGAGAAGTTATGTTTCTAAGGTTGACAAGATTTATAAATAATACGAATGCAACAAGGGACACTGACATAGACCGAAAGTTTCACATTAAATTTCATATATAAGAATTAAAAAGCCTCTGTAATATTTACTTTCCTAAGTTATTACCTGCAAAGTCTAAAAGCTGTTTTCCACACATTCAACATGTTCACCTATCTCAGTGCATTTAGTCATGCTCATACCCTAACATCAAATCAGTGTGTATCAGTTCATTCTGAAAATGTAATCATCTGTTATTTGCCCCTGTGTGATTCTATACAGGTAACAATACATCAGAGCTTCACCTGTTGTCATGTTCATAGGCTCATATTCAAGTGGCAGAGAGAAATGAAAGCACACAACTGCAATATAATAGAACGTGTATGACTACACAAGCATGGGAAGGTCAAGAAATATAGGCAAGGTTGTGACTCAATTATTGCAATGGGCCACCAAGTGAGGCAGAACATATTCCAGATGCTTCCAATACATTTACAAACTTTTTGCAGTTTGTATGCAATGCATATGGCAGAATCCATATGACTGCCTGCTTGTGAGTTGTATGTCACTTAAAAGAAAGTCTTCCTCCTCCCTCTCTTTCTCTTTGGTAGTGACCACGAAGGCCTCACAGAGACTGCAGAGCCATAGAATTGAAGCAGCCAGAACTCTGGGTTCATGGGAAGAAGAAGTCTTCCAGAGATTGAGAAATAAATTTTGTCTTGTCAAACTACTGAAGTTTTAAGGTGTTTCTTGTAGCAGCTAACATTGACTATCTTGGTCATCTCAGAAAGAAATATTTTCCTGGTCAATTGAATTAAATATTATAGCCTGGTACTGGGAATATACAATTGTATCAGATTTTGACAGGACTCCTAGATGAGAGTCATCAAATAGCATAGTCATTGAAACTAGTACATATGGCAGAAGATATTTGCAAATGGCACATCAGATAAAGGGCTAGTATCCAAGATCTATAAAGTACTTATCAAATTCAACACCCAAAGAACAAATAATCCAGTCAAGAAATGAGCAGAAGACACGATCAGACATTTCTCCAAAGAAGACCTACACATGGCCATCAAGTGCAAGAAAAAATGCTCCACATCACTCAGTATCAGGGAAATACAAATCAAAACTACAACGAGATCCCACCTCACACCAGTGAGAATGGCTAAAATTAACAACTCAGGAAATGACAGATGTTGGTGGGAATGCTGAGAAAGGGGAGCCCCTGCACTGTTGGTGAAAATGCTAGCTGGTGCAGCCACTCTGGAAAACTGTGTGCAGGTTCCTCAAACAGTTGAGAATAGAGCTACCCTATGACCCAGCAATTGCACTATGGGGGATTTAACCCAAAGGTACAAATGCAGTGATTGAAGGGGCACCTGCATCCCAATATTTATAGCAGCACTATTCACAGTAGCCAAACTGTGGAAAGAATCCCGATGTCCATCGGCAGATGAATGGATAAAGAGGATGTGTGACTACTACTCAGCAGTCAAAAAAAAAAAAAAAAAAAGAAATAAAGAAAAAGAAAAATGAAATCTTGCCATTCGCAACAACATGGATGGAACTAGAAGGTGTTATGCTAAGTGAAAAAGTCAATCAGAGAAAGACAATTATCATATGACCTCACTCATAGGTGGAATTTAAGAAACAGAGGAGCATAGAGGAAGAGAGAAAAAAATAAAACAAGACCAAATCAAATCAGAGAGAGAGAGACAAACCATAAGAGTCTTTTAATCATAGGAAACAAACTGAAGGTTACTGCAGGACAGTAGGGTAGAGAGAAGGGGTAACTGGTTGATGAACATTAAGGAGGGCACGTGATGTGATGAGCACTGAGTGTTATATAAAACTGATGAATTACTGATCTCTACCTCTGAAACCAATAATATATTATCTGTTAATTGAATTTAAGTAAAAATAAAAAAAGAAAATAGTACATATGTATATGAAGAAATAATAGTTTAATAATAGTTTTGAAATAATCTTCTACATTGAGTATTGCTAAAATATAAGATTAGATAGTCACATATCAGTTGGCAGGATGGGAGAGAGAAGATCCTCATACATCTTTAAGAATTTTTTGAAATCATCTGGTCAAAAACGAGGCATTAAGGGATTTTTATAGCGAGGCAAGACCGTGGCCAAGTTTGTCTTTTAAAAAAAGTTCATCTGGTAGCAGGATGGAGAATATTATGCAAGTAGTTTGACAGATAAGTTAAAAATCTTTTACATTAGCCTGAGTAGAAGATAAGACCCTGAGCAAAAGCAGAGACGCAAAAGTAGCAAGTTTTAATCTAAACATGATTAACGAGGAAAAATCTGAAGTGCTGAGGTAATTGATTATAAATTGGAGAGTTGGGGTGAAGGAAGAGGCGAGGCAGAGCTTAGTTCCTGATTTCTGGCAGAGGGACCACGGCACCACTAGCTAAGGAGTTAGATTGGAGAAAACAGAGTTGAAAGCAAAATAATGAGTCCAGAACATAATGACTTTGCTAATTTCCAGAAAACAGAAATATGAGTAAGAAAACTCAGGGATAGTGGCTAGAAATACAGACTGCTTGCACAACATTGTGAACATAGTAGGTACTCAATACGGTTGTTTTTCTTTCTTTTTTTAAAAAATGTAAGTTATTAAGGGTAGGGAATTTGAGAACTAGACCAACGATTAGAAAAATATTACTTGTTAATAAGCCAAGTAGCAAACATTTTGATGGCATTACATCGAGAAGAAACATGCAGGGGCGCCTGGGTGGCTGAGCTGGTTACGCGCGTCTGCCTTCAGCTCAGATCCTGCTCCCGGGCTCCTCAATCAAGCCCTGCATCTTGGCTCCTTGCTTGGCTGGCAGCCTGCTTCTTCCTCTCCCTCTGCACTCCCCCTTGCTGGTGCTCTATCACTCTCTCTTAAACAAACAAACAAATAAAATCTTTAAAAAAGAAAAAGAAACATGCAGATTCCCTAAGAAGATTTCAGATTTCCAAAGAATTTCTGAAGGATTGACAACCATACCTCAGTTGAATGCTATTCAATCTCAGCAGTGGAATCCATTTGCTAAAGAACTGGTTCTACAAATATCTGAAAATGAACTAGGAAAGAAGAGACAATATTTTCGGAAAAATAAGTAAAAGGGGACAAGGGGGAAGTAGAGAGGATAGAGGAATTTTTATTTATTTTTATTTTTTATTTATTTATTTATTTTTTATTTTTTATTTTTTTAGGAATTTTTAAAATAACATGTTTTTCTATAAAATCTTATGAAGAATTCTCCACTGCAATATTTGAGGTGATTGACAGAAGGAAAATCAAATGAAAGAAAATAAGTTTGCTGACAAAAAGAGGAATTAGCTTCTACCAAACCTGCTGCAGCGACATTTCCCCAGCCCACACATGACGTACTTTCTTATCTATTTGCCAGGTAGGTGGATGTTTCCTGGTGGTACCTTCACTATTTACAAGGTTTCAATGTCACCCTGGTGCCCCAAACTCATCAATGTCACTAAAGGGTTTCCCACAAGTGCTGCCATAGCACAGCTGTCAAAAATCCAGCCACTAACTTTAAATAATCAGTATGACGTTTTACAAATGAGTAAAGCCCAAGAGAGTCAAAGTTCAGAAAACTTATCCTGAACTAACAATTTTAATTTTCTCAAAGCTTTAAAGCCAAAGGCGAAGAAAAAAAACAGAACTGGTAAAATTTTTGAAGTTGTCTCAGCATAGTTTTCTGTAACTAATTGCCTTTTAAAAATAACTTCTTGCAAAACTAATATAATGTTTTATAAGAAGCAGACTCTGAAGACTGCTCTGTCAAATGGTCAAAATCTTGGACCACATATACCTGGCCTTGGTCATTTTCCTCTGTGACCTTCTGAAGTTACTTAACTTTCCAATTTCCTCATTGGTGAAAAGATAATAAAAATACTCATTTAACCCTAGAACTCTGGTGGAAGTCAGTTAATGAATTAGGAAAAGTTACTCTGAAAATTATAAAAGCACTTCATAAAATCCAATTATCAGTCATATTTTCAGAGCTGTACTTTTTCTCAAGGGCATTTGTACTAAACTAGATGCAACATATGCATAATTAAACTGTTATGTTTCTTCCTATGTGCAACCAGATGTGTAAGCAAATGTTTGCAACTAAGCAAGCAGAGGATTTTTTTTTGTGTATATTCTTCAGGACAAAAAAGACTATTTAGCACAAATGTGGCTATGAGAAATAAATGGTATGCTCCATGGTATCTATATTAAGAAGTATTTATGATGAAAACAAGGATCACTTTCACTGATTGTAAAAAACACATATTTATATCTCCAGAATTGAGATACAGTTTATAATTACTGGGATTTCATAACTTATTGACAATGTTTTTTGGTTTTCTTTGTACAGGAAATAACGTATCTTAGATTAGGCGAAAACATATACAAGGTTTTGAATAGTGTTTTCAAAGTGACTTCTTTATAATTTCAAAATGAAATGTTAATCAACAAAATAAAGATCTTTTCTTATTTTATTAATAATAATAGCTCAAGATCAGAGCTATTAAGAGCAAATGTGTTAGTGCATGCATGTAAGAAGTGATGCCAAGATGGAATTCGATAGAAGGTTTAATAGGGGAGAGACGGGAAAATGCTGGAGAGCCTGCAGATTCTGATGTGGATCTTACTCCTGTGTGAGGAGAGGGAGGAATAAGAAGTAGATTTCAAGAGTCTGTCACCGCAGCTGAGTTGGTGGGAAATCCTGAGTCTAAGTCTCCTGATGGAGGAGTTCCTACCGTCACCGTAATGGGCCTGCCTTAGTGCCGCGCAGAGTTCCATTACTGGCTGAGAGCTACCAGAGATGAGAAGGGCCTTGACACGACCATGGTCGCCGATCCAAAAGGGCAGGAGGTAGGATCTTCCATCAACTGTGCTTTCTACAGTTGGAAATATTAGCTGTGTATTTTCATGGCCAGCACACATGGTTTTGGCAACACAGATCCTAAGGAGTGAGACTACTTCCTTTCTATTATGAAATCTTTTTATTTTTGCCATAAATAAGAAAAAAAACCTTTATTAATAAGTGATGTTTTTGTATCACATATGAGGTTTTATTTCACAGATGTTAAAGTTTACCAGCGTGGAAAACCCATAGTATACAACATGAAAAAGTTGCTCCATGTTTTCAGCATTCATACTTGGGTACTTAGTTGTACATTTTATCCATGACCCACGAGTCTTTCATGTATTTATTGGCAGTGTTGTGAAAATGTGAAAAGTAAGGAACACCAGCTGAGGATTCAGAAAAACTAGTACTTGTCTTTTCTTTGCCCTGAATTTGTCTTTCCTTCCTTCTTCCCTTTCCCAGTCCCTCCTGCCCTCCCCCAGTCCCTCCCTCTCTCCTTCCTTCTCAGTGTCTTTCTCTCTCTTTGTCTCTCTCCCTATCTCCCACTTTGTCTCTTTCTCTCTCCTAATGACCTCTGACAAATCATTCAGCCTCTCTCAGTTACAATTTCTTTATAAATAAAATGAATAATAGCATTTAAAATAGCTAACCTGTGTAAATATGTTCAATTAATTGACTAAATGATTTAGAGATAATTCTAGGTCAGGACTAACAATACTAACAGAATTTGAATTTCTACAGGAAATGTGAAGTTGGACCATCATAAGGGAACACACCAGGCTAACTCTGTTACTTTCAATTCAAGCCAGATCTGTGGTTTCTGAAGCAAACTTGAGTTATGCTCATATGCTAAGGACTTATCCGCTGGTGGCATTGCCTACTAATAACATTGGATTTGTACAAACTGTTGTGTTTCTGAAAGGGAAATATGCCTCTAATCTGTGGTTTTTAAAATATATGTATAAAATGTGAAATAACAGAAACGGATCCAAAGAACATGGTTTCTTATAGTTTCAAGATGGATTTTTGGAAAAGCCCATTAATTCTTTTAAGGTAACTCTATTGACTAAGACTAAAAGTATATGGTGTTAAACAACAGTAGAAGACAGCTAAAAAGAGTGAACGGATTGAAAAACTAGTTAAATTGTGTCTCTGAGTTCTGGTTTTAAGACTATATCTTTTAAAACATATTTGAGTAATTTATAACAGATAACATTGTGATGAGGATGTAAATAACAGTTTCTAGGCTGTTTGATTTTGATTCATGTAGTATATTACATAAACTACCTTTCTTGATAAACAGACTAAAATAATTGAAATAAGTGAAATAAAGGACTCCATTAATTACCATCCCCATTGAAATGAGTAGCAAATTTGGTGCCAGTAATCAAATCACAATGACTATATATTCAAAAAACTTCTTTTCTCTCCTAGCAAAATTGTAAATAAAATTGAAGAAGTCCTAAGGTTCAATAAGGTGAAAGTGAAATGTACATATGCCATTCCAAATAGTTAAATCAAGAGCCATAGAGGAGCAGATAGCTGTTTACAATTGAACAGTCATAATTTGTACATAAGTTAATTTTATATATTTAACTTTCTTTGTAAAGTATAATTTACATATGAACATCACTATTTTAAGCATATAATTCCATGAGTTTTGATAAATGTTTTCAAAATCAGTAAGTTCTATTAGTATCTAGAACATTTCTGCCATCCCAGTGGTTTCCTCCTGTCCTTTCCCTTCTCCTCAGCCCCAGGCAAATACTCATCTGCTTTCTCATCTCTATGGCTTTACCTTTTCTGGAATTCTTTACAAATGGCATATAGAATGTAGCCACTTGTGCTAGTTTTGTTCACTTAACATAATGCTACCAACCCGTACTTATGCTGTCTAATAGCATTCTATACTGTCTATTTCTGAGAATTATTTCATTGGAGGGTATACCGCAATTTGCTTACCCATTCTCCAGTTGATGGATGTTTGTGTTGTTTCCAGGTTTAGGTTATTATGAGCAAAGCTGATATGAGGAACAGATCAATGGCTTTCCAAAGTAGTGGTCTCATATCGTATGTATGCCCCTCAGCGACGGACAAAGTTTTCAGTTGCTCCATATCTTCATCACGCTTGGAATTATCAGTCTTTTTGCAATTCTAGCAATTCTAGTGGGTTTGAAGTGGTCATTTGTGTTGTCTCGGTGTTTTCATGTACCTCTTTGCCATGTGAATGAGTATCTTCTGTTTTTGAAGTGTCTCGTCATTACCCCTTTTTTAAAAGCAGTATTTTGATCTTCTTATATCTTTTTAAGAATGGATTATATTCTTGGGGCTCCCAGGTGGCTCAGTGGCTGAGCATCTGCCTTTTGGCTCAGGTCGTGATCCTGGGATTCCCGGATCGAGTCCCACGTCGGGCTCCCTGAATGGAGCCTGCTTCTCCCTCTGCCTGTCTCTCTGCCTTTTTCTCTGTGTCTCTCACGAATAAATAAATAAAATCTTAAAAAAAAGAATGAAATATATTCTGGTTATATGTTTTTTATTGTTGATATGTTTTATAGACAGTAATGTGAATGGGTGCCTTTTTGTCTTAAATATTGAGCGCATTTCAGACAACAGAAGTCTTAATTTTGATTATCCTATTTATTAGCCTTTAAAAGCTGATGTATGCTTTTTGTGTCATATTTAGGAAATCTTTGCCTGATCCATGATAATAACTATGTTCACCCACTTTCTTCTATAAAATTCATATCTCTAGTTCTCACATATCTCTAGTTCTCACTTTAAGTTCTATGATTGACTTCACCTTTATGAAATTTTTGTACAATCTGATTTTTTAGTACATAGATAACTGTTCCAAAAAATTTATTAAAAGGATTATTTTTAGTACACTCTTAATTTTATCAGAAGTTTCAGGTCTACAAAAATAATGTGCAGCATAGAGAGTTCCTGTATACTGCATACTCAGTTTTCCTTATTATTAACGTCTTGTATTATTATGGGACGTTGGTCAAGGTAGTGAACCAATTATCACATGCTATTATTAACAAAAAATCACCCTTTATTCAGCTTTCCTCAGTTTACCCCTGATTTCTTTACTTACTCTGTTTTAGGATCTACCCAGGATACCACATTTCATTAGTAGTCATGTCACTTAGGCAACTCTTAATTGTGACAGTGTGTCAGTTTGTCACACTTCCCTTACTTTTGATAACTGTTCTCATCATATCACTTTGTCTTAAGTGTATATGGACTATCAGCATGACTTAAAATTAGCCTTAACCTAGATTGCCTGCTATGAGGTAGTTTTTTGCCAGATTTCTCCACTGCGAAGTGATTTTTTTTCCCCTTCCCTTTCCATACAATTCTATGGAAGAAAGAGACACTGCAAAGCTCACATTTAGAGAGTGGGGAGTTATGCTGATGCCCCTTAGAATAGAGTTTGACATAAATTATTTGGAATTCTTTTGCATGGAGATTTGTCTATTCTATCCCATTCCACGTATTGTCTAATCACTTATTTACAGAAGTATGAACCCATGAATATTTACTTTAAAATTTCTTTTACAACCCTAAACATTTTTTTCCCAAATTGTTGCCACTTTGGACATTTGCAGTCCTTTCTATTATCTGATATATCCCTTTGACATTCCACCATCCTTTTGGGATGGTCACTCTCTTATCTGGAAGTGCAAGGTGTTCTAGGCTCATCCTGCATATTTCTTTCCTACTTCTAGATTCAGGCATTTCACTAAAGAGCTAAGCTTTTTTTGGTTAGAGAATGGACTTATCAACAAAATTCTAGGTGCTAGGTGTGATCATTGCTACTGTGTGCTTCTTGGCCCTCTAGGCTAAAAGAACAAAGAAATATATGTGTGTATACTATTCTGTGTGCATATACATATATATAAATATCTCTACATGTAATAAAATTTCTATCATAAAGCTAAATCTGAGTACATATTGATGTCACCAACTTTGGTCCTTTACTACGTGGATCATGCTAGCTTCCTACACTGTCTTATTTGAAAGTTTCCAATCCAACAAGCACCTACCATCTAACATGCACTCACTTAATTGTTCAATTCCAGAGCACGTGTAGAGCGTTTTCAGAATTGGTAACTAATATTTCATGGAAAACAATTTTACTAGCTACAGTTTAGTGTATATATTATTTACAGAGATACTTAGATCAGCCCTCTTCTTCACCCCTTTCAGTGAGGTGGTCTCACTGAAGCATTGCAAAGGATAAGAGAAAGATGTTCTGATTTGCATCAGAATACTCACTAAAGGAGCTTTTATTTTTATTTTATTTTATTTTTTGAGATAGAAGGTGGGGAGGGCAGAGGGAGAAGAGGAAAGAGAATATTAAGGAGGCTCCACCCCAGTGCAGATCCCCACACAGGACTCGATCTCACAACCCTGAGATCATGACCTCAGCCAAAAATAAAGTCAGACGCTTAACCAACTGAGCCACCCAGGTGTACCAACACTAGCCTTTTACATACAAATTGTTTATATTTTTATAATGTCTAACTAATTTGATTGTTGCTATTTTGGGCTTTCTAGGTTTTATGCTATGTTTAGTAAAGACTTTTATACCCTCAACGTACTAGTTTCCTAGTAGTTTGATGGTTTTAATTTTTATGTTTAGGTCTTTAATCCATCAATGAAGTTGGTAATATCTGTTCTTATTCCTGGATCATTTTGTTATGAAATAATTTATTAAATCAGGACCTTCAAAAACCTTTTTTTAAAAATTTCATAATTAAAGGTGATTTCACATGGAAATATCATTCTGGTGCTAATATCACTCTATCTAAAATTCTGGAATTGCTAATCATCCATTGCTGTCAACCTTTTGGTGTTGTAAATGATGCCAAAGTGATGCTAAAATAATTCTGCATATGATGGCTAACCAAATTTTCTTCCTAGTAAAGCCTGTAGATTTTCTTCATGTAATTGGTACTCAAACATGTCATTGACATATGACTAGTTCAGTAAGAGTTCCTTTCCAAGTTCAGTGGCACTTTCTGATATAATATTTAGGTCTTTCTTCAACTCA
This sequence comes from Canis lupus dingo, assembly GCF_003254725.2. Classification (NCBI taxonomy): domain Eukaryota; kingdom Metazoa; phylum Chordata; class Mammalia; order Carnivora; family Canidae; genus Canis; species Canis lupus. Next base: position 24,764,561 of record NC_064260.1, on the reverse strand, counting down.
GCAAAGAGATTAAAAAATCATATGGAAATGTAATCCACTGCTCAAGGTATACACAATAAAATAAAATCTGGATACCTTAATGAAAAACTCAAGTCATATTATTTATAGAGGAGTATGAAACAAGAAAATTATATTAAAATATTTTTAACATTAATTATTCTGAAAACAAAAATATTTACTTAAAGTTGACAGATTATTCATATACCACATTTTATAAGTTATGTTCTGCTGACAAAGTGTGAGAGCACTCACTGACCATAGTGACAGCTTTCCAGTAATTCAAACTTCCTTGCCTTTTCTTGCCTTTGTGCTTTTACCTGTTAGGTCCTCTCTAGTGAGTAGACTTTTGCCAACTACCGAGCTATTTCCTTCTTGTTTGAGGCTATATGCTCACCTAATGCCCTGTATTTTCCCTTTTATAACACTCATCACATTAGAAACCTCTATTTTTCTAATTACATGGTATTCTCTTTCACAACTCTATTTCTAGTACTTATTACAATTCTGGAAGATAGCATATTTAATAGACCTTCCTTTTATATCTTGAAGTCTTTCCTTAGTGATTTTGTGTGTTCATTTCTATTGAGAACAGAATCTCTTTTTTATTATATTTTCTAACAGTTAATTATGAGCATTTAAGACAGTTATCAATTTTAGTAAAATTATATGGTAATCTTTGCCTTTAATGAAGACTCATTATCCTAGAGATTTACATTTGATTATTTTGTTTTGTCTGTCATTTTTTTATTGTTTTTGTTGTTACTGTTTTAGGTACTTTCTATGAATTCCTCAAGTTATATTTTTTGTTACATGAAAATCAATAAAGTTGCATCTTCTTATTCTCCCATATAATGTAATACTATTGTGTGGTTGACTCTCTTGAACTTTCTATTTAATCTCTTTGCTAACAAGCTTTAATATAAATAAATATTTAATAAATAAATAAATAAACCCTTACCTTCAAAGTGAAAACATTTTTGGAACTTACATTCTCTTGAAAGAATGGTTTTGACAGATTTACATCATAGTTTTTTTTTTTTTTTTTTTTTACATAATAGTTAATCATACATGTGATTGATTCTCATGCTTATCTCAGTACATTTTCCCACTTTCTTTCTGGAACTTTTAGTATTATTTCTCTCTCAAATTAGCTAACATGGGGGTGCCTGGGTGGCGCAGTTGGATAAGCATCTGCCTGGGGTCCAGGTCATGATCCCAGGATCCTGGGATGGAGCCTGCTTTGGGCTCCCTGCTCAGCAGGGAGTCTGTTTCTCTGTCTCCCTCTGCCCTTCCCTCACCCCCTGTGCTCCTGCTTTCTCTCTCTGTCTCTGTCTCAAATAAATAAATAAATAAATAAAATATTTCAAAAATTAGCTAACATGCATTTTTAAACAACTTGTATTATTATTTTGTTTGCTGTGGGTATATACATGATATATTACCTGATACATCAATTACATAAGAATCCCCTTCTCTCTGTATTCATTAAAGAACACTCAGTTGGGCATAATGTAATGGAATCATTTTCTTTCCCTCTCAAACATTGTACACATTGTTCCCTTGTCTTCTGGCAACCTGACTCACAAAAGAGATTTCTGAGGCCAACTGGTTTTTTATTCCTTTGTAATAAAATATTATTCCACATGGATTTTTGTGCTGGATATAAGTGCATATGCACACATACACGTGTGCCCACACCCTTGTGCATGTAAAAAATCATGACACAATGATAACAATTATGGAATCTAGATAAGATATACAGGTTTCATTTTACTATTCTTGTTACTTTTCTCTACAGTTAAACATTTTCCTGATACAAAATTGCAATTCAATCAATAATTTTCCAAGATGCCTACAGGTGTAATTTTTTCTTTAAACCAAATAATGCATTGTTCTGTATACTAAGGCGCATTTGAACTCAGAAAAGTTTCTATAAACATTGCTTTGACAATCATTTCAGTTTCCACATCTTGTTTCTTACTCCATCCATAATGACAATCATTTGTCTTCCCCATCTATCATATCCTCTCTCATGTTTTACATTTTTTTTTTTTACTCTACATTTTAGGAAATCTTGTTTTCCCTTTATTGATTTAATTTCCCATTTTGTAGATGCTGTTCTTTTCTGCTACCAGTGCTGCTTTATTTTTTAATTTTGTTGGAGCTATTTCACTCTGAGTTATTTCTTACTTTTACTTCATTTTAATCACAGCCAAAGCTTTTGTAGCTCACCTCACTGTCTCTTCAAGTCATCCTGTCTTACTCTATACTGTGGTTTCCTCTTCTGACTTTGAATCATGTCTCACCAGATTTCTACATTTTATTTGATGCACCCCAAAACTTTCTAGCATGTTTTCCTTTTGCCTATTTTGTTTTGTTATTTCTGTTAGCATGATGTTACCTTTTCCATATTCTATAATATTTTATAAGTTGTATGCTTGCTTTCTTTTTCTTTTTTTCAGTATCCATGTGTTTTGGTAGTGGGAAAGCTCCAGATTGTAAATGAATGAACAGACAAGCAGATTATTTATATCTTGTTCAACGTCCACTTACATGTTGAACTCCCCTGTCACATTCACAGATAAAAAGTAAGTTCATACTTAGGGTGACCAACGTTCCTGTTTTTTGTTTTTGTTTTTGTTTTGTTTTGTTTTTACTATAAATGGCTTAGTTTTAGTACTGAAAGTTCTACATCTTGGAAAACTCCTCAGTCCTGGGTGAATCATGACAGTTGGTCACCTTAGAATAGGCATAGCTCTTAGGCCAGTGTCTAGTGACTAAATGGCTTTCATTTTGGGCAACTGGGTTTCACTCCAGAGTTGCTATGCTATGGAATACATATAGACTGCATATAGTATCATAGTACAATTTATATAATTAATTTTATTCATTAATAATCAATAGTTAATAATAATTACAAGCATATAAACTCAGCGGACCTCATAATTATTTTTTTCTTTTTTTTAATTTTTATTTATTTATGATAGTCACAGAGAGAGAGAGAGAGGCAGAGACACAGGCAGAGGGAGAAGCAGGCTCCATGCACCGGGAGCCTGATGTGGGATTCGATCCTGGGTCTCCAGGATCGCGCCCTGGGCCAAAGGCAGGCGCTAAACCGCTGCGCCACCCAGGGATCCCTGGACCTCATAATTAGAAGGGACTTTAGACATTCATCTCATATGAAATTACACGCTGACACCCATCTTATCATGAATACAAGAGCAAGAAGATTCAGGCTAATATTTAAGATAACAAGAAAATATCTATGTTCTTCAAAACTGATCTAGGGTAAGCAGCAATAGCAGATAACCAGTTTTGTTGACTTGGTTCAATTTCTAAATCCAGGTCAGCCAGCCCCATTGTGAATGGTGTTCTTCCCAGATTCTGGCAGATTTTTCTGCCTTAATGTGTTTTTATTAGGACTTTGTTAAAGGTATTTTCAGAAGTCAGCACAGATGTCATTTTTCAGTGAAAGTCTTTTTTTGTTTGTTTTTTTTGTTTTGTTTTGTTTTGTTTTTTAAGAAAGTACTGAGGTCATTGTTGCCTGTTTCAAATTTAGAAAAAAAAGTATAATTAAAATAATTTTTAGCAATCAAAAATAAAATGACTAGAAAAACAAACAATAACAACATTTAAGGTGGGGTTGGACAGTTATAGGAACAATGCACTTTTTAATTTTGCATCCCAGATATCAAACATTTGGATGTGGACACCAGAAATGTAGTCCATATTTTCCTCCTGCCATCTGTGAAGTGTGTACATTCAGAAGCTAAAGAGCTGTCTATATACTTGGCTCATTCTACTTCAAAGGGTGTTACTTAAAGTCATTGAAACTTAACTTATTTTATAAGTGGGCATTATTTGTAAAGTTATTTAATAAATGTGATATTTAAAAAGATTACTCAAAATTTAACTTTTTAAAAAGATTTATTTATTTGAGAGAACAAGAGCACAAGCAGATGGAGGGGTGGAGGGAGATAGAGAAGCAGATTCACTGTGGAGCGGGGAGGCCTGAAGTGGGGCTCTATCTGAGGACCCTGAGATCTTGACCTGAGCTGAATCAGATGCTTAGCCAACTGAGCCACTCAGGCCCCCTCACATTTAGCTTTTAAGACCATATTCATAGTAATTTATGGATAGACAATAATAAATATGAGTTATAGTTTCCTTAAAAGGATAAGATACAGGCTGATATATGTAAATCTTTTTTTAGAGAGAGAGAGAAAGAGCTGGAGTTGGGGAAGGGCAGAGGGGGAGGGACAGAGGGCATCTTAAGCAGGCTATATGTTCTGCATGGAGCCTGATGGGGGACTCGATCTCACAACCCTATGATCATGACCTGAGATGAAATTAAAAGTCAGATGCTTAACTGAGCCACCCAGGTGCCCTCATATGTGTATTTCTATCTGTTGAGTAATTAATCTTTTGGAAGCATCAATAACAAGTAGTATTACTGTTTATAAACACATACATCTAGTTTTACCATACCATGCTCAAAATATCATCTATGATTATTTGCTAGAAAGTACAGGATTCAACAAGTCAATAAATATGAATTCAGTTACTTTACAAAAAATAAAAATTAACCTTGCTATGGAGGTTAATATCAATTAATGTCCTAATGGCTTTTGGGTAATGTAAACTAATCTGGGGATAAGTAGTCTCCATCTTTGTATCACCTCAATATAAATCATGGCTAGACTTTGGATAGATGTCACTTCAGGGTGGATAAGGTTTATCAGTACAGAGCCTAAATTCAAAATCAAACAAATTGCCATCACTATCAGTGAAAAGTTACAAAGCAGCTCCTATCATGGTTGTTTATTTAGGTTCCACATGTGGTTCAAGCATCTATATGGAGACACTAAATTAACCCCATGTGGAAGTATTCTTAACACCTTGATCTCTAAATTCAGGTGGAAATTGGTATAAGTGGGCTGTTCAACTCAGGAGCTGTATGAGTTTAAGATATATTTTAACTTCAGCTTTTGGTTTTCTTTAATCTATAAAATTGGAATAATAATATTGTCTGCTAAATTTTAGGGATATTATAATATCTAAGAGCCACTTATATTTTATTGCCTAAAGTCATTCACTTGCAAACACCTAGCATATTAAGAAAGTTCAACCCCCAAGTATCCAAGCAGAAATTCAGAAATATTAACAATAAATAGTTACACCTACCAAATTCTGTGAGCTCAGGGTTAATTGGGCCCCAGACTAAACCAAAGTGGGCCCCAAATGAAATAAAGGGAAATATTTCACAGACTGCTATTGATGTCTTATTTTTAAAATGAATAGTCTTTTTGGAATAACTGCTCACAATAGTTAGCTTCTGATTTCATAACAAGCAGAGAATGTTAAAGGGCTCCTCATACCCTCAGAATATTCACATAATGTTGGTTAGAATTTTAGTAGAGGAGAAAAATGACAATCAATTCTTTTGAAAAGAGGCTCGAACATTTATGACATCAGAGGCAGGGCCCATTACCTTTCTACTGAGTTTCTATGTCTGACTCTTCAGATGTTCACCATCCCTCATCTCTCACGAAGGTTAGTAAAATGACACTGCTTGAAGGGAAGACCCTCTCTTAACTTGGTTTTCCTGCCTATTATCACTCATTTGTTTCTGTTTTTGTTTTTTTGCTCAAAACCTATTAACTCTGTATGTTAGAATCTTAATATGTAAGTTCCTTTATTTAGGGCAAGAAGATATGAGATGCTAAGATTTCGTTCCAGGCCAATAACTGAAGCATGGTAGTTATGTATATAGCAGTCATTGTTATGGGGACAGTTAACATATGGGTCTCCAGAGATTCTTGTGATGAATTTTTTAGTACCTTTAAAAAAAAAAAAGAAACAGAATATCTATTGGGGAGCATCAAAAGAGGCAGGTGCAAAAAGGTACTGGCTTTGAGTCTAAGTTCTGCCACTTACTAACTCTATGACCTGGACCTTTCAATGTTCTCATCTGAAATCAAAGGAAATAGCATCCAGTTCAAGGGCTGATGGCAGATTAAATAAGTGCAAAATGCTTAGAATAAGTTTTAGTGGGTAGGAGGCATTTTTTAAGTATTTGCTCTCACTTTATATTATGCATTCTTCTTTGATGACTTAAAAATCTAAAAGTTAAAAAATTTTAAAATAGTTTTAAGAGACTAGAAATCAATGAGTTAAAGCTTAAGATGAGGAGAAAATAAATATAAAGTAAATGACATTTTATGATAAAAGAGCCAAGAATATACAATGGGTAACAATCTCTTCAATAAATGATGTTGGGAAAACTGACAGCCATATGCAAAAGAATGAAACTGAACCATTATCTTACACCATACACAGAAATTAACTCAAAATAGATGAAAGACTTGATTGTAAGACCTGAAGTCATAAAACTCCTAGAAGAGAACATGGGCAGCAAACTCCTTGACATTGGTCTTGGTGATAATTTTTTGGATCTGCCTCCAAAGCAAGGGCAACAAAATAAAAAATGAACAAGTAGGACTACATCAAACTCATAAACCTCTGCACAGCAAAGGAAACCATCAACAAAATGAAAAGGCAACCTACTAAATTGGAGAAAATATTTGTAGATCATATATACGTATATATGTACATACATATGTACATATGTACATATATACATATACACTGTATATATTTATATACATTTACAGATATATATATGGGTTAATATCCAAAATATATAGAGAATTCATTCAACTCAATAGCAAAAAATGCAACGATCAAATTAAAAAAATGGGCATAGGTTCTGACCAGACATTTTCCCAAAGGAAACATAGGACAGCCAACCTGTATATGAAAAAAATGCTCAACATCATTAATCATCAGGGAAATGCAAATCAAAACAATGATAAGATATCAACTCACATGTGTTAGAATGGCTATTTTCTGAAAGATAAGAGATAGAAAATGCTGTCAAGGATATGAAAAAAAGGGAAATCTTGTGTACTATTGGTGGGCATGTAAATTGTCCATTATGGCAAACAATCTAGAAGCTTCTTCAAAATAAAAACAGAATTACTATATGATCCAGCAATTCCACTTCTAGGTATTTATTCAGAGGAAATGAAAACACTAACTTGAAATGATTTTTGCACTCTCATGTTCATTGCAGCATTATTTTCAATGGCCAAGATATAGTAGCACCTAACTGTCTATTGTTGGACTAGCAGATAAAGAAAATGTACTATATATATCCACAATGAAATATTATTTAGCCAAAAAAGAAGGAACTCTTGCCATTTGCAACAACATGGATGGTCCTTAAGAGCATTATGTTAGGTAAAATAAGTCAGACAGAAAAAGATAAATACCATATGACCTCACATATATGTGGAACCTTAAACAAACAAACAAACAAAAAACAGTATGGAGGTTCTTTAAAAAATTGAAAATAGAACTACCCTCAGATCTGGCAGTTGTGCTGCTAGTATTTATTTAAAGGATACAAAAATACCAGTTTGAAGGTGTACATGTGCTCTGATGTTTTATAGCAGCAGCATTATCTACAGTAGAAAAATTATGGAAAGAGCCAAGATGTCCATCGACTGATGAATGGATGTGGTATGTATATATATATATGGATAAAGAATAGTGGCGTATACATATATATATATATATATATATATATATATATATGCATGGAATAAATGGAATATCACTTAACCATAAAAAAGAAAGAAATCTTGCCATTTGCAACAAGTGGATGGAGCTACAGAGTATTATGCTAAGTGAAATAAGTTAGAGAAAGACACCTGCTATATGATTTCGCTCATATGTGGAATTTAAGAAACAAAACAAATGATCATAGGGGGAAAGAGAGAAAGAAACCAAGAAACAGACTCTTTAACTATAGAGAAGAAACGGATGGTTACCATAGGGGAGGTGGGTGGGGGGATGGGTTAAATAGGTGATGGGGATTAGGAGTTCACTTATTGTAATGAGTACCAGGTGTTTTACATAAGGGTTGAATCCTTAAATTGTATACGTAAAATTAATATTACACTGTAAGTTAACTAACTGGAATTTAAATAAGAACTTTAGGGACACCTGGGTGGCTCAGCGGTTGGGCATCTGCCTTTGGCTCAGACCGTGATCCGGGGTCCTGGGATTGAGTCCCACAACAGGTTCCCTGCAGGAGAGGGAATGCCTCCCTCTGCCTGTGTCTCTGCCTCTCTCTCTGTGTCTCTCATTAATAAATAAATTAAATCTTTAAAAATTAAATAAGAACCTTAAAAAATAAAATATTAAAAAAAGAAAAACAAAACAAAAACCCTCAGACAAATTGGTGATTGCCAGAGGCTGAGAATTAAGGATGAACAAAACAGAAAATGGTGATCAAAAGGTACAAACTTCCAGTTATAAGATGGATAAATACCATGGTTGTAATGTATGGAATGGTGACTATTGTTAATAATACTGTATTGTATATTTGAAAGTTGATAAGAGAATAAATCTTAAAAGTTCTCATCACAAGAACAAAAATTTTGTAATATATGTGTTGATGGATATCAACTAGATTTAATGTGATATTTCACAATATATATATATACGTTGAATCATTATGTTGTAAATTGGAAATTAATGTTATGTTAATTATATCTTTAAAAAGTTGAGAAAATAAATACATGCATACATGAATATAAATAATATTTACTTATAGTAATAAAATAAATATAAGGAAATAGTTGAAAGATAAAAGAATACAATTTTGGTTTTGAGAAGAGTATATTTTTAAAAGATTTATTTATTTATTTGTAGAGAGAGAGAATGGCGGTGAGGATCAGAAGAAGGAGAGACCCAGGCACCCTGTTTTGAGGATAATATTAATGAATTTTAGAACTTGATTAAAAGTTGAACTGATTATAGACTCACTGGCTGTCCCAGTCTGCAGAGTATGTGACTTAATTTTTGGGTTATAAGTTTGAGTCCCACGTTGGGATTAGAGATTACTTAAAAACTTTTATAAACAAAATAAAAATAAAAGTTGAACTCATTATAGATTCTTTTGTAATTTCTTTGCATTAGATAGTGAGCTTATTAGTCAAACATGTACACTGGGCATATCCCTTTGCACATTCTATTGTAGTAGAATAGTAAGAAATAGCAACACTTATACTAGACAGTAGCATATACCATTATATACAAAGGCACACACATATAATAGTGTATATATATATACACACATATATTATAATGCATATATATGCATGTGTATATTATAATATGTGTGTGGATATATATATACATGAGTGTATACTATATACTATATATATACATGAGTGTATACTATATACATGAGTGTATACTATATACTATAATAGCTTCCACACAAAAACATTCCTTTTCCTAGGTTTATATTCACCTCCTGATTAACATGTTTTCCCATTCTGTGGAAGAGAGAATTATTTCTTTCTGTGTCCTTTGTGTGTGTATACATATTGCATTCCCACTTTTTACTTGTTTTATTTTGGTCAGTCTCCCCTTTAAGCTGAAACTCCTAAGTATCTCTTTATCTTTAACAAGTATTCAGGCTTGGCATTTGATTCAGTGATCTCATTTATTAAATTAGGACTGCCACGTCAAAGCTTCATGAAATATGAATCAAATGTATTGCAAAGTGCTTTCTAAATGTGAGGTTATAAATGATAAATAAGGTCTATTTATAACAGTGAATAAATGGTGGACTTTTTTTTTTTTTAATGGTGGACCTTTAAAAGTAGTCTCGTATTGTTTAAATATTGTCTGATATATGATGAGGAAAGAGAAAGAGGATAATATCACCTTTGTTTCTATTCCATTCCATTATAAGTCTACTCCATTCCATGGACTTCTAATGACATTTCTATTTTAAATAAACGTAAGAGCATAATTGCAATCCCATAAAAGCATATCTAGAAATTCAAATGATAGCACTATGACTTGGTTATCACAGGTGCCAAATAACCTAATGGAAAAGAAATTTTGATTGACCTTCTGACTTCATGGAACCACAAAACTCCAGTCATTCTGCTATTTCACTTAAGTGTGTTATGTCCCAGACAAGTACTGTCTGAAAATATTGTGTAGCATGAAACTCAACTCTAGGAATAATGCTCTGTGGGCCCTGAAATAAACCACTTTTATTTCCAAAAGAAGCTAGAAATGAACCGTAGTATCACAGAACCTAAAACTGAAAAATGCCCACCGGCCCATTTTATTCTCCCAGTGTTTCCACACATAACACATATCTCCCCAAAGAATACTAACAATGCTTCCTTCTTCTGTTAAATGATTCAGAGGATGGCCTTTCCACAATTGCTTTCACTTTTACAGTTTGAAAGCACCAGCATTAGTATATTTAACCCCTGACTTTTTCTTTTTTAGTCCCATATCTGTAAAACCAGGTTAATTCAGTGGGGAATATGAGCTGGTCCATATTTTAGCACTTTGCCTCCCACTAAAGGGACAGGGTTATTTACCACGAGAGCCGGGGGCTATTACTATAGTCTTTCACACATCTGACTGAACTTAAAATTTAACCAGAGAGAAATTCACTCTCAGAATTGCCCTCCAAAGACACAAAGGCAATATTATTCTCTCTTTCCTCATCCTAGGACCATATAGAACTGTCTTAATTATCCTAAATACCAACAATCTCTTTAATTAGAAAATTACTTTCATGGATGGCTTGCTGGAATGTTAAAAAATGCATTAATTTTGCCTTTAGATTACAAGAGAAAAAAATTCTATTGAGATTTTTTTAGCTGGAAGGGTGCAAAATTTTGAGAGCTACCATCTATAAAACATGAACACAAACAGAAAAGTATGATTAGCCAGCAAACAGTGGAACCCTTAAGCACTGGGTCAAGAAACAAGTAGAAAGAATTCTGAAGACTTTGAATATGAAGAAGAAAATTAAGGGTTGGAAAGAAATGGAAAACACATTTTGCCTACGGCATAGCCTCTATGTAATCCTGTGCCTTGCAAAATTTTCAAGGTTTTGACTGGGCTATTGATTTATATGCATGCATACATATGCTTACTTGATAATATTTGGATTTAGGATATTAATGATGATTAAAGAAAATTGTGCCCTTCATGTGTGCCTACAGGCAGCCCTGACAGGATTTCCAATAATTACCATCTTTCTGATTACAGAAAGTTAAATTTTAAAGCAGAACACCAAAGTTTTAATTAAATGTGCAAGAGAAAGTTGATACTAAGTCATACAAAAGAAAATTACTGAAGCATATCCAGTTTGATCAGAAGTCAAGAATTTTCAGTAAAAAGAAAACCTCTTAATCATAAGACCTTGTTAATTCCAACACTCATCTTACTCATCTGATAACTCTGTCAAATTTTAATGAGAAGTATCCAAAACCAACATTGTCTAAACAATGTTTTCCTAGAACTATGGAATTGCACCGTGTCCTGTGTTTTTGACACATATCCAGGATTTATATTACAAGTGTACTAACAATAGAAAGGTATTTTTCAAATTAAAAGAACTGGAAAATGAGAAAGAGAAAAGTGTAATAGGATTTGGGAATCCAGAGAATTGATTTGCTTCATATTGGCCTAGTTAACTATGTGGCTATTCATTCCACGGTAGTCATTTCCACATACTAAACTATATGTTCCTTTGATCTAAAAATAACCAAAGAATTTATGAAGTTCTAAATAATTTTAATAACAGAGTGGAAAATTTTTAAAAATTTCACATTGAAGGAGCAGACCATATTTGTGGTAAATAAGTTACAATGATTATACACTATGGGAGAGACATGAGTTACTTAAATAATAAATGATATAACCAATGAACATAAAAGCCAGCATTCATTCATTGGTTAAGCACTGACTGCCTGCTTATTTTGTTCAATGCACTGCCTCAGGCATCACGGAGCCAGACAAAAATACATGTCTTGTTCCTTCAAGGACCTCTCCTAGGTTGTGGGTTAATCAACTAAAGAATCTAAGACTGGATTAGCACTGAAAACACTGGAAGAAATATTGTGTAAGGATATCCAACCACACTGGGACAGGTAATCATCTAAATCAGAAGCTTCCCAAGCAAACAAAAAAGAACAGTCCTTGGTTCATAACACAGTGTCATTATAGATGTACGCATAACCCTTTAAAAATAATTTATATCATATATATGTGTAAGCCTAAATAATATGCTCTTCAGTTTTGCTTGCATTTTCCTTTTAATTCCATTTGTTTGTTTTTACTAAATTAATGAACACCCAAAAACCCATCATTTAACCCAAAACTAAAGCAAACTGACATAGATATGATTAGTAGTTCAGATCTACTTCTCCCTTCTATTTCTGCCTTTCTCCAATCCTTCCCCACCACCATCATTTCTGATGACAGAAATCATCACTGTTCTGAATTTCACTGTTATTTGCAAGTTTTAATTTGTCTTACATATGTTTTAATTTGTCTTACATATGCACATATATCTAAGTAACATAAAACATGCTGTTGCTTCCTTTACATTTATAAATTTCAAAACCTAAGCAACATTAAAGAGATTGAGTGGATACTACTTGAATCATTACTGAGTACTCACTGTCTAATCAAGAGTATTTCACGTGTCATGGATCCTCTCTCTAGGATGCAGGTATAATTTCATTCCTTGCCACAGACTGCTATGAGCCAGTTTGTGGGGCCTCCAAAGTGAGAAAACAAGAAAGAAAATGCTAATTCATCCTGAGAATAATTTTGATTCCTTCAATTTTTTATACTCTGTTCTTGCCATCATATTATTACTGTACTTGCCATGTAAAATGTATAGCAGAATCACCTGAGTGAATTATCAAAGTATAAATATGGGTGTAAATCCTGCATCCATTCTAGTGTGTGGAGATCTTAGCCTCATCAACACTGAAGAAGGTTTCTAGATAATGGTGAATCACTTTGTGTGATCTTGTTCTCCAAATCTGAAAGGAAAACCAAAATAAAACAAAATAACTGCTAAGCTGGTTAAGGTCTTCTCAGCATGTCTAAAAATCTCAGGATCAGATGAAGGAGGATCCCTTGAGAGATAGTGGGTACAATAGTGAGGAATACATCCATCCAATAGGGTGGATGAAGGAGGATCCCTTGAGAGGTAGTGGGTACAATAGTGAGGAATACAGATGTTGGGCAGACCGTCTGACAATAGACTTGGGCAAATCACTGACTCCCTTTGTGTGTCAGTTTTCTCATTTACTTCACAGAGATGATATCATTATAGAATCTTCCTTATGAGTTTATAGTGATAAATGAATTAATACAGGTGAAGCAGTACCTCTAATAGTCACTCTTATTAGATTTTGTTTTTATTGGAGACTGTCAGGAAGGCAGAAGAGTAGGCCCCATCAACTTACCTAGATAACTTTCAAAACATCCTGAACACCTAGGAATTCGACCTGAGATTGATTGATTGGTTGGTTTTAAAGGTTTTATTTATTTATTCATGACAGACACAGAGAGAGGCAGAGACACAGGCAGAGGCAGAAGCAGGCTCCATGCAGGGAGCCTCATGCGGGACTTGACCCCAGGACCCCAGGATCATGCTCTGAGCCAAAGGCAGATGCTCAACCACTGACCCCCAGGTGACCCTTGAACAGAGATTTAAAGAGAGAATAGCTGAATGCTACAGAGAGAAGAGTTTCACTTCCAACATGGTAGGGAGGCAAAAAAACGAAAGAAAGAAAGAAAGAAAGAAAGAAAGAAAGAAAGAAAGAAAGAAAGAAGAAAGAAAGAAAGAAAGAAAGAGAAAGAAAGAAAGAGATTGAGAAAGAAAAAGAAAAAAGAAAAAGAAAAAGAAAGAAAGAAAGAAAGAAAAGAAAGAAAAAGAAAAAGAAAGAAAGAAAGAGAGAGAAAGAAAGAAAGAAGAAAGAAAGAAAGAAGAAAGAAAGAAAAAAAGAATCCAATGCAGAGTGGCCCTGTGAGGCGCAGGGCTAACAGGGGGAGGGCTTCCCTAGGAAAGTGCAGCCCCGAGCCCCGGGAACTTGAAGCACTGGCGGATTCTTCCCAGAGGGAGCCCGCTCAGCAGGGAGTCTGGCAGGATGGGGAAGGCCAGGGGCGCCCCCAGATCCCGGGATTACCATGAGAGGAGGGCGGGGGAGCGCAGTGCACTCCCGGGGCCTCGGGGAGAAGCCCGTGGGTCAGGCGGGGCTGGGGGGCCGCTGAGCCCCGATCCCCGAGGGAGGGGTGGCCTGGGAGCAGGTCCAGCCTGCAGGCCCCGGACCCCAGGGCATCGGGGCACCTGCGACCCTGTGTTCCCCCCGGGACAGGTGGAGGCGGGGAGGGCCCAGGACAGCGAGGCCCCTCCTGCTGTGGGGCACCCTGAGCTGTGCAGGTCAGCGCCCCCTGACCCAGGAGCACCTAGGCCCGTGCGGACTGGAGCTGTAGGGGGGCTCCCCGGGAGCTAACCCCAGTGGGGGGAGCTGGTCGCTGCCAGTGCTGCTGTTCTGCTGGTATCACCTTGTGCTTGAGGGGGCGGGAGACAGGGGCCTCGTGGGGTACACAGCTCCCCCTGACCCAGCACCTGGCGGGGGCATCTCCCCAGGTACACACACACACACTTGGGAATCAGCACAGCAGGCCCTGCCCCCAGAAGACCAGCTGGAAGGACAGGGGAAGAGCAAGTTCTGGACCAAGCAGTGCTGGAAAACTTCAGGACTGAGGGAAAATAGTATATAGACCTAGAGGATCCTTTCTTTTCTTTTTTTCATTACAACTTGTTTTTATATCAAGTTAAAATTTTCCAGTATTTTTTCTTTTCCTGCCTTACCCACAATATTTTACCAGCTCTTCATTTTTATTTTTTTTTCATTTTTGACTTTCATATTTCTGCAATTACACATATTAGATATATTTTTCACTTCTGGATTCTCTTCAATGTATTCAATTTAATTTTGGGAGATATACGAAATATGGGTTTTTCTTTTTTGTTTTCTGTTTTTTCTGTCTCGTTTTGTTCTACAATGGTGGAAGTTAGTACCTTCTAAAACATGACCAGCACGCACCCAGAACCCAGGGGAACACTGTGCTGGGTCATTCTGAGACACTATATTCTCCCTTCCTTCCCATTCTGCCCCCCTCTTTTATCTACATTGTGGTGGTCACTATGGGGCTCTCTACAAGTATTCTTGGTTTATATAAATTTGGGGCTGATCATCTTCTAACATACAGAACAAAATACACTCAGAACCAAGAGGATCACCCTTTAGGATCCCTCTGGGAGACTACATTCTCTCTCCACTACCACTTCTTCATCACCACAATTCTACCCCCCCTATTTTTTCTTTTCTACCTTTTTGTGTTGTTTTTGGGGGTTTTTAAAATTTTTACTATTGTGTTTTAAAATTTGTTTTTCACTTTAGTGATGCTTTTGTTTTATTTTGTTCTGTTCTTTTTCTTTTATTTTCTGGTCTCTGACCTCTTCAGAATCAACTAGGGTGGATTTTACTTAGGTCATGGTTGGTATTCCTGACTCAGCCTACTCACACAGCCACTCTGACTGGATATAATGACTAGAAGGAAGAATTCACTACAAAAGAAAGAACCAGAAACACTATTCTCCACCACAGAGTTACAAAATCTGATTTAAATATTATGTCAGAAATTCAATACAGAAGCACAATTATAAAGATACTGGTGTCTCTCAAAAAAACTATAAAAGACTCTAGAGACTTCGTTAATGCAGAACTGAGATGTAATCAGGCCAAAATTAAAAATAAATTAAATGAGTTGCAATCCAAAGTGGATGCTCTAACTGCTAGGGTTAATGAGGTGGAAGAGAGAGTGACCTAGGAGACAGGTTGATGGTAAGGAAGGAAGTTGAGGGAAAAAAAGAAAAACAACTAAAAGCCCACAAGGAAAGGTTTCAGGAAACAAATGCTAGTCTGAAAATGAAGAATCTATGTATAGTGCGGATTCCAGAAGAAACTAAGAGAGAGAGAGAGACAGAGAGAGAGAGAGAACCACAAGGCATATTTGAACAAACCATAGCTGAGAACTTCCTTAATCTGGGGAGGGAACCAGGCATCCAGATTCAAGAGATAGCAAGGACCCCCCAAACAAATCAATAAAAACGATTTCACACCTGACATTTAATAGTGAAACTTGCAAATTCCAAAGTAAGAGAAACTTCTTAATGCAGCTCAAGACAGAGTCTTAACTTATATGGGGAGAAATATTAGATTAACAGCAACCCTCTCCACAGAGACTTGGCAGCCAGAAAGGGCTGGCAGGATATAGTCAGGGTCCTAAATGAGAAGAACATACAACCAAGGATACCCTATCCAGCAAGGCTCTCATTCAGAATGGAAGGAGAGATAAATAGCTTCCAAGATAGGCAGAAACTGATAAAATATGTGACACAAAACCGGCTCTGCAAGAAATATTAAGGGGGGACCCTGTAAAAGAAAGAGGAAGCCCAAAGAAACAATCCACAAAAACAGGGACTGAATAGGTATTATGAGGACACTAAATTCTTATCTTTCAATAGTTACTCTGAACGTGAATGGGCCTAATGATCCCATCAAAAGACTCAGGGTATCAGACTGAATAAAAAAGCAAGACCCATCTATATGTTGTCTACAAGAGACCTACAAGAGGTCATTTTAGACCTAAGGACACCCCGAGCTTGAAAAGGAAGGGGTGGAGGACCATTTGCTATTCAAATGGTTCTCAAAAGAAGGCTGGGGTAGGGGAGGGGCAGGATGGCGGAAGCGTAGGGTCCCCAAATCACCTGTCCCCACCAAATTACCTAGATAACCTTCAAATCATCTGGAAAATCTACGAATTTGGCCTGAGATTTAAAGAGAGACCAGCTGGAATGCTACAGTGAGAAGAGTTCGGCTTCTATCAAGGTAGGAAGACGGGGAAAAAGAAATAAGGAAACAAAAGGCCTC
This sequence comes from Canis lupus dingo, assembly GCF_003254725.2. Lineage (NCBI taxonomy): Eukaryota > Metazoa > Chordata > Mammalia > Carnivora > Canidae > Canis > Canis lupus. Next base: position 24,747,648 of record NC_064260.1, on the reverse strand, counting down.
CAAGGGGGAGGCGCCCCGCGAGGAGCCGGGCTGAGGCCGGGGCGAGTGTCCCCAGGACAGGAGAGCCCCGTCCCGGAGACGCAGGAGCTGCACCAACCTTCCCGGGCGGAAAGGGGCTCGCAGGGAGTTAGAGCAGGACCCCAGGGGGGCGGGGATGCCCTCGGGCTCCCGGGGACACTGACAGACACCTGCGCCCCGGGAGAGTGCGCCGAGCTCCCTAAGGGCTGCAGCGCGCACGGCGGGACCCTGGAGCAGCTCGGAGGGGCTCGGGGGAGGCTCCGCGGAGGGGGCTGCGGGGCGGGAGCAGCTGGGGGGGCTTGGGGGCGGCTCCGCGGAGGGGGCTGCGGGGCAGGAGCAGCTCGGAGGGGCTCGGGGGCAGCTCCGCGGAGGGGGCTGCGGGGCGGGAGCGCGAATCCAACAGCACAGGCTCAGCGCAGGCCCCGGAGCCCAGAGCGCCAGGACACAGCACAGGATCCCGCCTCCCCCGGACAGGCAGAGGCCGGGAGGGCCCAGGACAGCAAGGACGCTCCTGCCCCGAGCTGAGCAGATCAGCGGCCCCACCCCGGAGCCTCCAGGCCCTGCAGACGGAGAGCTCAGTACTTCCTGCGGGGGCTGAATCCAGGGCTCCAGAGCTGGCCCCGCCACTGGGGTTGTTCCTCCTGGGGCCTCAGGGGGTAAACAACCCCCACTGAGCCCTGAACCGGGCAGGGGGCAGAGCAGCTCCCCCAAGTGCTAACACCTGAAAATCAGCACAACAGGCCCCTCCCCCAGAAGACCAGCTAGATGGACAAGTTCCAGGGGAAGTCAAGGGACTTAAAGTACACAGAATCAGAAGATACTCCCCCGTGTTTTTTGGTTTTGTTTTGTTTTGTTTTGATTTCTTTTTGATTTCTCATTGCTTCCCCCACCCTTTTTTCCCCTTCTTTCTTTTTCTTTCTCTTTTTCTTCTTTTTTCCTTTTTTCCTTTTTTTATTTTTTCTTTTTCTCTTTTCCTTCCTTCTCTCTCTCTCTTTTTCTCCTTTTGCCAATACAACTTATTTTTGGCCACTCTGCACTGAGCAAAATGACTAGAAGGAAAACCTCACCTCAAAAGAAAGGAATCAGAAACAGTTCTCTCTCCCACAGAGTTACAAAATCTGGATTACAATTCAATGTCAGAAAGCCAATCAGAAGCACTATTATACAGCTACTAGTGGCTCTAGAAAAAAACATAAAGGACTCAAGAGACTTCATGACTGCAGAATTTAGATCCAATCAGGCAGAAATTAAAAATCAATTGAATGAGATGCAATCCAAACTAGAAGTCCTAGCGACGAGGGTTAATGAGGTGGAAGAACTGAGGGAAAAGAGACTGAGGGAAAAAGAGACAAACAATTAAAAGACCATGAAGACAGATTAAGGGAAATAAACGACAACCTGAGGAAGAAAAACCTACGTTTAATTGGGATTCCCAAGGGCGCCAAAAGGGACAGAGGGCCAGAATATGTATTTGAACAAATCATAGCTGAAAACTTTCCTAATCTGGGAAGGGAAACAGGCATTCAGATCCAGGAAATAGAGAGATCCCCCCCTAAAATCAATAAAAACCGTTCAACACCTCGACATTTAATAGTGAAGCTTGCAAATTCCAAAGATAAAGAGAAGATCCTTAAAGCAGCAAGAGACAAGAAATCCCTGACTTTTATGGGGAGGAGTATTAGGGTAACAGCAGACCTCTCCACAGAGACCTGGCAGGCCAGAAAGGGCTGGCAGGACATATTCAGGGTCCTAAATGAGAAGAACATGCAACCAAGAATACTTTATCCAGCAAGGCTCTCATTCAAAATGGAAGGAGAGATAAAGAGCTTCCAAGACAGGCAGGAACTGAAAGAATATGTGACCTCCAAACCAGCTCTGCAAGAAATTTTAAGGGGGACTCTTAAAATTCGCCTTTAAGAAGAAGTCCAGTGGAACAATCCACAAAAACAAGGACTTAATAGATATCATGATGACACTAAACTCATATCTGTCAATAGTAACTCTGAACGTGAACGGGCTTAATGACCCCATCAAAAGGCGCAGGGTTTCAGACTGGATAAAAAAGCAGGACCCATCTATTTGCTATCTTCAAGAGACTCATTTTAGACAGAAGGACACCTACAACCTGAAAATAAAAGGTTGGAGAACCATTTACCATTCAAATGGTCCTCAAAAGAAAGGAGGGGTAGCCATCCTCATATCAGATAAACTAAAATTTACCCAGAAGACTGTAGTGAGAGATGAAGAGGGACACTATCTCATACTTAAAGGATCTATCCAACAAGAGGACTTAACAATCCTCAATATATATGCCCCGAATGTGGGAGCTGCCAAATATTTAAACCAATTAATAACCAAAGTGAAGAAATACTTAGATAATAATACACTTATACTTGGTGACTTCAATCTAGCTCTTTCTACCCTCGATAGGTCTTCTAAGCACAACATCTCCAAAGAACCGAGAGCTTTAAATGATACACTGGACCAGATGGATTTCACAGATATCTACAGAACTTTACATCCAAACTCAACTGAATACACATTCTTCACAAGTGCACATGGAACTTTCTCCAGAATAGACCACATACTGGGTCACAAATCGGGTCTGAACTGATACCGAAAGATTGGGATCATCCCCTGCGTATTCTCAGACCATAATGCCTTGAAATTAGAACTAAATCACAACAAGAATTTGGAAGGACCTCAAACACGTGGAGGTTAAGGACCATCCTGCTAAAAGATGAAAGGGTCAACCAGGAAATTAAGGAAGAATTAAAAAGATTCATGGAAACTAATGAGAATGAAGATACAACCGTTCAAAATCTTTGGATGCAGCAAAAGCAGTCCTAAGGGGGAAATACATCGCAATACAAGCATCCATTCAAAAACTGGAAAGAACTCAAATGCAAAAGCTAACCTTACACATAAAGAAGCTAGAGAAAAAACAGCAGATGGACCCTACACCCAGCAGAAGAAGAGAGTTAATTAAGATTCGAGCAGAAAAAAAAAAAAAAAAAAAAAAGATTCGCGCAGAACTCAACGAAATCGAGACCAGAAGAACTGTGGAACAGATCAACAGAACCAGGAGTTGGTTCTTTGAGAGAATTAATAAGATAGATAAACCATTAGCTAACCTTATTAAAAAGAAGAGAGAGAAGACTCAAATTAATAAAATCATGAATGAGAAAGGAGAGATCACCACCAACACCAAGGAAATACAAACGATTTTTAAAACATATTATGAACAGCTATACGCCAATAAATTAGGCAATCTAGAAGAAATGGACGCATTCCTGGAAAGCCACAAACTACCAAAACTGGAACAGGAAGAAATAGAAAACCTGAACAGGCCAATAACCAGGGAGGAAATTGAAGCAGTCATCAAAAACCTCCCAAGACACAAGAGTCCAGGGCCAGATGGCTTCCCAGGGGAATTCTATCAAACGTTTAAAGAAGAAACCATACCTATTCTACTAAAGCTGTTTGGAAAGATAGAAAGAGATGGAGTACTTCCAAATTCGTTCTATGAGGCCAGCATCCCCTTAATTCCAAAACCAGACAATGACCCCACCAAAAAGGAGAATTACAGCCCGATATCCCTGATGCACATGGATGCAAAAATTCTCAACAAGATACTAGCCAATAGGATCCAGCAGTACATTAAGAAAATTATTCACCATGACCAAGTAGGATTTATCCCCGGGACACAAGGCTGGTTCAACAATCAATGTGATTCATCATATCAGCAAGAGAAAAACCAAGAACCATATGATCCTCTCATTAGATGCAGAGAAAGCATTTGACAAAATACAGCATCCATTCCTGATCAAAACTCTTCAGAGTGTAGGGATAGAGGGGACTTTCCTCGACATCTTAAAAGCCGTCTATGAAAAGCCCACAGCAAATACCATTCTCAATGGGGAAGCACTGGGAGCCTTTCCCCTAAGATCAGGAACAAGACAGGGATGTCCACTCTCACCATTGCTATTCAACATAGTATTGGAAGTCCTAGCCTCAGCAGTCAGACAACAAAAAGACATTAAAGGCATTCCAACTGGCAAAGAAGAAGTCAAACTCTCCCTCTCCGCCGATGACATGATACTCTACATAGAAAACCCAAAAGCCTCCACCCCAAGATTGATAGAACTCATACAGCAATTTGGTAGCGTGGCAGGATACAAAATCAATGACCAGAAATCAGTGGCATTTCTGTACACTAACAATGAGACTGAAGAAAGAGAAATTAAGGAGTCAATCCCATTTACAATTGCACCCAAAAGCATAAGATACCTAGGAATAAACCTAACCAAAGAGGTAAAGGATCTATACCCTGAAAACTATAGAACACTTCTGAAAGCAATTGAGGAAGACACAAAGAGATGGAAAAATATTCCATGCTCATGGATTGGCAGAATTAATATTGTGAAAATGTCAATGTTACCCAGAACAATATACACGTTTAATGCAATCCCTATCAAAATACCATGGACTTTCTTCAGAGAGTTGGAACAAATCATCTTAAGATTTGTGTGGAATCAGAAAAGACCCCGAATAGTCAGGGGAATTTTTAAAAAGAAAACCATATCTGGGGGCATCACAATGCCAGATTTCAGGTTGTACTACAAAGCTGTGGTCATCAAGACAGTGTGGTACTGGCACAAAAACAGACACATAGATCAATGGAACAGAATAGAGAACTCAGAAGTGGACCCTGAACTTTATGGTCAACTAATATTTGATAAAGGAGGAAAGACTATCCATTGGAAGAAAGACAGTCTCTTCAATAAAAGGTGCTGGGGAAATTGGACATCCACATGCAGAAGAATGAAACTAGACCACTCTCTTGCACCAGACACAAAGATAAACTCAAAATGGATGAAAGATCTAAATGTGAGACAAGATTCCATCAAAATCCTAGAGGAGAACACAGGCAACACCCTTTTTGAACTCGGTCACAGTAACTTCTTGCAAGATACATCCACGAAGGCAAAAGAAACAAAAGCAAAAATGAACTATTGGGACTTCATCAAGATAAGAAGCTTTTGCACAGCAAAGGATACAGTCAACAAAACTAAAAGACAACCTACAGAATGGGAGAAGATATTTGCAAAAGACGTATCAGATAAAGGGCTAGTTTCCAAGATCTATAAAGAAGTTATTAAACTCAACACCAAAGAAACAAACAATCCAATCATGAAATGGGCAAAAGACATGAAGAGAAATCTCACAGAGGAAGACATAGACGTGGCCAACATGCACATGAGAAAATACCCTGCATCACTGGCCATCAGGGAAATACAAATCCAAACCACAATGAGATCCCACCTCACACCAGTGAGATTGGGGAAAATTAACAAGGCAGGAAGCCACAAATGTTGGAGAGGATGCAGAGAAAAGGGAACCCTCTTACACTGTTGGTGGGAATGTGAACTGGTGCAGCCACTCTGGAAAACTGTGTGGAGGTTCCTCAAAGAGTTAAAAATAGACCTGCCCTATGACCCAGCAATTGCACTGTTGGGGATTTACCCCAAAGATTCAGATGCAATGAAACGCAGGGACACCTGCAGCCCGATGTTTCTAGCAGCAATGTTCACAATAGCCAAACTGTGGAAGGAGCCTCGGTGTCCATCGAAAGATGAATGGATAAAGAAGATGTGGTTTATATATACAATGGAATATTCCTCAGCCATTAGAAACGACAAATACCCACCATTTGCTTCAACGTGGATGGAACTGGAGGGTATTATGCTGAGTGAAGTAAGTCATTCGGAGAAGGACAAACAGTGTATGTTCTCATTCATTTGGGGAATATGAATAATAGTGAAAGGGAATATAAGGGAAGGGAGAAGAAATGTGTGGGAAATATCAGAAAGGGAGACAGAACATAGAGACTCTTAACTCTGAGAAACGAACTAGGGGTGGTGGAAGGGGAGGAGGGTGGGGGGGGTGGGGGTGAATGTGTGATGGGCACTGAGGGGGACACTTGATGGGATGAGCACTGGGTGTTATTCTGTATGTTGGTAAACTGAACATCAATAAAAAATTAATTTATTAAAAAATTGCTCTGTATCTCAATTTTCTCATGGGAAAATTGGAAAAACTCATAGTTTCTAATGTATGAGTTGTTGTAAGGTTGAAATGAGTTAACATATTTAAAATGCTTGGTACATGGTGAGTCGCAGTGAACATTTGACATTATTATTACATTAAAATAAATATACAGAGGGGGCCTTAAAAAAAAAAGAACTGGGGTAGGAATCCTCATAAATTAGAGTTTATCTCAAAAACTGTAGTAAGAGATGAAGAGGGACACTATATCATACTTAAAGGATCTATCCAACAAGAAGACCCAAAAATCATGAATATTTATGCCCCTAATGTGGGAGCTGCCAAGTATATCAATCAATTAATAACCAAAGTAAAGACATACTTAGATAATAATACACTAATATAGGAGACTTCAACATGGCACTTTCTGCAAATGACAGGTATTCTAAACAGAACATCACCAAAGAAACAAGAGCCTTAAATGATACACTGGACCAGGTGGATTTCACAGATATTTACAAAACTTTGCATCCGAATACAACTGAATACACATTCTTCTCAAGTGCACATAGAACTTTCTCCAGAACAGACCATATCCTGGGTCAGAAATCAGATCTCAACTGATTCAAAAAGATTGGGATTGTCACCTGCATATATTCAGACCACAATGCTTTGAAACTAGGACTCAATCATAAGAAGAAATTTGGAAGAAACTCAAACACAGGGAGGTTAAAGAGCATCCTGCCAAAAGATGAGTGGGTCAACCATGAAATTAGCAATTAAAAAGATTCATGGAAACTAATGAAAATGAAGGTACAACCATTCAAAATCTTTGAGATACAGCAAAAGCAGTCCTAAGAGGGAAATACATAGCAATATACATAGCAATACATGCCTCCCTCAAAAAATTGGAAAAAACTCAAATACACAAGCTAACCTCACACCTCAAGGAATTTGAGAAAGAACAGCAAGTAAACCCCACACCAAGCAGAAGAAGAGAGATAATAAATATTCTAGCATAACTCAATGAAATAGAGACCAGAAGAACTGTAGGACAGATCAACAAAACCAGGAGCTGGTTATTTGAAACAATAAAACAGATAAACCATTAGCCAGCCTTATTAAAAAGAAAACAGAAAAGACTCAAATAAAATCATGAATGAAAGAGGAGAGATCACAATCAATACCAAGGAAATACAAGCGATTTTTAAAACATATTATGAACAGCTATATGCCAATAAATTAGACAATCTAGAAGAAATGGATGCATTTCTGGAAATCCACAAATTCTAGAACTGGAATAGGAAGAAATAGAAAACCTGAACAGGCCAATAGCCAGCGAGGAAATCGAAGCAGTCATCAAAAACCTTCCAAGACACAAAGGTCTAGGGCCAGATGGCTTCCCAGGGGAATTCTATCAAATGTCCAAAGAAGATTGGTCTATAGATACAGTGAAATATTCCTCAGCCATCAGAAAGAACGAATCCCCATCATTTGCTTCAATGTGGACAGAACTGGAGGATATTATGTTGAGTGAGGTAAGTCTATGGGAGAAGGACAATCATCATATGGTTTTACTCACATGGGGAATATAAGAAATAGTGGAAGGGATTATAGGGGAAAGGAGGGGAACTGAGTGGGAAAAATTAGAGAGGGAGACAAACCATGAGAGACTCCTAACTCTGGGAAACGAACAAAGGGTAGTAGAAGGGGAGGTGGATAGGGGGATGGGGTGACTGGGTGATGGACACTGAGGTGGGCATTTGATGGGATGAGCACTAGGCGTTATAGTATATGTTGGCAAATTGAATTCAAATTTAAAAAAATAAAATAAAATAAAATCTGGGGCACCTGGATGGCTCAGTTGGTTAAGTGACTGACTCTTTAGACGCCTGGGTAGCTCAGTGGTTGAGCATCCACCTTCAGCTCAGGGAGTGGATCCCAGGTTCTCAGGATCGGGTCCCACATCGGGCTCCCTGCAGGGAACCTGCTTCTCCCTCTGCCTGTGTCTCTGCCTCTCTCTTTCCGTGTCTCATGAATAAATAAATTAAATCTTTTTTTAAAAAAGTGACTGACTTTTGATTTTGGCTCAGGGCATGATCTCAAGGTCCTGGGATAGAGCCCCTTGGGTTCCTTGCTCGGTGGGGTGTCTGCTTCAGGATTCTCTCTCCCTCCACCCGTCCCCTCCACCACCACTCATTTGTTCATACTTTCTCTAAAATAAATAAATAAATCTAAAAAAGGAGAAATAAAATCTTAAAAAAATATTTTTTTAATCTTGTGGGATTGTTGTAAGGATTCATTGGCTAAGCTTTTATCAGCCATAAATCATTAGAGATCACACATGTGAATTTAATGTTTTCACATGCATGTTTTCTATAATGATGTAATCAAGAGGGATATACCAATTAATAACTATTTATGACATGAGGCAGGTAACAGTTTTATGAGGTCTGTAGTGTATACAATTTGGAAACTTCTCTTTAAAAATACAAAATTATGACTTTAAATTGCTGTTTGGAAATGAAGATTCACTTAGAATGGGAAAAGAAATCACAAAATTAACAAATTTTTGACATCTACCACAAACATGAAAAAAATCCAGAAACATAACATCAGTGTGTTTTTAATTTAGTTACCTGCCTGATGCAGTTTTATGATATAATTTTTCCATGTTTTTGGCTTAAAACTAAGTTTTCATATGATCGTGCATTTGTAATAATTTCTGTGGAGAAAGCTGAAATTGCTTTTCAGCACAGTGAAGAGAAACTTGTTTTTTTTTTATTATTGTTACTTAGTGCTAAGATTTTAAAGCATGGTTAAGTATACCCCTGAAGGAAAAAACTTTGCTTTAGCCTGAGAATCAGTTGGTGGGGAAAAATTTACAAATTTCAGCAACTGACTCCATACATTTTACATCTCATACTGTCCTTACTCCCTACACACACCAAGGCCCAGGCACTGAAGAACAAAGGGTTAGTTAGTACCTTGATATGGCCTTTGGCTTTGTACCTTTAGGCCAGGTTGTCACAGCACTCTGGAATTCATTCCTACAAGGAAATGGTGAGCGATAAATTAACTATATACACACAGATGTCACTGCCAAATCATAAAGTGATTGCTAAAAAGATATCCTACTAAGCCCAAATATATCCCAATTTCCCCCTAGGCAGATTCCAAAAGTGACCATGGCTATTCCACAGCCACTTGACACAGAAGTGGGAGTGAATAGACAAGAATGTTAAGTGATTTTAGTTTAAATACCTTGCTTCAGTGATTTTTAGTAGAAATATGATACTATGTGAATATACTGCTCCAGTCTCTGTTAGGAGGAAGGTGCTCATGTAAGTAAAGAGGTATGGAGTTAAACTCTGACATATGCAGGTAAAAACTTTTAAAGAATTAAACATATTTTTAAAAATCTGTGCTAATTCAGCAATCACTGTTGCCAAAGATCATAAGGGTTATAAAGATAAGAAAAAATACAGGTTTCCTTATAGGATCACAAAGTGCAACTTTCTTTCAATTTCATTTGACATTTTGGGGAAAAACGTTATGTAATTGACAAGAAATGTAAATGCTGGGTTTTGTTTTGTTTTTGGTATGGAAAAACACACATGTATTCTGAGGTAGAATGGCATCTTTTCAAGGATGTATACTATAATAACTTATATAAATATCATGTTTGTGGTGGGTTGCTTGGGTCTACTTCCTCCAAACTCCAGGGTTATAATTTTTTTCCTCTGAAAAAGAAACATTAACTTCTATGTACAAAATTTTTTATGATGCTTTAAGAATGATTAAAGGATTTTCCATGTAAAGACTTTTCCTATAATAAAACAGAAATGGCTCAGTGATATCAAAGTACTACGAATTTGAAAAATTATTTTTAAAAACTGTGTTATCAAACAAAAGTTCAGGAGACCATTTTCATAAGGCATACCCTATTCAAGATATATCATTTCATATTACTTTGATTAAGTATATTAACTTCAGGCTATTGAATATAGAAAACAAAACAAAACAAAACAGCAGTTCAATAATACTTTATGGTTTGCTCTAGGTAATACAATTTTGGAAACAAGATTAAAGTTCAGGTGTTGTGGCAATTCTCTGGGGCAGAAATGTGTTCTCCCAAAGCAGACTGGGCATACTTGTCAAATTATGTGCTTTACGTGAATTTCTTAATAAAAGACTTATTGTTGCATGTGTTTTGCAACAATAGTATCATCATTAATTTATAAGTTTAAAACTTTAAGAATCAAAATTTAGGACCAAACAAACATAATTATTTTATATCATAGCATTAATTTCAAGTGTTCAATCAACTATTGCTTTGAAAAGCCAGGTGTGGGCCATTTTGCATTTTATAAGACTGAAAACACATGGAAAAAGCCAGAAGGTATAATTTACCACCCAATATGAACAGCCCAAATATTGTATTTGATACCAAGGATCAGTTTTCAAGACCCTCCGTCCCAATTTTCTCCTGTCAGTAAATCTGCTGCTTTATCATAGACACATTGCATTGGGGGAAACTTTCCCCAAATTATTAACATCCTCTTTATACTCTGAACCAAAATCAATCCCAGAAAAATGTGCCTAGAGCTGCCTAAAGAAAGTTCTCAATAGCCATTTGGTCTTTTTATAGGAAGGGATTCCTTCTGGCTTTTCAAAACACTCTTCTCATTTTGAAGCTAGCATAAAATCTGATTAACGTAACAGGACTACCTTGTACTCTTCTCCGTCTATAAATTTTTGTAGTCTCACATAGAAAGGAACTGTCTGGATCAGCTTTGCAAAATAGAGAACAGATGGACAAGAGATAGCGTAATGAGGAAAGTTATAATGAATAAAACACATTATTATTCATTATTACTCATATTCACACTAATTCTTTATTATGCATATACCTTTAGGTGATTTATGTCTTAATATTTTGGAAAATAAAAACCTTCTAAAAAGGTTTCCATGAATGCATTCTTTCTCTCTCTGTCATCTGAAACCATTATTACAGTTTACCAGTGGAATGTATTTTCTCTCTAAGAGATAGAGGACACTGGAAAGGCCAACAGAAAACATATAAAATATTCTGGGATGCCTGGATGTCTCAGTTAGTTGGGTGTCTGCCTTTGGCCCAGGTCAGGATCTTGGAGTCCTGGGATTGAGCCCTGCGTCGGGCTCTCCATTCTGTGGTAAGTCTGCTTCTCCCTTTCCCTTTCCCTCTGTGATCTATCTCATTCTCTCTCAAATAAATAAATAGTATAAGAAAGAAAGAAAGAAAGAAAGAAAGAAAGAAAGAAAGAAAGAAAGAAAGAAAGAAAGAAAGAAAGAAAGAAAGAAAGAAAGAAGAAAGAAAGAAAGAGAAAGAAAACATAAAATATGCATAAAGCTACTTATGAGGCCATCAGGAGCTAAGTAGGTATTAAGGACATACTCATAACAGGTCCTGAATTAAAGACATTAATGGAAAGTAGCCGTTGCTAAGTATGAGTTGGTGACAGCAGTGAAGGGAAAGAGGAAAAAAAATGGAGGAGTGGGGGAGGAATGCTGGGGACCCCACACTTAACTGGTTGCCTTGAGAAGCACAGAGAGAGGTAGAAGAAATGGAAAACCAGGACCAGGACCAAGGACTTAGGTGAGTCCTTCTTGAGCTCTCTATCTTGGAGGCACATTTAATAGAATATTTTGCTCTGTATAATTACCACTAACAAAGCCATTTTTTCTGTATCTAGAGTCACAGTAACCATATGAATGCCAACACCTTCCTTTCTGAAATTATGTATTTCAATTTTTTTATTTATGAAAACATGACTGTAAACAATATCCACAAAAATTTCCAGAATGAGCAAGCGATCACCTAATCTTTTATATAATTTGTATGTTCATGTGTTGAGTAGGTTTTTTCTCTTCTTTTAGCAAACAGGATATGCTTGCAATATCACATTGCATCACTGGAGATTCTTTCTAGAAGAAGGTTTTATTTTTAGGGAATGTGGAACACTGTGATATTATAACATGGTAGTAATAATATGGCTTGTTGTGGCTGCTTGTGCTTATACATTAAACTTTCTGAAGATTTCAGTTTCCCTCTTTCAGACACTATCTCAAGAATACAGATTCTCCTTTGTAGCTACTTTGCTTTTAAGTAAGCATGATAATCAAACTTGAATACAAAGATTATTTTATGTAGGTAGTAAAGATGCATAATTTTGTAATCATTTCATAATGATAATTAAGTATGGCTACATTTTACAAGGCTGTTTTACACCTACATTCTTCATTAATCCCCCAAAATGTCTTGATGAAATAGATATTGCTTCCCTCTCCTTTCTACACATTAGCATACAGAGGCCTGGAGAAGTGAGGTCAGGCCTCTAGCATGTGACAGGACGGGGGGGAAGTCTTGAATTTGAACCCACATGGCCAGGCTCTGGTGGAGTCATGTCCTAACCCTCTGTTATTCTGCGTTGCTATGGTACTTATGCGTATACTATGCATCGGGACCTTGTCTGAGCTCCTTACAAGTATGAATCCAGTCAATTTTTCCTCAGCCCTGCTAGGATTGGGTGCCACCACTATATACATTCTACATTTGAAGAAACTGAGACCTGAGAATTGCATGGTTTGCCCAAATTGACTTGCTCTCAAAGCAAGGGAAATACCAGAAACTTCTTTATAAAGAAGAAAGTGCACCTGCTTAGTCTATATGTAGAGCTAGTCAGATGCAGCACTAGAGGTGAAGACAGATGGCCTAACTCCCTGTCTGGTGCTTTCTCAATTCTTAATTAAGTACAAAGCAGTACCAACTGGGCTAAGCCCACCAGAAAGGATGCTGCTTGCCCCATGTTTCTAATTTTTACAACAAAACCTTGAATCTCACTTGTGAACCAGGGTCTGAATGGTCCAAAAATTTAGCTACAAAAAAAAAAAAAAAAAAATCTGAATTTTACCCAGTTACCAGGATTTGGTAAAGACACACAAAAACGAAATTCTAAAAACCAAAGAAATATAGAGTTTATTATATAATTAGAGTAATTAAGGTGATGATATGTACAATATATTGTGCTTCTGCTCATAAGTTTCATTCAACTTTTCCTCATTCAGAATGGGAGAAATCTTCATGCACCTGTAGGCCTGAGTCTAAAATCTGCCCTACTGTTTCTGCCTGTACTCCTGTGTTTTTTAGATTGTTCACATATTCTCTGATCTCCCTTGGAATGGTTAATAGATGTTAACTTCTAGAAGTGAATCAGAAGTAAACTTTGCACATCAGTTCTTTTTATTACTAGTTGGCTATTACTAGATGCTGTAATTTGCAGTTGTTTGATGATTAGACTGTAAATACGGCTTCTATACAGTGATTTATTAAATTCCAGTTTAATTTTCAAACCATGATTTTCCTCCTATGTACTCAGTAAAAACTTCACCCCAAAGCTGCCTCTCTGACAGTAAGAGAACTTTTCCATTAGTTTCACTCTCCTGTGCAGTTTGGGATGTGTCCTCAGCACAATCACAGCAGCTTTAACAGGAGAGTGATCCTGAGATCATCTAAGTTATGAGAGGAAATGCAGCTGAAATGAACACCCGTGAGACAGTTAACTACAGTATACAGATTTAGCTAATATTCAGGGAACACTAATGTTACTTTTCACAACTGAGAATTTATAATAATAAAAGAAGAAATTATTAACTAAAAAATGTGCCATAAAATACTTTCAAATTAAATGCAGCCAGATATAACATAAGCATATGCATGCGTATGGATGAGATATTCACTTGATGACTTTGGAACTCATAATTACGTCACATGAAACATCCACCCAAAGCCGACTTTTTCTCACAGATTGCCTTAATTGCCAACTACCATCTCAGGACCCCATTTGGAAAAGCTGACAGCAGGCTGGCCTGGTATGTTATATTTGGTAAGCTCAGGATTTACGAGGATTTCTAAAACCAGGCAATTATCAGAGTAAAGTGTAAATCCCTGTAGGGTACACTGTATTACAAAGTCTGCAAAATAAATGTATTGTGTGTCCTAAGTAGTCAATCCACATAACTTGCAAACCCAACAAAGCATGGAAAGTTTCATTTGTTCAAAGTAATTTTAGCCTGTGACCAAGCATAGCTGGGGTAAAACAAATGCATGTGTTACATGTGTGTCCTGGAGGCTACAAGGAGAGTGAGTGTTGTGTAGTGCACCTCTACTTCTTTTTCCTATTAAACTTCCATTTTCTCTTTCTCCAAATTATTCACCGAAGTTGGCTCTACACAGGAGTTGAGAGGAGTGTCTTCTAAGAAGGAATTTCAATGGAGCCCTTTCTTTAGTAGCATGAATACAAAATTATTTTATAACAATATTTTGAATAGCATGAAAATTCCAGAAAACAAAAAGTCCCATGACTAGGTACATGGGGGGTTTAGCGGCAGTTTTTTTTTTTTTTTTTAATCTTTACCAATGTCTTATATTCAGATACAAACAAAATAAGTATAAAAATATTTCCTTCTTTTTGAGATAGGACCTGGTTTTCTTAATGCCTGTGCATAGGATTTTCTTTAAAAAACAAATGGAACGCGACGCCTGGGTGACTCAGCGGTTGAACGCCTGCCCTTGGCCCGGGGCGTGATTCCGGAGTCCCAGGATCGAGTCCCACATCAGGCTTCCTGCATGGAGCCTGCTTCTCTCTCTGCCTGTGTCTCTGCCTCTCTCTCTGTGTGTGTCTCTCATGAATGAATAAATAAATAAAAATCTTTAAAAAAATAAAATAAAAATAAAATAAAAAACAAATGGAAGTACAGTTGACATACAAGATTATATTAGTTTCGGCTGTACAACATAGTGGTTCAACATTTACATATATATATTAATATATTTTAATATATTTTATATGTGTATTATATATTATATACATATACATACACATAGTGGCTCAACATTTTTATATATATATATTTTTATATATGCATTAAGAAAAGTTCACCACAATTAATTATCATCTACAATACAATATTACAATATTATTGACTATATTTCCTATTCTATACTTTTCATTCCTGTGATGTATTTATTTTCTAGCTGAAAGTTTGTACCTCTTCATCTTCTTCACGTATTTTGCCCATTCTCCTACCCCCTTTCCCTCTGGCAACCACCAATTTGCTTTCTGTATTTATGCGTCTGTTTACATTTCTTGTTTCATTTGTTTTTTAGATTCCACATATCAGTAAAATCACATGGTATTTGTCTTTCCTTGACTTATTTCGCTTAGCATAATATCTTCTAGGTTCATACATATGGTCACAAGTGGCAAAATTTCATTCTTTTAATTGCTGAGTAATATTCCATTGTATTTATACTCACCTTCTTTACCCAATCATCAACTGATAGAAATTTAGGTTGCCTCCACATCTTGGCTATTATAAGCAGTGCTGCAATAAATATAGGGGTGCATGTATTTTGAGTTGTTTTTCTTGCCTAGGGTTTTTGTTACCATTTCCTCTTTTCTTTCTGTTCTCCTAATTATTTGAACTTTTCTTTTGCATGATTACTTTAGTCCTGTTCAAGTGTGTGTGTGTGTGTAGAATTTGGACAGAGAGACACTGAGAGAGGAAATTGTATTTTAACAAGTTCTTCAGGGAATTCTTCTATGACCTAATTTGAGAGCCACTGCCCTAGATTTCCAATCTAGTATTTTCCTTACCCCATAGTGAAGTGGTCTGACTCAGTTTAGTTAAATTCAATAAATATGCTTTGAGTATCTGTTATTGATCATCAATTTTGTTATGAGCTGTGTATGCACATATGAATAAGAGATAGCCTGTCTTCAGGGAACTCACATGTAATATTCTATTTTCAAACCATTATGTATTATCACATTGACATTTCTAGACTCTAAACGACACAATTCCAAGTGTCCCATCCATGTAAGAAATCCAGCGCTGAGAAGTGATTTTGAAACAAACCCTTTTCTTGATCTCTGTTACATTGCAAGATTTTAAAATGAGTGTGTCAACAGTTTGTTTTGACATGCCACTATGAATTCTATATACGAAATTCTGTTTTATGCATTTACCCTCTAACTGCTTATCTGATCTCTATAGCTTATGAGATTTGAGAGCCTGAGATGAGGGATATCTCCCGAGTGCCCAGAGGCATCACAACTGCTTTATTTCAAACCCTCGTTTAGAGAACGAGGTTTTAGGTTCCAGAAATGTTCTTCAGTTTTAGAATTTCAGGGAAAAAGTTAATAGAAAATCTCATAACTTCTATTAAATGAAATTAACTTTGAAATGTAGACAGCTATTTCAACGATATGTCTGACACAATATTGTCAAAATACCATCAAAAGGTTTATACTACATTTCCCAATCTTACTGTTCTTAAGAAGCCTAAACAAAATTGTGCAAGGCATCAGCTATTGTTCATTAATCAATATAAGATTCGTTGTGTTAACAAGCTTTTAATTACAAAATAATCAAACAAACAAATAAATAAAGTAGAAGAGTCCAAAGTTCAGGATTGATTCCTTTTCAAATGCAAAATTTCAGTTTTGAATGTTTTCTTCCTGAGTTAGAAAATGGTTTTCACACTAAATTCTTCATTTTTATCTCTTACATTCATTGTGTTTTCCTTTTTTTCAGACATTGTATTGTGTCCTGTCATCTCACATTTAAAAAAAAAAAATTGTACTTTTTCTTTTTTTTCCACTTTGAACAATTGAGTGCATGCAGAACATGGCCTGTCTGCCAACACTGAGCTGTGGCCTTATTTCTGGCAAAGCAATCATTGAAAGGAGCCAAGAATAAGAGTATTAAAAGGAACTGCCCATTTATCAGACTAAAAAAGTGATAAGTGTATGAAATCTCCCAGTGGGTAGACAGCCATTCCTAAATTATTCTGGTTGACTTTGCAGGTACATAGAATGCCCTCCCCTTACTTTGTTCTCATCGGGATCTTCCCCTTTCACACAGCCGACCAACTGCAGTGACACATTGAACTCATTGGAGAAAACACATTTGAACCACAGCTTTTCATTGAAGTGCAATTTATCTCATAAACATTCCTTTGAAAATTTTAGACGCTTAAATGTTGCCAAATTGAAATCTTACTTCTATTAATTAAGTAATTAGATTTATAATGAATCCATTTTCCCAAGCACAAAAAGAAGGATCACTGTATACTAAGCATTGTGCAGGGGGGATAGGAAAAGGAAGTTCCGCTACTCATAGCGACAACAGAAGTAGTAATATAATAATAACGACGACAAAAACAATAGAAATAATGATATTGAACATAGATTACCTTTTCCTGTGGAGGTGCTGTACTTTGTATTTCACCCAGGCTATATTATTAGATTGTTACAACAACCTTATAAGTAGGTATCACTACTAGATTCAGTTTAATAATTGAAGACATTGAGGCTTGGGCAGGTCACAGATTTCCAACAAGCTTACAGAGCAAAGAAATAAAACATGGGATGTAAAAGAAACCCATCATACTGAAAATCTATATACATTAACTGAATTAATCCACGTATAAACCCTCAGAAAATAATTATGTACCCATATTTGTTATGTTCAAGTCATCATCAGGTTAAATGTTTTTCCCAAGAAGGAAAACCATGGAATTCTGATTAAACCTAGGTCTGACCCCAAAGACCATGATTTCTCCATTAACCCTACACATACTAGGTATATTTCTCAGAAGGAGGAGTTGGATGTGAAGGAAGTAGGGAGGAGGAAGCTACGTAGTCTGGAGGGACTAAAATATTTTCATATCTACTTTACAGAATGCATCACCTATGTTAACAATGCTTTGACGACACCATAGCTATAACATTATTGAAACTTGATGACCATTTTTCATGTTTCGATCCAGTCTATCCCTCTAATCTTTCATTAATTCATACGATAATGATGGAACATCCCAAAGCCAGTCCAACGATCATTTCAGCTCTAAGGAAAAATCTGCAGGCTTATTCTTTCACAGGAAAAAGTCAGATTCACATAATCCTTTCATTCACATAGCCCCTTTTATTCTCATTAAAGGTCATTTAGCATAAAAACAGAGACCATTTCCATTCAACAGAAAGTCATACCAAAAAGAAAATTGTTGGGAAGCCGGTTGGCTCAGCTGTTTAGTGCTGCCTTTGGCCCAGGGTGTGATCCTGGAGTCCTGGGATCGAGTCCCATGTGGGGCTCCCTGCATGGAGCCTGCTTCTCCCTCTGTCTGTGTCTCTGCCTCTCTCTCTCTCTCTCTCTCTGTGTGTGTGTGTCTCATGAAAAAGTAAATAAAATCTTAAAAAAAAAAAAAAAAAGAAAATTGTTGAATCAGATGAAATAACTGGTAAGCATAGAATACAATATTTTTGTCTCTATCTCTAGACAAACCTTAACTACCATCTCTCAGTTGAAATCTACCCTGATTTTTACACCAATTTTATATCACCTTTATGGATAGTTATTAAAAACCTTAATTACGAATACTTAAGATGTGGTTTTGTAATCAGAATCATGGAAATATGTTTAACAAAAATGATTTTCAGCATAGTAGGAAAATGAATGGCTGCATCATTGTATTATCCAACATGAAAATGTGCTAAAACTCTTGAGGGAATAAAAAGGAAGCCAAGAGAAAACCTTTCTTATGGGGCTTCTTTACCAGGCTTATTCAATGCTATAACTTCACTTCAGCTATACTGTTAATATTCCCCCTTAAAGCAATGATTTATTCACCCCCAGAAAACAAGCAGAGTGACATATATTACATGAAAACAAACCCCCCAAGGTACTAAAACCTAAACCACAAGTCTATTTTTTTAAGGTCAGATAATCCACTTGGGAATAGTAAATTTGGCTGAATCAGGTTGTAATATTTTAAGGGTTGTCACAGACTTGGTTAAGACATGTTCTCCTTAAAAAGGCAGATTAATTGCATCAAATTTCATTTTTTTTTACACTGACTTTTAGTTCTAAGAGACTAACAGTACAAATTTTCATGTTATCAATTTCAAATTGGGGGCACATATTAAGATCGTTGAATGACCCAAATCATTTGCATATCAATGTATTTCAGATTCTTTAAATTCATATTTGTGCTCAAGTAATAAAAATTTAGCTTTACGGTAATCAATGCATAGAGGCCTAACCACACAGTGACATTTTTTAAATGTCACTGTAATTTAAATAGGACAGATTATTTTTTTTAAAGATTTTATTTATTTATTCATGAGAGAGAGAGAGAAAAGAGAGAGAGGCAGAGACATAGGCAGAGGGAGAAGCAGGCTCCGTGCAGGGAGCCCGATGTGAGACTCGATCCCGGGTCTCCAGGATCGCGCCCTGGACCGAAGGCCGCGCTGAACCGCTGCGTCACCCGGGCTGCCCTAAATGGGACAGATTAACCTTAAAATTTCAACTTGTGCATTTAGAGCTCCCAAGAAATGGATCAAGAGAGTGTAAGGCATCCTATTAAAAAATTATTCCAAACAGTTCCCCTTATCCCCAAACTTGGGAGGTTCGTAAACATTTGTATTCATAACACTTGGCATCCTAGTAAGTTTTCTTTGCATGTCTTAGGCAACAAACCAACCAACCAACCAACCTAACACTTCCGTTTCTTTACCAGCTAATTCCAAATAGCTTAGTAAGTATTTACCTCTTAGCAAGTTAATAGGCTTCTGGGAAAAGACATGCACAAATCAATAAATGGAGTAATATTTTCAGTTCATTCTTAAGCGACCGTCCTTTCTCAGTGGGGCGCGCTGCTGGGCTCCGCGCTGCTGGGGGGCCCCAGGCGCCGCCCTCCCTCCCTCCCTCCCGCCGCGGGAGCCGGCCTGGGGCGCTCCCCGAGAGGGGCGCGAGCCGACGTGCCTCAGGCCGCGGCTGCTGGCGGTCCCCGGAGGTCTGACCGATTCCGAGACCTGCTGGGTTTCTCCTGGAATTCAAAGCCCTACCCGGCTCCCCCGGGAGTCCGCCCGGCCCTGGAGGACGGAGAGGACGGGCCTCCGCGCCTCCTGCGGGGAGCGGCTCACAGTCCTAGACCGCGGCTGCCCGAGTCTGCCGGGAGACCGGCTTGTCCACGCCGTCGTTTCGCTGCTCGGGCCACAGCAGTGTCGGCTCGCCAGCCTTCCTCGTTCCCGCCCGCGGAGCCCGAGGGGGGTGGGGGGCTGGGGAGGTGAGGGTGGTGGGTGGGGGTGGGGGTGGTGGAGGGTGGGGTGGGGGTGGGGGGTGGGGTGGTGGGGGGGTGAGGGTGGTGGGTGGGGGTGGGGGTGGGGGGTGAGGGTGGGGTGGGGGTGGGGGGGTGAGGGTGGTGGGTGGGGTGGGGGGTGGGGGGTGAGGGTGGTGGGTGGGGTGAGGGTGAGGGTGGTGGTGGGGTTGAGGGTGGTGGGTGGGGGTGGTGGAGGGTGGGGTGGGGGGGGTGAGGGTGGTGGGGGGGGTGAGGGGGGGTCGGGGGGTGGGGGGTGATGGCAGCCGCTGGTTCCACTGCCTCAGCTGACTGAGCCGTGGGAAGCAGCGGTGGCATCAAGGCACTGGAGCACTGACGCTGTCTTGCCAGGAACACTTTCGGATTTCTACTTTTTCACTTAATGTCATTGGTTGTGCAGTTTGCAGGGAAATTAATTTGACAAAACTTGCATCTAAAAAAAAAAAAACTTGCGTCTAGGAATAGTTTAATCAAAGCAACAGTTTGATTACAAAATAAATAAAGCCATCCTGGGCATAGGGCAACATCAGTGAAGATTCAGAATAATAGGTACAGAGACACTTCCACAGGGGAGCTTTGTGTAGTCAGCGCCGTGTCGAGGCACCGTTTCTTCCCGTGAATGTCCAGAACTGTCTCTTTATTATTACTGTTAAATGTAGAACCCCGGCTAATTTCGTATCGCCCACCAAGATACAAAGGTAGAGTATGATCTCACTTATATATGGAAACCAAAACATAAAACAAACAAGCAAACAAAACACCAAGCTCATGGATTCAGAAAACAGGTTGGTTGTTGGGGGTTAGAGGACGGGGATGGGAGTCAAGAAGTACAAACTTCCAGTTATGAAGTAAATCTGTCATAGAGATGTAATGCCCAGCATGGTAACTAGAGTTAATAACGCTGTACTGGATGTCTGAGAGTTACTAAGAGACTAAATCTTGAAAGTTCTTGTCACAAGAAAACAATTGTAAATATGTAGGGTGAAAGATATTAACTAGACTTTTTGGGACCAGCATTTTGCAATATATACAAACGTTGGATCATTACATTGTATACCTTAAACTAATATAATGTTGTATGTCAATTATACCTCAATAAAAATTTCAAGTTTTTTTAGGGGCTTCTAGGTCAGTTGAGCAATTGGATTCTTGGTTTTGGCTCAAGTCTTGACTTCAGGGTCCTGGGATCAAGCCCTGAGACAGGCTCTGCACTCAGCAGGGAGTCTGCTGTGGATCATCTCCCCCTCTGTTCCTCCACCCACCATACGCACTCTCTTTCTCTCAAAAAGTATTTTTAAGTAGCAGTGTTATTAATACTCACATTGCCATGAAACAAAATAGAAAGTCTTGCCTCTATAGTTTCTGAATATCACTTGTTTATACTAATTTCACCATCATTCATAAATCTGCATTTCTGTAGTGCTATCCACTGATATTGGTTTCTAATTACTCTTTCAAAGATTATTAAGATTACTATACTTTGTTGATGAGGACAGCAAATGTAAGCCTTACGTATAATATAAATGAGCATGTAGACAATTCATTTTCCAGTAAGGTTAAATCTGTCTTTAAACATTTGTTGACAAAAAAAAAAAAAAAATGTTGACATAAATGTAGGACGACCTGGAGCACTTGGGGGTTCAGCCAGTTAAGTGTCTGCCTTTGGCTCAGCTCACAAACCAGGGTCCTGGGATCCAGCTCCATGTTGGGCTCCCTGCTGAGCAGGGAGACTGCTTCTCCCTCTCCCTCTGCCCCCCCCCCCACTTGTGTGTGCTCTCACTTTCCCTCTCAAATAAAAAAAAAATATATATATATATATATATATATATATATATTTTAATGTAGGACAACACACCTTCTGGCCATGTCTTCTGGAATCATTTGTAAGTCAATAACCACTAGATTCCTAGAAACTGGTCTTTTCCAATGTTGGCTGCATTCTCACCTTCCACATGCCAAGGAGGATATTAATCAAAAGGCAGAATGACAATCTCAAAAGCCCTTGGAGCAGATGGACACGGCCACCTCAAGCATGCCCTGCTGTGAGTAGTCCCTCTGGGTGCCAGCGGGGAGGGACTGCTGGAGAGTAGGAAACTGGATGAAACGAAAACAAACATTATAAACCACTTTGGTTAAAAGTTGTTTAGGAAAGTGTTATTCTTTCCAGGTCTATTTTTCAGTGACTTAGGCCGCTGGAAACTGTGCTGTTGATCATCTTGGGCAGGTTGTCATCCTCTTAGTATTCCTCCTGTTGGACTTTCTTTTTGAGCTTGATCCCAAACATGTTAGTTTGCAACTTAAAAATCAAATCACAAATGTCCCCCTTTTCTTTTTTTAAAAATAAAATAAGTTAATTATTTTAGAGTAAGAGGGCATGGGGGAGGGGTAGAGGGAGAGGTGGGGAGAGAGAGAGAGAGAGAGAGAGAGAATCTCAAGCAGAGTCTGTACTGAGCACTGAGCCCAACATGGGTTTTGATGTTATGACCCCAAGATCATGACCTGAGCCAAAACCAAGAGTCTGATGCTTAACCCACTAAGCCACTCAGGCATCCCTAAAGCTCCACAATATTAATGAAAACTGACAAAGGTAATTCATTCTGGAATGAATTTTAACGCAACTTTCATCTTCCAAAGTATCATTGTCACAAAGAAAATGAAGCAAGAAAAGTAGAAAATTAGGAATTTTTTGCCAGATACAGAAAAAGTTTAGACACAACCCTCAATTGTATATGATTTTGAAAATTATTCTACTTATTTTGTTTAGCTTTGTCTGCATATTTCTAATCATTTTATGTTGTATGGATTAGGTTCAAATATTTAACATGAGTCATGTTATAGTATGAGAATATTTATTTATTTTTAATTTTTTTTTAGTATGAGAATATTTAGATTGGGTATCAAGCGTCTTGTTTCTAGACCAACTCTCTAGTTCATGTTCCTGTACTAATCACATTTGACTAAGCTTCCACTGATCTAACACAAAAATTATATTACCTGAACTCTAAGGCCCCATTATGTATTAAAATTCTAGATAGCTATGGTTTTAAGTTAATAAATAACTGTGACTTAGGCTGATATAACCTAAATTTATGTAATTTTGACCACACCATACCCTTTTATATCTGGTAGATTTATGAATTAAAGGAATTAAATTCACCCTAGACAGTTGTTAAAATATCATTAACATTCATATTAATCCTCTCTCTAAAAGAGTGAGAATAGATCTAACATGAGGAACTTGATTTGAAGTAACTAGAACATTCTTAGCAACATACAAAAGAACTAAATGTGAGCCTATGGTGGTGGGTCCTATCACTTCTCTTCTCATTTTTAGGTACTAAGAGAATTGCTATCCTTTTACATTGTAAGTACAGTTTTAATTAGTAACTTAAAATATCCAATTCTGGATGCCTGGGTAAATCAGTAGTTGAGCATCTGCCTTTGGCTCAGGGTGTGATCCTGGAGTCCCAGGATCGAGTCCCCTATGTGGACACCCACAGGGAACCTGCTTCTCCCTCTGCCTAAGTCTCTGCCTCTCTCTCTGTGTCTCTCATGAATAAATAAATAAAATAAAATCTTTAAAAATTTTAAAAAATATATCCAATTCAACTTACTTATTGATATTTTAATCTTTTATTAGGGATAAAACTTGTTTCCTCCCTAATCAGAGTCAGAAACCAGAGGAACCTAGAGAGTGCTGGAATATTCCTTCCTACTGCTTACCTATCACATTTGAGAGTCTGCCAAGGTTAAAAGGAGAGGGGAAACAAGAAGATGAGGGGTTTATTTGTGGATTCTTAATTTAAATTATCTTCCAGTTATTGATAACTTGTTTCTTCAGTCTCTAAATTCACTGTTTAGTCATAATTTTGTTGGTTTAGTTTAATTATTTTTGCAGTATATATTGGAAGAGGAAGTCTGCTACAGGCCCTGGGCATCCCTGCATGCACTTGATGGCACCAGCCTGCAAGGCTTGTCCTCATACCGAAGTTTCTGTAGTTAGCCACACAGGTAACTAAGTAGGTTAAGAAGACCACAACGTGATTACATGTATCTCTTTGCTCCAAAAGAGGAGGCACATGGTTTGTCTGTGGCTTCCTGCAAGGTTTGCTGCCTACAGAAAGGAAGTACCTGGCCATTGGCAGCAGGTTTCTTCCCTGTAAAGCAACTGGCAGTGGGTATAGGTATCCTCTGGCCCCGGATGTACCTGGTCCTGTGGGAGACCCACAAGAGTGCTGACATGTGGACTGCTGCTCTGCTCTCACCTCTGATTCAAAAATTACCTGTCTCTTGTTAGTTTCTATGAAACTGTGGCAAATTAATTTAGTATCTTGCAGGAGGGAAACACCCAAGTTTTTTACAGTTCTTTTTATTTTTTTTGAAGTATTTAACCTTTTTAAATTTTATTATTTTATTTTTTGTATATATATTTTTATGGAGTTCAATTTGCCAACATATTACAACCCCCAGTGCTCATCCCATCCAGTGCCCTCCTCAGTGCCCATCATCCAGTTACCCCAACCACCTAACCACCTCCCCTTCCACTACCTCTTGTTCATGTCCCAGAGCTGGGAGTCTCTTATGGTTTGTCTCCCTCTCTGATATTTCCTATTCAGTTCCCCTCCTTTCCCCTATAATCCCTTTCACTATATCTTATATTCTCCGTATGAGTGAAACCATATGATGATTGTCCTTCTCTGATTGACTTACTTCACTCACCATAATATCCTCCAGTTCCATCCACGTCGAAGCAAATGGAGGGGATTCATCGTTTCTAATGGCTGAGGAATATCCCATTGTATACAGAGACCACAGCTTCTCTATCCATTCATCTGTCGATGGACACCGAGGCTCCTTCCACAGTTTGGCTATTGTGGACATTGCTGCTGTGAACATCGGGTGCAGGTGTCCCGGCGTTTCACTGCATCTGTATCTTTGGGGTAAATCCCCAGCAGGGAAATTACTGGGTTCATTCTCACTGGTGTGAGGTGGGATCTTATTGTGATTTTCATTTGTATTTTCCTGATGGCAAGTGATGTGGAGCATTTTCTCGTGTGCTTGTTGGCCATGTGTAGGTCTTCCTCCGTGAAATGTCTGTTCATGTCTTTTGCCCATTTCATGATTGGATTGTTTGTTTCTTGGGGGTTGAGTTTAATGAGTTCTTTGTAGATCCTGTATACAACCCTTTACTTGATCTGTCATTTGTAAATATCTTCTCCCATTCTGTAGGTTGTCTTTTAGTTTTGTTGACTATTTCTTTTGCTGTGCAAAAGCTTTTTATTCTGATTAAGTCCCAATAGTTCATTATTACTTTTGTTTCCCTTACCCTCATAGATGTATCTTGCAAGAAGTTGCTGTGGCCAAGTTCAAAATGGGTGTTGCCCATGTTTTCCTCTAGGATTTGGATGGATTCTTGTCTCACATTTAGATCTTTCATCCATTTCGAGTTTATCTTTGTGTCTGTTGTAAGAGAGTGGTCTAGTTTCATTCTTCTGCACGTGGCTGTCCAATTTTCCCAGCATCATTTATTGAAGAGACTGTTTTTTTTTTCCAGTGGATAGTCTTTCCTGCTTTGTTGAATATTAGTTTACCATAGAGTTGAGGGTGCATTTCTGGATTCTCTATTCTGTTCCATTGATCTATGTGTCTGTTTTTGTGCCAGCACCACACTGTCTTGATGACCACGGCTTTGTGGTACAACCTGAAATCCAGCATTGTGATGCCCCCAGCTCTGGTTTTCTTTTTCAACATTCCCCTGGCTCTTCGGGGTCTTTTCTAAGTACACACAAATCTTAAGATGATTTGTTCCAACTCTCTGAAGAAAGTCCATGGTATTTTTATAGGGATTGAATGAAATGTGTAAATTGTCCTGGGTAACATTGACATTTTCACAATATTAATTCTTCCAATCCATGAGCATGGAATATTTTTCCATCTTTCTGTGTCTTCCTCCATTTCTTTCAGAAGTATTCTGTAGTTTTTAGGGTATAGATCCTTTACCTCTTTGGTTACGTTTGTTCCTAGGTGTCTTATGCTTTTGGATGCAATTGTGAATGGGATTGACTCCTTAATTTCTCCTTCTTCAGTCTCATTGTTAGTGTATAGAAATGCCACTGATTTCTGGGCATTGATTTTGTATCCTGCCACACTGCCAAATTTCTGGATGAGTTCTAGCAATTTTTGGGTGGAGTCTTTTGGGTTTTCTATGTACAGTGTCGTGTCATCAGCGAAGAGGGAGAGTTTGACTTCTTCTTTGCCAATTTGAATGCCTTTTATTTCTTTTTGCTGCCTGATTGCTGAGGCTAGAACTTCTAGTACTATGTTGAATAGCAGTGGTGAGAGTGGACATCCCTGTTGTGTTCCTGACCTTAGGGGAAAGGCTCCCAGTGTTTCTCCATTGAGAATGGTATTTGCTGTGGGCTTTTCATAGATGGCTTTTAAGATGCTGAGGAATGTTCCCTCTCTCCCTACACTCTGAAGAGTTTTTATCAGGAACGGATACTGTATTTTGTTAGATGCTTTCTCTGCATCTATTGAGAGGATCATAGAGGTTCTTGTTTTTTCTCTTCTTGATGTGATCTATCGTGTTGATTGTTTTACAAGTGTGTCTCCTTTGCATCCCGGGGATAAATCCCACTTGGTCATGGTGAATAATACTTTTAATTACTGTACCGTTGGATCCTAGTATCTTGGTGAGAATTTTTGCATCTGTGTTCCTCATGGTTATTGGTCTATAATTCTCCTTTTTGGTGGGGTCTTTGTTGTTGGAATCAAGGTGATGCTGGCCTCATAAAACGAGTTTGGAAGTATTCCATCCTTTCTTTCTAAAGCTGTTCTCATCCTTTAGAACAGCTTTAGTAGAATAGGTATTATTTCTTCTTTAAACGTTGATAGAATTCCCCTGGGAAGCCATCTGGCCCTGGATCTTTGTGTCTTGGGAGGTGTTTGATGACTGCTTCTATTTCCTCCCTGGTTATCGGCCTGTTCAGTTTTTCTATTTCTTCCGGTTCCAGTTTCAGTAATTTGTGGTTTTCCAAAAATGCATCCAGTTCTTCTAGATTGCCTAATTTATTGGTGTAGAGCTGTTCATAATACGTTTTTAAAAATTGTTTGTATTTCCTTGGTATTGGTTATGATTTCTCCTCTTTCATTCATGATTTTATTAATTTGAGTCTTTTCTCTTTTCTGTTTAATAAGGCTGGTTAGGAGTTTATCTATCTTGTTAATTCTTTCAAAGAACAAACTCCTGGTTTTCTTGATCTATTCTACAGTGCTTCTGGTCTCTATTTCATTGAGTTCCTCCGAGTCCTTATTATCTCCCTTATTCTGCCTAGTGTAGGTTTTACTTGCTGTCTTTCTCCAATTTCTTTAGGTGGGAGGTTACTTTGTGCTTTTGAGTTTTTTTCCAAATTTTTGAGGGAGGCTTGTATTGTGATGTATTTCCCTCTTAGGACTGCTTTTGCTGTATCCTAACCTTTTGAATGGTTGTATCTTCATTCTCATTAGTTTCCATGCGTCTTTTTAATTCTTCTCTAATTTCCTGGTTGACTCTTTCATCTTTTAGCAGGATGCTCTTTAACCTCCACGTGTTTGAGTTTCTTCCAAATTTCTTGTTGTGATTGAGTTCTAGTTTCAAAGCATTGTGGTCTGAAAATATGCAGGGGGCAATCCCAAACATTTGGTATTGGTTGAGACCTGATTTGTGACCGAGTATGTGGTCTATTTTGGAGAAAGTTCCATGTGCACTTAAGAAGAATGTGTATTCAGTTGCATTCGGATGCAAAGTTCTGTCTATATCTGTGAAATCCATCTGGTCCAGTGTATCATTTAAAGCCCATGTTTCTTTGGTGATGTTGTGCTTAAAAGATCTGTCATTTGCAGAAAGTGGCGTTTTGAAGTCTCACCATATAAGTCTATTATTATCTAAGTATGTCTTTACTTTGGTTATTTTTAAAAAATATTTTATTTATTTATTCATGAGAGACACACACACACACACACAGAGAGAGAGAGAGAGAGAGAGGCAGAGGCACAGGAAGAGGGAGAAGCAGGCTCCATGCAGGGAGCCTAACGTGGGACTCCATCCTAGGTCTCCAGGATCAGGCCCTGGGCTACAGGCAGCACTAAACCACTGAGCCACCTGGGCCACCCCTTTACTTTGATTATTAATCAATTGATATACTTGGCGCCTCCCACATTAGGGGCATAGATATTCATGATTGTTAGGTCTTCTTGTTGGATAGATCCTTTAAGTATGATACAGTGTCCCTCTTAATCTCTTACTACAGTCTTTGGGATAAACTTTAATTTTTCTGATATGAGGATTGCTGCCCCAGCTTTCTTTTGAGGACCATTTGAATGGTAAATGGTTGTCCACTCCTTCATTTTCAGGCTGGAGGTGTCCTTAGGTCTCAAATGAGTCTGTTGTAGGCAGCAAATAGATGGGTCTTGCTTTTTTATCCAGTCCAACATCCTGCGTCTTTTGATGGCATCACATAGTCCATTCACGTTCAGAGTTACTATTGAAAGATATGAATTTAGTGTTATCATGATACCTATACAGTCCCTGTTTTTGTGGATTATTTCATTGGGCTTCCTGTTTCTCTTACAGGGTCCCCCTTAATATTTCTTGCAGAGCTGGTTTGGTGGTCACATATTCTTTCAGTTTCTGCCTATCTTGGAAGATGTTTATCTCTCCTTCTATTCTGAATGAGAGCCTTGCTGGATAGAGTATCCTTGCCTGCATGTTCTTCTCATTTAGGACTCTGAATATATCCTGCCAACCCTTTCTGACTGCCAGGTCTCTGTGGAGAGGGCTGCTGATAATCTGATATTTCTCCCCATATAATCTAAGAATTTCTTGTGCTGCTCTAAGGATTTTCTCTTTATCCCTGGAATTTGCAAGTTTTACTATTAAATTATTGAGGTGTTGAATGGTTTTTATTGATTTTTGGAGATCCCTTCTACCTCCTGGATCTGAATGCC
Source organism: Canis lupus dingo (assembly GCF_003254725.2). Lineage (NCBI taxonomy): Eukaryota > Metazoa > Chordata > Mammalia > Carnivora > Canidae > Canis > Canis lupus. Next base: position 24,718,397 of record NC_064260.1, on the reverse strand, counting down.
TGTTCCTTCCCCAGATTAGGGAAGTTCTCTGCTATGATTTGCTCAAATATACTTTGTCGTCCTCTCTCTCTCTCTCTCTTTCTCTCTGCCTCTTCTGGAACCCCAATTAGATGTAGATTCTTCCTTCTGAGGCTATCATTTATTTCCTTAAGGCTTTCCTCATGGGCTCTTAACTGTTTTTCTGTTTTTCCTCAGTTTCCTTCCTTGCCATCAACTTGTCTTCTATATGGCTCACTCTCTCTTCCACCTCATTAACTCTCATCTTTAGGACCTTCAGTATGGATTGCATCTCATTTAATTTATTTTTAATTTTGAACTGATTAGACCTAAATTCTGCAGTCGTGAAGTCTCTTGAATACTTTATGCTTTTTTCCAGAGCTACCAGTAGCTTTATAGTTGTGCTTCTGAATTGGCTTTCTGACATCGAATTGTAATACAGATTCTGTAACTCTGTGGGAGACAGTATTGTTTTCAGTTCCTTGTTTTGTGGTGAATCCTTCCTTCTAGTCATTTTGCATACAGAGTGCCTGTTTGAGCAGGCTGAGGCAAAAATATGAACATGACCTCAGTAAAATACACTCTAGATGATTCTGACAAGGTTAGAGATCAGAAAATGAGAAAGAAGATCATAACAAAATAAAACAAAAGGACCACTAAAGTGAAAAACAAATTTTAAAACAAAGTAGTAAAAAAGAAAAGGCCAAAACCCCCAAAGAATAAGAAGAAAAAAATTAAAAAGGAAAAAAGGAATGAAGTAAAAGAGAACAAAGAAAATAAGGGGGAATTTGGGGGATGGTGGTGGTGAAGAAGTGGTAGTGGGGAGAGAATGGAGTCTACGTGAGGGGCCCTAGAGTGTGATCCTCTTGGTTCTGAGTGTGTTAAGTTCTATATGTTAGACGATGCTCAGTCTCAAATTTATATAAACCAGCAATACTTGTAGAAAGCCCCACAGTGACCCCCACAACATAAAGGAGATCGAAAAGGGGGGCAGAATGGGAAGGAAGGGAGAATATAATCTCACAGAATGGCCCAGCACGGTGTTCCCCTGGGTTTTGGGTGCGTGCTGGTCGTGTTTTAGAAGGTAGTAACTTCCGCCACTGTAGAACAAAATGAGGCAGAAAAGACAGAAAACAAAAAAGAAAAACCCATATCTCGTATATCTCCCAAAATTAAATTGAATACGTAAAAGGGAATCCAGAAGTGAAAAATATATCTAATATGTGTAATTGTAGAAATATGAAAGTCAGAAAGGAAAAACGTTAAAAATGAAGAGCTGGTGAAATATTGTAGTTACGGTGGGAAAAGAAAAAAATATTGGAAGTTTTTAGTCTGATATAAAAGCGAATTGTACTGGGAAAAGGGAAAAAAATAGGAGGGGGACCCTCCGGTTCTATAGACTGTAAATCCCTCGCCTCCCCTAGAGTTTCCAGCGCTGCTGGGTCCACACCTGGCTCTTCCCCTGACCTTCCAGCTGGTCTCTGGGGCGGGGCTGCTGTGCTGACTCTCAGGTGTGTGCACCTGGGGAGATGCCCCGCCCACTCCGCCGGGTGCCGGGCTCAGGGGGAGCTGTGTCCCCCTGCCCACCCTGTCCCCCCAGGTGCCGGGCTCGGGGGGAGCTGTGGACCCCGGGAGGCCCCTGTACCCCCCAGATGCGGGTCTCAGGGGGGGCTGTGGACCCCGTGATGCCCCCGGCCCCCCAGGTGCTGGGATCAGATGCAGCTGTATCCCTCTGCCCTCCTGCCCCCCCGCCCCGGGTGCCTGGCTCCCCGTGAGCGCAGCTCCCTCGGGGAGGATCCGCCGGGTGCTTCCAGTTCCCACAGCTCCGGGGATGGCCTTTTCGGGGAGCCCCCCCCCACTGGATCCCTTTTCATGTATTTATTCCCCCGCCTCCGAGGTGGTTGGGCCGCAGCAGGTGCGTGTGGCCGGGCCCTTGTTTCCCGGGCGGCCCGGCAGGTGCGCAGGCGGTGTGGCCCCAGGGCGGGGGGCGGGTGGGTTGGGGAGCTGAGCTGAGGCCCCTGCTCCCCTCCTTCCCCTCAAGGCCTTGTTTTTCACAGTTCTGGACAGTTTTGGCAAGGAGAATAGCCTGCTGACAGAAACTTAGCTTTTTTGGAAAAAAAAAGAAAGACCTGGGCCCTCTTGGCCAATTGATGGATTTAAGCGAACTTCTTGGGAATTTGCAGCAAGTTTGTTGACGGAATTGTACGGTCAGATGAATGGTTTGTGTTTCTGAACCATATTTTTGCCTTTAATGAGAAGAAATGAAGCAGTTCTTACCAGTGTATTTATTATTTAATTGGCTGTTTCTGTGTTTTGGTGTTTAAAACCCTCCAAAAAATTAATAAGGAAAAGAAAGTAGGTAATTTTAGTTACACATTGCTTGAATATATATATGTATATATTTGAAAAGAGAGAGCAACTATATTCTAGATTATCTCTTGTTAATTAACTTAGCATGTCATACCCAATTATTCATTATCAAAATTGTTACCTTAAGAAAACCAGCATCTGGTTAAGTATGTTCCTATACTAATGAGTAATAAGAGCTAGTTGAAGATTAAAGATCAAAGATATTAGAATTTTATTATTTAGGTATTATTTACAATTTCAATCATGTAAATTAAATTTAATCTCTTTTTTTTTGTTTGTTTTTTGTCACATTGCCCCATTTTCCCAACTACACTTCACTGTATATTAATAACAGGGTTACTGCAACATGTAATAAAAGATAATTCAGCTCCTCACAAAGTGCCTATTTGAAAAGTATCATAAATACTTTCATTAAAGATCGTAAGAAAGAAAGTATGCTGGACAGCGTCAGAGAGCGCACTGGAGTCAAGACCTGAGTAGGCCTGGAATTTCCAGTGCTCATTCTCACCGAGTGGGTACTTTGTGTCCAGCATTATTCGGAGTGTTTCCCATTTGCTTATTTACTACAATGACACTGCCGTTAGGCTTCACCAGTAACTATATTTTACAAAGAAGGAAAATAAAAAACCGAGTGCCAGTAAGAAATAGAGCTCCGAGTCCCATTGTAGAGTCAAGTTTTTAGCCGCCATGCTAGGTGAGATCAGCTTTTTTTTTTTCCCCCTAGGTCTGAATTTACTCATTATGTGAAAATGTGGACAGGTTAACATTGAAGATGCCTTTCAGGAATAAGAATTTTTACGTCATCAAAGGAGAAATCACCTTTACACTATTAAATTATATTAAGAATATAATTAACTTTCTGATTACAAGCTTGACTTCCTGAAATTTCATAATTGCTTAGAAACTTTTTACTGCTTTTTAAAATTTTTGTTTTAATTTCAGTTAGTTAACAAACAGTGTTATAGTAATTTCAGTCGTGCGATACACTTCCATACAACACCCAGTGCTCGCCACAAGTGACCTCCTTAATCCCCACCGCCTATGTCACCCATCCTCCCATCCCGTCCCCTCTGGTAATTGTCAGTTTGTTCTCTATAGTTGAGTATTTCTTGGTTTCTCACTTTCTTTCTCTTTCCCTTCACTCATTTGTTTTGTTTCTTACAGGTTTTTTATTCTTACCATTTTAGAGTAGACAAAGTCTGGTGATCATATTTTACAAATATGACCTCCTAAGATTCACTAGTAATTATTCAAATGTTAATAACTTGGGAAGTACTAAGCACACAAAAAAAATGTTTTCCAAGTAAGACACTTGCATACACATTTTCTTAAAGATGCCATCTTTAATAAAATCTGGTCGGAACAAAGACCACTCAAGGTTGTAGTATCTCTTCTTTATACAAGATTTAAGTACCTCTCCCTCCAAATTCCTCACTTTAAATGTATATTAACGAAACTTATTTGTTATTATGTTTTGGGGCAAAAGCAAAGGCTCACATCTTAGATCTTGAACTAAGATATAAACTACAGAGTATTGTTTGGCCAACGGTCAAATACCACAGCATTTAACACTTAACCTTTCCTGTCTCTAAGACATTTTCTCTTTCTATCAGAATATTAATCTCTCCATGTTAGCTACTTCTGCCTTGGCATAGTTCACCTTAATTCATGGTGATCTTGTCAAAATACTTCTATTTCACCTTTTAGAGCAATTCCAGCTGTTTCTTTTTGTAACAGAGTTTTTTTTTTTACTGAAAAAGCATGCAAATCAGACAAAGGAAGAGTCAGAGTTTATTCTTTTCTTGCAGATAAAGTGCTTGCATTGTGAACAAAATATTGACTCTGTCTTTAAAAGGTAAGTAATCCAGTTTTTCTTAGTATAATTACAATGCATTGCTTCTATATTTAAGACCAAATGCCCTAAGTAGAGCCCATATTCAGTGTCTCATTCCTATGACAAAGATGATTGTTGAAAACTATATCAAATAATTTATATAGACTTGTCCTACACTTCTTATAATTTTCAAATATGCATCTCAAATTTTATGGTACACATGAGCCAAAGAGCCACAGGACTTTCAACACCAGTGTGATTATTTTTCCCCAAATATTAAGGTGTGTTGAATGAGTACTTGAAAAATATTGCTTTCATTTGTTTTAGCATATTATTACCCATTTATAACAAGAAATCAACTGACTAGACAAGGAGCAGAGGTTGACAAGTGTTTGTTCATATTCTGTTTGTTCGACTGTAGCCTTGTTTCTTTGTCTATTTCTTACTCTTTTGTGTATCACATAATTATTATAACAGCTTCAAATGAGAAAATATAGTGACTATGTATTTCAAGAATTTGTCTTGGCAACTCCAGAAGTTCAGCAAAAGTGTAGCAGTAAAGCCCTCAATTATCTTTGGTATTTCCCTTCCTAAGTTTTGTGTATATTTTCCATCACAGTCTTCCTTACCTCTTATCTAGACTATGACAACACTCTCCTACCAGGGTACAAGCCCACAACTTGTCTACTTCCTGCCCCTCATGCCATATGAACATCATTGACAAATTATCTTTCTGAAGCCTGGTTCTGATGATATTATTTGAAATCAAAATTTTTAAGCTATAATTTACATTAAGTAATATGCCCACATTTAATTCTGCAGTATGATGTTATGACAGGGGTACAAAAATCAGGATATTGAAAATTTCTATCACTCCAGAATGTTCTTTCATGTCCCTATGTATTCAATTCTCACCCAAACCCTGACCCCAGACAATAACTAAGATGACTTCTATCACAATAACTTATTTTTACCTCTTCTAAAACCTTATAAAAACATATTACACAGGATGTTTGTCTTTTTAGCCAGTCATGCTTGATGTAGCTATACCTGACGTTTGTACTTGATGACTGATGAATAATATCTCACTGTATGCAAGTACTAGTTTGTTTTTCCACTCACGTGTTTATGTTTGTTTGGGTTGTTTCAAGTCAGAAGTGAATATAAATAAAGCAACAATGAACATCAGTATATGTCACTGGTGGGCATAGGTTTTCATTTCTCTTGGGAAATATAAAATATGTTAAACTTTAACAAGAAACATCAAAATATTTTTCAAGGCGATTCTTAAAATATATGAGAATATATGATTCTTAAAATATATTAAAATAGCTCAAATTCTGGTCAATACTTGATATTGTATTTTTAATTTTTGTCATTTTAGTGAGTGTGCAGTATCTCATTGTGGTTTTAAATTTAAGCTCTTGTCTTATGATGAACATTTCTTCTTATGAGATGATCTTATGAGTCACCTATGTATCTTATTTTGTGAGGTATCTGAGACTTGCTCATTTAGAAAAATATTCTCCTTTTTTTCTAGTATGAATTTATAAAAGTCCATATATATGCTAGATATAAGTCTTTGGTCAAATATACTTTTTCCTCCAAAGTGAGCCTTTTTATCAAAAACAGAAACTTCAACTTGTTATGAAGTCCAACTTCAACAATTAATACATTTGTGGCTAATTTTTTGTGTTCTCTCCTAGAAATTTTTACCTAAATCAAGTTTGTGAAGATTTTTCTCTATATTTTCTTTTTCTAAAATATTTTATTTGAGAGAAATAGAGAGTGTGCACACACACAGTTGGCAGACATCAAAGGGAGAGGGAAAGGGACATGTAGTCTCCTGGCTGAGCTTGGGGATCAATTGGGGGGCTCCATTCAGGGCTTCCTGTGGGGCCCCATATGGGGCTCAATCCCAGGCCCCTAATAGCATAACTTGAGCTGAAGTCAGATACTTAACCGACTGAGGCACCCAGGTGCCCCAGATTCTTCTCTATATTTTCTACTTGAAGATTTACAGTTTTAACTTTTATGTTTATGAATATTCATTTTGAATTTTTAGAAATAATAATATAGAGGGGTCAATGTCCACATTTTACATACAGATATCTGGTTGTTCCAGGAGAATTCATTGAAAAGACTATCCCTTCTCCATTGAATAATCTTGGCACCTCTGCTGGAAATAAGTTGACCATGGCCATATGAATCTATTTCTAGACTCCACTGTGTTCCATTCATCTATGTATCTATCCATATGACAAGCTTCACATTCTGTTTCATTGTAGCTCTATAGTAGGTCTTAAAAGAGTCATAAGTCATCCCATTTCTTTTTCTTTTTTACTACTGTTTGAATTTCTAAGTTCTTTGTTTCTCCACATAAATTTTAGATCAGCTTATAAATGTCTACAAAAAAACTTGTTTCTGATTTTGATTGGGAGTGTATTGAATTTACAGATCAATGTGAAGAAATTTGATACTTTAACATTAATTTTTCCAATTCATGAGCCTGTATATGCTACCATTTACTTATTGTTTCTAAATCCCTCTTATAAATATTTTGTGTTTTCAGAGTACATATTTCATAGGCTTTTAAAAATTATTCTTCAGATGTTTTACTTTAATGTCATAAATGGCTTGTTATTATCATTTTCTAATTGTTCATTTCCAGCCTACATACCTATATTTATTTTATAAGGTTATATACACTTAGTTGCTTTATATTTAAAATGTATTCTTAAATTTTTAGAGTTACACTTAAAGTAAATATTTATGACTTCCTACTTCACATTTCCCATTAAATATTATAACATTATATAATTCCATTTACTTAGCTCTCATTTTTTTATTATTGTAATAACTTTTAATTTCACCTAATTCATAAACCCTTATTTCCAATGTTTCATACTGGATTTTTTAAAAAGATTTTATTTATTTATTCATGAGAGACACAGAGAGAGAAAGAGGCAGAGACACAGGCAGAGGGAGAAGCAGGCTCCATGCAGGGAGCCCGACGTGGGACTCGATCCCGGGACTCCAGCATCACACCCTGGGCCGAAGGGAGGCGCTAAACCGCTGAGCCACCCGGGCTGCTCCAATACGGGTTTTTTAAAAGTAACTTATCCCGGCGTTTCATTGCATCTGTATCTTTGGGGTAAATCCCCAGCAGTGCAATTGCTGGGTCGTAGGGCTGGGACACCTGCACCCCGATGTTCACAGCAGCAATGTCCACAACAGCCAAACTGTGGAAGGAGCCTCGGTGTCCATTGAAAGATGAATGGATAGAGAAGATGTGGTCTATGTATACAATGGAATATTCCTCAGCCATTAGAAATGACAAATCCCCACCATTTGCTTCGACGTGGATGGAACTGGAGGGTATGCTGCTGAGTGAAATAAGTCAATCGGAAAAGGACAAACATTAAATGGTCTCATTCATTCAGGGAATATAAAAAATAGTGAACGGGAATAAAGGGGAAAGGAGAAAAAAATGAGTGGGAAATATCAGAAAGGGAGACAGAACATGAGAGACTCCTAACTCTGGGAAACAAACCAGGGGTTGTGGAAGGGGAGGTGGGCGGGGGGTGGGGGTGACTGGGTGACGGGCACTGAGGGGGGCACTTGATGGGATGAGCACTGGGTGTTATTCTATATGTTGGCAAATTGAACACCAATAAAAAATAAATTTACAAAAAAATAAATAGATAAAAGTAAATTATCTTTTATGAAATTTTGCTAAAAATTAAACATAATTTTTATATTAGCCAATTATCATTTCTTGTTCTCTTCATTCTTTCCTACTGACCTGAATATATCAATAGATATGATTCTATCCAATCTATCTATGAAGAAAGACCATTTCCCTTCATCCTGAAGAGGAACATCCTTTAGCTTCTCCTGCAGTATTAGCAATGCAACCACAATGCTTTCATTTATCTGAAAATGTCTTTAAAAAAAATACTCTTCTTAAAAGCATGCTTTTATTGGACTTAGAATTCAGGTTGGGCCAATATTTTTTTTCAGCATAATAAAGAAAACAATTTTAAAGTGTCAGTATAGAAATTTCAGGGTTGTTTCAGTACCTCAACAATATCGAAGATTCAGATTTCATTTGCATTTCAGCTTCACAATTCTTCACATATCATTTTATAGTGCTATAAGTCCAAGATGACTTTAGTGACAGTAATTATGTCTTTAATGAATAGAGTGGGTGGGAATGGTTTTCTAGGTGTATTTTTTTCTATTTTCATCTAATGAACTTTTTCCAGAAGTTTTTGACCCAACTTCTACTTAAATTCACAGGCTACAAGAGAGCTTTTAGTCACCTCTAGCTGTAATATGAGTCTGGAAAAGTAAGTATTTGGCTTTCCATCTTCTAGTGTGATGCAACAAAGGAGAACATTTTCACTATGGATTTGGGGTCACCTATCAGTAGGATTTGCTTCTATATGAAAAGAAACTCAGAAATAGTATTGTATGGTGATTGAAATCCCAGAAAAAAAGATAATATGTAATTATAATCCTTAAAGGTGGAAAGAATTAAAGAGGAAGAAGAAATATTTGAAAAGTGAATGTCTAAGAATTTTCCAAAAATAACAGAAGACAAAGTTATCAACTATATACCCAAGGTGTGCAGAGGTTTTCCAAGAAGAATAAATAACAATAAAAGGATAAATAACAAATAAAGAAACAGATCAGATCCTTCATACTCATGTTTATGAAAACTCAAAGGTAAAGAGAAAACCTTGAGGTCAATCAGAGAATAAAAGACACATTACACACAAGGGAACAGAAATAAGGTACTAAGCAAACTGGAAGATAATATGATTGCATTTGTAGGACTGTCTGGAAAAAAGCAAAATTATAAGGAAAGATAGCTAATAAATGGTTTGCCAAAGATTGGGGGGGGGGGATATCCTTCAAATATCTTTAAATTCAAAGAAGCAGAGAGATAATTTTGAGTGGATGGAAATTTTCTGTATCTTGATTGTGGTAGCGGTTACACAGCTAGATAGTGTAGCAGACTCAGTATTTTACTCTGAGAAGGTTGAATTTTACTGCATGTGAATCATATCTCTAAATTGTCTAATCAAGGTAGAACATCATATAAGTTTCCCAGAAAACATGGTGGATCACAGATATTTATCACAACTTCCTCCGAGGCCATAGACATAATGTCAATAAACAAACATTCTATCTGGAATATAAACTTAATATGTAGACAGGAGTAAATGGAAGGAGAAAATCAGAGGCTGTAAGAAAAAATTCTGCAGCTGCCAGATTGGTCAGGGACCAGCTGAGGAGGAGGCTAGTAACAATCCAGCCTCCAGCTCAGTAAAAACACTTAGGTTTTCCTTCAGAACTGAGGTCACTGTGGTTCCCAAAAAGTGCTGGGATGAGGCAAAGATTCAGCAACAGGGGTCTCGCTTAACGATGGCAATCGGGTAAAGGGACCTTCATTTACCTCATCACACCTTCATCAAATATGTTGGCAAGAGTGGAAGGAAATCCACAATCAGGGGAAATGTCTCTGTGGTGAAAGGACATGGTTGCAGTTGAATGTGAATAATGCTGACAGAGTGCAAGAGCAATGCTCCTGGGATGCTAGATTTCTCCAGCTCCTGATTGGAGGATGGTGACTCAGATGTAAGCTTAGGTAAAAACATATTAAGATGCACATTTAAGATTAATGCACTTCACTGAATGTAAATTATGTATCATTAAAAAAAGGTAAAAACAGGAATTATAAACAAAATATTCACAGATACAAGATATTGTTTTAATCCTCACAGGTTACCTTCTCAAATGGCGTCTCATAAATTGTAGATGCTCAATAAATATTTGAATGCAAAAAAAAAAAACTACAGTGTTGGGGAATTATATTTCACTAAATAAAGGCTTCCAACTTCATGCAATACAAATTATATTAATTATTTAGCATTCAAGTTCATTAAACTATGTTTGTAACTGAATTCTGAAGTCTATTTTTAAAAGTTTTTAGAGGTTAACACTTGTCCAAGATGGTGATAAAGCTGTGATGAAAATAATGTAATCTCATATTTCAATGTTTTTAATATAAGGTGAATTTACTGACAGAGTAACTCCAAAGGTAGGATGGCTAAAAATATTCTATTACAACTCATAACTAGGATTGATAGTAAATAAATATGATCTAAAGTCTTAAATTTTTTTACCTTTCATCTTCTTTTCATAAACATGCTGTTCTATGATTATATAGCATAAATAATTTGAAAATCTTGTTGTGACTGTTATGTGGTTCTTCTCACACTATTAAAGTTTTATTTTTTTAGATGTTTATTTGTTTGACAGAGAGAGAGAGAGCACAAGCAGGTGCAACGACAGGCAGGAGAGGGAGAAGCAGGCTCCCCGCTGAGCAAAGAGCTCAATGTGGGGCTGGATCCCAGGACCCCGGCATCACGACCTGAGCAAAAGGCAAGGCTCAACAGACTGCGCCACCCAGGTGTCCCAATTTTGTTTTAGGTTAATAGTGTTCAATAAATATATTACTAAATGCAGAAACCTTGTGATATCTATTGATGTATGCCTTAAATGTATTGCCCTCCAGCATTTCCTGCAAGATTTACTGCTGGTTCACCATACTGGGTAAGTGATGTTGATCATATACCTGAAATATACATGTACTTGTTACAAAAAGCCATAAAACATTATTATCAAACACTTGCTTTCAAACAAGATCTCATGGGGATAAAACGTGAAATTTCAACAAACTCTATAAAACCAATGATTTACATGATTTTTAACATAATATACTCTGAAATAAATGGCTTTGAAATAATTCATTTATATTTTGGAAAAGAAATTTGTTGGACTATTATAGCAATTAAATTTATTAGGGTACTGATGCACTAAAAATTTTTTTTTAATTTATTTTTTATTGGTGTTCAATTTACTAACATACAGAATAACACCCAGTGCCCGTCACCCATTCACTCCCACCCCCCGCCCTCCTCCCCTTAAAATTTTATTTGGAATGTAAATTTTTACTTTTAAAAAACCAATAAAACATTTAGTTATTAGAAAAATATGTAAAGGATAGAGTGTTGCTTTTACATTTGAGTCATTTTGTAGAGTAATATGCATACCATACAGCACCATGTCCTACAATTTTGACCTTTAAGTTGAAACACAAACTTTAAAATAAAAAACAGAGGGCAGAACCTTATTATAAGACCTGAAATCATAACACTCCTAGAAGAAAACATAGGCTCTAATCTCTTTGACATCAGCCTTAAAAACATTTTTCTAGATATTTCACCCTGAGCAAGGAAACAAAAGCAAAATAAATTATTATGCTTATACCAAAATGAAAAGCTTTTCCACAGCGGAGGAAACCACAACAAAGAAAAAAGACAAGCTACCAAATGGGAGAAGGTAGTTGCAAATGATATATCTGATAAGGAGTTAATGTTCCAAATATATAAAGTACTTATGTAACTCAACATCAAAAAGACAAATAATCCATTTAAAACTAGGCAGAGGACCTGAATAGACATTTTTCCCAAAAGACATACAAATGGCCAACAGACACAGAAAGATGCTTAACATCACTAATCATCAGGAAAATGCAAATCTAGACTTCAATGAGGTATTTCCTCACACAGGTTAGACTGGCTAGAAGCAAAAAGACAAGAAATCACAACTGTTTGTAAACACGCGGAGAGAGCCTAAGCATGGGCACGGTGGGTAAGAATGTCAGTTGGAGCAGTCACTGTGGAAAACGGTATGGGGTTTCTCCACATAATTAAAAATAGAAATAGCAGATGATCCAGTAATCTCACTACTTGGTATTTACCCAAAGAAAACTAATATACTAATTTGAAAAGGTATATGCACCCCTGTGTTTAAAGCAGTATTATTTAAAATAGCTGAGCTATGGAAGCCACCAATGGATAAAGAAGATGCGCCACACACACTCACACAAGAATATTATTGAGCTATGAAAAAGGATGAGATCTTGCTATTTGGGGCAACATGGATAGACCTAAAAGGTCTTATGCTAAGTGAAAATAAGTCAGAGAAAGACAAATACATATGATTCACTTACATGCAGAATCTTAAAACAAAACAAAACAAATACCAAGCCATAAAACAGATTCTTAAATACAAAGAATGAACTGGTAGTTGCCAGAGAGGTGTGTGGGTGGGTGGGTGAGATAAAGGGGATTAGGAGGTACAAAATTCTAGTAATAAAACAAACAAGTCACAAAGATGAAGAGTATAACAAAGACAATATAGTCAATAATGTTGCAAGGACATTGTGTGGTGGCTTCACCTATGGTAGGCACTGAGTAATGTATGGAAGGTGTAGAATTGTTGAATCAACATATTGTACACCTTAAATTACCATGTATTTCAGTAAAAATAGTATAAAGAGCAGACTATCTACTGTAATTAATCATTCAAAAAATCAATACACAAACTTTAAAAATAACTTTTATTTTAAACATTTATAAAGGGAACATATATAAACTTAACAAATCTATGTGAAATTATTTTCAGTTTTTCTTCTCTGACTTTTACCCATTCTGTCTTAGTACCAAGATCTGCTATCTTTGAGGAATAAGAATTCTGCTAAGTCAAATGGTTTAAACAATATAATTTATTAGTGTCATATATGACTTATTATTTTTAAAGTAATACAAATATACTTTACAATTTGTTAATGGGGTTTTAATAGCACGCAGTTAAGTGCATGTTTTTGCCTTTCTTCTTGGGATTACTCAAAATTTCTAAAGAGAATGAGAAACAAAAATGCAAATGCTATCTTTGATAAACCTTACAGAAACCATAGATATTATATCACAAGTGAATAGAGAGGGATCTCAGATGTAGCAATGGCCAAAGAGGAGTGTGGGAAGACAAAGCAAGCTCCCTATAGGGTGCAGAGTGGTAGGTAACTCTTCTCCAAAGTGAGAGGCACAAGCAAAGTTTCCAACCAAAACGTCCCTGTTTGCAATAATGGGCAGTAGGTCCCTGAGCCAACAGTGGGAGCTTCTGTGCACTTGGTTTGATGTCCACTAATAGAGATGAGCAATATTTGCACAAGCCAACTTAGCAGTGAGACAGCATAGGGGACAGTGATTGGACTGGAAGCATTATACTCCGTTTTCTGAGAAAAGTAACAGATAAATAACTTGCCCACAAAATCCTTTCCTTGAGCTAATTCACGTATCTTGGAAATAACCCCGACTTGCAGACGGTGAAACTGACACAGCACAGGAAATCTAAACTGAAAAAAAAAGGACTGTAATAAATAAATTATATTTTCTAGGAGATTCTCCACTCAGGAAAGCAGCAGACCTAGATACTTCCACAGGATCATGTATCTCATGAGATGATAAGTGACAGATTTGACTGATGTCCGTTAGCATTATCCTTGAAGTTCAGCACTGCTTATCAGTAAAAAGAATCAATATATTGACTAAAAAGAAGTAACATATGCTGCTATCTGAACAGATTGATTGAACTTACGCAGTCATCCTGCCTGAAACAATTTAACCAATGTCCATTACTTTGGATATTAACCATTACAAACCTAAATTTTCGTGATTCAATATTTTAACATCCACACGCCATGGACAACGAATTCACTTGCGCTGATTTACTTAGAGTGCTGTCCAAAGCGGTCCTGGTGGGAGGGGAAAATATAAAAATGTAAGAAATAAAAATGCAATTTTAGTTCTTTTACGAGCTTGGGCTGTGAAGAACCTTGTGCCTTTTCTCATAAGTGTATCACTGAAAACTGTAGTCCAGACTGTAAGCAGTGTCTGTGACCGAGGCAGCTTTGTTATTCATCATCCAACAATGGATGATCCTTAAGTAATTATCTTTTAAGTATATTGTAACAAATTTGGTGCAACTCTTACCATTTTTACATAAGGTACTTAAGTTTTCTCATATTATAGGAGCCTCCAATTTGTTTTATTAGAATCAGGATGTGATTTTATATAGACAATGAAATCTGTGGCCAAATGACAAAAACCAAGCAAACAGCATTTTATTACGTTTTGTCCACATGAAGCCACATAACCATATAAAATATCTTGTTGAAAATACACAAAGATAAACTCAAAATGGATGAAAGATCTTAATGTGAGACAAGATTCCATCAAAATCCTAGAGGAGAAAACAGACAACACCCTTTTTGAACTTGGCTACAGTAACTTCTTGCAAGATTCATCCATGAAGGCAAGAGAAACAAAAGCAAAAATGAACTATTGGGACTTAATCAAGATAAGAAGCTTTTGCACAGCAAAAGGTACCATCAACAAAACTCAAAGACGACCTACAGAATGGGAGAAGATATTTGCAAATGACAGATCAGATAAAGGGCTAGTTTCCAAGATCTATTTTTTTCCTCAAAACACTTGAGAAAAAAATATTCCAAGATCTATAAAGAACTTAATAAACTCAACAGCAAAGAAACAAACAATCCAGTCATGAAATGGGCAAAAGACATGAACAGAAATCTGAGGAAGACCTAGACATGGCCAACAAGCACATGAGAAAATACCCTGCATCACTGGCCATCAGGGAAATACACATCAAAGCCACAGTGAGATCCCACCTCACCCCAGTGAGAATGGGGAAAATTAACAAGGCAGGAAACCACAAATGTTGGAGAGGATGAGGAGAAAGGGGAACCCTCCTGCACTGCTGGTGGGAATGTGAACCAGTGCAGCCACTCTGGAAAACTGTGTGGAGGTTCCTCAAAGAGTTAAAAATAGATCTGCCCTATGACCCAGCAATTGCACTGCTGGGGATTTAGCCCAAAGATACAGATACAGTGAAACGCCAGGACACCTGCACCCCGATGTTCACAGCAGCAATGTCCACAATAGCCAAACTACGGAAGGAGCCTCGGTATCCATTGGAAGATGAATGGATAGAGAAGCTGTGGTCTATGTATACACTGGGATATTCCTCAGCCATCAGAAACGACAAATCCCCACCATTTGCTTCGACGTGGATGGAACTGGAGGGTATGATGCTGAGTGAAATAAGTCAATCGGAGAAGGACAAACGCTATATGGTCTCATTCATTGGGGGAATATAAAAAATAGTGAAAGGGAATAAAGGGGAAAGGAGAAAAATGAGTGGGAAATATCAGAAAGGGAGACAGAACATGAAAGACTCCTAACTCTGGGAAACGAACTAGGGGTGGTGGAAGGGGGGAGGTGGGCGGGGGGTGAGGGTGGGGGTGACTGGGTGACAGGAACTGAGGTGGGCACTTGACGGGATGAGCACTGGGTGTTATTCTATATGTTAGCAAATTGAACACCAATAAAAAATAAATTTATAAAAAAAGAAAATACTAATTTATATTTACATGAAATCAATGAGTAAATGTCAAAATTGTTTATTTTAAAATTTACTTTTTATCAATGACCAATCTCAAACAGTATTAAAAAAATAAAAGCAAAACCAAAACACCTGTTGATAAATTGCATTTGGCATCACTTTGTTACTCCTGTAAGTACCTTCTTATGGTGTATCTCAGTAGAGATACAATACTAGAGCTACTCCTTTTAGAAATGAAATGGTAGGTCTTTAAGTCAGTTAATAAATTTTATTTCTCTTTAAAAATACGACTATGGAGCACCTGAGTGACTCAGATAAATGGACTCTTGATTTCTGCTCAATCATGATCTCAGGGTCCTGGGATTGAGCTCTACAGTGAGCTCCCTACTCAGAGGGGAGACTGCTTGAGGATTCTCTCTCTCTCTCCCTCTGGCCCTCCCTGGGCTCACGCATGCACACCTGCTCTCTCTCTCTCTTTCAACTAAATAATCTTAAAAAAAAAAAAAAAAAAGTAAAAATCCAACTAAATTTAAAATGAACAGAGGGATCCCTGGGTGGTGCAGCGGTTTGGCGCCTGCCTTTGGCCCAGGGCGCGATCCTGAAGACCCGGGATCGAGTCCCACGTCGGGCTCCCGGTGCATGGAGCCTGCTTCTTCCTCTGCCTGTGTCTCTGCCTCTCTCTCTCTCTCTCTCTCTGTGACTATCATAAATAAATAAAAATTTAAAAAAAATGAACAGAAAAAAACAAAGAGTGGATGTAGAGTATCTTTGACTTCATCTTTACATGAATGTTACAATATACTTCATCATATCAATAATAATATGACGGACATTAAGAATATCTATGAAAAAGGGCAGCCCCGGTGGCTCAGCGGTTTGGCGCTGACTTCAGTCCAGGGCCTGACCCCATGGTCCCCGGATCAAGTCCCACGTCGGGCTCCCTGAGTGGCGCCTGCTCCTCCCTCTGCCTGTGTTTCTGCCTCGCTCTCTCTCTCTCTGTGTCTGTCATGAATAAATAAATAAAATCTTAAGAAAATGAATATCTATGAAAAAATGTCAATGTTACCAAGGATAAAAGCAGAAGTAAATTATTATTTCTGACTTTCAAATGGAGAAATTGAAGTTTATATAGAACCACACTCAGAAGGTCACCTGGGTGGCTCAGTGGTTGAGTGTCTGCCTTCCGCTCAGGGCGTGATCCCGGGGTCCCAGGATCGAGTCCCACGTCGGGCTCCCGGTGCATGGAGCCTGCTTCTCCCTCTGCCTGTGTCTCTGCCTCTCTCTCTCTCTGTCTCTCATGAATAAATTTAAAAAATAAGAAAAGAACCACACTCAGAAAAGAGTCAATAGCCAAACTAGATCTTTATAAACCCCAAACTCCCAAGCAACCCACGTTCTCCAAAATCACACTTCTTCCTTTATGTTTTGGAACTATATTTGTTACGAGTCTCTCTCACTACAAAGTTGGCCAAGTGGGAAACTCCCTTAAAATCATGGGGTTTTGCACGCAGATTATCTTGACAAAGGTATATGGTAAGAAGAAAAATGAGTTAATAACTCTCAAGTGTTTTTGGCTTAGGGAGAGAAGCTCATATATATTATTGTGTATGTGACAAAATCTTTCCTGTTTATGAGAAAGAAGGATCATATATGAAAGATTTCTAGCTTCAGTTATGTTTAAAAATAGAGAACAGTATTTCCTTCTCAGTGCAGTCCCTAATAACATTTTATCCTCTAGTTTTAGTAGATGCTTTGATATTTATGAAAGCAATAGATATTAATCATTTTAATTAATCTAATAATTAATAATTATTAATTAATAAATTAATGATTGATTTAATGATTGATTTTATTTATTCTTACTCTTAGCATTTTGCTAGTAAGTTTGCTAATTTTGAATGATTCTAAGCATAATATAATTACAATATAATAAAACTATTATTTTAATTGGTGTGACAGTTATTGAGTGGAAATGCTAACCCAGATGCTAGGTTACTATCTGAGAATCAGTGATGACTTAGACATGGTTGCTGCTCTAGGAGCTTAGTTTAATGGGAGAAAAAGTATTGTAAAGAAAAACATTCTCTTCACATGTCTTCCTTTTTTACGTGTGAAATTGATAAGACTTAGGCTCTGCAGGTTTTTTTTTTTAAGATTTTATTTATTTATTCGTGAGAGACATAGAGACATAGGCAGAGAGAGAAGCGGGCTCCTTGGGGAACCCGATGCAGGACTCAATCCCAAGACCCCAGGATCACAACCTGAGCCAAAGGCAGAGGATCAACCACTGAGCCACCCAGGTGCCTTTCTGCAGTTTTAAGTACTAAAAACACCTATGAACATGTTGTTGGTAGTAAGAGGTGTGCTCAATTTATCTTTTCATAAAAAGTTAACACAATAATAATTCCAAATTATTTAAACAGGGTACATTGTGCTATGAAAGCACAAGACCTAGAAGGAGACAGAGATATTTTCACACAATCGTCAGATATTAGTTTCTGAGAGTTTGTCTTTTCTTTTTTTTTTTCTTTTTCAATGTCCTCTACTTCTTCAACATGCCCCTGATTAAATGAAATATAATTATTTTGGCCTTCCTTATCTAGAAAATGAAATACTGCAATTTTTACTTATAATGCATACCAATTAGTTTGGCCCCAGTTAATTGAGATTTTACTATTATCGACGTGTTCCTAAAATTGCAATAAAATGTGAATATTTGTGGTAATATATGAATATGAAATGTAATAGATTTCTTATATTTGGCAGAAACAGTCCAGAAGATCTGACCTGCTGTGATACAAGCTAAACTGTCACTTGAGATAACTGAAAATGCTAAGAGTTTTGCATTCAGCAGTTGTATTTTTTAAGGGTTATTTATTTGAGAGAGAGAGCACAGGTGTAGGAGAGGCAGAGAGAGCAGGAGAGACAATCTCAAGCAGCCTTTTTACTGAGTGCAGAGCCTGATTCCGGGCTCAGTCCCAAGACCCTGGGATCCTGACCTGAGCTGAAACCAAGAGTTGGCCACTTCACTGACTGAGCCATGCAGGCGCCTCTGGTGGTTATATTTTTAATTTCCCTACTCTCTTTCACATTTGCCTTATTTTCCTTATGTATTTTATCTTCAAATTTCAAAAATACTTTTGCTTGTAATTTCTAACTTTCCTTTTTTTTGATATTTAAAATATAACATCTTTCTAATCAACAAAGTAAGACCTAGTTGAAAAATAATTACCACCATTTAATTTAAAGAAAACCCAGATAACTCATTTTATGACCTGGAATTGACCCTCCAGTGGTGGTTAGCAAATCTGTGAGCAAAGTGTGTTGTACATGTGTTAAATGAATGAATGTCCACTTGACATACATAATTCTCTGGCTGTGTTATTTATGCATTTATTCATGGTAACATGAAACAGATTTTCAGAATGTAAAGGGAGATGAGTTACAGTGCTCTCTTCTGTTGAAATTTTAGTTTAAAATCTAATGAATACAGGTATGTTGGAATAGGACTAAACCTAATCAATGTTAACTAAAAAGACAATTAATTGCAAAACCTAGCTTCACTGATCAGTGATTTTCATTAATTTTTGTTTTCTTATATGTGAAATTGTATGACTTAGGTGTCATGATTTCAAAAGCTGATGAATATGTGTTGGTAATAACAGGTGTGCTCAATCTACAGTTTGCATAAAAATTTAGTGATGTTATAATTCACAGTATTTAAATTTATTACATTTTAAATAAGTATCTAAATGTAGAAACTTAACTAAGAGCACAAGAAAAAATGAGTATTCATATTGAGCAGTATCTGAGTATAATGGAAAGAGGAAATTCATCATAAAGAGAGCTGGAAGTTACTTCAAGATTTTTTGAAACTATGGAAGCATAGGATCAAGAGTACAATGACAAGGGAAATGAACACTTTGGGGAAACCTTTATTTAGGAATTGTGCAAAACATACCATGAACAGTGACAGAGAAAGAAAGATGACAAAAAAGAGAGGCAGGGCTAAATAAATAATGTTGGATAAACTAAAACTGGAGACAGAGTTTAAGAAAGAGGGGTAGCAATATGGAACACAAATTCTTTTTTGATTGGTCACTGGAAAGACACTGTTGACCCAAGAAAGAAATCGTTATGAGGTTAGGGCAAGAGTAGAAGGCAGCCTGCAAGAGGTCATGTAGTATTGAGGAAAAGAATCACCAAGTATCAATTAATTTTGTCAAAAGACTAGCATCATAAAGAAGGAACTCTAAAAACCTGGCTTGATTTCCTTGCAAATGATGTAATAATTAATTTTAAAGAGAAGTAAAGGGACGCCTGGGTGGCTCAGAGTTTAGCTCCTGCCTTCAGCCCAGGGGGTGACCCACATCGGGCTCCCTGCGAGGAGCCTGCTCCTCCCTCTGCCTGTGCCTCTGCCTCTCTCTGTGTCTCTCATAAATAAATAAATAAAATCTTAAAAAAAAAAAGAGAGAAGTAAAGAATGGCAAGATGGTTGGAGAAGAGAGGTGGTTGACAGAATAAGTCAAAGCCAGATGTTAAATGAAATATTTTCTTGGAGAAATTTTGGCATACACGTGAAAGCATTTGCTTGATCACATAATCCCATGAAAGTCTCCACAGAGCAGTAGATAAAGGGATACTGGGCATTTGTACTTTCTTGCCAAACATTTTTTTCTTTGTTATCTCTTCTGTCTCCTTAAGTGAAAGAATTGGCAAACAATTACAATATGAACTTATAATAATAGGTAGATGTCATCATAAAAGTGTGCGGAGACATTCACAGGAGCGGGGGAGAACCGTCCATCATCTGGAAGCTAACTCTGCCAACATTCCCATAGCCTATATTCCAGACATTAAAGCATTAGGGATTGAAACTACTGCACTAACAGATCACCTGTGACTCCACGGCAACCACTAAAATGTTCAATTTCATCTCAAAGGAATTATTCAAGCCAATGGAATATAAATATTTTCAGAAGTTATCCATTCTGATCCCTCTTTGTCAGGCACTGAGATAGCTTGACAGAAGCAGATAGTAAAATTTCTAATTCAGTTTAAATATTTAATTTATTCTCAATAATATCAGTTCAAAGAAGTCACCAGTGACAATATTGCTCTAAGAGAAGGGTTGTACTTAATAGTCAATAAGCTAAAAATATCCATACATTTTTTTTTTCAAACCCTTAAACAAGCATAGAGGTTTCATGTTCAGTAAAGTAGGGAACAACAGAAACAGACTTCTCAACATCTAATCTGGGGCCACTTACTTTACCACATTTCTATTTTTTGATTATTTATTAAAGTTTTAGAGAAAATGAAGGACACTTTTCACATGCTTAATTCACTAAAAACTCAGTCCAATGAATGACTTAATGTTCACTATTTGCATAGCTATTTCTTCATAATGCCTGAACATAATTTGATTTCATTTTTAATAAAGACATCTTTATATGATCTCCATGCTATTCAACTGATTATAATTTATAAATTTCTATGCCATGTAGATCACCATTTAAGAGCAAAGATTATGAAAAATGTAAGATAGTATTAAAATATGGTAATACATAGCAATTTATAGTAATATAATACAGTAAAATAATACAGTATTAAAAACAGAGTGGAAACAGCTGTCACAAAATGATTAAGAGACAAGTTTTTTGTGTCATCCATGATTTCAAATGCCATGTGAGCTGCTAAGTAAACGTGGGAGAATAAGCAACTATATTTCCCTGCAAAAATAAAAGAATATCATTGGAAAGGTATTTCCAAAGTGAGCTTTTTCACTACTCACTAAAACTGAAAAATACACAATTAAAAAAATTCTTCCATGCCTGTTTGTATTTAATGGATTCCAGATAATAATGCTAACATATTTGGTATTATTTTAAGATTCTTTAAAAAATAAGACAGTGAAGAGCTAATATTCAGCCAATCAGAAGTTCAGAATGATTCTAACTCTCAGGTTCTAGAATCCATGAATTGTTCTTGAAGTTATGATCAGTTGATATAGCACAGTATCCGTCTACGGATGGAATTGTGAGGAATTGATGGCATCTAACATGCACAGTCATGGACTGTAAATGCTTTTCCTTGAGGCACCTGGGTGGCTCAGTTGGTTAAGTGTATATCTTGGGCTCGAGTCATGATCTCCAGGTCCTGGGATTGTGGCTCGCATGGGGCTCCCTGCTCAGCGGGGAGCCTTCTCTCCTTCTCCCTCTGCCCCTCTGCCCTGCTTGTGCTCCCTGCCCCCCACATCAATTAAATATTTTTTAATAAGAATGTTTTTCCTTAATTGTTCAACAATCTAGAATTGCCTGTATCTATCTAATATCTATCTAAGAAATATATCAGTGCCAGATGTGTGACATGGACTTTCTCCACTAAAATGTTGCTCTGACTTAAAGATACTGAATAGACAAGGCAAGAATGTGACACATTGGAATGTACAGGTGTAGATTGCATTTTTACTTATATTTTAAGTTGAAGTCAACTTAAATAATTGAAATATCTTTTATTTTTTATTTTAACTTTGAGAAAGGACATTATATGGATTTTGGGGGGTTAGCAGAAGGAATCATCATTTAAGTCCCAGAGTACACAAAAGTCGAAAAATTAGTGCTGCTGTAGGGAGTCACATCCATACTGTTAGCCTTTGGTAATAGTCAAGAGTACAAGAAGGGTGGGATCATTCAATGAATTACTGGAATCAAAAGGAGGATACCATTCTATATTCAGAAATTCGGTCCTTTGGATCACTTGTGCTTTCCAAACCATCAAGTATATCCAAGTGGCCAAACACATTTTTTAGTTAGAATCTGAAAGAGACTCTGGGAGATCTTGATTTTTAGCTTTTCATCCTCCATAAAAAGAAGAAATTGGATATTAAAGCGACAATCTTAAAAACCTGACTCTCATCTAAATATAACACAGTAACTCAACCTCAAATGGCAGCAAACCAATTAGCCATTCCAGTGGTGAAATCTACAAATATGGTCTACATCCATCATGGTAGCTCTCACAAACAGTCTAAGCTTAATCATATCAAAGGATTAAGTGGTAGGATTTCTCATGCTCTTATATCTGAGTGTAAGAAAGAAAAATTATTTAGGATTAAAAATGTCTACAGATTCTCAATGGTAAATCAGAAATGACTGCCAAGATCCTTTGCCTAGGGTTATTTATGTTATAAAAATAAAATTGTGGTTTTCATGGCCACAAAGAAAAACGTTCATTCTACATGAATCCACACCAGTAGTTTTTGCCAAGTATTTTGATTGCACGTTCTCATTGCCAAATGCTAATGTCTAAACCTGGCTCTGTTGAGTTAATCATGCCATTTTGGTTTAGCTCTATTTTGTCTTATTGATTGATTGATATCATAAAACTGTACCCATTAGGCCATAGACTAAGACTAAGAAGAGTTACTTAATGTACCCTGAAGCTTTTCAATAGAAAGTAGATAGTGGCAACTCTTCTCAGAGAAAGAAATCCAGGATCTTTCTGTTAGGCTATTATGGAAAAGTTAGATTTAGAACACAATTGTCTTTAGGAAAATTAATACATTGCCAGGATTGGTAAGGACCTTAGATATTGTCTTATCCTATGTTTCTTGGAAAACAGTGCCTGAGACAAAGGATGATGTATAAATAGTTTATATGGGACTAGGATCCTAGAAACCAAGAGTGATGCATGGGGAGAGCCAATATGTTATCAAATTGGCCACTACTTAAAAAAAATTTTTTTTCCCACTACTATGGAAACAAAATGCCTAATTTCTGGCCATATGAAAAACCTCGCGAACACTTATTTGACCCTCCCAAAAAAGATGTATTTATTTCTCAGTTCCTAACCTCATGCTCAAAGATTGTTCCAAGAGATATTAACTTCTTTGTTGAGGAAGAGACGCAAGAGGAAAGAAATCCTGAGGCGGAAACATAGAGTTGATCTGATATATGCTTTCATTATAGAAATATATTTCACACCCCAGAAGAGAAACCCAAATTTTCAGAGTATTTCAACATTTCATTAGATCAGCTTCTTCTGAGCAATGGGATATATATATACATATATTTTTTTAAGATTTTGTTTATTAAAAAAAAAAAAAAAAAAAAAAGATTTTGTTTATTTATTTGACAGAGAGAGGGAGAGGGAGAGCACAAGCAGGGGGAGCAGAAGGCAGAAGGAGAAGCAGCCTCCCTGCTAAGCAAGGAGCCCAATGTGGGGTTCGATCCCAGGACCCCAGATCATGACCTGAGCAGAGGGCAGATGCTTACCTGGCTGAGCCACCCAGGTGCCCCAGTGATATTTATATTAATCCAGTGGATCCCTTAATTATGTACCCATCACTGTACTTCTTTTGACATAAAATGAGTACCTTGATATGAGCCAATATTGTATGACATACCATGCTAGTAAAACAAGCATTTCTATGGTGATGTTTTTGAAGGCACTGTACGGAGGAAAGCAAACTCATATCCAGGTTTGGTGTCACTTCTGGTAAGAAGGATCTACTCATCTCTGCAGGACAGAGGGGTATGAGGTCATAATTTACAAGCAAGAGGCTAGTTTTTGGCAAGAACTATGCCATATCGAAGACAAAGCATCAAGAGTTTGCCAGGTATATAAATTTTGGGTAAAGTTCCAAGTACATTGCCCCAGCATCCCATGTCAGAGAAGGCCAAGGGCAAGAACCAGGAAGTCTGATGGTGAAGACTGGAGTGAGGCACTTCTGTGCTACACGGCCATGAAGCTGGATATTTCCTGGCGAAACTTATCAATGGAGCAGTGTCTGTAATAAGAATTGAGACAAAGAGAATTTGAAGTGGGCACAGTGGATTTCCTGTAAAATACAAGACAAATGATACAGTACAAGTAATACATTCTCACCTCCTGCTAACGTAGGAATTGCAACATTCTTAAAAATTGAACATTTGGCCTCTGCTAAAATGTTTTACTTAAGGTTATTGGTTCTCTGTGCTTCCCAGAATGGCATTATCTGGTGGTCACCCTCGAAGGTATTCTCATGGCCCAGGAATTTGGATCATGTACCAGCATGAGAAATTACAGAAAATGCTTAGAGGATGGGATCATTCAATGAATTACTGGAATCAAAAGGAGGATACCATTCGATATTCAGAAATTTGGGTCCTTTGGACAACAACTGTGCTTTAGACCAAACATTCTGTCACTGTTGGTCCAGATGGCAGAAGAGAGAATGGCTGAGGATGGCAATGAGATCCCACAAAGGATGAGGAAAGGGCTGCAGCAAGGAGTACGGAAAAGCATACACGGCCCTACTGGTTGAAAAGGACCCTAATGGTACTTCGTTCTCACATCATGACTCTGGGGGCCGCTGTGCTATCTGAGACCAATACACCACACCTGGAGCTGGGGTGAGCAGAAGGGCACGAGGGGCAGCTGCCAAAGCATGTCTGTGGCAACCAAGTGACCAAGGTGGGCTGCGGGTGTAACTGCTCCTCAAGGTGACTTACATCTCGCCCCACCGGCTCCCGGCATCTTAGCTGCGACAGGGGAATCTTTCTTTGTGTAATAGAGACTCAGAGGTGTTTCATAAAGTAAAACTTGAAAGAAAAATATTTAAAGATGTGTAGAGAACTTTATATTGAAATGAATTCTGCTCTTCCAAATCTCGTGGTTCTCAATCGGAGTTTCTTGTCTCGATCTGTGGAAAGACAGAAAAGGTACTCTAGCTTCTTGCTGCCAGTTCTTCAATTTCTGGAAAACTGTTAGCACCATCTCAAAGCTATCGCTTTTCTAGCTTCATCAAAATCGACAATTGTTCAGCACTTTACCATGTTTCCAGCCAATTTACCATCCTTGTCATGTTTTTCAGTTCTTTTTTTTACACATCATTCTTCAACTGGCTTTTCTAAAACTGAACATCTTCCAGGGCTACACTGCCAAATCTTCAAGCAGAAGTGGAACAAAAAGGAGGAATGATCAGATTACCTGTGGAGATTAGGAAAACAGAATCAGGCCCTGGTATAAAGCAGGTATGGAAAATAGAAAGAAATGTCAAGCACACAGAAAGTAGGATGAGGTCAGTACCAGTGGAGGTTAAAAGAAAAAGAGAGAGAAATACACAGTTTATGGTTATGGATAAGCCATCATGAAAGATAAGCATCTGGATTCCCAGATAATTGCTGCCTCTGATGTTTCCCCGTAAATTATTCCCAACATCCCCAACTTAGTGGCTTTATCCGGGATCTTACGTATATTGCTCTAGTTTCTGTTTGTAGAGAAGCCAGTAAACATCTACAGGTCCAAACAATTCATGGGCTCCCAATATCTTTTTATAAATGCAAAGACTATAACAACAAATTTTAATTTGGGGTTACAAAATTTCAGACAGGGTGCCCCAAATTTTTACATATGCTTCCTATTGAATATCCACAATTACCCTTTGTGGTAAGTATTATTATTTAAGTGGTAGGTATTTAGGATTTTTGCCCAACGTCGCATAACAAATAAGTGTCAGTATAATGTAAAATTCAGCAAACAATTTTAAAGTTTTCACTCTTTACAAAGTAGAATGATAAAGGTTTTTGCAGGAAAGTCTCTAGAGGACTTACACTCTAGTAAGTGACACAAACACGTGCCAAACAATTTCTATTAAAGATCACCTTCTTAAGTGCATCATTACAGAAATCAAAGCATAGTGTCCTATGTTCACACAGGAAGGAATAACTAGTAGGATCTACTCATCTGACACTCCTGGGGGCAGATTGGTTGTTGAAGGGCTAGCAGATTTCTCTAAGTGGAGAAATGAAAAATATATAGAATTTAAATAAAATATACCCAGGAGGAAACTACTGAAATTGTCTGGATGAGCTATTACAACAACTTCAACAAAGTTCAAACTGCAGTGATTAATAATTTGTTCTCTTTTTTGCAACTTTGAATGTTAAAGATAGACCCACTTCTTCAACAATCCCTCTTTTATATTCTTATTACCAGTGAAATGTATTTTCTTTCCATATCTCCATATGCTCTTACATACAACCATATATACATATGTAGTTGTACATGTGAAATATGTAGACATATATAGTTATAAAATGTATATATGTGGTTTATGCAATGCCATGATATTATTATATTAGTTTCCTACAGTTATAACAAAGTATTGCAAACTAGATGGTTTAACAACAGAAATTTATTGTCTCAGCGATCTGGATGCTATACGTGCTAAATCAAAGTGTTGGCAGGGTTGGTTCCTCCCGAGGTCAACGGAACAGTGTAAAGCTGTCTGATGCTTTACACCTGACCTTTAGTATTTGCTGGGAGTCTGGGGGCATTCCTGGGCTTATAGAAGCATCACCCTAATCCTGCTTTTTCCGTTTGGCTCTCTCTTCCCATGTGCATGTTTGTCTCCAAATTTCCCCTTTTTATAAGTACAGCTGTCATTTTATATTAGGGCTTACTATAATGGTCTTTTGACTTGATTTTCTCTGTAAAGATCCTTCGCAAGAACTGAATGTCTTTGAGAGGTAGTTAGGTCATGAGCTTGGAGCCCTCATGGACAAGATGAGCGCCCTTATAAAGAAGAGATGGAAGGGGTTGCTGTCTCCTTCACTCTTCACCATCTGAGGACACAGAGAGAAGTTGGCTTTCTACAAGCCCAAAGTGGACTCTACCAGAGATTCGATCTGCCAATAACTTGCAACCTCCTGTCCTTCAGAATTATGAGAAATAAATGTTTTTTGCTTAAGCCATGAGATTTAGAGGTATTTTTGTTATGGTAGCTAGACCTATCTAGCACCCTACCTCCAAATAAGGTCACATTTTAAGGTACTGAGGGATAAGAAAGACTTCAACATATGGATTTATGGAAGAAACAATTCAACAGCTGTGGAAAACATTGTGATTGTTTCGGATTTAACATTCTTATATACATGAAATAACTGGATCCAAAACCCAATGGAATGCACAGATTTAAAATCTTTAAATGGCCCAAATTTTAATCTAGGGTAGGTATTTCTTGAAGATGATAAAAAAAATTGTTTATTTTTACCAGCTATTTTATAATTGAAAAACTAAGGAGCAATACTGGTAGGTATATTTTTATTGGCATGTCAGTTCTATAAAAGCGTTTTCAATGGCAATAATTATTCCTTCACTGATGTTTTCATTAACAATAGTTTTTAAATTGGAATATATTTAGAAAAGATGACAGCATCAATGACAAATTGTTAAAGATAGTTTTTCAAGTTTTAAAGAATGAGTAAAAGTAATTTTGGATAATGTGTTTCTTAACTAAAGATCTGTTATTTCAAAATAAAAACAAATGCTTGGTGATTCATTTTTAGTGATGTCACATTTATTTGTAAAAAATTAATTTTGTTGCTGATTTCCACTAGAAAATTTAGAAATTCATCCAGTGACAGAGTTTGGAGCATTTTTTTTCCCCCTCTAGTTCTACTATGAAATGGCATTAAAGAGGAGAAAATAACTATGACTTAGACTTTCCCCTTTAATTTCAGTAAAATTTTGGCCAACATTATACCCAAAAGAGGATTCTACAGCATAGCACGCTTTCCATTCCAGAATAGTTTCTTGTTCTAATATTCTAAATTTTCTAATTTTATCCACATGGTTTCCTCCATTATATAAAGTCAAATTAAGAAGTGGAAGACTGATCTGAATCCCTCTATTTGCTCAGAGGCCGCGCAGGGTGCCAAGTATTCCACACAGCACTTCAGAGGTCTCAGATCAACACTGGGGTGTTGCATATCTCCTCATCACTTGTTTATAAGGCTACGTTAGAAAGGAAGCCTGAACTCAGTTCAGAAATCAACAGAATGTCTGAAAACAAAGAATGAGTAGGCCCAGAATAAACAGACCCAGAAGCTGCAAAGAATTCTAGAAACAGGCACCATGGGCACAGTGATCTATTACTCATTGCTGTTAATTTCTACCACACTAGTTAAGCAAACACAATGCACTGCTTGGGACTCTTCACCACGTCATGTCAGCTTACTTGTGCAAGAACAGATAATATTCTGTGAATCGGCCTCTGACTAAATGACCTGTGACACTTTGGGAATAGGAAGAAACTAACTTCTTTGTTACCGATTACTCCATTTTTAGTGCAACAAATATGCTCTCTATATCGCCATACAGATAAATGAGGACATTTCAGGACTTGGAGGACATTAGTACAGGACTCTCTTACTGTACTAATACTAGATTTCGGAAAGCTTTTGTAAACTTAAGTGAAAACAAATAATGATGTTTGCTACTATGCTCTGAAACATATTAGAAATTAAAGATCTGAATGTGGAAGAATTAAGTGGGAAGGGAAATGGGATTATGGGTCAAAAGCAAATAGCGAACTGAAGAGTGGCAAAAAAACCCCATACTATCAAGTTTGTCAGTGATATATCCTGGTCTTTGCTATTGCTTTGCTTCAGCCATGACATGTACTTCTCTGTAAAAACTTAAGTAAGATCACTTCATTATAGAGCACTGACCTATTACGGTTTCTTTTTTTTTTTTTAATTTATTTATGATAGTCATGGAGAGAGAGAGAGAGAGGCAGAGACATAGGCAGAGGGAGAAGCAGGCTCCATGCACTGGGAGCCCGACGTGGGATTCGATCCCGGGTCTCCAGGATCGCGCCCTGGGCCAAAGGCAGGCGCCAAACCGCTGTGCCACCCAGGGATCCCCCTTATTACGGTTTCATGATGCGGTCCCAGAATGTATGAATCACGACACTCTCCATTAAGTCAGTAATTATTAACTTTACTTTAAAATTTTAATTCTCAAATTTTCAGGTGGGCATTTATGCTTGTGTAAACAACCATCATTATGATGAAATATTCTAAAATATTCGCTTCTGCTTATATAAAATTTTGGAGTTAAGAGTTCAAAAGACATCAAGACAACTCCACCATTTTACAGATAAACATATTTGCTAAGAAAAATTAAGCAAGTTGTCCAAGATCATACAACTTATAAGCAAGAGAAACAAAAGTCAGATCTGACTGGCCCAGCTTATGTTTACATGAGACAGCATAGCACGCTGAGTGTCTTATGGTTGGGTATCCTGATGATTTTTAAAAATAGATCATAAATTACTTATAGCAGTGTATGATACCCATGGGAGACCACATGGCATCTAAATAAACAGTTCCACAATATAACTTAGACAGCTCTGTGTGTGTGAATTGACAGACATATATATTATATATATGGAGGACCGTAGCCCTAAAAGATTTTTAAAATTTCCCAATGTTAGATCTTTGAACAATACATTTTAAAGTCTACTCTGGCTGAGTAAGCATAACTATAGGCAGCATTTGAAATAATTTCTGCCCCTATATAAGGCAAGTTATATAGTTTCCATTATGTACTGCAAAATGAAAATATGAGGTCCCTTACTTAGTACCTTGTTATTAAAAGTGCAAAAATATAAAAATCTTTTCTCTAAAATATTTTTTTACTAAACATAATTCTAAACCTAATAAGGAAACTAGTACTACATGAAAAATAATAGTAATTTATAAATTACAAAGAAATTTTATTATAATTTTACATAATACCTTAGGTAGTAATAATTTCTTACTCTAGTATTTTGATTAATCACATAATTTTTGTCTCAGTTTTCATTTACTAGGTCATCAAAATTTATATTTATAGTAACCTTATTTACAATTGATTTAACTGAAAGCAATGTTCGTCATTCTTGGTAAATGCACAATTGCAAATATTTTTGATAATTTTTAACTTTGAGAGGAATTTTTATGCTGATACAATGGCTTCTGGAACGAATAATAATGTTTATAAGCTACAATAACATTAGGATACATTTCTAATAAATTATTTCAAAATATAAAATTTAGTATATCTGGACCTGATGTTTCGCATGGAACATTTTTTCTAAAAAGATTTAACTCTTCGTACAAACCAATTTCTTATTTAACTTAAATGTAAGTTTATATAATGACGTTTAAATGTTTCCTATGGCATTTTCTATAGCGTGTGGGGGTCATATAGGAAACAAAGCAGCTTCATGATTTGCACATAATTCAAAATGCTTCTCTATGCATTCTATTTCTGTAGCTTCAATTAAAAAAATTAATTTAAAATTGTCTTCCTTGTTAATAATAGAGTCATCTAAAACTTCATATGAAAATAGTATTCTCTTCCAATAATATGATAACATTTAAATTTCATTTCTTTTTCCAAGCCTGTGGGAAATTTCTTTGCAATATTACATTAGTAATCAAAACTAGAGATTCTAAATTCTTTGAAGGGCTCCAGTAACTCCCAGTGTTCTCTATTACAATACCCACGTATAAACTTTTACTTTGCAATACTTGACTGACGTACTTTCCTGCTGGGCTGCCAGCAGGTTCGGTCCAGCACGCAGCCCCAAGGACTGCAGGCATCTCAGGGGGGGCTCCACCGACGGGGGGTCGGCGCCTCGGGCCTCGGGTGCCGGCCTCCGGCAGAGCCCGGCCTCGCTCCGCAGCTGCGGCCGCTGCTACTATTCCTGCTGCGGTGACCGCCCCCCCACCCCTCGTCCGCGGCCTTCACTCTTCCCCGGTAGCTGCGGGGACCGCCCCCCCCCCCAGTCCCATGCTGGGAGGCCTGCGCCCACCGGGGGGGCCGCCGCTGAACCACAGCCACGGGTGGGCCCTGCCACCCACCGCGTCTCCTGTGAGGCGTGTGCCCTCTTGTGCCGCTAGAGTTCACTTAAAAAACTCAAGTCCAAAGAATTTCAAACCTTTGAGCAAAGCAGGCCATGCTCGGTGTGGGATCTGTCCAAAGCCGGTGTAGCCAGTGGAGTTCGGCTAGATAGTCCTGATTCGGAAGTAGCAAGATCGAAACATTATATAGCAATGAATTCTGGAAAAAGACAATTTTGCCACAGTGACTGCTTACCAGAGAGCCTTCACTAGAGAAAAAAAAAATATTAACAAAAAAATTGATTAAACCAGCCAAGGTGACTATTTTTATCCATCCTAATGGATGGATAAAAACTAAAGCAACCATGGGAGTGGGGATGACAACAGTTTGAGAAAATTAAGAACATGACCTTCCTCTTACTGTGTTTTTCCTGTATGAAATCCCAATTTTCCAGGAACAAATCCAGAGCTTATTTCATGATTAGTCACCCGGCCACCCACTTGTGTAGTATAATGTAAGACTGCCACAGACCTAGAATTAAAGACAAAAAAATAAACGACCTCCCTATAGCAGAGCAAGAAGTTGTTTCATAGGTAGTGCTGAGACCTTTTAATGCTGACATGTTCTCATGTCAAACTCATATTATAAAAGGCAGTGAGCCTTTTCAGTGGTTATTTTGTCCAAGGTCACACAAGAAATCAGTGGCAAAATAAGGATCTGAACCCAGAAGCTCTGGTTTAAAAGCTGCAGTCACAGCCTCCTGGTCAACACTGGCTCCCCGTATTACCTGGTCTCCCTTGACACTCACAATCACACATCTTGGATAAGTACTCATCACTGCCAAACCCCATCCCAAAGCCAGAACCCTAGTAGATAATCTAGCAGATCATTGTCCCACTCTCCACCGGCTGTTTCTTCATAATCCTTTCTCTACTGGGTTGATGATCTCAGTTTACTTCATAAGGAAAAAAAAAACCCCACTATCAGAAGGGGCCAACATTATTTTCCTCCTCTAATATGATGTATGACTTCTCTAATATGATATAATTCTCCCTTTTCCAGTCTAAGGGTAAACATGCCAGTTGTGTCATGGAGCATACCTGGCATTTCTCAAAAGCTGATTAACAAGCACCCCTTTCCCTATCACATGATCAGTTTTTCCTTTTGTATTGGACTATTGAATCAGAAGAGAAACATGCCTTAACATTTTCTTTTACCTTAACATTTTTAAAAAGCTACTTGAGAGAATTCTCTAGACTTTCTGTGTCCACTCTATTTTATGCCATTATATGCTCAACCCATTCCACTAAAATAGCTCTTATTAAATTCACAAATGATCCACCTTAGGTCGATAGCCAACTTTCTATTCTCAGCTTACTTGATTTCTTAGCAGTACTTTAAATGGAAGGACTTGTTATTAAAGTGTGGTATTAAATGTGTCTTTTTTAAAAATTTTTTTTAAATATGTCTTATAGTGGACTCCAGATAAGCAGCACCTGTGGCCACCCTGAAGCAACAGGATGGACGGTGCTCAAAGTTCGGTTCATATTTTGACATTAATGATGTTACACACATACAAAGGGGATATGAAAAGGTTTATTACATAATAAGGTTTTTTAAGGAAGAACAGAATGGTTTCTAAGCAGGTCCAAAAATGGCTTGTGAGAGCAGTGAAAGGACACTTGTCTAGGGTTTTGATTGTCCTTAGGGGAGAGAGAACAGGTAAGGGTTCCTTCACACTGGCACAGGTTCCTGAGGTTTTCAATCTCTCACCAAAATCAAGGAGGAAGAAGCCAAGCGTTCTTTTCAGCTTGCCTGGATGTGGAGAAAAGAGGAAGAGGGAGGAGTGGGGCTTGAAATCTGTCAGCAAACATCAAAAAAATGTAGTCAGACTCTTTGTTTTATGTGGGAACTTATAAAATAAGCAAATGATTGGCCCATCTCAGATCTACTGAACCAGAAACAGAGGGTACAGCCGGCGTCTGTGTCTTAACGAGCTTTCCAGGAGGTTCTGATTTTCCCTCAATTTCCCTCAGTTTCCCTCAATTGTGAGAACTATGCTCTAGGTTCCAACAAACAAGGTTTATCTGGGGTTTCTCCTCCCTCGTGAGACTCGTTTCCTCAGTCCCTTTACTAGAGTTTGTCTTCCCTGGTCTTTAAATTAACACAATTTCAGCCTTCTCTCCTCTACTGAAATTGGCTTTAATGGCTTTAAAATCCATCAGGAAGTTATGACTCCCAAATCCTTAACACTAGTCTGGCGTCTTTTCACTGGGTTCCAGTCTCTCTTTTACAAATGCTTTCAGCATTTCTTCCTGGGTTTATAATGGGCATCCCAAATTTACCGCAGTTAAAACAGAAAGCTTGTTCGCCCCTGGCCCCTTAGAACTTCTCCAGGCATTCTAGTTCTTCATAAATATCTCCTACCCCAGATGATCATGCTACTATCTTATTGGCTACCCAGGTCACAATTCTTGTGTAAAACTTACAGCAAAATCAACGGTAAATTCTGATGCTTCTTCCTTTTAAAATGCCCGGTACAACGTATATTCATCACGTTCTGCTCCAAGTTCAGTTCAAAACATCACCATTTCATCTGGACCAGGTCAGCAACCTTTTATTTGGCCCACAGGGTCTCATTCTTAATCCCCATTTGAGTACATTCTCCAGGCAACAACCAAAGTGCTTATTTTAAAGCAGAAATCTGACCCTGATACACCCTTAAATAAAAAACGAAACAACAAAACTTCCAAAGGCTTTCTATTGTAATGAGAGTAAAAGTAAAACTCCTTATTGTGATACACAAAGACCTCTAATCTTTGACAGGCTTGCCCCTCTTATCTCTCTCAGGCCCCATTGTCCTTAGTCACGTATGTTAATTTATCAAAAGTAATTGACAGTCTTCCCAGCAGTCTTCCTAGCTCTCAGAAGCAACTCGAGGACAAGGATTTTTTGTCTTGTTTTTCGGCTATCTCTAATTTATCCTTACATGAATAAACATAAAATTCTTCTGACACATATTAGGTTACTTAGAAAACACTGAATGACTAAATGTGTTCTAGTTGGACAACTTCAGTGGAACACTTTTGGAAATATACGCATAAGAGTGATGTCATGTATTTACTGCATCAAGAAACAGAAAGTAAGGGAGATTGCAGTCGGCACTTGTCCTGTCCGTGCCCACACTCTTGGATCAGGGGCCTTGCCTGACCAGGGTTCTTGCGGAGTGGCTGGCCATGGATATGTCACTGTTGGTTGGATCTGTGGCAGACCTCTAACAAGACAGCTCAATCCCAGGCAGGCCAAAAGCCTAGAATATAGTCAGACATAAAAGAGTTTGGCTTGATAGAAATGAGTAAGTAGTTCAGAAAATTATATAATCTTTTCTGGAAACTTAAACTAAAAATAGAAGGTCAGCAATTGCTACCATGTCAGAAAAAAAAGAGGGCATTTATGTGGGATGTCACATTATTTGTTAAACATGAAACTGAAGATTCATAAACTATTTCTCCTGAGAGTTCTATTGCTCGCTTGAATCAAGAGTTACCCTTCAGTTCCTTTCTTGAGCAGGCCAGGGCTAATGTGGCTGGTATTCTTAAACTGTCAAGAGCAGTTTAGGGAAATGAATATTAAAAACTGAGTGATTGGCCACCCGACAAACTGGAAATTATGTGCGCTACATACACAGGGAATGAGACTGAAGGTGGTAAGTGTATTTTACTAAAAAAGAGCAGCAGGCACGAAATATGGAAGCATCTTTGCATTGAGCAATGCTACTATGATTTCATCACATCAGAATAAAATGTGATGTGAGAAAAGTGGCTGACCTATATATTTCTAAACAGATGGGCACATAAGAAAGAGGAAGATAAAAATGAGAGGGCAATTGAAAAGGTTTCTAAGCAGGAGATCATCCAATATTAGTTAAATAAAGAAAAAATGATGAGACAAAAAATTCAACGTCAAGGTAGTGGAAACTAAATGAAACTGTTTTTGAAATAACTAAAAGTCAAGTAAAAGTGAATGGAGGGTATATAATAAAGTTGACAGGCTCCCCCCCCCCCCGCCCCAGTCATTCATTTACCAAAAAGAGGAACAATTTAGCCCACAAGAGAAAATCTATCAACATTTTGTCTTTTATTATTTTTCAATAATAAAGTTTTTCTGGTAATATCATTTTGATAGACAGGGTCCAATCTGAAGAAGCATTTGTATATAAATTGTGCGAATTACCTGGCCCTATGGAAATACTCTGCAAAGCTCTTTAGAAATGACAAAATATTCTCATTAGACTTTAGGTACTTTGTCTTTTAGCTACATTGGCAATACTGGCTGTATCTCGGCTAGTCTTAGTCACACAATGAAACCCATTTACTTCTGGCCGTAACACACATTATAAGGGCTTGTGAAGCTGTAGACAAGAGAAAAAGAAATAAACAAAGCTAGCTGACATTCACCAATATTTTTTAGAGAATATCAGCTCACGGGCTATCTCATAAATAAGAGTCCATACATTTCGTTCAAAGATATGGCTCAATTCTTTCCACCCAAACTGGTTTACTAACTTCTAGCTGAGCAGGTGGTTATAGAGCTCCCTACAAACTGCAGCCTGCCCACATGTGCTTTCAAGTACCCATATATTTTGGATCTGATTCAAACTCGTCTGTAGGTCTGTGGTTTGAAGAAATAGAGAAATAAATTCAAGAATGCTCATCATTAGGTGGCTTATAAATGGAATAAAAGAGTGATTTTTCTCCTCATACTTTAAAGCAAAGTAAGTACATTTGCAGAAAAAAGTAAGCTGCCTTTTCAAAGATATTCCCAAATAAAAATTGTTATTAAATTTGTATGACACATCAGTACTAGCACAAACACACACACAGGCAAACATACCAGAATGTACACTTGCCATAAATTACTTTAGTCTTTATTTACTCAGCCAGCAAAAACTTAACTAGTGCCTTTCTGTGCCAGGGACTGTGCCAAATACTAGTGACATATTAAATAGCCTTGATTCCTCTCTTTGGAATCTTTATGTAGTGTACTCATAGAACACTTAGTATAATTCTGATAAGAATAAAATGAGGCATAAATTATGGCCCCCTTATTTCAAGAAGCTTAGTCTATTTGTATGGATAAAATGCATGCCAAAAAATGGGTAACTGCTAATAGCAATATGTGCCACCACGCGGTAAGATGTAATGGAAGTGTTACTGGCAAAATTACTCTCAAACATAAGAGAAGTGTGGAATTTTACCATAAGGCTGTATGTAAAGGAAAGGCATCTGGAAGATTTTTTTTTCCTTATAAATCTGGGTTGAGCTCAGAATATGAAAGGAAAAAAAAATTAAAAAGAGCATTCTCAGGGTATCTGGGTGGCTCAGTCAGTTAAACCTCCAACTCTTGGTTTCAGCTCAGGTCATGATCTCAGTGTTGTGAGATCCAGCCTTGCTTTGGACTCTGCTCAGCAGGGGTCTGTATGAGATTCTCCTGTCTCTCCATCCCTCCCCAACTCACACCTTGGCCCCACTAAGAGATTCTCACCTTCTGCATTCTCACAGTAGACAGAGGGAAACATCTGGACCTGGAACTGGAAGAGAGAGGATCCTAAGACTTTGAATGGGGATATCTGAGCATCTCAGATACCCAGGTTTCCTGAATCATGCAGGGCAAAAGTAGAAGCCTACTTCTCCTTGTTTGAAAAATAGCTCCCCCTTACTTGAAGACTGTTCAGATGTCTCCAGATGGCAAGAACTTTATAAAACAATGCTTTCTTTCTTCTGGTTCTGTTCTCAGTTCCCTTCCCGAACATCATACCCATTCATGGAGCCAAATATCAGCATCATCCAAATGGAAAACCGCTGTGTCTGCTACAAGCTGAGTGGGATTTATACCAAAAGAGCTGCTGGATCTAGCTAATATGCATGAGCAGGAGTAAATAAGAGTGGCTAATAGGGATGCAGGGTCAAGTAGAGTGGACTGTAAAACTAGTTAAGGAGCATTAACAGTATGGACCTGCTCTCTCCTGACACAGGATTTAACAACCTGGCAAAGGTCCCTGAGAGAAAATCCTAATGGCTTAGCTCTCAGCAGCTAGAATAAAGTGGTAGCCAGATATTTCTGCTTCCACTTAAGCTTTAGAAAGTTGGAAAGACTATCACTTCCATCAGAGTAAGACATTTTTTTGAAGCAACCAGATAGCTATAGTCAGAGAGTCACCACATGGCCTGAAACTAAGGGCTCCTTCACTATCCCCACCTCACTCGGGTAGGAGGGGAGAATCTGATAAAATGCTACTAAATTACTAAAGGTGAAGTGTGGGCCCACCAGACTATATATAATACTGAAAGCTCCCGGTACATTGATAGTTTTAAATATCTCATTGTCTGGAGCTCTGTTGAGATGGAAAGACAGAACTGGGCAGTCAGGTGTGGGAGCAGCCAATTAAAGTCACAAGTCAAAAATGAAAGTAACGCTGAAACCTTGAATCACTTATTATATTGGTATTAGCAAGAATCTAAAATCAGAGGAAGTCTAGATTCTTCCCTGTTCACTTCCCCCGCACCGACAGATGTTCAGATGGTAGGAGAAGGGAACCCAACTCACTGTTAAGAAAGCCTTCTAAACAAAAGCTAAGGAGCATCTGGAGGCTTGATCTGAGAAGAGGAAGAAGGACTGGGGATAGGAATGGAAAAATACTAAGTCAGAGTGGAGAAAAATTATCTTTGTGTTTCCCTGATAGAGAAACCTCCAAATGGAGGTTCCAGGGCCAGGAATGCAGATAGATATTCATAAAAACATGGCCAGTTATGGGGTCCTGAGTCCTTGACCGCAGCTCCCTTCAGATATTATACCTCACTGACTGTGCCCTAGGATTGGGTGGAGGAGGCAGCCTTCCCTCCAGGAGTCCTCCCAGGTAAAAAGTCTTTGTGACTTGACTATGGTTGGACCTGAACGATCATACGTAGTTTTTCATTTTTGCTTTTGTTCCTTTTTTTTTTTTTTTGTTAGCAAGTGCCAAATTCCTCACTTACAGGGTAGTTGCCATGGGCTTTCACTGGAGATAAAAGTTAGAATAAATAGGAAACAACTTTCAAAATGATAGGTTTAATCCATTGGTGTCAATAATTACATTAAATTTAAATGATCTAAGCATCCCAATAAAAAATGACAGAGATTTTCAGACTGGACTTAACAAAAAATGTAAGAGCTATGGTTCTTATGATGTCTATAAGGATTCTACTTAAAATATAAAGCCAAAGGTAAGTTTAAAGCAAAAGAATGGAAAAAATATATAATGTGAAGGCATTAACCAAAAGAATGTTGAACTGTTTATATTAACACAAAGTAAGCTACAGAAAAATAAATATTTCCATAGATAAAAACATTACAAAATGATAAAGCCAATTTAAGAAAACATAATCTTAAAACACGTATGTTCTTACCAGTGGGGTTTTATAAGTGAAGAGGCAAATAATGATGGAAGTGAAGAAGAAATATACAAATCCATGATTCTATATAGCTATGTCAAAGCCACATACAGTAATTGAGAGATCAAGGAAACCAAACACTAAAAGATATAAAATAGAAGTTAGAAAACTATGACCCATGGACCAACTATTTGATTTTGTAAATAAAATTTTATTGAATAGCTGTCTCATTTATATATTTACATACTGTTAATGGTTGCTTTAATGTCACAACAGCAGAGTTGAACTCTTCTGACAGAAACAGTATGACCCAAAAGACTAAGATATTTACCATCTGATCCTTTATGAAAAAGCTTGCTGATTCCTATTAAGAAATACTGAACAACATTACTCATCAACTTGACCTTTATGAACTATTTCCCAATAACAATCAAATCATCTTCTCTCTGTATCTTGACTTCACCAAAATAGATCACATTACAGGCCATAAAACAAACATAAACAACACAAGAAGTAAAATCACACAAAATGTATCCTCAGTATATATTTTTTTCTTTTTTAATCAACATTTATCATTAGGTGCCAGGTTTAAAAAAAGAAAGATAACAAAACTAAAGGCAGATAGATTGTGAGGCTAAAGCTAGTCCTAGTGATATATTTTCTGAGTTCTAGGAAGCTTCTTTAGAACACAGACTCTTACATTTCAAGTTTTATAATAATAATAATAATAATAATAATAATATTTTTATAATATTTATTTTATAATAATAATAATAAATTTTTTTTTTGCAATTTTGTTGCAATTTCTCTTTGGAAAAAATAAGCACAGTTCTACCTGTCAAAACCAGAATACTTTGCTTTCAGGGAATTATAGTTCTAAAAAACCCTTGGTAAGTCAGACTGAAATTCTAATCATATCTTTCTTGCTCACATCCTAACACTTAACACCGTACTTGCAAAGAATAAGTACTTAATGAAATATTTCTGAAGTAAATGAAAACAAAATTTATAATAGGTTGTGGTTTAGAAACCCCTATATGGGGAAAAACAAAGGCTTTCAATTAAGAAACCATGTAGTGAGGCATCAAAGAATGTTCCTAAGTAAACGCAAGTATTCAGTTATCTGTAAGATTGAGTTATTGAATATAATTCAGTTATTTTGGCATCATAAAAAGTACTGATGATAAAAACTTTTAAATGACTATGATACAAACTTTCAAAACACTATAAAATAGCATATTTGGGGTTATATAGATATTTTTAGCAGAAGTTGAAAATCCAACTTCATTCTTCTTTGCAGGGACATCTCTGTAGTCACAGAAACCATCTCTCTGTAGCTTGACTTTTTGCTGGATTTGGGTTTTGGCATGGCAGTTTTGCTTTCTTTTCCTTTGGCTCTTTGGGAATCTTAGGGGCTTTCAGGGTCTTGGTTTCCTTGGGCTCTTTTTTCTCCTTGGGTTCTTTCGGTTCCTTCGGATCTTTTTTTACCTTTGGCCCTTTCTTTTTCTCTTCTTGGGACTCATCTAGTGAGTGAGTTAGAAATCAATAAAATAAGTATATTGGGAAGGTCCCAAAATATTTGGAAATTAAGTAATAACCTTTTAAATAATCCGTGGAATAGACACCTATCACAAGGAAAATTGGAACACATCTTTAACTGATTGAAAATGAAAATAAAACATTTTATAATAGGGGGGAATTACACTGTCTGTAGAGTGCTTAGAGTATTACATGCATATGTTAGAAAATAAGAAAGGCATTAAATAAATGAGCTAACTTTCCAGCTCAATAAACAAAGAGTCAATTAAATCCAAAGCAAGTGGAAGAGAAGACTTAAAATCAGAGAATAAATTAATAAAACTGAAAAATGTTTTTAAAGACTTATTATTTTAGAGTAAGAGCAAGCAGGAGAGGCAGAGAGAGGGAGAGGATCTCAGGCAGACTCCACACTGAATGCAGAGCTGGACACAGGGCTTGATCTCACAGCCCTGAGATCACGACTTAGGCCAAAACCAAGAGCCAGACGCTTAGCCAACTGCGCTACCAAGGCACCCTAAAAGAATATTTTTAAGCCCAAAACTAAAAGTAGTTATCTGAAAGTACCAACAAATCGATAAGCCTTTAGCCAGACTAACAAAGTGAGAAAGAAAGAAGACTTATATTACCAAAATCAGAGATGAGAGTTATGACTCACTATGACCTTGAATGGTCAATTATGGAATATGACGTATATCCTCATGCCCCAAAATTTGATAACTTAGATGAGATGTAAAAATTCCTTGAAAGGCACAAATAGCTAGTGACTATAGAAGAATAGAAAACTTAAAATAGTCCTGTATCTATTAAAGCCTTTGATAATTCCACTGAAAATTTTTATCACATATTTAGAAGTGAAAAAAAGAAGGAGGTATTTTTCCTCCTTTTATGAGTCATTTTATGAGGTCTGCCTAACCAATTTAGATAAATTATAAGAAAATAAAATTACAAACCAATATCCATTGTACAAATACAAAATTATCATTCTAAAATATTAGCAAGTATAAATCAGAAATTTATAAACATGCT
This sequence comes from Canis lupus dingo, assembly GCF_003254725.2. Lineage (NCBI taxonomy): Eukaryota > Metazoa > Chordata > Mammalia > Carnivora > Canidae > Canis > Canis lupus. The sequence goes on along the minus strand of NC_064260.1, from coordinate 24,677,201 downwards.
AAGATCTAAAGACCAAATTGGGACTTATCCCAGGAATTCAAGGCTAGCTCAACTTTCAAAGTCAAACAACTCAATTCATCAGGTCAACATACTAAAGAAGAAACATGACATGACCCTTGCAACACATGCAGAAAACACAACTGGAAAAATTCAATTCTCATTTATGATAAAATTTAGAAGCAATCTATGAATTAAGGGAATATATTCAATCCAATAAAAGCATCCACCAAAGTTCTATAGCCAGTATCATACATGATAGTAAAATGTTGAATATTTTCCTCCTACAATCAGGAACTGAAAGGGATATCCACTTTCAAGAACCATTCAAGGGGATCCCCCGGTGGCTTAGTGGTTTGGTGCCTGCCTTCAGCCCTGTGTGATCCTGGAGTCCTGGGGTTGAGTCCCATATCGGGGTCCCTGCATGGATCCTGCTTCTCCCTCTGCCTATGTCTGTGTGTGTGTGTCTCTCTCTCTGTGTCTCTCATGAATAAATAAATAAATAAATAAGATCTTTTTAAAAAAAACTGTATTCAACAATAAACTGAAGGCTGTAGCTAGTTCTGAAGAGGGAGAAAAATGTATAAAATGTGTGCAGATTAGAAATGGATTTAGAGGTGCCTAAGGGCCTCAGTAGGTTAAAGACCCAACTCTCCATTTCAGCTCAGATCATGATCATAAGGTCATGAGACCAGTCCCTCGTTGGACTCTGCGCTGAGTGGATCCTGCCTAAGATTCTATCTCCCTCTTCCTCTGCTCCCTTTCTCAATAAAATAAATAAATAAATAAATAAATAAATAAATAAATAAATAAATAAATGTAAATACATTTAGAGCTCTACATTTGCAGGTGATATTATTGTCAATGGAGAAAATTTGAATACTTGGAAAAACTACTAAAATGAATAAGTGAGTTTAGCATGGTGATAGTGTGACAGTTCAGTGTAAAGCAATGCAATGCATTTCAAATTGTTATCATGAATGATTGTAAATTATTGTAAATTTGTAAAATTGTTTTACTACCGCATCAATAAAACACAAAATGTTTGTTTGCATCTAAAAAAAGGCATGCAAGATCTGTGGCTGAAGACTATAAAACATGAATGAGAGAAAACAAAAATCTAAATAATGGAGAGATGTGATGAGTTCATGTATTTTAAGATTCAATGCTGTTAAGACACCATTTATCAATTTGAACTACAGATTCAAAACAATCCCAATTAAAATGTCAAAATCTCTTAGCTAGATTAGCCAATGTTATTTTCTTAAAAAATAACATATTAAAACTCACATTACCTGATTTAAGACTTAGTATAAATGTACAATAATAAATTCAACATAGTAATGAGCAAGGAACACATGCATAGATAAATGAAAGAGAACAGGATCCAGAAATATAAGCACACAACTCATTCTGACAAAGTGCAAAAGCAATGAATGGGAAAAGAATAGTCTTTTCAATAAATTATTGAGCAGTCTGATAGCCTTATGTGACATACCTTTCACCACATAAAAATTAACTTAGAATGAATCATTGACATAAATATAAAATGTGAAAGTATAAATTTCTATTAAAAATAGAGAAGACAAGTTTTTCAGCCTTGAATTAGGAAAAAATGTCTGATTGGAAATCCAAAACATAAGCCATACAAGAAAATATATTAGACTTTATCACATTAAAAACTTCTTCTCTTTGAAAGACATTGTTAAGAGGAAGACCAACCACAAATTGAGGAGAGAAAAAATTTCAAAATGAATTCCTGACAAAAGATTGTTATGTCAAACATATAAAGAACCTTGACGAATCAATAAATAAGAAAAAAATTCCCAAATTTTAAAAAATGGACAAAACAGTCAAAGAGATACTTCATCAAAGAAAATACATGCTAAATAACTTCATACAAAGATGTTCAACATTTTTAGACATTAGGAAGATGTAGGTGAGATTCACTAGGAGATACCATACGTATAAGTTAGAAGAGTAACAACAACAACAAGATCTGACAATGCCAAGTGCTGGAAAAGATGCAAAACAACTAGAAATGTCATCCACTGTTGGTGAAAAAAATTGCATTTTTTGGTGGAACCGTTTTGCATATCTGCTTAAAATTTTTTGGCTCTTTTTTTCTTTTTTTGTTTTTTAAGCAATCTCTAAACCCAACCTGGGGCTCGAACTCAGTGTGCCCTCGAGATCAAGTCACATGCTCCACTGACTAAGCTGCTCCCAGTTTAGCTATTTGTTATAACAGAAAACTTGTATTTACCCTATGTCTCTGCAATCCTTCCCCAAAGTATTTACCCAAAATAAATATATTGGTCATACACATTTGTGTCCAGGTTTTAATCAGAATCATGAAAAATCTGCAAATATCCTTCAGATGGTGAATTCATTACAAAATTGGTACATCCATGCCAAGGACCACTGATCTTCGATATAAAGACGAGTTATTGGTAGACGTAACAATGTGCCTAAATCTCAAAAGATGTTTCCAAAATGGAAGAAGCCAGACTCAAAAGACTCCTATCAAATGACTGACTTGAAATTCTGGCAAAAGCAAAATTAAAGAACAGAAAACAGTCTGTTACCAGAGGTTGGGGGTTGTGAGAAGGGCATGAGGGAACTTTCCTGGGGTGGTAACAGTGCTCGACGTCTTGATTATCATGATGCTACACAACCATGATCGTTACAATTCATAGAAATAAACACCATAAAGAGCTAGATGTTGCCACACCTAAATCATACCTCAATAAACCTGTGTCTTCAAAGGCGTGAGGGGCGACATTCGATGTGTGACGCGTGGCCACGCGGCCCGGCGGGGCGGGGCAAGGGCACGAGGCCTCCTCGTAGGGGGTTACCCACACGGGGGCGCTCTCGGACTGAACAGCCCGGCAGGTGCTCGGGTTTGTGTGGACGCGGGAGGGCGCTCGGCTGCTCAAGGCGGTGGGGAACCTTCTCTGAAGGCGGCTCCACACGTCTTCACCGCGAAGCTCAGGAACAAATAGTAATACTGAAGGCGGCGCGGGCTGCACCGGCCGCAGCGTCAGGAACAAGGGAGCACGTTCGCTGAGGAGCAGGTGGAGGGCAGTAGCCGGGGTCTGGCCCGCGGGGAGCGGAGGAAATGTCTAAAGGACTATTGCCTTGTTTGTTTGTTTTCTGGGTTTTGTTGTTGTTGCTGTTTGATAGCAGGGTACACGGGGAGCCGGCGGTGTGCGTCCGCGTGCACGTGGTGTTTGTATGTACTTGTAGGGACGAAGGCCAAAGTTCGAGAAAGTCCCAGCCCCCCGCCTAGTTCCCAGAGCGCAGCCGGCTCCCGATCTGTCCTCATCAAACTAAAAATAATCCGAGGGTGTCCTGAGGAAGGACCCTGCAACCTCGGGTCAATGATGGAAAGGGACTTCAGGGAAATCTTCGTGGGGTAACTGTCCCCCTGGGGAAGAGAAGCCGCATCACCCAAGTGATGCTAGATCTAGAGTCTCAGCGATGTTGATGACTGGAGATCGGGAAAAGCCAACCCGGAGGCATCAAGCGATGCTGGGTGGGCCCGGGCGCATCGACCCCACGTGGCGCACGACCCGCCGCGGAGTACCCAGTCCCTGAGCGTGTCACGGAAATGAAGCTTGGCAGGAGTCCGACGGAGTCCTCGGTCCTTGGAGGAGGAGCTCCAGGGTAAGGCCGCCAACCTCCCCGCGCGGCCCGCCCTCTGACCTCGGCTCCCTCCGCGTCTCCGCCCTCGTCCCCGGACCGAGCTCGGGGCGCCCGCAGGTCCCGGGGGAGCGCCTGGGGTTGCGGAGGGGCGCCTGGTCCGGGGAGGGGAGCAGCCTGGTCCCGGGGGGAAGGGGCGGCCAGGTCCCCGGTGGGGGGGCGCCTAGTCCGGGGGTGGAGGGCGCCTGGTCCCGGATAGGCCGTGGCCTCCCGCCGTGGGTTCGGCAGCTGCATTTTCTTCAAAAGCGCGGAGGGCGAACGGTCAGAAGCAGTTTTCTCTCCCCAGATGCGGAGGACGACGAGCACCGATCCTCGAAGCGTGGTGTGGGCCGAGCTCCCCGCTGCGCCCCGCCCGCCCAGGCCCGCGCCGACTCCCCAGGCGGCAGGAAAGCCACGCCCACCCGCTGTGTCGGCGCCCACAGTGCCGTCCTCGGCACCTGCGCGTCCTGAAGGTGTCGTCATCGTCTTCTCTTGCTGACGTCACGTCCTAAAGGTGTCACGTGTTGTGCCCGAGATCGCGAATCCGAGAAACCACCGAGGAGCTGACAGCAATGCAAACTCCGAGGGTTTCCTTACAAGCTCGGGCTTGGGTCCAAGTGCACGCGGCACAGGGGAGCAGGGACTTGGACCCCGAGACTAGGAGGCGCAGCAGCTCTAGAGGGGCCGGTGGCCCATGGGATACGCAGAAAGTTGCACAGTCATGCTGGTCCGGACTCTCGCAGGTGCCCGATTGAGTTACATTTTACCCTAAAGTATCCATTTGAACTGGCCTATCCCTGAGCCGATTTCCGATTAGGGTGTGCCCTGGGCTTGACTAGGGGGGGGCAGCGCCCTAAGCGGGTCGGCCCAAGGCGGGGGCGGCACCAAATGGAGTCAGTCCTGCTCTGCTTGTCCAGGGGTAGGGGATTTTTGTTGAATTTCCTGGGTCCCACATCGCCATCGTCTTCACTTGCTGACGTCACGTCCTAAAGGTGTCGCCATCATCTCCTGTTGCTGACGTAGCGGTGATTTTATCCCGAATCCCGCCCTCCCGGACACTGCCCACGGCAGCGCGCGCAGCTGCGCTATTGTGCTTGTGTCCGTCAGGCTTGCGGGCCGGTGCCGAACGCCGACGAGGTTGCTTTTCTTTGATTATAGTTTCTATTTACATGATGGCAACAGCGAATAATGTCAGTTTGCTCCATGCTTACAATTTGATATAAATTTGTTTTTCTTATTTTGCCCCATAGACCAGAACTCCTAGCGCAATGCTGAATAAAAGTAGACTTGCCACTCTTCTCTCATCTGGTTCAACAGAAAACGTCTTTGATATTTATTTATTAGGAATGTTATTATAATCTTAATCTTGATATCCTTTACCAAGTTGTGACAATTCTCTTCTTGTCTCCATTGACTGCTTGATGCACCATCTATTTCTCAATATAATAGATTTCTCAAACTGACTTTTTAGTTCTATCAATGTTTGGATTTATGTACTTTAAAGCCATATTATTAGGAAATCCATTTATATTTATTATGATAACATGTATTTTAACTTGTTTCATTTAATGTTGCATTTGTTTCAACTTTTGTCATTTACTCCTTCCATTTTTTTTTTTGCTTTTTAAAAATTAAAAAAAATGCTTCCCCCCCCATGCATTCATCTTTATTGATATTCTTTTAATTCTTTAATTGGGTATTCTCTAAAAGTCTAGCACATACACTTAAAGTTTAAAGCCAAGCATATCTTTAGCACTAATTTCTCTCCAAACTATTACTTCCTAGTTATTAGCTATTATTCACCAATGCTTCAGTGCCGTTCTGTTTTTAACCCCATAGATTATTTTTGTTGGTTTACACAGTTCTGTATGTTTAGATTTACCCACATATCCATGCTTTCAGCTTTTTGTCAGCACTTATTGTTTACTTCTCATTCCTACTTCTAGGATATTTTTCCTATTTCCCAAGGCAACATGGTTGAGAGTGTATTGATGATAAAGTCTCTCTATTTATTTAAAAATATCTGAATTTTACTGTCAAAGAACAGTTAGCTGGATTGTCAACTTTAGAACTCATGTTATTTTCTACAATCCCTTTGGCTTCTATTGCTGGTCTTGTGAATTCTGCTGTCTATCTTGTACAAGTCCTTTATAAATAATATTTTCTCAGTAAAAATTTAAATACTCTGTCTTTGCTATATTGCTATTTCATTACATATGCCTTAAGTATCAATTTATTTTCATTTGTCATGACTGAGATCCATGGTATTTCCTGAATCTGAAAATGTATGCATTTTTAACTCTGGAAAATTTTTATATTCTCAAACATGATATTTCATAATATTGCCAACTTTCCTTCCCACATTCCTTCTTAATTATTTTCTGGAGTCTGTTAAAATATACATTAGTCACTCTTAATCTATCTTCCATGATCTAAATCCCACTCATATTTTTTTCTGTCATGGTCTTTCTCTACTAGATTGTGATGTATCTTCTTGTCATATATAGCTTTATACTTGTATCTGTATCTCTATCTCTCTATCATCTTTTCAAACATTTTGATCTAAAAAACTCTTTTCACACATAAAAAATATTGAGAATCCCTCCCTAAGAAAATAGATCTATGTTTCACTTTTGCTCACACATTCACAAAAATTCTGACACCAAATGTAGGGGTTTTTTCCTCCACCCAAGCAATTCACTGTGACACCAACTGGGAGTCTGACAATTCAATTCAATTCAGTTCTAACAACAACCAGTCTTATGGAACTGAGTCCTTATTTTTTTCCTAAAGATTTTATTTATTTATTCATGAGAGACACAGAGAGAGAGAGAGAGAGAGAGGCAGAGACACAGGCAGAGGGAGAAGCAGGCTCCATTCAGGGAGCCCGATGTGGGACTTGATCCCAGAATCCCGGGATCATGACCTGAGCCGAAGGCAGATGCTCAACTGCTGAGCCACCCAGGGGCCCCAGGGACTGAGTCTTTATCCTATGCAGGCCCCAGAAGTTAGAGACTCGGTCCTGTTAAGACTGTCCCCACCCCACTCTCACATGTAGTAGGTCCCCAGGCTACCACAACCTTAGTCTGATTTTGCTAAAAACCAAAGGCTTCCTACAGTCTCTTTGGATTGATCATTTCTCAAAACAGTTCACAAAACTCAAGAAAATACTAATGTTTACCAGTTTACGATATAGCAAAGGATATAATAAAGGATACAGATAAACAACCGTATCAAGAGATGCACATGAAGAGATCTAGAAATATCGGGAGCACAGGAGTTTGTGGATTTGGGGCACACCCATCTCCCTGTACATGGATGTATTCAACAAGTTGGAAGATCTCAGGATCCCATACTTCTGATATTTTTATGGAGGCTTTATCACATAGGCATGATTGATCATTAATCTGATCCCCAGGCCCTCTCTCTTCCTGGAGGATAGAGTGGGTGTAACTATAAGTTCCAAGCTTCTAATAATGGTCTTTCTGCTGATCAACCCTCATTCAAGAGTCCAAGAAGCATGTCATTAGAACAAAAGATATTCCTATCACTCTCCAAATTCCAAGGGAGTTAGAAGCTGGGTGTTGGACATTCCTATCACTCAGAAACTTATGATGTTTTTAAGGAGGACTTTGCATCAGAAACCAGAGTCAAAGACTAAATGTTAAACTGAAATATTTTCCTAGCACCCCTATTGACAAAGGTTTCAGAAGCTCTGTATGAGGAACCAGGCCAGAGAGTAATATATAAATATATTTCTTATTATTTCACCATCCCCAAAAAGCTTTTCTTCAGCCATATAAATACCTATCAATATTGACTGATTAGAAACTGAAAAAAAAAGTTAAGATACTCATTGACTTAAACATAATTAATTTTAAAATAACATAAATAGGGACGCCTGGATGGCTCAGCAGTTGAGCATCTGTCTTCAGCTCAGGGTGTGATCCCGGGATCCGAGATCAAGGGCCACATCAGGCTCCCTGTGTGGAGTTTGCTTCTCCCTCTGCCTGTGTCTCTGCCTCTCTCTGGGTCTCTCATGAGAATAAATAAATACAATCTTTTTTAAATAGTTAAAAAGTAAATAAATAAAATAACAATAATAAACCTATTACCTGTTAGCATAATGGAAAATGTTACTAATACCATTATATCTTACTAAATGTTTATTTTTATGAAAATAACTATTTCCGAAAAGAGGAAATTCAGTAAGAAGTGGTAGTTTTTGTACACTTGTTTAATATTTGTTTTAACAGAAGACAGCTGCTTTATCTTGTGCAATCAAGTTTTTACAATATGATGTTTTGGTTGAAGTATATGAAGAAAATCCAAGCTCACACAGCTACATAACAAGAAAAGGGCACCTAATTTTAATAAATTTTTCAGATAACTGGTGATATCCTATTTTGTCCCTACACTAAAATTTGGCAAGTGGCAGGTTGTATCTTACAGGATAGCAGCTGTGAGAAATATGAAAACATGTCAGTGAACTTCTTATATCCTGTTACTTTACAATCCAATAGTTTATCTTGCATTTTAAGTATTTTCTTTAGCTAAGCATGATTTTGTAACATCATGAATTGATCACTTGGAAAATACTTGTTCGTTGAGTTATGTGGATCTCCCAAATGTTGGCACGTTTCAAAATACAAATCAAACAATAACTTTTGTTATTAGCACCACAGATCTTATCAGCTATAGCTTTCAGAAGTGGGAAACTGTCAAGTTTTTGGTGGTAGAGACAAGTTACCCCAAATTCTAACGTTTGCTGCAGGGTGCCAATTTTATCATCGGCTGTTTTCCTTGATATGACAGGCTCACTTAGTTCATTTAGAAGGTATCTGCCAAGCACCAAACCAGGAATAGACATGGTTTGTCTGTTAGTTATTATTTCAAGTAAAAATATTGCATTTCATGAAAAGACTGCTGGTTCAGGGAACAATTCAAATCATCGTGTAGATTATTTTCCCTCAGAGAGCCCTTGTACCTCTACATGCAGCACAAGAGCTCTGTATATACTTCTCATGCAATTACAAAAATATACTCTAAAAAGTGCACCCGAGGGTACAGATGACAAATAGTCATTTGTACTGCTTCTTTCAGGACATTTTGAAGTATAAATTGTTTTTTTTTTTTTTCACTTTTTTTAACTGCAAGTGGATGGTGATAATATATATATATATATATATATATATATATATACACACACAAACACACTACTGTAGTTTGCTACCACTGCCTCAATCATCCAAAGGCCCCAGCTCCCATAAATACAGTAGAAAAAAAACGATTAACTTCAACTATTATTATAAAAATAGTTTTGACTTCATGGACCCCTTGAAAAGTTATTTTTTTTTTAAAGATTTTATTTATTCATAAGAGACACACAGAGAGAGGCAGAGACATAGGCAGATGGAGAAGCAGGCTCCCTGCAGGGATCCCGATGTGGGACTTGATCCCAGGACCAGGGTCACATCCTGAACCAAAGCCAGATGCTCAACCACTGAGCCACCCAGGCGTCCCCCCTTGAAGAGGTTTTAAGATTTTTCTGGTGTCCACAGAACACTTCAAGAATGGCATTAGAGCGATAGCAGTTAGCTCTTTTCCAGGTACACCAGTCATCTACTATCTGGCTTAAGGCATCAAATCAGTTTTCACCTACATATTATTTTTTCAAAAATCATCTTCTGCTGTTTTCACATTTTTCTTTAATTTCAATCATCTCTTATTTCTTATCTGCTCTCAATGATACATTTCATATCATGCATTTCATCATTTTAATATCTGCATTATGTGTGCGTCTTGATCTGTGGATCTTGTCCTGTGTGCCATCTTCTTTGTGTGTGTGCTTTGCTGTTCTATTGGGAGTTCCTGTTCATCTGAATCCATCTGTGGGAATGTTTTTGTCCAATGTGCCCTCCTTCAGAAGGATTTGCATTAGCTTTTGCTGAGTCCCTAGGAACCTTGACAAAGCCAAGTCAGCCAACTCTCAGACCAGCTGTAATGCTTTCATATACATTTACTTCACTAGGGGCACCTCGGGGGGTAAGTGGCTTATGCTGGTTCCGTGAAGTCAGGCCACGGACCTTCATGAGCTTCACCACATGGTTACAAACATTCAGGAGAGAGATTTTGTTTTCTCCACTCAGAGCCAAATTTGAGGAAGATGACTATGCATCCTGTTTCCTTTTGCAGAGCAGGTGTTTCTGTGTCTCACCCTTTCATGGAGAGTATAGTTTTTTGAAACCCCGGTTTTATGGGAGTGTCTCTCTCCAGAATCCTCATCATGTGTAAGATTTGGATTTTTATTCCTATTTCTAGATGGCACTTAAGGTAAAACTCAGGTTCACAGGAGTTCTGGAGCAGCTCTTCAGACAGGGGCCAGCTCACCTCACTAATTTCGTGTTCTTGCTTGATCTCCTGACTTTCTTAGCAGTTTGGCAATGCATATAAAGTGATTTTTAAAAAAAATTTTGCATAGTCTTTTGTAGGTGTTTATAATGGAGCATTGTATGGGATGTTTCAACATATTCTCCATTCACTCTTCAACTAGCTCCAATCTGTATTCTGCATCTAGTACTCCATTGCTCTTGTCAGTTTGTAAATTATATATTCTTATTTCTGGCTCCATTTTGAACAGCTTCTTGGCCAGAATCTATATAGTTAGTGTTCCCTCCTTCTTCAACCATCCCACCGTTTTGATTGCTCATTTAGTTTCCACCACAACTGTCAGTCCTCTTCAGAATACTTTATTAGTTCTCTTCTGCTACCTAATTTGTGTGTGTGTGTGTGTGTGTGTGTGTGTGTGTGTATGCAGACATATTCCAAAAGAGATATGTAGAATTCTGACAGTTTTTCTTGGAGTTCCAAGACTTTAAATTCCAGATTTTTCTTTACTTGCCAGACCTCTTTTCTTTGCTCCAATTAATATATCTGATTGTCTATCTAATTCAAAGACTTGCATATTTTTCTGACAACTCAAATGTAATATTGTCTCCAAAAATTACTTTCTCTATTCAAGGTTAAGCAATGTTTATCATGTAAGATCTTATACATGCCATATAACATAGGTAGCCTTTGAAACATGCTAACAAAATAAATACCGATGAGCCCACTAGCTGACAAAATCACTACAATATTACCAATAGCAGTAAAGCTCCCTCTCAATATGTGCTTCACCCTAGCCTTGCCTCCTCTTGGCTATTTGAATCTATTTTATTAATCATTCTCCTGTCTTCCTATACTATTTGAATATATATGTAACTCTAAACAATGTATATATTATGATTTATGAAAATGTTATCACAGTATGTGCGTAAATATGTGAGTCAACGGCTTCATTTACAATCTCATTTTTAAGACTTATTTATGTTGTTGGTATCATACCAGTTCATTTTTCACTTACACGTGATATACACAATGTGAATACAATACAGTTTATTTGTACACTCTCTTGCCAGTGGACCCAAGATTGTTCCCAATATTTTGCTGTTGAAAGCAATGCTGTAAGATGTCCCAGGACCATCCTTGGTCATATTTCATGCTTGGTGGTTTGACGAACCTCTTGAGAATGTGCCAAGTTCCTCTTTCCCAGAAGCCAATCCTGTGCAAGCAGTTCCAGTTTCTATAGAATGTGTGCCTAAACGTACAAGGGACTTGTAGGGAATATACAGATTTTACTTTATAATACTAAATTATTATTCAAATATCTTGTTCTAGTTTACAAGCCAACCAACAGTTTGCTAGATTCTGGTTGCTCTACATGCTTGCAAACACTCGGTATAATCAAACATCTCTATTTTTTGCCAAGTTAGAGCACGCAATACTGTATCTCACTGATGCCTTCATTTTTATTTACTAAGAGTTCAACTGACCAAATTTTAATTCCTCTGTTGAGAAGTACCTGTTCATATTTTTCTGCTATTTATTTTATGCTGTATCTTAAAAAAAAAAACTGATCCTAATGAGTACTTCATATATTCTGCATACTAATTATTTGACACGATATGTGTTGTAAATAGCTTCCAGCTAGACTTTTTACTTATATTTTTAAGCTGTTGTTGTTATAGGACAAAAAATTATCTGGGGCCATATTAGTAAATGTGCTAATAATTTTTGTAGATTCCTTTGGATGGTTTTTAACGGATTTATTAATTTTTTATCCACTTTTCCCATTAGACCCCAAACTCACTGACTCTAACACCATACTTATATTGCTCAATGTAGTATCTTCAGTTAACATCAGAGTTCTTGAAGCAATCAATAAATATGTGTTGATTGACTGGAGTGACTTAGTCTTACCATCTGTAGAAAATTCTAAGTGAAAATGAGCAATCATTGGCTTTTGCAATCATCAAGTAAAAATGCTTTTGTGCATAGAGTACAAACCAGGTGCTTCAGAAAAACAAGAGATATACAAGATGTGGTTTCTACCCTCCAGACCTTTTTATAGCCCCAGATTCTTTTCTTTTCACAATTGGAACCATAATCCCTTTATTTAGTCTACTTTGAGCAATAGACTGTTCTCTTTAGGTATTGTTTTTTAATACATACAGCTGTTTTAAAACATTTTCAACATTTGTTTCACTGTGTGGTATTTATCATGTAAAACAACTTTAATGTAGGTTGTATGTCCGGGAAATTATTTGAAACACCTGCATTTAACTTTACTGTGCATTAGGAAAATTTGCCACATGTTCGGATTTCATAAGCCACATACGTTGAATAGTTTAAAAAACACCAGTTGTACAAAAACAAAAAAAATGCCTTATTTATAATAATTAAGCAGTGGAAAGTATATCAGCACAGTTTGAGTAGAAAGTGAATTTTGTTCTATTAAACATGGGAGCCACCCTTTTTTACTTGAATTTTAAAAAAACTCAATAAATTATTATACATTATATATTCCCTGGGAGAGCTGGGAATTATGCCAAACACTATGAGGTAGAAAGTTAAAGACCACAGAGCAGATGGAGAGGGTTTTTTATACAACTTGTATTATTGCCTGGGCAAGGTAGACCGAAGCTCAGCAATGTTTTTGAGCTTTTGCTCAAAAAGCAAAAATGACATGCCTGGTATCTACTCACCAGAATTAGCTACTCTCTAGAACTCGTCCTCTGTGCATCACAACTCATAATGACTTCTACCAAATTGGATGATGTGGATATATTTTAAGAATAGAATATTCTTAAAAAGCTAGATGTTACAAGTGAATTCTTTTATCATTATCTAAGCATAGGACTTATGGTAATTTTAGTAATCACAAGAGTGCATTTAGCCAGAAACACTCCATAATCTTGGAACATGAGGTTACCATTCACTAATTTAAGCCAATATTGATGTTTGTATTTTGATGTCTTTTCACCCAGACGTCCACCACTCACATTTAGAGTTTTGAGAAATCATATATTATTAAAAATAAGATGAATTGATTTGCTATACAAGTATTATTTAAGAGGGAATAAAAAAAGAGGGTAACAGATACATTTAAAATAGCAGGTTGTTTTCGGTAAATCCTACATTCGTCAAATCCTTAAACAGTGAACTTCTTTATACTTTTTAAGAGATGATGGCAAAAATAGCCATTTAGGCAAAGACAGTCTCAGAATAGGAGTGCTGATGAAATGAGAGATGTTAAACTTTTTTTTTTTGAGAGATGTTAAACTTATATATAATATGAATTATGTGCATAATATAAAAAGGTACCACGTGTCTATGCCTATATATACATATACACACATTTACATGTATGTGTGCAATTTCATACTGATGTGTGTATATGTGTATTTGTGTATATGTTTCTTTCCCTTCATTTTTCTTTAGAACTTCTTTGCATTTTGTGGGCACCTGGGTGGCTCACATGGTTGGGTGTCAGGCTCTTGATTTTGGCTCCAGTCATGATCTCGGGGTCCTGGGTTGAGCCCTGCGTTGGACTGCGCTCAGTGGGGGGGTCTGCACCTCTCCCTCTCCCTTGCCCCTACCCCAATGTGCTCACTCTCTAAAATAAATAAATAAATCGTTAAAAAAAATTTATGCCGTTTTTTTCTTTGTCTCTAAAAGAATTGTTTACAACCCCGTCTCCAAACTCACTTTCTGTCCCTCATTTTCTTGCCCTCTTTCCTCTCTTTGCCTTTGCAAAACAGAAACAGAAGAACAATTCTGAAATGAAGACGTGCAAAGATTATAATTCCTACAACAGCATATTCTATCAGGTTATAGTCACCATTATTCTCCTCTAAATTAGCAACCTCAGGGGAGTTAGTGTTCAACCAACCCACCCGCATGACTCCCCCAGGTGTTGGAGTGAACAATCAGTAGACCTAGTGCTTGACTCCAGGCCTTCTGGATCAAAGCTCCTTGATCTTTACCACTGCATTTTGACTGACATCAAAAAGACAAGATATATTTTTGTGATACTCTAGGACTGGTGGTTTTTGGAAATCAGCTGAATGTGGATAAGAAAGAAATTGGAGTAGGTAAAGAAAATGCCAGGGAGAGTTAAATAAAGTAATCAAAGTAGTCAAAGGAAATTCTAATATGTGATTAGAGCATTGACACAGGACAGGACAGGACACAGGAACCACAATACATATTATAAAACCAATGGAATTTAATATAGGCAATTAGTTATACTGCTCTTGGAGGCTGGGAGAGTTGAAGGAAAGACTGAGAATTGCAGGAAGCAGCTACAACCCCACAGCTCAGGGAAGAAAGGGAAGAAGTTGCTGTTACCAGAATCTGGAAACTCAGAGGAGGGACTCTGAGGATTTAGGGCTCACATCCCTGAGGAGTGAGTTCTGCTTGCAGAGACGCAATAAAGATGGTTTTGTGGGTGCAAAGAGAAGCGGGATGCTGGGACAAGCTGCAGCTAGGAGATGCTGACAGAAATAGCAAACAAATAGCAAGAAATGACCTCCCTTTGTCATGCTTGCCAATTTCATAGTATTGCTACCCATGGGGACTGAAACGAAGCCCACTGGTAAAGGAGAAATGCCATTTGCAGATTCTTTACAGATTCTGGCTTAGTAGGTTCATTTCTGAGACAGAAAAGGTAATAACTAGCACAATTATATCGAGACAATAGACACAGTGAGTAGCTTAGAGGTGTTAGTGTTGAGGCAGTAAATTCAGGATTGAAATAGTTCTTTTGGCTGGCTCAGTTGGTTAAGGGTCCAACTCTTGGCTCAGATCATGATCTCAGGCTCATGAGATCAAGCCCCACCAGTGGGCTCTATGCTCAGTGGGGAATCTGCTAGAAGATTCTCTCCCTCTGCCTCCCCCCAATTTACCCTCTCTTTCTGTCTAAAATAAGTAAATAAATCCTAAAAGAAAAAGAAAAGAAACAGTTCAATTTGAGGTATATGTGAGACATGAAGAGAGAACCCACGTAGTTGGATATGTGTATCTGTAGGATTGGGGAATGCTATTAGTGAAGACATGGTTTCATTCATTCATTCATTCATTCATGCATTCAATCATTTCTTTACTCAATATCCCACTGACATATTTGTAATAGTAGAACCATGGACAGATGCATAGCATGAAGATAAAGAAATACAGAGAAAAGAAAAGAGCTAAGGATATAAATCCAAGACTCTCTATTTGTAAAACATAATCTAAAGAGGCTCAGGACTTTTATCACTCACCAGATGTTTGACCTTGGCTACTTAGCCTCTTCATACCTCAATTTGCGTTTTTGGAAAATAAGGATAATATTTGTTTCATGGGATTGTTGTGAGGATTAAGAGAATCAATGACAAATGCTTAAAAACTGCCTAGAATATTGTAAGCATCCAATCAGTATTAGTTTTTACCATAATTACAGGAAAGCCTAAGGAATAAAAAAAAGTCAGCAGAGAAATTATCACTACTCTTGTTAAAGGAACAATTGGAATTATGACATATGCATTCAATCTATGTTACACAGATTTTTTTCCTATGCTACTTGTTCCTATGTATGCCTGCTCAGATTATGCATTCCACAACCCCATGTAAGCCATTCACATCTTGCAATGAGACAGTTGAGGTAATTTTCCACTTAAGTAAAATATAAACCTTGTTTTCTGCTTAAATGAATCTAAATGTTATTCAAGACTACTGGAATTACCCAGCTGCTTTCTGATTTATAGGTGAGAGAGTTAATTGCAGGATAAATGACAGCAGAAGAATGAGGGAAAATGCATGCATAAGCTTTAAACTTAATTTGCAGAGTTTAAAATAGCAAAAGACATGACTTGGGAGTCATTTCAGCTTTTTTTTTTTTTTTTAATTTTTATTTATTCATGATAGGCACACAGTGAGAGAGAGAGAGGCAGAGACACAGGCAGAGGGAGAAGCAGGCTCCATGCACCGGGAGCCTGACGTGGGATTTGGTCCCGGATCTCCAGGATCGCGCCCCTGGGCCAAAGGCAGGCGCCAAACCGCTGCGCCACCCAGGGATCCCCATTTCAGCTTTTTTAAATGCGGTAAAGTATGTTCTAGTTATGTGAACATTTTTTTTTATTTTTATTTATTTATGATAGTCACAGAGAGAGAGAGAGAGGCAGAGACACAGGCAGAGGGAGAAGCAGGCTCCATGCACCGGGAGCCTGATGTGGGATTCGATCCCGGGTCTCCAGGATCGCGCCCTGGGCCAAAGGCAGGCGCCAAACCGCTGCGCCACCCAGGGATCCCTAGTTATGTGAACATTAATGAAGAAAAATGCATACGGAAAAATGTATTATAGCATGATATAGTTACTGACAACTTAGTGAATAAATGGTACCTGAAGTGAAAAATTTGTAGTTGGAAAATGCAAAGTGGGATTCTTGAGTTGACAGGGAGTTTCAAAACACTGGATAAGAATTGAGATGTTTTGTAATTCAGTCTAGTTTAGATGCTGCCTTTTTATAAAAGGAATAACTTGATATACCTTCATAGTAAAATACATCTTCTCTCTTGTCTGAGTGTCAGAACAGAGAGCTAAGGTTGTATTACTTAATTATCATGTCTTTCACAGCTTCTCTACAGAGATAGAGATCATCTAGAGAGATCGCCGTCATTCAGATATCGTGCACACTAGAGAACTCTGAAAGCTTCTACATATTAACTTGCTCATTTATGTAGTACGGTCCATTCACAAATAACTTTTTCAGATCCTCTCTTAAACTCAGCTGATATGAATTCCTTCTATTCCAGATATTTGGGAGTGGGGTATATTTAAACTGCTAGTATTCTTCAACTTGCCTAGGAATGTCTGAAAATGTGATTTTTTTAAAGAAGACTATGCTTGAAAAATATAAGCTACAACTAATTTTACCTGTAATGATTCTATCTTTATTCAAAAAAAATATATAAAAACTGGGTCAAATTTAGAAACACATGAGAAAAAATAATGGTTTAAGTCATCACTATTTGGGTTTTATAAATGTGCAAAGAAAAGAGCAAGGGATCAAAAGGACAGAATAAACAATCCTCAAGAAAAGAAGAGAGCTACCTCAAAATACAACTCCTTTAAAAAATTTTTTTCCGAGCGTGGGGATGGAGGATGGGCCCACAGATTTCACCTTCTAAAGAAAGTGAAAGTTCAAGATAGTTGAAAAGAAAGTGATAGTTGAAGAGATTCTTTTAACAAATGCTTTATTCTCTCTCTCTCTTTTTAAAGATTTTATGTATTTATTCATGAGAGACCCAGGCAGAGGGAGAAGCAGGCTCCATGCAGAGAGCCCTACGTGGGACTCGATATCAGGACCCCCGGGTCACCCCCTGGGCTGAAGGCAGCCGCTCAACCCCTGAGCCACCCAGGGGCCCCTTGACAAAGGCTTTAGAGCTTGAGGCTGTTCTATCACAATTTAAAAGTTGAAATTCATGTTATGCAGACCCTAGAGATAAGGCTAATTTGCCATCTACTATAAGGGGCAAATGGGCATCTGTGTTCTACTTTACTTACAACATTATATATGTATATATGCATTATGACCAAAATCAAGAAACAAATATTCAGTACTATCTGTTGCTTTTATTCTGTCTTTAATATAAATAAAATTTAACATTTCTACCTTTACTAGCAATTGATGATTTTATTTTTTTAACCCAAAAGACTATTACATATGTTTCTGAGAATTTGCCTTAGAAATTAACATAAAAATCTGTATTCTTGTATAGGGATAGTTATCTCATAATTTCATATACAAGTTAAGTGATAATTTTTGAGAAAAAAATAAAAATGATAAATAATATTAGCTTGGGGAATGTCCATTATTGTTTTAACAATAGCCTGAAAGAATATAATTGCAATTTGAAACATTAGTTATTTTTTTTATTTACTCACTGTAGATGCCCAGAAACTGACTGTCAATCTTTGAGTAAGGCCCAATATGTGGAATAAATTAGAGCCAAGTGAGTACGAATGAGAAGATTAGAGAAAAGTGTATTTTGAGGTGATTTTTCTGCAAAGGTAATATGAAAATGGCACTAATATATGTTTTAGTTCCATTACTCTTTTTATAAACATCAATATCAACCTAGTTTTATTGCAATTAAAGAAACCCGTGCTTTGTTTTCCACCATATTTTCATAGATAAGGGAGCATTTATAATATTTTGTCAACACCAGCTCGAATGTCCTTTGAGAATAAAATCTATAACTGCCGGAAAGAAAGTTAAATAAAATTACTCAAAATTGATATTGTAAAGAAAAAAAAGGTCAGGTTGGCTTTGAGTCAACTTGACTCACAGGACGAGATTAAACAATAACACATTTGAAGGTATAAGTGAAACTTGGTGAAATTCTTATTATTAGAATGTCAACTTGATTGGTATAATCGTTATCTATGTATAAATACAGAGTTTCTGAGAGCTACAGAGCTTGGCTTTGTGATCTAAGAATCCAAATTAAAGAGCTTAGACTGCCTGGAGCCACAGGTTTAAATCCTGTCAACCAACCCTTTCCTCTTTCTGAAGCAGATAAACCAGGTTCCCCGAAGCCAGCTCTTTGTCTGGGGCTGAGGGGAGATCTCTCAATGACACTTTCAAACCCTGGCCTGATTATACCTTGGGGACATGACAGATTATTTTGTCTGTCTTAGGCAGTAGTACAACTTTGTATTTGCCACATTTCTGGGACCTAGACCAAAACACAGGGTAAGCCAACAGCCTCTAGATCCCAGTAGGGTATTTGGAATTTTAAAATGTTTTTATTTCTTTTATTGCCACTGATGTATTTTTTTAAAGGAATTAAGGATAGAAGAAATAATTTTGTACAAACCCCAGGAAGATGACCTCTGATAATCAGATATTTATAAGCTACTTTGATCATCCAGTTCAAAGTTGAAGAGGAAAAACAAAGCATGAAGCGGAAATCCACAATGGAACTCCTGGGTCAGAAGGCAGATGGAATTCAAGGAGAAGCAAAGGCTCTGGAACCCAGGGGACACTTAATCACTCAGACATTTGTTCGGCAGCAAATGGGCCCAGGCACACACCTCGCATTCAAGGCAGTCTTCGGGTATTCACTGGCCTAGAAATTGTAAGAAGAATTTAAAGTGGAAGAAAACTTCTTGATTTTTTATATTTTTGAAAATCTGAAGGTGAAAACATGAATATAACAAAGTTTGTCTTTTTTCACAAGGGAAGTAATACCATTTAGTGAAAGCATGCTGTTTATTTCAAGAACGTAAGGGAAAGTGATTTGCCAAGTTTATTTAAAAAGGGATTTCGATTATGAGAAAAATTAAGAATAAAGAGGACAAGACCAAACAATACACTTCTCATATGATATGGAAATAAAAAATTCCTTGAAGAATTCAACCAATAAAAATAGCAAAACAGATAAATTTGTCCTTTTTTTGTCAGAACACATGGCTAAATCTTGACCAAACTATTTTTCTCCATATTTGTGTTATTTACATTGGCCAAAAGAATGAACAGTCTTAAAATTTTTAGGTAAAAGAGATGCTAACTAAATACCAAACGATCGAGAAGCTTCTCGCTGGTTTTCTGATGCCCTGAGTTTATTGAAAGGGTGAGAACCACAGACCGTGCGGGACCGGGCGGAAACCATTTCAATGCTTTGAAATAACTGACAGACCATTAAATGTCCCTGCACTGAACAAGATCCACTGAAAAGAATACTTTCTGTGGACAATTATCATATTTGATTCATAGTCATAAACAATAGTTTCACAGCTTTCTTAAACTAGGGCCAACAGAGTCCTTTGGCTGAGTACAAGTTGCCTCCAGAAAGTAAAAATATCTGAAGGAAACTTTCTCAGCTATACGTGAGAACAGAACCCAAAAACTAGAACCCTTTTAAAGAGATTATTGGCAAAGAAGGAGCAAATAAATCTTTTCTTAAAGTCTCATATACCTATCTAATGCCAAAATAGTTTTGAAAGAACATGCTTATTTCAGAAATCAGTAAGTGGGATAGACAATTATTCTTTTATTCTCCAGAAAAGCTGCCACAGCTGCTCTCTCTTGAATGCGGAAAAGTAGCCAGGAATTCGGGCTATAATTATGTATAATGGACATCAATTTGCCCATCTAGATTTTTCAGTTTACAATATCCCAGGAATTTGCAGGTGTCACAACTTTGCCACATTCAGCCCCTGAAAGTGGTATTAACTGTCAAGTCTACTGACTTATTATATGGAAAACTTTGAATAGGCCCCTGAGGCATATAACTAAACAGATGACTTGTGCTCACAAAGAGGCAGCTACCAGAGCCCTGGGATAATAAAGAATGTCACAGCAAACACAACAGAAATTTCCCCAAACAATATATTCCAACAACGGTGCTCAGAAACATTCTAATTTATAGTAAAGATAATGAGAGGTCATCTGCTCTGTCTTTGCTGCTCTAAAAAAAATAACTTACTTGAGAAAGCTGCCTGGGATATACTCTTATACAAGTTACTGCCCCATTAGCTTGTATGGACCTCAAGGGCAATGGGAAGTTTTATACTGTGGACACTATATTTATGAACCAAAAATTAAAATACATAGTTCTGATAGATGGACAAACTATTTTAATTTGGTATGTCTTAGAAAACTTGGAATGTATGGTGTCTGGTCTTAAAATTACAAATTCTAGCACCGTATCTTCTATCATAGATGTTATTTAAAAGCATTACTGAATGAGAAATTTAGTTATTAAAGCTGTTATTAACTTAATTATAATTAACTTAATAGTAATTAAAGCTTTCTTCAAGGTTTAGGGCTATGTTCTGTGTACACAATGTGGCAGGTTTCTCTGGAAATCTGAGTGTTAAATTAGTATTGATAGCATAAAAGATTTTATTCAGCATTTTTGTGTCATCCTATCAAAATAAATGAAACTACAAAGATGAAGATATAAATCTCTCAACTAAAATTACAACAGCTGCACATATATAAAAATATTTAAACCAGAAAATCTCATTGAAATCTCATAAACAGTAAAAATATCTATATTTTGATTAAAAAAGATAAAACTTTTTTTTTTTTTTTTTTTTTTTTTTACAAATGGAGCTTGGATTAAAATCTATAAGGTGGTTGAGCAAAGAGTGGCACAGACTTTTCCAATTTTTGGTAAAATGAGCTATAGCTATGTAATATCTAAATAGTTATATAAAAATCAGGAAAAGTAATTTACAGATTTCATGTCCTCTATTCAAAATTAAGCATCATTTTTTTTTTCTAAAAAAAGATCTTATTTATTTATTCATAAGAGGCACAGAGGCAGAGACACAGGCGGAGGGAGAAGCAGGTTCCACGTAGGGAGCCCGACACGGGACTCGATCCTGGGACCCCGGGGTCACGCCCTGGGCTGAAGGCAGCACTAAACCGCTGAGCCACCCGGGCTGCCCTTAAGCATCATTTGTTTAACAGTTTCTACTTTAACATTTATGTTTTATTGATAATTATTTTATTTTTTTTATTTTTTTATTTTTTTTAAAGATTTTATTTATTTATTCATAGAGACACAGCTAGAGAGAGAGACAGAGACACAGGCAGAGGGAGAAGCAGGCTCCATGCAGGGAGCCCGATGTGGGACTCGATCCCGGGGTCTCCAGGATCACACCCTGGGCTGCAGGCGGCGCTAAACCGCTGTGCCACTGGGGCTGCCCTGATAATTATTTTAAATGAGTATTAGTTACACAATAGATTTTAAATCTCAATAAACTTTGTTATGTCACATAATGTCCAAATGACTAATTGAGTCACTTTCATTAATCAGTCAGTTTTAGCAGTGAAAAATAATTGGTGGGTCAATTAATTAGTCTGTATAGCTGGAACATTCCAAGTGCTCCGCAACATGGTTGTGTAAATTTTATTGCGTTCATAGAGTCACCTCAATTATAAGTAGCTATTGTAGTGGGTCTCTACCACAATAGTTCTTTTCTTTTGACATGAGAAGAGTCCTGTGTTCTGCTTTGGTTTTCATTTAATTGACCATTATTTTTAAAAGCATTTGCTTTACTGTGTTAGGTTTTGAATCTCAAAATAACTTACTGGCGTAAAATTTGTGAACTCATGCCCATTAGTTGCTAATATTCCATGATGGAAAATAAAATTAGCAAGTTTAGGAAAGCAGTTGTGTGACCATCTCTTTTTGCATTTATATATGTGTGTGAATTCTATGGGGTGAAAAGCGACTACTCTGTATGAAGGCTTCAGTTTGCGTTTAAAAAAAAAGTTGGTAGTGTTTCATTGTTATTTAGCATCTAACTAATAAATAGCTGCTTATTCACTCTAGTGATGAGGCAGTTAAACTTTTCCTTCTATGAGATAAATATGCTATAATTTGAAGTCCATTTGTAGAAATACAAACCTCACAAAAATGCCACCTTTGTTTTTGTAATTCAGCACAATTTCTCCCCAGTTTTACTTTTGAATGTTTACTTGTTCTATAAATCATTGTTATGATTGTGTCTCCATTTCGCTGGTGATGAAGCTGTTGTTTTCAGCCTCACATCCTTCCTTCTACATTTTGCTGTGAGAGAAAGCCTGGGATTTGAGACCCATGTTTCTCAATTACCAGCTGCTGCTCCACATATTACTGGAGGGAGAGGGGAGTGTGGACAGAGGAGGCCCAAGCCTCCCGTTCACTTCCCAGTCCTCCTGGTCAGCCTTGCTCCACCGGTGGTCCTGCACCCTGGCAGTCGAGGCTGGTTCCTCTGCAGCTTGTCGTCCCCACTCTCAGAATGCACCACGTCATGTCCTCTCGGAAATACCATCCCACGTGAAAAGATGCTCAGCATCACTTAGCATCATGGAAATGCACATTGACACTACAATGAGATATCACCTGGCATCTCTTAGAAAGGTTAAGATCAGCAGCAAAAGAGGCAGCAGGTGCTGGCAAGAATGTGGAGAAAAGGAATCGTGCACTGCTGGCGGAATGCAGACCGGTGCAGCCACTCTGGAAAACAGTGTGGGTGATCCTCAAAACACTAAAAATAGAGCTACCCTACAATCCAGCAACTACACTACTGGGTATTTACCCAAAGGATACAAAAATACTAGTGCAAAGGGATATATGCACCCCTCTGTTTATAGCAGCACTTCTGTAATCGCCAAGATATGGAAGCTGCCCAGGTATCCATCGACAGATGGATGGGTCAAGAAGATGTAATATATTTATGTGTATACGGTACACACACACACACACACACACACACACACAGTGGAATAGTATTTGACCAATAAAAAGAATGAAATCTTGCCGTTTGCAAGATAGAACTAGAAAGGATAATGCTAAGGGAGACAAATCAATCAGAGAAGGACAAATACCATCAGATTTCACTCATATGTGGAATTTAAGAAACAAAACAAAAGAGCAAAGGGGAAAAAGAGAGAGAGGGAGAGAAACAATCCAAGAAACAGACTCTTAACTACAGAGAACGGACTGCCGGGAGTGCTGGGGAGGAGGGGTGAGACAGGTGCTGGGGTCACCAAGGCATTTGTGATGAACGCAGCCTGTAGTGTGGAAGTGTCAAATCATTAAATTACACACCTAACACTAGCATTACAATGTATGTTAACTAACTGGAATTAAAATTAAAACTTCAAAAGAATAAAAATAAAAACTTAAAAAATAAATAAAAACCCATCCCTGTGGGCTGGCACACTTTCTGCAGAGTCAGATGTGCTGGGGCCCTCGTCTGACCTCCTGGGGACCAGCCCAGGTGAACATGCCCTCTCCTCAAAGGTGTGGGGCCCATCCCTGAGCATGGGATCCCTTTTTTAAATTCCAGGCTGCGGTCCAGCCCTAACCTCTTCCCCGCGTCTCCTGGCCCAGCAGTGCTAAGTGCTTCCTTCAGTGACTAACCCTGTGATAACTTGGTGTTCTGCATTTGCTTCTTCAGTTCTCCAATACCTATAAACAATTTCTTATGGCTTATTATTTATTTTTTTCTCTGTTAAAATGACTGGTGTTTCTTTTCTAGGCCAGACTCTGACTGACTCTAATCAGGACCCATCCTCATTTAGTTATCTTTCCTAAGTGTAAGGCAATCTAAAGAGTAAAATCTAAAATAGACTCTACTTCAGACAGTTTTTAAACTCAATAATTTAATTTAAAGTTTATATTCATGTTTCATTTCATTTTGGCTTTGGCTACACTATATCTGATTTTGAGTCAAGTAGTTGTGGAAATGTAGAGCTGGAATAGATTTTAAAGATGATCTGGCTCAGTACTAATATGGAAAAGCACCTGAAGTTATAATGTTCTTCGGGGATTTTCATACTCATAACAAAAGACCATAAAACACTGACATATTTAATTCTGTCATAGGAACTTCAGAACACTTTTACCAGCAGAAGTATGATTATATTGAAATCGTGCAAAATAACTTATACCCTAAAGTATAAAAATGGTAGGATGATGGTATAGCATGATTTACCATTTTTAAATACTTCCATTGGTATTAGCTAAGTTTTGATGTGTAAATGTTAATAGCTTGCTAGTGTTTATTAGCTGGTAAGTTGTAGCAAAAGTCTAAGAACCACTGTTGAGGAAAAATATTAAAATTAAGAGAACTATATGTGACATTTGACTGTAGTGATAGAATAACCCAATCTAGTCTCTGGAGCTTAAGAGTATTTCAAATTTGGTCTAACACCCTCATTTGATAAATGACTTTTGTTTCAAATGACATATAGTTACTAGGTTATAAAGTCAAGATCCTCTGATAGAACAAGGCTACTTTTTATTATGCTGCAAGTATTCATTATGAGTATGGAATATGATTACATTTTTTGACTTTAGATTAGTTATAGAAGTAACTCAGCAATTTAGGACTAAGTCTGGATAGAAATTGGGCAGCATGCAGAAAATACAGCTTTCAATTCATAAATGATTTTTTAAAATTGTATCTGAATTAAAAAACAAGTTGGTTTACTTGTGGAATTCTTTTCCAAATACTGTCAAAACACATGACAAAGAAATAAGAATTTGTTCATAACAATTCATAAAATCTCATCACATAATTGCTACTAGAAATAGTTCTAATTTTTGAAGGAATGTATTTGAGAGTTCACCCTTGATAGATTTATGAACAAAATTCAAATTTGTCATCCTAAATTTTGACAAGTGATCAACATAATTCCACGTACATTATCTCATTTGATCCACTGGGCCAATCAAAGAACAGGAAAGTACCTTTTCCTCTCATTACATGTGAGGGTCCGAGAGGCCACCTCAGGTGCTATATCAGGAGAATCAAGACTCCTGTCCAGACTCAAATCAGTACCACAGTTGAATTCTCCCTTTTCTTTATCCTATGGCTTTACCCCAGAAGGGACTTCTAACATAGCATAGATCTAAATCCTATATACTTTGGATTCTTTAAAGGCAAAAGTGGTATGTTTCTCTCAGGATCTATTGTTCCTAGAAAATAGTATTGAAAAAGATAAATATGTTAAGAATGTTACCATAATAGGGATGCCTGGGTGGCTCAGTGGTTGAGCATCTGCCTTCGGCCCAGGGCGTGACCCTGGGGTCCCAGGATCCAGTCCCACGTTGGGCTCCCTACATGGAGCCTGCTTCTCCCTCTACTGGTGTCCCTGCCTCTCTCTGTGTGTCTCTCACAGATAAATAAATAAAATCTTAAAAAAAAAAAAAAGAATGTTACCATGATATGTGAAATAAAATACCTTCTGAATGCTTGTCTTGCTCATTAAAATTTTGTTCATGACCCATGAGAAACTATTATCTGAATATGTCATCATGAACAATATATCTTTAAGAAAAATTTCTATTTTCCCCCTTTGTTCTAATAGAGGCAATACTGAATCCAGAAAGGTGGAAAGAAGAACCTGTCAGTTGTGAGATTTCTATCTCTTCCTCAAATTTGACAGCTGATGCTCTCAGGCTTGGTTTACATTCCTCATAATCAGATATGCAAGATTGATGATGGCTCTAAAGATGCATAACTCTCCAAGGATTGACCCCCCAAAATTAGCACTTTAAACTCTTTACTTATAATTATAAAATAAAAATCGACTTCATTAAAGGAATATCAGGCTTCTGTTACCAGGAGGAAGAGAAACACGAAAATCACTAAAGGCTACCAGTTTGCGAGGCAAATGTGAGCAATCACCTAAAAGTGACTAGCAGGACGTGGCAGAAGGGCTTTCCTTCTTTCTCCCAATTTGCTGACGGTTGGATCCCTGCTTCTCCAGGCAGGTGGGATTCAGTCAGACACAGTCGTTTCTGACCCGGGCGTTGACGGACAGGGAAATCAGACACCTGCCATGCCCAATCATGAGACCGTGGGTCTATCCTGTGAAGATTTCCATCTTCAATAAGCCAACTTCTCTTCATCTCTGTCTACACCAAGTACAAATCTGAAGTGTTAAATGTTAACCAACACAAATGAGAAAGGATAAAAAGACACACCAAAACAGACTCTTAAATACAGAGAACAAATTGGTGGCTGCCCTGGGGGTGGGTGGTGGAGAATGGGTGAAACAGATAAAAGGGATTAAGGGATACAAACGGTCGGTTACCGTTTAAAATAAGTGAAGAAGATGAAAAGTAAAGAGAAACAAACAAACAAATATAAAAAATGATAAAACTGTTTGTTACTGACAACACATTTTCAGCAACTCTTTCTTACCCAGTGTTCCAAAGTATATTTTTGTGAACTCCATCTTAATTTTATTAATCATTTGTTGTATTAGTAAAAGACGGCTTCTTCTTAAATAGGCATTAATGTCTCATTGTCAATATTAATATTCATTTACTTTTGTAAATGCTATCAACACACTTTTAACAACTTTTAAAAAGCATATTGGATCACTTAGTGAAGTTGGTACTAGGTACGAGTGTGTTGTCCGATAGTAGTATAGCACACTATCATGCTTAAGAAAGAAAAGCCAGCCAGATTCACGTCCAAAATAATAGCTGCACTTTACATTCTGAATAACCTCAGCAGAGATTTAAGTACCTAAAAGTATATAGAAATGATGTAATACTTTAAAGAGAAATTATATCTTTTTAGTGACATCTTTCTGCTTTCATCAGCCCTAAGCAGTGACTTATAAACAGCATTTCTCTACCAATATTGATAATGTAATTCAAACGATATATCAAAATGGATAAGGCATATTGGTATATTCTAGGCTGAAGGAACCAACTAGTCTTACCTAAAAGAAGGTGAGGGAAGAGTGAGCATTTTCAGTTATGTTGAGTGCATGCAAGTGTGTGAGGGCATGTCCTTGTGAGTGTGGGAGAGACAAAGGTTGAGAGTGGAGGGAGATTAAAAATTTGAGGGGCACCTGGGTGGCTTAGTAAGTTAAGCATGTGCCTTCAGCTCAGGTCATGATCTCTGAGTCCTGGGATCAAACCCTGCATCTATTGGGCTTCCTGCTCAGCAGGGAGTCTGCTCTCTCTCTCAAATAGATAAAATCTTTGTAAAAACTTTGGAAGCCTGTGATAAAATAATACGTACTTCAAAAAGTTAAAAGTTTTGTGATCACCATGCAAAATATGAAGACCTGCTGAATTACAAAATTATGGATTTTTAGTTTCCTTTTCTGGGCTTTCACACATGAAGCAATGGTGTGCAAGGGAAACTCGTTCAGTCCTCATTCAGCAATTCTGTGATCAATTTCTGGTCATCTCTGATTGCTTTCCAACCCAAATGGAAATGTTGCTTAAGTTCCTGACAAAGCTTTTGCGGTACATTTGCCATGTGGGATGATACCCTACCACACAACAAGTGAAGCGTTTTAGGTGATAGAAATGCTAAATTAAATCAAGATGTTTGTTTCCAGCAAGCACAAGTGCCTGTTGACAGGTTTCCAGATTCAGGTGCTTATAAAAACAAATATGAGCAGCAACATTAATTTTAAATTCTACTGAGCTACATACAGCTATTGCAAATTTTGGAAATACTTCAAACTTTATAGGATTACAAAATGGAAAGTGATCAGGGTTCTGGGCGTGGGTCCTTTAGAAGTATTTTCCAAATAGTTCTGGACTGGAAAATAGAATCCATGTGCTCCTATTTACCTGAACATGTTCCAAACTAAATTTAAGTGTTTACATAAGAAAATTCAAAATACAGTGATTTAATGTCTAGCAGACACAAAGAACATCTGTAGTATGACTATCTCATGATATTTAATTTACACAAAATCATTAAAAATAACATAGTGAATTATTTTCATCCCTTCATCATGTACCAATATATAAGAATATTTTGATTTTTATTAAAAGATCTAGGACATGTCACCATCCAGAACCAAAAGTTTAATTCTGAAAATGGAAAGCAAGACAAAAAGGTCTTGTTTTGTTTATTTAATTGAAAAGGGATGGAGATGTAAGGAAACTTGTAAATTCAAACGTAGAAGGAAACTGTTCCTAAATCTTGGCCCCGTTCTAAATCAATTTAGTCCTGGTGGAAAATGGTGAATAAGACAAAATCCTTTATAGAATCTACATTTTAAGAGGAAGGAAGAAAGAATATACATGCAATAAATAAGGAAACAAATGCAAGAAGAAAAAAAAAAAAGCAGGTGATTGAAGTGGAGCATAATGAAATGATAGACAGCTATGCCAGAAATAGATCAGGAAAACCCCTTTGCGGGTACATTTCTGCTGAGAGTAATGATGAGAGGTCACCAGATCTGAACTTGAGGAACCTGAAGAATCTGACGAGTGCTATAACTGAAGGTGAAAATCGCAAATAACTATTTCACTACTATACTGTATCAAGAGTCACCCTAAACAATGATAGTGGTATTGATGTATAATGGAAGTTCTTTATTCCTAGGACATACAATGTGATGTTTAGGTGTGAAGTGTCATAAAATCTGCAATTCATTTACAAATGGTCCAGCTAAAAAAATTACATAGAAAGAGGAAAAGAATACAGGATAAAGTGTTAAAGATTGATTTTAGGTGAAAGAAAATAATGACTGTTGATTATATAATTTTATCAACTTTCCCATCAATTTGAAATTTTTCTAAATAAAAAATTGAGGAAAAGGAAACTTACTAGAAAAACAACAACAGGGGGGCTCCTGGGTGGCTCAGTCAGTTAAGCATCTGCCTTCAGCTTGGGTCATGATCCCAGGGCCCTGGGATGGAGCCCTGCATTGGGCTCCCTGCTCAGGGAGGAGCTTGCTTCTTCCTCTCTCTCTGCCTGCTGCTCCCCCTGCTTGAGCTCGCTCTCTCTCTCTCTCTCAAATAAATAAAATCTTTGAAAAAAAAAAAAAAGAGTTAAATCCATCCACATGCTAATTGGCAATGATTATATCAAGTTAATACTCTGATGTCTTAGAGTAAACTTTCTTTTGTAAAATTTTCTATGCTAGACTTCCATTTTAGAGCAAAACAAATGCAGTCACATGTCCAACAACATGACACATTTCTCCATGTCCAGATAACAGTGTAGCAAATGCTTAAAATAAAGAAAACAGCCAGAATTATGAGTCTGCATAATATCTGAAGCTGACTCTGTTCTGACCCTATCTATGCTTCAATTCTTCTTTGGCTACTTTGTCTCTGTGTCTGGCATATCCCACAATTCCACCCACATCTCAACTCCTCTTCCCGTCCAACCTCTTCAGTGTCTCAGTTATAATCCTGGCTTCTGCAATGAATTACCAACTTCTCCATTCCTTATTTTACATAGCTTTGTTTCTTTTCTCCCAATTTGACCTCTTTATTCCCTCCTCCTCCACCATTCTTCCCATAGCATGTGTGAGCCTGGAAAATCTGGTTGTGCTTTGCCACTCATTTCTTGCAGAAACTTTCATTTTATTCTCTACCCTAACCATGCTGAATCACTACGAAGCGCCTCTAAATGTGAAGAGGTTTCACACTTGCATGACTTTGTTGAAACTGCTACTTGCACTTCAAATGCTCTACTCTACAAATTATACACTCTCTCTATTCAACATATTACTCAAAATTGATTTTGGAGGTGAAGATTTTTTTCCAGCAACCTCCTATCCCACGAACTACTTACCTATATTATAGTTCCAAAATATTCAATAACTCTTGTTATTTACATGGATCTGTCTATTTTGGAATAATTTTTTTTTAAATCAGGGATCTTGCCTAATCCATTATAAATGTAAAGCATGAAGCGCTCTGTGTGTCACAGAGAGCAATGAATAAATATTTGTTGAAATGATGAATAGATTCAATAGCAAGACTAAATTATCTAGTCATTATCCATATTATCATATTAAAATAGATTTATGCTTACACTGAGAAACTATTTAAATATATGACATTTATTCAAATATATTTCACACCTACTGTGTACAAGTCCAGGATTAATTGCTAAGAAAAAACAAAGAGACAGAAAAAAAATGCCTGTCATCATGAGATTAATGTCAAGAAGGAAAGACAGACAAATAAAGACTTATTGGGAGTAATAAATGTTTGATAAGCTCTATAAAGGATGCTGCAGGATCCAAGAGGAAGGCACCTGTCCTGGCTAAAATTAGAAGAGGAATTTGAATGTTAGCTCCCTTGAGAAAATGATGTATGCTCTGAGAATTACAGTGGCAGGAATAACATTAACTAAAAGAGCATTATATTAGTAAGCTGATTTCAGCAAGATATGACCTTAGAAGTTTTTAATTATAAGAAGATTTTCCTGAGAGCCATCAGAAGCTAAAAAAAAGAAAAAGAAAAAGAAAAAAGACAGTGTCAGTGTATCGATCAAGAAGAGCAAAAGCACTTTTGAGGATTTAAATTTATATAGTAGCAGTAGCTCCGGAGAATGAGAATTTATTTATGAAGTTTAGAAAATAGAATAAAATAATTTAGTTTATGGTTGTTAAAATGTGAGAAAAAAAATTGGAAAGGTTCTTTAGTTTCTGTCAGGTACAGTAAAGTGTCCATTTATTCTATTTAAGGCAAAACGTGGGTTGTTAGCAGATGTGGTGAAGAAGACAGATGATTGGTTTGATTGTGAGCATGTTGAATTGTTAATGCCTCTGAACATTAAAAGGCCTCCAACTCAAGAAATGATTTATATTCAAAATACAAATTTATGGACACTCAACGAATGTGTTTGCTAACTCTGTGGTTGTAGATGGCTTCATCAAGGGAGACCATTTAAGTGATCAAAAAAAGGTCCCTGGAAAACTTCAACAGATAAGGAATAAATGTAAGAAAGTGATAATAAAACTGAGGGGCCACAGATATTGATGTAATACATTCGTAGAGTGGGGCCAATCTCTAATTCAAGGAAAAGGGGAGATTTAAGGAGTTCTGAACCATAGTTTCAGATGTCCTAGTGGAACTGCTAACCGTAAAGCAAGCTTACCAAAACACTATTTAGGTAATACCTTTACTCATTTAAAGGTTACTTCCAATTATATATTCTTATTTAGGCAAACAGCAGGTTAAGTCAATTCATGTATTCTCTGTGTTGCTGTTAACGAAGCAACATAGTTTTAGCTGAATGTCATCTTTAAGATACCTTCCCTTCAGAGTGCTCTGGAAAAGTATTTGTCAAACAGCTAATGGTAGAGTGTTTACGTTGGTTTGTTTGACTTTGTTTTCTTGATTTGTAATATTGATTTTTAACTTTTTGTATTTCTCGAATTTACCATTTACGTGAGTATATATATTATAAAGAGAAATAAAGTTGATAAAACAAATCTTTTATAAAAATATGTAAAAACAGGAAATATAGTAGACAAAGGTGTTCTTTTATAAGAACACCTGGTATTTGCATTGAAGAACATCTGTTATTTGTGTTGAAGCACAGATTCAATATAAAAAATGTGTTGTGTTTATTTTCCTTAGAGAAGATGTTGGATAGTTCTGTTTTACAAACCAGGCGATCTGTATTCTAGGTACTATGCTACTCTTTCTAGTTCAACTGAGATATAATTAACCTGTAATTAAAAGCATGAATCCTAATTGTTCAATGGGTTTTGATAAATACACATATCCGTGAAACCAACACCTCAAAGTACAGAATATGACCGAGCTCCTAGAGAGTCCTGTCATGGCATTATCAAATTACTAACATCATAAATTAATTTTTTCTCTATCTGAATTTAGATAAAGGAAATCACTCTGTATTGTATCTGGCTTCATTTGCTTATATCATATTCTTCCCTATTGTTGACTGGTCAGCAGCTCATTTTTTTAGACTTTGGAACATATAGTATTATTACTAATAGTATATTATGTTATATCATGTCATGTAGCATATTATTATGTTATATTATGTTCATATTTAGATAAATATAATCTTTAATTTTTAAAAGATTTTATTTATACATGATAGGCATAGAGACACACAGAGAGAGGCAGAGACACAGGCAGAGGGAGAAGCAGGCTCCACGCTGGGAGCTTGACACGGGACTGGATTCTGGGTCTCCAGGGTCACGACCTGGGCCGAAGGCAGGCGCTGAACTGCTGAGCCACCCACGGATCCCCCATAATCTTTAAATAAAGATTTTTACATCTAGTCTTTAGAAAAAGAAACAGCAATTTGTTTATCTTTTGTTGGATATTTAAATTTTCAATTTTTGGCAATTATGAATAAAGATGCTATGAAGGTTTTTTTTTTTTTTCAGATTTATTGATCTCTTCGAAACAGAGGTAGAGGGTATGCATGTGAGCAGCGGGAGGGGCAGAAGGAGCGGGAGACAGAATCCTTAAGCAGACTCCTCGCTGAGCTTGGAGCCAACGCCAGGCTCAATCCTTGGCCCCCAAAATCATGACCTGAGCCAAAATCAAGAGCCAGATGCTCAACTGACTAAGCCACCTAGGCACCCCTGCTACGAACATTTTTGTATGAATTTTGTGCGTGTATGTTTTCATCCCTTTTGGTGTATGCTGGGTCATCTGGTAAAAGTATATTCAATTTTGTAAGCAACTTGCAGGCAGTTCTCTAAAGCACTTGACAAGTTGACATTCTCATCAGCAAAGTATGAGTTATTCAATTTCTCACCAGCGCTGGTGTCATCAGCTATTGTTTGTCATTCTCCTGGGCTTGGGTATCATTGTGTAATTTTAATATGCATTTCCCCTGGTGACTAATAATACTGAACATCTTTTCAGGTGCTTATTGATCATTTGTATCTTCCATTTGCAAAGTATTTATTCAAGTGTTTTGTCCATTTTGGAAACTGTCAATTTGTGGGAATTTTTTATGTATTTTGGATACAAGTGCTTTAATATATGTGACTGAATATTTTCTCCAAGTTTGTCCTTCGCTTACTCTTTTTTTGATGGCATCTCTTGATGATCAGAAAAAATTTTAATTTTAATAAATTTTACTATATCACTTTTTTATGATTTATGAGTTTTGTGTCTTTAACCTTAACCTAACCTTAGCCTAAAGTTATGAAGACATTTTCTTGTGTTTCTTCTAGTTCTATAGTTATGGGTCTTATGTTTCAATCAATAACCTATCTCAAATTAATTTTGGGAGATGAACTGCTATAATAATTTTGTTCTCCCTGAATACCTGGTTGGTTCCAGTAGCATTTATTAAAAACAGTCATTTCTCCACTGAATTTTCTCAACATCTTTTGTGAGAAATAGTTGACCTTATATATGTAGGTTTACTTCTGAATTCTTTATTCTATTATATTGATGTTTTTGCTTACAAATATACTAAAATCACACTACCTTGATTATTATACCTTTTTAGTAAGCTTTGAATTCAGGAAATATAATTTATAATTTCACCTCTATAAAAAGGCTTTTAAAAGAATTTATAATTCTTTTTTGTGATTGTGACTATTCTGGATTATTTTTACTCCCATAAAAATTTTGGAACTGGGGCACCGAGTGGCTCAGTGGTTGAGTGTCTGCCTTTGGCTCAGGTCATGATCCTAGGGTCCTGAGATAAACTCCTGTGTCAGGCTCCCCATGGCAAGCCTGCTTCTCCCTCTGCCTGTGTCTCTGTCTCTTTCTTTCTGTGTCTCTCATGAATAAATAAAATATTAAAAATAAATAAATAAATACATAAATTTTGGAAACCATCTTTTTTATTAACTCAAAGCAGTCAACTGGAATTTTGACAGGGATTATGGTTGAGTCTGTATATTAGTTTGGAGAGAATGGACATAATAACATAATTTTGTATGAATATAGCTTATCTATGCTTTTATTTGTGCCCCTAAGTTGTTTTACAATGTTTATAGCTGTCAGTATAGAGATCTTACTTATTTTTTATTAAAGTCATTCTTATTCATCATGTATTTCTTCATCTACTCTTAAAGCATATTTTGAAATCAATTTCCAATTGTTTAGTGCTAAAGTATAAAGAAAAATAATTATTCTTTATGTTTTTCTTGTATCCTGTGACTGACCCTCCAAAATGAATTTCTTATTTATAGTAGTTTATAAATTCCTTTAGATTTACTGTCTGTAAACCTCTGTGTGTTTTTTTTTTTAAGATTTTATTTATTCATGAGAGACACAGAGAGAGAGAGAGAGAGAGAGAGGCAGAGACACAGGCAGAAGGAGAAGGAGGCTCCTTGCAGGGAGCCCGATGTGGGACTCGATCCTGGGACTGCAGGATCACGGCCTGAGCCAAAGGCAGACACTCAACCGCTGAGCCACCCAGGCATCCAAAACCTCTGTGTTTTCTACATATGACATCTATGATCAATGAGATATTTACTTCTTTTTATTCTTAATTTCTGATTCTTGCCTAATTACACATAGAACTAATACCTTGCCTTGTCCTACATCCTATAGGAAAAATGTAATATTTCACAATTAAGATATTACTGAAGGATTTTTTCACATCTTTTACCAAAATGAGAAAGTTTCCTTTTATTTTATATTTGTTGTGATAAATTTTATGTCATAAAGTGATGCAGGTTATTTTTAATTACTGAGATTATAAGTGGCCTATGTCTAATTTGATTGATGAGGGTTATTATTTTTATTTTTATTAAATTTGGAGGCTAAGCCCATTGGGCTGTGATGATTATCCAATTTATATAGTGCTCAATCCAATTTTGTAATATTTTGTTAAGAATGGTTACATTTATACCTATGATGCAATAGTAACTTATTATTTTCTTTTCTCATAATATCAAGTTCCGGTACCAGGGCTAGGTTTACTTCATAACATAAGTTGGGAAGTGCATCCATTTATTTTTGAAGTCAGTAACAAAAGCGGTGCTAGTTAATCAAAGAAATAACAAACTCCTTATGATAAGGATCTTTGTAAAAAATTCTATAATTCACAGCATTTCAGAATTACTGCAATGAGCTGGTATAATTTTTCTTCAAAATCTAAGGTTGAAATTAAATGATCCCACATTAACAAAATTTGAAATGCACAGTCTGCATCTTCGTATTACCATCTTTGAATATTTGGTGGCTGCTGTCTTCATGGTGAAAATCTCATTAAGCAAAACAGAATATTGGGAATTTTAAAGCTCACTTGGAATTGCAGATCTGTCAGTGCTTCAAGCTGCCACAGTTGTGGAGCACATGCTCCCAAGTCAGTAAACTTGGGCCATATGAGAAACAAATGTGGTCCTCTAGAGTTAGTTTGAAAGGAGACCTCCCATACCTTATTACTCAAGAGATGAGAGGGAAATGACAGCTCTCTTCAACAGGAGTACATTCATTTCAAGGAATTGTTCAATGGTTTATCTGGAATATGAGTTTTGTTTTGTTTTGTTTTGTTTTTTACCATCTACATACCAAAGATATGGAAACATGAGAGAAAACTTTAAAACTGCTCTTAGAGGCAGAAACTGCCTGACACTCTGTGTTAATTACTTAAAATAATAATGGAAGCACATTGGAGGCCTCTAAGAAGGAAAATGTATTCAAGAGCATGGTCTGCTCTGTTTTATTTCTTTATAAAATGAAATGTATTAACAATGACAGATAAAGTATAGCCTGTAGGACATGTGCCAGAGGTGTGGTGACAGCCCAGTATTCACAATGGATCTATCGGTGTGCCTCAGGCATCTGTTTTATATACTCCACATTTTGAAAGCTAGTAATACGGCATCGTTCCTTAAATTTTACTGGATAAGATAAATGTATTCCACCAGAAGTTTGAGGTGGAACAGGCTTGATGTAAATGGAATGTCAGAATTCCAAGTAAAGGACATTTTCAGCAAGGATTGAATCATTTCTAATAGCAGACACAAATGTGATGTGGTTCTCTGTCTCCAAGTATCTCCATGTATCTTACTAGAAATGTATATACTAAGGTATTCTTCTACTAATAGAATTCAGTTACTTCTCACAAAGTAGGATTCTTGGGTTCAGTCTACATTAGCTATAATTTTGAAGTACACATACACTACAAGTAAGAATAAAAAGTGCATCAGTTATAATTAAAATGATGAGGTTAGACCTTCCCTAATTAATAACCTGCCAAAATTAAACATAACCAAAAACTACCTTAAGCCACTGAGGAATGCACATTTGGAAAAGAAAATGAGTTTCAATTTTTACAGCTTTCAGTCTGGGGTTAAGTTCAATCATAAAGGAACATGAAGTAAACACAAAAATCCTGCAAACCTTCTGTGGGATGGTAGAAAACTGAAGCCAGAAAAACTGTGACTTCTAAAAAGAGTGGGGGGATATCGAGTTGGAAAAATAAAACAAATAGCGATTGGACTCTGGAACTTCGTCTATTCCCATTTCTGAATGATCCTGGAATTATGTTTACACAGGACAAAGTAGCTTAACAAGAGACAAGAAATGTGAACTTAGGTCAGACATCTCCTGTTCAGGCAACAGACTATGTGGTTCAAGTCCAGCAAAGATATTTGCCAGCTAAACAAAAAAACAAAACCCATCTGAGAAAATATTCAATTCACAAGTTTCTCAAGTTAATATTCATCATGTCCAGGATATAGTCAAAATTACTGATTATATAAGAACCAAAATAAAATAAATGAAACATACTTACAGAAGAAAAGAAAATGACATTGAAATAAACCAGATTTGGATGGACTTATATATTGACTAGATTTATATATTAGACATAAGGTGATACAACATTCAGTGCACACAAACTACGGAAAGTTAAAATTGTATACTGTAGTCCCTATGCAACCACTAAAAATAATGCAAAGAAGATAGGAATAAGGCCAATAGGAAAATAAAAGTAGAAGCCTAAAAAGTATTAAAATAATCCCCCCAAAAAAGAGTCACTAAGAAGAAGAGGGGAAAAAGCACAGAAGACATGTAGAAAACTATCAACAAAATGGTAGATGAATTCAAAATTTATAGTAAATATTACAACAAATATTAATGGATTAAATATTTCAATTGCATATTGTGTATCTGATGGGTTATAGGCAGAATATGAAATAAATCTTACAATTTAGTATTAAGAAGATAATCAACTAACTGGAATAAGCAAAAATGGCAAGCAGTTTGAACAGACACTTCACACAAGAAAGTATATAATGATCAATAAGCACATGAAAATACTCAACATCTCTAGTTATCAGGGAAATGCGATCACAAAAAGACATGCTTAGAGTTAAATCTAAAATTGTGGAATGATTAGAAGTTTCATACACTGTTGGTTGGAATGCAAAATGTTACAACCATGTGGGCGTATGGTGGTATCTACTAAAGTTAACATGTATCCACCATATGACCCAAAATAACACTCCTATTTACCCAACTAACTATACCCAACTATATCCAATCAACCTAACTCCTGTAAGAGAGAGTAGTGGTTGTCCCGGGCACAAAGTAACATTTTAGGTGAAAGGATATTTTTTCTCTCTCTTTTTTTGAAGATTTTATTTATTTATTCATGAGATACAGAGAGAGAGAGAGGCAGAGACACAGGCAGAGGGAGAAGCAGGCTCCACTCAGGGAGCCCGACGTTGGACTTGATCCCGGGTCTCCAGGATCAGGCCCTGGGCTGAAGGCAGGCGCCAAACCGCTGAGCCACCCAGGGATCCCTTACATTTTTCTCTCTTGATTGTGGGACAGGTTATATGACTACAAATTTAACATTACAATTCAATACCCTGTGTATTTAAAATGGATGTATTTATATCATGTAGATTAGTCCTTTATAATATAAGAAAAATATATGAGAATAACATTATTTGAGGGTAGATAAAATGTGTCAAGAGGTGGGGGAAAAAAGCAAGACTGTTTACATATTTGGTACTAAAAAGATATTTAAACCTAATGTTGTTTTATTGGAACAAAAAATAAATAGTTTCCTTTCATTCCCCTCAACTCCCTCTCCCCCTCCTCCTTCTTTATTTGTTTTTCACTTCCTTCCCCTTCATCTTACCCATTTTCTCTTGTTCTTTCCTCATGTCTAAATTAGAGTTTTGCATAGATAAATGCCAAATAAAATAAACTATTATATTCAACCATTAAAAATTTCATCCATAGCCCCATGATGGTGTAAGTAATTAAATCAAGAATAGAATTTTAATCAATGTTTATTTTTACATGTGTAATTATTTTGCTCTTTGTTGTTCTTACTTTGTTTTGTTTACTGCTGATTTTCAGCATCTGTAAGTCCTAGACACAAAAAAAGGCATTAGAAAAGTATTAGTTGGAAGTTGAAGTCCATTTCTTTGTTTAGAAGGGAGAGGAATCTGGGAACATGATCATCAGTTGCAACAGACTGATTCCCCTTTAAAGGCCCACATCATCACACACACACACACACACACACACACACACACACACACACTATGGCATTTGTTTTTTATATTATCTCAGATATTTAGTGTGGACACAATTACAATGGACTGAAGAAATAAAATAGTCTTAAGTGCTTATTCAACTATAGAATGCAAAAACTCCCCCCAAACCTTACTAATATTTTCTCTGAATGAACAGACTCATCTGATGTTTCCAAAATCATCTAAACACATATTCAATCGTCATATTACTGAAGTGGTTAATTGGAGATATATTCAGAACACACTTCTAGTATATGGCGAATGTTATCTCAAATAATTTCTGACATTTTGCATGAAAATGAATAATTAGTAAAGATGCATAGGGTCAGAATAATTTAGTTGCAAGGTTTTTAAGGATGCATCTGAGCATAACGTGTCACAAATGTTAATATCAATCAAATTAACTTTTCAAACAAGCAAAACATTTTATAGAACTAAGAATGTATATCTTATCAGTGGGAATGACTCAGTTTCCTGCAGACCATCAGGAGTGTCAAAATCAGGGCTATTATCTTGTAGGACAGCAAACAGCTGTATTTTTTTTTAATTTACTTTTAGATTTTATCTTGCTTTCTGAAATTTGGTATAAATTCTTTTATTTTTTTTTTTCTAATGTGGTGCTTGAACTCACAACCGTGAGATTAAGACCTGAGCAGAGATCAATAATTGGATCCTTAACTGATTGAGCTCCCCAGGCATTCCTGGTATAAATGCTTATTCACAACCTTTAGGCAACAACTAGAATAGCACACACACAAAACCCATGATACTAGAGCTACTGCTACAGAAGTATAAAAATTATACATTTAAGTGTTATGCTGTTGGCAGAAAGAAAGGGATAAAAAGAGAGAAACTGTTCCTGCCATTACAACCCAACAGCCAACTAACTATAACAAGCATGTCAGGAAGTTTAAATCTACTCCAAGCCCATCTCTGTATTACATAATTTTTTGGCAAGAATATATATATATATATACTTTTATGTTGTATGGATATTTGAAGGAATGTTTCAAAGGTTATTTTGTGTAAAATTTTTCATTTTAGTTACACTTTCTGAACATTAAACTCTTCAAATACACAAATTAATAACACAAACTTAACCAGAATTTTTGAAAAAATATGAATATTATAAAATATTTGAAATAATCTATAATTAATTATATTATAATTATTATTATGCTTAAAGTACTGCAGTATAAAGGCACAAAATCATTGCTTAAGGGAGTACAGGTTGAAAAAAAAAGAAAGTTATGCTTGACTAAATTTATTTTCTTTTCCTTTTTATCCATTCAAGTTTTTAACAATTAAATCATAGGCATTATAAATTACAAGTCCAATGATTCGGTAAGATTGAGATTAATGGATTTGTAAAAGAAATAAGCAAAAGGAATATTCCCTGTATACATTTGGATATATCATATTTTTATACCCAAACTGAAATATAATTTTGCAAATTAAAACTTTTATTTTCCAACTTGAACATAAAACATTGAGTTCTTTGACACTGCACCAAATCTTTATTTCTTTAAAAAGGAAAATCAGGGATCCCTGGGTGGCGCAGTGGTTTGGCGCCTGCCTTTGGCCCAGGGCGGGATCCTGGAGACCTGGGATCGAATCCCATGTCGGGCTCCCGGTGCATGGAGCCTGCTTCTCCCTCTGCCTATGTCTCTGCCTCTCTCTCTCTCTGTGACTATCATAAAAAATAAATAAATAAATAAATAAATAAATAAATAAATAAATAAATAGGAAAATCAATGTTTTATCCTAAAAATTTTAAAATAAACTTTCCTTGTATTTGGCCATCGGTGGAACATACTGTTTGTGAGAATTTTATCCTGGTCCATCCAAACCTAGTCAAAAACCTAAAATGAAATTAATTTAGAAAGTAATTTAAGAAGTAAAAAAAAAAAAAATTCCTGACCTAAAAATCATCACCAAGCAATTCTTTTAAGTGAGAACCAACTGATTAAGCTTATGAATATGAATGTCATGAAGAATTACTGATAAATAATATTATTTGCTCAAAAGCTGTTTTAAAAAAAATAATAAAATAAAGAAATAAAACTGGCACCCTCAGACACTTATCCCAGTTTCAATCTCACTGCACTTGAGAAGATATTCAAAAAGCTATCACATAATTACTATAAACCTTATAGTGTTATTTGCTAGCAAAATATATGTATATTAGAATTTTAAAAATATTTATGAGTCTTTCTATCATTCCTAGTTTTTTATTTTTTCAAAATGACAGTGGTTCGAATTCATGAGACCACGTTTTGCCCCACGGTCATTACAGAAAGACCTCTATTTAAAGGAATGACATCTTTTTTTCAGGTATGAAATTAAATAAAATTTAAAAAGGGAGAGGATTACCATTCATTGAGTTTCTATTATGTATCCATTGCTTTCCTAAGCACCACTACAATATTTCTCATTTATTGCTACAGGGTAGGTATTGTTCATCTTAGATTGCAATTCTCAGAGAGTAAGTCATTTTCAAAGGATCAGATACTAATAAATGGGTGAACTCATTCATCCTTCTTTTTTTTCACTTTGAATTCTACTATTAGTGACATAATTCAATGACTTAAAACATTGGGGCTGTGATTTTTTACCATATTTGTCAATAATAAGTATAATAACAAAACAACTAATATGCATTGAGTATACATTGTATTCTAAGAAAGAGTAAGTAGACTTTTCTAGGAATTCTTTCATTTAATTACCATAAAAAGCCCATGACATAGGTGCTATTTTAATTTTTTTTAACGACTTTATTCATTTATTTGAGAGAAAGAGAGCAGCACACAGAGAGAGGGGGCTGTGAAGAGCAGAGGTGAGGGAGAAGGAGAAGCAGGGAGCAGAGAGCCCCCAGCAAAGGCTCAGTGCTCCATCCCAGGACCCTGGCATCCTGACTTGAACCCCAGGCCAGCCACCCAGGTGCCCTGACACAGGTGCTATTTTATAGATGAGAAAACTGAGATCTTAGCTGTAGCTGGCCAAAAGGCACAGTTGACAGAGCACAGATTCAAGCACAGTTTATTCTGTTTCAAGAACCAGAGCAGGAATACACACCGCTTATTAACAATATCTGTGTTTTGCCTTTTGTTTGAGCCTAATACACCTTTCCAAGCCTTAGGAATCCGGTTTTAATGACTCTCAAGCACATATAGTCATGAAAAATTTAAAAAACAATCAAGTGAATCTGTACTAATTCCTGAATACTAAGAAAGGAAAAATTAAATAACATGCTCTCTGATAGAGAAACCCTAAGCTTTTGGATTAATTACAACAGAGACAATGTCACCTTTGAAAAGAAAGAAATTAATTGGGCCAGGCATGTATGAACTTGTACTTTTTTCATTTTTTAAAAAAAGATTTCACTCATTTATTTGAGAGAGAGAGAGAGAGAGAATGTGAGAGAGCATGAGCAGGGAGAAAGGGCAGAGGGAGAAGGAGGTTGTGGGCTCCATCCTAGGATCCTTACTTAGATCATGACCTGAGCCAAGGGCAGATGCTTAACCAACTGAGCCAATTTCACTTTTAAGCATCTAGATAAATCAATTAAATGATTGATTGGGTTTTGAGGAATTCTTTTAAATTTCTGCCATTTTAAAAATCATTTTAATGAATTTATCATTTTTTTGTTCATATACATGTCCATCTATTTCTGGACTTTTTATTTTGTTCCATTTATCTATTTGTCTTTATGTCAGTACAATACTATCTCAATTATCATAGATTTGTACGTTATAATATTTTTTTAATTGGAGTTCAATTTGCCAACATATAGCTATCACCCAGTGCTCATCCCGTCAAGTGCCCATCACCCAGTCACCCCAACCACTTGCCCACCCCCCTTCCACTACCCCTTGTTCGTTTCCCAGAGTTAGGTGTCTTTCATGTTTTGTCTCCCTCACTGATATTTTCACTCATTTTCTCTCCTTTCCCTTTATTCCCTTTCACTATTTTTTATATTCCCCAAATGAATGAGACATTATAATGTTTGTCCTTCTTCGATTGACTTACTTCACTCAGCATAATGCCCTCCAGTTCCATCCATGTCGAAGCAAATGGTGGGGATTTGTTGTTTCTAATGGCTGAGGAATATCCCATTGTATACGTTAGACCGCAGCTTCTTTATCCATTCATCTGTCGATGGACACCGAGGCTCCTTCCACAGTTTAATTTCTGCCATTTTTCAATTTGATCTCCTTTAATCTGTGTCAGAGAGAGATTGAACAAAAGTGAGCAAGCAAGTGTTAAGAATGAAGAAAAAATACCATGGCCTATAACCCATGATAATAATAGATGTAGCTTAGGGGAATTATTGCTTAGCTGTCAATCACCGAGGTGGAAATTTATAACAATCTGAGTTGAGATTCTTGGTCTCTTTAATAAACTAAAAATAGAGTTGACTTTATTATCACATTGAAGACTATTAAAAGTTTAACATTAAAATTATTTTATTAGTAAAATAAACT
Source organism: Canis lupus dingo (assembly GCF_003254725.2). Classification (NCBI taxonomy): domain Eukaryota; kingdom Metazoa; phylum Chordata; class Mammalia; order Carnivora; family Canidae; genus Canis; species Canis lupus. The sequence goes on along the minus strand of NC_064260.1, from coordinate 24,633,931 downwards.
ATAAGCTTATTTTTAGAATAATGACAGTTGTTTATGGGACCAACATTTATAAAATGTTCATAAGCAAGTTACTAATTTAAGCTTTATTATTTCTAATAGCGAAGTAACTATATTAGAAAAATATCAGAGTTTGGTTTTTCAGAATTAACTAAAACTTTATACAAACTTTATGTAATTTAAGTTTTATGTACTTTAGATACAAACATTTTAATTTCACAATTACTACTAATGTACATTACTCATAAAAAAGAAATAAAATGCCTAATGTTTATTAAGATTTCACTATATGCTAACTCCATTAATGACTTCACAAACTTTTCTTAAATTTTGCCATAATTTTATGATATATGTTATTATTATCAGCAATAATGCTGTCCCATAGAATTACAATGTAACAGTATTTCACTGTTTACTCATTTATAATTATTGAGTGATTATTTCAACTATAAGTAACTTACACAATTTAAAATTTTCTAATACAATCTTAAAAAGTAAACTGAAACATAAAATTAATGTTAACTGGATTTACTTTACCTAATATACTAATATACCAAAATACTGTTCCAACATATATTCAATATTTAACAATATTAGTGAGATATTTTATATTCTTAATACTAAATCTCCCCAAAGTATGTATTTTACACTTAAAATACACAGTCAAGTGCCTGATAGCCTCATGTTGCTAGTTGCAACTATATAACAAATAATGCAGATTATAGGGATTAGAAACTCAGTTTTAAACCTTTAAAATTTAAGAAACTTACCCAAGATTACAAAATTAGAAAAAAAGGCTGATCTCATGTTCATACCAAAGCTATGTGACTCTAAATGAGAGGAAGACCAACCACTAAACAAAAGGTCCTGCCTCCCCTTCAGGGTGATGAAATTTTTACGTGGTAAGGACGTAAGTGACTGCGTTTCAGCCACATCAGGGATATCTGACTGGTAGCATTAGAATGCTATTTGCACAACTGATTGAAGGCCCTTCCAAAATAATTCAGCCAAACCAAAAAAACTCAATTATGGCAAACTCCAAGGAATACCGAAGCCTTAAAATTGGGATAGAGAAGAGGTTTTGTATGTCATTTAATATCTGTTTTTTTTTCATTCATTTTTCTATGGATCCAAAACCCATAGACACATGCCTCAGTTCTAAGTAGATAGATTGCCAGAAATCAAAACTATTATCTGTTTCAGTAAAATCTTTTTGAGACCGAGGAGCACAAACAGCTCTGCTCTAAACATTACAGAGAAGAAACATATTTTCCCCAATATCCTAGTCTTTGAGCACATCTGACGCCTCTAGTCCACTGGAGTAGCCGAAGAAGAAGGAGGCAGCAAGTAGGAGACCGAGGTGGGAAGGCATGTGGGACTAAACATACCAGGCATGGATAACAGGTCTGTTAGCATAGCACCCTGTTCAGTGCCCAAAAGACGTGGCAAACACAGCAGAAGATGAGAATATGCGAAAGGAGGAATATCACTTTTCAGATGACAGGATATATATTTTTTAATCTATATAAGGCATAGGCTTGTGCAATAGTGATATGACTTTGGTTGAAGATTACTTAAAATTGTAATTGAAAATACCTTAAAACAACGTGAAAATGTATGGAAGTTGAATAACCAGAGATAACTTTAGTCTCAGTTGTTCTGATCCAGAGGCTACTATATTTGGGGAACTACAACTGCAGTTCCCAGTGGCTCTCTTGGCTCTGCTCTGTTGTCAGATGGGCTCTACTCAGGGAGCAAGAGTGTCGTGTATGCATCGTGTCCTCATCTGGGGGAGCGGGAACGTCTTCCACAGCTATTTAGCAGACATATTGGGATTCGTTCTAATTGGACCTTCTTAGATCATTACCCATTGCATTGAGATGAGGGGAATAATAAAGAATTTATCCTCAATCTACAGTCGGAGTCAAGTCAACTCCATGGATGTCAGGAGCAACCACATATCTATAAGAAATGGTATTCCTACAAACACTCGGGCCATAGTTATTTTTTCTTTTCTTTTCTTTCCTTTATTTTCTTTTTCTTTCTTTTTAATTTTTTTCTTGGAGACTGGAGATTGCAATAGCAATCAGAATCAGGAGCCAATGAAGCACAGTTGAGTTCAATTTTTAACTGCCTCCTGATGTGCCATGGCAAAATATTTTACATTTACTTATAATATTTTATATATATGTAATTTATGTTATATACTCACACTTTCCATTTATCTATTGTTTTATTATAAACATTTAAACTTATAGAAAACTAGAAATACTTATACACAGAGCACCTATCTACATACTATTTGGATTTTGTAACAAGCATTTAACTACACTTGCTTTCTTAGATATCTATCCATCTAGCTTTTATGCGATGAGTCCATTATTTTGACTTTATTTCAAAGTTATAGATATCTGTTTACCTCATCCTATGTACTTCACCATGCATATTAGCAACAAGAGTTCAATATTTATTCCTAGTTTATTTTTAGGTAAAATTTTCGTAAGTGAAATGCACAAGTTGAAAAAGCATCTGAAACTTCTGAAACTTAAGTCCTATCAAGATACAAAATATTACCACACTTCTAAGAAGTCCCCTCCTCCTTCTTGCCAGTAAGTCTAAATTCTCATAGAGGCAATAACTTCTAATTGTTTCCCACTAGCAAATAGTTGTACCTGTTCTCAAACCGCATATGAAGGGAATCATGTAGTGCGCGCTCTTTTCTGAAAGACTCCGCCTAAAGCTCTGTGTATCAGTAGCTTTTTTTACCTTTTTACTATTGACTGGGTTCTGTTTCTCTTGGTCACTCTCCAATGCCTTCAAGGTGGTTGTTTTTTAATATTTTGTCCACATTTTATGATTATTATCTACTTAAAGTTTTGCCTGACAAGAGCTACCCACTATTTCTGAATACATAATTGCATCTATGCATGGTTTCATATGTAATTGCTGCCTCATGGTATAAAGGATGTGAAGGTAAATATGTTTTATTTGTTATACGAATAGGTGTGCTGAGTTTAACTGAGATGACTTCAGTCTCTTAGCTGGTCTGTTTCAGGATTTTGAGCTGATATTAGCGACTTGGCTGTATATTTGAAACCATGATGTATATTCTATGAAAAACCTGCTGGTTCACACACTTACTGAACTCATGACTTTACCTTTCCTTAAAACAATGATCCAACCAGTTCTTGGTATGAAGCTATTATGACCTATATGCATATTAGAATAATCCTTTAGCTCAGTCTTTTCATTTCCAGGAAGATGATGAATTTTTAAATACTTCTGACCTAGTTTCCTGCTCCTTATTTCTCCCCATGTATAGCTGATTAAAGGTTCCATTTCTTACATCTCTGTAGCTATATCTTCTCACACTGACTGTGGGCTTGACCATGTGACCTTCTGTGGATAGTAGTGAATATAATTTATTCAGGATCTCAAAAAACACTTGCTATTTCTGCTTCCTTCTTGAACAATTTGGCGTGCTTGTTCTCGTACCTGTGTCACATCATGAAACCATGCTGACTCATCTGCTTAAAAGATGTGAGAATCTCACGGAGAGAGGAAAACCATTATGAATTGTCCCAGTCATCAAAGCAGTCCTAGATAAGATCATCCTATATCAATCAGTAGACAATCAAATCCCAGCTATGTAAAGCAATCTAGTTTTAACCAAACGAATCCTCTAGCTGAGCTCCATATGTTGCCAACATTTGATGAGCTAAAGAAATACTTCTTGTTTCAAGCCACTGAGTTTTGGCATGGTTTGTTACACAGTGTTAACTGATAGAGTTACATAACAGCTAGATAAAGCATAGAAGTGAGTTATTTGACTAGGGATGATTGCTATTAGTCATGTTTGTAGATTGAAGGAATAATTAATAAATCATCTGCTCCTCAAAGATTTTCTGTTTCGTTATGTTTCGGGTGTTTTGTTTGTTTGCTTGCTTTTATTTTCATTTTTGGCTTTTGCTTTTTGCTTATTCACTTAGAGCAGTAGAAGCCTGTGCTTTTGGGTTATTCCAGAGTCTATCCTGAGAGACAGGACTTAGCTTATATTCACAGCCACACTAAATTATATCTTCTAATTTAGCCTGTTTCAATAATAATGTTTTCTTTCTCTATCTGCTAACTCTTCTTTTATACTCATTTGGTCCAAACCCAAGGAAAACAGGAGTAGAGCTATTGAGTTGAGTCTCTCAATATCCCAATAACTAACACAAAGGCATCATTTGAATATGAGCAAAAAGTTAGGTCTTTAAAAATGTTAAAATTATGGAAAAAACTAAGTAGAAGTAAAAAAACAGAATAATGTGGTGCTGTGCAAAAACTGTTTACTTTGGCCTCAGTAGACCATAAAACAAAAGGGCAGGACTCTAGGGTCTAGTTTTATGCTCAAATTCTACAAAAGAGAAAACTGAAACCAAATGAGCTCACCTGACATGCTTAATGCCATCTAGTGAGTTTAGTGTAAAAGTTGAGACCAGAACTTTAATTCATTGGTGTCTATATTCTAGAAAAGCAATGGAATATTATGGAAAGATAACCAAGTCTAATAGCAAAAGACCTGAATTTTAGTCTCAGCATTTCCTCTCACTCAACATGTGGTTTGGAATCAGCCAGTATAACTCTTTATGCCTCGGTTTTCTCATATATAAAATGTGAATAATAATATTAGTTGTGACTACTTTAAATATTTGCAGGAGAATTATTTAAGTAATAGTGCAAGCTCTGTGAACTTAATTCAGTTCTTCCTAACAAACATTGATGATGAGTTAATTATATGTCAAGCATTATGCTAGTTGTTAAGGATACAAAAATGGTCTCAGAGAATTTAGGGTCTAAAGAGATGGAAAGACAAAAAATGTCAAAATATGGTGATAAATGCTAAGATAGAGATGTACAAGGGAGAGGGGTTCTAAAGGAGCATAAATACTCTTGTGAGAATAACTCCATTCCATTTAAACTTATTCATATATGATAAACTAAAATTATCCTGGTGAAAAAGACATAGGCAGGTGACTCAGGCAAGGATATGAACAAGGCAAGAAAGCCTGTCAGAATGTAGGTGTGGAACTCCAATGAGTAAAATTTGTGTTACTAAATTATAAAAGAAAGAGTGACAAGGACTGAAACCACCATTCAGTAAGGGTTAAGTAATAGATTTAGACATTAGAGAGCCATTGAAAAAACTTAAGCATGGAGATCTTGTGGTTTATGTTTCAGTGTGAACATTCTAGCTGCATGGGAGAAAGATCAACAACCTAGGGGAGAAGAGATAATAATCTAAATTAGGGCAACATGGTAAGGACGGGAAGGAAATGACAGATTACAGAAATTGTATATACAGTAAATGTTTATTTTATTATTATTTTATTATAGCAAATTGTTTCCTTGAGTTTTTTTCCCTATAAAATTTAGTAAGTATTGGTGGCTCTAAGAACATGCTTTTCTATCCTATTTATTACTATTCTTACCCTACTTATATGATCTGTTTATCATGATAAATGAAATACTCCTTTTTTTTAGACTTGGCTAGGACCAAATATAATTGCTTTACTCATTTATACACAAAAAGGAATGTGGAAATCAGTAAACATTCATTTCTTTTTTCTAAATAGCAAGCCAGAAATGCAATATGCCAATATATCCTGGGCAACACTATAATACTAGAATGGTTTCCAAAAGGATAATTGATTCAGCATACTGTTAAGGTTTATTCTAGCAATAAAATAGCATTTCTCTCATGACGACTTTTATACTCAGATTCTGATTTGTGTTCCTAGAGCAGCAAATGTCTGCAACTATGTAGCACTGGCATTACATGGCATCTTCGGGGACATGAGGAAACATGATTGTTCCTACACATATAATGAACAAACCTCAGTGCAGACAGCCGAGTAAGATTTCTCTTACTTGTGCAGACAACCCTATGGAGATTTCTTCTGCACAAGTACATGTGCTTGAAGAACCAATAATGGATCAAATGTGTGACCATAAATTATTTATTTCTTTCAGTAAGTTGCCCAAAATTTTCTATTAATAGAAAATAGTCTCAGAAGGTATAACCATAATAAAATTTTACAAGTGTTTTAAAAATGCTATTCTGGGAGCCTATTACTATGTAACATTAAGTGAAGTTAATTCTTTCTTTGTTGGGGGAGAGAGGGGAGAAATTTAAGTGAAGAAGAGATTTGTTCACTTAAGTATTTTATTTAATACATGGCTTAAGAATTTGGTCCAAATTTCAAACCGTTAATTTCTTCTTCTCAACATAGTTCTTCTTTTATGATCTTGACTTGTCAACTCAACACTTTAATAAGCATTGTTTTATCCAGTTCTAGAGAACAAGTGGATGACATTCATGGATTTTTTCAGGAACTGGAGATTTGTCTGGATCCTTAGTTTTTCTTCTTTGCTTCCATTATCAACAGGTCAAAATGAAGCCAAACAGGCCTTTTGGAATAACTGCTTTTCTTTTTGCTTTCCTGCATGCCTCACAGATTAGAAGTTTTCAAGATAGTCGCATAACTTTCTTGGTGGTCTCTGGGTTAGGACCACAAAATGTACTTAGGTTTGTCCAATCTGGCGGTAAGCCTGGTTTTCTGTCCACTAAACTTTTTTTCAAATATTGCATTCACTTTTGTTTTTAGTAACAGCTATAAAATTATCATAGATAAATTCATTTTAAGCGTACATATCAAGTTTAAATTAATTCATAATTGTTAATGATTTGCACAATTGCTGTTAAGTACCTGTGTAGAGACACAAAATATGCAACTTTAAAGAGAAAGGAAGAGACTCACATGTTTCAACCATGGTTGCAAATTACTTGATTGAATTGCAGAGCTCCTCCAAAGGTGCCAAGCCACAACTGAATAAAAACCATATGTTGGGATTCTATAATCCACTAACACTCTTAGACACATTATGAGTTGGAAAACAGTTAAAAAAACTATGTGGCTGGTATTTTTAAATGAGATGGCTGCATCGTTTCTATATAGGATAACATTTTGTTTTGTATTTCCCAAGATGTGAGTGGATGATTAACCACATTTCATGAGCAATACAGTTTTATAAGTAGTAAATAAAACAGATACTTCATAGAAATAATTTATGAAATGCAATACTGAATTCCCCTATGTTACTTTAAATTGATACAATTTTCCCTTGATTATATATAGAAAATTCATTTTACTTAAATTACATTGCATTATTAAATTAAAACTAATAACCCTGTAGTTACTTCTTACTTCTGACAACAGATTTTGTAAAGATTCTTATGAAAGTAATAATGCTATATGGCATTAAAGCAAAACTGATAACAACATAAAATTTACCTAATAGCTCACTCTGCTTTTCTGGACCAATATTACTTTTCCAAAGAATTAGCTTGTCCCAGAAATAAGATTTTGCTTCAGTTTCTCAAAATGATGATCAAATTGCTGAACTATGGATATTCTATTTAGTTTCTGGGCCATGTCACAATGCCCTAAATCTATTTCAATTATTTTAAAACTTTTAATGTATCTTCTCAATTCAACTACAAATGAAAGAAAACTTGACCCAAAATGAATTAAAAAAAGAAAAAAAAAGAAAAAAACAGGTGTGTGAGAGTCAGGGGACAGCATTTATGTGTTGTTCACTGTAGTTCCTATTGCTGCTGTAATAAATTTCCATAAACTTGGTGTCTTAAACATGTACTAATTTATTATCCTGAAGGTCTCCAGGCTAGCCACTGGACACGCGTCTCTCTAAAATCATGGTGCCATTAAGCTGCGTTGCTTTCTGGAGCTCTAGGGAAGAATCTGTCATCTTGTCTTCTCCAGCTACTAAGGGCTGCCCACATTTCTCGGGTCATGGCCCCGTTTCTTCTTCATCTTCAAAGCCAGCAAAGTACCGTTCCATCCAGAATACCTTCATAAATGCTACCCTCAGGACCGTATTTCCCTCTTAATCTCCTGGATTCCCCTCAGCTCTACTTCGTTCAATTTGTCAAGATGGATGTAGCGACGGCTCTAACCCACATCCTTTTCAGCTCTGTACTAAAGAATACAGCCGTGTCTCTTAATCAAAATAAAAGTCTCAATTTACTTTCCTTGGCTTTCATTGGCTTGGCTCGAATTGTTTCTCTTATTTATCTAATCACTGTTCCAGGAGGCATAAGGCTTACTCCGTGCCATCTTTTTTTTTTTTAATTTTTATTTATTTATGATAGTCACAGAGAGAGAGAGAGGCAGAGACACAGGCAGAGGGAGAAGCAGGCCCCATGCACCAGGAGCCCGACGAGGGATTCGATCCCGGGTCTCCAGGATCGCGCCCTGGGCCAAAGGCAGACACTAAAACGCTGCGCCACCCAGGGATCCCTCTGTGCCATCTTTGGGGGTGGGAATGCTGTCAGCAGACCCCATCCATGGAGACTGAAGCGGGTATGGGACCTCAAGTGGGAACTGGTGGCTAATGTCAGAAGAATTAATGGATACTGGGCTGCAAAAAAAAAAAAAAAAAAAAAAAAAAAAGGTAAAATAAAAAAGCATCAACTACTGCACCATTATACTCATATTGACCAGTAGAAATATTGTCTACTTGAAACAAGAAGACAATGCTGAAAAAATGAAAAGCAAAACTCTATTGTCTTAGATGACATTTTGTGTGTTCATGTAATAATGAACCTAAGTTTTTAAGAAAAAAAAAAAAAAACCTTCTACATAGCCTTTGTTTCTAGTCTCATTTTTACTTCTCTCCATCAGACCCCAATGCTCCAGTCAGCTTAGACTCCTTACCCTGCAGATGTCATGGACAGTTAGATATGCTTTTTCTCCTGTTCTTGACTCCAGAGCTTCTGAAACTCTGTGAGTCTGTTTCTACATGGAAATAATAATATCAATCTTGAAAGAGAAGTTGTGATCTCGGTGTTGTTTTTAAAAAGAAATGCATTTGAGAGCAATTATCATTTTCGTACTTAATTTTCCTAGTGCTCACTTGGAAGTTGTTGTGCTTTGTATTTTAGTTATATTTTCAGTAACTTTTTATGTTTACAAATATTACCTACCAATGTAAAATTTAGGTTCATTTAGGGATGAATGCTTACACTCTTTGTGATTCCCATAATAGTTAGTAGTGTAAACTGTCTATCATAAGACCCTGTAGTGTGTTTGTATGTACGTATACATATATTTTCTGAGAGCAGTTTGAAAGCTATTCAACATAACTATAAAAGACTCCTAAAGTGAGATGTCACAGTACAATTCACTGTTCTGTTCTGAAATAATGCATTAAACCACAAGGGTATATAAATCGTGCGTTTTTTCCCCAAATGTTTTATTTTCAAATATTTGAGATAACGACTATCTGTTACCTTGAGACCAATGCCTGTCTACTGAATATAGTAAGATAAACATGCACATGGACTTGTCTTTACCTCTTTTCTTGCCATATATTTAAGATATGTTGTACATTTAGCCTGAAACATTTCATCAAGAAAAAAAAAAGGACAAGATTTAAGACATAATCAGTTTTAAATTTTGACCTGACTCTTATTGGTGACAACTAGCACATGACTGTATTTTTGCAATCAGTCAGTTAAAAGGAAATGATAATATTACTTTATATATCTCAGTACTTTTCACTTACAGGTTTTAAAGAGAAAAAGACATTTTGCAAATAAGAATTAATGAAACCCTCAAAGTGCCCCTGTGAGTTAGGTAAATATTATTTCAGTCATTTGAACATCTGCAAACCAATGGCTTTGACAGGTTAGTGACTTAACTCGAGACTGCAGATTAAATTGAAGGCAGGGCCAAACTCCAGTTTAGCAGTTCGGCTGCCAGCTTTCCACTGTGTTGTTTGTTGTTAGTTACAAAGCAAGATCCACATTTTAAAAATGGAAGAGACATGTAGTTTTAATTTAAATCAAATCTATCAGGGGCTGTGCTGCCCAGCTTTTAAAGTGCCCTTCCTTGCTCTGGATTTGTTCCACAGGTTCCCGAAATGCCAAGTTACTTTACTCTTTGGCTGTTTTTTGTCTTTACTAATTTCCTGCTAACCTCTATGAATTCTTGAAAGCATGCCTATCTCTTCCCTTGTGTCCAATGCAGATTCTTCTAGCTGCAAAGGAATTTACATTAGATGGGGAGGAATTCTTTCTATTTTGGAGGAGGGCTGTTGGGAGTTAAAAGTGAGGAGTTGGCAGTAAGTTCCCTGCACCGCATACATCTCTCACCCTCTTACGGCTCATGCCAATAAACATGTTTTTCTTTTATTTTAAAGTTTCCTGCTGTGGTGTCCTGTTCATCATCTCTGTTCTCGGGATGAACTTTCCACTATTGACATGATATACTGAGGTGTGCAGTACAGATGGGCTTAAAGGAATTCAAGCACTATGCAGATTTCAAAGAACACGGTGAGAGCCGGGCAGATGTATGTATATACACTCGAAGTAGCCGCGACTCGGGCAGATGGCAGGGAGAGGTCAGCACATGAAACCAAAGGGCGGAGTACCTGTCTGATCAGAAGTACGAAACTAAGTGAAAGTTAAACATGGCTTTACATCATAACAAAGAAAATGCTAGAAAATAGACAGCCCTGCTGCTAGTGTCATTGAATTCACAGAATCTGTATCTGTCATTTTTTTTCCCACTCAGAGGAGTATGTTATTAGAGATCTGACGGATGTTAACAACCAACTCAAACGTGGCAGCTTCATTGACGTCTTTTAGTACAGGATATTTTAATCCATTTAACAGAATGTCTGATGAAATTCCTCCTGGCTTTGCTCTATAAGAGACAGGAATCTCACTGATGGCCCCTGGAAGGAGGAGGACTCCAGAAGCAGAGGGCAGAGCGTTAAGTGGTTCAATGTGACAGCAAAAGTAACCTTTATCTAAAACCGCAGCATCTGAAGCCAGTCCTCATGAGATGTGGCCCCTTTCGGTCTCTCCTAGCCCAGCTGGAACACTCAGCTCCGTGACTTGGCGGACAAGAGTTCTGTCATTTTTATATTGTATTAAGACTAACAGACGTGTGACAGTGTCTCTGTTTAAGAGAGCTCATTTTTTTGGAGCAAAAGCCAAACATTAGGAAACATAGAAAGTGCAATGCTCTGTGTATTAGCTTTTTATTGCTGTGTAATAAGTTACCATGAATTTTGCTGCCACAAGCCACCCCCATTGATCATCTCACACTTCTGTTGATCAGAAGCACTGGTTTGGTATAAGTGGATTCTCCGCTCGGGGTCTCACAAGACTGAAATCCAAGTATCAACCGGGTTGTGTTCTCATTTTGGAGCTTGGGGTCCATTTCCAAGAACATTCAGGTTGTTGACAGATTTTAATTCTTTGGGGTTGTAGGACTAAGGTCCCAGCTCCTAGGGATCCCCATCATTCCCTAACACATGGCCGTCTCAACAACATGGCACCTTGCTTCTACTGCTAGCAGTTGAGTTTTTCCAGCTTCAAACTCCTGACTTTCTTTAAGAGTCAGACCCATCCAGAATATCTCTTTTCTGTAGAACTCAAAGTCAGCTGATTAAGGCCTTTAATTACATCTTGAAAATCACTTTTGCCCAATAATGTAACATATACATGAGAGTTATATCCCATCATTTTCATAGATGTGCTTATACTTAAGGGAATGAGATTATACAGGGCATGGAAGCCAAGGAGGCAGTAATCTTGGGGACCATACTGGAACCCTGCCTACCCTACCACATTCTATTTTTAAGGAGTCTAGAAATATATGGGTTGCCCTTACTAGGGAGGGCTAGAAAAATGTTAAGATTCCTATTTCGAAAGGATAACTAGGGTGCAATTATTCATCCAAATAGAAACCAGGTTACATGAGCTCTGCAAAAGTAGCAGATGTGAAACTCCAAGTATAGTTGAGTACTTCAGGTTCATCTCAACCAGGTAAATACCAAGATTAGGGAAGAAAGGATTAGACTATACTACATCAATTGTGGAAATGGGATTACCTGATAGATCAGAATAAACTTGGGCTTTGAAATAAGACAGACTAGAATTAAAATGTTAGCTCTGTCTCTGCCTGGCTACAGATGCTGGGAAAGTTCCTTAAATACTAATTGAAGATAATGACACTTAACACCATAAAATTTTGAGCATACACTGAAGATATTGAAGGTACCATATCGATTTTCTTCCCTATGCAGGCTCAGGAACTGAGACTGATCCTCCGCCTGTATCTGCATTTAAGTGAAAATAAAGTGAAGTATGTCTTACACTGATCAGATGAAATGCTTATAGTGTTAATTGATGCTAATGATGAATTGCGAATTAAATTGATTCAAAAGCAATATCTTAACCATTTTAAGTTGATTTAAAAGCAAAATTCAGGAAAAGAATTTTTTATAAATAGATTATTTTAATTTTTAAATACAATATGTTCATTAACAATAGGGATTATTGGGGCACCCCTGGTGGCGCAGCGGTTTAGTGCCGCCTGCAGCCTGGGGTCTGATCCTGGAGACCCAGGATCGAGTCCCATGTCAGGCTCCCTGCATGGAGCCTGCTTCTCCCTCTGCCTGTGTCTCTGCCTCTCAGTCTGTCTCTCTCTCTCTGAATAAATAAATTAAAAAAAAAATAGGGATTATTTTTAAAAATGCTGTTTAATGAAATTATAGCCCATAGGGAAAATCTGAGTTGCTTTTGCTGACATGAAACAAAACTTCACAATTTAAGTGATTCTCTTCATCCTAGTACTTCTCATTTTATTACTTATTTTATTTTATTATTTTTGGGTTTATTACTTATTTTACTGTCACTTTTATGAAGAGATAAACATATTAATATCATATATGCACCAAAAATACGTAGATATAAGAAAATGCAAATGGTACCATAATTTGGCCCTGCACAGTATTTAATCAAAGATAGTTTCATGAATATGTTCAGGCCTGGTGTCAGCTACTATGTTAAGAGTTTTCTTTTTCTGTAAGCTTACTTTTGAGGAGTTAGATAGAAACGGTCAGGTTTTCATTAGAGCCTCTGTAATATTCATTGTGACTCCACCTTCATCAAGGATAAGAAGAATCAAAGCAAATATTTTTTATTAGACAGTGATGTGTACCACATAGGACTTCTCTTCAAACAAAAGTAAACTTATTAATGAAAAATAATGAACATACTTAAAAGTGTTTCAAATACATTTACCTATAATTCCCATGCCCTTGAAACATTTTGATTAAATAATTAATCAGTGCCTATTTTTCATTATTCATCTCATATCATTCATAGTGCTTAGCATTATAATTTTATTTGTTAAAGACTTTTGTCAGCCAAAAGGAACTAGGTTAATCTGCAGTAGCTAAGAACTTCAAAATCCTAGTGGCATACAACAACAATTTATTCCTGGCTCCAGAAAATACCCATCATGGAGGCTCTATCACACTTTCTCATTTGGCAATCAAAGCTAATTAATCCTCTGTCATATGAAATATGATAAGTGGCTATGAAAGCAAGAATATATATGGGTCTTAAAGAACCACTGAAAGTCTCAAATGACAATTCTGTTCACATGTCATTAGACAAACAAGACGTGGTCATGCTTAATGTCAAGTGGTGTATAAGTACAGAAAAGACATACGTAACATACTTAATGTCTATTAATGTCTATCACAGTATCCCCTTCTGGTTGCCTTCTGATCATAAAATAGGTATCTCAATTCTCTTTCAGCCTAAAACATAAATTTACTCCTTCAAGGAAGGGAATTCACAATACCATAGAGTCCAGACATAGCTCTTAGCAGAGGATTTCTAGGTAGCATGTGGTGATGCACAGTAGTCTATTTATTTTACCCAGATGCAGTTCCCTTAAATTTGGAGACATAAAAACATAACATAAATTATCGATCCCACACACTTTTATTTTGCAGAACGTGACCACAGGTTGGGATAAATGCTCCCATTCGGAGAGTGGTGAAATGTGAGACAACTGGCAATCTCTGATCCATAGCAATTCTGAAATCTCTCTGAGCAAATATATTGAAGGCACTGTACTATCAGAGCAACCGGTAATCCTTGCCCTCTTTCTACTTCCTGGAAGTATCTTCATTCACCACAATTTCCCACAGCTTCTGACTCAGTCTTTTTTGAGGCTTCTTTTTGTCCTAATTGTTTTTAACAATATTTGAAATAGGGTTTGGGAAACTTGCCTAGGGTGGCAATTGAACAGTTCATTAATTGCCTTTTAAAGCATTTGTTGTAATTTCAAATATGGCTTAATAGAAGCCCAAAGAGGTATTAAAGAGGAGAATCAAGCAATTTAGAATAAAAAATGCATGCCTATACTGAACTTAATTACTTCTGATTTCTTAGGAAACCCTAACTCTCAATCCTTTCCTCTGCAACATACAGTAATGCTTATCCTTTCCTCACTAGGTCTTGTGAAGCTCCAATGAGATAACTGATGCAAAGACTTTGTGAGTTATAAAGAATTACATATGTTTAATTTATTTCCATTCCACATCTGTGGTGACAGAAAGCTACTTACACCATAATATTTTGGGCTATGTCTCTTAAGAGGTGAACCAAACTTCCATTCTTTCTAAAGTGAAAATACAGATTCTGATATTTTCATATCGAATTCCAGTGACCTATAGCTGAAAAAAGGCTAAACCCGGGAAAGAGAAATACAATCAAGAGACAAATTCTGCTAGATGGACTGTTTATCATCTGTAAGATAATGTATGAGCTTTTTTGGCTTAGAGAACTTGGGTATTTCTGGGATATGGCTGAGAGATACTTCAAAAATCAGGAACAAACAGGAATCGCAAACAAATTTGCTATGGCCTTGATATTCGGAGAGTCCTCAAAACCTGCACAAGACCCCCAAAATTCTGTTTGGGGCCTTAAGAATCTTTAAACAGTAAGTAATTTGGAGGCCCAAGCTGAAGATACAGTGTATGATGGAAACAAGTGATTTTCAGAGCCCATTCTTAAAGTTATTTCATGTTCTAACATGGTTGTTGGAACGTAAGCCATTATATTTGTATTCTGGCAAAAGAAAACAGGAAGTGGGGAGAAAGTCCTCCATCTTTTTAGAGAGACTTCTTGAAACTATCCCAGAATACTCCTAATTACATATCATTGCATGGGACTAGTCACAAAGAGGCCAACTCCCAGCCACAAAGAGGTCAACAAATATGGTCCTTTAGTTGCGAATGTTGCCACCGTGAGTACCTTTGTTAGGAGCGGGGAGGATGAATGTGGTGGTAGGTAAAACAGAACCATGCTTCAGGAAATAAAAACTGAAGTAGAAATGGATGGGAAGCATAATTAAAGAACAGCAAAAGAAATAAGATAATGTATTCAATACCTCAATAAGTATATTTTTTAAAAAATATATTTATTCAATTGATATCTATTGAGAATAACCTAATTTGAGACACTATGCTAGGTCTTAAGGATATAGCAATGAATAGAACATAATGTTGGGGGATCCACATCAATGTTTTAAGAAAAGTAGACGTAATGGGGTTCCAAAAGTAAATGATGCGCTGTGGTGGAAAAAAAAATAAGAAAAAGTGATAGCAAATCTAGAATTTCATGACTGATGTGTAATTGAAAAAATATTGTTATGTATGTTTGTATAGGAACAAACATCAGGATGAGAAACAAGTTGAAGAAGTATTGAGATGATACAGTTTGTGCCAATGCCTGACTATTGAAAGACTTCACTGATTCTGGTGGACAACCCACTTTCCAATTTTTTGTTTCCTAAGCATTGTCACATGCCCTAACCAAATCATTTATCACATGGGACTATAAATGATGTCTGCATAACCAACCGTGTGCTGCAGCTAACCTTCACCAGGTTGCAATAGTGAAATATGCACATTTCTTCCTAATATCTTTTTTTTTCCTCTTCCTAATATCTAGTTCAGTGACTTCAAGTTAGCTTAAAACCAGTCATGAAGGGAGAATATGCACCATAAATATTGGTGAATGCTTGTCAATTGCAAGTTCTCTCTTTCCCCTGAGAGCTGGTTGTTGGGCATCTATCAATATATCAGGCTATAAAACTTTTGAAGATAAGACTCTACCTCGTCCATATATGTGTCCTCTTTGTGGTGGCAGTGGGTGGTGGTTTCATTGAAGCCCCATAAGAAATGTGTTTTTAATTAACAGACAGTCAGAAAAAAAATTTCAGCACACAGGGAAAAGTGATATGGCATTCACAATGATAGCATGACTTGATCTATGTATGGGGTTGACAATAGTTAAATTTGAGAAAAAAAACTTTTTTTTTTAACAATAGTTAAATTTGAGGGAAAAAAACCTATGTGGAATGTGTTATAAAGTCAGTACAACTGTTAAACGTAAATGTCAACAGTCTGGATAAAAATATAAGCTTTTTAAAATGGATTTTTTTTTAGTCTTATAATAATCTGGAACTGGAGTCCATGATTTATGGACTCATTGACAGAGTATGAAAAGTAGGCTTTACATTAGGTTGACTCTTTAAAAATGCCATTATATCATATAGATAGGGATAACAGTAATGTAGATGAAGTTTGCTTCCTTCTTTGGGATTAAACTCTCTTCCCAAGCTTCTATGACACATGATCCTATAAAATAATATAAGCCATTTATACAGACACTTAGAATACACAGAGATTGTTACAAAGTAATTCTATTTAAGATAATGAGGTTTATGTTTACTTTGAATAAAAGAATACACACCTAAAGGTGAAGTAACAACTTAGGGAGGTAGGCAAAAGGGCAATATCAGCATAGGCTCTTAGTTAATCCTAAAATCTGACTACATACAGATAATCACATTTTGCATCTTTTAATAAAGCTGGATATTTCTAGACATACTGGAAAATGAAAGATCATAATCCATATTTCCTTTTTGATACAAAGTCCTTTGTTTCTAAAAAGATTATTAATACAAAGAATAATTATATTCACCAAATATAAATTGAGCACATCCAATAGAAACATTTTGTTGTGTACTGAGTTTAAACAATATATTCTACAATTCTAAAGTTGTAATCATATTAATTGTAAGTATAATTGGCCATCTTTATTGAAAAGCATCTAATTATATGATGTCCTGATTGCCCCTGTAAATAAAGAATATATGGTTACTATTAATATGGTTAAATCTAAAGCTGTGTCTTGTAGCAGAGCATGGTAAAACAAATCAGGTTTTTCATCATTCTAACATTGTCTTTGGCTCTCACATCTATGTAGGTGGATACATTCAGTATTTAAATGAGAATCTTTTCAAAAAGTAGATTAATGTATCTTTGTCATAAATAACCTAGAAATACACAACCTACTCAGATTGAATCGTGATGAAACAAAATCTTAACAGACTGATTGTTTTTTTATTAAATAAAATTATACATTTTAAATAAATCATAAATAAGTAAGGAAATAGAATCAGTAATGAGAAACTTCCAATTAACAAAAGTTCAGGACCAGACAGCTTCAGTGATGAACCCTATCAAATTGTTCTACCAAACTTACTCAACTCTTCCAAAAAATAAAAGAGGGGTTTTCCAATTTCATTTTATTTGTTTTACTTTTTAAAAAGATTTTATGTATTTATTTATTTGAGAAAGAGAGAGAGAGAGCAAAAGAACATGAGTAGAGGGCAGGGACAGAGGGAGAAGGAGAAGTAGACTCTCCGCTGAGCAGGGAGGCCGGTGTGGGGCTTGAATCCCAAACCCCGAAATCATGACCTGAGCCAAAGTCAGACACTTAACCAACTGAGCCACCCAGGCACCCCTTCAATTGCATTTTATGAGGTCAGTATCACCAATATCAAAATCAGACAAAAATCCTACAAGAAATCAAAATTACAGGCCAGTATCTCTGATGAACATATCTGCAAACTCCTTAATAAAATATTACAAATCAAATTCAACAATACATTAAAATGATCATAGAATATGATCAAGTTTTATTATATGAGTGTAAGGATGGTTGTACATCTGCAAATCAGTCAACATTACATTAACAAGAAGAAGGATAAAAAAATAATACAATCATCTCAATAGACACAGAAAAGGTATTTGACAAAATTTAACATCAATTTATGATAAAAACTCTCAACAAAGTGCATATAGAGAAAACATACCTCAAATTAATAAAGACCATATATGATACACTCACAACTATCATCATACTCAAAGTCTTTCCTTTAAAATGAGGAATGAGACAAGAATGACCATTCATATTGCTTTTATTCAACAAAAAATCCTAGCCATAGCAATTAGGCAAGAAAAGGAGATAAAAGATATCTAGATTGGAAAGGAAGTAAAATCGAGACTATTTGCAGCTGACAGTCTATTATATATAATAAACCATAGACTCCATAAAAAATTGCTAGAACAAATAAATGAATACAGTAAAACTGTAGGATACAAAAAAAAATACACAATAAAATCTGTTGTATTTCTATAACTAATGGCAAACTATAAGAAAGAAAAATAAAACAAGGCCATTTATAATTGCATTACAAAAAAAAGAAAAAAAAAAGAATAAAATACCTTGGTATAAATTTAACCAAGGAGGTAAAACATTTGTGTAAAGTAAATTACAAAACATCTATGAAAATGATAAAGACACAAATATGGTTGACCTTTGAACAACAAAGGTTTGAACTGTGGGTCCACTTACACACAGATTTTTTTTTTCAGTAAATATACTTCAATATTATAAATGTAATTTTTCTTCCCTATAATTTTCTTGATAACATTTTATTTTCTCTAGTTCACTTTATTATAAGAATACAATATCTAATAAATACAATGTACATAATATGTGCTAATCAACTGTTAATGTTATCAGTAAGGCTTCTAGTCAATAGTAGGCTCTTATTAAGTTTTGGGGGAGTCAAAGTTTATATGTGGATTTTCAACTATGCATTCCTAATCGCTGTATTGTTTGAGGGTCAACTGTAAATGGAAAAATATTCCATGCTTATGAAGGAGAAAAATCAATATTGTTAAAATGTCTATACTACCCAAAGCAATCTACAGATACAGTACAATCCCTATCAGAATTCCAGTGGCATTTTTCAAGGAAATGGAACAAGTAATCTTAAATTTGTGTGGAACTACAAAAAACTTAAATAGTCAAAGCAATAATGAGAAAAACCAAAGCTGGAGGCATCACACTTCCTGATTCCAAGTCATCTAACAAAGCTAATGTAATTAAAACAGTATAGGGTTGGCATAAAAACAGACACAGAGATCAATGGAACCGAATAGAGATTCTAGAAATAAACCCATGTACGTATGATCAACTAATTTATAACAAAGGATCCAAGAATATACAAGAGGGAAAGGACAGTGTCCTTAATAAATGGTATTGGAAAAACTGGACATCCACATGCAAAAGAATGAAACTCAACCACTGTTTTATACCGTCTACAAAAATTGACTCAAAATGGGTGAAAGGCTTAAACATAAAACCTAAAACCACAAAACTCCTAGAGAAAACATAGGTTATAAACTCCTTGACATAGATCTTGGCAATGATTTTTTTTTTTTTTTTTTGCATCTGACACCAATAGCAAAAGCAACAAAACCAAAAATAAATAAACGGGACTACCTCATAGTTAAAAGCTTCCTTACAGCAAGAAACCATCAACAAAATGAAAATGCAATCTACTGAATGGGAGAAAATATTTGTGAATCATGTATCTGATATGGGGCTAATATTTAAAATATCAAACAACTCCTACAACTCAGTAGCAGAAAAAAACAAAAAAAAAAAAAAAAGAAAAGAAGGAAGAAAGAGAAGGGAAGGGAAGAAAGAGAAGGCAAGGGAAGGAAAGGGAAGGGAAGGGTAAGGAAGGGAAGGGAAGGGAAGGGAAGGGAGAAGAGAAGAGAAGAGAAGAGAAGAGAAGAGAAGAGAAGAGAAGAGAGAGAGAAGAGAAGAGAAGAGAAGAGAAGAGAAGAGAAGAGAAGAGAAGAGAAGAGAAGAGAAGAGAGAAAAAAAGAGAAAACCAATAATGTGATTGGTACAACCATTATGGAAAACAAGATGAAATTTCCTAAAAAAAATGAACAATAGGACTACCATATGACCCAGCAATTCCACTTATGGATATTTATCTGAAGAAAATAAAAACACTAACTCAAAAATAAAAACACTAACTCAAAACTCTACCCCCCCATGTTTATCACAAAATTATTTACAATAGCCAAGATATGGAAACAATCTAAGAATGTAAAAGGAATCATATTCTGTGTGTGTGTATGTGTGTAATGGATATTTAACCACAAAAATAATTAAATATTACCATTTGTGACAAGATAAATAGACCTAAGGAGGTGAAATAAGTCAGATAGAGTCAAATGATATATGATTACTCTTATATGTGGAATCTAAAAACAGATAAACAAACAATTCATCTCACAGATGCAGAAAACAGATTGGTGCTTGCCAAGGGAAAGGTGGGGAATGGAGGTGGGAGATATATGTGAAGGAGGTCACAGTGTATAAAGAAAAAAAATTAAAAATATAATGAGCAATAAGTATTTCTGGAAGACAAAAATGAGGAAAGAAAAGAGAACAAAGTTTTATTAACTTAAACTTCATTGTAATTATTTGTTTATAAGTCTTTCCAACTAGACTTTAAGTCCTTTGAATCAGAGATTTTTATTTAGGCTTCTTAAGTTTTCACCGCTAAAGAAAAACAATCACTACAATTTACAATCATTCAAAAAATGAAGTACTTAGGAGCAGCTGGATGACTCAGTTGGTTAAGCGTCTGCCTTTGGCTCAGAGCATGATCTTGGAGTCCTGGGATGGAGCCCCACATTGAGCTCCCTGCTCAGCAGCAAACCTGCTTCTCTCTGTCCTGCTTCTCCTGCTTGTGCTCTCTCTGTCTGTCAAATAAATAAATAAAATCTTTTTTTAAAAATGAAGTACTTAGGTATAAATCTAATAAAACATACACAAGACCTGCATGCTGAATACTACACAATGCTCATGAAAGAAATCAAGGAAGATCTAAATAAATATAGAGAATGATTGTGTTCTGGTTGGAATATTCAACATAGTGAAAATGCCAATTCTCCCCAAAGTGATATACAAGTTTAATGCTATTCCTATCAAAATCTCAGCAAGGTATTTTATAGATATAGATAAGATTACTGTAAAATTTACATGAAAATACAGAGAAAGTACAATAATGAAAATAAATAAAAAAAAAAGAACAAAGGAATTTGTCTACCCAATTTCAAGACTTATTAGATAGCTACATTAATAAAGACTCTCTGATGTTGGTGGAGGGACAGATGCAGGGGCTCTAGAAATAGGTCCAAATTCAGATGTCCATCTCACAACCCTGAGATCATGACCTGAGATGAAATCAAGTTGGATGCTTAATGGACTGAGCCATCAGGTGCCCCTGTTCTTCAAAGGTCACTTTTAAGAGGATAAAAGACAAACTACAGAGTAAAAGAAAATATTTGAAACCACATATCTGACAAAGGACTAGGGCCTAATATATGTAAAGAACTTTCAAACATCAACAATAAAAAAAATCCAATTAAAAATGAGCAAGGACATCATCAAAGAGGATATATAAATGGGAATAAGCAGATTAAAAGATGTTTAACATCATAGGGTGTCTAGGTGGTGACTCAGTGGATTAAATGTCCAACCCTTGGTTTTAGCTCAGGTCATGATGGTGCCCCTGACCTCAGGATGGTGAGGGCCCCTCCAGGACTTTGAAGGGAGTCTGCTTGAAGATTCTCTCCCTCTACTCTGCCCTGACTCATGGGCATGTGCCTGCATGCACACACACAGGTGCACACACAGGTACTCTCAAATAAATAAATAAATAAATAAATAAATAAATAAATCTTTTTAAAAAATGTTTAATATCATTAGCCACTTAGGAAATTCACAGTGAGAGATCAAAATATATCTATCATGACAGCTAAAATGAAAAGTAGTGAAAACACCAAATGCTAGTGAAGCTGTGGAGAAACTGGAGATCACTCATGCATTGTATCCCAGAGAAGTGAAGATGTCTGTTCACACAAAAAATTGTACATGCCTGATTATAGCAGCTTTATTTGTAATAGCCCCAAACTGGAAACAACCCAGGTGTTCTTCGATGGGTGAATGACTGAACAAACTGTGGCATACTCATATCATAAAATACTCCCCAGAAATTAACAGGAAAACTAAATACACTCTATACATGGATTAATCTTCAGAGAATTATGAGTAGTGAAAAAAAGGCAATCCCCAAACGCTATACACTGTATAAGTCCATTGATACAGCATTCTTGAAATGACAAATTTACAGAGATGGAAAACAGATTAGTGGTTCCCAGGGTTAAAAAGGGAGTGGGGCAAGAGATGAGTGTGGCTTTAGAAAGAGCAACAGGGGAGATCTCTGTGATGACAGGATGCTTTGTATCTGGACTGCATCAGTGTTGACATCCCGGGGTGATACCTCACTCGAATTCTGCAAGATGTTACCACTGGGGGAAAATGGATGAAGGATACCTGGGGCTTCTCTGCTTTGTTTCTCATAATGCATGTGATTCTACAATGCTCTCAAAATAAAATGTGTGACTAAAACAAGCAAACAAAAAACCTGTGTCCCCTAAATATACCTAAATAGGTATATTTTCTGTTTTATTAAATCAGCCAATTGCTAGGATCTATTTGGGGAAAAAAATCTCATATTTATATAACAGCATATGTACAATTATTATAAACATGTCTTCCACATTTTTGTTTTCCACATTTCCATCCATAGTTCCAGACCCTCGTTTGAAATGTCTGCATTTTCTTTTTAGTCTCATATTGGTTTTATGAAGTATTATCTAATGACATATTTTAATTGCTCTATTTTGTGTTTTTAAGCAGCCATAGATTTCATGTCCATTTTCTCTACATAGAGTCCTTTAGAATTAAATGTAGAATTGTAATGAGATTTATTACAAAAGAATAAAATGGTTTGCAGGTTTGGGAGAATTAACAGCTGATCAATATCTAGATCAACCAGTTTAAAAACTAGTTTCATTTAAAAGAGGTTTCATCCAATAGTTAGTAATGTTCAGTGATCTATTTCTACACCACTTATCAGATCTATGTCCTTGAACTCATCTTTATGATGATTTCTAGTAAATGCCTCATAATACTGTTGTAAGAATTAAGAGATAATATATATAATTATGCTAAATTACACTGTCAATATTAATAGTAACTGTTATTGGATCAGATATTTTAACTTTAATGAATATATACATTAAAAATCATAAAAAATGATGGTAGTAACCAAAGGCCACTGGGAATCACTTGATCCCGTGCCATGTATGTCTGAAATGCTGATCGTATATTTCACTAGTATTGCTTGCTTTTGTCTAAAGCAAAATAACTGATTTAACGTAAAGTAAAAAATCTGTATAAGAAGCTAGTGTTTCCTTTTATCTAAATGTCGATAAAAATTTGTTTTTCTCGTAGTTAACAGAAGAACTCTTTCGGAATCCAAAGCTCTGGAATAATCACATCCTGTGGAAATCAGCATCTAGGTCCGCCTGGGGGCAGACACACGCAGCGACCAGCAGGTGGCAGTACGTAAACGAAGGTGGATCCGAAAGATCTGCAAACAGAGGAGGTGCGCACCCACTTAGAGCTCCATTTTCAGGGAAAATGATAAAATCCTCTTTTGAAATTCTTCACTATTATCTTCCTAAGGACGAGTACATGGTTGTCATATTTGAAATGCATGAAGTCTTAAATATAGTCTAAAATCCGAGTTTCCAGGGAAGTAAGAGTTCCGGCTGACTCCTGCCTGATTCCTCTGCTCCTATGAAGGGTTTACCTGGGGAGCCCCAGGACACGTTCTCAGGGCTGCTTCCGTGTTGGCGGATTCTCCAGCTTGCACAAACATGCACAAACAACTTTGTGTTAAAATATATATATGTACGTAGAGGAATAAGGAAGGGTGAAATAGAAACAGATAGAAATGTAGTAATGTAAATTCTTTATGGTGACTAAATAATGAAATCATATCTTTTCAAAAAACTGGTAGGAGTTTAAGCCTATTTTAAAAAACTGATTTGGATGTATATGTAATAACTAAACTGATGGGGGGGGGGCACTCTTAGCCTTAAAACTAAGCACGAAGGTCAGAGGTGACTGAACCTACTAGCATTCTCTCCTCACTGTCCCTGGTCATGATTGTGGTTTTTGTATAACATGTGTCATCAGAATAGCAGTATAGAAGTTTCCAGGCCAGGCAGCATTGCTGAGTAGAAGTAACTTAAATATTAGAGCAAGGACAGTGAAGAAAAGTAAGAAGCATTCTACTAACATTAGATTCATGGAAGTCTCTGTTTTGTTTTGTTTACTTTTTCTCCTAAGTGAAAGTATTTATCTGCATGTTTCCATATTATGTATCACATATCTTATTTAAAAGCATGAATATGTACTGTAAACACGTGAATAGGGAAGGAGAGAACAAAAATGAATATAGCACTGTAAGTATATTCTTTTTCAATAAAAAGTACTTTTTGCAGTTTAGAGTCATGCAGATTTTGTGGGTTCTTAATTTAGAGCAAACCTGCTATATAAAGTATTTTGAAAAACATGGAGCTGACCTACTAGCTCCTTTGCTCAAGAAAGAAGTCCAAGCCTGCAGGCATTGGGAGTGGAAAATGTGTTGCTGCTTATCATACTGTTACTTCTCAGTTCTATTAACAAATGCAATTGCCCAAAAGCTGCTACTAGTGTCTTAAATGTACTTCAAAGTGGATAATATTAGACTCAGAGGCCTTGTCTGCCTCCATCCTACTAGAAGGGATGGTTTGCAAACCAAGGCTCTGAATAAACCTCAGAAGGTGGAGAAGTATCAACAAGTGGAAATTCTGAGTTTTCTAGACTTCTCTTTCATGAGTATCTTTCCTACCTTCTAGCTCTGAGAATTTCATGTTTATTCTTAGAAAATACTTTGAAATGTAAAAAAACCAAAATATTAATCCACTAGGTAAATGTACATTAAAACATAAAGCTTCCTACATAAAACAAAGACCAAGGATGAAATTCCGATCCACACCAAATAAATGGGGAAGATGTCTGTAGACAAATGAGTTTTCTCAATAGACCTTGAAGTCACACCAGAAGTGATAAAATGCACTTCATGATCAACCTAAATCAGATATAGTGTGACTCACACCAAGATAAGCATTTTTGACCCTTTCCATTCAATTGACTTAGAGAGATGGGCTACATGGATAAGTGGGAAAGAAACAAGGAAGCATTAATGCAATAGATTTTTAAAAGACATGTCAGCTAAACATATTTGAAATCCCATACTCAGAAGAATAAAGTGGGTTTTAAAATTTTTTTTGTAAATTATATTGAAGTATAACACCCATTTAGAAAAGTACACAGATCAGGGGCGCCTAGGTGGCTCAGTCGATTAAGCATCCGCCTTCAGCTCAGGTCATGATCCCTGTTCAGAGGGGAGTCTGTTTCTCTCTCTGCCTCTCCCCTTGTTCGTACTCTCTCTCTTCTCTCAAATAAATAAATTAAATCTTTTTTTTAAAAGGTACACAGATCAAATGATATGAACTGATGGTACTTTTTTTTTTTTTAAAGATTGATTGATTGATTCATGATAGACAGAGAGAGAGAGAGAGAGAGAGAGAGAGGCAGAGACACAGGAGGAGGGAGAAGCAGGCCCCATGCCGGGAGCCCGACAGGGGACTCGATCCTGGGACCCCAGGATCACGCCCTGGGCCGAAGGCAGGCGCCAAACCGCTGAGCCACCCAGGGATCCCCAACTGATGGTACTTTTTACAATATAAATACACTTAAGTAACCAGCAATAAGATCCAGAAATAGAAAATAACAGCATGCCAGGGTTGCCTAATGCTTACTTCCAACACTGCATCCAGGTGACCACACCCTGTCTTCTGTGATACGATAGATTAGCTTTGCCTTTTATTGAACTTATATAAATATAATTACACAGTATATAGGCTTCAGTGCTTGTTTCACTCAACATAATATTTGTGGAGTTCCAGCCAGGCTGTCATTTGTTCATCATCATTGCCACATATTTCATTGAATGAGTGTACCACAATTTTTTATCCAATTTGGGGCTACTATGAATAGGGCATCTATGAACATTATAATACATATCTTTTGATGCATATCTACGTCTATATATGAATTTCTGTTGGGTATATAACCTAGATTTGTGAATCGCTTGGATGAATAGCTATTGTCAAACAATTTTTGAAAGTGCTTGTACCTCTTATCACTTTCCCCAGCTACAATGAAAATCTCAAACACCATATGTTTTTACCAACACTTGTTATTGTGTGTAATTTTCATTTTAACCTTCTCCCAATGTACTTTTTAACACT
Source organism: Canis lupus dingo (assembly GCF_003254725.2). Lineage (NCBI taxonomy): Eukaryota > Metazoa > Chordata > Mammalia > Carnivora > Canidae > Canis > Canis lupus. The sequence continues at coordinate 24,607,561 of NC_064260.1, read as the reverse complement.
AAGTATATATATAAAATATGTTTATATATAAATATATGTGATATATCATGTACAAAAGGTGATACTAGAAAGAGTTTAACATCTGCGTTACGTTGCAGACTCAGTCCGCAGTGAAATACACAATGGCTGCTGGCTGGCCTAGATGAGCAGAATCTTTTGGTCCATGATATCTCTCCCCAGACTGAATGATTTAAACAGTGACAACAAAAAAAGATCATGAAGATGGCCCCGTTTCTCCATATGGGAGCCTTTCTAGCAAAGAGACTTTATGATCCATGGAAGAGGCCACACAGATTTACTCAGTGGCTCTCATACATGATGTATCATCAAGAACCTAGTTCCCATCTTCAAAGAGTTTACCCTGATGCTTTGGGAGGATGCATCAGCCAGTTGTGCTTTGCAAAACAGACTAAAACAGGGAGCGCCTGAGACAGAGGCCAGTTCCACTGATGCTGCACTATTGTAGACACATGGAACAGATGATGAAACAGAAGAGCACACTGGAGAAACAACCCAAGTATTTCAGCTGCCAGACATTATGCACCTTCCTGAAAGTGAGGCTTCATTCTTGAATATAAAGACCCTTAAGTTTATTGAATTTGAGACAGCTATAGGGTGGGACACACAGAACTGATCTTGAACTTTCCAGTTGTCAAGTCACTGCTCAGAGCCTCAGGTACTTCCTTTGGCAATGTGAGATAGTATAGGCTGGTTAATGTAGGAACTGTGGTGATTAGATGAAATATGTAAAATCCTTGATACTGTATCTGACACACATTGGGCGTACAATACATGGTAAATGACATTTCCAAAGTTTTACTATGATTTATGTATTACAGTTTAAATTTATACCAAAATCAAAGCAGTATGTGTTTTCCCATATATTATACATGTGTAGATAGCATGCAAAGTAATAATTGGTATTTCATATTTTCAGGTATTTTTAAGCTGTTTTTTTTTGAAAGAATAGTTTCCTAACAATCTTGTTATACTTTCATTATCAAAACCTGCATACAGTCTACTAATGCAACTATCATTTACACAGTTAATCCTACTTTTCCTATGATTATGGATATCATTTGACTATATAGTTATCTTGACCTAAAAAAACAGTATTCCAAAACTAATACCAAGTTTCCCCTTTAGGGTTAAGCTATGTCTATGTGTGATTCAATGAGAGTAATTAGCCTACACATAATTCTACAGTTATAACTAAAACCACAGATTCAGCACTATTTGGATATGCTTCTTGTCCTTTGAGTTCTAATATTTGATTAAGTACAACTTCCTTCAACCATACATAACACAACAAGAATATGATGGGTAAAAGGGTGGGCACAGTTTGACCACTGAAGCAGAAGTGCTGAAGAGAAGGGAAGCCTGGGTGGCTCAGTGGTTGAGTGTCTGTCTTTGGCTCAGAGTGTGATCCCAGGGTCCAGGGATTGAGTCCCACATTGGGTTCCCCTCTGCCTGTGTCACTACCTCTCTCTGTGTGGCTCTCATGAATAAATAAACAAAACCTTTGGGAAAAAAAAAAAGTGCCGAAGACAAGACTCTGCTCTTTCTTATACAAATACCAAGGATGATTTTCTACTAGTACAGTGCGTATAACATCATTTATAAGAGTGGAGATTCAGGAAACACAGGTAAGATGCTTTTAATAGAAAACAGCATTTAAAATACATCTTCAAAAGCCACATTTGGAAAATCTCAGTAATTAATTCGTTAATCATTGTGTTTGAGTGAACAATAATTGGATCAAAGGCCATGGTAGTTAATATTAGTGGGTCTTAAATTCAAGGCTATGTATATAAATATGTTATTCACTAGGAAAAGTAGTAAGAAGATTATTTTAATCCTCAATAATCTAATGTAACTAGGTACCTATGTAGTTACTCTTTATGAGTTCTCAACTCTTGCACTGACTTTCCAATCTTTGCAATGAGTCTGAATATTGATTTATTTAAAATTAATTCCACTGTGTATATGGAATGTGCTGGGGATTAATTAGATATAACACTGCTTTTAAAATTCAAGGACATGGACACAAAAACAATTAATTACAAAGTAATAGAGTGACATGAACAGGAGAGAACATTAGGAGATCCCAGCACTTGTTTCTTCACAAAAACAATGATTTAACAGCTACTCAGTGCAAAAATGCTTTGCAAGAACTCTGGAACACAATACACATGTTGCAGCTATGCACTGGAGCACAAAAACTGAAAATGGCCACATCCTCGTCCTACCAAAATTTCAATGGCACTCTTTAAGGAAATAAAAAAGAAGTAATTTAGGGGCACCTGGCTGGGTCAGTCGGTTAATCATTTGCCTTCAGCTCACATGATTCCAGGGTTCTGAGATCAAGCCCCACATGGTGCTCAGCTCCCTGCTCAGCGGGGAGTCTGCTTCTCCCTCTCCCTCCGCCTGTCCCCCAGCTTATGCTCTCTCTTACTCTCTCTTGCTCTCTCTTGAATGCTTTATCTCTCAAACAAATAAAATCTTTAAATAATAATAATAATTTGAAAATTCATATGAAATCATAAAAGGACCTAAACAGCAAAAAAAAAAAAAAAAAAAGAAAGAAAAAAAAAAGAAAACTTAAGTAAGAAGACCAAAGTTGCAGGTATTACACTTCCTAATTTAAAAACAAACAAACAAAACATTACAAAGATACAGTAATCAAAACAATATAGTACTAATTGAGTACACTTATCTTGATGAACACTAAGAAATATATAGAACTATTGAATCATTATAGTATACACTTGAATCTAATATAATACTGTATGTTAATTATACTTGAAATAAAAAAACAGTATAGTACTGGCATAAAAACAGACATTTAGGCCAATGGAACTGAACAGGGACCCTAGAAATAAATCTATAGTCAAGTGATTTTCAACAGGGTGCCACAAACACACAATGGGAAAAGAATAGTCTTTTCAATAAGTGGTACTGGGAAAGTAAAGAACCACATGTGAAAAGAATGAATGTGAACGCTTATCTCACACCATATACAAAAAATCGACTCTAAGTGGATTGAAGACTGAAAACTTAAAACCCACGACAACACTGGGAATATCTTCCTGACATTGGTCTTGGTAATGACGTCTTAGATATAGTACCATACGTGTAGGCAACAAAACCAATAACAGACAAGTGGGACTACTTCAAACACAAAAGCATCTGGAAGCAAAGGAAACAGTACAGTGAAAAGGCAATGTCTGGAATGGGAGTGAGTAATTGCAAATTATTTATCTGATAAGAGTTAATATCTAAAATATATAAGGAACTCATACAAATCAATAGCTAAAAAACAAATAACACCATTTAAAAATGGGCAAACGATTTGAACAGACATTTCTCAAAAAGATATACACATGGTCAAAGGCACATGAAAACATACTTGATATAACTGGTCACCAGGGAAATACAAATGAAAACCACAGTGCGATATAACCACACAATTGTTAGAATGACTGTTATTGAAACAAAGATAATGAATGTCAACAAGTGTTGACAAGGATGTGGAGAAAATACAACCATTGTATACTATTGGTGGGAATGCAAATTGGTACAGCCATTGCAGAAAACAGTATGGAGTTTCCTCAAAACTACCACATGATTAAGCAATTCCACTTCTGAGTATATGTTCAGAAGAGATGAAATTAGAATTTCAAAGAGGTAACTGCACTTTCATGTTCATTGCAGCATTATTCACAAAAGGCAAGAAGCAAAAATCATCTTACTACTTACCAACAGATGAATGGATTGAGATGTGAGGTGTTTATGTGTATATATGTGTATGTACAAGTACGTATGTATACATACATATGCACACATATACATACATACCATGGAATATTGTTCAGCTATGAGAAAGAGGGAAATCTGACTACTTGTAGCAACATGGAAGGATCACGAGAGCATTACATTAAGTAAAATAAGACATAATAATTGACCTTATAATGTAGGATAATTATGCATAATCCTTCACTTTCTTTGTTTCAAGTTTATTCCTTCAACAAATATTTACTGATAGTGACATGAACACATACACAACAGTACAGTATAGATGGTGTGCTTTCAAGGGGTTTCCTTTGTAACATCCTTTAAAAAAGCAAATGTAGTAGCTTCTGAGATTTTAATGAGACAGAAAAATGGACTTCAGATTATAAAGGGACAAAAGTAACACCAAAATAAGACAAAGTTAGCTACTTCAAGTAAGATTCAGACAAGATAAAGTAGATGGTTAAAATTTAATTAAGTTATAATTCATACAGGCTTTACTTAATAAAATCTAAACCTAAAATACTTGTGTCTTACTATATTATATTAGAATTATGCAAAAAGTAAAGAAAATCTTTGAGGCATTTGGTATTCACAAAAAATGAAAATTAATTTTCACATACCTTTAACACTGTTAAGTGTTTGCCATTTTTCACTTTGTTCATTCTCTCCCATCATTATCACTATGCTTTACTGTACACATTTTTATGTAAAAGTACCAAAAAAGGAAGTCCTAGAGTAAACAATTTACATTGAATATTTGACACTTTACAATGTCATACAAGTAGCCACTTAAAGAATGGGAACAGTATATTTAAGGCATCCTAAAAATGTTGTCTAATTATACCACAAAGAATTTGCTGCACTGAGCATTATTTCTAACATCCCAATGGCTATATTTTTTATTCTACTAGTTAACTCAAATTCAGTAAAAATTCTTCTTAAATAGAGAACTGAATTAAAAGAATGAGACCCCACATGAATCCTATGACAATGGAAATGGGTGTTTGTTTTACCACTTGTTATACATACATACATACAAATATATGTGTGTGTGTGTTTTGTGTGTTGGTTGTCTGCGTGTGTTGTATGCATGCACATGCAAATGTAAGTATATGTATATTTACAAGTTCTGTCTTAGGGCAGCTTGTTAAAGGCTGTCACATTTTCATTCTTGCCTATAAGTAAAACTAAATCAAAGCAATGAAAAAATTCTTAAGCAAGGAGAGCATCCTGCCTTTACTGAAGGATGTTTAACTCTTGGGAGAAGAACAACATGAATTCTGGCTGCTAATGTAAATGAAGGAGTATAAGACAAAATAATAAATTATGCATCTGAAATTTCCACCAGACAAGGGAACAATGAGAAGATTTTTTTTTAATTTTTAAGAAGATTTTATTTATTTATTTGACAGAGAGACAGAATAAGCATGGGGAGCAGAGTATAGAGGGAGAGTGAAAAGTAGGCTCCCCGCTCAATGCAGGGCTCTATGCTGGGCTCCATCCCAGGAGACTGGGATCATGACCTGAGCCTACGGCAGATGCCCAACCTACTGAACCACCCAAGTGCTCCCAAAATTAGGAAAGTTTTAATAAAGTTGTACAATGAGATGACTTAAGCCATAAACTCATAACATAATAGTATCATCATGAGGTGCTTTCTTTCTCCAAGGCAAAAGACAAAATGTATATTAAAATACTTTGGGATAATTTGCCAACTAAAAATGACTTATGAATAAGATGTAGTAACAGATCAATAACTTCCCATAAGTACTGTGTAAATTAATATTGTTCAAACAATGCTTCTACTCTGTTTTAATCCTTTGCATTCTAACTGATTTTGTCACAATTTTGTCAAATAAATCAGAGTTGAAATAATGCTTCTTGATTCAAGTTATCCTGTCACACTAATTCTTACTAAAAAATTGTTACCTCGTTTTTTCCTGTCTTATATATAATGGAAACTAAAAATATAATAGTGAACAAGATAAACTCAGTAAACTTATGTTTTATTAAATAAAAAATAAACAAAAAATTAGATTGCAATTGTTGCTACAAAGACAAAAAAAGTTTCAATGTTCAGAAATGATGACAAACTGAAATTGAATGAGAGTTGGCAGTCAAGCAAAAATCAAGCACAAGAACATCACAGACAGAACCAAGAGCTGTGTGAAGGCCCAAAGGTCAAGCCCATTGGCTTGGTCAAAACAGGAAGATCACTCTTGTGACTGGAGCAGAGAGAACAAGAGGCAAAGTGGAAGGGAGATAGGAAGGAGCCAGGTCCTACAGGGACTGAGATTTTTGCTATAAGCTATTTGAGCGTTTTAAAATCCTCCAGTAAGTGATATAATTGTTTAATAAGTGATTTAATCAAACTAGTACTTTAAAAAATACTACTAAAGATCAGGGAATGGATTCTAGAACTTCAAGAGTGGGAAAACCATTTAATTGGTCCAGACAACAAAGTTTGTGGCCCCAATCACAGATGATCATAGTATAAGTGGATAGAAGTGGGTAGATCTCAGATAGTTTTTAAACTTGCTGAGAGAATAGATATGGGTACTGAGAAACATAGACTATCCAAGAAAACTTCTAGGTATTTATTTGATGCTGTTTTTTTTGTTTTTTTTTTATGGGAAAGACAATGGCAAGTAGGTTCAGGGATGTTGGTTGAAGTTAATGATTCTATTTTTACCATTTCATAAGTTGGTACTGCCTATTATAAATATACATAAAATATTAAACTGTTAAATACAGAATATGAAATTCAGATAAGTGGTCAGAACCAAAGAAGTTAATTTGGGAATCAGCATATTAAGATAATACTTAGAACAATATTTATGGGATGAGTAGAAAAATCGTCTGGATAGAGATAATCTTTTAAGTAGAAAATCATAAAAATGTAAACAGCTACAACACAGTTGTAAACTTCCATATTTAGAAATGTTAGGAAGTTTTTGGAGGCTTAAACATATTTTTTCTTAAGCACATTTTTGAAAAAAGTATAGAGAATATTCAGACCATATTGGCCAAAGACTAAAATATTTGAAAAGACCACTATGATGATTTGCTTTCTTTGAGAAGCAGTGAACAAATGACAACATTTCTGAAAATTTTCTAGACATATTGCAAAACCCCAGCTCTTTACAAAAAAAAAAAGTTTGTTCTAAAATAACATAAAAAGAAAAGAATCTTGGGGTGCCTGGGTGGCTTAGCTGGTTAACTGTCTGCCTTTTTGGCTCAGGTCGTGATCAGAGGATCCTGGGATCCAGCCCTGTGTCTGGCTTGCTGCTCAGCAGGGAGTCTGCTTCTCTCTCCCTCTCTGCCTCTTCCCACTGCTTGTGCTCACTTGCTCTCTCTCTCTTTCTCTCAAAAATAAATAAATAAAATCTTTTAAAAAAGAGAGAGAAAAGAATCTTGATAACTCTCCCCTCCCCAGTTCTCTTATTGGCTTAGAGATTAATAGATATTCTGATAATAGAGTATTTTTACAAACGTATAACTATATCTCCTCCTGCCAAAAAGTTAAAGAATGCTTCCAAGAAATACTGAAAATTAATTATGCATTCTTTCTCCATAAAATGAGAGCAAATGAATTGAGTGTTAGTATAGCTTGGAAAAACAGAGTTTTCCAAAACATAGAGACTGGTAATGATTTTACAGTTGTGGATACCATGAGCTCCATAAGCAGTAATACAAAACATTTTGGGGAGAATTATTTTTATTTGGCAAGTTTGTACATTTTGAGGCAGTCAATCTTTATAAAAAATACTTTATGAGTAAAATAAAAAGAAATGATATTTGAAAATGTGGCATGGTTAAAATGATATTTACATGTTAAAGATTGCTACAAAGTCCATTAAGATAGACAGCTTAGTCAAATTACAAATCCATCCATAACTTTCTAAGTTATTTTTAGGATATTTATGACAACACTAATAGGGTATATGGAACTGAATTTTGTAGATTGGGTTTATTATTTATCTATTCTAAAACTGATGAAATGTGTAACTAAACTAATTGATTCACATCTCCTCTGTCTAAACAGATTTCTCAAATATTTGTCTAACCGCTTTCTCTACTTGGCTTTTCATAAATCTGATGTAACCCACATTTTAGCTACTGGTATGACTGGCTGTGACAGTCATACCCCTGAGAATTTTATATATATCATAATGAATTTATATATAAAATACATGGGTAAAGAGATACTGTGTTATTATTCAAAACAGTAGCAATAAAGTAGAAATTATACATATACTATCATATATAATATATACCATTTATATTTAATATATATTTTATATATACTTTATTTTTTCTTTCATATTATTTGTATTTTATTTAATGTTACTATATTTTTTGTTAATTACATATATATTCTAATTCAAACAAAATCTGTAACCTATTCAGAAAACTAATTTATCTCATTTTTTACCTGTTTTTCTGGAGTAGCCACTGTGGAAAATAGTATAGAGGTTCCTCAAAAAGTTAAAATAGAACTACTCTATGATCCAGTAATCACACTACTGGGTATTATTTATCCAAAGAATACAGAAACACTAATTTGAAAAGATATATCCATCCCTAACTTATTGTAGGATTTTTTAAAAAGATTTTTGTATTTACTTATTCATGATAGACATAGAAAGAGAGAGAGGGAGAGACACAGGCAGAGGGAGGAGCAGGCTCCACGCGGGGAGCCCAACGTGGGACTCAATCCCAGGTCTCCAGGATCAGGCCCTGGGCCAAAGGCAGGCGCTAAACTGCTGAGCAACCCAGAGATTTCCTTATTGTAGGATTATTTACAATAACCAAACAATGGAAGAAGCTCAAGTGTCCATTGACAGATGAATGGATAAAGAAGACATGGTAGATACAAAATATAGATACAGTGGAATATTATTGAGCCATAAGAATAAATAAAATCTTGCATCTGTAACAACATGGATGGATTTACAGAGCATAATACTAAGCAAAATAAGCCAGTCAAAGAAATACAAAAACCTTAAGATTTCACCCATATGTGGAATTTAAGAAATGAAACAAGTGAACAAAGGGAAAAAAGAGAGAGAAACAAACCAAGCAACAGACTTTTAACTATAAAGAACAAACATGTGGTTACCAGAGAGGAAGTAGTGGGAAACAGGCAAAATAGGTGGAGGGAATTAAGAGTACATTTATCTGGGCCTGGTTGAGGGAGATGGTGGTGGAGCAGGAGGACTGTAGGCTCGTTTCATCTCATGAATGCTACTAGGTAACTATCAAATCATTCTAAATACCCTAGAAATCAACCTGAAGATTGACAGAATGAACCCCACAACTAAAGGGGAAGAAGAGCCCACATCAAAGAACGTAAGACATGTGGAGTTATGGTTTAAGGGAGAAACAGATCGCAAGTGCAGTGGAGGTGAGCCATGGAGAATCGTGGGAGAGGGGAGCACACAAGGGAACCCACAAGGGGAACATTTTCCAAAGCCATTGGCTTAGAAATGGAGAGGGGCTGAACCTCATAAAGCCTGGAGTCTTAAAGATCAGGGGGTTTGGCTAAGATAGAGCCTGGAAGGCACTGCCCTGCTCTTGGAGAGAAAGCAGCTGAACAACCCAAAGGCAGACCAACCCCTGCCCACAGGTCTGTGTCCTGACCAGATAGTTCTGCAGGAAGTGCTGTCAGGTTTCATTTCATAAGCAAATCAGACACATCCAGTTAGAACTTGTCACAATCAGACCAAGGACCAAACACTGCCCAGAGCAGGCAAGGAGAGCCTCTGCAGACCACTGGTCTGAAGGATAGAACAGCCAAAACACATCATCAGAGTGCATGCAGCACACACTAGAGACACTCCGTGAAGTGCCAGGCCCTGGACACTACATGACCTTTTCTTCACAATGTGATTACTTTCAGGAACAGGAAACACAATTGGCTTTTCTAATACAGAGAAGGCAGGAGAGACTTAAATAAAATGCAAAGACAGAAAAATCCTTCCCAAATAAAAAAACAAGATGGGGTCATAGCCAGAGATCTAAGCAAAAACTGTTCTAAGTTAACATGCTTGATGGGGAATTTAATACATCCTAAGGATACTCACTGAACTCAAGAAAAGAATAAAAGGTACCAGGGAGATTCTTTCCACAGAGATGAAAGAGTTAAAAAAGAATCGAATCAGTAAGAGATGAAGAATGCAATAAACAAGATTGGAAACAGCCTTGATGCAATAAACAGTAGAGTGAAAAAATAAGAGGAATGAATTAGTGACCTAGAAGATAAAATAAGGGAAAATAATGAAGCTGAACAAAAGAGGAAAAGAATTATGCAATGTAAGTTCAGACTTAGGAAACTCAGTGACTCCGTTAAATGTAGTAACACTTATATTAAGGGAGTCTCAAGAGAAGAAAAGAGAAAAAAAGGGGGAAGAAAATGTATTTGAGGAAATAATAGCTGAAAGCTTTCCTAATCTGGGGATGGAAAGACATCTAGATCCAGGAGGCACAGAAAACTCCCATCAAAATCAACAAAAGCAGGCCAACATCAAGACATATTGTAGTTAAATTTGAAAAATATAGTGATAAAGAAAAAATCCTATAAGCAGCAAGACTAAAGAAGTCTTTAACTTGCAAAGAAGACCCATTAGGCTAACTAGAGATTTCCCAACAGAAACTTGACAAGCCAGAAGGCAGTGGCATGATATACTCAAACTGCTGAAGGGGAAAAATCTTCAGCCAAGCATATTCTAACTAGCAATGCTGCCATTCAGAACAGAAGGATAGTTTCCCAGACTACCAAAACTAAAGCAGTTTGTGACCACTAAACCAGTCCTGCAAGAAATATTAAAGGGGACTCTGCAGGATCCCTGGGTGGCTCAGCAGTTTAGCACCTGCCTTTGACCCAGGACATGATCCTGTAGTCCCGGGATTGAGTCCCACATCAGGCTTCCTGCATGGAGTCTGCTTCTGTTCTGCCTGTGTCTCTGCCTCTCTCTCTCTGTGTCTCTCATGAATAAATAAATAAAATATTTAAAAAAGGGGGGGGGGCTCTGACTAGAAAGGAAAAACCAAAGATGACAAAGACAAGAAAGCATCAGAGAAAATTTCCAGAAACAATGACAATACAGATAATAAAATCTGTTTTATTAAATAAATTAATAAAATACATATATATCAATAATTATTTTGAATGTAAATGGGCTAAACAATCAAAAGACATAGGGTGTCAGAATGAATAAAAACAAACTCATCTATATGCTGCCTTCAAAAGACTCATTTTAGATAAAGACACCTATAGCTGGAAAGTGAGGAGACGATGAACCATTTATCTCGGAATTGGATGTTGAAAGAAAGCTGGAGTAGCGCTACCTCAGACAAAGTAGACTTCAAAGACTGTAACAAAAGACAAAGAAAGGCACTATATCATAATAAAGAGGATAATCCAACTAGAATATATAACAATCGTAAATACTTATGCCCCCAACTGGGGAGCACCCACATATATAAAACAATTAATAACAAATATAAAGAAACTCATTGATAATAATACAATAATAGTAGGGGACTTCTAACACTCTACTTACAGCAATGGACAGATCATCTAAGCAGAAAATCAACAAGGAAAGGCTTTAAATGATACACTGGATCAGATGGATTTAACAGATAGATACAGAACATTTCACCCTAATGCAGCAGAATACACCTTCTTTCCAAAAGCACATGAGACATTCTCCAGAAGAGTTCATATACTAGGTCACAAATCAGACCTCAACAAATACAAAAAGACTGAAATCATACCATGCACCTTTTCTGACGACAACACTAGGAAACTGGAAGTCAATCACAAGAAAAAACTGTAAAGACCCCAAATACATGAAGGGTATGCTACTAAACAACATGCTACTAAACAATGAGTATATCATCCAAGTAATCAAAGAAGAGATTTAAAAATACATGGAAACAAATGAAAATAAAAAACTTAATGGTCCAAAACCTTTGGGATGCCATAAAAATGGTGCTAAGAGGGATGTATAGTAACAGTACAAGCCTACCTTAAGAAGCAAGAAAAATCTCAAATAAATAACCTAAGCTTACAAGTGAAGGAGGTAGAGAAAGAATAACAAATGAAGCCTAAAGCCAGCAGAAGGAAGCAAATAATAAAGATAAGAGCATAAATAAGTGATATAGAAACACCAAAATAATAGAACAGATCAATAAAACCAGGAGCTGGTTCTTTGAAAAAAATAATAAAATTGATAAACCTCCAGCTACACTTATCAAAAAGAAAAGAGAAAGGACCCAAACAAGTAAAATCACAAATGAGAGAGGAGAAATATCAACCAACACCATAGAAATACAAGTAATTGTGAGAATATTATGCAAAACTATATGCCGACAAATTGGACAACATGGAAGAAATAGATAAATTCCTAGAAACATATAAACTACCAAAATATAAAGAAGAAGAAGAAGAAAAAAAAACTTGGACAGACCAATAACCAGCAAAGAAATTGAATCAATAATAATAAGTTTAAAAAACCTCCCAACAAACAGAAGTCCAGGTCCAAATGGCTTCACGGGCAAATTCTACCAAAGCTTTAAAGTAGAGTTAATAACTATTCTTCTCAAACTATTTGGAAAAAATAGAAGAGGAAGGAAAACTTCCAAATTTATTCTATTAGGCCAGGACTACCCTGAAAGCAAAACCAGAAAAAGATTCCACTAAAAATGAAAACTATAGACCAATATCCTTGACAAACATGGATGCAAAAAATATCAGTAAAATACTAGCAAACTGAATCCAATACATTTTAAAAAATCATTCACCATGACTAAGTGGGATTTATTCCTGGGGTGCAAGAGTGGTTAAATATTTACACATTGATCAATGTGACATACCAGGTTAATAAAAGAAAAGAACCATCTGACCATTTAAATAGGTAGAGAAAAAAATCTGGGTGGCTCAGGGGTTTAGCATCTGCCTTGGGCTCAGGGCATGATCCTGGGGCCCTGGAATTGAGTCCTACAGTGAGCTCCCATTAGGGAGCCTGCTTCTCCCTCTGCCTATGTCTCTGCCTCTCTCTGTGTCTCTCATGAATAAATAAATAAAATCTTAATAAATAGATATGTAGAGAAAAAACATTTGACAAGGTACAACATCCATTCATGATAAAAATCCTCAACAAAGTGGAGTTAGAGGGAACATGTTTCCAACATAATAAACACCATACTTGAAAAACCCACAGGCAATATCATCCTCAATGGGGAAAAACTGAAAGCTTTTCCTCTATGATCAGGAACAAGAAAGGCATGTTCACTCTCAACACTGTTGTCTAACATAGTACTGGAAATCCTAGCTTCAGCCATCGGACAATAAAAGAAATAAAAGGCAGTCAAATCTGCAAGGAAGAAATCAAACTTTCACTCTTTGCAGATGACATAATACTTTATGTTGAAAACCCAAAGACTCCACCAAAAATTGCTAGAACTAATAAATGAATTCAGTAAAGTAGCAGGATATAAAAATCAATGTTCTGAAATCTGTTGTATGTCAATATACCAATAATGTAGCAACAAAAAGAGAAATTAAGGAATCTATCCCACTTACAATTGCACTACAAACAATAAGATACCTAATAATTAACCTAACGAAAGAGGTGAAAGATTTCTACTCTGAAAACTATAAAACACTGATAAATAAATTGAAGGACGCAAAGAAATGGAAACACATTCCATCCTCATGGATTGGAAGAACAAATATTGTTAAAATGTCTACACTATCCAAGGCAATCTACACATTTAATGCAATGCCTATCAAAATACCAACAGCATTTTTCACAGAACTAAAACAAATAGTCCTAAAAGTTGTATGGAGTTATAAAGGACCCCTAATAGCTGAAGCAACATTGAAATAGAAAAGCAAAGCTGAAGGCATCACAATGCCAGACTTCAAGTTATATTACAAAGCTATAGAGATCAAAACAATATGGTACTAGAACCAAAAATAGACTCATAGGTCAATGAAACAAACTCTGAAACTATTACAAATATATTACGACTATATGGTCAATCTCTAACAAAGCAGGAGAGAATATCAAATGGGAAAAAGACAGTCTTTTCAACAACTAGTGCTGGGAAAACTGGATAGCAACAGGCAAAAGAATGAAATTGAACCACTTTCTTACATCATACACACAAATAAACTCAAATGAATGAAAGACCTAAATGTGAGACAGGAAACCATAAAAATCCTAGAGGAGAACACAGGCAGTAATCTCTTTGACATCAGCCATAGATGCTTCTTTCTGGGTATGTCTCCTGAGGCAAGGGAAACAAAAGCAAAAATAAACTATTGGGACTACATCAAAATAAAAAGCTTCTGTACAGTGAAGGAAACCATCAATAAAACTAAAAAGCAACCTACTGAATGGAAGAAGATATTTGTAAAATGACATATGTGACAAATGGTTAATATCCAAAATATACAAATAACTTACAAAACTCAACACCCCAAAAATGAATAATCCAATGAAAAAATGGGCAGGTGCCATGAATGGACAGCTCTTCAAAGAAGACATACAGGTGGCCAACAGATGCATGAAAAGATGCTCAATATCACTGATATCAAGGAAATACAAATTAAACTACAAGACAGCACCTCACATAGCATGGCTAAAGCCACCAACACAAGAAACTACAAGGGGGTACCTGTGCTGTCATTCCAGAGTACAGGCACTATTTACTGCGGGAGGCGGGGGGCGGGGCTGGAACTGGGGCCAGCAATCACTTGGGGCCACTTCCTCCACAGCAACAGAGACAACTACCCACGAGAGGTGTGCAGGAGAGAATTTTCTATTAAGGGGGATGACAAACGCGAATCCCTCTCACTTTGGGGATCACAGGCATCAGTGGCATCATCACAGTGATGTTTCGGGGTAGACGTTAATGCAGCCTATACAACCCAGTGTCAACTTTAAACAGCTGATTATTTGCCAAGAAGCAGAGCTGTTGCCAGGGTGGGAAGAGTTTGAAGTGTGGTTGAAATGCCTTGGAAACTGAGAAATAAATGAAAGATTGTCATGTCATAGAAAGTTTATTTATTTATTTATTTATTTATTTATTTATTTATTTATTTTTAAGATTTCATTTTTTTTATTCATGAGAGACACACACAGAGAGAGACAGGCAGAGGGAGAAGCAGGCTCTATGCGGGGAACTCGATGTGGGACTCGATCTTGGGACCCCGGGGTCACGCCCTGGGCCGAAGGCAGGCGCCCAACCACTGAACCACCAGGTGCCCCAGTCATGGAAAGTTTAAAGAAAACTCATCTTGGAGTGGTACGTGGGTAGACAGAAATGCCTCAGCCTGGTATAACTGCCTATAGACATGTAAGACTCCCAGATGGTAAACGGTGCCAAAGAAGACCAAGTAGAGCTCCTGAGCTCGCAACAAGGAGGATAAAAAGCTGTTTATTCTGTTGCAAGTAAGCAGCTATCTGCTCAACGTTGTGGTGATATGTACACTTAGACAAATGTTGTTCTACCAAATGTTGGCAAGGACATTTATTATGTGTATGCCCATGTGCAAGCTCTTCGAGATGTCCTCCACCTTTGTGACCTGTCAGAGAGCCCGTTGGAGTTTTTCCCATTGATCCAGTTACCCAGCAGAAGAGGGAAGATTAGAAAGAATTCGAAGCAGCAAATGGTACAATAAAGCTGCATTTCAAGCACAGCCAGGCTGCGCATTACTTTCCTATTGCTGAGTAAGAAAGTGCGATTACTTGGCGGCTTGACACAACGCTTCCTTCCCAGCTCTCAGTTCTGCAGGTGACAAGCCCGGGGCAGTGCGACTGGGGTCCTGCTCGGGGTCTCACACCGGTGGCCATATTCTCAGCTGAAGCTTGAAAGCCAGATGCAGCAGAATGACCCGACTCAGGTCTTTGGGGTTGTTAGACTCAGGTCTCCATTTCCTTGCTGGCGGTCAGCTGGAGGCCACTGTTATCTCCAAGAGGTCATGTGACCCTGGCCTCCTCAAAACCAGCAACAGTGGAGCTCCTGCACGTGGAATTCCTTTCCATGAGAAAATCTCGGTCACTGGGAACAGCCCAGGTCCTTTTAAGAGCACACATGATTGGGTGAGTCTCAGATGGTACCTGCCCTCTTTAAAACCAACAAATTCGGCCTGTTAGTTACTCCTGAAAAGCCCCTTCACAGATGCACCCAGATCAGAGTTTAACTGACTGGGATGGGAGAAGGTGGTGGATTTACACCAGTGGCTGGGAATCTCAGGAGCCATCAGAATTTTGCCTCTGTATGCCTATAATATTTAGGCAAATAGAAATGTGGTGGATTATCTAAAAAGATACAGTTTTTGAAATTCCAAGATCTCCTGCTTAAGAAATGTCTTTGTAGAACTGACTTATCTTCCTTTTTTTTTTTTTTAGAATTTTATTTATTTATTCATGATAGAGAGACAGAGAGAGGCAGAGACCCAGGCAGAGGGAGAAGCAGGCTCCACGCAGGGAGCCCGATGTGGGACTCGATCCCGGGACTCCAGGATCGCGCCCTGGGCCCAAGGCAGGCACCAAAGCGCTGAGCCACCCAGGGATTCCCCTGACTTACCTTCCAATGGCATTGCCTCTCATTTTTGACTTAGGTTATGATAAACTTTGTATCGTTCCCAACTGTAATTCATGCCTGGTAAGCACACCTTGCTAACATGTACCAAGTTGAGAAGGAGACAGGTCATCAAAAAATGGGGTCTTAAGACATTAAAAAATGAGTCTTAAGACTCAACACGGACAGTCAGCTAGTAATTATGCAATGAAGAGAGAATTCTCCCCAGGCCAGGGCCCAGGCTGAGCTTCTAGAATTTTAATTTCAGAGATGCTCCATCACTTAAGGGAAAGGAAAAATTTATTAACAGATATGTTATAGGAATATGGCAATTATCTGCATAAGTGGTATTGTTACTTATTATTAAAAAAAAAAAGGCAATACTAGATTGAGTTAATTCCTGGCATTTGGGAGACTGTTCAAGAATGATGGTGTGTCTGAGATCAGTGTCAAAAGCCCTGGAGTAAGTGATTTCCTATTATTACCTCACTTAAACCTCAAAAATTTGGTAACATTTTAAATCAACATTTGACGAATAAGAAAACTGAGCTGTGTGGTTTTCAGCAACGTAGACAACATTTTTAAGCCTCAGTCTTCACGTGTTATATGGTTATAATAATAATACTTATCACAGATCATGTATTAATTGATTAACATTTCTTTTCATCACTAGCCTGGGAGAAAGGTTGAAGCTGCTAAATCAATAGCTGTTGAATTAAGGAATCAATGAGTGAATAAGAAACTCAAGGGAATGGGATTAATTAGTAACCATTTATTGGACCAGTGCTCATCTGAGGGACAAATTTGTCACTGAAAATATTGTGTTTTCAACGCTGAGAGTCCCTTGCACAATTTCTTTACCGCATCTACTCATGATCAGCCCATCGTGGTGTATCCAGTGCTCTTCTCGTGCCTCTTCTCAAGCAGCACATAGTCAACGTGTAGGTTCTACCATCCGTCATTTGCATCTCAGCACGAAGGAGAAGCCATTGGTTTGTACAGGTTTGTTTATTTATCAGTAATTTCACTTTATGTTGCAACCTGGATTCATGTAAAGAAATACTGTTATTTAAAATTAATTTAGGAGAACATTAATGTGAAAATCATTTAAAAATGACTTTGAATCATTATTGCTAATACTTACTGGAACTCATTCTTTTTTTAAGATTTTATTTATTTATTCATAAGAGACACAGAGAGAGAGAGGCAGAAACACAGGCAAAGGGACAAGCAGGTTCCTCGCAGGGAGCCCGATGTGGGACTTGATCCAGGGACCCCGGGATCATGCCCTGAGCCAAAGGCAGATGCTCAACCACTGAGCCACCCAGACGTCCCAGTGGAACTCTTATTCTAAGGCACAATGTTAAAACATTTTAGGTAGTAGCTCCTTTAATCCTCACAACCTGTAAGGTGGTTACTATAATAGCACAATTTTACAAATAAGGAAGTTGAAGCATATAGAAATTAATTTCAAGTAACCTGATAAATGTATTATAGTCAATTGGCTGAGAATATAAACCTAGAGAGCTTGGTTTTATTGAATGTTATAGTATACGGCCTTCTGCAAAGAGCAGTATTCATCAAGTATAAATATAAGTATGGTTAACAAGAAAACTGCGTCACATCTTCAAGTGTGTAGCTGCCTTTGCTGAATGCTACCATTGCCACCAGCTGGTTGTATCCTTCCAGAGAGAGCCTATACACACAAACACCCAAAATCAAAGTGGTTTATATGAGATACTTAGCTCAGTTTGGAAGCAATAACGTGCATCCTCCCATATCTTGCCAAAAATAAAAGGTCCTGGGGATCTGAATATATTGATTTGGGGTCTTGGGGCTCATGGTACTATATACAATGTGTACTCAACTATGAAAGTAAAGAAGTATTTGGCTCCTCTACTCTACAATTTCTTTTCAAGAACTGTGACAGGTCAGAGATTTTACCATACTTTCAAACTAGCAGTTGGCCAGCTTTATGGATGCTGGCAGAAAACACAAGACTTCTATATTAGAGACAAAGGACTCCATTATCCGTGGCTTCATTTTCATGTCAGTTCCCCTTGTTCCCAATTTGGAAAGGACCAAAGTGAAAGATCCCACAGGAACGGGCAACACAGTAGGTTTGCATCACAGCTAAGAAATATCAAACTAAAGGAACCCAAATTTTTTTTATGATGGGCTGTAAGCAAACTGACCTTTGCTCTGGAAGAGACGCTCTCTTAATCTTACACAGTTATTCTATACACAAAAATGTTCTTGAAATGATAGTCCAGAGCCAAAGAGCAGTTAATGCCTTAGCTTACAAGATAAACACATCATGAAGAGCTATCGCCCAAAACTAAAATGTTGTGGAATTTTGGCATGTCTCTTAAGTTTTCTGAGCCTGCTTCCCTAATCTGTAAAATAATAGCATCAGTCATTTATTTGTCCAAGGATGGGATATAATAATATACTTTATATCCCATTGTGAACTACAAAGTACTCTAAACAAATATCACAGTTGTTATTCCTATCATCCTTGATATCACACAGATAAGCACTTTTCTAAGGTCAGCAAGTACATGACCAGTTGGACAGATATTAACTTTGGCAGTGTGCTAGGACATGTTCACCTGGGGCATAGCACAATTTAAGTCTGAGTGATAGATTTAGGATTATTTGGGGCCCAACCCAGGGAGAGTTACAATAAAATCCAATGAATTACAAGGAAAGATGTTAATTCATGATTAGAAAATAAATCTAACTCCTAAAGGAGAACAGGACATATTTTTCTCCTGATAAATGCCTGTGTATTTTCAGTATTTGATTATGTGGTTTATATCAGTTACAATGATATGAAAAGCAGCTTATCTAGCAGCTTATTAAGCAGATGGATACATAAAGATGACATATAAATAAAAACGGTAGGCTGATTTTATCCTTAAAAATTCCAGATTTTATAAAATTCCTAGAAGCTTTTTAAAAATTAAAACTGACTTTAAAATCTTTAGGTTGTCCCCTCCTTCCACATTCCACAGGAAGCTCTGACAATATTCAAATGTATGAATCATATTTAGAGTACAAGAAATAGGATTAAAATGCAACTGTGCTGAAAAAAAAAACTATTGTATGAAGAAAAAAACACATTCTTCTATTTATTTAGTTCATAAGGTCATCAAACATAAAGTTAAGTTGTGGAGAACGTGAAGCAAAAAGCAAAAGGGAGTTGTGTGTACGTGTGTATCCATATCAGAGAGAAAAGACTAGAGTAGCTGATTAAAGTAAAATAAAATGGAGCAGTACCATTTTTTTCTATTTCATGTTATTTTATTGGGAAACTCAACACATGTAAAAAATACTGTATGCAATTATAAGTATAGTTTAAGCAATAATAATAAATAACCACTGTATTACCCTTATTCAATTAAAAAATAGAATTTTGCTGGTAAAAATGATGCCTGGATGGATCAGATTTAGTCACTTTCGAAGAGGTAAGCTTCACTCTTGAATATTTTGTTAATCATTTCCTTATCTTTCTGTAATGTTATTATATATCCTGAAAAAATTGTGAATATATTATTATGCACTTCTTAAAAATCTATTATTTGCCTTTATTTTATTTTTACTTTTAACGAATGGGATTATTCTGCACATATTCTTTTGTGACTTATTCCATTTTATAGTATGTTTTTTGAGATTTATCCATGGTCATACTCTCAGATTTTATTATTTTTACCACTGACATCCAATTCACCAATGGCATCCAATGTGTCATTACAAAGTAAATCATTTATGGGGTGCATGGATGGAGCAGTTGGTTAAGCATATCCACTCTTGGTTTGGGCTCAGGTCTCATCTCAGCATCATGAGCTTGAGCCCTGTGTAGGGCTCCACACTCAGCCTGGAATCTGCTCTGGTTTCTCTCTCTCCCTCTCCCTTTGCCCCTCCCCCACCACATGTGTGCTCTTTCTCTCTCAAATAAATTAATTGATTAAGTAATTCATTAGTATATTGTATTGATGATATGCATTTGGGTTGTTGCTTCTTTTGGGGATTTTTCAGTCTTTTTTTAAATTATGAACATTGCCACAGCTTTTATACAGGACTCCTGGATCACATATGCAGTAATCCAGTCTTATGCTTTAACATATGTATATCTATCTAAGAGTGGAATTGTTGGCCCATAATATATGGAAATCCTCATCCTTAATTGGTAGTGCCAGTTTTCCAAAAAGCTTGTACTCAATTTTAACTACCACCAGCAGTGGATACCATTTTCTTTGCTCCATATCCTTGCCCACTTGATTTTTTTTGCTAATTTGTGTGTGTGCATGTGTATGTGTGTACATGCACTTAACATTATAATATCTAATTGAAATTTTTCTGATTACTAATTAAAGATAACACCTTTTCATGATTATGCACCCTGAATATTTCCTATCATGTGCATTTGAATTAATTTTTACCCACTTCCCCATGTAGTTGCTTGAGTTTTTCATATTGATTCAAAGGTGTTCTTTCTATATCCTGGATACTAATCTTTTACTGATAATATATGTTGCAATTCTCTCTTCCCACATCACAGCTTGTCTTTTCCCATTCTTAATTTTTATAAACAGAAATGATTATGTTAACTTAGTCAGATTTCTCAATCCATTTCTTTATTGTCTTCATTCATTTTTTTGTGACTTAAGAAATTCTCCCCATTTCCAAAGTAGAATAATAAAATCTATGTTGCTTTGTAAAAGTTTCCATTTTTGCTTTTCACATTTAGATCTTTAATCAGCCTGGACAGTATCCTTGATTATGTATGAAGCAAGAATCCAATCTTTCCACCTCTCTTCCCCCATCATTTCCTTGTTTTACTCTTATGACTAACCAATTATCTCTGTATCACTTACTGAAAATTCCATTATTTCAGCTACCAATCTATCCTACCATAATTATCATAAATTAAATTCTGAAAACTGTTTCTGGAATCTGCTTTTTTTCATTGGTCACTTTGTCTATCCCATAGTGCCTAGACCAAAATTTCAGCAGTTCCCTAAAGGTAAGACCCAAAGTTTGACCCATGGTGAGATGCACTATATCAAAAATAACAACTTGAGCTTTTTAATTGATACAGACAGATATCTGGGAAACAGGCATAGAAACAGATTCAAAGGCTCTGGGATAATGACGGAAGTAATGAAGTTGGATCAAGCCACAAGAACTACCTTTACCTAGGAAAATAGTAAACCAAAAGCAATACCATATTCTTAGAGGGATCATTAGACATTAGTGTCACCATAATGGACATGAAAGTTGTAGGAGTGGTAATTCCTATCACATTTCCTATCTAGTCTGTGCAGAAGACAGATGGATCTCAGAGAACAACAGTGGACTTTTGTCAGTTTCACTACAGGGTGACTGCTATTGCAGGTGTTGTACTAATGTGGTTTCAATGATGGAGCAAACTAACACATCCTCTAGTAACTGGCATGTAGCCATTGCTCATAGGAATTGATACAAGGAAATTATTTGACAAAATTCAACAAACAACCATTTATGATAAATAATTTTATAAAAAGCTTCTAGCAAATTAAGATAAGGAAACTTCCTCAATCTGACCAAGAGCATCTATAAAACTACAGCGAACATCATATGTAGTGATGAAAGACAATGTTTCCCCTAAAATCAAAGGAAAAAAACCAATAATACCTTTGACCATTCAGAATAAACTGAAAGTGTTAGCCAGCACAATAATGTATAAGGGAAGGAAATAAAAGACATGTGAACAGGAAAGGGAGGAAATACAACTGCTCCTTAGACTTTATTGCTGATGACATGATTGATTGTCAGTATAGAAAATTATAAGGAAGGAACAAACAAACAACAAAAAAACACTTTCAGAACCAGTAAGTGAGTTAGCAAGGCACGAGATAAAGCCCCCTGCCCCCACCATGCTTCTAGCGTACTAGCAACACACAAGTAGAAACCAAAACTAAACTCACAAAACCTTTTATAATTTCTCCAAAAACAGCAAAATGCCGACTTACAAATCTAACAAAACACATAAAGGAACCATACACTATAAATCACAAAATACCGATGAAAGAAATAATAAAAAATCAAAAAAAGTAAGGACAGATAATGAGTTAATGGGTTAGAAAACTCAATCCAGTAAAGTTGTCAATCTTCTCCAACATAAATATATAAGCTTAAATCAAGGCCTATCAAAATCCTTGCAAGATTTCTTATACACATAAGCAAGCTTATTCTAATATTCATACAGAAAGTTAAAGTAACTAGAATAACTAAAACAAATTTTAGAAAGAAGAATAAATGGGGAAATCACTCTACCAAATGTTAAAACTTGTTATTTAACTACAGTAATCAAGGTACTGTGGTATTGGCAGAGGAAAAGACCTACGGATTAAAAGAACAGAAAAGAGAACTTGATTCAAAATAATTTTTGTGTTTAAATATTAAAATATAAAATTATAAAAATTTCAGAAGAAAATAGAAGAATCCTGTGAATCTCATTGATAGGTGAAGAGTTCTTAGACGTGATACTGAAAATATAATCAAGAGAAGAAAAAAATTAACAAATGAGACTTGATCAAAACTAAAAACATGTAATGCAAAAGGCCCTATGTAACGTGGATTTAAATCAAGCCAGAACCCAGGTAAAATATATGCAAACTATGTATCTAACATAAAAGTTTTATATCTAGAGTATATAAAGAACTCTTCAAACTCAACAGAAGAAAAACAAGCTATCCAATTAGAAAGTAAATAAAAAATATGAACACAATAGGAATGCTGAAGAAGTACAATCTTAATCTCAGTCTTAAAATGTTCAAGCTGTATTGTTCCATTTATATGACATTCTCAAAATGATAAATATATAAAGATGGAGAACATATTAGTGGTTTCCAGGGAACAGGTAGTGTGTGTGTGGTGGGTTTGTGGATATGAATACAAAGACACAGCATGTTGGAATTGTTCTGTGGTGAGGGGATGGCTCTACATATTGATTTTGGTGGCAGTTACACAAATCCATACACTTGATAAAATTGCAAAGAACTTTATATTTCCACAAATAAATACAGATTTAAAAATGGTGAAAATACTATTGTCTACTCAGTAGAAACATGTCATTTCCTGGTTTTAAAATTATACTACAGCTGTGTAAGATGCCACTCTTGGGGGAAAGTGGGTAAAGAGTATATTGCAGTCTCTACTGTTTTGCAACTTCCTTTGAGTCTATACTTCAAAATAAAAGGTTCTTTTAAGCCTATCCTAGTTACCTAAAAAGAATAAAAAGTATTTATTCAGGTATGATTTCTGATTATGAGTAAATGTGCATATGTGTATATTTGTGTATCTCAGGGAAAGCGATCAATATGTAATATTGTCAAAGCTTGTTATCCCTTTGGCTTCCAGAGATTGTTCATACTGTGTGTGTACACTCGGTGTGTGTGCTCACACGGATGTGTTCTTATGTATATGTTCATTTATATACACTTATAATCCAACATCTGGTGTCTAGCAGAAATATATGAAAACTAGCTTCCATTTATTTATGTTTGGAAATTAAGTTAGCCACATTAAAATAAATTATGCCTTTGTCACTGAACTTGATACTCTGTAAAACTTTTAACTCATGAAATGAAATATTGTGATTTAAAAAAAACCCACTAAATCCCTTAAGTACCTCTGTAGGCAGTATGACCATAGGCATTCTGTACCACTCACCAAATCCTGTCCTCCCTTGTCTTTAGATTTTTACAGTATAGTTGAAAAGAAACAAAGCTGTTTAGGCACCTAGAGGGAGTATTTGAATATGGATGATATTTGAGGAGAAAATACTTACTCACCTGCTCCAATATATACACATGGCCGATATGAGGTTTTTGCCAAGAAGGCAAAGGAGGTTAGAGTGAGAGGAATCAGAAAAGGACAGGCAGGAGGCTCCAGAAGAAAGGAGGAAGAGAAAGGGGATGAAGACAGATGGTGCTGAAGTGATAAAGTTGTTAACGATGGAAACCTGAGTGTTGCTTCCACCTCATTTTTGGCTGGGTGGGCTGCACAGCTCTGTGGGTCATGACCTGATTTCGGTATCAGACCATTCAAGAAAGGGCTGAAAAATCACGCAAATGTAAACACAGAGAGATTATGCTTAGTAGATACTTTTCTATAACGTTGTGGGAATTCTTTGATAATTTATTTAAACAGATGAGTAAAAAACTGGTAAGTCATCAAGTATCAAGAGAACAATACTACACTGCCTGCCTAAAAATGGGCACCATTCACTGCAGGATTACCGCTTTGCTTAGTATAACATGGGACAGGGACAAACCGAGCACCTAGGAAGAGATCAGAGATCAAGTTGCCTTCTCTCCTTTTCTCCTATAAAGAAGTTGACCTCCTTCTCCATGAAGACAGAATAAATAGTGAAAGCATGTTGGTTTGATGCAGTGCCGATTTATTAGCTTGCCTGCGGCATCTACATGCCTGTGTCTGGCCTGGGTCGTGTAAGTTCTGTATCTGTGTGCAAATACACCCACAAAGAAGCAAATATACAGAGAGTAGTTTTTCCAACTGAAGAAAACATTGCTACCAGTGCAAAACTTCTTCTGAAAATGAAGGTTTGGGATTTCACAGCCTCACTCTCTGCGGGCTTTTCTACTTCAGGTCTAGATGTGCTGCCGAGTGCTGGCACAGAAATACGCTGCAGGCACATACAAAACATTTCTATCAGTTTAGAATTTGGTAGTCGTCTTTATCACAGTGGAAACATGCCACATGGCAAACAGACTGAGTGCTTATACAACAGAATTCTTTCTGACCTTCCCTCTTCCCTTAGTGTAAGATTACGTTCATTTATTTGCTTTTAAAAACCCATGTAATTCTGTTCACTGGAAGTTGGCAAGACATTGCAACCATGCAGAGCATAGAAGATAAGTAAAAGTTTCAGGCCAACTGTTGATGGCTAAATTCATTTTTTTCTTTAGAAAAGAGAGAATCCATTTTTTTCTTTTTGCAGAGAGAACCATACATATTTGTGTATGATTATAATGCAGTCTTTTATTGAAGACTGTTGTGAATAATGCTCAAGAAATATTTTTAAATTTCAGTGCCTGGGCTTTAATCTTTTCCTTGGTTGCAATTTATTCTTGAGAAGTTCAATGTATATATGCATAATTATTTATATTATTATTATATACATAGAGATATATATGTAAATCATAATTGCAACCAGAAGGAAGAATCAACCAATCAATCAATTAACCAGAATCAAGCTTACAGGAAAGAGATGATACACATTTATGCAATTGTGAAGAAAACAGAGGCGAGTTAAATGTGTTTCCTATTTTTCTACCAGCTTGAAAATACTCTTAAAAATGATCTTATTTATTTTCTTTTGGCGGTTAAAGTTTCAATTACTACTTTAAAAAGTCTCTAAGAGCATAGATAGACATTACTAGCCAGTCATTTGTTTATCTATTCATTCCACAAATATTTATTGCTCACATATTGAGGGCTCTCCGAAATCCTGAGTGGAAACACAGACAAGGTCCTCATGAAATACATGGTCTGGTAAATAAAAAATGCAATAGATAAACAAAAGTATATGCAATTATGGCTCAATAACTACTATAGTGTGATAACTGCTTGCAAAAAGCAGAAGCAATTTCGTTGAACTTTGTAACAGCTACTTTCTCTTATTTCAAACCATCCACATTCCCTTACAATTAGAATTTGGCTACTTGGGTAGACTTTTCTATAGATAAATAACATGTTTCCTTATAAATTGAAAACTCAGCCCCTTGATAGTTTTATTATGAATTATAAAATCATAAATTGATGTTTTGTGTTATGAAAAAAATCAAGAATTCTTACTATAACATGTATAACTGTAAGTGCAGAGATCTTCATGCTCCAATGGGACTGAAGGCCTGTTTTCTCTACACTGCTCTTTCTGCTAGCATGGTCTAGTACAAGACAGTAACAAAAAAATCAAATGACTTGCTTGTAAATTCTGGAAGCAGATAGATTTTAAATCTAATTTAACAACTAGGATCCCATTAAGATAGGATATTATTTATTAGTCTTTAGTAAATAAAGCCAGTAACGCGGCATACAAATATTTGAGCTTCAAAAACATATAGTCATTTATTTCCAGCTCAACACATTGCAAGCTAGTTTCATTGAGTGCCCACAATTAAATTTTCTCTGCTTAAGCAAATTAATCTACTAAGATCATACGAAATGTGTATAGGCTGTAGATATCAAATGGTAGCTCTGAAAATTTGTGTGGGCTTTTTCAGATTTTATTGGTATATGCAATATAACAAAGTATCGCTGCATTATTTCCACATCCTTCTGTCCAAGGCATGTTGTATATTATTTTGGCAAATTCAACTTATCGATTAACTTCATTTTAGGAATTATTTTTCAATAATGGTGCCAAAACTATAATAATACCGGGTTTCTAGGTATATGCCATTCTGGATTCCTTTAGCGTATATTGCCACAAAATTTTGATTAACTCTGACCAATTATATCTACTTAAGTAGAACCCTGTGCCTATATTTCATTAAATAAATGTATTTTTTAAATGCAAATCTAATCCAATTGAACAATATACTTCCCTTTCAACAGTATGAAGAAGAATTACTTGATAGCTGCTCTTAATGTCTTTAGAAGGTTTTACTGATAGCTGAATGATGTGTGAAGAAATTGAAGTCTAGAAATAGTAACAACCCAACCCGCATCTACTTAGTAGCTGACCAGTACTACCACTGGGACATAGTCAATTCCTGGATTCTAGCTCACTGTAGTTCTATAAACCCTGCTACAAAAGATTAGAAATAATCATACTTAAGAATGATACCTTTTATGATCCACTATATTTTCCTTCCTTCATAGTCCAATCACAAATATCACATATACAATACAAGAATATGGGAAGTTATTTTGATTTTAAGATAATTTTCTATTTTCTTATGAAACTGTGCAGTTTTGTTTCTTAAAAGAAATTATTTTATTTATGAATTCTTGCAGAAGGAAATGGATGTGATTGTTTTCTTGCTGCCAGAGTGGCCCATCAAAACATTTGTGTTCCAAATGGAACATATTATATATTCAAAAATTCAAGTTAAAGTCTCAAATAAAGGTTAATTATTTTTATGCCATCCCTTGTGTAAGAAGGGAGTATTTTGCTTAGAACACATATTTAATTTTCTATGAATAATTTAGGTACATAAGTCTTGTAGGAATTGGAAAGCTAACTTATTTGTTCATTGTTTGCGTAAAAATATTCTAAGTGCTCCCCAAATAAATTAGAATTCATTTTGTTTTTTCTAGTAATTGAGTTTGAGATTTGGAATCTCTGTTTATTTTACTTTCTAAAAGGAAGTATGTTCATTATTGATTTGGTATGGAGTAGTTGTTTTGTTTTGTTTTTACGTTATGAGCTTATGTAAGTTTAAGTTTTTAAAATTCAATTTGATTAATAGTAAACTCTTAAAATGTCTCTGCATAATAAATCCATTTTTTCAACATTACAGAAAAAGTAAAGGAAAAAAAAATCCTTACAGGAAACTGGCCTCAAATACACTGTGGATCTTCTGTTTAACAAAGAAAGAAGTCATAAAAAGATATAGCAAAAGGACATCAGGAAGAAAAAGTCAATATTTTCTGTGTAAAACCTGAAAGAATATTTATTATCCCAAGATACTTTAGTTTCTTTTCCAAAGTCAGAGGTATGATTATAAGAGTATTCATGTGGGCTTCTCATTTTTTTAGTGTTAGATCATTCTTAAAATTTTTGTTGATTATTACTTTTTTCAATTAACTTTGAAAAAGAAAGTATCTTACCACCTACATTTTATTCAAGTATGTATTATTAAATGTATTAAATTACATTTTTATATATTAATCATATTATTTTTGCAGCTAATAAAATGTAAATGACTTTTGAATAGTGTTCATCTTATTCTTTTAGAGGCTTTTAGCACTTATGAAAGTGGCAAGTACAACATAGGTAATCAATTTACTAATTGCTTGGGTTTTAAAAAATCTTCTGAATAAAGTCTTCAGAGAAGTTTTAGGTTTACAACAAAATTGAGAGGAAGGTACAGAGGTTTCCCCTATACTCCTACTATCAACATCACTCACACTCACAGAATTATACACTTTTTTACCAGGAAGAAGCCTATATGGACACCTCATAATCCCATAAACCCCAAGTCAATAGTTTACCCACAGGCTCACTGTTAGTATTGTACATTCTATGGGTTTGGGTATATGTATAAGTGTTTACACTGCCATCATCTCACATGGTTTCAGTGCCCTAAACATCACCTTTGCTTGGCCTATTCATCTCTCCCCACCCCTCCCAATCCTGGCCGCCGGTGATCTCTTTATTGTCTTCCTGGTTTTGTCTTTTCCAGAATGTCATATAACTGAAATCATATGATATGTAGACTTTTCAGAGTGACTTATTTCACTTGGTAAAAATTCGGTATGCATTTCGGTTTCCCCCATGTCTTCATAGTTTGATAACTCTATTCTTTTGAATGCTGAAGAACATTACATTATCTTTATATACTGCAGTTTGTTTATCCATTAATCTATTGAAGGACATTCTGGTTACTTCCAAGTTTGGACAATTATGAATAAAGCCACTATAAAAATCTATTATGCCAGGTTTTGTGTGGACATAGTTTTCAACTCTGTCCAGTAAATACCAAGTGTGATTGTTAGATTTTATGGCAAGGGACTGCATGCAGTCCTTTATCAGATGTGTGCTTTGCAAATATTTTTTCCAGTCTCTGGCTTGTTTTCTAATTCTCTTCATATTGTATTTCACAGAGCAGACTGTTTTTTTAAATTGTAATGAAGTCCAGTTTATCAATTACTTCTTTTATGGATCATGTCTTTGATTTTGTATGTAAAATCACATCACCACAGTTTCTCTCCCATGTTATTTTCTAGGATTTTATAGTTTTGCATTGTAATTTAAGCCTATGATCCATTTTGTGCTAATTTGTGTGAAGGGTGTAAGCTTTCCATTTAGATTCATTTCTTTAACAACTGGACATTTAGTTGTTCTAGAACCATTTGTTTAAAGATATTATCTTTACTCCATTACTGCTTTTCCTCCTTTGTCAAAGATCAGTTGACTATATTTATGGGAATCTATTTCTTTTTTTTTAAGGATTTTATTCATTTATTCATGAGAGATACAGAGAGAGAGGCAGAGACACAGGCAGAGGGAGAAGCAGGCCCCATGCAGGGAGCCCGATGGGAGACTTGATCCCAGAACTCTGGGATCACATCCTAAGCCAAAAGCAGACGCTCAACCACTGAGCCACCCAGGCATTCCTATGGGAATCTATTTCTCAGCTCTTTATTCTGTTCTATTGGTTAACTCACCTATTCTCTTAGCAAAACCATACTCTTTTAAATACTATGTAACTTTATAGTAAATCTTGTAGTCAAGCAGTGTCAGTCCTCCAATTTTGTTCTTCTCTTCAATACTATGTTGGTTATGCTGGCCTTTTGCCTCTCCACATGAGGTTTAGAATCAATTTGTTGATATTCATAAAATAATTTGGGATTTAGATTGGGATGGCACTGAATCTATAGATCGAGTTGGTGAGAACTGAAATTTTGACAATATTGAGTCTTCTGATCCTAGAACATGGAACATCACTTTATTTATTTCTTCTTTGATTCTGTTATTCAGAGCTTCATGGTATTCCTAATATAAATCTTACACATATTATGTTATATTTCCACTTAAATATTACATTTTTTATGCTAATGCAAATGGTACAGTGGTTTTAATTTCCATTTGTTCATTGTTGGTATAGAGGGAAACAAGTGACTTTGGCAAATTAACCTTCTATTTTCCAAACTTGCTATAATAATTCATTAGTTCCAAGAGGCTCTTTGTTGATTCCTTTGGATTTTTTACATAGACAATCATGTCATATATGAATGGTTTTTTGCTTTCTTCTCCTAATCTGTATACTTTTTCTTTTCTTGCTTTATTCTTTTAGCAAAGACTTTCAGGATAATGTTAAAAAAGAGTGGCAAAAGAGGATAACCTTGCTTCATATCTGACCTTACTGGTAAGATTTGAGTATCTCACCGTTAAGTATAATATCAGCTACAGGTATTTTGTAAATAGTCTTTATCTGGTTGAAAGTTTCTCTCTATTTCTACTTTACTGAGAATTTTGATCATGAATATGTGTTGGATTTTATCCTACTGCAAGTATATAGTTTTGTTGAACAAATAAAAGCAAGTAGTAAGTTGCAGGAAAAATTACATTAAAAAGGAAATTTTTTCAAAAAAATGTGCTAAACTACAGCTATTACCACACCAGAACGCTTGAAATTTAGGAAAAAACTTCTGAACTTATAACAGAATGAGTAGAGGATGTAGATGAGTAATAGTAGAAAGTTGAGGGGGTCTTTTGATGCAGAGATGGGAATGGAGATACCAAGAGCATTGAGGAATATACGCCAAGCCTTCTTCAGAAGAAAGACCTACTCTTCAGGTGAAAGGACTCTGCCATAGCATAATTCTGAATTCTTATTTCAACAAGAGGAAGATAATTCCTTCCCACTCCCAGCTCTTCTATTCCTTTCTCTCACTTAAGTGAAAAAATCAAGCACACATTAAACAGAAATGAAAGTTCTAAGGAAAGGGATGTATAATCTGCTGTACTACGGAAGAGATTGGGAGGAAGGAAGAAAAATGCTGTCATAGTCTTCAGATAGAGACATTAAGAGACTGAAGTTTAACCATAAGATTATGGAACGCTCACCTTCTCCCACATATTGCCATCAAGACCCCAGTATAATAATAGTAGATGTAGGTAAAGAGCTATAAGACACAGACTCTGAATGAGGAAGCCTAAGATCAAGAGAGAAGACAAAAATAAGGTTACTGGGAGAATGTGAAGCCTACACTACCTACAGCTCCATGAAACATTAAATATATCCCAGCTTCCAGTCAGATTAAATCATCTGTCTATATCATCATGATATAAATCATCACATTATAAGCCCGTTACTTCAATTCCTGTTACCTGAAAAATCCTATGTAGCTTTCAACAAATATAAACAAAACATACCAAAAGCCAAGAAAGAATATAGTCTGAAGAGAAAAAGAAATCATTACAACCAGATTCAAATGTGACACAGATGTTGAATTTATCAGAAAGGAATTTGAACTAACTGTAATTAATCTATTATGGCTCTAATGGGATGAATAGACACACTGTAAGTGCATATGGGTCATGCAAGCAGAGAGATGGAAACCATAAAAGAATCAAAAGGAACTTCCGAAATAAAAAATGCAAGAACAGAAATAAAGAATGCTTTTGATGGGCTCATCAGTAAATGTGCCACAAGTGGAATTCAACGAACTTGAAGAAAGGTCAACAGAAACCTTCCAAACTGAAATGCAAGGAGAAAAAGTATGAAAAAAAAAACCCACCCCAAAACCCAGAGATCTCATTGGAGATCTGTGGGAAAGTTTCAAAAGGTATAATATGTATGTAATTAGAATACCAGAAGGAAAAGGAAAAGAGAACAGAGCAAAAGAAATACTAAAAAGAAATAACGGCCAAGAATTTTACAAAATTATAACAAGTACCAAACCACAAATTCACAAACCAGCTTGGAGAACATGCAGGAAGGATACATATAAAAAAACTTCATAACTTTTCCATGTTATATTTAAAATGAGGAATGAAATGACAAAAAAGAAATGTTGAAGCAAGTCAAAGGAATCAAAATATTTTATCTATAGAGGAACTATAATATGAACTACATTGGAATCTTACCAGAAACTATGTAATCAAGAAGAAAGTGGAGTACAATATTTAAAGTTTTGGGAAAGCTTTACCTAGAATTCTATAGTCTGGTAAATGATCCTTCAAGATTGAAAGATAATAAAGAAATTAGTACTGAAAGAATTTATTTCTAGCAGACCCTGCACCTACAAGAAATACTAAAAGAAATTCCTAGGCAGAAGAAAAACAATATAGGTTAGAAATTTGGATTTATACAAAAGGAAAGACTGCTAGAGAAGGAATAAATAAAGATAAAATAAATTTAAAACAACTTCACTATTGTTAATTGATCTAAAAATAACTATTAAGGGGCCCACTCTGGGTTTCAGCTGAGGTCGTGACCTCAGGGTCATGAGACAGAGCTTGGCCTTGGGCTCTGTGCTCCGGGGAGAGTTTGCTTGAGTTTCTCTTCCTCTTCCTGACTCTGTGTCCCTCCTTTACTTGTGCATGCTTGTGTACTCTCTCTCAAATAAATGAATGAATGAATGAATGAATGAATAAATAAATAAATAAATAAATAAAATAACTGTTCAAAGCAGTACTAGTAATAAATGTGCTGGGTGGCTATGCATACATGTAAATGAAATGAATGACAGCAGTGTCGCAAAAGATGAGAGGAAGGAATTGAGTCCTCTGTTGTATGGTACGTGTACTGCACATGAAATCATATAATGCTCTTTGAAGTTGAACCTAGATCCATGTAAAATGTATGTGGTAAACTCTAGAGCAACCACTAGAAAAAATTTTCAAGTATCAAAATACTAAGAGGGGACACAAAATAGAATCATATAAAGTGCTCAAATGATACTAGATAAGGCAAAAAGGAGGGAAAAAAACCCAGAGGAAAATGCAATGAACAATAATGGTACATATTAATCCAATTATGTCAATAATTATTTTAATGTGAATGATCTAAATACACCAATTAAAACATAAAGATTTTCAGATTAAGAAAAACAGGACCCAGGGATCCCTGGGTGGCTCAGCGGTTTGGCGCCTGCCTTCGGCCCAGGGCCTGATCCTGGAGTCCCGGGATAGAGTCCTGCATCGGGCTCCCTGCATGGAGCCTGCTTCTCCCTCTGCCTGTGTCTCTGCCTCTCTCTCTGTCTCTATCATAAAAAACACACAAACAAAAACAAAAACAAAAACAGGACCCAACCCCAATATCTACAATAAGTGAATTTTAAATATAAACACAGACAGGTTAAAAGCTAAGATGGGTTGGGACGCCTGGGTGGCTCAGTGGTTGAGTGTCTGCCTTTGGCTCAGGTCGTGATCCTGGGGTCCTGGGATCGAGTCCCACATCAGGCTCCCTGCATAGAGCCTACTTCTCCCTCTGGCTGTGTCTCTGCCTCTCTTTGTGTATGTCTCTCATGAATAAATAAATACATCTTTTTTTAAAAAAGCTAAGATGGGGAAAGGTATACAATGCTGACACAAAATCAAAACAAAGCTGGAATATCTATATTAATTTCAGACAAAATGTAATTCAAAATAAGAAAGGCAATCAAATATGATGAGTAGCATTGCATATTGATAATGTGGACAATTCTTCAAGAAGACATAAGAAATCTAAATATGTATATACCTAAAAAAGAGTGTCAAAATAGCTACATCAAAAATGAATAAGCTCATATCTTACTATAGGCTTAAAAGCCCAGCCCACTAAATGACACAGAAAGATGAATAATATTCTGAGAAATAGTTGACTTGAAAGACTAAAAAATTTAGGCTATATGTTTTATTCAAAACATGGATACAATGGAAATTTAATATACATTATAAGGAAAAGATGATCCAGCACATATGCATAAAAGCTGTTCTCTTATAATATTATCTGACTTTGCTTTCTGAACCTTGGAATCACCACAATGAAGAGGATCTAAAAATATAGTAACAAAGAATTGTCATTTTTCCCATATTATCATGAATAATTATAAAACAAAATAAGTATCATTTCTTCTGAATAATTTTAGAGACAAATTTAATTAACTAACCAACCCACCCAAGTTGGATTTTATTTTTTTATTTTTATTTTTAAAATTTTTTATTTATTTATGATAGTCACACAGAGAGAGGCAGAGACATAGGCAGAGGGAGAAGCAGGCTCCATGCTGGGAGCCTGACGTGGGATTCGATCCCGGGTTTCCAGGATCGCGCCCTGGTCCAAAGGCAGGCGCCAAACTGCTGCGCCACCCAGGGATCCCAAGTTGGATTTTAAAAAATAACTTAAATGCCTATTGTTTTGAATAACATGGTAATTTTGTTACATTGAGATTAACATCTGGTCAATTTGTTAGAGACAGTCACACATAATGTCAAAATGATGCAAGTAAACATTCTCTTCTTCCGGTACTAAATGTTATGTCTATCTGTAACCAAGGTAAAAGGCGAAAAGAACTTTCTAATACAACTAAGAAAAAAATACACACACACACACACACAACTAACTTATCATAAGCATATTATAAACTAAAGCCTGGGCAGCTCTGGTGGTGCAGTGGTTTAGTGATGCCTGCAGCCTGGGGTGTGATCCTGGAGAGCTGGGATCGAGTCCCATGTCGGGCTCCCTGAATGGAGTCTGCTTCTCCCTCTGCCTGGGTCTCTGCCTCTCTCTCTGTGTGTGTGTGTGTGTGTGTGTCTCTCATGAATAAATAAATAAAATCTTTTAAAAAAACCAAACACCTAGCGAGGAATACTAAGCAATGAACAAAAATAAAGGGTAAGCTCACTTGAGGACAAATGCCAGTATCAACAAAATATCAGGCTATTTTAAGCCTTGAACAAGCTGCAATGTATACTGGGTAAATTTGAAAATTTCTTTATTAAAGAAATATAATATCTTTGATTTGCTTTAAGAAATTAAATGTGCATTAAAATAAATAAGTAATGAAACATTATAAAAATAACCAGATGGAGAGGGGGGAGGGGCAGAGCAAAAATAAAAAATAAAACCAACAAAATAAAATCAAACAAATCTAGCTTCTAGAAAAGAAAAAGAATACATTTTTGAAACTTACAATTCAACAGAACAACAGAATCAATCCAATGAAAACAGCATATTTAAATTGGAGCTCAGATGTTAAGATCTAAGTCCAAAAGGTGCAGAAAGAAAAGTAAAACAGATGAAGGAAGATAAGGGATATGGAGCGTTTCCAACATACATCTAAACAAAAAAGAATAGAACAAAATGAAGGTGAAACAAAATTTGAGAAAAAATGCTTGAAATTTTCAAGAATGGATAAAAACCTCCACAAATGTAAAGATAAAGAAAATATAACATATACCAACTGGTATGAATAAAAAATATCCACTGGTACAGTGTGGGTAAGCAGGAGGTAACCAAAGGTATTGGGAGGATCTTAATAATGGGTCAAAATAAAAAGAGATCACCTACAAAGAAACCATGAAAAAATAATAGCCACTTCTCAAAATAAAAATGGAAGTGAAAAAAATGAATACCTTCAAAAGTTTCAGAAAAATAGAGGTAACTATCAAACTGAAATTATATGCACAGCTGAACTAAAAGAATGAGGGAGAAATATAGCTTAAGGGGAAGAAGCTTACCACTAACCATCTGTCATAAAGAAGTTTTCAAAAGATATGAAGTAGGAAGAGGAAAAATAACTCCACCACGAAGAAAGGAAGCATTGCAAAATGAAATAATGCACAAAGAATTGTGTGGGTTTTTTTTTTTAATTATTTATTGATTGATGAGAGAGAGAGAGAGAGAGAGGCAGAGACACAGGCAGAGGGAGAAGCAGGCTCCATACAGGGAGCCAGATGCGGGACTCGATCCCAGGTCTCCAGGATCACACCCTGAGCCGAAGGCAGACGCTAAACTGCTGAATCACCCAGGGATCCCCAAGAATTGTTAAACAAGTGCACAAATCCTCAAAATAACGTTTGCATAAAATAATGCTATTATAAAACATGAATAAATTCATAATGATGTTTTAATTTAGAATCACTTTTGTAAAAAAGTGTTACCCATGGAAGAGTCTGCATTGTGTGAAAAAAAGTCTTGGTTCTTAGTTTGCCCACTAATGGAACCCACCAAACAATTAGGTGATGATCTGCACTAGAATAAAGACAGAAAGAAAGCAGCAAGCACAGAGCAGGCTGTTAAGGACAGTAAACTCTCAAGGTGGGAGAGCACGTAGGACCAGAGGGGCCTAAGGCCACAGGAGTCCTTTCCTTTTGCGTCTGCAGGGTCTTGGGTCACGGACAGGGAGGTCTCTAGTGGAGACTGCTTCCAGTCATTTGGGGAGCTACTTCCACAGTTTGGGGCTGGGGGGGATTTGACCCCACAAGGTTTGTACCAGAACTGTCATGGCAACCTCTCTCCATGGAGGGGAGTGGGGCTGCAACCACAATGTGGACTCATTATGATGAGTCTACGGGCTACCCTGGGGCAGAGGTGGAATAGGTGAGCACGTGCTCTGCACCTCTGGCTCTTGGTCTTTTAGTCCCAGGGTTCTGGAAGCCACGAGGTCAGGCTGTGCTCTTGGCCTCTAGTATATAACCTATTTATCACCTTCTGTGCCTCTAGCTCTGGTCTCTATCAGTCCCCTTCAAGGACTTGGGACTTTGCTTATGGGCATTCCTTTTACTGCTCATATCTAGCTTCTACCTAACAAAAGAACACAACTAGAGTACTATACAGTACTAACAGTAAAGGGATCAAAGTTGAATTTCCTAAGGTCCAATGTATATTAGCTAAATTTGAAAATTTTTTTCCCCTGGTGTTTTCCAGTGGTAACTAAGCTAATAATTTCATATTCATTAATTAATTGAATAAGTATACTAGATGTTCAAAAATAAACTTTAGACACTGAAATTATATGTGTAATTCTCAAATCAGTATATGAAATGAAAAGAATAAGGATGCCTGGGTGGCTCAGCAGTTGGGCAGCTGCCTTTGGCTCAGGTCATGATCCCTGGATCCGGGACGAGTTTCGCATCAAGTTCCCTGCATGGAGCCTGCTTCTCCCTCTGCTTGTGTCTCTGCCTCTCTCTCAGTCTGTATCTCTAATGAATAAATAAATAAATCTTAAAAAAGAAAAGAAAAGAATAAAACTCAAGGTTAATAATAACAAAAATTAATCAACTCGTAAAATTAAAAAAGATAATGAAACAGCATAAAAATATGAAAGGTCTAAAAATCACAATAACTACAAATGTAAAAAAATGTGTCATGTAAAGACAGAGATTATCAGGTTAGATTATAAAAGGAATAAAGAAAACAAGGAAAAAATAAACATTCATCTCTGTTTCTTCTAAGAGATATATCCATGAATAGCTGGGGAAAAGTTGGAAGCAATAAAGTAGGAAAAGAAAAAAAAAAAAAAAACACCAGAAAATAGTAGCCAAAAGAAACTGTAATAGCTATATATTACTCTCAGACAAAACAGATTTTAGAATGCAAAACAGGTTTATTAGAAATAGCTCGATATAATAATTTTTTAATGTTGAATTCACCAGAAATATGTGGCAGCTCCTAACTGTATTCACCTAATAAAATATTTAAAGCAAAATTTATAAGACTACAGGGAAAGCAGACAAATCTACTATTATTATGAGGTATTTCAACACTTTCTGTTATGAATAGGGGACGTAAAGACAGAGACTAGTATGTGGTTGGAAGATTTGAGCAGAATCCTGCCTTGACTCCCAGATTTCCTCAGAATGAAAACAAATCCTTGTCATGGAGCACACCATGCTTGGACTCTCCCCCTACTACCTCTCTGACCTCATCCTCCTTGGCTCCCTTTCTCATTCAGATCGCCCCTGCTCCGCTCTTGGCCTCCTGCCTCTCCATGAATCTGAGAAAAGCTTCCATGCTGGTGGGCCCTCTGTGAAGAACAATTCTCTCCACCTTGTTTCCTTTCTCCACTCAGACATCACCTTCTCGATGACCGGCCTCCTTAAAATGCAAGGAACTCTCAGCTCTCTTTACTCTAGATACCCCTTACTCTGGCTTTTTTTTTTTTTCCTTTAGCACTTACTTCATTCTAGCATACGATTTCATGTTCCTTTTTTTTTCCTGCTTATTAATGGTCTTCCTCTCCACTCCCTGCTGCTTGAATCTAAGCTATATAAGGGAAGCCCTCAGTGTTCGCTTCCGGCATATATAGGAAGCACTTACTTAGACTAGTGCATGGCACATAAAATGTATTCAGTAAATATTTGTTGATTGAATGGAAGGACCAGAAATTGGACTGTGATGCCAAGGTTGAGTCCAGTAAAAAGAGTACAAAAATCAAGGCAAAAATTTTCCCCACAGGAATTCAATTTTGAGAAATGACAAGCAGGAAAAAATGCTGGAAATCAGTTAGTAAAGCTGAAAACATGCCAATGTGAGCCATGTGTTGTGTGGTCATCTGCTGCTCAGTTGTTGGGCTAAGACTCCTTAAATGCTCCCTAATTAGGAATAATACCAAAAAAATGGAATAATACCAAAAGAATCTAGGGTACCTGAAGACTTCTGGATGCAATTAGTTCAGTTTTGAATGCATACTCCAGACCTTGCAGAGAGGAACACATCACAAGGGTCTCATCTCTAGGAATGTACCAACCAACTGTAAGAGAAATCTTCACAAGAAAAAAAATATATATATATGTAAATCAAAATAAGTAAAGATTTCTCTAAATATGTTTAAAAGTATTTTTTAATAAAAGCATAACTTTATACTGAAAAACAAGGCATATCAAATGTTGTCAAATACCAGGTATGTATCTATCACAAATTTTAATAAAATGTTACAGTCTACAAACACAAAAAGGATTCAAATATTTCTTTTGAGAGAAAATAGTCTGCTAAAACATGGGACTCCAAACTAGAATCTATCAATTATTTTTCAATGCTGATAATTCCTTAATATGTGGCTCTAATTTAATTGCTATGATGAAGTATCTATAAGCTTTAGTGAATCTTTACTCTCCTACATTTCTTTTTTTTTTTTTCATTTCTTTCCTTTTCTAGACTCATCCATTCTTCCAAAAGCATGTCAATAGTTCAGCACCCCGCTCCACCACATAACTGGGAAATGTAGATAAATAAGTTAATTGCTTAGGATCTGTAGCACCCAGTGCTAACATCCTTCTAACATTAAAATTGTGATGAAAAGACCAAGTGAAGAAAATCTGAATAGAGAATGTTTTGACTGGTTTTGGCCACCATACAAGATTTACTATGAGAGAGTCTCCAGGGATCCCAGGACAGTTGTCTGTACAGAAGATTTCATAATTCTGGTAATTTTTTCAAGCTCATTTGACAAGCTTGGCTTTAAAACATATTTGCAGAATTAGACAGTAATCACAACTGGCAAAGTGCCTAGTTTCAAAAGCACATTCCTTTTATCTATTTTTTTAAAGCTTTCTCTGTCATTAATTTTTATAGCTGAAATTTTCTCTATCTGGAAAAATGGAGATATTTATGCCTTATTTTAGAACCCATGTGAATATGATCTTTTTCTTGGGTTTTTACCCCTAGCGTGTTGCGTTTATAGCGCTGTGCTAGTTTCTGTCATTCTAGAAGATACTATTTTATTACTTAATGTTTATTGTTCTGTTTCTACACAAAGAGACACATTCATGATGGCAAATAGAAAAAAAAACAGATTAACATTTTAAGTGCATTTTTTATGTAACATACTTTAAAAAGTTGCATAAAGGTGAATGAAGTATGTACTAGTTTTGATTCATCATTATTAAAGTATATATTTCTAAATCTAAAATAACACAAAAGGGTACAGTTTCTACAACAGTTTACAATTCCCTCATTTTAGATGAATGTATGAAAAGCATTTAAATTATTTCCTAAAATCAAAAACATCATCAGTTATAGCTGCCATTACTGTATGTGCCACCAAGATATCCAAAAATGCTGCCAATTATTACAAAACACATGAACTATTAGACAAATGGATATGTTGATGTAAAAATGTAAAAATACAATATATTTTAAAGTGATTTTTAAGTGTATGGTTATCATACATATTTTGATACGCCCCGTTTTATGTGGCAGGTTTACCACTCTTTCAATGTGGAGGTGGTTGCACGAAATTCGGTAAATATTGATAGAAATTGCATATTGTTGTAAGATACAGATGTTTTAACAGTAATTATAATGAATAAAACATTTCCTCTTCATAGTATTGGGCAGTAAGTTGAAGTTATTTTGAAGATAATGATTCTTTAAAAGAAAAAAAAGTGGTATTTTTTTGTTTCTTAAACTTCAGTATTTTGATTTTTTTTTAAAAGATTTTATTTACTTATTCATGAGAGGCACAGAGAGACGCAGAGACACAGGCAGAGGGAGAAGCAGGCTCCATGCAGGGAGCCCGACCTGGGCCTGGATCCCGGGACCGGGGTCACGCCCTGGGCCCAAGGCTGTGCTGAACCGCTGAGTCCTGCGTGCTGCCCTAAGATAATGATTCTTAAAAGAGACACATATTTGTCATGAATTTAATGACACAGTTCTTCTCTGCTAGAGATAAATTTGTTAGAAAATCAGATACAAACATTCGTGGAGGACCTCCTGCTCGTAGCCGGGATAGGAGGGCTTCGGTGGGACTTCCTCTAGCAGACCTCAGGTACCATCTTCGGGGGACACAGAAAAATAATACATGATCACCTGGAAGCACTAGAGATTCGCCAAAAGCAGGCAGAAGGTATCGAGTAGTCACCATCTGGAGGATGGAAATGTCACTGGATGACTGTCCCCTTTTTCTTTTAAGAACATTCCCTAAAAAAAATAAAAAAAAAAAAAGAACATTCCCTTAACTGGGCTCCGGTCTGTGACACGTGAGGTCACAAGAGCCCAGAGAGCTTAGAGCCTGATGGGCCACAGGGATGTGTTGAGGCATCGCAGCAAGCGGAGAGGAGGCAGGAAAGACGAGAAAGGAGAGGTTCCTGTTTTAAACGCCTCCAAGTCTGCTCACGAGCTCTGCTTGAACCCCTGGCCAGCCCGAGTCACGCGTGGACATGGGGGCACTAGCAGCCCGCAAGCCTAGAAGCATTGAACTTCCAGATTTCTGAGTCTGCTCGCCCCAGGAAGGGAGTTTTGAGTTTGAGTTCAGCCACTTAATGGAGTACTAGCACAAAGAAAAAGCAATCATCTTTTTTAAGACTATCACCCAAAGCAGAATCTCTACAATTTTTTCCTTCCCAATACCCAGGACACGACCAAAAATTTGACCCGTATTCAAGAAACTGCAACCAATCTGAGATGATCCAGATGCAAAAAGTAGTAGACAAGAATCGTGAAGCAGCTGTTATAATTACGTTCATGGACACAAAGGAAAATATGCTTGTAACTAAAAAAAAAGAAATCTTACAAGGGAAATTAAAATGATCAGAAAGAACCAAATGGAAATTTTAGAGTGAAAAATACCAAATGAAATCTTTTATGTCATGTCCTCACGTGATCAGTACTTCAAAAAGGTGTTGGGTGAGGGGGACATTGTCACTAAAGAAATGCCATATGTCAAGAAAAAAAAATCTTTAATCTTCAGTCATTCAACATCAAAGACAAAGGCAAAATAATGGTAAGTTTGTGTTCATTCGGTAAAAAACCACCAAAAGAATAGACCAGGCAATTCACTCTGAGTCTTGTCAACACCCAAAGGGGAAATTGTTCTTTTACTGTGATATGCAAATTAAACATTTACTCTTTGATTACTTTATACTAAAATATACCCTAAAGGTAAATATAGAGCACGTTATATCATTTTTAGTTTGCTATTCAGTTATCAAAGGGTCACAGAACTTAATGTATGATTGCCAGGTCATGTTCCCATAAAAGAAAACCATCCTCCATCCTTGCTGAGCACACACATCAGAGAGATACACAATGGCTATAACTAAAATCTATAATCTGCAGGAGGGAAGGGGCATGGATTTTAGTACACTAGCCTTTTACCAATTACTTCTAAAAACAGTTTAATATGTGAGTTAACAAAATCTTATGATAGAAAACATCTCAAAATATATTAGTACATTGAGTATATATTTTTTCCTTTTGTGACTATCTCTAATAATCATAATTTCAATCTTTATAATATAAAACATTTTAGTAATAAGTTGGATAAATGAACTCAAGCTTTACCCATCAGTGATGCAAAAAGTGACTACACATTGAAAGATAAAAATAAAACATGAATCGTGCAGCCTTTTCATTTGACTTATTCTAAGCATTTTAAAACTACACCATTTTTCAACTTCACTGCTATCTACCTGATGGAGGTGAATTTCCTTCCCATTACTGCGAAATACTGAGGTGTTACAGAATTGAATCTGATAAAACATTTCAAAAAAAAATTTAAATATAATAAGTATTTAATTTATAGATAAAGCATTAACTCAATTTGATAATGCTAGTAAAATTTCATATAGATAAAAATAGTCACCTAAGAGTAGAAAATTACTTATTATTTCCATTAACATTTTTATGTCCATGAACTTTTTTTCAAGGAAAAATAGCCATTTATTTCTGATATAATGTAATTTTTATCCCCCTAACCCTGAGTGGACATTTCCAAGATAGAATCAATTACCTATTTACCTTTTCTTCCTCAAATCTACCAATGGATTTAGCACATAGATGCCAAATATACTAGCTAAATAAGGAATTCCTACTTAAAAATCTTCAATAAATCAATTAAAAAAGAGAAGTTTAGTTTCTTGGAGATTTTACTTTTAGTTTTATACATAATAACAATTTTGAACTCAACTCCTATTTCATTTTAAAATACAGTATACAGATAGTATTTTAAATGTAACATTTTAAATTTAATATCTTAAGAAAGGATACAGAACATTCATTTCAATGGAAATTGTTTTAGTAAGTTCTGAACCTTTTCAGTTATATGTTGACCCAATTATATATACTTTTCTACAGAAACATTTGAAATTTCTTTCAAAAACTTTATTACCATTTTCCTTTATAACTTTTGGAACTTTCATAATGCAAGAACACTAATATTGTATAGATAGAGTAACCATCAAAGTTCAATTTCCAATTTAAAAGACTGAACTGAATTAATAAAAAATTTAATTTAAAGCAAATTGTTGACTTTTGGGGGACCATGATCTTTTATAGACT
This sequence comes from Canis lupus dingo, assembly GCF_003254725.2. Taxonomy (NCBI): domain Eukaryota; kingdom Metazoa; phylum Chordata; class Mammalia; order Carnivora; family Canidae; genus Canis; species Canis lupus. The sequence continues at coordinate 24,564,221 of NC_064260.1, read as the reverse complement.
TAAACACTATTTAAAAAAAAATTCAAAGGAAGGAAAATAGTTTAATGACAAATCATAGAAATGTTACTGGAGCATTTGATGTTCATATTCAATGTTTTCCTTGGCTGAATAAGGAGACCCAAAGATCTAAAGGTGTTTTCTTTTCTTTTTAAACAACTTTGGAGAGTGTATCCCCAATGGAAAAAGTGGAAAAAGAAGGGGATAAAAGTAAGTCCAGTAAAAAGAAACCATTATATTTTCAAAAACTTTGATCTTTGCATGAGGAACTAGTTAGGGTATGGTATTATACAATGTTATGTGTACACAAAATACTTGGAGATACTTAATTAGAGATATAACTCAACAAACTTACAGAGAAACAACACTCTGCACCTACTCTGAAGTGCTCCAAATATTCCTTTTTAATGGAAATTTTTTTCTGCTACTTCACTTTCTGTGATGTCATTGAAGTCACTGTTCAGACACTATACAAAACTCTCACCAAGTTAGTGATGGTTTCTAAAAAATCTCATTTGTGAGGATTACAGAGGAGACAAAGACATCCTAGTAAACCTTAGCTTCCCAAATAAGCCTTAAAAGTAAGGTAATGGCAAGAGCTATGTCTTTTTTTTCCCCTTAACTGTAGTAGTGGCCTTAGAGTTCTAAAAATCCAAAGTTTTTCTTGTATATTCACAATCACAGGTAATCCAGAAAAATAAAGGTGACCAAGTAGAAAATGGAAATTGAATGTCATGCCGTATTACCTAATCTATTATTTCCAGGTAGAGGTGGCATGCTTAAAAAGTAATCATTACTAGTAGTAGTAGTATTACTTGATTTTTCTTTTTTTCTTTAAGCACAATGGACAGGAAATTAAATATCAACATTGAAAAATAATGTACTTAGATATACATTGTTTAAGTTGAAATGGAATTCTGGAATTAAGGAAAAGTTTTCAGAAGCTCAAAAATAGTTTTAAAAATAGAGGTTTGGAGTTTTAAACCTGCAAAAAGAATACCTTATTTCTGGGGGCTTGCAAAATTGCTAATGTTACCAAGGAGTCACCACTGCAGGTAACAAAATTTGACAGAATTAACTTTATTTGGTGACGTGTACTTAAACGGTCAAGAGGTACCTCTTTCTATAGTTCATCCAATGATTGTTGTCCACCAAGACTATGGTAATTATTTTTTTTTAAGATTTTATTTATTCATGAGAGAGAGAGAGAGAGAGAGAGAATGAGGCAAAGACACAGGCAGAGGGAGAAACAGGCTCCATGCAGGGAGCCCGCTGTGGGACTCGATCCCGGGACTCCAGGATCATGCCCTGGGCCAAAGGCAGGCACCAAACCATTGAGCCACCCAGGGATCCCCTGACTATGGTAAATTAAACAAAACATTAAGTGTATTAGTAGGGCCATAATGACAATACGGCTCTACAGCTCTTTATATATGCAGATGCAGACATAAAATCTCAGTTTCATAGTTCATTTGAAAAAATTAAAAGAAAGAAAAAAAAAGAAAAAATTAAAAGAGAAAAGACAAAAAAAGAGAGGAATAAAAAGCAAAGCAAAGTAAACCAAAGAAAAGAAACAAAAGAAAAAAGTACAGATAAATACCTGGCAACATGAAAGTCAGTCTTCACATTCCAAATGAAATAAATCTAATGTCACATATTAAAACAAATTTAGACAGTAGCATATTAAGTTCAAGAATCAGAAGTATGATTTAAATAGTATAAAACTTCACTTTTATTATAAACAAGTAGTTGTCCAAATTGCTTTGTATGCCAAACTGAAAAAGATGATTTTCCACAGCAAGGCAATTATTGCCAAAGTATGATTTTATTTCTTATGAATACAGACTCTTAAATAATTCTTTGTCTCATAGCCACTTGCTACATGGTTCTTAGATATTTTTGATAAATATATTTGCTAACTGATTTCTAAGTGAGCCTTGACAACAAATTCATCAGTATAATGGAAATTATGAACTGATGATTCTAAAACCAGACTTACTAGCAATGACTTCCTACTCTGCTCAACCAAACTTAGCTCTGTGAAGGCAAGAACTTGATTTCATTCATCTTTATATTACACTATAATTACTACCTTGTTGAGCACATAAAATCTATTACTACTGGCTGAGTAAAGAGGGAAAGAATAAGTGGATATGGCCAATATGACAATCTCCATCAGCCTCTGTACACCCAAGCATTTTCATCTAGAACCCATGAATGAAGAAAAATCAAGATGAAGTCAATGGAAAATATAGCATAAAGCTAATCATAGTACATATTGAATATAACATAGTATTGTCAAAAATAAAGGTCTTTAGCTTGTCATTTAGTAACTGTCATAATTACCTCCAACTGAATGATATCCAATTTTCTCTCGACTTCCCTTCCCTATTGTCAATTGTCCATCCACTATATAAACTACCTAGTGAAATACCTGGGATTCAAACTCTATAAAGAAAAGCCAAATCCATTCGCATATCCTTCAATCTGTGAAAAACAATTGGGTTTTATTCCAAAGTAAAAATAATGAAATTTTTGGTTTCTATCAAATGTCTCTCATAATCAGCTAATCATATAATCCCTACTTTGTCAACTCGGCCTTTCTGATTCCTATTTCTCTACCTTACACTATATCTTCTTTTACTCCTATCTCTTCACTGGTCTCATTTCTATAGTCTTTCTGACATCATTTTATTCTAATGAATAATTCAGATTAGTTTTTCTAAGTCACACTTAGATTATGTTATTACACTAAAAAAAATGGTTACCACATTAAATATGGTTTATTCAAATTAGCAAACAAAATTAACATCAACTTAATTTTCAGCTTTAGCCCTAGTAATTCCCTACTTGCATCCAACAGGCCAATCCAACTGTATCATTTCTCTTCCTGAAACAGGTACTCAGTGATGTCCCTTCTCCCTAAAAAGTCACCATCATATTAAGCGCTGAAATTCTATAGATTTGACGATGTTACCCTGTATGAAGTCTTCTTGGTATTACTAAAAAGTTGCAATCCTTTTTTCTTCTAAATCCCCCAAACGCTCTTTTAAGATGCTAATTATAATCTAACGATGCTACTTTTATATTTTCTTACACTCATCTGATATACCTATAAACTATCTCATTGTGGGAACTCTTCTTTATTCCACTTTCTATGTATTACAGAATATAGCTCCGTGTCTTGCCCAGAGTAGTCAAAAAAGTCACTGAGTGAAATTTTAAAGTCAGCAAACTAAATAAAACTTGGCCACTCAAATCCATATCTGAGAGCTTTTAGTGTCTATAGAAAACCGAGATACTACTTAGGGAATCCCTTACCTCGGTTTGTGGTAGCCGGTCTATGACTCAGAGTAAACATTTGGATGTCTTGACTGGAATCATCTTTGTGGTTTGTTGTTCTGTGAAACAAAATATATTTGAAGGAATGTTATCAGTGAAAACACACTTTTCATTCTTTTTCCATACAGGTACTGACCACAGAGAGGACTCCCATATGACTAACACAGTGGAAACACCAACTCTTGTCAAACTATTTTTTGTCTAGAAGATTGGTGACCATCCTGTCACTCATACTGGCTGCTGAATCAGGGAAAGGAAATGAAAGGGAACCACTGGTACAGTTGGGCGAGTGGCCCAGACACACGCCTACACTTACTGCCAAGTATAAGAAGAAGTTGAAGAAGACATGACTTAAGTCACCAAAGTAGTTATTTTCCTGGTAAATATAAACTTAGTAGATGGCATATAAAATGGAAATAAGCAATCTACTAATAATATATACATTAAAATAAAAACCATTTGGCTTATTTTACAAAAACTTATTTTTAAATAATATTGTATATACAAAGGGAAAGTCATATGGAAAACCACAGTTAGCTTATTATAAAATGTATCAAGAATACTATTGAACTTTCTTAAGCAAAACAAGTATTTATTATGTTTAATGGCACTAATAAAAACCCAGATAGTAGAAATTAAAATTGTAAAATGTAGCACACAATTAACAATTTTATAAGCTAATTATATCTAATAATTTATTTTTTAATATTTATATATAAGGCACAATGTTTTATGTCATCTCAAGTGATGATAAATAAGGCAGTTGTTATCTATACTCCTGCAAACAAAGAGAAAGAACCACACAGATACATGGCAAGGATGATTTTTCTTGAACATCATAGAAAGTAAAGTGTGAACTCTGAGTTTGGAGCCTCTGTGTTATTCATTACTGGATTCCTGGACTGAGCACAATGCCTAGAAACTAGGACACAAGTAATAAACAAAAACTGAGTAAAATTCCACCTACCAGATTTGAACGTGTAATAGTTCTGTTGGATTTCTTATTTGGCTATACTTACTAGTTCCATAAGATCAACTTTTTTCAGCTTGTATTATAAATACAAATTAAAAATCTAAAATTATTTGGCATATGCATTGTTTCGATAGAATGATGATTATACTTTAGTGAGAATAAATAATATACTTTTTTCCAAAGAATGAAAATCAGCATTTATGATCTACCATAGACAGGATTCAAGATTGATATTTAAGCCAGTCTAGCACTTGGACTTCAGAAGCTCTGATAACCACATTTTGTGGACTTGGAGGAACAGACTGAACCACTGTAGATCGTGGCAGCACTGAGGATTACTGACGAGTATATATATTTAGAGCATTTCAATTATATGTATTATTTTCATGGTATTGGAGGGTTTTTTGCTTTATTCTATATTTTGTAAAGCTATGTATGTTTAAAATAAATACACACCTGATAGAAATGCATATTTATAAATATATACATATACACATATACAAATATACATACATAATATATGCTGATATATTAATGATTATAATAATTTATATATATATGTATAGTCTTATACCACCTTAAGTTTTTCTCTGTCTCAACCACTATGCTGTGATTCTCTGCCTGACTGGGCACGCGTGTACTTTCCTCAGCACTTTATTTGCTTATGAGAAGGGTATTGCTGTACTTCAAGGGAAAGACTGTGGCACCCTAACAAGGCAGTAAACATAAAGACTTGGAGGATATGTAAATCGCACGGGGATTCTGAATCCATGGATGACAGAATTTGCTGATGAATTTGACATATGGTAGAAGAGAAAAACCAGAGTCAGAAATAACATGAAAGTTCTGACTTTCAAAATTAGCAAGATGAAGTGGTCACTTGCTAAGCTAAGGGTGACAGGAAATACTTAAATAATTTTGCTGATAAAATTTATGAACGTACTATTAACAGACATTTTTTTTCTTGCTTTTCACTTTCTGTATCCCCAGGAAACCCTATGGAACAGACTAAAGCATTTAACTGAATTCTCCTTCCGGTATTCAATAATCTAGCCTTCATCATGTTACCTCTGGTAGCCTATATGACATGACCAAGCAAGAATCAGCCAGCTCTAAATATTTAATCTGCCCAATTGGTCACCACCTGTGAATAGGAAGTCCATATCTATTAACTCTGCTGCTTATGGAATTGCATAGACAGCTCTAAGATATTGATCTGCTTGGACTAAAGAAGAAAAAGGAAATGGTCAGTGAATAACTTGTCAGCCCCTCTTAATATAGTGATGCATAGAAATATAGCCTAGTTTGTGCTGTTGATACAATCAAATTTGTAAAGGCTATAGCACTATTCTAGGGATCAGAATATGCCGCCTCCCATACCACCTCCCATACCACCTCCCATTCCACCCATTCCCTTCTTTAGGAATTTTGGTGACTACAACTTCTGCTGTAGTTAACAGAGAGGCCACACCAGCAGCATCCAATAAAGCAATTCTTACAACCGTCGTTGGATCAATGATTCCTTTTTCTACCATATTCACAAAATCTCCAAGCCTAGCATCATAACCAACTTCTGAGGAACTCTGTGTAATTTTCTCAACTATCAATGATCCTACAACACCTGCATTCTTAGCAATGGTCATTGCATGAATTTTGAATATTCTCTTAATAATTTTGATACTAATTCTTTGACCTTCCTTAGCTGGAGTTATTGAATCCAAGGCTGCAGTGCACTGAAGCAGGGCACAACCCTCTCACAGAACAATGCCTTCTTCAACAGCAGCTCTTGTGGCATTGAGGGCATCTGCAACTCTGTCTTTTTTCACTCACTTCAACATCATTTGTCTCACCAACCTTCAACATAGCTACTCCATTTGAGAGTTTTGCCAGGCATTCATTCAACTTTTCCCTTTCATATTCACTAGTTGTGATATCTAACTGCTCAATGACTTCTTGAACATGTTTTTCAATTTGAGCCTTGTCACATTTTTCTTTTAAAAGCATCACATCATCTTTGGTCACAATGACCTCTCCAACTTTTCCTAAGTTGTGAGGCTGAACATCTTTGAGATTTAGAGTCAATCCTTCTTCCCCAAACACTGCACCACCATTAGCAATATCTTTAAGCTGGTTCTCTCTACTGTCACCAAAACCTGGAGCTTTGACTGCCACAACCTGAAGACCAAATTTTAGCCTATTTAAAATGAGTGTACTCAGAGTTTCTGCATGAACATCTTCAGCAATTATGACCAAGAGCTTATGGTGAGCATTGGCAATTTCAAGAGCAGGTATAATGGACTGGACACTAGAAATTTTCTTTTCGCTCAGTGTTTTCACTATGTTTCAGAACATAGGCATCTTGGAATTCATATTTCTGACCTTTCAATGTATTAATAAAGGTGGAGAAATATAACCTCGATCAAACTTCATGGCTTCATGGCTTCAGTAATTTCTAATTCATCATTCAGTGTTTTTCCTTCCTTTACTGTGATGACACTCTTCCTTCCAACCTTTTTCATTGCATTGGAAATGATGTTGCCAGTTTCTTTGTCTCCATTTGCAGAAATAGTAGCAACCTGAGCAATTTCTTCAGGGGTTGTCACAGGTTTAGACTCCTTCTTAAGTTCAGCAATTACAGCATCAACAGCTAACATCACACCTCTCCTGATTTCCACAGGATTAGCAACTCTGCTAATCTTCTCCAAGCCTTCCTTGGCAATAGAGCATGCCCAGAGAGTAGCGGTAGTGGTGCCATTCCCCAGCCTCTTCATTTATGTTATTGGCGACATCTTGAACAAGTTTAGTGAGAATATTTTTATATTCTAAGTCAATTGACTTTGCTACGGTCACATCCTCCTTTGTTACTCTGGGACTTCCCCAACTCTGTTCAATAATCACTGTTCTTCTCTTTGGCCCCATAGTAATGGCTACAGCATTGGCTAAAAGGTCTACACCTTGAAGCATTAAGGCTTGGGCATCTGCACAAGATTTTACATCTTTGGCATAGGCCCAAGCGAGATAAGGAGCCAGCACTCTGGACACTGGCCTAATTTGGGGGAGGACTGCAGGTAATCGAAGCATTTCTGTGGGACAGTGGCAGAGCGTTCAGGCGGTGCAGCAGGCCATAGGAGGTGAGTGAGGGTCTAAATTTGCTTCTAATTTAGGCTAGCAGAACATAGACTGGCTTATCAAAACTGATAAAAAATAAACTTTTTCTATGATATATACCCATTATGTTCCAAAGTACAGTTGACCCTTTGAACAATGAGGAGGTTAGAAGCACCAATCTTGCTGCACAGTTGAAAATCTACATATAAGTTTTGACTCCCCCAAAACTTAATTACTAATAGCCTACTGCGAACTAGAAAAGCCTTACCAATAATATAGGAAGTCATTTCTCACATACTTTGTGTATTTATTGTATATTGAATTCTTAAGGAAGAAAGAGAAAAGGAAGTATTATTAAAAAAACCATAAGGAAGAGAAAATACATTTATAGTACTGTACTATCTTATATATATAAAGAACATGTATAATTGGACCCATGTAGTTCAAACTAGTTGTTTTCCAAAGGTCAACTGTATATTCCCTGTTTCTCAGTTATTATTTTTAGTTTGTATTTATACAGTTTTATGTGTTCTGAAAATAGGCTTAAATGATGAGGATTTTTTTTTATGATTTAACTTACTTATTTGAGAGAAGAGAGAGAGAGTATATGAGCAGAGAGAGAAAATCTCCAGCAGATTCTGAGCAGAGGCCAATGTGGGGCTTGATCTCATAAACCTGAGATCACGACTTGAGCAGAAACCAAGAATCAGGTGCTTAACAGACTGAGCACCCAGGCACCCCTGCATGATGAGGATTTCTTCATTTAAATAGTAAATTGATATTAAACAGATTAGTTTCTAATAAGTAAATCTTATTGAGATGAAGGAAACTTCAAGGAGTTCTCAGAGTAGTAACAAGGGGTCTGAAAATCTATTATGGATGATTTTGTAGATTCAGTAAACAGTATCTCCCATATCATACTTAATTTTTCAAATGCCCATGATACAATTTTTAAATCATAAACTTATTTGAAGATATCACTGACCACATGATAATTTGTTACACATTATCCTAATCAGAAGTTGCTGAAAGCATCACTACTTACTCCCTAGCGGATATCTACAAAACATGCTCACGTTAAAAATCAGGTCTTCAGACTTGAAAAGGTGTAGATACTAATTTCCTTCACCTTAGTGAAGTAACTGTCCTTAACTGATGCAGTCTATAATCTTCTGTCCTTTTGTCTGTAGTTAGTGGAGAGTGAAGACATCTGGTTATGATCAAATAGTCACAATCCTCTCATTTAAGTTACATGATTCAGACTATTTTTTTACATATTTGGAAAGACTATGTACAAAAAAAAGTGGACAGAAGGTCATGCTAACCCTAGATTATTTTGAATTTTTTCAGGCTTCATTGGAAATACCAATGCCCTATCATTATATTTCTTAACCCTTATTCTACCTGAAAGATGCTGTCATTTTAAAGTTCAATCTAAATGAGGCTGGCATTGCCCAAGTGCTGTCTTTGGTTAATTACTAGTGCTTAGTTGAGGCTCAACACATGTCAAATACCAGTAATTAAAACTAAAGTGCCCTCAAGCAAAACATTAAAATTCTTGCATTCCAAGGGGCCTCATTAAAACCAGATGACTAGCTTGGCTTCTAAAAAGACTTGGCTAAAACATATCCACTTCAAATCCATACTGTCTTACTTGCTTACAGCAGAGAATCACTGACTCGAGAACCCGAGGGTCCTCCAAAGTTTATCTAACCTCTTTCCAAGCAGAGTCTTATTTTAATATCTTGGAAAGAAACTATCTAGCATCTCTTTAGATTCACATGCAAGAATTTTCCAAGGAGCCTTGCATCATTAATTTGTATAATTTCTGAGAAAAACAAATAAAAAAATTTTGCTTTACTTTGCTGAATTCCTCTAACACAATCTTAGCCCAGCCCATGAAATTTTGGCCTCTCTGTTATAAAATAGCACTAGTTTTAACCGTGTCACTGAATAATACCCCACCCTGTGTACCTTCAATACACTGAGAGCACAAACTATGTACGCTCAAAAAAATTTGTAAAGCCCATATTTAGTTAATATACATTTTTAACCATGTCTGAGCAATTAATAACCAGTTATTTAATCACTCATCATTATAGAGTATAAACTAATATCATATTTTTTTCTTTAAGATTTTATTTATTTATTTATTTATTTATTTATTTATTTATTTATACGAGAGAGAGAAAGCAGGGAAAGGAGCTGAAGGAGAGGGAGAGAGAGAAAATCCCAAGCAGATTCTGTGCTAAGTGCAGAGCCCAATGTGGGGTTGATCTCATGACCCTGAGGTCATGACCTGAGCCAAAACTGAGCATTTAACCAATTGAGCCACCTAGGTGCCCCATTAATATATTTCTTAATGAATATCCATTTAAAAAACATATATAGGATTGGGTCTTCATCATGGATAGTTTAACAAGGTAATAGGTAAATAACCTCATGTAGTTCATGAATCAAACATAGAAAATATGCATTCTGTATTGAAAATAATCTCATCATATTAGATAAGTTAATAGGTAAACTTATTTATAATCTCTAAAGCCTACAGTTATTTATCATTTAGCAAATCTAAAGTCTGCCAATTACACTGCTTAAGCAAGCAGTTTCTTCCTGTCTATCAGCAGAGTACAAAAAAAAAAAAAAAAATCAATGCATATCCTTTCCTTTTTGCCACTGCTTCACAAGGTCAATATATAGCTAAGTGGCTTAAAACACGGTTTAGAAGAAGGCTCAGCTTTATGATACAACATCCGATTTTGACAGTGTGTGAGGGAAAAGACAGTCTTTTGAAGTCCAGGTAAATAATGAGTCACATTCTGTTTCCTCTCACACCTGTTTGCTCTGGGTACAGTCTGTTAACTGAGCACAGGATACTGCTGATTATAACTCATTCAAAACATGAATCAGAAAGATTCATTTGATCATTTCAGCTGAGAAAATGGAAAAAGCAATATCCTGAAGGGATTAGACTTTTACAGTGCTTCATGTTACAAACCATTATTAGGGCAGCAAGGTATCTGTTTCTCCAATGCATCATTTAAAAAATGTGATATATTTAAGTTACTGGATTATTTTTGCTAAATTGGCTTAATATAGTATGAACTAAATTTTATGCTCCAACCATGAAGCACAGTTTTTAATATCAATGTAAGGCTCAATCTTTTTTTTTTTTTTTGGTAAGGCTCAATCTTAAATAAAATATAAAATTATGCTTTATAGCAGAACATAAATCTTTATTTCTTCCTGAGTGTTTATCTTTCTATATATATTATTAGGTAGTGTTAAATACCTGGTAAGAAGAGCATATTTCTGCTTCACCTCTAACAATCATAACCACATATTATGCATAATATGAAATAGATTTATGCCTTTAATGTGTCTGTTTTGATAAAAATGTGATATGTTTAATATATTATTTCTTAATAATTTTAAATATTAATTAATTAATTAATTATTCAATATTCACTTAAACTGTGTTTGATTCATAGGCTAGACAAACTGGGTGGAAAACCATACATCAAGCAATACATAAAGTTGCATACTTATATAAATATTCATCTTTGACTAATGAATATATGAATTTTAGAGTTTTTTCTTTACATAAAGCAACCATTTTTCTTTACATAAAGCTTTTTCAGATTTATTATTATCATGATTTTCTAAATATTCAAAACAAATGATCAAATTCTTATGATTCAGGTTGATTCAGAGTTAGGTTACCATCACTTAATTAGCTTGCCTCTCATCCACGATATCTTTATTTGATTAGTTCTTGCTTTGCTGTAGAATTGTAGAAAGTTCTGATTCTGGGGTTACTTAGAGGCCACACAGTACTTAGTGACTTTGGGATTCATTGTCTCCTGTTTTTTTCAGCTCTTGTTTTTTTCTCTATTGGTCACATAGTTTTGCCAAAGGTAAAATTTCTCCAACTGAGAGGAAGTAGTAATACTATGTCCACAGAAGGAGCAAGACTGTTATTAGCAAAGCTTACTGAACTCAAAGGAATATGCTATTTTCCACTCTAGCATCTACATGTTAGATGCCAATAAAGAGTTTGTTTTATTGCCATCACTGGCCAATGACTGTGGCTAGAGTGATGTGTATTATAAGTCAGACAGATGCCAGATATTTCACTAGCTATAGAGAGAAAAAGATATGGAAGCAGGCATGACACTGGTCCCACCAAAAAGCTCCTCAAGAAAGGATAGAGTTGGTTGTTAATACATGAAATGCAGAGAAATAAAGGTATTAAAATTCTGTCCTTTGGATTTCATCTCTTAGATGCCCAGATAACACGCATATAAACAATCTGATGAGTAACTCCACCTAACATAATTATTTCACTTACCATAAAAATGTACTCATCCTCTCCCAAAAGGGCACAACTCAAAGACACATTAAGTCATCCTGTTCTAAGGCTGGCCTCTCTGGGTAAAATGCATTTCTCTTAATCAAATCCAGATGTGAGTCCCCACAGTACTATAACAAAATTCTAATTACAAATATAACCATTCCATCTTACACAACAGACAGTGTTAGGACAAATAAAGACAGTACAATAAATATTCCTCTTTGAAAAGCAGAAAGGAATAATCACGAGCTCAGACCTCTCTGCTAGTGGCACAAATTCATCGCTTTGACCCACTGGGAGGCACTTTCCTGTTGAGTAATCTCCACAGTCACACTCATAGGGTACTAGCCTTGGTCCTATAGGTTCTCAGGGCAATTACAGGTAGTTAACATCTAAGGACGAATTTTCCAAACAGTACAATTCTCTCAAATAGTCATCAATCTATTAAGTCCTACAGGGTAATTCTATCCAGAAGTAATAAAAAACAAAAATGTTGTCATATTATGCTTTTTAAGTCTATCTTGCCCTTGCATTCTGTGCCTCTTAACAACAGTGAGGTGGTAGTCCAGTCCCTATATTCTAGGTCAGTGGCTTTTCCCTTGACCTCCTCTCAAGTCAGTATGAATCTGCCAACCAGGATGGAGGAGGCAGAGACATGCATTCATCTTCACAACTCTCAACCAGCTCCCTGGAGATGGTATGTATGTGTGTGTGTAATCTTATAGCATCTATAATCAGGTAAAGGAGAAAACAGAAAGAGAGATTTCAGAAGGCCCTGGATATTTGACTGTCTATGTTCCTCCAGGGTTTCAGTCTTATTCCCTGACCTGTATCCTATCTCCCTGAACTGTCCTCAACTTAGGAATTGGCAAAAAATGTAGTGCTTTATATTTCCTTAAGGACATGATTATCCTACTCCTGGTGTCTTTGAGGCAAAACTGAATGCTTTGCAGACTGAGACTATAGGTGAGAAGACTTTAGGCTCACATAACTGTTCTTTTAAAAATGAAAACTGAACTGAAATGAAAGAACACTTTAAAGAGGTAATGCAGGTACATGGTAAAAATTTCAAAGAATACACAGTGAAAAGTAATACTTCCTATAAAGCTCACTTAAATTCTAGGTCCCTGGGGCCAATCACCAAAGTACTATGTGGTATTGCCAGAAATGGCCCATGGTTATAATGGCCTGTGTATGTCTGTCACGGTGTGATACCACTGCACACCCACCCAAGTGACTACAATAAAAATGATCAAAAGTGTTAAATGTGACACTAATGTCAAGAAATTATCTATATATACACTACTGACCAGATTGAAAATTAATACAGGTGCTTTGGAAAATGATTTGTTAGAATCTGCTAAATCTATGAATGGACAATTCTACTCTCAGATATAGAGTTAACAGAAATGTGTACATATGTGTACCAAAAGAAATTAATGAGATTGTTTATAACAGCACCATTTGTAGTAGCCCCAAATTAAAAAAAAAATAAATTCCTATTAAAAACAGAGTAAGTAGGGACACCTGATTTGGGCTCAGGTCATGATCTCAGGGTCCTGGGTTTGAGCCCTGTGTTGGGTTCCACACTCACTGGGGAGTCTGCTTGAGGATTCTCTCTCTTCTCCTCTCCCAACTTGTATTCTCTCTCTCTCTCTAAAATAAATAAATAAACCTTTAAAAAATAAATGATAGTAGAATAATAAATTTTTATATTCTTACAATGTGATGCATGGCAATAAGAATGAAAAATCTACCACTATTTACAGCAGTAGGTATAAAGATCACAAACACAATGCCGAGTGGGGAAAAAAAGCCAGACACAAAAAAGAATGCTACATATGATTCCAGTTACATGAAGTACAAAAAGAGGCAAAACTAATCTATGCTCATAAAATCAGGATAGTGGTTATTCTGAAGGTTGGCTAGAAATGTTGACCAGTATGTTCACTTTTTTATATGTGCATGAAACTTCAAAAATAGCTAAAAGAAAGGTAGAAGTGGAAGCATTGCACATAATCAAGAATTATCGTATATTTAATCAAGAGTTAAAATGAATGAAATAGAGTCCTATTTACTGACACAAGTATAACACCAAAAGAGTGTTATATTTAAAAAGAACATAGCAGAATAATTAATACGATACCATGGAATATATAGTCCTACTTTTATACATACATATACATTTGAAAGTTTATTTAAAATAATCATTGGGATATATACTGAACTGATAAGAGTGTTTATATCTTGGGAAGAATAATAATATTCTCTTAGTAAGGAATTAAGATGATATTTTGCTCTATTCTTAAAACCCTTTTCTGTGTGAGCTAAATTATATATATATATATGTATGTATATATATCATATATGTATGCATGTACACATACATTATACATCCAATAGAGTTTCTGATTTGGAAGATAGTAAAGTTCTCGAGGTCTGTTTCACAACAATGTAAATATACTTAACACTATTGAACTTTCAACTTTAAAATGGTTAAGATAGTAAATTTCATGTCATGTATTTTTTACCACAATTTTAAAAAATGAAATTAAGCTAAGTTCCAGAATAAAAAAAGATAGAATTATATTCTCATTCTAAACTTTGCTCTATTCTCTTAACATGTCCTAAGATTTATTCACTTTATATAAAGCTGCTTCAATTATTTCAAATGGTTGTAGTCTATGCCATTGTATAGAAACATGACTAATCGCATGTCAGTTCTTCCTACTGATGGGCAGAGACTCCCAAGCCTTCTTAGCACCAGGAAAATAGGGAACAAAATCCACCAGAAAGCAACTTTGTCCTCTCAATCAAAATTAAAAATTAGTATTTTCTCAGACCTTCTTATTCTGCTTCAGGAAGGCATGCCACAGACACCTGCACATGTGGGCCAAGATATATGTGCAAGAGTAGTCACTGCAGCATATTTCGAATCCCAAATTCTGCTCCTAAGTAAAAGAAGCAGCAGGACAATGGACATTGTATTCAACGGAGAAACTAGTAACCTGCCATATTTCTCAATGTAAGAAGTTCCTTAACGGATATTACCCTGTTTTATCTTCCAATCCACAATTTTCAGTATCCTTAGCAGGATAGACATTCACTACCTTTTCACCTGATAGCGTCATTTCCTTCAGTCTGAGGGAAGTAGACAATTTACTTACAAGAACTCAAGGTTGACGTTTCCCTTGTGCTTTGGTACTTAGCCACACCTGAAGGTAATTGGGTTAAATATTTTTAAAAATATATCACTTATTTATTAGTTCACTTTATTTCTATATGTCTCTATTCCTATCTGAAAAATAAATTGTTGTTAATTAATTCAAGGGATTAGGACTCCTGATTCTATTACCATAACTTCTTCTGAAGGTTCTGACCAAATTCCTTTTCAATAGCAATGAAAACTGACTTGAGGAAAGAGGCTGGAAAGTTGTGTTTATCTTTTATTTCTTATAGCCCTGTTGTCTAGCAACAAGTGGACACGGTAGACATTCAATAATATCTTTGTGGTTACTGGTGCTGATAACAGTTTTTTGGTGCCTTCACAATCAGACAAGTGGAAATAACTATGGGTAATGAGGTGATAAAATATTTTTCTAAAAGTGCAAGAGTAAAAAAAATAAATAAAAATAAAAGTACAAGAGTAGTGTACTAAAAACAGGCACAACAATATGTATATTTATAGTTTTCTCTATCAGAGACTGGCCGTTTGCATGAGCTATCTCTAGACACTTAAATCAGCTTTCAGGATAGGGTGTGTATTTTTAAATAATGAAATCAGGGTTCAGAGAGTTGAATGATTGAAGCACACACAGCTGCAGTGAGTAGCTGAATTGCAAGTCCAGATCTCTCTGACTTCAGCCTCTCTCACCATTATATCGTGTTGCTTCACAAAAAGATAAGGCTATGTACTTTCTAATTATATCTTCTTAAGGATTATCTAATCTTGGATTAAACTTCCAATGGCTTCCTATGCAAATACGTAAACCCATCAACATGGTATACATGGCTTCTTTTTGTTCAATATACAGCTATTCAATAAAAACTCAAAAAGCTAATTTAAAAACATATTTAGCATCCTAAAGTAGTTAAAACTATACATTAGAAACCAAATGACCCAATCTCCGGTCACAGAGATCATGTAAAGTTGAACTTTGAGTCAAGCATGTTTGCTTACCCGATTTGGTATATGTTAAGTGGCATGTAGCTCCCATAAATACAGAGAGCACCAAAGGTCTTCCCCACATCAGAGTTTGGGTAACACTTCATTTCACCAAACACAAATATAATATAACTTCTCCATTCTATATTTATGGGGCAGGTGTTGACCATATAATAATAAGTTTACTAAAGTAATGTCAACTGGCAAAGTATACCCCATAAACAATATTGGTAAATACAGTAGGTTCATGAAGAAAACGCACTGTTTATTTCTGTTTTCCAAACGAGAGGGAAGGTTACAGCACATAGCAATTACTTTGAGGCTTTTTGCTTCACAAAGGTGGCTTCCAATTTCATGACCACAACTCTGGGGAATGCAGTTGGTGTGGTCAGAGTCTAAGCAGGCCCACCTTCAAGCTCACCGTCCAATCAGAGCACAGCGTCCTGCTGGGGGTGGGTGGCTATTACAGCTTGGTGCTGCTTTCAGAAAAAAAGAATACACTAGCACTATGATTGAGGCCATTGTCAAAACATGGTCTTCTTGTGACAAGATGTGGTGGTAATAAACTGTCATTGATGCCTGTTAACTGGAAAAATAACCCTTTCCAAAACAGAACTTTTTAAGCTAAATGGAATTAACTGAGGCATTTTAACTCAAACTACATCAACTCACACCAACAAATATTTATTGTGTAATGGGTACAAATTCCCGTGCTCCTTTTTAGGGGCCATAATATATATATTTTTAAAAAACCATGTATTTATTTAATATTTACTTATTAAACCCTTTATCATAAATTCTGCTTAATAAGTTCATATTAAATTTTGTGTTGGGAACTCTACTGATTGCACCTCAGGCACACCCTTGCGCTCTTCTGCAGTACTGTTCTATATAGAATAGGATTTCGAAAATTGATTTGTGTTTATTTATTCATCTAACAGTTTTTGAGTAGTAACAACTTGCTATGTGTAATGTATGATTGAGTACTGTGTTAGGTTTCTCCAGAGAAACAGAATAAATAGGAGATATGTGTGTGTGTGTGTGTGTGTGTATACAAATATATATAATTTTAAGTTTTTAATATACGCAGTTAACATGCAGTGATATATTACTGTCAGGTGTATAATATAGTGATTCAACAATTCTATACATTACTCAATGTGCTTCATGATAGGTGTACTCTTAATTCCCTTCACCTATTTCACCCATTCCCCCCACCACCTCCACTCTGGTTACCATTCATTCTCGATAGTTAACAGTCTGGTTTTTGGTCTGTTTCTTTTTTTTTCCCCCTTTATTTTGTTTCTTAAATTTCACATATGACTGAAATCATATGGTATTTTGTCTTTCTCTGATTGACTTATTTCACTTAGCATTATACTCTGTAACTCCATCCATGTTGTTGGAAATGACAAGATTTCATTAATTTTTATAGATGAACAACATCTTCTTCTTTATCCATTTATCGGTCAATGGACACTTGGGCTGCCATAGTTTGACTATTATAAATAATATTGCAATAAACATAGGGGTGCATATGTCCTTTCAAGTTAATGCTTTTGTATTCTTCTGTATTGGTAAAAATCCAGTAGAGTGATTGCTGGATTATAGAGTAGTTCTATTTTTAACATTTTGAGGAAACTACATACTGTCTTCCAGAGTGGCTGCTCCAGTTCAAATTCACACCAACAGTGCAAGAGGGTTCCTTTTTCTTTACATCCTTGCCAACATTTGCTGTTTCTTGTGCTCTTGATTTTAACCATTCTAATAGATGACAATGAGTGAGGTTGAGTACATCTTTATGTACCTGTTGGCCATCTGGATGTCTTCTTTGAAAAATGTCTGTTCATGTCTTCTGTCCATTTTTAAATTTGATTTTTTGTTTTTTGGATGTTGAGTTTTGTAAGTTCTTTATATATTTTGGATATTAACCATTTATCAGCTATCTCACTTGCAAATATCTTCTCCCATTTGGTAGATTGTCTTTTAGTTTTATTGATTGTTTCCTTCAGTGTATAGAAGATGTAGTCCCAATAGTTTATTTTTACTTTTATTTCCCTTGACTCAGGAGACATATCCAGAAAAATGCTGCTATGGCCAACGTCAGAGAAATTAATGCCTGTGCTCTCTTCTAGGATGTTTAGGGTTTTAGGTCTCACATTTAGGTCTTTAATCTATTTTTATTTTATTTTTGTATATGATGTAAAAAAAGTGGTCCAGTGTCATTCTTTTGCATGTATCTGTCCAGTTTTCCCAACCTCATTTCTTGAAGAGACTTTTTCCCATGCATATTCTTGCCTCTTTTGTTGAAAATTAATTCACCATATAATTATTGGTTTGTTTTTGGGCTTCCTATCCTCTTCCATTGATCTATGTTTCTATTTTTGTGCCAGCACCACACTGTTTTGATTACTACAGTTCTGTAGTATAACTTGAAATCTGGAATTATGGTACCTCCAGTTTTGCTTTTCTTTTCCAAGATTGCTTTGGCTATTCAGGGTCTTTTGTGGTATATACATATAATTTTAATCTGAAAGTTTCTATTTTTTCTACATGACTTGAAAATTGTTGCATTTTATCTTTATTGATTTAGAATTTTTGATTTAGAATTTATAATTTAGAATTTTTGAGATTAATATGAAAATATATTTTAGAGTATCCTTATAGAATGACAGTAACTCAACACAAACACCAAAGCCTCCTTTCTTTTCACCTGCACTGAAATAGAAAAAAGTTTCACTGTCCAGTAAGGGTCACTTTCCCAGGGGGAAGGAAATAAAAATCAGGACAATTATGTAATTTTATGGTTGTTTTTCCATCTTACATGGTAAGTCTACAATAGTTTATGGTAACAGCTGTGAGTAGGTTTTAAAGAATATTTCTTTCCTGTTTCTTTTGGTGACATGAGTCGCTTTGATTTTTTTCTTTTGGGTATTGATATAAAGGAATATTTTGCTTAGTCAAATGCTTCACACTACCTAAAAAAGGCATTATTTGTGCATTTTTTTACAGAGTGAAATGACAAGATAAGCCATTAAATTAAATAACTGTGAATGTATGCATAACATTGCTATAGTATTATGATGAACAATTTGGATCATGTATAGAGTCATCTGAGGATGCCCAAAGTCCAATATAACACAAATTTCACTTCTATTCTGACTGTATATGTTTTCATGGCCATGGTTTTCTAGTTAGCCATGCTATTTTTTAGATTATTATAAAATAACATATTGAATTATCTAGATTCTTAACAGATCTTACTTTTTCTTTTGAGTAGAATCTTGATAATAAAAACATAATAAATCTTAAAGTAGTTAAAGGTATCATATAGATGTTGATATTGAGTGTTACATTTTATGTTAAAACTATTATTGAAAATAAAGGTAAATTCTAGCTATTGTTGGGTTTAATGATGACAGTTAAAATAAACTTTGAGATCTGTTAGTGAGAAGCACAGTATTCATGAAAGCCTTTAGGACTGCTGTAAATATACACACATACTTAATGGCCTACACACACACACAAACATGCACACACACACACACACTAGTTTTCATCAGCTCCTGTGATCACTGCAGCTGATAATGTGTGGTTTTTTTTTCAAGAGTCATGATGTTTAGGAACAGCAAAATGCATAGTTTGTTGTCAAGTGTTGACTTGGGCCAAGATCAAAATCTATGGGAAGAGGCATACAAGATGCAGATTCAGCCAAACAAAATTATGGTGACATACTCTTTAGTTTTCCATGTAAGTCATGGCATTTTTCTAGGAATGAAATAAAATCCATCTAGGCAATCTTGTTTACAGGTAGAATAACTTCTTCAAGTAGTTTCTTCCCTATAATGTATCGCCTTCATGCATGCTTCCAATAAACATTCTTTTAGCAGTTTATCTGAACTGTCAGAGGATTCAGTGAAATCCCATTGAGTGTGATGACTGGGATTGCCCTGCTCACATATTTAAGGAATGTTTTGAGTTCAAGGAAGGGGAAATGACTCTCATAAGATTACAAGAGCACATTTTTCCAATACTGTTTATTCTGAGCAGACAGTGAAAGGTACTTGAATAAAATGAGTATGACTAGACTTGCCTTAGTAGTGGGCAATGCAAGTTGTTTTTAGATTCGTGGAAGCTCCGAGACAGATGACTCTTTATTTTTTGACTTGACTTGCTTCAGTGACATGAAAGGAAACTGTGGGATAGTGACTAACACAAGTGGGAACAGTGGAAAGGCTAGAGAAAACCAAAATAGAGTTGGTGTTTAAGACATTTCCTTAATTGTTGTTTCTTGACTTAACTCCCCCTCTCTTTCCATCACACATCTTTGGAGTGCCTCAAGTTTAGCTTTTGAGACATTTGCTACAGCAATGATTATTTTGTATGCAGCAAACACAATTTTGGAGGGTCTGGTTGTAGGAGTCTTTATTATCTCTTTTAATGTTTTTTTTATCTCTTTTAATGTTAATGTGAATTATTTCCTGTAATATTTAGAAATATTAAAGTAAGAATCTATTAGAAGCCAAACTTAATATGTTAATAGAATATAAAATCAGGAGCATAAATATTGCTTCATGCCTTTCAAACTTGGCAATTTTAATTGGAAAGGTTACTTCCGTAATGGATTTCTGTGATCTCTTCCACCATGTCCCTAAAGCAGCAAGTAAATATGTTCGAGGAAGCTGACCTCTGAAGAACACTCTTGATTATATTACTTTCCTAGTTTCCTTTGATACCATATTCTTCTAGACTCCTCTACTGAATATTTAGTTTTATTTATCCTTCCTTACATACTTTTCTAATCTATACATTTTTTATATTTTCAGATTTTACTTCTTTGCCCCTTTTTCGCTCTATACTTTCTCAACCAGTTATGTCCCATAGAACTTTTCATAATAAGGGAATTTTCTGAAAACTGCACTATCCAACATGGTAGCCTTCAGCTACATGTGGCTAGTGAGCACATTTAAAATAAGGTTGAGAGAATAATAAAGAATATCAATGAGATATCACTCTTTGGTTATGCTACCCACTATCACTATTGTCTGCATTTATTTCCTCAATTTCTCCTTTTCATTTCCTTTTTTCCTTTTCGATTTGCCTTCTTTTCTCTCAACTCATCTTCTCTGAAGACCTCTCTTATGCTCACAGACTGATCTATTGCTTATTGCTATTGGTCTCCAAGTCACTACACATTCAGTGATTTATTCACCATATATTTATTAAACATTCATAGGTTTTAGACATCATACAGATGTAATTTAAGAGTGAAGAATGAGGGGCACCTGGGTGGCTCAGTTAGTTAAACATCCAACTCTTGATTTTGGCTCAGGTCATGATCTCAAGGTCCTGGGACTGAGACTTGCTTTAGGCACTGTGCTTCCTGTGGAGTCAGCTTGATATTCTCTCTCTTTCTCTGCCCTCCCACTCACATAGACATACTCTCTCTAAAATAAATAAATAGGGACGCCTGGGTGGCTCAGTGGTTGAGTTCTGCCTTTGGTTCAGGGCGTCATCTTGGAGTCCCAAGATCGAGTCCCACATCGGACTTCCTGCATGGAGCCCACTTCTCCCTCTATGTCTCTGCCTCCCTCTCTCTGTGTCTCTCATGAATAAATAAATAAAACCTTTTTAAAAATAAAATTAAATAAATAAATAAATCTTTTTTTAAAAGAAGAGTGAAGACTGATATTGAAGGAAAAAAATGACAAGTAGGATGACTATTTCAGGAGGTGAATATTTACCTACTAGAAATTTTTGTGGGGATATCCTATCAACCCATATAATTTAGCATGTTGAGAGGATTTTAGGTAATTGTAGTTTTCCTAAAGCTAGAAAGTACAAATCCCAGTTTCATATGGTCCTTTTGTTTTTTGGGGAAAATCATATGAATGGACAAATACAACAGCAATAACAATAACAAAATTACCTTAAATCGAAACCAGGTATACATATATATTATACATTAATATAAATTTGGGTCACTGTTTAGCTGGGCTTCTTCCTTTTAGAGACAGTGTGGGGAGAGGCAGGAAGAGCAAGAAGCCTTGGCTCCCTGAAGTGAAAGGACAATGTGCAAACAATCAGTTTGGGGGTGCAGTGGTGTGGCTACTGTTGCTATAGCTTGGCTGCTTAATGAGGGATTTTTGGTACCATATGGGAAGGGAAGTGATATTGTTTGCAGAATACATTGCAAAAGGTAAAAATAGAAATTTCTTCCTACTCTGCCACCAACTTTATACTTTTAAAAAAGCCAATTCTATAGAGAACTGAAAAAATGTACTACAATGAATAACTGTAAACCTCCCACCTAGATTTACCAAGTATCCGTATCTTTCATTATCACTTTATCTCTATATATATTTGTGTATATTTTTAACCAGTTTGTAAGTAGAATGTAGGCATAATAGTTCACAAATATGTCAACATCAGCTTCTAAAAATAGAGGCATACTCCTGCATAACCACACTATCAGATATAAAATAATTTCATAAAATATAGTCTACAATCATCATCCCCAATTGTCTCAGAAGTCCTTTATAGTTTTTTTCCTAATATAGACTCCAATCAAATTTCATACATTGCATTTGATTGTTACAGCTCTTTAGTCTATTTTATTGCAGACTCTCCTGTTGTTGTTATTGTTGTTTTATCTTATTTTCCACAATTTCATTGTTTTTTGTTTTGGCTGCATTTTGTTTTGAGGAGTCCAAACCATTTGTCTCATAGAATGGTCCACTTTGTGGATTTGTCTTATTTTATTTCCTTGTAATTACATTCACATAAAATGTGTTTAGCAAGAATGGCACATAGGTGTGATTCTGTGTGCTTTTTATAGCACTGCATAAGGAGGTAAGATCTTATCAGATTTTCTCACTATTGTTGAGACAGCTTGATCATGGGGTTAAGGGTGGTGATCGTAATACCTGTTTGCTTTAATGTTTTCCCTTATATTTAGTAATTTGTGGGATGATAACTTGCAACCAAGAAAAAATTATCTCCTCTAACAATCTTTTAGCCAATGGCTTTAGCATCTATTTGTAGTAAAAGCCTAAATTAGTTTATTACATTGGGAGCGACAAACTGATTAGTTCACAAATTTCATCATTTCTTCTACAGTCATTAGTTGACATTCTTCTGTAAAAAAAAAAAAAAAAAAAAAGAGCTTTCTTTTATTTTTAAAATGTTTTTGGACTTACATTTTTAAAGGAATTATAATCTAAATCTGTCATCCTATTAGATTCTCAAATTAACCAAAATAGTGTAAGTTCCTTTAGGTCAGTGTTGAGTCCTTCTTTTCTTTCCAGAATTCTTTTAGTGTTTTAGCACTTTTTTTTTTTACTGGCATAATACATATTCATTTCGTTTCATCAATAAGGGTGTTTAGAGGGGCACTGGGTGGTTCAGTGGTTGAGCATCTGCCTTTGGCTCAGGTCATGATCCTGAGGTCCTGGGATTGAGTCTGGCATTAGCCTGCTTCTCCCTCTGCCTCTGCCTCTGCCTCTCTGTCTGTGTCTCGTATGAATAAATAAATAAAATCCTAAAAAAAAAAAAAGGGAATTTAGAAACTAAGATCTCAGTGCTAGGTATTTCACTGCAGCTATCATTACTCATTCTACACCTTTAAAGTGTATGGATATAGCCACTCACTGTTAGTATTTTTAATCAAGAGTTCAATCTATTATTTTTTTAAAGGTTTTATTTGGGGATCCCTGGGTGGTGCAGCGGTTTGGTGCCTGCCTTTGGCCCAGGGCGCGATCCTGGAGACCCGGGATCGAATCCCACGTCGGGCTCCCGGTGCATGGAGCCTGCTTCTCTCTCTGCCTGTGTCTCTGCCTCTCTCTCTCTCTCTCTCTCTCTGTGACTATCTCTCTGCCTCTCTCTCTCTCTATGAGACTATCGTAAATAAAAATGTTTTTAAAAAAAGGTTTTATTTATCTATTTGACAGAGAAAGAGAGACAGAGACAGAGCACAAGTAGGGGGAGTGTCAGGCAGAGGGAAAAGGAGAAGCAGGCTCCCCCTGAGCAGGGAGCCCCAATCAGGGCTTGATCCCAGGACCCTAAGATCATGACCTGAGCTGAAGGCAGATGCCTAACTGACTGAGCCATCCAGGAGCTCCCAAGTTATTATTTCTAACAAAAATTTAACACTAAGTTTTTCCTACATTATTTTATTTTATTTTTGTACCTTTTTTTTTGTCTGTGAAAATCTTCCTTTTAATGACATTAACCTATTTATTTTTGTCTACAACACACATAAAATAAATAACACTAGAAATGTCCCAGATTACTACTACTAATAAATGTACTTAATAAATATCTTTAGATTTTTATTTCCTAATATTTTTTATTCCTAGAATAGATCTTATTAAGATTGGGTGGTCAGAGCACTGTGTTCAAAAGTTACTTGAAGTCAGATCTGCCTTCAGGCTCAGGTCATTGATCTCCAGGTCCTCGAATCAAGCCCCATGTCAGGCTCCCTGCTCACTGGGGAGTCTGCTTCTCCTTCTCTCTCTGTCTTTATGCACCATTCTCTCTCTCTCAGATGAATAAATAAAATCTTTTTTAAAAAGTTACTTGAAGTATTTTTTATAATATAGTTATCTTATTAATATATAGTTAGTTCATTTTTCTATTTTGATTACAATTTGCAGTTTGCTTCCTTTTACTTTTGATATTATTTTTATGTGTAAATATTTAATTATGTTAAAAATTTTATGTCCAACTCCACCCTTTCCCTCCCATCCACTGTAAATAAGCATTTTCAGTAGTTTCTGGTTCATCCTTTTCTTGGTTCTTTATGGATAATTATCTGTTTTCCCACATGAGAGCTTATTAAGTTATTAAACATCTGCACCTTGATTTTACCTGTAAAATATGGACTAGATACCAATTCTTCATTAATTTATACAATTTTTTTTCTCATTATTTCTAACACCTACTTAGTACTTATTTTTGTAAGGTGCTATGTGAACTTCCTGTTATGATCTAGGTGATACAGAAGTTATTGTTATCAGAAAAATGCTTCTTATTTTATTTTTTAAAGATTTTATTTATTGGGGCACCCGGGTGGCTCAGTCAGTTAAGTGTCTGTCTTTGGCTCAGGTCATCATCTCGGAGCCCTGGGATGGAAACCCACATCAGGACCCCTGATCAGTGGAGGATCTGCTTCTCCTTCTCCCCCTACTTATCTTTCTGCCTAGCTGTGATCTCTCTCTGTTAAATAAATAAAATCTTTTAAAAGTTTTTATTTATTTATTTGAGAGGAAGGGGAGGAGAAGGAGAGAGAGGGGGAGCATGCACTTGCACAGGATCAGAGGAAGAAGCAGACTCCCTGTTTCTCTCCCAAGAAGTCATACTTCCTTCTCTCTATCTATTGGGAATAGGAAGGCAACAAGTGAGACAGAGCTCTTGTGGAGTTTCAGAGATTCAAATCTCTCTAATGAAATGTAGAATTACAGAGAAACAGAGTAGAGGAAAATATTGACATCTAAGAAAGAAAACATAGATGGAGACTCATGAACACCATCCTCATCCCATGTGGTAATGGAGTCTCTGGCTGATGGCCTTACACCACCTGTACAACTGGAGCACATTGCTAAATGGCTTTCAAGACTAACTTCTTTTTACATACCAAAGTCCCTTTCTAAACTTGTCTGAAATAAGTAATGGAGAGGAAATGACAGACTGAAAAACTGTCTAGAAGTTACAATTTTAGGATATGATGATTGATTGCTTTGGACGAGGATTTGTAGAAATTCGGGAAATTATGTGTCAACCATGGTACACATCAGAATCCCTCAGAGAGCTTTTTCAAAGTTAACTTTCCAAGGCCCCACCCCAACCCTGGTGAATCAGAAGCTCTGTGACTGTGTCCAAGGCTGCTGGCATATATGCACTTGTGGAAAGAGATGAGGATATGGAGTATGAGGTGTGAAATGGTACCTCTCCATGCTCTCAGAAGGAACATTTTTCATATAGGCTTATTGACCATTCAAATTTATTCATTTTTCATATTGTATTTTTAAAATGTATCATTGCCCTTTTAAAAGGATTCTTTATATAATGTGATAAAATCCTTTGGCAGCTATATGTATGACAGATAATGTTCTCAGATTATAGCTTGTCTTTGCATTTTGTTTAAAGCATGTTTTAACTTACAGTAATTTTTTTTTTAAGATTTTATTTATTTGAGAGAGAAAGAGCAAGTACGAGGGAGGAGGGCCAGAGGGAGAAGTAGAAGCAGACTCCCCGCTGAGCGAGGGGCTTGAACACAGGACCCTGAGATCATGACCTGAGCCGGAATCAGATACTTTAACCAAATGAGTGACACAGGTGTTCCTAAAGTAATTTTTAAATTTTAATATAGCTAAATGTACCAATCTTACCTTTTTTTTGGGGGGGGGGGAGCACATTCTTCAGACAGTATTTCCCTGAGCTAAAGTCATCATCTCTATTGTCTTCTATAACTTCTTAAAACTTTTATATTTTCACCTTTCAGTCCTGAATCCTTTTAGAACTATTTAAAGTAGTTAAAAAGTAGTAATGAAGTAAAAATTTCATTTTATTTTATTCCACATGTGTTCATATATATTTTTTTCCAGCAGTATTTTTTCTGGTAATTCTATAACTTTTATTCAATTATTTCAAAAATATTTGTTGAATTTCCAGCAATATTTATTAGCAGTTAGGCCATCATTTCACAAGTCTGTCTGTGAAACATAGAAGAGACACTAGTTGATGCAATGAAGGAAACAGGTGAGGAAGGGACTGAAAGCTTTCAGTCTATTTTCAGGAAAAGCTCTAGGGACAGAGCTGGCTTTACAGGTGGATGGTCTGTGCAAGTACCTGCTTAAATTCAGGATCTATGGAAAGGCCTGAGTTTGGTGTAATGGTCTGCTACTGCCATATTGAACTTTTAATGATATTTGAACATGAAACCTTTTTAATTTTGTACTGGGTGTACGAGGCCCTACAAATTATGTCTAGGGAACATTGTCTGGCAGCATTTGTGTTTAGCTTGCTCTTATAATTTTCCATCTTGCATTGGCTGGGGGGGAGTCTTACAAGTTTCAGGATATCCACCTGTTCTTTTATTTAAGACTAGATTTTACTTTTTGCTTTCTTTTCCAATATGAAAAACTTTGAGTTAATTCTTCAGATAAAAGGATCAAAAAACAATTTATATGTTGGCTTTCAGGAAAGATACCATATTACTGTGTGATTTATTCTACTGTGAAAAAAAAGTGATAGAAACAATCAGTATGCAATCTGGCTAACAAAAGGATGGCATAAGAAAATGTATGTGGTGATTATCAAACATAGAGATTATTGTCACTCAAGCATTTTCTTAACCCACACTGACTGAATTTCTTTCCTCCCCATAGAAGTCTACCAGTTAGAAATATAATTTCATAAACTACTAAACCACAGGAGCCTTCCTACAGAGACCAATGACCCTCTACTTTGCCTCCTATCTACGTCTAGCTGAGGTCGATAAACTCAGTACCTGAGAACTCTGGTTGGTGAGGAGCAAAGAAGAAAGTAAGGGGAGATGATTTAGATCTCAAGAGAAGGATACTCAGTTCATTCCACAGTGAGATTCTTTGGACAATATTACAGCATCTTCATCTTATGGGTAAGCAGCCCTGTAAATAATGGTGGAAACCTGATCATTTCAAAAACCTACCCCACTTTAATTGGATGTGCCTGGCAAGAGTGGATACCTTGTGGTTTGAAAGAAGCATTACTCCATTTCTCATAAAAGTGGAAGTAGATAAGTGGGAGTAATGATAGATTGCACAGCCTGGTGTGGGAGAGACAAAGGAAAGTAGAAGCTGGGGAAGTTCATAGCCATGAGGGTATCTACGTTTGAGCAGACACTAGAGACAGAAAAGCAAGATCTGTCCTTCCCTGAGCCAGGGCCCTGGGAGTCGGGAGAGACTGGGCTTCACGTTATACATGAAAGGTAACCTGACTTGTTTCTCACCAAGGAAAATTTGTAAAATTTTAAATTATTCAATTTAAATGTGTGATATTTATCTGGAAAAGTGACAAAAAAGTATTCAAGGGCAAAAATTAGTTAATGAAATAAAGAAAATGGTTTTCTACCAGTAGAGGGACCCATTTCTTCTGGTAATATCTTTCATTTCTTCCTTTTTGGAAGTCATTCTTGCTATCCATTGGTGATCCCAGGCATTCTAAATCATTCCTATATGCTTGGGGTTCCACAGGATGACAAAGGTAAGTAAGGGCTGTGATCATAAGGAGTGGTGTCCAAGAGCAGGAAAGTGGAGCACAGTCACTGGAATATAAACATGAGCTAGGAAAGAACAGAGCCTGAGTATCTTGAGGTAGGGTATGTTTGTAGCAGGGTTTGAGGAGCACAGAGTGACAAGACACAGAACTGTGAGAAAGATGAAATAAACTAAATCAATTCGGGAGTCCTAAGTAATAAACAAGAAATCAAAGAAAAGGAGATCCAAGAGTAGAAGATTCATGAGATGTTCTGGCCAATGGACTGAAGTCTGTAGGGACAAATCTCTTCTTTGCTAGGAAAAGAGTATAGAGAGGTAAGAAGAAGGGATTACATCATTTCACATCTAAAGCTGTGGATGTTTTTCTTCCTTCTAGTAGAGAATGGAATTTTTCCATCAGTAGGTCAAAATCCAATAGTAAAGATGAAATCAACTTAGTAACTGAGGACTAACATTAAGAGACCAGTTAGAAGAGAACAAACAGGGAATAATAGGATTGCAAGCATCATTGACTATTAAGTAATTTGTGAAACTTACTATAAAGTAAGTTGGGGGGTCTATAAAAGCATATGGAAAAAATTATTTTAAATATAGACTCCAAAGAAATTCTAAGTTCCTTCCAGCTCTAATATATTTAGGTCATTGGATTCTGAAGACAGGAAGAGGTTACTCCAGGAGAATGAAATAAGGGCAAAACAGGGAAACTAAATGATTTCAGAAACAAACTTTACATACACAAGATGGAAAAAAAATGTGCTGTAGTCATATAGAATTGTTTGTGTAGTGAAAAAAAAACTTTTCAAGTACTATTTTTACTTAATTTGATCAGGATATACACTTATTTGAACGTTACTTAAACATTTTAGATTCATTTGTTAAGATAGGCATACTGGATGGAGGAAAAAGAGAAATAAGAAAAGATAAACTGTAAAAAATATTCTCTTTAATTCATAGCATAGAGCGGCTACCTATTTAGATCTACAGACTTTTTAAGAATCTACTTTTCTTAATGCATTGCTAGCAGCCATCAAATTGGGCTGCTAAGGGAATAACAAAAGGCTGCTTGCTTGACCAAAAATTTGTAAAAGTGGTAAAACTAATCTTTTGCTAAAATATTATATACAATTCACAAGCATTTATGTTTAACTATACAAATGTTAATCCTTAACTCAGACACTGTCTCAATGAATGGAGGAACACTGAAGCCTGTTAAAACCCAGACAGTGCGGCTCAACCAGGGAAGTGGGCGACAGTATAAACAAATCAAATGCTTAACCTTGCAATGAAGACGTGTCAACCCAAACAGAACTGTACTTCTTATTTTCTTCACATATAATATTGGCAGCACAGAGAGAACTAGCTTTGCTCTGTGAACTGAGCAATGGCATTTATTGTGTTTCTGAATCAGATTCTCTCCTAGAATTACTGACTGGAGTGGAAGTTCATATTTTTATATTCCCGGATATTTTCTTTATTCTAGGAAGTACTTGTGAGATTTCCTTAAAGATGTGTATTTGCAATAACAATAACAAAGGGAAACTAGGAAATGCATAGATTAGCTTTTGCAATATAACAAGCTACCTTAAAATGTAATGGCTTAAAACAACAAGCATTTTTTACTTCTTAAGGTTTTTTGGACTTCTTAGGCAGTTGTCCCTCTCTAAGTGGGCTCAACTAAGGCTTGATGGTTGAGAATGGTCTCATTTGCGTGTCTGATGGTTACCAAGTTGATTGGTCTACAGAGTCCTCATGCAGAAAGGTTTTTCATTCTCCAGAGCTACCCTGGGCTTTGGGTAGTCTCAGGGTTCCAAAGAGCAGCAAGAGAGCAAGATGCAATGTATAGGTAGTTTCTGAATATTTGCATTATACTTACTAAGTTTCCATTACTAAAAGCAAGTTACATTTTAAGAACAAGAATCAAGGGAAGGAAAATGAACTCTCTCTCCATGGAAGAGTTGCAAGTTAGAAAAGATGTGAAGTTAAACTCCATTTTGAGATTTTTGTTTATGTTGTAAGGTAAGTGTCCAGTTTTACTGTTTTGCATTTAGATATCTAGATTTCCCAACACCATTTGTTGAAGAAATTATACTTTCCCCAATGTGTATTCTTGGCATCTTTGTTGAAGACGGTCTATGTGTGGATTTATTTCTGGGCTCTCTGTTCTGTTCCATTGTCCTATAGGTCTGTCTTTATGCCCTGTACCATACTGTTTTGATTATGTACCTTTGTAATATATTTTGAAATCATTGTGATGTCTCTAACTTTGTTCTTATTTGTCCAGATTTTGGTTCCATATGAATTTTAGGAGGTTTTTTTTTTTTTCCTTCCTATTTCTATAAAAAATACCACTGGGGTTTTGATAGGAATAGTGTTGAATTTGAAAATCACTCTGGGTAGTATGGACATTTTAGCAATATCAAGTCTTAAATTCCATGAATCTAGGATGTCTTTCCATGTATTTTTGTTTTTAAAATGTCTTTCATCAATAGTTTTTACTTTTCAAAAAAAAATTTTTTTTAGTTTTCAATATACAAGTCTTTCACCTCTTGTTTAAGACTTCACACTATAAAACCCCAAAAAGAAAATATAAAGAAAAAGCTTTTTGACTGTGGTCTTGGCAATGATTTCTTGGCTATCACACCAAAAACACAGGAATCAAAACCAAAAATAGACAATTGAGACTACATCTAACTAAAGAACTT
Organism: Canis lupus dingo; assembly: GCF_003254725.2. NCBI lineage: Eukaryota > Metazoa > Chordata > Mammalia > Carnivora > Canidae > Canis > Canis lupus. The sequence goes on along the minus strand of NC_064260.1, from coordinate 24,533,323 downwards.
CTGCACTGTAAAAGATGCCCACAAAATTAAACAACTATTTAGAATGAAGGAAATACTTGCAAATTCTATGTCTGATAAAGGGTTAATCAAAAATAATAATAGCAATAATAATAATCAGATTTTAAAATTGGCAAAGGACTTGAATAAACATTTTTCCCAAGAAGACATACACATGGCCAATAGATGAAAAAGGTGCTCAACGTCACTAATCACCACCAGGGAAAAGCAAATGAAAACTATAATGAAATATCAACTCACACCTATTAGGATAGCTATTATCAAACACATGCACACACAAAGATAATAAAGTGTTAGAGAGTATGTGAAGAAATTGAAATACTTCTTGGGAATGTAAACTGGTATAGTCATTATGGAAAATAGTATAGAAGGTCTTTAAATAATTAAAATATAGATAATATATGATCCAGGAATCCCACTTCTGAGTCTATATCAAAAAGAGTTAAAATGAGCATCTCAAAGATATATTTGTACTACCACAGCATTATTCACAATATTCAGGGTATAGAAACAACCTAAATGTCCATCAATAGAGAATTTGATACACACACACACACACACACTATATCATATATATATATATATACATATATATATATATATATATATATATATATATATATAATCAAAATGCTATTCAGCCTTAAAACAAAGGAAAGCCTGCCATGTACAACAACATGGATGAACCTGGAGGACATTTTGCTGAGAGAAATCAAGCCAGTTACAGAAGGACAAGTACCGCATGATTCTATTTATAGATATCTAAACTAGTGGAACTTCTCAAACATGAGTAGAGCTGCCAGTGGCTGGGGGCAGAGCATTCGGGGAGCCATTGTCCAACGGTTGTAGAGTTTCAATTATGCAAAATGACTGGGTTCTAAGGATCTGATGTACAACATAGTGCTCATAGCTAACAATACTTTATTGTGTAATTAAGAATTTATTGAGAGGGCTGCTTTTCCATTAAATGTTTTTACCACAAAACAAGAAACAAAGGTATATAGCAAAAGTAAGTGTGCATAGGGAGTGTAAGATCTGTGGCCATGTTTGTAATTTACCATAGGAGTGACAATAGAATTGTTTGAAGAAAAGCAAAAAAAAAAAAAAAAAAAAAAAAGAGTTTAAAATAATAGCATTAAAAATATTTTTTCTGATTTTTCTTTTGACTCCAACCAAAATCTTATGAGGAAAATTAAACATCACTTCTAAAATAGTATCTGAAAATGAAAGGATCAGATTAGATTTTTTAAAGTTTCCATATAGCTAATTTTATGAAATTCTATAATGATATTGATGAAAAGAATCCCATTTTCTAGGCCCTAACATCATTTAGAATTTTAAAGGCACATAGTTTTATTTTTGCCTTTGTTATAACTTTTCTCCAGTGAGAGACTGCCTTGTCCTAAATTCTGTGAATGGGGGTACATCAAGCCCCAAACCTGTAGTCACCTCCAACTACCAATCCTTTCCCCACTGGGGGCTTTTTCATGTTTAGGGCATCATGGTAGATCAGACTTTAGTGATAAGTAGGTGAGGAGTCCATGGTGAGTGGGAGAAGGAAGTGAAAAGGGAAGGATGATGCAGGATATCTCTCCTGGCACCTCTGAAGTCAATTACATATATAGCAAGTTACTGATTTTGCCTGAAGGTAAGATCTACCCTGACCTGTGTTTCATGAGTACTTGGAAACAAACTATGAGCTGTTTATTAAATGGAAATTAAAGATCTCAATGTGTGAAGCCATGCTCATCACTGAGCTCTGTATTGATGATAACATGACATATGCAAATATTCAGAATTTATGGAAAATATTCTCATAAGATGAACCTTTCACTTTTTTTTTTTTTTTTAAGATTTTATTTGTTTATTCATGAGAGACACAGAGAGAGAGGCAGATGGAGAAGCAGGCTCCCGGGGGGGGAGCCCAATGTGGGACTCCAGGGTCACGGCCTGGGCCAAAGGCAGATGCTCAACCACTGAGCAACCCAGGTGCCCCTGACCTTTCACTTTTTAGGAAAGTTTCCAATAAGCATAAAGATAGGAGAAGAAAAAGAGGTCCCTGTCATACCCATATTCATTTCCAGGGGAGTGTGTCTGACTGTGCATAGTTACAAATATAATGGTTATACTGGATGTCTTAATACAGCCCAATGATTCAGTGTATAATGTAGCAGCTAATAGGAACTCAAAGTCTGAATCATTACACCTGACTCTGGATTCCAGTTTTACCACTTGCAAACTGGGCACCTTGGGCACCTAATCATTTAACTACTCTAAGCCTAAACTTTCTAATCAATAAGACTATAATAATAATAATATTATTACAAAAGTTTAATATAAGTCATGTGATAGCATATTTTATTAACTATTATTTGTGGTTAATTTTACTCTAAAAGACAATGGGATAATTTTTCTTCTTACCTTTCAGGGAACATGAACAGCCATAATAGCAACTAACAAAAAGGGACAGAGATGAGTCTCAATGCTAAATATGTTTCCACATCTCTAAAAAAATCACAAATATACCTAATGTTTAAAAGAATTCATAAGGGATCCCTGGGTGGCGCAGCGGTTTGGCGCCTGCCTTTGGCCCAGGGCGCGATCCTGGAGACCCGGGATCGAATCCCTCGTCGGGCTCCCAGTGCATGGAGCCTGCTTCTCCCTCTGCCTGTGTCTCTCTACCTCTCTCTCTCTCTCTCTCTGTGACTATCATAAATAAATTTTTAAAAAATTAAAAAAAAAAAAGAATTCATAAGACTAATTTCAAAGAGCTCAAAAATTCCCTAAGATTTCAAAATCTCCCTAAGTTATCCATGTACTATGATTTCCAGTCCTAATGACCTGGTAGTTCTTTAGGTATCTGGTCTAAAGATTGGTGACTAATCCTGTACTTTAGTTAGATAATCAAGCCAGAATCTGAAGGATTATCTTCCATAATATCATTCCAAGTGGTAAAGGAGGAAAACAAGTGAATGCACATATATGATGGTAGTCTAGAAATGGATTATTTTTTAGTTGCCATACTTCCCATTTACTGTCTCAAATAAATGACCAGGTGTTCATGGAAGCCAACTTTGAGGTTTCTACATTCTTTCCATCTTCTCTATAGCCTGGGGCAATACTTAGCTCAGTGAAAGATCTGATTCCCTCAGAGCACAGAAAGAAAGCTGTTTATTATAAGCACTAAGTGCCAAACACATTATTGGAAAAACAGCCAAGATTAGTACACCTTCTTCCACGAGAATACCAGATTTCTTGGTGGTGTTGTTAGTTTTTCCGATTGCATTTAAGAAGACTGTAAAATAATACTGAACATTTTACATGAATATAAAAATCACAGTGAACAAGAGCCACTTTTCCTACATTAGCTACTTATTCTGACTAGGAAAATCAACAAAGCACAAAAATATTGCAGTAGAGCACTCTCAGAAAGAGGACATTAGCCAAGGCTTGATATCAGTCAAGAGTTACAAGTTCACCTAGTACATCACATTGCCAATATTCGTGGTCAGGAAACAGTATTTTGAAACAGCCTAATCCTATGCTAATGAAGGCATTTGAAAGCCATCCAAGGTTGAAGGAATAAAGACGTAAAACAGAAAATCTTTCTTTCTTTGAAAACAGAAAATCTTGATATTATGTATATAAATGTTGACTTTTTACAAACAAAGGAAAAGTACATTTTATACACAGGAACATCACTTGTAACTATAGCCTTGCATTTATAGTTCTTTAAATTTTAATGTTTCAATAATATTTAATGTCAATACTATCTTGAATAGTATCAATGGATGTCAACAGAGATAACAAGCCCTCAAGCTCAGTTGAGATCGTTATCCTTTACAATGTGACAGAACTGAATGCTATTTATTTCTTGCCTAATTTCTTTCAGTGCTTATGACATGATTGAGTGATTGTAACACCACTGAGAAATTGGATTTTTTGCTTTTTTGGTTTTTTTTTTAAGATACAATTGTCTTGAGATTTATAAAAGAACACTCTTAAAGTTTGTCTTTATTTACAATGGAACAGAAAAACTGAACACCTTTTGTTATGGACAAATTTAAGCAAAAATTATCAATTTTTTAAGTGAGGCAAAAGCAAGCTTATTTTAATAACGTTATGCTGAGATAAGCTCATTTTTTCTATATAAAATTAGCTAGAAAACTGCAAAGAATTAAGCTTTTAAAAAATGCCTTCTTTATGATAGAAGATAAATTTCAGAAATTCATCCCTTTGTTGTTTTGATATCTTAAATTTCATCTTTAAAGAAAATGACTAATGTTTAAAGAATTAGGTGTAAATGATTTTATAGAAGCCAGTGAGAATGGCTTCTTATAAATAAACAGAATAAAAATTTCAGGAGGGGGGTGGAAATTTCACCTCAGATATAAGATAGTCACGTGATTTCTACTATATAAATCTTTTCAGTTATAATCTGTATGATTTTGTAATTAGAAAGACTGAAAAAACTGGGTATTTTACTAGTTGCTACTCTTAGCTATATATAAAATATAAGTAAAATACAAATTTATAAAATACCTATCAGCGTGATAATTTTCAACACATTTTTTATTAAGATTTTATTTATTTGAGAGAGTGCAAGGGGGAGGGACAGAGATAGAGGGAGAGGGAGGGAGTCCCAAGCAGGGCTGGATCCCAGGACCCACATCAAAGGCAGAGGCTTAACTGACTGAGCCCGCAGGCGCCCCCACGTCTTCTGCTGTGTTGTGCTGTAGGAAGGTTACGGTCAGTCCCCGGTGCCTAACTGGTTATGCTCACATGATCGGATACACTTAGTGACAGTGGTGCCTAATAAGGAACAAAGACAGTGTATTTTTCTAATCCAGCTTTAGGAAATTGGAAGAGATTTTTATTTTTATTTTTTTATTTTTATTTTTTGGAAGATATTTTTAAATGCTGATCCTTTTTCTTTCTATTTTTTTTAAAGACTTTATTTATTTATTCATCAGAGAGAGAGAGAGAGAGAGAGAGAGAGAGAGAGAGGCAGAGACACAGGCAGAGGGAGAAGCAGGCTCCAAGCGGGAGCCCGACGCGGGACTGGATTCCGGAACCCCGGGGTCACGCCCTGAGCCGAAGGCGGGCGCTCCACCCCGGAGCCCCGAGTGTCTCTGGCCTTTTCCTAGCAGAGTTTGGCGCATGCCCTAAGGCAGGTAGCGCTGTGGGTCCTAAGGCAAGACGGCAGAGTGATGCTGACATTTCACAATTGAGCTGAATCCATTAACATTTAAGAGACTTTGTTTTGGCTCCTCTCCCCTGTTGAATATTGAGGTTTTCTATACTATCAAGTGGACAAGCTGCTGAACCCTGTCGCACGGACCCGGCGGGGTTCCTGGACAAGGGGTGGACGTGTCGTCAACTCCCCTACAGAACCGAAAGCCTCAGGGTTGAGTGGCCGGGGGAGCGGCCCCTGCTCTGCACCCCGCGGCCCCAGCTCTGCACCCCGGCGGCCCCAGCTCTGCACCCCGCGGCCTCAGCTCCTGGACCCCGGCGGCCCAGCTCTGCACCCCGCGGCCCCAGCTCCTGGCCCCCGGCGGCCCAGCTCTGCACCCCGCGGCCCCAGCTCTGCACCCCGGCGGCCCCAGCTCTGCACCCCGCGGCCCCAGCTCTGCACCCCAGCGGCCCCAGCTCTGCACCCCGAGGCCCCAGCTCTGCACCCCGCGGCCCCAGCTCCTGGCCCCCGGCGGCCCAGCTCTGCACCCCGCAGCCCCAGCTCCTGGCCCCCGGCGGCCCAGCTCTGCACCCCGCGGCCCCAGCTCTGCACCCCGGCGGCCCCAGCTCTGCACCCCGCGGCCCCAGCTCTGCACCCCAGCGGCCCCAGCTCTGCACCCCGAGGCCCCAGCTCTGCACCCCGCGGCCCCAGCTCCTGGCCCCCGGCGGCCCAGCTCTGCACCCCGCGGCCCCAGCTCTGCACCCCGGCGGCCCCAGCTCTGCACCCCGCGGCCCCAGCTCTGCACTCCAGCGGCCCCAGCTCTGCACCCCGAGGCCCCAGCTCTGCACCCCGCGGCCCCAGCTCTGCACTCCAGCGGCCCCAGCTCTGCACCCCGAGGCCCCAGCTCTGCACCCCGCGGCCCCAGCTCCTGGCCCCCGGCGGCCCAGCTCTGCACCACGCAGCCCCAGCTCCTGGCCCCCGGCGGCCCAGCTCTGCACCCCGCGGCCCCAGCTCTGCACCCCGGCGGCCCCAGCTCTGCACCCCGCGGCCCCAGCTCTGCACCCCAGCGGCCCCAGCTCTGCACCCCGAGGCCCCAGCTCTGCACCCCGCGGCCCCAGCTCCTGGCCCCCGGCGGCCCAGCTCTGCACCCCGCGGCCCCAGCTCTGCACCCCGGCGGCCCCAGCTCTGCACCCCGCGGCCCCAGCTCTGCACCCCAGCGGCCCCAGCTCTGCACCCCGAGGCCCCAGCTCTGCACCCCACGGCCCCAGCTCCTGGCCCCCCGCGGCCCAGCTCTGCACCCCAGCGGCCCCAGCTCTGCACCCTGGCGGCCCCAGGTCCTGGCCCCCCGCCGCCCAGGGCCCTGATCCCCGCCGCCCAGCATCCTGATCCCGGCAGCCCAGCACCCTGGTCCCCGCCCCCCAGCGTCCTGGTCCCCGCCGCCCAGCGCCAGCCGAGCGGGCCCCCCGGGAGCCCCACAACAGGACGGGGCCCCGCCGCGGGCTGCTGCTCCGCCAACAGCCGTGCCCGCCGGGTCTCGGGGCCTCTGTCGTTGCCGCCCCCGACTTGTTCAGGTGAGTGTGTCCTCTCCACCGCGCCGGCGCCCTCCTGCCTGCGTCACCAGATGCACTGACTCCAGCCCCCGGGGCCTCCCTCAGCCCATCCGTGCAACGCACGTGTGTTAGGCGCGGTGGTGAGCAAGTGTGTGTTCCCAGGAGTCCCCGCCGCCTGGAGGCCCCAGGCTCCGTGATCTGAGGCTCAACGGGTCCTCTACTTCCCCACACGCCTTCCATTGAGGTCCCACAAATTAGTCGGACAGGGATCGGGGGCTCAGCAGCTGTGCACCCGCCTCCGGCCCAGGGCGTGACCCCGGGATCCGGGATCGAGTCCCGCGTCCGCCTCCCCACGGGGACCTGCTTCTCCCTCTGCCCGCGCCTCCGCCTCTCCCTGTGTGTCTCATGAATAAATAAAAGAAATCTTAAACAACAACAACAACAACAACAAATTAATCTGACAATCCAAAGCAAGCCATGGCTAAAGGTGAGTAATAATGTACTCTAGACAATAACGGGGATGCTAACAACACGACTCATTGAGGCTTTCTATACCAAGAAATGCCAAGTGGTTTATGTACCTCATCTTAAGGAATCCTTTCAACAAAAATACAAGAGAGTTCTTACTTATCATTACCATTTTACAGATGAAACAGTTGCAGAATGGTTCATTTTCTTTTCTTTTCTTTTTTAAATTTTTTTTTTTTAAGATTGTATTTATTTATTCATGAGACATGGAGAGAGAGAGGCAGAGACACAGGCAGAGGGAGAAGCAGGCTCCATGCAGGGAGCCCGATGTGGGACTAGATCCCAGGACCCTGGGGTCAGGCTCTGTGCCAAAGGCAGGTGCTAAACCACTGAGCCACCCAGGGATCCCCATTTTCTTTTCTAAATTCAAATAAATAGCAAAGCTAGATTTCAAACACATGTCTATACTAATGATTCTCTATGTACCTATATGCAAACAGGGGTTTTTGAGGTCTGTCTTAAGTGCATATCTGATAACTTGAGACCTATCAAAAAATCATTATTGTTCAATAACTCAAGCAACTACATATTTTAATTATGTGTTAACAAATCTCCAGACTATGATTAAACATCTATTGGTTCAAAGCTCTTTCTTTGGTGAGGAAAACAATACTTCTAAACGAGGATGCAAAGGGGGAAAGGGATGAAACAAAAGAAATGACACTTACTGACTCTCATTTACATTCAAATCAGTCTCCTGGGTGAAAACTCTATTAAAAGATTTTACCCCAGAGAAAGATAAGAAATTAATTAAGAAACAGGCACTGACTTTCTAATACAATACCATAAAGCTGAGAATTACTTTTTGTGTTGATAATGAGCATCCTCTTTATGTTGAACACGAAGGAGTATAACACATAGGTCTATCCTTAGGGTTGTCCAAATTTCAGAGATCAGCTGCCCTGTAGATACCACACTGGTTGTACGAGTAAGGTCGCCACGGGAACGCAGAGAAGTCAGCCCTTCACAGTAACGTGGGCCAGGGAACCAGAGGCAGCCCCGTAGTCGTGGCTGGGGATTGTGGATAGAATTTAGAATCACTGTGTCAGGAGAGGACTCTAGACACCAGAATTTCAACTCTCTTTACAGATAATGCAACAGGTACCCCTGCAAATGAAATCAGAACAAAAATAAGAGCACACCAAAGAGCAACTCCATCAATAAAAGGGCAGAAAAAATAATCAACTTCCTGACAAATAAAGCCAAAGAGAATGAATTACACAATAGCTTGGTTTCATAGAAGCTGTGTGTGGGGGGGTGTGCCCATGTATGTGTGTGTGGAGGTATAAGATGTAGATGAAGAAAGAAAACAGACACATACGCTGATGTCTTATAGAGGTTCATTGTGGAGACATTAAGTATTTTCTTCTGTTTGCCTCTTTTTATTTTTCTTTCTACAAAGAAAAAAAATTATTTGAAACACAAAGATGATCAAAACTAAAAAAAACTCTGAGTGACAATTAACAATGCTTATCTATGTTCACACTCAAGGATTTTCAGTTGACCTCTATAAACAAATTTTCATTTCCTCAGGAACACCTACAGATCTTCAGCAATTATGGAAAGCATTTGTATATTAAAAGTTGAGGTGATAGAAAAACACCTGAAAAGATTATGAGTTACTTCTTTCTTCCGCAATAAGCTGAACATAAAAAATTACTGATTTTACCAATAAATATTGTTTTAATTCCATTCAAATAAATAAGCTAACCCACGAATGCTAGGTGCATGATGACAGGTGATCAATAATATGCAACCAAAGCAAGTCAAATCAAATCTTTTTCATTGTTGGTTTCTTTCTTTTCTATAGCGTTTTTCACTAAGCTTAAGGATTTCTGCCCAACCTCATGAAGAATTAGATCAAAAACTTTCCCTTAGACTTTACCATCTAACATAGTATCTAAGAAGTACCTGATTAAGGAACCAAAATGAAATTCCTCTGGCAGATGTTTTAAAATATACCTTCATTTTATTACTTTGCAATGTGAACTATATTATAAGAATGAATCATCTTTCTGCTTCAGAGATTTTCTTCTTCGTGTTTTTTCTCAAGTGCAGTAAAGAGCACGTAATATAAAAATTTACCATTTTAAAGTGTAAAATTCAATATGTTAAGTTTATTCAAATAGTAGTGAAACAGTTCTCAAGAACTTTTTCATCATTCAAATTTCAAATTTGAAATTCTGTATCTATTAACCAACAACTTCCCTTTCTCTCTCTCTGCCCTAGTCCCTGGTAAACACTACTCTAATTTCTTCTTTACAGACTTCTTTTTTTTTTTTTTTTCAGACTTCTTATTCTAGGAATCATACAGTGGGTTTTTTTTTTTTTTTTTGGAATAGCTTATCAAACTTAGCATAATGCCCTGAAGTTCCTTCAATACTGTAGTTCATGACAGCATTTTCTTCCTTTTTAAAGGTGACTAATACTCCATTGCATGTATTCATCACATTTGTTTATCCATTCATCCCTCAAAGGTTACTTGGGTTGCTCCCACCTCTTGGCTACTGTGAATAGTACCACAGTGAACATGGCAGTTACAGGATCTGTTTGAAAGTCTGCTTTTGGGGCACTTGGGGGGCTTAGTTAGTTAAGTGACAAACTTTTCGCTGTGGCTCAGGTCATGGTCTTAGGGTCTTGAGATCAAGACTCATGTGGAGCCCATCGTGGGATTCTGGACGCAGCAAGGAGTCTGCTTGTCCCCCCGCCCCTCCCCCACATGTGTGCAAGTTCACCTTCTCTCTAAAATAAATAAATAAATACAATCATAAAAAAGGAAAGCTTGCTTTCAATTCTTCTTGGATATATACACAGAAATGGAATTGTAAATCACATAGTAGTTCTTTTTTTTTTTTTTTACATAGTAGTTCTTTTTTTAATTTTTTTGAAGACTTCCCATACTGTTTTCTGTGGTAGCTGCTACATGTTTTTGATACATCAATATTGTAAGTTTGTATTTAAAAAGGAGAGAAAGAAAATGGAAAAATCCACTCTTCTTTATTTAAAGAATGCAGAAGTAAAACTCCATATAAAAACTTTTAAAAAGATACATATGTATTTAATTTATGACTGTTAAAATATTTCAGTTGATATTTTAAAAATACAACAAATCAAATATTTTTCCATTAATTCATTCTTTACCACTTACTTGCACTATATGGTAACAGCTTAGGACTGGTATTCTTGGTAGTAAGTACTTCAATTCAGGGAGCCAGGACATGGACAGAGAAGCCACAGAAACAGTCACATGAGAACATTTCATCAGTCCAGGCCTTTGTAAATACTTCGTAAAAAGTCACACTGGTAGTATAAGAAATGGTTAGTAAAATTTAGAGATGAAAGAACTCATATGCCAAAGGTATACAGACCATCTGTAACAGGTTTATTTCAGGAGTGGACATTGCATGTAAAATCAATATTGACTTAAATGGATTTGAAATAAATAGACCTATGTTCATAAGAGTTTTATTTTAAAAATTCCTACTTCTTGAAAATGTCTGAGACAGAATGCCCTTTTATCTCTTAAAAGGACAATTGTTATTGGATTTAGGATAATACACCAACATTCTGCCTGGCAAGCTTCTTATGCTTTGAATTTCTTGATCAGTGAGCGAACTGGGTAGATCCACTGCTTTGTATTTTTAGGCCACAGAACCAAAGCAAAATATTATGTATTAAAAACAAGAATATGGTTAAACAACTTTTAAGGAAAAAATATTAGAGTATACACATATTATTTTATGAATATAGAACTGTTATATTTTATAAATTATATTTTATATATATGGAGAGAGTGTGCATGAGTACCAGCCTTGAAATTATGGATGGTTGTTTTCAAGAGAAAATTTTTTGGTTTTTTTTTTTTTTTTTTAAAGATTTTATTTGTTTGAAAAAGAGCACACGCAGCAGGGATGGGTACAGGAAGAAGTAGACTCCCCGTTGAGCAGGGAGCCCGATGCAGGACTTGACTCCAGGACCCTGATCAAGTCAGATGCTTAACCGATTGAGACACCCAGGCGTCCCTCAAGAGAAAGTTGTAAGGTTGGTTTAAATTTATGGGTTTTCAGGGAAAACATAAAAACAAGCTCTAATCTGCTGAAATATTTTGTTCATTTTTGTTTGCATTCATAAGTATCTTCTCCTCCTTACACCTGTTAAAATAATCTGCTAAAGTAATGACACAGTCAGGTAAGTGAAAGCATTTAGTTTCCATGCAGTTTTAGTTGGGAAGGTTCATTGCATAATTCCAAATCCACTGAAACCTGAAAGATGCAGATGTGTAACTGGATTTTTTTGCCAGCATAAGCCAGATAGTCTTTGGTGTTAGGAAGGAGAAAACAGACCTGAAGAACACCATGATTCATTACTGATATATTTGTTTATCCTCCTGTGTGGCCCATCTGATTTTCAAAGACTCAAATTCCCTGTCTTCACAGTCTTATTCAAAAGAAGATGAAAGCATCTTTGTGGAGTATTACTTTGAATTCTATCACCTGTTTTTGCCTCAATTCATCTAAGAGGACAATTTAGCACATAAACCCCAGAGCCCAGCTAGGGTTAGAAATCCCAGTCCCACCACTTGGGTGGCACGGGACCCCCAGCCAGTGACGTCATGTGTGCTGCACTTCTCTACTTTCCTGGTACATACTTTCGGTTGTTGTGAGAATTACACTAACTAGTGTTGGAGAATATAAAGAATAGAAGTTTTAATTCCTAATATGTAATACTGACTATATAAATGATAATTGAAGACGTAAACTATAAAAAAAAAAATGCATTGCCACCTTCTCTAAGAGTTTCCTAGGGTTGTGGTAACAAATTACCGAAAATCAGTGCCTTTGAACAACAGAAATTACTCTCTGACAGTCCTGGAAGCCAAAAGCCCAAAATCAAGATGTGTTTAGTGTTGAACTCTCCTCAAAAGCTCTATGTCCCTGGAGGCAATGACCTGGACCACAGTAAGGGCCACATCTTTGGCCAGCAAATACTCTTATAACGCACACAGTGACCAGTGGACACTTAGTAATTTCAACCTGTTGACTGGCCAAAATGAATCTCGAGTTGCTGCCCATGATATATTTATTTAGTGGGTATTCGATTTGGACAAATGAATACTCTGGCTTGCATCTAGGCAGTGGATGTAAGTAGAGAAGGCAAAGAAGTATTCTAAGAGCCTCAATCCCTTTTGCTTCTAAAAAAAATAGCCCTGCACTTCCTTTCAGCACCACATTTCATGTACCATAGGCTTCAGGGTCTTCAAGAGCCTTGTCACAGGAATGGCAGGTCTCTAAAGCCTATGGACTCTGTTTATAATGATTATGAACAGGAAGGGGGGGGAAAGGCCTGACTTTTGGATACAGGGTTCAAAAAGACTGAGTGCTCGGGTAACTTGTTTTGTGTCTAGGTCTTCTATTCAGATGAACATGAGAAAATACGGACAGTTTTCTAAAATACATTATGAAAACTCTTGCCCCCATCCCATGTGTGTCCGAATGCAAAATAATATGTATGACTTTAAAAAGGAAATCTTTCTTTGCTTCTTTCTGGCTTCTGGGGATTCCACGTATTCTCTCGCTAAGTAACCCCAATCTCTGCCTCTATGCTTCACGGCCTCTATTCTGTTCTCTTTCCTCTTCTGTCTCTTAGAAGGTCAATTGTCATTGGATATCCAGGCCACCTGCATAGTCTTGTACAGTCTCACTTGAGATATTTATTTACATCTGCAAAGACTGGTTTTTTACAAATGAGGTCACAAGTTCCAAGGAGTAGGACATGGTGTTGGCTTTTTTAAAGGACATCTGTCAACACACTATACCTTCTTTCTCTAATGCTTTATTTTATTTATTAGATCTCTTCTCTTTAAAATGAAATTAATATTCATATATAGAGAAATGATCTATTTGAATATCTACATAATTAATAGTTTATTATTTAAAATTAATATGGTTAATTAAAAATTAATGGTTAATGATTAATTAAAAAGCTGCGGCTTTTAAAATAATATTAAGCCTAAATGTTAGTTTTAATATTGCTGAGAAACTGTATTCTAATTTTGTTTGATGAAAAGAAATTCATTACACATGACTTTTCATTCACATCTTTGAACTAAGAATATACTCCAACTTACAGAGCCAATTTTCCAATTATTCATTGTTGCATGTTTCCATAATTTGTCTTTCAACGTCATAATTATGTTATCAGCTTCTTTACTTCCATACTGCAAAAGTGTTAGTCTTAGTTGACATCGTCACCATCTTCTGTTCACACCCTCCTATATATAATGTGCAGTCAAGTACCAGATGGAGAGGCAGACGATAAAAAATCAAAACACGTAATTAATTGCTTCCTGTCTCCAGGAAGTGTTTTAGCCAAAATATAGAAGGTTTGGAAGAAAGAGGACAACTTTCATTTAATTTAGTCATATTCTTGGCTTTTGATCAAGAGGTAATTCTCTCCTTTTTCATCATAGAGAGGAGGCAGAAAAGAATTTAGGGAGGAAAATGAGATAGGAAAGCTAGTCTCAACTGAGCCTGGAGGTCATCCTGCAAATTTACTATTCAGATGAACGCCCATACAGTTACCATAAAAATAATAAGTGTGTTATTTGTGATGATATGGATTGCTGGAAATTATCCATCAATCAATATTAATTTTTTTTAGTTAATGTAATGCCTAACAAAATGTATTTACAAACTAAAAGGGTGATGACTCTTACCTTGAGGCTAGATAAGGTGCAAGATTTACTTTTGTCTGTTTTTTTTTTTTTTTTTTTTTTTTTTTTTTTTTTTTTTTTTTTTTTTTTTTTTTTTTTTTTTAGAGAAACGTTGTGTTTAATGGTAAAGCTTAACACACTCCAGCACCAGGCATGGCCTGAAGTCGAAGCAGCAGGGACGGGTAGGTGACCCTCACGGAGCCTCACATGGCGAAGAGGATGAGGAAGGCGACCATCAAACAGAAGAGCCCCATGGCCTCAGACAGGCTTTTTTTGAATTGTATGTATGTCAATATATGGAAAGGAAAATTTTCATAAAGGTTTCAATTCATTTATGGTTCTTAATGATATACTACTTTAAAAATGTATAAGTTCTGTATTTAAGGGAGAGGATGTGAAAAGGGCAAAGTTTTTTCAAAGAGACACTTTGACCCTATAAAGTAACGAGCATGTCAACAGGAAGACATAACAAATTGGGAAAACAAAATTTCTCTGAAATAGCCATTTCATTTGTCTATGAGACAAGTATAATTATAAAAAGCTTTCACCTTTTTTTGATGACTATTTTTTTAAAAGGTTTCATTTATCCATGAGAGACACAGACACAAGGAGAGGCAGCTCCCCGTGGGGAGCTGGATGCAGGACTCGATCCCGGGACCCGGGGTTACCCCTGAGCCCCCAGGGCCCCAAGACCATGACTGTTTTCAAGTGACATTTGATTAGATTGGGTAGATCTATGTCTGTTTAGGATTTGGCAGACTAAATCGCCTTTCTGACAATTTATTCACCTGTCTCCTTCAGTCCTCTCCCTGTGATTTTTTTGTTGCCTTAATTACATAAAATTAAATTTAAATTATTTAATGATTATTTGTTATGTTTTTCTATTATTATTTATATTTGTCTCAAACATCTAATTCGAGATTTTGTTTGTTTGTTTTTTCACTGGTAAGTATCTTCGGGATTTTAATTGAGGGGAAAAAATCCCTATATACTGTATTAATATATTTTCACTACAAAAAGAAAAAAGAAAACCAATATAAACTCCAGAACTTGAGAATTTCCTGTTTTATTGGCTGCTAGTAGTTCTTGAAAAGATGCAGAAATAATACCATTTCATTTAATTTCTTACCAAATATAGTATGATAGGCTTACTTTGTTCATATTTTAAAGTAAATGGGAAGTACTATTGAGGGAAAAAAAGGAGAATCATAAAGCAAATAGTTCATCTAAAATTGTGATCTTTTTAAAAACAAAATTAGAATTACTCAGTTAAAAAAAATCATGTTAAACGCAGAGGACATAAGTGGTTTGGCGTATGTTCTATTGGAGAGGACATCTCCACATTCTTGGCATCAGTCATGTAAGTTGTTCTCTTAATGGTAAGAGAATTGGCCAAGTTCTTTTCTCTCTCTTTCTTCTTTTTTCCCTTTTTTCTTTCCTTCTTTCTCTTTCTTCCATATTTCTTTTCTCCTTCCTTCCTTCCCATTCTCTTCCTCTCCCTCTCTTCCTTCCTCTCCTTTTTCTTCAAATATAAACAGTAAAGCAACATTTAAGTTTCACAAACCACCAAAACCAAAAATTTAGGACAAGTGGGAGCAACTCTCATTTCATTTTTGTACCAAAAGACAGGCAGTGGGTCATATGGCATTAAATCATTAAACTTTAATTCATCAAAATATTGCTCAGTGAGTTTTTGATGTTCAAGAGTCCTACTGAATTTTTGGTTATTGATATTAGAAAATGTTTAAGTATCTCTTCATAGAAATTGGAAGTCAATGTGTTTCAGTTTGTGATCCCTAAAGTCAACTATGAGACAAGGACTCATGTGCATAGAGTCTAGGTGATCTTAGGAAATACATGAATGGGGAAGCAGTAAGATGAGTGAGACAGAAATGGAAGAAATGCCAGGAAAATGTATATTAATGAGAGGGTTTCTGCTGTGGCAAATGATGCTCCTTTCTGTTGACTCCCTTCTGAGAAACTATGGGGCGCTTGCCTGTCATCCACCAATTGTCACTCACCAAATCTTCCACTGGTTAAGGGTTGACCCTGGGGGTGTGAAATCCTGAGCACATCACTGCTTTGAAACTAGAATGGGCCTCAAAGAGGCAAACTGATAGAGGTATTTGCAGCGGTACTCTATCACAAGGCTGAAAATGGTTTGCCACAGTCCCAAGGGGATACGGAGGAGATTCAAGAATCTTCTCCAAAGGTTTGGCTAATATTTAACCCCCCCAAATATTTATGTTTGGATCAAAACCCAGAGTCCATGAAATTTTAGAGAATACTGAAGTGAACCACTGATCCACGTTATAAAACTAGGAAAAAATTCCTGTAAAAATGGCATTTTTCTGGATGTTCCTGAAAAATCCATTCTAGTTCCCATAAACAGTCAGTCTTAATCTTTCAAAATCATTTTTTCTTTCCTTCATTTACAAACGAAATGAGGAACTTTTAGTAGCTCTTTAAAAGAATCTTTAATTGAAAATTGAGTCAGTGACTGAAATGTAAATCCCTTTGAGTTCTAAGATGTTATCATTACCTCCTTTGTTTTTCTTTAAGCTCTCAGTAGCAGTTAAAGGTATGTATTTATATTCGATTCAGTCTATTTTTGTTCTTTGGTAGTAATACCTAGGATATGCCTTAGATGTTTGGAATATGCCATCAAAACTACCACAAAATTAGAATAATTCCATCTCCTTTGCTTAGCAATCCTTTGCTTAGCCAACAGAAATGTACTCTCTGTGAATGGACTTTGCACTTTGGGCCAATATTTTGGAAACAGAAAGTCTAGCCATTGTGTCTCTAGGATCCTTGTTTATATGCTTGCATAGTTTATTAGTAAACACAGCTGAATAACCAAAATTCAAAGCAGATTCTTGAACAAGCAAATTTGACCTCAGTAATCATGACACTACGTTCACCCTGCAATGGATCCGTTTTCCTTCTCACCCAGCAAGCTGAGTATTAAACTGTGTGACAATATAATAAGATCCTTTTTATAGGGAACAACCATGCCTGCGAAGAAAACTACTGACTGATCATTAACCTTTAGAAACAAAATTTTGGCTTCATTGTCAATGATTCAAATTCTAAGGGGAAGTATTCAATTAATACTGTCAAGATGCATGATACAGAAAAACATTTTGTTGACTCAGAATTAAATTATGTCAAAAAAGAAAAAAACAGAAGGAAACTGTCACAGACCAATCTGGACTGTCTCAACTCTGGCTTCCTGGTAATAGAATCATCTTTTAATAATGTATAAACTGAGTGTAATTAGCAAATCAGTTGCACCCATGACCACTGTGCCTGAAAATATGTGCACCATAGCATATTTCTTTCATATTTTCTCCTGCTCTGTTTCATGTTCAAATAATAACTCATTTGTACAAATGGATGAAAACAGGGAGTAATAGTGGGAGGCTGTTTAGGAATCAAAACACTTTTAAATAGCACAGCTGTTCTGATACTGTGATCATGCCAGCTATTTCTGATGGTGAGGTGATGGTAAGAGAACAAACTTTCAGTACAACTATTTTGCAAACTATGTTTCCGCCACCGGGGCATGCACTTATCTCTCAGTGTGAGGCACCCCATATGCACACACTGAAAAGATGCCAATTAAATACATGTGCCTTTGTAAGATCTATGTTTATTAATGCGATTCTTGGTACTTCCTACCCATGGGGCAGAAGCTGAACACCAGGCAAGAAGAGTCCTCACTCAAAGAAGTGAACTATGCATTTCATATATATATTTTTTTCATATATTCTCTCGGCTTCATTTCCTAAAGAAATCAAAATAAACGATTCATACAGTCTCAGGAACAGTCTGTGATTTGCTAGCCATTTGCTCCCTCCTACAGCCATACTTTCCACCTATAAGCTCATATCTGAGACTTGTGACCCTGAACCTTTCTCCTTGAAGTGGATCATGCAGCTTTCTTACCTGAAGGGGACATACAGGCAGAGACTAAGAATGTGAACTTTTGAAGTAAACCCACTTGTGTGATGATTCCTAAGTAGGTGACTCCCTTTACTGTCTTGTGTCTGTTTCTTCACTATTTTTTTCATTGATGTGTGTATCATGATAGTCTCCAAAGGGTTATTGTCAGGACTATGTGAATGAAGTAAAATTAGTGTCTGATCTGTAGTAAGTGTTCCATAAATTTATTTATCATCGACACGAAACATTTTCCATTTAACCATGGCTGGCCTCATACGTAGAAATGTGGTGTGTTGCCTAGTGTTAATCAGAGGGCTAAGGGGCACTGGAGGGCTCAGTGGTTGAGCATCTGCTTTTGGCTCAGGTCATGATCCTGGGGTCCTGGGAGCAAGTCCCGCATTGGGCTCTCTCAGGAGATTGCTTCTCCCTCTGCCTGTGTCTCTGTGTCTCCTATGAAAAATAAACAAAATTTTTAAAAAAAAATGAAAGGGCTAATGTGAAAGCCTAGTTTATTGCCAAAACATTATCCCACTTTCACAGTATTCAACATTAAATTACAGTCCAGATTCCTCAGAAAAGTAATGTAAACTGTATAAATACACTGTTAAAATCTATTCCTAGCCTTGCACATTAGAAAACAAGGTTATTAAAACATAGCTAACCGGAAACAATCTGACAAAATTTTAATATTTTCTCTAAATCCCCTGTTATCGTACTAATCCTTTTATTATATCTCTTTACAAATTTTCTCTTGCTTAACAAAAACTCTTATTGGTAGGGGCAATATTTAAGTCATCTTTGACTATCTGTACTTCATACATCACTTCACCAGTGGGAGTGTTGGCCTTAATGTGTTGCATTTTCTCACGGGAGTTAATGTGATGTCGTTCATAAACCTCTAAAACCATTAAGTCCAGAAAAAGAAAAGTTCACTAATGTGATTACCTCATCCCAAATGAAGGGATAAAAAAATAAAGTTTTATGAAAAGGAACCTATGGCCGTGAGCCATCTGTCAATTAGCATAAACCGTGTTTTTCCCCCCCAGTGTTTTTCAGATAGCAAGGCTTAGCAATTGTCCTTTTGCTAAACATTGTAGAAGATCTCAAATCAACTTTAAGTGAATTCAAAGAATATACAGGAGGGGGAGGGGCAAGATGGCTGAAGAGTAGGGTCTCCAAATCACCTGTCCCCACCAAATTACCTAGAAAACCTTCAAATTTTCCTGAAAATCTATGAATTCGGCCTGAGAATTAAAGAGAGAACACCTGGAATGCTACAGTGAGAAGAGTTCGGCTTCTATCAAGGTAGGAAGACGGGAAAAAAGAAATAAGGAAACAAAAGGCCTCCAAGGGGGAGGGGCCCCGCGAGGAGCCGGGCTGAGGCCGGGGCGAGTGTCCCCAGGACAGGAGAGCCCCGTCCCAGAGAAGCAGGAGCTGCACCGACCTTCCCAGGCGGAAAGGGGCTCGCAGGGAGTTGGAGCAGGACCCAGGAGGGCGGGGATGCCCTCGGGCTCCCGGGGACACTAACAGACACCTGCGCCCCGGGAGAGTGCGCCGAGCACCGTGGAGGGGGCTGCGCGGCGGGAGCAGCTGAGGGGGGGCTCGGGGGAGGCTCCGCGGAGGGGGCTGCGGGGCGGGAGCAGCTCGGAGGGGCTCGGGCGGAGGAAGAGGCTCCGTGCGGAGGGGGCTGCGCGGCCGGGAGCAGCTCGGGGGGGCTCGGGGGGCGGCTCCGCGGAGGGGGCTGTGGGGCCTGAGAGCGAATCCACCAGTGCAGACCGGGAGCACAGGGCGCCAGGACACAGCCCAGGATCCCGCCTCCCCCGGGACAGGCAGAGGCCGGGAGGGCCCAGGACAGCGAGGACGCTCCTGCCCCAGCTGAGCAGATCAGCGGCCCCGCCCCGGAGCCTCCAGGCCCTGCAGACGGAGAGCTCCGGAGTTCCTGCGGGGGTTGACTCCAGGGCTCCAGAGCTGGCCCCGCCACTGGGGCTGTTCCTCCTGCGGCCTCACGGGGTAAACAACCCCCACTGAGCCCTGCACCAGGCAGGAGCAGAGCAGCTCCCCCAGGTGCTAACACCTGAAAATCAGCACAACAGGCCCCTCCCCCAGAAGACCAGCGAGACGGACAAGTTCCAGGGGAAGTCAAGGGACTTAAAGTACACAGAATCAGAAGATGCTCCCCCGTGTTTTTTTTGTTTGTTTTGTTTTGTTTTGTTTCGTTTTGTTTTGCTTTTTGATTTGTTTCCTTCCCCCACCTTTTTTTTCCCATTCTTTCTTTTTCTTTCTCTTTTTCTTCTTTTTTTCTTTTTTCTTCTTTTTTTCTTTTTTCTGTTTCTCTTTTCTTTCCTTCTTTCTCTCCTCTCTTTTTCTCCTTTTCCCAATACAACTCGCTTTTGGCCACTCTGCACTGAGCAAAATGACTAGAAGGAAAACCTCACCTCAAAAGAAAGCATCAGAAACAGTCCTCTCTCCTACAGAGTTACAAAATCTGGATTACAATTCAATGTCAGAAAGCCAATTCAGAAGCACTATTATACAGCTACTGGTGGCTCTAGAAAAAAGCACAAGGGACTCAAGAGACTTCATGACTGCAGAATTCAGAGCTAATCAGGCAGAAATTAAAAATCAATTGAATGAGATGCAATCCAAACTAGAGGTCCTAGCGACGAGGGTTAACGAGGTGGAAGAACGAGTGAGTGACATAGAAGACAAGTTGATGGCAAAGAGGGAAACTGAGGAAAAAAGAGACAAACAATTAAAAGACCATGAAGATAGATTAAGGGAAATAAACGACAGCCTGAGGAAGAAAAACCTACGTTTAATTGGGGTTCCCGAGGGCCCCGAAAGGGACAGAGGGCCAGATTATGTATTTGAACAAATTCTAGCTGAAAACTTTCCTAATCTGGGAAGGGAAACAGGCATTCAGATCCAGGAAATAGAGAGATTCCCCCCCCTAAAATCAATAAAAACCGTTCAACACCTCGACATTTAATAGTGAAGCTTGCAAATTCCAAAGATAAAAAGAAGATCCTTAAAGCAGCAAGAGACAAGAAATCCCTGACTTTTATGGGGAGGAGCATTAGGGTAACAGCAGACCTCTCCACAGAGACCTGGCAGGCCAGAAAGGGCTGGCAGGATATATTCAGGGTCCTAAATGAGAAGAACATGCAACCAAGAATACTTTATCCAGCAAGGCTCTCATTCAAAATGGAAGGAGAGATAAAGAGCTTCCAAGACAGGCAGGAACTGAAAGAATATGTGACCTCCAAACCAGCTCTGCAAGAAATTTTAAGGGGGACTCTCAAAATTCCCCTTTAAGAAGTCCAGTGGAAAAATCCACAAAAACAGGGACTGAATAGATATCATGATGACACTAAACTCATATCTTTCAATAGTAACTCAATGTGAACGGGCTTAATGACCCCATCAAAAGGCACAGGGTTTCAGACTGGATAAAAAAGCAGGACCCATCTATTTGCTGTCTACAAGAGACTCATTTTAGACAGAAGGACACCTACAGCCTGAAAATAAAAGGTTGGAGAACCATTTACCATTCGAATGGTCCTCAAAAGAAAGCAGGGGTAGCCATCCTTATATCAGATAAACTAAAATTTACCCCGAAGATTGTAGTGAGAGATGAAGAGGGACACTATATCATACTTAAAGGATCTATCCAACAAGAGGACTTAACAATCCTCAATATATATGCCCCAAATGTGGGAGCTCCCAAATATATAAATCAATTAATAACCAAAGTGAAGAAATACTTAGATAATAATACACTTATACTTGGTGACTTCAATCTAGCACTTTTTAACCTCGATAGATCTTCTAAACACAACATCTCCAAAGAAATGAGAGCTTCAAATGATACACTGGACCAGATGGATTTCACAGATATCTACAGAACTTTACATCCAAACTCAACTGAATACACATTCTTTTCAAGTGCACGTGGAACTTTCTCCAGAATAGACCACATACTGGGTCACAAATCGGGTCTGAACCGATACCAAATGATTGGGATTGTCCCCCGCATATTCTCAGACCATAATGCCTTGAAATTAGAACTAAATCACAACAAGAAGTTTGGAAGGACCTCAAACACGTGGAGGTGAAGGACCATCCTGCTAAAAGATGAAAGGGTCAACCAGGAAATTAAGGAAGAATGAAAAAGATTCATGGAAACTAATGAGAATGAAATTACAACCGTTCAAAATCTTTGGGATGCAGCAAAAGCAGTCCTAAGGGGGAAATACATCGCAATACAAGCATCCATTCAAAAATTGGAAAGAACTCAAATACAAAAGCTAACCTTACACATAAAGGAGCTAGAGAAAAAACAGCAAATAGATCCTACACCCAGGAGAAGAAGAGAGTTAATAAAGATTCAAGCAGGGATCCCTGGGTGGCACAGCGGTTTGGCACCTGCCTTTGGCCCAGGGCGCGATCCTGGAGACCCGGGATCGAATCCCACGTCGGGCTCCCGGTGCATGGAGCCTGCTTCTCCCTCTGTCTGTGTCTCTGCCTCTCTCTCTCTCTCTCTCTCTCTGTGACTGTCATAAATAAATAAAAGTTAAAAAAATAAATAAATAAAAATAAAATAAATAAATAAAGATTCAAGCAGAACTCAAAGAAATCGAGACCAGAAGAACTGTGGAACAGATCAACAGAACCAGGAGTTGGTTCTTTGAAAGAATTAATAAGATAGATAAACCATTAGCCAGCCTTATTAATAAGAGAGAGAAGACTCAAATTAATAAAATCATGAATGAGAAAGGAGAGATCACTACCAACACCAAGGAAATACAAACGATTTTAAAAACATATTATGAACAGCTATACACCAATAAATTAGGCAATCTAGAAGAAATGGACGCATACGTGGAAAACCACAAACTACCAAAACTGGAACAGGAAGAAATAGAAAACCTGAACAGGCCAATAACCAGGGAGGAAATTGAAGTAGTCATCAAAAACCTCCCAAGACACAAGAGTCCAGGGCCAGATGGCTTCCCAGGGGTATTCTATCAAACGTTTAAAGAAGAAACCATACCTATTCTACTAAAGCTGTTTGGAAAGATAGAAAGAGATGGAGTACTTCCAAATTCGTTCTATGAGGCCAGCATCACCTTAATTCCAAAACCAGACAAAGACCCCACCAAAAAGGAGAATTACAGATCGATATCCTTGATGCACATGGATGCAAAAATTCTCAACAAGATACCAGCCAATAGGATCCAACAATACATTAAGAAAATTATTCACCATGACCAAGTAGGATTTATCCCCGGGACATAAGGCTGGTTCAACATTCGTAAAACAATCAGTGTGATTCATCATATCAGCAAGAGAAAAACCAAGAACCATATGATCCTCTCATTAGATGCAAAGAAAGCATTTGACAAAGTATAGCATCCATTTCTGATCAAAACTCTTCAGAGTGTAGGGATAGAGGGAACATTCCTCAACATCTTAAAAGCCATCTACAAAAAGCCCACAGCAAATATCATTCTCAATGGGGAAGCACTGGGAGCCTTTCCCCTAAGATCAGGAACAAGACAGGGATGTCCACTCTCACCACTGCTATTCAACATAGTACTGGAAGTCCTAGCCTCAGCAATCAGACAACAAAAAGACATTAAAGGCATTCAAATTGGCAAAGAAGAAGTCAAACTCTCCTTCTTCACCGATGACATGATACTCTACATAGAAAACCCAAAAGTCTCCACCCCAAGATTGCTAGAACTCATACAGCAATTCTGTAGCATGGCCGGATACAAAATCAATGCCCAGAAGTCAGTGGCATTTCTATGCACTAACAATGAGACTAAAGAAAGAGAAATTAAGGAGTTAATCCCATTTACAATTGCACCCAAAAACATAAGATACCTAGGAATAAACCTAACCAAAGATGTAAAGGATCTATACCCTCAAAACTATAGAACACTTCTGAAAGAAATTGAGGAAGACACAAAGAGATGGAAAAATATTCCATGCTCATGGATTGGCAGAATTAATATTGTGAAAATGTCAATGTTACCCAGAACAATATACACGTTTAATGCAATCCCTATCAAAATACCATGGACTTTCTTCAGAGAGTTAGAACAAATCATCTTAAGATTTGTGTGGAATCAGAAAAGACCCCGAATAGCCAGGGGAATTTTAAAAAAGAAAACCATAGCTGGGGGCATCACAATGCCAGATTTCAGGTTGCACTACAAAGCTGTGGTCATCAAGACAGTGTGGTACTGGCACAAAAACAGACACAATGATCAATGGAACAGAATAGAGAACCCAGAAGTGGACCCTGAACTTTATGGTCAACTAATATTCAATAAAGGAGGAAAGACTATCCATTGGAAGAAAGACAGTCTCTTTAATCAATGGTGCTGGGAAAATTGGACATCCACAGTCAGAAGAATGAAACTAGACCACTCTCTTTCACCATACACAAAGATAAACTCAAAATGGATGAATGATCTAAATGTGAGACAAGATTCCATCAAAACCCTAGAGAAGAACACAGGCAACACCCTTTTTGAACTCGGCCACAGTAACTTCTTGCAAGATACATCCACGAAGGCAAAAGAAACAAAAGCAAAAATGAACTATTGGGACTTCACCAAGATAAGAAGCTTTTGCACAGCAAAGGATACAGTCAACAAAACTAAAAGACAACCTACAGAATGGGAGAAGATATTTGCAAATGACATATCAGATAAAGGGCTAGTTTCCAAGATCTATAAAGAACTTATTAAACTCAACACCAAAGAAACAAACAATCCAATCATGAAATGGGCAAAAGACATGAAGAGAAATCTCACAGAGGAAGACATAGGCCAACATGCATATGAGAAAATGCTTTGCATCACTTGCCATCAGGGAAATACAAATCAAAACCACAATGTTATACCACCTCACACCAGTGAGAATGGGGCATATTAACAAGGCAGGAAACCACAAATGCTGGAGAGAATGCAGAGAATAGGGAACCCTCTTGCACTGTTGGTGGGAATGTGAACCGGTGCAGCCACTCTGGAAAACTGTGTGGAGGTTCCTCAAAGAGTTAAAAATAGACCTGCCCTATGACCCAGCAATTGCACTGTTGGGGATTTACCCCAAAGATACAGATGCAATGAAACGCCGGGACACCTGCACCCTGATGTTTATAGCAGCCTTGGCCACAATAGCCAAACTGTGGAAGGAGCCTTGGTGTCCATCGAAAGATGAATGGATAAAGAAGATGTGGTTTATGTATACAATGGAATATTACTCAGCTATTAGAAATGACAAATACCCACCATTTGCTTCAACGTGGATGGAACTGGAAGGTATTATGCTGAGTGAAATAAGTCAGTCGGAGAAGGACAAACATTATATGTTTTCATTCATGTGGGGAATATAAATAATAGTGAAAGGGAATATAAGGGAAGGGAGAAGAAATGTGTGGGAAATATCAGAAAGGGAGACAGAACGTAAAGACTGCTAACTCTGGGAATTGAACTAGGGGTGGTAGAAGGGGAGGAGGGCGGGGGGTGGGAGTGAATGGGTGACGGGCACTGGGGGTTATTCTGTATGTTGGTAAATTGAACACCAATAAAAAATAAATTAAAAAAATAAAAGAATATACAATTATTCATGTTCAACATGAGTTCTTCTGAAGTTGATAGTTAAAACCCCTTAGAATCCTGAAATATTTCCCAACCAGTTGTAACAAAATATTATCCTTCCCTAAAGTGATATGAAGTCATGAGTATACTTGCAGAAAATTTGTGGATTTACCTATACTTAATGGGGACAAAAAAAATAGCAGAAAATATACTATAGGTTGGTGAATCCAAAGAATCAGAGTCAGCATTAAAAGCAACACCTTTCAAAAGATAGTCACATTGTAATGTAACAGGGATCTTGGAGATTTCAACATCAATACTCCCAATTTTTGATAATGAAATTGAGGTCTCCTGAAGTAAAATAAATTACATGAGGTTCTAAGTGTAGTGATGAAATCAGTCCTAAGACTTAAAACGCTGGACTCAAAAGTCCAACTCCATTCATTGTAATATGCTACAAAGACTGGGAAGAAAACACTGAGAAATAAAAGAAAAGACACTAGTCCTCCAAAGACCAAATGAAATATAGAACTAAAGTAACACGTTTAACTGAATGGAAAACAGTGGAATGAGATATACCAGAATAATCATGTTAACAAGATCATTGGAAGAAATTTGTGGATGAAAAGAAATTATCAACTAGAATTTACTGAAAGAAAAATTCGTATATTTAAGCCTGAATTAAATGGCTTTTATTGGCTTTATATGTATTGTACAGTGGTTAAGATTAGTTGCAGAGCTGAAGCTTCTCTGAAGTGTAGTGGATGACGTGAGAGAGCAAAGCTACTAGAAGACATGGCAGTGGAGAGGAGAGGAAAAAATGGAGTTTCAAGAGCTTGAGTTTATTCTTAGTGACACCACCATAAATGAACCATAAGATATGTTCCAAGGTCCCCATTTTGTCAAATATCTGCTAGAGAAGAAACTTTGCACAGAATAACATGGTAAATACTATTCTGTGTGATGATTCAGGCCAGGACACAGTCTACTTAAATATACAGGCGGGGGTTTATGGAGTAGGCCTGGTCTGGAACGAAACTTATA
Organism: Canis lupus dingo; assembly: GCF_003254725.2. Lineage (NCBI taxonomy): Eukaryota > Metazoa > Chordata > Mammalia > Carnivora > Canidae > Canis > Canis lupus. The sequence continues at coordinate 24,506,737 of NC_064260.1, read as the reverse complement.
AACTAAGTGGGATGAACACTTGGTTAATGACGTAAGCTGCAAGCTCCTCAGGAGGTTGGGAGTACAAGATAGAACATGGGATCCTGATAATACCTAGCAAGGCAAATTGGCATGCATCGGTGGAATGGGGGTGGGAGGTTCAGAATACAACCTAAAATAACAAGTTATATTCTGGTATTTTGACTAGTTAGTTGAACATGAACATGGGGGCCAATGAATAGCTGAAGATTTATAATGCAAGAAGGCAAATAAAACATGAGAATTAGAACAATTGTGGAATTAGGTCTCTACATGTCTTCTTTAAATTTTTATTCAATTTATTTAAACTTAATAAAAAAATAATTCACCCATTTCTCCCATCTGCCCATCCCCTCCTGCAATGTCAGTCTGTTCTATATACCTATGAGCTTCTCTGTTTTAAGATTTCATGTGTAAAAAAGATTATACTGTATATGTCTTTCTGCCTGACTTTTTCACTTAGCATAATGCTCTCAAAATCTATTCATGTTTTTCACAAATGGCAAGGTTTCTTTCTTTTATGGCTGAATAATACGAACATACATATTCATTCATTGATGGACATTTAGGTTGCCTCCATGCCTTGGATATTGTAAATAATGCTACAATGAACATGGGGGTGCGGATGTCTTTTTGAGTTAGTGTTTTTATTTTCTTCAGATAAATACTCAGATGTGGAATTGCTGGATCATATGGTAGTTCTATTTTTAATTTTTTGCTGTTTTCCATAGTGGTTGTGCCGATTTACATTCCCATTGGCAGTGCACAAAAATTCCCATTTCTCTACATCCTCACCGACACTTGTTATTTTTTGTTCTTTTTAAAATAGACATTCTAACTGGCATGAGATGATATCTCATTATGGTTTTGATCTGCATGTCCCTAATGATTAATGATGTTGAGCATCTTTTCATGTCCCTGTCTTCTTTTAAAAACAACAAAAAAAGCTATTTAGATCTTCTGCTCTTTTTTTTCTACCCATTTTTAAATGGATCTTAGTTTGCTAATGAATTGTATGATTTCTTTGCATATTCCGGATATCAGGCCCTTACCAGATATATGACTTGCAATTCTTTTCTCCTATTAGGTAGGTTGCTTTTCATTTTGTTGATGGTTTCCTTTGTTGCGCAGAAGCTTTTAAGTTTGATGTAGTCCAACTTGCCTATTTTTGCTTTTGTTGCTTTTGCTTTTGGTGTCAGATTAAAATAAAAAGTCATTGCTGGGGTACCTGGGTGGCTCAGTGGTTGAACATCTGCCTTTGGCTCAGGTCATGCTCCTGGGGTCCGGGGATCGAGTCCCGCATTGGGCTCCCTGCATGGAGCCTGCTTCTCCCTCTGCCTCTGTCTCTGCCTCTTTCTGTGCGTCTCTCATGAATAAATAAGTAAAATCTTTTAAAAAATAAAAATTAAAAAATCCTTGTTAAGACTATATCAAGGAGTTTACTACCTATGTTTCTTCTAGCATTTTTATGGTTTCATGTCTTACATTCTTTTGTTCATTCTGACTTGATTTGTGTATGGCATAAAACAGTGGCCCGGTTTCATTTTTTTGCATGAGACCATCCTTCTGTCATTGTATATTGTTGGCTCCTTTGCCATAAATTAATTGACCTTAAGTGTGTGGGCTTATTTCTGGGCTCTCTATTCTGTTCCATCCATCTATGTGTCTGTTTTTGTGTTGATACCATACTGTTTTAATTACTGTAGCTTTGTAATGGAGTTTGAAATCAGAGATCATGATGTTTAGCTTTGTTCTTTTTTTCTCATATTGCTTTGGCTATTCTGGCCCTTTGTGGTTCCAAACACATTTTAGGATTATTTATTTCTGTGAAAAATGTCACTGGAATTTCAATGGGGATGGTATCGAATCTATAGACCATTTTAGGTAGTATGGACATTTTAACAATATTAATTCTTTCAACCTGTGAGCATAGAATAGCTTCCCATTTATTTGTGTCTTCTTCAACTTTTCATTAATGTCTTCTAGTTCTCAGTATATAGGTCATTCAGATGCTTGGTTAAATTTATTTCTATGAATTTTATTATTCTTAATGCAATTACAAAAAGGATTTTCTTAATTTCTCTGATAGTTCATTAGTGAAAGAAACACAACAGATTTTTGCATGTTAATTTTGTATCCTACAAGTTTACTCAATTTGTTTATTAGTTCTAACAGATTTTTGTTGGAGTCTTTAGAGTTTTCTATATATAATATGATGTCATTTTCAAATAGTAATAGTTTAACTTCTTCCTTTCCAACTTGGATGCTTTATTTTCCCCCCTTCAATGCTCTGGTTAGGAATTCCAGCACTAAGTCAAACAAATGTAGCAAGAGCAGACATCTATGTCTTGTTACAGATTTTTTTAAAGATTTTATTTATTTATTCATGAGAGACACATTGAGAGAGAGAGGCAGAGACCCAGGCAGAGGGAGAAGCAGGCTCCACACAGGGAGCCCGACCTGGGACTCGATCCTGGGACTCCAGGATCACACCCTGGACCAAAGGCAGACACTAAACCACGGAGCCTCCCAGGGATCCCCCTTGTTACTGATTTTAATGGAAAAGCATTCAGCTTTTCACCATTGAATATGATGTTAACCATGGGCTTGTCACATATGGCCTTTATTAGGTCGAAGTACATTCTCTGTATACTTTGTTTAGAGTGTTTATCATAAATGGATTTTGAAATTTGTCAAGTGCTCTTTTCTGCATCTGTTGAGATGAACACACGATTTTTATTTTTCATTTTATTAATGCTGTGTATCACGCTGACTGATTTGTGGATGTTGAAACATCCTTGCATCCTTGGAATAAATTTCATTTGATCATGGTGTGTAATCCATTTAATGTATTATTGAATTTGGTTTGCTTATATTTTGTTGAGGATTTTTGCATGCATGTTCATCAGAGATATTGGCCTGTATTTTTTTTTTTTTTTGACTATTTACTTATTTAGGTGCTATCCTTATCTGGTTCTGCTATCAGGGTAATGGAGGCCTTATAAAATGCATTTGGAAGAGTTCCCTCTGCTTCTATTTTTTGGATGATTTTGAGAATTGGTATTATCCTTTATTGAATGTTTGTTAGAATTCAGAAATGAGACCATCTGGCTCAAGACTTTTGCTTGTTGGGAGGTTTTTGATTATTGACTCAGTTTCCTGCTAGAATTTGGGCTGGTAAGATTTCCTATTTTATTACGATTCAGTCTTGATTTTATCTTTCTAGGAATTTCTCTATTCCTTCTAGGTTGTCCAATTTGTTGATGTGTAAGCAAGTATTCATAGTGGTCTTCTACAGTCCTTTGTTCTATTGGTACCAGCGGTAAATCTCTTTCATTAATGATTTTATTTGAGTCCTTTTTCTTGGTCAATCTAACTGAAGATTTGTCAATTTGTTTATCTTTTCCAAGATCATCAGTGCTTTTTTTTTTTTTTTTTTTTTTTAAGATTACATTTATTTACTCATGAAAGACACACAGAGAGAGAGGCAGAGGGAGAAGCAGGCTCCATGCAGGAAGCCCAGTGTGGGACCCTATCCCGGGACTCCAGGATCACACCCTGAGCTGAAGGCGAATGCTCAATCGCTGAGCCACCCAGGTGTCCTGATCATCAGTTCTTAATTTCACCGATCCTTCATCTTTTTAGTCTCTTCTCTTTTTATTTTCTTCCTCCTAATTTTGAGCTTTTTCTTTTTCTAGTTGCTTGAGGTGTAAATTTAGATTGAGATTTTTCTTTTTTCTTGAGGCAAGCATTTATGGCTATGAACTTCCCTCTTCAAATTGCTCTTGCTGCATCCCATAAATTTTGGTATATTTCCATTTATCTCAAAACATTTCTTTTTTTTCACCCCTCCCCTTTATTATTCAGCAGAATGTTTAATCTGCACATATTTGTGAAGTTTCCAGTTTTTTTCATGTAATTAATTTCTAGTTTCTAGTTTCTGGTCAGAAAAGATGCATGATATAATTTTAGTACTCTTAAATTTACTGAGACTTGGTCTGTGGTCTAACACATGATCTATCTTCAAAACTGTTTCCTGTACATTTGAGAAGAATACGCATTCTGTTGCTTTTGGATGAATTGCTATGTGTATATCTGTTAAGTCCATCTGTTCTAACATGTCATTTAAGGCAAATGTTTACTTACTGATTTTTGTCTGAATGATCCATCCATTGATGTAAATGAGGTGCTAAAATCCCCTACTACTATTATATTGCTACTTTTCCCTTTAGATCTCTAAATATTTAAATATTTAGGTGCTCTATACAATTATAACAAAAGGTAATCATGTCTTAATAATCAGTTTTGGGTTCAAGAAAACAAAAGCTGTTTCTGAGTGGATGACAGGAAAGAGGGACAATTTATTCATCAGAAATTTGTGAATGAGCACTTACTATACTTCAGGCACTAGTCTGAGAAAAAAAAGTCAAAGTTTCAATCCTAAAGCAACAGGGAGAGCAGAAAGAATCTTTAAACAGGGACTTAGGCCTGATGAACCCAACAGATACCTGGGCGCCAACATGCAGACAGAGATTCCCATGGGTATCTGCGCTGATGTTCAGAGCACTAAGGCCACACCACCTCCTCACAAGGTTTCTGGGCTAGAATTTCCGTTCCTTTCTCATTTTTTGAATTCTCAATTTCTTGAAGAGGAACACCTATAATTATTGTATATCTTTGTCTTATAGTTTCAACCACATACTTTTTAAAATGTGTACATCATGCCTCCATGTGAAAAATCGTGAGAAAAAAGAGCAAATTCTGGATACAGAGTTTAGAACACCTGAATCAAGCCACAGCTCTGACATTTACTAATCATTTGGTCTTAGAGAAGGCTATAAACTTCTGAGCTTCGATTTTTGTCACTAAAAATGGATATAGTAAAAAATAAATAAATAAATAAATAAATAAATAAATAAATATGGATATAGTAATTCTCACTTCATATATATTTTGTAAGAATTGAATGATCCAAAAATGTATCACCAAGTCAAGCCTTTTATCAGTGGTTTTTTAAAAAATGGCAATTGAAACTTTTCCCTAGATGAAATTTTTAGTGGTAGCTCAACAACAAAAACAATAATATTCAAATGCATTTCTATAAAGTATGTCCTGAGTTGAAATATGAAATATTTTCCTATGAAAAGGTTATTGACAAGAATATTTATGTTTCAAAGTTCCACCTCACTTTATATTGGTTGCGTAGAATCAAGACCATTTGGATTCCCACGATCAAGAAGTTGCAAATGACATTTCAAAAAACAATTCCTAATTATAACATTTACCACATTTTGCTGTACAATTAATTTAAAAAGTTACAGATGGCACATAGTAAAATTTTTAAATAATAACCATTTTATTTTAAAAAGTCTGCAATGGAATACAACTAAAAAAATTAATCTTCCCTCCTACCCAGAACTAGGATCTCTTACAAAGAATAACTTTGGCAATAGTTTGTTCTATGTATCATCCAGAAATAGTCTCTATATTTAAAGCATAGTAACCAGACATTGTTTCATAGTTTGATTGATTGTTTGCAATACCATATGCTGGTGAACTAAATTGATCTAGAAACCTTAAAGCGTGTGAATTTAATCAACTGCTCTCAATTCCTTTTTTTAAGATTTATTTATTTGAGAGTCAGGGAAAGAGTAAGAGCACACGAGCAAGTAGGGTGAGGGGCAGAGGGAGAGAGAATCTCAAGCAGACTACCCACTGAACAGGAGCCTGCCATAGGGCTTGATCACCACCTGAGCCAAAACCAAGAGTAGGACACTTAACTGACTGTGCCACAGGTACCCCCAATACCAAAATAACATATTTACTAAAATTTTTAAATGTTAAAATGATGCAATTATCACAGCACAGTGTGTTATGCCTCCTACTTTTTATTGGGGGAAAAAAACCCAAAACAAACTATTACCCTGTGATGAGGATGTGCTCACAGACACATAGTTGAGACATACTAGGCATTTAATGGCACCTGATGCACATGTGTTCTGGTTGTGTACTAAGACATACATTTTACATGGGTGCCTGTGTGCAGATGTGAATTCAGATGAAAACCCATTATGCATTACAAGAAATTCATTTTGCATTTTGAGGTGGGTTTAGAGATTTAGTTTTAGGTCTGCACCAAAATGAATTCAAGTGCCTGTGCCTTTTAGCAAAACTTATTCTCCTGGTATTCTCTAATGTATTCAAACTGAGGAATTTATTCATTTGTTTTTAAGACAACTTTAAGTATTTAAATATATTGATTATTAATAAAGTTCCAAGCCAAAGAGTTCAAAATCCTTGAGTTACTCCTGAGATACCAGAGCTTTCTGATAATTTGGTTTGAAAATAGTATGTTTCCCTAATGTGGTGTTACATTTATTACCATTATCAAAGTTTCTGTGAATTCTGCTATTCATTTTTAGTCTCTCAAGTTCAGAGTCAATATTTAGGACTATATTGTACCCCCCCCCCATGATTTCTTATCATATAGTTAAATAGATAAAATAGTTACAGAGTTAATTAACTCCATGTCAAGTTATCTGATGATCACCTGATCTTATCTTTTTTGTTTGTTTCTAGCAATATGGTCAAATTTAAGAATGTTTCTATTGTACATATCCAATCTTAGCAAATATTAATGTACTATTTTTTGATAACCTCCTCCACATTATTAAAAATAAATATAACCAGGCAGCCCGGGTGGCTCAGCGGTTTGGTGCAGCCTTCGGCCCAGGGGCTGATCCTGGAGACTCGGGATCCAGTCCCACGTCGAGCTCCCTGCATAGAGCCTGCGTCTCCTTCTGCCTGTGTCTCCGCCTCTGTCTCTGTGTCTCTCATGAATAAAATAAATTAAATCTTTAAAAATAAAAAAATATAATCTGACAAATATGATGACTAATTATATATATTAAGTATATGTTTCCTTCTTCATCTCAATATCATTAGTCAAGAAATAATAAAAAACTAACATAATAATCAAAGGTAAATACTCATAATGCTTAATGTAGTATTATGTCTTTATGTAGCATTAGATAGTTATTAATGATTCAGTCTCAATTATATTGGAAAGTAATCACCTGAAAAAGAGAAAATAAAGTTTAAATAACAGATCATGTTCTTCCCTTGTAAAAATAACAACTTTATCATACATATAAGGAATTACAATATTAGTATTGTCTTTCATATAACTTCTAAATGGGAGAATTCAAGTGTTGGGACTTTGGGCATCTATGTATATGAAAATTTAAAAGAAAACTTTAAAAATACTGTCAAGAAATTTGAAATTTAAGACAGCTGTAGTTGATGATTGGCATAGTCTGGCTTTAAGTGGTTCAAGATTCAGTAATTAAAAAAATGAAACACATGTCTATAAATACATAAATCACCGTGGGAATGAATAAATCCTATCTACTAATGCAGTATTCCTTCTTTGTCTGGTGGATTGATCAGGATGGAGACTCACCTCAGAGATCTGCTGTGGAGACCCTTCTTCCTTGCATCTGTACATAGCTAACCATCTTCATCAGCAGGCAAAAAGGCCCTGAAACCTCTTTCTGCATATGTAAATTGATACTCCTTGTTCCTACCCAGAGGACCACCCCAGAGTTTGAGTTAATGCCCTCCTTATACTGGTTTCCATTGTAACATGCAGTAGTATATGGTATGAAAGATCTACAGATGTCACTATGAGTAAAAAATTAGGTGATAAATAACATTTTGAATCTATACTTTTGAATTAAAAATTGTTATTTTCTTCCTTATTATCGATGTATTGGATTCCCATAATAATTAGCACCTACAATTTACTGTTTCAAGAATATTAACTTAGAAAGCATGAACTGAACACCATTACATAGTTTGGAATATATGAAACAATAAAAAGTTTGTTGTATGTATGGATCTATGTGTACACATGCAACTTTCAAATTTCTCAATGTTTTGTATCAGTCTATACATTCTAGATATCCAAAGCACTTTTCATGTTTTGTTATTAATATTCTTATTTAATAAGATATGACTGGAGAAAGTATCGGTGCATATTGTTTAGTTAACTTGCTCAATAAAAAATCAGAAACAAAAGTGAACTGGAATAAATTAAATGGTGAAATAAATTACATGCATTAATTCATACAAATTATAACTCAAATAAAAATCATTTGTGTGTCTAGTAATATGTCTAAATCTCGTGGGATTTCTTTCTTTTTTTTTTTTTAAGATTTTATTTATTCATGAGAGACTCTGAGAGAGGCAGAGACATAGGCAGAGGGAGAAGCAGGCTCCCTACAAGGAATCCGATTTTTTTTAGGGACTCAATCCAGGATCCCGGGATCACGACCTGAGCCAAAAGCAGATGCTCAACAGCTGAGCCACCCAGGTGCCCCTCAAGTGGGATTTCAGTTGGTCCAGACAAATCCGTGAGTTTAGCATGAGCAATGTTTAGACCATTAGGCTTCTTTTCCCTACATTAACTGTTTCTTTTTCTTTCTTGAATGCACTTTTCCTCCGAGATACTTAGACACATGTCAAACTTTTTAGTTACTCTTTAAATGATTTGGAGAAAGGAAGGTGGGAGAGAAAGAATGAAGCAGAGAAAAAGAGTGAAAGCAGTGATAGAGATACACAAACAGAGAATCAGAGCTAAGACACCAAATGACATCATTTGAGCGGGGATCTCGTCAGCCCATTACATCCTTCTAAATTGGTGAACAAGAGAAGTCTTATTTATTGTAAACCAGCTTAAGTAAGACTTCTGTTATTTGTGTTTAAAAGAGTCTGGATTATTATTGAGAGTCACTGAGGGATTTTAACCAGGAACAGAATCAGATGTATACATAGAATGACCATTTTTGCAGCAGGATGGAAGATGGACTGAAGACAGGGAAGGGTTGTTCGCAACAATAATAATGAACAAAATTATTGGCTAGTCTAAGACGTTGGTTTCAAGGAGGTAAAAGTGACAGGATTTAATATATATTCATTTAGGGACTCAGCAGAGCAGGAGAAATCTTCACCCTCAGAATCTTGTTTGAGAGTTTGGTTTATGACATCATTTGAAAAGATGATGAGTAAAGGAAGCATAATAGCTCTGAGCAAGGTTAATGGTAATTTCTTTCCAGGACATGTTAAGTAACTGTAGACTAAGAACATGCAATGGACAAGTGAAGGAAGTATCTGGAGTGCAGGAGAGAAAATTCTGCTAAACATAAAATATATTAGGAAGACATCAAATGGTAATAAATACTAAAGAGTGAAAAGTCAAAGGCATTAGAAGAGAACACCAAAATGGAATAGAATTATGACTGATGACATGAAAATATATACTATAATGTAAGTGAGAAAAATATTATATCTCAGCTATGAGAACAATGCAAAAATATATATGTACGGAAAAAATCTGAATGACAATACATAAGGAAAGCATGAAATGCTGAGTATCTGAGCTCTATGATTTTTTAAAGAACTTCTATTTCTTCTTCTGCTATAATGTTGTCTTTTTGTTAAAGTAGCATGCACAAAAACATTCAATGAAGTGACTCCCCAAGCTATCTTTACCATATAAATAACCACATGAAACCTATTAGCATCTATGAAGTTATTTCTATTAAATTCAGACACATAACCTCTTAGTTATTCTTTCCAGATTGTGAGTCCTAATGATTTAAGTGTATCTTTATAAAGAACCTTTCCAATCCTTTGATCAGTCTAATTGGGTCTTTAAAAACTTTCTTCACCATTATAGCATTATTGAAGTATAACAACCAGTCATCATGCAACCCATGTTTGTTCCTCAGAAGGCAAACAAAGCCCATGTCCTGCAAGTCTTCTTACCTAGGTAATATATAAGCACTTAATTTCTCAGAGTTCCTCAGTTTGCCAGCCCATCAAAGTCTTTTGTATGTCATTGTCTTCTATTAGCCTAAAGTTGTCAGGAAATAGTCCAGAATTATATCATTATTTTTACTATATACTAGGGCTTGGCAAATGATGGCCCATGGGCCAGATCTGGACATGTGCATTTTTATAAACAAAGTGTTATTGCAAAACTGCCACACTCATCATTCTAGTGCTTACTTTTTCACTAAAATGGCAGAACTGAGTAGTTTTGACAGAGACCATATGGCCCACAAAGCTTGAAATATTTACTATCTGACCCTTTTTGTTATGCTTACCAATTTCAGATCTGTATCAAAAATGTTATCTAGAACTTTTCCTTTATGTGTTTAATGACCATTTTATATATATATTTGTAGGACCTTTGCCCAAAGAAACATTCTTCATCTGTCTTTCTGTTCATAACTTCAAGAATACTCTATCATTTTACCCTATTAATTACCCAAAAGAAGTTATATCATCCTCACACTTGGAAAATCACTGAATAGTTCTTTTATGGTTCAGTTACAGAAACTGTGGATAAATGTCAGTCAGGTGCAATTCTCAGGGACTCTACCATGATTAGTTCAATTTCTACTAACAAGCAATTAAAAGAATTTTGTTTTCCTTACAAAGTGCTTAAACACATATTATCTCATTTGTCACAAAATTCCTGTGACTTAAAAAGGTATTATTATAACCACCTTAAAAAGAGGTAATATAAGGTGATTGTCATTAACATTACTTCCCCAAGGATATACAACCAGAGAATTATGATTGCCCTGACTTTGATTCAGCCAATAGACTTCTCATAACTAAAATTTGCCCCAATTACCATATTATTTCAACCTTAAAGTATACCTTTGGCAAGAAAAGTGTCAAAAGCTTTTTCATAGACAAAACCAGGTAAATACATTGGTTTATCTTTCCTCCATATAACAGTCAAGGGTAGGCTATTCTCTACAAACATTTTCTTCTCTGAAGGCAAACATTGTACTTTTCTATGAATGTGAAAAAATCTTATCTGCTAATAATACTCACTTTTCAAACATGAAAGAAGCAAATAAGGGATCCCTGGGTGGCTTAGTGGTTTAGCACCTGCCTTTGGCCCAGGGTGTGATCCTGGAATCCGGGGATTGAGTCCCACATCGGGCTCTCTGCGTGGAACCTGCTTCTCCCTCTGCCTGTGTCTCTGTCTCTGTCTCTCTCTATCTCATGAATAAATAAATAAAATCTTAAAAGAAAGAAGAAAGAAGAAAGAAAGAAGAAAGAAAGAAAGAAAGAAAGAAAGAAAGAAAGAAGAAAAAGAAAGAGAAAGAAAGAAAGAAAGAGAAAGAAAGAAAGAAAGAAAGAAAGAAAGAAAGAAAGAGAAAGAAAGAAAGAAAGAAAGAAAGAAGAAAGAAAGAAAGAGAAAGAAGAAAGAAAGAAGAAAGAAAGAAAGAAAGAAAGAAAGAAAAGAAAGAAAGAAAGAAGAAAGAAAGAAAGAAAGAAAGAAAGAAAGAAAGAAAGAAAGAAAGAAAGAAAGAAAAGAAAGAAAGAAAGAAAGAAAGAAAGAAAGAAAGAAAGAAAGAAAGAAAGAAAGAAAAGAAAGAAAAGAAAGAAAGAAGGTGTGTCTGTCTTCGGCAGATGTCCTACATATGATACTGTCTGTATGTGTGTGACTCATTCCACCCATGTCCACAATAGTGGACAATGGTGAGTCTAGGATGTGACTCCAAGCAGGTGAGTGGCAATTATTAAAAGCAACAAGCCTGCTGTCAACATATTACATCCACTGAAGAACCAAAAGTTGAACAGTAATTTGTTTCCGAATAATGAACACTGAGACAAATTTAAAATTAGATTACTTCTTTGACTCAATCCACACCAGAATGGGAGTGAAATATCATTATAGTAGTAGTAACAAAATGCTGTGATCCAGTTTAGCTCCCACCTGCAGATTTCTACAAGTCCACCCTCCCCAAGTGTCCTCCAGATAAGCCAAAGGGTACTTAGTAAAGGTGCTCAGGAATACAGGCCTCTTAGCCGCCCTCTGAGGTTGACTTTCTTTCCCCCTCCTGTTCTGCTGCTGCTGTCATGGCCCACGATGGCCCCATCCACAAGGCCCTCTGTTAGTTCTTTATTGGACCTGGGTTAGTCTCGCTAAATGATCACTGCAGCACCCTCTTTCCTGGGCCAAATCCCTCAATCAGACTGCCATGTTGTGAACCCCAGTACACATACATGTTGACTAATACAAGAAAATACTCTCCTCTTTAGCCCTGCATTGGGTTTACAGATTCTAAAGGAGCACTGCCTATACCCACCACGTGTGTGTGTGTGTGTGCGCGCGCGCGCACGCCTGATTCAACTCCTTTTTTCTTTCCCCTCTTTTCCCTGGTGTTCTCTACCAAACTTAGTGTCAAAGTACAATGTAAGCCTCAGTAATTATACCCTGTTCTACTCAAAAATTTCTCTTCTCATTAATCTTTCAAGTTAAAAAAAAAATCTTTCAAGTTTTATTTGGTTTCTTTCTTTTTTAGGATCAGTTCTTTACCAATGATTTCCTTAGATCTCCATACTCATAAGGCTCTGCTAAACCCATGTTGAGCCAGGCTTCCTTTTAATCTGCTAGCCCAAGTCTGATTTTTGCAGCAAATACAAAATTACACTAACTTCAAGTCCTTCATTTGTGTTCTTGTAGATTAAGAATGTCTCACATTTATTTCATGTGACCATTCTTTCCTTTGATTTTTACAATAATTCAAACTTGGAACATATCTCTTTTCCCTTAATACCTTAGAGAAACTGCCAAAACATTCTTGTATGTATCATTTTCCTAAGCTTTTGGGTGTTCTCACAAGTCAGTTGACCACTGTGTCTCTTGGAATCCCTCTTTCCACCACCCTTTGCTGACTCTAGACTCTCTCTCTCTGTGCTTTGGCCATATTTTTAAAAATTCTCCTCTTATCTCTCTGATTTTCCATTTCTCAGGCAATTGTACCCTCAGGTGCCTTTGAAACACATTTCCCATCACATTTTCACATATGGCCATTTATACAATCCACTCATCAGCTTTGGACTTTGCATATGTAAAGATTCATTAAAACCCTTATTAAAATAAAAGACTTTTCACTCCTGAAAAGCAACATCAAAACAACACTTGATATGAAAAGTTAAAAATTGTCTTTATTTCATATCTGCAGAATCCATACTACAAATCTAATGTATTTATAACAAATATGGTTAGCAAAAGGGTAGTTTTCCATTCTGCTAGAGGTAATTGCCACAGTTTCTGGGTGTTTCCATTTATAATTCTCAGTAACTTTTTGAACATCTGTACAACACCCCATTCTCACTGTCTGCACACTCTTATTAGTGCGCATCTTTAATCTCATGATTAAAACAACAGTCTGAAATTTGAATTTAAAGACTTTCTACCCTGCTTTGCTTTGAGACTTCTCTAAATGTCTAATTTGCCTCCTGCTGCTGAAAATAAAGTTTGCCAAGAAAGAGTATTTTGCAGGCAATAATCAAGGGTAAATATATAGAGAAGAGGAAAACCTAACAACTAAAATACAGGTATGATTCTAGTCTCTTGGACATAAGTCATAACTACTAAATATCTTGTGTTTTGCTTGTTGTGAAGCAGTACTTCATACTTTTCTTCTTTGGACTGCACTCATCTTTTTTCATTTTAATAAACTGATGTTTTCTAGAGATAAATACTGTATCTTACTGAGCTTCACATGAAAAAGAATCTGTGTGTGTTCTGCTTAGAAACAAAAGATGCTGCATTAAAAATGCTTTCTTACCTTCTAACCTGCAAGATAAAGCCAGAATTACCCTCGAGAGTGCTAAGAGATATAAAAAAGTTAAAGCATAATAATAATCTCTGCTAATTTGGGATTTACAGTGGATTCTGAACTCTTTAGTGGATAGTTGGGCCCTTTAAATTTTTTTTTATTTGATTCCAAGAGGTTTGTTCAAAGTCATAGTAAACCTCTTGGATCAACTAAAGAGATCTCAGTTGCATTTCAGAGAGTTCAGCTCTGGGGAAATTTAAAAAGCTTTAAACACACGGTTGAGTTGGTCAGTCACAAAAGCCACTGTGGCATGGGGGCTTGCAGGGGTCGTTCTCTGAGCAACTTGGTCCATAGGAGCCACATCCTAAATAAATTGTGTCTGCTCCCTCTACTTCCTTCCCGTAAATTTTAATTTCTTTCTGGAGACAGAAAAACCTGTTCCATATGTCTGGGTAATGCTGCTTTAGAGGCATTCACATAGAGGTAATAGGCATAGATCCTTGGCCTATCCCAGTAGCTCTCAGTGACGTTCAAACATCTGCAAAACACCCCTTCTCACTGTCCCCAGGCCCCACATTAGCTCTTATTTGTCCCCATCTTTAATCTCAAGACTCAAACAACAATGTGATTGAAATTTGAATTCAAAGGCATTCTTCCCTGCTTTGCTTTGTCCTGGTCCTTGCAGGCTGTCCCCTATACAAAGCATGATAATTAAAGACACAGTTCCTCAGGATAGTTACAGTGTGTTGACGAAAATAAGAAACAAATGGAATGATTTTAGTCTTGTGGAGAATGTGTATTTCAGTACAGGAAAAAACCTAACCCGTTGATAACTGCCTTTGCTAGAAATAAATTGGACCCACTCTTGTGGTGTGATGTTGCAGAAATGAAATAAAGACATTTCCTATCTTTTCATGTCAACTCTTACTCCAATTCCAATGTTCTCAAGTGGGAAGATTGCCACTGAAAACAGAGCAGCCTAAGCAAAAGAAAAAGAAAAAGCTAAGATAAACATAATTATTTATTTAAGTAGAATTTCCACAAATAGGTTATAAATTTTATAAGAACAGAAGCCATTGACATGGCTTCCATTCATTGGAAATTCACTGTCACATTTCTAGCCCTCAGCAGTGATGGACTTCTAGAGAAATAAGAGTAATCACTTCTTTGGATGATAGTGTCAGTCACAGCTGTACAAAGCACTCGTGTGTAAATTTGTTGACAGTTAATCCTCCAGATTATATTGTGTCATAGGTAGCTTTATCATCCACACTTTGCAAGTGGGGAAACTGAGCCTTATATTAAGTTAATTTACCCAATACTTTCCTATCTACTAAAGTGTAGTCAATTTCATTTCCTTTTGATTATCAAGGTCAGCTCCATCTGACTGTAAACCTAGTGTCCTCAGCTGCCAAGTCTACACCACAGAGATAGTGAGAGAGTGGAATAACTTGAATTCACAGAAGGTACAAGGTCAAAATACAAGCAAGTAAACAAAACCAGGATGTGTCAATCATAAGAGTCATGGGAGTTTTATTAAGGGAAAAGAAAGACTAAAGAGGGGTGTCATAGTTTCTGACTTGCTTTGTTGATTGGACGATGATCTCTTTGATGGATGTTAGGGAATGTAAAGGAAGGACAGAATTTTAGGAGGTAGGAGAAAGGATGGTAGAGATGGCTAAGATAATTCAATATGCAACGTTTGGGGTTTAATTTTCCTTTTAGGCAACCAGGAAGGCATGAGGATGTGTGGCCTGCAAATCACTGTAGGAGTATGATATCGTGAGACAGATTTTTACACCATCTGCATAGACAGTTGATTCTGGTTATTCACGGTAGTTGGGTAGACCATCACCACCCAATACTGAATTAGCAAATAGCCGTTGCTCCTAGGAAATAAAAGACTAGGCTCCTTAGAGCCTCTGATCACAGTATTTTTGTCAACTCTTTAATAGATATCCTTGTTTGTATATTGGTGTTTACAGACACCTTAGGCAATATATATTTCCTACAAATCATTAGTCATATAATATACCAGCCAACAAAGGCCTGACATCTTCCTTAATAACATTACCATATATTTCTTTGGCTGTCAACCTCACAAAAGTACTATTTCCTATGCTTTAAAAAAAAAAAAAAACTGGTTTTTGCAATGATTAATTTTATGTGTCAAGATAGATGAGCCATGATGTTCAGTGCCCAGATATCAGGTCAAATATTATTAGGAATGTTTCTATGAAGGTGTTTCTTAGATGACTAACACTTAAACAGCTGAACTCTGAGTAAAGCAGATGACCCTCCATAATGTGGAAGAGTCCAATCAACTGAAGATCTTATTAAAACAAGACTGGCCTCTCCCAACAAGGAAGGTACTCTGCTAGCTGTCTGCCTTCGGACCAGAATGGCAATTCTTCCCTCAGTCTCCAGCCTGTTAGCTTGTGCCGTCAGATTTTGGACTCACTGAGACTCAGGCGGAACAAATCTTATCTAACACATGTTTTCTCCATAAGGCACATCACAGACTTCTTGCACTTAGAGCACCAGGCAGCATTCACATGGCCTACTCTTGTGGGCCACTGTTAGAAGCAAAATCACCAACAAAAAGTACACAAAAAGGGCAGCTCAGGTGGCTCAGTGGTTTAGGGCCGCCTGCAGCCCAGGGCGTGATCCTGGAAACCCGGGATCAAGTCCCACGTCGGGCTCCCTGCAGGGACCCTGCTCCCTCTGCCTGTGTCTCTGCCTCTGTGCGTGTGTCTTTCATGAATTTAAAAAAAAAAAAAAAAATCTTAAAAAAAAATTACACAAAAAAATGTGAAAGGAGCGCCTCAATGGCTCAGTCAAACATTTGCCTTTGGCTCAGGTGGTGATCACCCAGTCCTGGGATCCAGCCTCGAGCCTCACATCGGGCTCCCTGCTGAGCAGGGAGTCCGCTTCTCTCTCCCTCCCTCTCTCTCTCTCTCTCTCTGTCTCTGCCCCACCCTACTGCCTGTTCTTTTTCTCTCTCTCAAATGAATAAGTAAAGTCTTTAAAAATAAAACAAAAAAACAATTTTAAAAATTAAAAAGATGTGGAAAATGTGGTGCTAAGTAGACCTTGAAAAGGACATTTGTTTACATCATGAGAACTGAAACAAGAAGTCAAACAATCACCTTTTTCAACTTCATCTGGGAACATGTGCATCAAGGGTCTCAAATTTTTCACACTCTACACATTTTGTGAATGACAGTGAAAGCATCAAGTAGCTTTGGGGGTTTGGGGGTTACACACAACTTGTATCAAGTAGCTAAGTTTGCAAATGTAAAATCCACAAATAATGAGGTACAATTGTATGCAAAAGGTTTTAGACTTATACCTTCCTTTATTGTCTTATAATATACAAAGTGAGCTTAGGGGGCTTTAGATAAAATATTTAAAACAGTAAATCAGAGTTCATATAAACATATAATAGGCAAAAGAAATACAGTTAAGGAGAAAACAAAACATACTCACACCACAGGATTTCATGGTGCTATTAAAACCAGGTCCCACATTTGGCACTGAGCTTCCGGGTGTGAAGAATTAGATGATTTAAGGGTCAAGCACAGCGTGGGAAATATGGATATTGAAGAGACGGATAAAGGGAGAGCATTCATATGAAGCCAACTGCACCCAGAACGAGCCTTTCACCTCCTTGCTGAGTACCACTGTCCTGACCAATGTAAAATAGAGTCTCAGTATACAATTTTCTCAAGCAAATAAATACATTGTATTAGGTCATTTTCTAAGTGAATACATTCTATTAGTGTTAAGAGTGCACTTTGCAACTCAGTTATCAAATGTACTGTCTTAATAATGAAGTGAAAATCAGTGCTACAGTGATTATTTCATCTTAAGCAAAATGTAATTCACAAAATAGTACATAGATCATATCAGTGCATCAAGTTTGTATCTAGACCTGAAAGTAGGAAATTCCACGTATAGAAAAGCATGAAGGTGGACGCCTGGGTGGCTCAGCGGTTAAGCCTCTGCCTTGGGCTCAGGGCCTGATCCTGGAGTCCCGGGATCGAGTCCCACATCGAGCTTCCTGCAGGGAGCTTGCTTCTCCCTCTGCCTGTGTCTCTGCCTCTCTCCCTGTGTCTCTCATGAATAAATAAAATCTTAAAAAAAAAAAAAAAGAAAGAAAGAAAAGCATGAAGGGTAAGGTAAAATTGGCGGCTGATGGAGGAGACACACCTCTGTTCTTGCGAGCCCATCGTGCAGTGTACATCTCTTCCCAACACCCCTCAGAGGTGCCACACTCATAGTCTACAACAGGCAATGTGGGGAGTATTTAAACAATAGAAATCAGGAAATGGTCAGGAATGTTTTTATGCCCAAAAAATCAGTTGTTAAACCTTCACCATCATAACCCTGACTAAAACTTATACTTCATTATCTTATTTGTTTCCTATAAAATGTTCCTATTTGTTTTACTAATAATTAATGGCTTATCCTTGACATTTAATCTCTCAATATATACCATAGTTGTAGATCTAAGGAAATGCAAAAACTCAAAGCCACTGACATCCTCTGTTATTAGTTAGTTATTTTAGGTTTATGCTTCTACTTTCAGAACCTAACTTCCTTCCTTCTATGTGCAGTGTTGAAAGATGTTAAAAACCTTGAGCTCCTCAAATATTAGAAGCTTTATTAAATGCTGATCAGTGGAAAAAAGTCCTTATTCTTTTTTTAACTATGGGCTGACTTAATTGTTATCACCTATAGCATATCTTCTCATGTAAAACTGATACCAGGTAACATCAATGATCTAGGCCCACTCCTCAAAGATATCAAAGAAAAAGGGCAAGTCTAAAATGTAATGCTTCACATGCTTTCCTTCACTCTATTTAAATTTTCATCCTATTATAATTTCTCATTTTAAAAAGTTACAGTAGAATATTTACTACTTATTTTCTGAACTTTCATAACCAGGGCATTATCCAGCTAGGAAGATACTTTTCTTTACTGTAGTCCTAATTTTATCTTTTTCTTCCCTTCAAAAATATTAAAAGTGTTTTCTTTTTCTAAGAATTTAATTGAAATATTATTGTAAACATAGTTCATGTTTTTCAAAGAGAATTAATAGTAAATATCATCAGATATATTTTATTTTTAATAGATGTGTTTCTTACATTTTTATTTAAATCCATAAATAAATAAATAAATAAATATAAATAAATAAATAATAAAATTAAAAAAATAAATCCAATCTAATTCTAAAACGTGATTTTAAGGAACTTAATCTGTTTTCTTTTGGACAATTGGCAATAAATTCCAATTTCCTTCTTTCTCTGAAACTCCTTGTCAATAGGTTACTGATCTGTAAGTGTGTGCTTAAATTAACTCAAGTAGTTAGGAGTTAAGAGGGCGACCCCTAAGATGAAAACATTTTCAAATGCAAAGAGTAACATTATCAAGTAGTGATCAGGATATTTCAAATTTTTACTATATTTAAGTGTTCTCAAATTATATTATGTAAGGATATTTTCTCCAAATTAGTAAGAGAATTGAGTTTAAAATTCTTTTTATAAATCAAAACTACAGAAAAGATCACCTGGCTGTTATTTAATGCTGGCACTGCTATGTTCAGATGCCACAATGATACACACACTATAGCTGGTGACAGCGGTTCTCTGCATCTTTTATTCCCAAATTTATCAGTAGAGTCAGGAAAGTGTGCCAGGAAAGATGTAAATCTGTAGGTCTGGTTATCTAGCCAGCTACTAGTCCCTCTCCAGCATCAACAACCTGGCTGTAATCTCTCTCCACAGTTGTAAAATGAAGGAATGAACTCAATGTGTTCTAACCTTCCTTTCTTGGCTCTTCTGATTCCACATTTTCAAATCTAAAAACAAAAACACAAAACACATAAAAGGACATATAGCAATGACGCATGGCATCTCTTTCCAGGTCTCTGTTCTCAAGTTGAAAAAGTATGTCTGTGTATAGGTGTAAGGTTAAGTTACAGAAAAGTAAACTTTCAAACCAAATATCATATTGTGATTTTCCCCCAAGTATGCGCAATATAGTTTTGTTTTGTTTTTTAAGAATGCAAGTAAATACTTTGGAAGTTGACTGTTTGCTCATGGCAAAATGAAGAGGCATTCTCACCCTTGAAAAACAGGTTTTTTATTTTTTAACACAAATACAAAAAAAGCCCAATCTTGTAATATAAGTGCTACCCCCAAGTCAACAAGATTATGCTAGATAACAGATAAGGTCCTAAACAGCTTCCATTCAAGCAGTAAAAGAACATCTCATGATTTATCTTAATAATTTTTCCTGTACACTTGGAAGTTCCGAAATAGTTGCAATAGAATGACTTCTATTAAATGGCAGAGAATGTTTAATTTTAACAACATTTCAACACTTATCATTTAATTCTATCTTTCATAGGCCTAGAAAGAAGTAGAACCTTCTTACCACCCTTTGGACTTCATCCCCACTTCCATCTGAGGACACAGCCACCTGAGAGACAAGAGCCTCCCTTTCACAGAGGCCACTCTTCAAGAAGTGCTTAGGGTGGCTAGCATACTGGTCCTGATTCAGCTTGAATGGAAGCTGAGTTCAAAGGACTCAGCACTTTCTAGTGTAACGCCATTTTCCAATTATGATTTCCAACAATTATCTAGGTACCATCAAACTCCAGTTACTTCTCCTCTTTTCAAGTTAACTGATTTATTTAGCACACATTTACTGAACTATCCATTTTCTTCCAACACAGACTCTAAAAGACATTTTGAGTTAAATAGCATCCACATTAATAAATGTCTTACCAAATCCTTTTCCCAACTACACAACAAAAAACAAAAAAGACTGGAAGAGAAAAGGGAGAGAGAATTTAAAGGCATGAATTGGGAAGAACATTGACTTGCGTGCCTGAAGAACTGTACTCTATAACTTACCCTTCCAAGTATTGTTATTTCTCTTGAATAAAAATTTTGAGAAAACTTATCTTTACACATGTTTATCAAAATGCTAAAGCATATGATCTTTTTATAATGATTTTCTGGAGTTCCCTTACTAGGAAATCACAATGATTATTATTATTCCTTTGGCTTTGTAGCTCTATCTTTAAGATTTCAAAAGAGAATATTCCTCCTTATGTGATAGGAACTGAAGGCCAGAAAAGAATATACACTTAAACACATCAATACGATATATTGATATTTTTTAAAGACCAAAGAATTACATATGTAATTTGTTCTAATCAAAACAATCAAAAAACAGCAACAAGAGAAGTCATACAAATCCTAAATTCGTTAATTTCAAACCAATCATATATGGTTCAGAAACTTTAGAAACGAGTACAACTTTAAAAAAATTTATTTATTTAATTTTATTTGAGAGAGAGAGGGTGCATGAGCAGAAGAAGTGCAGAGAGAGAAGGAAAGAGAAAGAGTCTCTAGTAAACTCTGCGCAGAGCTTGGAACCTAATGCAAGGCTTAATCTCATAACCCTGAGATCACAACCTGAGCTAAAACCAAGAGTTGGACACTTAGTCAACTGAGCCACCCAGGTGCCCTCAAATTGATTTGACTTTTACATGAAAACTTGTGTGGAATCTATCTCAGAAAAACCTGGTGCTCTATTTACAAACAGTTTAAGTTGGTAATGTTTGAGGAGTATTCCCTGGAATGGCTTTTTTGCAACACAAATTTTATCAATTATTAAATGAAGATAAAAACTGATATAAATTCTGTATTGTTATTTTTTATCCATCTCTCTCTTTTTATTTACCTCTCTTTTAAAATTATTACTTTGCTAACTTGGTAATTTGGTAAATTATACAGCATTTTTAGAAGTGTAATTATAAAGACTGGTAAGAGATTACTAAACCTATTTTTAAGAAACTAGGCAAGCCAGTAACTGTTCTCATTCTGAATTCCCAGATACAAGAAATAAAACATGGACCTTAACAATCTCTAAGACCTCTTCCAGCTACAAAACTCTCTGACTTTTCTCCTCAATGTATAATCCTAATTTCCTCTACATTTCTTTTTTTTTTTTTAAGATTTTATTTATTTATTCATGAGAGACACAGAGAGAGAGAGAGAGAGAGAGAGAGAGAGAGAGGCAGAGACACAGGCAGAGGGAGAAGCGGTCTCCATGCAGGGAGCCCGATGCGGGACTCGATCCCAGGACCCCGGGATCACGCCCTGAGTCAAAGGGAGGCACTCAACCACTGAGCCACCCAAGGATCCCCTCCTCTACATTTCTTAATAGGTCTTGAAGTTGTGCAGTATGCTGCTGGATTTCATTCAGAACTACAAGACTCAACACTGTCTCTAAATCACTGCAGATAATTTGCATGTCTTTGAAATTAAAAGCTACTTTTTACTTTACTATGAAATACTCATTGTATTTATTTTACTATGAAATACACAACTCTAGAGCCCTCTGTAATTACATACCTGTTTCAAACCAGCTATATGCATGCTAAAATTGGCAATAGTATATGTGGTACAAGAAAACAGTGCTGTGTTGACATTACAGGAATAAAAGAGAGATGGAACATTTTAATCAAAAATCTGCCCTGAGGGGCACTTGGGAGTTTCAGTCAATTCTGCCTCTGACTCTTGACTTCAGCTCAGGTCATGATCTCAAGGGCATGAGATTGAGCCCCACCTCAGGCTCTGTGCTCTCAGCATGACAGGCATGAGGAGTCTGTTGGAGATTCTGTCTTCTTCTCTCCTTGCCCCTCCCCCAAACCATGATCATGCACTCTCCTTCTCTCCCTCTCTCTCTCAAATAAATATATAAAATCATTTTCTTTAAAAAAGGCACTGATTGCCAAATCTATGCAAAATATTTTGCTGACTGCTATAGCACCCAGCACAAAATCTAAGCTATTGAGGACTTAAAAAATGATAGAAAGAATAAAACAAGCATCTATTCACTTCTTCCTTCCTTTTCATTCAACAGTTTTTGATTACTACTTACATGGAGTTTACATACTAGGGAGAGGTATGCAAAAAAAAAAAAAAAAAAAAGGAAAACAAATAAAAACAACCACAACTACCTGAGTATGACAAATGCAAATAAGCCAAAATCTGTGTGTGATCAATGGGTTCAGGATGGTTTCTTTAGGTTGACTGGATAAGCAAAGCCCTACTGAAGAGGTATCATTAATGCTCAGATTTACTTTTCAACAGGAAATAGCCTTTTTGAAGAGGAAAAGAGCATTTAAGGCAGAATTAAAATTGTCTAAAGTATATAATATGTCTGAGGAACAATTAGATAGCCAATGTTTGTGTGATGTGAGTTGAGGTCAAGAAGGTACACAGGGGACAGATTGGCTAGTGACTCATAAGCATAAATATTTGGGTTGTATTTTCTATGCTAAGTAAAGCCCTGAAGATATTTAAGGAACTGAGTGATTTATACATTCAATGATTTATATATTCAACGTATAAGGTTGGCCTGTGCAGGTTTTCCTGTGCAGAATATACTTATGAGAAGGAGTCCTTCTCCTTTCTTTAGTAAATTGGGAAGAAATAATGGTGAAATGCTGATGAAATAATAAAATGAAAATTATGAAATGAGAACAAAGCATTGATATCTTTGGAGGTTGTTAATGGAGCTGAAGTACAGAGAACAAATTTGGAATATATTTTGAAGGTCATTTTGATGATACCCATTTGGATGTTGAGGTTGAGAAGAGAGAAGAAAAAAGAAGAAGGAGGCTAACTCCTAGATAGCGGCTTAGCAAATATGTAGATGATGATGAGTTTTACTAAGCTGAGGACTCGGGGAGACCAAGTTTGGGAATTTAGCCATATTAACTCAAAGCTGCCCTTAGACATCCATTTTAAGTTACGGAGAAGGCAGATACAGCATCCTGTAGTTAAGACAAATTAGCACAAGTTCCACTCTTTAAATAAGTGGATTTAAGCATCCTAAACACCATGTTAAAATAATACAAATAAAGAAAGTTTAAAAAATAGCTATGTTTCTTCTGTTCTTTTCTCACTCTTTATCTAACCCTTGAGAAGGAAGAAGGGAGGGAAATAGGTAGAGCTTAATTCTAACTGACACCACATATTTCAGAGTAGAAATTGCTGAGTTTGTACAAATTTCCCTAGCCCAGTGGCTTATTTAGAGCTAAAGAGAAGAAGCTGACTTTTGTTTAATGCCCAAAGTGCTGATATGTACCAGATGAGAGTCTATTTTATCTCATTGAATATTTGGGGAAGTTTTTCAAGGCATTTATGGTTTTCAACTTTATTGAGGAAGAAACTAGGATCAGAGAGATTGGGAAGTTTGTTGAAGAACACCCAGATAGACTTGGTGGAGCTGGATGTGGAATGCTTGGATCTTGGCCCCGTATTCTTTTCCCACTCCACCCCAGAATCCTGTCTGCCAGCCTCTTCATCCCAGCTGGCCACCATTTTAATCTTCTCTTCATGAGACTGCTTGAAAAAGAAAGCAAGCATTGATTCTGTTATTTGCTTCCCTGTTTACTTTCACTGAAAGAAGGAAGAAACATCAATTTGCTTCGTATAGTTTTCTTCAATTGAATGTACAATTAGTTTATAATGAGTAGAAGGGATATTTTTACTTAAAAAGGAAAAGAAAAGCACTGGAATGTAATTCATCAGAAGGCATTCTAATAAACATAGCAAAATCAATTTAAAGCCTAAATAGATAATATCCTGCAGCTATGATTTGATATTCCTTATTGTTAAACATAGAAGGACAATTTACCTTTCCTTCTTCAGAAAAGAGAAAGAAGGAAGGAAGGAAGGATAGAACAATGGAAGGAAGGAAAAGAGGGAGGGAGAGAGAGAAAGAGAGAGAAAAGAAAGAAAAAGAAAAAGAAAAAGAAAAAGAAAAAGGAAAAGAAAGAAAGAAAGAAAGAAAGAAAGAAAGAAAGAGAGAGAGAAAGAAAGAAAGAAAAAGAAAGAAAGAAAAGAAAGAAAAAGAAAGAAAGAAGAAAGAAGAAAGAAGAAAGAAGAAAGAAAGAAAGAAAGAAAGAAAGAAAGAAAGAAAAGAAGAAGGAAGGAAGGAAGGAAGGAAGGAAGGAAGGAAGGAAGGAAGGAAGGAAGGAAGAAAGAAAGGAAAGAAAGAAAGAAAGAAAGAAAGAAAGAAAGAAAGAAAGAAAGAAAGAAAGAATTCCCTGTCCTCCCAAAATACATTTTTGGTTATGTTGGATAAATTAAATAATCAGCAAGTATTTGAGTGCCCACTTTGTGTCTAGTGAATTATGTAATATATCTATGGTTCTTACTTCATAAATATTATTCTTTTCAAGCATTTCTTCAGCAAGGGTAGCAACTTGATTCCAACTTTTTAGAACTATTTTTTTAAAGATGGATCCTCTGATAAAGTCGGTATGCCTTGCAAAACCAAGTATTTTAAACAAGATATTTAAACAAAGTTTCCTGAATATTGGCTGATGCAGTTACTTATCTTACTTCAGCTAAAGTCAGCAAAATGAGTCAAGGTTGCTAGATTTGACCATACTTACACCTAAACTTTGGAGCCATATAAGGCTATTTCTATAAATACATTTTATGAAAATATACATGACCAGTTATTATACATTTAAGTATTTGGAAAGATTTTAGTAACTGTTGCTCTCAAAGGAAAACGTAGCCTCAAAAACTCTGCTCCAAAAACTTTATTATAATTAGAGGTATAAATATTAATGTCTTTGAAATTAAAAATATTTCCTAGAGTCAGTTTTTACTAAAATAAAATTATTCTGGTGGTGCCTGGGTAGCTTAGTCAGTATGCCTGCAACTCTTGATGTTGGTTCAGGTCATGATCTCAGAGGTATGGAAATCAAGCCCTGTGTCAGGCTCCACGTGCAATGCGCACAGTGCACTTGAGATTCTCTCTCTCCCTTTCCCTCTGCCCCTCCTCTGGGTGGTACACTCTAAATTAATTAATTAATTAATTAATTAATTAAATATTTTTAAAAATAAGATTTTCCTGAAATTTGTCTTTGAGGGAAATGACCTTCAGGGAAAGTTATTCATAATCAGTTTTGGGCCAGTGGTTAAAATTAAATCACATGGCACTGGGTAGATTTTTTATAGAAGATCATAAATAAGTACAATCAGTTGAGATTCAAGCTTTTTTTTTAGGTATAACAAACTCAAATCAATTCTGGAATTAAATCATTTGGTTATCTCTGAAGGGGAGAGTTTCAACTTAGTCTAGACAGAATTTTGCATTTAGTTGAAGTCTCCAATTTCTTAGGCATATCTGAGCACACTAGATAATGGCCCCTTCAATTTCCCCTACACATTCTCACACACATCACTCCAGGGTGGAAATGTTATTCTTTGAGTTTATAATTAGCTTTCCTCTTATTTATCTAATACTGAAAAAAAAAAAACTCTAAGTATCATTGTTCTGATCCAACAATACCCAGAAAATTGCACAAAATCTATTCTACTAAGAGTAAAGTTGATATGATCCCAAAATTTCCAGAACAACAAGCATTTAATGAAATAACTGAATGTACTTTTTCTTCCCTGTGGTCTTTCTGCTTTGAGTAATACTAACCACATCTAGCTCCTATATTCAAGTTAAAATAGTATTTAATAACTATCAGGTGCTTTCTCTGTGCTAGGCTACTTGACTAGGACTAAGTATACAGGATTAACAAATTAAATTCATCCCTGTCTTCATAGAACTTAGACCAATGACAAAGGCACAAAATTAAGGAGAGAAAAAAATATATATATATAATTAAAAACTGTGATCAATGATAAGAGAATCAATTACGGTGTTTTGCAAACAAATAACAGAGTGGAAAGGTGCTACTTAAGACTGGATAGTCAATGGGATCCCTGGGTGGCTCAGTGGTTTAGTGCCTGCCTTTGGCCCAGGACGTGATCCTGGGGTCCTGGGATCGAGTCCCGCATCGGGCTCCCTGCATGGAGCTTGCTTCTCCCTCTGCCTATGTCTCTGCCTCTCTCTCTCTCTCTCTCTCTCTCATAAATAAATAGATAAAATCTCAAAAAAAAAAAAACAGACTGGAGAGTCAAAAAAAAAAGTCCTCTTTGAGACAACGATACTTAAAGTAAGACTTCAGGGAAAATAACAATGTACACTGTCAAATGTGTTCGGTGGGTAGTTGGGGAAAAGAGTTGGGTGGAGAATCCTTCAGAAAGAGTTAATGCACAAGCAAAGACCCCAAATATGGGCAGGGTGGGAGGAAGCTTGCTGTTTTTAAGAAATTGAAAGTAAATGAGCGTGGCTAGAACCTGGCCATCACGGTAAGATGTATATGATACTTGAAAATTATTGTTAGAGTTAGAAGATGACAGGTGTCATGAGAGCCCACTGGAAGACTTTAGGTAGGACAGTGACCTAACCCCTAATGCTATTTTCATTTAAAATGATCAGTTGCATTGAAATAATTCAATATGGTGTCCCTTCTAGGTAGAAAAAAATCATGAAAAATGAAGGGGGTTGATGTTTGAGGACCCACAGATCATCCAGACACTCAGTGACTCACTAGTATGACTCACATAACTTGTATTCACTACAACACAGCAAGCATACACAGCAGGATTGCAGTAAGAGAAAAGGAAGTAGGCAGATCGGGAGGTGTCCATTTATGTAAGCTTTCTACACTCTCTGTCTGGAAAGAGGCCACTCCAACGGAGCCTTACCTTCAGCAGTGAAAAGCCTGTGTCTTTTCATTGAGCAATGTGTCTGCCTAGGAAACCTGTTTGAGATTCAGGCTGAAGGTTTATTGGAAGATGGTCACCTAGGCACAACGATAAACCATAGCTAATGAAATTCCATACTCTCAGAAGCAAAGCAGGTGTTGAGTGCCCTAGTCAGGTAAAAACAACCTTATCAGTGTATCAAACATTTCAAAGGCTGAATTTCCACAGGCCAGCCAACGGCCAAACCCACAAAAGTAGGGCTTCCAGATAAGTGCCTCAGGCCTGTTAGGATAAGTCTTTCCCGCACAGCCACAGCCGCTGAGATAGGAATGGGTCCAAAGCATCATGGGGAAGGAGATTTCAGAAGTGTACAAGTTGGCTTCACAAAACTGGAAGTGCCTTTTCCTACAAAGGCACAGTAGGAATTCAAGACCATCTCAAATTCTACCTCTTTTACATAATAAGCATCTCCATTCTCTACCTCTGTTCCATCACTGAACTTTCTGTTCCCTGCAACCCTATAGCTATTTGTTTCATTCTTATGATATTTTATGCATTATCATGTGTTATACTTCCAACTGTTGTCATTCATTTTTTTATCCTAGGTTGTAAACCTTTACAAACGTAAGTTTTGATGGAGCTTTGCAGTCAGTTCCCTCACTCTCTTTAAGAGCAACGGCCATCTATGGATGTAATTGCAGGAGGAATGAGTCAAAGAAATGAGAAAAGTGTAGAACAAGAGAGTGGAAATTTGCATTCCTTTTGCATATTTATTTAGGTCTGGGTGTTTAGAATGACATCAACCCTTAAATCTTCAAAAGGGACAAAAAACCATACTGATGGAAATCGTTATTGTGGTCTGTATTACCCAAGATCACAGTGTATACATAATATTGGTAGACATTACCATTTTCATTTTCACTATGGCTTTTATTTTTTAATTTAAAATATATAGCTATTTCAACAATAAAAGAGTTAAATTTACTTCTAAAGGAAAAATAAATAACCATGTGGAGAAACATATTTAATTGTGCCATTGGTTTTGTTATTATTTTATCTCCTAGTAGCAATGTGAGCATATTTATTATTGTTTTAAACTTCACCAGCCACCCTAATGGTTTCCTATGTTTGTTTATTTTGGGTTGTGGTTATGATTCCTACATAAATGTTTACAGATCTCTTCAAGTTTCAAATACTTTTGGAAAGGCTATAGCCTCTAAAGGTAAAAATTTACAGTCCCGTGGGCCTATTCATAAACTAGAGTAGCATGTTTAACATGAGAAGTGGCGGAAATAGATTTTGTTGGAACAGAATTAATCTGTATCTACCCTGTTTTTGCTGAATGGGTAAATACCAAGTTGGGAGGGAGGGGGGCAGGGTAAGTAATGCCTCTTCGTAGCATACCAGACCTTGGAATCACCAGTAAGTCTGTAACAATAGCAGTGGGTAGACCCATGACAATTAGGAAGTGGATTTCAACCACTAACCCATTCACAAATGCTACACAAAATGCTTTCAGACACAAACCATGTTGGTTTCTACCATGGAAGACAGAATGCACAGCTTCAAAGTTAGGCAGCACTTTTCTATTTTATGATCAGCAAAGATAACTTGAAAACGTAATAACTGTATCAATTTGCTCATTTTAGACACCTATATAAATAAGTACAATGCCTTCTTTTTCTTTAACTGCTAACCACGTTTCTATTTGATTTTATGAAAGTAATTTCAAATGCTCTCCTTCCCTGTATCTAGATTGTTTTCTCTATCTACAGGGTAGATGAATAGATTAATTATAAAGAACTTGGTAAAATCAGGAAAACTTTGGTTCAAAGCCCTTCTCTTCTACTTACTAACTGCACAAGTTTGGTAATCTCCCCAAATCTCAGTTTCATCTTTAAAAAGGCATAATTGTATCCTTTCCAACAGGTTCTGTGAGGATTAAAAATAACACACACAAAATGCATAGCACAGTGCTTGATCTTAGTAAGCCCGACCTAAGCATTTTAGAAGGGAATATTACTTGGAGTAGCTGTACTGCTATAATTGAACTGGCTGTGTCTGTGACAAATTGCAATTTAGTTATCTTATTTCAGAAGTAAGAATTTGCCACTTCGGGCTGACCTTAGGGCCGAAGATTCAGTTACTGTCTTGCTTGACTTTGCTCTACTTCAGCTCTAACCAATGTGTCAGCTTTGTAGGTTGCTAGAAGAGGGAGGATTGTGGCCTCTACAGAGGGTCGCAGAGATTCACACTTAAGCAATACTAACAGAGACAAGCAGATTTTAAGAGCAGAGGTTCCCAGCTTTTTAAATTTTTGGGAATTTAATGCTTACTGTCTGCTGTGGTTCCAGGATGGCTGCTGGAAATACATCTTTAAAATATGACTTGGCCTACAAAATATTTTCTTTGTTTAGTGGGGGGAAAAAAGGAGGAAGATTATATAAGTCCCAAGGAAGATGTTATAAAGAATTTTGAAATTTATGACATGAAAATGTTAGACAACCATAGAGTACTTACAACTCTTCTAGGATGAAAAACAAACAAACAAGCAAAAACAATGTCCCTCTATCAGTAATAAACAGATCAGGGAGGCAGAGAATTAATAGGACATAATTGTCCTGAGCAGAATCATCAACCAAGTGGATCTAATTAACATTTATAGAATGCATCAACACAGCAGAATACTTCTCAAACCCACATGGAAGATTCACTAAGCTAAATCACATACTGGACTATCAAATACAACTCAACAAATCTGAAAGAAGCAAGATGACAAAGAATTAAACAGAAATCATTAACAGAGATATAGCTAGAAAAATCCAACATTTAAAGATCATACAATATGATTCTAAATAACAGGTCAAAGAAGTCTCTAGAAATTAACAAATATTTTGAGCTAAATGTAAATTAAAGCACAAATTATTAAAATGTGTGGAATATAGTGAAAGTAGTCCTTAGGGGGACACCTATGGCATTGAAGCCTGTAACTAATAAAATTCAACAATACAAAAGCAAACAATCCCGTTGAAAGGAGGGTTAAAGTTTGCAAAGAAATGTATAAAAAGACATTCAACATAATTTGTCATCAGGGAATCGCAAATTAAAATGAGATACCACTGCACATACATTAGAAGGGCTAAAATACCCAACGTTGACCACACCAAATGCTGATGAAGATGTGTAGCACCGGTAACTCTCATTCGTTGCTGGTGGGAATGGAGAGAGATACAGCCACTTTGGAAGAGAATTTGACCATTTTTTACAAAGCAAACACAGGGGCAGCCCGGGTGGCTCAGTGGTTGAGCGTCTGCCTCCGGCCCAGGGAGTGACCCCGGGGTCCTGGGATCGAGTCCCACGTCGGGCTTCCTGCGTGGAGCCTGCCTCTCCCTCTGCCTGTGTCTCTGCCTCTCTCTGTTTCTCATGAATAAATAAATAAAATCTTAAAAAAAAAAAAAAAGCAAAAATAGCCTTAATGGTGCCGCACTTGTGCTCTTAAGTATTTATCCAGTTGAGTTGAAAACTTACATTCATGTGAAAAACTGCACAGGGATGTTTACAGAAGTTTTATTCATAATCATCCCGAATGGGAAGCAACCTACATGTCATTAAGAGGTGAGGGAGAACCTGTCGTGCATTGCACAACGGAATATTGGGGCAAATAAAAAGAAATGAACTATCTAACCTTGAAAAGACATGGAAGAGCCCGAAATACATATTGCTAAGAGAAAGAAGCCATGTGAAAGGCTGGCTCTGTGGCTCTAGTGTGTCACGCTGCAAGGGCAACACTAGAGACCCTCTAAACCACCAGCGGCCTGGTGCGGGAGCCGGGGTGGAGCAGAGGGCCGTCAGGGCTGGGGACGGTAACTACGTGCAGAGTGTCGCGCATTTTCAAATCCAAAGATCTTTGTCAGACAAAGAATAAACCTTAGCATAAGCACATTAACAACAACAAAAAAATCACTTAGGAAGTCAGGAGACTGCAGCAAAGAATGAAGACTACGGCAAAAACAAAACAAAAAACCTAACTGTATTACAAATATATAAAATAACTTTGCTGAAAGGGGGAATGGGGATAAAAATATAAAATTAGATGCAATTACCTCTGTCAAACTGTGGGCAGACTTGCGGTAAATAGAGCTTTAAAATAGCCCAAGTACAAAGTGGCCCTGGCCTCTGAAGGAGTGGGGGTGAAGGGTTCTTCCCACTAGTCACTCCTCAAACTGAGAATCACTGAATTCTGTTATCTTAAATCTTGTGTGTTTGGCCTTACATATGTGACACTAAGTCAAACTCAATGAATTCTTGTGGATCTTCCCACCTGGAAGTGGTGCTAACCATTCTCTGTCTCAAAGGGCTGTCTGTGAACTAAATGCCATGTATCCAGCAGGCCTGGTTAGGAGGTACCGGAGTCCCAGGGCTATTCTGACAATTGTTTTGGTGAGAAGCTCTTTCATTTTCCATCACCCCAAGACTCACTTTTTCAGTTCCGTTAGGTAAGAGCAGAGTTTCGGGATCTAATGTTTCCAAAGCCTACAGTTCTTTCTTCTCCCTTGAGTCTCATCTCCAGTTCCCAGAACTAGCCCAAGTGCTGGAGGAGAATCCTACTCACGATTGGAGGGTAGATGCTCAGCCAAACCTACGTTATGATGGGGGCACGACCAGGGCCCTGTGGAGCAGCTGTTCCTGGTGCCAGCCCCAGGGCCCTGGCATACCAGGAGCTGTGGCCTCTTAGAAAGACTACACCCTCTCCTGCACCACCTGTATGCTTCCATCCAGGTCTCACCAAATTAAGAAATGATCTCTTAACCATCAGATAAATACTAGTAAGTAACTGGAATTCTAGAAAGAGTATTTCTGAAACTAGGCAAACAAAACAAAACACCTATGATGGCTCTCACTGGGCGTAATCTCCTGATGAATGAGAGACGAGTCCGAAGGGCCTTTCTTACATTGGTATCTTAATCATTTTTCGTTAGAAATAGATCACAAAATATATTGATTGGCTTATACATTTTCTGCTCTACCAGCAGTTTCTTTGGTATAACTTACAGAATTACCCTCCCATACACCTTTAAGTTCATTGCTTTCCATTGAGATTTAAAACTAAAAGTAATACAGCTTCTTCACATTAGTCATTTATAAATTGAACTACATTAGACTCATGGCTGTTTCCATCATGAGTTAAAATGATTAAAATTATAGGCAGAAGAAGTCCCATAAGGTCATGGGTTCCTATGAGTTCCTAAGATTCATATATGGCCCCCTCTTCTTTGCAGATTAAAATCAAAATATTGCCTAAAGACATTTAGAGGTCTTAGAAGTTTAAAAGTGGTATTTCTTCCTGATTGTCTAATGGTTCTACAAGAGATGATATTATGTCTGAGGCAAAATCTGACACACCCAGAAAGATTTGGTTCATTTATTCTCTACAGTTTGAGAAATTATTAGTGCCCTTAAGTAAAGACTATTTGCTTGTGAATACAATTTTTTCTTCAGTTTCTTCCTTTTCATTCTGCACTTCATCTAAGCTGCTGCCTCATGAATACATTAGAATATTTACAAAACATGAACAGGATTTTAAAAAATGAATATTCTGAATTAAAATTCTTGAAATCGAGGGGAGGGGCAAGATGGCGGAAGAGTAGGGTCCCCAAGTCACCTGTCCCCACCAGATTACCTAGATGACCTTCCAATCATCCTGAAAATCTACGAATTTGGCCAAAGATTTAAAGAGAGACCAGCTGGAATGCTACAGTGAGAAGAGTTCGCGCTTCTATCAAGGTAGGAAGACGGGGAAAAAGAAATAAGGAAACAAAAGGCCTCCAAGGGGGAGGAGCCCCGCGAGGAGCCGGGCTGAGGCCGGGGCGAGTGTCCCCAGGACAGGAGAGCCCAGTCCGGGAGAAGCAGGAGCTGCACCGACCTTCCCGGGCGGAAAGGGGCCCGCAGGGAGGTGGAGCAGGACCCAGGAGGGCAGGGATGCCCTCGGGCTCCCGGGGACACTGACAGACACCTGCGCCCCGGGAGAGTGCGCCGAGCTCCCTAAGGGCTGCAGCGCGCACGGGGACCCGGCGGGACCCGGAGCAGCTCGGAGGGGCTCGGGGGCGGCTCCGCGGAGGCGGCTGCGGGGCCTGAGAGCGAATCCACCAGTGCAGACCGGGAGCACAGGGCACCAGGACACAGCCCAGGATCCGGCCTCCCCCCGGGACAGGCAGAGGCCGGGAGGGCCCAGGACAGCGAGGACGCTCCTGCCCCAGCTGAGCAGATCAGCGGCCCCGCCCCGGAGCCTCCAGGCCCTGCAGACCGAGAGCTCCGGGGTTACTGCGGGGGCTGACTCCAGGGCTCCAGAGCTGGCCCCGCCACTGCGGCTGTTCCTCCTGGGGCCTCATGGGGTAAACAAAACCCACTGAGCCCTGAACCGGGAAGGGGGCAGAGCAGCTCCCCCAAGTACTAACACCTGAAAATCAGCACAACAGGCCCCTGCCCCAGAAGACCAGCTAGACGGACAAGTTCCAGGGGAAGTCAAGGGACTTAAAGACACAGAATCAGAAGATACTCCCCCGTGTTTCTTTTTTTTTTTTTTTCCTTTTTGATTTCTGATTGCTTCCCCCACCCTTTTTTTCCCCTTTTTCTTTTTCTTTCTCTTTTTCTTCTCTTTTTTCCTTTTTTTCTTCTTTCTATTTCTCTTTTCTTTCCTTCTTTCTCTCCTCTCTTTTTCTCCTATTCCCAATACAACTTATTTTTGGCCACTCTGCACTGAGCAAAATGACTAGAAGGAAAACCTCACCTCAAAAGAAAGCATCAGAAACAGTCCTCTCTCCCACAGAGTTACAAAATCTGGATTACAATTCAATGTCAGAAAGCCAATTCAGAAGCACTATTATACAGCTACTGGTGGCTCTAGAAAAAAGCATAAAGGACTCAAGAGATTTCATGACTGCAGAATTTAGATCCAATCAGGCAGAAATTAAAAATCAATTGAATGAGATGCAATCCAAACTAGAGGTCCTAGCAACGAGGGTTAACGAGGTGGAAGAACGAGTGAATGACATAGAAGACAAGGTGATGGCAAAGAGGGAAACTGAGGAAAAAGAGACAAACAATTAAAAGACCATGAGAATAGGTTAAGGGAAATAAATGACAGCCTGAGGAAGAAAAACCTACATTTAATTGGGGCTCCTGAGGCCACCGAAAGGGCCAGAGGGCCAAAATATGTATTTGAACAAATCATAGCTGAAAATTATCCCAATCTGGGAAGGGAAACAGGTATTCAGATTCAGGAGATAGAGAGATCCCCCCTAAAATCAATAAAAAACATTCAACACCTCAACATTTAATAGTGAAGCTTGCAAATTCCAAAGATAAAGAGAAGATCCTTAAAGCAGCAAGAGACAAGAAATCCCTGACTTTTATGGGGAGGAGCATTAGGGTAACAGCAGACCTCTCCACAGAGACCTGGCAGGCCAGAAAGGGCTGGCAGGATATATTCAGGGTCCTAAATGAGAAGAACATGCAACCAAGAATACTTTATCCAGCAAGGCTCTCATTCAGAATGGAAGGAGAGATAAAGAGCTTCCAAGACAGGCAGGAACTGAAAGAATATGTGACCTCCAAACCAGCTCTGCAAGAAATTTTAAGAGGGACTCTCAAAATTCCCCTTTAAGAAGTCCAGTGGAAAAATCCACAAAATCAGGGACTGAATAGATATCATGATGACACTAAACTCATATCTTTCAATAGTAACTCAGTGTGAACGGGCTTAATGACCCCATCAAAAGGCGCAGGGTTTCAGACTGGATAAAAAAGCAGGACCCATCTATTTGCTGTCCACAAGAGACTCATTTTAGACAGAAGGACACCTACAGCCTGAAAATAAAAGGTTGGAGAACCATTTACCATTCGAATGGTCCTCAAAAGAAAGCAGGGGTAGCCATCCTTATATCAAATAAACTAAAATTTACCCCGAAGACTGTAGTGAGAGATGAAGAGGGACACTATCTCATACTTGATCTATCCAACAAGAGGAGTTAACAATCCTCAATATATATGCCCCAAATGTGGGAGCTCCCAAATATATCAATTAATAACCAAAGTTAAGACATACTTAGATAATAATGCACTTATACTTGGTGACTTCAATCTAGCGCTTTCTAACCTCGATAGGTCTTCTAAACACAACATCTCCAAAGAAACGAGAGCTTCAAATGATACACTGGACCAGATGGATTTCACAGATATCTACAGAACTTTACATCCAAACTCAACTGAATACACATTCTTCTCAAGTGCACATGGAACTTTCTCCAGAATAGACCACATACTGGGTCACAAATCCGATCTGAACCGATACCAAAAGATTGGGATCGTCCCCTGCGTATTCTCAGACCAAAAATACCTTGAAATTAGAACTAAATCATAACAAGAAGTTTGGAAGGACTTCAAACACATGGAGGTTAAGGACCATCCTGCTAAAAGATGAAAGGGTCAACCAAGAAATTAAGGAGGAATGAAAAAGATTCATGGAAACTAATGAGAATGAAGATACAACCGTTCAAAATCTTTGGGATGCAGCAAAAGCAGTCCTAAGGGGGAAATACATCGCAATACAAGCATCCATTCAAAAACTGGAAAGAACTCAAATACAAAAGCTAACCTTACACTTAAAGGGGCTAGAGAAAAAACAGCAAATAGATCCTACACCCAGCAGATGAAGAGACTTAATAAAGATTTGAGCAGAACTCAACGAAATCAAGACCAGAAGAACTGTGGAACAGATCAACAAAACCAGGAGTTGGTTCTTTGAAAGAATTAATAAGATAGATAAACCATTAACCAGCCTTACTAAAAAGAAGAGAGAGAAGACTCAAATTAATAAAATCATGAATGAGAAAGGAGAGATCACTACCAACACCAAGGAAATACAAACGATTTTAAAAACATATTATGAACAGCTATACACCAACAAATTAGGCAATCTAGAAGAAATGGATGCATTTCTGGAAAGCCATAAACTACTGAAACTGGAACAGGAAGAAATAGAAAACGTGAACAGGCCAATAACCAGGGAGGAAATTGAAGCAGTCATCAAAAACCTCCCAAGACACAAGAGTCCAGGGCCAGATGGCTTCCCAGGGGTATTCTATCAAACGTTTAAAGAAGAAACCATACCTATTCTACTAAAGCTATTTGGAAAGATAGAAAGAGATGGAGTACTTCCAAATTCGTTCTATGAGGCCAGCATCACCTTAATTCCAAAACCAGACAAAGACCCCACCAAAAAGGAGAATTACAGACCAATATCCCTGATGAACATGGATGCAAAAATTCTCAACAAGATACTGGCCAATAGGATCCAACAATACATTAAGAAAATTATTCACCATGACCAAGTAGGATTTATACCCGGGACACAAGGCTGGTTCAACACTCGTAAAACAATCAATGTGATTCATCATATCAGCAAGAGAAAAACCAAGAACCATATGATCCTCTCATTAGATGCAGAGAAAGCATTTGACAAAATACAGCATCCATTCCTGATCAAAACTCTTCGGAGCATAGGGATAGAGTGAACATTCCTTGACATCTTAAAAGCCATCTACGAAAAGCACACAGCAAATATCATTCTCAGTGGGGAAGCACTGGGAGCCTTTCCCCTAAGATCAGGAACAAGACAGGGATGTCCACTCTCACCACTGCTATTCAACATAGTACTGGAAGTCCTAGCCTCAGTAATCAGACAACTAAAAGACATTAAAGGCATTCAAACTGGCAAAGAAGAAGTCAAACTCTCCCTCTCCGCTGATGACATGATACTCTACATAGAAAACCCAAAAGCCTCCACCCCAAGATTGCTAGAACTCATACGGCAATTTGGCAGCATGGCAGGATACAATATCAATTGTATCAGTGGCATTTCTATACACTAACAATGAGACTGAAGAAAGATAAGTTAAGGAGTCAATCCCATTTACAATTGCACCCAAAAGCATAAGGTACCTAGGAATAAACCTATAACCAAAGAGGTAAAGGATCTATACCCTAAAAACTATGGAACACTTCTGAAAGAAATTGAGGAAGACACAAAGAGATGGAAAAATATTCCATGCTCATGGATTGGCAGAATTAAATATTGTGAAAATGTCAATGTTACCCAGGGCAATTTACACGTTTAATGCAATCCCTATCAAAATACCATGGACTTTCTTCAGAGAGTTAGAACAAATTATTTTAAGATTTGTGTGGAATCAGAAAAGACCCCAAATAGCCAGGGGAATTTTAAAAAAGAAAACCATAGCTGGGGGCATCACAATGCCAGATTTCAGGTTGTACTACAAAGCTGTGGTCAAGACAGTGTGGTACTGGCACAAAAACAGACACATAGATCAATGGAACAGAATAGAGAACCCAGAAGTGGACCCTGAACTTTATGGTCAACTAATATTCAATAAAGGAGGAAAGACTATCCATTGGAAGAAAGACAGTCTCTTCAATCAATGGTGCTGGGAAAATTGGACATCCGCATGCAGAAGAATGAAACTAGACCACTCTCTTTCACCATACACAAAGATAAACTCAAAATGGATGAAAGATCTAAATGTGAGACAAGATTCCATCAAAATCCTAGAGGAGATCACTGGCAACATCCTTTTTGAACTTGGCCACAGTAACTTCTTGCAAGATACATCCACGAAGGCAAAAGAAACAAAAGCAAAAATGAACTATCGGGACTTCATCAAATAAGAAGCTTTTGCACAGCAAAGGATACAGTCAACAAAACTAAAAGACAACCTACAGAATGGGAGAAGATATTTGCAAATGACCTATCAGATAAAGGGCTAGTTTCCAAGATCTATAAAGAGCTTATTAAACTCAACACCAAAGGAACAAACAATCTAATCATGAAATGGGAAAAGACATGAACAGAAATCTCAC
The DNA here is from genome assembly GCF_003254725.2 of Canis lupus dingo. Lineage (NCBI taxonomy): Eukaryota > Metazoa > Chordata > Mammalia > Carnivora > Canidae > Canis > Canis lupus. Next base: position 24,468,480 of record NC_064260.1, on the reverse strand, counting down.
AGAGGAAGACATAGACATGGCCAACACGCACATGAGAAAATGCTCTGCATCACTTGCCATCAGGGAAATACAAATCCAAACCACAATGAGATCCCACCTCACACCAGTGAGAATGGGGAAAATTAACAAGGCAGGAAACCACAAATGCTGGAGAGAATGCAGAGAATAGGGAACCCTCTTGCACTGTTGGTGGGAATGTGAACCGGTGCAGCCACTCTGGAAAACTGTGTGGAGGTTCCTCAAAGAGTTAAAAATAGAGCTGCCCTACGACCCAGCAATTGCACTGCTGGGGATTTACCCCAAAGATTCAGATGCAATGAAACGCCGGGACACCTGCAACCCGATATTTCTAGCAGCAATGTCCACAATAGCCAAACTGTGGAAGGAGCCTTGGTGTCCATCGAAAGATGAATGAAGATGTGGTCTGTGTATACAATGGGATATTCCTCAGCCATTAGAAATCACAAATACCCACCATTTGCTTCGACGTGGATGGAACTGGAGGGTATTATGCTGAGTGAAGTGAGTCAATCGGAGAAGGACAAACATTATATGTTCTCATTCATTTGGGGAATATAAATAATAGTGAAAGGGAATAGAAGGGAAGGGAGAAGAAATGGGTAGGAAATATCAGAAAGGGAGACGGAACATAAAGACTCCTAACTCTGGGAAACAAACTAGGGGTGGTGGAAGGGAAGGAGGGCAGGGGATGGGGGGGAATGGGTGACGGGCACTGAGGGAGGCACTTGACAGGATGAGCACTGGGCGTTATTCTGTATGTTGGCAAATTGAACAATAAAAAATAAATTTATTATTAAAAAAATAAAATAAAATAAAATTCTTGAAATCAAAGATAAAACAAGATGAGAAAAGTTTGTTTTTCTCCTTAGGCAAAAACTATTGTAAAGATACTTATTGCAGATGGAGATTTTTCAACTAAAAAGTTGAAACTAAAACCATCATTTAAAAATGAATATATGTAAATCATTCAGCTTCCTGGGGCACCTGGGTGGCTCGGTTGGTTTAGCTTTCAATTCTTGATTCCCACTCAGGTCATGATCTCAGGCTCATACCATCCAGCCCCACATCGGGCTCCAGGCTCCACATGGGCTTGAGATTCTCTCTCTCCCTCTCCCTCTATGCCTCCCACTCACACACTCTCTCTCTAAAATTAATAAAATAAAATAAAATAATAAAGTTTCCTGAAACCTTTCCTTTACACTGGATCCAGGCAAGTTACGGAAATATCAAAAAGTCCTTTAGATGGTTGTTTTTAAAGGGTCACCTCCTCTGTCCTATTTTGCAGTTCTCTAGAATATTATTTCTGAAAGCATGCATTACATACATTACAAGGAAGGCTGTCTCTTCGGTCCCTTTCAATGCTGAAGCCCCAGTTAAGATTAGCTTTTTGGTAACCTGACAAAATATATTTTAACCCAAATTCTTCTATTCCAAGCCAACTGGAATATGTAAATAAAGCTAAAAACATAAATCTCTCATTTAGAATTGGCATAATAACCACTCTTGGCATAGAAAAATCTTATTTAAATGTGTTTACAGAATTACCCTCCCATACACCTTTATGTTGATTGCTTTCCATTGAGATTTAAAACTAAATATGGAGGAACTGACCTGGTCTATGTTTATCAAGATGTATTTTTAGAAAATGTCTTGTTTCTATATGCCTGGCTGGATTTTAGATCTGTTTTCTGTCCAAAAGAAGTTCCATGAACACTTTTATGTATGTGAGCATTTTTCCCCAAGCCAAAACCAGTCTGGAAGTTATAAACATGGCTCCATTAAAAGTAATAAACTGTAATTTCCTATTTCTTATATATTCAGTGTTAGAGGAATTATAGCTTCCAATGAAGTTTCATTTAAGATTTCTTTTCTGGTATTATGTAAATATGTCATATCTATTATCAAATGGCCACTTTCATCTTCTTCCTCTAATTCAGTGGTCTTTGGGAAGATTTCCTCTGGAGGCCTTTGCTCCCATAAAATCTATTTTATTCATCCATTTAAGTATGTATTCTTCAAGCATTTTTAAAAATCTTTTCTTGTGTCAGAAGCCTTTTTTTGTACCTTGTGTGCACACTAGCACTGAACAAAACAGAAATCCCCGCTCTTATGCCTCACACATTCCAGTAGGAATATGTTAATGATTAGCAAATTAAGTTTTATATATTAGATAAATATATGCACATTAGTAGTGAGTATGGAGAAAAGTAGAACAGAAAAGAGGAGTGGGAGGGAGGGGCTATGGCAGGGAAGTGCATCATTTTTATTTCTTTGGATGTCAAAGATGGTAATATTTCTTTTTCTGCTACTGGATTATAAATCCGTAAGATAGAAACTTTTGTTCTGTTTCATTAACTACAGTGTTCTCAGCATATGTACGATTGTGCTGGACATATCTTAAATATATAACAAACATGTAGGTTGAATGAGCAAAGTAATGCTCAGGATGTTAACTATAAAAGTTGACATTGGTCTTCTAAGATTCTAGCTTTAAGTATTCCCGCTGCACCCATCGCCACAGACTTCCTCACGTGGCACAGCCAGCAGTATTGGCAATGGGTCATCAAAATGCCAAAGTAGAATGAAATTTTCTGGAATTACTTGTTTAGAATAGTAGAGAAAATTGTTGAGGATCTATGGGTTTTCCCCCAAACCAAGATGATTATATTTCTTCATTTGTATTACCAATTACAACTACTGAAGTTTAATCAAAGTGCAACTTACAATCACGTCAAAAACTGTTCCAGGGGATCCCTCGGTGGCGCAGCGGTTTGGCGCGGGCCTTTGGCCCAGGGCACGATCCTGGAGACCCGGGATCGAATCCCACGTCGGGCTCCCGGTGCATGGAGCCTGCTTCTCCCTCTGCCTGTGTCTCTGCCTCTCTCTCTCTGTGACTATCATAAATAAATAAAAATTAAAAATAAATAAATAAATAAAAACTGTTCCATTTGATCAGCTGTTAAGAGGCAATTCTAGGCGAGTCCCCCATATTTCAGTACATTTTACAAGCAGAAACGCTGATAGCTTGTGTTCTGGGATCTTGTCAAGGATGTTTGTACTATGAACAACTTTGAAGGAGAGATGGAATGTCTCTGTCTTAAGCATACGAAATCTGTCTGCTCATTTTGTATTTCCAAGCACAATACAGATAATATTCCTCCATCCAGTGCCGAGTTCAGTCAGGTTGAGAGTTTTTTATAAAAGATTAAGATTCCCTAATCTTGGCATTTCTCGGCTGTGATGCAAAACTACCGCTTGTGAAGCATCCACCTGAGCCCTCCTGGGTCATCCACGTAGGAAACGACAGCAAGGGGAGCTCAGCAAACACGAAGCTTATGCAGCCTGCTACACTACGAGTAATAAATATCTTTGTCTCTGATCCAGGAGTCTTGTATCTTCTGCCGCGATCCATTGAATTATGACTGGCTAACTTCATAACTTCTCAAGTAGGGTAAACGCTCAGATACTCCACAGTTCTTGATACCGATATTCTTTTAAAAGAATTTAAGCAAACCGTTTCCTTGATAACTAGTAGTGGTAAAATTTTCAGGTGAGTGACTTGGGTTGTAAATAAATAATATTTCAACTTATTCCAAGGTCTACAGACAAATAAATTACTTTTAAAATGCAATTTAAGAGACCTTTTCATTAATTGCAACAAAAATTTTGTAAAGGTTTTATTTATTTGAGAGGGAGCGCAAGAGACAGAGCATGAGTGGAGGGGAGGGGCAGAAGGAGAAGCAGACTCCCCCTGGGCAAGGAGCCCAATGTGGGGCTCAATCCCAGAACCCTGGGATCATGACCTGAACCAAAGGCAGATGCTCAACCATCGGAGCCACCCAGGCATCCCAGCAACAAATTTAGTCCCTTTAATAGATATCCTGTGGAAAGCCATGTAACTCATACAAATACAGTTGTTAACACTTTGAACAACATGGGTATTAAGAGCACTGACCCTTGTGTAGTCAAAAATTCATAACTTTTATAACTTTGGTCTTCCCCAAAACTGTTAATAGCCTACTATTGACCAGAAGCCTTCTGATACAAGCAGTCAAAAACTCATATTATATAAGTTGTAAGTGTTATGTACTGTATTCTAACAATAAAGCTAGAGAAAAGAATGTTAAAAAATTATAGAGAAAATCCATTTATGGTAGTGTACTGTACTATCACAAGAAATCTACATATAAGTAGGGCCATTAAGTTCCAACACATGTTGTTCGAGGGTCATCTATAGAGTTAATTCATTTAATTTGTGTTAATTACACAATTCACATTACTTTTATATCAGGTTAAAATAATGTTAATTTTAATATCTCTAAGATATAATTGTATTTAATATATACTTATTGTGGTGTTTTGGTAAATATGCGAAATGGGGTAGGAAATAAAAGGGAATCAGATGGGATATAAGTGAAGTATAAGGAAGACACAGATTCAGCACAAGAAAAGCAATATTAGCTAGTGATAATACTACATAGAGCACATACTTTCTTAATTTGGACAATCCTAAGAGAAACTGAACTTGAATATGACATACTTACACCAAAATGGGAATCCTACCCGTGTTAAACTCAGCTACAAGTCATGGTGGAATTGACACTCAAACGCTAGAGGCTATGCCAAGTGCTTTATCTCTATTTCTTACAGTATTAGTATACGTTAGATCATAGTAGTTATTATGTCTCCGGAGTCAGAATAAACTGTGTGGCCTTACTTAGCAAGGTACTTAAGTGGAAATCATGGTAATCCCTAGATCATTATCAGTCCTTTAAAGAGCTTAGTACAGTGCCAGTCCATAGACTCAGTGTTCAATTCATATAATACAGTTATCTACATAATTTCTGTATCTCTATAACCAACTCTCCAGAATAAATTAAATGTCAGATTATAAATTATTATTTATATCCTCATTTTAAAATGAAGAAAATAACACTCAATGAAGTTGAATAATTTGGATAAGTCAAACACCTGCCAAGTATCAAGACCAAGCGTTGAACCCAGGTCTGTGATTCCATTACATCACAGATGGTCCAGCTATGCATACAGAGCTTGGATTTGGATTGAATAATAAGTGGCAGTATTGGGTGGAAATTCACCCAAAGACAATTGTTACGATTTTCAGTAGGTTATCAGGGAAACTTGACATAGTACCAGCAAGCTTTGGAGATCCAGAGAGGTGGTGAGCAGTATCAGTGGATCCAATAGCGAGTAACAAGATCTCAACGATGTGACATGGTTTTTGAGGACACACTTCTAATGTTCCAAAGAATACTTATATGGATAGGATGAGATTCACATTTCAGAGGAACCAGTGTGCCAAGTAAAGTAGATGATTAAGGCAAGGACACATGATACAACTAGCATGAAGTCAAGGGAAGGGAGTTTTAGGGCAGGGATTTGATCATAAGAAAAAAGTGGACCTAGATACTCAGGCAGACTGACTAATTAAGATTATCTGCAAAGATAATCTTAGAGAAGCCTCACTACCAAAGTGGATTAATTCCACCTTACAAGATACAGAAGTTAAGATAGAAAAAAATGTGAGTTAAAAAGTTTGTCCATGATATGATTTAAATATGAAAATTAGTAGCCCGATAAAGCACCATGTTATGGTTATATTTCACCATATACATATATACATTATATACTCACCATAATTTTCAATACCACCTGAATCTTAATGTTTTAATATAGATTGGTAGATTTTGTTTAGGGAGGGTAATGTATTCATTGAATATTATTTGGAGATTCATAACCATATATTTTATGTTATCCATTGTTTCAGATTTACTAACTAAAAGTGTAAGAATCAAAATTTTATCTGTACTTTAGTTGAAGACAATATTGAAGGCAATGTACTATTATAAGGCTTCTACCTTGTTGAGCTATTCACAAAAATAGTGAAAAATTACTTTGAATTTTTATCTTAACATTGCCTTAAATGTTTCACACTCCCAATTGCTAATTCCTAAGTCCTCCCAAAATCTTAGCCTTCCAAGAAATAGGCTAAAAATGAGACATTCTAAAATATAATGATGCCCTACCCAATATTAGCACTCCTGGCCAAAAGACAGATGAGAAGCTCCAATTCTTCCAAAAATTAATTAAAAAAGCACATTCCAAGTCTCATGTCTAGATAAGTTTTACACAGACATTATTCACAATGTCATTTACTTGGCTATGCCAAGTAATTAACAATATTCCAACCCTCCACACCTCATTCCAGATGAGATAGAAAAAAATCACCTAAACTATTCTACTTAATTGGGACACCTGGGTGGCTCAGCGGTTGATGGTTTGACTTTGGCTCAGGTTGTGATCCCAGGGTCCTGGGATCGAGTCCCACATCGGGCTCCCTGCGGGGATCCCGCTTCTCTCTCTGCCTAGGTCTCTGCCTATTTCTGTCTGTCTCTCATGAATAATCTTTTTTAAAAAATACTCTAATTAATTTCAAAAGAAATCACTAATCCAAAATAATTAGACTTCTTAGCTTTCTGGGTTTTTAAAAATATTAATAAATCTCATTACATACATCCTTTTTTAAAACGCAGCATAAAATACTAATGTTTTTCATTAATACTTTCACGTTTTTCTTTCATGAAGGTGTTGAGTTGTCTTTGATATGGATAGGAATCACCTAAACTTATAGCCAACTTCTTCACTTACAGGTAATCTTTTGTAAGGAATATGATTTATCTGTTTTCATTTCCAAATACTTAAAGCAAAAATAATAATGTGACTTCACTCAGGATTGTTACAAATATATGAGTTAATTCATATGAACTGTAAAGCACATTAATTTTTAGGTATAAATATTGTACTATTAAGTAGTTCATCTCTCTGAAGATGACGTTACTCTCCCTCCCAGCTTGATTGTTTGAAATGTGACCACAAATTTACCAGCCCCTGCTGATGAATTATATTTTAAGTACCTGTCATTTTTTTCCATCTTTGATAAACTCCCTTCATAAACCATTTAAAAGATGGGTCAAAAATTATTTAAGGTGAGTCTCCCGAAGAATGTATGCATTTTTTAAGACAATACTTTATAATATTTGTACATTTCAAATATTTGATATGATATTATAGGTGATACAAAAAAAGGAAACTGTGATACAATATTTTAGGAAGTATTGATTTAATTGAATTTTATAATCTTCATAGTTAATTTTTTTCCACACTCAGAGCAAACTACTCTTATACGGAGGTCTCCAAGATGTTACTTCATCGAAGATTCTAGATAATCCAAATCCATGAGTAAGCCTGAATCTATTAACCTCCCCTAATCAACTGTCCCAGAAAAGTTGCTCAGTTTAGGAGTTAGCCTTGATGATTCTACTTCCTCCTCCCCCACATTCAGTTCATTAGCATTGATATCACTGCCCTGAACAAGTCTATATCTTTTCATTTCCATTGTCTCTATTTTATTTCAAGCAGCTTCTATCTTTCCCTCTGATTATGTTCATATTCTACTAGTTGGCTTTCCTCTTCCTCCTATGATCTTCATCCTGTTCATTTGCCGCACTACAGAAAGAGGAGTCTTGTCAGAATAAATATTCAGTCATGTCATTTTTAACAATTAACTGCTTTTTAGTTCCCTGAGGAGAAGCAATATTCCTCATGTTGTAACCTGATCATATTTCAACTTGAAGTTTTACTAACTCTCTATTTAAAAGAAACTTTCTACTTTTGCTTTCTCCCACTTTCCTCTTCCATTTTTTTATTCATTGGTTAAATTTCACCTTCGATTCTTTTTCCTTCTTTCCTTCCTTGTGTGAGGAGTAGACTTGGGGGACAGAGTTGATTAAAACTATTACTTGTTTCATGAAATGTCATCAGTATCTAAGTGAACACAATTGTGCAGATTATATTTTCCAAAGATGACTTCAACAGTGTCTCCAGTCCCACATGCTTTTCTTGACACTCCTCCCACTCAGAGATGGTCTCTATAATCCTACTTCTTCTACCAGGGTGACGTTGTGACCTCTTTGACCAATAAAGTGTGGCAGAATTGAGATGTTGTGACTTCTAGGGCAAGGTCATTAAAGACCATGCACCCTCCACTTGGTTCCCTTGGAGCATCCTTCACGAGAGGACTGAGAACAATCAGTCTTAGAATCTGGCCGTGAGGCTAAGAGGAGCTTCAGCTACATAGAGAGGCCATCTGTCAGAGTTCCGAGGAACTGTTCCAGCTGGGCCAGGCTTCAGGTCTTCTCACCATTGATTTGAAACTTGTGTTTGAAGACATCATCTTGGAAATAAATCATTCAGCCCCATATGTTTACATCCCCAGCTATTTAAATTTTCCTAGTTGAATTCTTAGACACAGTGTAGCCTCCAAGTTCCCTAATTCACAAATCTGTGATTAGACAGATACAGACAGACAGACAGATAGATTTTCTCATGTTTCTCCAAAATCATGCTTGAGTTTTATTCGGATTATTTTGAAGTCACAGATAAATATGAGCTTTAACACCTTTATGATAAGACATTTCATTCAAGAATACGTTCTCTCTTTCCATTTGTTTAATTCTTGTGCTATGATCTAACTTTTAACAATATTCTAAATTGTTTACAGGTAATTCCGAGATAGTCTATAGGTTTTTTTTCTTGGGGGGGGGCGGTGGAGAGGGTTGCTGGGAGTGGATATTGTTTTTGCTGTTTTGAACAGTATCTTCTCACTCTAAGCTTACTTTCTTGTTTCACATCACTAAATTTGGGGAGGATTTGTTACATAATAATACCAATAATAACCAGGAAAAATACCATTTTGTTTCATTCTGTTTCATGATTCATAATTCTTACTCTTTGGGCCATGATTCCCACTTCTGTTTCCTTCTTTCCTTCCACTGGCAGCCACGCTAGTTTTAATATGTGACCTGGGATCAGTACATACCTATAAGAAATATTAGCAATTGTCTTATATACCTCCTTATTTCATTTAAATAAATCTTCTTGTACTAAGATTCTCCCCCCATTTTCACTCTGCACTCCTTCACAATCCATCTGGGTTGTATATGCACATCAAATTTACTGCTCCTAAATTTTTCACACTACTCTACAGTGTGCATCTGTCCCACTTTTTATCATCTAGCTGTCATGGGACGAATTCCTTGGTTACCTCCAACTCCCCTCCTCATTTAGTATGCAGTCAGTATGCTGTATGGATTAGTGAATCAGTTACAAGGCATATAGAACATAGAAATTATAGATTCAGAAGTATATTCATAATAAACAGGCATCATCACATAACTACAGCATCTCCAGCAAGCTGAACCCCTCCCAGCAGTGCACAGGGGCCCAAGCTCCATTTCATACACATTTACAAATTTCCATTTGATTTGTTGGATTTATTTTGATTTGCAGAATTTCTTATGTTTTCTAGATATCCATGCTTTGTTTTAGGCCTTGCCTATATTTTTATCCAGTCCCTAATGAATTTTCCTGAACAACAAAAAAGCCTGAAATTTGATATATTCCTATCTACCTCTAATATTTTTCATTTAGGTCTTCTGCTTGGGTTTTACAGTTCACTTTTTATATTTGGGTTTTTATTTCATCTAAAATTTACCTTTGTGCATAATGTCTCACTACTTTTCTTCACAAAAATGAGCCACATTTTCTAGGTGCACCTACTGAATGATTCATCTTTTCTCCCCTGAAGCTTGGTGCCTCCTTAATCTGATGCCCAATGTGTGTGTGCCCAGGACTCTCTTGGCCTATCTTCCTGCTCCTCTGTCAGCAAGGCAGTGTTTCCATGTTGATGGCTCTGTGACTCACCTTAGAATCTACTTGCAAAAAAAAAATCTACTTGCACTTTTCTTTTTAAAAAAATTACTTATTTGAGAGAGAGAGAGAGAGAGAGAGAGGGAGAGAGGGGGAGAAGGAGCAGAGTGAGGGCCAGAGGGAGAACCAGACTTCTCGCTGAGCAGGGCTCAATTCTGGGACTCCAGGATCATGACCTGAGCCAAAAGGCAGCTGATTGACCTCCTGAGTCACCCAGGCACCCCCTCTTTTTCTCATTTAAAAACTGAATTAATCGCTGACTTTGTCTCATACAAATTTTTTTTAGAATAGTTTCTCATGTTTCTCTAAAACATTGAGTTTTATTAGAATTATTTTGAATATTTTGGACTCAGATAAATTTGAGAATGAACACTTTTACTGTAAAACATCTCACACAGGAATAGGTTCTCTCTCCCTTGTTGAAGTCTGGTGTTATGACCTACCTTTGATCAGTCTTCTAAATTGCTTACAGGTAATTCCCACATGGTCTGTAGAGGTTTTTTTGGTTGGAGTGGAGTATTCTTTTTTTCTCTTTCAAATGGTATTTTATCAACCTAGGCTTACTTTCTTGGTGATTATTTTTTTTTTTCTTGGTGATTATTGATGGTAGGATGAACACCATTTACTATTATGGAAGAGGTTTCTGATTTCCATTATCATAGCCGTGAGGTAATTTGTTAATCGTATTACCTTGTGATCCAACTCACTGCCTTGTCTGTCTATTCTATTTAGGAGTAGAATGTCAAAACACACCCCTCATCCTGCGTACCTATATGATTTCTAAATGATTCTGAGAATCAGATGGTAGAGCAGGGCAGGCTGCATCCTATGAGAACTTATCCAGTGGATTTAATATAAGTGGGTGGGGCTGATGCCCTGGCAGGTATTAACATTTTAACTAAATGTGATTCTGCTCGGAGAGACATTTAATTACATGCAGCTCTATTTTCCCACATCATACAATTCTAAGATAATATCCAATGTTTCCCAAGTTTATACGACCAGGGACCTTTTGTTTTGTCCTGTTTTAGTGGATGGTCTGTCAGTAAGGACCGATGTTCTTTGCATCATACTAGGGAAAAACTACTCTTCATATTTGGCGTTTTATTCCTGAATTAAATCAGGCTCTTAAAGAACCCCATACCCACATTTTAGTATATTAGCATCCATAGAAGTGTTTATTCCATATTAGATTTCAGTATAATTCCCTGAACTTACACTGAAGGGCTTGGGAAAGACCCGTTCTAATGAAGCACTTCAATGTATTGACTATAAAAAAGTGGCTGAACTCATATGTTGTTAATAGTACATGGTTCTCTTGGTGAGACCCAATGGAGGAATTCCTAGTACTGGCAAGAGGGTATCTTTACTTTTCTAAACAACTGTTTTGCTTCTCTGAAACCACAAATTTTCCTCACTAATTGTGTTTGCTTGATCATAGTAACCACTAGAAAGCTTAAAAGCTTAAAATCAAATTCATATATGGCCACTAATGACATTTAGGGTTTCTATTCTAACTCCTGGTTTCATCAGAATTTTATAACTTATTTTTATTTTTCTCATATATTTTAGTTATTTTAACATAGTCGATTTTATTACTTAAAAAAATCCTCCTTTGTCCTATAGAAGACAAGGGAAAGTGTAAAGTTCTTTGTTTACAAAGAAGCCAATTTACAGTAATGAAATCATTTCCAAAAATTTGTACTGCTAAAATAGCAGAGAGAGAGCAAAAAGAGGAATAAAATAAAAGAAACAGTGCTTATTACATATCTGCTATTATTCTGGAGTGGTAAACTGATTTTTCCTTTACTAACCACACCTCTGCCCCTCCCTCAATCATTCCTGGGATCAAAGCCTTCCACACTCCGGCCAGTGACTGACTGAGCCTATGATATGATGTAAGTTAGACCAACTGAACACAACCAGGATTTTCGGTAAAAATTCTTGGGAAAAAAGCATGCTTTTTTTTCTTTCTTTTTTTTTCTAATGAGTTTCCCTTAGAGTAGAAGATATGAAACAGGAATTGCTGATGGTAATCTTGCCACTGCAGAAATTGTCTACCTGAATCAAAAACTTAGATAAAAACAGAAAAGAGACATGGAGATAAATTGTCATGGAATTATCTAAGCTTGTGAATTTAACTACGCCTAATGCATCCTGGGGCTTGTCACTGGCAAATTTCAAATTAAAAAAAAAAAAAAAAAAAGACTGACTATGAAAGTAGAGGTAACTTAGCCTGAGTTGTTCTCCAGAAAAAAAAAGGAGTGTTGGACAAGTATTTGAGGGCACGTAGCATATTTTGAGAAGTGATCTCCAAATCAGATGGGGAACTGGGAAAGAGGGAGAATCAACAGAAGAGTGCTGTGTAAAGTTGGTCATCAGGGTGGTCAGTGTGGGCTCTGTCCTCCTAGAACCTACTGAGAAACACTCAAGCTTACCCCCAGAATTGTCTGCCCAAGGAAGAAAAGAAGGGCACATTTGTCCAGCAGCTCTCATCCCCATTGGTCAAAGGATTTCTCTAGAATAGATTAACTCCCTTACATTTCCAGGTTTCACAAACATGACTACAAGATGTATTTTTCCAGTGAAATCCATGCCAAATGTTGTCCTAATATTTAACAGTGGGAGCATTATCCCACTGTTATATTATAAAGAATCATAACTTTTGGGCAAGAGCTGATTTGTTCTCTATATTCATCCCTGACTATTCACAATTTGTTGAGAAAAAGACCTAAGCCACTAGCGGAGGTTGAGGGGGATACATAGACCCCCAAAAGATTTTAAGAGACGAGAATTCTCAGACCAGAGTCTTGATGAATGAGCTTTGATTTCTCAATGATCTCTGCCTTGGAAGTTGACCACAAGGCAACAAAGTTGGCATTTTGCGAATCTTTTGAGGGAGGTAAACTGAAGAAGGCTGTCAGACCGGGCACGGCTCTACCCATTCCTCAATCTCTGGACTCCCAAACCATACCCTGAGGACATAAGCAATGAAGCTAAGCACTTTCCAGAAAGAGGGCCTCTCCTCCAGAATACCCTACGGATGTGACCACGCAATATAAACAACAGGAGAATTTTCTTGAAAGGAGAAGAAGATTGGCTGGGCGTGGAACTCATTCTGCTGCCAGGGCAGGGCTGGTACTTACTGCTCTGCAGGATGTGTTATGAAATTTGGACAAGTGATCGCGGGGTGCTCTCTGCTTCTTTTTACCAAAACGGGAGTTTTGAGTGCAGGCTTGTCCATTTTATCCTATTTTAAGTATGTTGGCAGTAATTAAATAGCACATTGAACTTTAAGTTGCTAAATCATGAGTAACTACATCTCATGTTCTTAGTTAGCTCAGCCAAAAAGTTTTTTTGGCTTCAGCTAGTTTAAGTTGTTTGCTGATGATTGCAGTAAAAAATACACTGGCTTTTGGATTGTAAAATTAACTAACAAGAAGGGAATGGTTAAGTAAATTGTAGTGCATCTATTTGATGCAACAGCATAAAACTACAGCAAAAACAAACAGAAAGGAAAACAAAAAGAAAAAAAACAGGAAAAAGCCTCATTACTGATGTGAGATAATGCTTATAGAAGCCATAATTTAAAAGAGGGACAGTAACTGTAAATAGTGCTGCTCAAGTAATATAAATGAAAAAGTATGTGCAGTATGTCAAAATTATTGGAGGGAAATATGCAAAAATGCTAACTGCAGGGATTACCAGAGCATTTTCTCTTCTTCTTCTTTTTTTTTTTTTAATATTATGGTGTTGTGCATATTTCATGCAATATTTTTAAATGTTTTTAAGTAAAATTGTATTAAAACTGAAGTTATTTGAATAAGATCTCTTCATTGTCCTATGATAAAACTAAAATTAAGTATATCAATGTTGCCCAGTTTGGAAAATTCAAAATTTAAATATATAAGTATTTATAAGGTACAATATATACATGGTATATAAAATACAAAACATATGATATATATAACATATGTATGTAATAGTTAATTTTCTTTGCCTAAAGATAAATTTGAGGTAAGATCCAGATAAATCATTTGAAAAGTTTAAGTATTATCCATATCTGAAATCTTCTATCAAAATATAGTGGGAATTCTTACTTTATGGCAAACCAGATTATTAGTTAATATGATCTTAAGGATAAAAGTGTAGAATTAGTTATTTTGTCTGAGTAGACTTACGGCATAAATAAGTCTTTTGACCATAACAAAGGGACTGTGGGATAGTCTGTAGCATGTAATGACAATTACTTAAATTATCATCTACGAATACTTGTAATCAAATGCCTGTAGAATCAAGGCTTTAGGTGACCAAGAAATTGCTGCCATAGAATATTTAGGGAAAACAGGAATATGGTGAGTTTAGTTGACTTTTTGCTTCTAAATGTGCCTGAGAACTTAGAAAATTATAAATTTATGCCTTTAAATTTCCAGCTAGAGATATGAATAAGGAATTATAAAGATTTCAAGAAGAAAAAACTATATCTCCTATAGCCTCAAGTAGTAATTTCTTAAAGCCAAACTCAAAGTCTCATTCTGTGGGTAGCAAAATGAGTGGGTAAACTGTATTTTGAATTCCCAATATTACAGTCTTTTTTTGGGAAGCAGGGGGTTCCTAAAATTTGAGATAATGTGAGTGCAGATTTAAGTGAAGCTGAAGACCTTAAACCCCTAAATTCTGTTCAGCTTCTTTTGCCAGCAGGAGTCAACCATGGTGTCCACTCAGGGAAATGCTGACCCTCCCGAAGATCTGGTCCCATCCATCCGCGTTGCTCCTAGACCTACCACCAGATTCAAGTCCCAGAAAACCCCACTGTGTCAAGTTCTAAGTGTGAACTGTGAGAAGTCATCACAGACACCATAATAATGGCAAGATTTTGCCCAGTTTGCCTGGATCCTTTGAGGACCGACCTGGAGATGGAGGCCACTAGGTGACAATATATTGCTATCACAAGACAGAGTAATGTTCTCTAGGATCTGGTATATCATCTACACCAACAATCAACATGCAGTGTTATTTCTCACATATCCAGGATTCACAACTTGATTCTGGGGACTTAGGGGTGGAAAGGAGAGTGGATCATTTCACTTTTATTCGTTATTATCCACTACAAAAATTTGGCCTCCCTTCCCTGCAACACTGGGCTCTGCTAGGCTAGTGGTGTTAGCTCTCGGGGTGGAGTATTACCACCAGAAGGCAGAGCAGTGGTTACTGGAAACTGAATTTGCCCTGTGGCCACTCTCCAGTTCTCATTTCAGTGTACCAACAGGAAAAGGTGATTTCTAAACACATTGGAGAAATGGTTCTATTGCAGTGAAATTGGGTTGATATGAGGGGGTAAGAAGGAATATAGATGAAACACAGGATATCCTCTGAGACACCTAATTCTCCCACATTCTATGGTAAAACACAATATCCCAATATAGGCAACATTGTTCATCGAAAGACTGTTCAGGAACAAAGGCTTGGGTTACCCCACCAGGCAGGGAAACAACCAGTGTTCTATCTGAGGGCAAAGGGAGAAACAAAACATATAGGGAAAGAAGGAAAATAAAAATCACAGCTATTGCCATGTGACCACATGCAGAAATAAAAACATAATTATGAATATTTCTTTCTTACACTGATATGAATATATTTGCATATTATTCACTTTCTTCCTTTCCCCATCTTCTAATACTTAAGATATGTGATATTTTAATATAATAAACTTATGTCTCAGTGTATAAGTTAATAAGTATCAATGGGGGAAATATGGGTTTAGTTAGAAGAGAACAGAACATAATCCAAATACACGTATTGTGCCAGTTGGACTCTGTATTACCTTTTGGAGAGTGGGATAGTATATTTTCAGTTGGACCAGAGGTAGTTGTATTAGGTGAGGCTGATACAGTATTTTGATGATGTATTTATGTGAAAATGAAATATGATTTAAACGGGTATATATGGTTCTTGAGTTGAAAAGTGGGGGACTGTGGTAGTTTCTTACTGTGTCAGCACTGCTAAGCTCTAACTACATTTTCTGGAATCTCTTTCTACCCCTTTATAGTTCTGAGTTAGATTTGGCCAAAAGGGAAATGTTCACAAGAATCAATCACAGAATTTAAGAATTATGGATTGCTTCCTGAAGATTCTAGTGACTAATTGTTCTAAGAAACAGATGCAAGGTGCTAGTGGGTTTCGTCTTGTCCTTCCTCTCTCCCCCCCCCTCCTTGCAGTTCGTCTTCCCAACCAGCAGCTCTGCTAACCCACCAAGCCAAGCCTGCCACTAAATGCAGAGCCAATAGCCTTCCACAGACTTCTCTACAAACTATCAGTTCCAGTTTCCTTCTGACAGCTGGAATCACCTAGATCCCTAGATATATCCCCGCAAACTCCCACCTACGCATCACACCAGTGCTTCAGGAGGGCCGGTCAGTTCATTTTTCACTGGTAACTTTAATCTCCTTTTTGGATCTTACTTCCTTAGCTACTCCTGCAGTTGCATAACCGATAAACTCCTCATTCTACAACACTCATAGTGGTTCTGCTTCCCTGCCTGAACCCTGATTGATGAAGAATAGTTTCATTTAAAACAATTGGTAATTGTTGCTGATCTGATACTTCTCTTCTTCTCTTGGTTTCTAGGTCACCACTTTCCCTTTAGTATCTTGTTATTTATGTGAGTCTTCTATGCTATTCACTTTTAATAATAAATATTCCTGAACTCAATCATGGTCTTCTTCTCTATCTAAAGACTACAATCTTACAATCTACTATCCTTTGGTGAATCTAGGTAGCCTTGCAACTTAACATACTTAATTTTTTCTTCCATGCCAACGTGCAATCCATCAGTTTCACAAAATATCCAGAATTCACCAGAATCCAACCATTTATACCCACCTCATTTATCTGAGCTATCATTATCATAATTGTCCCTCCTTGCTCAATTAATACTGTAGAGGCTTCTTTAAAAAGAAGTCAGAGTAATTGTTCGAGATCATAGGTCGCATCATTTTATTCTATTCTCCAGATCCCTCAAGATCATCCCCTCTTATTTAGAACTATAGCCAATATTCTCACAAGTGCTTAGGAGGCCCTGTAAGATCTGGCCTCCTGTGGCCATTTTGGTGCCATCTGCTCTTCCTTCCCCTAGCTCACTCCACTCCAGCCACGCTGGCACTGCTGATGATTCTTTAACATACCAAGGATGCTCCTACATTCAGGCCTCCGTGTCATCTGCTCAGTGAAGCCCGTGGTGACCGCACCAATTAAAATTGCCGCTCATGCTTCCATCAGGATTCCTCAAGGCTGCTATATATTTTTTTCTGTATATTTATTAGCTTCAAACATACCAAATAATTTTATTATGTATATTTTTTCACGCTGATCTTCCCCACCCCAACTGTGGTTAGAATATAAATTCTATCAGGACAGGATTTGATCTTTTTTGTTGTTGTTTTCTCGGTAACTTAATCCAAGTGCCCTGAATAATGTCTAGCAAATAGCAAACATTCAATAAATATTTGATGCATTAATAAA
Organism: Canis lupus dingo; assembly: GCF_003254725.2. Classification (NCBI taxonomy): domain Eukaryota; kingdom Metazoa; phylum Chordata; class Mammalia; order Carnivora; family Canidae; genus Canis; species Canis lupus. The sequence goes on along the minus strand of NC_064260.1, from coordinate 24,451,149 downwards.
TGAATGTGAAATTCACCTTTATCAAGGATCCAGTACCTAGCCTGGCAAATAGATTTTTTTTTCTTTCTTTTTTTCTACTTTTATTGAGATATAATTGACACATAACATTGTATTGGTTTTAGGTATGAAACATGATTTGCAATATATATATATTGCAAAATAATTACCTCAATAAATTTAGTTAATATCTATCACCACACATAGTTACAAATATATATTCTTATTATGAGAATTTTTTAAATCTACTATTTTAGCAACTTTCTGTTTTTTTTTTTTTAAGATTTTATTTATTTATTCATGAGAGACACAGAAAGAGAGGCAGAGACACAGGAAGAGGGAGGAGAAGCAGGCTCCATGCAAGGAGCCCGACGTGGGACTCGATCCTGGGAATCCAGGATCACGCCCTGAGCCAAAGGCAGATGCTCAACTGCTGAGCCACCCTGGCATCCCTTTTTATATATATATATATATAAAGTAATCCCTACACCCAATATTGGGCTCAAACTCAGAACCCCAAGATCAAGAGTTAGGTGCTCTACTGACTGAGCCAAACAGGTGCCTTCTTTTTCTCTTTAAGTAAACAGCAGCTTTCAAATATACAATACTATATTGTTAACTGACAAATATATTTTCCTATATTTTCTTCTTTTTCTTCTATAGAAATGTTGGTAAAGAGAACAATTTTAAAATGTTAATGTTTTAACATTAAACAAAAATACATTTTTTCCTAAAAGCTAGCCTTTGAAAAGAGCAACAGCAAGCAAAATTTTAATCTCTTATTATTTCTAAAGGACAAAAATTTACCATAGCAATGAATGAAGAGAAAATTATCTAAGCAAAATATCATGCATAATCTACCTTGATCTGCATTATAGTTAAGTCAAAATAAGAAAGGATCTTTAAAAAGATTTTGGAAATTTAAAAAATATTTGTTTAGTACTTCTTCCTTGATAAATGCCAACTAGATTTAAATTTAAACAAAGCAGGAGCAAAAGTAAAAGAAAAAAGAAAGAAAGAAAAGAAAAAAGAGGTAAGATTAGCTGAAATTGAACTGCCTGCCAGGAGCCAGCCAGGGTAGGGAAAAAAAAAAAAAAAAAAAGAACAACAACTAACTGCAAAAACCACATCTCTGGAAACACTTCCAAATATGATTGAGGGTGCAGTCTGGTGGTTTATGTAGCAATGTAGAACAGAAAGTCCATCAGGAAATCAGAAAAACAGACGTGACCGTGAGCCAGTGACCAGTGCAAGTATAGCCCAAGGACAACCAGGCTGGCTGTAATGTTTTTAAGACATTTGAGGAGATCTGCCTTTCATGGAGCAAAGCTTTAATGATGTATGGAGTCTCTTTGGTTTCAGAGGTTTTTCTTCCTTATAAGGATGCCATTCATCTCTCCTTTCACCTTAACAACAAACAGCTAACTAATCTAAAAATAGATTATTAGAGAGTCTGACCTGTAACAAGTTGTTAAATTTTCCTCTAGGAGTAACATCTTACTTTGGGGGCATACTTTGTAAAAACACTCCTAATAAAAATTCTAAACTAAGTATAATCCTTACCAGTTCAAACATTATTCTAATCTTATATTTCATGTTGTAATTTAAAATCACTACATCCACTTATCTGCAAGTAATATTTACAGCATCATTAATGTCATTATCCATCTGGGTAGTTTAGAGTATGTCTATTCTTATAGTTCACAGAGGTTAAGAATTCATTTTAGAGAGAAGACTTTGATAAACAGCAATATGAAAGGAATATGTGTGTATGTTTGTGTATATGTCTCAGAGATGAGGATGAATGGCCCCAAATCTTGCCAACAAAAGCATGCACCAAAGTAGCAACATGATCAAATTAGTAACATAACCACTGACTTGGCTTTGTGATATTTTCCAAGCCTCATTACACAACAACAACAAAAAAGAATAAAATAAGGTAAGAAACATTCATTCCCTAATATAAAAGGAATTACCAATCTAATTATGTAAAAAAATGTTCTCTCCTTAAAACTGTAAACGGTTTGACACCAGCCCCTATAAAGACTCTTCTATAATGCCAAGTATGGGTCATGTGTAAAGATGAATGAAGACCTTAGTGGTAAATGTTATTATTGTACATTAGATTAATGTTGTACATCACCCTATCTACAGAATTTCTTTTTTCTCTGAAATCACACACACTCCAAATATTTCCTCATGTCCAAGAAGTCATTGTTTAAGGAACTAGATTTAGCTGCACACATATTTTTAACTATACACATTCAATAAACCCTATCTATGCCCAATTGATTAATAATCAAATGACAAAAAATTAAAATATCCCAATAACATGTGACCAGATAAAGGTTATGACAGACACTCAAATATGTATATGAAACCAAATGACACATTTCTCAAGGAGAAAATATTTAACCATGCTAGAGTTACCTCTAGTTTGTCCAAAATAATGTTCTTTTGGCAGAACATATTTACACACACACACACACACACACACACACACACACACACAAACAAAATGAGTTGATAAGGATACCTGTCTTCATTCTTTTTTAAAAATAATTTTTCCACATATGTATAAAACAAAGTTAGGTTAAGTATCTGCCAAGGAGACCAGCTGATCACAATATACATCTAAATAAACTGAGGCAAATCAAATGTAAGCGATTTGTCTGAGTAAATCTGTAGCAGAACTATAATTATAACCTCTTCCTTAAAGCAATGTCTGTTCCTTGGCCCATTACACATTCCAGTGAGCCTTGCAAATTCAGGAATGGAGAAGATAATTATTTATTTAGTTGGAAATGTGAGTGTGATTTTAAAGAAAAGGAATTCAAAATTTCAGAATTTTTCTTTCTTCTCCAAATATCTTAAATCGTTTGTAAGTCCTTAGCTGTTAGTTTGTGGTTAAATAAAACATAATTATCTGATAAATCTTTGTAGTGTGGCCTGATTTTTCTTGTAGCAAATCCAATAGCCCAAATTAAACTAACACATTTTCTGGCTTCCTTCCGCTGAAAGAAATTATAAGAAAGTGAGCCAGGCTTTCTGTCCTGGGGCAGATCTTTAAGAGCTAACATTTCAGTTTGTTAGATAAGGAATAGAATAAAAGTCTCTTGGCATCTTTACAGGTTTAAAGTCACAAGACATGATGTTCAATTTCTTAAAGCAGGTAACACAAAACTATTTATCTGTCCTCATATCTATTTTATCTCACAGCCATCAATCTGATAAGAGGTCAATTGCAGGTGCCTAGTTTCTAGGGCAGTGACTCGTAGACAGTAAAGACATCTGACGCCTGGCAGGTAGGAGTGGCAATACCCAGTAGTGCCCAGATCTGTAACTTAACCCTACTAAGTGATATTTTACTTCCATACCATGATGCCAAGGAAAGTCTTGAAAAAGACAATGTATAGTAAAAGTCACCAACATCAATCTTAAACATTTAAATAGGATCTGAATTAACAAGTTGGGAGTCTCCTATTCAAGAAACAGGCCAGGTTTCTTAAATATGGAAAATAAAAGTTGGAGATTCACTTTGAAAATATGAATACAGTAGGGAAAAGAGTTGGACCATGACCAATACTTTTCTAAGTCCAAATCTTAAGAACAATATAGGTTATAGATAAGAATTCCCTGTTTCCGTGATAAGTCTGAATTTCGAGCTGATCAGTTAAGCAGCCTCCTTCTCCCGCAGTCGCTCAAAACACAGACATACATTGGACAGGCATAGAGAAGTGGCAGCTTATGGAGCTAGGGAAGAGAGAGGGGACCTCAGGGCTTCCTTTCAGTCTTCAGATTCTAAAAGTAAAGGCACCACAGTCAGCTAAAGGGAAACTTAGTAGTTATAAATAAATAATGGCATGTGGAAATGGAAGGCTGCCTCCTTCCAGAGCCCATAGTAATTTTATTTATTATTTTCTTTAGATAGTTTTTAATTGCTTATCTTAATGTTTATGAATTTTCAGAGCCTGGGTGGCCTATTATTCTGCATTAAAAATAAAAATTAGGAACTTGTGAGTTCTTTGTTCTTCCAAACATTAGGCCCATGGCCTTAGGCAAGGTGCTACATTTCTTTGACACTGAGAGACGAAATTACTAATTGGAGGAGTTAAAAACCAAGAGACAGTGATGAAAATTATTTGTTACGAATACCTCAGATTCCTTGAACCTGTGTTTGTTGACAGACCTCTCCTTCCTTCCTTCTGAGTTCAAATAAGAATCTTTCAGTATATAAGTCAACAAAATTCACTGCCTGTAATTGCAGAGGAATTTTTAAGTCGAAGTTAAACTTCTCACTGAAAAATATAAAAATGATTTAGGCCCCCTTCACTTCCAATTTATACCAAAACTCAGAGTAATTGCGTATGAGTTTGTGGAGACTGCTACTCTCTTGCATTTATTTTTTTTGTTGTTGTTTAACGTCAAAACCACTGTTAATAGTTTCATTGAAATAATTTGCTGGGTGTATTTGGTAAGAAATATTTTTGTTACCTAGTTTTTACACGAAGGGTCAAGTGATCATAATCTCAGCAGAGTGGACTAATACAAACTTTGTCTCCTATTGTCAAGAACCTATATTTAAACCTCTGAAAACTAAAATTATGTACAGGGGCACATGGGAATGGACAGACAGGGGGAGATTGGACAGTGACCACTGCGGCCTTGATCCAGAAGAACTTCGTCAAAAAACAATTTGTGGTTCAACTTTTCTATCTTTATTTCATGCTTTCTAGTTACAACTTTTGTATAATAAAGTCATCTTTATATTATACTTACTCTCTCTAATTATAATCAGCATAATTTACCTTTTCTCATTCTCATGAATTGAGAAAAAAAGAAAAATCTACTTGTGGTTATTAGAAATTTAAAGCCACAGAACTACAGATAGAGTTCTTTTTGTAAAGAAAATAAAAATTCCCTAATCGTCAAGTATCTCACTGACTTTCATTAGTCATGATTTTTAAAAAAAATTTTGATAGTTCATACCATTTGGTGCATTTCCAACATATAAACTGTTTTTTATTATTTTGTCTAGTACAGTCCTGAAGAATAAGAAGGACAGTAGGATTAATGAAAGCCCTTTCCTTGAAAACATATTTAGATTTAAAATAGAATTTAGAAGCTGACCTTTGTGAGCTCTTTTGTCTTCCTAACCCGCCCTGATGTGCAAACTAACCTTGCCCTCTCTAAAGCAGGTGCACAAATAGCCCTTCTGTACATCCAGCAGGAAGGGTGCTAGTTCCCCCATATTCGCATGTCAGTGTGCAGTCCTCCCACTCATCTGTGTGTAGAACTATACCTGCATTCTCTATGCAATCTTTTTGCTTTAATAATAAAGTCCTTTGGTAATTTAAGAGTTCTGTTTGTCACATCATGTCCAGCACTTATCCCAGAATGCAGCTTCCAACCTTTGCTGACCTATACTTGAAATACTGCTTCACCTAAGAGTAAACAACAGCAATGTCTACTTTTCTAGAATGACGATAGCATATGGGCAGAATTAGCTTTGTGTGACCTGTGGTGGGGATAAGGTTCACTCCTCCACTGCCATGTCATTTTGCCTACTATGTTTTAGACTCTTCCATAATTTTCTGTCTGTTAAGTAGGTACCTAAAGTGATAGATGGAAAGAACATCAAGGATCTGCACAGTCTTGACCAAACTGCTTAAAGCTCTGGTCCTGTCTTCTAATTTTTTTAAAAGATTTATTTTTGAGGGAAAGGGAGATTGAGAGAGAGAGAGAGAATGTGAACAGGGGGAAGGGCAGGGGGGGAGAGAAGCTTCAAGCAGTCTCCAGCTGAGCATGAAGCCTGAAGCGAGGCTTGATCCCAGAACCTGAGATCATGACCTGAGTCCAAAGCCAAAAGCCAGATGCTTAAATGACTGAACCACCCAGGTGCCTCCTGTCTTCTGATTTTTAAGATGCACAGTCTATATCAGGTATTTTCAAAAGCCCCTTTAAGTTATAAAAATTCATAAGTTTCATAGTATTTTGGTGGCATTTTTATCACTGTTCATTGTCGGGGTGTTTTCCCCTCTCCCTCCTCCTTCCTTCTTTTTTCCCTCTTCTTATTCCTTTTAGGCAATGCTGATGCACATTTGTACTAGTTGGCAGCATTGATAATTATATGTGTTAGCTTTGCATTCAAATATGCTCGTGTTTTACAAGTCTTTATAACAAGAATATGCTGTCTCTAATGTTATTTCAACAATCTTCAGTATAGCTGACCATGATCTATATGTTATTTTCACTTGCCTTTAAATAAAGACCCCAACTATTCAGAGGCCCTGGCTCACAACCTCCAACTACAGAAAGCTTACCTGATTAAGACTGCAGCTGCGGTGCTCCGAACTTGGCCTTTGAGGCCACGCTTCCCACCAGCCAACGACAGTCCCAAGGCAGGACTGTCCCTCAAAGGCATAGACCTCCCTGAGGACTTTGGCTGAAGGGCTCCCAGATGGCCTCACCGAACCTTCCTTACACTACACTGTTGGCTTCCGCCCAACTTTCATCTCCTTCTCCTCACTCAGGGTCAGATCAACAGTGTGATCTTAAAGCTATCCCAGACATGCTCCACTCCCTCTCCATTTGCTCCTGCACAAGTGGTTCTCTAATAACATCCTCGCACGTTTAATCCCATTTTGGCATCAATTTTTCAAAGGTGCCAGACAAACACAGGCCCCAAAGACCAGAGATGCACAAATACACCAATATTTATAAGCTAAAATAAAGAATTCAAAGAACCATAAACTTCATACGTATTGAAATCAAATCAAAGGATGAGGTGACGAATAGCAAGAAAGGGTTTATCGTGTTCACAGTTCCAAATGTAATTTTCTTTCTTTATAGAGGAGGCATTCAACATTTAGTTCATTCCTATTCCAAGTCCCAAGCTGTTCTCAGCACAATAAACACAGCATCTCATCTAATGTTCCTATCTGCATCTTTTTGGCAGATAAGGAACCCTGAAACTCAGCGAGAGTGATGCTGAACACACACAGCTGGTCGCATGGTATGTGGATCTAAGTTGTAAATCCATTCTTAGTCCTTCCTTCCATGCTACATTTGATATGGTGCTAGACTGAAAGATCAAGGTGGTGTAATAGCTGCCACATTTTTCCTATTGTTCTTGTTTTTATGTAGATTGCCCTAATTCATAGCTACTTATCAAAAACATACCAAACTAATTGTAATGAGTGCATTCATGTCAAAACTACTTGATTATAACATGCCACAGGGACTCACCCTATCCTATGTGGCTGAATATTTTTTTAAGATATGAAAAAGACATGTTTGTCAAATCTGCAGAAGGCAATAGAGAATTGTTACTATGTAGGATTACACATGTTGAATGCAAACTGAACTTGACAGAATGAACTGAACTGCAAACAGCAAGATAAAGTGTTACAGACAAAACCATGTGGCCCTGATTTTAAGTTCAAAAGATAATTTTGTAAGTACAGGATATAACTGCTCAAAGATGAGACCATTTTTCTTTTGAATGTAATATAAGGTTGGACTTGTGGAATGACAGGAGTTCATGAAAAGGTCCAAGATTTTATATGACCACAAACTTGATATGAGCCAACAGCGTTGTTCTGTTGCTAAAAAGAGAACATCTAATTTTGTACTATACTCATTTACAAATGCATTATCAAAGAAAGTTAAATACATGGATCCATAAGACAGTCCCTGGGTCTGGGCATCAGTTTTAGGGGGAGTCTTCATGAATTCCAAAATTGTGGAAATCATGCTGAAACAATATCCTGGATTAAGGCTTACTTACCTATGCATTTAATAAGTGATGAAGTGCGCACTATGAACTAGACATGTGCTTGATAAATGGGATGAAAAAGGGATTCTTGCACTCAAGGAATTCAAAACCTGAAGCTGATGATCTGAATAACCTAAAGGATGATTTAAAGGAAAAATGCAAGTTGCTTTAAGATACCTGAAGATATTTTGACAGGGAAGGTTTACTTGTCCAGGCCTGACTCCATTTAGGCAGTTGTCAGAAAACAGAAGTTGGCCTGCAAAGCTATGTGGAAAATAGTTATATTCCTGGTACTGAAGATAATCATCCCTCTTAGTCAAGTATTCCTAAGCCCCCTGATGAAGAACAGTGATATGACAAAGCTATCTGTCACCTCGGATCTGAAACACAACAATAACTGCCCCAGGGAACGAGTGGTACCTACTGTCCCCTGGGATCCAGCAGGTAAGAGTTAATTGTTATTATATCCCAGCCTCTGAACACACCTGGGAAGGAATGAAGACCTGTCAAAGTCATCCCCCTAGAGTTTGACATTCAGCCCTGCTGGATGCTTATGCTGCCCCACAGTATGGCAGGTAGCGTGGAACTCACACGCTTCTTATCCTGTCTATATTGCCTCTTTCCTAAGAATTCTGCTTCAACAGGTCTGCTGGGCTATTTGACTTTCTTTGACTAACACATAAATTAGAATACATTGTGTAACATGTTGGGTTCACAAATGTTTGAGTGCAATAACTAGGAACTAAGCTATAACCAGTGGGTGGAAGTTGCACTCAACAGAATTTTAATGGAGTAAGAAAGAATGTTATAAAATTAGAGAAAATAGGACATGAAATAAAAGTGTGGGATTTTTGGTGTGCTTTTTGGGGGGCTGAGGGGAGGTTCCTGATGTAGAAATGTTTCAGTCATGAAAGTCTTCAAACACAGATGATTGCATCAATTAAGGATATTATTCAGTTTATTTTCACATCAGGTGATTCCTGTATTGGGTGGAAAATATTTTTGTTTTGTGTTGGTTTTTGTATCAGCTTTTTGGTTTTCTTTTTCTTTTTCTTTTTTTCTTTCTTTCTTTCTTTTTTTTTTTGTTGTTGTTTTGTTTTTTGTTTTTTGTTTTTTTTTGTAAATATCTAAGTCCCTTTTTAATGTGAAAAATCTGTTCTCCTACTTTGAATGGGTTGTGTAAAACTGCGCCCAAGCAGTTGTCTTATGTGAATGATTAAATGTGAATGATTAAATGCAGGCAGTTGATCTGTATATTTTCTCAATGGCAGTATTCTTACTGGATTTGCACATTTCTGTTACCCTCTCCATCCTTTATTTCTTAATGTTATATGAGTAATTTCATACTGCAATTATATTTCCTTTATTACTTCTACATTATTTTTTTACATTATTTTTAAAAGAATGTTTTGAGCAAATAGATCCTACACCCAAGAGAAGAAGGGAGTTAATAAAAATTCGAGCAGAACTCAACGAAATCGAGACCAGAAGAACTGTGGAACAGATCAACAGAACCAGGAGTTGGTTCTTTGAAAGAATTAATAAGATAGATAAACCATTAGCCAGCCTTATTAAAAAGAAGAGAGAGAAGACTCAAATTAATAAAATCATGAATGAGAAAGGAGAGATCACTACCAACACCAAGGAAATACAAACGATTTTAAAAACATATTATGAACAGCTATACGCCAATAAATTAGGCAATCTAGAAGAAATGGACGCATTCCTGGAAAGCCACAAACTACCAAAACTGGAACAGGAAGAAATAGAAAACCTGAACAGGCCAATAACCAGGGAGGAAATTGAAGCAGTCATCAAAAACCTCCCAAGACACAAGAGTCCAGGGCCAGATGGCTTCCCAGGAGAATTTTATCAAACGTTTAAAGAAGAAATCATACCTATTCTCCTAAAGCTGTTTGGAAAGATAGAAAGAGATGGAGTACTTCCAAATTCGTTCTATGAAGCCAGCATCACCTTAATTCCAAAGCCAGACAAAGACCCCGCCAAAAAGGAGAATTACAGACCAATATCCCTGATGAACATGGATGCAAAAATTCTCAACAAGATACTGGCCAATAGGATCCAACAGTACATTAAGAAAATTATTCACCATGACCAAGTAGGATTTATCCCTGGGACACAAGGCTGGTTCAACACCCGTAAAACAATCAATGTGATTCATCATATCAGCAAGAGAAAAACCAAGAACCATATGATCCTCTCATTGGATGCAGAGAAAGCATTTGACAAAATACAGCATCCATTCCTGATTAAAACTCTTCAGAGTGTAGGGATAGAGGGAACATTCCTCGACATCTTAAAAGCCATCTATGAAAAGCCCACAGCAAATATCATTCTCAATGGGGAAGCACTGGGAGCCTTTCCCCTAAGATCAGGAACAAGACAGGGATGTCCACTCTCACCACTGCTATTCAACATAGTACTGGAAGTCCTAGCCTCAGCAATCAGACAACAAAAAGACATTAAAGGCATTCAAATTGGCAAAGAAGAAGTCAAACTCTCTCTCTTCGCCGATGACATGATACTCTACATAGAAAACCCAAAAGTCTGCACCCCAAGATTGCTAGAACTCATACAGCAATTCGGTAGCGTGGCAGGATACAAAATCAATGCCCAGAAGTCAGTGGCATTTCTATACACTAACAATGAGACTGAAGAAAGAGAAATTAAGGAGTTAATCCCATTTACAATTGCACCCAAAAGCATAAGATACCTAGGAATAAACCTCACCAAAGATGTAAAGGATCTATACCCTCAAAACTATAGAACACTTCTGAAAGAAATTGAGGAAGACACAAAGAGATGGAAAAATATTCCATGCTCATGGATTGGCAGAATTAATATTGTGAAAATGTCAATGTTACCCAGGGCAATATACACGTTTAATGCAATCCCTATCAAAATACCATGGACTTTCTTCAGAGAGTTAGAACAAATTATTTTAAGATTTGTGTGGAATCAGAAAAGACCCCGAATAGCCAGGGGAATTTTAAAATATCTGGGGGCATCACAATGCCAAATTTCAGGTTGTACTACAAAGCTGTGGTCATCAAGACTGTGTGGTACTGGCACAAAAACAGACACAATGATCAATGGAACAGAATAGAGAATCCAGAAGTGGACCCTGAACTTTATGGGCAACTAATATTCGATAAAGGAGGAAAGACTATCCATTGGAAGAAAGACAGTCTCTTCAATAAATGGTGCTGGGAAAATTGGACATCCACATGCAGAAGAATGAAACTAGACCACTCTCTTTCACCATACACAAAGATAAACTCAAAATGGATGAAAGATCTAAATGTGAGACAAGATTCCATCAAAATCCTAGAGAAGAACACAGGCAACACCCTTTTTGAACTCGGCCATAGTAACTTCTTGCAAGATACATCCACAAAGGCAAAAGAAACAAAAGCAAAAATGAACTATTGGGACTTCATCAAGATAAGAAGCTTTTGCACAGCAAAGGATACAGTCAACAAAACTCAAAGACAACCTACAGAATGGGAGAAGATATTTGCAAATGACATATCAGATAAAGGGCTAGTTTCCAAGATCTATAAAGAACTTATTAAACTCAACACCAAAGAAACAAACAATCCAATCATGAAATGGGCAAAAGACATGAACAGAAATCTCACAGAGGAAGACATAGACATGGCCAACATGCATATGAGAAAATGTTCTGCATCACTTGCCATCAGGGAAATACAAATCAAAACTACAATGAGATACCACCTCACACCAGTGAGAATGGCGAAAATTAACAAGGCAGGAAACAACAAATGTTGGAGAGGATGCGGAGAAAAGGGAACCCTCCTACACTGTTGGTGGGAATGTGAACTGGTGCAGCCACTCTGGAAAACTGTGTGGAGGTTCCTCAAACAGTTAAAAATATACCTGCCCTACGACCCAGCAATTGCACTGTTGGGGATTTACCCCAAAGATACAAATGCAATGAAACGCCGGGACACCTGCACCCCGATGTTTCTAGCAGCAATGGCCACTATAGCCAAACTGTGGAAGGAGCCTCGGTGTCCAACGAAAGATGAATGGATAAAGAAGATGTGGTTTATGTATACAATGGAATATTACTCAGCTATTAGAAATGACAAATACCCACCATTTGCTTCAACGTGGATGGAACTGGAGGGTATTATGCTGAGTGAAGTAAGTCAGTCGGAGAAGGACAAACATTATATGTTCTCATTCATTTGGGGAATATAAATAATAGTGAAAGGGAAAATAAGGGAAGGGAGAAGAAATGTGTGGGAAATATCAGAAAGGGAGACAGAACGTAAAGACTGCTAACTCTGGGAAACGAACTAGGGGTGGTAGAAGGGGAGGAGGGCGGGGGGTGGGAGTGAATGGGTGACGGGCACTGGGTGTTATTCTGTATGTTAGTAAATTGAACACCAATAAAAAAAAAAAAGATAAACAAAAAAAAATAATAATAAAAGAATGTTTTGAATGTCTATTTTTTCATTTACTTGAATTTTGTCTTTTTAAAAATTTTATTCATTTATTTACTTACTATCTTTTTAAATTTTAGAATACATATTAAGCTTAGTAAAGGGCTAAATTTTATCCAAACTTGTGAGAGATTTTCCTTGGAAGTATAACTGAAACCTATCACTTTTTCTTCACAGTATACTTATTAATACTATAAAATGAGAAGACTGTGTCATGGTGGAAATGTTAAAAAAAAAAAAAAAAAAGGTTAAATGTTATTTGAGGTCTTGAAAACCTCCTAACAAAGGGTCTTATTTTTATATGTCCCTCAAAGATAATCTATGCTGGCAGCAATGAACATTATAACTAAACTTGGCATTCACAAATATAGCTTACTCTGATGCCAGAATTTCACCATAAAGGAATGCTCCTCTTAATCAGCTTCATTAGTTATTTCCTTTCTCATAACACACAATGCAGTTAAAGCAGTGAAGCCAAAATCCAAATGTTAAAACTATCTTGAGTAGGGACTCTAAAAATACTGTGCCCAAATGATGAAGAGCTATAAATGGCTAATTCCAAAACAGAGAAAGTTATTATCCCTATGAGACAAATAACTAATCAAATTTATGTGAAAAATTAATAGGGAGAATTAAAACATACCATCATTTCTGATCGCGGAGATTTTCCATTTATTTGAACTTTCCATTTTGGAGGTGTCTCCATTTTGATTTGTATCTCACAAAAGTTTTAAGGTAGTTATCTAGCATACAATATAATTTTCAAATCTATTTTTCCTCAGTTGTTTTACAAGTAATTCAACCTCCTTAAGCTCTAGAATGGGAATTTAACTTTTTCTTCTTTCAAATAAACCAATATAAACATTTTTGAATATTTACTCCTCTTATTGTTAATTTGTTACAGGGATGTTTGTATGTGCCAAGAGCTATTCTTAAAATACGGCAGAGAACTGGAAATGCTATTTTTGGAATCACAATTTAATTTTACATAGCATCTAAGCACATGATGCAAATAGAAGTGCTCTAAACAAGAACTTTGAGAAATTCGAAACAGAATGAGCTTATGTAGAGAGAGTGAGAGCGGAGAAGAGAAAGAAAAATAAGGAAAAAATATAAGTAAAAAAGGAAGGGAAGGAAGAATTTTAGATTTCAGATAGGCTGGCTAAATTGTTTTATATCAGTCTATTTTGAATTGCCTTTATGTAATTTTAAAACAGCAGTTGGGGCTTCTTACAGTGTTATTTCTTTGATTAAAAAAAGAATTTGATATACTTATAGATGCTTCTTTTTAACTAGCAAGATTGAAACCAATTATCCAAAATTTGTGTGTATTGATTGCAGTAATATGCAGTCCCTCATTCATAAACCACTGTTATGGCTGATAGCCTACAATGTCCAGTTTTAGTTGAAGTTGTTCTCAAAGTAATATTCATAAACCATCACAGATTTTTAAAATTAATCTTATATATATTTTAAAGGTTTTATTTATTTATTCATGAGAGACACAGAGAGAGAGAAAGAGAGAGGCAGAGACACAGGCAGAGGGGGAAGCAGGCTCTATGCAGGGGGCCCGATGTGGGACTCCATCCCGGGACCCTGGGGTCACGCCCTGGGCCGAAGGCAGGCGCTAAACCGCTGAGCCACCCGGGCTGCCCTAATCTTATATTTTAAATGTGTTTTATGCACACCTCTTTGGTTGCAGGTAATTGACAGATTTTTCCAAACTATTTTACTTGTTTTTTGTGAAAACAAGTTTTCTTTCTTCTCATACTGCTGCTTTACCAGTTATGTAATATTTGACTAGTTGCAATAACTTGTTACAAGAAGAATAAATGGCCTCATCAAGTTTTTTAAAAAGCACAATACTTTCTTGATAAGCATGATAGTCTAATTGTTCAGAAAAAAGGTAAGTGATATGTTCTAGGATACAGCTAACTGACCCTGAATACGCATTAACCATACTGGTTAATCTTAGAAATCAGTTAAATAGAGGTATAATGAGAGAGCTCTTTTGTATTCATGCAATGATGAAATGTTGAGGATATAAAATGTTGAAAGTAATCTTTCCATTTAAGAAAATGTTTATATGTGGATATATTTACATGATGCAAGGTTTTCGTCATAGGTAGATAGACAGAGATAACTATTAGTTATCATATATATTTCACAAAGGAAATGCTAGTTCGATTTGCTTTAAATCAATAGATCAAAGAGATTTTTTTTAAAAGACCAATTTTCTGTCTCCATTCAGAATCTGTTATTTCTGGACCTGCTAAAAATTCCTGGTTTATGCATATTACGTTGTGAACAATTTCAACTAAAACTGGACATTGTAGGCCATAGCGGTGGCTTATGAGTGAGAGACTGCATGTTACTTCAATCAACACACATACATTTTGGATAATTGCTTTGATCCCAAGTCCTTTAGGAAAATATTGGACAAGTATGTGCCTCATTAGCAACAATGGCAAGGAGTCTTTCAAAACTTCTTGGTTTCAAATTCTCTTAAAAACTGCAGTTGGTAGTTACAGTCAGATCTATGACATACTTGTAAAAACCTAAGGACTTTCTACATGTTAAATTCCTACATTCCTTGATGAGATCAATTTATATGGGAATATTCAGACAAAAAGATCACCCAGTATAGTCTATGGAGTCTTAATGAAGATGGACAAGTTCTGAAGATGTGGCCAGATTCCAGTACAGTTTCAGAAGACTTTTCATGAATACAGTAGGTCAGAAACAGGTTAGAGATCATATTCATATTTGCCTGTATGTATATCTGTTTTTTTCTTGGATAACATTCTCCTATACTTTAAAAATGTTGGTGTGCTTTGAAAAAAAATGCCAGAGTTTTAAACTATTTACTTTCTTATAATAGAGATGAAGACTTTATAACCTAACTGCTTTTAACAAAAAATGCCATTTTATTTTTCAAATTTTACACAAACATGTTTTTTGAAAGTATTAGGTACCTCTATCATTACCCACAAAGCAATATAAATCCTGTCCAATCTTTTGACAATAAAGAAAAAACCTAGACTAGACTTTTAGAGGAAAATAAGAGATCAAAAAACATACATTTTTCCCTCAATTTTTAGCATCGATAGGTGAAGTATCTAGTCTAGTATTATATCTTGAAAAGATATCAGACTTATTGATTAGAAAGTAGCATTTTATTTAATCTAAGCCATATGAATTTAGTTGATTTTAATGTATATTTTTAACTAGTTACTAATCGTCTGCCTTTAGAAGAAAAATTAGAAAATATTTCAAAATGAGATTTTTGTCTAGCTATATATATAATAGGCAACCATGCCAAGTAAAGTACGCCCTCAGATATTCTCAATATATAAATTGTAGAAACAATATGTTTTAGCTACTGATAAAGAACTCTCAAAGATGACTAGGAATTATTTTACATTGAGTTTTATTTAATGATGGATTTACTTTGAAGAAAAAATTTTGTTTGTGGCCTAGCAATATGTTTGAACATGACGATTTTCAAAGTGCATAGCAGAGTCCTATAAATCTCTCTGTTTCAAGTCCTTAAGGAGTTTTTTTTTAATTGTGATTTCACACAGAAATAAAAATATGTGGCAAGTGTTATACAAGTATGGCATTTCAGCACTGTGAGGTAATGCAAGAACCATAAGGATTTTTTAATTAGACAACAAAAGCATATATACCATTTCTTTCTTCTTCTAAATTCATCCCAGCCTTGGTTTTTCCTCTTTTCTTGTAGTCTTTGCTCAGCCTTTCTCTTTTTAAGAAATCAGTACAGGCTAATACACACACAAGGCTTAATTTCATCATGCATGCCACACTTCTCCACAGAATGAACTTCTATTACCTAGATCCATCTCTTCATCATTAAAACACTGCTCAAGATTCAACTCTTCAAAGAAGCTTTAACAGTAATTTAATTTGCTCCAGAAAAATCGTCTTGACAAAACTTCACTTAATTTCACATATCTATTCATCCCAATAACAATATTTTTACTGATATCTTTAAGCAAAAATTATTCAGTAAGACTTTTCTTAGAGCCTTATTACTTTGAACATATTAAAGCACCTTTTATTAATCCTTGTTTTTAAAGCCCTAAATCCAGTTTTACTGTATACCTGTGAACTCTATAGGGCTTCCTATGAAATCGGAATCTCTTCCGTCCTCCCCTAAGGGGATATAAGTGCTAGTCTGGCAGGAATGTCTAAATAACAAGGTGTAAGTGACGCATTTTCGACGCACCATAGCATGAAACCTTGATTCAAAACATCAAGTCGAGCAAGGATCCTCTAGAAAAAGCCAAGCTTCAAATCTAGAGATACCAAATATATACACTAAGTACAATGGGTGAGAGGTAGGGCCAAGATCAGAGTCACAGAACGTGAGATTGACACTAGTTAGCAACAACATCTTTCATCACAATAAGAGAAATCTGATGTTTGAGACTACTATATTTTTATACTTCGGTCTTACAGATTTTGGATGTAGAATTACGAAATTGATTTTTAATCAAATCCATGATGAACTCAGTCTTTTTGAAAACACTCAAACATTACTAACATTTTATGATCTTACAGTTTCTGCAGTGAACAATAACCTACATGGCTAAATAATACTTCAGCATTTTGATATTTCTTAAGTCAATAAATTCATGAAACATAGAGTTCAATATTAAAAAGATATCAATTTATGGGGCATCTGGGTGGTTTGGTCGATTAAATGTTGGACTGTTGATTTCAGTTCAGCTCATGATCTCAGGGTAGTGAGATCAAGCCCCACATCGGGCTTTGCACTCAACGAGGTGTCTGCTTGAATTTCTCTCCCTCTCCCATTGGCCCTCCCTTCACTTGGTGAGTGCCTGCGTGTATGTGTTCTCTCTCTCTCTCTCTCAAATAAATCTTTTTTTAAAAAAAGTATTGATATATGTTGATATATACTCAAATAGAGATAACCCTGAGATACCCTAAGGTTTAAAAAGAACCAACTCAGGAGGCCTGGGTGGCTCAGTGGTTGAGCATCTGTCTTCAGCTCAGGCATGATCCTGGAGTCCCAGGTCAAGTCCCACATCAGGCTCCCTGTGAGGAGCCTGCTTCTCCCTCTGTCTGGTCTCTGCCTCTCTCTCTCTCTCTCTGTGTGTCTCTCGTGAATAAATAAGTAAAATTTAAAAAAAAGCTTCTAATAAAAATAAAATAATAAAAAATAAATAAAAAGAACCAACTCATTGTTATATGTAAAATTAGTCCTATGTTTATTAACCATTGTATATAGAGAGGGAATAAATTCTAAAAGGGTATTCACAAAACTGATAATTTTAGAACTGTTACTTGAGTTAATAAGAATGTAAGTTTTAACTTTTATTTATATTTTAATTGTTATCATATTTTTAATAATAAACTATAACTTAACACATATAAGCAAAATATTAACAAATCCTTAAATGTTAAATATTAGCAAAAATAAGGGGAAACTTCTATGTTTAATTGCTATCAATATCTCTCATAACCCCATCTTCAATATAAAAGACCAATTTTTTCAATTATACAAATCATTATTATTCAGAAATTCAATCTTGTTTGCTCTTCTCTCAGTTTTTGAACTTGAATTTACATATGTCCCCTGAAGGTAGAAAAATTCTACATCTACTATTGGCTATATGCCAAATTCCCCCATGCTCCTAGTGCTGCAGCTTTATGAAGCAGTTGTCTGTCTTTTCCTCTGATATTCATAGACACACATATATTCTCACTTAAATACCAAATTTTCTTTCAAGGTCATGCACACCATGCCAAAAGGCAAATGGAAAGAGAATTCCACTGTCATCCGCTTGTCTAGCGCCAGCCCATCCCTAAAATACCTGTCTTGACACTGATCCTGGATCACTAGTCAAATATCTCACTTCTTTGTGATAAATTTCTCTGAACACCTGGGTCTTTTCATTGCCATTGATGCTAGGGACTCCCAACTTCATGTAAATTGTCTAATAATGTGCATCAAAAAGGTAACAGCTTAGTTTCTTTATGACATTTTGCAAGGAAAACCTCATCTGCAATGCACATTTTCTAATCAACAACTTTTTAAATTCTAAATGTACAGAGTATTACCTTTATCCACCTGCAAAGAATCATGTTAGAGACTCCCCTGAGATTAATAGAAATCTCCTTTACCTTATTTGTTGTTTTAATTAAGATTTGTCTAAAGGTGACAGAGACCAACTCTTGCTTATTTACACATACACACACAATAATTTAATAATAGCTAGATTTAAACTTAAGTAATGGGCATTATCTATATTAAGACAATTTTCAAATGCTAGTGAAAGCCAGAAAAGAAAATTTACCTATTTTTGGATAGAAACACCCAATAATATGCCCATTCTCCCAAATTCCATCAGAATTTAAATGTAATCCTTATGGTATACCAGTAAGACTTCTCTGTTAACCAGGCAAGCTCATGATTAAGTTCATACTTTTAAAATAGCAAGTAACAATAATTTTTAAAAGTGAGAATTTGAACAAAAGAAACAAAACACAAAAGAAATTATGTTGCATGACTGCATTTACATTAAGTCCTAGAAAACCAAAAAGTAATCTGTAGTGATATAAATCAGCTCAATAGTGGTGGGAAGCAGGGGATTTGCTCAAAAGCGGCATGAGGAAAACTTATGGTATGATGGAAATATCTCATTTTTTCATTTGGGTGGTGGTGATTACATGGGTTTGCACAATTGCCAAAACTGATTTCACTATAATCTTAATTTATGAATTTTATTGCATGTAAAATATACTTCACCAAAAAATATATATAATACATTATTTTTTAAAGAAAGGAAAAAGCAAAGCTGAACATATGTTTAATCCAATGCATCCCTTGAATAGCTAATAAAACACATTCATCTTTCCATTGATGCAATTCCAATCTTACTTCTTCCTGTTCCTATTTTGTAACACCAGACATCCTTGTACTCATCACCCCAACCAATACTGTAACCTCTCCCTTTTATTCATTTTGCTGTTTTTTTCCTGTGGCATGGGAAGCTCATAATCATTAGAAGGTATTTTCAGATTCCAGTTCAGTGAACTCACTCCATTATTAGGTATAGTGAAATCTTCAAATTAGCAGAAAGCAGAGATAAGAAATTAAAAGCCAAAATTTTAAGACTTTAGGTGTGACCATGAGTGTGATATCCACTCCTCCTCTTACCTAATATACACACACATACACACAACACACACACACACCACACTTTTGGCTTCTGGATGGACCAGTGAATTATGGCTATTAGGTTTAAATGAAATAGCACCATATATCACTTTGTTTTTCTCCAGGATCAACTGCCTCTGGGCTTAAGAGCGGTAAATCTTATGATAATCTTTACATTTTGAAGCAAACTGAGTTTCTTAGTAATAATGGTATGAGATACACAAAAGTTATATAAAAGAGAACTGCTGGGCTATGGTACCAGCGGAGGCATTAAGGACAGGGAAATCAAACCCAATTTCAGAATAGGTTTTTGTCTAGTGCCTTTTTCTTAGTAATGTCAGAAATTTAGTGTAATCACTTGGATACCTCTGAGCTTGCTTGTCCCATTGACTTATAGAGCCATAACTGGAGGTCAAGGATTGGTTTTTGTAGATGAAAAACTGGTCGCTCAGACACGGTGAAAGCTATGTCTGTCTTTATGAGGGAGAGTTTAATGTATTGAGTGCATGTATATAAAGCCTCCATCACTACCACTAGGATCACTTTCCTCAAGAGCCCATTGAAAAAAACAAAATACCTAGGGGTGCCTGGATCCCTCAGGCAGTAGACCCTATGACTCTCAATCTCAGGGCTATCAATGCAAGCTCCACTGGGTGTAAAGATTACTTAAAAATAAAAAATAAGGTACTTAGAGACAGAAGTTGATCATTATCCATGGAGCAAGTTATCATATCCAATATGTGAAGAGCCCTTTCTACCTCAGAGACTTTGTAAAAAAAACCAAACAAACAAACAAAAACATTCAAACAAAACTATATATTTTGTGATTTTGACCCATTTTAAGAAGTACATACTTATCTTTCTAAATTGTGTTATATGCAATATTTCATTCTTACTCCTTCTAAGCCACCATCCATCACATCAGATCATTAGCCTTTTGCCCAGGAATTGGTATAGGTACTGATCTTTTCCAGGCAGTTGTTCACCTAGAAAGAAAGAGAGATGATATTAAGGTATGGTAAGTTGTTATATCATGTAGTAGGATAGATTTCTAAGCCGTGTACTAAGGGAGCAGAAAAAGAATATTGTTAACCAAGTGATCTGAGAGTACTAATTGGAGATGGCAAAGATCTAACATGGACCTTAAAAAAAGTGGTTAAGATTTGGTAAGAAAATAATGGACAGATGGTGAAGGAGGTATATAATCTAAGAATATGGAACACTGGTTCAGAGTTGGATTGTAAAATGTAACTAATTTTTATGGTATGTTTAGGTTTCATATTGAAGGATTTGCCTTTATTTTATCTTGTAGTGGGTAGTCATCAGATGAGTTTAACCAGGTAAATGATTCAGCTAGATGAGTGTTTCAGGAAGATAATTCTGTTAACACCATGCAGAATGGATGGGAATGAATAATATTAGAGGAATGGAGATCAGTTTGGAAAAAAAAGAGGAGGAATTCCAAAGTGGAAAGAGAAATAAGATTTAGATGGGGGGGAAAAACAGTGTGGATATAGAATCAATAGAATTTGACAAGCAATTAGACTGAGTTGAGAAATAACTAATAGAAGCAATTCTAAAAAGCCTTCCCTCATCCAGCATCTCTCCTGGGAAGGATAATGGACCAGAAGCATAATGGAGTAGTAGCTGTCTCCCAGAAAACCAGCAGGGTTTCAAAAGAATATTCAGGTCTCCTAAGCCCCAGAAGAGAAGAAACTCACATAATGGAGGGGCTGTCACTATGAATAATTCTGGGAAAAGGCAAGATCTCCTACTGGGTCACCTTTTGTCTGTGGCTTTGCACTATTGGAATACGTGTTACTCTTTCCCACAGAATAACTAAACCCTGCTACCCCCTTTAAGCCTGTTTTTTTCCCTATTGTTTCTGTTTCCTAAAAGCTACTTTCTGTATCACTTCCTCCAGCACTGATTTTGTTTGCTTTTCTGTTTTTACCGGTTTTATCTAGTAATCCTGATCTACTTTTTACCATTATGAACCTTGAAGTAATTTCTAAATATTCTCAAGTCAAAATATCTTGGTTCTCCACACTGACTACTGAACTTCATAGGACTAAAGTGAGCTGCCCCTCAACTTCTTTGGATTTTATCCCTACCATCACCTTTCAGGGTGAAACTGAAGGAAGGTTACTGAGAAGGTTTTAAGTATCTTGGAGTTTGGTAAGTTACTAGTCAACTGATTCAGAGGTTTCAGAAATAGGCAATATGATTACATGCAACCTGTTTTTTATCTTCCTTTCTTACTGTGAAACGGTCTTTGTGCTGCAGGAATATTACCCTACGCGCTAGCGTGGGTATACCGATAGAAAATCGAGACCACATCTTGTATTATGCAAAATTCAAGGTTGTTTTATATTTCTTTTATAATACTGACTTATTTTTATTTCATTAAATTTTCTATCCAAATGTTTCTGAAAGTTAAAATTGACTCTTATTGAATGCTGTGTTCTAACTCAAAATATGATTATTGAAGAAGGTTAAAATTTAGTCTAATCATTTGACTATCTGCATCTCAGTTTCGTATTGTAGAATGAGGATTGGACAAGACAGACTTTACAGTCTCAAATTGTTATAGAACACAATTAACGTATAATTTATGTATATCTAGTCAAAGACTATATCATTCCATTGTTCCCAGCTCTACCTCCATGCCTTCCCCTACCTTCCTCCAAGGATGAAAAAAAAAATCATTAAAATTGTGATGGGGTTCAGGAGTGTGTGGGGTTTTTTTCCAATTTAAAATGTTTTTCTTAATTTTTAAATGCATAACATCTACTGATTAAGTTAATCCCCAGGATGAATTCAAAAGAGTAAATTTGTACCATTATCAAGTTAAAAATCCAGTGTAATTCCCCCAGACTCTATATCAATAGTACTTTATGATAATTAATATTCTTTATTGAGTGGCTCCCATTCCATAGTACAAATCTGATCATAGGCCTTTTTAAATCTGCAAAACTAATTTAAAAGAAATGAGATATACTTTTGTATAAGACTTAAAAAAATAAGAATAATATCCCATCATGTCTAATTATTTCAAGAATGTTTAGCTCCTGCAGGGCAAAACCTAATAATAATTAAATGATGCTTGGGGCAGTATGAGAAGTCCTTATTTGTTTAAGCTTCGTTTAAAATATACCCCACAGTACAAAATGCCATATCGTGGATGTTGTGGTTCATTAACTCAAGGCCATATCATACTCAAAAAGGAACATGGTTTTTCAATTAACCTATAGATTTTAGATAACTGTCCAAAACTTATTTAACATTCAAGATGATTACATACTTTTAGCATTTTTATTTTCAGTTTAGTGAAAGTTCATTTCCCAGTGGCTTTTACCCTTTCCTAAACTGCTGCAGACATAAGCCATTCTGCTTTAACAACACCTCCCATATTTATTCTCCCCCGTATGCTTTAGTGGTATCTAAATTAGACTTGGCAGAAATAAAGAGAGACTTTCCACTTTGGGACAGCATATCCTATGGGGCACAAATTTGAAAGAGACAAATTGAAAATGAAAAGAGATTTGATTCTACAAGGACAAAGCTAGAAAAATGGTTGAAAGTGGCACAATTTAAGAATACAATACCCTATGTTTATTTGTAATGTCTGGAGAATGCCATGGTTTGCTTATTTGAAAATTATGGGCAAATTCAAGGATACATATGCCATACAAAGATTACTGATTTTCAAAGTGCAATGGGATAAAATGCATTCAGCTTTTAAACTTCAATTTACCCAAACCTGAACTTTGATGATTCAGATGGACCCTCATTGTTTGTGTATTCTTGACCTGCCAAAACATGCTCCCTCTCTAGCAAAAAAGAATGAATTTTTGTTTTTATTCAGCCCCAAGAAAAGCAATGTGCCTTGCAACAAAGGGGAAGGTTGGTTTGTGGGAAACCACTGCATATTTTAAAAAATATTTCTATATTCCTGCTACTTGTCAAATGAGTCTATACATGGGAGTTCAAGAGAAATACAAGACATGGGCAAGAGGCATCAGAGACTACTCATGTAAAAACTTACCAGCTCACAAACTGGTTCATTTGACTTATTCTACAAAATGGAGATCCACTAGAAGCCAGGTTTTTCTAAGTAGATATAAACCTTAAAGTCAATCACTTTAGTAGTCACTGTTTAATAAAGTGGAAAGGAGAAATGAGAAGAAAAAAACATTAAACCATACTGTCATTCATTCATTCATTCATTCAAACATAATTAAGCACCACAACATTGCAGACTTTACAAAAATTCAAATGAAAGAGAACGTCAAAGAACTCATTTAAAACAGGAGATAGTTGGGACACCTGAGTGATTCAGCAGCTGAGCATCTGCCTTTGGTTCAGGGCATGATCCCATAGTCCTGGGATTGAGTCCCACATCGGGCTCCTTGCATGAAACCTGCTTCTCCATTTGCCTATGTCTCTGCCTCTTTCTGTGTCTCTCATGAATAAGTAAATAAAATTTAAAAAAAAAAAACAGGAGATAGTCATTTAAGCAAATAACCATAATATATTGTCATTAGTACTCAAGGAGAAATATGCACAAAGTACTAAGAGAAGAAGAAAGAAGTGGGGAAAAAAGGGCTTGGTTTTCCTAGAAAGTTGTGAAGAGGGACGCCTGGGTGGCTCAGTGGTTGAGTGTCTGCCTTTAACTCAGGGTGTGATCCTGGGGGTCCTGGGATGGAGTCCTGAATCGGGTTCACACTCCCTGTGTTCACACCACAGGGAGCCCACGTCTCCCTCTATCTATGTCTCTGCCTCTCTCTGTGTCTCTCATGAATAAATAAATAAAATCTTTTTTTAAAAAAAAGAAAGTTCTTAAGAAGGGCCATTTATAAGTGGTGAAATTCAAAATATCTTGAAAAATGGTTGAAGTGTCAAGAATAACCAAAAGAGACCATGTACTTAAGAGACAAAAGTGACTATGTACAGCCAGTGGGACAAGCCACAGGTATGCAATTAAGACCATTTGAGCCCAGGGAGACTTGTTTTTATATTTTCTATGCCTCTTTTAGAATACATGGCAAACTCTACCCTTAAAATTTGAAAGTCCAATTTATTTCTTTAATCTCTTCAAGATTTTATGTGTGGAATAGGGACCCTATGTCTATTAACTTTGAAAATTTTCCTCACTTTGTAATGAAATAGGTATAAAATTTTTTAAATACTCATCTGTGGATTTTTCATGTTTAGTAAGTCATACCTTCCCCCCACTCTAGAAGATCTGGCAAGGGGATCAGGAAAGTAAAATTATTGCCCAAGGAGTCAAACACTATCAAGTACCTAGAACAAAGGAAGGCTCTAAACATATTTAAATTACAAATGGCTGGCAGCCGGTGTGGCTCAGCCTTCAGCCCAGGGTGTGATCCTGGAAACCCCCAGATTGAGTCCCACGTTGGGCTCCCTGCATGGAGCCTGCTTCTCCCTCTGCCTGTGCTTCTGCCTCTCTCTCTCTCTCTCTGTCTCTCATGAATAAATAAATAAAATCTTAAAAAAAAATTACAATGGCAGTTGTGGAAAATCAGGTACTATCAAATGTTTTATATATTCCTGTATCTCTTCTTTACATATTAATAACAAGCCTGGCTAACATAAAGTTTCGATGTACATTTGGGTAAGGAGAACTCAGGGTATCTGTGATTTGAGGAAGTAATCAAGTAATAGGAAATGTAAAAAGGAATCACTTCCCAATGGCAAAGAGGGAGCACTGAGGAGAAAAGAAAAAAGAAAAAGAAATATATGCTAGAATTGGGTACACTTGCTACAGTTTATTTTTCCATTTACTCATTTATTCATTTAACATTTATTCAATAACTGCAAAGTATCAGTTATTATTCTAGGCTCCATGAGTAGAGCATTAAACGTAAAGCCTCTATACTCATAGGCAAAGCTCTTGGAAGGAAGGTGTTTTAAGAAAAACCCAGATATATTTGAAGGAATCTTGGAGAAGTGAGGTTTCTTACTCATTTCTCAGGTTGCAAGATGAAAACCTGCAAGTACCCTTAGGGAAAAACTGCATCTAACTTCACCAGTTAGAACATTAGAAATAGTTAAGATAAGGTTTGAGGCAAAGACCAAGATGTCATCTTGGCTAGGAATAAATTCTAAGACATGGAAAATTTGGCAATAACAGAAAGAAAATACAAGGAAGCTGCTCTTGAATTACACAAAACAGAAATACTAGACAAAATAACAACAACAACAAATATATACACACATATATATGTATATATTTTTTGGTTTAGTTTGCTTCTGGTACCTTTGTTTTCTTTTACATAGCTAAGTTTGAAAGCATGAAAGACCAAAAAGGAAAAAAAAAAAAGGTAGTAGAAGTTAGAGAAAGAAATAAGCTATGGCATGAATGGGAAGTAAGGAAATGGGCCATGGAGTATCATGATAGAATGAGCCCAAGGGACTGGAGTGTTAACACCCATGTAGGGACTGAAGTTGAGGCCACAGGTCCTAGTAACTTGTGAATCTGGAACTAATCTCAGTATAAAGCTGGGAACCATCTATAAAATCAGGCCTAATAAAATTCCTCCCCCTAGTCCAAGTGGAACAAAAGTGGGCATTGGGCATAAGTAAAGATAATCACATGTGAAATTTTAAAGCCTATACCTGGAAACATAAGGGTTAGAAATCCTAAGCTGAGAAATTACCATGAAAATTGGCCCCAGAGTAGAAAATTTACAGGTCAACTGTAAGGCAGTCACATTAAGGATATCTGTAACTCAGTGTATACATACAATTCATGTGGAAAACAACTCATTCTAATGAGGTCACTGTCCAACATTAGAAAACATGAAAGGAAAATAAAATGTTAAAAGAGTGTGAAAGTTAAAACACACATACACACACAAGAGAATTAGGATCACACAACTTAAAAAACTAGAGCAATCTAAAAGAACAAAACATATTTGTCAAAAAGTTCAAATAGATGAAAGAAGCAATTAAGCTATAAAGCAAACAGAAAATTTGGAAAAAGACATCTACATTTGCAAAACATAAAAAATTTATATAAATGAAATATATATTGAAATTAAAAAGCCAGACACATAGAACAGCAGGCTAGAAGGAGCAAAGGAATGAATTAGTGACCTAGAAGATAAAGTAATGAAAATAATGAAGCCAAACAAAAGAGGGAAAGAAGAATTATGCAAAACAAGATCAGACCTGGAAACCCAGTGACTCCATCAGACATATTTGTATTATAGGAGTCCCAGAAGAAGAAGAGACAGAAAAGGGGGTAGAAAATAAATTTGAGGAAATTATAGGTGAAAAGTTCCCTAATCTGGGGAAGGAAACAGACATCCAGATTCAGGAGGCAGAGAAGTCCCACCAAAATCACCAAAAACAGGCCAACACCAAGACATATTGTAGTTAAATATGAAAAATGAAAAAAAAAAGTGCTGAATGGGAAAAATCCATAGCCAACAACACTTTATCTAGCAAGGCTATCATTCAGAAGAGAAGGAGAGATAAAGAGTTTCCAAGATAAGCAAAAACTAAAGAAGTTTGAGACCATTAAACCAGCCTGCAAGAAAAAGGGGGACTCTTTGAGCAGAAAGATCAAAAGTGACAAAGACAAGAAAGCATCAGAGAAAATTTTCAGAAACAATGACAAAACAAATGATAAATTGGCAATAAATACGTATCTACTAATAATTACTTTGAATGTAAATGTACTAAACACTTCAATCCAAAGACATAGAGTGTCATAATGGATTAAAAAAAAACAAGGCCAATCAATATGTTGTCTACCAGAGATTCATATTAGACCTAAGAACACCTGCAGACTGAAAGTGAGGGGGCGGAGAACCTTTATCATGCAAATGGATGTCAAAAGAAAACTGGATTAGCAATACTTAGCTCAGACAAACTAGACTTTTTTTTTTATATATTTTATTTATTTATTCATGAGAGACACACACAGAGAGAGAGAGAGAGAGAGAGAGAGAGAGGCAGAGACACAGGCAGCGGGAGAAGCAGGCTTTATGCAGGGAGCCTGATGTGGGACCGGATCCCAGGTCTCCAGGATCACGCCCCTGGCTGAAGGTGGCGCTAAACCACTGAGCCACCAGGGCTGCCCCAAACTAGACTTTTAAACAAAGAATGTAACAAGAGACAAAGAGTATTATATTATAATAAAAGGGACAATTCAACAAGAAGATATAATAATTGTAACTATGCACCCAACATGGGAGCACTCAACTATGTAAAATAGTAACAAACATAAAAGAACTAATTAATACTACTACAATAATAGAAGGGGACTGTTAACACCCCCACTTTCAGCAATGAACAGATCATCTAAGCAGAAAATCAAGAAGAAAATATTGACTTTGAATGACACACTGGACCAGATGGACGTTACAGATAGATTCAGAACATTCCTTCTGAAAACAGCAGAATACACAATCTTTTCAAGTGCGCATGGGACATTCTCCAGAATATGTCACATAGTGGGTCACAAATCAGGCCTCAACTGGTACAAAAATATTGAAATCATACTTTGCACCTTTTCTGACCACAACGCTATGAGCCTAGAAGTGAATCATAAGAAAAAATATGGAAAGACAACAAATACATGAAGCTTTAATAACATGCTACTAAACAATGAATGGGTCAACCCAGAAATGAAAGAAGAAATTTGAAAATATACATGGAAACAAATGAAAATGAAAACACAGTGGTCCAAACCTTTGGGACACAGCAAAAGTGGTTCTAAGAGGGATGTATATAGCAATATAGGCCTACCCTCAGAAGCAAGAAAAATCTGAAATAAGCAACATAACCTTATACCTAAAGAGCTAGAAAAAGAACAACAAAGCCCAAAGCCAGCAGAAGGATGGAAATAATAAAGATTAGAATAGACATAATTGATAAACTATAAACAAAACAAAACAAAAGCAAAGCTGGAAACACCACAATTCTGGACTCCAAGTATTTACAAAGCTCTAGTGATCAAAAAAGTACGGTACTGGTACAAAAATAGACACAGAGCAATGGAACAGAATAGAGAACCCAGAACTGAACTCACAATTATATGGTCAATTAATCTTCCACATAGTAGGAAAGAATATCGAAAGGGAAAAAGACAGTCTCTTTAACAAATGGTGCTAGGAAAACTGGACAGTTACATGCAAAAGAATGGAACTAGACCACTTTCTTACATCATACACAAAAATAAATTCAAAATAGATTAAAGGCCTCATCCATAAAAGTCCCACAAGAGAATACAGGCAGTAACTTCTTTGACATAGGTCATAGCAACTTCTTTCTACTTACATTTGCTGAGGCAAGGGAAACAAAAGCAAAAATAAACTATTGGGACTACATCAAAATAAAAAGCTTCTTCACAGCAAAGGAAACAACCAACAAAACTAAAAGACAATCTACTAAATGGGAGAAGATATTTGCAAATGAGATAGCTGATAAATGGTTAGTATCCAAAATATATAAAGAACTTATAAAGCTCAACACCCAAAACATGAATAATCTAGTTAAAAAGTGGGCAGAGGACATGAACAGACATTTTTCCAAAGAAGACATCCAGATAGCCAACAGGTACATAAAAAGATGCTCAACATCGCTTTTAATCAGGGAAATGCAAATCAAAACTACAATGAGATATCACCTCATACCTGTCAGAATGGCTAAAATCAAGAGCACAAGAAAAAGCAAGTGCTGGCAAGGATGTGAAGAAAAAGTAACCCTTTTGCACTGTTGGTGGGAATGTGAACTGGAACAGCCACTCTGGAAGACAGTATGGGAGTTCCTCAAAAAGTTAAGATAGAAGTACCCTATGGCCCAGCAATTGCATTACTAGAACACAAGAATACTAATTCAAAGGTATACATTGACCTTGATGTTTATAAGAGCATTATATACAATAGCCAAATAATGGATATAGTCCAAGTGATGAAAGAATTAAGAAGTCTCTCTCTCTCTCTCTCTCTGTGTGTGTATATATATATATATATATATATAATATTATGTATTATGTAATACATGATTATAAATAAATATATTTATTATATAATATACATTACATAATTATATATTATATAATATGATTATATATAATATAGATTTATAAATTATATATAATTTATAAAACTCAACATATATATTTATATTTTATATATTATATATATAATTTATAAAACTCAACATTCCTATAAGTATATAAGAATGTTATTTAGCCATAAAAAAGAAGGAAATCTTGCTATTTGCAATGATGTGGATGGAGCTAGAGAGTATTTTGCCAAGTGAAGTAAGTCTGTCAGACAAAGACCAATACCATATGATTTCATTCATATGTGGAATTTAATAAATAAGCAAAGACTAAAAAGAAAAGGGGGGGGCAAATCAAGAAACAGACTCTTAATTATAGAGAAGTGATGGTCACCAGAGAGGAGGTGGGTGGGGGGGAAGGGGGGTGAAACAGGTGACAGGGATTAAGGCATGCACTTTTTGTAGTGAGCACTGAGTGTTGTATGGAAGTATTAAATCACTATATTATATACATGAAACTATATTACACTATATGTTAACTAAGTAGAAATTAAATAAAAACTTAAAAAAATAAAAGTCTTTTTATTCTTTGGAATGGGAGGAATGTCAGTATTTTATTTTGAAAAAGCAAGAATGCATACTATAAATTATAGGGTGATCATTTAAAATGCTAACAGAGTGAAAATAAAAGAAAGGGTACTAACAGAGAGGGAAAATGGAGCAATTCAAATTCTTAGTTTGTAAATTCAAAAGAAAAGACATGAAAGGCACATAAAACAGATGAAACAAATAGAAGCAAAAAAAGTTATTAACACCAAATATATCAGTAATAACGATTAATGTCAATGGATTATATTCTTCAATTAAAATACAAAATCATCAGATGGGATAAACACACACACACACACACACACACACACTCCTATATGCTGCATACAAAGAAACAGCCAAAATATAAGGATATAAAAGAATAAAAGGAAGATACTGAGAATAAATATTAGACAAATTCTAAAGAAAAGTTAATACAATTTTATTGATTCCTGAGGAAGTCTTTTTTTTTTTTAATTTTTTTTTTTTATTTATGATAGTCACAGAGAGAGAGAGGCAGAGACACAGGCAGAGGGAGAAGCAGGCTCCATGCACCGGGAGCCCGACGTGGGATTCGATCCCGGGTCTCCAGGATCGCGCCCTGGGCCAAAGGCAGGCGCCAAACCGCTGCGCCACCCAGGGATCCCGATTCCTGAGGAAGTCTTAAGGGAGATAGCAGTTAGTGATAAAGAAATATATTTCTTTCTTGTTTTTTAAGAAATATATTTCACTATCATAAAAAAGGATCAATTCACCAAGATGATAAACATCAATATTTACCCAATGACATATTCTAAAATTTTCTAAATTCTAAATTAACTAAATTACAGGAAAAATAAAATTTCATTATGGGATAACAATTTTTCGGTATATAATAGAGCATTCAGGTAGAAATAAAAGAAGCAGAAGGACTTTAATAGCATAATCAGGATCAGCCAATTTAGACCTAATAAACACATGTATAAAAAACATTTCAAAACTACCAATACGTGTTATTTTCGAATGCACATGGAAAATTTACCAAAACTGACCATGTGCTGCACTTAAAGCAAGGCTGTTCTGGTCTGTTAGGACTGCTCTAACAAAATCCCACAGACTGGGTGGCTTCTAAACAACAAAAACTTCTTTCTCACAGCTCTGGAGGCTACAAGTGTGAGATCACAGGGCCAGTAGAGTCAAATGCAAGATCAGAGTGCCCTCTTCCTCGTGGCTGACTTCATAAGGGCTCCATCTTCATGAGCTAAGCACATTCCAAAGGCCTCACTTCTAAATAGGATCACATTGGGCATTAAGATTTCAACACATGAATTTTCAGGGAACACAAAATTCAGACGATTCAGACTTTGCCGTCTCAACAAATAACATAGTATTCAACTTATATAGAAAATGATTTAGCAAGAAATAAAACTGGAGAGTTCTCATTTATTTAGAAATTAAGATCATGAATTCAAAATAACCCATGCATAAAGTAGAGATTATAATAAAAATTGGAATACTTTTAACCGAATAAAAATGAGAATACAAATAACAGATTTGGGGGGCACCTAGGTGACTCAGTGGTTGAGCATGTGCCTTTGGCTCAGGTGGTAATCCCAGGGTCCTCGAGTCCTGCATCAGGCTCCCTGTGGTGAGCCTGCTTCTCCCTCTGCCTATGCCTCTGCCTCTCTCTGCATCTCTCATGAATACACAAATAAATCTTAAAAAACAACAACAAATAAATTTTTTAGGATGTACCTAAAATCAAGATTAGGGGGTTTATCATATAAAAATATATTTTTTAACAAAAGAAATGCTGACAATCATTGGCCTAAGTATCTCTACTGAGTAAAAGAATTAAAATATTGAGAGAAAAAATATAAAAGGAAACAATTAGCACACGAATTTGTAAAACAGAAAAAAGATCTATAAGTGGATCAACAAAACCAAAATGAGGTTCTACACAAAGACTAATAAAATTTATATACCCATTATCATAAAAAAGGGAGGTGAGAGAAAGAGCGAGCATGCATGCTTAGATGACCAACATCAAGAATAAAAAAGAGTGGTTTGTGGCTTATTTGACAAACACTAAAAGAAAGTAAGAAGATCTCATGAACTTAATTATCAAGAACAAAGAAAAAGCTTGATGAAATAAACTAATATCTAGAGAAAGATAACCAATCTGATTTAAGAAAAACGTAGAAAACCTGAACAGATCTCTTTACTAATAATTAATTATATATATAATCAGGAAACTTCCAAAGAATTCTTTTGGCTCTGATGACATAAGCTGATAATTACATCAAACTCTTGAAGAAAGAATTCTAACAATAATTCCAAAATTTTTCAGACAGTTGAAAGGGAAGAAACCCTATACATCTCATTCTATATGGCCAGAGTAATTTCAATTCTAAAACTCGACAAACTCTTCCCTCATAAAAACCTCTCTTACAATCATATTCGTAAATATTCTAAGTGGAATATTCCCAAGCCAAAATCAGTAATGTAGTAAAGGAGCAAAGAAATCACAGCCAAGTTACGTTGATGCTGGGAACTCAACGTGACTTCAAATGAACCCAGGCCGCTCACCAAGCTATTGGATCTGTTCTGATGTTCCCATCAGCCCCTCTGGGACAGTTGTCTGCTCCCTCTGCCTTTGTGCCTTGGCTTGTCAATCAGTTTCAATTGCTACCCGGTTTGTCTAGTCAATGGGAGACACTGGCCAAAGAAGGTAGTAAACAGTGGTACCGGACACCTCTTCTTGCAGTTCTCTCCCCATTGCGTCGTCCATCTGCCCCTGTGCATGTTGCAACCCCAAATCCGAGCTTCGATTGCAGGGGTCTCCTATTCCTCTGTATCTCACCGAAGTGAGGTATCTCTCTACTCTTCTGCTGTCGTATGCAGAGCTTTCCCGCTACAACCAGTTCTGAAGGGCTCTGACAATTCTTGTTGGATATTCTTTTTTTTTTTTTAGATTTATTTCTTTATTTATAATAGACGTAGAGAGAAAGAGAGAGAGAGTGAGAGAGAGAGGCAGAGACACAGGAGGAGGGAGAAGCAGGCTCCACGCTGGGAGCCTGACGCGGGACTCGATCCCAGGACTCCAGGATCGCGCCCTGGGCCAAAGGCAGGCACGAAACCGCTGAGCCACCCAGGGATCCCCTCTTGTTGGATATTCTTAACCCTACTTTTTGCTCTTTCTTTCCTGCTGGGCACAGAGAGGTAAACGGACAGGTAAGAATATCTTATGATGATCTCAGCAGATGCAAGAAAAACATTTGAAATAATTGTATAAATTCCTGCTATAAGTTCTCAGAAACTAGGATTGGTAATGGAAAGAAATGATAATCTGATAACTATAAAAAAAAACCTTCATAAACATCATGCATAATGGTCAAGTGTTGAAAACTTTCCATTTAGGTCAAGAATGAGACAAAAATGTCCACTAAAACCATTTTAATTCAATTCAGTACTGATAGTTCTAATTTACACATTACTGAAAGAAAATGAACTAAATACGTAAGATTTTTTAGAGATGACATTTTAAATCCATAATTTGCTCACAGATAATAAGAATGTGTTGATAGAAAGCCCACAATAATAACAGGCATAGAATTAGAATAAGCAATAATTTCGCAAAGTGGTTAACATTCAAGAATCACATGTATTTTTACACCAACATAAAACAGAAAATTAAATTTGAAAACTATACCATTTATACATTACAAATATCAAAATCTAGAATTCATCTAATAAAAGATACACAATATCACTGGCAGAAAAATATAAAATACTGAGAGAAATTAAAGAATACTTAAATGAATAGGTTATATTCATGGAATGGAAACATGAAATTTATAAAGATCTCATTTCTCTTTAAACTGATAAATACACCATTAAGAGTGCTTGTATGTTTGCATGCCAATTTAAAAAATAATTCTAAAATTAACATTGAAAAACAAAGAGCCAAGAATAACTGACACTCATGAAGAAGTAAAAGGTAAGATGATGGGACAATGGGATATTCATATGGAAAATACATTCAAACTCTTCCTCAAATCATGTACAAACTGCATTTTTAAGTGATCCACAGATTTAAATGTTAAAACTAAAACAGTACATGTTCCACAAGTTAAGACATTGTTTTCACAATACTGGGATAAAGCAAGTTTGGGTAAATAGGAAAGAAAATGACATGATACATAAGATAGTACTGAAAACTAGACTGTATTAAAATTGCACATTATTATTTACCAAAAAACCATTAAGAGAATGAAAAGATAGGCCACAAAGTAGTAGAGGACATCTGTTGTATAGATGACAAAAGATAATATATACAACTAAGTCTTGATTTAAAGAAAAGAGAGAGAAAGAGGGAAATAAAATTTAAAAAATCAAGAAGGGGGCGCCTGGGTGGCTCAGTCCATTAAGCGCTCGACTCTTAATTTCAGCTCAGGTCATGATCTCAGAGTCTTGAGATAAAGCTCCACTTTGGGCTCCATGATGGGTATGGATCCTGCTTAGGATTTTCTCTTCCTCTCTCCCTCTGTACCTCCCCACGCCTGTGCCCTCTCTTGCTATAGTTTTTTTTTTTTTTTTTTTTTTTATCAGGAAGTATTTTTAAAATTTGCTTCAAAAAAAACAGAATACCTAACTGACTAATAAATAAAGATATCCAAATACATTAATAATCAATGAAATAAAATTTCTAACCACGGTGAATTATTATTAATCACTAATTAGAGTTATAATAAAGCAAAGTCATAACATCAAGTATTGGTGTAAATGTGGAGCAAAAGCAAAACCACGACACTGCTGTTGGGAATGTCAATTGAAATATCATCTCCAAAAAGAAGTTTAAAATTATCTATTAATAATGAAAATAGAAAACTGCTATGATATAGCAATGTGATTGCTAGCACTATATCCAACAACCTCACAGACCCATGGGCAGTAAGAGGCATGTGCAAGAATGATCATATAGCATTATTTTTAACAAGCAAAAATGTCAAACAATCTAAATATCAAAGCAGAATAAATTGGTAACAGTATACAATGGGATACTATAAATTATAGGGCAAGGAAGTAAGCATCTACTGATGCATGGATGAATCTTGCAAACTCAACATTAAGTGAAGGAAGCCATTTGAAATATAGTATTTACTACATGGTTCCATTTAGATAATTTCAAAAACAAGACAAAACTAAACTTCGTAGGGGCCCACACTTTGGTGTCCAGTGAAAGAAAAGCATGATACTATCACAGTCAAATTCAGAAAGTTTGTTCCTTTGGTGAGGGTAGTTGGATGCAGCAGGAGTAGGGCTCCTGCAGGCACAACTCCATAGGTGGTGGTCATGTGGGTTTTTGATTTGTGCTAATTTTACTGAGCTATTTAAGTCTTGCTTGTTTTCTTTTTTTTTTTTTAAGGTTTTATTTATTTATTCATAAGAGACACAGAGAAAGAAGCAAAGACACAGGCAGAGGGAGACGCAGGCTCCATGCAGGGAGCCCGACGGGACTCGATCCTGGATCCTGGGCTCACGCTCTTAGCTGCAGGTAGATGCTCAACCACTGAGCCACCCAGGTGCCCTGCTTCTTTTCTTAATGTACGTTATATTTCACAATAAAGATTTAAAATCAAAACTATAAAAAGCTACCAAACAGAAAGGATAGCTGCTCAGGTTATACTGACAGTAAGCTTCTAGTCAGCAACAATAAAAGCCACAAAACAATGAAAAAATTACATCAACAGTAGGCAAACAAGCTGTAATTAATTGGCTATTTTAAGTTTTATACTCATTAACATTAGATTGGGATTTTCAAGATATAATAAAATCAATAGAATATTATTAAAGAATAATAATAATAATAATAATAATAAAGAAAACTTGTATTTAACAGATATGGTATGAAATGCTTTCCTTGATTTTTGTCCCTGTTTTTATTTTTTCACCCTGCCCACTATCTACCTTTAATGAAGAGGTTCTAGGTGTTGGTCCTGGAGATAAGCAGAAAGACGATTCCACAGCCAGTCTTTCCTGGAAAATTCCAAAACATTGAAAAGGAAAATATTCTGTGCTATTACAGCATTACAAAAATTTAATATCAAAAGGTAACTGAGAAACTCTAACCAGAAGTTTATCTTATTTGGAAAATAGAGGAGGGATTTTCCATAGGAGAGCCCAACGCTGATCAAGGCATCCTGAAGCCTAAGCATGGCAAGTGTGGGCAACCAGGAGTGGTTGCACATGGCAACGGTCACAGGTGTCCAGCAGTTAAAGCAAAAAAACTAAAACAGGTTCTTCCCATAAAAAGCATTTATGGGAAACCCTAGATATTCAGGATTTTAGAAAAATCCCTCTATAGCCTCTTGGCCTTGTAATTATTAAATTCTCAAAAGTATCCCAGTTTGAATGATAAAATTGTGTGCTCACCTTGGTATATAGGAAGATGGGGAAATTTGTCACTTGGAAAAGCTACTGCACCTTCAGACATGTAACTTTATGTTATCTATTGATTCGACTAATAGATTCCTGTACTACAAAGTTGAGTTCTAAAGATATGAAAACCTGTCTAGGAAGTTTTTGAAGTTTGGAGTCCGGGGAAATTATTAACTCACAGAGGCAAAGCGAACTCCGTGGGTGGAAATCACATCTTTCAGAGACAGGTGGTGCATAAAACAAAAGCAGTCAGGGAAGGCCTCGTTCCAACCACACCTCGTAATTCAGACTCATGCAAGACTCCTTTCAACCCATCTTTCCTCATTAAAGAAGCTATCTTTAGGTAGGCATTGTATCACTCCTTGAGGGCTTTTCTCTCCCCCTCTCTTTCTCTGTTTTCCCCTCATTAGTTTTTTCTTCCTGTGACCATAGGAAGAAGTACCTTTGTAAAGAAAGGTACCCTTCTAAATCAAAGGAAAAAGGAAGTCTTGCTATTTTTTTGAGCGGGATGTTCATAATAGGAAGGGGGACCATTTGCATTGTTTTGTTTTCTCAGAGGACTGATGGAAAAATATTTAAACCCTCGATATTATGTGACCCTTCCCCTACTCCCATTCATTCTTGCCAAGTAATTCACTGACACTTAAGCACTGAACTAGCAGAAGTTTTGCAACAGGCTTAATGTGGGATGACACACTCCCCAACATAATATTTAGTCTGCAGAGAGCTTGTGAAGCAGTAGCTAATTCTACAGGCAGGAAAGTTGGAGACATGCACTCCAATTCCCCCTTCCCAGAATCATTTTATCAATTTACAACAGAAATCTTGGCTGAGATGTATAAAATCATTCTTCATATTTTGAAGAGATTACAATTTGTGCTTACTATTGCAATGAATAACAAAATTAAGAATTTGTATCACAACCACTTCGTCCTGTATTTCTTTTTCAACTTCGTAGTTCATTCTCGTATTCTTTATAATTTGTTGCTCACATAGGATTATCCCCTTATCACAAGTGGAAAAATAACAAAAAAAGCAACATCTGAGTATAATGCTTCAATATCAGGCCGATGACCCATGGGTGGAGTGGAATACAAAAGAGAAACAGCTGTGTGACTTTCTTGAGTTTCTGATGGGTAATTTGTCATGTTCTAAGCAAAGAATCCAGACATTCCAAATATCATACACAGAGTCACTAAGAGTTTCGGGTCCCTTTTTTTCTAAACAAAATGTGAATGCCAGGAATGGAGCTCAATGTACCAGGCTTCATATTTGAAATTGGAAAGTTGTCATCAGATATTTGAGATACTTTATTCTCAACTATCAAAAAAATATAAGGGCAGGGGGCCCCCTGTGGCTGGTGGTTGAACATCTGCCTTTGGCTCAGGGCATGACCCTGGGGTCCTGGGATCGAGTCCCACATCGGGCTCCCTGCGAGGAGCCTGCTTCTCCCTCTGCCTGTGTCTCTGCCTCTCTCTCGGTGTCTCTCATGAATAAATAAATCTTTTTTAAAAATTAAAAAATAAAAGGGCAGGTAACACCTAAAGCTAATTATACTTTGTTTTCATGAGATAGACTGATAATGTGAAGCACTGGGACTCGAAGATATTGCAGACAACCAAGACAAAGAATAAACAGACAAGTTGAAAACTTCAAATAACATATTTTTACATACGTAGTTAAGTCAGCTCCCAGACAGAAACGCTATGGGGCCAGGGATGACCTAACAGTTGGATGGATAACCACCACCTTCTTCACACTGTTTCCACATTTTATAAATATGAAATTAGAATTTTATCTATTACTGAAGATATTATATAATCACCATCTATAGGACTTTGAGTCTTAGTTTCCACATCTTGTGGAACAAACATACTGAGTATGTTTGATGCTAGTGAGAGGATGGAGCCCAGAGCAGCTATGGGAAGCTGATTAAGTAGACATGATAAATTGAAATATCACAAAATTCTGAGGTTTTGTTGTTTTTATTGAGACAATGCTCATTGTGACTTGAGCTGAGGTTTATTTATATATTTTTTAAATATTTTATTTATTTATTCATGAGAGACACAGTGACACAGGCAGAGGGAGAAGCAGGCTCCCTGCAGGGAGCCCAACGTGGGACTCATCCTAGGACCCCGAGGTCACACCCTGGGTGGAAGGCAGACGCTAAACCGCTGAGCCACCCGGGCTGCCCTGAGCTGAGATTTAAATAGGATTACAGGGATCCTATTTATTGGTGGCACTTGCCACCAATAAAACAGCTAATATTAGTTCCTGCAGTCACCATCATCACGAAAAGGAGTCCAGCTCACAATCAGAGCTCTGCTATTTTCTTTTGTAAGAACCCTGCAGAGATATACTACTTAGTGTAAATGTCACAAATATTGGGAAATTGTTAGTAAGTATGCTGTTCCTTGAGGAAAGCATATGAAATAACACTGACTTACACTCAAAAAAAAAAAAAAGTAACTCCTGATTCTCTTTAGAAGTCAGTTTTTCATAAATCTAGTAGAAACTTGACGATGATATTACTCAGATTAACATAATAAGTGTCCTCATGTAGAACAAACATAGAGGGGGATCCCTGGGTGGTGCAGCGGTTTGGCGCCTGCCTTTGGCCCGGGGCGCGATCCTGGAGACCCGGCATCAAATCCCACGTCGGGCTCCCTGCATGGAGCCTGCTTCTCCCTCTGCCTGTGTCTCTGCCTCTCTGTCTCTCTCTGTGTGACTATCATGAATAAATAAATAAAATCTTAAAAAAAAAAAAAGAACAAACATAGGAAGAAAATTATGTTATAAAGCCTCAGGTTTTTTAGATTTTTATATATTTGAAAGAGAGAGAGCGGGAGACAGAGCACAAGCACGGGGAGACACAGAGGAGAGGGAGAAGCAAGACCCTGGGATCAGAACCTGAGCTGAAGGCAGATGCATAACCAACTGAGCCACCCAGTTGACCCTATAAAGCCTACTTTATTGACTTTTAGTAATCTGACTTTGACAGAAACTGTCTGAAAAATACTAATCATTGAAATATCATGTTGATTGTTTTCCACATTGGTTAAATTTGTCAGTCAAGACCTACATTTTTCAACTATTAAAAGATTAAGGGGCTTGAAAAGAGAGAGGGAGGCCGACCAAGAAATAGACTCTTAACCATAGAG
Source organism: Canis lupus dingo (assembly GCF_003254725.2). Classification (NCBI taxonomy): domain Eukaryota; kingdom Metazoa; phylum Chordata; class Mammalia; order Carnivora; family Canidae; genus Canis; species Canis lupus. The sequence continues at coordinate 24,411,462 of NC_064260.1, read as the reverse complement.
AACAAACTGATGGTTACCAGAGGGGATATGGGTAGAGGGATGGAGGAAATAGGTGATGGGGAATAAGGAGAGCAGTGGTTGTGATGAGAACGGGTGATGCATGAAAGTGTTTAAATAGTATACTGTTCACCTAAAACTCATATTATACTCTATGTTAACTAACTGGAATTTAAATTAAAACTTTAAAAAACTCAAAAAAAGATTAAGGTGACTGGAATAATAATCAAATGATAAAATAATGATAAATGAAGAGTACTTGGTGAATTTTAGTTCAATTAACCTTCTTTATGACAGTAACTTAGGACATTCTCCAGCTTCTGGATTTCCTCAGTCCTGTGAATTAGAAAAATTAAATGGAAGCAAAATCTGAGAAAAGCAAATATATGGCTATTCTGTAAATCTCTACATTAAGTTATCAATAGGATAAAGAACTCGAACAGAATGAAACATGAAAATAGCCATATTTGATTCATGAATGGATCAAGATATCTACAGGTAGCTCAATTCAATAAAATGTTACATTTTTATTAGAGTTCTGTATTGTTGCCTTTTTTCACTTTATAAATCATTACTGAGTGATTTCATACATTCTGATTATTTAAACTACTATACACATGGGTGAATGACTCCATATCTCCAATCCAATTACTCCCTGGTGTTCAGTATTTATGAATCACTTCATCTTCTGGAACATCTTCTAATTATTCTTACTTAACAGTTCTCAAACTGAACTCAAAATTCCCCCTCTTGAAATCTATTTTTCAGTATTCAAGTGCCCATTTATGTCTTTCTCGCTATTTTACAAGCTTGTTAAATACGAAACATCCGTGCTTGTGTTTGCTTTATCTCTATGAATACTCGACACTAAAATACTGAGAAAACAAATGAACATTTGATTCATAGTCTAGAAACAATCTAATCCTGAGACCTCAGGTCCATCATGGCTATTCCTTTAGCACATTGCTCCTGATACCTCAGTTCTTTTGAGTTTGTTTTCATTTCTTTTTTTTTTTTTCTCTTTTTAAAGATTTTATTTATTTGAGACAGAGAAAAAGCTCAAGAGAGAGCCAGTGGGAGCAGTGGGGAAGAGCAGAAGGAGAAGCAGGCAACCGCTGAGCAGGGAGCCCTACATGGGGCTGGATCCCAGGAACCTGGGATCATGACCTAAGGCTAAGGCAGATGCTTAACTGACTTAGCCACCCAGGCCTCCTTGTTTTCATTTCTTAATCATGGTGTTAGTAAGTCCAGGTCAGAGTATTTACTAAGGTTGGGTAAAAATTGATAATGGTGTTATGTATATTAAAGGTGAAGGAGACTAATTTTGGCAGGATCTTTAACAAACTGGAGAACTGTGGCCTGGAAATTTAAGATTAAGGGGATAACTGGCATGAGGAGATCAAGACAGAGACAATACTGGGGCTCTTCTGGAACAAGCAGCCCAAATGGTAAAAACTAGAGACAAATTCAAAATAACAAGATATAAATTCAGCATTTCAGAATTGATAGCTAAGTAAAAGAGAGTTAGTTGGGGGATGCCTGTGGGAGCTCAGTGGTTGAACGTCTGCCTTTGGCTCAGGTTGTAGTCCTGGGGTCCTGGGATGGAGTCCCACATCCGGCTTCTCACAGGGAGCCTGCTTCTCCCTCTGCCTGTGTCTCTGCCTCTCTCTGTGTGTCTCTCATGAATAAATAAATTAAAACTTAAAAGGGAGAGAGAGGGAGAGAGTTAGTTATCCAAGTTCCAAAGAGAAGTGTTTTCTTGGACAGAAACTCCTTGGGTATCATAGAACAAAGAGACTACATTCCCTGGATGGAAGACACATCTGTTCATTTCTTAATTATCACCACTTTTATTAAGAAACCTTTTTAGGGGCACGTGGGTGGCTCAGGAATTGAGCTTTTGGCTCAATTCACTGCTTTTGGCTCAGGTCATGATCCCAGGGGATGGAGTCCCACATCGGGCTCCCTGCTGAGAACCTGCTTCTCCCTCTGCCTGTGTCTCTCCCTCTCTCTGTGTCTCTCATGAATAAATAAAATCTTTAAAAAAATCTTTTAAAATTATTTCTCCCCTTTGAAATATATACATTATATAAAATATATTTTCCTTATTATGTCCCGTAATTGAGCACACATGACAGATGGGCAATAAGCTTCTGTCATAAGAAATGTGTATCATTCGGGTGCCTGAATGGCTAGGCCTCTGACTCTTGGTTTCTGCTCCATCATGATCTCAGGGTTCTGGATGAGCTCCACACACAGTGAGGAGCCTGCGTGAGATTTTCTCCTCCTTCTCCCTCTGTCCATCCCCCCACTCATGTGCATACACTCTTGCTGTCTCACTAAAATAAATAAAACTTTAAAGGAAAAAGAAATGTGTATCATTTAGGGGTGCCTGGGTGGTTCAGTTGGTTGGAAGACAGACTCTTGGTTTGGCTCAAGTCATGATCTCATGGGTGTGGAGATGGAGCCCCACATGAAGCTTCATGCTCAGGGGCAGGGCAGAGTCTGCTCGAAGATTCTTTCCCTCTGGCCCACCCCTACTCATGTGCATGCATGAGCGCCTGCATGTGCGCACTCTCTCTCAAATAAATAAATCTTAAAAAGAAAAAGAAATGTGTATATTTAAAGGGTATGATTTACATCACAGAAGTTCACCATTGAAAACTTCTCAAGATAAGATTCTATAATGTTATATTGACATTTATGCATAAACTTTGTTTTCCCCTGGAGTAAAACCATTTTTTAAATTCCTGTGAGTGTCAGAGATATTAGATGTAATAAAATCATACTATTTAGCATTTAACATCTTTAATATTCAATAACTATAGTTGTGACACTTTTCTAAAATGCTATATATTCATGATGAATAGAACCTTGCATGAAATCAAACATTTCTTATCAAAGAATATGTAGCCAATTTCCCATTTCCATTTTGCAAATATTATACAAGTATTCCTTGAGGATTTGAAATACTATTTTATTTAAAGTTGTGTTTTCCAAGATTTGTATTTAATTTAGGACTTAATCATCTTTGGAAATGTTCTCACTTAATTTTGCTCAAGGCAGATTTTGGAGTAAAAGGATACTTGTTTATATACTTTTAAAAATGAATGTATTTCATCAACTGGTACTTTTATCACACACAAATAATTGCAGCAAACAAAACAAGGTGGTGGGGGCAGGGAAACTATCTTGCATTTGAATCTCAAAGGGTGCAAAAAGTCCTGGGAAGCATTCCATGCATTTGCCCTGGGAAAAGGCATTGTAATTTGAAATCCTATCTCATAACCCATAACTTTCATATTGCATAGGCCATACATTTTTGTTTTTTTAAGTGTAAAAAAAAGATCAAGTGTTTTTTTTCCTCTTAAAGAATACATAATTGAAATATGTATTTTAGCAGAACAACAACTTACTTTATAAGTACCAGTCATGGGAGCCACTGGGACTCTAAAAACCACACACTGAAAATCCACTTAAGTAAGCCAGAGCTGCACTTGTGAATGAGTTTCTCTAACGATCCTAAGTAAGAAACATCATTGTTTAATATGCTGTACATCTTCAAAGGAAAAAGACAACACAGGTTGAGTGTTAGCAAAACAATTTTTATGCGGTAGTTAGCCTCCATGTACTCATATGGAAGAGACGAACAAAAATCCAAACAATATTTTTCCTCTACTCAAATAACATTTTGTAAATTAAATTTTATTCTGCTAGTTTTTTTTTCTTTTGAAAATCCATTATATATTTTGCTATTTAAAGAAGAGAATGAACTATGATTTAACAAAATTCTAATATGAATTATAAAAATTACCTTCTAAGGTCGTGAGATAATTTGTCTAGAGAATTGTCATGTCACCATGCCCTGTAGATATTATAAAACCAACTTGTAAGACCCCTTCCCGCAAAATAAAAATCCTAGGAAAAGAATTCCCTATCAGTTTGTCTCTAGTCTTCCCAGATGCCATGTAACATCAGTAAATTTTCTTAATGTAGAACAACAAAGGAAAAAAGAAGTAAACCTAAAGATCACATAGAGCAGCATCATAAATGAGGACCATACTAAAATTTATCTAGTAGTAACTAAATAAAAGTAACTGATTCAGCGCCAAACTGAACTAAAACATTGGTAAAATGTCTTAACAGGTACCATGGTACTTGTTTTATCTCAACAAAATTCTATTGGAAAGATTTTCAAGGATCAGGTCCTTGTAGGAGATTTGTGTCCAATGCCAGAGACCAAGTGGCTCCAGTGGCTGAAGAGGGATCCTTTGGGATGGATTCAAAAGCAAGGTGTGCATTACTGGAAGTCTAAATAGGTGGATGAGGTACAGAAGAGGCGGAAATCTATAGCAATTGATACTCAAGCACATGTAGTCTGGTATGTAATTGTCATTAGCTATCAATACACCCACCTAGGCTACAAGTTATGGCTTGAGTAGTGAGGTAGAAGTTTTAGGTATGACTGTCAGGATCAAAGTTAAGAAATAAGCTGCCTAGCTACTTGAGTTTTTTCAATTCTAAAGCTGAACCTGAAAAAGTAAAGAATCTAGCCAAATTTTTAATTTCAAACTCTAGAGATTAATTAGAACAAAAGCTCAATTTTTGGACTTGGGCAAATATAGTAGTCAGGCGTAGGGTAAGGGAGAGACAGCATGAAACTTGCTCTTCAGTTCTAAGGTGTCATAAGGCAACTCATTTACTACAGCTGAGGCACCAGAGCCCATGGTTTCTGGTGGATTATTTCTGAGCCAACAGATGTAAATCATATTTATACCAGCTACTAGTGTTTCATGGCAAGTTAAATAATCTAAGTCTCCTATCACCATCTGTAAATACAAAATAGTAAAGCCTATCTTTTAAGCCTCAGGGAGGACTTTTTGGTGGCACTCAATAAATGTTAGCTCTCTGTCGACTGGACGCAATTGAAAATAATTCTTGATTTAAAGCTGAACTGTCTGAAAGCTGGAGCATAATTGAGCTACAGCTGATTGATATGGGCCATATCAATGGTTCTAGTTGGGAGAAGCTGAGGAAAGCAGAACCAAGAAAATCAGCACTGGTTAATAATTATTTGTGGGTAGTTTCTTTCAATGAGGGAATGTATTACACTCCCTTTATCTAAGAGATAAAATCTGATGGTAGAGTGTACACAGTGCAGTATTAAAGAGTGTAAGATACATGACACCAGAGAATTGCACAGGAGTAAATCAGGAAGGGTTAAAATCTCTGAAAGGTGGACTTTGAAGAAAGAGAAGTACAAATGATGCCTAGGTCACCTAATTTAAAAAATATAAAAAGAGAACCTTAATTTCTACTTAGAGTCAAAAAGGTCTGGGAAAGAAAGATATTGTCTGGTAGAGAGTTTTAAAAAATTCATTTCCATTTATATTCAGGAAATTTTTTTAGTATTTGCCACTGAAAACGATGGTAGTTTAAGTATGTGGAGAGTGGGTTCAGTAGATAGAATAAGAAGGATACGGTTTACCTTTGTCAGAATTGCCAAGGGCAAAAAAAAAAAAAAAAAAGTCTGTTCTCTAACTATCAGCCTGGGAAATAGAATCGGGTGAATGGGAAAGTGCTTTGCCACTCTAGATCACAGGAGGTACGCAGGGCCAAAAAGCTAGAGTCCCATAAGCTGCACTGGCTGAGAGCAAAGAGTAAAGAGATATATTTTTGGAAAATGAATGGTACTATTGGGATAATATGAAGAAAGGGCCTATTTGCAGAGTATGGGAAAAAAAGAGACTCTAAAGAAAAGCAAGTGGAATGGAGGTTTAAACACACACACACACACACACGTATATGTATATACACATATATACACACACATACATATACACTGAATATATATAAATTCAATATGTATAAAAACTCAATTACATGTATTTTTTTCAAAACTATGATCTTAAACCATCTGTTTTAAAAGATATTACTTGAAACTATAAAGTTTAATTGTAAAAATTATAGAAATCTACATCGTAAGAAATGTATGCAGCTATTTTATTAATACATCCTCCCTCTGGGATCAGTAAATTTATTTTTAAAAGAATGCGTTAGGAAACCATGGTTAGTTCTTTGTATCAAGTCTATCTCCATTTAACTGAAAAATTTTAAAATCTGGTATTTATCTCTTTATTAAGTACACATACTTTGATTAATGAGCAAAGTTGTCTTATAAACTGGGAAAGGTATATATCACAGTCTTTCCCAAGCCACTCTCATAAAGGATAAAAATCAGAATTTTGTGTTTTCTCAGCCAACATATTTGACACCCACAGACATTACTATCATTCAAAATCAACATTTTACAAGCTTCATAATTTTCTTAGATGCATTACTCATTATCTGTCTTGCTTTCTCCTGATAAATGGCTTCGGGTCACAATCAGGCATCAAATCACTTTGGAGATGAGTCAAGGCCCAGTCAACATGATTTTACAACTTTTCCAGGGACTCTGCCTGGACTTGCTGAGAGTCCTAAAGCGTTGCTGTTCCTCCTATACACTCTCTGAAGTGACTTTTATATGTTATCACAACACTATCAGCATCATGAATTCAAGATATGTTTGTTTTAGTGAAGTCCATACTTCGCAATGCTCTGAAGTATCTTGGATATACTGCTGAAGACTTCAGCTCCTTCATGCTCTAAGAATGACATGTACCTTGGCTGAACTTTGAAATAAATTCTACGTTTATCACTGTTTTACTGCATCCTTTTATTTTTGTTGGTTTCTCTTACAAGCATGAATTCTCTTTGATCTTCCCATACTTTGTAGCCACACTGAAATTTATAGAGTTTAAGCCTCAATTTCTTTTTCCTATAGAACAGTCTTGACAATTCAGTGCCACAGTATTTCTCTTCTAAATGAAGAAAAGATGACTTAGTCCAGGCATATGACCCGGTTTGATTTTTCCCACAAATTTTCAGTTTCTTTAAAACTTCCCACATCAAAATACCTTTGAATTCATTCATATATGTGGAATCTAAAAAAGAAAACAAATAAATAACAAAAAGTAGTCCTCCTATGAATATGGAGAACTGATGGTTGCCAAAGGGAAAGGGGAGAGAAGGATGAGCAAAATGGGTGAAGGGCAGTGGGAAATACAGGCTTTTAGTTATGGAATGAATAAATCCCAGGAAAAAAAGGTACAACAGAGGAAATATAGTCAATGATACTATGATACCATCATATGGTGATGGATGATAGTTCTATTACAGTGAGTATATCATTACACACAGAGAACTTGAATCATTGTGTTGTACACCTGAAATTAATCTAACACAGTATATCAACTATACTCAAATATAAATAAATAAATAAATAAATAAATAAATAAATAAATAAATAAATAAATAAATAAAACTTCCTAAGTCAAGCCACCTACCTACAATATGGGGGAAAAAACCCACACAATTTAAATTTTCTTTATGCATCCCACAATTTCTGGACTTCTAACACTATGAGATTTACTAGTGAATGTTATTTTTTCCTCATGGTAAGATACTTATTTGGAAAGCCGACATGTACTATTCTTAGTCCATCTCAATCAATCATTTTCAATAACCTGTATTTCAGTCCACATTCCACATATAATACCAGGAAGGTAATTCACAGTGGGAAAAAAAGGGATTCTTTGACCTTCAGATCCCTCCACCCTCCTCACCTCCAAATCTGGCAATCTGCTTGCTAATTACAATGATGGATTCCATATATTAATTTACCTTTTTCTTTCCATTCCTTTCTTTCTTCTTTTCTTAATTAAATGTATATTTATCTTCTACTATGTTTTGGACTCTAGGCTCAGTTCTGATGATACAGAAGTGAAACTCAGGAAGCCAGATCTCAGAAGTTCTGCAGAGATCTCAGGGCTACCTGGTAAGAGCCAACAGGGACTGTCATATGAAAGCACAGAGGAGGGGCCAGTTTATAGGATCACTTGTCAGTTTCACTTAGCATTGGCAGCTTTCTGATGGGTCCATCGTCAGTCGGTGATAGTAGCTTTATTGATGGTGATGGTTTTTTGTGACATTCTCATGGTTATTCTTCTCAGCAGTAAGAGCTTATAATTTTTTTTTATCTGTCTTTAATGCTTTAATGCTCATATAAGGGTCTCCCATGACTTGCTAACTTTCCTCACTGAATGGATCGAAGAGACTCTTCAATAGGATAGACTAGGGCAACATTCCTGCTGACCCTTTAATTGGCAACCAGGAGCTTAATCATATCTACTAAGTAAGAGTTCCTTAAGCATTGACTCAACACACTTTAGCAAAACATTACACAAGCATATCATTATGGAAACATACATCCATATCTGAGCAATTGACCTTAAATGCTTCTCCTTATGCCCTTGACTTAGGGTAAAATCTCATAATTTCAAAGAATTTCTAGTAACTGCATTGCAGCACACATCTGGCTGAAAAAGTAGATCAAAGAAAATGTCCCTCATCTTTGTGTCCTGGAAAGAATGCTGCTAAATCTGATACCCACAACTGAGTCATTCAAAAAGCTAAGCCCAAAAGAATTCAAGATCCTTTAGCAACTGTGTGTGGTAGATGGAGATTCGGATTACATGAGAATTTGGGATTCTGTATGGAAGCAAAAACTGTCCAGACATTGGTTAAAATGCCATTTTTCAAATAAATAAATGGCAAGTGTAATGCCTACTGTCAGATATTCTCTCAAGTGCTAAGAAAGAAACTGAGAATGAGATAGGGAGGGATAGAACCACCAGACAATGGATAACAATGGCAATGACAGCTACTACTTAGCACCCACTGCACTAAACTCTGTGGATTACCTCATTCAATCCTCATAAAGTCTTTATGGGCCTGGTAAAATCATTATGGCTATTTAACAATGACAAATGAAGGCTTAGAATGGAATAACAGTACTAATTATTTGATATATTTGCATTGACATACACTAACCCTGGTACTATGCCTGTGCAGCTAAGGTACTTGACAAGTCTCAAATTTTTTCATATGTCATTAGCTTCAGGAGAAAATATAAAAATTCTTCTCAGAGACATATCTGGACATTCCATTTTCTTAACTCAGTGGTGTCTAATTATAGTATATGATCCACAAATTTCATTTATCTGTGACTAAGTCAAATTAAAAAGATTTTAGAAATTATTTAAGACATTAACATTGCTCCCAAATCTATACAATTGATCATTTATCAAGTCATTACTGTCTGTGTTTTACAAAAGTACCAGTCCGTAATAATTTGAAATTATAAAAAAAGGTAAATATCTGCCTCACAGACCATTTGAAAAGTACAATCTTAAGTGACCCACAAAATCTAAACTTCAATTGAGACTCTCACAACACAAGTGTCAACTTATATCCATAAAACTCCTATAAGGGAAACTTTGATATTTTCAAGGGAAATTAAAATCTACCTTAAACATTGTAAACTATATTGCCTTTTTAGTTTCCAAATATGCAACATGAAAAATTAGATCACATATTCTCTAAGTTTTTTTCTAACTCTGTAATGTAATGATTCTAATACTTATATAGAGGATAATATAGAAGAAAAATGGTTCTTAAAACCTGATTCACTGAAACATTTTTTTCTCACTGAAACTCTTAAAAAGCTCCTAGAAATTCCTGAGTTTCATGTGTTTGCCACATTTATAATATTAATCTATTTATTTTACATATGGGATGGATTTGCTTTCATATAAAACCATGGAAACCATAGTATTGTCACTGTCAAGTGGTGTCACATTTCCCATTCACCAGGGTATTTCATTGACTTGGGGAAAATTTAAGTTGGTAGGCGATACATGGAGTAACTGTCGTTTCATATACAAGGCTTCAGACTTCTGGTCTTTCTCATTATGCACATTCTTTAAACTTCAAGTTACATAAGACCCCATCAGACACATGCTATTTACCACAAAAACGTATGGAATATAGTATGTTTCTGTATTTCATTTATTCTTGGACTATAAATTACTAGAGGTCAGGTACAAGAATAATCAAACAAATATCTCCCCAACTGCAAAGGTTCCTGAAAAATTCAGAAGTAGGAAAAAAAAAAAAAAAACTCTTGAGGAGACTAAGACTTTGATTATTAAATCTTTATAATCTTGATAAATGTGTGGTAGTATGATACCTGCATCACTCTACCCTGCATCACTCTACCCACTACATCACTCTACCCACTACTATAACCACTAGAGAGTTATTTATTCTTTGAGACAAAACAAAAATACTAGCATACCAAATTAAGGTCAAGGTCAGTAGCATTTTACTCATCTTAAATATATTGAATTCTAATTTATTTTGTTATATTTTACCATATTTTACTCAAAATGTTAGGATTCTGCATCCCTGTAACTTTAATGAATCATGTATAGTTATGTGCTTCTTTAAATCAATAAAACACATTTTATTCTGTGACTGAGGTCTACCAAGTTCAATGGCTTACTGATTTTATGATTGAAATGCATAGATTCTTATTTTCCCAACTTTGCACCTTCTACCAAATCCATCTACATGTTTCCCTCTCCAAAGTATCACTAAATTACAATTCTAAGCGAGATTTACCCTACCTTCCTTCTGCTTTTGTATAAACCTTTGTTGTGTAAACCTCTAGTTTTTCATGCTGTCAATTTTCCATTTCTCTTTGTTGACCTGATTTCCACTTTTTAAAATTATTTTCATTTGTACCAATTTACATTTCATACTATATGGAAATATAAGAACCAAGAATTCTTCCATTTGCCAAATAGCTACAGAGTAGAAAACCCTCATGCATAATAATTCATGAAGGAAGAACTGCATTTGTAGAAAGATGACCTTACTTTTATTAGTAATACCAGCATTTATAGAAGATTGATTTTTTATTTATGTATTTTTCTGATAGCCTTTTGGATAAAATCTGTCAATAGCAAATATCATTAGGAGCCAAATTATGCACAGCACTGCTTTCCCGGGCACCCCCACCCCCACCCCAAAACACAGTAGACCATGCAAAAAATTATCTGCGAGGGTTTCTGTTGAAGTTTCTTATGATCACTGGGTGATTGAAATGATTGACAACATTTATTCCAATCATAAAAATTTGCTAAGAAAGTCTAACATATTTATGTACATGTGACCCGGTCTACATTACTATCTATAAACACATAGTTTAGTCCCCAAACTAAAAGTTAAGTAGTTGACATTATTTTGCAATTTACATTCACACACTTACTCCCATGTTAAGAGCTACTAAAAGATAAAGAGATAATATGTCAGATAAAAGTCCTAAGGCACATGAGTCTTATTCCTTCAGACAAGTCTTAAACTTCTATCTCAAAACCTGTCCATTATTATTATTAATAACAATTGGGAAATTTAATTAAGCCTTTTATGATGGAAAATATCTGGTATCAATAAGTGCTTATAAAAACAAACGGAACCATATCAGTGACAAAACATTTACTTATGCAGAAGAATTCAACATCTTCAACTACAAAAGCATAATTGAATTAAGCTAAGTAAATAGTTTTATATGCTCCACAACATTTTCTAGCACTGGAACACATTAAGAAGATGGCTGGAATAGCTCACTGTCTATTTTTTCAAAGGACATTAAAAGTGACAGAAGTCCTGAAACAAAACCTGGCTCCTCTTCAAACTGGAAATGAAATAGAATTTATTAGATGTTTATTTAGGACTAATTGTGGCTTCTGTTTCAAACCCTAATTCTTATTCTTTCCTTGAACAGCCTAAAGATAGGCTTTCTTCACACATAACAGAAGAATTACAACGTAAAAAAATCTCATTTTATAATTATAATTTGCATCACTTCGATTTATTACTGATGTTAACACAAATTTATAAATCGTTCTACAATTTACTGAGGATTTTTTGTCTTGGAGACACCAAAAATTTAATGAGAACCAATAAACACAAATAAATACCTGAATGCATTTAGTAAATTCTAGTCTTTAAATCTATAGGTCAGCCCAGTGTTGACTACTTGATGGCCTATTATGGTAGATCGTTGTTGATTTTCCAAAGATCAAGTAGGCAATTGAATTTGTGTATCAAGATGATGATGGAGCTGGGCCCCTATCTTAGAGTTTCTTATCCACTCACTGCTGTGGCCCTTTTTCCAAAAGAAGGACATTCGGCTAGTTTTCAAAGCCATTTATCGCAATTGAATAACAAAGCATCATCTGACATCCTGAGGTAGAGTATAATTAGTTTTAGTTTGTATTTTATTTTTTTTTTTTAAGATTTTATTTATTTATTCATGAGAGACACAGAGAGGCAGAGCGACTGGCAGAGGGAGAAGTAGTCTCCTTGCGGGGAGCCTGATGTGGGCCTTGATCCCACGACCCCAGGATCACAACCTGAGTTGAAGGCAGATGCTCAACCACTAAACCACCCAGGTGTCCCTGATTTGTATTTAAGCAAAAAAAAAATCTGGTTACCATTATGCCCAGTATTGTTATTCACCAACAAATTGATTATTTAAATATTCCCGTTAATGCTTGGGAATTGAAGTTTAAGCATATCCACAGTTGGGTGGTGGTGGTGGTTAGGGGGTTGCTTGCTTTTAAATACTGACTTCAGTTATCAATGTGATGTGCTAAAATTTCTTTGTAGAAATGACAACATCAAGTGAGATAATTAGGTGTTTGAGTTGCAAAGTTTGTCAGCAAAGGCCATTTAATAAAGATTTAATGGCTTTTTAAACTTCTTAAAGAGATATAATGTCTGAATGGATATAAAATATATGCTTTGGTGAAAAAAAGTTATCTTCAGTAATGAGGCTGGCCAGTTCAATTTAAAGACCCTTGGAGTCAAAGCTTAAATTTGCTTCCAGTTCATTCCATACGCCAGGCATTGCTTTGTTCACTTTTGTAGAATTCTACTTTGTGTTGCGAAGTCAATTATGTTCCCATGGCTCTCAAGGCAGAGACATGGGACGATGCATCTCATCATGACTAACTGAGACCTAAGGATGTCCCTTCTGCAGAATTAAAATGTGATCCTAACGTAGGTGAGAGAGTCCCTGAGATGGATGCTGTATGTAGGGGAGGGAAGCAAATGGAACTAAGGCATGTACTCTGGTCTTACCAAGCAGAGAGAAGTCAGATTTAAATTTCCACAGTACTCTAACAATCCAATGTCTTTATTCTTAAATGCAGTGGTCAAAATGAGAAAAAAAGATGTAGAAAGAATCCAGCTGCGGTATTCACTTTTAGCCCAAAGTAAATAATCATTGGGTAGAAGTTTCTTTTCCACATACTGCTGGCTTTCAACATATATACACTTTTAATAAAGAGCACGTGAGAGAGAGCTTGATGTAGCCCTCAGAGCTCAAGCCAAGCCCTCTGCGGTCCTGGATTCTGATTCGGTGGCCACTGCGGACTGCTCATACAATATTTAAAATGAGCAGCAGTGACTTCTTCACCTTACAGAATCTTGTTTTCATAAAAGCTATGGCATCCCAGAACCAATAATTACTTAAACTAGCTTATGGTTTACATAGTTAACCTTATCCAACCCATGACCTGAAACAAAGGCCTCAAAGATTAGCCTACTTTAATACATACAATTTAGGGTTACTGGTTTTTTATTCACTAATTTAGCTTCATGTAATAGGTACTAAGCAACTTTTAGGTGTCAAGTTCCAACTTAGAAGCTGGTCATAAAGTTGCAAGGTCACAGTCACAGGTTTTGCCCTCAATGCCCATAAGAGCTCACACGTGTGTATACATCAGTATGTGGTCTGTGTGTTAACTTGGATGGCAATATTTAACTTTTTTAAAAAAGATTTATTTATTTATTAATGAGAGATACAGAGAGAGAGACAGAGAGACAGGCAGAGGGAGAAGCAGGCTCCATGCAGGGAGCCCAATGTGGGACTCGATCCTGGGACTCCAGGATCCCGCCCTGAGCCAAAGGCAGATGCTCAACTGCTGAGCCACCCAGGTGTCCCTGGATGTCAATATTTAAATAATCACACTCACAATGTATTATTCCATTGTGTAAGCCATGGTAAAGGCTGTGAAAGAAAAATAAAATACACAATAAAAGAACACAAGATCTTATTTATACAAGTGTATGTCAAAGTGACTACAATCACATACTTGCCCATTAATATCTTAAATTAATTCAATGCAATTCGACTTAGGTAATTGTTGTCTTGTGCATTCCTCTGCCCCTTTTCCTGGTCATTTCTTGCAGCGTCTCCTAGCGACCAATGTCTCTGCTACTCACGGCCTCCCATCCCAGTGCTACATGGGACCTGCATATGAACCCATTTGCTTCTGACCTATGATCTCTTTTTTGCTATGGGTGATAGTGCTGAGTTCTAGTCATAGAAGTGGTGTATTTGCTAGCTACTTGTTAACAAGGTCTTAGTTCCTAAAAAGAGATAACAAAAGAAGCTTCAGGAAACACACAGCTTGGTAGAAAATCTGGCTAAACAGGATCTTGATGTTCCTCTCAAGTAACAGTGTGGAGGAAGTTGCCAATTCTGGTCCCAATTGTGGCCAACCCTGACTAATAAATTGCTCTTTTCTATGAATCTTAGCATTATACCACTGAAAAACTCGCTCAATTTTCTTTGGTCTATTATCACTTTTGTCAGGCATTTTTTTCCACTTAAACCAAAGGAGATCCTATTTCAGAAGAACATTTATGTGTAGTTTTTTCTTCTTGGAGAAAAAAAAAATTCCTGTCTTCATGGTGACTTGAAATTTTAGCATTTAAAAAAGTAATACTAGCACTTGATAGATTAGTTGACTCCCAGAATGTTATGAGCACCTGGCTATCCAAATACATTGTGAATACCGATGCCTATGATCCAGGCTCAGCTTTGTTGAGTGGGCTAGGACACCTTGTGTAGTTATGATGTGCTGCATTTTAGCTTTCACATTCCAAGAGCACTTCACTAATAATCTCCACGGTCACTTTCAATTAAAATAGTCTACGTTCTGACACACTAAGAATTTCTTATTCAAAGCTATTATAAGATTCAAGGCATATATATATATATATGCTTAAAAATAGAACAGTTTTGCGGCAATTATAAGTAATATTAGCACATTTAGAGATTATTTAGGGAATTTAGAACATTTATAAATGCTAACTTTAGCTGTGGCTTAGAAGAGAAAACAGTTCTCCTTTATATTTGTCTCTGATGTGACATGGGCTTTCTTCAGCCAAGAGGTTCTTAGTTTTAAAACTTGAGAACATGTGATAGAACTGCTTTTCCAACTTCAGTTATGTGTTGCCTAAGTACTTATATGTGTGATTATACAAACACTACCATTGTGTTTTCTTGCTTGGAGTTGAAGGCAGAAAGGAAAAAGAATAAAATGTTTATAAACATTACCAAATACCATGTTTAAGCTACAGTCCAAATTCTAATTAATTTTTAGAGTAGAATTAATGTATTTTACTTTTCAATCAACTTCTATTCTCAAAGTATTTCTTAAGATATTCTACTCTAATTACAGAACTTAAAGAATTTAATAAGTTCTGGTTTTAGTTCCTATATTAATGGCTCTTAACAAAAACTACATTTCTTTTTTTTTTTTCAAAAACTACATTTCTTACATAAATTGTAACAGCTTTGAACTGCCAAGTAGATGAGTACCTGAACAAGCACAAACTAAAATTTGATTCCTGAAAAAATTACGATGAGTATCTGAAAAAGCAGTGGTTTTCAGAAATGTCTGCAGTTTTATAAAGAATACCAAGAAGCCAAGAGCTACAGATACTGTACTCATCTCCGGAAAGACACAACCTAATTTTGCTCAAAAGAAAAGATAAAACAAGGACAGTTGAAGTGGAAGCTCCATTATTTTGCCTAACGTGGACCTCTATAATGATTTAAGAAAATATTAATCACTGATAATTGTTTATAGGAGGAGTAAGATCTTAACATTCTTTCAAGTTTTAAAATAATACAAACCAGGTAATTTCTTTGCCATTCATTTATAATTTTGTTAAATAAATCACTGAACCAGAAATCTGGCAAGGTATCTGAAAATCCTTTTTTTAGTTTTATGTAAATAGGAAATTTTTTTTGATATTTGAATTAAAAACCCAAGGCTCAAAGCTGTATTCTATTTTAAAAGATGGTGTTTTAACATCTAATGTGGACTAAGTATGTGGCAGAGAAAATTACAGAATACTTGGTTGATTCCCTTAAGAAGCTGATAATCTTGAGAGTAAAACTGACACCAACAAATGTCTCAACAAGGTATTTTAAGTTCTAAACTGACTATGGTTTAGGGGAAACCTCCTTGGTTGGTGTTTCATAGCTATCTGATTCCACAGTAATTCCTTCAATTTCTCAGTACTTTTATATCTCAAATCAGATGATACTAATACTGTCTACCTCAAAGGGTTGTTGAGAGGATTAAGTCAGCTAATGTACAGAATGCTTCTTGATACAAATCCCTCAATAATGTTCTTCTCAAACTTTATAATAAACAATATAGTGCCAGGCACTTAGGAAGGACTCAATACATATTCGCTAGTATTATTATTTGGTAGGGAAACACAGAATTGGGAATCTATGCTAAGAAATGAAGTCAAATTTCTTCCTTCAGTTAAATAGACTAGATAAATTTTTAGCAAACGGTTGTTTGACTTATGAAGCAGCCATTATATTTTAATATGATTTTACCAGGAGAAAATCCTTTAAGAAGTCTGTACGGGTTTACTGATAAAGTAAATAAGCCCCGTATACAAAATATAAATAGAACTGAAAAGGAATGGAGAGTTTGTGTGTTTTAACTTGTTTTAGAGTAAGAAGGGATTGAAATATCAGCTGTGTATAAGAAATGTATAAGTAGTTGTACAAATACTGATTATAAAATTCAAACATCTCACTCAAGTCGAGAGCTAAAATATGAGCCAGGACAGATGGGAAATGGTGGTTGCTTTTGCTCAGAGTTACGCGGTGAATTCCACACTTACTGAGAAGATTCCCTGCACCTCAAGCCTAGTGGGAAAAGGCCAGGGTCAGACTTGCACCTCTGAAGTACAGAAATGGACTGACCAAAGGATACCTTAGGAAACAAGGATCTCCTACCTGCCCTCCGGAACTTACCATGTCTTACAAGAGGAAGAGAAAAAAAAAAAACAAAAACAGGGCAATAAACAGCTTAGTGTCCACTAATGTTAAATGCGAAGATCAAAATAAATCCTGAGTGCCCTGATTAGAGAGCAAGTCGGGTAAAGGAACGAACAAATTATAGAGACAGAAAAAACCCACAAGTGAAAAATCAGGAGTGCAGCCTAACTGTGGATGTGGTGGTGTGTTGAATGAGTGACCATGGGCTCAAGGAGATGCCCCGAGCAGGAACAACAGCCCAGGTGGGACACCTCTTGCAGTATACAGAGCACACAAAGGCTCACAGAAGCAGGCAAGATAAAATTTGAGAACAAAAGAAGAGCAGAACCCTAAAATCTGGAAAGGAGACAGGAAAACCGAGGCATCACGTCTAGTAGTAATAGTCATTGTGGGGTATTGCAGCACCCGCAGGGGGAGTCAGAAGGCCTCCTCTGTCAGGCCTGACAATGTAGACAGAAAGAGTCAGGACCCGGCAGCCCCTATAAACAGGACTCAGAGAGCAAAATTGGGACAAAACCATGCCTGGCATAAACCCAGGCCCTTCAGACGGGGACTGTAACAGTTAATGTGGGAGAAGTTCTGCTTCAAGTTCGATTCACAGCTGTTTATTTGTGTATTTTATCATTAATAAAAACAGAATTGTTTGGTAGGAGTATAGTTTCAGGCATGCTAATCTCAGAAAAGTCCTGTTTTGCTTCCAGTCTAGATTTAAGGTCTTCGAATCGGTGCTACCTCTAGCCAAACACTTCCATTCGGGCAGCACCTGAAGTCCCAAGCTGTCCCCAAACCAAAGCTACCTTTGTCCCAAGCAGAGGGTGACCTCAGGCCCTGGGCCTCGCTGCCCCTGTCCTGTGGCTCCGGAGGAGCACCGCGGGCTGTTCACGGCAGCCACCGCCCCGGCAGGCCGGGCTGACCCGCGCCCCCTCCTCTCCGGGACCGTCGTGGCCCGCGTTCGCTCCGCCGTCGGGATCGGCCGGGCAGAGCTCGCCGTCGCGTCCTAGACAGATTCCACCAGAAGCCGAACACGCTGCAAGCGTTTGGATGAAAGCAGCGCCTCTCGGAAGCAATCCCGGGGAGCAGGGCAGAGCCCCGCGACCCGAGGAAGGACGGGACGGGACGGGACAGAAGCCGACGACGGCCGCGTGGCCCCGGAGCTCGGGCATCCCGCGGGTGTGCACGGCCCCTCCCCGGACGACAGGGACCTGGGCCAACTATCACTCATTCCCATCAGCCGCCGTTTGAGAGCTGTTTCCGGGGACAACAGCTGCCGAGCACTCCCATCCTGCCCGGTCCTCTCGAGCTCTGCTGGCCCAAGAACACCTCCAGGCGAAGCGTCACAGAAGCCCCCAAGGGACGGTGCCAGAAGCCCTGAGTGCCGAGGTAAGCGGGGAGGACGCCCACCCCGGCTGCCACTCCCCCTGGCAGCAACGAATTACTCTGCACCGAAATATTATGGAAAGCATGACCTTCTGTGTGAACATATCAATTTGCTGACTTAATATAAGTTACAACATGTACTGCAAATCGAGCTCTGAGGGCAGCACAATTTGAATAGAAATAAATATATATTTAGAATTGGGACACTCGGCAATTTTCAATCCTGAAATTTCCCTGGACCTATCACTTCTCTAACTTAAATGAATGTGAATAGGGTAGCAATAGCTTTCCTAAAGATGAATATATTAAATGAAATGTGGGGAGGATGTTCCTAGTATTATACCCAACAAAGAATAGATTTTCAATAAATGTTATTTCTCTTCCCTCTTCCTCCCTTTCTAGTTTAAAGATTATTCTTATCTAGAGACAGTTGAAATTTCCCGTATACCATCCAGCCCGTTGTAAACAAGTCAAAACCACTGAAGTTTGAAGTTACTGAAAATACAAGTAACATTCCTTTAACCTCATGTTACCGACACCTAATGTGTCACAGGTACTGCGCTTAAGCTGCTAAATAAAAGATTCTGAAATCCCTGTCCTTAACACATGATGAAAAAAGGACAGAGAAATGATTACACACTAAGAAGATCATTTGACATGTAACTTTCTACTCACTGACCATCATTATTTGCATTTCACTTCTATTTGAATATCATCATCATTTGAATATTTCTGGTGTGTGTTTCAAAATTGCTGGCATGCTTGTCCATTGCAACAGTCTGATGTGTCAATATTACAGAACATAATGTTTTAAGACAAATTTTTCCACTTGCAAACAACCATACACAGTAATACTACATGATTGCCCTTCCGGACTTTTACTGTAGGTTTTATAAGTAAGAATTAAAAATTATGTGGATGTGAACAAAGATCATCGTGGTCCCTTTCAACTCCAATTCTGTCAAGTATGGCTCGTAATAGAGAGGCAGAGTGCAACAAAAACACATATGTAAAGATAAAGAAATTTTTTTTTGTACGTCCTCAAAATAAAAGGACCCCTGACACTGAATGAAATGCTAATGGTGCCTGGATGAGGTTGATCTGAGCTGTTACTTTAGGATGGCTGCTGGTCGCCAGGAAGCAATTGGGTTCTTTCTGCGACGGCACCGGAGCCCCCGCTCCATAGCCGGTGCATCCAATGAAATATGTTTAATGGGGGAAAAGTTACTGAACTTGGAAAATAAGCCTCCTTTAAGTAGCAAAGTGCATTAAAAAGTAATTATAAGGCACTTGGGAGATTCTACTATATAAATGTTGTAATGAACATCAACTCCCAAAAAACACTTCAGAGGAAAGCTGCACAACCCAAGTGGGCCATGGCACAGCCTGGTAACTGAGTAGTGAGCTGGGAACTGACCCATCGCGAGGGTTACTCAAATGTTTTGAATAAAACTGTAATGGTTTTGCTTATTTTGTCTTTAAATAGTTCCTCAGTAATTTTACCTTTATTTCAATAAAGGTAACATGATACAAATGAATTAAGGAAATGATTCCCTTTGAGAACCCTCGGTGATTCAAAAAAAAAAAAAAAAAAAGAATCAATGCTTCATTAAGTACAGTTCACTTGTGAGCTGTTCAAGTTTGACCTAATTCTCTTGACATTGATCTACAGAATTCTACAGTTTGAATGTTAACCAAAAATAAACTTGTGTTAAAGCATGATTTAATTGAAACTAGTATTTAATGACAATATACTTTTAAAACTTTAGGACCCTGTCATATATGTATTTCAAAGTCTATCTCTATTCCCTAAAGAGGAAGAAAAAACATTATGTTCAGTGCCGAGCATATACTTTTAAAATGGCTTGCTGGATCTCTAAGGAATATTAGGGTACACTAACTTAAGTGTCAAGAAGAAGGTAATGATGGATGCTGGACTGAGCAAACACTACATCAGTGTCTATAATGATCCCACCCAACACGCACACAAAGAAACTGTGTATTTCAAAGAATGCTTTGAAGGTTGGTAGTAACTTGTTAAAAGCTAGGTTTCACACTTAATAAGCTGAATCATGTTCAAATCTTTTCTGAAAGAAAATTAAGGGGACGAGCTTTTCTCTTTTGGTGAATTTCTTAGATGCTCACATTTAAATGGCAATTTCAGAGAACCTATGTTCTAAAAGATGAATCAGAATAAATATGACGCTTAATTTAAACACATTCAATTGGCCTCATGTCAGGTTACATGCTGATTTTACAGCCATTTACTGAAGTTTAAAGCTTGAAATGGATAAGCTCCAAACTAATACCATAAATAGTTCTTTAAGACCCAACTACTTTATACGGTGTACTTTAAAATCCATTAATAGTAGCGTTTAGAGAATAAAGTTCTGCTGGCTTGTACCTGTCCATAGTCTGTCTACAAATTTGCAAACTTTCCAGTCTGTTTCAAGGAAGGAACAGGGCAAGGGGGAATTGCACCAAGCTTCTGGTGGCAGTCTTGGCTGGTTTTTTTTTTTCCCCTGGACACAAGGGCAATACTGCCAATTACAGGAGAAGATCGTCTAGTGTGTCCTGTTCAACCACGAGCCACCGGAAAAATAAGATGCTAACCCCAATATTCTTCCCAATATTTAAACAAGAAAAAGTACTGCCAATAATAGAAGACGAGATGCCAAAGGAGGAGGTAGTGAGAACAAGTGATTGAAATCCTTATTAGCATCCTCATTTCAGCTTGCTTTATTGATCTCTTCCCATATACTGAAAATTGTGAACCGTCAGGACACTTTAAAAAGTGAGACATTGTCTTCCCTCCTCAACTCCCATTAGAATGCAAGAGATGAAAAATGAGCCCTTAATAAATAGGGTAATTTGATGGAGAAGGGATTCTATGCTATAAACAAGAGGTTGGCAATAGTGCAAATACAAAGACACAATTATAAATGCTAAATTAATCAAGCAAATGAAACACTGATAGAACTTTCAAAAATGTAGCAACTGCTACACATGCCACTGAGGAATCACAATTGATGTGGCCCAGAGTATTAGCATAAGGTCACAAAGATTGCCTGCTGTACCAGGCCTTTTCCCTTTAGTTATCGGGTTGTAGGGTAGTCCAGGTAACTATAAGCTTTACCTGTTTTTCCAAGCCATATACCATCCTGACCACATCAGTTTGGACTAGAACTGGTGTATCTTTTGAGATATGGTCAAAGAGGAATAAGAGAAAGTAGTAGCTACACCAAGAAGTAATACTACTAAGTAATGGAAAATGTGTTGCTATTATTCAGCAAAACCTTAATGATTTGCACTTACTATGTTTTCATGCACCATTTGATTAATCAATTTATTCACTAAAGCTTTAATTTTGGTTCAATTCACATTTGTACAATTGTATTCGAGGCAATATAGTGGTTATTACCTGTTGCCCCAGCAGCAAACAACCATTACTGTATTCTCATATTATTGAAAATATGACTTTGTCTATATAATTGTGTATTCTTTAAAAGTTACCAATAGGTGTATTTTCTTTATAAACTCAGCAAAGTAAGTGGGAGTTTGGAATTAAGGGTCATTAGCAAGAGTCATTACTATGCATAGTAGAGGGAAAAATCTAATAAGAGATAAATGGGAGTTTAAGACAGAGATTACTCTTCCAATAGGCCTGATCAAGAAACAGAGACTGAAGAATGGACTATACCTTAGAAAGCTGAGCGCTGGGAAGACTGGGAAGGAAGGACCAGAAAAGCATAAAAGTGGAGCAACAATATTGGGAGTTATATTGACCCTTACCATAATAGGATAATTTTTTTCAAATGTTTATTTAAATTCTAGTTAGGTAACATATTGGTATCAGGAGTAGAATTCAGCGGTTCAGGAACACCTGAGTGGCTCAGTTGTTGAGTGCCTTTGGCTCAGGGCTTGGTCCCAGAGTCCTGGGATCGAGTCCCACATCAGGCTCCCTGCATGGAGCCTGCTTCTCCCTCTGCCTGTGTCTCTGCCTCTCATGAATAAATACATAAAATCTTAAAAAGAGAGAGAGAGAGAGAATTCAGTAGTTTGTCACTTACAACTGTCACTGCTCATCACAATAAGAGCCCTCCCTTAATACCCATCACCCACCTAGCCCCATAATAAGGTAATTTAAACCTACTAGACTGCCACTGTCAAACATCTGAGCTTCTCTTTGGTTTCCCTGTGCTTGTCTTATCCTCAAGTTTCAGTCATATGGTAGGACAAAAATAGCAAATAGGACCGTTTGAATCCCAGCTCTGCCACTGATTAATTTCACAACCCTTGGGAACATTGATCACCATCTATAACCTTCCATTTATCAACTGGAAAATCCGAATACCAAACTTAGAAGGTAATTTTAAGTTTGCATAAGTGAGAATTTGAGCAAGGGCTAATTAATACAGCATCCGGCGTATGGTAAGACAACAAATTCCTATGATATCAATGGAACCGCACTGCATCATGCTGTAGTGGCAGAGACAGATGATAGGTTGTGAAATTTACTGCTCAGTATACAGCTCCTCAGAATGCAGTGGAAACCATAAACATTCACCCCACAGTAGACATATGGAGCCTACAGATCTCAGAGTGATGCTTTTATGTGTGATTTAATGCCAGAGTACATACAATCATCCTCACATGTAACACTATTGATAGCTTTATTTTCTTACCCAAGACACTGTTAAGGTTGTATTTGGAGAATTTATGTTTATGAACTTTTTACAGTTTAAGGGCTTGGAAACCCCCCCGTAAACTTAGATATACATTAGTTTATTGTTATTTTGTAACTAACCTTTTTTGACAGTTTTTAAAAATATGTGCCAGAATTTGTGCTTTAAATCCTCTTTACAGGTGATCTCGTTGAATCTTTTTCATGACCATGTAAAGTTGCCTTTTGAATTATATCCCAGCTTTCTCCCCAACACACACATATTCATTTTACAGAGAGGAACTTAGGCTTAGAAAAAACGTCAGGCTTCTACCAGAAATTTCACAAGTAGCAGAAACAAGAAGATGCTCCGGACTACTTTACAGCAGGAGAGAGGGGTATAGGCAGAAGCAAAGCTACACTTGCCACAGGAGACAGAATTATCATGCACGCGAGGGGTATTTTTGAAAGATATGCATTCTCTCATTCCATTCTTTGGTTCACCTGCATAAATAAAGAAAATATTGAATATGGCCAAAATGTTAGAATGCCCTATAATGATAAATAGTAAAATTGTTACTGAGCTGGGATTAAATTCCGTTACATGTGAAGTAGTTTCTTTTTCAAAAAAGGAAATAAAATGGGTTTGTTGCTTGTTGTTGTTTTTACATTTGCCTTACAATTGATGGAGGATTAAAATATCTTCTGAGGAAGGCGTGTGACTTAAAATTGCTGTTTAATTTTCAGGAGAACCCAGTTAAGTACACGAATATTTAAGAATCCTATGTGGTTTCAGGTTCTCCATTTGTTCCTGAGTAAGCCCCATGAAATTAAGTAAAACTTGACCTTGGATCAAATATTTCATAAAGAGAATAAATGTTTTAATGCCATTTGATCCAACACTTGCCATTCAGTAAATTGATTTTATTTCTATTTCACAAGAAACTTTCAGAAAAAAAAATTAAATGGTGGAGAGGCAATTGTTTTAGTTTTAATTCAGCCTTTTATAATTTTCTTAAGAATAGATATTTTTGTTTGCCAAATGAAAAGGATATATATCAACAGTAAAGATATGTTGGTATTAGTTTCATAAAGAGAAATGAAGCCTTACCTTGGCCAATTTTTTTTTTTTTAACATTTGAAAATGTTGGATGAAATCAAATGGAACACATTACATGTGTTGGGATTTTCACTGCTGCCAATTCAATTCCTGTGTCAGAAACCTCTCGTTAATAGGTGTGATTCTGTGACATATTGGTTTCTCTCCCCCTCCTAAATGGTTTCAATTTTATTTATACAGTAGAGTAATAAAACTAGTCAAGTGTGTTGAATAAAAAATATTTCCATAGCACGTTTGGAAAACATAAAACCAAAGCCTGATTCAAGCAAATGTCAATAAGTAAAAGTTTTTAACAGAAACTCCCCATTCACCAGGGACATCCTTATCAAAAATATGTGTGAGTCCAAAGTCAGCCCATTTAGTTGATGGAGAAAGCCTAAGAATTAGTGTAGGAAAACATTCCTTTGCTATCACAAAGAGCTCCTTAGAGAGATGACACACAGAGATCAGACTTTTGTCAAATTCTGTTCATGGATTCTCAAATGCAAATGGGAGTGGCACAACAAAAAGTGAATTTTTAAAAAGTAGCTATACCAAGGCCAGGAGCCCCAAGTGTTGAGTAGAATGTGTAGAGAAAAATTATTATTACAGGGAATCATACAATGCCAATTTAAAAAGGGGGCATTGACCCTTTCCAAAAGAGAAAAGAATTTTGTTCAGTGACAGTAGGCAGAACAATGGCTCTCCAAAGATGTCCTTACCTTAAACCCTGAAAACTATGAATACACTCTATTAAATGGCATGGAAGCTACTCAGTTGTAAATAGAATTATGATTAATAATAAATTGACTTTATTAGAGAGAGAGAGACTACCCTGGATTATTCAGATAGGCCCAATATCTTCAGATGAGAAGCAGGAGACAGAAGAGGCATAACCAGAGAAATGGCGTTGTGGGGAAAGCACCACTGGCCAGTGAGGCCTTGAAGACGGAGGAAGGGTGACAAACTAAGGAAGGCAGCCTGCATGAAGAAGCTGGAAAGGTCAAGGAAATAGATTTTTTCTCAGCACTTCCAGAAAAGGATACAGCTCTGCTCATACCTTGGCTTCAGCCCAGCAAGACTTACTGTAGACTTCTGACTTCCAGATTGTTCTAAACCACTAAATCTGTGGCTGTTACAGCAGCTAAAGAAAACTAATACATGAGTTTTCTGTTTCCTATGATTACATACAGCCCTGTTATAAATTAGTGTCCTCCCAAAAATATGTTGTAGAAGTCCTAAATCTCATTGCATCAGAATGTGACCCTATTGGGAAATACTGTCGTTGCAGATGTAATTAGCCAAGAGAAGGCCACACTGGGTGTGGTCGGGCCCTGACTACAGTAGGACTACAGTCCTTTAAAGAAAAGGAAAGATTCAACTGGAAAAAAAAAAAAAAAAAGTAGAAAAATCAAGAGTCAAAAGCAGAGAAGACCATTACTTAACAACAGATGCAGAGATTGGAATGATCCACCTACAAGTCAAGGTACTGGTAAACACAGAAGCTGAAAGAGGCATGAAGAATTTTCCTCGTTAGGCTCCAGAGAGAGCACAGCCCAGATCACATCTTAACTTCAGATTGTAGGCTCCAGAATTGTGAAGCTTAAGGTATATTTTTGAAAGCACCCAGTTCACAGTCTCTTAGAGCAGCACCAAGGGGATCTAATACAAGGTGCCTGAGGCCTGAATTCTAATCGCAGAGTGTGGCTGCATATTAAAACTTCTCTTTAAAAGTCTGTCATGAAGCACTTGGCTGGCTCAGTCAGTGGAGCATGATATTCCTGGTCTTGTGTGGTGAGTTTGAGCGCCGTGTTGGGCAAAGAGGTATTTAAAATCTTAAACACACACACACACACACACAAATCTTATCCTCACGTTTGAAAACCCAATCCTATGTATTCTTTAGGTTGTTTGTACAATTGCTATATTTAGCATGGCACTGATTTGACACCTAAAATGTTGAATTTGTAGCAAATCAAATACTGAACAATTGGGCTCCAACAGCTGACTCTCCTCATCTGTCAATGAACTGTCTGCTATAAGCCCCACAATGCAGCTCAAAAAGAACCCAATGAAAGGAAACCAAACACTGCTTTGACACTCAGGAGTTTTATTTTTAATTAAAAATAGAAAAACAAAATGTAAGTTTTGTTTCGGACAAAGAGTAGAGGCATTAATACATTTCATCAAGTTGGGACAATGTGGGGCAGTTTAACCTCAAAGAAAACTTTTTCTTAAAAAGGTTCTAAATTCCTCCAAACTTTGAGCCAAAACATATTGGTTTTGTAACTGTTTCTGAATACTAAAGTTTAAATTGATTAAATAATATCGGCAATAAGATGGTCTCTCTAGACCACTATATCCCCAATGCTTACTCCTACATTAAGTAACATTTTCTACTTTTTGCTTAGTAAAAAAAAATCATTAATTGTTTTGTGATTTCTATAATTTCTTCTATATTGAATTATACTTCTATAATTTCTATGATTTCTTCTATATTGAATTCTTATTTTTTCACATTATAAAAATACACACATTTCTATATGAGAGGCATCAGGAAGGCAATATTTCCTACAATCTTGGGTAATCTTATATTACTGACCCAAGTGCCACATACACAGGTACTCATACAATAATAGCAATTCTTTATAAAATAACTCACTTTTAACAGGGGCATCAGTTTTGAAAATAAGGTCTTAAAAAATACAACTACTTATAAAAGGATAGAAATAAGTCTTTCTTTTCCACCTTAGTATATAAAAATAAAAATTAGAGGAAAACTAAGTAGTATAAATACACACACAAATGAAAGGGAAGCAATGTCGCTTTTCTTAGTTTTTTTTAAGTAGTGTAAACTCTTACTGGAAATATACCTTTGAAGTAATTTTTGGCCAAAAGTTTTTCATAGAAATTTGAATTTATTGTTGAGAAAGATTGATGGATCTTATTAGGTAAAAGCTCTAGCTGATTGAAAGAAATGGTACTAAGTGCGTTGGTAAACTAGCCTTAAATACATACAGTAATCAAGCTCTGTTTATTTTACCACTCTACCTTATTCGTTGGAACGTTATACATGTTCAATGTACATTTGCCAAGATTTAAAGTATAGAACCACACCAATACTCAATTAACATTAATTGAAGGGTGTGGCATGTGAAAATAATATGATCAAGATACACATATCCAAATGTGTATCTTGAAACTCTCCCTAAAAATCAGTACTTTCAATGTTTTTTTGCTGATAAATTCTTAAAATCAGATTCTTGAAACTTTGCAAAGCAATTCAACGAAAACCTCCAGCAAATTTTGTACATTCATTGTCTAAATTCATTTGCAAATTATTTTCCCTCCATAAAAAATTGGTAATTTCCACAATATAGTAGTTTGCTAGGACTGACCTACCAAGTACCCTAGACTGGGTGGATTAAACAGCAGGAATCTATTTTCTCACAGTCCTGAAGACTAGAAGTCTGAGATTAAGATGTAAATAAGGTCAGTTCCTTCTGGGAGTGGTAAGGGAGGGATTTGTTCAGGTCTCTCTGCTTGGTTTACAGATTAGCAATCTTTTCCCCACGCCCAGCTTCACACCATCTTCCCTATGTGCATGTCTGTGCCAAATTTCTGCTAAGAAGAGCAGTGAAATTGGATGAGGGCCCATCTTAATGACTTCATTTTAACATAATCACTTCTCCTAAAAACCTATCTCCAAATACAGTTACATTCTGAGGTACAGAGAGTTGGGACTTCAATATAATTTTTTGAGGGGGCCATAATTCAGCCTGTAACACATACATCATTCACAATGCAGTATTTACAAGATCTCAGGTAGCTATAAATCCTTTGAACTTCAAAAAAGCAATAGATGACCCCTTTAATCTTGATATACAGTAGCATCTTTATTAATTTTGAACATTTAGCTAATTTTTCCAACCAGCTTAAGCTCCTTGTTAAGAGAATAATGAAAACTACACACTATATTTTTTCAACATCTTAAATATTTTAGGAAAAGAGTTATGCTAGTTATGTTAATGAAGTATACAGTAAGAATCATCTATGAAGTGTTAAATTTTTCATAGTAATTACATGTGAGGTTTTCAGGCTCGGAGACGAGCAAATGAAATTGAGAAGGACCATACAGTTTGGTTTTTTTTTTTTTTTAATTTTTTAAATTTATTTATGATAGTCACAGAGAGAGAAAGAGAGAGAGGCAGAGACATAGGCAGAGGGAGAAGCAGGCTCCATTCACCGGGAGCCGGATGTGGGATTCGATTCCGGGTCTCCAGGATCGTGCCCTGGGCCAAAGGCAGGCGCCAAACCGCTGCGCCACCCAGGGATCCCCAGTTTGGTTTTAAACGCAAAAATGAACAGCAATGAAACCGCCAACATTAGCCAAGGCAACTATAGATCCCAAACTTCAACTGTCAGGTTGGAGTTGATTTTGGAACATGACCAATCTCCAGCTTCATTCCTTTACACTAACATATCAGTCACACCCAAGTGGGAGACGGCAGGGCCTGGCGCTTCGGGGCATGCTACCTACCTCCACTGTGCTCTGGCCTCCAGGCACAGGGTGGTTAGTGATCGCTTAGAGGTAACTTGTAGCCTTAGCTTTTTAATGCTTAGAATTCTATTAGTAACTATGACTGATAAGAAAAAAATATATATATTCCTGGGAAATACACCATATTAATTTTTTTTAATTTTAATACATATTTAAAATATACTTTCTAGTATGTCCTTGCCTGATAGTGTGATTTGTGCTAGAGTGAGCGATGTCTAGATTCTGAGCATCTGTAAGCAACCACGTAGAAGGAACACTGAGGGGGAGAAGCTGAAAGGGGCTAAAATCAGAAAAACATCTGAAAGGATGTCTTTTTTCCTTACTTCAAAATCTAATACAGATATTATATACATATATTAATGTGCACGCATCTATAAATTTATGTATTTTTTATTAATAAAAAGTAAGCCAAAGAAAACTTCAATTTAATCCAGTAATAAGGGATCATATCCCAAGGGTAAAAATTAGAGGATTAGTTTGTCATATGTGCCGAGTTCAGAACACATGGGAGTTAGTGTTAAAGGAGGGAAAAAATTCAGTTTAAGAGACAGTCCATGCTCAATTAAAACCCAATTAGCCTCACTAAACAATTTTTTGTGGTTTAATCCCACCTATGCTCCTTAGTCTCTGACTTCCCTTAAAGTGTTTTAAACAAGATCTTCTCAGCAGTTAACCCGACGCCTATTTTCAGGTTTTAGATAATGTTAGGAAAGACAACATCCAGCAGAGCACATCTATTCCATTACTTAAAATCCTTACACTAAAGAAATTCCAAAGTCATTTAAGTACCTTCTGCATTTCTGTGAGAGTTTAAGTGTGAAAGCGAGATGGAAAGATAGACAGCTGAGGAAGAGTAATCGTAAAAGCAGCAGCAAGCTCAATGCAATAAACCTAATCTTGAACACAAATGTACACAGCTGTGCAGTCTCCCGGCACCAGAGAAGCTGTCTATGTGTAATGCAATATTAAGGGAAAATATCCTCGTTCTTTAGAAGAACTTCTCCATTTCTTCTTCTGCTGTCTTATTTTAAAATGTTAGATCACAAGACATAGGATGCATTTAGAAACACTTCCTTTCTTTGAATGATCCCTCAGTCTTCAAAACCCAGGTGAAAAAAGGAAATAGGATTTCTATTTCTCATTCCAACTGTTACCTTATGCTTAGTTATTTCTGTGTAATACAATAATTTAGGATAATACTTGGACAATAAAAGTATTGATGAGCTTCTAGAAACTTCAGTTTCTAGAATACCTCTATTAGTAACCTATCTGTACAGAAATAACCTAAGAAGGTCTGTCATCACTTATTTGACAATGCTTCCACGTAATTTATCATATCTAATGAACCAAAGTAGTTTAAAAGTAGTTTAACATTGCTTTTATCAAGTGAGACACAAATCCTTTGAAATTTTCCAGGAACACTCTAGGAAATATCACGTACCTTGAGGTCAGAAAGACTCCATCTAGAATTTGATTCGGGGCGAAGTTGTCAAATCATCAAAAGGTTTGAACATTTTACTAAATAACATCACAGATCATTATGAAATAATACTTAACCAAAGTGACAACAGAAGATTTTTAAGGCAAAGATGGGAGGTTACATGGTTGTGAACAAAAGTTAGCTATTTTAATATGAAGAAAACAGGGTTTTCTTAAATAATCACAGACCTGATAAACACAACATGAAACACAGTCAACTGGTAATTGTCTTCGTACAATCTTCCCAGATGACCGAGAAGATACAGAAAAACCACAGAAAAACTATTTACAATGAAGAGCAGGCCAACAATTGAAAAAAAAAAAAAAAAAACTGCTCTTTTTTTTTTTCAAGATTTTATTTATTTATTCATGAGAGACACAGAGAGAGGCAGAGACACAGGCAGAGGGAGAAGCAGGCTCCATGCAGGGAGCCCGACATGGGACTCAATCCTGGACTCCAGGACTCGCTCAACCGCTGAGCCCCCCAGGCTCCCCCAAAACTGTTCTTTAGAGAGAAAACCAAACTCCAATTTTGCACCACTGTACTTTTGTGTTTACAATTCATTCCTAAAATTCAAATAAATCCGTTCCAATCTTACCCTGCCTGACCACACATAAAGTTCCTTTCAAGATTCCCTTTTATATAAACATTCTATGAGGTTTTTGACCCTTTCAAGTTTTGTCCCATTCCCCTCCTTCTCATTTTGGAACAATCATCCTAGGAATTGCTGGATCCGAGGATTTTTAATTGTTTGAGGAACCTCCACACTGTTTTCCACAGTGGCCGCACCGCTAGGTCCCAGCAGCGGGCCAAGGCCTTCCTCGCATCCTCAACGACGCTGATTATTTGTGTCTTTTCCATAAGAAAAGTGTGAAGTGATTTCTCCTTGTGATTTTGATTTGCCTTTTCCTGATAAGGAGTGACGTTGAACACCTACGCACGTACTCTCTGGCCCTCTGTATGTCATCTAACGGCTTTTAATGGTCTGACTTGTGCCAACTTAGATTTTTATATGCCAGTGGTCAAAACAGTCTGAATTTCTTGCCTTAATTTACCTTCCCGGGTCTGCCGGTGGTTTATGCTCTGGACTTATCTTGGGGTTTTGATGAAGTTCTGGAATATAGGTGAGGTCCGGAGCCGACGACCCAGAAAGAATTCTTGAGACGTCTTTGGTTGGGGACAGCCCCGGGTCTGGGGGCTTCTGGAAGCCGGGCCTCGGGGCCGCGGGGCCGGCTGGGCCTGGGAGGTCGCGGGCTGCCCTCCGCTGGAGCCTGGTCCTGAGCCCCCAGATGCGGGCGGTGGCCGCGGGCCCGGCGCTGCCACCACGGGCCTCGGGGCGCAGACGCGGGGCGCCCTAAGGGAAGGCTCAGGAGACTCGCGGGCTGGGGTGGGGGGGCTGGGGCCGAGCACAGGGGGCATCCGGGCGGCCGGCTCCCTCGGGAAGGTCCCCGCCTGCTCCCAGGACTCGGCAGGGCCCGCCTCTGCTCAGCTGCCCCCTGTCCCCCCATCAGTTCCCTCCTGAACAATTTTAACCCTTAAATCTTTAAGGTTGTTGAAGGTGGAAGGTCTCATCTGTAACTTCTTCCTGCTGAGTAGGGGTGTGCAGAGTCCCTACCCACGGGTCACAGCCGGTCAGCGGGGAGCACACCCAGGAGTTATAAAAAGGAGAAGGCAGCTGGATCCACCGGGGACAACACGTGAATCTCCTTGAGTGGAAAGGATCATCGTCAGCGGGAAGTTCAGGCAGCGAAGGAGTCTTCCAGTAGGCAGGGAGACACCAGAAATAACACAATTAAGGTGAATATTATACTGAGAAAGTGAAGACCTTTGGCGGTTGACCTTTGATAATTTTCCTCTAGTCCAGGACTTTAAAGGAATCACTAAAGAGAAATCATTTAAAGCACCAATTTGAGTATTTATGTTATAAACCTAGAGGGATCCCCTGGTGGCTCAGCGGTTCAGCGGTTCAGCCCTTGCCTTTGGCCTGGGGTGATCCTGGAGTCCCAGGATCGGGATTGGGTCCGTCAGGCTCCCTGCATGGAGCCTGCCTGTGTCTCTGCCTCTCTCTCTATGTCTATCATGAATAAATAAATAAAATCTTAAAAAAAAAGAAACCTAGAAATATTTTTGTGGTCATCTGGAGCACAGCATTGTTTTTATGATATCACAAGTTTTAACTAGTGTAACAGTTAAAATATCTAATGTAATATCTATTTTGTAAATCTATTTTGTAATATCTATTTTATAAAACTGTTTCATGCATTTGTGTTAGTTTAGTATGTAATAGAGGAGTTTTACATTGGGTGTCATTTAGGACTTTGACCATGTACTTATTAAGAGGATCCATGTTTCAAACAACATCCTCTGGTCTCAAAGAGGGAACAAAGACGGATGCTAGTTGGTTATAATAATGAAACATAAAAAAACACATCCACTGTTTTAAAAAGCCCAGGGTACAGTGGCCTATCCAGATGTGGCCTATTGAAGCCATGCCACGAATTAGAGTGGCATAGTCATTGGGTCACATTAGAAGATGGTCATATAATTTCGGGCATCTGTAATGTATCATCCAATCCCGTCATAAAGTAGGGCCATCCAATATCTCCATGAGTCCAGAGTTAACCCTGTAGTGCGGTATGTTCTGGCTTTCAGGGAACTGATTGCCATCCCAGCCACAGAGAATTGGTTAGAGTGCTAGCTGGGTTATACAACTGTTGCGGAATCTATCCCCTTTTTTTAAGCTGTTTAAATATTCCTATGCCCATGGGGTCCTGTTTTCCCTACAGAATAACAAGAAGGTTGTCTATATATGAGCTATTGTGTAGAAATAGAAGAGCTATTTCTCTCAAGTTTACCTCAAGTAGTCTAGCTTAGGCAAACATCATTCATTTAAAACGATCAGAGCTATAATTGAACATCCACAAAGATGTGTTACTGAGACATAGATTCTCTTTACAATAACCCTCATTTTTAATCAGAGGTAGCCACATCAGGACTGACCTGTCTGCAAAACAAGTCCAGTTTTAACAAACTTGACCTAATTATTTTACATAAGCTCAGCAAGAATAATGATCATATAGATCTTTTAGAATCTGCTTTGCTGGAACTTTTTATTTTTTTAAATTTTTATGTATGTATGTATTTATTAAGATTTTATTTATTTATTCATGAGAGACACAGAGAGAGAGAGAGAGAGAGAAGCAGAGACACAGGCAGAGGGAGAAGCAGGCTCCCTGTAGAGAACCCAACGTGGGACTAGATCCCAGGTCCCCAGGATCAGGCCCTGGGCTGAAGGCGGGTGCTAAACTGCTGAGCCACCGGGGCCGCCCAAGGAACTTTTTATAAGGAATCTCTATATTGAACTTTTAGTAGTGTCTCCAGGCCAGAAGCCAGGCCAAGTACTTGCTATCAGATGTGCCTGCAATACCTGTAGATTTGAGCAGATTCCTCTTCATGGGGGCCCCAAAGTATCCTGAGATTCCTGCACCTGCCAGGAAGTGACATTCTTTACTCAGCTGGTGAGGCTGCTGGGAACTCTGCAAGCAAGGTTTCAGGCCAACATTTCCATGTGGCTTTATTGTTCCAGGTTTCATAAAGTCAACCTTAGTTCCTCAAAGCTGTTTGGTCATATCTGAGTCTATGCATGTCTCTCAAATATGACATTCCAGTCAAAGCCTTGGTAAAATAACCCATGTTTCCAATGGTGTTCTGTTACAAGAACAGATTCTTACTGAGCTTATGCAACTATGATTGCCATGGAAGAAAGCATACTTGCTGAGACCTTTTGAATTTCAGAGGGTTCAAGTAGAGAGAAAAGTTAAATGCTTTAATTTATTATTATTTCTATTTATCACTGATGTCTTCCTTAGTCTGGAAGAACAAATATTAGAGAACCAGCAATGTTTTAACCAAGAGTAAAACAACAATAGCAACTATATATAATCAGTTTTTGCAACTTACTTAGTCCCATATTACTATTTTTGTTTAGTTTGAATGCAGCTTAGTTAGTTCTGGAAATTCTTACCTATTTCAGTTTTAGGATTTTAAAGACATTGAATACCTGTATTTGTCCTAAAGATCTTTTATGAATCTCCTTGAAGATGAAACCTATTTTGCAAGAGAATAAGAACAATTACAAGTGACAAAAACTTAGAAATGGATATGGTTGACAATCAGGATGCAATTGACAAGGAAACTCAAGTTATTTGTGACATATAACATTTCAATGATGAAATATCAAGTATCATATCATATGTTATATGAAGACATATTAAAACTTCAGAAATTGCATATCATCTCTGGAAGAGTTATAGCATTTACCTAAACGTAACCTAAGGCTTATCATTTGCTTAACAGTACTTTCAGAGTAACTTAACGTACCAAATACGAGGCCCACTGAGTCAAGACTCCATTTACAACACAAATATTGGGAAATTTATTAAAACCTTAGAAAGTTTTATTTTATTTTATTTTATTTATTATTATTATTTTTAAGAAGCCTTAGAAAGTTTTAAAGCACGTGCCTAAATAGGATTAGAGGGATGTTAAAGACCTGATAAAGGCAAAACATAGACACTGGTTTTTCTGGGCAGGCAAAGAGAAAGCAACGGTTTACATGGTCTTTTCAAGAACAGATCAACAATTCAAGAGAACTTGTCTTTTTGAACAGAGAGAAAGCAGACGTAATTTTCTACCAGTGTACTTTTAAAATCCTTTCATTTCAATCTTTGTCCTGACCACATTTAAAATTCATTTCCAAAGATTTCCCTTCATAGACCTTCTCCAACTTACCTTTGCATGCAGATTTTGTCCCAAGTCATTTCTTCTCAAACAACCAGTCTCATTTAGGACAAAATTACCTTCTTTTACATTTAACAAAAATATATTCTTTTTTTTTTTTTTTTTATTTATGATAGTCACAGAGAGAGAGAGAGGCAGAGACATAGGCAGAGGGAGAAGCAGGCTCCATGCACCAGGAGCCTGATGTGGGATTCGATCCCAGGTCTCCAGGATCACGCCCTGGGCCAAAGGCAGGCGCCAAACCGCTGCGCCACCCAGGGATCCCTATTCTCATTCTTATATCTTTCTTACATGCCTCCGACCCTTCTATCTATGTACAAAGTCGTTTCCCTTATTCTCCATCAGTCCTAATTACATTTAGCAGAATTTTTCACTCCTTAAAACCTTAGTCTCCAGTGAAAACTAAGTAGTAACCAGTTGTGAACTGTTACATCAAAATTCTTGAGATGGCAAATTTATGGATTTATTAAGCACAAAGCGTGTTTACCAACAGACTCAAATATCCTTCTTCTCTGCAATAAGAAGTCAGAGGCACAAACCAACATCCAGTAATCAATGCTTTAGCACTTTATCCCATTTGGAAAAGACCTAGATGATTATCCAAGCAAAGCTTTAAGAGGTTTTGAGTTACCAAAGACTTTGAAAGTTGTCTTAATTACTGATGAAAACTTTGAGTTTGAAAGACAAATTAACCATCATTTCAAGTTACCTTTTTTCCTAACAAATTGCAACAGGGATAACATTGAGCTTATTTGGCCTTTAGCAAACTTAGATAAAAGTTTCATATTTAATGCTGATAACTTTATTATTTTTTTTAAAGATTTTTTTTTATTTATTCATGAGAGATAGAGAGAGAGAGAGAAGCAGAGACCCAGACAGAGGGAGAAGCAGGCTCCGTGCGGGGAGCCTGATGTGGGACTCGATTCCAGGACTCCAGGATCACGCCCTGGGCCGAAGGTAGGCGCTAAACCCAGGGATCCCAACGTGGATAACTTTAAAGACAGGTCTACCTTAAACCAACGAACTTAAGTTAGTTTAAATATTGAATATGTTTCACCGGGGCCCACTCTGAAAGGTCACTTTGTTGGGCATTACCAATCTTTACCTGAGACACTGGTGGGGAAATCTGGAGCGAGCAGTGTTGAGGCCAGGGGCGCTCTCGTTTGGTCCTTGACAGAGGGTAGGAGCCAATGGTGCCAGAGGCACCAAGGACGCTATAGATGCCAGTTAGTAGGCTGCGCCCCAGGTGGTGCAGAAGCGGGGGCGGGGGCGGGGGGACAGAAGGGGCAAAGTGCGGCCAGAAGGCAGAGAAACGGTTCCTGGTTCCAGAGCTCGTCCACTTGGATAGACGAGCACAGGCCGTGTTTTTCACCACCAAGTGGACCGAGGAGGCCGGAGAGACAGGGAAGCTCACGAAACCAGGGCAGTTGGGCAGCTGCTCGGGAATATTCCTCGCAGGCCCCTTCCCGAGGCCGACTAACCGCAGGGGCTCCAGTTGCCGCGCATAACCCAGGAAATGAGCGAGGGCGGAGCCCGCACCTGGCGTGGGAGGCCGGGGCGCCTCCACCCGCTGCCCCCGGGGGCCGCCTTGGTCCGGAGGGAGCTCACCCCGCCTCGGGCCATCGGCCCTGGGTCCTGCGGAGGCCACCTAAGGGGCAGGTGCCACCGGGCGGGCGGCCTGGAGTCGGTCCTTCCCTAAACTCTGCAATCCGAACGGTCCCCGGGGTTAAAAGGCCGCGCGGGGGGGGGGGGGGGATCCTTGGGGGCTGAAGAGAGGCCGCCGACCTGGGTGCGGGGGGCGCAGAGAGGCCGCTGGCCTGGGGGGGTGTGGGGGGGTGCAGAGAGGCCGCCGACCTGGGGGGTGTGGGGGGCACAGAGAGGCCGCCAGCCTGGGTACGGGGGGGGGGGGCGCAGAGAGGCCGCCGGCCTGGGGGGTGTGGGGGGCACAGAGAGGCCGCCGGCCTGGGGGTGTGGGGGGCGCAGAGAGGCCGCCGACCTGGGGGGTGCGGGGGGCACAGAGAGGCCGCCGGCCTGGGGGGTGTGGGGGGGTGCAGAGAGGCCGCCGACCTGGGTGCGCCGACCCCTCACGTGTGGGTCGTGGGTGCTTTCTTCTTGCATTAAGGACGCGGAGCTTGTCACCAAGTTGTTTTCCTTCTGCCTCCTGGGAGCTGTGGCAGCGGGACGGACCCAAAGGGAGCGGCTGCGGTTTGGGGGGCGGCTCGCGGGCGCAGTGGAGGCACCCCGGGCGCCCCTGCTTGGCTGTCTCCTGTGCTGCCTCCCAGGATCCTGGGGGAGCTTCCCGCGGTCGCTCCGCTTTTTCTGTGTTCGGAGTCCCTCAGGTTTGTCCTGTCCTTGTGGGGGGACAGTTGGGGAGCGAGACGCTGCAGGTGTCCCCGCGACCCTCCGCGGCCGCTGCAGCCGGGTTGCGGCCAACGTGGCGGGCGACGAAGGGCCTTCGGGAGGCCGCGGGCCCGGGGCCAGACCCCCCGGAACAGTGCGTCTG
This sequence comes from Canis lupus dingo, assembly GCF_003254725.2. Lineage (NCBI taxonomy): Eukaryota > Metazoa > Chordata > Mammalia > Carnivora > Canidae > Canis > Canis lupus. The sequence continues at coordinate 24,373,872 of NC_064260.1, read as the reverse complement.
GCTGCAGTAGGGACGCTTATTTCAAGAAGGGGAAATAATGAGTGTGCGTGGATCGGAGAGTCAGCGGGCGGTCAGAGGGGGCTCCCCGAAATCCGGGGGACAGGGGGCAGCTGAGCAGAGGCGGGCCCTGCCGAGTCCTGGGAGCAGGCGGGGACCTTCCCGAGGGAGCCGGCCGCCCCGATGCCCCCTGTGCTCGGCCCCAGCCCCCCCACCCCAGCCCGCGAGTCTCCTGAGCCTTCCCTTAGGGCGCCCCGCGTCTGCGCCCCGAGGCCCGTGGTGGCAGCGCCGGGCCCGCGGCCACCGCCCGCATCTGGGGGCTCAGGACCAGGCTCCAGCGGAGGGCAGCCCGCGACCTCCCAGGCCCAGCCAGCCCCGCGGCCCCGAGGCCCGGCTTCCAGAAGCCCCCAGACCCTGGGCTGTCCCCAACCAAAGACGTCTCAAGAATTCTTTCTGGGTCGTCGGCTCCGGACCTCACCTATATTCCAGAACTTCATCAGTTCCCACTAGTATTATTAGTTTTTAAAAAGTTTAGAAACTCATATGTACTTTACTAGAAAATATGACAATTTGTCTTTATTATGAATTCTTTTACCCCAGACAACTGCCTTTTTACAATAAATGGTCATACATGAATTTTGAATTTAAAAAAAAAAAAGAGACAAGTATAAAAATCATCCAGAAGCTACAACTATCTAAACAAACTACTTAGCTAACTCATTCTGATAAGAGACTTACATATTCACCTCAATTTAGTACTGAGCACTAGGCTCTCAATTTTGTTTAAGAATGAGTGTGCATGAATGAAAATACCACACAGTGGCATTTGCGAATATGCGTCACAAAATATAATCTATAAACTCATATGAAGAACAGCATTTCTTTCACAAAAGGCTGGAATTTTTAATGTGTTCTACTGTCACGTTTACTTGATATTTTCTGCTAATCTTGGGAGATCCCCTTTAAAAGACTACAGGAGATCTTGAGGTGCCTCTTCAGTTGTATTTAAAGGGAAATTAATTCTCTGGAATCTGCATTTGTCTTTTTAAATGACAAGAGACTTGCCTCAAGTGTGAAATCATAAATTTAAAGTTAAAAGGCCTCTGGGGTGCAAGGCTAGCAGTTGTCTCTGGATGAGGAGACCACTGACAATGGCAGCAGATCACATCCCTCAATACAAACATTGTGCTCGTCTGGCGTGAAGTTTGTGGAGAGGTATTTTAATTCTCTTCTATGGCCAGTGTGGTTTGTCTTCTAGAAGAGAAGCAATTGTTATCAGTATGAAACTCAAGCCCCTAGGACGTGATTACATACTTAAGGCATGAAGAATTAGCAATGCTTTCAACAGTCCCTGTGGACCAGCCTAGGCCCTTGTGATTGATCAACAGGAGTAACTGTCTTGGTTATAATCCTCACAGTACATTCCAGAGGAAAATCATCACTGCACCCTTAGTTTTGTAAGTAGTAGTATTTATGTCAACAGTGAGGATTTATACTAATATTAACTGGACAACTGTATACAGATGTATCATCTAAAATGGTTAGCCCAGGGGGTAAAAATATGTGTTGGTCTCACTGTTCCTCTGGCAACAGCTGACAATTTGGCAACAATCTCTGTTATGCTAAGATTTCCTAATATCCCTCCTTGTATTGTTTCATAGATGGCTTCTTGAGGAATCATAGGAGAGTAAAAAGCATGCTTTGCAGAATAAGTCCTTAAAACAGTCATAGGACATAGGTCTGTCATTAAAAAGAATCTTTATGATGTTATTTGCGTACGTATGTGAGAGGAGTAGGAGGGGTGGAAAGGTCAATGCCTGGGTGAAAAGTTTCATACACAACTGCAAATCTTTGTTTCCATGTATTTCAAATACATACTTTGTCTTGTGGAGGAAGGATATCCAGATTACCTTTGCACATTTCAAACAACTGAGGGTATTTTTCAGAGATGTATCTCTTACAGCCTCCCTAATAAGGAAAGAAAGACCTGGTAAAAACAGTCTAACAAGCACAGAAAATTTAACTGAATGCCACATACAGGGATTTATGGTCTGTCTCTGCATAGTCTCTCTTCTGGATCTAGTGGTTCTGCCTGGAAATACCCGAAAACCTGATCATGAGGTGTGCGCCCCAGGTCACTGCTTGTTGTGTGCCCATGTGAGCCTTTGTGACTGTGTTTCAATGGTACACTATTCCCAAAGGTGCCTTCATCCTGGTATGTAACCCGCCTACTGTTTCGACAACTGCCATCTTTAAATACACAACAAAAATTACATTCATATTATCATATTTTAAGAACTCAATTCATTTCTCAAGAATATTAAATAGTCTGAGAAAAAGAAATATGCTACTGGTAATTGTGAATAAAAACTATCTCAAGCCCCACATACTGGTAGCCCACACTTGCTCCCTTCAGCTATTTTTGACTATCAGTAAAATTAGCTTACTCTTCTATCCAGGTCATGAGCTTACTTCATTACTGTAGCTGAATTCCATCTTTTTTTTTTTTTTTTTTTTTAAGATTTTATTTAGGGGATCCCTGGGTGGCTCAGTGGTTCAGCGCCTGCCTTTGGCCCAGGGCATGATCCTGGAGTCCTGGGATCGAGTACCGCATCGGGCTCCCTGCATGGAGCCTGCTTCTCCCTCTGCCTGTGTCTCTGTCTCTGTCTCTGTCTCTCTCTCTATGTCTATCATGAATAAATAAATAAAATCTTTAAAAAAAAAAAAGATTTTATTTATTCACAAGAGACACACACAGAGAGAGGGGCAGAAGCTCAGGCAGAGGGAGAAGCAGGCTTCATGCAGGGAGCCTGACATGGGACTCGATCGCGGGACCCTGGGATCACGCCCTGGGCTGAAGGCAGACGCTAAACTGCTGAGCTACCCAGGCATCCCCTGAATTCCATCCTAATTCCATCCTGCTCTGCAAAGTCAATACTGTATCATTACTATCAGAATCAAGTATTCAAACCAGCTAGAAACTCTCCAAATATTAAAGAGACCCAGCACAGTATAGATATCCTCAGGCAATCAAGAGCTCCATATTAACCATATTGCTTTCATTCAGATCACCTCATTGTTCTACCCAGATGGTGTGCTATGTGAACTAGTGAAAGGAAAAAAAGGAAGAAAAGAGGAAAGGAAGGAAGGAAAGAAAGAAGGAAGGAAGGAAGGAAGGAAGGAAGGAAGGAAGGAAGGAAGGAAGGAGAGAAGAAAGGAGGGAGGGAGGGAGGGAAGAAGGGAGGGAGGGAAGGAGGGAAGGAGGGAGGGAGGAAGGGAAAGAAGGAAGGAAGAGAGGGAGGGAGGGAGGGAAGGAAGGAAGGAAGGAAGGAAGGAAGGAAGGAAGGAAGGAAGGAAGGAAGGAGAGAAGGAAGGAGGGAGGGAAGGAGGGAAGGAGGGAGGGAAGGAAGGAAGGGAGGGAGGGAGGGAAGGAAGGAAGGAAGGAAGGAAGGAAGGAAGGAAGGAAGGAAGGAAGGAAGGAAGGAAGGAACTGAGTCAAAATTAAGAATTGGACACTTAACTGACTGAGCTACCCAAGTGCCCCAAGAGTCTCCTTTTCATCATTAGGATATTTTATACTCTCATTTTGCGTGATCAGGTATTTGGCCTTATAATATTTCTTTATCTTCACAATGTCCTGCCTCTTTGATGATAATATTTTTTCCCTAGATTTTTTGTTTTACAGTTTAATCACATTTATTCTACAAACTGGAAAGCATATTCAAAATTGAATAGAATTTGCAACAAAGAGTCATGGTGAAGAGACTGAATTCTGAATTTTGAAGCACTAGTTTCAAATCTCCAGTCCAATACTCAGTGTCGGCTAACCTCAGGCAAAGATGTTACTATTTCTTATTACCAAAGCCTTACTTTTCACCTGTCAAATTAGGAGGAATAGTGTATGGTCTTTGTTCATATTTGTATATTTACTTCATAATGTTGTAGATTTAAATGAGATAACACGCATAAAACAATTAGTGTAGTACCTGGATGTAAATTTTAATTATTTCCATTTTTGAAGTAGTGATGTATCTAAGGTTACTGTTTAATGCAGCATTTGTTTGTCTTTGTTTTCTGTTCATGAGTTCTACTAAGCAGGTAACCTCGAACATGAAAGCCTTCATTTATTCTGTGTTAACAAAGAACATCAAATAATAAAATTCATGCTTATAATAAGAATCATAAAGATCCAAAGGAGAAACATATCATGGATTTTAAAGTTAGAAGTAAAATTGGAACAAAAAAATCCAGTATCTTCATTTTAACTAAATTTTTATTTAGAAAGGATACCCATGTCAGATTTTATGCCAAGTGTTTGTAGAAAATGCAGGTTAAGGAGATTATGTATTTGAAGGGACATCATGTTGCACAGTTGGTGAGGTGGCTGACTCTTGTTCTGGGCTCAGGTCACAATCTCAGGCTCACGGGATGAGCCCAGCGATGGGCTCGGTGCTCAGAGGGGAGTCGGCTTGGGTTCTCTCTCTCTCTCACTCAAATAAATAAATATAAATAAATATATATATAAATATATATATATATTTATATATATATATATTTTAAGGAGGTTCTGAGTTTGGGAATTTTGGATATAGACAAGGCTACAAAAAACTATGAGAATAATTAAAGAATCTGTTCAATGAGCCATGTAAAGAGAAAAGAAACAGATTTTACTTTGTTATAACTCATATATGACTTCATCCTCACTTTCTCGTGCATAGCGCATTACTGTCTCATCACTTGTCTTGCTCTAACATAGCAAAAGTAATGGATCCCCCCAGCAAACACTGGAGATAAACTTAGTAAAAACTGCTTAATTAAACTACTTTCTAAAAAAATTCTAAAAATTTTTCCTGTCCCTGAGGTCTTCGTGTTCCTGGTGATTTACTTCCCAAGATGTCCACTTCATATTGTTTTGCTGGATGATTGGAATAGAGAACCCTTTCACCGCTGTTTGCTTCACTTGAGTTGAGATGGACTGGTTCCAGTTGTGTAAACAGCTCTTGGTGATCTTCCAGCCTCCCTTCCAGTGCCCCATGGAGACGCAGTTGACTAAGCAGGGCACCGTGTGGGCAGGTGCTGCACACATTCCCCCCAGCTCCACCATCCCCCGGTGGGCCTTACATCTGATTCTAGTCCTTGTTCTTTCATGGGTTCAGACAACGAATTCTAATTTACTCTGAGGTGATTTGGGTCATGTACAAAAATTACAGATAGAATGAAGTTAATAGAGTCCTTTTATTGTGTGCATGGCTAAAGCAAGCTCTCTTGAGAGCAAAGACTAATTGACTACCCACCTCTTGCTTTAAATGCTCAGATAAACCTGAAGACAAGACCGTTAAAGCAACTAATAGTTTCCAATTAATACAGAGGATTAAGCTCTCCTCCTGGCACGCTTTTCATAACTGATGGAATTTGTTTGCTTTTTACATGGGAGGACTGTGGAGATAGGAAGGGAAGGGATTTCCATGACAAAAGGAGTATTTCGCATATCACTTACACATTAAGATTTTCGTCCATGAATAACTGCTTTCATAAATCTTAGGAAGTTTGTTAACCCATCTCCTGAAGCTATTTTCACACGTATTTTTAAGAGGATCTTTTAAGGGAGAATTTTTTCAAAATTTTTAATCTGTATAGACTATTTTGACAAAATTATTTCTTTTTAAAATCTGTCCATATCAACCAAAAATGTTGATATGTGTGATATGAATAGTTTTATGAACATGACTATAACAACAAAAGAGCAGTAGAATTATTTGGGGTGCTTTTATATTTACTAAACAATTTAACTTGTATTAAGTATATATATAAACTTAGTTTTAATCACTGTATTTATGAATTTCATCTCATTTCTTTGCTAAAACTTGTATTTTCTTAGTTTCTTTTGTTTACTTTTCTGCCGTACTATAATTATTTTTTTAAGAAAATATGAAATCATAAGGTAGGAAAAATGAATATTATGAAAGTAGCTATTTAATCAAGAATATATATGGTCTAGGAGATATTTTAGTATATTCATGTTGAAAGTAGATTTCTAACACCTGCTAGGACAGTGATTCTTAATCCCTGGTTACACAGAAAGATTATCTGGAGAGGTGACCAAACTCCCACTTCATTTTTTTTTTTTTTTTTTTTTTTTTTTTAATTTTATTTATTTATGATAGTCACAGAGAGAGAGAGAGAGAGAGAGAGGCAGAGACACAGGCAGAGGGAGAAGCAGGCTCCATGCACCGGGAGCCCGACGTGGGACCCGATCCCAGGTCTCCAGGATCGCGCCCCAGGCCAAAGGCAGGCGCCAAACCACTGCACCACCCAGGGATCCCCAAACTCCCACTTCAGATCGTCTGGTTGATTTGTAAAGAATGATTCTCAAGTAAGAGTATTTTTTAAAAAGCTCCTCAAATTATTCTGATTCGCAGCCAGATTTGAGCTATGGAGCTCTGTGAAAATTAGTACACTTGCCACATGGTAGATATGGAATTAGGTATACTTAAAATTTTATCACTTTTATATCTATAACCAAAAAAATATAATTATTCAATAATCAGTTTTGAAGTCTCAGAATTTAAGTCTATGACTGTGTTATAGTTCACACTCCTTCCTTTCAGTAATGCAGCATTTGTTTGTTTGTTTTAAATGTTGTAAATTAGAATGGGAAAACCACACATAAAAAATAAAGGACTTTTATTTTTGTGTGCACAGACACAGGAATTATTATAAAACAAATCCCTGTACAGACTATTCAAGTCAAGAAATAGAAAGTTATCATCCACATTCAAAATTTTTATTAGTATACAAAAATTTATTTTGTTTCAATGGAATTTACATGTCAAAAAAGTTTACATTAAATCTTCTCATTTTTATAGGTTCTACTTGAAGAATTTTATCTTCATTTCTTTTGAATGAGTACTGCAATTCTCTCAATAATTTTACAGCAGACTCTTCTAGAAAAAAAGACTAATGGACTAGGATAAATTCAAAAGAAATAAATAAGGGATGACTGGGTGGCTCAGCAGTTGAGCTTCTGCCTTCAGCCCAGGGCATGATCCTGGAGACCCGGGATCAGATCCCACATCAGGCTCCCTGCATGGAGCCTGCTTCTCCCTCTGCCTGTGTCTCTGCCTTCTCTGTGTGTCTCTCATGAATAAATAAATAAAATCTTAAAAAGGAAAGAAAGAAAGAAGCTTTTAGCTTTCTTTTTCAAACAATATTTAGATTGTCATAGACCTACTGTCATAATTTATTGGAGAGTTTTCTGCAATTTTACAATAGCTAATATCTTGTTTGGCTATGCATTGTTAATATTTCAAATATTAAATTCAAATTATAAAATGTATTAGGTTTTCCTATGTGATATCATAATACATAGAAATTTTTAAATGCTATCACTTTTTTATTTTTTTAAAGTGATATGTTGATCTTGTTTGCAAAGATGATCAAGAAGTTGCTTAAGATTTACCTTATATCCATAAAAAAGGATCATTTCTCTTTTTTCTTTGTATTTTAGATACTGTGTTATTACTAGCATAAAGAAAACAAACATTTTAATTTTTAACTAAAACTGTTTGCACAGACATATAAACACATATAACAACACTAACATATAATACATATTATAAATATTATATATTATGAATAAACATATAATGTTTATAATTATATATAATATACAGAATAGGCAACATATTCTAATAGCATGCCTATCTATATTGGTGTTGAAATTGGATTTATAAATCAGTCAGCACGTTTTAAGTTCACAAATAAGCCTCAGACACCAAGGTATTTTATAAATGACTTCAATCATACCAATTTAAACTATGCTTTTGATATGTGACCCTGTTCAAGTTGTTTAGACTTACAATATGACAGGCTTAGCTTTTCTTTTTTCCTACTCTTAACTGAGGCAATTTCTGTGTGTTTGGAGTGAATTAGGTCCTTTACTATTGACAGTATTATCTATTTTCTCCCTAACAAAAGGTACGTTGACTCCTTTCATTTTACTGCTAGAATTTGAAACAAAGAACAAGAGAGAATGTCTGGTTTTCCAGTCTTTATGACGCTCTTGACCAGGAGCTAAAAAGAACATTGTTAAATAATTTTTAAACAGGGGATGTGTGGTCATCTTGTCTAGGATGTTTTCTTAGAAAATCAGACTTAGAATTTCCGTCTGTGTAAACATCCAGACCTAAACTACAGCTCCAAACTTTCACCAGAATTTTCCACATGAAATGTATTTTCTATAAAGTTCTTTCAATACAAATCTTTCAAAATTTATAAGACAAAGGTGAGACCTTGTGGCAGTGTCTGGGAGAGTTGGAACAGTAGATTTTGCCAATGGTCATTTCTTATTACTTGTATTAGATAATGTATTTGGGGGAGGGATTGAATTAGCCTCATCAGCACAGCATAATAATGGATAGAAATAAGGCACAAAATTCAGAAAACTGGCTGTGTCATAAGTTCCCCTGGATTTCAATGCCTATCATTTAGGCTATAGAAGTGTTTTGCCATTAATGACTTCATTTTCCACAATCAGAAATGGTGACAAAAGACTGAACTGTGAGGGACGCTTGGGTGGCTTAGGGATTGAGCATCTGCCTTTGGCTCAGGTCATGATCCCAGAGTTCTGGGATGGAGTCCTGCATCGGGTTCCCTATTGGGAGCCTGCCTCTCCCTCTGCCTGTGTCTCTGCCTCTCTCTCTCTCTCTCTCTGAATCTCTCGTGAATAAATAAATAAAATCTTAAAAAAAAAAAAAAAAAGGCTGAACTGTGAGAACAGAACAAGAGTTTTCTGATAGGCTGTCCTTTCTCTTATTATTTATGTTTGGTCTCAGCAATAGCAATGAGCTTGTAAATAAGAACCTTGACTTCGGTGGATTTGACTACCAGAATAAAATAAGTATCAAGGGCATCTTTCTGGCAATCCAATAAAACACTGCAGTAAAACACTCCAGTAAAATAATCACTTTTTGATTCCTTCACTATAAAAATATCTGACTTTCAATGAATACCTTTTCTCATCATTATAGACCAAATTTCTATTTTCAAAAAGTTTTCAGTACTTTAAACACTATTTCCAGTGAGTTCTTTAGAGTAGAGGGGTGACAGGAGATGGGTTATAGAATTGACCTTTGAAAGGGATCAATTTTCTTTATAACAACACAGGAATCTTCAACATTAGAAAAACAAAAACAAAAACAAAACATGTTATTCAGTATATTTCATAGCTCAGCATGTGCTTGAATGACCCTTGACTATAAGAAAGCATTAGAATTGACACAGCAAGGAAAAAATATTTTTGAAAAGAAGTTGTTACCAATAAGCAAAGAATTTTGTTTTAAAGAGAATATACTGAATAGTCAGGGTTTCTGTGAAACACACCATAGTTGTGTCTTCCTGCAAGAAAGTCTTTTGACTTACTGTTGTGTTTGGTTCAGGACTTCTATTTATGCCTTTTTTATACATCCATAGAAATCTAGGAAGAAAGTAACCAGATAGCATCATGTCAATAAACCATCAGTTTGTAGTCTTTATGTAGAAAAGAAACAATAATGTAATTTTTTCAGTATTTTGAAAATAGAATCTATATGAATTTCAGAGTTTGAAAATATACGTGTATGCAATGGTATGTATCTCTATCTACGCTTTGGAACCAAGTATTTCACTTTTGTGGCAGAGCAGAGATAAGCTTCCTCATAGTCTACTGTTTTCGCCCACTCTCTATCACTTTTCCTTCTCCTCAGTCTCATTTTCATTTCAGAAACAGAAAAGTAAATTAAGGCTGACTGTGGTTAGACTTACTGGGATTGGCAACGTAGCGTCTTGCCTGCAGCACTATTCACCCAGAGCCTTTCTGTATTTCCTTCCAAGTTGCCTTAAGACTGGAACTTAAAAATTATGAAATGTCAGTGTTCGTAGCTCGATATGACCATCCAGTACTGTTAGCATTTTGGGAAGATGATTTGTTACTTTACTGGATTAGCTGTTGGCTTGTAACTGTGCTCCACTCTATGATTAGTGCCTTTATGTCAGAATAGTCCTCCTCCTATAGAAAGATTGGAATCTTCTTACAAAGCCTGGTGTTTTCCTGAAAGCACCACTTAGCATAAATCATAAATTCTAAAAGGACAAATAGAGGATATTCTGTTTTGTTCATCATCGTATCTTCAGAGCCTACCCAATGTCTGACATGTAGGAGGCATTCAATGACAATTTGCTGAATGAATAATAAAAGCATTACGATAACATAATCTGCAAGGTAGTCATGATTTACTTCATTTGATTTACCTTGGTCAGTATATACCTTCGTAAGGATAGGCATTTTATCTTTGAACTTAGTATACTTTTAAAAGTAGTATAACTATCTAGAAAATAGTAGTCTATTTTCATTTATTGTCCAGCCAACTAAATAAAATCTGACTAGAATTTAAAAATCAGATATCAGTACCATTGGCAGGCATTGTAAAATATTCCGGTGGTCATACTGCTACTTTTGAATTCTTGCTCTACAATTTAAACAATTTTCCCTGTACAATTTCACTGTAGCTATGTGGATACTAGTCTAGCATTAATTAATTTTTTTAAAAAATTAAACCAAAACTTGAACTATAACCACCAAATGACTGAGTTCCATCTTACAAGTAGTTCTACAATGTTAAAAAATCCAAGATGTTAGTTAATGTATGTTATTTTTTATTAGAGTGATGCACTGAAGAAACTTCCTCTAGTAACCCTAAATACAATCTCTCTATATTTACTCAATAAAGTTTTTCCCCTAAGTATCTTATTTTGCAATGCTTAAATTGTAGTGCATCATCTAGGACATATTTGATCATACTTTGATATCTATGGGTGGATACTCTGGTGAGAATTTTTCCTATGAGTTTTTGTAGCTAGGGAGAAAAAGACCTGACTATATAACCAGTCTCATTAGTCGCTAATTTCCAAATTGGCCTTCTGGAACTTTACCTCCTGCTTAGAGATTTTAAGATTTTAGTGTGGTGATTTTGGCTGACATCCCATATGAGTTCTACCAAAGAAATGCATGCTCCAAAACCCTTCTTTGGAGGCCACCAAGCTAAAGTTTGCTTATAACGTAGTCCCAATAGAAGTAAATAACTCTGTGTTAAAGTTTGTAGTTTCTTTTGGACCTCATAGCTCTCATCTGTTTCTGGTTTACATAACCACCCATGTCATTAGAAATAGTGAAATACAAGGTTAAAATACCCAGAAGTGATGAGAATTGTAATCATAATAGAATCATGATATTTTAGGAACATGTCAAAATTCAAATGGCAAATGCAAAATTCTAATAAGGTAAACCTCACTGAGTGGTACCATAACTATCACAGCAAATCAGACTCTTGAAAATGTTTACATTAACTTTTCATTGCTATCAAATTTTGCATTGCTCTCTAAAATTCTACATTAAACTTGGAAATGTATTCAGTTCTACATTTCACAGTAGATTTGTCTACATAAATGGAAACACTAGGTGGATAGAGTAAGCAGTGAATTCATTTCTTTGATACAGTAGTCTCCCCTTATCCATGGGGGATACATTCCAAGACTCCAGAGGATGCCTGAAATCACAGATAGTACCGCACCCTACGTACGTTATGCTTTTTCCTATACGTACATAACCATGATAAAGTTTAATTTACAAATTACACACGTTAAGAAATTAGTAAAAGAAAATAACAGTTATAACAATATACTGTAATAAAATTTATGAGAGAGGCAGGCTCAGTCGGTTAAGCATCGCCCTCAGCTCAGGTCATGATCCCAGGGTCCTGGGATGGAGCCCCACCTCCGGGCTCTCTGCTCAGTGGAAAGTCTTCTCCCTCTCCCTCCACCTGCCACTCTGCCTACTTGTGCTCTCTCTCTCTCTCTGTCAAATGAAGAAATGAAATCTTTTAAAAGAATTATGTGAATGTGAGCTCTCTCCTTCTCAAAATCTCTCATTGTACTGCATTCACCCTTCCTTTCCTTGTGATGCTATGAGATGATAAAATGCCTCTGTGATGAGAAGTGAGGGAAATGATATAGGCTTTGTGACGTAGCATTAGGTGCTTCAGACCTTCTGGCCATACATGAGAAGGAAGATCATCTGCTTCACCCTTCACTGACCACAGGAACTGAAACCAAGGAAAGTGGAACTGTAGATAAGGATAAGGGGGGACTACGGTACTTTGTTTTTGCTGCCTGTAGTTTATCCTAGGAGGAAACCCATCAACTCTTATATAAGTAGGAGAGACAAACATCTCTCCTGTTTCCCTACAAGAAGATCTTTCTATCCTCACTAATCAGTTTGATCATACTAGGACAAGAGGACTTCAAGTAATTCCCTTGACTTTTGTCTGTGGTTTCAATGTTGCAGGTAAATATTACCCTATCTGTGAAATGTTCAGTCACGACTACCAGAATTGTTTTTTTCTTCACATAGATATTTCAGAAAATATGTTCATTTCATAACTCTAAAGCTGATTAGTTTCATTTTCCCCTATTTCATATTCTTTAAGAATTTGCAACTTGAAAAAGTACTCAAAATCCATACCAGATCTTACATATAGACAAAAAGTCAATTATCTAAAATAATCTTTAAAAATATAATCTTTGAGCCTTTGAATAGGAAGTGGTATATGAGATCCCTTAATACAAACCTCAACATTTTCAAGGGAAGAAATTCACTCCTGGAAAGGGAAGATGGTTGTAAGTGGTCTGTCTGCAGTGACCCAGTGAGACATGGCAGAGAGAAATCTGGAATCTACATCTCAGGGCTCCACGACAGTATATTTCCACTTCACCATGTTACCTTGCATTAAATCTAAACTATAGGAACTGCTTCAAAAGTTATAAGACATAGAAGGGTATTCAGTGAATCCTTTCCTCTTTCAACTCCACTGTAAAATTTAAGAGGTAAAGCATGGGAATGGTGACATAAGCTCCTGAACGACGCTTATACTAGCTTAGCCCTGACCTTGTGTTATTTCGTGGTGTAGAGTCCCAGAGTTAGAGAACGTCATTCTCTCTCATTTTAGGATTGTCAACACCTTGCACAATTATCGCATATTTTTCTTTTGATAGAAATTTTTGGTCAAATGTCTCTATGATTTAGGATATGAAGCATCAAAGAATTCTCTCTCTTGCTTTTTAGATACAACTGAATAAATCTACCACATTGCAATTGTCCCATTTCTGTAAATGCAGCTCCTTTTCCACGATGCCTCACCTTTTTTAAATGACCACTAAAGTGAATACCTACAGAGTATGGAAGATCCAGCAGATAAAGTTTTTTTACGAAGGATCCCAGAAATATTTTTTAAAGCTGCTTATCTTAGATCTCTGCATGCATCTGATTGCAAATTGCTATTTTCCAGCAAAGGTTAATGGGTACCTGTTTGGACAGGAGCAGAGCATAATTATTTTTTTCCCCTGAGGACAAATGTGAAAGGAGCCTGGAGAGATCTATGAAAGCTGTCTCCAGACTTGTGCAACACCTTTGATTAATGGGAGGTAAGGTTGCTGGCCTTTGGGAGAACAATGGAAAAACAAAGGAGTGTATATTGAGCTTCAGTTGGTGTTGCCAACAGGGGTTCTTGTTTTAATCCCCAGGACAATAGTGCTGGCATTCTTTGCTACCGGATCCTTTTCACAACTATAGCTTGCAAATCTTTAGGACAGGCTCTATCTGACAAAGAACTTAAGAAGAAACAGAATTCTTTCCTTACACAAAACCTGAGGAGGAAAATGGTGTTTAAGTATAAACTAACCAGGAAACAAATTTGAGCTTTAAGTAATTAAAAGATATTTTTTAATACAAAGTATTCTCATATTTTTAGATGGTATTATAGTTGACACAGTACTAGAAAAAATAGAGCTGCTTTTGGGGTTTCCTTATTTCACTGATTGAGATTTATGATACATGCTCACCTAGAACTAGGAATCAGGCAGACATGAACAAGTCATATAAATTTAATCCTTTCTGTTTAATGATTAACAACCTATATCATATTTTGGACCCTTCAGGTTTATGGAGGGAAAAGAAGCTGTTCTCTCCTTGAAGAAGTTGCCTACTTGCTTTGATTTATTCTTTATCCATTCACTCAAATAACTTTTATACATGCCTTACAAAAGCCAGGCACTAGGTCAAAAAAAATAACAATTCCATATCCTCATGTTGACTTTTGTCCTGAGCGCCAATTCAAAATTTTCAAGACATTCCTTTTAATACCCAATCATCCTCCTTTTGGATTCCTGGTTTTTGTAATACCACCCTTAACTTCCTTCTAGACATCCAGGCTTAATTCTTGAGTTCTCCATGCTTGGCTCCTTTCTTCCCCCATCGTCAGTCAAAGACTACCCTCACTTTCCCCTTCAAAATGGTTCTGTTCCCATTACTACGACTGTATTTCAGATTTCATTCCCAGACTTCTCTGCTGATCTGTCATATACCTTAGAACCAAACAAGTCTTTCTCAAACACTCTTGAAACATGCCTTACACAAAAAGATTCAATAATTTCATAATACCTGCAATTTTTCTTTACTTAAGCAAGCAACTTAAAGTTTAATAACTTCACATTAACTCTTAAATATATTTTTGGACTGACATCCAATGCCCTCCCTATCTGGCCCCAATCCTATCTCACCAAGTATAATTTAGGTTCCTCTTAGAAACAAATCTTTGGTTCCACCTATAACATCAACCTCCTGAACTCTACTCTTGCCAGCCACATTCTCTTCCTTTGTTTTGGAAAATTTTCAACCTCTCTTCAGCTTCTTAAATTTGATTTATGTTATAGCGTGCATTTCAAGGCCTGTAAGAGTTATATAGCTATTCAAAGGGTAACTTCTAAATTCAGATGGTTTGAGTACAAATCCACACCCCAGTCATGAGAATCTAAGGTAAGCCAAAGTGACAGACAATTCACAAATCTAATGACTTTAAAAAGCAAAGGTTTATTGTCTCTCATACCATATGTCCTTACCAGATTGGCTAGGGACTCGAATCTGTTTCTTTCATTGTCAAGGACAGACTGATAGGGACTCTACCCTTTGCAATGTGGCAATAGGAAGAGTACATGAATAACAAGAAACTGGCTTTTAGAGTCTCCCACCTTTTATATATCCACGTGCAGCTTCAGAAGGTTCAGGGAAATAAATCCTACCATGAGTGTGGAGTTAGGAGAAATGAGCAGTTTGACAAGGGCCCGGGGGAATACATTACTTCCTAAACTGTAGTGCCCCATCTTTACCATGGAAATAATAACTGTTTTGAAGGATTGTTCTGAATTTTCAATGTGATTGATTTCTTGAATACTGCATTGAAAACAAAAAACAGGGGCACCTGGTGGCTCAGTGGTTGAGCATCTGGCTCAGGTTGTGATCCCAGGGTCCTGGGATCTTGTCCTTGCCTATGTGTCTGCCTCTCTCTCTGTGTGTCTTTCATGAATAATAAAATCTTTAAAAAGAAAGAAGAAAAGAAAGAAAGAAAGAAAGAAAGAAAGAAAGAAAGAAAGAAAGAAAGAAAGAGAGAGAGAGAGAGAAAGAAAGAAAGAAAGACAAGAATGGTTGTATGGGTACAGAATGATTACAAGTATCAGTTGTTTACCTTGTGGTCACCTGGCTGAATGGGAGCTGAGACTCACTGCCGCTGCTCAGCATCACTGGAGTATGGTAGAGCATACTGCTAGTCTGGGAAAAGATCAAAATTCAAAGTTTCTGGTGAATGTTTATTGTTTTTGCGACATTGGAAAGTCTAAACATTGTACATTGGGGACTGTCAATATATATCATACAAAGTGCTTGGGAAGAGTCTGGCACCATGTATGTGCAAAATAAAAATTAGCTACATTTAGTGTGGGGGCCAGCAGCGTGGGCAGTGAAAGCATTCACCCAAGGTAGAATGAAGTAGATGAAAACTTATATGTAATTAATGATACGGGAGAGCTCGGTTCATGGAGTCAAAGAACGAATCTCGCAGACGCAGGAGAGTGAGTAAAGGGATAGAAGTTCATTAAGTAAAGACACAGAGAAAGCTCTCAGGAGTGAGAGGGGTCCCCACAGGGTTGCCCCTGAGGGTTTGTAGGGTTGGTCTTTTATTGGAAGCCTGATTAGGAAACCTAAATCCTTTTAACATTATCTATTGACATCACCATTGAGAAAGGACCAGTGACAACATCTTTAATGTCTTACTTCTTCTTTGGGGTCTGGTTATTCTTTGTTGGTCACAAGTAGCTGTTATAACAAGACACCCTCCGCACCCACACCTAGGGCCGGGTGATCTGGCTTGTTCCCTTATCTCTGGTTTCCTTCCACCTCAGCATTTTGGGGACTTCTGTGAGCCTGCTCCCGTGGCCCCCTGCCTGGCCCTGTTTGTCCCTAATGCAGGTATCTCTGCTGACCATACTGTAAGGGAGCAGCGGACAGGACAGTAAGGGAGGGATTGTCTGCTCTGAGGCGGTGGTGAGGGGCTACAGTTAGAGGGCAGAGAGAAAGATTACCGGGATGCACGGGATTTTCTCTTTTTTGGTAATCTTAGGAGGTGTGCCTGGCTCTAAGTAGCCCATTGGTAGGTTAGGACCTATGACTTACTGAGCCCCTTTGTGTCATCAGCATGGTGGTCTGTGGGTCCTTTCGCCTTGCTCAAATTTCCGCTGCTGAAGCTTATTGCCTAAAAGCAGCCTCTGCATCTAATTTCTGTGAATCCTCGCAGAATTTCACACAGTGGCTGTCAGTCTGGGTTTCCCCCAGAGAACACGAGTGGAAGAAACGGCTCTGGTACAGGGGTCTTTTTTTAGGAAGCATCCCGGGAACAAGACTGGGGAAGTGGGAGAAGTGAAACTGGAGAGGAGGAGAAAGACAATTAAATGGAAGATGTGTTAACGAGCTTGTTACTCTGTTGGCAACTGAGGGGGAGACCTACAGGAATCCCAAGAATTCAGGGACAGGAGAGGGGGTATTTAGGCACAGACTTCTCTGCTTCATTGACCAAGGATTGGCCCGTGCGCTGTCTTTTACACTTTGTAATACTGTGATTTATAAGTAATACATATTTGGTCGTTTGGATGAAATTTATCTCATATTTATTCGGTCTTCACTCAGGGTTTCTGGCTCACTACTAAAGTCCTTGGAATTTCCTGTGATAAGGACAATAAAGGTGTCTTTTGTTATGTTTATGAATGACTTTTAGAAAGCCCTGAGGTAAGCTAAGGATGAGGGCTGGTTGCCAGGAGAACCCACTGTGTGATTAGAGGGTTGGAAGGGTCAGTACCTCCCATTCCCCCAGTTCCAGGGAGGGGAGAGGGGCTGGTGATGGAGTTTGCTTGTCAATGGGCGACGATTTAATCAATCATGCTTCTGTAATGAAGCCTCCTTTTAAAACCGAGAGGTCTGGGCTAGGAGAGATTCTGGGTTGGTGAACATGTGATTTGGAGAGAATGGTGTTCTCGGAGAGGGCCCACAATCTCTGTGTCCTTCCCGCATAACTTGCCTTGTGCTTCTGTTCCATCCAGCTGCCCCTGAAGTATGTCCTCTTATAACAGTGAGCTGTCTCTCCCGATCAGATGGGGGCCCCCAAATGTGGAGTGATGGTGGGTAGAAGGGGGGAGGGGGGCATGGGCAGTGAAGGAATTCACCTGAGGCACAACAAAGGTTTCAGAGGTTGAATGAATACAGCGTGAGGGAGGCTTGGGAAGGACAGCAAAGGAGAGGCTGTGTGCAACGGGGGAGGGGGGGGTGTTAAAGGGAAGATGAGGCTGTATGGCGACATATAGAATTCTCCCCTTTTTGGTAACTGTGCCTGGTTGTCAGTAGCCCCGCTGTCAGTAGGCCCACGGATGTTTTGAGGGGGCCCACCTGATGGGCCTGCCTGTTTCGGCCCTGGTCACTGTGGGCCCTTTCTACAGGCCGTTGCCCAAGTCCGTTTGCCTAAAAGTGGCCTCTACATGGTGATCTAGTAAGTACGTTTTTCTGGGTTCTTTGAGCTGCTCCAACGCACTGATGGAACCTGAGGGGTCGGCAGCAGCCGGTCAGAAACGCGGTAACAACGGGGCTCGCAAGTGGCGAAGGGCGGGGCGCTCTCAGGAGGCTGGGGCGAGGCCCCGTCGACGGGCAGTGCCGGAGGTGGGTTGAGCTGAGGCCCCTGCGGGCCCGGGGATGCTGTCCGCAGTGTGGAGCCTGTACACATTCGCTGGGGCAAGGTCCGGGATTAAAGGTTCCAGGCTCCTGCACCCCAAGTGACTAGTGGGAACCCACCGAGGCCTGGGCTCCGAGAAGCAAGGTGAGCACTCAGGGGAGGGAACAGTGACTGGAGACAGCCCCGGGCGCGGGGAGCTGGGAGAATCGGAGGGGAGGAGGGGAGGAGGTGCTCGGGACTGTACCCGATTGTGTGGGTGGTGTCCTGAGGCGGACTTTCATTTTTCAGGTAAACAACCGTGTTAATCAAGCTCATAGAGACTGCTATTTGTAAGGGAGAATATTGCTTTTAAATTATAATGGAAAGTTGAATTGGCATGCTGTAGGGGACACCTGTTGCCTTTGTCTATACTCTGTCGCCTTCACCCTGGTTGTGGTAAAGATGAAAGAGGATTTGGCTGCCTCCATTTGGACCTCAGACTTTCTGGTTGGTTCTTCTTCCCTGCTTGTCTCTAGGCTCAGGCAAAATGTCCCATGATGGGAACCAAAGCCATCCCCTCAAGCAGTTAAGGAATGCCCTGAGGCAGCAGGACCTCCCTGTGATGGACTCCAAGACAATGATTGATCGGACCTCCACTGCCTACCTGCACACACACGCCCGCCCGCCTTTGCCCCACATTTTCCTTATATAGACCTGGAAGTATTTTCCACACATTGGAGGCAGCCTTTGAGACACTAGCCTGCTGTCTTCCTGGTGCTAGCCTCACTGAAATAAATTCCTTTCTTGTTTGCCTAACACAGTTTCCTCTGCTTTTGAATTTTGTCAGTGGCAAGTGGCTAAACCTGGTCTGGTCCCTAGAGCCAGGTGCTCTTGCACCCCAGGGTGCTACTTACAAAACAATTCAATTTTCCTTTGGAGATCTCAACCTTCTAAAAAGTCTTCTGGATGAGACAAAGCTGAAGCCAAAGCCAAAGCCATGCTCCATAATTGGACACCTGACCCAAGACAGCCAAAGGTGTCGTCAACCCTGGGACTTTCTCAAATACTAGCCTTTGGGAAGTAAAGTGCATCTATTAGAGGAGATTTTTGCCATCACAGGGGAAAGTTGCCTGAAAGAGACCAATATAGATCAAAGAAGAGCCTAGAAGTAAAGAGATCAGGTCCTGATCACTCCTTTTGCGTGATTGCATTCACCCAGGTTTATAGCTAATTTTATCTGCCTAGATTTTTTTTTTTGGGGGGGGGGTTCCTTGATTCCATTAATCTCTTTTTAGTCTGAGCTAATTTCAGTTATATTTCAGTCATTTGTATCAGGATTTCTGGCTAACAGTCCAGAATGCTTACGTCATCTAACCGTTTTGGTTTTTTGTCATGCTACATGCAAAGCCAAATTAAATAAAAAGTACTTTGATGAGCCTGAAATCAGAATAATTGGGATCCATTTAGTAATTCACATATTTAATGGCACTAGATTTCAACAACTTAAAGCATCCCTCCCTGTAGACTGTATATTTGACCTGGATACCGTCTGGTCATTCCTTTTTTGGACATTACTAATTAGTCCCCTCAGAATTTCTTTTTATTATTCCTAGTAACTACCTCTTTTTCTTTCCCCATATTGCCTCTTTCAAAACAAGAATGGTTAGGGTTAACTAATCATATAATGCAAATCTTGACTCCTCAATGACGTTGAGTTTTTAGAGATTAGTTTGCTTAATATTTCAGATGTCTAATCACATGAATGTTATGTGGATCTTTTCTAAATTTAACAATCTGAAGATCATCCTATTTTTTTTATCTCCAGTTTATCCTTTTGCACCCTAGACAAATCCATGAACTTTGCAGTTGGGTAGATGTTGGTTAAAACTTTGGAATCACCACTGATCTCTAGAAGGGTTCTTTTTACTTTTCTCTCTCTCTCTCTCTCTCTCTCTCTCTCACTCTCTTTGGTAGGCTCTTTACTCAACATGGAGCCCAACATGGGCTCAAGACCCTGAGATAAAGACCTGGGCTGAAATCAAACTGGATACCCAACCAGCTGAGCCACCCAAGTGCCATTCTAGAAGGGTTCCTAAACGTTAGTTCCCATATCTATAATATAGGAATAATTATGATTCCTTAAAATACCTTTTTTGGGAGGCATGAAAATAAAAACACATACATGTACAACAGTACCATAGCAAAGAGGGGCCTATTAGTGAAATCTCAAGTGACACTCCACAGGATTAAGCAGTAACATTACCCAATAGAAAGCCATGGAGAGATCAAAAAAACAAAAAACAAAAACAGCCCCTATGGAGAAAAAAAAAAAAATGATGACATTTTACCAAGATAATTACAGAACATTCAGAACACTTCCTTTGTGCAAAGTGGTTTCAAATAATTCACACACCATTCCCAGAACAAAGGATTCCTATTTTGTCCAACAGAAGATTCATAGATAAGAGGTGAGGAAGAAGACGGTAGCATACAATAGGCAACAGAGTCAGTGAGCAAAACCTTTACACCTCTTCTGTCACCACAAGTAAGATAAAGGACCTTGGAAAATGCAGAATTTGGGGAGTCTATGGAAGTTCAGTTATCACACATCACTTGATACTTACTGTTTTAGTCCATTTGGGCTGCTATAAGAAGATATATTTTGGTTGCTTATAATCAATAAACATTTATTTTTAAAAATTCCGGAGGCTGAGAAGTCCAAGATCAAAGCTTCAAGAGATAGAGCATCTGGTGAGGATCTAATTCATAAATAGGCTGCCATCGTTGGGCTGTGTCCTCACATGGCATAGGGGCAAGGAGCTATACAATGAATGTTTGTATCCATCACCAACCCACCAAGTCCATATGTTGAAACCTAATTCCCAGTTTAATGGTATTTGGATGTGATTAGGTCATGAGAGCAGAGCCCTTATGGGATTTGTGCCCTTAAGAAAAGAGACCTCAGAAAGCTTGAAATATGGGACAGGTATGGCTTAGCAAAACTTTCTTGCCCTTACCTGAGATAATCAAAAGAGAAGTGTAAATAAGAAAATATATGCCCCATATTTCAAATAGACTTTGGAAATTGAGAGGGGGAAATGAAAATGAATTTTTTAAAAAGATTTCTTTGGTTGCGAGTAACTGAAACTAATTCCAACTAATCTAAGCAACATGAAGATTTATTTACTGGAGGGTAAACAGGCTGAACAACAGGCTTCCAAAACATCAAAACCAGAGAAGCTCTTGTGATTTAAAAGGCAATGTCATCAGGCCACTACCTTCTGAATAAATCTTCTACAAGTGTTTTCTTTCTTTGAGACACTCTGCTTAAGCATCAAATTCCAAAGTGAGTCTAATTGACTTAGCTCTAGACATATGACAAACCCTTTGCCAGGAAACGTGGGGTGTTTTGGTTCATTGTCCCAAGACTAAATCTAAGTAGGGTGAAAAAGTTTGGGTGTGGATAATAAATAGGCAAAAAGAGGGATGCCTGGGTGGTGGCTCAGCAGTTGAGTGTCTATCTTCAGCTCAGGGTGTGATCCCGGAGTCTCAGGATAGAGTCCCACATCAAGCTCTCTACATGGACCCTGCCTATGTCTCTGCCTCTCTGTGTGTGTGTGCCTCTCATAAATAAATAAATAAAATCTAATAAATAAATAAATAGGCAAAAAAAAAAAATGACTACAGCCATAAATGCATTAAGCCATTTACCTGGATAACTCAGAAAAATATGCTGCTAGTGCTAGATTTTTAATTTTTCTGTGAAATAATTATAATTTCTCAATTTAATTTTACAACTTCCTTAGATACACATATATAATTAGCGGAAAAAATATTCAAAGAGCAATACTGATGCATTCATTTTGTTTTTGGAGCTCAAACATGGAGCTGGAACTCAAGACCCTAAGGTCAAGAGTAGCACGCTCTACCAACTGAGCCAACTAGCTGCCACTTCATGCATTCATTTATAACATTAAAAAAAAATTGCTCACTTTCAAATAAAGATTTATAGCTTTTAATAATAATAATAATAATAATAATAATAATAATAATAATAAAAACCCAGCAAGTTTCGCCCCCTCTGAGTTTTAATTTCCCTGTTTGTGAAATGAGAGATTGGGAATAGATAATCTCCAACTCCTACAACCTGTAAATATCTGAAGATGATGACCCACCCACTACAGGCCAGCCTCAAAGTGAAAGATATTTTTTCAGAGATAATTTAGAAACTAAAACTCACCCTTTGATACTTTGACTTTGATTCAAAGTGCCTGGACTAAAGGAAGTAGGTCTCAGTAAGAAATGTCTTTCTTGAAATTATGACCAAGTCTCTGATGTCTATCTAGAGTCTGTATTAACTTAGTAGCCTGCCACAGTTCAGAAGAGCAAAATTATAAACTTTCTGGAGTTAAGTACAGTTAGATACCTTGAAATTAGTGAATATAAACATGATTGATATTATCTGATTTTAACCGCTGTTTTTTTTCCTCTTGCTAGAGATTCCCATTCCTTACCTTAGAGTATAAATGAAAAATCAGAATCTGATAGACATCTACAAAAATAAAATATAGACATTAATAAGAGATAGCCCCTTACATTTCCCACTAGGTATCAAACAAGCAAGCATTTTTTTGGTGGGAACATTTCCGCATGCTTGTTTGCATGATGTCAGATCCTTTAAATGAAAATATACTAGAGCATTTAATGCATGATAATTATGGTTTAGAAGACATATTTTAGTAAAGCATGTCCTTGATTTTTATTGTCCAATCTTTGCAAAGAAGCCAAAATTTCCAGCTACACTACAAGGCAAAGAAACTGTGATTAAAAAATAAAATGATAGAAATATACCTTTTGATAAACTTTTAAGTTTTTTTTTTTTAAGATTGGTTTGTTTGTTTGTTTATTCATGAGAGACACAGAGACACAGGCAGAGGGAGAAGCAGGCTCCCTGAAAGAGCCCCATGCCGGACTCAACCCCGGGACTCCAGGATCATGCTGAAGGCATACACCTAACCACTGAGCCACCCAGGCATCCTGCCTTTAGGAGTTATTTTATCGGCAGTATTGGTGGCATTCTTATTAGAAGTCTAATACCAGTTTTTGAAGTTTATAAAATTTCAAAAGCATAATAAGGATTGCAGAGAAGGGAGGGAGGGAGAGGAGGGGAAGTGGCAGGTTGAGAAAAGTGAGGAAAAAAATACAGACATCACTTAAAAGTCACTGACTGGGGTGTCTGGCTGGCTCAGACTGAAGAGTACGTGACTTGATCCTGGGGTCATGAGTGCGAGATTACTTAAAAAATAAATAAATGAGTAAATAATATTTAAACAATACAATTCACTATGTTTACTGAACTCTACTCTCTCCATTCAATCCAAAGCAAAGGAATGCATTTTTTTAAGGTTTATTTATTTATTTATTTGAGAGAGAGAGAGAGAGAAAGAGAAATAACAAACGGGACAGGGGAGGGGCAGAGGGAGAGGGACAAGCAGATTCCACTGAGTGTGGAGTACAGCCCTGGCTCCTTCCCGGGACCCTGAGATCAGGACCTGAGCTGAAATCAGGAGTTGGATGCTTAACCAACTGAGCCACCCCATCGTTCCAAAGCAAAGGAATGCATTTTTTTAAATAAGCTGTTTACAGTATGTCTTCTTCAAGACATCTAAATAGTGTTGAACCAAATAAATGATTAAATCCAATCGAATCAGCATGGAAACATTGTCATAATTATGCATTTATTAGTAAGTTCAATTTAACACTGTGTTAGTGCTGCTTTAGTCAATTCTTTCTCACGTCAGAATCTACTTACTATACTTCCATTTTCTTCTATTTGTTTAATAATTTTTTGTTATTATAAGAATACTGTAACCACTTTCTCTTAACTTGAAGAAAATAAAATGGAAAATAAATGGAAATTTCTCATTATATTATCCATTAATAGTATATTAGTTCACTTCCCTCTGGTTTGTCGTCACCATATATACGTAGCTTCTTTTTTAAAATGAGAGTTTTTTGGAATGTTATTCTCTCACTGAATAATATAAATATTTTCATGTCTTAAGAATAGAAATAATAGCCATAATATTTAGTGGCAAGGTAATATGTTGTCATGAATCAGATCTCCCCAAATTTACTTAGCTACCACCAATCCTGGACTTTAAAGCCAATTTCTGGGATCCCTGGGTGGCTCAGTGGTTGAGCATCTGCCTTCGGCTCAGAGCCTGATCCTGGAGACCCGGGATCGAGTCCCACATCAGGCTCCCCGCAGGGAGCCTACTTCTCCCTCTGCCTGTGTCTCTGCCTCTCTGGGTGTCTCTCATAAATAAATAAATAAATAAAATCTTTTTTTTTTAAAGCTCCAATTTCCATTTTCTTTGAATAAAAATTAATATTGTAAGGAAAATTACCTTAGTATATTTTTCCCATATTTCCGAAGGATACATATAACAATTTTGGATTCAGCAGATAAAGAATATGAATATAGTTATATTCTGGTTTTGCATTAGCAAGTTGCTTTCTGAAAAGACTGTCTGATTATAGTTCCACCAATCATATGCAACTTCCTCTTCCTTTGGCAAGAGAGTTAATGAAAAAATTGATACTTCGTAGTTGTTTTCATCAGCATTGTTATGGATTTTTTTTTCCTCTTGGGCAGCAAAGCAAAGTTTACTGAGCAATAGCAAAGTGATAGTACAAAGCTCCTGAGGAGGGAGGGGATCCGAGAGGGTTGCCCTGTTTTGGATATTTCTATGAAATCTTTTCTCCCCCTATTTTCACTGTTCGTTACTGATTGTTGTCCCTCCGTCTTGTGAATGGAGAGGTAATAAAGTTTATTACCTTTCCTGGTTGATATAAGGAATTATTCTAATTTGGGGGAAATTAAAGATCTAGGAGGTAAACAATTATCCCAAATCCTTATTTGACTACCTCATTGATATTATCAGCCTCCACAAAACTGTGTATAGATTTATCTCCATCCTAAATACACAGACTGGATGTAAATAATAATTCCATTTCAGTTTTCATCTTTGGGAATTAATGATTATATATGCAAATATGAACCACACATGTAAGTATAGTACCTTACCTTTGGTTTCCTACTTTGATTTGTTTCAAGTAAAGCAAGCTTCACACAACAGGGACAAGAGATAGGCAGAAAAGGGCGCGTATGTTGTTTTATGTACTTGGAAGAGGATAGGTTTGGAGGAAGAAACATGGGTCCGTCAATGGTAAGACTCTTCAGTAGGAAATGACCCGCTGGTTTTCTGACAAGGAGGAAGGGTTGCATTCCCCTTACAGAGGCCTGTAAGTGCACTGCTAGGACTGTGGGGCACTGCTCCCATTCTGGCATAGTTCAGAAGAGGGTGTGTTGGGTGGTAAGATAATCTGAAAGAAAAATGAAGCATTTAGTCATCACTCACTCTAAGTTGTTATTTTATCAGCATAACACGCAACAGCTTGTTTTACTAATATGTTTTTAATGGTGTCGTACGGGCTCTGCTGCTGTGTCATTCTGCACCCAAAAGGTAGAGAGCACTTTATATTCCTGAGGGTGAAACATGAACAAAGATTTAGCTATAAAATGATTTCTGGTATGCAGAGTGTGGCCCTGAGCCCACCCCATGCCTGAAAGTCCTTACTCATCCCCCTCCATTAGGCACGTGGGGGAAATTTGTTTATGTATTCTTACTTATGGATTGTCTTGCTTCCTTTAATTTAATGACTTTAAATTTTTGCTCTGCTCAGGAATCGCACTGGCTACTTTATCCGTTAGGATACACAATCACAAATATTCTCAATAAAATTTCCTAGAAGAGTTACAGAAGTTCTGTGGGGATTTTCAGGTTAGAAAATCGCTGCTTAACATTCTTCTCTTGTAGTATTCTAAACCTACATGATTTAAAAAGTCTAAACAAAATCTGATATAATGTCAGATTTAATGAAAAAACACATCTGGAAACATTCCTAACAAGTTTTTTGAAGTCTAATCAGATAACGTCTTATAAACAAGTTTTCACTGAAATTTAATTAACCTACACAAATTCACACCTAATGTAATTAATAATTTCAAAATGTTTCCATTTTTATATGAAGAACTTTCAAATATTTTTATTCAATTCATGTAAAGTATAAATCATTTTAAAGCATGAGAATTACATCTTTTCCTATTTTACCTTCTTGATGCTCTTTTTTCTCCCTATTTAATTTTATGGTTGAGTGTTTTGACTTTTACTTTTCTGCTTTTCAAAAATTAAGCGGATTTCTTAAATTGGGCTAATTAGTCATTATAATCTACTACCATTTCATTTATAAGTATTAGAAGGATAGAAAATTAAATCATCTAAATGATTTGACAATACATCCTCCAAATTTCCTGGCAACTAGCCTCACTCTTTGAAAATAAAACTCACTATTTATTGAAATAGTTGCACAATCAAAAGCCTACTTTTAAAATGCATATACCTCTAAACTGGATGAATTTTTAAGACATTGAGATAATAGTTTATCAAAAACTGCTCTGAGGAATAAATCTTTAAGTAAATTTATCAAGTATTTTTTATCAAGTAAATATATCACTGATAACTCTTCATACTATTTTGTCACAATTTGGCAAATATTTGAACACCCATGATTCCTATTTGGTGTATTTAAATAATGAATAGGCTCCGTACATGCTTTGCAGAGCTTATCTAGAAGAAAAAGCATACAGGCAATCAGATAGTTTCAGCTACATTTTAATAAGGCTGAGATGCATAGGATGCTATGGAAGAAGCAGCTAGAAGGATCTCAGGAATACTGGAAACTTAACGAGGAGTATGGCTGACCAAGAATGGGCGTGGTGTGGAAGCCAGTTGCAGCCTAAGCAGTTTCAGGTGGAGACAGAAGCTGTAATCACATGGACATCATGCATAATTAGGGGTAATCCAGTAATGCTGAAATGTAAAAATTGGACAGGGATACTGAGAGTGGATGAAGCCGGGCTAAATCACAGAGGGTCTTATACGTGGTTATGTCAACATGGCCAAGTATTAGTTACCAAGCAAAGGAACAATGTAGTCTCCTTTGCATTCTAGAAATGACACTCAGGGATAGTGTGAGAAATTAATTTGGGGAGGTGTTTAGAGGGCAAAGAACAGAAGCAGGGAAACCAGATATGTGAAACGATCCACGGAAAAAAGACCAGGAGCCTGAATTAAACAAATGGTATTGGGGACAGAAAGTGAAAGGATAGATGTATAAAATACATGTGAAGTAGAATTCACAGAACCCAGTACCCCCAACTGAGTGGCTACAGATGAGAGGGTTGGAAGCATCCAGGGGGATTGCCAAGTACTTATTTTTACAAAAACTTGGATGATGGAAACACCATCCAAAACAGGGCATGCTGAACTAGGAGTGACCTGCTGCACATGAGGTGGCATGGGAACTCCAAGTACATGTGACATTAGGCAATGGGTCCTGTGAATCTGGACCTCAGGGCTCCTCAGTAGTAATATCTGTTTCTTTCTTCCACAGCGCAAAATTAGAAGCCTTTTCCTGAGCTGGTTCTTGTTACTATTTTCCTGGCTCCTCTTCTTATGGTTTTACTGTTGCCCTATAAATTCTGTGAGGTTAGAAACAGTGTCTTATTCATGTTTCTTCCAATAATTTGCACAATTTTGTGTTCTTTTTGGTGCTCAAAAAATATTAAATTACTCCTTTCATTTGCTAGTCATTGAGGTCACAAAGATGAAAAGCAGGCACAGTCCCGGCCCTCAAAGGGCACACAGCATCCCTGTACAAACTAGTAAGCACGAAATTACTACTCTTGATACCTGCAATGCTGGAGAGGCTACAAAGCAAGGAAGAAGTAGCGACTGAGTTGATTTTGCAGACAGCAGAGGTAAGTGGGGGATGTTTGGGTTGAATTCCCTAAGCAAGGCCATACAGGGCTGCAGCATTACATTGACTCTTTCTCAGCAAAATGTAAAGCCTGAGTGAATAAGCGACCTCAACCCTCCATACCACCTAACAGCTTATTCTCCACCCCCACCCCCACCCCCATCCCCAAACAGACACATTCACAGCTAAGGCTGACTCTATGGCTCCCTTCCACCACGTCAGATGTGGACCCCAGTTCTGGTTTTTATTTTGTTTCCATTTGTTTTTATTGAAGTTTGATTTGCCAACATATAGCATAACACCCAGTGCTCATCCCGCCAACTGCCCCCCTCAGTGCCTGTCACCCAGTCCCCCCATCCCCCCGCCCACCTCCCTTTCCACCACCCCTTGTTCCTTTCCCAGAGTTAGGAGTCTCTCATGGTTTATCTCCCTCTCTAATTTTTCCCACTCAGTTCCCCTCCTTTCCCTTATAATCCCTTCCACTATTTCTTATATTCCCCATGTGAGTGAAACCATATGATGATTGTCCTTCTCCGACTGACTTACTTCACTCACCATAATACGCTCCAGGTCCCTCCACGTCAAAGCAAATACTGGGTATTTGTCGTTTCTGATGGCTGAGGAATATCCCATTGTATACATAGACCACATCTTCTCTCTCCATTCATCTGCTGATGGACCCCGAGGCTCCTCCCCCAGTTTGGCTATTAAGGACATTGCTGCTGTGAACATCGGGTGCAGGTGTCCCAGTGTCTCACTGCATCTGTATCTTTGGGGTAAATCCCCAGCAGTGCATTTGCTGGGTCGTAGGGCAGCTCTATTTTTAACTCTTTGAGGAACCTCCACACAGTTTTCCAGAGTGGCTGCACCAGGTCACATTCCCACCAACAGTGCAGACGGTTCCCCTTTCTCCAATCCTCTCCAACACTTGTTTCCTGTCTTGTTAATTTTCCCCATTCTCACTGGGGTGAGGTGGGATCTCATTGTGGGTTTGATTTTTATTTCACTGATGGCCAGTGATGCGGAGCAGTTTCTCATGTGCGTGTTGGCCATGTCTAGGTCTTCCTCTGTGAGATTTCTGTTCATGTCTTTTGCCCATTTCATGATTGGATTGTTTGTTTCCTGGGGGTTGAGTTTAATCAGTTCATTATAGATATTGGATCCTAGCCCTTTATCTGATAGGTCATTTGCAAATATCTTCTCCCATTCTGTAGGTTGTCTTTTAGTTTTGTTGACTGTTTCCTTCACTGTACAGAAACCTTTAATCCTAAGTCCCAATAGTTCATTTTTGCTTTTGTTTCCCTTGCCTTCATGAATGTATCTTGCAAGAAGTTGCTGTGGCCAAGTTCAAACAGGGTGTTGCCCATGTTCTCCTCTAGGATTTTGATGGATTCTTGTCTCACATTTACATCTTTCATCCATTCTGAGTTTATCTTTGTGTCTGGTGTAAGAGAATGGTCTAGTTTCATTCTTCTGCACGTGGCTGTGGAATTTTCCCAGCACCATTTATTGAAGACACTGTCCTTTTTCCAGAGGATAGTCTTTCCTGCTTTGTCGAGTATTAGTTGACCATAGAGTTGAGGGGCCACATCTGGATTTTCTATTCTGTTCCATTAATCTCTGTGTCTGTTTTTGTGCCAGGACCACAGTATCTTGATGATCACAGCTTTGTAGTACAACTTGAAATCCAGCATTGTGATGCCCCCAGCTATGGTTTTCTTTTTCAATATTCCCCTGGTATTCAGGTTTGTTTCTGATTCAACACAAATCTTAAGATGATTTGTTCCAACTCTGTGAAGAAAGTCCATGGTGTTTTGGTAGGGGTTGCATTGAACATGTACATTGCCCTGGGTAACATTGACATTTTCACAATATTAATTCTTCCAATCCATGAGCATTGAATGTTTTTCCATCTCTCTGTGTCTTCCTCGATTGCTTTCAGAAGTGTTCTGTAGTTTTTAGAGTTTAGATCCTTTACCTCTTTGGTTAGGTTTATTCCTAGGTATCTTATGTTTTGGGGTGCAATCGTCAATTAGATTGACTCTTTAATTTCTCTTTCTTCAGTCTCATTGTTAGCTTATAGAAATGCCACTGATTTCTGGGCATCGATTGTGTATCCTGCCACACTGCCGCATGGCTGTATGAGTTCTAGCAATCTTGGGGTGGAGTCTTTTGGGTTTTCTATGTACAGTATCATGTCATCTGCGAAGAGGGAGAGTTTGACTTCTTTGCCAATTTAAATGCCTTTTATTTGTTTTTGTTTCCTGATTGCTGAGGCGAGGACTTCCAGTACTATGTTGAATAGCAGTGGTCAGAGTGGACATCCCTGTCGTGTTCCTGATCTTAGGGGAAAGGCTCTCAGTTTTTCCCCATTGAGAATAATATTTGCTGTGGGCTTTTCATAGATGGCTTTTAAGATGCTGAGGAATGTTCCCTCTATCCCTACACTCTGAAGAGTTTTGATCAAGAATGGATGCTGTATTTTGTCAAATGCTTTCTCTGCATCTACTGAGAGGGTCATATGGTTCTCATTTTTTCTCATGTTGATATGATCTATCATGTTGATTGCTTTATGAACGTTTTACGCTGTGTGCAAGGCTGCTTGTATCCTGGGGATAAATTGCACTTGGTCATAATGAATAATCCACTTAATGTACTGTTGGATCCTATTGGCTGGTATCTGGGTGAGAATTTTTGCATCCGTGTCCATCAGGGATATTGGTCTATAATTGGTCTCCTTTTGGTGGGGGCTTTCTCTGTTTTTGGATTCAAGGTGATGCTGGCCTCATAGAACGAGTTTGGAAGTACTCTGTCCCTTTCTATCCTGCGGAATAGCTTATTAGAATAGGTATTGTTGCTTCTATAAGCATTTGATAGAATTCCCCTGGGAAACCATCTGGCCCTGGACTTTTGTGTCTTGGGAAGTGTTTGATGACTGCTTCAATTTCCTCCCTGGTTATTGGCCTGTTCATGTTTTCTAATTCTTCCTGTTCCAGTTGTGGTAACTTGTGGTTTTCCAAAAATGTATCCATTTCTCCTAGATTGCCTAATTTATTGGCATATAGCTGCTCATAACACAATTTTTAAATTGTTTGTATTTCCTTGGTGTTGGTTGTAATCTCTCCTCTTTCAGTGATAATTTTATTTATTTGAGTCTTTTTTCTTTTAAATAAGGCTGGCTATGGGTTTATCTATCTTATTAATTCTTTCAAGGAACCAACCCCTGGTTTTGTTGATCTGCTCTACAGTGCTTCTGGTCTCTATTTCATTGAGTTCTGTTCGAATCTTTATTATCTCTCTTCTTCTGCTTGATGTAGGTTTTACCTGCTGTTCTTTCTCCAGTTTCTTTAGGTGCAAGGTTAGCTTGTGTATTTGAGGTTTTTTTCAATTTTTTTGAGGGAGGCTTGTATTGTGATGTATTTCCCTCTTAGGACTGCTTTTGCTGTATTCCAAAGATTTGGAACGGGTGTATCTTCATTTTCATTAGTTTCCATGAGTCTTTTTAATTCTTCTCTAATTTCCTGGTTGACCCATTCATCTTTTATCAGGATGCTCTTTAACCCCCAGGTGTTTAAGTTTCTTCCAAATTTCTTCTTGTGATTGAGAACTAGTTTCAAAGCATTGTGGTCTGAAAATATGCAGGGGACAATCCCAATATTTTGGTATCGGTTGAGACCTGATTTATGACCCAGTATGTGGTCTATTCTGGAGAAAGTTCCATGTGCACTTGAGAAGAATGTGTATTCAGTTGCGTTCGAATTGCAAAGTTCTGTATATATCTGTGAAATCCATCTGGTCCAGTGTGTCATTTAAGACCCTTGTTTCTATGGTGATGTTGTGCTTGGAATATCTGTCATTTACAGAAAGAGCCATGTTAAAGTCTCCCAGTACTAGTGTATTATTATCTAAGTATGTCTTTACTTTGGTTATTAATTGATTGATATACTTGGCAGCTCCCACAATAGGGGCATAAGTATTCGTGATTGTTAGGTCTTCTTGTTGGATAGACCATTTAAGTATGATACAGTGTCCTTCTTCATCTCTTACTACAGTCTTTGGGATAAACTTTAATTATTCTGATATGAGGATCACTACTCCAGCTTCCTTTTGAGGGCTATTTGGATGGTAAATGGTTCTCCACCCCTTCATTTTCAGGCTGGAGGTGTCCTTAGATCTCAGATGAGTCTCTTGTAGGCAGCAAATAGATGGGTCTTGCCTCTTTATCCAGTCCAATATCCTGCATCTTTTGATAGGATCATTTAGCTCATTTATGTTCAGAGTAACTGTTGAAAGATATGAATTTAGTGTCATTGTGTTACCTATTCAGTCCCTATTTTTGTAGATTTTTCCTGTTCCTTTTACAGAGTTCCCCTTAATATTTCTTGCAGAGCCGGTTTGGTGGTCACATATTCTTTCAGTTTCTGCCTATCCTGGAAGTTAAGAATCTCTTGTCTCTCGCTGCTTTAAGAATTTTCTCTTTTATCTTTGGAATTTGCAAATTTCACTATTAAATGTCAAGGTGTTGAATGGTTTTTATTGATTTTTTTTTTTTTGGTGGGGGGAACCTCTCTGAATCCTGGATCTGAATGTCTGTTTCCTTCCTCAGATTACAGGAGTTCTCAGCTATGATTTGTTCAACTATAGTTTCTGGCCCTCTGTCCCTCTTGGCATTTTCTGGAACCCCAATTATACGTAGATTCTTCCTTCTAAGGCTATCATTTATTTCCCTTAACTTTTCCTCATGGTCTCTTAATCGTTTGTTTCTTTTTTCCTCTCTTTCCTTCCTTGCCATCAACTTGTCTTCTATGTCATTCACTCTTTCTTCCACCTCATTAAACCTAGTCGTTAGGACCTCCAGTTTGGATTGCATCTCATTTAACTGATTTTTAAGTTTGGCCTGATTAGATCTAAATTCTGCAGTAACAAAGTCTCTAAAACCCTTTATGCTTTTTTCCAGAGCCACCAGTAGCTTTATAATTGTGCTTCTGAATTGGTTTTCTGAAATCGTATTGAAATCCATATCCTGTAATGCTGTGGCAGAGAGGACTGTTTCTGCTTCTTTCTTTTGTGGCGAATTCTTCCTTATACTCATTTTGCTCAGTGCAGAGTGGCTGTATGAGTGGGCTGAGTCAAGAATATGAACCACAACCTAAGTAAAATACACCCTAGATGATTCTGATGAGGTCAGAGACCAGATAATGAAAATAAAGATTAGAACAAAATAAAACAAAAGGACCACTAAAGTGAAAAACAAATTCTAAAACAAAGTAGTAAAAAATAAAAGGCCAAAAATCCCAAAGAAGAAAAAAAGAAAATGTAAAAAGGAAGAGAATAGGAAACAAAAGTAAAGAGGAAAAAAAGAAAAACGAAAAAAAAGGGGGGGGCCACTGGGAAATGGTGGTGAAGAAGTTGTAGCAGAGGGAGAATGTAGTCTACGTGAGAGGTCCTAGAGGGCGATCCTCTTGGTTCTGAACACTTGGTTCTGAGTGTATTTTGTTCTATATGTTAGAAGATGCTGAGTCCCAAATTTATATAAACCAGCAATACTTGTAGAGAGCCCCACAGTGACCACCACAACATAAAGGAGATCAAAGATGGGAGCAGAATGGGAAGGAAGGGAGAATATAATCTCACAGAATGACCCAGCACGGTGTTCCCCTTGGTTCTGGGTACGTGCTGGTCATGTTTTAGAAGGTAGTAACTTCTGCTTTTTTGAACAAAATGAGACAAAGAAAACAGAAAACCCAAAACAGAAAACCGTATCTCCTATATCTCCCAAAATTAAGTTGAGTATGTTGAAGGGAATCCAGAAGTGAAAAATATATCTAAGACCTGTAGTTGTAGAAATATGACAGTCACAATGGAAGAAACTTAAAAATGAAGATCTGGTAAAATACTATAGTTAAGGTGGGAAAAGAGAAAAAAATGGAAATTTACAGTCTAATATAAAAGTGAGTTGTACTGGGAAAAGGAAAAAAAATAGGAGGGGGACCCTTCGGTTCTATAGACTGTAAATCCCTCGCCTCCCCCTGGAATTTCCAGCGCTGCTGGGTCCACACCTGGCTCTTCCCCTGACCTTCCAGCTGGTCTCCGGGGCGGGGCTGCTGTGCTCTCAGGTGTGTGCACCTGGGGAGATGCCCCGCCCACCTCACCGGGTGCCGGGCTCAGGGGGAGCTGTGGACCCCGCGAGGCCCCTGCCCCCCCACCCCACCCCTGAGGGCCCCAAGTGCTGCCCCGTGCCCAGGGCGGACGTACAGCTGGGGCCAGGTTGCTCGGTGGCCTGTCCCTGTCCGTGTCCCTGTCCGTGTCTCTGTCCCTGTCCGTGTCCCTGTCTGTGTCCCTGTCCCTGTCCGTGTCCCTGTCTGTGTCCCTGTCCATGTCCGTGTCCCTGTCCGTGTCTATGTCCCTGTCCCTGTCCGTGTCTCTGTCCGTGTCCCTGTCCCTATTCGTGTCCCTGTCCCCCCGCAGGGAGGGCGGGCACAGAGCAGAGGCGGGGGGGGGGCCCTGGACGTGTGTTCATAGTCCCGCCAACCTGATTCTCAGGGCTGAGGTGGAAGTCGAGGTGGGGACAGAGCCGTCCCAGGGGCCCGGCCGCGCCCTGTGGTCCCGATCCCGCGGCCGCAGGACCGGGAGGCCGGGAGCACGGAGAGCCGCGGGCCCTTCTTGGCCGCGTTCCCTCAGCTCCGCTCCCTGCGCGCCTAATAGGCCCATCGTTACCGGACATCACGTCCCATCGGTGCTCCCAGTTATTCCGCGTCTGGCCTCCCGAGTTCACCCTTTCAGGTCCCGGGCTCCGCCCCCCCCCCCCCCCCCCCCCAGCTCACCCTGACCTTGAGCTCACCATTTTTTCACCATCCGCTTTCTTTTCTTTTTCTTTTTCAGGTTAAAATTCTGATTTGTTAATATAAGCACAACACTGTAGATGATCTTAGCACACTTGTCTTCTAATTGTATTATAATTATGGAACAGAAGTCCCACTGGGCTTGAACCCAATTTTCCACCTCTTCTGGGCCTATATCTTGGCTCTTAAATGTTTCTAGAAAACATTAAGAAACTGAGGTGATTGACTTCGCTTTAGATTATCACAAGTTTGAGGCATGCAAACAATGCCAGCCAGAGGGAGGCCCTGCTACACCCCCGTAAGCCTCCCAATACTCTGCTTCTGGATGAGTGGCTTACATTTCTCCCCTCTGACCTCTTGCCTCATTAGGGGCCCCACCATCAACAATTTCAGGAGCTTCACTTACAGGGAAAAGGACATCCTCCAACCTTGACCCTTTTCTCACCCAACCTTGTGGCTAATGGCCTCATACTTCAAGCGTGAATTCCTTCATCTTTCTAGACCAAATGTACAAGTGAAACAGCACCTGCAAAGGTTTCCAAGGCGAAAATGTCCCTCCGTCTATCCCAGGGAGCTCCAGACCATGCACCTTTACTCTAGACTCCATCTCTTACAAACTTCTCAAAAGATATATTCAAACATTGCCTGGAATATTCAAATTCATCCTTTCTTACTTCCTCTATTTGCTCTAGGACTTACCATAAGTCTTCCTTCCCACCTATAGCATCCTCTAGAGACTGCTTAATTTTTTGGCTCTGATTCTAAAAACAAAAACAAACTCTTAAAAATTGTTTATACAGCTTAACCCCAGTTCACAAATTCTCATTTGTGTTTTTTTAAGATTTTATTTATTTATTCATGAGAGACCCACAGGGAGAGGCAGAGACACAGGCAGAGGGAGAAGCAGGCTCCACACAGGGAGCCCAACGTGGGACTCGATCCCGGGTCTCCAGGATCAGGCCCTGGGCTGAAGGTGGTGCTAAACCGCTGAGCCACCCGGGCTGCCCCATTTGTTTTTTTAATACAATGCATGTAGCTACAATTTCAGTGGTGTCACAGCCCCCAGTGACTTGCATACCATATTGTGAAATCCAAGTGACATTATTTGGTTATCAGTATATTTGATTCTTGGTGTGATATATAAGATTGACTTTTTGCTCCTTTTTGAAATTCTCGTCTCTAATATGCTCTTTGGCTTTGCCTTTAATTTAACAGTATACTTATTTGCTGGCTAAATTTTTTTTTTCTCAAATTTTAGGAGTTCCTCAGGTGCAGTCCTGACCTCCTGGCACATCTATTTACATTCTCTACCTGCAAGATGATTCTATTCACATAGATTTATTTATTTATTTATTTATTTATTTATTTATTTATTTATTCACATAGATTTAAATAATATTTATATGCTAACTTACAATTTTACTTCTCTGATGAAGCCTTCACTTCAGAGATCCAATTTTTATAACTAATTGACCCTTTGATATTTTGAGTCGAGTATTTTAAGGGAAACTCAAAGTTAAATTATTCAAAATATAACTCCTGGATTAGGCCTCAATCTAATTCTTCCATAATTTCCCTCATATTAGTAAATGGTGCTACAGTCCCCTACTTACAATGTCCCCTACTTACGAATAACTTAGTTATTTTTCCCTTTCAATTTTGTTTTGCCACCATTCACCTTCTCCCTCATTTCTCACCATAAGGAGTTTTAGTATTTAGCTTTGTGATATACTTGATATTTGTACATTCTATTTTTGCTGCTAGTAGTCTAGCTCCTGCCATTTCCGTCTCTTGCTTAGACTACATTTAATTACTTTCAAACAGATGTCTCATTTCTATGTCATTTCCCTTGCCATTCATTCCCCATTCAGAAATTACAACATCCACTAACATGCATATCAGACCATAGTTTCTCTACGAACCTCCAGTGGTTTCCATCTACACGTGCAATAAGGTATAAATTCCGTATTATAACTCATGAGGTTGTGTGATCTGTCTCCTGGTTTCCTTTACCACCTCATCCCATCCACGCCTTCTACACCAAGACACACCAGCCTGCCATTAGTTCCTGGCACAGATAGACACCCTCTGCATGGGGCCTATGTGTTGCCATTCCCCCCACATTTCTATTTGCCTGTGTGGTTTGCCCCTAAATTCTCCATGCCTACCTTTTTCCTATCATTAATTATAAGCTCAAATAACAGTAAG
This sequence comes from Canis lupus dingo, assembly GCF_003254725.2. Lineage (NCBI taxonomy): Eukaryota > Metazoa > Chordata > Mammalia > Carnivora > Canidae > Canis > Canis lupus. The sequence goes on along the minus strand of NC_064260.1, from coordinate 24,336,824 downwards.
TGTTTCCCAATCAGTATATCAAATATAGGCCCTCAGAGCCCCACAGATATGTTCTATCACAGAATTCAGTGACTTCCTATTTTAGCATCATATAAAATTATATAATTATATGATTATTTTTCCTCTATTATTTGTTCTTGGTCTCCCACACTAGAATGTAAGCACCATCATTTTGATGTGGGTTTTTTTTTTCCTACCTTGTGTTCTCAATTTTGTTCTATACTGATCATCCCACAGTGAGAACCATGATTGGCACAGACTAAGTTTTTAGTTTTTATGGACTAATTGAATGAATGTATTTTTTATTTAAAGATTTTATTTATTTATTCATGAGAGACACAGAGAGAGAGGCAGAGACACAGGCAGAGGGAGAAGCAGGCTCCATGCAGGGAGCCCGATGTGGGACTCTATTCCAGGACCCCAGGGTCACGCCCTGAGCCAAAGACAGATGCTCAACCACTGAGCCACCCAGGTGCCCGAATGAATATATTTTTATAAATACAAGTTCACTGACTGGAAAAAGGGAACAAAGTTTACATTGTAAGAGTAAATGGATACCAAAGAACCATCAAATATTCCCAGAACCACAGGCAGTTGGATATAAATCTACAGTGAAGGTTGGGCACAAAACAATCAAAGGCAAAAAGTTAAATCATTACGCACATTGTACATCATGCTAATTATATGAAGTATTTTCTTCAAGTTAGTGACAATACTGGATTTTATTTTTAGATAGCTAACTTTAGAAGCAATGTCAAAGAGGAATGCAGTACTGAGAAGAAGAGCAGCTAAAGGATTATTACTACGTTCCCAGTGAGCTAGGAAAGGATGAGAAACAGAACTATGGGAGGAGCAGTTGCGCTACAGAGACTGTGACATGTTAGATAATAGGTAATAAATAGAAGTTACAGGACTTAGTGACCATCTGACATGGAAGTGATGAAACCGGAAGAGTCAAAGATAAATACCAGGTGTCTGATATTGGTGACTGGTGATATCACTAACAGGAGTGTGGAACAGGAGTAGATTTCACAGCAAGGTCTGATGTATGTACACGTTACTATTTTTCAAAGTTTTTAGCACAATCTGATTTATTTGGATACCTAGGCCAAGTAAACAAAAAGGAAATGTGAATTGATCTGTCTTCAAGCTTTACAGTACTGTGTTCTGACTCTTGTTTTGTGAGCTGTGTGTCAAGTAGCAAGGAAGGCTCACTGTGCAGATTATATGACAAAGTGGAGACAGCCTTGGGTAAAAGTTGTAAAATGCATTCTTTTACCTTACTTCTCTCCGGTTACATATTTTTCCTTCAAAATCTTTTAAAAATTAATCTTACCAAGCCTTGACAACACATGAAGGAAGTTTAAATGCATATAACTAAGTGAAAGAAGCTAATCTGGAAAGTTTTATGATTCCAACTTTCTGGAAAAGGCAAAAACAGGGAGACAGTAAAAAGATCAGTAGTTGCCAAGAATTTGAGGGGAGAGAACAATGAATAGACAGAGCACAGAGGATTTGCAGGGAAATTAAACTTTTCTGTATGTTACATACATACCATCATGTATCTGTCAATCCCATAGAATATACGAGACCAAGAGTGAACCACATGTAAACTTTGGGTTTTGGTTTTGGTTGGTGATGATGTATCTGTGTAGATTCATCAATTCAACAAATGTACCATTTTGACATGGGATGTTGGTAGTGGCAGTATTGTGTGTATTGGGGGAACTAGGGATATATAGGAACTCTCTGTACTTTCTGCTTAATTTTGCTGTGAACCAAAAACTTCTTTGAAAGAATAAAATTTCTTATATAAATGATTAATGTTGAGACGTACTCAAGCTTCATTTGGATTATGTCTTAGAAGTTATTAATATTATATTAAAAAGTGAACGGGTTGGTGAGACACTCAGAAACATATGAAATCTTCTTTTCCTTAGCTTTTTACATCTTGGTAAAGGTATAACCACCAAGGAGGTGGAAGGAAAGGTGCTATAAATTGATTTGGAGTCCAATTTCCAATGTGTAAGTCCTATAATACCAGCCACAACACAATGCTACCTAAACCTAAGTAGCCTCAAATCATAGAGTTCCATCCTACCCTCTGCTTGAACCTAGACTCTAGAAGCTTACCATTTCTCTGATACGGAAGTTCACATGGGCCTCTGGGGTACTCACCTAGAGGTACCCACTGGCAGCATTAAGTCAGTACATCACAGTTTAATAATCCTCTCAAATTACTTTTGCGTAGCCTCTATTCTCTGAGAGCTAACCAAGTTTACTAGGCCTTCACACCAACTAAATCAATTTTATCTTTATATAATCCCTAAGAATTCATTTTTTTATTTAACTTATCATTCCTTTACATTTACCTGTAATGAATGTACTTACTAACATCTATTCCAGTTTTACTAGTTTTTACTCATATCTTCTACATCTTAGATATTCAGTTTTATTTATATTTTGTTACAAATTCTTAATTTTCAGTAGATTTACTGGTTTGTCTGTTATTCTTCCAATCTCACCTAGTTTTTTCAAATTATGACATAGGCAAAGACAAGATAACAAGTCTAGACAGTATATACATATTTTGTTATTCTATGAGAAATAATTGTAACAGGTAAATCTTTTTAAGAGAAGGCACAATGGGAAATAATCTATAGCTTCTAAAATAGTATTTTTGTCTTAGTCATTTATTTCTTATAAAACAAAAAAATTTTATGTAAAAGAATGATGATTGCTGACATATTTAATCAGTCCACCTCTTTTTAGTTCTAGTTATTTCAAAGCTTAAAGTCCTAAGACAAATGTTTAAGTTTCATGTATGTACTAAGGATGGGAAACCAAAGGTTACAGCAATTTCAATTTGATTTAATGTAAAGTAAACACAAGTAATGAAGGTATTCAAGTAGTGTTGAGACAAGATTTTTTTTTTTTTGAGAAAGTCAAACATTATAGCTGATTAAAGCTTTTAGGATTTTTTCTTTCTTTGTGCTATTTCTTAAAAATAGGCACACAGATACCTGTAGTGACTACATAATGCCTTGCAATGGAAACCCGTATTTACATTTCTACCAGTGCTTTTTCAGGCACTGTTCTGTAGGAGATTTTTTTTTTTTCTATTTTGTACATCACGATGTAGGCACTGAATCTCTATTCCCAGCCTCAGCAGATCTGCTGGTCCTGTAGTCATTCTGGTTCTACACTCCCCATTCATTGATTCTCCTTTTGACCTCATACCATTCCATTCCCAACCTTGTGGTTTTGAATCGAACCCTTTTGTGTCAGGGTTTTTTATTTTTCCAAAGCTTGCACATTAGATTCTGTGTCTCCAACTGTTACATATACATTTTCAACAGACTGTAAACTGCAAATCACTGCTACTCTCCTTCAAAAGGAAGGTTTGTCGCTCATGCTTCACTTCAATAATATAATAGATTGTGTAGATTACCCAGGATTTTTCCTGGAAGATTATTGTCTACATTTGACTATCACCTGAAATGTATCCCTCCACTACCCATCATTCTCTGTTACTTCTACTTCAGACAGCCAGATATCTCCCTGGACTATTCCCAAGTGAGTCTTGCAGTATATTTTCTACTTATTTACATGTGACTTGCACCAAAGTAAATAATGTTTTTTAAGCATAAACATACTAACACAAAATTATTATGAAGAATAGAGAAACTGTACATTAAATGTACATTAGGTAATACAATAAATTATATTCTAAGCTTATTATATCCCCATAACTTATCTATTAATAAATCATTTCCTTTTTTAAAAAATATTTTTATTTATTTATTCACGAGAGATACAGAGAGAGAGGCAGAGACCCAGGCAGAGGGAGAGGTGGGCTCCCTGCAGGGAGCCCCATGTGGGACTCAATCCCAGGACCCTGGGGTCACTGCCTGAGCCCAAGGCAGACGCTCAACCGCAGAGCCACCCAGGAGTCCCAAGAAATCATTTTCTTAAAGGGAATAAAGAACATTAATGCTGCTTACTGTTCTTACTGCCAATAAGAGATTGCTCAGATGTGATTTACAAAATATGAAATTCTGAAATGACAAAGTCTGCAGTAAAAGATGTTAGAATAAATTCAAGATAAAGCCATCTCATACCCTTCCTACATGATGCATTCCTGAAAGAGCAACATGTCAAATATTTAAAACTTCCCATAGACTTATACGTTTCATTTCAAAGATTGCATTTTTATTTAGTTAAAAAAGTTCTAGAATCCAGTAACTGTGAGTGCACGTAATACTGGCGACATCTAAATGATGCCAGGGAAATCTGCCAGGGTCCAATTCCTGGCTTAACCTCGTGGCAGAGTGAGGCGAAATTTACCTCTGGGAACTTGGGTGAAGAATGCCCTGGATTTCTCTATTTCCTGCAATTGCAGATGAATATAAAGTTACCTCAAAATACAAATCCATTAATTCTGCCTCCTTCTCTAGACAATTTTTAATTACATGCCTCCAGTATCTTGTGCCTTTTCTTTCTCTTGAGTACTTTACTCAAAATTGATAAGTTGACTAGTTTAAGTGAAATTGAATGCATTTATTGGTCAAAGGTTTGCTCCTTCTAAAACATCTAATTACTTCCACTTTATCTCATTATATTCATTTAATGAGTTGCTGTTATTAATACTAGTGATATCACTTTCATTTCTCTATATTCCATTCATTTTGCAAAAATTCAAGAGAAAGCACTGAAAAATTAAAAGATTTAAATCATTATGAACAAATGCAAGCTGTTCTGATAGAGACGATACTGTAAAAAGTTCTTGGTCTGCCGAGTGTCATAAGGAGTAGCTTGAAATGTGACGATTTTGCTCAGACGAGTTTGAATTTGGTACGTGAAAGCCAGTTGGAGGTGTCAGTGTGCAACTGCAAACAAGTGAGGTATCTGAAGCGCTATATGAAAATCTAGGGGAAATCCCGCAGAATGGCATGAAACTCACAAATCTTAGTTGCACAAAAATACTCCTAATCTAAGAGATTTGCATAAGCATAAATTGTTCTCAAGTTTAGAGATTGAAGAAACTATAATGTCCCTAGAACAAAATGCAAACATTGAACTTTGACCAGTCTCCTCTCCCATTTGCCTCACCTGATGCCCTCCTCATGCTGGCTTCCCTACTCCCCAAGAAAACACGTCTCACCTACAACTGTGCCTACATGGTCACCATTCTCATCCTCTGATACACAATTAAAAATGTGTCTTGGGACACCTGGGGGGCCCAGTCAGTGAAGCCTTAGACTCTTGGTTGCAGCTCAGGTCATGATCTCAGGGGCATGAGACTGAGCCCTGCAACAGGCTTTGCACTCAGCTCAGGGAAGCATCTGCTGGAGATTCAGATTCTCTCCCTCTACGCTTCCCCACTCAGGCACGGTCACTCTTTGATGGCTCTCTCTCTCTCCCTCCCTCTAAAATACATAAATAATCTTTATTATCTTTTTAAAGATTTTATTTATTCATGAGAGATGAGAGAGAGAGGCACAGGCAGAGGGAGAAGCAGGGTCCCTGCAGGGAGCCCGATGTGGGACTTGATCCCAGGACTCTGGGATCATGACCCAAGTCATAGGCAGATGCTCAACCACTGAACCCCCAGGTGTCCCAGTAAATAAATCTTTAAAAATATCTGCCTCATTATTCCCGACTTGAGCTTCAAGATCAAAAACTCTATTGCTTTTGAACAATTTTCTGTCAGTATTTATTTTCTCTTTCATTTATATCATGCATCTAACCCTCTTAAGTGACTCTTGATCCTTAGCTAATGCCTGCTCAGAGCTCCTTCATCAAAAAAAAAAAAAAAAGCAAACAAAATCCTTCCCTTGAATATATATATCTTCTACCAAACATTGCCTTCCTTTGTTCTCTGAAAAATAGCCATAAATTTGAGATTCCTTAAATACAAGGTAAAATTAGCAGACTTCTCTTTTTATAAGTTCATTCAGGTATTTAGATGTGTTTTCAGAAAAAAATGAATTCTTACATAATGATTGCAGCACTCTTTGGTTTATAAAATACCCTATTCTAACACATTTAGTAGGACACTCAAATTCTGCTAAAGAAGAATAATTTCATACACCCCAAAGAACTAATTCGGTAAATATGGAAGAGATATATCTATACTTAATATACTTTATTTATTAATTATAGTATACATCTATTACTGTATTATATATGTGCCTGCATATATACATGCATACACACACACATATATGTACAGTGATGATCTGAGACAGGGAATTTTTCTACAGAAGAAAAAATAACACCTTCCACCACCACTACTATTTCCCTCTTCCTTAATATGCCCAAAGTTGCTACTGAGCAGCCCTGGGGCAGCTATGCCCTGTCTAAAGACCTTGCTGAGGTTAATGACATGCACACTTGGGTCAGCTCCTCTCAAGCTCAGTTCACTCCCTAAACAGTTGAGAAATTTCTTAGGAATTAGTGTTTATCTGAGCCCCTGAGGGCTGCTAGCCAGTGCTGGGTGAAGGAGCCTCTGCCCAGACACATCTATGACAGAGAATTGGACAGTGATGCAAAGGGAAACTCTCTGCTCCCCTATCTGCTTCCCCGGATTTTTCAGACTTTGTTTTGCCAATCTATAAATTCTTAAAGGGAGAACAAAATGAATAACTCCATTTACCTCCTTATTTCTTAGCACTGCCAAAATCATTTTAGTTTTTTAAAAAAATAACTTTATCTTTCAACATGATTTCTGTGAAAATAAATTGTATGGTAGGTATCTATTTCTGTCTATGCATGATTCGGAGGGAAAAGTGTTCATTTATAAGCCTTTTAGGAATTTTTCTAAGCCTTTCTTAAGCTCTTTTAAGCTTAAGCTCCATAGGTGCAGCCTTCAAGCAATTGTCTTGGGAGATGATTCAGATTTTTGCCAGTGGGCAATTCCAGTGACACGGTCATTGGCCATAGGACCACTGATCTCTGCACAGTATCTTACTTATCTTCCAATGGTTTCTGCTTCACACATGCCTCTTTCTGTGGCCCAGCCATCCTGAAGGAAAGTATCTTGATGGACAGCATGATATGAATCTACTCTGGTTCATCTCACAGAAGGTTTGGACTTAAATCTCTTTGCCCTTTCCCAACACTTTACTAAAGCTTCCATCTTCCTCTTCTTTATCATAATCTTTGGGGTATGCTCAGGGCCATTACAAAGATAACAGATAAGAGTTAGATACCAAGTCCTTCATCTTCCCAGGTGGCCCCTCTGGGGTCTCAGCAAACCACACTCACTCTACTTTCAAAAGTTTAAAAAGCTTCCCTTGAAGTTTTAATTTTTTTTTTTTCTGAAACATTTAAGAGAAAAGTTGTAGATAGCATTGCCTTTCCGCTCTAAAAATTTCAGCCTGTAATATCTAAAAACAACAGTATTTTCTTACATTTCTTACATTTGTAAAATGATTAAATTAAGTGACTTGACATTGACGACATACTATTATCTGATACACTTCCGTCATCAGTTTTTTGACAGATGCTCCATGATATCATTTATGACATTTTTCTGATCTGGATCCAGTTCAAGCCCTTGCACACTGCCTTTTGCTGCCGTGCTATTTTAGTCTCCTTTGACCTAGAACACTCCTGCAACCTTTCTTTGTCCTTCACAACCATGGTATCTTTCAAGCCCAGGCCTACGGTTTTGTAGGAATAGAAACTTTATTATTGTTTTCTCTATTCTTATTGTTGTTACTGATATCTCTTCCTCTATGTCAGCCAACAGAGTAGAACTAGCCCCTTGCCTCCATGCTGGCACCATAGCAAGATTATTACCAATATCTTACCTTTTTTTCCCTTTCCACATCAAAATCAATAACTGAACAAGATTAATAAGTGAAAGTTGCAGAGGAGGATGCTCTGTTTAGGTAAACAATGTGGAGATCAGATTTAACCTGCCAGGGTGTTTATCTAATAATCCTTTGGACTGTGCACCTTCGACAGAGTATCTGACCACATCATATATGTACACACTTTCTCTTTGCCTTCTGGTTAAGAATTTGTGAGTGAGGCAACTCCAGTAGCAAAAGATTCATAAGTTAATGGTGTATCAAGGCCCATTTGTAAGAAGATGTTGTCTGCCTTTACTCAAGCATAGATAACAAGCTTATCCGCCCACACTGCCACCACTCCTTTGGGTGTAATGCGTATCCATATTTTGTTAGAGGGTCTTACAAATGTCTGATTCATTAAAAAAAGAAGGAAAATTCTCATTACGGTTAGTCAAATGTTTGGGTGGTTGGGGTTCTGCTGGATGGTGTGATGATGATTTGAAGTCATGAGCTCAGACTCCACAACCAATCTTGCCAAGGTTACAAGCAGTGACATGTGGTCAGCTGATATTGGCTTAGCTTTCCCGTGGTTCACCAGTGCTGATTATGAGGGGCAGCGTCTGAGGATAAGCTGCTTCTCTCCCAATGCCCACTGCCCCCTTCTCTTGTCTCTGGGAATCCTTCATATAGGCCATGTTCCCATCTGTGTTTTTCTTCCCTGGCCCAGCCCATATAATCCTCTAATCACCTCCTAGTCCTTTAGATGGAGTGGATGAATCCTCATTTTCTTTCCAATTTGACTATTTTATATTTCTTTTTTTTTTAATTTTTATTTATTTATGATAGTCACAGAGAGAGAGAGCGAGAGAGCGAGAGAGAGAGAGGCAGACATAGACAGAGGGAGAAGGAGGCTCCATGCACCCGGAGCCCAAAGTGGAATTCGATCCCGGGTCTCCAGGATTGTGCCCTGGGCCAAAGGCAGGCGCCAAACCACTGCGCCACCCAGGGATCCCTATTTTCTATTTCTTAAAAAAAAAAAAAAAAAATCCGTTCATTTATTTTAGAGAGAGCTGGCGGTGGGGGAGGAGAGGGAGAGGGAAAGTCCTAGCGGATTCCCTGCTGATGCGAGGGCTCCATCTGAACTGAGACCAAGTGTTGGATGCTTAAATAACTGCACCACGGCACCCCCACATTGGCTCTTCTCTAACCTATTTTCTGCTTTCCTCTACTGTTCCTTTTGATACACAGAGACCGCATTTTTTTTTAAAGGAAAAGAAGAATTTTGTTTTTCCTCTTTTTCCTCTGCATGTAATAATGCCATTCCCTCAGCCAATGTGAAACCTCTGGATATCTTGAAGAAGGATCACATGTAATAAAATAAGAGAAGGAAAAAGTATAAAAAGTAAAATCTCAACATATTATCTTGGGACATAGGAAACTCAGTGAAGATTGATACCAGGGGCTTTACTGCTAGTTTTGATGCAAGAGTCGAAAGAACTCAATGATGATTTGCGATGAAGTTCTGGAATATAGGTGAGGTCCGGAGCCGACGACCCAGAAAGAATTCTTGAGACGTCTTTGGTTGGGGACAGCCCAGGGTCTGGGGGCTTCTGGAAGCCGGGCCTCGGGGCCGCGGGGCTGGCTGGGCCTGGGAGGTCGCGGGCTGCCCTCCGCTGGAGCCTGCGTCCTGAGCCCCCAGATGCGGGCGGTGGCCGCGGGCCGGGCGCTGCCACCACGGGCCTCGGGGCGCAGACGCGGGGCGCCCTAAGGAAAGGCTCAGGAGACTCGCGGGCTGGGGTGGGGGGGCTGGGGCCGAGCACAGGGGGCATCGGGGCGGCCGGCTCCCTCGGGAAGGTCCCCGCCTGCTCCCAGGACTCGGCAGGGCCCGCCTCTGCTCAGCTGCCCCCTGTCCCCCCATCAGTTTGGAGAGTACAAGTCCTAAGTATTTAGGAAAACTTATAGTATTAAAAAAACAAAACAAAACAAAAATAGAGTATCCACTTCAGGAAAATTAATGATTAACTTGGAATTACAAAATTCGAATTCTCAAGGCTCACAACACACCAAGATGGATAATTCTAACCACCATTTGGAAATATGTTTCTGGAGTTTAGGAGAAAAGCCGGCCTGGAAATGTATTAGGAACAAATCCACACAGAAGTGATGGATGTAGACAAGGGAGTAAGTATTATAACTTAGTAAAAGGGTTGGAGATAAAACAAGAAAAAGCAAGGGATAGAATCCTGGGAATGTGTACATTTGGGAAGAGAATGGAAAGAAACCCATGAAAGAATGAAAGAAAAAAAAAGGTGCAGTGAGAGGATTAGAAAAGATTTATAAGAGCTACAAACAATATATCAATGAAAGAATACTCCTGATGGAGGGGAAGGTGTAAAATATCACAGGAACTGAGCTCAAAGTGCTCAAAGGCTGAGACCAAAACACACTGGGAGGGAGAAGCTGGTGTTCTTATGGAGATTGTTGCAATAGGCAACAAGAGATAAAAGGAAAGCGGAGTGGGGATAGGAAAATTCGAGAGTCAAGTATGGATTACTCCTTCATGCCCTTTGACATTGAGAGGAAGGAGAGTGGTTTAATGACCACAAGAACACCTAGAAAGTTTGAAGGAAGCCATTCCGATGTGGAGTTGAATTAGGCATGCATGAAAAGCAGCAAGCAGTAAAGGAAGAGAGAAGATCTGAATACCTTTAATTCATCATTAATGGATTAAATTAAAACAAGTGAGCAAAGGGGCACTCACCATATTAATTGGGACATTAATCTTAAGAAAAGCTAGAAAATAGATATGGAGGAGAGGTATTAAAACAACTCACATTGGATTACCTCAATTTCTATAGCGTAAGAAATGAGATATGTTGACTACCTTCGCAGGGGTAGGGCATAATTACAGGAGATAAGAATGATCTGAAACACTACTGGTGATTCAGTAGGTCTTCACCATCGAGGGTCCTTATAGGATTGATTCATGCATGTTCGTTGAACCCAAAGAGCAGCCCAAAACAAATGACACAGAAAATATTGTGTAGAGATAGACACACAAGGTTTTGATTTTGGTAAAGTAAGTGAAGGAAATAAGAGATTTTTAGAATTTGAGCAATATTGTGGTTGAAATGGCTGATTGTAGTAGAGGCGTGCGATTCTGCTAAGGGCTCCAAAATGTTTACTGAATGAGACACAGAGGAGCCTCACAGTGGGTAGAAGAAGTTTAAGAGAAAGGAGGGAGTCAGCAATGTGAAAAGAAGGCACTGGTTAAGATTCACAGGTACAGGCACAAACTGTCTCGTGCAATGATCTGCCAGTGGTGGTGGGGAAGGAAACTACACTGAGTGAAGGCCGATGAACTGCAGAAACAGAAGATGTCCAGGTTTTGCTGCTCAAGATAACTAGGCTTTATTTAAAGCAGTTAAAGGGTTTGTTTTGTTGTTGTTGTTGTTGTTGTTGTTATTTCTGTCTTGTTTGGAAAGGAAATGTACACTGGAGCTTGCTTGCATTTAAAACCAGGATCCAAACGATAGGGTTGAAAATAAGCAGGAGGCTGGGAAGGTTGGTAGTTGGGAAAAAATGATCCAAAGGAATAAGGGACTAGAAGATTTAGAAATAGGCTCAATGTGACATGTTAGAGGGGAAATCCTAAATATGTTAATATGTAAAATTCTATTATTGGAAGAGTTTTTATAGTAATCATTTCCAGTGTTCCATTTGGAATGCTAACAGGATAAAATAGGACTATAAAGTTTTACTCACTTTATTTTGATTTTTCATAAAAGACATTTAAAGATATGCTCATATTAAAGCTAGACACATACTACCAAACAAGAATATGCAATATTTAGAGTTCGCAATAATGCTTTTTATTATAAATAATTATTTTATTAAAAATAATGACCATTTTTGTGGACAAGGTCCAAAGGAGTATTTCCTATTTCTATCAAATGTTCTTGTTGAATATGGGAAATATTTTCATATGATTTTGTTGAACCAAAATATTCAGGTTTTGGCAGACATTTTAAAAATTAGCAATGAAATGCTGAGCCTGGCTGGCTCAGTTGGAGGAGCATGAGACTGCCGGTCTCTGGGTCATGAGTTCAGGCCTCACGTTGGGTGTGGAAATTACTAAAATAATAATAAAAATATTAAATTAGCAATGAATCAAGATACTTACTGAGAAGTACAGCATTTCAAACATACTTTGAAAAGTATTGGGCATACTCTAAGAGTGAAGTCTTTAAGACAAAAGGATTATCTAATGAACTAATGTGTTGTGCTTTTTTTTTTACAGATATTTATGTTCTGAAGTTTTAAGATTATATGTGATTTCAGGATTTCTAAAATATCATGACACATATTTTCTTTCTATTGAAAATGAGAGGTTCTATTTTATAACCAGACATTTCCGCTTTTTTATAGTGAACAATGCTTGGATAAGAAAAGATAAATACAATGGAGATAAGAAATGCAGTTTTCAAAGAGAAGTTAAAAAATTGAGGTTTCAATTTATTTAAGAATTAAACTGAATTAAAAACAAAAACATTGAAACAAGTGCAGGTGCTTTCTTTGTTTTTTAATTTTTTACTTTATGGAAACCTTACAGAGTCTATTACGGCCACTAGGCTGTGCTTTGTACAAACTGGACAACTCGGCTGTCCTCAAGGATTACCAGCCTTGTAAACAAATAGGTCGCAAGACACAGACTCCATTTAGTTTGTTGTTTTTACGTCATAACTTGGAACAATGAGTGGTCAAGCAAATATCTGCCTTCCTCTGTCTTCACCCATTTCTTCATTGTCCAATATTTCATAAAAAGTGGAATCACAAAAAAATTGCAGCTTTTCAGATGGCAAAATAATAAAAACAGAGGAGGTAAAATGAAAGATAAGAAAATAAAGAATTACTATTCTTTTTGAAAAATAATTTTCTAGAACACATAGGTGGTCAAAGAAAGGTTAAAATCTAAAAATTGCATGAAAGTATAACAAAATTTCAACTCTGCAGCTTGGAAAGCATCAACACAAGTTATCCGATGAGATTTTCAGATCTTACACTGGAAGTAAATATTAGATCATTGTAGATTAGACCAGTAGATTTTTGTCAAGATAGAAAGATAGATCGATTGATTGATAGAAAGAATAGATTAGAGATATTTCTGGTTTGTTTCATTTTTGAATAAATATACTGATTAGTTGATGACAAAGTCATCATTCAAAAAATAAAAATAAAGTCATCATTCAGAAAATTGATGTATTGTGTAGAAAAATATCTAGATGATTATTTCTTTCTTTTTATCTGGGCATAAGGAAATTATTCAGTCACAAATGTGTAGTTTGCAGGATACTTATTGACAATTTATGGGCAAACATTTGATAAGAAAAACAAAAATAGAGATCCCTGACATCTATCAGTATGACAAACATCAAAAGTTCAAAGTACGTCGGAAAGTACTCACAGTTATAAGTGAAAATATATGCTGCTGTCCTGTACAAAATAAATAAATATTGTACTTACTACAAATTTAATACATATAATAAAAATTTAGAAGCTAATGCTTTCTTATGTCTCTATGTCAAGTTGCTTAGGAGGAAAATAAGAAAGTAGACAAGAACAATTTCTTAATCCATAAATTATTTGATTCACATATTTATTGCCAATGTTAATCATTGTTTTTAATTTAATTTGTCTTGGTAAAATATGTTAATGATCACAAGCAAATAGAAGAATTTTGTATTATTGTACAAAGAATCTGAAAGAGATTGCACTTGTTACAGGTAATGATGTCTTACTTTAAAAGTTCTTCACAAAAAAAAAAAAAAAATTTCTTCACAGGGGCGCTGTGTGGCTCAGCAGTTGAGCCCCTGCCTTCGGCCAGAGCGTGATCCCGGGGTCCCCGGATCGAGTCCCACATCGGGCTCCCTGTATGGAGCCTGCTTCTCCCTCTCTGCCTGGGTCTCTGCCTCTCTCTCTCTTTGTGTCTCTCATGAATGAATACATAAAAATCTTAAAAAGAAAGAAAATATTTAAAATTTCTTCACAACAAAATGGTAAACCATTCTAATTTATGAAATCAGCACATATTTGTTTTCTTTTTATAAAGAATACAGTTTCTATCGGTAGACTTTACGTGAGAGGTATTCATTCATACATATATTACATATGTTTCAAATTAAAGGTCAGATAAATTGATAATGCTTCAAAGATAGTGATGTGGATATTTTTATTGTATTCAAACATTTTCAGCCCTAATCCTTACACTGTATAGACAGAATTCTTATGATTTTAAAGAAATACTTTCCAGGAGGATAAAAACTTTGTGGTAAAAGATAAATACAAAGGATAAAGAGTCAATTAGCTGGATATTAGTTTTCAAAAAGATAAACTGTAGACAAGGATCTCAATTATTGTTTTTATAATTCTATTTTATTTTTATTTGAAAGAGCACAAAGGTCATTGCTCTTAATGCACATGCCTCATAAAGAACTATAAGGTTTTTCATTTGCTATCTGTTACCCACTGATGTCTGGATAAATCTTTACAGTACCATAAATTTCCACAATATAAACTCAATAAAAGGCTACATGGCATGCACTCTGGAAACATCTGCACTTGCCATCTATAATATTTCTATGCCAAAGAAGAGATTGTGTTCAACCTTCCCTTTAAACAATACTAACTAATTTGGTGCAAGTCTTTGGCTTACGGTACAAAGATTTCTCTTGGATAGGAACAGGAAAAAAAATCAGTATCTTAGGCTTTTAATGTTGAGACTGGAAAACTGCCCTCTGCTTCATGTAGTCATTTCATCAAAGCAAACTACAAGCTCAAAATCATTTTTGATACCAAAACTATACCACAAAGCCTGCAAATATGCTATCTGGTGCTCTTCCATAACCACAGAAATTGAAGGAATATTTGCTATCATTTATAGTTTAATTCTATATTTAAGTAGCAAAAGAGAGGTCACCGAGTATACAATATGTCATTTAATAAGAATGTGAGTGCTCTCCTCACATATATTTTTTTTTAAAAAAAGGAATGATACAGAGAAGCCTAGCATATCTCCTGTGCCAGGATGATATGCAAATTTGTGAAGCGTTCCATATTGGGGGGCAGAAAAAAAGAATGTGAACTAGTTCTATAAAAATAAGGGTACTGAATTGTCTCTGGATTGAAGTTGAAAAAATTCCCAATGATTATAATTTTCATCTGCAACATGAAATTGCTGTTGTAAATTTGTCAAACCTAAAAAAATTAAAAGAATAGGATAAGTATATCTCAAGTTTTTTTGAAACTGAACTCTTGAACTCACTTCTCAAAAAAAAAAAAGCTTTTTGTTTAATAGACTGTCATGTAAATTCAAATTCAAACGGATAAAGAATGTTTACAGAAGAGAGTGAATAAAACATGAAAACCATGGAATTTTAAACAGAGTTAATGCTGTAGGGAAATGTATTAATACTGCATTTGTAGAAAAATATGGGAATTTGATGAGGAAAGGCTAAATAAGGATTTTGACAATTTAACGATGAATTGGTAAAAAAAATGTAATTTAAGGAAAATATCTCCTACATTTATTTATTTATTTATTTAATTTATTTATTTATGATTTATTTATTCATGAGAGACACAGAGAGAGGCCAAGACACAGGCAGAGGGAGAAGCAGACTCCCCACAGGGAGCCTGATGCAGGACTCGATCCCGGGACCCCAGGATCAGGCCCTGAGCCAAAGGCAGATGCTCAGCCTTTGCTGAGCATCTGCATAGTATAGTAAGTAAACTTTTAAGGCAGTATAGTAATTACCTTTCCTAAGAAATTATATTTGCAACATGAAATCGTAAATCCATTTCTGCTCATTTAAAAATGCATGCTAACATCCAGGGCTTAAAAATGTGCTGATGCAACATGCCCTAGTAAAATTCAAGACTTGATCTATACTGACAAACTTTGATGTAGCATAAATGCATTGATTACCAATGATCCTCTATGCTTTTAATAGTAGGCTTATTTTTTTACAATTTTTTATTTTACAATTTTTTTAAAGACAAAGTTTTGTTTTGTTTTTTAAGATTTTTATTTATTTATTCATGAGAGACACACAGAGAGAGACAGAGAGAGAGAGAGAGGCAGAGACACAGGCAGAGGGAGCAGCAGGCTCCATGTGGGGAGCCCAACCTGGGACTCGATCCCTGGTCCAGGGGGCCTGGGCTGAAGGCGGCTAAACCGCTAAGCCACCTGAGCTGCCCTATTTTACAAATCTTATGATAACTTCACAGTTATCTTTTATTATTTTTTTAAAAGATTGTATTTATTTATTCATGAGAGACACAGAGAGAGAGAGGCAGAGACACAGGCAGAGGGAGAAGCAGGCTCCCTACAGGAAGCCCAACGTGGGACTCGATCCCAGGACCCCGGGGTTACACCCTGGGCCGAAGGCAGGCGTTCAGCCACTGAGCCCACTCAGGCGTCCCCACAGTTCTATTTTTTAGACAAAGTAGAGTTCTAAAAATAGAAGTAGCTACTAAATATATGTTTAATAATAGATCTGTGTGTTAGACCTATATATGCCACTGGTTAGAGTAGGTTTTTAAGATCAGGCCTCATGGCTTCCACTCCTTTCTATTTAATCATTCTAGCAAGTTATAAAAACATCTTTTGAAAAATTATTTGAAAGATAATGTATACTCATTGTAAACATAATTTAAAAATTAAAGAATAAAGCAAAATATCTCTTCCTTAACTCCTTCCTCCTACGGTCTCCTTCTAAGACATATATTTATTTACATACATTTTCTGGCTAATACTTAGTATTGCCACTGTATATACATAAATCATTTTTTTAAGTTTTTTTTTTTTTTTAAGAGAGTCAGAGAGAGAGAGGCAGAGACACAGGCAGAGGGAGAAGCAGGCTCCATGTAGGGAGCCTGAGGTGGGACTCAATCCCGGGTACCCAGGATCACGCCCTGGGCCAAAGGTGGCGCTAAACTGCTGAGCCACCCGGGCTGCCCAAATAATTTGTTTTAACAAATAACTCTCCTCAACTATTTTGTTTGCAATAAAAATATAGATTAGCCATATTTCCATATTAATACATACAGATCTCCCCCATTCTCTTAAACAGCTACATATTCTTCAAACATATTAATATATTAAAATTTACTTAATAATTTAGTTAGAAGTAAGCCTTTAAGTTGCTTCCAGTTTTTTCTTATTACTTTATTGCTGAAACGAAAATCCTTGAACATATGTATCATTGTAACTTCTTAAAATATATTAGTCGGATAACGTTTTAGAAATAAAATCATTGGCAAATATTGGTTATGAAAATAAAGATGTCCATATATCAGATTTATTTAATATAATGCCTGCAAATTCATATGACTGATAAATTTTATTTTTTTAATAAGCACAACTAAAGAAGAAATTAATTCCTATTAATACTGATGTTATGTAGAGACTGTACCTCCCCACCAAAATTCATATGTTGAAGTCCTAAATACTAAGCTAGCTTTATTTGGAGATGGGGCCTCTAAAGTAACTGAGGTTCAAAGAGGTCATATTGGAAGTCCGGCCAGATAGGATTAGTATCCTTAAAAGAAGAGACACTGGAAAAAAAAAAAAAAAAGAAGAAGAAGAGACACTGGGGTTTGCTTTCTCTCCTCCCATGCGCACTGAGGAAAGGTCAGAAGTAGATATAGCAAGAACATGGCCATCTACAAGCAAACAAGAGTGCTCTGACCAGAAAACAACTTGCTGACACCTTGATCTCAGAATTCTTCAGTCTCCATACCTGTAAGACAATAGATTTTGTTGTTTAAGCAGCCCAGTCTTTGGTATTTTCCTATGATAGGCCAAGCCGACTAAGACTGCTGTTGTTATCACAATTTTCAGTTCAGTAGAGGAACAATGATCTAAATCAAAATTGCTGATAGTTATCTAGAACAGCTTTTACACTTCCATTTGGCTAGATATGACTTGTTAGCCAATTCAGTGCATTTTCAAGTAAAAAGTACGTATGTATGTGTAAAAATGACATACAGGGTGAAAAACAGATTCATGTCTTGGGAGTTAGCATTCAGAAAGTGTTTCATTTTCTTTCTTAGAAAATATTTAGCTTTTTAGAAAAATACTCATGTTCCAAAGAGTGTTTATAAAAACTAAGAAATGAGAGGTTTCTTAAAATATGAAAAGAATAAATGAAAACAAAGCCATAGTGTAAAGGGAGAATTACTGAATGTTTATGCATCTATAATCAACCAACCACTGTTTCATTGACTGTCTCTTCATAAGCAGGTTATTATTTCATGTGTGGGTAGATATCTGTATGGAATAGAAATCATTCCTCACATAACAATGAAAATTTAGAAGTAAATTTCATGTATCTATTCATTACATACTTACTCTTCTATATCTCTCAAAATAAAAATCACACATCGCCAGATACGGAAGTTCTACTATTGAAACTTTACAAATGAAGAAGCTCAGGCTCAAAGAAATTAGGAAACGCATCCAAGTTTCCCAAACCAGTAAGTTACAGCAGAAAGATATTAACCAAGATTTTCACGAGTATCAAAGCTTGTGTTCTTTCACCTGAAATGTGTTCTTTCTCTCATATGCCTTCAAATTTGTGTTGAACAAACCACGATGGGGTCCATTCTACATGAGCTCTGTGGGAGAAAAGCGATGAGGGAGGAGCAGAGCGATGTGGGATCAGAGAAGTGAATAGAGAAGCAGAGTAATAAATGCTCTGATAGAAGCAGGCCCGGGGAGCAGGAAATAGACAGCTGACAGTCTGGAGAACAGCAAAGAAGGCTCCCAGGGAGGGGGATGCTTGGAACGGTTTTACAGGATCCATGGGAATTATCCAGCTCAACAAGGGAATGGGAAGTCTAAAACATTCGCTGTCAGACTTGAGTTCCCTGTAATATGGAGCTGCGGCCTAGCTTGCTGCTCCAAGGCCTGCTCATGAATAAGTACTGTGGATGCATTTTAACCACGTTGATATTTATCTACTTACAGCTCTAACCCAATTTGTATGTACATATATTACGTGTCTGCATTTGAATTTTTTTCTCTATCGTAGTTTTTGGAATCCATGAGTTCACAACCCACTTCCAATCACATCTTAGGGTTCATTCTAGTTTACTCCCTCTCCCTATTCATAACTTCCTTCTCTGACAGTGAGAAAGCTACGTCCCATTATTCTTATTTTGTTAACATTTCATTCACTCCCTATGCTAACCAATCCCTCACTACCACAGCCACACATCCCGTGTAGACACTTTGCTTGGCAGCTCTTGCACTAGGATACACACCACCGTCACCTCACTCAAGGTGTAATATCTCACACTCATCCACTCCACACGTAGACATCCTCCCACCTTATTTGGGCTCTGAAACCCCACAGCGGCCATCCCTCTGCAGGGATGTCCCACACCAGGCTACCCCACCCTTTCCACAGGGATGACTTACTCATTCCGCTTGATTCTAAACATTGCTCATTAGGGCCACCCCAAAGTGAGCTCATACCTCGCTTACTGTGCTGTGCCCCACCTAAAGGCGGCAGGGCTAAATTGCTCAGGAAGAGAAGAGGGAAATGCCACAGATTCTGAGGTTTGAAAGCCATGGCCAATATACAATTCTGTACTTGGAGCAGGAAAAAAAATATATTGTTTTCAAGATACAAACTAGTCAAAATGAAGCTAGGCAAAATCGTCCTGGGTAAGGATAAGATCCTGTGGTGATGAGGAAAAAGTGAGATTTTTATATTTATCCAAATGAAGCATGGATTTTAGAATATTGTCACACGAGACAGATATCTCAGTTTTAGGGAATACCTGTTTGCTGGCTTTATTTCACTCACCATTTATCAGCATTACAGGGTGAAAGACAGATGACCCTTAAATAATTCAACACCAGGAAATCCTCAATGCCCTTAAATTTTAATTCTCTCTCTTTTAGTCTCTCTCTCTCTCTCTCTCTCTCTCTATATATATATATATATCTTTGACATCGCTGCATATATTGTTCAATGTCATTATGTATGTACATATATAATGTTTAATATCATAAAACTTCTTTTACATTGGAGGTATTTGGGTACTTGTGAAGGTATTGTGTACTTTGGGTACTTACTTGGGAAAATCTATGATTATTCATTTAGAAAGTCATTTTCTTGTTTTTGTTTTCTTAGTTTTTATTAAATACATCCAAAATATGTGAACAAATCAGAAATGAACTGAGTGGAAAGCTATAATGCCTCCATTATTAAAGGAGATATTAGGGATCTCTGGGTGGCTAAGTGGTTTGGCGCCTGCCTTTGGCCCAGGGCGCGATCCGGCAGATGCGGGATCAAATCCCATGTCGGGCTCCCCGTGCATGGAGCCTGCTTCTCCCTCTGCCTATGTCTCTGCCTCTCTCTCTCTCTCTGTGATGACTATCATAAAAAAAAAAAAAAAAAAAAAGCTTAAAAAAAATAAAGGAGATATTATTGATAGAGTTTTAAGACCACTCCATGTATTAGTGACCTTGCTCCTGCATTTGGGCGACTTTGGACATGGCTATTTCCACATATAAAAATGATAACTGGCGGCCACAGCATAATGCTCTGCTTCAATTAAGAAATAATTGAGAGGCACCTGGCTGACTCGGTCAGTAGAGTGTGCAACACTTGATCTTGAGGTTGTGAGTTTGAGCCCCATGTTGGGTGTAGAGATTACTTTTTAAAAATGGGGGAAAAGCCTTTAAGAACTGTAACATGTCTTTTGTATTATCAATTTTAATACTTTATCTTAAGGAAAATTTCCTAAGAAAATCAGAAGATACACAAATTTTGAGTGATAGTAATAAAGATAATTGTATAAATTTTTAAAAATGGAAACCACTTGGGGTGTCTGAGTGGCTCAGGCAGTTAAGAATCCAACTCTTGATCTCAGCTCAGGTCATGATCTCAGGGTGGAGAGGTCGAGCCCAGCATCAGGCTCTTTGCTGGGTATGGAGCCTGCTTAAGATTCTCTATCTCCCTCTCCTCTGCCTCTACCTCTCACTCTAAAAAGTAAAAAAAATAAATAAATAAAATTTAAATGGAAATTACTTGAGGTCCAACAATACAAGAGTGATTGATGAATAGTTATTTCACAGTCACAAGATGGGACATATTATGATCTTAAAAACAATTTGGGATACTGATTAGGAAATAACTGTTTTTTATCTTTTTGAGTGAAAACCTAGTATATATCAGTATACATAAACATGGTTTTATGTTTAAAAAACAAAGGAATATATGTATATATTTGTGCATATGTACATAGAAAAGGGTCTGATTAGGTATAGATTAAAATATCATTATATTCTGGGGTTAGGATTGGTTTTATGTTTATTTTTGTTGTTCTCCTCCAAATAATCTTTTTCTTCATCTCTTCAATAAACAGTTATTAACTCTATCTTATTCCAGGTTCAAAGAGAAAATTTTATTGTTTTTCTTTAAATAAAGAGAGTATGCCTTAATATTCTTTCTAGCTAAGTATTTAAGTGCCCTCTCTTCTTATTTTTAATTATCCAAAAAGGCATCAGAAAAAATATCCTAGAACTCCTCAATTTATATGCTGAGTGATTTAAGCCTTGGAAAACTAAGGACTAAGTGAATCCTTTGAATTTTACCCCCCAAATAAGAAAACTTAGGGAAAGTAAAGGCAAAACTTTATCTCTGAGCATATATAAAATTCTCTATACAAGAAATTGTGGCATGTATTAGTTTGAGCCATAGGTACACAGTGGATGACTTAGCAAATCGATATCTCTGTGTAGCCATTGCAATAAAACCAAAGAAATGAAGATCCTAGATCCTAATTTCTAGCACTAAAAAACTGATTACCAGAAAAATGTTATCCTACCTATCTAGACCAATTTGAAACACAGTGCATTGTAAATTTTGTGTATTTTCAAGTAGTTTAATTTGAAATATTAATGTAACGCTTACTAAGTAGGAGGGTGATGATGAAATATAGGAAAATATTTTTTTTTATTTTAAGGTCTCTTGTGAGCACAGACAATTTCAAAATCAGTAGCTACATTCTTTGCCATTCATTTTTTGTAAATTGGTTTAGACGCTTATATTATAAACAACAACATAATATCAAGAGGAGTTAAGGGTGCGGCTGTAACTTACAGAGGGAGGAGTGTGACTTCAGGAAGTGGCTACAGCCTGTGTGCGCTGGACCCGGAGTAGCAAGATGCTTCAACAGCCCGGAGCACCGTTGGTATGTTTACCTTCTTATTTCGCTCTAAAATTGGAAAAGTCAGTAAACCCCAAGGGAGATTTAAACCATCCTTTTCTCTAATGTACATTATGTGTCTTTGAACTTCTATTAAACATTCTCCTGAATTACTACTTTTGGATTATGATAGGATCAGTTTTGTGAGCACTTTTCTGTATTACGAACTGTGACCATGAGATTTTGCAGTAGCACCTGGCACACGTCTCAAGGCCAGCCGTGAGGTCCTCTGTGAGGCGTTGCCCCACGCCAACAGCAATCATGGTGGAGTGAGATTGTTCTGGTATCCGTGATCCTACAGTTCACACTGCAGGCTTTCAAGGCTTCCCCTCCCATCTGCAGGGGACACAAGAGGCTCTTTCCTTTGCCCTCTCCATTCCCCACAGCAGTCTGGCTCACGCAGATGCACACACAAGGGTAGGCGGGGCTCCTGCTACTTCTACTACTTTCCGTATCACGGCACAGGAATCTGGTGATTCTTTAAGGAATTACCATTTCTGTAACAATGGTTCTTTATAATACTCAAATAATTATTCTGAGCAAAGGAAAGAGTAGAGCACAGGAAAAAAAGAGAAAAAGGGATGAGCCATAGATATGATTGGTCTTTGCACATGTATGAACAAAATGATAAACCGTGATACCGGGACACTGGACTAGTAGCTAAAACGTGCACATTCCAGGCCCACATCTGTCGTCCTTGCTTTAGGCAAATTTGCTGTTACTTTACTTGTTCTGTGGGCCTCAGTTTTCTTAGTTGCAAAATAAGAAACTCCTCTAGGTGAACTCTGCAATTGCTTCCAGCCAGAACATTCCCACTGTGTTTCCAGTGACACACGGAGGGATGTCCTGTAAGGGGAAGGTGCGCTCGTTTACCCGAGGAGAAGCATGTCCTTGATGAAAGAGCGCAGCCTGAGTCCTCCGCCGGGTTCCAGGGCCACTCTACTGCGGGTGTCGGGAGGTACTCAGCAAGGTCACTTAAAGTCTCTGGACTTCAAAAAAAAAAAAAAAAAAAAAAAAGTCTCTGGACTTCAGTTGCCTTGCCTATAAGAAAAGCAAAACTATCTCTAGATTTTGTGCAGCCCTGATATCAGCGATTCTATAAACAGTCCAGTTGGTGCACACTTTATATCACTAGTGGGCAATATCACTAGTGGGCTCTAACAAACTTCCTTTATTTAAAGTGTTATCAAGAAGTTAGGCAAAAATCTGCTGACATAAGTTATTTTTAA
This sequence comes from Canis lupus dingo, assembly GCF_003254725.2. NCBI lineage: Eukaryota > Metazoa > Chordata > Mammalia > Carnivora > Canidae > Canis > Canis lupus. Next base: position 24,313,510 of record NC_064260.1, on the reverse strand, counting down.
GAGACCATGACATGGTCACTAACCTTTTCCTCACTTATCATCGTAGTATAAGGACGCTCTCTGTGGACAATGGGGCAGAGGCAGCAGAAGTGCAAATTTATAGTTTGCACCTCGCCCCCAGGCCAGAGTCACATTCCTTCTGGATGATGCGCTCCCGCCCAGAGCTGCCTTCACTTCCGAGAAGCAGGGGGGCTGCTACCCCCCCCCCCCCCCCCCCCCGCACTCCTCCAGGGTGGGGCGGGGAAAACTCTCCAGTTAAGCTTTGAAAGCAACTTTTAATTCTGTCCGTATCTTGATGACGGCTCAGGTCCTCTATCTACAGAAAAGTGAAACCATCTGAATTCATCTTTAAAAAAGATGGAAAATTATATTGTGATTTAACCTTTAGCCATTAGTAGATACACATGGAGAGAGAGAGAAGAGAGAGAACAGAGAGGGAGTCCTTTTTAAAATTAATACATGCGTTGCATCGGAATGGTTAGTTTCTACCTATCTGCAAACACCCACCTTAGGTAGTTTTTTCCATTAAAGTAATTCGACATTTAAATACAAAATTCCAACTTTATCTCTCGCTACTTAGAAAAGGGCTTTGTTTAAATAAAATACCAATTCACTGTCAAAAGTATAAACACAACGAAATGTTTAGCTTTTCAAGGGGTGAAAGTGGCAACAAATTAAATTTGAGAGATAAAGACTTTCAGTTTTTTTTTTTTTTTAAGTTTTGAGGGTGTGTATTCTATAAATGAGAATACACATTAGGATAATTGGCCTGGTAATGTACACACCTTGAGAACAGACAGTTAAATTTGACTGCGGATTTCTAAACCTCACTGCAACCTTTGGCAGTCTTATTATCTGCAGTGATTATTATGTTTGCCTCTGTGCCTTGCCTTCAGGAAAGACCTGTTTGATGGCTATTAACCTACATGTGCTGAATCTTAGTGGCGTAAAATAATCCAGGTTGAAATTCTTTAATGATAGAAGGTGGCTTTTAACATGAAAGAAAAATTTGACATTTAAGTCAATTCTATTATTTCTTCACTTTTTGGTGCTATTTCTAATATTGATTTTTTTTTTAAATTTCTTTCTTTATTTATGATAGTCACAGAGAGAGACAGAGAGAGAGAGAGAGAGAGAGAGGCAGAGACACAGGCAGAGGGAGAAGCAGGCTCCCTGCACCGGGAGCCCGATGTGGGATTCGATCCCGGGTCTCCAGGATCGCGCCCTGGGCCGAAGGCAGGCGCCAAACTGATGCGCCACCCAGGGAACCCTCTAATATTGATTTCTAAGTTTATTTTAACATAGGTTTTCCCTCTTGCTTTCTCCTAAAGGTCCCCATAATGTCATTTGACATTTTCCATGAGACATCTTATTTGTCTGTATGTGTTTGTGTATACATTTCGTGTGAGTGATGACAACAGGAGAAATTGAGCTATTACATACTTAACTATCTGTTTTACATTTACTTATATTTTGAGAGCACTAAACATAATAAACTGTTATTGGTCACCACCAAATGAGAACATCTTCACAGTCATCTTGGAGAGTATGATGTAGGGTTCAAGAACACCGGGTCTGACCCCAGACAAAACTATATCCAAATCCTGGTCTGTGTGAACCTTGGCATATGACCTACCCTCTCCAGGCCTGGTTTTCTCAGCTGCAAAGGGAAGGTGTGTTGGAGTTGTAATCTTTAAAATGCCTTAGTTTCTGCTTCAAACAATAAAATGTTGCCTGAATTTCTCTTTTACCTCCTTCTGCATGTTAGTTTGCATTTTAATCACATTCTTTTTTTTTAAAGTTGCCTTTGACTCATATTTTCCTCTGTTTCCAAAATGAAATTGGCTAGTGGAACAATATATAGTTTAGATATGGACTTAATCATGTCTTCTCTAATGGTTCAATGGGCTCCATGCTAATTTTGCCTGTTTCTCTGCTAGGGTTGCAATACTGGAGCACAGGTCTGCTTGAAAAGATCTCAGGCCTTCACCCTTCTACCTGACCCTGACCCTTATATATAAAAAAAAGTTCAGTTTGCTGCTTCAACTTCTTAACTGGTCTGATGCAGTTTTCTGTTGAACTCTTTGTCCTACAGTTTGTGCAGCATGATTCTCTATAATCAGGCCCTGGCCCCTCTGACCTGAACCAACTGATAGTACCAGTTTAAATGGGTTTAAATGATCACTATTTGGATCAAAGAACCAGAGAGTTCCTTTCATTCTGTGTCAACACCATCTCAATAGTTGTTTTTCAAACAGCATGGTCTCTTTATCGGGCAAAAGTGAAGCACTAATTTAAAATCTGTAGTCATCTTTAGGCATTACAAAGTCCATGTATACTTATCTTTTTAATCCCTTCTACCAACAAGATAATGCAGACAATGTATTACTATACTCTAATTTTATATGCAAGAAAATTAAAACCCAGAGACGTTAAACTAATTGCCCAAAGTTGCACAGTAGGCAAGGTAAAAAATGAGATATAACCTCAGGTTTTTTGAATCAGAAACCATTAATTTTTTCTCCAAAATCATATGACTCAATCATATAAATCAATCAATGACTTGAGAAAAAGTCATTTTATAAAATGTGAATCAAAATGAAGGAAGACAGTACCAATAAACATTTTTTGTTTCTCTTTAGGGGAAGAAGTGTGACCAGAAATAACATAATGATAAATTGAACACAAATTTATGAATAGAACTTTGCCTGGAGAGGAAAAAAATGACTCTGAAACTCCATCACCCATATTTATTTTTATCAAAATGTTTCTAGATTACTTATTGATATAGCCCAAGAAACCAGTGTCACTAGAAAAGTAAATTGTTTAGGCACATAGCCACAACACACAGTGTCCAGATCTGACTCAGAACATTTCAGATATATTACCAGTTGTTAATATAAAGAATATAATGCCTGAAAAAAAAAAGAGAACATAAAGTAAATTAAAAAAATAAAATACTTAAAAAAAAAAGTGCTGATATTTTATTGTTAAAGTCAGAAGCAGGGATCCCTGGGTGGCTCAGTGGTTTAGTGCCTGCCTTTGGCCCAGGGCACGATCCTGGAGTCTGGGGATCGAGTCCCACATCAGGCTCTCCCTGCATGGAGCCTGCTTCTCCCTCCGCCTGTGTCTCTGCCTCTCTCTCTCTCTATGTCTATCATGAATAAATAAATAAAATATTTTTTAAAAAGTCAGAAGCAAACAAATATATTGGTAGAGGAGTTCAATGATAATTTGCTAATGACATACCAGAGTACACTGTTAAGCCTTGCTCATCTGAAATTTCCTATTGACAAAATTGGAATAATATTGATGAAAATAATCTTATTAGTCAATTATGGGAAACTTTAAGTGTGGTTTATTTCTACATAAATACTTGCTCATTCAATAATTGTTACTTATTACATTTATTTATTTTTATTTGTTTATAGTAATTTCTATTTCTTTCTTTTGTGATGGTTAAACCATATTGCTAGGTATAATATCATGATACCTGTATGTGTAATTATAGAATTATGCGAATCTTCTACCAATATTACTATATACCCAATAATAAGCATATATTTTTATTATACTCACATCACTGAAAAATTTCTACATTCTGGAATAGTTTTCCTATGAGTGAATGCTGTGTGTGGGTGCAAGAGTTATGACTCTGCATACTTATATTAGGAATCTTATTTAAAGATAAATATTTATTTATTTATTTATTTATTTATTTATTTATTTTTAAAGATTTTATTTATTTATTCATGAGAGACACAGAGAGAGAGGCAGAGACACAGGCTGAGGGAGAAGCAGGCTCCACGCAGGGAGCCGGATGTGGGACTCGATCCCAGGACCCCGGGATCACGCCCTGAGCTGAAGGCAGGCCCTCAACTGCTGAGCCCCACAGAGACCCCCTAAAGATAAATATTTAAATGTAACTATCTAACTACTTTTACTACATATATTGCATCTATGAGATAAATTGAACTCACATATGATTACTATATGATAGAGAATAACTGTAGAATAATAACATATTGCTGAACAAACCAAAATGTCCTCTATCTTATAATACTATTAACATGTACCATGTATGAATAAAGCACTTGAAATAGAAACATGAATAAAATATGATCAGTTCCACTTGAGCTCTAACTCATTGAGTACGTTGTCAGAGAAGCCAACACAGCCACCTCACCACTTCCATTTATTAGTAGGAATCGCTTCACATTCTCAAGGGCTTCTAAATTTTTCTTCTTTTCCCTTTCTTTTTGAGCTCTAGAGGACAATCGACAGTATTTTTCTCTGGTAGCTGGCACTACAAACTCCTTCCCCTAGTGTTCTTTACTACCTAAGCCTGGGTTTATAGAGAATGTGGCCTTATAAGCTGTACACCACTTGCTGACACCCAGAATGTAAACATGGCCATATTCTACTTAACCATTCTACAACTAACCATGAGTAAGAAAGAGGGAGAGCTTTTTTTTTTTTAAGTGTATAGGCAATTCTAGAATTTATGTCTTCTACCCTTCAATTTCATTTGTGTTTTAGAATCATTCAGGGAGTACATTAAAATTGAGTTAAGTCTATTGAATCAAATCTATGGTAGTTGGGATGTGGGAATTCCCACTCCCATTTAAAAAAAAACTCTTAAGTGATAAAAACTGCTTCAAAATCTTATCATACAGTCATAAATCACAGCTGGTAAATACAATTCCAGGACAGTGACCTCCAAAGTAGATAAAAAAAACTGGCTTGGTCATGACAGAAATATAATATTTCAACTTTTATGAATATTAATCTTCATCTAAAATAAATGGAGAGTTAAATTATCTCATCTTAAGACTTAGGCTGAAGATTATACTACAAATACAAGCACAGATGAAACACAAACAGAAAAGAGAGGCAGAGCTGACTTGTCTTCCGTAAGCATAAACTCCCTGAACTATGCACCATGAAGTAAAAATCAATGATGATGTCATCAGATATGTCAAAAAGTCATAGAAAGGTATCTAAAACTTTAAGACTATTTGAAATATGGAGTCACATCAAAGAGAGTTACTGATATACTTCTAATGAAAAAGTGAAAAGTACATGCAAATTTATTTTTTTAATAATTATTTTATTCCTAATTCCTATTTCATGAATATTTTATAATGTGCATAATGTACTAGTACAATAGTAAATGCACATCATTTAAAAATAAATATACATGTGTTGGGATGTATTTAGGTAGTTTTTACCTGAAGAGTTGTTTTTTTTGTTGTTGTTTTTTAAATTTATTAGTTATGGATTTATTTTTTTTAATAATTTTATTTTTTATTGGTGTTCAATTTACCAACATACAGAATAACACCCAGTGTTCATCCCGTCAAGTGCCCCCCTCAGTGCCCGTCACCCATTCACCCCCACCCCCCGCCCTCCTCCCCTTCCACCACCCCTAGTTCATTTCCCAGAGTTAGGAGTCTTTATGTTCTGTCTCCCTTTCTGATATTTCCCATACATTTCTTCTCCCTTCCCTTATATTCCCTTTCACTATTACTTATATTCCCCAAATGAATGAGAACATATAATGTTTGTCCTTCTCCGATTGACTTAACTTCACTCAGCATAATACCTTCCAGTTCCATCCACGTTGAAGCAAATGGTGGGTATTTGTCGTTTCTAATGGCTGAGTAATATTCCATTGTATACATAAACCACATCTTCTTTATCCATTCATCTTTCAATGGACACCGAGGTTACCTGAAGAGTTGTACAGTCAGAATAGTCTAGAGACTTTATTTTTTTATCCAATTAAAGGATATATTCCCTCAAAAAGCTTCCACTTTTTATGCAGGAAACCCCTGTTTGGAGAAGAATAACTAAATATCTCCTTATCTCAAATGAGCAACTGTTGTTTCTTTGAGACTCTTAACCCAGGTGGGACTACTCAGGTACTTAGTCATGCCAAGGAATGACTTCCCCTTTTGTGGATAAATCTGTAAATGGCAAAATAATTAGCTAACTAATGATTATTATTAAAGTATATGATGCTATCAATACCACAAGTGAATCTCAAAAATGGTGAGACCACAGAGCAGGAGTAGTAACCGATGACGATAATAATTTAATGACAGCTGTATAGCAAGCAGTGTGCTAAAAGTTCATCAAAGACAATTATTTTCTCCATATATAAATGAGAAAACACATATATCAAGAAAACAAATAGCTGGGCAGGGTCATAAAAGCCCTCATAAGAGATAACATATTTACTGGTCCTTGGCAAATACATAGGTATTTGCTTAGGCACCTCTTGGCAAAGGACATTCCTGAGCAAATAAACACCACAACAAAAAGGGTCCTCACATATTGATCCCTGGGAGTTAGAACATGTTCATTCATCTACCTTCTGTTGTACTGGCTAAATCATAGACTTCTTTATGATATTGACTCTTTCCACTTATCAGTCTTCCTTGTCTATCGAATTTAGTGGCCCGGCACACAGTATCTTAGTTTCTCATTTGTCTGTAATCTCTCATCATTATTTTCACTAGATTAAAAGATGTTTGAGAGCAAGGACCATATCTTTCTCACTCATTTTTATCTTTTCAGAGCCTAAGAGTATGTAAACATGAAGTAGATACCAAATAAATATTTGATGAATAAATGACTGAATATACCAGTCTGGCATGATAATAAGCATATGCCACTGTCACTTAGTGATATTTAGATAGAGTAAAAATAAATTCCAGTTTAGTTTTGAAAGCCTCTAAATAAAAAGAAATTACAGCATTAGAGCTAAAAAAGCGTAGGTAACTGGAGGAGAATAAGAAGGTACATCACAGATTAAACATATTGGCCCCGAATCCAAGAAATTCCAGATTGCTTGATCTGTGGTATGAGCGGGCAATCTCTTGATGTTTCTAAGCCTCACCATCCTTATTTCTGGCATGCAAATAACAATAACACATCCTTTGTGGGGCCTTCACAGAAGTAGATGTAACATGAAAGAAATAAAGCTTATGTTTAAAGCCCTATGGTTTGCACTGGAACCTTTCAAGGCCCTAGTTAATGACTGCAGGACAAAGGAAAGCAGAGATTCTTTACTGTTAAGGAAAATGTGATATGTCCTGAAACTTTATAGCTTTTATACGAAAAAAAAACCCCAACCAAACAAAAAACTTAGTAGAATTTCCTCCAATTTGGTAACAATCTTAAATGTTTATATAACCTTAGGTACAACACGTTTATTAGACTGAAGAGACTTTTCTTAAATTATCAGTGATGAAATACAAATTTAAAATAAACTTGCTACAGAAAAGACTGATTTTTCCCTATTCTTTCTATGGAAAAACATATTACAAATTATTGTTATAGAAACAGGCCAAAAAAAGGAATCATAAGAAAGTCTGACTCATCCTTAGAATGCTTGATTTAGGGTTTATGTGTAGAGGTAACCATTTAAATTGTCATTATAAAAAAAACAGATGCTAAATTAAAAGAATTTAATAGAGCAACAATCATCTTACTCTCACCAGACTAAAATTAAATAACATCTTTCTCTTTATTTGTCATTTATCTATTCCCTTCCCTAACAAATGATACTAGAGAGATCACCCTAGGACACACAATGCAAACATTTCACTATAAATGTATGCACTTGAAGCATATGTTCTAATGATGACAAATGTTGGGATGTGGAAAAGGTCCTGTTGTTACAAATCCACCACACTGAATTAGTGATTTTACTCTGAAGGGTGGCTCACATTTGTTAGAACAAGGAAATGCCAACAAACCCAAACAATACATGTATTCTATTACTCTTCCTATTTGATGCTTGACAAAATAAAATGGTACCTACCCAAACCACAATATCAGGTTATGTATCCAACTGGGTTTTGTTTATTTGAATTAACATACAGGATTGTGCACGTTAATGGTTTGTATTACTATAGCCACAGATGGAGCCACTGAATGTATGACAGTTTTACATAGATGCACATGTTTTCAATGATGCTAAACTTAATAATTTATGTATTTTTTATATAGCCCATGAGACTGAAAGGCAGCCAAAGAGAGCCACATCTAGAAATGTTGCTGATGTAGACTAAATTAAGTTGAGCATAATGTTGTGCAAACAAAATAAAAATAAAAAATAAAACATATGTATCGAATGCAGTTTTAGGACTGATGAAATACTATATAGGTCACAAAGGTTAAAAACATCATGCACTTATATTAAATGATTAAAGGGAGAGCAAGTTTTGTTCATTGATCCAGAATACTGTCTGCTCATATCCCTAAAGGGAACATATAGCACTAAAGGGAAGAAGATCCTTTATCCATCTGTGAAGAAATATAGCTTGTGGGACACACAGAGGACTATCAATACACTAATTAGTGAATAGTTCCTGGAGATACAGAATTTAAAGGGTGACTTTTTAAAAGACAAACACATGTTCTAGAATTATAATAATAACAATACTCTTACCTGAAACTTGTTGGAGAGCAGGGTTTTTCTTCCCCTTGCAATTATATGTAATTCACCTGATAACATATAAATGAAGTGAAAGATGTCATACGGAAATTCATTCCGACTAATAAAGCTTAGTATCTCCTTGGGCAATTTCAACATTTGTAGAAATTATTTAAAAAATCTGATAAAGCCTTTTCACATGCTTTTGAAAATAGAATTTTTAATTCTTTATATGTGTGTCTATAAACTAAGCACCCTATATTTAATAAACTGCTTACTGATAAAATAGGCTGCAAGAAAGACAATGGCCATATCTGGACTGTCCAACAAATGACAATTGTAATAAAAATAATCAGTATTATACATTGCTTAACATCTTGGAAAAACTCATCTTGTAATAATATTACTATTAAAATATCCAAATGTATCTTAATATGTTTTATTGCAAACTGATAATGTTTAGGATAAACTGATAATGTTAGGATAAATCTGCAGGAATACAAAATAGTTGTTCTAATATTTGACAAAATAAGCTTCTTATAGGCAAAATTTAGGCAAGTCTGTGATTCTGCACTGTACAAACCATTATTACAAGAGGTTTTATTTAATAGATATGTTGCCTGTAATGTAATCACATGGTAAAAAGTTGCTATAAATTGAATGAAAATGAAAAACACCTAAAATTAAATAATAGTGCATATTTCAAAAATAATAATATAAATCTGTAAATTAGATTTTGGAAGGAAGCCTTGTTACCAAAGCTGAAGTTGTAATATCAAACATGTTATCTTTGATAAATCATTGAATAAGGATAAATTTATTCCTGTAAAAATGTTTATATTAAAAAGAGGAATATTTTTCAAATGTCTAATCACACAAACACACCCACCATACATGCACGTGCACACAATTCATAGGCAGACTAATTTTTTTTTTAAACCCTAAGCCCCTATCAAAGCTGAAAAATGAGAGAGACCACACAGGTCCTACATTTCCCAGACTCAGGAACCCATCAGCCCTGTGGTCCGCTTCAGGAATATTACTAGTCTAACAGGTACGCACTGCTGTTCTGAGACTGGGGGTTTTCCAGCAAACACAATTTTTGCTCTGTTGAAATGCCTTGATGTGACAAATCCGAGTATCACACAAAAGAAAAAGCTGAGGCGCTCTATCTTCACCTAGAGGTGTGGGCTGCGTGATCCTTTCTAAAATATGTCAGTGAAGAGAAAGACAGAAGCAACTGGTGCCTTCAATCTGGAAAAGGCTGTCAGCAGGGATCAGCAGGCAGCAAAGGAGAATCAGAGCAGAGAAACAGAGTTAACACACATTTAGAATTGGTCCTACTTCTCTTTGTATTTTCACTCATTTTAAACTTAATGGCTCAGTTTTTTAGAAATTCCTTAAACTTGCTTTAAGCTTATTCATCCTTCGGTGAGCAGTATTGACGAGTGCTGTGTGGGAGACAGACCTGGGACGGGAGAGAACCAGGGAACCCCCTACTTAATCTCTCATAGCACCTTGTTTCCCAACACTTAGCACGGTTCCAATTTACATTCATTTGGGAGTTAATTTGATAGTATCTGTCTCTCAACGAAACCTTGAGTTGAGAGACTGTTTTTGCTCACCACTTATCTGTAGCATCTGTAGCACCGTCTGACTCAGAGTAGGCATTCATTGTAATATTTGATTAATGACAAAATAAATAAATGCTGAAGTGACTGTGATAAAATCCATTTGCATAATCCCACTAAAGACCATAGTAACCAGTAAGTCTAATAGCTCCGAAGATCATAAATTGATCCATATCTTACAGTATTTGCAGATCAAACAAATTAGAGTGGAGTAATGCTTAATGTGAGTTACCATAGTAACTTTTGATTTTTCACCCTCTGTTGTTCCAGAATAGATAAAAGTTTCCATCTCTAAAAACGGTCTCTTTCAAAATATCTTTACTTTTATTGAATATTTATTTTTATATATATTGTGAATACACTAATTAGCTCTTTGAGCTGACTACTAATGTAAAAGAAGTATAGTCCATGATATAATTTCATTCGTTTCAGTCCTCTGCTTTGCTTCTAGTTATGCAGAATCTTTCGTTGTACCTTTCCTGCATGAACTGTGAATGATCCTAAAAGTTTGTGCACATGCGGATGATTTCCAGTTAGCTTTTACAGTGTCAAGTGATTGTGATTTCAGGAAATCACTAAAAACACAAACTAAATAAAAAGGAGTATGCTAGCTTGTATAGATAAAGTAGTTTAAAAATAACTTCATTTAAAAAATCATTTGTGTTCTGACTACATAATGGTTAATCAATATTTTGACAGGAGAAACAAAGTCAAGATTAATCAATAGATTATCTTCTCAGGTGTATGTATGTTTTGTTATCAAAAGGAAGGTTTGTGATATTACTAAAATTAGCATTTGCTATGAGAGGCTTCGTGTATCACAGGATCCTAGGTCAGGATCTCCCAACTAGCTAATGGTATAACCTTGGGCAAATCATTCTGACTCTCATTTTATTCATTTGCAAATAAGGAGTTTATTTTATTTTATTTTATTTATTTATGATAGTCATCACAGAGAGAGAGAGAGAGAGAGAGAGAGAGAGGCAGAGACATAGGCAGAGGGAGAAGCAGGCTCCATGCAGGGAGCCTGACGTGGGATTCAATCCTGGGTGGCCAGGATCGCGGCCTGGGCCAAAGGCAGGCGCTAAACCGCTGCGCCACCCAGGGATCCCGCAAATAAGGAGTTTGGATCAATAAATTCCAAACCAAAAGTTTCACAGTTTTCTATGGCAGCCTCAGGGTTTATCATTCCAGTTCTGATATTCTTGCAAATTTTTGAATGGAGAATTTGAATACACTGTAAAGTTTGCCAGGTTTAATAATAACCAAAACAAAGAGTGAGAATTACAGCAAAGAGTAGTTTTGAATTTTGTTTTAAAGAAAACATTTTAGTTGATCTTGAGAATTAAATGTGTAGGCACGAAATATAAAATGTTTAGAGCCTAAGAGCTCAAAAACTAGTTGATCACTTATTATTGAAAAATCTCAATATATTGAACTGAACCACTTGAGTTTTAGAGTTTGTACTGGTTGGTTGTTGATATAAACATTTATTTGGGGAAAAATAAATGAATTGTTACAAAATATTTAAAAAGTGGGGATGAGAGGGTTAAGATAGAGAAAAAGGAGATGGTCAATAAAGAATAACAATTCTTTTGCTCTTAAGAGCTTTTAGATAATTGGTTGGTGAGAAACAGAGCATGTACTCAGCAGTGGTGCACTGTGAGGTGTTGTCTCACCCCACTCCCTCTCTTATACTTTCCAAGGCATCCTCTTGATTCACAAATGTCTAATGAGCATCTACCCAGGGGACCAGATGGTGTACGTGAGCTGTGGGTAACTGTAATTTGCACAAAGCTTTGGTATATTATACCAGTTGCACTTCCATGTGTGCGCATGTGTGTGTGTGTTATATCTAAAACCTGCATTTTTATACAGTATAAGAATAAGTGGTGGGATCCCTGGGTGGCGCAGCGGTTTGGCGCCTGCCTTTGGCCCAGGGCACGATCCTGGAGACCCGGGATCGAATCCCACGTCGGGCTCTCGGTGCATGGAGCCTGCTTCTCCCTCTGCCTGTGTCTCTGCCTCTCTCTCCCTCTCTCTGTGTGACTATCATAAATAAATAAAAAAATCTATAAAAAAAAAATAAGTGGTCCTCTCACAGATGGTTTTGCCATCAATCATCACAGTAGATCTACTTTGAGTTTGTTCTGTTAAAGAAATTTCACGCTCAGACTACTCTCTACGCAAATTTCAATTAATATATATTTTTTGTTACTATCTATTACATATAAAAGTTGACCATATATTGTGTAGATCTGGAGTGAAGTAAAGCAAGTGGAGTGTAAAAAGGCTAACTGTCCTTGGCTACATCCAGTTGGGATGTTCATGTACCACGCATTTGTCCTTGCTCAGAGGCACCCATCACTCTCAGTCTGAAACAAAATCTCCCTTTTCCAATGAACATGCCTAGATGATTGGTAATGATGTGTGGATTTTCTCTGCTGTTGAAAGCTATGTGTATAAATGTGTGTCAGACAAGGATGGATACAGCTTATGAGTGCCTTAGCTTACTTAGCACTCTGCCCCCCCTTCTCCCATTTCCCAGGGGCAGTGTGTGTGAGACCCGATCAGGCAGAAGGGCAGCTTGTCATCTTCCCAGTCCCGTCCATTGCTTCTCCTGGCTCAGATTTCCAGTTTGTTGAATTTGTGATAAAGATATGCTCAATTATTATTTGGGGAAGTGCCAACTGAACAAGTGGCAAAATCAAAATTAGGCCAAATCTAAATCTCATCAGCATGGAGTGAATTCCTAAAAAACAAGAAAAAAAATGGAAACACTGTTAAAAAAATTATTTTCCAAAAAAATGTTAGTGGTTAAAGTGCCAGTTTATTAGCACTGCTCCAGTTCCTTTGTGCATTTACGCTACTATGTAAGTTTGCAGTATCATATGGATGCTCAGATAGGATACTTATTGGTTATATGATGATTATAATACAATGATTAAATAAGGCAAGGAGTGTCTCAACTTGTTTTGACACATCTGTAGGTTAAATTTTTAAAATTAGGCCATGTTTTCCAAATGATGTACTTACTGGATAAATGTAACTATGTAAATAAAATGTCTATGATGTTTTGTAATTAGTAAAGTGTTATTGTACTTTCTCTTAAATTAGTGTGTACAATTTGGAAAACTGAATTCAAGTAAATTAGGATACATTTAGTAAATTCTTTAAATAAATGAAATTGAAATTTTGAAAGCAGATGCTTACTTTCTTCTGAGGTCAGTAAAAGAAACAAGACATTTTCATTCAACTCTGTCAGTAGGCACTGTAAATAGTGGTTCTGTGACTAATTTATTAAACTATTTCCTGGGAAGCCTGGGTGGCTCAGTGGTTGAGCATCTGCCATTGGCCAAGGGTGTGATCCCAGGGTTCTGGATCGAGTCCCACGTCAGGCTCCCTACAGGGAGGCTGCTTCTCCCTCTGCCTGTGTCTCTGCCTCTCTCTGTGTCTCTCATGAATAAATGAATAAAATATTAAAAAAAAAATTTTCTTCCTATAATATATGACCAAGATAAAAATCTGTCTCCATGTTAGCTCCAGAACCTCAAGTCAGGTAATAAAGATATTTCATTGAAAAAAATCCACAGATTAAATAAATTTTCAGTGATTAAGAAGTACTTACTGAATGTTTTCACAAAGTTAACATAACTGTCCTAACTTACATTTTTATTCATATTTGCATGTACTTGCTGCTTCCACAGAATCACCTAAAAAAAATCCTTAATCTTTGGTTGTAGATATCTGACTACACATCAATGCAATTGGCATGCAAGATAAAAACAAATAACATTTCTGAACTTCTCTCTAAATCTCCACTTTCACTGAATGTAAACTTTATTCAATATCTTTCCTGGAGTAGAGTGGTAGACTCGTAAGAGCAGGTGTCATCAGAAACCTTTGCACTCTGGAAAAATATCGTCTTGATTTCTACTACAGCTGGCTTCGGCAGACTACTTTCTCTGCAAGCAACCATTGAATGCTATTTAGTATATGTTACCTGAAAAGTGCTGCATGAACACACTTGTAGGTATTCTTTTTTATATGAGAGTTTCTATCTTGTGGAACATCTTGCACAAATAAATGCCAAGGCAGTTATAAAACCTCTCTTCTTTTATGGAGTTTGGCGGAAGGAAAATGATGAACACATCCCACTGTTTCTGCTGATGACCAATATTCCCGTCATGTGTCACTTTACCCACTTTGTAAACACGCAACTAAAGAATGTGAAGAAAAATTAAGATTATGATTTCTCAGTTAATCATAACTGCACTGTATCTGTTCTACTCTCTATGACAATTGTATAACAATTACTGTATTTCCACACGATAAATATTGTTGCTTTTGTGAGATGAAAAATCTTATGGTTAGAAGGTGACGCAGAAACAAAATTTATTTGATATGATGATAATCTATTAATCATAGAGTCATTGATCATGCAAAGGTTCATGTATAACAAAAATCATGTGGAAGTAGGCATTTAGCAAATAGCATATTTGGGTAAAACATTGAGTCTGAAGCTAAACTTTAATGACCACATATTATATAGCATCTTTCCCTCTTCCATTTCAGGTCAGGATCAGGGCTTGCCCATATGCCAACGAGGAAATGCCATTTAGATGATCTTTTGTTCATCTTCTTCCAAATAGGTGATACTATTTTAATATACTTTAATATACGATATATCACCTAATATATAGGTGATACTATTTTAAGCACTTGAGTATTGAATTTAATCTTTAGACCTGAAAGTTACCTCATTAGCATCTAGGTATATGTAACAAAAGTAAAATTTTCATAGCTCTTCATGTGTTTCCCTTTGATCTCTCCAAGCCCTTGGGCTTCTCCTTGTCTCCCCACAGTGTTTCCTGGAGCCCTATCATGAGTTTCAGAAATCATACATAGAAAAAGAACATCATTCTGCATCTGATGTTCAACGATTAGACTCTGTAGTGAACAATAGTTTTGGGATGCTGGATTTTCCAGAAAGAGAGTTGTCTACTTTTTCCCCTCATCCTTTAACATGTTCAGAGCCAAACTTGGCTTGCTGAACCAAAGAGTGTTACATAAAATAGATTAGACATATTTAGAGCGAGGGAGAGAAGGAACACGTTGGTGATTTGCGGGCAATGGGGATTAGAGAGGAGAAGACAATGCAAACAGGGTCACGAAGCGCTCTAGTACATTCCAACGTAGGCCTGGAGAAGGGAAAGTTAATTAGATAAGTCAGTGTGGAAGGAGGCTATGCCTCAACCATGTGCCAGCCTGGGCACATTCACATCAGCCAGGTGGTCTGTCTGAGGGAGGCCCTGAGGTGTCATTTGCCTCAGAATCTATACTCCTCATGGGAACCAAGTAAAGAGACAGGTAAGAGCTTGGAGAGACTGTGAGGAAAGTCCAGATGTCCTAAGGAGAAACTCCACACTGATTGGTGTGAAAGACACTGCCTGAGTCGTGGCTACAGGGGAGAGGAGGGAGATCTCAGAGTGTCCTACAGGGCCAGTGAGGGCTGAGTTAATTCTGGGACAGTCAGTCTGGGCCTGATGAAATCAAAACCTCGCTAGCTTCAATCATGGGCTTGAGCCAAGAAGCCAATAGGTCGAGGCTCCCTCACGTGGGTAAGGGGAATGGCCTGTGGACAGAAGAAGCCAGAGACGCTTACAGGCCTCTGGTACTTCCCTGCTGCCTTGAGGCTATACAAGCGCCAGGCCATGATTTTAGGGAAAGAGGTGAAGAGAGGGACACATTGTCCTAGAGTTTGGGTGCTATTTTATCCAGAGACTGAAAACAACTTAAAAGGAAACTTTATTTATTTACAAAGCTAATTGAAGAAAAGGGGTGGCAAAAGAAGGTGAAAGGGATGGGAAGAATGAAAAGATAACAGGAACATTTTGTTTAATTTCCCTCTGATTACCGACGTTATAATTCATTAGAAAATTTCACAATATCTCCAAGTTTATCTCTGGGTCTGAGGTTAAAGGAAGAAAGAAGATGCCAAGTGAGACTGGGAACCCAACCCTGTTTCCAGTCTCCTTACTTCCAAAAGCCAATCTTCAGGACACCCCGCTTCCTCCACTGTGCAAGAAGCCTCTTCCCTCTGATTGTGTTAAGTCCGCCCTATGGAGGGAGCAACCACCCATCCCCTTCACTGCTAGAAGTCCTCTCATCATCCCACACCAAAAGAACTAAATATGCCTTCTCCGTAGATATTTGGGCTATTTTTTTTTAAGATTTATTTATTTATTCATGAGAGATACAGAGAGAGGCAGATACATAGGCCGAGGGAGAAGCAGGCTCCCTGCGGGGAGCCCGAAGTGGGACTCGATTCCAGGACCCCAGGGTTATGCCCTGAGCCGAAGGCAGATGCTCAACCACTGAGCCACCAGGTGTCCCTGTGTGAGCTGTTGTTAGCAACTCTAGGTTGTATTGCACTGGCCTAGGTCTGGGGGCTGTTTCTAGGAAAGATTAGTTTCTGA
The DNA here is from genome assembly GCF_003254725.2 of Canis lupus dingo. Classification (NCBI taxonomy): domain Eukaryota; kingdom Metazoa; phylum Chordata; class Mammalia; order Carnivora; family Canidae; genus Canis; species Canis lupus. The sequence continues at coordinate 24,296,954 of NC_064260.1, read as the reverse complement.
GTCTAACCAAATCAACTACACAACTTCGGGAGACAATTTTTAAGTGGCTGACAGTGTCTTCTTACCATTTGAGACCAATAGCTGCCACTTCAAAGGTCTATTCATTCAAGTGCTGTGGAGTAATTCTCAGTCAATTTCAGATGCCTTTAGCAAGTTGGAAAAGTCACTGCCCTCAGATGATTAAAGCAGAAAAGGTCAATTAAGTAATAGTCTATTCTGGTCTACCAAGCCTCCTCAGCCAAGGCCAAAACATGAATTTATCTTTTAAGAGCTCAAAGTTTGTAAAAAGTCTTCTGTATTATGAACTAGTTCTAGAGAAAGACATATTCATTTTTAAAGCAACTTTCTCTGTTTAATCTAGATTACATAAGACAGAATTTTCAACTGTTTCTTAAACTTGAATCCTGCCCTGATTCTACGGTTATTCCTTGAATTTCAATCCTTATGACCTTAGAATATTGTAATAATCTCTTAGAAGGACTCCTTGCTTCTAAATTATCCCACTTCTGACACATATTATGGGCAGGCACTTCTTTTTTTAATTTTTATTTATTTATGATAGTCACACATAGAGAGAGAGAGAGTCAGAGACACAGGCAGAGAGAGAAGCAGGCTCCATGCACCGGGAGCCCGACGTGGGATTGGATCCGGGTCTCCAGGATCGTGCCCTGGGCCAAAGGCAGGCGCCAAACCCCTGCGCCACTCAGGGATCCCTGGGCAGGCACTTCTTAACGCGAGGAGCACTGACATCACTACTTTGTTCAAAGTTTGATTTTTTGGTTTGTTTTGGTTTGTTTTTTAATCTCTCTGTCCTGTTCAATTTGTATAGCCCTAGCTTTCTTAGGCATCCCAAATCTGCAATATATCTTACACATCTACTTTTTCAGTCTTCTTTTCCCCTCTACACTTTTATAGATCTTCATTCTAGTAACACTGGGCATTTTCATTTTCCCCTTACCAACACAGTCCACATTCTCACATCAGGACTTTGTTCAATTGTTTTCTCATCAAAGAGCCATACCTCGCAACCTCCCCCACGTACACCCCCATGCTTTCCCGATGCTTATGTTCTGCTCATTCCACAGGACCTTGCCTGAAAGCCATCTTACTACATTTTATCCTCACATTTTGTCATCTCTTCTGCACAATCTTCTGCACAATCTTAAGTTAGGTCTTTTTTTCTCTGAACTTCAACAGAACTTTATGTTTAGTCTTTTTTGAAATATACCTTTCTATCTTCGACAAGTACGGCAAAATTACAGTTCTGGTTCAATCTAACACTTCATTTAATCGACTCATGAAAACATATGCTCTGTGAATACATTCATGTTTCCAAAGTTAATTAAGATAAAAATATACAATTACACTGATTTTCTTTCTAGCAGCCCATGCTATTCTGGATCCCTCTTGCATACTTCCAGACTCTCCTTATTACACCCATTCCAATCTTCACTTCAGCTACTGATCTTAATCCTACATTACTAAGAAAAAATAGGCAATAAGAAGAGACCTTCCACAAATTCACACCAAGTCTCCTACCTGTTGACCTGCTTCCCAATGCACGTAACTCTGCCCTCCTTCATTTTACCACAAATTCTCCTTGTTCTTATTAACAGTAACATTTCTACTTGGACACTAGACCGTATTCTCTCTTGCCTACACAAGGATGTCATTCCAGAAGTTCTCTTCTAATTCCACAGCATCATATGTCTTTCTATCTCTACTATATAATTTCCATCAATAAAACCACGATATAATTGTTTTTTATGGAAAAAAGGAAAATCTTCTGGGTTTCTGTGGAATAATGGCAACCACTTCATTGGAATTTCTTTCTGCAACCTCTAAAAATCCATATAGAGCAACTTCTAAAAGTCAGTAGGCAAGCAGAAGGAGGGTACATGAAACCACCCTTAATTCATTTCTAGATCTTGACAGAAAATACCACAATCTTTAATTTATATTTAGGTAAGGAAAAAAATATTCCCAAATGAGTAAGACTTGATGTAGAGCCCACATTGGAGCTGATAGTGAGGAACAAACTGGACAGAAACAAAGAGAGGGTGGTGTGGTGAGCAAGGGCAGATGACATAAATGACCCACGAGAGAGAGTTCCACGCTTGGACAATGAGGATGGGTCACAGCATGGAGGCTGGGGAATTATGGAAGGGATTTAAAAGTTCAGGATCAGGGATCCCTGGGTGGCGCAGCGGTTTAGCGCCTGCCTTTGGCCCAGGGCGTGATCCTGGAGACCCGGGATCGAATCCCACATCGGGCTCCCGGTGCATGGAGCCTGCTTCTCCCTCTGCCTATGTCTCTGCCTCTGTCTTTCTCTCTGTGTGACTATCATAAATAAATAAAAAATAAAAAAAAATAAAAGTTCAGGATCAAAACTAGAAGTTTTGGAAAGACACACCTCTTGGAAAGAGGGAGGCACTCTTTGAGGGATTGGTGCTGGTGGGACAGAAGGCGATGAAGGGTATAAATGAAGCATCCTATGGAAGCAGAGGAGAATCACAAAATCAGAAGACTTACCCATCCTCTCCACCTTTGAAATAAAAAGAGCCATCTGTGAATAAACCTACCTTTAATGGAACCAAAGAAGAGTATATTTTAGAACTAAAAACTTAAAAGTCACCACCTAAACTCCTCATAGAGAATTACCTGTTTTCACTGGTTTAGGAAAATCTGTTCTTTCAAAAGTAAGAAACCTTAACAAATATATATTTTTTCTCTAAGTTATATATATATATAACTTATATAAATATATAATATATACTTATATATATTTATATATTTATAAAATATATTTATATAGTTATATTTATATATTTATTTATATATAACATATTAATATATATATAATTGAAAAGAAAGAGTATATATTCTGAAAAGAAAGCATATATATATATATACATATATATTCTGAAGAGAAAACATAGATATAGATATAGTTATTCTGAAAAGAAAGCAGAAAATGAAAATCAAAACATTTCAGCTGATGAAAATCACTCCCATTCAAAATAAACAATATTTTTAAAAAAGGAGAGGCAAATAAAAGGAAACCAGAAAACATAAAGAACAAAATTACAAGACATAACATTATACAGAGAGCACACAATAATATTAAATTTTGTCAGAATAAATTAGCCACATTAAATAAATGGGCGCAACCTATGGATTAAAACATAAACATTTTCAAATTGCCTCACAGAGTAGAAGTCAATTATATGCTGTTTCATGAGACAAACCTAAAATGATGTTGTTTAGAAGGCTAAAAAAAAAAAAAGAAGGGCAAAGATGTATCAGGAAAAGTAAGTAATAGGAAAGTATTGGTTGTAATCGTGATAACAAATAGAATAGGAGAAAAAGCATTCAAAGAGTTTATAATACTAGACACCACAATACACAATGGAGATGTTTGGTTATCTATGGACAGATCATCAGAACAGCCAACTTCATAAAGTAGAACCAACAGGTGATGCAAAAGAAATAGGTAATTACTAAAGGCAGGAAACTACCAATCAGTGTGACAGAAATCAAATGGATGGGAAAAAAAAGTTAAAGAATCAAGCAACATAATCTAAAAGAGAGATATTATGGAAATATAGAGAATAATAGAGTGCCTTCATCTTGAGTGCATAAAAGATAGGCATGAAAATTGACCATGTACTTTATCCTTCAAATCCTTCATATTTCTATAATGCATAAAACCACATTTTGTTACAGGAATACAATAGATTTAGAAAATACCACAATTTAAAACTAAACAATATCAATATTCCTTTTTCATGGAATTAAAAAAAAGATTAACTCATGTTCATCAGAGAAAGGAAATAAAAACTAGATACACAGAAGTTCTGAAAAATAATAATTCAATCCTACGTGTCAGATACTACTGGCTCTAATTAAATGATAATCAGAAGAAAATGTATAGCTTCACAAAATTATATTCATAAAAATCAGAGTGAAAATGATTGAGTTAAACTAAAAGCTTAAAAAAAGACACCTCGGGATACCTGGGTGGCTCAGCAGTTGAGCATCTGGCTTTGGCTCAGGGCATGACCCCGGGGGTCCTGGGATCAAGTCCCACATCGGGCTCCCTGCATGGACCCTGCTTCTCTCCCTTTGCCCATGTGTCTTACTCTCTCTCTCTCTGTGTCTCTCATGAATAAATAAATAAATAAATAAATCTTTTAAAAAAAGACACCTCAAAAAAACAAGAGGAAAATAATCAATGCACTGCTAAAAATGAATTTTAAAATAGAAGAAACATAAAAAAGAAAACGTAAGGATTACAACTTGTAAGAATCATTGAAACAAAAAAATGAAAAGTGACTGTCATTCTGACTCTAAGCAAATAAACATGTAAGCCTAAATGAAAACGATAACATTCTAGGCAAATAAAATTTACTCACATGTATTCTACTAGAGATAGAAAAGTTAAATTTCTATAAAGAAGTTGTTAGAACTTTTCACCAAAACAACTTTCACCAAACACCATAGATCAGATAATAATTGTATGACAGTATTCGTGAAAAAACACAAAAGAATTCATACAAGAAATAATAAAAGAATTCAGAAAATTAGCAGAATATAAAATTAATATTTAGAAAGCAGTTGTTTACACATATAAACAATATCTGGTTAGAAGATTAAAAAAACCTCATTCACAATATTAGAAATAAAGTAAAATATTTAGGAGTAATGTTATTAAGAAAGGTACAAAACCTATATAAAAAAAAGCTTTAAAACTATGGAAAGACACAGAAATAAACTTGAACAAATGCAGTGATGTTCCTTGTTAATTGGTTTGGGAGAGTCAAGATCATGAAGAGTCAAACCTTCCAATCTTGCATGGAAATTTTCTATATGAGGTTTTCACAGTTGAATTCTTACACACCTTTTGCCCAAGGTGTGTAAGAATTCTGAATCATTTATCCTTAGCAACTACAGATTTTGTGTTTTTCATGCTAATCATTCTGGCAGGTATGTAGGAATCACAGTGGTTTTAATTGGCATTTTCTTGATTACTGCAGAAGTTAGTGGCCCTTTGAATATCCACTCTTTTTATTTTTAAGATTTTATTTATTTATTCATGAGAGACCCAGAGAGAGAGGCAGAGACACAGGCAGAGGGAGAAGCAGGTTCCCTGTGGGGAGCCCGATGTGGGACTCGATCTCAGGACTCTGGGGTCACACCCTGAGCCGAAGGCGGCGCTAAACCACTGAGCCACCCAGGTGCCCCTTAAGTAGCCTCTTTTATGAAAAGTCTGCCCAAATCTTTAGACCATGGACCCTTTTTCTTATTCATTTAAAGAAGTTCTTTACATATTACGGATACGAGACTCTGTGAAATATATAAATTGCATGTTTTCTCTGGCCCTATAGCCTGGCATTTTACTTTATTAGTGGTGTGCCTGATGTCCGGAGCTCTCCACCCAACAGTGTCCAGTTTGTAAGGTGTTCCGTGGTGACCAGCGGGCTTGTGTACTGTTCAAGCCATGTTTACTCCAAAGTACGAAGAGGTACTGCTGTCTTCTAAGAAATGTATTATCTTACCTTTCACTTTGAGACCTGAAACTAACCTGCAATTATTTTGTATATGGGTAAAGTAGGGTTCTTGATTCATTTCTATTTTAATTCTGAATCTTCAATTTTTGGAGAATCTGTTGGTTCATTTTTACACCCAAGCCATTAATGAATGTGTTCTATTTGAGAGAGTGTTGTAAAAAATGCTGTTTTCTCAATATTTAATTATTACATTCTAGTAATTCTTGATTGTTTATATTTGTTTCACTAATTTGAAAGACCATCTTTGGTTATATATGGAATGTATTTTAGAGATAACAACTTTGGGGTGTAAATATTTTTATTTCAGCAGTTCCTGGTTACTTCAGAACCCATCATGCAGTGAGTCACTAGTATTCTATGTCCTTATGGGGTCATTAATGAAACGCCCAAAAGAATTCAAGGGGAAATAAAGAGTCCACTCTCAGCTTTAAGACCTCCAAATAGATTTCTTGAAACTCCTAGCACGATCTCAAAAAGCAAGGCTTTGCATTTACACACACACAAAAAAAACTCCGTTGGTTTTCAACTTTGTAAATCCTGAGTAATAAAGTATATGCCATCACCAAGAGTTAAGAAAGAAAATTGATTTAAAAAACACACACAGAGGGATCCCTGGGTGGCGCAGCAGTTTGGCGCCTGCCTTTGGCCCGGGGCGCGATCCTGGAGACCTGGGATCGAATCCCACATCGGGCTCCCGGTGCATGGAGCCTGCTTCTCCCTCTGCCTGCGTCTCTGCCTCTCTCTCTCTCTCTCTGTGCATTCTCATAAATGAATAAATAAAATCTTAAAAAAAACCACACACACACAGATTATCCTTACTCAGGGATTGTAAGAAGTTTTGACAGTTATGAAAAGTTGTGATTGAGCTGAAGCAGCAAAACAATTAGGTCTCTTAGCAAAACAATATGGGTCTCTTCCAGCTTGCCAGTGTTTGACAAAGTCTAGGCATAACAGAATATTCTGTATATTTGGTTAAAATGGTAGTAAAGGGGATCAGTACCGTGCTTCTGGGCCTCCGGAGCTAGTAGCCTCACAGTTGCGTCCCATAATGCAATGGTGTGGAGTCCATAAGTAGGACAAGAGACTAACATGTTTGGCCCCAGGAGGACCCAAGAGAGTAACCATCGCTCCCAAATCCCTATGTTTCACAGATGCCGGAGTATCCAGGGAGAACGCGGCGTGCATCTCGAAGGGGACTGATGATCTCAGAGGAGCCCAGTGTTTCGAACAAAGAGCCTGAGAAGAACTTATGATTAGGTGACGGGTATTCAACAGACATAGAAGAAAAAAGGCCGAATTCCAGGAGGGGGCTCCGTTCCATCTACAGGCCAAGGGGACAGGGAGAGGCCTTGGCAGAAAGCAGCCCTGCCGGGCGCGGGCCCCAGGCTTCTGGCCTCCAGACCTGCAAGAAAATACGTTTGTGCTGTTTACGCCACGCAGGCTGCGGCACTGCTGGGGTCGCGCAGGCAAACTAGGCGCTTCTCGGCCGCTGGGTTTAGTTAGGTCCCTTTGGGATTTAAATACTAGAATTGAGAGAGAGTAAAGAATTGCAGAACTCTAGCCTTCAATGTCATTAAAATGTTAAAAGAAATTAGTGACTGACTTTACTTGGAAACCGCGAAGTTAATGTTCTACTTTTAGGAAGAAACAAGGTTCGTGCTGCTTGTTGGGCCTTTTCTCTCCGGACGCCACATCTGCCCTTTCTTATACTTTCCAAGCCGGAATCCGAACGGGACGTGTTGTAGCAGCCAGGCCGCCTCGGCCAGACCCCCAGCGCGGACGTGCGGCGGCCGCGGGACGGGGCGGCGGCGGCTGGTTTCCGGGAGCTGCGGGTGCGCACGGGAGACGGTGGAGGTGCCCGCGGCGCGGCTGGCGGGTCGGCGGCTTCGGCGGGGCGAGGCGAGGCGAGGCGAGGCGAGGCGAGGCGAGGCGGGGAGGGGCGGGGCAAGGCGGGGCGCAGCTAGCGGGTCGGCGGCTTCGGCGGGGCGAGGCGGGGCGCAGCTGGCCGGTCCGTGGCTTCGGCAGGGCGAGGCGAGGTGGGGAGGGGCGGGGCGAGGCGAGGAGGGGCGGGGCGAGGCGGGGAGGGGCGGGGCGAGGCGGGGCGCGGCTGGCCGGTCGGTGGCTTCGGCGGGGCGAGGTGGGGCTGGCCTGTCGGCGGCTTCGGCAGGGCGAGGCGAGGCGGGGCGGGGCGAGGCGAGGCGGGGCGGGGCAAGGCGAGGCGGGGAGGGGCTGGCCGGTCGGCGGCTTCCGCGAGGCGAGGTGAGGTGAGGCGTGGGGCGGCTCGTGGATCGGCGGCTTCGGCTTCGGCTTCGGCTTCGGCGGGGTGGGGTGGGGTGGGGCGGGGGGCGGGGCGGGGTGGGGCAGGGCGCGGCTGGCGGGTCGGCGGCTTCGCCGGGGCGAGGCGAGGCGGGGAGGGGCGAGGCGGGGCGCGGCTGGCGGGGCGGCGGCTTCGGCGGGGCGAGGCGGGGTGAGGCGGGACGCGGCTGGCCGGTCGGCGGCTTCGGCAGGGCGAGGCGAGGCGGGGCGAGGCGGGGCGAGGCGGGGCGAGGCGGGGCGAGGCGGGGCGCGGCTGGCGGGTCGGCGGCTTCGGCGGGGCGCGGCACCTCGGCTGGGCCGCACGCGCATCACCCCGGCCAGCGGCCCCCTGCGCTCCGGGCGCGCCGCGGCGTCGGCCTCCAGGGCGCTCTGCCCCTCCTCGCGCCAGCCGCCCTCCTCCTCTCTTTCGCGGTGCTTTGCAGCATCTCTTCCCTCCCTCCCCCACGCAGATGCTTTGCTTCGCCTCCTTGGGCTGACTGGGCCTTCACGGCCGGCGCCCGGCGAGCTCGAGTGGGGTCGGGAGCACAGGCCGGCCACCAGCGCGAGTGGGTGACACGGGGCAGGCTCACACGGCGGCACCGTGACAAGCCATAAAGAACAAAACAACAGCAAACACACCAGGGGAGAAAGACCTTAGTGTTGAGTAAAGAAAATCACAGAAAGTTGCCGTTTTTATGAAGCTGATGCTATTTATACACAGCTGTCACAATAGCTTTTCACGTCGTGCCAGACATTCCTTAGAGCCATATACATACATGGGGAGAAAAGGACAGGAAAATAAGCATTGAATTTAGAGTATTGCTTACTTCTGTGTGGTAGGCAAAGGGAATCATGAAGGAACACAGAGGTAACTTTGAAGGTACTTGTAATACTCTAATTCTTAAGCTGGATGACATATTCTTGAGTGTCGATTCTGTTTTCTTGTGTGGGCACGTGTGGGTACACGCTATTTTTTGTTTTGGAAATACTACATAACAAAAGTAATTTTTAGAAAGGAAGGCATTTCTTGTCCATTCAAGTTTGGAGCCAGAAAAAAAAATACCCGTTACATGTGTGAATTATAATATATATATGTTTATATATAAATATATATGTATATATGTCTTCTGGACTTTTAATTGCTTTGCTTGGTTATCCATTCACTAGCCAGTACCTTGCTGTTTTAATACCATAAACTTATAATGTTTTAATAGCTAATATTGACAGGTCATCATTTTTGACATTGGATATGCCATCCATAATATAATATTGACTTTCATCATTATGGACAGCTTCTCTTTTATTCTAATTAGTGAAATGTTAATTTCTTAATACATTTTTTATTTTTTATTTTTGTTTTTTAAAATTATTTATTTATTTATTCATGATAGACACAGAGAGAGAGAGAGGGGCAGAGACACAGGCAGACGGAGAAGCAGGCTCCCTGCAAGGAGCCCCATGCAGGACTCGATCCCAGAACCCCCGGATCACGCACTGGGCCAAAGGCAGGTGCCAAACCACTGAGTCACCCAGGGATCCCCTTAATACATTTTTTAAATGACCATGTTTTTGTCTTTTAAAATGGGCTCTATTCTTAGAAGTTTTAAGTATAATAAAATTAGAGATAATTTTTAAAATGTACGTATAGTCATAGACTTAATGTAGACATTTTTTTTTCTTTTTTTTTTTCTTTTTTTTTTATTTTTTTTTATTTATTTATGATAGTCACAGAGAGAGAGAGAGAGAGGCAGAGACACAGGCAGAGGGAGAAGCAGGCTCCATGCACCGGGAGCCTGACATGGGATTCGATCCCGGGTCTCCAGGATCGCGCCCTGGGCCAAAGGCAGGCGCCAAACCGCTGCGCCACCCAGGGATCCCCTTAATGTAGACATTATTGGCAAATACATGAATAAAATTGGGGAAGTAAAATTTTTTATACATAAAGAAAGATAATCTTACTGAGGTATGGAGTAGAAAGAGAATGCAATTTGTTAGTAGTATTATAGTGATTCACTTTTCTTCATTAAATTTAAAGTAAATAGAATTTAAAATCTTGAATTGTTTTATGATTGATTTCAAATGGTAATGCAAATGAAAGTATGTCTGTGCTTCAAGGGTCAGAATGATCATGAATTTAAAGGAATAGGATCCCATTTTAGCCTGTCACTTAGAAAAAGAACACTTCCATGTTTTAAATTGGGCAGTTTGGAAAGTCACATTTTTCTTTCTGTTAAGTAAGGTTCAATGTGGTTTATTTCTTCAGCAAGGTGCTGAGGTAAGGAAATGGCTCACTGGCCCCCTTCATATACAAGCAGATCCAGGCAAATGAAAAATGTGTTATTTAAGTCACTTAAGGTTTCTCTGTATGTAAAATGATAATGTTAATCATAATTATTATTACAGTAGCATTAGACTAAGGATTTAACAACCTGGCCTGTTTAAAGCCTTTGATGCTCACTTAGTTACTATATTATTTAAATCACAGTTATGTGAAAGTCTTTCTCTTGCTCACCAGAAGTCACTTTCCCCTGAACTCACCACCACTTAATGGTTTCAGAAAAACATGGTGGACATTTTTTTTTGTCATAAAATGAAAGTAATTGTATCTGTAAATCATTGGATATAAGACATTTGTTATAGCCTCATTTCTGAGTAAAGTAAGTGGAAAGAAGAGAAAGAAGGATGCACAGAATTAAAATCAGCATGCTCTTAACTGCTTCATATTTTACTTTTCTCAGTGGAAAAATAAGCATCATCCTACAGTTAAAGAAATATTAGAGGCACAAATACAGTAGGGCAGGAAATTATGAATTTTCTCCTATTTGTGGAAACTGATAGTTTAAGTCTGTCCAAAACAAACCTCACTATTTAGGAAAGAAATTCTATCAATGCATTTATTTGAAAGGTATTTTTATAAGATCTGAAAGAATCTGTGGGTTATTTTGGAAAATGTTCCCCCATTTTTAGGGATACTGATTTCCTTGTGGCTAAGCAGCTGCATATGACCTTGGACAAAGCAGAAGTCTTGGAATGCCTTCATGCCGTCTGCATGGACCTGTCCTCTCCAGTTACTGCACAAAGGAATAGTTTAATTCCACTTGGGATATAGGTATGTTTGAGTTTCAGGAAATAATAGAGTACTGTTGATTAGTTGTGAACTAGAACAAATAAGCCACAAGAGGGCATATTTTTCTTGGTTTCATCACCCTTGTATAAATAAGGCTTGCCTTGATTAGGTATCACAGGAGTCCCTCCCCTCCCCCATTTTCTTAGAAGAAATACATTATTTCTAAGGTATGCTCTGAGGGTGGAGTGGTGGTGGCTTGGGTGGCGGTGGCTTTGCTTTAAGAAAAGCAAACGCAAAGACGATTTTTTTTCTTATATGATATATAAGAAAGGTGTTTATTTTTCCTTAAAATCCTTCCTTGGGGATTGTTTGTTGATCTAAGAACACTGTTAAAAAAGAAAAAAACAAAGAGTCAGTTATTTGACTATAAACTCCTCCATCCTGCACTGGCTATATGGACTCCTATACCAGGTTCAGAAAGGCTTTCTAACCTCCAGCAAATGTTCCTAGTCAAGGAGGTTTTCTTTTCTGAGGTCTCAGGACTTGGGCCAAAGGGGTTGGGTTGTGTTTTTATTTTTATTTTGAAGTGCATTCCTGCTGAATTTAATTATTCACCACACCCCAAACCAGCTAAGTAAATATAACCTTAAGATTCTGGCTTGGAAAGGTTTTGCAAAATAGCTGATTTCCTTCTTCTTCTTCTTCTTCTTCTTCTTCTTCTTCTTCTTCTTCTTCTTCTTCTTCTTCTTCTTCTTCTTCTTCTTCTTCTTCTTCTTCTTCTTCTTCTTCTTCTTCTTCCTCTTCCTCTTCCTCTTCCTCTTCCTCTTCCTCAAGTAAAGTCTCTACAGCAGGGTGCTGTATCGCAAAGGGTGTAGAACAGGAGTTAGAAGGCGCTGGATGATTACTCCACCTTTTGGCCTTGGTTCTCCTGTGTATAACATGAGGGGTAGGTCTCTGAGGCCTCTCCTAACTCTGAATGTTTATGATTATTTGTGACGTTAAAAGAGTTTAAAACTCAAAGATGTTAAGCAAAGTTCTGATAGTTTTACATTCTGATTAACTGTAAACTATCTTCTGTCTTAAAGATGAAAAACAGAGATACATTTACTTCTGAGAGTTCTATGTATGTGTAATTAATACTGAAATAAAGATGAAAAGTGTGTTCTTTTCCATCACTACGTATGATCTAATGATCTTAACATGTAACTACCTAATGATCCAGTGATGAGTGGATTGCCATGATCAAATGAAACAAACGGAAAAAAAAAAATCTGAAGTTTATAAAGGGAAAACACCTGATAGAGAAGGAGGTGGGTGAGCTACTTTGAACTCATGCCATCACTTGTTCCAATTAGACACAAACTAATATACATTCCAGTTTTCTCTAATGAGCATAACAACGTTTATCTGTTAGTACTGATATGTTAGTATGTGGGAAAACATTCATAAAGTAATATATATTTATCATAAGGCGGAGAGGTTTAATCTATGACCAAGGTATGACACGTTTTATAGATGTGATCACTAAATGCTTGAGTTTTATCTCCATTTTCCTTAACTCTGTACATAGAACTTCACAGGTTTTTTTATCGATCCTTTTTTTTCCTTAAAATTCTTTCTTTTTTTGTGAATACATGACAGTACAGAGAGAACTAAGACTGTAGATTTTTGTTGGAACAGAATGGCAAGCTACTACCTTCTGCTGAAAGTGCAGCCAAATCCTCTGAGATCCTGCTACATTTAAATCCTGGACCCAGTAATTATCTTTCTCCTGTCTTCTTAGCAAAGGTAGCTATATGTGGAGTTGGAGAAGCCTAGAATATACCTATTCTACTCTTAGCCATTCCTGCTACCTTCCTTTATGGTTCCCAATATAGATTGATGATTCTTGAAACTGTACAATTAGAACTTTGTCCTGAAAGTGGCTTCATGAAGTACTAACATGGAATCCTATGAGAAATAGTGTTATTTCACATAATCTAACACATATCTGCTACCATACAGTAATAATGACTTACTCAGCTTCCATAAATAGAGATGGGTGAGATGTAGTATAGCACAGAGTAAGAGGCTGGGCCCTCAAAACAAATGTACTTATTCAAAAATGTGTCTAAGCACCTGGAAACTGGAAAGTAGTCCCTCTTTCCTGTCCCTTCCACCCTCAGAATGAAACAGGCATAGAACAGCAATTCGGTGGTTCTAACTGATGATATACACATCTCGTTCAGTATAATTAAGGATCACTTGTTGAATCTTGAATAGTCACACTGGGAGATATGCTAAGCTGTATGATACACCTTACATTTTAACAAAACCTAATGTAAAGAAGATTTTTCCCACTAGGCGTTATTGCAAGGATTTAGATAGGTTATTATTAGCCCAACAGGACAGATTACAAACTGCTTTCCACGGCAGTGAGTCTCAGACTCTTAGAAAGTGTTGTAGAACCATTCTGATGCGATCCTGTATCTTAGTGAAAGTTCAGTAGTAGATGCAGTAACTGGTTATCATCAACGACCCACTGTTTTCAGTACCTAATTTAACCACCAAAATATTGGTTGAACACCTACCATATGCAAGACACTTTGGAGAACTACCCTGGGGATTACAAAGCCGTGGACACAGCTGAGGCCTTGCGTCACAACTTTGCACAGTTGATTGTGCTGCTGCGCGCTGTGCGCTCAGAGCAATGAAAAGAATCCAGTTCCCAGATGTTGTCTTCTCATGGCACATTCCCGATGCCCTAGTAAATGTAGCCTAAATTTTAAGTCACTGTATTCCAAACTAAGCCAGTTAACACAAATTCAGAGGCATTGTTTTAGGGGCTTGGGAAAGGAAGACAACATGCAAGCCCAGATGAGGACCCACACATAACTAATTATGACATAACATGAAAAGGACTTACAATAGTAGTGAAATCAAAGTGCTTTGGGAAAACAGGAAGGAATGATGAGTTCTGTAGGGGCTTTGTGGAAAAGGTGGAAATAGTAGCAAAGGGAGATGCTGTTTGGCTTGAGTGTATTAAGACAGGATTTTGACAGGAGGAAAAAAGGGGAAATCCAGTTAACTGTAATTCTAGTTAAGTACAGTATTCTGGCCAATAAACTGACAAAATTATTAGACAATTAATAAGTAGAGAGTTTTTAAAAGTAAAAAACTACTTATCATGAGTCAACTATGTGCAAAGCCCTATAAGCTATGCTGTGGGAGACAAAAGAGGTATTTTGTCCTTACAATGAGGTTGCAATTTGGATCAAGGGGCAATGGCATAAACAAATAAAATGATATAAAACATACAAGAAAAGGCAATGAACACACCAAGGGCATGGTCAATTACAAAACGAGTGGTATAACATTAAATAGGAAGCTTTCAAAAAAACTTGCTATAGGTCAGAATAGTCTGTAGGGACTTAAATTCTCCTGTATCTAAAGAGGAAAATTACGGGGTTGGTTGGTGGAAAGTGAAAACTAAGGTTACAGAAATGGGGCAGCATGAGACACAGGAAAGAACCTTGGTCAGAGTTAGGAAACTTGAATCCCTCCTGAGCCTGTCTCTGCCACTAACCATCTGCAACTTGCAATGACTCATTTAGCTTCTGTGGCCCTCGGATCCCTGCTGCAGATGCTGAATGAAGAGTCTCCTCCCGCCTTCCAATTCTTCCATTGTCGTTACTGACTGCTCCTACCCTCAAACTAAAACACCACTTGTCATTTGCCAAAGGCGCTCTGGGACCTTCCAAGCTGTGCTCTTAAATCAAGCTGACAAATGCAGAATCCGGTGGTGGCTTTTTTTCCTATGGCTCTACCCCCAAGTCAGCTTTCTGTATGGGACTAATAAGTGCAAGGTGTGCAACTCCAAGCCTAGGCTTCCAATCGCAGGCGGCTCTACCAGGCAGCTAATGCGGCCCAAGCTTCAGGACTCATCACTTGCCCTTTCCATGACCCCGGGGGCAGCCTGACCCTAGATAAATTCGCACGGTTGTTTTCGTGGCATCTGTAGAAATTAAGCTATTTCTGCATTGTTTTCCTTAAAGAGGATCACACCTCCAATTTGTGTAAGTTCCAGGTTCCAGGAAGGTGGACTCGTCCCTGGTCCCCGTGCACTTGGGTTTCCTCCTGCACCCAGGTGTGCACGAGTCTGTGAGGGGAAGCGGGGAGAGATGGCCAATGTCAGGTAAAGCGGCAAGGAGACTTCCATCTGGGGGTGTTTTGTCGTTTTCCGTTTACCCCGTACCTCCCCCCGCGTCCGCCAGCCCCCGGGGAGGCCGGTCCCCCCGCTGCCCCCGACGCCTGCTCCAGCAAGGCCCGGGCCTGGGTCTCGAGGCCCGGCCTCCGCGCGGCGCTCGGCCGGCGGCTCCCGTGGGGCGTCCTCCCCGTGCTCGCGAAGGGCCCGAGCCCGAGCCCGAGCCCGGCGGCCGCACTCGGAGCGCGCGACGCCGCCGACGGACAACCTGCGCGGCCCGCGGCCCGAGCCCGCTGAGCGGCTGCGCGGGCGGGCCGGGGCCGGGGCCGGGGGCGGGGGCGGGGAGGAGGCGCGCGGCGGGGGCAGCCCCGGGTCCTGTGCGCCGGCGAGAGCGCCCGGCGCCCCAGCTGCTGCGGTCGCACCACGAACTTAAAAGCCGCCCTCCGGCCCGGAGCGTGCCTTTCCCCGCTGCGCTCGCCTCCGCGGAGCTCCGGCTGCCGCCTGGCTCCGCGCCCGGCCCGGCCCGCTCCGGGGCCGCAGCGCCCCCTGCCTCCCGCCCGGCCCGAGCGGCCGCAGCCCCGCGCCCCGCGCTCCGCGCCCGCAGCCCCGCGCCCCTGCCCGGCTTCGCGAGCGGACGGCCGGCCCCGGCGGGCGGAGAAGAGCCCGCGGCAGGTAAGGCTGCCTCTGGCCACCTGCCCCCGGAGGGCGGGCGCCGGGACCGCCGAGTCCAGCGGGGCGACTGGGGCTGGGGCGGCCGCGAGCCCCGCGGAGGAGGGCGGCCCGGGGCGGACGAGCCCAGCGCGCGGCGGGCAGGCAGGCTGGCGGGCGGGCGCCGACGCGGAGGGCGCGCCCCGGAGCACGGACGGCCTGGGCACCCCGCGCTGGGGCCGGCAGCCCACCTGCCCACGTGCCCCCATCCCCGCAGCCCGGCCCGCAGCCCACCTGCCCACCTGCTCCCCTCCCCATCTCCCCCCTCCCCATCTCCCCCCTCCCCCTCCCCTCCCCGCCGCCGCCGCCGCCGCCGCCGCCCGCGCCTCCTCCGCCGGAGCCTCCTGCGGCCACGACTCAGCAAAGTTTTCCTCCTGAGTCTCCCGGCAGCTTCCCCGGGCTCCTCGCTTCCCCACGGCGGCAGGTTCACGGCCGGCCCGGCGGCGGGGACCCTGGGCGAGGACCCGCGGACTGCGGCCGGGGGGGGGGGCTCCGCCCGCTGCGAGCGCGTCCTGCGGGCCCGGGGGTCGCGGGGGGGGGGGGGCGTCCGCGGGCCCCGACGGCCGCTCGTCCTGCGCGGGAGAGGCCGGGACTTGCCCCGCCGGGCACCACCCCCCGCCCCCGGGCGGCCGGCGGCTCCCCGCCGGGCTGCCCTTGCCCGGGGACTCGGCTTCCGCCGCTCCCTGCCGGCGCGCAGGGCCCTGAGCGGAGGACACGCGCGCTGCGGCCCCGAGCTGGAAGCCGGGGGTTCGGAGCGGCCCGGCCCGGTGACCGGCGTCCGACCCCGGCCGGCCACCCTTTCGCCCTCTACCCCCGAGCGAGGCGCCCCCCACCGCGGTCGGAGGCCCGGGCCCCTGCAGCCCCGAGTGTCGCCGCGGCTCCCCGGGGGGCGGGGACGGGGGCGGGGGCGAGACCCCCTCCGGGGCCCGGGCGGCTGCCGCGTGGCCCAGGCGCGCGCTCAGGGCCGGGATCCGCGCGTGGAGGGGGGCGGGGCCGGAGCCGGTCCCCAACGCCCGACGCCCCGGCTCGCCCTGCCCCAGGCCGCACGTCGGGGCTGCGCGGGGCTGAGCCGGGGCTGCGCGGGGCGCAAGGGTGGTGGGCTGCGCGGGGCTGCAGGGGGCTGCGCGGGGATGCGGCCGGGGGGCTGCGCGGGGCGCGGGGGTGGGGGGGCTGTGCAGGGCTGCAGGAGGCTGCGCGGGGCCTGCGCGGGGCGCGGGGGGGGGCTGCGCGGGGCTGCGCGGGGGCTTTGGGGTGCGCCATGCCGGGCGGCGGGGGAACTAGAGAGGGCCGCGGCCGGGGGAAGAGAAGGTCCGGGAAACGCGGGCAGGGGGTGGGGGAGAGAACAGGGCCCCGGGTAGCGGCGACAGCGACTGGGCACCAAGGCACTGCCGGCGTCTAACCTGCGGGCGGCCCATTTGCGAGATGGAAGATCGGTGGCAGGGAAGGGGCGTGTGTGCAACGCTGTACCGCGTCCTAGGTGCTTTATGCATGGTCACCGTTAGTACTCCAAGGAGTACTCCACAACATGTCATTATTCTCCTTATTGTTTTAGATGAATAACTCAGAGACGCAGAGAGTTAGGAGTGGGTGGTGTCCCACTTTCTTTGGCTTTTGCAGTCCTGACAAATCATCATGCTGAAAAATGGAACGGCCGGTGGGGCACCTGGGTGGCAAAGAGGTTGAGCATCTGCCTTTGGCTCAGGTTATGATTCCAGCGTTCTCCAATCGAGTCCCGCATGGGGTCCTCTGCCTGTGTCTCTGCCTCTCTGTGTCTCTCATGAATAAATAAATAAATAAATAAAATCTTTAATAAATTGAATTGATGGTTAGGAGAGTAGGTAAAGCAGTTATTCTCATTGTAGAAATAATAATGAGGGACGCCTGGGAGGCTCAGCAGTTGACCATCTGCCTTCGGCTCAGGGTGTGACCCCCGGGGTCAAGGGATCGAGTCCCACATCGGGTTCCCTGCGAGGAGCCTGCTTCTCCCTCTGCCTGTGTCTCTGCCTATCTGTCTCTTGTGAATAAATAAAATCTTAAAAAAAAGAAGAATAGTGAGATATAAAGGTGTTAATTGATATGCCCAAATATAAACTGGTAAGGGGCAGAGCAGAGGCTGGAACTGTCTTACCTCACTGTGGTTCCCTCTTCAGGGACTTCAGGAGGATTTTTGTGAGCCCACTTACAGGGAGGACCTTTCTGAGATCACTTTGATATTGCATCTGTACATTATAATTTACCAGAGAAGAGCATCCAAGACTTTAAAATGGAATCCATGATTGAAGATTGGTACAGGCCACATCAAGTCTCTAGGCCCAGAATCATATACATGGGATATTAATAGTCTATATTTACACAGGTCATACTGTACTTTATAGGGATTTTTACTGGCTTTAATAATGTCTGTTAAGGAAAATTTTTTAAAAAATATTTTGTCAAATAGTAACCCAATGGCTGTATTGAAAAAATTTCCTGAGGTTGGTGGAATTCTCCTTAGCCTATCTATTGCCTTCGTGACCTGAAAACTTCATGTTTTGACACCACTGGTTCACATTTGTCAAAGTCTATTGCCCATCCATTTAGAAGAAGTAATGATGTGATTCCTTTTACCTTCCCACTGACTCTCTGAGAGGAGGAGATCGAGGAAAAGTATATGGCAGTACAAGATGTTTTGGAATTATCAGGAAACCGTAATCAATGCCAGCAGAAACTAAGGGTAAAAGGTAGAGAAATAATTATGTGGATTTTATTTTGCCTTCTTGCAGAATTGCCTTTAGAGGTAAATCTTAATGAGTTTGCTTTATATTTTTGCATGGAAAAATGCACAACGATAAATTGAATTTTTAATCTCTGCATCTGTGTAGGGCTGGTAAGGGTGGGAGTGAGAATTATTTTCTGTGGGTAGGAAAGTCAGAGGAAGCACATGTACCGTTTCCAATGACAGGCTAATAGATCAACCATAGGTTTGAACTTGAGTCATGGAGCTAAATTACTCTCATATCATTTATTTTCTAAAAGTAGGAAATACACTGTTTGGGGTTGGGGTTAAACTAAGGCAGGAAGTTTCAGGGTACCTCATTTTTATTCTTCACACTGTGTTCTCGTTCCATTACCTGGGCATTTGTTAACCATAAAGAGGTTTATCACAGACCCTGAAGATGTCTTCTGGAATTGGCAAGGATCTCTGTGGACCAGTGGTGTTTGTATACTGTTTGTACAGAGTTACTGGATTAAGTCATCCCCATTTTTATTAAGTATTTCAGTTTCAAGAGAAAAACATTTCAGTTGGTGCTGGTTTAATAAATATTTATTTGTCTTCAGATTGCTCGTTACAGCTTTGTTATTTTGAGAAAAACAAATGTGAACTTTACTGTTCTGTCTGGGAAGTATAATGGTGTATTGACATGTTCTTTGGGAAGCATTCTTGCCCATTAACAAATGATTTATTTAATGAATAAGAGTAACCATGGCTCTATTTTGAAAGTTTACTCTTTCCATAAATACCTGGAGCTATACAGATTACTCCAGTAAAATAGTATTTCAACACTCAGTAACATCTTCCTTGAAAGAAAAAAGAAATATCCACATTTGTGAAATAAATAGTAATAGCAATAATAATGATTGACCATGGGCAAAGCTTGTTAATCACATTTCTTCCTCCCACAAAATGGGCTAAAAAATACTCCACTAATCCAGGAAACCTTGGCCAAGATCCTTTTATTTTTATATCATTTTTATAATGGTTTCTATTTACATAGGTCATACTGTACCTTATAGGAATTATTGGTGGCTTTAATAATATCTGTAAAGGAAAAATTAAAAAAAAAGATTTGTATTTTGTCAAATAGTAACCCCATGACTGTATTGAGAAACTTTCCTGAGGTTGGTGGAGTTCTCCTTAGGCTATCTCTTGCCTTCGTGACCTGAACACTTACTTCATGTTTTGACATCATGCCTTTCAAGCTAATTCTTTGAGTTTCCAATAATTTGTTTTCTTCTTTACTTTTGTTGTTTATGATTCTTGACTAGATCATAAGAACCTTGAAGGAAGGAATTGGTCTTTAACTTTTTATACCTTTAGGTTAGTACCATGCTAAACATATTCTAGATGCTTAACATATACCAAAGTCTAATTCATTAACTAAACAATACAGTGAATATGAGTCACCTTATTGCCTATAAAAGGTCAGATTGAAGATCATTGGTATTATTCCTTACTTTTTCTGAGATTTTTAGAAAGGACAGTTTTCTCTTATAGTTGAGTTTTACCCTTTCATAGAAAAAGTGGTGAGATGTTGAGTGTTTTGTAATGCATAACATCCAGCACTGCTGTAATGATCATATGGAATAGCTACTTAAGAATATTTAGTAAAGTGTTGAATGCTACAAAAAGTTAGTTTCATTTTCAAATTTCTTGTGTTTTTTAGAAGGATCCAGTTAACGCATGAGAATCTCCATTCTCCTTAACTTTAAGTATCTAAATAATAATAAGAAAGGAGGATATAGCTAAGGTAAAATTCACTACAAACAGGAACTGCACTGATAAACAGCTGCAATGCCTTTGAAATGATTTTGAAATTTAATAATAATGAGATATACCTAAATGATTAGACTATTTTAAATTATTAAAAACAGAATAATAGGTACTTGAAGCTGGAATATGTAATGAAGTATACAATTCATATAAGTATGAATATAAGTATACTATTCATATAAGAATTTTAATTACCTTTAACCTATCTTCATTAGTATTTTTATTTCCATGTTAATAATATTTAAATGATTTCTAATAGTTGTAGACCAGGGCATCTTTAACAAATTGATTAATCTGGTGAATTTAGACACTTTGTTCATTTTTTTTTTTTAAAGATTTTATTTATTTATTCATGATAGACACACAGAGAGAAAGAGAGAGGCAGAGACACAGGCAGAAGGAGAAGCAGGCTCCATGCAGGGAGCCAGACGTGGGGCTCGATCCCAGGTCTCCAGGATCAGGCCCTGGGCTGAAGGTGGCGCTAAACCGCTGAGCCACCCAGGAATCCCCACTTTGCTCATTCTTTTGCAAAGTTCAAAAAGCTACAAGTATTACCCTTCTATAGAAATGTATAAAATAAACCGAGACTTAAGTGACCAAGTGTTCCTAGAAGAGTCCGCATCTATCTGAATTTATCATATTTTTAGAGATGTGGTGTCTTTCTCAGAAATTAGGAATAATTTACCTTATGTTCCGTTTTTCTTCTGTGAGTCACTTAACATTATAACTTCAACATTTTATATTTTTAAAACTGATGGTTAATAGTGTTTTCTATTAGTGGGTTTTACTAGCAAGTCACAGGGAAAAAATGGAAACATTTGCTATATTTTTCTAATTAAATAGAATTAAGCATTATTAAATGGTACTATTACTACTAAGAACACAGTCAATAAAATAAACAAAAATGTCTACATTACTGAGAGTCCTAAAAAGAAATACAGTATTCTTGCTTTCATGGAAAATAAGTTAAATGATGTAGGAATATGAAGGTGACAGTGTTAATCTACCATCTGTTAGATATCTGATTTATTTTTCCTATATATATTATGCATTTTACTAGGTCTCCTTTTCAGTTATCCTTTGTTTATCTTAGACAGCTTTTAAAAGATTTTGGTGTCATATTTGGTTCAGTAATGAGCCTGCATAACCTAATTACTGAGTTTTAAATATCAGTAGTTGCAAACATACTACATTAGTGAAGTTAGACTAATAAAATTGCTCAGTAGAGATCTTGTCTACAGTTGCCTTAGTGAAGAAGTAGTATAATCCATACATTTACTTTTTTTTTAAAGGATTTTATTTATTTATTTATTCATGAGAGACCTAGAGAGAGAGGCAGAGACACAGGCAGAGGGAGAAGCAGGCTCCCTTCAGGGAGCCCAATGTGGGATTCGATCCCAGGACCTGGGATCATGCATGACCCACGCCAAAGGCAGATGCTCAACCACTGAGCCACCCAGGCATCCTACTCCATATATTTATTATCAGCATGTATGACCCACTTAAAAATAAAGTCCAAAGTGCCCTCTTGAGTTGCTTAGTTTCAGGGAGCCTTTTTTCACATACTGTGTTGATAGTTGAACCCATGCCTGATGATATCATAATCTTGAATTGTATTTAAATAGTCTGATTTTCTTTGATAGAATGTATGAAATCAGTGAAATTCATACTCCCACTTTTTTGTTTTTTTTTTTATCCTTATCGTAAAGACCAGTCTGTGCCACATGAAATTCAGGTGTTCTTGGGTTTCGGTATTTATTATCATTGCTTTTGGACAAATGTTTGCACCTAATATCTGAATTTATTGTTCTCTGAAAGAGAGAAGTGTTTTCTAAAATGAATACCAGGGGATCCCTGGATGGCTCAGTGGTTTAGTGCCTGCCTTCGGCCCAGGGCGTGATCCTGGAGGCCCAGGATCGAGTCCCTCATCGGGCTCCCTGCATGGAGCCCGCTTCTCTCTCTGCCTCTCTCTCTCTCTGCCTCTCATGAATAAATAAATAAAATCTTTAAAGAAAAATAAAATGAATACCATTCTTCTTTGGAGACACTTGGAATTTTGAAATATAATACTTCATCTCAAAGATGGATATTTGGAGCTCTTAGAATTCTCAGTTTACTTGTAATGCTAAATATTGGGTCAGGAGAAATTAATACTAATTTGAGTTTTCTTGTTGAAATTGGACACATGGTTTTTTGGAGATCATTTATTTTTATAGTAATTATTTGCATCACAGTTATAGCTCCTGATCATTACTGAAAAACTAGAAAATATAGATAAGCATAGAGAAGTTTTAGTGAAACTTTTTTCATAAACCTACAAATGTTAATTCTTAGCTTAAATATGAAATTTATTGATTTATTTATTGAACATGAAATTTATTTGAAAAATAAATGCTATATGTGACACTTAGTGCCTAGGTCTTGTTTTCCATTCTCTAATAAAAGGAATTCTTGGGGGAAATGACTGATTCAAGAACTGGGGTAGGAAATCTATATCCTAAGCCTAGAGCTTCTTGTAGTGCCAAAAAATAGAGAAGTGCTTAACACACACATACACACACCACCACCATCACCACCACCACCACCACCACCACATGCATGCAATCATAGGATATGTCAGAGAGACAGAGGAGACAACTGAAAGAGCTCCCAGTGGCCAAAGCTGAAGTAGTTTGAGCAAAAAATAAAAAAAAGAATAAAGAAGGAAGGAAGGAAGGAAGGAAGGAAGGAAGGAAGGAAGGAAGGAAGGAAGGAAAAAGAAAGAAAGAAAGAAAGAAAGAAAGAGAAAGAAAGAAAGAAAGAAGAGAAAGAAGAGAAAGAAAAAGAAAGAAAGAAAAAGAAAGTTGTGTGAAGTATAACTCGAAATAGAAAATAAATATCCATGTTAATATAAATAAATGATTGAATACATTATAAATGGAGAAGAGACAAATCTTTCATGCAGAATTTTGAATGATTAATGTAAATACTCTGTTCTCAAAGAAGGGGAGCATAACTCCCTACTTCTGAAATGTATGCAGAGAATGGTCTCTTCCTCCAAACAGTACAGTATGGAAAGGAGGGAATTTTTTTTTTTTTAGGGGGTAAGCAAGCCTGACAAACGCTCTCTTAGCCAGGTGATCAAGGTCAGCCTCAGTCATAAAGCATGTTGATGGTGCGTACTCTTGATATGGCGGGATAAAAGGGAAACTTGTAATCTCTGTCCTGAAAACCCATAACCCCAACACAACCATGAGAAAAGCACCAGACAACTCCAACAGGGGGCCAGTCTACAATATAACTGATTGGTGCTCCTCAAAGCAGTGAAGATCATCGAAACCAAAGAAATTATGAGAAGCTGTCACAGGCAGGAGGAAGAAAGCCAAAGGGACAGGGACTAAATGTAATATGGTATCCTGGATGGGATCCATGAAAAGAAAAAGAACACTACGTAAACATTAAGGAAGTCAGAATGAACTACGGACTTTAGTCATGTAATATATCAGTATTGCTTCATTAATTATAACAAATGTCCATAAGATGTAAAAATAATAGGGGAAACCATTATAGGATGTGGGTTTAGGGAGACTCTGTGCTGTCTTCTCAATGTTTTTGTAAGTGTAAACTGTTTTAAAAATTATATTGGAAAAAAATTATGTTTGAAAGCATATAGAGTAAGCATGGTGAGAAACAGTTGAAGACGGGAACCATTCTCTGCCAGCTAGGCTGATGTCATTCCGTTAAATGCTTAGTGTCGTTGCCCAGGTCAGGATAGGACTGTTCTGACATATTTTTGATGCTAAATATTATAGATCTTTAGAAGTAAACACATAATTGGAATTAGTTGTTCTTCTCATACTTACTTTTTTGAAAGAAAATGTGGTTTTTGGATTACTAAACAACATCCAGATTACCGTTATTATAGGTTTCCATGCAAAGAAAGCTGTGTATTTGTCATGTCCTATGAATCAATCTTAAATATTAAAAGAGAGGGCAAATTTTTTTCTACTTCTGTCCTTACTGTTTTATTGATATTGACAAGATCCATCACCCGTGCCGGATGTCTTCAGTTCTAGATGATGCTTATGCTTCCAAAATTCTTGCCAGAATCATGCAAAGACTATTCTTTTTATCCCTCGTTGAATCTCAAGGATCTCTGCTGCAAAAAAAAAAAAAAAAGGATCTCTGCTGCATTAAGTATGTTAAATATTAGTCCCTATCAATCCTATATATGTAATACACGTATCATTACTACTTTGAAAATTCTAAATATACTTAGGAGGCCTCTTTGTTCCAAGAAAGCTCCCAGAGGCTGAGACTCCCCTGCATCCGAGCCAGTGTAGAGTACGGAGGATGCACAAGCTACTGTTTCCCTTTACGAGTCTGTGGGTTTTCACCGTGTGTGTTTCTCATGTTTCCCTCTCTATAAATCACATGTTATTCCTTCTCTTCCCTGTGTTCCAGATTGTTTCATATTTTTTAAAAATCCGAGTTTTACTCTCTTGGAGTAAGCTCTTCTTACAGTTGGACATGCCATACTACCTTTCTCATCTAAGCTTTTATACTGGCATCTAATTTTTTTTTAAGATTTTATTTATTTATTCATGAGACACACACACACACAGAGGGGGAGGGCAGAGACACAGGCCGAGGGAGAAGCAGGCCCCATGCAGAGAGCCCGATGTAGGACTCGATCCCGGGTCTCCAGGATCAGGCCCTGGGCCGAAGGTGGTGCTAAACCGCTGAGCCACCCGGGCTGCCCTGGTATCTAATTTTTGAGTGTTAACCTCGTATTTATAATTATCTAACAATTACCTGGCTCTGTGCTTCATAGTTAACTATAGTTCCTGCTGAATTTGTGTTCTACTGTGGCAATTGTTGAAAAGTTTAGCTATGCTTTTTTTTTTTTTTTTCTGTTTTTAGTTTGTATGAGTCATAGCATAAAAAATACATTTGAAGAACTTGTTCAGGAAAAGTCATGGAAACCAATCCCAGAATATGTGACCAAAGGCCCTCTTTTTTGGGTATGACCCCGCTGAATTTCCTGAAGTAAAGAAAGTATCTGAGAAAGACCCAGATCAATATGACTAATAGGTTCCGGGTTCTCACTAGAATCTTAGATTCAGGGTGTTCATTTTTGTTACACAAAAGAATACATCTTTTAAAAAAGAGAGATCCTGCTGATGGTAATTTAACCCAGTCAGAAAGAGGAATAGAGAAATCTAATACTCTGACCCAAATCTCAAAATGCGTGCCAGAGACTATCCTGTCACCTCCTTTTTTACTTCGGATCCATGTCATTGATGGCTTTTCAAGTCATTGATGGCTTGTGAATTATCAGTAGAGTACATTTTTAAAAGTCTTTGTAAATGAAAATAATCACCTAAAATCTTACCAATTTTGAAATTTGACTCTGTCAGATGACAAAATCCATACGTGGTGCAATTGTATACTTACTAGTTCAATCATTGACGTGCATACGGATTCAGAATCCACTCTGTTGGCCCCACTTGCGTCGGTCTCGTAGTTTCATGTATTTCCCTTATTGTAATTGAATTAGTGTGTCACAGGTTGCTCTCCTGGCTGGACGGTAGGCAGTTAAAGCCAGACAATTCTGTCTGCAGAGGTATCTGTGTGATGAAATCACGTAAGATGTTATTTATAATATTAAAATGGGAAGTTAATACAAATCAACTTTTGAAGTTAAGACTTTTATCACCTGTAAAGTAGCTGTTCAAAAGCATTTGTGCTGGATACACAGATGAGAGAATAACATTTCACTTCACAGAGCCGTGGGGATTGTTGTCTTAAACTGCACTGTGATGAGGTTTGGCAGAGAATGTTCATTGTTCAGGTTTTAAAAAGGGCAAGTTTTTGGCAGGAGTAGCTTGCATAGAAAAGAAATGCTCTGCGTACACATGTGCACTTAATAAACCCTTCAGAGAGCTTGGGCTGAGATGTTATGGATTCCTCACTCCACCCTACCCCCCGTCTCTGGATGTTGACTGTTTAGGAACCTTGTGCTGTGTTACTATCATATAGGCCTTTTCAGATTCCAAGAAACGGTACTTTGGGCTCACATTTCAAAAATTTTTAGAATATAGTGAGTAGTCATTTCATATCCTGTGCACTTTCACTTGAAATTTATTAAAAATAACAATTGCATTCAGATCTACTTTTCCCTAATATTTATCAGTCACACAACCATCATCTCTGTGATAGCCAGCGATCATCCTTTCTATATATTTGTGACCTTTGGTTATTTCTGATAATCAGAAATGATGGTGTAGAATTTCCTTTTCTTCCTTTAATTTATTGCTTACAAGCCATGTTGAAAATGTTGTGCTTTAAGTAGATAATGTATCAGGACAAGCAAAACTGAAAAGTCTTGTAAATTCCCCAAATCAATAAGCAGGCCAAGCCAGCATCAACCTCATGGGCCTGTGTTCTCTGTACTCCTTCCTCATGGGGCTTTGCACTGATTTCTCCTTCCACTTGAAACGATTTTGCCTTTTACTGCCACCACTTCTCCGGGCCCCTTGCTGTTGCCCATTCTCCCTGCACCTTCACATGTGTCCCCTAAATCTTGCCTGAAAAAGTGCTTTACGCTCAAATTCCACCTTATTCCATCCTTAAGATCTTTTCCAGTTCCCAGTAACTATCACCCTCTCTCTTACTTCTAGGATCACAAGACTAAGTTTCTCAAGGATAAGGATCGAATGGTTGTTTCTGAGACATCATATGTTTCAGGTTCCCACGGCATATCACCAAGTCTTGTGTATGACAAGTGTACCATCTCTAATACTTGAATTGAAATTATTCCATTCAGAGGGCGCCTGGGTGGCTCAGCGGTTGAGCACCTGCCCTGGGCCCAGGGTGTGATCCTGGGGTCCCCGGATCTAGTCCCATGTTGGGCTCCCTGCGTGGAGCCTGCTTCTCCCTCTGCCTGTGTCCCTGCCTCTCTCTCTGCCTCTCATGAATAAATAAATTTAAGAAAAAAAGAAAGAAGTTATTCCATTTGGAATCTTTTGCCTCTGTTTTTTCCTGCTCACTGCTCTAGATATGTAATTCATCATAAAATTCCTTTCACGTGTACATTCTTTCATCACAAAGGTTATTTCACATGTATCCATGTTACTTTTGAGTCTTCCTACGTCTCCATCCCATTCCATCTTCTGCAAAGTATTTGTCCAGCGCTTGTACTGGGCACTGTGAGAGTCGCTGATGAAAGACAGATGGAAACCATGGCTCCCCTGGAGTGGACAGTTATAAAAGAATTCATTATCATTATGGGTCAAATCAAATCTCTTTAGGATCTTAAATACAATAAACAAAAGGGTCCTATTCATACTGTTGGTCTAGAGCCTTTTGAAAAATTATGTCCTCTTCTTCCTTAACTTCTGCTGTTCTCTCTGTGGCGCTTACGCCCCAAGTGTCATCTCCAGCCCCAGGTTCTCTCTTGGGTCCCAGTTATTGCACCACACCGCTTCAGCGCCTGTGGGTTGGCCTTCATTGCTCAATATTCCACTTGTAAAGGAGGTTTCTCTGGTAGCTGAAAGTTTCAGAGCCTTTGATCAGTGTAACTTTAAACTGAGGCTTTAGAGTGTGGGAGCGAATGTGGTGCAATAGTGGCGACTGTGCCCCGTGAGAGAGACGGGTGGGCTCGGGCCTCGGTACTGCACCTCCTGCACCTGTTGCCCGGCTTTCATCTGGGGGGTGATGGAAGGGCTGGCCTCGTAGGGGCATTGCGAGGATTAAATGAGTTAATCTAGGAACATCAAATGCTGCATGGCACATTTATCTGCGAGCATTCCCTCTCCTTTACCCTTGTTCTGATTCTGCGAATTGCACATCAGGGCAGATTCTCACGCTATCTACAAACTCTTCCTAGTTCCTTCTTGTTTTTTATCTGCTGAATTCTATTCATTTCATTTAAAAACCCACCCTTTGGTGACCTCACTGTTTTGTTCCTGGATAGTAGAGTGACCTTTTAGGACTGAACTGCTGCCACTTCCTTATTTTGCACAGAGGTGCATCTAAAGAGACATACAGTTGGCCCTTGAACACCATGGGTTTGAACTAAACAGGTCCGCTTAGATGCACATATCTTTTCGATAAGTTTATCAGAACATTTTTCAGAAATTTACAATTTGAGAAAGTTCACATAGCATAGAATAATTGAAAAATTAAGAAGTGATGTCGTGAATGCATAAAATATATGGGGATGCTAGTTTACCATTTACCACAAAATATACACAGATCTATTATAAAAAGTTAAAATTTATCAATTTATCATGGTGCCATTCACACTCGAGAGAAATGTAAACAAACTTGAAGATGCAGTATTAAATCATAACTGCATAAAATTAACTGTAATATGTGCTGTACTACTGAAAGAATTTTGTAGCCACATCCTGTTGCTGTTGCAGTGATCTCAAGTGTTGGGAGTATCCACTAAAAACTTGATGTGACACTAACCATCTCCATGTGAACAGTTGGTCTCTTCAGTAAATTTCATATCATAGCAAAAAGTGACCTTTTGTGGTTCTCGCATACTTTTCATGGTGTTTAGTCTGATACCGTAAACCTACAATAAAACCATGGAAACCATATGAAATTTAGTGATGCTGGAAGTACCCTCAGGAAGCAAAGAAAAGTCATGATGTTACAAGACAAAGTTGAAATGCTTGATATGTACCATAAATTGAGGTCTGCAGCTGCAGTTGCCCGCCATTTCAAGATAAATGAATCCCGTGTAAGGACTACTGTAGAAAAAAAGAAAAGGAAGTTAATGAATCCATCATTGCAGCTATATCAGCAGGTTCAAAAAAACCTTCCACTTTTTGAAGAACAGCTTTTTAAACTATTACTGAAAATGTAACCCTCCCTCAAAAAAAAGAAAAGAAAATACAGCTTTTTGTGGGTGAAGTGTTGCTATAAGAAAGGCATACCTGGGATCCCTGGGTGGCGCAGCGGTTTAGCGCCTGCCTTTGGCCCAGGGCGCGATCCTGGAGACCCCGGATCGATTCCCACGTCGGGCTCCCGGTGCATGGAGCCTGCTTCTCCCTCTGCCTGTGTCTCTGCCCCTCTCTCTCTCTCTCTCTCTGTGTGACTATCATAAATAAATAAAAATTTAAAAAAAAAAAAAAAAAAAAAAAAAAAAAAAAGAAAGGCATACCTATAGACTCGAATATGATTTGAGAAAAAGTGAAGTCATTATACGACAACTTAAAGCAAAAAGAAGGTGAAGGATCTAAAGCTGGAAAATGTAATGCCACAGAGGATTTCATAATTTTAGAAAGAGGTTGGGCTTAAAAAATGTCGAGGCAAGAGGAGAAGCAGCTTCTGCTGACCAAGAGGAGGCAGATGAGTTCCCAGACACCACTACAAAAATTGAGAACAGATATCCACCTGAACAGGTTTTTAATGGAGATGAAAGAGTTTATTCCAGGAAAAAGTGCCACAAAGGACATTTGTTAGTAGGGAAAAGAAGTGAGCACCAGGATTTAAGGCAAGAAAAGATAAACTAACTCTACTGTTTTGTGCAAATGCAGTTGGAATTATGATCAAGACTGTCCTTTTCTGTAAAGTTGCTCACCCCTGAGCCTTCAAGGGGAAAAGATAAACATCAGGTGCCAGGCTTTGTTTGTATAACAACAAGTCCTGGACAACTGAGAACCTTTCTCTGGATTAGTTCTATCCATGCTTTGCCCCTGAAATCAGGAAGGACCTTGTCAGTAAGGGACTGCTTTTGAAAGTTCTTTTGATAGCCACCCAGCACCCCATGAACTTAACACCAAAGGCATCAAAGTGACCTCCTTGCCCCCAACCAAATGTCCCTAATTCAGCCTCTAGATCAGAGGATCTTTAGAACTTTAAGGCTCATTACACATGGTACTCTAATGAAAAGATTGTCTACATTATGGAAGGAAACCCTTGATAGAGAACATCACGAAAGTCTGGAAGGATTATACCATTGAAGATGTCATCCTTATAGAAAAAAAAAGCTGTGAGAGGCATTAAGCCTGAAACAATAAATCCCTGCTGGAGAAAACTGTCCAGATGTTGTGCATGACTTCAGAGGATTTATGACCAAGTCAATCAAGGAAATCATGAGAGAGATTGTGGATATGGGAAAAAAAAAGTGGGAGGTGAAGGGCTTTGAGATATGTATGGATCTTGGAGAAACTAAAGATCTAATAGACACCATACCAGAGGAATTAACAGAAGACAACTTGATGAAGATGAGTACCTTTGTAGCAGTGCCGGACAGATGAGGACAAAGACGTAGAAGAAGCAATGCAGAGAGCAAGTTGACATTACACAATCCGGCAGAAGAGGTCCAGTCATCCAAAACTGCTTTGGACTTCTGTTACAGCATGGACTCTTCTACGATAGGGGCGCTGAAATTAAAGCAAATAGCAGAAGAAAGGTTGATGTTGTGTAGAAATTTTTTTTTTACAGAAATGAAAAAGCAAAAAAAAAAAAAAAAATCAGACATTACAGTGTATTTCCATGGCATCACACCAGGTCAGCCGGCCTTTCTTGCCTCCCCTTCCACCTCCTCTATCTCTTCCACATCTGCCAGCCCTAGGACAGCAAGACCAACCGTCCCTCTTCGTCCTCCTTTTCAGCCTACACAGAATAAGGATCATAAGAATGAAAATGTTTTGATGATCCACTTCCACTTAATGAACAGCAAGTAATCATCATGCCACATGGTTAATAAGCCTGTTGTGTATGTGTGTGACTCTATTTGTTGAAAATCTAGTAACTATATGACAAGAATCGTATGAGACATTTCTATGTAACCATCATCATCATAGTCATCCTGTAGATCATTGTGTATGTAAGGTGAGTGATATTTAATATAAAATTAATAATGTGTTGTCTTACTGTCCTATAACATTGCTTTCAAAGAGTTCTATTACCAGACAGTATGCCTCTCTCTCTGGTAAATGGAGTAACTGTGTGTTCACCAGTCATCACAGGAAAGTGGTTTAAAAAATATAACAATGTTTCCAATACTGTATTATGAATGTATACTGGATGCCATAAAAATTTATGACCACTCATTCGTGTATAGGCTAGGCTACCATGAAACAATTATATTGATTACACTAGGCTACCATAAAGCAATCATATACCTGCTTCTTCATTATCAGCACATGACCTGTTATACCGGTAAATAAATATGAATTTCTTTTTCACGTTACCTTTTCGTTTTTGATATCTGATGTTAGTAATACTATAACATCTACAGTGTTTTGTACCATATAAGACAATATTGATGTAGGCACTGATGGTT
Organism: Canis lupus dingo; assembly: GCF_003254725.2. Taxonomy (NCBI): domain Eukaryota; kingdom Metazoa; phylum Chordata; class Mammalia; order Carnivora; family Canidae; genus Canis; species Canis lupus. The sequence continues at coordinate 24,265,313 of NC_064260.1, read as the reverse complement.
CATCTTATAAAGAGAGGATATAACTTATAGTAAGTATAGTATAAGTACAGTATAGGTAAGTATAGTATAGAACTGTCTTAAGTGTATTCTCTCTTCTGATTTTCCTGACCGTATTTCCTGTCCTCTAGCTTACTTATTGTAAGAATACAGTATATAATACATATGTATGCTATTAGCAGGTAAGTTTTTGAACAGTCAAAAGTTACACAAGGGTTTTCAACTGTGTGGAAATCAGCATCCCAGTGCCTGCATTGTTCAAGGGTCGCCTGTAGTTGGGTAGAACATTGCAACAGGCCGTGATACAAGGATTGGAAGAATCCAGGGCAAAGGGACCCATCAATACGAGTTTTGTCACAGAAGACAGCCTCTAGTTATAGAGGCTAAATAGCAAGTAATAAAATCCTTATGCACCCCATCTAAATTTCCAGACTTATTTCTTAGCATCCCACCTTTCTTATGCAGCTGTCTACTGCTGATTTGTAATATTTCATATATCCTTGCTGTGCTCCATCACCAAGTAAGCAATATGGATTTGTTCAACAGCTTTTCTTCCCCTCCTTCCTTTCTCTTACCCAATGCATAGGTATTTCTTTAGCACCACCCCCCCATATGGGCCTGCTGCCAACTTCATCCCTTTGCTTGCTTCCACTACTTTATCACTGTATATCTCCTAATGAAGTATTATTGCTCTTGAAACTTTTCATCGAATGCTCTTACTATGCCACAGTTTCAGAATATTCTATTTTAGTCCCCTTTGTAGAGAGTGAAGGGAAACAAAGTGACCAAATTCACTGTCCGCCACTAGAGGGGCTGGGAATTGGCCCACCACGTTCTCCTTAATTTCAGTCTGATGCCCAGGGACTAGACCTTTTCCAGACCACACATACCAGTGTTGAACTTGCCCTACTTGAGCTATCTAACTACTAAGAGAGCCCTGGATCTCTACTCCCTAAATTTTGGGCTTGAGGGGTCTTGCAGAAATCTGCAGTACAGCACTTAGGGATGAAGCTCACTAAGAGAAGCTAAACCTTATCTCTCAAGGAGGAAGTTTAGGAAGAGCTGGGAGATAAATAAGTAACTCCCGCATCTCAGGGATGTAAGCAATCTAACATGCAAAGAACATCTTTGTTTCATGTTGCTTCATCTCCTTGGCAGTTCACTGGAATATAACTAAGAGAAGCAGCAAGTATGTTAATCAATGATAGTTTCCAGAAATTGAACTTAGAGGTCACTTGAGCTTCTGCACAAGTGGAAGTGAAACTGAATAATGTTTTATGGGAAAATACTTTTCTAATGCCTGTCTTGGTACTGTTTCAGATTAGTCTGTTCATTGAATTGCCACTTTGCATAGGAATCTTCATTGATATGTAATAATAATTTATAAATTGTGTATCATATTAATTATATATCTTGTTATCAATAGTGATTTATAAAACCAGATTCTATTTTATAGGAAATAAAATGTTTTAGAGATGGGATAAATAGGATTTATTTGAAATAATTTCTAAATATTTTCTAAATAATCATAAAGCCGATCACTTTCTCTCAATATATCACTCTTTCTGTATATATACCTTTAGAATGTGGCATTTTCTATTCTGACTTAAGGGTAATTTTGTTAGAGCAAATCAAGAGAAGGAACAATTTTAAAGATAGAATCAAGAGTCAGTTTAGCTGTTTTATTTTTATGACTTTACTCTTATTCCTATTGTTTTTTAATTATTTTAGTGAATGAATATTTACAAATATGGTTTCTGTCTTGATGAAATTTTAAGTAAAGGTGATAATTTATATTACTTTTCCATGTATTTTTCTGGGGCAAGAAGGGTTTGTTTTTCAGATGATTACTTTTAGGGGCTATTTGTAGAGACCAGCCAGGCTAGTAGTGGGTTTTTCAGGGAGTTCCAGGATAACTAGAAAGAGAGGGATCTGGGTCAAGATCATGATTCTTTTTCCAGATCTGTAGCCCAGGTCTGGAGACAGGTAGGGAAGATGGAATACCCTTGGGCTACTGTGAGGGTCGTTAGTTTGGGGCCCCTATGATTCCTGGACGGTATCTGCTCCTTCTTCAGCTTGATCATTTCCCCTGTCTCTTCCTCCCACTAATTGCACTTTACGTACAGTCTGTCTTTTCTTTCTACAGACTCTTCTCACTGATTCATTCACTTTCTTCATTTCAGTTATTACTTAAATGGGAAGGACACATAAATTACTAACCCTGAACTCCCCCCTGGTCTTGGTCACTCTGCTAGTGCTTTTTCCAGTAGGTTTCAGTCTAGGGCTATTGATCATCTACTTGGCAAGCAGTTTAAACTAACTATGTTGTCACCGTGTACTTTTTTCTATCGTGGTTATGATTTTATTCACACAAGTATTTACACTATATTGTGGCAGAAAAGGAGTGCACTTTGAAGTCACAATTTATCATCTGGGAAAATTTGGTAAATTGTTTAACTAGGTCAATTTTGGTCTACTCACACTGAAGTGGAGTAAATGGCAGCCCTGCATTCGAAATACATGTGAGTATTAAATGAGAAAATGCAGATAAAGAACCTCTCCCAGTACCTGACACAATTGTTATTTAAAAGAAACAGCACTAATAGTTTCATTTCTTCTCACCAATATACAGTAAGCTATTCTATTGGTTGCAAAAGCCTTGAAAGGCTAGGGTACAGACCGGATTTTATTACATAGGTAATTGGGAGCTATAAAAGTTTTTGAACCATGTAATAACCAAGGCTTCATGTTTTAGGAAGATAGTCCTAGGAATAGTTTTCAAGGAGACCAATTAAGAGACTCTTCACAGATCTAATAAGGACTAGACAGTGGTGATGAAAATAGAAAGTAAAGGTACCAGAGAAATCTGAGACTATTATATTGGACTTTTTGTAATTTGTGTATTTTGTTTGTTATTTGTGTATTTCATGATTTTGTCCTATTGTATATTCAGAGCATTTTATTACAACGAGAACTTTGCACTCAGCCTAAGAACTGTTTTATATTTTTCTGAGGACCTATATGTGTTAACCTTCAGATTTTCTCATTGATACTACACTTTTTGAAATGAATGTATATTGTTTCCAGAATTCACAGGAACAAATAATATCTCCCTACATAGAAGGTCTAAGGTCCGACTTGATTCCAGCAGGATATAGAATACCTAATTAATTTTTTCCTGCTAAAGGAAGTTGAATATTTTAGGTTATTGAAATAATCTTTACACATTATTTTATTTTTATTTATTTGTTGAGAGAGAGAACACATGTGAGCCAAAGTACGGGGGCGGGGGGTGGGTGGGTGGGGTGGTGGGAGGGAAAAAGAGAATCTTAAGCAGGCTCCATGCCCAGTGCAGCCTAACGCAGGGCTGCATCTTAGGACCCTGAGATCATGACCTGAGCCAGATTGAGTTGGATGCTTCACAGACTGAGCCACCCAAGCACCCCACTGAAATAATCTTTAGATACAGAAGATGAAGAGCTCGTGTAGAGAGCAACTTTAAAGCAGCTATCATGAAATCAAGAATAGAAGCCTATGACAACCTTACCTAAATAGTTTGTGAAATGAAATAGTAAATCCTTATTTTGTTATCATATATGTTTACCATTTGGTATCCACTGTTGATCATGCTGTTCATTCTGAATGGAGTTCCTTCATTTTGTCTTTGTGTTTTGTTTTATTTTTAAATTTCTCAGTATCATGTCCATTTTTCTTTTTTTTTTTTTTTAATTTTTATTTATTTATGATAGTCACAGAGAGAGAGAGAGAGGCAGAGACACAGGCAGAGGGAGAAGCAGGCTCCATGCTCCGGGAGCCCGACGTGGGACTCGATCCCTGGTCTCCAGGATCGCGCCCTGGGCCAAAGGCAGGCGCCAAACTGCTGCACCACCCAGGGATCCCTCATGTCCATTTTTCAAAACTAATTCAAGCTCACCTTCTTTACCAGGGTAACAATTCACGAAACATAACTAAGTTCAGTAACTTATTTTTACTGTCACACAGATTCACATTGTATAATAAATTATTTTGATTTAATATTAATTTATATGGGTACATTTTATATGCCTCACCAACTAGCAGCTCCTCAGGGTAGGGACTTTGTCCACATCTTTGTGGACAAGCAAAGCTTGATAACTTAGCAATCAATCTTTGTTGATTTGTCACTGCAAATGAAAAAAAAAATCAAAGTAGAATCATGAGAGCCCAAAATAAGATCCCAAGTCATAGGTTGCATCAGCAAAATAGTATTTTGTTTCAATAATGGAATTCCATACTTTAGCTCTTCTTTTTCAGTTTTAGTTAGAAAGTCAAGAAGTCTTAGGTTGATTGTCCTTCTTTCAATCAAATAATCTAAAATAAGTCTCACAAAATAGCAGTAGTTATTTAATTTAAAAAATGTCAGGTGCTAGGATGAGGTTTTTATAGCCTTACATATACTATTAAGTTAATAAACTAGGAAAATATGCCACCTTACTATCAGTTCATTCTGGCTTTAGATTACCTGCATTCAGAATAACAGTTAACAATAAAAAATACTATGTAAAGTAACAGAGAGCCTGCTAGTGTTCAGAAAATAGTATTCCTAAAATTCTGTATTACAGTCTAAATATATAGAATATATAGAATCTACATATCCAGTACAGAAGTTTTCAGTTTCTCCAACATGATATATTTTGTTAAAACTTATTTAACCAGGGATCCCTGGGTGGCGCAGCGGTTTGGCGCCTGCCTTTGGCCCAGGGCGCGATCCTGGAGACCCGGGATCGAATCCCACGTCGGGCTCCCGGTGCATGGAGCCTGCTTCTCCCTCTGCCTGTGTCTCTGCCTCTCTCTCTCTCTCTGTGACTATCATAAATAAATAAAAATTTAAAAAAAAAAAATAAATAAAACTTATTTAACCAAACTAGTATAGTTTTAATTCCAGCCTTGGAAATAATCAGGTAAACCAGATAAATGGCCAGATAAATGGTTAATCTCAGAATGTTTACTTGGAAATCTATTAAAAATAAATAATAAAATTTTTTTGTCTCATTGAGTCATGATATTTCCGAACTTAAAAAAAATTAAACAAAACCTGAGAGGGCTCCTGGGTGTCTCAGTCAGTCAAACATCTACCTTTGGCTCAGAGGGCGACTCAGAGGTGACTCCCAGTGGGAGTCAGCTTATCCCCCACCCTCTGCCCTTCCCCAGCTCACGTGCATGCATGCACTTTCTCTCTCTCAAGCAAATAAAATCTTAAAAAATAAACTGAGAGAATGTCTACTGCAGTTTCTTAATTTTACAGGGAAGATTGAGGATGAAATCATGTGAGTTCCCTCTCCCCTTCCTCTTTACTTGCTGTTCTTCCTTCCTGTTCTCACTCCTTTCTTTTCTTCTTTAAACATAAAAGAACAACGTCGGTATTCTAAGATCAGTGTTGAATGTTTGGGGAAGAACAGCCCTCAGCTTGAGAAATTCATATTCCATGTCTGTAGAGTAGTCGTGTGTTTGGAGGCATACAACTGTGTAGTTACAAAGCCGAGCTTATAATTGAAGTCTCTTCACTCCTATCAGAGAAAGCATCCTCCTTCTTACATGTGTTGACAGATAATGGAGAAAGGACATACCACGTGTTCTACCAGAATTGTTGATAAATAGACCTGGGCGATGATTAGTAGCCACATAATCATGACCATTTCCAAAAGAACAAATTATTTTTTGTCTGGTAACCAAAGACTCTTATTCTGCTTATGATCTCCAAAGCAAGAGAGCTGCCGTGGATCTAGTCTCTATCTAGCTACTTTTCATTATTAAAAAATAAAGGAGTATAGTACATGTATAGTATACATACGCATGTGTATATGGTGTCTAACTGTACTCATCCTCCACCCCAAAATGCTACGTAATGGATAGATTATGCGGGCAGACATACATCCTTTTCCACATGTATTAAGTAAGAAGCTCTGGTATGCAATACTGTCAAACTATTCAACTATAGTGTAGACTTTAATCCAGAATAAATATCCTCATCAAAAACATTCATATTAACACTATGCAGTACAGTGATGGGTTTGTTGTTAATGGCTCTTTATTTGTGGGAGGTATAGACATCTGAAGTGTTGTCACTGTCCATTTATCATCTTTGTGTGAACAAAGATAACATTTTTAACAATACCATACTTTCTTGATGTGGTCACCTTTAATAATAGAAACCAAAAGCAACATTTCCCAATGTATTCATCATAATTCTACCAGGAAGCAGATGTGCAGTCTTATTTTTCTCTTAATCATGTATTTATTTATTGCATTACATCTTTCAGTTGTGGATATTTTCCTGTAGAGGGAAATTCCAACCTTCCTGGAATAATAATTCCCCAAGTTTTATATGTTTTTTTTTAAGCCGATGAAGTGAATAGATATGAAAATACATTCTCCCTTCTTATATGTATTGGTCTTTTGATTGTAGCTCTATGTAGGTAGAGCTTGATTGCTTATAACTCTTCCTGAGGATATTTCTGTGATGGCATAAAAACAAACCTAGGGAATTTTTAGGGGAAACAATCATATCCCTACTAAAATATAAACAAATGGATCTCCAACAATAGTATCAGCTTCATAGAAAAGTTTACTACTGGGGCCTGGCTGGCCCAGTCTGTTAGGCACGTGCCTTCGGCTCAGGTCGTGGTCCTGGGTCCTAGCCCCACCTAGGGCTCCCTGCTCAGCCAGGAGCCTGCTCCTCCCTCTCCCTCTACTGCTCCCCTACTCATGCTTACTCTTCTGTGTGTATGTACTTTCTATAATAAAATCTTAAAAAAAGTCTGCTATCATCTAAATGTGAAAACTTACATTAATTTAAACTCTTATTATTCTAGCTCTTTTATTTCTTTTATTCAAGTCGACTGAATTTTTTTGTGTGTCCTTTAGAGCATCTCTACCTTTGACTGTCCTCCATATTTCCAGAGACTCTTGGTCCTATTTGTCCGTGTATCCAGCCTAGATCTCTACATCAGGCATTTTAAACAAAACAAAATCAGCCTATTGTAACATCTCTTATGCTGCTGCTTTGATGTAGTTGATGTAGTTTCCTGCACAGTGACACAGAATTTGGTTAGTGCTCCATGATCTCCACAGTGGTTTATACCTGCCTGTATCAGGTGAGGGGCAGCAGGGAACTGCCTACGTGACTGTCTGCCCGGGTCTCAGAGAAGCATTGACTAGGGGCCTGCGGGCGATGGGAGACTGAGCTCAGCAGGCCTGGCTCTCTAGTCACCATCATTACTGTTTTCAGCATGTGCTGTTTTCGGTACTGACCGATGCCAAGAATAATTGGCTTTTGCCACATGCATAAAGCTGTTGCTGTTTATGTGTGTCCTGTTCTTATTGTTTCTCTTACCCACTGAGGTCTCGCTCTCCGACATACTTCTGGTTCACCAGCCACCCTCGGTAGATATTTCTCTCGGGCCAATTCATATGTGTTGATTTCAGGACATTTTCTCATCCAACTTTTGAAAATTTGGTGATTTCTACTCAACGTTCACAGCACCTGTGCACCATTATTCAAACAATGGTATAATCAGTTGCTTTGGTCATAATCTGTTATATCCTCTTGTATAAAACCTCATTCTCCTGTTTTCTTATCTACAGATCATTCTGGCCTTCTACATATTTAATACAAATGTGTAAAATTAACCAGGGGTTTTTAATATTTTGTGTTCTTTACTAAACTTCTTAACCTCTTTTATTTCTATTACCACCATCCAATGAATAGCCTGAATTTTGCACAATAGTCATCTCTAATCCAATGCAGAACATATGTTTTGGGCTTAGTCGACATGGGTTCCTGTTCTGACTCTGCCACTTTATTGGCTTATAGCTTTTGGATGCCTTATTATATCTCTCTTAGTGTCTACATCTATAAAATGGGATAATAAGAATATTTAATAGATTACTGTGGGGATTAAATAAACCAGTGAGCTAGCTCACAGTGTAGGATAGTGTCTGTTCCCTGTGTAAATGTTAGCTGCTATTATTATCACTTTCCTCTGCTCTCTGTTTCCACTTAGTTCATCAAGTTTTCTTAAAATTTCCCTCCTTTCCATTCTCACTGCCAACACCATGATTCAAACCTTCATGATCTTTTGCCTGAATTATTTTAATAGTCTCCTAACTCATATTCCTTTTCTCATTTAATCATAAGCCCTAACAAATTTAGGATGTTGCATTCCAAACCTTTATCTAGGTTAGGAACAATATATTTGACAGGATCAAGGTCTTATAGAAAAATATAAAATTTAAGCAAAACTAAAACATTAAGTATTATATGTATATGTATATATATATGTGTGTGTGTGTGTGTGTATGGGTATGTCTGTGTAGGTGTATGCAATGTTGTATTAGATAAAAGCAAAAGCATCCTCATTCTAACCAATTTAGATACTCATGGTTATTAAATCTGTTTGGTGCTATTTTCTTGGCACCTTTTCCTGTTGATTAAAAATTCCTGAAGCAAATATGCTTGGGTATGTATTTATATAATTTTATGTTATGGAAAACATAAGAACTTGTGAACCAGTTTGTATCATTTTTTTAAGAACTTGTGAACCAGTTTGTATTTTTCCTTGATGTATATCCATATATCTCTATATATCTCTATTTTTTTCTACCACATATTCTCTTCATGATTTGCAATTCCTACACACATTTGTTCCTATTTTATATGAGAGGGATCAGGAACAGTTAAGCCTCTTCCTTTGTCAAAAGAAAATGACCTGAAGTGGACTTAAAATGTTGTGAGTTTTTAGATGTTGATGTACATATGCATCAGGTTACTGAAAATCCACAAGTAATGAAACCATTCTGGGTAAGACATGATTTTCTCCTGCCAGTGTGATCCCCTCATTATCAACCATGCTCAGATGCCACTGCTGTCATCCCATTCTTGCCCTAAGTGATAGCAGAATCCAGTCTAAATGCTTTCGGCTGTAATCTCACTGTGCAGCTTAGATCATGCTGATCTTAGCCACATAAAACTGTGATATAACCTCTCTATGTCATATCTTATGTGTCTCTTGAAATTTTACTCTAAAATTCCAGCTTAAATGACCTCCCTACTATGAAATTTTTATTGATTCCGCTCCATTTCCCTCCCATCTCAATCAGGATATGATTTTTAACTATTTCACTTATACTTTATTTCTTTTATAGCACTTACATTTTGCTTAAAATTCAGCTGTTTGTATACATTTTTAAATTACATTGTTATCTTTTTGAGTAAAGGACTAGATTTTATTGGCCAGCTATAAAAGAAATACAATAGGGTTGAATGTTATATAGTTTCTATATTCTAAAGTAGTATATAAAATGTATTATACAGAGTTTATGTGCCACATCAGGGGCTGACATTCAGTCTCTCAACAGCATGAAACACTGAAAGTTTCCCTCTGCATTGGATCAAGTCACTGTTTTTTCACTTCAGAACAGATGAAGTAATTGGCTAATGTTTAGAGGCTGTGTGTTGAATGAAAAAAAAATCCATGGATCTTTAAACATGAAAATCAAATACAGCTTGGCTAGATGCTCAGACTATGAGAAATGAAAATGACTAAGGGCATTTTATTTTTTTTCTTGAATTTATCTTTTAAAAGCTAAATGGCTCAAAAAGTCTATATTCTTGGTTTTCATGAAATATGGTTGCCCATATTCATAAGGGTTTAGATAGATGGATGGATAGATAGATAGATAGATAGATAGATAGATAGATAGAGGTTAGGGTAAAAATATACTAGTTTTGGTTATATTAAACTTGAACATTTCTGTCAAAGGAGATATGGAGTGAAAACACAGCCTAGGAATTGGAGAAAATAATTACAAATCACATATCTGAAAAGGGTTAATATTCAGAATATATAAAGGACTTCTATAACTCAATAACAACCAGACAATATAACGTGATTGAAAGAAAGGGCAAGAAGCTCGAATAGACATTCTCTTATCTCCACAGAAAAGAAATGGTTAACAAGCACATGTAAAGATGCTTAACATCACTGATCATTAGAGAAATTCAAATCAAAACTTCAATAAGATGTCACTTCACACACTCATTAGGATGGCTGCAATCCAAACAACAACAATAAAAATAGCAAGTGTTGGTGAGGATGTGGAGAAACTGGAACCTTGTGCATTGTTGATAGAAATGTAAAATGATTCATGAAGCATCTTAGGATAACCGTATGGAGTTTCCATAAAAATTTTTGAAAATATAATTACAACATAATCCAGCAATCCCACTTCTGGGTATATGTCCAGAAGACTTGAAAACAGGATATCAAAGAGATATTTGCACGTCCATGTTCATTGCAGCATTATTTATAATAGTCAAGAGGTGGAAACAACCCGATTGTACATCAATGAATAAATGGCCAAACCAAATGTGGTATCATGTATATATAGTGAAAGACTATTCAGCCTTTATAAATAGGGACATCCTGCTACATACTATAACATGGATAAAGCTTGAGAACATTATGCTAAAGTAAAATAATCTAGTCACAAAAAGATAAATTTTGTATAGTTCCACTTAAATAAGGTATCTGAAGTAATCAAACTGAAAGAAATACAAAGTGGAATGATGGTTTCCAGGACTTGGAAGAGGGTTTAAATGGGGACTTGTTCAATGGGTATATAGAGGTTCAGTTGGATAGGATGAAAAATTTCTGGAGCTTCTTGCACAACAAGTGAATATGCATTTGATACTGAATTATATACCTAAAAATGGCTAAGATGTAAATTTCACGTTACATTTGTTTTACCAAAATTAAAAATTATTTTTTTAAATACTGGTTTAAATAACTACTTAAAATCTAAGATAATTGGCATTATGTGATGTAGTGGCTTAGTTCAAGTTATCATTCAAAAAAATCTTTGATATGGAAACATTATTAACGGAGCAGACTTCTCCTTGGATAGACCTGTACTGGTAATCCATACTGTACTACTGAAAGACTACATGGCCTAAATGAAGTACTAGTTTAACTGCTCTGAGTATCAATTTTATCACAACCTATTTTGGGTTAAAAATAATGTCTATCTGTAGGAGCTGGAAATGAAATATGTTGGGTTTAGCACATAATGAGCATTTTACAAAGTTGGTTATTATTGTTATTGATTGTTCCATTTTAAAAATAAATATTAAGACTTCTTTGTTGGAACAGGCATCTATGACTTAATTCAATTTATATTTGGAAGATAGGAATTACTTTTCGTTAGTATTTTTGAAAGGGCATTCCAACACGAAATGCTTGATTATTTACTTGAATCAGAATTGAAACACTTGGCTAGTTGAAGACCATTCTGAGAATGAGGAGAAGGGCACCTCTGGATGATTGAAGCTGGATTTCTGAATTGATTCTTTCAGAAATAAGGGGCTGCTTTGCCCATTTTCCATGAATTCACATTTTTCATAGTAAGTTGCCTTGGATCAGATAAACTGTAAGTAACATCTCTCAATTTTTTCTTATTACGTTAAAAAAGAGCAGCCTTAATCTTTCTCAGTCTCTTTGTATCCTTTCTGTTGGACACTTGATTCTTTCTTATTTACCATTTAGACTTTCAGTCTTTATAGCCTTTATTGTTGTTGTTTTTTTAAAATTCTATTTCTTACTTTTCAACTATTACAAATACTCATGATTTTTTAAAATTTAGTTTTATTTTACTGTTTGCTCTCTCATGAGCACTGTGTTCTTCACAAGAATTGTCTTACTGAGTTATTACTCTACTACGTGGTGAGTGATACTATTTTCTACTTTTCACAGGTGAGGGGAGGTGAGGCACAGAGTTTAAATAACTTGTAGTTCCCTCCGACTAACAGGTGAAGACGGGATATGGACCCAGGCAGTTTATTTCCTGAGTTGAGGCTCTCAAATACGCAAATACTAAAGTTCTTGGAGAGGCACTGTCTTTTAATTTCTTCTTTGTTCACTCTATATTTTAATGTTTGCACATTTCTTTTGGGAGTTTCCCCCTTCCCTTCAAATGTAAATTACCATTTAGAATATACTGCTTTTCCCTCTCCTCTCCCTCACTTTTCATACCACATCCCTGTCCTTTCCAGGCCATTAGCTCACCGCTGGGGATGTCCCCAGCCTCTAAACCTCTGCCCTGTGACATTCCACAGTCGAATCAGTTCCTTTACTTCTGTCTTCCAAGGAATCTGAACATTTTAAATGTTATTTTCCTTTCAGTCAGTTCCAAGATGATGTTTGCCTCTAAGTGTATTTCCTCTCGGCTACTGGAACCTTCTGTTCTGCAGATTGCTCCTTGGTGCATTTGGAGAGAAGTTGCCAAGTTTCTTTTTTGTGCATCTGCTTGTTTTTCAGTTCCTGGAAACTTGACAGAGCTTCCACTATTTTTCCACATTCTTCTTCCGTAAGTTTTGCCTCACCCTCCTAATACACCTCTGCCACATTGTTTTCACTCCACCCCAGTTCACGTCAGATTATCTTGTTGTTCCAAATGTTTAAATGTACCTGAACCTTCCACTGTCATTTCCAAGAGTAGTATTTTAATCAACTATGAAATGCCGTTCTGTAAAACAAACGGCTACATATTCTGGAAACTTAAGCCACTAAGTTTTGTTCTTATTTTTTACCTCATCTACTTCATCTGCTTCTTTCATTCCTTTTTTTTTTTTTTTAACAGTAATACTTTTAGGGAAATTGCTCTAGTGACTCCCCAGAAACTCATGATGATGTGGCTTTACACAATAATTGCTGTTGTGAGAACTCTAAATGTTTATTGGTGCTGTGTTTGAGGACATGAATCCCATCAGAAATAGAGTGCAGTGGAAGGATCACAGGACATGGAGTCAGAAGAGGCCCGTCTCTGTTGTTGTTGGTTCCTCTTGTCAACCTGACTTTGGCTTCTCAGTAACTTCTCTGATTCTCAGCTTAGCATTTGTAAACTGGAGTTTTAATAATAATACCTAACTTCGAAGGTGAAGTTTAGATGAGATAAGAAGCACACATGTGTATTAAAAATTGGAAATTGCTACCCAGCAGGTACAGATGATTGATTCTTAAAGTGCAGAGATGGAAGTTTGTCAAGTGCATAAAAATTTTTAATGAAAACAAACGGAGGACGCCCTGGGTGGCTCAGGGGTTAAGTGTATGACTTCAGCTCAGGGCGTGACCCCGGGGTCCCGGGATCGAGTCCCACGTCGGGCTCCCTGCATGGAGCCTGCTTCTCCCTCTGCCTGTGTCTCTGCCTCTCTCTCTGTGTGTCTCTCATGAATAAATAAAAAATAAAATCTTAAAAAAATAAACAAATGGAAAATATGACTAGATCAGTATAAGAATTTGACTTGATTCAGTTCTATTGAACATCAGGAGTTTTCTCAAAATGGTGAAATCTGTACCTTGGGTTTTATTTAATAAAAGAAGATTTCTAGGTACCACTGTGAATATTGGAGTGTGAAGTGGTGGGTGGGTACCATACTCGTTTTGCTGACCTGGAGAACATAATCCAAAAATAATACCTGTGTGGGTAGTTCACAGTTTCTTCCTGTGATGGGATGGGTATTCCAGTATGATTCACAGGGAAGACACAGATGGCCGCCACGGACATGCAGCAACATGTGTTATTATGGATGAAGCTCCACCTGGGAATTCTTTGCTTCCTTCTGTGGGGAGCCATCTCACTCCCACAAGGGTGGTGATTTCAAGGTTTTATATCTACCCACATGTCTAATTATATAAGTGATTCATTTACGGTTTAATCTTTAAAAAGACTGTATTGCAAACCAACATTTAGAATCACTGGAAGCAATATTGAAAGGACTTAACCCATTTTATTCCTTTCTGGAAACTGCTGAACTACTTTACATTTCAAGTCATTAATGAATATGAACACACTGTGGAAGATAAAGCTAAATTTTTGAGTCCTTTTGAGACTCGAGCTTGAATTGTTAGTATGCTTCTAACATTTCTTTGTTCTGTTGATTGTGTTTTCTAGAATCCTGGCAACATCTGTGGTCAGGTTGCTTGTATCTTACACATACAGACTGATACAAGCTCTTTCCCAGGACAGTGCCTTGTTCATTATCAGACAAACAGATTTATCCCTTGCATGTTTATACTTCCCTTCCTAATCTGAAGGCTGCTTTTTTTTTCTTATCGCAGTTGTTCTCCATGAACCACTCCTCCTGGTACTGGCTAAGTAATAATGTTTTTCCTCCAGATTATTCATATCTTTTATCTGTAGATAGCTTCTCTGCCCATCAACTTGTTGCTCAGCCAAACTTAGTGCTTGTTTAGTACTTTAAGCTTGCATCAAAAATTCTTTTCCTCTGCATCTTAATCATTTTTCCATCATGTCTCTGAACTCCTTCCAACTTCTCTGCACCTTTTGGATAATGAGGTGCCTGAGTCTGAGCACCAGGTGCAGCCGCACCAGTCCTGTCTAGGAGGGTCCCATTGCCTCCAGTGCTGCTAGAATGCCTTCTGATTCCCCGAGGTACTCATTAGAGAGACCGTGCCTGTCTCTACAGGCAGAGTCAGCACGCTTCATCTCCCCCATTCTCCTTGCAACTCCCTTCTGGCTCATCCTTTTTCCAGGGTGAAATCTCAATTTCTCTCTTTCATTTTTTTGCTCTTTAGCTCTCACTATATAATTCTTTAGCTCTCTGTTGTTCTTATTGTTTTTATTTTACTCATCCTGCTGGACTCATGGTCTAATTTGTGTGTTTATTTCCCTCCTTCTCTCTTTTTCTTGATCTAACCTAACATCTTCCCAGTTCCACAATTTCATACTTGGTGCTAATAGCAGTCTCTGCCACTGCTTATCTCTTAACCATATCAACTTCCTTTACTCCTCCATGGCAAAGAATACACTTACTCCTTCACATTTATCTAATGTCTTACCTTTTTTCATTTCTGTTGTTGCCTTGTTTGTTTTGGGGGATCAAATTGATCAGTGGTTTGGGATTCTGTTAAGCATTAAACTTGAAAACTTAATTTTATCATAGTGGTTCAGGGAGTAGAGCTATAAATTATTTTCAATACTAGTCTTTGCAACTTAATAAAATGGCATTCAGCTCAGGTTTTTATCCATAAATTATATATTTTGGGGAAAGATATGATAGGTGTGATATCTCTGGAATAGTTTACACTGTAAATTATGGTTTGTGTTTCTTAAACACTGGTTAGTCTTTCTTTCTCTCTTTCTTCCTTTACTCCATTTGTTCCTGCCTTTTTTCCTTCTTCCCTCCAGTCACATGATCATTACTGACATCCTGCCGTCTGCAGGCTGGTGTGAGGGATGGAACGCAGCCCCTGAATTCTAGATTCTGCTCTAACGGTGATTACTGTGTAGCTACATCAGATCGCTCACACTCTGTCACTTATGTCCTCATACATAACAAGAATTGGGTTCAAAAATATGATGGCTGAGAATAAGGTATTTTATTCACAGCTTATAGGAATAGTGAGAGATAAATCCCCAAGAAGTTTTGGATCATTGAGGAGGATGTTGAAAACTTGAAAAGCTGTGCATCAAAGAGTGAAAGTCTTCTCATTGCCTGCCCGATCAAATTTGTCAAAACACCTTCAGAGCATGAGTATGATTTGTATATGAATGGAGAAGTGAAGTGAGGGAGGTGGAAAGCGAGCTAGCAAATGTTGTAATAGTCCAGGAACTAGACAGAGAATAGAGTCCATAAAGATTGGAGCATGGAGGAAATTTGAGTGTGGTGCCATGAGTTTGGGAGCTAACTTTAAAATGAGTAGCTGGTCCAAATTGCTTGTATTGAGTTTTACCACTTGGGGTGTTTTCATGGTTAATCTAGACTCTGAACCCCCTTCTGCACCCTGCTGGTGTGGAATATTTGGAGATGGCCATCTGGAAACTGATCGGGACAGTCCCCTCAGTTGATTTATATACTTATAACTGGTTAAGAAGATTTTGAGGTCAAAGAGCAGTCACTGTCCAAATAAGGTAGCTTTAGGGACTAGTGTGAGTACGAATAGAAGGGATAGCCAGAGGGGGTTAATGGAGACCAGGATCCCTCAGGAAATATCCAGTGGCTGCCCGCCGGGGTGGCCCAGTCGGCTAAATGCTGGCTTCAGCTCAGGTCATGATCTCAGGGTCCTGGGATGGAGCCACAGCTCAGGCTTCCCTGCTCAGCAGAGCATCTGCCCCTCCCCCTGCTCATTCTCTCTCTCAGAAATAAATATCTAAAATAAAGCATTCATATCTGAAAAGATGGTATACCTCAAGGTCAAGTTTCTCCTCATTCTCAGACTGCTCCTTAGATAGACCTGTACTGATAATCCATACTGTACTACTGAAAGACTATATGGTATATTAATTATGCACAAAGTTTGGGGCAAGGATCAAAAGGTGGAGGGAAGACACAAAAACTATACCAACTTGCTGACTTGTTCATAGAAGCATCTTCTTTAGGAACTTAGTCTCACTTGGGGAAATAAAATTTTTCTGTTAATATTTTGAAATCATTCATCCTTCATTCAAGTCATTTTCACTTAAACTACATCAGTATTTTAACATCAACATTGTTACCTTGCTTGACATTAACATTATTTACTGTCATATCTTTAGTAGTGACTTTATATATACCTCTAAGGAAATAAGAATAAATCTTTTCTTTCTTTAAGGATTTTATTTATTTATTCATGACAGAGAGAGAGAGAGAGAGAGAGAGAGAGAGGCAGAGACACAGTCAGAGGGAGAAGCAGACTCCCTGCGGGGAGCCCAATGCAGGACTTGATCCCAGATCCCGTGATCAGGATCTAAGCCAAAGGCAGGTGCTCAACCACTGAGCCATCCAGGCATCCCAAGAATCAATCTTTATTCTTATAAAGGAACAGAATCAAAACTTGTATTTTTTTTTAACTGAATAAAAGGGTACATTTGTGTTAGGGATAGTGAGATTTTCTATATGTTAACCTGGCATTTATTCCTAAAGCAGGTCTGGTTCTCTGCACAGTGACTTACTGTGTTTATCTTTATAAAGAGTAAACTATTATGCAAACTCACTTGCATTTGGGAACTGTGGTGCTAAGTGTTAGCAGCATCACTATTCCAAACAAAATGTGTTAGAATCATTACTTTATGTGATAGGTTTCCTGTGGGAATTTCCATGAACGGTTTGAGTTCATGAATGGCTGTTGAGTTTAATAAGATATTCATGTAGTGTAACTTTTTTTTAAAGATTTTATTTATTTATTTATTTATTTATTTATTTATTTATTTAATTTTTTAAATTGGAGTTCAATTTGCCAACATATAGCATAACACCCAGTGCTCATCTGCCAAGTGTCCCCCTCAGTGCCTGTCACCCAGTCACCCCAACCCTCCGCCCACCTCCCCTTCCACCACCCCTTGTTCATTTCCCAGAGTTAGGAGTCTCTCATGGTTTGTCACCCTCACTGATATTTTCACTCATTTTCTCTCCTTTCCCTTTATTCTCTTTCATTAATTTTTATATTCCCCAAATGAATGAGACTATATAATGTTTGTCCTTTTCCGATTGACTTACTTCACTCAGCATCATACCCTCCAGGTCCCTCCACATCGAAGCAAATACTGGGTATTTGTCGTTTCCAATGGCTGAGGAATATCCCACTGTATACATAGACCACAGCTTCTCTATCCCTCATCTTTCAATGGACACTGAGGCTCCTCCCACAGTTTGGCTATTGTGGACATAGCTGCTATAAACATCGGGGTCCAGATGTCCCGGCATTTCACTGCACCTGTATCTTTGGGGTAAATCCCCAGCAGTGCAATTGCTGGGTCGGAGGGCAGGTCTATTTTTAACTCTTTGAGGAACCTCCACACAGTTTTCCAGAGTGGCTGCACCAGTTCACATTCCCACCAACAGTGCAGACGGTTCCCCTTTCTCCACATCCTCTCCAACACTTGTTGTTTCCTGCCTTGTTAATTTTCTCCATTCTCACTGTGTGAGGTGGGATCTCATTGTGGTTTGGATTTGTATTTTCCTGATGGCCTGTGATGCGGAGCATTTTCTCATGTGCTTGTTGGCCATGTCTAGGTCTTCCTCTGTGACGTTTCTGTTCATGTGTTTTGCCCATTTCATGATTGGATTGTTTGTTTCTTGGCTTAATAAGTTCTTTATAGATCTTGGATACTAGCCCTTTATCTGATCTGTCATTTGCAAATATCTTCTCCCATTCTCTAGGTTGTCTTTTAGTTTTGCTGACTGTTTCTTTTGCTGTGCAGAAGCTTCTTGATTTTATTTATTTATTCATGAGAGACACTGAGAGAGGCAGAGACATATGCAAAAGGAGAAGAAAGCCCCCTGTGGGGGCCCCGTATGGGACCCAATCCCAAGACCCCAGGATCAGGACCTGAACCAAAGGCAGACACTCAACTGACTGACCCGGGTGTCCCTGTAACTTTTTTTTTTTTTTTTTTTTAACTATCTCTTATGCTAGTGATTTTCTTGGGTTACATGTTGGTCTTTTTTAATAAAGAAATGTCAATTGCTTAACTTACGGCTTGCTATCTTTTTATACATATTCTTTATACTAAATGGATATGGATGACATATAGGCAGTAACTTTCGGGGGGGATGTAAACAATACAAGGGGATGGGGTTTGATTCTAAATTGGTAAGTATCTTAAAATTAGAATGTCATCAAGATCCTAAGTCTTAAAGAAGGTTTGTTTTTCTCAAGAGGCAATTTTGGAACTTTACCTTCTTAAAAATACCCTTATTCCTTCATTCAATCTAGCTCTAGCATTCTATGAAATGCATGAAAATTGAAGGCTTTTTTATTGTTGTGCCCAAGATTGCAAATCCGAGAAACCACCAAGGAGCCGACACCGATGCAAACACACGAGGGTTTATTTACAAGCTCGAGCTTGGGTCCAAGTGTGTCCGACACAACGGAGCAGGAACTTGGACCCCAGGTGGGTTTCAGCTTAGTTTTAAGGACTCCTCTAGGGGACCTCCAGAAGGGGTGGAGCAATTCCTCAAGTTCTGTTTACATTTTGATATGGGGCCTTCAAGGGCATTGAGCTCTGTTCTCATTCTAATAGGGGCTTCCTGCCCTTGGCTTGGGCTCTGTTCTTATTCTAATAGGGGGCTTCCTGCCCTTGGCTTGGGCTCTGTTTTTATTCTAATATGGGGCTTTCTAGGACATTTAGCTGTAAGCTGTTTTATTCCTGTAACTGAAGTAAGGTAAAGTTCAGCTCTTGTTCACAGGGGCCTGGGATGGCTGTACTTGTGCTAACGCTGAACTTAAAGTGGAATGGCCTTAATTTTCTTGGCCCCCACAATCTTAATTATTTATCTTATGGCATAACATGAAATAGAAGTATATTAATACCTTATTTTGTCTGTGTGTAGCATTTCTAAGCATATATATATATATATATATATATATATATATTTTCTAAGCTATCAGCAATAGATGATGAAAACAACTGAACTTGAGAAGAAAGATTAAAATAACTGAACAAATCCAGATAAATTTGGACTTAAAAGCACATCAGGTAAAATAAAGGGAACTGCATAAATGTGATAAGTCATATTGTTCACTCATTATTTTCAACAGCTCAACATGAAATTGTTCATTAAGGCGCCTTCATTTTAATGAGAAATCAAGGACTGTTCATTGTCTTATGATAGGTTTGAAGATCAGCCCAGTAATTATTAGGCTCTTTATTAATTTGCATTCTATTAAAGATCTAACCTGCATTAGAAATAAGTAGAAGTAAGCAGATATCCGGGGCGCTGGGGTGGCCCAGTTGGCTAAGTGCTGCCTTCAGCTCAGGTCATGATCTCAGAGTCCTGGAATGGAGCCACCGCTCAGGCCTCCCTCCTCAGCGGGGCATCTGCCCCTCCCCCTGCTCATTCTCTCTCTCAGAAATAAATATCTAAAATAAAGCATTCATATCTGATATACCTCAAAGGTAAACAAGCTATAATTATTTTATTATACTCTTTCAAATAATAGTTGTTTCACAGTCACTAATTATACAAATGAATCATTCACGAGATGTCCTAATTAATATCATCAATAGGGGCTGCTCACCAGTTTGCCCATAACTAAAGATTAGTGTATTCTTGCATGTTACTCCCTTGTTGAAAATACATTAAGTTTCAGTTAGACTAAATGTTATTAGGGGTTTAGTATGTATCCATGGAAAAAAAATAACTAATTGACCCATTAGGGAGATTAAAACTAAGAACGCAGCCTCATAAGCACTAACTCTAATGGACAAGTTAACCAGCCGCCTAGTGATGTAGTCACAGTAAGAAGCATAGTTTGTTAATTATCATTATTTCTTAGCAATGTATTTTTTAAATTATAAAACAAAATAAAAGTATTTATATCATGCTAGAGTGTTTAGTGGTGAAGTATACTGATAATATCTTCATCTCACTTTGAAAAACATTTAAAAAATCAGATAGATTGGCAGGATGGATAGATACGCATTAAAGCAAGTAAAGAAAAATGTTGCTTATAGAATCCAGGTGTCAGGATATAGATGTCTGTTGTACACTTTTTATGTATATTTGACAATTTTTATAACTAAAAAAAATTTGCAGAATAAAAAGGGATATTACATTATTTTAAAGCAATCAATGTGATAAAACATAAAGGGAGATGCCAATAAGAACATAATTCCTTATGAGTAGAAAGACAAACTGCCATATTTTAAAATGAGATGTGTATTTTTAAGTACATCTAAACCTTAGTTAAATTCCCTTTAGGTCATGTTTTTTTTTTTTTTTTTTTTTTTTTTTTGAAAAGAAGTTTTACCTTTTCTGTAGATTATGTGTTCAAACCTAATTATTTTTTATGGTTGTCTATTATTTAGAGCTAACCTAAAGTTATCACCTTCTGTTGTATTTTCATCAATGGGCTTATTCAGTTTTAATGGTTCTCTCTGGTCCATTTACAAAGTGCACTTTATGCCTCCTTTCTAGTTCCCTATAAACAAGGAAACAGTCTACTGCGGTATTTCAAGTCACTGCTACAGCGACCATTACTTCATTTGCAGTAAAAAGTACGAATAAACTGAGCAAGTGCACTTCGTCCCTGGCCATTTCCAAAGTGTTAATAAGTAAAAGTCTGGCCAGCCTTGCGGGAGAGGGAGCCCCAGGCCCCTCACATGGGGATACCTGTGAGGTTGGATGGGCTATCAGGAGAGGACCTCGCTGCCCTGCCCCCCTGCCTTCAGGTCTGTTCCACCTTTCTAAAATGAAGTATTCAAGGTGTCTCATTAAGTGGCCAATGTCACCAGCCACTATTGCTTTAGTTCATGTATGTCCTAGACAGTCCTAAGAAACCGGGGCACAGGGAGAGAAAACGGGCCTTAGAAGCTTAGAAATGCTTTGAGATCGATAACGTCTGAGCATCTGTGGGTTCAGCGGGGCGGGGGGTTGCAGCTTAGAGCCCGCGGCAGGGAGGAGCAATAGGCACTGTGGGCTGGACGGAGGTGATGCCCGCAGGGGAGCCCCCCCCCCCCCGGGCGGAGGTGATGCCCGCAGAGGAGGCCCCCATGGGCGGAGGTGATGCCCGCAGAGGAGGCCCCCATGGGCGGAGGTGATGCCCGCAGAGGAGGCCCCCATGGGCGGAGGTGATGCCCGCAGAGGAGGCCCCCATGGGTGGAGGTGATGCCCGCAGAGGAGGCCCCCATGGGCGAGGTGATGCCCGCAGAGGAGGCCCCCATGGGCGAGGTGATGCCCACAGAGGAGGCCCCCATGGGCGAGGTGATGGTGATGCCTGCAGGGGAGGCCCCCGCAGGGGAGGCCCCCCCCCCGGCGTAGGTGATGCCGGCAGAGGAGACGGTCCCACATGCTGGCTTACCCCGGAGCTAGTCTTCGGGGACCTGTGTGGGTACCGCCTGCCATACTCCATGGAAATGATCAGTTCAGAAGGACCTTGGATTACAGATGGTGTTTGGTCTCTGCCATCTAACTTTACTGCTGTTTTTCACTGAGACAAATACAGGGTAAACTCCCGAGGATGCCTTGGGTCCGAGCCACGCGCTCGGTGCTAGGCTCGGGGTACCCACGACAGCTCCCTCCCTCCCCGGGACCAGCAGCCCTGGCTTTCCCGGCTCTGCTCCTGCTCCATCTGCACGACTGCAGGCGACTTTGCTTTGCCCGAGAACCAGAGCGAAAGACTGACCAGGCCAGGCCTTTCTCCTATTTATTAGTTTCAGAGAAAAATACAATCGGCTGTATGGGCTACAAGCCACTGGTGGTGTTCTCATGGTGATCGTTTTGGTGTTTGTTTTCTAAACCACATTTTTTTTTTATGGAGATTATTTTGATAATGAGATTATCAATACATATTTGAAGGCATTGCAATGCTGTCTAGGGTAATCAGTGCCCTTCCGTTATTAAATTGTTTCTAATTATATGCTGGTAGCGTTGTGTAGTTTTGCTGTTTCTCAACAGTTCCACTGTTTTCAACAGTTCCTAATTTTCTTTCACTATAAGATACAATTAACCTTTTAAGCACTTACTCTGCAGGAGGTAATTTTCATCCTTGCCAACTTGTCATCTCCACAAACCCAACATAGGCTTATGTTGTCCTCTTAGTATAGACTATTCCTTTTTGGTCAAGAACAGCTTGTCTTTGGCTGCCAAATCATTTATTTTTTTTTATCTGATCAACTTTATTTGCATATATTGATACTCTTTTTACTTGCTTATGGATAAGAGTGATCCTTTCGTTTTCTTTTTAAAGATTTATTTATTTATTTATTTATTTATTTATTTATTTATTTATTTATGATAGACAGAGAGAGAGAGAGAGAGAGGGGCAGAGACACAGGAGGAGGGAGAAGCAGGCTCCATGCTGGGAGCCTGACGTGGGACTTGATCCCAGGACTCCAGGATTACACCCTGGGCCAAAGGCAGGCGCTAAACCGCTGAGCCACCTAGGGATCCCCAAGAGTGATCCTTTTGTATACAGCTTTGACTTAACCAAAAAATCAGTAGGAAGTCAATTCAGTTGTTACTTATTTGTACATTTCAGCAGAATTTGTCCAACAGATAGTTGAAATGATCAAAACCTGAGATCAAAAAGCACTCTGGATAAGCAAATATTTTTCTACAAGCAAGTATAGGTGCACAATAAAACATAAAAACAAAGCAAGGAAGGGATTAAATGATAATGATGACAAGTGGTTAATTAATCAGAGGGAAACAGAAAATTGTATAGTGATGATATTTTTCTATATTTTGTTATCAGGACATAGCATACATATGATAATGAACATTTGATATAATTAGAAGTAAAGAAAAGCACTCAGGGCACCATATTTGTAAGGGGTTTTCTTTTCAAATGGTTTTGTGGTATTTTTCATTATTTTGACCAAAGTAAGTTCAGAAACTTTTCATTCTTTTTTGGGGAGGACCTAAAATCTGTAAATTTATAATATGAATTAAAATTATTTAACATTCTTTAGGAAAAGTCTAAGATAAAAACTTAAGATGCCCTAGAACCTTCAATTCAATACAATAAATTGAATATAGAATATTAATGCAAAAAGCATTATGCGAGATGCTTTGAGAAGGTAGAATAGTATCCAGACCAACTCCAATAACTGAATTAAAAATTACATGCCTGTATGATCATCACATATACACACAAATCCACCATGAAGCTCAATTTTAAATGATATTGAGATATCATCTTATCTGATTATTGACTTTTGATGAGGAACTATATGCTTTTTGGAATTGATTTTGA
Organism: Canis lupus dingo; assembly: GCF_003254725.2. Lineage (NCBI taxonomy): Eukaryota > Metazoa > Chordata > Mammalia > Carnivora > Canidae > Canis > Canis lupus. Next base: position 24,241,584 of record NC_064260.1, on the reverse strand, counting down.
AAAGAATCTATTATAACGTTCATTAAGAACATCACACTGTTTTTGTTTGTGTGTTGGCTTCGTTTTGTTTTGTTTTGTTTTGTTTTAACTGGGGATTGGAAAGGAGTTCCAGGAATTTTTAATATATACATAAACATAGGAAAGTTTACCTGGTTTTATTGAAGATTTCCAAAATAAGGAAAAGAGCCAGACTCCACAGGACCAAAAGAAGGAGTGAGAAAGTCAATAAACTTCATAGATGACAATTTCTTTCCTCTACTCAATTTTTACACAGGATTTCTGTGGCAATTTCTTTTTTATGTAGCTTTACTTGCCTTTGGTCTCAGGAATATCAGATCATCTCTCTAACTCCATAGGTGTGTGTGTGTGTGTGTGTGTGTGTGTATTTCTTTGTTGCAGGTAACCGTGCTATTTAAACATTTATATTGCTTAGCATTTGAAGAAAGCTTCAAATATTAAACTTGTATGTTATGACTGGTTTAGATTATTTTTAAAACCTTAGGAACATTTTTTGAAATGTTACTTTGTTTATACCACCTTCACAATGAAAGGAATTCACAGGAAACACAAAATAACATCATTACTGCAGAGGAAAGTCAGTGTGAAGAAAGTCAGCTTTGGACTCTTTCCAGAAGGGATTAATTGTGGTGCTACAATGAGGACATTGTTAGACCAGGCTTCTCCCTACCTAGTGAACTCAGACATAAACTCAGAAAACAGCAATATAGGAAAAGTTCCAATGACCATAATCTTCTGGCTATAAATCTAGCAAAAGCTGGAAAGTGTGGAATAGAGTGAAGGAGCTATCACAGCGGAGCTTGAAGATTTAAGTGGTGAACTGATTAGTCTATTGCATGCACAACTCCTTCTTCAGGCATGATTTGGTGGGTGATCCTATTTGCTGTGATACTTTTTTTTTTTTTAAGATTTCTTTCTTTCTTTCTTTCTTTCTTTCTTTCTTTCTTTCTTTCTTTCTTCTTTCGTTCGTTCTTTCTTTCGCAGGGAGAGAAAGAGGGAGAGAGTGAGCATGCACGAGAGCACAGGCAGGGGGAGCCTAGGCAGAGGGAGAGAAGGAAGAGACTTCCTGGGGACCGGGGGGTGGGGGTGGGGGTGGGGGGGGGGTGGGGGGGGTGGACACAAGGCCTGGGGTCACGACCTGAGACAAGGGCAGATGCTTAACTGACTGAGCCACCCAAGCGCCCGGGTACATTTTTTAAAAAAATTTTTTAGAAAAGCACTTACAAGTTTCCAGAGTGTTTCAGTTCATGATATGTTAGCAACTCAATGATATTTTTAAGGCACCACCAGGCCACAAACAAAAACCAAGAATTCTGTTCATTAGTTGCAGCCAAATAACTTATTAGTTAAGGCCAAACAAGTTAGTACGTTATTTATGTCCTGTTCAACTACACTGAAAGAAAGAATATAATCAATATTTTCATTGCATTCATGAACAAGCACAGTTACTTCCTGAGTGTGTGTGTGTGTGTGTGCGTTGGCGCGCGCACCTGGTTCTGGGCAGCTGGGCCCCCTGGACACGGCGCCGCCTCCTCACCTGCTCCACGGGCGGCCCGCAGCCGCTTACGTTTTGTCCGCGCCTCCTGGGGGCTCGGGATCCAGGCTGGGACGTCCCCTCCCGGCCACCCAGTGAGCGGCGCCAGGTCGCAGCCCGACACGTGCAGGTGCGGGTCCGCCCTGAGGTGGCCGCCTGCCCCACGGCGCCCAGGTGTGCGGGGGTTCGGGGGGCTGTAGGGCCGCGGCTGCCTGGCGCGCACCTGCCCCACGGCGCCCAGGTGTGCGGGGGTGTCAGGGGGGCTGTAGGGCCGCGGCTGCCCGGCCTGCACCTCAGGACTCCCTCCCACCTCTGGGCGCGGGGACCAGTCCTTGCCCCGGATCCTAAAATGCAGAAGTCAGGAAGCCTCAGGCACAGAGGGTGGAAAGTAGCGTAAAGCAACTAAAAGCATCTGGTGCCGCGTCCCCTCACCCCGGGCTCCCACCTCCGTAGCCTGCTGGCCCCCCGCCCCAGATGCCCGACGACCCTCACATCACGGCCCGGGCCACCTCTTCCCTGTGCATTTTTAAGAAAATAATGTTATCAGTGTCTCTTCGGCCATTTACAATTTTGATGTGGCAATTTAAGAGTTGGGCTGTTTTTCAGCATTTCTGATGACACTTTTCACTCAGAAGCACTACTTTTTTTTTCTTTGACAATCCATATGAGCCGTATTTTACTGAGAGTTTCCATGTTCTCACGTGTGTGTCTTAACTACACAGAAACCCTGGTGTGCTCTGGGTCAGAGGATCTGAACTAATTTTCCATTTTATCTCATTTTTGCATTTCAGTAACCCAGTTAACTATATAAACATTGTTTCCTTTTAAAAACAAATATCTTACAGAAATGTGTATTTGCCCTCAGCGAGGAACTCTTGGTGGATCTTATCTGGGTCGTTAGAATAAATCGCATATGAGAACTTTTAAACTACATACTTGTTTCCTTCATAATCAACCATGAAAGTAATTAATGAGTGTCCGAACCTGAAGGCTCAGAACAGAAAACTAAGTCAATTTATAATAAAATGAATCCTGAGAGGTAGAAATCAATTTTTAATTGAAAAGAGAAAAATAGAAAATGTAATAGCATAGAGCTCTTACCTCAGGCAGGGCAAGGCTAATGTTGATACTTGTTCCTTGTCACCGAAATTCTTATGACTTTGAAATCAAAGTTTAACTTTTTCCCACCTGTTCATTTCAATGCTAATTTCCTACCACACACTTTGTCAACAAAGTTTCCAAGCCTTTAAAGAATAGATCATCATCTTTTGCTGTGGTAACAAATTGGTTAACAAATTGGTAACAAATTGCTGTGGTAGCAGCAGGGCTCTAGTAGCAGGTGTCATGCGCTTAATTTTTATTCACTGGTTGAAATCATTTACCCTCTACTATGTAATAGGTGTCTGCGGAAGTGAAAACCAGAACTAGCGCTCAGCAGGTTTGTCTGGGACCTTCCGAATTCTCTCAGCAAAGAAAGAGTCCTAAGAATCTAGTGGGAGACAGCAGGGAGTGGGTCATATGGATGAAAGCTTTCTGAAGGTAATGGGAAGGACACGTCACCTATGTTATATGTCCAGGACTGATTCTGATTATTTCAGATCCAACTACATGGGCAGAAAGCAATAAATCGGCTGATACTGTGATGTGCAGTATCTAGGCAAGCAAAACATTAGGAGAAAGAAATAAAACATGTAAAAATAAGGTACTGGAAGAAAAAGAATTTGATTTTTTCCATTTCTTGAAATCCTATCCCCTAAATGTCAGAAATAGAAGCACATGCTTTCTGTGTATACAAGTGTGTACCTATATGAGTAGCCGTAGTTTGCCTCTCAGTTGATTGTGGTATTACACGCTTTCAGTGATTGGTATTGAATGGCTTTCTGGCTAGGTAGCTATAACAGGTCTGTAGTTAGAGACGTATTTACAGGTAGCTAGAAACAAGGATGATTGAAAGCCCAGCGCCCATGGGCAGTTCATGTTAACACTGTGATTGGCAGCACGGCGACCCCCTTCCCTGGACGGCACGTTCTCCTGGGTGGCTTACTTCACCCAGTTGGTATGCCAACACGTCTTCTTTTGGCCTTTTCATTCCTGAGGCTCTTCTCTTGAGCTGTCCGTGTTAAATTTGCTGCTCCTCTGAGCGCCCGCGCAGATTAGCAGCGTCCTTTTATAGACTTCCGAAGTGGGCTGCTGTGTTGCCCAAAGCACCTGGAGATTTCGCTGTGCATTTCTCCACCTATCTACAGTGGTAAATACATGAGAAGCCCACTCCTCCATTTTTTCTATCTATGGTATCTGCCACTAAACTGGGTTTTTTATTTTGAAAATATGACTGCTTTTTTTTTTAAATCAATACCATGACATGCCATCTTAAAGGCCTAATTAAGTAAAGGATTTAAAATAGTATAACATGGGAAAGGGTATGTTGTATGTGTATATAACAAAACTATGGAATACTGTATAAATATAAGGTAGATGGAATTATCCTTTTATACCAAGTGCTCTTTCTTTATGCCTATGTGTTTTGAATCTCTCACAGTTTTGTGTTTGAGTCATCAAAAATAACTTCTCTGCAAACGCATTACCATTTCCTCCCAACATAGGGCCTTCTCCCTAACAGATTTGCTTGTTTGGGTAGTTATTAAACACACTCTATTATCTCTATTATCTTGTTCAGTGAGGAGCTTGACTCCTGATAATGTCCTGTTCCTTTTATGGAAGTTCTTTTCTATGAGTTGTATTTTCAGTACTCCCATATTTTCCAGCAAGGTACCTTTTGAAAAATTTAGCAAATTATCTTGAAGTAGACTTGCTCTTGACTTTACTTGTCTTAATTAAGGGAGTGATATCTTAGCACTTGGCATTTGTAGGGAAAGTCTTTTCAATTTGTGGTTATGGTTCAAGAAAGAAATATTCAAGAAAAAAAGATATATAAGATGGTTTATATTTATTTTGAGAAACCATCACTCAGCCAGAAGAGAAAAGGTTATTACATTCACATCATGTTGCTTGTCTGGGAATCTTTCTAGTGAGAAAACAAAAGGAGCCATAAAATTAAAGAAAACATTGACAGGATTTTCAGACACTAAGCTATGCCATCCCTCTTTCCTTTCTTATGAAGAACCTCTTTCTGGGATCTCTGAAACCAAACAAATACCAAAAGCCTTTACTCTTCTTTCTAAAATGTGTCTGCTCTCTGAGATCCATGTGAATGCAAATTGAGGAAAATGTATTACCATGAAGAAGGATTACATAAAATTAGGACCACCGTGAGACACTTAGAGTCCTTATTTCCCTAATGTGGTCTCTGTCTTTTATAAATAAATTATTACATCTTCAGAAAGTTTTTATTATGGAGTTTTAAATAAGGTTGTAATTTCTTTTTTTTTTTTTAAAGATTTTATTTATTCATGAGAAACGGAAAGAGAAGCAGAGACATAGGCAGAGGGAGAAGCAGACTCCTCACAAGGAGCCCGATGTAGGACTTGATCCCAGGACCCTGGGATCATGACCTGAGCTGAAGGCAGATGCCCAATGGCTGAGCCCCCCAGGCGTCCCAAATAAGGTTTTAATTTCATGTCCAGAAAAATAAATTTTGATTACTAAAATAATAAAATTCATATAGAATTAACTCTAGCTGATACTGAAATTGTAGATAAAGCTAAGCACTTTCCCAATGTTTTACTAGACATTTTTGGTTCAAGAATCAGTTATGTTGGTAAAGAAATGACATCTCAACTTTTAAGTAAGCAATCAAATAATTCAAAAACTGGGGGAGAAATACCTTGCAAACTGTCTGTTTTTAGTGATGTTGTCTATCATTGTTTAGAAATTCTTACACGGTCAGACCAGTTCAAATGCATAGCCAATCTCCATGTAATTCACAGAAACACATTCTTTCTCTTTCTTTTCTGTTTTTGGAGGGTAGGGTGGTTGTTAAATTTAAATAGTGCATTAATGCATTAAAGCTCCGTTTAACACATTAAACATTTTGTAACTCTGTGCAATTTGTAACTCTTTTCCTATTCTCCTTCTTTGGGTGCAAAGTGCATTGCACACATCATAAATTAATACTGAGAAATCCAAATTTACTCCAATAGGGTCTCTCAGTGACGACTTTATAAACTGGGTCCTTGTTTATTCTGTGTGTGGCCACTTTGGTTATTAGGAGGGGTTACATTGACCAGTTTTTCCCAGATTTATGAGACTTGGCAAAAACCTTGAGAAAACAGAGCCCAACTTCTCTCTATAGAAAACATTATTAATACTAAATAAACATTAATTTAGGTAAACTGGTACTACTTAGCCCAACAGGAGTACACTCTTATTTAGATTTCCCTCTGATGGGTGAAAGAGTTCGTGGCGGAAATTGCTTTGTACAGACCACAAAGAAGGTGCATGTAAGTAATAGTTCAGACTGTGTCCTTACAAACCTTCATGCTCATTCATTAAGGCCGGTGCCGCTCTGTCAGGGAGGCATGCACCGTGTCCTTCTCCCAGTGGAGAGAGATCAAGAGAACACTCAATCTTTTAAAAATTAGCGCAATATCCCCCATAGCGCAGTGATTAATTTTCTCTGGATTCCAACAAAAGCTTTGAGAATAGGCACACTGTGCAGTTAGTTAACACATGGTTTTCAAATAACTTCTTAACTCATGATAACACTGAAATTTATGGAGAGGTTAAAGCATTTTTAGAAAGATAACTTGAACCTATGTCTCATTAACAAGTTAATGTCATGAAAAGAGAAAAGGGAGATGATTTGTGTCCTAGATTGAAAATGATAGAGACACAACAACTATTTACAGTGTGTCTCTCACGTGCACCTGGATCTTAAGTTGGGCAAACCAGTTAAAGAACACTTTGGGGGCAATCGTGAAAATTTTAATGTGGAATGGCTATTAAATGGAGTAAATGGTTACTGACAGGCAAAATGAAGATAAATTAACTTCTAAGAAGGTTACAAAAGAGTATTTGATATCATCTCACAGTGATAAAGTGTATCTGTGCACATGCACAGAAAAATACAGAAAGATAAAATTTTAACAGCGACAATCTCTGAGTGGAATGTGAATAGGGCTGAGAAGTTTTTACGTTCTTTTTGCTTCTCTATGGTTGAATTGTGTAGAATGCAAAGATATCACTTTTGTAATAACTATAATCTATTATTAATGAAATAGCAGTATAATTTACCTTGAATTTTACACCAAGATATTGTGCATTGTGAGAGAATGTAAAGAACCCTTTGACTTTAGTCCGTGCAGGGAGCTTTGTTTTGTGCTGTGAAGTTCCAGAGATTGTTTTAATGATATAAAATTGGTTTTTCTTGACAGTAAACTAGTTGGTACAAAGAACAACAATCAGACTTTGCTAAAGTACCAAGTCTCTGTCTCTACAGCAAGAAATAGATTAAAGCAATTATTTTTCTTGTTTTGAGAATTCTGAATATATTTTGAATTTTATCATTTTTATGTAAAAAAAGCCAAAAAATTGCTCTAATTAAAAGTGTTTTCAAACCCCACTCCCTCCTATCCCTAGTCACATTATACATTCATTCATTTAACACTAGGCATTCACCCAAGGAAAATTTCTTGAAACTTGGATTCTATAGGTTTGGCCCTTAATAAGGACTCTTCAGTAATCAGAAACTGTTAACAATGTGTTTGTGTCTTGCAGGTTTTAGACCACTGATTATATACAATAAGTGATAGATGATAAAGTCAGGAAATAAGAAATAAGAATTTAGCTGTAAGAGGACAGTTGGATGAAATCGTGTGCTGATATTTGAAGTGGCCTCATGCAGAAGACTGTCTCCAGTGTTTTTTGACCATACCTGATCTCACGCACATTAGAACCTTAGTTCATTTCCACTGATGCTACGGGTTTACTTTAGCCCTTTATATAACACATGGCATTATAAATGCCATTTAATTTAATTAGTTCTCAGATTCAGACAATGTATAAGTCTTGGAAGAATTACAAGTTCCAGAAGTCACTCATTACTCATCTCAAGATTGATTGAATATGAGTAGGCCGATTATATTTTCACTCTAAATTGGATATTTCAAAAGGAGACAACTCTTGGCTATGTTCTGCAAAAACTTGTTTTGCATTTGTCTTTTCAATCATCATGTCTGAGATATTATGGCTTGTAACCATGTCATGAAAATACATTTGGACATCTTAACCATTCATCTGGTATACACAGAGAGAAGCGATACCAGGTAACAGAGAGAGTTCAGAGGCAGTTTCTTTTCACTTTAAAAAAGCATCATTCTCTTTCCAATTAAAGTGGAGGAAATGAGACTTTGCCCTACCCTTACATGCCCAGGAAGTGCAGTGCTCCAAATGAGAATTCAGGCTTTGTTGGTGCTCTCTTTAGAAGAGGGGAAATGTTTGAAATGTTCGTAGTAAGCCTACATGATGTCACTTAAATAAGGTATCCTATTTACACGGCAACTTCCCCATTCCACCTTTTTATCGCTTCTGTTTTTCTCCATAGCGCTTACCACGTTCTGATACATATGTCATTTCCTTTTTTTTTTCTGTCCTTTCTTTAGAATGCAAACTGTTTGAATAGAGACTTTTTTTCTGTGTTCACTCGGTATTTGCGATGCCTGGAAAGGTGCTTGACACTTAGAAGGTGCTCAATAAATGCTTCCTTGACTGAATAATTAAATAATAGTCTTTCACAGTAGTGGCTCAATTATTATTTTAAATCAGATAAAATAGAATATTTTTTCTCTGTAGGTATTATATTTGTAAAATTGTGTCATCTTTTTTCCCTTTTCCAGTTTTTTTTTTAAAGATTTATTTACTTGTTTATTTATTTGAGAGAGAGAGAGAGAGAGAGAGAGAGACTGTGAGCAGTGGTGGGGGAGGGGAGGCTCCCTGCTGAGCACGGAGGCCAGCTCCTGCCCCATCTCAAGGCCTGAGATCAAGACCTGGCCCGAAATCCAGAGCCGGCCGCTTCACCAACCCGACCGAACCTCGCATGCACCCCTCAAGTTTTTATTTGAAGTCAGTTAGTGAACATGTATGGTGTAATTGGTTTCAGGCATAGTAATAGTCTGTCTTCTCTTATAAATCATGCCTCATAAACTTAAATTTGCCAATAGGTTAGTAAATGTCCTTCACATACATACATTTACAATTCATGGGACACTCACTCACAGTAGCCTGTAGTAGCATGTTAACTGCTCGATAATTAGTTACAGCATGCACCACATTTATTTAATTTTACTTATTTTCATCTTTCTTACTTTTTCTGCTGTGTTGATAGTTTACAGAGTTTTGATTTTCACAGGGAGAAAAAGGTGATGATGAGTGTTTTTGTTACTATTATTGTGTGGTGACAGTGATGCTTTATGGTGTAAAAGCACTATAAATTATAGTCTTTATCATTTGTCTCATTTTTTGGGAAACAATGTCAAACTTAGTCTAGCCACAAAAAGGGGATAATTGTATAGTATTTTATGAATTCTAATACAGGTATTTTTTCCCATTTTAACAATTCTGAAAACAGGATGTATCATACAGTCAATGGCGCATCATGGTTGGGCAACATTTTTGTCTTGGTGAGACCGAACACAATGATGTATATCCTAAGAGTGGCTTAGGTTGCATTAAGTAAGTGAGAGTAAATAATACTAATTTGCTTCCTTACATATGCTTTTGCAATGTATTAAGGGCATTATTCTTTAGATTCTTTGTGAGAAAGGTGGAAATGCTGTCTTCTTACACTGATTTCAGGTTGCTGTAAGCCTTAAATTTAAGGCATTTGCTGATGCAAAATGATACTTCTCTTGTTAAAAGCATATAAAAATAGCTATCTGTTTGAACGGCAGCTGATTTTTTAGTTACTGCACAACTCTTAATACCATTTATATCAATGGTCAATTTCCAGATCTTACTTTTTGACGCGTTAGTAACATTTGACACACAGGTTCTCATAATCACATCACCTTCCTTTAAACAGCTCCCACAGATCCAGACTGCCCACACACCTTTGGCTTTTCTACTCCATCACTATCAACTTTTTCCCAGGCTTGGTGGCCAATTCTGACTCATCTCCCTGCACTTTGCCCAAAAGAGCATGTCCAGGATCAGTGCATGCCTCTGTTCTTTCCTCTTCCTGCATGCCTGCCCTTGACAGCTCCCCTCGCATTAATGCCCTCTACCCACCGATGACTCCTGAAGGTCTACTTCTGTCCCTGACTGCTCCCCTACCTGCTGACTTTAATTCAGCTGCCTTCTAGGTGTTTAACATCTCCAAAACCCAAATTTTGATCTTCTAGGGAACCTCCTCTTGAGCATTGCTCCCTCACGTCCCATATCCAGGCTCTTGATGAATGGTGTTGGCTCCAACTTTAGAGCACATGCAGAATCTGACCACTGCTTTACCACCTCCACAGCTAAGACTCTGGGTATTTCATTCACTGAATTTTAACCTTCTCCAGATCGTTGCTTCAATTTAGCTTTTCACTGAGACCTTCTATAAGCATTTCCTTATAATTGCAGACCCGAAACAGTGGCATTCCCTGTGCTTTATTCTTTCACATTTTTTTTTCTGTAGCACTTGTCATAATCTATGCAATATGTCTTTTTTTTTCAATATGTCTTTTAACTACTATCTGCCTCCTTGTACTCATCCTTAATAGAAAGAAAGCTCCACTGGGAGTGGAAACTTCACTATTGGTTTTTGTGTTTTATCCCCAAAACCTACAAGAATCTCTGTCACACTGTAAATGCTTTATAAATCATAGCTGAATAAATTTAAAACTTCAGCATTACCACCATCGAAAATACTCCTTACTGCTCCTCTTTGCTTCCTTCCAGCAAAATATATTATTTAGTGTGTGTTTCAGACTTATGGTTCATAGAGCACCTATTTTAGTTAGCTGTGCATCTAAAGTTTATGACAACTCTTTATTAAACACAATTTTTGGATTATCTTTATTCATACTATAGTTTAACAGATTTTTCCCAAGGATGAATTATAATATAGCAAACTATTGTATATTATGTTGACAATGCTTTTGCATTGTCTAAATAAACCCTTCCTGACTTCCCCTTCCTTATGTGTAACCAAATAAATGATAATGCAAAGCATTATCTGGATTCAGTGTGATAATGTTACCACTGCGTTGCTATTTATGGTAATATCAGGATAAGATGCTTAAGACAATAGTACAAGTGACAAATACTGTGAACAATATAATCCATTTTAAAATCTAGTTCTGATCAGTAATAATTTCTCAGATTGACAAAAATAATAAATCTGATGTTAGGTATTATGGCTGACTTTTTAAGAAATAAAAATTCAATTATTAAGATTAAAAATTTTATTTTTTTTTTCTTTCCAACATTTCTTAATGTCTTCTAACAAAGAAATATACCTGTTGGAACATAGGATTTTCCAGTGCTTCTAATAATTAGCCCAGCTATATTACTAAACTCTATTGTACATTTCACTTATAAGTTTAGGCTAAAACTTGTAATCATATCAAACAAGTAAATGTATTATCATTGCCACAAATAAGTTTATTATAAATTTTTAACATTCTTCTTTATATTAACATGTTGCTTTCAACCAAAGCCTGACTAGCTACTTAGAGATGCCCCTTTGTTTTCTTCATTACAAATGTCCAGCCATTTCAAATATGATTAGAGATTATACTGACATTAATAATTTAAAAAATTAATTACTATATTCCAACTTTGCATCCTGTAGCCCCCCTTTTATTTGCATCCTGTAACCAAAAGAATAGGTATCTTGTTACACCAATGTCATATTGTTGTAGCTTCAAGTTTAAAACACTGGCATAATAAAATGTTTTCATTCTTTTTTTTCTTTAAGATTATTTATTTATTTATTCATGAGAGACAGAGAGAGAGAGAGGCAGAGACACAGGCAGAGGGAGGAGCAGGCTCCACACAGGGAGCCCGATGTGGGACTTGATCCCGGGTCTCAAGGGTCAGGCCCTGGGCTGAAGGCAGAAGCTCAACTGCTGAACCACCCAGGTGTCCCCAGTGTTTTCATTTTTTAAAGCTTTGCAGTAAAGCAGTTTATTTGAAAAGCAGTTTTTAATTTTATGAATGCTTATTGAAACATCATTGGGCTTTGTTTCTGTCTTGGAATTCTTGATTGATTATATCTGTGATATACTTTGTTTTTCTTGAGTAAATCTGAAATTTTTAAATCACTCAAACATTTTGACAAAATCATATTCAACACTTCACTTAGTAAATATGATGAATATGGGGGAAGAATCTATATATAAGGCAAACACTCTTGTTACCAATAAACTTTTCTTTCTATCTGTGTGGCTTTTTAATTTGGGAAAATGGGAGACGCTCCAACATGACCAGACCTGCCATGCTGGGGTTTTAGGTTTAGAAGAGACCCTAGCATTCCAAGGGTTCCAGTTTCCTTATTTTAAGGAAAAGAGCAGTAAAGCAAAGGACAGTAAAGCTTAGAGAGGTCTGTCTTAGTCTGCTTGGGCTGCTCCACAGCATACCACCAACTGGGTAGTTTATAAACAACAGAGACTAACAGCTCACAGTTCTGGAGGCTGGAAGTCCACCGTGAAGGCTCCAGCACGGTTGCCTTTTCCCGAGAGCCTTCTTCCCAGCTTACAGTTGGCACTTCTCCCTGTGTCCTTCCTTGCTACAAGGGGCTGCGGATCTCTCTAGAGCCTCCTTTTTAAAGGCACTGAGCCATTCATGAGGGTTCTGTCCTCATGACTCAGGTACCTTCCTAAACCCCATGTCCTAATACCATCACTTGTGGGCATTTAGGATTTCAACATATGAATTTGGCGGGGAGACACAAACATCTAGAACATAGCAAGGTCTCATTAATTACCTAAGGACAGAAGACTTGCTGGTGGGAGAACTGGCCTCAAATTAATGTCAGGAACCCATGATGAAACTGCTTTCTTCAGACTGATAGTCAAAGGTTTGTTTTCAGTTAAAGACTATTGTATCATTACAAAAAGATGTTTGTCAGTTATGGTTGCTGTTAAAAAGAATGAAAAATTCTAAGAGGCTGAAAATGAGGTTTCTTGGGTCCCTTTGTGTGAGGACTCTTCTGATTACGCTAAATATGTTTTGAAGTAGAGGTGTTCCGAGAATGGGTGTTACTGTCTAGTCTGGTATCAGTTTCCCATAGATTTCAATGTTGAATGCTTAGAAGTCAACTTACATATTTACTAAATATTCTTTATATATTACATAAGTATTCTAACATGATGTTATGTGTATAAATAAACACAAAATGAAAGGTATTGTAACTATGGTGGTATTTATGTACAGGAGATTTAGTTATAGAGCATCCTATATTTTTATGAGCATAAGTAACATTTTCTGAGGTTAACTTATAAAATAATTCCATAGTGTACTTTTTACTGATTAAGGGTGGGCTGCATTTATCATGTTTACAAGTGGCACATACACTGTTATCCATAAAATGAAGTCATGAGTTCTATTTTCCCATTCTTTCTTTCTTAACTTCTAATCAATTCCATGTCAATTACCATTTCAGACTTTTGATCCATATTTATTAACAGCTTATTAACCAGTGTTTCAGCAGTAGCATTGTTTTTGTGGTTGCTGTTAGAGAACATGTCTGTGAAATTCCATAGCAAAAATGAATAAAGAAAGAAGTGAGAGCATCTCTAAGCTCAAAGAAAGACACAAACCTAGAACACTCTTGAGGAAGTACCGTTGAACTATGTTGGGCTGAGAAGCATGAAATTCTACAAAGACTGAAGAGAATCTAATCTACTGATTCTTGTCTTCTGATCACATGATAGAAATATTAAAACTTCACTTGCTAATAATTTTAGGGCAAATATTCTACGTTTATGTTGTTTTAAAATAATTTTATTATGAAATGTATTATAAGTAATAGAAGGTACAAAACCTATCAGAGATTTTATATCTGTAGGTTTTAAACCATTCTTAAAAGTCTTACAAAAAGACTCCCAAATACAGTGCTTAAGCGAGACAGTAATGTGTTTCTCTGTTATACAGCAGGACAGATAAACGGTGAGTCAGTGGCTCTGTTTTGCCCCCAGATTTTTTTCTGTCTTCTTGCCCTGAGTTCCTCAGAGGGTTGCCCTCAGCTGCGGTGTTACCACAGCCAGCTTACAAGCACCTGGTCCATGTTCTAGCTGGTTTGAACAGGGCGTGAAAGGGAGTGGAGGTAAGCAATTTATTTTAAAGAAATGTCAAGGGCATTATACACATCACTTTGAATTAGTGAGTCTTTACTGACCCTATCTCACCAGCTCTGAGAAAGGATGCAAAACGTGACCTCCACCACGTGCCTTGCTCAAATTAGGGGCTGGTACCTTTGCATTCCTGACGTGAAATAGAACTCTATGCTGAGAACAGTCCCCAGGTCCTGCTCATACCCATATGCTCCTGTCCTAAGATAGAGATTATTTTTAAAAAATACCAACAGATTGTTTTTGAAAGAAAATACCATTTGTAAACTTAAAAGCTAACTTGTATCTTTTGGTATGGTTTCATCATAGGTTTTCAGTCAAACCACCCCTTGCTAAGAACTGCACAAGTTACTATGTGTGTATACATGTAAATCATAACCATGACTTTGGATATATTATCTGAAATGCAGTTATTTTAGGCTGAATTATAAAACCATTGGAAGATTTTTGGAAAACCAATTTACATGAGAGTTTGTTTTAAAATCAAATCATCTTATGTATGGCTAAACATCTTAAAGAAATGGATATCGTCAGACCTAAAGTGAAGAATGGCATAGCCATCCCCAGGTCCTGTGGACCTGTGTGCTATCTCCTCATTCACACCTCAGTGTTTTCTTTTCTCAGTAAAGCAAAATCTATCTCTGTCTCTAATTCCTTACAATAATTACTGTATTTTGTCAGTTTCTCTATCACAAATTTACATGTGATTTCTAGGTTTTTTAAAGGATATCTTTTCTCTTCGAAAATTTATAGAGGCTTCTATCCCCAAAATTAATTTAGAGTTTAATAGGCCAGGAGAGAAGATATTTTTGTTCTGTTTTCCTTTATAAATTGGTTCATGCCTTATCTACCTAATACCATTTATTAGGCTTCTACTTGGAGCCTCATCATGTTCTAAGGGCTATTTGAGGTAGATTAAAGCATATATACATTTTCTGTGTTTAAGCATCTTTCAGCATTTTTGGAGAGAGAAGAGATGTGCACAATTCAAACCATATACAAGATAATTTGACTGCAAGTTAGTGTGGTAGAGAAAAATGTAGTATAGTGATCCTGATAGGGAGTGAATGTTGTGACCTGGAATTCATCCAGGAATGCTTTTTGGATGAGATTGGATCTGAGAAGCCAGGCCATCATGCACACGGAGAAGGAAATGAACATGACTTGGATGGCATGTACTGGTTGACCATCTTGCCTGGAACAGAGGGAGTGCACATCGAGGAACAGAGATTTATGTAAAGAAGGAACTGGCATGCCAAACCATGGGGTTCATATTTTAGATTAGAGATGGCATTTTGAAAGCAGACATTTAAGAAAACAAATCTGGAAACATCAGGCACTGCCTAGATTGGAGGCTACAGGCAGAGTCCGGAATACCAATTGTAGTAACTCAGGCATACAGTCATCATAATCCAGGCTCTGTTAGTGGCCTCAAAACTGGAGTGGAAAAATTAATCCTAGAGATGAAATAACAAGTACATTATGAAATGGCATCACTGACACAGATGGCAACTTTGGTAATTAAATAGCAAATGTAACAGATCTTTCCTCACCTTCCTCTCTTAGAGTGTGTGTGTGTGTGTGTGTGTGTATTCTTGTCTATTCAATAAAGAAGAAATTAGATCTAAAAGCAGGTTTTCTGAAATTAAGCTTAAAAAAGTTAACCCCTTTAAAGAAGCTGTGAGGTCTGTGTATATTGCCCGTTAACCATTTTTGAAATATTAGTATGCACTTCACGAGAACTATGTAATAGCCATGTTAGATCAGTGACCTGTCAGCATGTTAACTTTACATAAAAGGAGTCTCTGAGTGGCTGATTAAAATCCTAAAGACGAGATGTTCTGTGTGAGATAAAGCCAGACTTTAGTCAGGTCTGTAGGCTCTTAACTCAGTGCTCTTTGTGCTATAACATGATTCATCCTTGCTCATGGTCTTTGCATCCTTTGTAAACTAGTAACTAGAGAAGCTGGGATATATTTTAAAAGTCAGAATATAGGGATCCCTTGGTGGCGCAGTGGTTTGGCGCCTGCCTTTGGCCCAGGGCGCGATCCTGGAGACCCGGGATCGAATCCCACATGGGGCTCCCAGTGCCTGGAGCCTGCTTCTCCCTCTGCCTGTGTCTCTGCCTCTCTCTCTCTCTGTGACTATCATAAAAAAAAAAAAAAAGTTTAAAAAAAAAAAAAAGTCAGAATATAATGGTTGAATTTGTGTGACAAAAATCTGCAAGTAGCAAAGTACTGGAATTGTCTTCTAGTTGATGTCAATTTATTTTTTAGCAGCAATAAGGCATGATTTGCCTTCTGATGGTAATGATTTTACCTTTTTTTATTGTGTTTGAAGCAAATCAGTATTATAGGCAAATGTAGAACTTACTTGCTCTACACTTGAAATACCATTTATAGATTGTGACAGTTTTTCCCAAGGTGTATGGATTTACAAATCTGCGTTAGATCGATGTTACATATGCTTGTTTTAGATGAATCACATGCAGTATTGGAACAATCAAACCTGTATGGCTACTTAATACTAATGCTTATCACAGTCCATGGCAGCGCTTTCTGAGTACACAAGGTAACTTGAAAAGAAAACCCTTGATTTTATTAGTAATGTAAGACACGGTCTTACTGAAGAGAGGTCTGAAAAACTGAAATTTTGAAGTGCAAAAAATAGGAAGATATCTCTTCTCCTTGTTTTATGACCAAGAATTCTTTGCCGTTCTTTGACATTCCAAAAGACACATGCATGTGGTATTGTAATTGGAGTTCGCATTCTTTCTTGCCTAAGACAGCAATGATCTTTACTTCTCTACTTTTTTCTCTAAGTGGTTTACATATTTTACCACTTAGACACTACTCTCCCACCCTCTTTTAATTTGGATGTGCATTTATTTGAGTAAGACTTGTGCTGTGACTGTTCTAGGAATGTGCAAATTGTAAAGGCAGGATGAATACTTGGCAGATAATTCTTTTTTTTTTCTTTAAAAAAAAAAGGTCTGATTTATTGATTTGAGAGAAAGCAGGAGCGAGAGAAAGTGTGAGCTGAGGTGATGGGCAGAAGGGGAGGGAGAAGCTGCTGCCCTGCTGGGATCTGACCTGAGCCTAAGGCAGGCAGACACGATCTGAGCCACCCAGGGGCCCTTGGTGGGGAATTTTTAATATGTGTTTCATTTCTACCTATGTTCACTTTTATACTTTGTCTTCTGCATAAAGCTCAATAGCTGACAGAAAGATAGAAACAGAAAGTATAAAGGAGATCGTGAAGAATCACATTAAAATATCATTTTCTTATTATGAAAGTTTCTCCACTGAGACCATGGGGTTGGAGGAAGGGGGTGAAACTTAGAATTTTCTAAATAGTTAGCGAGCATTTGCTTACTTCCAAATCTTAAGTATCAACGTGTTCACTGACAGACCCACTCAACTGGGGCAATGGAGCTATCTTAATCTGTAATAGAGAATAATCTTGCTAATGGCTAATGTTTGCTTTACACCTACTTAATATGTATTATTTCACATTGACTAGCATAACAAGGTGACATCATTTCCTAAATTTCAAAGAAAATCTTGTTCACAAAGTGGTAAAACTGGAATTCATACCTAAGCTTACCTGACTACAAATTTCAAATTCTTCACCTTTCATGGCTTCTTTCTACATACAGGGGTTTTCCATAACATTCTCAAGGGAGGTTAAAGAAAACTCAGATTCTGAAAACTCTTGAAAAAAAGATACACAGAAATACCAAGAATGTTTCTGACTCACTCAGTCATCCCTCTTATTTTTTTCCTTTTCTTTTTCTTTTGTTTTTAATTTTTTATATGAATCTTTGTAGCAGCTATGGGTCATTCTGATTTGGTCCAAAGTTCCCATAGGATGCTAGGACTCTTGAGGCTGCACAGATTTTTTGAGTCTTCATGATATCCACACAGGAATGATACACAGAGATTTGAGCTGCTTATTACCATATGTCAGAGAAGTGGGCTGATAAAGCGAAGAGGAGACTGACTGCTTCTTTCATGTCTTAAACAAACATATGCAGCTCTCCTACCTTCTGTGAGGCAACGTGCTAGGCTTTGGTGATAGAGTGGTGAATGTGATTGATGTCCTTGCCTTCATGTGGCTGAAAACAGTACAAGTGTCCCTAGATGGAAACTAGGCTTGTTCTGGAAAGTACAGATATGGATCTTGTGAGATGTACAGAATGGCTTAAATATTATTTGGAAAGGTCTTTAAATTGTGATTTTATTCTGCTGTAACAGTTCAGTGTTTTGACTAACCTGAAAAGTACAGCAGTTATAATTAAAGCTCTTAACAATATCCAAATAAGCTTTCAAAAGTAACTTTATATTGGCTTACTGTCAAAACTGTTTATAAATATTAATCGCACTTCTAAGACTTCCTCCATAGACTTTGTCTGCAAACGTATCTGGTAACTTCAAGTTAATTGTTCTCAAACAAAAATATTTCTTTTTTACTTTGCCTTTATTTTTATTTTCTAACAATTTCCATATCCTATAAAGCAATTCAATGTGTTCTTTTGGTTGGAGTTTCATTTTGGCAGTGCATATGGCCCAACAAATTGGAAGTTTAGAGAAAATAATGTATTTTTATTACTTTAATAGGGATTTTATCTGATTATGCATTGAAAAAATTTACATTGTGGAATGAAGGTTAGGAACATTTATGCCAAGTTACACAAACACATTTGCAAGCATGATAGGAGTGCATGGGAGTTTCCAGGCTTCCTTTTAAGTTTTATATTCATTAATATCTTTGGAAAAATACTTGCTATCACAGTCCATGCAAAAATGGAAGAGCTTTGTGCTAGCATTTTTTGAGAGCTAGCGAGGTGCCAGACAAGGTGCTAAGTGCTTTCCTTGCATTATCTCATTTTATTCTAGCAATAATTATATTTAATAAGAATTGAGATTCTGGCCATATAGATGAGGAAAATTGACTTAAAGAAATTAAGTGAATTCTCTTAGGGTGTAAAGCTGATAAATAGCAAAACAGGGATTTGCAACCTGAACCATCGCACAACCAAGACCTGATTTCTTAGTCTGTGTTACCTCTGGGAGACTCAAGAATTTTATAACAGTTGCTATAACATGTGGTAAAAATAAATGAGTTTAATTATTGAGGATTTTGAGTGATTACCTAAAGTGAATTCTGCATTTAAAAATCGAGAGTATAGTGCTAGTTTCATTTTTTTAGTGAAACTTCAGGGGTCATGTAGATAAAATGTTTTTTCTAGGTGAGAAATGTGTAAAAAATAAAAATGGGGAAAAGTCCATCTGTAGCTGTGTGATAAATGCAGGAATTCCTTGTTTATCCTAAATGAAACAGAAAGATTTGGGATGGCCATTTAAATCCAGTTCTTCAAATACACCAGAGGGTGTAAAGATGGAATTAAGCACAGCTCAGAAATGGATAAATGTTGTGTGTCAATTATATCTCAATAAAGAAGAAGAAGAAGAAGAAGAAGAAGAAGAAGAAGAAGAAGAAGAAGAAGAAGAAGAAGAAGAAGAAGAAGAAGAAAAGAAGTTGATAATGGTTAATAGGGAACTAGATAAGGATGGTAGTGAGGGTGGAAGGGGAAACTGGATAGTCAAATATTCAGAATAGTCTTTAAAAGAGCAATTATGTAATAATTAATTAATTAAAAAGGCAAAATATGCTTACATGAGAAAGACCAGAGAGTGTTTATAAATATGGGGCTGGCTGCCTGATAAAGAAATTTATCAGTCTCACTTTATAAGGAAGCACCCAGTTCATTCCTTTTTTTTTTTTTTTTTTTAAGATTTATTATTTTAGAAGGGGCGAGGGGAGAGAGCACACTTTAGCGGGGGCGGGGGGAGGGGTGGGCAGAAAGAGGAGGGAAGTGAGTCCTCAAGCAGACTCCCCACTGAGTGTGGAACCTAAGGCAGGGCTTGATCCCAGACCCTGAGATCATGACCTGGGCCAAAATAAAGAGCCAGCTGTTTAACCAACAGAGCCACCCAGGCACCCGACACCCAGTCCATTCTTTACGTAGGCACACTGCTCACTACTGGGCACTTGCATGTTACTTTTCGAAAGCAAATGAGCCCAAGAACTATTCCCTTATATTTATTAAGATAATTCAGGTATGAGGGATTAATTTAGCTTTATTACCCATGGCCCTTTTAAAAGGTTCGCACTGTCCTTCCACATTGCATATCTAGTATATCTAACATTGTTTCCGAATCAGTTACTGAATCATACTTTAAAGGATATTATCTTCTGGGTGCAAGGGTAGCTCAGTGGGTTAAAGGGCTGACCCTTAGTTTCAGCTTAGGTCATGATCTTAGGGTCGTGAGATCAATTCCTGTGTCGGGCAAAAAGTACAATATCTTCATATGAAGGTATAAATACAGAAAGTTTAAAACCTGTATTAATTATAAAACAATATTTAATCACTTTACAGTAATGCTATTTGGTTTTACACAATACATTGTCATTTATTTGTATTTTTATTAATTTTTAATTAACATGAATTGAAATATGCACCTTGAGGACAGTAGAACTCATGTTATAAAAACATTGAATACTTGTGCAAATATATATGGAAACAGTTATTGAATATGCAAGAAATTTTTTAATATGTGCTTTTAATGTTCCATCTTAGAGCTAGCAGATATATTAAGCTGTTCTAGGAGGTGCAATAACTCTGAAGTTGTGGGACAGACAACATCAAATCCTTGGTATGCTATAAATAACAGCAATTTTGAAAACTATTATAAACAATACTTGGCATGTTTACAGATTTGGAATAATTTAAAATGTAAAGTAAGGGTTTTTTTTTTTCTTTTTAATTTACCTAAACCTAATCAAATATCAACATAACAACTCATTTTGCTCTGCTTTCAGCCAGGATTTATTGCTTCGCTATTTTCTGGGTTATTATAAACTAAAAATTATATTTTAACTCCTGTTACATATCACACAAAATTTTTCTATGTTATGGTATATAATCATAGGGTGTTAATAGAATCAACCATGTTTTGTAAGCTGATATGAATTTCAAAATTCACTTTATAATAAAGTAACAATTTTAATGTAAATAAGAAATACTTATAAAAACTGGTCTTGGATAAAATATAGCTACATTTAAATGTGGTTATTTATTGATACAGGAAAATTATTTAAGTTAACTATTTAAAATAATCCTATATATATGTCAAGGATGTCATAACTTACCAAATATATGAAGTATGTAAACTTCTTCAGTGGCATCATAGTAAATAAATTGTTTAAAGAATGTGAAAAACAAAGAACTAAATTCATGAAAGATCTTTATGACCATTTTAAAAATAAAAGCTAGTGGTTGGAATGGAAAATAGTACACCAAGTAAAATATAAATTTTTAAATTTAATTTAAAATTACTGTTTTATTGGATATTTATCTATTTTCCCTTTCTTGATAAATTGCATGGTTTAATTTAAATGAGTAGAACTGGAAGCACTAGAGATACAGTATCTTATCCCTCATAACAAGATTCAAACTATCACTGATAGCCTCCTCTTAAACCATTGAAATGGAGTTTATTTACTGGCATGTTCATTTGTCTCTTTTGATGATCTCTTTTAATTATTTTCTTCTTTTGTCTTCATATTCTTGGAGGTTATGTATTATTTTCCTAAGACATCTTTATTTTACAGATTTTTAAAACATAAATTTTTAAACATACACTCAGATCATTATTAAATGCTTTTAAAGCCATCATTTGTATTTGTACTTAAAAAGAATTTTAGTAGAGATGCCTGGGTGGCTCAGTGGTTGAGCATCTGCCTTTGGCTCAGGGTGTGATCCCGGAGTCCTGGGATCGAGTTCTGCATCAGGCTCCCTGCATGGAGCCTGCTTCTCCCTCTGCCTGTGTCTCTGCCTCTGTGTGTGTGTGTGTCTCTCATAAATAAATAAAATCTTAAAAAAAAGAATTTTAGTAGAAAAGACACATTGAATATAATGATTTTTAAAAGTCTAATACTCATTGATCACTTACACCTGTACTGGGCATTGTATAGTGCTTTCTTTACAGAATGAATGGTTTTTTAATCCTTACAACAAATGAGTTAAATACTCTTATTATTTACTATTTCAGATATAATAAGTGAGACACAATAAGGATAAGTAATTTTATTGATAAACAGGAGGCCTATGGCAGACCTGGGCTTTGTGCCTGAGTGCTTAATCACCTCTTTTCTATTTCTGATATGACCCTCAGGAGTTATAGTTGTAACTGGGACCATTTACATTTAGAAATGTAAATAAAAGAAATTTAACAATGCAACCATCTAAGTGTAGAAAAATGGAAATTATAATGTCAGTTTGTTTATAAAAGTTATAATTGTATTTCAAAAATTATTTTTAGAATTTTAATAGTAGAACTAAACCACAGGTGAGAATATTGACTAGGTCAGGGTTTGGGGAATTCTTGAATTCTGGTAGTAGCTGGTAAGGAATCTGTGACAAATTTTGCAGACTTCTATTATGGATAACCTTCCAGAGACCTAGCCGTTTTCTGGACTAGCCCTCCTACAATGAGCATACAAACTTCTTTCGCAATTGTCACTTAAGAGAGACACAATTAGAAATGCAAATAGTGAAAAAAATAACTCTTGTATAAACTTAGTTTCCAATGCTACTGAAGTAAAAAGATGAAAAGTACCTTTATTATCATCATATTCAAACAAGTTTAACAGGAAAGAAAATGGAAAATTTTAAGGTTAATCTGTGTTAGTTTTCCATTCAGAACTAAAAAACAGATAAATTGTGCCTAATATTCTTTCAATTTTCTATTCTATATTTTCTTACCCAGAAAAAAAAAAAAAAAAAAAGAAAAAAAATGCTTCTGCCCTCTCCTGTTCTGTTCTTGCATTTAATGTCCCACACTTAGGGTTACTATTATTACCCAGTAAATGCTACTTTTACTACTCTAGATTACATAGACTAGCCCCTGACCTGCACATCAGCAAGAGACGAAAAAAAGAGCTAAATTCATTAAAATTTAAAATCCAGTTTCTAGATCTCATGCCTTTCAAGTGTTCATGTGTGGCTCGTGGTGCCATATTGGACAAGATACAGAGCATTGCCTTCATTGAGAATGTTCTAATGGACATTGCTAAGTAAAGACTGGGGGCTTGCCAACAGTCACAGCTCCTAGGCTGAGAGCCCTTCTCCATCTCCAGACACCTTCCCTAGACAATGTGGACCCCAGGATAGGCTCTCTTCCCTGCCCTGCCATCCACCTTGCAAATTCCTAGAGGAGCTTTGTGTGTGGTAACTTGACCTGTATCTGATCCTGCCTGAGGATCAGATCAGGAGCCACTGACGTACTGTCTTTTTGCCTCAGTTTCCTCATCTATCAAGCTCAAAACAGTTGAGTAAAAATAAAAATACAGAGATTGGAACAATTGCATATGAAGCATTTTAAACCAAGATGAAACCCATTAACATATGTCATCATCACTAAAAATGTAAACAATAATCATTAAAAAACTACTGCTGCCAAAAGTGCTGGAAATGTTTTTATTTGTTGAAAGGCTGCCTTGTTGTTTGTGTAGTCTTCAGTTGTGTTGAATTCAATGTGCTAAAAATAAGTAAAACAACATTGATTACATTAAAATTATTTTATTTATTTTTTGTTCCAAGTTCTTATTTAAATTATAGTTAGTTAACATATAGTGTAATATTAGTTTCAGGGATAGAATTTAATGATTCATCACTTGTGTATAATATCCAATGTTCATCACCATAAGTACCTTCCTTAATACCCATCACCCATTTAGCCCAGTTAAGTCATGAAATTTCAAGTATCATGAAATTCAAATCTAATATGCAGACTGGGTTACTGAAGTCTGCATATGACACTAAGTTTCCTTTCACACACTGCCTATTTTTATTCCCGGGTAGTGTTGTTTATGAAGTGAATTACTTAAACTCTCCTCCCTATGCGGATGGAATGAATGCCTCATGGTGCTAGAAAAGTTTATTTCCCTAAGGTGTTTCATTAAATAGTGATTAAACAAGTAGTGCTAATGTGTTTAGTACATCGTTTTTCCTTGAAAAAAAAAAAAGACTATACAGGAATCATTTAACTTATTTTAAGTATTTTGATCTTAAAAGTACATGCATTACTGGAGAATTTATGTGACTATGAAATTCAAGGTCACGCTTTTCTTGCCATAAGCATTTTTTGCTTAAAAAGTTTGTCATTAAATATTGGAATTACTGGTAGATTTGATTGGATTTCTTGGTCTGTTCATTTAAAAATGTGAGGAGTTTTACAGAGCATCCTTATATTTATTCTATATTAAATGTGTTAAAACATGACTTAATTTATTTGTAAATATTTAGTTTCCAATAGTTACAACCTTAAGATTCTAAATTAACTATAGTGTGAATCCATGTTTTAATTTAGACTTACTGTAGGAAATTACTTAAATACTATTTGCTATACATAATGGTTTTGTATAAAGCTGATATAATTTTTATAGATTGGCAACTATAGCCTCTGTATCTTGTTTCTGAGGACATGATGAATTTCCTGCTTCACAGTCTTAGAAAGTATGCATTAAGTAATAAAAAACTCTATATTTCCTCCTTTTAACATAACTAATTATTTCAATAAATATATATATATTTTATAAATTTTTATTTATTTATGATAGTCACAGAGAGAGAGAGAGAGAGAGGCAGAGACACAGGCAGAGGGATAAGCAGGCTCCATGCACCGGGAGCCCGACGTGGGATTCGATCCCGGGTCTCCAGGATCGTGCCCTGGGCCAAAGGCAGGTGCCAAACTGCTGCGCCACCCAGGGATCCCTCAATAAATATTTTTAATTGGAAAATATAACACATATGACAATTGTAAAGATCAGGACCACCTTGCAGGTCAGGAAATAAAGAATTCTTAACTCCACACATTTGTCCATCATTCTTATGCTGATTCCATGCT
This sequence comes from Canis lupus dingo, assembly GCF_003254725.2. Taxonomy (NCBI): domain Eukaryota; kingdom Metazoa; phylum Chordata; class Mammalia; order Carnivora; family Canidae; genus Canis; species Canis lupus. The sequence continues at coordinate 24,216,826 of NC_064260.1, read as the reverse complement.
CTTCTCTTTATGCATCTATGCATTGCTTCAACATAGGTATAAGCGCTGCTGAAGCAAACACCATGGTAATATTTTTTGATATAATAAAATACCTATGTTGCTTTGACAGAAAAGTTTCCAAATGCATGGTTATTTCTGTTGACACAGAGGCCACTGGGACACTACATTAGTTAGTATATAGAATATTTTATATATTTTATCATTAAAGAGCCAGTTTAAGACTTAAATCCACTTACTGCTCACATTAGCAAAAATATTAGATAAATATTATAAAGTCTGGGAAAGTATTGGACATACAGCTCAATGTCTACATTAATAACTAGATGTGTATTTCAGGAAAGGAAGTTAACATTTTTGGATCTTTACCAAAATTTCTCTCAGTTTTGATAATAATGACATTCCTTAAAGATAAAAGCAATAAAATAAACTTGAAGATCCTCTCAATAATAAACACACGGCTAATTCTTATTTTATTATTTCAAAAGAATACAATTGTTTTGCCATCTTAATTGCATTAATTCCTACTCTGCTTTATTTAACATTCTATTTTAAGAAAGAGAAAGAGAAAGAAAGAAAGAAAGAAAGAAAAAAAGAAAGAAAGAAAGAAAGAAAGAAAGAAAGAAGAAAGAAAGAAAGAAAAGAAAAGAAAGAAAGAAAGAAAGGAAAAGAAAGAGAGAGAGAGAGAAAGAAGGAAAGGAAAGAAAGAAAAAAAAGAAAGAAAGGAAAGAAAGGAAAGAAAGGAAGGAAGGAAGGAAGAAGAAAAGAAAGAAAGAAAGAAGAAAGAAAGAAAGAAAGAAGAAAGAAAGCAGAAAAGAAAGAAAGAAAGAAAAGAACAGAAGAGAGAAAGAAGAAAGAAAGAAAGAAAGAAAGAAAGAAAAAAAGAAAGAAAGAAAGAAAAAAGAAAAGAAGGAAAGAAAGACGAATGATAACAACTTTTGATGCCTGGGTGGTTCAGATGGTAAAGCATCTGCCTTTGGCTCAAGTCATGATCCCAGAGTCCTGGAATCAAGCCCCGCATGGGGCTCCTTGCTCATCAGGGAGTCTGCTTCTCCCTCTACCCCTCCCCCCTGCTCGTGTGCTCTCTTTCTCTCTTTCTCTCTCATTCTCAAATAAATAAATAAAATCTTTTAAAAAATGTAAAAAATAATTTTAAAAAACTCTTTTTTTGAGCTGTGAGAGTCAAATATCAGAATATTTGAGGTGGAGATTGTTAAATTTAAAAAATCAGTTAAAATAATTATACATTTATGCTTTGAAAATAAAAGGCAGACATTGAAATTTGCAAAGTATTCTATAATTTCTATAAATATTTCTGTAGAATATCTATAAATATTCTGTAATCCTCAAAATGCATATCAGAATTCCAAAAGGTGAGAAATAAAATGACCTTGATCATGAGAGGGTGCACTGATTAAAACACTGTGGAGTATGAGAATTTGAAAAGCAAAATCTTAAATCTTTGAATTGTGGATTAATAAATTTAAGGAGAGATCAACTAAGGTTATGCTGCTGGTGTTTTTTCTGATCCTACAAGATAATAACTGTGTTTCTTTAAGTAGCAAAATGATATGAAATTTAGGATAAGGAAGATGGTAAAGTCACTTATAGCAGTATTTTATTATTTTTTGGTAAATGTGTTAATTATTTGAGTGATTTGGACCTTGGAGACACTTGATGTCTTTAGGACCTCTTTACAAGCATTGTGTTATTGTTACTGTTATTTTCGGGAAAAAGTACAACCCAGGATAGTAATTCTAACAGTTTACACTTGTATGTTCTGAAATCTATTTTCTACTGAACTGGATTCATTTGGACTGAGATCCTAAATAATTTGATCTGGCCATAAGTACAAGGCTATAAGACACAATAACCCAAGTAACATGTAACAATGGTGCTTTTGTTGAGCTGGTACTTATAGGATATACTATCAGTGTATTTTAGAAATGTAGACATTGTGGTTAAACCGCTGCAAAATAAAAATGTAACTGCTGTAATGTACCTCTACTTACGAAGAGTTCAGCTCAACTTTACAGCCAATTACTGATGATGTTTAGTTTGGCATATAGTGAAATATCACATAAGGATGTTAGGAAGTAAATTAACGTTTAATTAAATGTTAAGTCTGTTCTTCATGGGCTCTGAAAAATCAGATAGTCTCTCAGACTCCATGGGAATATATTAATTGTTGAGGAATTCATGACGTCTGAAACATTAAAGTCCATTAATGGACAGTTAAAAGTTTTCAATGAAAACTTCCTGCTGCATAAATTCTACTCACTGATGATTGCGCTGTACACTTGAGCAGTGACTGCACACTCCTGACTGTGCTAAAGTAGCAGGGTATTAGATATATTAGAAAATATACAAAGAAAATTTTAGAAAGAATTAGATAAAATACATGTATATAAAAGTTTTAGCACTCCAAGCTCCAAGCACTCCAATGTATGGATTTCACACATACCACTTGTGTTCTACTTTGTTATCACTGTACTTGATCCATGGAATATGACAGCCCTCTGCAAACAAAAAGCTCTGTGTTTGCCTGTATGGTCTCCTTGACGCTCAAGTTTCTTCTATAATTTCTGTTTGGTATCTTGTCCATATCCTTACCATGAAGTCAAGGATTATTTTCCTCAAAACACACACACACACACCTGAGAAAAAATCCTAAATCTAAATGTCCAAGGTTTTTTATATGTCAAGACCTGGACCTTTTAATTCTTGTCCTATGCGTAGAATATATTTTTTCCACCATAATTATACCTTATCTTAATGACTTTTGAATAGATGAATATAAAGAAATAAGGCAAATCAGTGAAGTTAACATATAAAATTTTATATCCCTTGCTCCTCAAATAATATTTTTGATGAGTTACTGTCCATCCAATAAGTTTTGGTCTCTTTGTATTCCTTTGGGAAGTGGCGCAAGGCCTTCTTGAATGTTAGATTATGCATTTGGATCTCTGATTTAGTGGAACAGTGTGTAAAAATCTCTCATAATCAGAACACTCTCTATTGGCTCCACATCTGAAGATCCCCAAGAGTGCTGTTTGTTCCAGTGAACATCTGGAATAGATTACATTCAGTTAATTGGCTCCAGGTCGAGCTTGTTACAGACAGTAGCACGCAGTATAACCTATACAATTCACTAAATCCACCTACTTTAGGTTAAATCACACCTACTTCTCTCTGTAATTCCTCCCAGATGCAGGACACAACACACACGCACACACACATACACACACACATCCACATTTACTGAAAGGAAGATGGCCAAATATCAATAGATTAGTGGAGAGGTTGTTGGTTATACATTTAACCCATAAATTGCCTCAATTAAAAGATTAACTATTGAATTCAGAGGATTGTTGGGAAGAAAAACAATGAATCAGGAAAGCAGATTATAGAGAATGACTGTTTTATAGTAGAAAAATATTTAAAGTTAAAAAGAAAGTTCCAGCAGTTTCAGGATTTTTGTTTTATTTTGTCTCTCATCCTTAACATATGTAACAGCACTTGCATGCACTTATTGGAATGTCACATAGCAAGGAAAACAGCACTTTGATTTTTAACTTATTTAACAGTATTAATGAGTTGGGTTACAAGGAACAGTATGACTACTGTTCATTGAAAACCAAAACATCAATCTTCTTAACTTATAGTGTTGGAGGCACAGGGCATGTCTTAGCGATTAATGATCAGTTGGAGGAGTAGATATCTCAATATATAACCAAGGGCCATTAACCCCAACTGGTCATTAATTCCCAAGAGAGGTCCTGTACTGAGGTCATTATTGCTAATAAAATGCACACATGGAAAGTTCCCTCTCTTTTGCCTGTGTACCTAAACATACATTCAAATTACATGGATTGTTGCATGTCATGAAGAAAAAGGTAGGATTTCATGGGCCCAGAAGCTCAAAAAAACTAAGCCTAATGAGAAGTTTAATACCCTTAAACTCCATATTCAATTTGCCTTTCATTTTGCAGGGGAGGGGGAGTGAGAGGAAGGTAGGTGGAGGAATACTTGTCTGTAGGGGAAGGCTACGATCTATAATCAGATACCTACATGCTGCCAACGTGTAGATCTAGGGGAAAATGAAAGAACAGGCCAATGGGGTTAGAGAGTCGCTCATGAATTTGGATGGAATCAGCACAAACGATCTAATATCAAAGGTGGTGTGAAGCAAGAGCCGGTCAAGTAATAATGTATTAGGTCCCAGAGCAGGCAGGAGGCACATTTAGCCGTTAGGTCAAGTTCATCTTTGGTGTCCTCTCTCCCGTCTCTGGATTATGCTACCGTATCCCTCCCTTCTCCTCATAGCAATCTAAGCAAGTTCTGGCTTTTCAAGAACCCTTAATGAGTTTTCACTGTCTTCCGAAACTCTCTTTTTGCTTTCCATTCTCCTCTCATTGTCCTCCATCAAAACTATCTTTGTCTTGCTTAGATTTATATGACACTTCTTTGAGCTATCTTCCATAACATCCCATAAATATCTTGATTTTATAAATAATGTAATGTGCTTTAATTATTGTATATAATTAATCACTTCTTTCAGAAAAGAGTCTTACCTTTTTCCTCATCTTAATAAATGGTTGAGGACTAGCTCTGATTTAATGATTGTTATATATATATTCTTATACATATGTTCTTATTTGTATAAAAGTAGTAAGTTTTTCAGGAGCACCTATAAGTCAAAGATTATATCTATTTTTTTTTACTGGTATAAGTGACAAATTGAGAGGTTGCAAGATTCATTTCTTAAGAGATTAACTTAAAGTTCATGTAATTTAAAACTAATCCTGGTAAATTTTTCTGTGGACCAGCTACAGTGATGGGTGGCAGTAACAAACATTTTGTCCTACTAGCTGTAAAATAATACAGTTATTTATTTTTTTAAGAATTTGTTTTTTTAAAAGATTTATTTATTTATTCATGAGAGACACAAAGAGAGTGAAGCAGAGGCACAGAGGCACAGGCAGAGGGAGAAGCGGCCTCCATGCAGGGACCCCGATGTGGGACTCGATCCCAAGACCCTGAGCTGAAGGCAGACACTCAACTGCTAAGTCACCTCGGCATCCCAGGAATTTATTTTTTAAATATTATTTAAAGAAGGACTTTATTAGTGTTTTATTTTATGTATTAAAGAAATTTTAAAAACTAAAATTTTCATAAAGTGCTACTGATCTTTTTGGTCAGAATGACATTCCTGTTTTCTTTCAAATTATATCTAATAATACCTCTCAAGGAATGTCAGGTAGGTGTGAATAAAATAGGTAATATGTGACATATTTATTACAATACGCTTTTTTTTAAAGATTTATTTATTTATTTGAGAGAAAGAGTGCGCGTGCATGAGTCGGGGAAGGGGCAGAGGGAGAAGAGAGTCTCCAAGCAGACTCCCCTCTGAGTGTGGAGCCCAACGTGGGCCTCAATCCCAGGACCCAGAGATCATGACCTGAGCCAAAATCAAGAGTCAGACACCTGACCGAGTGAGCCACCCAGGTGCTACACTTAAATGAGTATCTAAATTACTTTGATTATTCACATACGCAGTAATTTTCTCAATCAGAGATTTAAATATGCACAGATCACACACAAGACAGAAGACTTAGGTAATTACAGTAAATTGTAATATAAAAATGTATTTTAAAATATATAAATATATATAAATAGAATTTATGAAGCGTTCGTATTCAACATTTCATGAAGAAACAACATAAATTTTGTAGTCGGTCCTTAAAATGTTTGTCATATATAACCATAAATCAATACATCCCTAAATTTTATATTATTTCACTTTCCCAGGTGGATCTTAACTTCTGAGATTCAAGGTAACTAGATCCTTGATGTGCAAAGGCACTTACTAAAGAGTTGATCTTTCATAAGACAGTTCACTCATATTAGAACTTATCTTAAAACTAAGCCATATAAATGTAGAATATTTTGATATTAAGTAATTGGAAAATTTATTAAAGTATAAGACTTTTTTATTATGGCTACAGCTATTACCAAGGAACTACAGAAATTATTGGGACAGAAGTTAAAGCAGGTACTACATCTGGAGTCTTTCCTGGATGTAAGCATAGTAAAATCCTATCTGTAACTTTGTGCAGAAAGAAAAGAAGTTGAAGACAGTAAGAGTTGAAGATCATATGATTTTACCATATTGAAAAGCACCCAAAGACTTAGTTTAAGAAGCCAGCTATAGCTAAAGTCCTGACCACATGTTTTTACCCACTTATCTGCCATATGACCTTGGGAGAACCACTTAAGCTCATTTGTGAAGTGTGGTAAATAATTACCCACCCTTTATGCCTTGCTGGTAGTAGCATTATTAAAAGATTACTGAGACATATTAAAATTTTAAGTTTTTTTTGAAAAATAATTGATTCCAATTGTGTAGTGCCAAACTGGAAGTGGTTAGCAGTCCTGCGCCTTCAGGAGCCCGGGGAAAGACTTGTGTGAAGAAAGTGCTGAAGCAAAGAAGGAACTGGTTGTAGCCTAAGGCCTCATCAGTTGTTTGCGATTGGTTATCCCTAATATTTTTGTTTTGTGACTTTGAGGCATTTATACACCTAGATTTCCATTTGCTTAAGCTGGCCACCACTTCATCAGAGCCACCTGAGTCTAAAGGTCTCCTTGTTTAAGTTAATTTAACAGCACTGAGTCCTTTCATTTATGGAAAGTACTTCAAAACAAAAAGCGCTTTAAAACATTGAATATAAATATTTGATGACTCTTATTTATAATAATTATTATCAAGCTTGTTTGAACTATGTGTTCAATTTATTCCATGTCTTAAGAAGGACAATTGGGGCACCTAGTTGACTCCAGGTCCTGAGACTGAGCCCTGTGTTGGGCTCCCCGCTTCAGCAGGGAGCCTGCTTGTCCCTCTGCCCTCCCCTGCTCTTGATCTCTTACCCTCTTAAATAAATAAATAAATAAATAAATAAATAAATAAATAAATAAATAAAATCTTAAACAAAAAAAGATAACCAAGAGCTTATTTATGGCAACCTGGTTCATAACAACTTCCTCTCTTTTATAAACCCTTTTATATTATGGTTTTTCTATTCAGTACTGCCCTGTGTGGACTAGTATATAGGGTACAGGTAAGATTGTATTATCCCAGGCCTAAAACTTGTAGTGGTGGCCCAGACCTAATCATTCCTATTTTTTCCAATTTTAATTAGACCTTTTTTTTAATTTTTATTTTTTAAAGATTTTATTTATTTATTTATTTGAGAGAAAGTGTGCACATGCAATGCACATGAGCATGAGCAAGAGGGGAGAAGGGGGAGGGGAAAGCCAGTGGAAGAGGGAGAAGCAGACTCCTCACTGAGGACTCCGCTGGGATCATTGCCTGAGCCAAAGGAAGACGCTTAACCACCTGAGCCCCCCAGGCACCCTTAAGTGGACTTTTAAAACACCCTTATATCAGAAACAAGAGATGAACTCCCTGAAAATAATAGCTTTTATCTGTTTTTGTTTGGGGATGATATGAGGAAGGAATGGCTTCTACTAGTATTTTTTTAAAAGGATTTTATTTATTCATGAGAGGCAGGACACAGGCAGAGGGAGAAGCAGGCTCCCTGCAGGGAGCCCAATGTGGGACTCGATCCCAGGACCCCGGGGTCATGACCTGAGTCTAAGGCAGCTGCTCAACCGCTGAGCCACCCAGGCGTCCTGTTCTACTAGTATTCTTGCCTGAGTACTCTCAAGTCAGAAAGAGTTGGTTCCTTCTGCATTTGTGTGAAAACAAACTTTAATAGAGGAAGAAATGCTAATTATCATAAAGAATTGAAATTCATTATGTCTTCATCTCTGCCATCTCTGCATCTGAGTAAAGGCAGACCTGAATTTTGTTATTCAATTCTGATTTCTTTCCCTTGTAACAGTTTGCATGATCAAAACAAGAGGGAAGGAGCAATTACTTTTTAAAATCTACATACATTCAGAAAATTATAATGTAGTAAGTCTAGGAAAATCTAAAAACTGCTATATTAATAGCTATTTTCTTATTTTTTAGATTAAACTAACACTGTTTGAAAGAAGACATTGTTTTCAACATGAGTGCTAATAAAAATGAGAGACCGAAGTCCAGAAGCCACAATTTTCACCTTTTTCATGCCTTGATGATGCTAAGCATGACCATGCTGTTTCTTCCAGTCATTGGAACTTCTAAGCAAAATATTCCACGACTCAAGCTGACTTACAAAGGTAAGTGTGTAAATGTTTTCCAGATTGTCTTTTTGATTACTGTATTTCTTTTATTTAGAAAGGCATACTGACTTCAGTGACATGTTTATGGTATTGGCATCAGTTAATAAAAATATTATTATAGTACACAAAGCCCAATTATTTCTTATTTTTGTGAGGAGAATGGTGCCAGAGGTGTTCATGCACACTTTTCAGCTTATTATTTACAACTATCAACTACTGGTTAACATAATTAGGAGATTTTGGTCTGTAGGTTATAATCAGTTTTATACTAAAACAAGTCAAATCCCTAAAAATGGAAAAACATTAATTTCACATGGCTCATACTAATTAGTTTATCCCTCGTTAGAGGTACTTTATTTTTAAACACAGCAAGATATCTTAAAAAAAAGATAAACCACTGAGATAACCTTTAAGATCTCAAACATATATATTTATATTTTAGAAAGGCCATGTGAAAAGCTAGAAATATAGAAATAAAAACTAAGAAATGACATCTGCTAATTGTTTTAAATGTTTAAATTAACATAAAAGCAAGGTTTATATGAGTTATATTTAGTCATGTATATGTTTATGTCATGTATATTTAGTTTGTTTATGTTTGTGTAGATAGATACACAGATACTTGCACAGAGAGAGAGAGAGCGTGTGCTAAGTTTTATGCTTAAAGATTTATTTCTTTTCTTTTCTTGGCCTCTTTAATACTTCAAGTAATGAGAGGAATGTAGGAGACTTATACTCCTTTATTCTGAACTTGGGAGGAAAAAATTATGCCTGCAGTTTTAATATCCTCTGATCTTTAAGACAACTTATTTTCTGAACTCAAATGAAATATCAAAAATAAAACCTAACTTGACATAGAGTGGAGGTGGAAGTGGATTTAGCATTGTACTCATTACACATTTCATATGTTGGCATTTGTTTGGAATTTATATCTCATGAATTAAAGAGTTAGGGAAACATATTATTTTTGAGTTCTTATATTTTTCTAGGATTTTTTAAGCAGGTTTAAAAAACCCCAGAATATTGCCTCTGTGTTTGAGGGGAGGATTAACTGGAAAGAGATACGAAGAAAAACCTTCTGGAATTATGGAAGAGTTCTCTATCCTAATAAGAGATGTGATGACCCAAGTATATGAATTTTTCACGACCCATCATATGCACAAATCAGATTTGTTCATTTGCCTGTATTTAAAATTCACCTTAAGGAAAGGAACAGAAAACAAATATTAAACTCCAAACAAGAGAGAGAGAGAGAGAGAGAGAAAGAGAGAAAGTTTGAAAATAAAGAAGTTGAAGGGAAAAAAAAGGAAACATTATCTGGTTCCTATGATACAGTAAATAACACTAGAACATTGCATTGATATGTGTGAACAATGCAAAATAAATCAGACTTGCAAAGAAACTTTAATAGTTGACAGTTACTGATGATTCATTATGAGCAAGACATTAAGGACTGTGTGTTGTCATGCCATCCTCACCACCACCTGGATGGTGGGGATTATTATCATCCTCTTCCTATGTGTGAGGATGCTGAGGTACCAGGAAACTGAGAAATTTGCCAAGGTCTCAGCTTGGGTCATGCCTCGTGTCCGGAGTCAGTTTCATGCAGCATGGAGCCAGGGCCCTGATCCTGCTTCATAAGGTCCTGGTCATTAGCAGTTTGTCACTGAGACACTTACCAACCAGAGTGAATGTTAACATTTACAGAAGCACCATGCTCGTATTTGGCTGACTATATGATTTTTAGTTGTCAAAATTAACAGAGTTAAGAGTTGAAGAATTCTGCATGTTCTATTTAAGATCTCTGGGTGACCAAAAGAGACCTATAGCCTTGTGAGATGTTGTGTCTTTTGATAAATGTATGGATACAAATAGATTGTCATAGTGATCATTTGACTTCATAATCACAATTTCATACAAGTGATTGTAAAATATTAACTCAAATGTGGTAAACTGATCATTTGAAAATAACAAATCAATCTGGACAAATAGAAAAACATTATTAATTAATTCCACCTAGCTACTACTAATTATTTTATCTAGTTAGAGGGTTTTTGGTTTTTCAGGGTTTTTTTTTTTTTTTTTTTTTTTGTATGAATGTTTTTGAACTTGGAATCAACCCTGTGAGTTCAAAATCTTGTTTTATTTATTTCTATATAGCCTGTCACTCTCTCAACACCTAGTGCTTATATAAAAGAAGAACTGGTCTAAGTGTTGGATTAAAGACAATAAGAACTACTCTTTTGATGGTTCTTATATTAAGTATACTTTCCAAGTATCGTATTTTTCACATTTTTATCTACATTTAGGTAATTTACATGTCAAAGTCTGGTAAGCAGTAGCAGAGATTGAATGCAGGATAGGAATTACAGAAATCTCCCAAATTACCCTCAAAAAATACACACACACACACACACACACACACACACACACACACACACCTATTAGGTCCCCATAGCTACTATTAGCCATTCATGTCCAGATTGTATGCTAACATTACAGTAGTCATCTTCCCAGGAGAAGTAGTCATAACCCTTATAGAACATTCCTTCTTTCACTTCAAAGAATATGGCATCTTCTCTTCGGAAATCATCAGTTCAACACTATAAAGTCTACATTTCTCATCCACTTCCAAACATGGGAAGTTTCCCTGAACACCTTTTCTATACCATATCTGAAAGTTTTGGAAGAAAATAGTTCAAACCCTAATATTTTTAAGTGGGCTATTCCAGAATAAATAGTTATGACATAAAAATTCCTGCTAATTTGGGGTTATGGTAACAAAAACTGCCTCTATACCACATTCCTACTTCTGAGATAATGATCATAACTCTCCCTTGGCATTGTCTTTCTCTTCTGATTCTGACTAATGAATTGAGATCATCTAGTACCACCCATTGCTTAGACAGCTTTGGGAGGGTCAAAAAGTTTGAGCTGTGGGCATTAAAACATTGCCAGAATGTAAGGTTAGAAAAATCAGCTAAAGTGAAAAATTAATTTTATTTTCAAAAATAATTTTTATAGTCACCGACTTAGCATTATTTTCTTTGCTTTCCATGGTTCATACTTCCTTCGATGCTGACCAGAGATGCAGCCAGTATCAGTAGAGTTAGCTACTTTGAACAGCTGCAAGATTATTTTGAAGGATTTCTTAAAGGCCTAGAGAAAATATAATAATAACCATTTTATCCAAAGAATGCTGTTTGATAAAGACTTAGCTTTGAACTTCTGAATCCACAGGAGCTTGTTTAGTTCTATTGTTTTGTAAAGAGATTTCCCTTCAGTTGCATATTTTGAATTCTTGCACATGTATGCATACTAAATGTTTCTTGACTAACAAATAAAGAACTTCAGGGATCAAGATGTTCTGTAATTCTGGATTTCATGTTATAAGGTTATTACATATATTTTACCCTACAAGGTGGGCTTCTCACAGTGATGTGTACAGGTTATACTGCAGATGTAGTAAAATAACTTTTGAGAGATGACCTCCTTTAAGTCCCCAATAGTGTAAACATTCTCTATTTCACAATCATCATGAGGGAATTCATATGCGTTAAGGTTATTTATATCCAAGAATCACTAGTATCTGCAAAGTTATTTGTTTGGAAAACCAGAAAATGATGTAGGTAAGATAGATATAGAGGAAATGGACAAAAACTTTGGAACAGGAAAAGAAAAATGAAAGTTAGCTAATAAAGTCTCATTTCTTACGATAGATTGTAGGGCTTTTCTCATACTTTTTTTTTTTTTTTTTTTTTTGCATAGTCTCTTTGGCATTTCTTTTTCCTTTCCTAATTTTAGATTTTAGTACTAACATGTGAATGACTATATATATATAGTAATATGTGTATGTATATGTATGTGTATGTGTATTACGCCTATGTATATGTATGATACATGTATATGCATATAGCTCATACATATAGTCTCTTTTTTACTGCATCCTTTTGAACCCAGCATAACGAGAATTCAGCAATCATTCCATTTGAATACTTTCCCCCTAAAACTCTTGCTGTCTCAAAGAATCATAGTAAACACACAAAACACCAGCTAGCCAACACTGAAGTCCCACATGTTAGAGATGAGGAAGGAAACTAACCCACTTAATAGTTAGCATGTATTCACCCATTCTACAAATATGTGTGGAGCAACCACTATGTTCATTGGGTCAGAGAAAGGTCTGTTCCCTTTGAATTTCTTTTCCAGATAAGAAGACAAAGAACAGGTAAACAAATAAATGAATATTATCTCAAATAGTGGGAAGTGCTATGATAAATATAAAACAATGAAAAAAAACAGAGGATCATAGGAGAAGAGAGGAAAAAATAAAACAAGATGAGATCAGAGAGGGAGACAAACCCTAAGAGACTCCTTTTTTTTTTTTTCTTAAGATTTTATTTATTTATTCATGAGAGACACAGAGAGAGAGAGAGAGACAGAGGGAGAGAGAGAGAGAGGCAGAGACACAGGCAGAGGGAGAAGCAGGCTCCATGCAGGGAGCCCGACGTGGGACTCGATCCCAAGTCCCCAGGATCAGGCCCTGGGCCAAAGGCGGCGCTAAACGGCTGATCCACCGGGGCTGCCCCCAAGAGACTCTTAATCATAGGAAACAAACTGAGGGTCACTGGAGGGGAGAGGATGGGAAGATGGGGAGATGGGGTAACTGGGTGATGGATATTCAGGAGGGTATAATATAATGAGCATGGGTATTGTAGAAGAGTGACGAATCAGTGAACTCTACCTCTGAAACTAATAATACATTGTATGTTAATTAATTGAATTTAAACAAAAAAATTTTTTAAAGAATATAAAACAGGAGAATAACAGGCTCCAATGACCCTACTTGGACTCTATTGTATCTGTTTTAGGATACCCTGAAAACCACTGGTTTTGTACCTGTGTTTTAGGAAAATCTGAGACTCAGAGCCTGAAGGCCTTGTCCCCAAACAAGCAGCTTATATTAAGTGTCAGAATGGAGTTGTGTGTTTTTATTCCAAGGCCCATGCTTTTGCCACCTGGTGTCCTTGAGGGAAACATTACATATCCAGGAATGCAGATATCAAGATACAGAAAATATATATAAGGTTTCACCATTACTTTTTTGGCAATGTGTTCTTCTCAATAACTATCAAAGAACTACTTTTTGATTCTCCAAAACTTGTATGTATTTTCATACACAAGAAAAATTTGAAATCACCTTTACAATTTTTTCTTCTATTGTATAATTAAAACAATGCATTTGATAGAATGGTTCTTTGTTTTGTTGAAATCTTCTGAGAAATGAGTGGACTAATCTGTGTATTTTTCTTTATAAGTTGCTTTATTTAATTGTGAAATGCAGCATGTGTCTCAAGAAGAGATTGATGCTTATTTGACTCATGTGATTTGTTTGATTTGACTAGTCTAACATTAGTTCTATGATCTTGATTCAGTATGATCTAACAGTGAAGAAAGCCAAACTGCTTAGGTCTTCTTTTTTTTTTAAGATTTTAATTATTTATTCATGAGAGACACAGAGAGAGATAGAGAGAGAGGCAGAGACACAGGCAGAGGGAGAGGCAGGCTCCCTGCAGGGAGCCCGACGTGGGACTGGATCCCGATCCCAGGTCCCCAGGATCATGCCCTGGGCTGAAGGCGATGCTAAACCGCTGAGCTACCCAGGGATCCCCTAAACTGCTTAGGTCTTAACGGTTCCTACTAGTTGTAAGATATTTGGATATTTATTTTCTCTGCTGCCGTTTTCTTATTCATAACACAGTAAATGTAACAATAAATATAAATTAATTTAGTTTTAATTTATTAATCTACCGATTTATTTAATGTATTTCCAGTCAGGATGTTAAGCACCTCAGTGTCTGGCATAGGAAGCATTTAATAAATGCCATCAATTATTATTTTTTGTGAAATGTTGTTATCTTGCTCCGTGTGAATGGCTGCAGTCCAAAGGTTTCCCTTTGGAAACAACTTTGAAAATTATTTTGTAGCTCCCTCTTGTTTACAGCACATATCAAAATTGCTTCCAGCTACTCCCAAAGCATTTTCTACCAAAGTTAGTTTCCTTCGGTTAAGAACCACCCACAGATTGTGAATTTATTAAGGGTACTTTCCAGTGTTTTTACTGTTGTGGTCTTCTAGTGGTTAATAAGCCCTTACAGTGAAAAAAGAACATTGTTGGCCTTGATAAGAGTGGTGTCTTTGATTGGTAGGTAGCCCTCAGAGTGGGTTAAAATGAATCATAAAATCACTCAGGGGTTCAAACCACATGATGCAATCTAAAGTGGGCATTTTTATTGTGAAATTCATGGGAAAAGAAGCTGGCTTGCTCTGACTACCTCCCCCTAAAGTACTTAGTGAAGAAGCATTATCAACGTTATAGTAAGAATTCTTATGTAATATATGTATTTTTCTATAAAGCAAATCTTTGATGATTTAATTTTGGTTAATGTGCCATATTTGAATGGAGTCACTTGTTTTCCCAAATGTATTTTCTCTAAACTGAGGCTGTTCAGTTGGGCTCCTGTACTTTTAAGAGTTCAAGGATAATCTTATTAGTATGTGATGTTTAACTGTCAACAGTTAGTAACAATAGTTTCTGAGTGCCCACTATGTTTCTGGCCTTGTTCTGGTAACAAGGGGATATATCACCAGATAGAAGAGACAAAAATTCCTGTCATCATGTAGTTTGTATGCCGATATGAAAAGAAAGACCATACATAAGTACATTGCATAGCAAAGTAGAAGATGAAAAGTGCTATAAAGGGACACCTGGGTGGCTCAGCAGTTGAGCATCTGCCTTTGGCTCAGGGCGTGATCCTGAGGTCAAGGGATCAAGTCCCGCATTGGGCTCCCTGTGAGGAACCTGCTTCTCCCTCTGTCTATGTCTCTGCTTCTCTCTCTGTGTCAATAGATAAATAAAATCTTTAAAAAGAAAAGAAGGAAAAGTGCTATAGAGAAAAATGAATCAGGAAACTTAGCTAGAGAATGGTGGGAGTGTGATAGTCAAGTATGGTGGTAAGGAAAGAACTCACTGAGAGAGTGATGTTTTCACAAATACTTTAAGAAATTGCTGTTGCAAATCATGCAGATACTTGGAAAAGCAATATTTTTTGGCAAAAGGAGCATCCAGTGCAAAGGTCATGAGGTGATAATGTGTCTGCCACCTTTAAGGATCCTAAGGAAGACAATATGGCTGAAAAACAGTTGAATGGGGGAAAGAAGATTGGTTAAATCATGAGTTAATAGTAGGGGGATTAAAAAAGTTTAGATCCTTCCTTGCTGTCATTGTTAAAATATTGGCTTTGAGTGTTACTGAAATCCTACTGGAGAATTTTGGCACGGGGGTGACATAACCTGACTCTCACTGTTATAGTATCATTCTGGTTTCTGTGTTATAAAAATACTGAAAGATAGAACATAGGGAAATAGACATATTTTGAGAATGCAGATGAGAAATGACCGTCTGTAGGCCAGACTAGTTGCAGTGGAGGTAGGAGGAGAGGATGATAAGTAGGTAGAGCCAATAGGACTTTTTGATGATTGGATATGAAATGAAAGAGAAGTCAAATCTGACTTCATCTTTTTTTTTTCTTTTTTTTAATTGAAGGATGGAAGTACCATTGGTTGGGATGGTGAAGATTGTGAAAGAAGTAGATTTTGGGGAGAAAATCAAGTGGACATATTTGTTTGAGAAAATAAAACTAGTAGATGTCTTCTAAGTGAAACGCCAGGAAGGCACTTGAGTACATAATTTATGGGAGATGTCATTGAAGATATAATTTGGCAGTTAGCCTATAGAAATTTTTAAATCCATGATACTCCATGAGATAACTAAAGGATGTAGAAGAATTTGAAGGATTGAGTTCTGAAATTCTCTCAAGTGAGGAAAGCAGAGAAAAGAGGAATAAGCATCAAAGTGAGCTGAAAAGAAGTGCCCAGAAAAATCATGTAGGAGAAAAATCAGTAGTTATAATACACAGGAAGTCAATGAAGAAAGTAAAGGAAAAGGGATTATCAGCAGTATCCTATTCAGCTAATGTGTCTTCAAAGATAACAAGTAAAAATTAACATTGAATTCAACAACAAATGTTCATTGTTGACCTTGATAAAGGCAGTGTCTTTGAGTGTGGGACTCATGGCACAATTAGGATGGATACATAAGAGCATGGGCTCAGGGACTGTAGACAATTATAGATAATTCTTTCAAGGATTTTTTCTGTAATGGAGACATAGGAAGTAGTAACTGGAAGGAAAATAAAATCAAGTGATTTGGGTTTTTTTTTCATGAACTAAATAACACCATATTTATATGTCAATTGAAATCATCTAGGGGAGAATAACAATGATTCAGAAGAGATGTGAGATAATCCATACCTTACTGAAGAAAATATTGATGAAACTCCATTCTTTTCTCTGAAAACAGGTTACTTTTATGTTTTTTATTTTATTTTATTTTTTTATATTTTATTTTATTTTATTATTATTTTTATTTTATCTTATAACTTATAACCTGTATCACTATATCAAACTGAATACCTTCCTCCTTAAACATAGTTTTCTGTTTGACCTCTCTTTTCATCTACACAATAGGTGACATTGACAATAACCCAGATAATAGTATATTATGCAAAATAAGCCACTTTCATTAACATATGTTCCAAAAGTATCCTGGGGCACCTGGGTAGCTCACTCAGTTAAGCATCAGATCCTCTATCTCAGCATTGTGAGTTCAAGTCTCACACTGTGCTCCATGCTGGACATGGAGCTTACTTTAAAATGTGTTCAGTTTGATATAGTGATACAGGTTATAAGTTTAGAAAATTGATACATAAAGATTTGGAAAGAAAACTCCAGAAAGGTGAAATGATAACCTCAAAGTTCCATAAGAGATAATTAAAACAAAACAAAACAAAACAAAACAAAACAAAACAACTGATCCATGTCTCCTGCTTTTCAGTTCAATGGTATTTATACTAAAATTTGCCTACATCCAAGCCTATTAATTAACAATAATTAAAATCTATAACATTGTATTTGAGTACTGTTGTAAACATTATTGATCTGTGGAGGTTCACAAGGTGATGGAAGTTACACAATAATGTAAAATATGACTTATGATTTAATATTACCATAGAAGTATCGCACAAAAAATCATTCTTGGAATTGAGAAGATATATAATAATTGCTGAGATCTGCAAAGGTCAGCAGTGCCCTCCTGGCAGGGTAAAAGAGAGTTACTTCATGAGACACTCTGGCTGTGTCATTATGCATAAACATGGAAGGGACTTTAGGATGGTAGTTGCTTAAGTAAAAGGTAATTTTTTTCTGGGATTAAGCCCAGTCAACTCTTTTTCAGTTGAAAAAGTTCCTTTTAAACAGATCTTCTACGTGGTTGGCTTACTATACTATAAATTACTGAGGAGATAAAAGTTTGTATATGCGACTACTTGTTTTAGGACTTCACCCACCTAAAATTTGGGTCCAATTCTTTGAGTTTTACTAAAGGAATTTTTAGAATGAGATTCTTTCAGTACATGTGTGAAAATATAAATTTAAGGCCCTTTTAAAAATGGATGTCTTTTTTTCACAGAAAATTTGACAAATGCCTCCCTACTTCTTAAGAACTAGGAATATATATTTTGCATTTTTGTAAGAGTCCTTGAAACATGCTGATTTAATCCTATTAATTAAAAAAGAGGCATAAATTAGAACTAAGTGCTTTTAATGTCCAAAGAAAGATACTCATAAAGAAGTTTATTTGACTGAAGCCACAGTGAGCCAGACACAGTCTAGAAAATAAGATAAACATTTCAGTAATCCCAAAGGAATGATGAAGTGGAAGAAGCATTAGAACTTGTCTGTGGGGACATTCTGTAAAAATATAAGTAGAGTTGTTTTGAAAAAGAATCTTGTTTTTCTAAGTAATGCTAAATCTTCTAATATAAAATATAGTTGTAATGGTTGATGAGTCTTAAAGTCCAAAGACCTAGATTTTAGCTCTTTCTCTGGCATGTAGCCTCCACGCACCATTAGAACTATGATTTGATCTTTCTGAGTCTATAGGTTTTCTCATCAGGAAAATAGTGATAATCCTCTGGTTCTCCTTGAGGATCAAATTAAATAAAGGAGGGAAAGCTTCTTGAATGTTCCAAAGCACAAAATGAATATTATGACAGATTTTGAAGTGAGTCCAAACGATATATTATTGAATTAGTTGACGTAAAAATGGTAGATCTTTACAAATACAGTTATATTTAGGCAACTTTGGTAGAATTTCTGCTGCTGCAGGTAATAGGAAATTTACTTGAAAGTTAAGAATAAATCATTATTTGTCATCTTTGCCTCTTCCTTTCAGGTTAATGCATATTAAATATATGTATTTCTCTTTTTTGTAAGAGAAAACTGAGGGGGGATAGTTCATATAGCATTGGTTTAAACTAAGCAGATCATTTATCATTTATTTAGCAATTAAGTTGATTATAATTTAATTAGCTTAATTTAGATTACGTTATGGATGTGCAGATTTGACTAATGTAGATTGTAAAGGAAAAAAAAATAACCTGGCCACTTTACATAAATTAACATATGACGTGACATGTTGTAAGTGTTTGAGAGAAACTCTAGTGTGGAGAAGGAAGAGTCCAGCCCTTCTCTTCAGTGCCGTGGGCCACATTATACTTTAGCTATCCTACTCCAACTTTGGCTTAAGGATCTGTAGCAGCAGTATAATTTGGGAGCTTGTTAGATATGGCATAATCTCAGCACCTACCCTCTTCTAAATGAGATACAAGAAGCCCAGCTAATTTGAAAGCATGTTAAATCCTGAGAAACATTGTTCTAGAGTGGTCTGTTTCAGACCTTCTCTTTCCCCACCCCAACCCCTCACCCTGACCCCCAAGCATTTGGAGATAGCAACAGGAACCTGTAACAGGAACCTTTAATGACTGCAAAGCATTGGAGCCACAGTTGGGTCTCCTTTTTTTTTTTAAGATTTTATTTATTTTATTCATGAGAGACAGACAGAGAGAGAGAGAGAGAGAGAGGAGCAGAGACACAGGCAGAAGGAGAAGCAGGCTCCACTCAGCCCGGTGTGGGACTGGATCCCAGGTCTCCAGGATCACGCCCTGGGTTGAAGGCAGACGCTCAACCACTGAGCCACCCAGGCGCCCCCACAATTGGGTCTCCTAATGGCACACTAACCTCTCTAAATTATCAATAAGCCTGTAATAAATTCTGATTTAGATGGAAGGTAGGTAAACCAACACACAGAAGAATCACTAGGTTGAAAATCATAGTTAAATGTTTATTAGACTTCCTGTGTGCAAGAAGTGGTGATGAATTACAGCATTGATTTAGACACTATTCTTATCTGAAAGGGCTTACAGTTTTTTTAAGGGACAAAATAATTGCAAACCTATTAATGCCATAGGAATAGGACATTTTTTAAGTGAATGCCATTGAAGAAGTTTGAAGAAGGTTGAGTAAGAAACGGGACTTTGGACAAAACCTAGACTTTATTGAATGAGGTATATATATTGGCATAGGGGGATTTTGGTCATGAAATTGACCTAACTTAATTGTGATTTAGGAGGAAAAGCAGAAGAGACAGCATCATGTAGTAGAGATTGGTGAAGGAGGGCACAGAACACAACTGTTTATGTGTCAGTTATAGTAGTTTAGAGAAGGAATAATAGGGATCTTGGCTTGGCTGACAATAGGAATAAATATTTGAGGAGGAAGAATAGAAAATTTGCATGATTGAATCTGTAAGACTTTAAATTTAGCTGGATGTTGCTGTGAGGGGAGTGAAATACACTAAGAAGTACCAGTTATTTAAATACAAGAAAAAAGAATAAGGGACCAAGGAAGGGAAACTAAACATGATCCTGCCATTTTGAGCCTGAGAACTACATCGTGTCATGTCAGTAAGCCATTAGAATCAGTAAGATCTGTTGATTAGGGAAAAACTGCAACATCAAGCAGACTATTGGAAATTCTGAACTGTGATTTGAGAGAGCACAGTTTTAGGTGTCTGCCTCAAAGTCATCAGCAGAGTTCTAGTGATTTGTGAGACAGAAATAATTATAGGAAACTATAAATGGAAAACATTATTTCATTGCTTATGCCCTATGAACACTGCCTGAAATTCAGAACATTATTCTATCATTGTAGTTTTAGTCTCCCCCTTGGAAGTCTGTGTGCATATTTTAATGTGGATTCTCTGCACACGTCTACCAGGAATATCTTCCTTGAGACTGAGTAGAGGACCTTTTCTGGAGAAAGCCTAGAGAATAGTTCTATGGGTAATTGACATCTGTTCAGAATGAAAAACCAAACTAAAATTTTCTTGAATCAATGGAAATTAAATTTTAGACCAGATGTCACACTGAGTGCCCAGCATAATAAATGAAAAACAAAAACAAAATCCAAGACATATTTAGTCCAATTATTTTAAACTTCATAATAGCAAGAGTGAAGAGGTGATTCAGATAACTTTCAGAAACAATAAAAGACAGATTCAAAGGCTGGGGATATGATGACACGAGGCTTCTCAATCATGACTTTGAAGGCTGGAGGAGCATATTAACATGCCTCAGGTCACTGAGGGTGAATGCTATTCACCCCGGAATTCTGTAGTTAGCCCCCCTGTTAATGAGGGTAAATTAAAGGCATTTTTACACATTGAAAATTTCACAAATTTAAGTCTCAGTCATCCTTTCCTAGGAAGCTTCTGGAGATGTGCTCCCCAAAATTAAGAAAGTAAGTCAAGGAAGAAGACACAGGATCTAGGAAAGATGGATCCATCATTGGAGAGAGGTAGAGGGAGTTTGAGAAAGCTGTTCCAGTTTGTAGGGAGAAGACGGGCCCAGGAGAGACGTCGCCAGGAGAAACCCAAAACACAGTTTGACAGAATGTCATCTGAGAATCTTAGGGAAGCACTTTTCAGAAAGTGTGGAAAGATTTGATCACAATTTTAAAACTAAGCAAATGTCACAACTGGGATATTATTAATAAAAGCAACAGTTTTTTTCAAGAAATAAAGTATAGTCAGAAAACTACTTTTCAGGGCAGCCCCAGTGGCGCAGTGGTTTAGCGCCGCCTGCAGCCCAGGGCGTGATCCTGGAGACCCTGGATCGAGTCCCACGTCAGGCTCTCTGTATGATGCCTGCTTCTCCCTCTGCCTGTGTCTCTGCCTCTCTCTCTGTCTCTATGAATAAATAAATAAAATCTTTAAAAAAAAAAAGAAAAGAAAACTACTTTTCAGAGTAGGGAGGAATATTTACATTGCAATAATAATGTGATGATGATGATGATGATGATACTGCTCACTGAATACAACTTTCATAAAAGGGGTACTATGTTAGGAGCTTGGTTGGAGGGAAAGAGCTGACATCCAAAAGCTAAAATTCTCAACTTCTGTAAATGGGAATTCAATGAAAATGTCTGGAAATAATGTTTTAAAAGATAGTAGTATAGTCTTAGAAATATAAAAAGAGATAAGAAGTTAACTACTAAATGTGTTTTTATAAGGACTAGATTGGAGGTGGACACAGATGGAGGAGGAGACAGATGGCCATTATGTATGCCTCTTAATGTTACTTTTTGGTATGCATACGCTTAATTTTGATGAATATAAGTAATTTTAAAAAGTAATGTTATAAAATATTGTCCTTTTTGAAAGTTATTCTCATAACTTTTCTATGTACATTCATTTATCATGATCTTAGCTTGAGGAATTATTTTTTCCTATTGTATTTGTCTTGCTATTTAGAATCCATAGTATTCTATGGATTTTAAGGTATGACTTTCTGAGATTTGTAAAAATTAAATTTACATACTTGATTGAAAACAAATGTATATTCATTTGTGACATGGTGTCTTGATTTTAAAACATTCAAATTTGAAAAGGGAGAAATATTCAAAACCTTGAAGGGAGTTAAGAAAATAATTGTCAGAGTAGAATCAATCTTGCCGGAATTATGCTGTCAACTACTTCTGAGGAAGTTTATTCTATTATGACGTTGTTTTTCTGGAAATGTACTAGGTACTTTTAATGTCAGCCTTTTTTTTTTATAGGTCAATGGGAAACAATATCATAGCAAAGTATTTGAGAATTTAAAAGGACTAATTCAAAGTAAGAATTTAAAAGCACTCATAATCATAAATTACGAATCTCACATGTGATGGATTATAGAAAGCATCTGCTATTGAAAGCTAGCCAAATAAGAATAAACCTGTGATTTAAAAGCATGGATGTAGATGGAAATGTGACAGTGTAAAATTGCCACACTCTACTGCACATCCTGTCCTGGCAAGAACAAAGCTCTGATGATATAATAGGCTTTATTTGCTTCTAATTTATGTTTCCTTACATGGTACCGTCTAATTTGTTACTGACATAGATAATGTTCTAAGACCTAATGAGCAGAATGATCTTCTACATTCCATTGCAGAAGAGCAAATGAAAATCTGATTTTCTTTTTTCCTGATTTAGAAGGAAGAAAACAAGACTGGACTTCTCACCTAGGAAAGTATAAATATAATATAATACACACTTAGTTTGAACTCATCTTTTCTAAGGATTTTAGGTTTGAATATTGTTTTTTTCTTTATATATTTGATATCATTTGAGCACTTAGCTATGGAGACTGAGTGTACATAAATAGAGAGTAATTTGTATTTTTGATAGGTAGAAGTGAGCTATCTTGCTAACCAAAATCTTTTCCTATGATCTCAAGCCTCAGAAAACCGATGAAAGTCAAGTGGGGCCAATTTAAGACAAGTTAAATTTCCAAAGCTTGATTCCAAAACAGAATCCATGCCTTTCCATGGACCAAAAGCTGAGGAAGCAAATAAAAGTTCACAGAGAGCCAAAGGAACTCAGTGAGCCACAACATTAGGGACTAATTTTCGTGTTGGAATGAATAGCTTGCTCCTTTTACTCAATTCCTGACTCAAACTGAGAAGGGGGCGGGGGAGTTGGTAGCCAAAAGTTTTCTGGCAACTATGGGAAGAAGGAATTCCATAGCAGGATTCTTTAGATACTAACAGCATGAAAGTCCTGGGGAGTCAGATCATCATCAAGGGAAGAAAGCTGAATTTACGGGGAAGACAGGAATAAAAACTCCTTTACTCCTTTACTTAGTCAGCTTTGCAAAGAACACACGGGAGAGGTGACCGTATTTCAAGAAACTTAGAACAGCCTTACTTAATACAATGGTGATTTCCTTTGAGGAAAAACAGAAGTGGCTGCGGCAAGGATTTGTGCTGAACATCTTGAGATGGTAGGGAAAAGCAGTTGGGTTTTGATCTGGGTCCATTTTGGGTTGGAAGCTTTCTCTGCTGAGGAATTGTATTCCTTAGATTGGAGTCAATTGAATATTGATTTTCCTCAAAGGTGATTTTCTTTTTACTCCTATGAAGTTCTGCCTTTAATAACTTTATCTTCTTTAAAATAAAAGCTGTTAAGTGTTCTTTGTCAAAGGATGTGGGAAGCCATTTTTTTTTGGCTACGTAGTCCTCTTGTCATCTCCACCTAGTTCAGGATTTCTGGCAATAAATGTGATTTCAAGGGTATGAGAAATTGTTCACTTAACAGTCAAACATTGAGGAAGTCTGTGTTGCTTAATCTTAAATTTATTAGATTCAATGTGACTAACCACTCCCTTCCTTTCTGGGGTGAAGAGGAAGAGTTTTAGACCATCAGGTCAAATGTTCATCGGCCTGAATGAACAATTGTATTAAGGGACACTAAACAGGAGATACAAAGAATTCTTTTCAGAACAAATGTTTATTTCAAATAAGCGCAGGGATTGTGGGATCTGTAGCCTTTCCCTCATGTGGAGGGGCATCTGGCTGTGAGTGAGGAGTTTCATTCATGCTGAGCTTCACCATTAAGAGGGAATCGGTTTTGTGAACCCCCCTTAACCGTTCTGGGCCTCACTAAATTGGTAACTTGTGAGTCCAATAGAATTGATAGAAATTCCTTTTAGTTGGAATTTCTTTATGCTCTATTTCTGTTCTTCCCAAAGCTTAAGAGTAATCTGCTCCAAGGAACATAGCAATGCCCAGGTATAGTAGGTGAATGAGTTTATTTGATACCTCCTTAATGTTAACAAAGTTAGGCATAATGTTCTAATGCCATAGAACTTGGGTATTGGAAGGAGTTTAGAGACCATTCCATGTCTCCACCCATACAAAATGAGGAGAGAACTGAAGTAACATTATTTGCCTTGCTAAAAGATGCAGTAGGAATTTCTTTCCATTTAACTATTAAATATATTTAACAGTCTATGACTTTAAGTATTGTTGTCCTCTGTCACAAGCATATTTTCATTTTTGTCGTGAATGAGCATTTCCTTTGCATTAGTCTATAAGATTCATGAGAGTGGAACTTGTTATAAGAGTCTTTGCAACACATGCAAAGTATCTGGTGGTTTTAGGTGAGTCAGTTGTTTGCCTTCAAAGTCAAGTTTTTGGAGTACCTGGATGACGCAGTCAGTTAAGCATCTGCCTTCAGCTCACGTCATGATTTCAAGGTCCTAGGATTGAGCTCTGTATCTGGCTCTGTGCTCAGTGGGAAGTCTGCTTCTCCCCCTCTTTCTGCCCCTCTCCACCCGCCCCCCACCCTGGCTCATTGGTTGTCTCAAATAAATAAATAAAATCTTAAAAAAAAACACACAAAATCAAGTTTTATAAAGGTAGTGACTCACTTTTTTTGTGCTAGAATGAGAAATTATGCTAAGTATGGTTACTAACTACATGTAGGAAATATATAATTTCTCTGTGACTTTTGAAGAGGTTATCAGGAGATGGTTGATGAAAATTCTGGACCTACCCTTCAGAAAAAAATGCACATATACATACAAACATATGAAAAATCATATTATTTGTAGGGTTTTTGATCCCCAGAACCATCCTGTTACTCTGAAGTGGTTTATTGATCATGGAGCATGAACATCTTTTCTATGTCATTATTCAATTAAAATGCATTATGGTAATGATTTCTATTTTTAAACTAATGGTATAAATGAATAATCCTTGTTCCATTTATTTCAGAAATAATTAGCTTGTAGCTTTTTCAAAAGAATATTGCTAGAACAGGAGTGGGAACTTGGGGGCCTGGGACATTGAGTGACACTACAAGCTGAGAACAGGGTGATAGGACAATGAATTGCTAAAAGAACAGTTACAAGGAGTGATTGTGGTGATTAGGTCAAAAGTTTAGGTAGATAGAACAAAGAGTGCATTTAGGACCTAGAAGTAAATGCTATTGTCATCTGAACAGAGGTGAGGCTGGCTAAGTATGTACAGGCAGGACTCCTCTCAATGGCATGTGTGAAGCAACATGCTCGCCCCACCATCCAAGACGGACAGAACAGAGTTTCTGTTCAAGGAGATTATAAACTATGGACAGTCTTAAAAATTACATGTCTGAGAGTTGCCAGTTTAGGAGAAGAAAAAAATAAATCTCTGAAATGTGTTGCCAAAGTTTTAGTCTTTAACTTTCATGAGTTTTCAGCCTGCAGAGACAGCATCCATTTCTGGTTCCAGAAATCCTGGGAGTATGTTAGCTTTAGGTGTGAAGATGCAGGTTCTGGACTTAATTACCACCCCCCACCTCCCACCCCCGTTTTTTTTTTTTTTTTTTTCTCCTTTTTTTTTCCTAGGCTTTAGTTGATGATCCTGTGGAAACAAAAATGACTTTGCTTGGTTTGGCAGAAATGCAAGAAAGATAAGCTGCTTGGGGAAGAGGGAACCTGTTCCAATCCCTGTCCCAAGGTCTTTTCAAAATGTATGCGTCAGCCTGAGAAATTTTCATATGTAATGCCTAAGTCTAATTATTTAGTTTGGCTACAAAGGATTGGCAAAGCATGCTTTAATCGTTTTGATGCTAACATTGTCACAAGGCAACATTAAATCATTGTGAAATGATAATACTTTACGTGAGTCACTAATTTCGCAGCTGTTTTTCCTTGTCAAGTTTGAAACTAAACCCAACAGAATCGGTAATGGTAAAAGAAAATAAGGCAAATGACTACCTCAACTTTATTTTCTTGGCCATACCCGTAGAAACAACAAATGAGATGCAAGATTCTTAAACATCTTGCTCCCCTCATTGGCATTGCCATAACTCAGGGACTTGTCATCTTTTAGAAACTTCTGGTTAGTCTCCTTGCTCCCACTTTTCCAGTTCTCATCCATCCTGAACACTGTAGCCAGACCTATTTTCCAACACTCATTAAAGTCTTTGTCACTGTTCTGTGTGACATATAGCTCAATAGGCTTCCAGTTACCTGGATGATAACCAAACTCCCCATTTTGGGCTCTGATTATATGGAGGCTGCCTTTTCCAGCCTCTCATGGTCTGTGTGTTCTAGCATACTGAATATACGTCAAGCCACAAACATTTAATAAGTACATAATTTGTCTCCCAGACACTGAGCTAGTGTGGGGATTCAAAGATAGGTTAGATATAGTCTTTGTGCTGAAGGGGCTCACAGGGCAGGAGACATGTTAAAAATATAGTGTGTGAGGGCGCCTGGCTGGCTCAGTCAGGTAAGCGTCTGCCTTGGGTTCACGTCATGGGTCCTGGGATCGGCCCCACATCAGGCTCCCTGCTCAGCGGGAAGTCTGCTCTCCTTCTCTCTCTGCCCCTCCCCCTGGTCATTTCTTTCTCTTTCTCTCTCCAATAAATAAATAAATAACATATTTAATTTTTTTTAAAATGCAGTGTGTGTGACATGTGATGATACGCCTTTGTATATCCCTGTGTTCTGCCTTGAATAAACTTTTCTTTTTTTTTTTAACTTTTCTTTGTATCTTTCTGTAGAACTTCCATTTGCCCTTCAACACTGTTGTCAATTATCATCTGCCTTTATAAGATGATGAACAATTACTTAAAAGATTTCTTCTGTGTATACTTGTATTATAATTTATTTTACTTATATTGTATTTTGTATACATATCTACTTATGTATTGATCTGTGAGCCCCTTGAAGCACAAAGGGCTTAGTCATGACCACACCCTTAATTACATGCTCAATATCTAACATGTAATAGATTCTTACAAATATTTGTGGACTAAATAGCCTTTTTTTTTTTTTTTAAAGTAGGCTCCATGCCCAGTATGGAGCCCACTGTGGGGCTTGAACTCATGATCCTGAGATCAAGACCTGAGCTGAGATCAAGAGTCAGATGCTTAACCGACTCACCTAGCCAGGTGCCCTTGAATAGCTTTATAATATTAGTCCAATATAAAAAAAAAAAAAACACAAAGAAGTTCTTATCTTCACAAGTCAAGTTTAATGGAAGACAAGATCATATTCTTCTTTGATAGAACTTACCTGACCCAAACTAGAATTTAATAATCATACTTAAAGTAACAGTTAATATTTATTGAACTTTTCCTATCTTCAAGATATTGTTTTAAGAACCCTATATAAATTATCTCCTTTAATCATCCTAATGATTATATGAGTTGGGAAATATAATGACTTCCTTTTTATGGATTTTGTAGAAAGTTTAAAAAATACATCATCATCATTGTAATAGCTGATAGTTGTATAGCACTTACTGGTGCCAGGTGCCATTCTAATGCTGATCATAAATTAAGTCCTTTATTCCTCACACCTCCATGATTTATTAATAGTTCATAGTATTATCTCCATTTTATAGAGGAGAAAACTGAGGTACTGAGAAATTAAGTTTCTTTTCCTAGATCACAGCCAGATTTGTGGGGCTACAATATGACCCCAGTGGTCTGGACACATCTCTTACACTCTTACTTTTAGGCTACGCCATGTTTCATTTCGTTAACACTGCAAATGGATGGTTCATAAAGTTGATTATTATCTATGGGCACTTGAAATAATAAGAATTTATATCATTTAGCCTACTTTTCTCTGTTAATTGGGTCAAGATATACTCTCAGATATTCCCTTACATGCTTTCCATTTTGCCCATTTTATTCTTTCTTGAACAAGGGAGAATCTCATGGAACCTAAACTGAATAAAGGTTTGTGTGATATATTTTCTTTGGTTAAGGCTTTAGATCATATCTGCCTTCTCTATTCACTCAGTTCCACTTTTCTTCCTTTAGTTCTATTTTACAGTTGATATGGAATGTTTATCGGATATTAGTCCTACCAAAGCAGGCTTACTGTATTCGGAGATGCGAAAAAGTATTATTCCATATGTCTGTGATCTGAAAAACTGTTAAAGTTACATTTAGCTTAATGGAAAACAATTAGTGTAGACTCAGACTTTTATCCAGTGTACATAAAGCATGATTCATAAACATTAACAAGACCACGCTCACTTGAGAATTCAGATAGTATCATATCTTCTTCGGCACACAGCCTTTGCTTTGTCAAAACGAAGAACAAAATCCGTCTTGCTGAATAAGAGAAATACTATAAAACCATTGTAAATTAGGGAAAATAGTGAGAGGAATTCTCAAAAATATGAAATAATAATAAAGCTGACAGCTGATGTATGGAATATATAGGCTTTAAATTTCAAAGACTCAAATATCCATTTTATCGAGGTTGAAAACTGCCATGATACATTTTAGAAGTATCTTGATACTTCCTGAGACACTGTCCGTTTATATTTTCTCATCAATTAATAATGGCTTACTTGAAAATAATGGTTTAGTTTTAAAGTCCAGTAATATCTAATGGACTTTAATAAGTAATGAGTGATACTCTTACTTAGTATTTAATATTAAATGGTTATAGAAAATGAGAGGGTATGACAAATATTTAAGGCAAAAATCTCTTTAAAAGATTTGGGTTTCTGTAAACTCAGACCTAAATTTAAATAGGAGTCTGTCTATATCACAACTATAAATGAAAAAAAGAATTTAGGATATACAGACAAGTGTTAAAGAGAAATGGAAACTGAAACTGAGGTTATATTATGTGCTTTACCACCTGTGATATTGTGACTTTCGGGCATGTGGCCTCACTTTGGAGGAATTAAATACTTTCATTTATAAAATCATGAATTTGTATTAATTGATTTTCAAGGTCCCTTTCTGCTTTACAGTTTT
Organism: Canis lupus dingo; assembly: GCF_003254725.2. Classification (NCBI taxonomy): domain Eukaryota; kingdom Metazoa; phylum Chordata; class Mammalia; order Carnivora; family Canidae; genus Canis; species Canis lupus. The sequence goes on along the minus strand of NC_064260.1, from coordinate 24,187,545 downwards.
GATCCCAATATTGATTCAGGATCATATATCTTTCAGAATCCATTTTCTTGGATTTGGCTTCTTTTTTTACTTCCTGAATACATGAAATAGGAACAGTATAATCCTCCAAACACAGTCATGAGTCTTAACATTATCAAAAGTAGGAGGTGAAGAAATGCTCTGAGGTTTCTTACATATTTAGTTTGATGCTTACTTTGCATATATTAATTGATTTAACCAGTTTGAAATAATTGATGCTTTAATCTATAAAGATGACCAGAGTTGTGAAATATTTTGCATTTACTTGCTTTGATACTCATTTTAATATCTTGCATTTTTTCATATGTAAGATCAATATTCTATCAATAAAATACAAATGTCATAAATCATATTGATTTCTAAATGAGTGTGTGCTTAAAAGTGTATTGTTTACTTATATCTAAATTGGAGCATTCATGCTGTATATATTCATTTACAAAGCACGCAAATGTACGTTTTTTGTTTTTTGTTTTTGTAAATGTGCGTTTTGAGGCAAGTAAATATTTTGCTAATTAATTGTTTCTTTCTTTCTATTCCTCTTTTACATTCCCATAGACTTGCTGCTTTCAAATAGCTGCATTCCCTTTTTGGGTTCATCAGAAGGACTAGATTTCCAAACCATTCTGTTGGATGAGGAGAGGGGCAGGCTGCTTGTAGGAGCCAAGGACCACATCTTCCTGCTCAGCCTGGTTGACTTAAACAAAAATTTTAAGAAGGTGAGTTATTTATGTATAGTTGACTGAATATGCGTTTATCTTCATTCATGTCTTTCTCCTCTTTTAAGTGACTCTGTCAAATGCACTTCATTCATGTCTTTCTCCTCTTTTAAGTGACTCATGTCAAATGTCATTGACATGTTCAAAAAGAACATATTAAAAGAACACCCAGCTTCAGATACATGTTGTGGATCTTTGTGGATTTAAGTACATATACATGTTCTCTGTTAAGAGTGAATGAGCATAATAATAAAGCCTTTGAAAATGTGAATGAAAGGGATCATACAAGAGAAATGCAATATTTTAGATTGAAAAGCTGGCAAATATAACATTTATGTCTATAGCAATTAATGTAAAATTACGTTTTTATTAACTTTCAATTAACAAATAACCATACGTTAAAAAACATTTTTTAAAGATTTTTAATTTATTTGCGAGAGAGAGCACAAGCCAGGGGAGGGGCAGAGGGAGAGAGAGGAGCAGACTCCCCACTGAGCGGGGAGCCTGATGCGGGGCTGGATCCCAGGACCCTGAGATCATGACCCTAGTTGAAGGCAGATGCTTAACTGACTGAGCCACCCTGGCACCCCCAAATAACCATACTCTAAAATGACAGTTTGATTATGGTGGTATTTTAACACCACAGTTTTTTCACACTCTTAACTGAATAGTTTTCTCTTATGGCCCAATCACACTCAGAGGATGAAGATTAATAATACCCTCAACTATGGGCTCATGAAGAACAATCTACCACTAAAAGAAAATATCTGCTAGTTGTTAAAAAAACAAAAGGCAGCTGCTGCTATGCTTTACATTTTCAGTTAGCCACGTGATACCCAAAGGGAAGTGCCACACTTTAGGCCTTATAAATTATGATCAGCTGGTACTTTAGCAAGTACCAATATCTATGCAAGGCAAAATGGATATTAGGACTGGAAGGGATTGAATGACTGACGAGAAGACATAATACATGACCCATTTTACATCTACAAGACATTTTTTTTTATTATTTTTTTTTATAAGACATTTTAGATTGTTTTTGCCTTCTCTCCTTTTTCAGAAGTATTGCAAAAAAAAAAAATACTAGGAGCCATTACAAGATTTCGGGTCAATAGTCTCCAATATTGAATTAATAGAGAATTCTTTCCATTCCCAAAGAGCTGTTCATAAGTCGTCATAGGACTTTGAATCTTCAAATAGCTTTCATCTACAATAACTACTTTAACTTAAGCTCTAATTTTGAAATACTTTTTATAACTAAATAGTCATTGCTCAGTTATTTGAGTTATTAAGACTAAAGGCTTTTGTCTACATAAGCAAAATATTTATCTACATATTTGATAATATTCTTAATTAATGCCTGCATCAGAAACAATGTTTTTTGCCTTTTAATAACTTAAATTTAAGTAGTTTTTCTGTCATTTTTGAGGCCCACCAAAAGAAAAGGAGATATCTCTTATGAGTGCTCAGACTTGATAAAGAAATAGTCTTTGAGTGCAAATGTATATGCATGTATTAGATATTACTAGAATAAAGAGTAAGGGTAAAATATTGCCAGTAGTTGTTTTTGACTTGCCATAATCCAAATACACTTACAAACTCATAAGATTATCTTATTAAAAATATTATTCTGTAGTTTAATATTGTTTACAATAAGTAAAATAAACAGTGAATTATATGCTAGAATTTGAAAAGCTTACCTTCACTATGCCATTATAGTTTCATTCTATTTGTCTTTAAGGGTATATGGTTTCCTTAGAAATTTTTTAATAAGTATTTGTATCAGAGAGCCTATTGATGGTATGAACTAATGTCTCAATTTTAGCAGGAGATAACTCCTTTTATGAAAACCACCAAAGAAAATCTTAGTCAGCTTCACAGTTTTACTTTAAGAGCTGCTACATAGCTAACAAAGCATTTTTCCAAATATGTCTGTTTTAGTATAATAGCAAAAAGCAATTCATACTTTTAAGGGAATTTGTTCTTGTGCTATTCTCTGCCTTCAGGGATTAGAAGAAGAAGTTCATTTATCTGAAATGAGTGTATTAGATCATTGCTTAAAATAAATTCTGATAACATAACTTCCTTATGTGACTATTTTAAGCAAATCTCTCTTTGGCTGCATTCCATCCTTGAAATGTGCTAATATTTAATAAAATAAATACTTATGAAATATTGATTTCCCTTATGATATTATTGAAATAAATGGTTATTTGGATACATTGTAAAATTAGGGTCTGTGCTAGAGATTTTCTGCCTAACTGATATTCTTTTGTCTTTATAAGATGTATAATTCATAAAGAGGTTATATAAAGGAAATAATTTATGTTTATGTAGGTATCCACATTTAAAATTTGTATGAATCATTCTCGTGCTAAAAGGTACTTCACAGTAGCAAGTTTAAGTGTCAAGATGTAGTGCTTTAGCAGTGTTTAGACCTACGTGGTTTGCATTGGCTCTGTGCCCCTCGGCAAAAATCCAAACTTCTCTGTGGAAGAAACCACACATGTTGGGACTCTGTGGGTCTGAAGGATGTCCTTTGTACTCTGTAGACTTAAAGCAATCTACAACACATAATTGAGTTAGGAGTGACTGACTGGTTGGGATATTTTCCTCTGGCAAATTAAAAACAAGATCTGTAGAAAGTATTCAGTTGAAGTGCCAAAATTTAGGATATATGTTTGCTTATAAGTTTTTGTACAAACAAGGATGTGCCTATTGAAAAATAGCTATCATTACTTCATATTTGCCACAGGCCTTCAATGTGGAGTCACTAAACAACCTTTACAAAATGAATTCAGTAACAAATATTTGCAAATATCCTTTGTCTTATCTTTGTTCAAACTAGATTTTGAGTCTTCCACAATGAGTGGTATGGGTATATGCTTAATAAGCTCTGATAAGTAAGTGACTGTAGAGGAAGAAAGTAAAAATTAGACCCTTCAGAGTATTTCTACTCTCTGGAAAGCAAAAAATATGCCAAGTGGTTTGTTTTTTTTGGTTTTGGGGTTTTGTTTTTTGTTTTTTGTTTTTTTGTTTGTTTATTTTAGATACAAGAGATTCTGATCTTTTCTTGAAGGAAAGGACTATTTCGTTTCTATAGGGATTTAACAGATTTAAGGGCAAGTGTAAGCACATATGGAGATACGATATCTCTCACTTTGAGTAGGCTTTTCCGCCACTGGTTCATAAGGCCTCTCTTTTCAGCTAGGGAATACTCTGTGGGTCCCTCTGTGGAATAGGTTTAGGATAGATATACACACTGATGGGACAAAATGGAATAATCAGAACAAGCCTAACATGATCCCATTCCAAGGGAAGAATGTAGATCTGGAACCATTTTTACTATTGTGCTGTAGGTTGATTTCCCCCAGAAGCCAACCAGGAGAAGGAGATTAGTTTATGAGGTATTTGTTAGGGAGTGTTCTTGGGATCAACACGTGTGAGAGGGCCACTGGGGAAGTAGTATTAGATAAAGAAAGTACTGAGCTATAATGCAGACCTAGCAAAGCCTCAGCTGACAGGCCAAAGTGATAAGGTGGCAGCCATTTCAATATTTCCCTGTAGTGTAAGTGATAATACCATTATTCAACTGAGTTTATCTTATAAAAGGGAATCTCCATTTTCTCCCTATCTAATCCATTTACCATGACTATCAGTGTTATCTCTTAAACAAATAAAAATCTGACTGTATTTCTCCTCTGCTCATATACTTTTGGAGTTCTTGATTTCCAATGTAGTTGAGTGAACTCCAGATTACTGTTGACTTCTAAAGCTCTCCCTGTTTCCAGTCTTATTTTTATCCACTGTTCATTATTCCCTCATTTGCACTTTATTTTCTGCTTCCCTCCCTTCCTCTTTCATTTTTTTTTACTCAATCTGCTCCGTTAGTTCCTTTCAAAATAAATTCCTTTCAAGTTTTGTGCCTTTGCTAAAAAGCTTCCTGAGATTGCCATTCACTCCTTTGCTCATTTCACTCCTCTGAATTCTCAAAGGCAGTTACCTAATTTTGCCCTCTTATATAGCCTTTTACTCCCCCAGATTCCATGTTATCTTAAGGGACATAACAATTCTTTGTGTTTATTAGAGCATTATATACATTATCAGTCTCAGTTGTCCTGCTTGATAGAATTATCATTATTCATTGGTATAAATAAATATATCCCCCATCCAAATTATAGCCTCTTTGAATGGGGAGTTGGCTATTTTCCATGCATTTCTGATCCTCCTTTAGCACACAGTACAGTCTTACACATAAAAGACACTACAGAATATGTTTCTTCGATTTTTTTTGAATTGGGGATTTTGTTCTTTTTCTCTCTTGATTGTGAGATCAGTGTATTATGCTTATCAATTTATCATGCTGTCCACATAGAATAAAAGACATCTGAAAATTAAGAAAATTTATCATATTATATAATAAGAATAATGTCCAGGGTGGCTACTGAGATGGGATATCATCTGCTTAATGATACTACCAGGGACCCAGTTATTTCGGTCTCTTCTACCTGCCATTCTTTGTTGGCGTTATCCTTAGGTTGGTAGCAAGATGGCTATGACAATTTCAGGGGTCACATTCAGAAAAGAAAATGTAAAGGGATAAAAGATTATCACTTATTATGTCTCCTTCTTAGGAGCAAGAAACCTTTCGAGAATCCTTTCTAAAATCTCATTAGCCAGAAATATGTCAATTGTAGTGTTTGAACTCAAAATAGGGGTGCTGAGACCATGATTTGCTTACATCAATCAATTACCTTAGGCGGAAGAAATGTTCAGGAATCAATCACATTGGGGATCCCTGGGTGGCGCAGCGGTTTGGCGCCTGCCTTTGGCCCAGGGCGTGATCCTGGAGACCCAGGATCGAATCCCACGTCGGGCTCCCGGTGCATGGAGCCTGTTTCTCCCTCTGCCTATGTCTCTGCCTCTCTCTCTCTCTCTGTGTGACTATCATAAATTAAAAAAAAAAAAAAAAAGGAATCAATCACATTGATCACCACACTTACCGAGAGGAAGTAGAAAGCAAATTCTTTGGGGAAAAAAATTATTTAAAGGACTCAATTTTTTTTTCATTAACTTAGGCTACCTGAGGCAAACATAATCATTTCCTCAGCCAATCAACAAGAAGAATGTATGTTGACTATTTGGAGAGAACTATTAAGATTAGCTAGTTCTACAAGGAACTACTCTGGGAGGATTTATTTTTCTTTTAGGAGATAGGCTTGAAAAGTATTCATTACAAGTAAACATCCTTGAGGTCATTTATTTTTCTCCACCCTACATGGTAAAAATTGAAAAATCAGCTGACCTTTACTTCTCTTGCTTATGTAAGAGTTCATTTGCCTCTACAAAAGTTCTCTGTAGTCTCTCTAATGTATGTGAGCTTTATGAACTCTGGGCTGCTGCAGATCTCATCAAATTTTCTGATACTCTGTAAGTTTTCTTCCTTCAATATTCTAACCATTGGAGGGATGACATTGTTCGGAGACAGTAAGATTACAATTGAATTCAAAGAGTTAAAGACTGCATTATTATTCTGTAGTACAGTAGCTAGCATTATCCACTAAATATTTAATGTACAGAGAATGTATTTTTTAAATCAAATAGCTAATATCACTTAAGCATCATTGAATATGTATCTTAGCAGAATTATACCCAAAATAGTGCTCCATTGATTGGATTTTTTCCATCTCTGGGGTTGAAACCAATTATATGCATTTGTAGAATTAAAACTTGGGAGGGTTTTTTTTTTTAAGATTATTTATTTATTTATTTATTTATTTATTTATTTATTTATTTATTTGAGGTGGGGGGGGCGGACAGAGGGAGAGAGAAATCCAAGTAGACTCTGCACTAAGCTCAGAGTCCAAAGTGGGTCTTGACCCCACAACTCTGAGATCAGACCTGAGTTGAAACCAAAAGCCAAGCACTTAACTGACTGTACCACTCAGGTACCCCGAGATACTTTTTAGTGACTAACTTGGTATATATATTTTTTCTTTTCTACATTAGTCAGCATTTTTTTCCATTTTTTTCATTAAAAAATCAGTTGAGTGTCTACTTTTGTCACATGTGCATGGGATTTGAACTAGTTCAAGATGGATGGGTAAATCTGGATTGTTGTTAACTGGTTAATTAAAAATAATTTGTATTTGGAACTTGCAGTTTATTGTTTCCTTGTTAAGTTAGGATGGAGGAAAAACATGTTTGAGAAATCAAGTAAAGTTGTTCTCCCTTCCATGTGTATATTTTTCACAGTTCAAGTTAAAGAAACTACATTTCCCTGGCCTAGACCTTAACATCCTGCCCATTCTCTAGAGTCAGAGGAAGTAAATGAAAAAATAATTTTAATAGTCAGGAAAGATGGTCAATGGCAGATAGACATTTACATTCATTTATCATTATTAGTGATGCATCCGAAACCTGTTCATGAGATAATAGTAATGAGTTTTTGACATTTGTATTATATGACTTAAGGGCCTACGGTTTCTAAACAAATGATTCTAAACTAGATGGCATCACTACACTTTGACTATAAATGAACATTCTCCACCTCAACCAGGCTTAAGTACTCCTAGCAATAATCCATATAAAATCCAGAGCCTCCTCTATGTAAACTGCAGGAGTTATATATACAAACTGAAAGTCTCTCTCTTTCTCTCTCCTTTCTCTGTCTCTTTCTCATTTTTTTTTAATGGAGTCATAGTTAACAGTATATATATAAATATCCAGTACTCTGTTTGATTATGTTAGTTAATTTGACTTCTGAGTTAATGAGTTGTTGGGATCCTTCCATCTGAAAATGTAACTCACTTTGGAAGCAGTTCAAACCATGAATGGGTGGAGTGAGTCTCTAAACCAGGATGTAAGCAAACAGATCACAAAGGGGATGATTTATTAAACTAAGTTCTGCTTTTGTATTCATATTATTTAAGGATTTGTTTCTTGGTTTCCTTTGTTTTTTTCTTCTCTCTCTTTTTCAAGTGGGCTATAGAAGCAGTCAAGTAGATCAATGAGAAATAAACTTACTCTGAGACTACAGTTATTATTTATTTTACCTACTAACCTAACAGTGACTGGTGTGTCAACTCACGGAGTGTAATAATAAACAACTGTATTTTACCTCCCACCAGTCCTTTCAGTCTGCTCTGTGGAACTCCTTTCTCTGGACCTGTTGAGTAACTCCAACAGGCAACCATGGTTTTCAAGATCACTCTTAGAATAGGCAGTTGTCGTGTAGCAGTTAAAAGGTCCAGGTCTGATGTAATAAAACTTTCAAGCTCTGTTCCTTCTATCTGTCCCCATTTGGTCATGCCATGTGAAGGAAGGCTCCTGGGCAGGGAGGTGTTCAGAGACTTCTCTTTGTCCCTACCTAGCACTCCTCCTCTTCCTTAAGCCTGTGAAACAGAGTTTACTACGTCTCTATTCAAATCAGGAGAAGGGAGGAGGAGAGGGGTTTGGACAAGTGTCTACTTTACTGTCATTGTCAGAGGGACCTCACTTCTCTACTTTCTGGCCTTGTCAGATGTTTAAAGATGGCTTTTCTTTCAAAGGCATCTTAGTGAGTTTTTTTTGTTTTGTTTTGTTTTGTTTTTTATTTTTTGTTTTTTGTTTTTGGGTGGGGGGCGGATTTCCTCTTTCTGGAGTTCTTTCCTTTGCAGTTCTCTGGATAAGGTGACTACATCTCTTCTCTGACTGGTATGTTTTAATTTTTAATCCTGAGAAGGATTGCAGTTTGACCTAAAGTAGCCTCATGTTATCCCACTTTTGAGTGAGCATGGCTCCCATCTCTTCCATGGAAAACCATCATGTGTCTTTTCCTAGACATATTCTAGAAGTTCAGGCTGATATTAGTGGAGCCACTGAGTTTGGTCTCTATTTTCCCTGCAGCTTGTTAGTCTCTCTCTCACCTTTAGACATTAGTCTAGAATGTTCCACTAACTACATGTTCAACAGCAAGTGCTTCTTGAGGTCCCGTAAAAGCTCCTTTTCTGGCACCTACTCCTCATTTTGGGGGTTGTAGGACACATACTAGAACTGTCTCAGATGAAATATTCTTCTCTAGAGAAAGGAAAAAACTTTCTAATTTCCAGTTTCCATGTATTTATAGCTGATCGTGGGTAAAATCATCCATAGGATTCTTGGCCACCTACAATGAAATTTTTTGCTTCTTAACCTACCATCTCATTTTTGAATTTTTGCTCAGCTAAAACGTCTCTTTTAACATTTTGCCTTACTACTTACTACTTAAAATGAGCCCTCAAAGGGATGTTGTTTTACCTCCAAATTTAACGGACCTCCTCATTATATTCCTCATTATATATATTCCTGAAGCATACAAATTAGAACCATAGAGGCAACCAAATGAAAAATATTAATATTATTATTGGTATCATTTACCTTTTAACTATTAATAGCCTCAAACAAAACATATATGGTTTTACATCTTGTTTCACATGCTTTTCCATAGATTTCTGCTGGAATCTGACTCTATTTTTTCAGTTATCTTTGAAATTAATCTTCAAATAGTTTACTTTCATTTTGAGATAATATTTAATCAACTTTGTTCCTTTTTAATTAATTAAAAAATCATTTCTCTTGAAACTCATATGTGTCAAAATTAAATATTGTATATAAAATGTTTAGGGGTGCCTCGGTGGCTCATTCCATTGAACATCTGCCTTTGGCTTAGGTCATGATCCCAAGGTCCTGAGATCGAGCCCTGCTTTGGGTTCTCTGCTCTCTGGGAGCCTGCTTCTCCCTTTCCTTCTGCCCAGCCCCCATACCCTCTCAAGTAAATAAAAATCTTTTCTAAAAATATTAGAAAATGTTCGAAGAATTGCTATGTTAGCTAAGTTTTTTTTTAATATTTTTAATTTATTTATTCATGAGAAACACAGAGAGAGAGAGAGAGGCAGAGACACAGGCAGAGGGAGAAGCAGGCTCCATGCAGGGAGCCTGACATGGGATTGGATCCCGGGTCTCCAGGATCACACCCTGGGCCAAAGGCAGGAGCTAAACCACTGAGCCACCCAGGGATCCCTAGCTAAGATCTTTTAATAAGCCCCACCAAGAACCTAATTAGTTAATCTTGTAGTGTTAAGGAAGTTTTTCTATTTAAAGTAATTCATGTTCATTTCTAATATAAAAAATACTAAAAATGTTTCTAGGCGAGGGAGGACGTTTTCCTATGGATTTCGAAATGAGAAAGCATTGTACGAGGGCAATTATGTAGCCTACCTAAGATAATTCCATATTTTTGTGAAAAAATTTGACATAACTTCATTTTGCCTTGCACATGGTCCCCACATTTTCTTCAGAACTTGACTTGACTCTGTTGGTTATTTAACCACAAAATAATCAAAATTATTTAAAAGGAAATATTGTATAAACATCAATATGAAATACTTAAGCTAGAACTCAGATACTTTAAGAGGATTAGGGTTTTTTTTTTTCTCTTTTTAGCAGAATGTTAGTAAAGTAATTCCATGTTTATAATTGTGATTGTTATTTTTCTTCCACCTAACAATCATAATGCCATTTTTGGATTATTTTTCTTCTTATTTAACATGGACTCAGTATGTGATGATGAAAATTAGGTTACTTGAAGGTCATCAAACTGTGCCCCTATTTTTAAGCACTTATTTTAAGAAAATAACCAAGCTAAATGACTTTGTAATTTTAAATACAATAATTTTTGGTGGAATATTTAAACACCATTCTCTGTGTAGCATGCATGAAAAGCGCTTTGTTATTTTTCTTTCCATAAGGAAGTCTAAAACAAGAGAGTTTTCATGCCCGAGGATCCTGTACTTGCTTGCTTTATACTGAGTACAAGCAGAAATGCTTTTATAAGTCCAAATGACCTTCTGACTCCAGTCCCATTAACTCACATCATGGCTGAATAAGACAATCCCCCCTAATGCTTTGCCCTGTAAATCTATTATTTAGGGTGAAAGTCTCTGAATCAATACTTCTCACTTAAAATCAAGACATTGAAAAAAGAAAATTGCCACCTTTTTTAATACTTAGTATTAAGAAAATATGAACATTGGAAACCAGGTGGACATCCCAATAAATTACCTTTTGTTACACGGCACCCTGCTTATTTTCAGGGTGATTAATCTGTTTCCCAGTGCCTGCGGAGCACATGCCGTCCAGTGACCCAGCGGTGAAACAATCGCCTCGTTCAGGGATGTGCTGGCTTGCCAGCTCGGGTGCTGATGTGCGGGGCCCATTGGTCACTGTGCCACGCTGGCAGGGTGCTGTCACATGGCTCAGCCTCCTGCCGGAACGCTGACAAGAACTCCTCCTCTGTCTCTGCTTTTAAGGGAAACTCCGCAGATCACTTTTCAGTAAGTACTGAGGGCTTCCTGGGCATGTGACACTGTGCCAGCCACTACAGAGGCAGGACGCAAAGCAGCACTCCTCGTCCCTCGAGGTCAGTAGTCACGAAATTTCAAGGAGTCATATATTTGAGGCATATGCTTAGGAAGACAATGAAGACTGTGACCTGGGTTTCGTACAGAATTATATTGTCTGTCCACAAGCATAATTGCACTCAAATTCACGTGTGACTGCACCACAAATTCAAAATTACCCTTTGTGGATTTCTTAAAATTTCTTTTAGGTAGCAGGATACTCTAGTGTTCCTCTCCCTTCCATGCAGTATGTGATTCCTGAGCTCCTGCCATGTCTCCAGCGGCCTTCCAAGGCCGGGCGTCCGGTGGAGAATAAAACGGGTTGGGTCTCTGTCCTCATGGTGCCTCTGGTTTCTAAAGGGAGTGTTTGTTGGAGAAGAAAAAAGGAAACAAATAGGAGAATATCACTTAAATGTAGTGAAAAACTATGGTGATGATCCTGGGGGTCAGGGGGGAATGACTTTATTCATTCATTCACTCATCCATTCATTCCTTCCTTCCTTCCTTCCTTCATTCATTTTAGTTTCTATTTAAATTCCAGTTAGTTAACATAGAGTGTAATATTAGTTTCGGGTGTAGATATGCTAACTCAACACTTGCATGCAACACCTGGTGCTCATCACAGCAAGCATCCTATTCCTCAGTCCCTATCCCCTATTTCACCCGTCCTCCTACCCACCTCCCCTCTGGTAACCAGCAATTTGTTCTCTTTAGTTGTTTGTTTCTTGGTTTGCCTCTCTCTCTTTTTTCCTCGTATGCTTGTTTGTTTTGTTTCTTAAATTCCACATATGAGTAGAATCATATGTTATTTGTCTCTGATGGGCTTCTTTTGCTTAGCATGATACTCTCTAGCTGCATCCACATCGCTACAAATGGCAAGTGGAGTAGCTGGTCTTCAGAGAAGGATTTTTCTGAGGAAGTGATATTAAAATGGACTTATATAAGAAAGGATCATCCAGAGGAGGACAGATATATTCCAAGGAGAACTGATTCATTCTGAGGAGAGTGTTCAGGTGACATTTGAAAGCACAGCATTAGCTGCTCATGAGCAGTGAAGTAGGGACTCGAATTTAGTATTCTAATTCCATTGCATTTCATTGATCTTTACAACCAGAAAAGGGTTCCAAACTAAATTTACTTGCAAGAGGAAAGTGGCAGACGGATATGATAAACACAAGTGTATCAGCATTCAGAGAAATTAGGTGGAAGAAGCTAACTGTGAAAGAAGCTTTGAGCTGAGTCCTGAGAAGGAAAAGGGAGAGACAATCCTCACCCAAGACTTAATGAAGGAAGCAACATGGGCAAGTCATACCCAAACTTAAGAGCCAAAACAACCCATCTATAGCAACTTCGCCCCCCGCCAGTTTCAATCATGCAAGCTCTACTTAGGCTGCTGTTGTCCTTATTTTTCATTGAGCTCAGATCTCCTACCTCCCTCTGTTCCTGGAACCCAGAGCAGTCCTTACTCCTTTAACCCTTTACCATTGGCATGTAGACCAACATTTTCCCAACTTTTTTTTACAACCATTCACAAACTTGAATACTGTTCTTTGATAGAGACGCCCATCTGCATTTTTAGGGCTCTGAATTTTTATCCTTAGTTAAATTTTATGAACAAGTTGTAAGTTTCCCTTCTGTGTATTCTGTTCAGTTCTGGCCTCTCTGAATTAGGCCAAGGGACATTTGACTGACCTTGCACTGGCTAACTTGAGTCAATTAAATTGCTTCTCCGAAGATGTAACAAAGAACAGATATAATTAGAATTTCCTTAAGATGTCATTATAGGCCTTATCATTATTTGAATGTTTCTGTAACTTGCCTAAGATTAAATAATTAAAAATAAATTGCCTGACATTTCACCTTACTAAGTGATAACTGTTAATGAGTTACATAAGTTATGAATGAAACAATAATTGTTAGAGACATTGCAGTATTTACTTTTGAGTTGTTTGTATTCAAAGGGAAGTGAAAATGCTTCAAAGAACAAACAAAGAAACAACATTTTGGATTTGGGATAGAGATAAGCAAATAAAATCAGTATAAGATAATCAGATCAGGGATCCCTGGGTGGCGCAGCGGTTTGACGCCTGCCTTTGGCCCAGGGCGCGATCCTGGAGACCCGGGATCGAATCCCACGTCGGGCTCCCGGTGCATGGAGCCTGCTTCTCCGTCTGCCTGTGTCTCTGCCTCTCTCTCTCTCTCTCTCTCTCTCTCTGTGACTATCATAAATAAATAAAAATTAAAAAAAAAAAAGATAATCAGATCATAGGTTGTATTTTAAAATGCATATACAGCTCCCATTATACTTTCATAAGGAAATCAGTATTATATCTCTTTTAAAATATGTTTAAAATAAAACTATAATAGCTGAGCATATATGTACAGTGACACTGAGGACAATATTCATTTTTTAGAGTGATCTCTTATGATACTGGGAATCTATACTCTGAAAGAAAAAAATACATATACATGTATATATTTTTATTCTCTTTTTTAAAAAACAATATGAATGGGCACCTGGATAGCTCAGTCAGTTAAGTGTCTGACTTTGGCTCAGGTCATGATCTTGGGGTCCTGAGATTGAATTCCACGTTGAGCTCCCCGCTGAGCAGGGAGTCAGCTTGACCCTCCGTTCCTCCCCCAGCTCATGTCTCTCACCCTTGATCTCTCTCTCAAATAAATAAATAAAATCTTTAAAAAAGTAGTAATAAGGATTGAATTTATGTGCCATCTTTGCAAAGGTACCATGCTAATCTTTTGTGTATCATTCCATTTAGTAAATCTGCTGCCAAAGTGAGCACTACATATATATTTTTTTAGATGTTAATATTTGATCCTCCCAGGTGTAATTTACACAAATGAATCCTTTGGAAATGTTCTGTTTCAACTGTGAAATATTATGGAAGCAACATAATTATAGTAGTTGAATCAGTAAATTATAGGACATGGAGACTGACTTATCAGATGCACTTGTTTTGAAACCTCAACCAATAAATTGTCACTTCCAAGTGGAGAAATTTTATAAATTTACTCGTTTCTCAGAGTAGTTTTCTGTCATTAACTTGATCAACAAGATTAGCACTCAAAATTAATTTTCAACCCCAAATTATTTAGTAGTGGTTCAATTAGTAATTACACCCTGAATAATTATGTTGAGAGAAATTCTCGGGTTCATCAGGATCCACAGAGAACATATATTTGATTTCTGATGTCTGTCCTCCATACGGGTAGAGAGAGCAGCTCTAAGCTTTGTACATATTTGAGATCCTTTGTACTAAGCACCAAGGTTCCAAAGACTACTTCCCACCAAAATGATACCTTACAGCCTGGTTTCGGTATGTCATACAGTGTTAGTTAAGAACTAGTGTCCCATGGGACTATTTCAGGACACTTAATATGGCAATTATGCAAGTAGCATCTCTGCCTCTGGTGTGTCTTTTTTTGATAAGTGAAAGAAAAATATCCACAGTAACTTTCCAAGGGAGTCGTACAGCCGCATCAACTTTAGGAGTGTGTGTCTTGTTGTCCTGCTCATGCAGCTTTTAAGAGAGCGTGACACTGCACGTACCACAGTCTGAAGTGCAAGAAAACGTGTGACATTCTATTGCCAATAAATTCAGAAGTAATGAGAATGTTAATGCACTGCTTCAAATCTGCTCACATTACCTAATGACCAAAATGGATTTTGTGGACATTGTATTTCTAAGTGTAGTGACTAGGCTGAAATATTCTGAGGATCTCAGGTACTTCTTGGGCTTTCGGGTAGACTATGCTGAAACTTGGGAATATTTATGAAATATGTTGTTCTATAATCAGTCAGAGTTAATATCTCTCTCTAGATGTATCTCTGTGTGCATCTGTCTCTCTCTCTACCCACCTACAAACACACACATGTATGCTACATGCACATATATGCACCCATGTGCACACACCCTGTGCACACACCCACATATATGCACACAAGTACGCACACACTCTACGCATGACATGTGTGACACCCACACATATGTCACCCACATGCATACCCTGCACACGTACACACATATATGCACTGGTGTGCACACCCTGCACATGTACCCACATATATGCACACATGCGTGCACACAATTTGACTGGAAAAACATGGAAATGATGGAAGACTTTTATATAGATACAGAGATTTGATATATATGTCAAATATGCCACTTCAGAAGATTATTGAAGAACAAAAATATTACTTGAATATATATCTGCCAACCCCATGCAAGTACATGGGTTTTGTTGGTGTTGTTTTTACTTATTGCTTTGCTTTATTATATTTTTAGATTGAATTAAGTGAAATTTTGCTTCTTTAAATTCTTTACCAACATAGAATTAAAAGGAATATTTTTAGAAGGCCCTTTATTCTAATGACTAGGTGGTAAGTAAAAGAAAATCCCACTATAACTCATGATTAAAATGATAGCTTTTAAATATTGGCACAACTACAAAGATTCTTTTTTCCCCCTTTAAAGTAAATGTTTTGAGTCTGGAAGATAATCAGATATCTCCTAGGTTGTTGTTATTAAGGTAATTCTATTTGTGATTCCTAAATTCTTGACAGCATTGTGTCAAAATAAGCCAATATATAATTTTAATGAATCTTTATTTTTAAGGCTTATGTTATCTTAAGAAGTAAAATTATCTTTGTGATACTATCTTAGAATTACTGTGCAAAAATAATGATTAAAGGATAATTTCTGTTTTTAACGGGTCTAGACATTATGGGATTGAAGGTAAATGGTGAAAAGTGAGATAACATTTTGGGAACAAATACCTGCTATAAACAGAGATTAGAAGATTTATTAAAATTGGTTTCTGGAGCTCAACAAATTCTCAGTGCTTGGGTATCTTTGTAGAACATTTACCCACTAATCAAAAACCTGATTCTCTGATGCTTATAATTTTAGTTTTATTGCTTCGTTACCTAGGATGACACATTTCAATTTTCAATTATGTGACTTACAATCAATTCAATTTACAATTATATGACTTATAATTAATAGCTGAAAATGTACAACAAACCATTAAAACATCTTTTAGAGATTTGTATTCCTTTGCAAAGAGAAGGAAGGAATCTGTAATTACTATTTTAGTGTTAAGTCCTTAAGAAAAAATTAGAGTCGAGACTGTTCGGAGCAAGTAATTGAAAACAATGGCTCAAAAGTTGGGCCCTGTATCTTGGTGGGCCCCTCGCGGGCCTTTAGTGCTCCCGGGGTGCGGTGGCTGGATCCTCGGAGCTCTCTGCTCACCTGTGTCTCCTGGAGAAATGCAGTTACCTTCTCTGTTGCAGAACTATCTTCCTGACTTACTGCCACACCTCGCCCGGCAGACCGAGGGCCCTTTGTAATTATGTGTGTAATAAACAAATAATTAAAGAACAATACGTATTCTGTGCTAACTTTGGAACTTTCATTTAGATTTCAAAGAAGACATAAGGATTGCTTCCCCGACTCCCTCTTTAAATAACACCGTCCTTCTGAAGCCTCAACAAATGTATTCATAATCAGTTTTAGAAACATTTATCTCATGATTCACTTTAAGTCATCACCCAATAGGCTGGTTGGGTGAAAACATCCTTTGATAATCCTTCTCCTCTTTAAATCTTATTTACTTAATGTAGAAGAATTCCGTATTTTCCTTTTCTTTTTTTTCTTTTTCTTTTTTTTAAAATAGAATTTATACCAATAAGATATTTAGATCAGAACAGATATCTATAGCTATTTTTCTAAATTTATTTCTGAAATGGATTTCAGAAATAAAATGAAATTAAATTTACCATCATGAAAAACAGAATGGTGTCTGATGTATTGAAAAGACTCAAAGAAATATTAATCTAGACTAGAAACCAAATAAAACAAGCTAAAGGTTAAACCCATTGACAGATCATGGATATGTATTCTGCATACCCCTTATTTTCAGTCCAAGGATACAAAGTTGTCCTTTGTAAAATCACTATAATATTCAGAATCAGCAAGTATAGAGTTATAGTTTTGCAAGATGAAAGAATTCTGAAAATTGGTTGCACAAAGTGAATATATTTGACAATATCGAACTGTAAATATGACTAAGATGATAAATTTTGTTATGTCCATTTTACCACAATTAAAAATAAAAAATAAAAATGAATCATCTAGGAAAAAAATGTCTTAAGAGAAGGTGCCTTGAGCTCATGAGCCCAAATCAGAAGCAAAGCTACCATGAAATCAAGATGATATTTTTATGAGAGAAAAAGAACACTGGCTTCAGTGTTTTTGCTACTAGTGGTTAAAAATAAGCAAACAAACAAACAATTAAAAAACAACTGGAAGAAACTAAAATTTCTTGCCAGCTATGGTGTTCTGTGTTTATTCTTCATTCATTCATTTATTTAGGGCCGCATGATTTTGGGTTGATGATTGACTATTGTTGATCACCCTATGCATGGCCCATTTTGATTAATTTATTTATTAATCTGTATTACTCAGTTGTTTTAAATTATGCATTCAAATACCTGAAAAGGCATCATCCAGAACAGAAACTAAGATCTGGTAAATGGCTGCTTCTTACTACAATTTAAGCCTTCTATTTTTTTTTTAAGATTTTATTAATTTATTCATGAGGGAGACACACACAGAGAGGCAGAGACACAGGCAGAGGGAGAAGCAGGCTCCATGCAGGGAGCCCAATGTGGGACTCCGTCCCGGGACCCTGGGGTCACGCCCTGAGCCCAAGGCAGATGCTCAACCACTGAGCCACCTAAGTCTTTTTTTCCAGTCTGGGGCACCCATGGTTCTGAATCCTGTATTCATCAGTCTTGTTCGGCTTTTTGCTCCTTTATTCCATCTGCACATATACCTTTAAAGTGCCTCTTTTATTTTAGCTGTTTTTAACATTATTCTGAAGGGATCATTCTGTTTGTAGTTTTGGAAACTATACTTTTTACCTAATAACTAACTGCTAAGATCCAGCTATACAATTTTTTATTGCTGTGGTCCCTTCATATTTTATGGCTGGCTAATTTTCAAAATTGTGTGAAAATATAATTGCCATTTAAACCATGTTTTAATAAGTAGTGTCTTTAGTCCTTTACTGTGAACCACATCACCTGAGTCTGCTCTGGCTGTGCCACCCTGCCTAGGCACACCTTTGGATTATAATTTGCAGCCTATTAAAGTGTGCTCTAAATGAACAACATTGCTTCATTTAAAAATCTCAGTAATTTTATCAAATTTGTCTAGTAAGGGAATGTGAGTGGTATTCTCTATTCTTCTTTACCCAGAAACATGAAACTCTAAAATTTTGTAACTTCTAAGTCATTTGAGATTTCCAGGTTTAACAAGTCTCTTCCAGTGCATTCCCTCAGGATATTTCCCTTTTTCCTCACCTATTAAGGCATTTTTCTGCTAACATTGGTGAGAAACATCAAAGTTTGTCAGGAACTCTTGGAACATATATTATGAGCAACTCCAAGTTTGCTCTTCCTGTTTCTTCTTGCCTGTAGCTTAGTAGAGAGCATTTCTCCCTTTAAGCTAATGGAGTAAAGTAGCTGTTTGAACCTTATTTTGCAAAACCTTCTTGACAGAAGTGCTAAACTTTGTTAAAAACAAAAGAAAACCTGTGTGATAAATTCCAGACAGTTAAAGCATGAGTAAAAGCTACCACCCGAGGGATTTGCTGCCTTTATCCTTAATCATTTGCCCAAATAATAATTATTATGTGGTGATTGAGACCCCCGTACTTCAGACCGACTTTGCATCATATTTTGGCTTTGCTGGTGACTGTGTTCGGGGCCCTTGACATGTTACTTAATGGCCGTATGAATGAGTTTTCTGATGTGAGAATGGAGAGAGTTAGTATAGCCATCTCACTGGGTCATTGTGAGATTCAAATAAGATAATACATAAAAAATGTTTAAGCGACAGATGCATCTGAGCTCCATACATGTTAAATTTGCCAGCAAATCCACACTGATCTTTGACTCGGAGTGTTAACTTATGCTTGTAACAAAGTGCTTTGTCACACACTTCCCTGCACACGTTTATATATGCTTCAGCACTCTGAGTAAGCACAGAAAAACAGCGTAAATAGAATCTCTTACTTAAGCAAATGCTCTTCTGACATTCTGTTGACATCACAATAAGAATTTGTGGCCTTCTCAACATAATTTATCTCTTATTAAATACATTTAAAAAGAAACTAGATCAAAATATACAAATGGATGGTTCTATAGCTTTTTCTTAGAAACCTTTTTAGGGTGACTTTGGAAAATATTTAAATCTCAAAATTCATACAACATGCTTTGAACTTGATTTGATATCCACTCTTCAATTTCATGCACTCATTTTCCTAATTAGAATGGTAGAGTGTTTTAGATATTCAGATTCTGACACACTGAAATGTTTTACAGATTTATTGGCCTGCTGCAAAGGAACGAGTGGAATTATGCAAATTAGCTGGGAAAGATGCCAATGTAAGTATGAGACTTTAAAAATATCTTTGTTAAATTGGTACTGATATGATAGTCAATATTGGTTTTTATTGAATTAACAGCATTGGTGTATTATTTTTAAGGCTGCATTAACATTCTGTGTCAAGATCAAGAAAATATAAAATATTTCTATCTTGCCAAAAGGAATGCCATTATTCTCAGAAATTTAGAAATACAAGACTTTCTAAACTGTTAATTCTGGATATTCTTATTTTCTTCACACAAATGTCAGAAAAACACTTGAAATATCAAAAAATAAGTCATCAGAAAAATACTTATAGTATTGCATATTTTTCACTTATATGCCCGTATTTTGCAAATGCACAAAAAATCATGAGTAGTTCAGCATCACAAACATACAATTGGTGTTTAAGTTAATTTGGATTAAAATTAAACTTACAGCATTTAGAAGAAAAATTTCAAGTGTTGCATTGTAGAGACACTAAGAACGATGGGGTGAAGATGAATGACATCACATTCTGGAATAAGAACTAGAAATAATTTACTCTAAAATTCACTTAAGCGTAATTATATGAAATAAGTTATAAAAGTTAAATAATGGGGCTCTAATATAAACTGCTGGTTTAAGCTGCCGTAAGAGCCAGAGAAAACCCTTAGCAACACGCGACCCACTTAGTTGCCCTGGAGGCTCCGTCTGAATTGCTCTCGCGTGGTCCCCCTTGTCCTGGCTCCCCGCCCCCCCAGCCCGCCTGCTGCCTGCTTTATCCCCCGTGGGGATGGAAGAGCGCTGCGGCCCTCTCTGCCTCTCCTACCCCTCCCGGGGCTCTGACTCAGGCCAGATGCCCTGCGTCCTGCCCTGACTTCTTGCACTGTGGTGATAGGGAAAATTGCTTTTTTTTTTTTTTTCTTTTTGGCAAAATAAATCACTTCCTG
Organism: Canis lupus dingo; assembly: GCF_003254725.2. Classification (NCBI taxonomy): domain Eukaryota; kingdom Metazoa; phylum Chordata; class Mammalia; order Carnivora; family Canidae; genus Canis; species Canis lupus. Next base: position 24,167,011 of record NC_064260.1, on the reverse strand, counting down.
AATGTATCTGAAGATGAAAAGAGGTTCTAAACTTTCCAAAACCATGGATATCTTGAGGCTTTTTTTGCAACATTCTGTAATGTTGCCGTAAACACTGTAACCCAGGGGGGATTAAGCCAGCAATGCCTTCATATTTAATAACAACAAATAAGTGTGTGTTATGGGAAAGCATAATTAGATGCAAAAATTCTCACTTTATCAATGTGATAAAAATAAAGCAACGTGACACATGATGCCTGACATATTTGAGAGGAAGTTTAGAAAACTAAGAATTTGAAACAGCTAGTTTGTTCACCCATTTGTTCAGGTATTTGTTTATTTCACAAATATTTATTAAGAGCCTCAATGTGTACATACGCAGGTGTCTGAAAGGATGCCGTATCTGCTGTCATAGAGCTTTTAATACATAGTGACGACACTACAAAACAAAGTGATCAAAGCAAAAGGAAAGAAGGAAACTTGATTATGCCCGATTTTGTATTCATTCAATGTTAAATGTTATCAGGTACATTTATGTTAACAGAAATATAGTGGGGGTATTAGCATCAAAGGCAGCAGGAGACCGTTTTTACAGTCATTCTACCTGAAATGAAGAGGATCAAACTATTCTAAAAGATATCCTTCTTCCTCCGTGTCCCTCATCTCTTCACCTGTTCAGGACCCAAGGGAGCAGGTGCTCAGGTCTGCACATCCTCCATGTTTGCTTGTAGTTGTGGGGGTGGGCAGACTGTGCTGGTTCTGAGAGCTTTCAAAATTATTTTAATAACAGTACAAACATGCTATAAACAGCATGAACACTTTAATATTTTGTGTTTTGCCAGTATTAACTGTTTCAAAAGGAGGCAAGTAGGAAAAGGTGGCTTAAATTTCCTCCACTAAACTAATGTCAGTGTTCCCATGGAGAAGATGAGGGGAAAACACCCGAGGTCAAACAATCAGTGAAGGTTTTAATCGTGACAGTGTTCTCCTTTCCGTATGTTCACTAATTCTAGTTATATAGTAATTCATTGGCCCTATTATTAAGTTAAAGCAAGAGGTGGTAAACTTTTCTAGAAGTGGTATTCTAGAGCATGCAGGAAGGACCCAGTGCTCGGAACGTACTCTTGCCATTCATTTGTGTTTGGGAGCTACTTGTCACCTCGAACCTTTAAGCACACCTACTGCCAGCCCAGGATTAGAGATAGGGGGAGTTCTTCTCTTCTTACTGCAGTCTGTAAAGTTTGATGTTGAATCATGTAGGGATAATACAATTCTTTGTCTCCTTTTTAATCTGCCATTTAAAAATATTATATTTTGGAATTATTAAGAATGGGAAAAAAAAAAAAAAGAATGGGTAACACTTTTATAGCACTTACTGAGTTCCAGGAACTGCTTCCAATACTTTATAATCTCATTTAATCCTTGTAACAATATTATATGCTAGATTTTATGATTATGCCTCATTTTGTAGATGAGAAGACTGAGGCCAGAAAAATTAAATGGCTTGTCCAATATCATCACATATCTAGTAAACAGTGAAGACAGCAATTGAGTCCAGAAGTCTTGTTCCATAATCAGTGCTCTCACACAACACTGTGATCTATACATAAAGATCTGAACCCTACATATAAGGACTGAAAACCTTATCCAAAAAGTGTACCCCTCAAATCACTTCTCTCTAGAATATCCACATAACAGAGATCCTCAGTTTACAGCACTGCATAGATTTTAGCCAACAGAAAACTGAGACAAATGTGTGGTTTTATTGACCTCTTTTATTACCTTTGGCATTACCCTCATTCCTCCCTTCTCTCTAGTAATTTTTACCTACTTCCCAAGAGTGTTTTTAGGATTAACAAGTGTTTGGAAAGACTGTCCCTTTACACAGAGGTACTATATAACTGAAAAATAGTGAATTATTTACCATAATGAAAGTTAGCTAATTGGAGTGGGGAGGGAGTGGAAGACGAGGAAACAAAAGAGAACTATTCCCCTTCCTTGACCACAGTTTCCAGTTGAGTCCAAAGAAAGGAAATAGTGCCAGGAAGCTATTTCATAGTATTTTGTTTCTGCTAAGAATATTATTCAAAAGAAAGTCACTAAAGAAATGTCTGTATCCTGACTATAAAGAGTGGAGTCAACAGCTCAGTCCAGGCGAAAGAGCGGACAGGATGTGGGCAGCTTGGGTTGTGTTTGTCATCTTAACCCCGGAGGCACACAACCTTGTCAATGGAGACATGACGTAGAGTCAAAGCATCTTCCATCGCCCAAGTTCTATGATTACATTCTTTCTTTCTTCTTTTTTAAAGAATGTCTAAAAGTGAAACAAAGTACTCATTGTAGAAAGTTTTCAAATTGCATGGAAGTCATCTGTAAATATCTCCTCCCCCATGAACATTACCCAGAGATAGCTGGTGTCATTTTGATGTTTATTCTTCTATCTTATCTATTTACTATTTTTCAGAATGAAATCATTGTATACATAGTCGCTTAAAACATTTTTTTTTCATTTTGCAAACTGCCATGAGCATTTTCCCATGTCATTAAATTCCTTTTTATAACACTACTTTTAATAGCTACACTGCATTCCTTTATATATTATTTCATCAATCCTCTATTGTTAGAAGTTTGGTATATATCCAGTTTTTAGCTATTAGAAGTGATGCTTCACATGAAAAATCTTATATGTAAATACTGTGAACATCTTTGTTAAGTAGAATTACTGGTCAAAGGATATAATTTTTTTAGGCTATAAATTTTTTTATTCACATTGCAAAATTAACTCATCCAAAAGTTTATGCCTTTTGTGCTTTAACCAGCAGTGCGTGTTCACGAGAGGCTATAGGCTGCTATACTCTTGCTGATAATAGTGGGTACAACATATGGTTAATAGTTAATGCTAATATGTAAATGAAAAATAATTGTATTTAATCTTTGCCAAAAAATTATTTCAGTTATTTTTGCCTGAAATTCTTTCATTACTATAAATGCTAAATTTTTAAAAGTATTTTTACAAGATTTTATTTATTTATTCATGAGAGACACAGAGAGAGGCAGAGACACGGGCAGAGGGAGAAGCAGGCTCCCCACAGGGAGCCCAATGTGGGATTCGATCCCAGGACCCCAGGATCATGCCCTGAGCCGAAGGCAGACGCTCCACCCCTGAGCCACCCAGGAGCCCCAATACTAAATATTTTATATAGTTGTAAGATTACAGCTTATTTTTTGGAATGTCATATTCCTATCGTTTGTTCATTTTTAAATTTTAGTGTTTGCCTTTTCTTTATTGGTTATTTATAGATTATCAAGATATATATGTTATTATATCATATTATTATACATATTTTCAAGAAATATCTGTATAAAATGTATTACTTTGTGATCAACTTATACAAAAAATATTTCCCAGTTATTCTATTGATATATACACTTTTAAATATTTAAATATTATATTTTAATCTATAATATTAATATATTAAATATAATAATTAATATTATAATATTATAATAGTATTATATTAAATAGGCATACCTCTTTTTTTTCTTAAAATATTTTCCTCTGTCTTGCCACTACAACTAGTTTTTGTTCTGTAGAAATTTCTTCTTTATATCTTCAATTTTTAAGAGAGAGATGTGATATGTGGATTTTCATGTATTTATTTTGAAGTGTGGACAACTTATTATATTTTCAGGGAGTGCAAGACCTAAGCAGATACTTGTGTAGACTGGATTTTTGTAAGATTTATTTTTATCTTAGAGAGAGAGAGAGGCCTGTGGGCAGGGGAGGGGCTGAGGGAGAGGGAGAGAGAATCTTCCAGCAGGCTCCCCACTGAGCACTGGGCCGGTGAAGCTGGGTTTGGTCCCAGGACCCTGAGCTCATGCCCTGGGCCAGAATCAAGAGTGGGCCGCTTACCTGAGCCACCCGGACACCCCTGTGGACTGGATTCCATTCTGAGGTCTGTTAGACAAACCCAACGTGTAGCATGGTGGCAAGTCTGTGGTGATGACTAAAAGTGTTTGATGATCACTATATTCTGCAAAATATACCAAAACTAAAAATAAACTAGATACTTAAATCATGAGTGTCTCCTCGGATATAACCTGAATAAATTGAAATCAGCAATTATAAGTTAGTTATGAGAAATACATATAAAACTGTATTAGCTTTAATTGCACTATATATAAGTCTAGAGAATTAAATAATTTAAATAAATTGAAATCAGCAATTATAAGTTAGTTATGAGAAATACATATAAAACTGTATTAGCTTTAATTGCACTATATATAAGTCTAGAGAATTAAAATTACCATATTTCTGTTTTGTTTTGTTTTTTTTTCACATATCTAGGAAGAAACTAAAATTCCAAAGGTTAATAAATAATGCCAATATATATTAGCGTTTTCTTCCAAGTATTAATTCAGTCTTATATTTGTCTTATTTATTTAATTATGTAAGTGTATAAATGTATATGTGAGGCAAAATATTGAAATCTTACTTGAGAGAATTAAAAAGTCGATACAAATTTTAAATTTCCTTCTTAAATAAATTAAAAAAAAAATTTTTTTTTTAAAAGGCAGTGCCCAGGTGGCGCGGTTGGTTAAGCGTCTGCCTTCTGCTCAGGTCATGATCCTGGGGTCCTGGGATCGAGCCCCGGGACAGGCTCTCTGCTTCTCCCCTCCCTCTGCTGCTCCCCCTGCTCGTCAAATAAAATCTTTAAAAATTTTTTTTTTCTCTTTCTCTCTTTCTTCGGATGGAAATCTTGGTAGGTGGGGGGAATAAGGAAGGAAGGAGAAATGCAGTATTTTTCCAAGGTTGGGCATATCGCTCACTAAAATGTTGGCTCTCGGCAGCCGCGCCTGTGGGAGTGGGGGAGCCGACAGGTCAGCCAGGTTTCAGGGAAAGGGAGAACCTGCTTCTCAAAGTCATCTTTTTCAACGCCTCGAAAAATGACACTGCGATTGCGAGCCACGCGGGTCACTAAGCGGATTCCATCAAGTTAGTCGTGGCTCCCGCCATTTAAGCCAAACTTGCTCTTCTGGGGTCCGGGGCCCGGGTGCGTGGCCCTTGCGGCATCCGCCAGCCAGCGCCTTGGCCCGGCTCCAAGGGCCGCCCCCCACCAACCTCGCCACCAGCACTTCGGGCAGAACTGGCGGTTCTGGGGCCGCAGGGCCCTCGCTGGGTACTCCCCTCGCCGCCCCCCTGCTCCCCCCGTGGGTGCCCCCCCGCCGCCCCCCTGCTCCCCCCACCGGGTGCTTCCCCCCACCGGGTGCTTCCCCCCACCGCCCCCCGCTCCCCCCACCGGGTGCTTCCCCCCACCGCCCCCCTGCTCCCCCGCTACCCCCCCCCCCCGCCGGGTGCTTCCCCCCACCGCCCCCCTGCTCCCCCCGCTGCTCCCCTGCTCCCCCCGCCGGGTGCTGCCCCCGCCGCGCCTCTGTGGGGAGCAGGAGCTCCCGGTGGAGTCTCCCACAGGCCCTGGTCAGGAGGACCCCCATGCTTTATGACCTGGGAGGAAGAGGTATCATTCCCTTATACACATAGTAATTTCAGAATATTTTAAGATTGCTGCCGTGGTCAGCGGGGGCCACCGTCACAACACACCAGAAAGTAGGGGCGGATGCGACGGGCCGCCGCGTCTCACAGCAGCTCAAAGGCCCTGGGTTCCAGCCCATGAAAATCCTCTTCCTCACTCACAGGTGGCCTCGTCCTGTGTGTGTTCACATGGGGGGGGAGGGGAGGAGAAGGACGGAGAGGGAGGGACAGGGAGGGAGGGGGAGGGAGAAGGAGGGAGGGGGAGGGAGGTCTGTCTCTCCCCATAAGGGCACTAATCCCACCGGGACAATCCCAGGGTCAGGATTTCTTTCTAAGACTAATTACCTCGGGGACTCATTACGCCCCCCCGCCTATTATCATCCCGCAGGGGCTTTAGGGTTTCAATCAATGAATTTTGGAGGACACGAGTGCTCAGTTCACAACAATTACGCTCTAAATTCTATGACTATTTGTGAAAACTGAGCTGTGTCAGGAGCGGGCGTAGGAGGCAGCGGGGCTGGGGCGGACTGCCCGCGCCCCGCCCTCGTCCCGCCCTCCTCCCGCCCGCGCCCCGCCCTTGTCCCGCCCTCCTCCCGCCCTCCTCCCGCCCTCCTCCCGCCCTCCTCCCGCCCTCCTCCCGCCCGCGTCCTGCCCGCGTCCCGCCCTCCTCCCGCCCGCGCCCCGCCCTCGTCCCGCCCTCGTCCCGCCCTCCTCCCGCCCTCCTCCCTCCCGCGTCCCGCCCGCGTCCCGCCCTCCTCCCGCCCGCGTCCCGCCCTCCTCCCGCCCGCGCCCCGCCCTCCTCCCGCCCTCCTCCCGCCCTCCTCCCGCCCAGCGCCCCGCCCGCGTCCTGCAGCTGCCGCCTGGCCCGGCCTCACCCTCCTAGAACAGCCTGGTGGGGGGAGGGGGAGCAAGAAACGCGGAAGTCCCTTCAGTGAGCACGAGTGAGTAAAATAAAGGCTGGAGAATACCAAAACCTCTCTTTCTAGTGACGAAGCTGTCACTGCAGTTTACCTAGTGGGCCATGGACATTTTTAAACTCCCCCGGCTTTCCTCCTGCTGCTGCGCGCTGCTCGTGGGGCCAGCGGGAGCGCGGCTCGCGTGGGCTCCTCTATCCTCCGAGTTGGCCTCCGTGATGTGAGAGAATCGGAAGCGAGTCCCTGCGGAGCCCTTTGTGCAAACAGAACATCATTCTCTCTATCAGACACCTTGACGGAAAGGTGGAAAGGTGACATAATGCGATTTTGTTAAACAAGACTATTTGCCAGATAACTGTCCTAGTGAATTTAAAGTCTTCCTTTCCTAAGAGACTCCATAGAGTGAATGCTTGAGAACATGTACAAAACGTGGAAATATCCAGGGTAAGAGGGATGCCCCTCGTGTGACTCACACACCTCCGGTGTGCCCCCCCATCCTACAGCCCAAGCAGCCCTAGCCTGTCCCCGTTAAAGGTGCCAGGTCTGCCTCCCTGAGAAGGAAGCAGGAAGCACCCTCGAGTTGTGCAGCTCCCCGAGGGACTGATAATCCCGTCCTTTCATACAGCCTAGAGGGAAGCGGAGAGCAGAAGATTCCTTGAGTTCGTTGTAATATTCTTCCGTGGTAGAATGTACGCATTTCAGGGATCGGGATCTGTGAATTCTTGACACACAAAATTGCCAGACTGGCTGGCCAAGGGAGGTCCTAGAGACTAGGAACCCTGGACCACACATATGCAGACGTAGCTTTGCTTTCTAAAATCTGAAGAGCCCCTGGGATATTGATATTTTAGATCAAAATCAGGGCAGAAAATAATTATTAATGTTCTATTATTTAACTTAATCCTGTTAGTTAAGTTGTTGCCTGCCTTCTGGTAGCTGTATTTAATTCTAAAAACCACCCTGCCAGTTAGGGCTCTGTTTTTCTGTCTTTGGGGTTCTTTTTTAATATATTCCTTCCTAAGAACCCTACCAGCAAGGGTGACCCATTAGGTAACATCTGACTGGAGAGGAACCCATGGCCATTCGGGTAGGGAAGAACTAGACTTTCTGTGAATCCTAGTAATTTCATAGGTTTATACCTTTCTTGGTGAACATTTCCCCATCTCCTAGAGAGAGTCAATCTAGAATAAAATCTTCCAGTCCAGTGTTTTCTCAGAGGTTGTGGGGTCCAGGAACCATGAAGCCATGGTTAACATTGTTCCAATAATTATGTAAAGATAAGGAATTACTTATGGGAGGTAAATAAAAAATAGTAACAGGAATGACTACTCTGAAAAATTGAGTCACTACTTATAAGTAACTAGGGGAGAAATAATATATGTTATAATAATAATAATAATGCAAAGAAATATTTTTAGAACTAAGTATATGCAAAGCAAGCAAAAATATAAAAATCCCTTCAAGAATTTGACTTGGTGTTAAAAAATATATGGCAAGAACAAACAAGAGATTCTTCAAACAAACAATAAATCAAATTTAAGTTGAATCTTAAAGGCTCTGAAACATTGAAAATAGGAATAAAGTGGAAGCCATTCCATCCAAGAAGAATGGACTACATATATGGTCATACACGAGTGTGTTCTTGTTTTATTCGTGTAGCTGAGACAGTTGGTGTTGTGGGCAGTAGGATCTATATGGAACAGACAATGTGGGAACATCAGAACATGACAGGGTTTGTTCTTGGGTAAGTCCTGCAAGAAAGTATGAATATCAGCATCCTCTAGGTCCCGCCGAATACCTGTAGGGATGTGCATTCCAGCACTCTGACTCATTCAACACCCGTAAAACTTCAAAAAGGCTTCAGTCACTCAAGTCACAGTTTCTAGATTGTTGTGCTTCCTTTGCTAAGTCAGATGTTTAAGCATGTCTCATAAAACTTTTTCATTTTTGATGTTATTCTTGATGATTTATTTACTCGGGAAACAGGTGGTATGAATGATAATCTTTCAAAAACATGAGTTTCGTGCTAATGCTTTTATTTGTTTATGTCCAATAGACAGAATGTGCAAATTTCATCCGTGTACTTCAGCCGTATAACAAAACTCACATTTATGTGTGTGGAACTGGAGCATTTCATCCAATATGTGGTTATATTGATCTTGGAGTCTACAAGGAGGTAATATAATGAAATAGCATGAAAACAATTGGTCCTAATACCTTGTCACTTAATGTTTTTGACATAACACAGGAAGATATGAATATAAAGTTTGAATCACATAGTTTCTGAAGCGTGTAAGATTCATGTTCCCAACCACCTTCTAGATTGCCATTTTGATTATGCACTTTATCTACCCAATAAAAAGTTTTTTTTTTTTTATCAGAAGTTTTTTTATGAGATGATCAAAATTAAAAGTGTAGTTTTTATGGGTTCTGGGTATGTCTTCATTTTCTTTTGAGTTGCCCTTGTAATTAGAGCTATATAGTAAGTTGCTCCTAGTAAAAATCCACATCTCATAAGACCTTGCAGTGGAAGTGGAATTGTATCTTATAATTTCGATTGTCCTGTCTTGCAAATTTGACCTATTATATGTGGTTACAGCGGTGCACACTTAGAACAGAGAATTTTAATTATTTTCTTAAAATTATACAGATAGCCATAATATCTAGCCATTTCTGCTGGGCCAAATTGCCATAATAAATAAATTATGCAAATAAATATGTGCTAAATTAAGAGTGATATATTCTAGCTATCAATGAGCATTTTAATAATGAAAAACATGCAGATTTCAGTAATTTTTAAAAATAGATTTCAGTAATTTAATTAATAACTAATACATTAAAGTGCCTTTTTTTTTTTTTGAAGATTGTATTTATTTATTCATGAGAGAGAGACAGAAGCAGAGACACAGGCAGAGGGAGAAGCAGGCTCCATGCAGGGAGCCTGATGTGGGACTTGATCCTAGGACCATGGGGTCACGCCCCGGGCCAAAGGCGGCACTCAACCGCTGAGCCGCCCTGGTGTCCCTAAGTGCCTTCTTTGTATCTCTGCCAGGCACTTTACATGGATTGTCTCTTTGAAATTTCACCACTCTTAAGTGAACTTATTACCTTTATAACTCCCAACTTACAAGTTAGTAAAAATTGAGTCTCGGTGGAATTAAATAACATGCCTAAAATCTTACCCAGCTAATAAGTGGTCTGGCAAAGAATTGAACCAAAGCAGTCTGTCTCTAGAGCAAGCAGGCCCAAGTGAGCTTTAGCTGCACACTGTAAATTGTTTCTTTGTATGGGTTTGATGAGTTGTACTGTCATCCTCATGTTTATGTATATACTACTTGTGAATAACCACACATATTTGCAGGATAATTGGCTGTGTGTTTGAAAGTAAAGTCTGGGCTTATGGAACAGGTTTCTTTACATTGATTTAACTGATTCATGCAGAGGTCAAACCCACAGCTGTGGCTGGATTAATTTTACTCTCTAACCAACTTGTCTAACCAGCCCATTCTCAACTGTTTGAAAATAAAGCAACCCTCCTAGGTCAATCTCTGAACCACTAGGAGACTTGGCAACTTGAATCCATCATTCTTAGCTGCTGGTGTAATGTCCTCTTGCCTACCTTTGATGCAGGGTAATGTATAGCAGTAGCTCCTGGCATAGGGTGTAATTATAGGAGATCGCCTCACAGCTTGGATGTGTTTTGAGTCCCGAGGCTAGAAGCCAAAGTCACAGCTTGCTGAGGGGCGCAGATAGTGTTCCTTAACTCCTAAAAGTCACAAGTGCTGAAAGGGAATTTTGATGGAGCTAATTACTTCCTTGGAACTGTCAAGAAGCCTTGGGGCAGTCAGATTTACAAGTTCTGTGAATAGGAGGATATGGGTTAGCTGGGATGTGAGCCTTGTCCTCTCCTTGGTCACGGGTACAGGTGATTGTAGATGGTTGTAGATGATTGTAGATGGTCACGGGTACACGTGATTGTAGATGGCTTGAAGATGGTTAATTTTTTAAGGGAATTGTTAGTCCCAATAATTCATTATTCTTCCTATAGGGAATTTGGAAGTATCTTCCATTTTCAAATAGATAAGGTTGCTCCTGCAGTGGCTGGAGGGACCGGCCTTGTAAGAGCAACTGTGATCTCCTCACCGTGGGAGGTCCCTTCCGGAGGCTACTGGGGAGATGAGGGCGGGGGCGAAAGCTCCAGCGATCCCAGGCTTCTGTCCTTGGCGGGGCGGCGGAGAGCCGTGTTCCTGACGTGAGAATAGTAACGAGTTGGCGAGGGAGATGGTGAGTTTTGTCCATCCTGCGTTTGCACAGTGAGCGGTAGGTCGAGGCCAGCTGCTGGTTGTGCAGCACAATGAGGATGATGACGATGGGAACTGTCTCCGGAGCCACGGGCGCAGCGGGGAGAAGCGGCTTGCAGGGCCCCGGGTGCCGGGCGGCGCGTGCACCTGCGTGGGCGTCTGCGGGTAAATGCACACCTGTGCGGTGCGGCGTGGCGGGGCCTGAGAGCCCCCCAGGTGCCCCGGGAGCCTCCCTCCGCTGCCGCGGACCTCACCCTTAAATAGGGGGGCTATGTTTTGTAAGATTTCTGTATTCCCGAGAGACACAGAGAGGAGCCGAGACCAGGCCGAGGGAGCAGCAGGCGCCCCGCGGGACCCGAGGCGGGACTCGATCCCGCGACCCGGGGTCACCGCCTGGGCCGCAGGCAGGCGCTCAGCGGCCGCGCCCGGCCCCTGGAGGCAGGGGTGGTGTTACCAGTAACTCTGCCTCGGAGCCCTGAGCATTAAATGTTTCCTATCCTGTCTCTTTACTTCAACAATATATTTGTGTGCAGATTAAATAGGTACATTTTGTTTAATTAATGAGGCTGAAAGAATTTTCTTCTAAAACTGAAGCTGTCTCAGAAGTTAGTGTCCCGCAATTCAGTTCATTTATCTCCCAGAGTCCAGTCAACTATTATTTTTTTACATACTTTCCCTCTTGGTGTCCTTGACTCTGGTTTAAGGAAACTGGCTCTCCTGATAATTCCTTTCTCCAGGAGATTATAAGGGAGACCTTGTCCTAAGCCTTCAAGATATCAGTGTTAGGGGCTTATCTAGAGAATGTAATGAAATGTTGCATCTTAAAAACAGAAGTCTGTATGATTATGAAGGCTTATCTGGTACTTTTCATCAACTGTGACAATCTCCTTTTTTCTTGGACTTGCCTTTTTAGCTTTTTACTATAATTGTCTGTACACTGGGATTCAGTTTACTTTTTCCCATTACAATGTCCCATTATAGGCTTTAGAGTCAACAGTTCTGTTTGACCCATGGAAAATAATGTGCCCTTAATGATGTTTAAGTACACGTGAGAGCCACTGCCTACAGGTGTTTTTTTCCTCATGTATCTCCAGCCCCATTCACAGTTGGGAAGCATGCCCTAAATGGGTTCTCACTGAACCTTTCTCGTGCCAAAGCTTCACTATCACAGCTTGTCATTAGCTGGCCTGTTCTAACGAAACATAGTTGGATTTGATCATGTTACGTGATCACGGTGAGTCTATAAATTGATTTCAACACATTTTTAAATCCCTGAGTTTGAAATTCTGAGATGAGATTGGTTCACAGCAGGAACTTGGGGGACAGCCTGGAGATTTCAATTTTAGCATATGTGCTGCCGAAGCCAGCACGACAGCCTGGAGAGTTCAAGCTACTGCTTTGCCTCTTCCTAACCCCTTCTGTCCTCAATATTCCACCTGCAAAGCTGGAATTCTTTTTTAATTTTTATTTACTTATTCATGAGAGACACAGAGAGAGAGGCAGAGACACAGGTGGAGAGAGAAGCAGGCCCCATGCAGGGAGTCCGATGTGGGACTCGATCCGGGGTCCCCAGGATCACACCCTGGGCTGAAGGCAGCGCTAAACCGCTGAGCCGCTGAGCCACCCCACCCCGGGCTGCCCAAAGCTGGAATTCTTAAAGTAGCTACATCTTTAGGCTTGTGGGGAAGATTCACTGAGACAGTGGAGGCAAATTTCCTGGCCCACAGTTAGTGTCTATTAGCAGCAGGCACTATCCAGGTTAGCATTAAAGGCATTTACATCAAACTATGAAAGAACCATTGCCAATCACGCTTTTTAAATTGCTACCACTGTTTTTTAGAAAGACTTTATTTGTTTAAGAGAGAGATAGAATGGGAGCAGGGAGGAGGGGTAGAGGGAAAAGCAGACTCCCCACTGGGCAAGGAGTCCGATGAGGGACTAGATCCCAGGACCCTGTGATCATGACCTGAGCTGAAGGCAGACGCTTAACCGTGTGAGCCATCCAGGTGCCCCGGGGTGGTCATTACTGTTGGTTCTGTTCAGAAGAAACAAATCTGAAATGACAACATAAAGCAACAAACAATCTCATTTCCTCTGTCCCTTTTGCTTCATTGCTTACTTTCTAGATAAGTAGCACCGAATGTTCCTTTCTTATTACGCATGTGTTCTGATATAACTTGGTAGATACACCATCTAGAGAAAATGTCTGAAATGTTGGATTTCTCTTAGTGCACATGCAGGGTGAGTCATCAGCATTTCTGCTGGATGGTAGTGTTGTCATTGTTATGAAACACTCAGACTCATGGGGCCATATTCATTATACATTCATATTTTTCTTGGAAAGTTCAACTTAAGATGTTATTTTTTCCTGAATATTAAAAGTCTGCCAATGTCATTCTGTCTGTGGCCACTATTATAAAAATAGATATTCCAGCCAAAATAACTATGTGGTTTTAATGTGTACAGTGTTTTCATAATAGTGAAAATACTACACAGGGTTGTTGTTTTTTTTTTCTCCCCCACATGTATCAACAGCTCCGTAAATGAACTGCATGTCTTAGGATGCTTTTATGGTCTCTAAAATCACAAAATGTCACAAGACATATTTTGGTGTACTTGCAGATATGTGAGTAAATAAGCCACAATAGTAATGAAGTATAATTATTATAGTAAATTCATTTTTCTCTCTCTCTCTTTTAGTAATCTTTATACCCGATGTGGGATTTAACTCACAAATCTGAGATCAACGGTCACATGTTCAAACAACTGAGCTAGCCAGGCACTCCATAAATTCATTTCTTAGATGAGAAAATTAGCTTATTAGGCTCAATTAATTTGTTACTAGGCTAAAGAAATATGTGTGCTTGATGGTGATTTTTATAATGGGAGTGGTCCAGATTTAGTGAATTGAAGGCTATATCACTACTTCCGATTGAAAAATTCATTCAATTTTATCATTATGACTTTGGGCAAGCACAGACCAAAGCATGGGAATTGAGCCTTGCCAGAAATAATATTTGCTAAAGAGTTAAGGAGCATAGCATGATGCATATGCTATATGCTCAATCAGTTTTTGTTGAATTAATGAGTTAGAATTTAGTTCTTATCTCCTATCTTCTTGCTGATTCTGCTATTTAAAAAAAATCTCACTTGTGTTAATATTTCTCATAATAGGAAGTAATATTCAAACTGGACACACATAATTTGGAGTCTGGCAGACTGAAATGTCCTTTTGATCCTCAGCAGCCTTTTGCTTCGATAATGACAGGTAAGATCAACAGCAGGCAGTTCTTGCTTTTAGGTGATTTTCTGAAAAGGTATGTGTAGATTAAACCACATTTTCTTATTGAGTTAAAGATTATGTTGGATATTCTTTCACTGGCTATTTGATTATAGTATTTCAGTGCCAAATATCTATATTTAGCATCCTATCCTCAGGGGAGGCCTGAGCAATCCTTCATTTCTACACATTTTTTAAAATGTATATTTACTTATTTGAGAAAAAGAGAGAGGGAGAGAGAACACAAGGAGGAGGAAGGGCAGAGGGAGAGAGATAAGCAGACTCCTTGCTGAGCAGGGAACCCAATGTGGGGCTCCATCCCAGGACCTCAAGATCATGTCCTGAGCCCAATGAAGCCACTTAACCCACTGAGCCACCCACATGCCCCTCCACACAGTTTTTAAATGAGCTTCTGGTTGAATTCTTTTTAATGCAAATGACACATAATACTTGTTCTATAATTTTATATTTAGATGTCTCAGATTTTCTTATACCAAGCTATGTCCCTATTTGGCTTACTATAGAAGTTAAATTTAGCAATTCCTTAAACATAATAAGTTACAGGCAGGCACTTGATGGGATGAGCACTGGGTGTTATACTATTTGTTGGCAAGTTGAATTTAAATAAAATATTTTTAAAGAAACATAGTTACAAAATATGCTGAATATTTGAGTGGAAGGATTAATAATAAGATGTAGTAGATACATTAATAAAACAAATGATAGAATACAGATAATAGAATGTTGTAACACCCTTTCCCTCAATTTCACATTAACCTGATTGTATTAATGGAAATGTGAAATTTTTGCTGGCACATTCAGTCTCCTCTTGCTTTGTCTACATCTTAAATTCGCTTGTGAGGTGACTATCCTGTTTAAAGAAGGCAGTGCTGTGTGGTCTGCAGTCTGTTCTGTGGAATGTCGGCATGACCTCTGAATTTTAACCATAATGAGGACACCTTTTGTCTTGGTTTGGTTCATGCCTTTACTCTCTTTTTATTTAACTTGTCTATCAATGTTTGAATAGACGATAAGGGTGAAGCACCATGACATTTTAATTTTTACTTAGTGAGAACTAGTGATCTTCCTTTGAAGTGAAAGCGTGTGTGTTTTTGTGTGTTTTGAAAATTGTATGACTGATGTTCAGTCATTATCCTCAGAGAGTGGGATAGATGATTTGGGATCCTGATCTGTCAAGTGGGGTTGACATACCCGTAATAAAAACAATGGATTGTAGGCATCGGTGACCCCTCTTACAAATCCCTAAGTGATTTAAATACAAAAAAGACAGTTTTAAAGTCTGGATATACAGATGCAATTTTTAGGTTGAAACACACCGTTTTTTTTGACAATATGTTCAAATATCCACAGTTTTTATGTTTCAGATGAATGGTTTGTTTCCTTTACTCTTACCAAGTAGTTGGTACTTTTGATACCAACTTTATTGATATTGTTATTTTTTTCTTCCATTTTTAAAAATTTGCCCCACACATGAAATATTGTCCTTTACCATGTATTTTAGGGACTTGCTTTAAGAGATGGAAGTGATATCCTATCTACATTTACTTTACCTAACTGGATTTCTCTCTCCTGGGTTTTGTTTTGTTTCCTTTGGAAATTGACTCTTGTCATTATTTATATTGCTTGATTCAAATAGTTCAGTAAAAGGTTATTTAGGTGGACGTAATCAAAGGATTTAGGAAGCATCTCAATCACTTAGAGAAATTCAGAATTTTAAAGATAATGTTTCTGAGGAAAATTGGATTTTAGTGATAAAACAGTGTCTCGTTCTTATACTTAGCCATTTAAAAATCTAAATGCTTTGTAGAGATTAGCCTTTTTTAAAAATTTTGATCTACTAGGTGTACTCAACATTGTTGACTATAAAGATTTCTTAAAATGGAAGCTTAGCTTTCAAAGGGAAAATATATTCTTCTGTAGGGACAGCATTCTTGTCTTTCCCCCTCTAAGTGCCGCGTAGCAATAGGGAACACAGACGCCTTCCTCCTTCACTCCCCCAATCCTTTTTTCTTCTTCTTCCCCCATCTCTTCCTTCCTTCTTCCTCCCCTGTTCTTTCTCTTCTGCTCCCCCACCAACACACACACGCACACACACACACACAAACTTCTCTCTTTCTGGTAAAACATGGATATGCATTTTACATAAATAACAGGACAAGGAAGTTCGGTATGCAGTAATAGCCACATCTTTCCCTTTTCAGGAATTCCTGTTTATCAGAACCATTAGAGATGTGATTAGCTACAAGGAATGCAACATGTTATAATTACCAAGAATGACTTCAGTGCTGAAAGCTCCCTTTCAGCAGAGGTTAGGCAGAGAAAAGTTGTGGTCATTGAGGTTGTGTCGGTTAAGTAAATACTCATTACACAATCCATTCCTCATTACAGCATTTACTTTTTAGTATTTTTTTTTTTGTGCTGCTACAGAGACTAACTCCCAATTGTGATGTATCCTTGAATTATTTATGGGGAGAGGGAAAAGGAGGAAGAGCTTATTCATAAGAGAAGCTGATGCACGTGCAGTTATTAATTCAGAAGATTGGCCATTTTTATCTTCAGCTATGTAGCATCGGCGCACCAAAGCTCATTGAGTTATCTTGTCTTCGACTCTACAAATTTTTCAAAATTTGAATGTAAAACTTAGGAAACATTATCTTCTCGTGTTAAGCAATAAATATCTTTGGTATCATGCAATCAGATTAGTATATTGCAAATAGGATCTGCTGCTGCACTCTTAAAAGTCCTGTGTGTTCTCTCTCCCCCTCAGATGAGTACCTCTACTCTGGAACAGCTTCTGATTTCCTTGGCAAAGACACGGCGTTCACGCGTTCCCTTGGGCCTACTCACGACCATCATTACATCAGAACTGACATTTCAGAGCACTACTGGCTCAATGGTTAGTGATTTTCTCACTTTTCTTTTTTTTTTTTTTTTTTTTTTTTTTTTTTGCCTTTGCTTTCGGGTAGATAAGAGACTCATTATTACTCACTCAAATGTGTTTTGGAATAAGTGGTTTAGCTTCACATTATAAAATACATTTGATATAACTCCCCACTAAGTTAGATAAATCTCCAGAAACTGCTGTGTATATAATAATAATAGCTGACATTTATTGAAGTGTGCTAGTGTCTTGACACTGTTCCATGCTCTGATTGAGTTTTTAAATGTTCACAGTGACATCTGAAATATGCATTATTATTAATGTACCTTTTAAAGATGAGTAGAAAGGTAGAGTGAAGTTGAGTAATTTGGTCAAGTCCTTACAACTTGTCAGTTGGAGAGTCTGGGGTTCAAGTTGGCAGTCTTTCTCCTGCAGTCTGTTTTTTTAATGACTAAGCCACATACTGTCTGTGAGCCTAATACAAAGGGGTTAGTTAGATGGTAGTGCTAACTTCTTTATTTAAAGATAATTTATACTTGGGTTGGCATGTCCCTCTAAAATGTCAAGCATGTTAATATTGACGTTAGTTTATCTGATTACTTTTTTGTTTGGAGGTCATGCAGTATTCTGAGTTTAAAAAAAATCCACCAATGAATTAATTGATTAGTTAACTAATTTACGTTTGTTTATGCACTCCTGCCGTACAGCAGGTTGGGTTTTATCATGATCGTCTAAACTTTTCTAATTATCATAGGACTTTATTATCCAGCATGGCAGGAATAGGCTAACGCGGCCTTTGATGCAGACAAACAAATTTCTCATTCCCACCATAAATACTGGGTTTCAGTGGAGGCGGCCTGGGTAGGCAGTTGCTGGGGGCTATCTCTCTATCTCTCAGTATCATTTAAGCAGTGACAATGTAAACAAAAGGGGAAAACACTTTAAAACATTTCTTTAGTCAGAACCTCCAGATCCATTTGTTTACCCAACAGTGGGATCTCTGTGGACCAAAAGAGCCCTATTAATAGGGAAAACAAATTTGGAAGATATCTCAATGTGATTTCTCATTAATTTCTCTACATTCAGACAGGGCAAGACTATCTTTCTTGAGCAGTGATGTTTTTGTGGACATACTCGGTTTGAGAGTGTGACTCTATGGATTTTACCAAATAGAAAAACTTACCTGTTTAGGTAACAAGATATGCTATGACTTTAAAATTAACTATAGATTGTATTTCTTAATCTTCAAATGGCAAATAACATCATTTTGCCACTCTTTTCAGAGATAATTCTATTTATTTCATAACAGTGATATGTCCGTAAAGAAGTGTGGAGCATTGCTAAATTAATAAATGTAGGAAATCTTCATTCAACTATTATTTGACTAATGGGCTTTTCTTAGTGCTGTGTGAAGGGAATTACAAAGTAGGAAAGCTTGAGTTGGTTTAACATTTAATAACAACTTTTGAGGACCCTTGGCATACTGAATGCTGTTCTGTTCCTGGACTTGGACCCTGGGAGGGTTACTGACCTCATAGATGATGACTGCATGAAGCATTAGAAGAGAGAGAGAGAGAGAGATGGGGCTGGAAAGTTGTAAATATTATCCTGACATCACAAGGAAGTTAGCTGCTATGGTTTAGTTTTTTTTTTTTTTTTTAGATATAATGGACACATAACATTATATTGGTCTCAAGTGTACAATATAATGATTTGATATTTGTATTGCAAAATGATAATATTGCGAAATGATCTCTACAATAAGTCTATTAACATCTGTCACCATACATAGATGGAAATTTTTTGTGTGTGCCTAAGATCTACTCTTTTAGTGACTTTCAGATATGCAATATGGTATATTAACTACAGTCACCATGCTGTACATTACTTCCCCAAGACTTACATTTTAACTGGTGAAGTTTGTGCTTTTTCACTCCCTTCATCCATGCCCTGATGTTAATCAGGGAACTGGATCTTTGTTTTTTATAAAGGTAACTGACAGTAGCATGAAGAGAAGACTAAGAATGAGGATAGAAAAAGTAGCCATAGCAAGGATACAGGAAAAAGGTGGGACCAGAAGATAGGTCTTGACAGTGGAGACAGTTGTGAGAAAATACAGCAATAAATACTTGAAATAGAAGATACTTGTTTGGGAGGAGAAGAATCCAACGATATGAGAATGGAATTCAAGAGAAGATTTTAGATACTGAGAAAACTTT
The DNA here is from genome assembly GCF_003254725.2 of Canis lupus dingo. NCBI lineage: Eukaryota > Metazoa > Chordata > Mammalia > Carnivora > Canidae > Canis > Canis lupus. The sequence goes on along the minus strand of NC_064260.1, from coordinate 24,147,886 downwards.
GCAGTTAAAGAAGTCAGTAGAAAGGAAGAAAGCAGACAAGATACATAGAAGAGAAGTCTCAATGGATAGAATGCAGTCGAATGACTAGGAATCAGGAACTAACATTTATGGCTCATTCATGGAAGAATGTTTAGTGATTGATGCCAGGAGACCATAGACCCTGGTTTGTTCTGGACACTTCCAGGCTGCCTCTAATGTTCTATGACTCTTTAAAGTGTCCGAGTTTAGACAAAAATCACAGCTCTGTTTCTGTGGAATTTAATTACCGAGGTTTAAGTCCTGAGTATCACTTATTTGTGACCCTGGTCAAACCTTTCTGTGCATCTACATTCTTTGTCAAAAGTTCATCATAATGATAGTGCTTAGTCACAGGGTGTTCTGAGGATTAACTTAGATCGTATAGGGAGGGTCATATTGGGAAGTCTGATGGAAGACAATTTTAAGAGCAGTTCAGTGTCAATGCTGTCATCACCCTCATTGTCATTATTCTTAAAGGTAAGAAAGGCGGGAGGTGGTCCTAAAACCCTGAAGGCCCTGTGGTTGACTGACATCTATTTAGCATTTGTAACCATTGACCCCTTTTAATTTCTCTCTCCATACATTTCATAATTCTGTGAGCTCAGCCACTCTCAGATTTCCAACTGTTTCCTGTGTTCGTGTTTTTTGAAACTGTATTTCCAAACCTCTTTCTGCCACTCAGAGCCTTTAAAAATATTTATTTGGTGTCTTACATTTTCATCCCAGATTTTTAAAAAAATCGATTGTTCTATAATGTGAATACAGGTATCGAAGCCTCTGCCCTGATAGTGCCACTAATGTGTTTTGATTTTTTTTTTACATGTTCCTTAGGTTGCAATCCTTTGCTTGAGTTTCTTTAAATATATGCAGATACAGATATAGATATAGATATGTGAAAGACTAATTGGATCTAAAATCTAAAATCCTGTGAGTCTAACTTAAAATTATCTTAGTTTCCCTCTCTAACCTAGCCTTCAATGCCAGTTTCCTGACTTCTATCTTAACTTTCTGAACGTTATCCACCCAGTTACCTTGAAGTTATCTTTGATTCCTTCCTCTCCACACCCCCTTTATCTTATCTATCACCAGGAGCCTTTACTTCCGTCAAAATATCTATTGGCCTTGTTGTTGCCATGGCCACCACCTTTCCACGGGTCTTCATCACTTGGCATCTGGGTTCTTGCCACTATGTTATTGTTCGTTAATTCATTTTCTTACTGCTAATTTCTTGTACTTCAAACTTCTTTTATATAGCAGCCATGCTGGACACTACTTTAGGCACTTTTAAGGTATTGTTCTATTTACTGAGAGAGTTACTATTCCCATGTTACAGTTGGGGATCGCTTAGAAACCAGATGTATCGTTCATAGCTAGTAGATGGGAGATTAAAACTCAGGATGTCTTTCTTGCTCTAGACACTTTTTCTTTTTATCATGTAGTTCATGATCAAATTCTGCACTTTAGAGTGTACATCCCTGCCTTAGGAGGCCCACTTACGGGGTCCGTGCCTACCTGCCGCGTCGTCGTGCGAGCGCAACCGGAGGTCCCGAGGGGGAGGTGCCGCCCCGCGGTCCCGGGTGGGAGGCCCCTCCGGGTGGCACCCACGGGAGCGGAGGTGTGGCTTCCCCGGCTGATCCCGCGCCAGGCCCCCGGGCCCTCCGACGGATTCGCGCCCCGGACCCGCAACGTTGACTGAGACCCCGGGAGCGGAGGGTCGGCCGTGCAGTCTGCAGGGGGCCCGGGCCTCCCACCGCCACGGGGTTTGCTTCCCTGTTCACGCAGCAAGTGCGTGACGCTCCGGCAGCAGCTTCCTAAAGGTGTCGCCAGGTAGAAGGAACTGACACACGTTCGGGATTGCAGACGATGGAGTCAGCGTCCGTGTCAGATCATTTCGCCTGTGTTGTAACATCGTTGTGTGCTTTATTCCTGGTTAGACAGTTTGAGAGTTGTTTTCCTGTTAAATTTTGTCCTCTATGCTTTCACATCTAGTTTAAAATCCTACTTTTTAGCTGTTTGGGAATAAACTCTTGTAGATTATTACATTCAGATAAAGTGAAATACAAGAATAAAATTACATTTGCAATTGAGTATGTTTAAATAATTAACCTTTTAAGAAATATGATCCTATGTGAATCTTACATAAGTCAAAAGAATCCTTTATGTTTGTGTATTTGTCATATTTTGTTCTCTGCCCTGCAGAGATTAACCAGGAGCTATCCTCTTCACTTGCCAGTCCAGGGATCCTTGTCAGAATTTCTCTAGGACTTTGTCTAATCCAGTTTCAGTAGCCTTAAGAAGTAGGTATCCTGACTCCTTCTTTGAGAGACTAATCCATCTATTAAATACCTCACCAGGAGCATGAAAAATTGCAAAGATGCAATGTTATGGGCAGTTCTAGATGAAGCCTTGATGGTTCCACACTTCTCTTTTTCACTTTCCTTTATCAACTTAATCTTAGAACAATCAAGAAATACAAATCAGAGTGGTTACTCAAATACAGTTGAGTTGTTGTGAGAATTTTAAGATAAAGTTTAGAAGTATGACTATTTGGAAAATGAAAACAAACAAAGATGCCTCAAATGCATATGTTTTTGTTTTCTTTCCTGGAGTGGAAAAGAACTTTTGTTTTAAATTTTTATTTTTAACATATGGAGGCAGTTTTCATTTGAAATTTTTATTGGACAGTTCTGTTGTCTCCAAATTCTCCTTCCACCAAAAAGGGTAACTTTTTAAAAAGTGGTAGCAAGAAGATACTAGAAAGATGGGATCCCTGGGTGGCTCAGCGGTTGAGCGTCTGTCTGCCTTTGACTCAGGGCATGATCCTGGAGTTCTGGGATCAATTCCCACATCAGGTTCCCTGAATGGAGCCTGCTTCTCCCTCTGCTTGTGTCTCTGCCTCTTCTCTGTGTTTCTCATGAATAAATGAATCAAATCTTAAAAAAAAAAAAAAAAAAAAAGATACTAGAAGGAGTAAAGGAAACTAAGGCAGTCACTACTTGTTAACTCATCTGTGTGCAAAGAGCTTTATAGGGAGAAACGAAAGTGATGCGTATTGCAGGCTCCATGGGTTGGTACTAATGCTAATAGCTCATTTGTGAAAATGCATGATTTCAAACTCCGTCACTATTAGAGCATGTCTTTTATATGCCAAAGGGGGAAAAATGTGCTCTTATAATAAAGCCCAGGTGTCTATTGGTATCATTTTAAATTATTTAATGTAGCAACTGTGCACGTCATACGCTGATGAAATGATAACTATTTTTACTCAAACTTGGCAGCAGCTCAGGAAAGAGTTTCTATATTAAAATACTAGCATCAATATTCTTCTAAGACAGGACCTCAATTGAATCTGTAAGAAAAATATTTTGTATTCTCGAAATGTATTTATTTTTAACTCATGTGTATTCTTATTATTTAAATCACACAGTAGAGTATTATTTGATACTAACTCATTTTTCAGGATTATGTTTCTTCATATAATAAACATTTGGCTTAAAAACTCCATCATTCAGTTTTTTACAGTACTCCAAAATGGTTGTCTTATGGTACTTAAAAGAGAACCAACACTTAAAAGAGAATCCGATAAAATCATTGGTCACTGAATAAAGTGATTGTTCATCTGTGAACATCTAGGATCTCTTGATCATCTGTGTGATATATTGGTTGAAAGGTAAAAGAAATATACATTGGGAAAATATCTACTCTGCTTCCCCCACTGATGATAAAGCACCTGGAGTGTTAGACTAGTGTCATAGTCTACCTTTGACCATTTCACATGGTGATACCTGCACTTGGATAAGGTTTCCAATATCCAAAGTAGGTTTTTCTGTGTATTTCTGCAGTAGAAGAATATGAATTGTCATATATTTTTGGACTATTTGCAGACTGTTTATATTCTAATTTGTTGTAGAATTGATTTTTTTGTTGAACTCTAAGCAAGTGAAGACCTAACAATTGGCTCCTCTAACCACTTTGCCCATCTGAGTATCTGAGGAAAGCTTTATAAGCAACTCTGTTTCACACTGGAATTACTTTTACCTGTAATGATTTTCTGTTTCACATTACTAAATTCTTATTTCCTCTCTAGATACTATGTAAATTCTGTACCACAATGTTGTTTTTTTAAATTGTAAATTCAATCACTAAAGTGATAAGATACAAATGTTACAGGGTGACATGCTTCATGTTGAACTTTTATTTGAATTATATTTGAGTGCTATGATAAATTCTACTTGTGTGAATCCCCATTTTAAGTTCAAATATTTACTAAGATAAAACAAGCCAATCGTATTTCTATAATTTATGTGTATTTTCAGTTTATCCCTTTTGTGTCCTGCTCCTACACGGTGGGGGAGGGGGGGCAGCAGGAGACAGAGAATCCTTAAGCAGACTCCCTGCTGAGCGTAGAGCTCACTGTGAAGCTTGATACCAGGACCTTGAGATCATGACTTGAGCCAAAACCAAGAGTCAGACACTTGACAGACTGAGCCTCCCAGGAGCTGCAAAACTCTACATGGTTTTCTAAAATTTATTTATTTATTTTTATGTAACCTAGGACTATATCAAAGTGAGATTATCAAGAGCATAAGAATCCATTGGAGTTCTAAACTTCAGGGAAAGAACAGGGAAATAATAAAGAACAAAAGAGAGAAAGTTCATGCACATAATTCCCCCTCACTTTCTTAAAGTTTCCCATTTATGTGGAGAAGAGATTGGATAGGAGACCCCAGTTGACCAAGCGTAGCTGACATGATACACACTGAACTACCCATCACTTGGAATCAAACATTAACTTTTGTTTATTGAAGAGAGCTATTATGAAGTTTTGTTTACTGGGCTGTTGACCTACTGCTCTACATTAGCAGGGGGATGATTTTCAGGATTCCTGGGGTACATGACAAATAAGGCAATGTTGATCTTTTTCACCTACCACTTACTCTCTGTTTTGTTTGTTGTGCTGATGGTTGTGGTTTGAAACTTTTTTGTCTTCTCTTGCTTCCTGCTTCACTTCCTAAAGAGTGCTCTGGGGGGCTTCCTTCCAGGCATATTATATTTTCTACTTAATTGAGATCCTTCCTTCCTCAATAACCACTCTCTTTGTTTATCTTAATCAAAGGAACTATTTCTGAATTAGTATCACCTCATTACAGATCTGTTACCTGGTTCATTCACAATTCTATAAAACCAAGACTTAAAAATGCCCAATACTTTTTAAACAAAGGATTAGTAACACAAATTGGCTTCTCATTGGTGCAATGCCAAGGGGCTAGTTGAGTTGCTAATATTTTTTTCACTTGTCATGTATTATGGACATATTTCCATGCTAATACATTTAGAACTGTGTATTTTATTTTTATCAGCTACCTGTTATCCAAACAAGTGTGTGGATATGCTAAATTTTCTATCATTCTCTTGTTTGTGTTCATAATAATGATTATCATCCTCAAGATTTATTTAATAATATAATATTTATTGAACCCTTATTATGTATCAAGCACTATCATATAGCAAGAGTTTTACATATATTCATTCATTTGGTTATTGTATCAGTTATCCTACTAGGTGTATGTGTGGTAGCCTCATATCAGGCATGAAAAAATTGAGGCATAGAGAAGACAAAAAATTCATATAAGGCCACCCTTGTAGTAAATGGGAGAGATAGGATTTAAGAAACAGTGACTACGGGATGCCTAGGTGGCTCAGCGGTTGAGTGCCTGCCTTTGGCTTAGGGCGTGATCCTGGGGTTCTGGGATCAAGTCCCACGTCCGGCTGCCTGCATGGAGCCTGATTCTCCCTCTGCCTGTGTCTCTGCCTCTCTCTCTGTCTCTCACGAATAAATAAATAAAATCTTTAAAAAAAAAACAATAACTCCATCAAATAAAAGGAAAATATAAAGTCATAGATTCTCCTGATATGAAAGGAATTTCTAAGTAACTTAGTTGGGTTGTAACAATCGTGAATATCAGCCAGTCATGTTGTCACCCATTCTCTGGAGTACCTGGAGTTCCGAGAGAACTTGTTCCAGACCTCTGTGTGCTAATACATATTTTTACATTGTGTCATGTTTATTTGTTATATGTCTCATTTCCCACATTCCATTCTTTTGTTTTGTTTTGTTTTGTTTATTCTGCTGTTATTTTCCATTCAAAGACACTAGCGCTATTTTGGCTGAACTGTTTCAGTATTTTAATTTGTAGCTTTTTTCTTTCAAACAGGAGCAAAATTCATTGGAACTTTCCCTATACCAGACACTTATAATCCAGATGATGATAAAATATATTTCTTCTTTCGGGAATCATCTCAGGAAGGCACCACTTCTGACAAGACCATCCTTTCTCGAGTTGGAAGAGTTTGTAAGGCAAGATATATTTATGTTACTTAAGGCATGTATGTATATGTATGAACAATTAATTGTGTGATGTTGAAGAAGAAGTTAACGTCCATCATTCATAAGTAGGATGAATTCATACTATCTACATGAATAATTTTTCGGATCCAAAAGTGAAAAGAAAAAAGAAGATTCAAAATTTTCCAGTATTATAGGGATTTTTTTTTTTTCCCAGTGTGAACTATTACTCAGGTTTGAGTTATATCTCTGGCAGCTTGCTCCTTATGTTGACAGGTTATCCCTTTGCCACTTTTCACTATTCCCAGTAAGATCACTGCATTTTCCTGGTCAATGGAATTTAAAATGCTTTTATGCATTAAATTTGATTTTGAAATTGAAAGTAACATAATCACTGTAGTACTTTGAACACTAACAGAATCAGATCTGATATTTTATGAAAACACGTCACACATGTAAAATTATGTATCTGTATAGGGATCAAATAAGTTGAAAATATGGTTATAGTAATACTACAGTAAATATTTCCTAGAGCATTTATCTAGGTTAGGTTTTTGAGAATAAATGAGATAAGGAGGGAGAAAAACAAATAAACCGAAATGCAAAACATTTAAAGAACACTGAAGTTCATTTTTTAAGATTGCCATTTTATGTAAGTTATAGGAAAGCAATTCTATGAAACACTTCCATTTTTTTCCATTCAGGTTCTAATTTGAGTGAATATAGGCTTTATAGAATAATAATGCTACTGGAATCACACTTTTGATTTCAATATATTATTTTTTTAGTTGGTTTTATCTTCCTTGAAATAACTTTTCTTAAATAGCCAGACACCTTCCACATAAACTCTTGTTATTCAGAAGAAGAGCTGTTAAGTTAATAAATACTCTCAATAGGAAGCTTTTTTTTGGTCTTGTACAAACTTTTCATTTTCTTCCATTTGAGCCTATCACTTTTTTGTCTCAGTCTGTACCCTCAGGCTTTTGAACACTTCCAGGGACAGAAATACAAACCATCACAGCACTTAAAAGTGCTAATGAAAACATGGCTTTTGAATGAGGCCAGCTTGTGAGCACACATCATTCTTTACCTAGTTAGTGTCCTAGCCAGTGATGCTGTCTCCCACTGATCCCTTCACCCCCAGGGGACAGAATTCTCTAAAAAGCATCCTCATTCTTTCAGAGTCCAAGAATTCACAGTAATTTCTCTTGAAGCCTCTTGCCTAGAGATGAATGGCTATTGCTTGGAGTAGCTGTAGTGTGTTAGTGTACTGAAGCATGCTTTATAACAACAGCATCCCCACCCTGAAAACCTGGGCCGTGCATTGACATCATTTATATAAATCTGCTACATTATATATGTCATAAAAGATTTACAAGTCACTTTCAGATGAACATACATAACAAGTGAGGTTTTGTGAATGAGTTCAATACTTATTTCTTACTAGGTCTAAAGCATTTGATAGAAAATCATTCATTACAAAATGCTATTTTTACCCCATTATTATATATACTGAAAGCTAAGTTAAAGATGGAAAAATATATTAAAGAAAAATTTAGATGCCCTGTTTATAAACTTATGTACTCAAAATATGATATAAACTCCAATTATCAGCCCTGGGATATCTTAATTATGAACAATCTTCTATAGAATTGAAAAGGCTGAGAGAATTGTAGTACAGGAATCTTCCCACCACAAAAAAACTCTAAGGCCACACAGCAAGATTTTGTCATGCCATTGTGTTTGGATAAAAAGCTAACAAATTGTGAGATCAAATAAGGACATGTGATGGATGAATTTCCTTAAAAAAAAAAAAAAAAAAAAAAGAAGGGAGGTCCCTCTTACATCTCTTCACCCAGGCACTGTTTCCAGTTAGTACCATCTTCAGAATTTCCTGCTACACATATGACCCATTGGTCAAATGTTTGCAATATTTGGTTCTGCATGCATCTTTCAAAGTTTTTAATTGCAGCATGTCTTGCCAGTTTTTAACTTTTCTTAATAATTTAGGATTAAAGTGTGGCAAAAAGTGAGCATTTGTAAGTGGAGATTGCACTGACAAGATTAAAAATGACTTGAAGTCTTTTAAAAACTATGTCAGAATGGTAACAAGTTTAACTAAAGAAAACAACTGTTGAGCATCATCATTGTTGCTGTTATATATTATCTTCACATAGAAATGTTCTTCTGACATTATTCAGAACATATTATTTCTCTCCGTTGGTTCATTTTTTCTTTACCCCCATGGGGCTATTACAATATTGTTTTTCTGTTTTTAAGAAATAATAAATGTATGTCTATGCTATGAAACAAAATTTAGTTCAATAGATAGAAGCAAAGATCCAAGGAGTCAGAGGTCATATTAGAGAGAATTAAGAGTGAACTGTCTATACTTTACTGAGTTTACAAATTCTTTTAGTAATGTGGGAGTCCTTTATACTGTCTTTTCCACCAGGATATTCCTACAGCTCATTTACTTAGAAATGTTCTGGTTTTGTTGTTTTTATTTGTTTCCATTTGTAACTGATGACTTTGGGCCCCTAAATTGTTTATACTTTAGTAGCTGAAGAGGGAGGAAGCTCTTAAATTGTTAACAACTTTCAATTTATTTATTGTTATTTTATTTTATTGACCTGTCAAAGATAATATTATTAGACTGAGTAGCGTATAGTAATTGATAAAAAGAAGGTTTTGGAAATAGGCAAATTATACAAAACTTAGCAAAGAATTGTTTATAGAATAAGGGTGAGTCTTTCCAATTCTATAACCCACTCTTTCATTATTATATCATTTCATTATTTCGACAATAACAAAATATGAGTTCTGTACAAAATGCAATACACTAGACATTGGTAGATAAGTGAAACACTGTCCCCGTTCTTTGAAACCTCATAGTACAGTGAAGGAAATGGAAATAGAAACAGATAATCACAGTATAATGTGACAGAGGTTGGAGCAGAGAACACTGTGTATTTGGTGAAGCTCAAACATTGAATCCTACAGAGGGAGGAGGACTAAATCAAGGAAAGGAAAGGATAGGGCTTTCCGGCAGCATGTGACAGGGTATATTTGGTTTACAGAAGGATGAAATCTCCTAAGTAGAACTCAAGGCGGGTATATGAGCAGCAATGTCATTGGAGATTGGAGTGGTAAATTGGAAGAAAAGAAGTCTTGTTTCCATATGAAGGTGTTTCAACTTTATCTTGTAGGCAACGAGAAGTTATAAATGTTTAGTAGAAGAGAAGTGACTTGATGGGTAGATATACTTAGCAATAAATTGAGGAACGCATCTGGATTAAGAAATATCTGGGACTAGGGACCTGTTAGGTGGTTCCACAAAGACGATAGGAATGAGTAGAACTGTGAATGCATAGAATCTAGATGTAGATGTCTAATAAGTCCGTAATTTATTGCTAGTGTCTTATTAATTGCTTAGTGTCGACTATCTGTCCAATTGAACTTTACATGATGATGGGACTATTACATATGCACAGGCTCCCACACAGTAGCCGTGTGGCTGTATTAACATTCGATTAGCGTGACCGAAGACTGATTTTTAATGTTATTTAATTTTAACCAATTTTACTTGATTTTTAGATTGATTGATTGATTTATGTGAGACAGAGAAAGAGAGAGGACAGGAACAGTGGGGAGGGGCAGAGGGAGAGGGGGAAGCAGACTCCCCATGGAGCAGGGAGACGGATGCCGAATTCAGTGTGGGGCTGGGTCCCGGGACCCGAGATCACGACCTGAGCCCAAGGCAGCCCTTGGTAGCAACCGAGCTACCCAGGAGCCCCTAAATAAGTCTGACTTAAATAGCATCGTATGTATTGTTAACTAACGAATTAAAATAAAAACTTAAAATAATAAAAATAAATAAGTGATATCCCATGGCCGTTGGCTACAGTATAAATATAGACTATCAGAGTGTTCACTTACTTAACAACCCTGTGCACAACTCTATGCTAAGTAAACAGTAGTTTTATAAAAGATAAAAAGTGATACTTGTATCTAATGAGTTTGCAGCCTAATAAATAACATATGCCTTGGCCAAGAAAACACAGATTAATGTATGATCGGAAAGTATGTTAAGTGCTAAAATTGGGAAAAACATCACAGGGTGTGGTTAGGAAAAATGGGTGGGTTTTAGGTCGGCTGTGAAAGATCTGTTGAGAAAGTAACTTTTGAACAGATACTGAAAATAATCAAGGAGTTGCAGGGCAAAGCTGACAGAGATAGAGAAGAATATTCCAGGCAGAAGGAAAAGCACGTGTGAAACCTCAGAGGCGGGAAAAAACATTTAAGAAGTCAAAAGAGCTGGTCTGTGACAGAAGCATAATGAATACATGGAAAATTAGGATAGTGATTGCTTCCCCTTTAAAATATCATAAAATTTCAAGTCTTAGGAAGTCTTATCTTCCCCGTTTGTATCTAGGACTGATATTGCAAGTATGGACCTCATGATGCATCTGAAAGGCTGTTGGATCCTGGATGCATTTTAATTCTTACTGCTGCCCCCGAGGCTTTGATACTTGCCTATAGACAAGGACCTCTATATTCTTGGTCGTTGTGATTTCCAGAAGATAAGCAGGGATGAGGAACATTCAAAAAGAGAAATCTTCTGACATTTGAGACAAAAAACACCAAAACCAGTGTATGGGCAGAGATTTTCTACTTGGATATGTTAAAGTTGATCTGGCTCTGGGATGTGCTTTCCAAATAGTCAGTGGAAAATAGGAACCTGAGGCTCAGTAGTGTCTGGAATCATGACTTTGGAAATCACCAATATACTGATAGTTCTTGAAGTCATGGAAGTGTGTGAAGTTCCCCAGGGAAATACGTAGTACAAGATCAAAGAGCAAGGACCCAATCCTGAGGGACAATGATTTTTAAGAAAAAAACAGTGGACTGTTAAGGCAATTGAGAAAAAAATAGCTTGATAGTTAGGTGGGGAATTGGATGACAGTGGTGTCACAAGTCAAGGGCAAAAGTTGTTTCAAGAAGACAGCAGTTGGGCAGCTCGGGTGGCTCAGCGGTTTAGCGCCACCTTGGGCCCAGGGCATGATCCTGGAGTCCCGGGATCAAGTCCCACGTCGGGCTCCCTGCATGGAGCCTGCTTCTCCCTCTGCCTGTGTCTCTGCCTCTCTCTGTCTCTGTGTGTCTCTCATGAATAAATAAATAAAAAATCTTAAAAAAAAAAAAAAGAAGAAGAAGACAGCACTTGTCAGTAAGGTCACACACCCAAAGGAAGTCAGATAAGAATGTGATTACAAATCAGGAAGTAGATTTGGCAGTAAGGATATCGTCAATACCTTTAGTGTGAGTGGTTGGATATTCAATGTGAAAGCAGACCTAGGCTTCCACCTCTAGGTGTAGACGCCTTCCTAGCTCTGCTCCTTAACTTAGGAAATGGGGGCACCTGTCTCTTCCATGACTGCGTTACCAAACAAATGAAAGACTTAAATGAGATCGTATGCATTGGGATATGGCAGATCCTGAGGAAGGTACTGGAAAACCAGAGTGACGTAGGTCTCTATTTTCAAGCAGTCAATAATGCAGAAGATTGATGTGTGAATAAGTAAGTTCCTTGTCATACTACAGAGAGTTAAATATCAAAAATCATGTGCACACAGGCACATGCACGCACACATCACGCATACACATTCACACTTTCGGGACCAGGGCAACTAGCTGCTGGGAGTGGAAGGGTGGTGTGTGCATGTTAGGGACAGGTGCTGGTTAGAGACAGGTCAGTTACTAGGGGTTAGTGGGAAGACTGCAAACTTAATTAGCGTCAGTGTCTGAAATTGTTCTTATTTTGCCTTCATTTTTTAGCAATATTTGCACTTGGAGGGTGGATCTTCTTGCTGGACGTAGTCAAAAGAATTTGGAGATATGTCGACAATTTGAACTATGAAATTTTTAGACAAGAGGCATGGACAGGGAAACACCCTCAAAACAGTAAAGAAGCCGAATTAGGGTATCATTTCTTAGAAAAATATTGATCAAGGACAGAGAATAAGTACCTTCATCTAAGGAATCTCTTTCCAACTCAGCATGTCCATCTTTGTATGTGTGAGAACTCATTTACTGATGATTTATTTCTCAGGGGTGTCCCCACCTGCCAGGCAAAGTTCTTACTCCGTTTTCGCATCTTTATCACATGAGGCTGAGCCTAGATGGTCTCTAAAGACCCGCCTGGCTTTGTGATTCTTGATCCTGTCATAGGGTCAATATTCTCAAGCGCCCAACGGTGCCCCTGCCACTCCGGTCCGCTCCTGCCAGCAGTGGGTCCCACGGGTCTCTGCGGCAAGGTGCATGCCACCTAAAAGGACAGGTGAAACCGCCCTGAACACTGCTTCTCTGGGGGGGGTGGTCGTCACTGCCCGTGTGAGTCCCTGAATTCAAGTTCCAGGTGGAAATGCCAGTCACCCCAGGGGGGCCTGCTTGCAACTTTTCGCCTGAGGCTGTTTCGCGTTACTCTTGGATTCTCTTCACCGTTGGAAGCACCGTGGGCAGCTTGCTTAGAGGTGCAAGCCACTCTGGGTGCCAGCCTAGGCTAGGCCAGCTCTCCCCTCTGCTCTGCAGGATTCCCACTGTCCAGCCAGGAATTCAGTCTGGATGGTCCTTCCCAGCACTTGCCTGGGGGGCTAATTAATAGACCTTTGCTTCAATTCCACTTGCATTGTCCACGTTGATATATGGTCCTATTTGGACAATTGCTGCCTTTGAAGATTTGTGTTTTTAGGCCGATGACACATTCTGTGTGTATTGATCTCTGCCGGGTTGTGGGATTTTTTTTTTTTTTTTTTTTTTTTTTTTTTTTGCTTACTTTTAACGTGTCACTTACAACCTAAATGAGAGATTTAGAGCTCTGAGCTACAGATGTGCTTTTGCTTCACTTCCATCTGTTTTCCTGTCAGAAATTCCTAGGCAAGAATTTATACTGTTGCCTGTGGCTTTCTTTTTTTCTTTCTTTCTTTTTTTTTTTTTTTTAATTTACCAAGCTCTGATCTAACCTGAAAAACAAAACAAAACAAAAAACTGCTTACCGTGCCTAGATTTACCTAATTTTAACTATTAAATTCTTAGAAATATACTGAGATTTTTAGTAGAGTGTATCATCAGGTCCAGCATGTCTAATAATCTTTACAGGCTTTTGGAGTAGTTCGAAAAACATGTTTTCCACTTTGATTCTCCAGTGGCAAATTGAAAACAATCATCGCTAAACGCTAGAGTCCTTTCCAGAAAAAAAATAAAAAAACATATATAGGTTACCTTGAAAGCTTCTTCAGAATGGATGCCTTAAAATTATCATGCTTATTAATACCTGCCATACACGTTTTTTTTGTCTATTTTGTTCTCCTCTTCCTTTGTCTGAGACGTTTGAGTTTGTATAGTTTTGTTTCTTTTATCACTGAGAGATTCAAGATTATTTGTAGGTGAAGTAGAAGACTCTTGATTTTGCTTTTATTTCTTAGTGGTCATGACTTTATTATTATCATTATTATTATTTTGCATATCAATGAAACAGCTAACAAGATGAAAAGTAGTTACAGCACATTGCGAGGGAAGATCCGGGCTGAAAAGGAAAATACAATGATACGGTCCTGTCATTTGATTCAGTCCATGTAAATTCACTAACATTAGTTTATTTAATGTATTAAAAATGTCCCCATTTCAGCTCTGCTGTCAGTATAATAATACTGTCCTTTAGTGTATATGGCACGCTTTCCTTGTGAGGCTCTTGGAACCACTTATTCCAGATTCTACTTTTTTGTTTCTGTCTCATCACCCACCATTATAGTTTCCAGCTTCTAAACAGGCCATTCTGTGTTTGGATTACCCTTATCATTTTTATTTACTTATACAGCCCCATACAGACCATCTGGATTGAGGCTTACAAAAATTCTAAATAAGTCTCTAGAAATAAGTGCGTGAAGTTTGAGGGAGCACGGGGGGAGTACAGTGGGCAGCTGCTCTGAAATGTCAGCTGCTGTGGTCCCATCTCCAGTGTTTCTTGGTGTAACAGGTCTTCAGGCGATTAGGAGCCACATCCCAGCAGGACACTGTTTAGACCCCACAAAGGACAGCTGTTTTCACAAATGACAGATCAGATAAAGAATATGAATGATGTATTGAAATACAGCAGACCTTACATTGAAAACACAAAAGTATCAAATTGCTCTAATCTTATTGAATGCGTAAAAAAGGATCAATAGGAAGCCTGTGTGTTTACCTCAATTGGGGCAGTTTCAGTTATGGAAGAAATATGTTCATTGATTTACAATATTGTAGTACTTAGATTACACTTCAAAAGAAGTAGATGTTATTGATTCATTAATTAATCTCTGACATTAAATGTCATTAATGGCTGGAACTGGGGAGAAGTGTGCATAAAAGATGTATAGATGAGGGTTTTCAAAGCGTTTTGGGAATTCCATTCTCTTGACTGCACAAAGATGCAGAAAAGCATTAGGCAAAAGAACTGATTTTAAGCAAAGAAGAATTTGTGAACCAGTCTGACTCCAGCATCAAATCTTTCTTTCTTTTTTTCTTTTTTATAAGTGCTTAAGATGGGTCATTCTTCAGTATTTGTTGATCAGAAAAGCCTGGTGTCTTTCAACTTAAACTCATTAGTATGGTTACAGATGTCTGAATGCTAACCCATATTATAATGGAATACAACATGTCCACAGAAGGGTCGGTGATTTCATTGATTTATAAAGTCTTTAGGTGTGAAGAGCATTGGAGCTGAAAGTCAATTCTTATATTTTCCAAGAACTTCTTTTTCCTGAGATTCAGGTGAAAAGGACCATATTTATAAAGAGAGATCCTAAGAGATCCTCAAAGAGGATGATGTATACAGATAACATTGTGTTTAGCAGATGAACCCAGCATAGTGACCCAAAGGTCAAAAGACATACTCAATGAAAGTTCATGTGTGACAGTTTGTAGCTACTCTATGTGTCTATGTAAGATTTATAAGACCTTGAATCTGCTGGGACAGTAGAAGCAAAATGGAATCACCATTAACCTGCTTTCTGACTCATCTACCCATTAGTAGCCTACAAGTAGCGATCATAGTATTTTATACTATGCAGCCGTCACTCAATCACCCAACTCAGAGAGAGTTTATTTTAAAGCTGCTGAAAGGTTGTAAATTGTTCTTTGTTTCATCTTTCATCTTTTCTGTTTTTAAAATTAAGAAATGTCACAAACATGTAAAAAGCCACAGAGAATAAGAAAATAGTCACCCTCTGTGCTCACCACCCAGATGGAACCCATGTGGTCTGGCTGGTTTACATTTAATTTCTTTGTTACTTTCATCTCTATTTCTGTGTAGAGACTGTCAAGGCTTTTGGCAATCTGACCACAAAGAAGCTGTGATGGAGTAGAGGCACAGAAGTGGCCTGTGACTCTCAGCTGCTGATTCTGACATCTCAATAGTAAATCTATTGTGTTAGTGAGATAGTTGCGTTCTTTAGAACTTCACAAAAATAAGCAAGGAGGTGACAATTTAGTACAAAAGTGGTTACCTCCCTTTTAGCCCTCTTCTGGGCTTAAAGTTCTCAGGGGATTTTGTGGCTTTCCAAACAAATCCAGGGGCTGAGAGCTGGTCAGCAGTCAGCCAACTGACCCTTGCCTACAGGAGAAATACAACTCCTTGTGAATTGAACTTTGCCATTCCAGGTCATGCTCTTGGATGTCTGTAAGAGTTACTATCCAGTCATTAAGTGCTTATAATCCACTCCTGAGAATGTGTATCCCAGAAATTATACTTGTTTCCCTGCTGACAGCAGGTGGCTTTCATCTTTGACCTGGACCTTTTTTTTTTTTTTTGCTTGTTTTTTATCTTCTTTATTCCTTGAGGCCAGAGAAGGCTGCTAGATGGATAGGCAGGAACATTTAAAGATTCTTTTGTTCAAAGGATTCCAATTTCCATTTGTCAGGTTAAATATATATATATATATATATATATATATATATATATATATATATATAGCCTACAGTATGAGACTACAGTATGCAGGCTACAGTATGAGACTCTTTCCCATCCAACAAATTTGAACCTAGAATCATTAGAATTTTGTCATAGTTTGTCTTAAATAGGATGATAACTGCAAATAGAAAGAGGGTGCTGTTTGAAAATGGACATTTATTGTTACTTTTTATCTCACAAAATGTTTAAAAGAGAATGCCATTGCTAATTTTTATGATGAAGTAGTGATGTATACACCTGTTAAAGGAATGTTGTAAAGCACATATTATGTATCTGTTTATTCATTTAACAAAATAATTCAAGCAACTACTCTGCTAGGGGTAAGGCAGTGAACCAAACATAGTCCCTGGCATTAAATTAATGGTAGCTGATAAATTCCCTTGTGTATATTGAATCAACACTTTTAGTATTTCTTGCTGACTCAAAATATGCAAATATGGGCAATGAAAAATTTTAAATATTATACATGTGTGTGAAGAATGCACTAAAATTTAAATATATTAACTAGAACTTGGCTTAGTACAGGTAGGGCTCTGCTAAAATAAAAATATTTTATATTTTTATAAAAAACATGTGAATTTAAAAAGATATAAATCAAAGTTCATGAGAAAGATGGGGAGGTATCTTACTTTTTATTTTTAAATTTATTTAAAAATCTCTTTCTTTCTGAGTGACTCTAGGTAACATATTTCTCCCTGAAATCCTACTAAACATTAACACAGAATTTACCATTACTAGAAGGAAGCATTAGTGTTTTTGCCTATTCATATTAACATCTGGATTTATATTTATTAAATGATCTGAGGATGTGAGCAGTAAAAATAAAGGTCATGTCTAGATAAATCTGTCTTCACAGCTGCAGCCATCATTAATCATCCAATAGCTGGCTGAAATATTGGTTATTTTTATTATTGAGCAATTATACTGCAAGAGTGGAAACACCATTTACAAAACCTAAATTCAACAGCAATTACAGACATGTTTGTTTTTAGAGGGTTATTGTGTGAAATCTATTATGTATTCATTTTCTTCCACTTCTTTGTAGTAATTCTTTGTACTACATAGCATATTATTAAATGACATATAAATGCTTTGGTCTGGTATTAAAGGCTTCCTGGATTGCACCCCGATTTCCTTTTATAACATTTTCCTCCCCTGTTTTCATTTTATCCCAGTCTTCATCTAAACCAAATTTGTCCTGGGTCTCCATACATGTTCTGAAGTGCTCCACCTATTGTCCTTTCTCTCTAATTTCTAGCACCTAGAATATTTCCTGAATATTCCAATCTATGAATGTCTGAATTCACCTCTCATTTTAAAAATAACATTGAACCTACCTCCACAGCAATGCCTGTCCTCTTTTTTTCCACTACAAAGGCATTTCAAAGGAAACTTAAATTTTTTGGCATTTATCTATACTTTCTAAGGATATTTATCATTTTTATCTTGTATTTTTAGTTACTCACTAATAACCAAACATGTATTATTAAACACCTGATAAGCAGGACATTAGTAACATGTACAGTAGGTGTTGGATGAAAAGAGTAGGGAGTGTGGTTTCTGGAAAGAATGAATAATTATGAGAAAATCAACTAAATGTTCCTTTGCTATGTATTATCACCATGTGTCAGCAATTCTAAACAGTATCAGTGTCAAAATACTATTACCAGAAAGGTCTTTTGTTGGTCCAGTTTCCAAACAATTGCTGTACTTATCGTTGAGTTTATATTATGTATCTGCCAACACACATGAACTCAGTTACACGTGTTCCAAGACTAAGTGCACATCGATTTGGATCATTTAAAATTTAAAACAGAGAGAGACGTAGTGCAAACTGTGAGGTGCAATTTTTTTGTTCAAGTGCAAACTTTAGTTCATACGTGAAATATTGAATTTAAATGTCCTGAATTTCTTTTTTTCCCCTTTTACATTGTTATAAACTTGAAGAACACATCAAAAAAATAAAAATTATTACTTATTTATACAGAGTTATTACTGACAAGTATTCTGGTGTTTAGCAGAGGGGAAATAAAGTGCGATTCATGGAGCACCTGGGTGGCTCAGTTGGTTAAGCCTCCAACTTTGGTTTTTGACTCAGGTCATGATCTCGGCGTCCTGGGATCGAGCCCCGAGTCAGGCTCCATGCTCAGGGAGGAGTCTGCTGGAGATTCTTTCTCTCCCTCTGTCCCTCCCCCCAGTACTTTCTCTCTCTCTCAAATAAATAAAACAAAATAAAATGAGATTCATTCACTCTGGGTGCCCTGGGATACCCCTGGTGTTAGGTGCTAAGGCTAAGGCTGGCTGCAGCCTGTGGTCTCAGGGACTTCATTGTCTTCTGAGCTCCCCCACAAATCTATAGCTTTCTGAAATTTGCTCTGTTACTAAAATTATATCATCTGGAATTTGGATTTCCACATCACCCAAGATAATACTCAAAGGGCTCTCTGTCTTCCATCCCCTTCCTTTTCTTCCCCCCCACTTTCTTGAAGAAGAGCAAGTAATTCTATGACTTTGAATTCTCCTGTTTGGAGTAGTCATTTGCATACTTTTCTGTAATTTCATTTAATTTTCAGAGATTAAAGAAGCACAGGAAATACAGTTCCTAAATATTCAGAGTTAGTATTTGATAGTGAACTTTTTATTAATCTTATAAAACATAGATTGCATGAAGGATAAAAATGTTTATATAATTTACATTTAGATGTAAATACATTAAAGGAAATAGTGACTCTAAAAGTAATTTTTGAAAGTTTAATTTAAGTACTTCCTGTATTTATGCCATGAAACAGTGTCATCTTACTTATTGTAAACATAGCACATCAAGTCCAGTCAGATAACAAATTGTATTAATTTAATGTTCATAGAAACGTATTAAGTTAAAAATAAGACACAGATCTTTTTATGCTGAATTATTGAATTTATTTTACTGAATTGATTTAAGTGCTTATGTTTGGTAAGTGTCTAAAGAACATTTTAATGAAATATTTCAGAGTCAAAGTATAGAAAAACATCAATTAGCATTTAAAACAAGATTGGTTTATATGTATGTTTAC
This sequence comes from Canis lupus dingo, assembly GCF_003254725.2. Taxonomy (NCBI): domain Eukaryota; kingdom Metazoa; phylum Chordata; class Mammalia; order Carnivora; family Canidae; genus Canis; species Canis lupus. The sequence continues at coordinate 24,128,466 of NC_064260.1, read as the reverse complement.
ATTGCCTTATTGCTTAATTGGTAAGGCACTAATTTTGGAAAAAAAGACTTTTTAAGTCTATAGGAAGGCATATTTCTAAAGGCTGTATATCATGATCTTCATCATGTGTATAATATACAGGTCAGGGCTGGTATTTATGGAACACATGTTGTCTGGCCCTGTGCTAGGCACTGTACACAGATTTTTCCATTAAATCATCAAAATAACCAATTTCAAGGCATTAGCTATATTTTTTCAATGAGGAAACAGAGACTTGGAGAGTTAAATAGCCCTTTGTTGGCCATGGGGCAAAAATATGCAGAGGTGAGATTTGACTGCAGGCCTCATTCATGTACACTGTCGCCCCACTCACCTCTGCTCATTCAGTATAGCCCTGTTGTATACACCGTTCATCCAACCATGAGGAAAGCATGCAGTGTTAAGGAGCCTTTTCCTGTATTGGAAAGTTCAAGGCCCTGAATCTGGGCTCCCTGACTTTGTAAACAATGATGTTAACTCTGTATCTTTATTATTTTCCTTTTTTCAGAATGATGTTGGAGGACAGCGCAGCCTGATAAACAAATGGACGACTTTCCTTAAAGCCAGATTGATTTGCTCAATTCCTGGAAATGATGGAGCCGATACTCATTTTGATGAGCTTCGTAAGTTACAGGCTCCTTTTTTTTTTTTTTTTTTTTTGGTCTTAAAAATGACTTACTGATGAATACATTAGGCCTTTATTTTCGCCCCCAGCATAGCAGAGGACAGCTTGCGGGAGTGTTATTACTGAATTTACACACACACGAAGAACACGGGTGTGCTCCGGGTCTCGGGGCATATTGTCCTGAAGCAATTCCCCTCTTTGTCAGCCTCCTCAAAATTAGGAGGAAACAAGGCTGCAGCAGGAGACAGAGCTGCTGGCAGTGCCTCTGCAGAACCGCCCCTCCTCCTGTGGCCTTCACCTGCGAAGCAGCTGCTCGCAGGCAGCAAGGACTCGTCCTTATTCTGCGGTGCCCTCTGCTGGAGAGCACGGGACTGGGGAACTGGCCCCTCTGACTTGGTGGGAAAAAGAATGCTCGACCAAGTGCCAGAAGGGTTATTCTCTTTCATATCCCCTCTTTACTGCTCCCAAAGTTAATTCTAGGAGGTTTTTTTCAGTGATATATGAAGTTAGCATCATCAAATCTTATTTTTGGGCTATTTTTGCCTTGCAATGTGAAAATGATTTTACCATTGAAGGATTTTGCCATATGGTATTTAAAGTATATTATATGTTGAAGTCTATTATATGTTCAGTTTTGACGGTGGATCCCCGACGTTACAGGTAAGCGTGCTCACATCTCCAACGACCTTACAGTGGATGTTATTTACACCTACCCTGGTGTCGGTAGTGCTCAGGTAGTAACAAGATACTGAACAAGTAATTACAGACGTCATTCTGCACAATAACGTGGGTAGCTATTTTTATATTGCTAGCAAGTAGGTAATTGAATTATTAGTAAGTTGGCACAGTTACAGGACAAGACTTTTTTTTACATTGGAGGGTTAAAACAATGTATGTTTCTAATTTCTATTCTGTAAGAAATCACATACCTCTGACTGGAAATAGTCATGGAGATTAGCAAGCAAATAATCCCATCTGCAGGGGATGGGAGTAAACACCCAGGAAGTGAGACACCCAGTGCAGTGGCACATAGCTAGAGAGAAAATCAGTCTTTAGCCCATAATTTCTGATGTCATAATAGAATGACTCTCACTGTTATGTCAATTTTACATATTGTTAGAGTCTCAGAAATACTGTATTCTTAAAGAAAAGGCAAATATGTAATACTGAAATATAAAAATATAACGATTTTTTTTCCATTAATAGAGGATATTTACTTGCTTCCCACAAGAGATGAAAGAAATCCTGTAGTATATGGAGTCTTTACCACAACCAGGTATGTTTAAAAAAATGCTTGTAATTCTTCTATACAATTGTAATGTACATGTAAAGAAATAGTTATGTGTTTCTTTGTCCCTTCTTTTTGTGTGAAAAAAACACATTTTCATTTTATTTTTTCACTTAGTGTTTCCTAGAAATCTTTTAATATCAATACATAAAATGTCTCTTGTTCTTTTTATAGCAGCAGAGTAGTCCCATATCAATTACCATAATTTATTTATTCAGCTTCCTATACATAAACATCTCCATTGTTTCCAGGGCTTTGGTGGTGTGCATAATGCTTCAGTGCCTAAACTAGTACGTATGGCTGTTCTCTGCGTGAGTTAGAACCAAAGCTGTTCTCTTAGTATCCACTCTTGTATTTTTGTCCTCTTCCGATATAATACTGTCCCGTACTTGTCACTGAGACTCTGTGATTTCCTTAAAAGTCTTCCTAGCATCCACGAAGCTTTCTCAAAGATTATATGGACCTTACATAATTTTATTTAATATTAATTTCATTTAATTTGTAACTTACATTTGAACATGGGACACTTTTATTCTGTTACATATTACTGCCTGCAATACCTTTTTTGAACTATTTTTTTACTTCTGCAGCTCTGCAATCTCTGTGGTTTATGTTGATACTAGTATTGGAAGAATTGGCAATATTGGTATTGGTATAAGAGAAATGGGCTTACTGCCTCCTTTTGAATAAATTATTAAAACAGTTTGTAGGCAATTTGTAAGTCTTTTCTGTGGCATTGCTTTCATTCAGTTCACCTCACACCTTATACCAACTGTGTCAGTTCAGAAGATAACAGAAAACAAAATGTTATTTGGATAAAGAATGTGAATATTTACTTATATTTTTTAAAGACTATTTATTTATTCATAAGAAAGAGGCAGAGACACAGGCAGAGGGAGAAGCAGGCTCCACGCAGGGAGCCCGATGTGGGACTCGATCCCGGGACCCCAGGATCATGCCCTGGGCTGAAGGGAGATGATCAACTGCTGAGCCACCCAGGTGACCCAGAGAATGTGAATATTTAAAATGAAAATAAGGAAGATAGCCTAAGAATGCTGCTCTTTGGATTCCATTTTTCTGCTAATTTATATCTGAGCTAAAAAGATGCAGGAAGAACAAGTGCCCGTAGTTACTCAAGTTAAGTATCTCAGCGCTAGTCCTCTTGGCATCTTTCCATCCTCAAAACTGTCTTTGAAGTCACTGTGTGTTCCGCACACAAGGCATAGACATGTGCCAGGGAAATATAGCCCCAAGATAGTTATCTTTTTTCTCCTACCAAGTTTTCTGCCCACCCAGAGTGCGAAGTTACAAGTCAACTCTTTGTTCTGGGTGTACTTTATTATTCTATTTTTAATGCCGCCCCGAGGACCGAGATAATGTTGGGAAGCAGTGCCACATCCATTGTCCAATAAAAAGATGTAAGTACAATCTGCAACAAGAGCAACACCATAGAGCATGATGCATTATTCCTTTAAAATATCCTAGCCAGAGGATGTGATTTTTATGGGGGCATTACCTCCCTTCTTAGCAGCTAGTTTCCTTCCAGCTGCCTGTTTGCCATCAGCTCCCACTGTTTCCCGTTAATGTCATTCCAAGAATATTAATGATTGAGTTACTCGTGCTAGAGAATCCTTGGCTCACTTGAGTAGTGCTGGGATGATATGTTTCTTAGATTGTAAAGGATGATCTCGGTTTTATGAACAGGAATCCCTGAAAGTTTCAGATGCAGAGAAAATGTCTTTTATTTTCCAGAAATTAAAAAAAAAAAAAAGAAACATCTGATGACAGTGTTAACAGTTTTCACCACTAATTTGCAAAAATTCGTGGAATTCCCATGGAGCTTTTCCACTTCTTAATTATGTGTTCTCCACTCCTGTGTGATTAAGATTATTTTTAAGTAGCAAATAAGTTGCATACATCAAGAAATTCAGAAATTCAGGAAGAAGCACAAAATAGCTTTAACATTTTTTTAAATTAGTAAAAGTATGAGGAAGTTATTAATAGCCAATATTTATGGACATTCACTCACTTTAAGAAAACATAAATGAGATATTTATTACTTATGTGTCTAAAGTGTTCCTCTATAAAAAATAGGTAATGTAACTTCTTTATTTTATAAGGTTTTAGAAGGCATTACACTGTAAGACCTTCAAATAAAATTCAAAAGCATATATATAAATGAGATACTCTTTTTTGCATGTTTCCTTCTGTCCTCCAGTTTTTCTAGGTGATTCCTAGGTATCCATCAGATGTCCCTGTAGATGCCACCTACTGTCTGAAAGCTTAACAGGCAGCCGTGTATGGGGACCCGTCTATGTGCTTGCTTCGTTTACTATAATTATCTGCAATGTAACTGCTATCACCCTCTTGTCAGGATTACTTGGTTATAAGCTCTTTAAGGACAGCCACACGTTTTGTCTGCAGCACTTATTAAATGGAATGTGCTGCTTAAGCTTGTCCACACACGGTTTATCTTCTCAATAAACGTCCAGTGCCTGATGTACAGGGAGTGATTAGATCATGTTGCTGGTTTTCAGCTCCATCTTCAGAGGCTCGGCGGTTTGTGTGTACAGCATGGCTGACATCAGAGCAGTTTTCAATGGTCCTTATGCTCACAAGGAAAGTGCAGACCATCGCTGGGTGCAGTACGACGGGAGAATTCCTTATCCCCGACCTGGCACAGTATGTATCCAATTTGATAATCACATTATTTTCTTAAGCCCATATCCTCTTCCTAATTCTAACAAACGATGCTATTCACCACAGCAACATGTACTGTGGTTTTAAAAATGCCTATTACCCATTCACAGTGATGTATTAGCACTTCCATCCTTTACTGGAACTTAATGTTTTTCTTCTTTCGAATAAGAGCTTTAAGTAGTAAAGGAAACAATGGATTATATCCTAAGGAGCAGACTATGCTGATCCCATGTGCTTATCCTCAGTGAGTCTACATAATAATCAAGATGATTTAACATCTAGAATGACAAATATTCCAAGTTAAATGAAAATGTCAAATAAGTATTTATTTCCCACATACAGCTCTCTATATAGAGTCTTCAGGTCCTCATTTCCACTTTTAAAAGATCACATCAATTACAATGGTTTATTTATTTCTTTATTATGTTGCATCTGTTAAAAAAAGACTTTACACTGTATAATCTGTATTTGCACTATAAATGGAAAGTTTTTGTTTTGTTTGTTGTTGATGTGATTAAAACAGTTTAAGTTGTTTAAATCTTTAGGACTAGCTGATCAATCTGATAAAAAGAGATAAATGCCTTTTTTTCACTCAAGATTCAGTATGAATATTTCTACCAGGAGGTCTAAAATAATTATCAAAATAAGTAAGTCAAAAATATTGACTTAATCCATCCAATTCTCCTAAATTTTGTCTCTTCATATGTTTGTTCTTAAACAGGACACAGTTGGTAGCCAGGCTTTCTGAATTCTCTTTTCATCTTCTGGTTACATAACCTAATTAAACTTGGGAAACACACTTTACAACTATGTCTATTTTCCCTTTCATAATTCTCCAATAGAAATATGTTTCAAATATGCTTTCTGGACTAATTATAAGGTGATCTCACTTTTGTGGAAAAAATATCTTGCAAATAATATGATTTTTTAAAAGTCATTTATTTAAATTCAATTTAATTAACATAGAATGTATTATTGGTTTTAGAGGTAGAATTTGGTGATTCATTAGTGCGTATAACACCCAGCGCTCATTACATCACGTGCCCTCCTTCATGCCCATCACCCAGTTACCCCATCCCCCACTCCTTCCCCTCCAGTGACCCTCAGTTTGTTTCCCAGAGTTAAGAGCCTTTTATGGTTTGCCTCCCTCTCTGTTTTCATCATATTTTATTTTCCCTCCCTTCCCCTATATTCATCTGTTTTGTTTCTTAAATTCCACGTATAAGTGAGATCATAAGGTATTTGTCTTTCTCTGACTGACTTATTTCGCTTAGCATAATACCCTCTAGTTCCATCCACGTCATTGCAAATGGCAAGATTTCATTCTTCTTGAAGGGTGAGTAATAATCTATTGAAGATACATACTACATCTTCTTTGTAGGACTCACTTTTTCATTTTCTTTGAACATCAAAGTGTACTCACTTGTCTTATTTATTTCTTCAACAGTAATGTAAGGTGTAGGTTAGGGTATGCAGGTAAAGGTTCTACAAATCTTAACTTCATAATGATTCTAAGAAACAAGAGCTATTGATGTTGGTTCCATTTTACAGATGAGCAATCTCAGGCACAGATAGGTGTAGTAACTTGCACAAGGTCACAAAGCTAATGAGTGGTATACCTGAATTTTAAATCCAGATACTCTGGCAGCAGAGTCCAAGCTCTTAGTCTTTGTACTATGATATATTAATATTTTTATGTTAAATTATATTTATTTTCATCTTCGATAGAATATCTTTTACTGAATATATATTCTATATACATGTATACTGAACTGTAGTGTATGTATATATATATGAATATATGTATGTATATATATAATGAATATATGTAGAATTTCAACTTATATTATACATATCCGGGGCTTTTTTGAGGAGGACAGTTAAAATTCGCAGGGAACTCTAGCTGAAGAAATTTCACCATACTAGAACTATAGGGTTAAGTATCATGGACTATCATGTTCTGAGCTGTTTCTATAAGTTTGTTTTTTAAAAAAATACTATGACTATTCAGGCCATTAAATTTTTTTTCAGTTATCTGGATGTTACTGGAGAATTTAGGACTAAAATCATCTACATTTTAATTGCAAAATATCAGTTTTTTAGAAGGGAGGAGGAGCGGAGGGGGAGGAAGAGAGAATTTTAAGCAGGCTCCACGCCCAGCATGGCTGATGTGGGGCTCGATCTCATGACCCTGAGATCACAACCTGAGCCAAAATCAAGAGTCAGACCCTTAACCAACTGAGCCACACGGGTGCCCCTACAGAAAATAATTTACATACATATATATAGTATCTGATTCTTATAATACTAAAGAATTAAAATTAACAATGAAAAGGATCACATGCCAATGCATCCAGATTACATATTTTTTCAGGTGACAGTGTAAGTTAGAAAAGCTGCTGAGGGGGTTGTTGTCACCACTTCACTGCTCCTGCCTGAAGAGCCATGAAAATGCCATACAAGGCTTAAAGACGAATCACAGGGGTATCCCTGGGTGGCGCAGCGGTTTGGCGCCTGCCTTTGGCCCAGGGCGCGATCCTGGAGACCCGGAATCGAATCCCATGTCGGGCTCCCGGTGCATGGAGCCTGCTTCTCCCTCTGCCTGTGTCTCTGCCTCTCTCTCTCTCTCTCTCTCTCTCTGTGACTATCATAAATAAATAAAAATTTAAAAAAACTAAAAAAAAAAAAGACGAATCACAGGTCACAGGATTCTCCTCATGAGGACACAGCCACTGCTCTGAAAGCTGAACAGGTGACCTCCCCTCAACCCCATAGTAATGCATAAAAGTCAGTGAGGAGAGTTCTTCATCAATGAGGAAAGAAGCAGCTCATCACACTAAACATACCAGTTTTTGCTTTATTTCTTTCTTTTTAACAACTTAGAAATGGAAAAATATTATCCGGTGTAAGAAAGTGCCATTTATCAGAGTTCTTCCTTTATCTTTTCCAAACATCAGTAATTCTCATGAAATTCCTAAGCTTTATTAAATGTGTAAACACATTCACATCTGTAGCAAAGCATTGAGAATTATGCCTTGTGACTAGAGACCGTCCCCAACTGATAAAGGTTTGAGTTCTGATTTTTTTTTTTTGACTTTATGATGGTGCGAAGGAAATGCATATTCAGTAGAAACCACACTTAGAATTTTGAATTTGGGTCTTTCCATGGGCTACTCATATGCAGCACGAGAGTCTGGGGAAGCTGGTGGGGGGGCAATGAGCTGCAGCTCCCCGTCGGCCGCACCATCACAAGGGTAAACAACCCACGCACTTAAAAACACTCCATTTTTCAGTTTAGTACAGTATTCAGTACGTTACATGAGATACTCAATGCTTTATTATAAAATAGGCTTTGTGCTGGAAGAGCGTGCCCAATTGCAGAGCACGGTGAGGGTCCTGAGCCAGGCTGGGCAGCTAGGCTATGCTGCCATTTGGCCAGGTTACGGGTAGTAAAGGCACTTTTGACCTAACGATATTTATGACTTACAATGGGTTTATTGGGAAGTCCCCCCACTGCAAGTCGAGGAAGATCTGTAAACTTTTACTCATAGCCCAAACTCGGGCCCGTATTGGTAATGGAAACAGCAAGACACTCCAGAAAGTCTCCATCAGAACAGTACTGTCTTTGATTGGGAAGATGGTGTCCTTTCCATAGAACTAGACACATGAAAACGACTATCCTCGTTACTGTCAGAAGCGGTTTATATTGTTTTACTATTTTGTTTAAAAGCGAGGTTCTTTCTTGGTCTGCAGTGTAAGAGTGGGATTAAATTTAACGCTGCTTGAGGGATCCCTTGGTGGCTCAGCAGTTTAGCACCTGCCTAGGGTGTGATCCTGGGGTCCTGTGATCGAGTCCCACGTCGGGCTCCCTGCAAGGAGCCTGCTTCTCCCTCTGCCTGTGTCTCTGCCTCTCTCTCTGTCTCTCATGAATAAATAAGTAATATCTTTAAAGAAAAATTAACGCTGCTTGACTCCAAATTACATGCCATTAACCTCCACAATCTACCTTCATTACCACCTCCCCTTCCACTACCCTTTGTTTATATCCCTGAGTTAGGAATTGCTCATGGTTTGTCTCCCTCTATAACTTTTCCCACTCAGTTCCCCTCCTTTCCCCTATAATCCCTTTCACTATTTCTTATATTCTCCATATGAGTGACACCATATGATGATTGTCCTCCGATTGATTTACTTCACTCAGCATAATACCCTCCAGGTCCATCCACATCAAAGCAAATGGTGGGGATTCGTCCTTTCTAATGGCTGAGGAATATCCCATTGTTTATATAAACCACATCTTCTCTATCTATTCATCTGTCAATGGGCACCGAGGCTCCTCCCCCAGTTTGGCTATTGTAGACATTGCTGCTGTGAACATTGGGGGACAGGTGTCCTGGCATTTCACTGCATCTGTATCTTTGGGGTAAATCCCCAGCAGTGCAATTGCTGGGTCATAGGGTAGCTCTATTTTTAACTCTTGGAGGACCCTCCACACAGTTTTCCAGAGTGGCTGCACCAGGTCACATTCCCACTAGCAGTGCAGAGGGTTCCCCTTTCTCCACATCCTCTCCAACATTTGTGGTTTCCTGTCTTGTTAATTTTCCCCATTCTCACTGGTGTGAGGTGGGATCTCATTGTGGGTTTGATTTGTATTTCCCTGATGGCAAGTGATGCAGAGCATTTTCTCATGTGTTTGTTGGCCATGTCTATGTCTTCCTCCGTGAAATGTTTGTTCATGTCTTTTGCCCATTTCATGACTGGATTGTTTGTTTCTTGGGTGTTGAGTTTAAAAAGTTCTTTATAGATCTTGGATCCTAGCCCTTTAACTGATGTTTCATTTGCAAATATCTTCTCCCATTCTGTAGATTGTCTTTCAGTTTTGTTGACTGTTTCTTTTGCTGTGCAGAAGCCTTTTATCTTGATTAAGTTCCAATAGTTCATTTTTGCTTTTGTTTCTTTTGCCTTCATGAATGTATCTTGCAAGAAGTTGCTGTGGCCAAGTTCAAACAGGGTGTTGCCCATGTTCTCCTTTAGGATTTTTATGGATTCTTGTCTCACATTTAGATCTTTCATCCATTTTGAGTTTATCTTTATGTATGGTGTAAGACAGTGGTCTAGTTTCATTCTTCTGCACGTGGCTGTGGAATTTTCCCAGCACCATTTATTGAAGACACTGTCCTTTTTCCAGTGGATAGTCTTTCCTGCTTTGTCGAATATTAGTTGACCATAGAGTTGAGGGTCCACTTCTGATTCTCTATTCTATTCCATTGATCTCTGTGTCTGTTTTTGTGCCAGGACCACACTGTCTTGATGATCACAGCTTTGTAGTACAACCTGAAATCCAGCATTGTGATGCCCCTGGCTCTGGTTTTCTTTTTCAACATTCCCTTGGCTATTCAGGGTCTTTTCTGATTCCACACAAAAGATTATTTGTCCCAACTCTCTGAAGAAAGTCCATGGTATTTTGAAGGGATTGTATTGAATGTGTAAATTGCCCTGGGTAACATTGACATTTTCACAATATTGATTCATCCAATCCATGAGCATGGAATATTTTTCCATCTCTCTGTGTCTTCCTCAATTGCTTTCAGAAGTGTTCTGTAGTTTTTAGGGAGATCCTTTACCTCTTTGGTTAGGTTTATTTCTAGGTATCTCATGCTTTTGGATGCAATTGAAAATGGGATTGAGGGGATCCCTGGGTGGCGCAGTGGTTTGGCGCCTGCCTTTGGCCCAGGGCACGATCCTGGAGACCCGGGATCGAATCCCACATCAGGCTCCCGGTGCATGGAGCCTGCTTCTCCCTCTGCCTGTGTCTCTGCCTCTCTCTCTCTCTCTGTGACTATCATAAATAAATAAAATAAAAAAAAAATTAAAAAAAAAAAAGAAAATGGGATTGACTCCTTAATTTCTCTTTCTTCAGTCTCATTGTTAGTGTATAGAAATGCCTTCTGGGCATTGGTTTTGTATCCTACCACACTGCTGAATTGCTGTATGAGTTCCAGCAATCTTGGGGTGGAGGCTTTTGGGTTTTCTATGTACAGTGTCATGTCATCTGCGAAGAGGGAGAGTTTGACTTCTTTGCCAACTCGAATGCCTTTTATTTCTTTTTGTTGCCTGATTGCTGAGGTAAGGACTTCCAGTATATGTTGAATAGCAGTGGTGAGAGTGGACATCCCTGTCGTGTTCCTGATCTTAGGGGAAAGGCTTCCAGTGTTTCCCCATTAAGAATGGTATTTGCTGTGGGCTTTTAGATGGCTTTTAAGATGCTGAGGAATATTCCCTCTATCCCTACACTCTGAAGAGTTTTGATCAGGAATGGATGCTGTATTTTGTCAGATGCTTTCTCTGCATCTATTGAGAGGACCATATGGTTCTCGTTTTTTCTCTTGTTGATATGATCTATCACATTGATTGCTTTACGAGTGTTGAACCAGCCTTGCATCCCGGGGATAAATCCCACTTGGTCATGGTGAACAATCTTCTTAAAGTACTGTTGGATCCTATTGGCTAGTATCTTGGTGAGAATTTTTGCATCTGTTTCATCAGGGATATTGGTCTATAATTCTCCTTTTTTGGTGGAGTCTTTGTCCAGTTTTGGAATTAAGGTGATGCTGGCCTCATAGAACGAGTTTGGAAGTATTCTGTCCCTCTCTATCTTTCAGAACAGCTTTAGTAGAATAGGTATTGTTTCTTCTTTAAATGTTTTGGGGTTTTTTGTTTGTTTGTTTGTTTGTTTGTTTGTTTTTACTGAAGTAAAAATTTTACTGGGTAACCTCACAATGCCAGACTGGTTGACATATGGCTCCACTTTCCACTATAGGCCACTGTAGGGTTGAGGCAGGGGTTGGACAGGCCTTTTAAGACAGCTCCCAGACCACGTGGAACAGGGTGGGCAGCTCAAGTGGTATCTCTGTTGATGCAGGGTAGTTTGAGGGGTAGGGACTGGCTCCAGGATCCCAACGTTCTGGGAAGAAGCTGCAGGTTCTAGACCACATTCCTCAACTGGGCCTGAATATTCTCCATCTCAGCCAGGTAGCACTCCAGACTTCGCAGCTGGTGATCCTCACTGTTTGGAGGGCCACTTTCTTTAAATGTTTGATAGAATTCCCCTGGGAAGCCATCTAGCCCTGGACTTTTGTGTCTTAAGAGGGGTTTGATGACTGCTTCAATTTCCTCCCTGATTCTGGCCTGTTCAGTTTTTCTATTTCTTCCTGTTCCAGTTTTCATAGTTTGTGAGTTTCCAGAAATGCATCCATTTCTTCTAGATTGCCTAATTTGTTGGCATACAGCTGCTCATAATATGTTTTTAAAATTGTATTTCCTTGGTATTGGTTGTGATCTGTCCTCTTTCAGTCGTGATTCATTAATTTGAGTCTTTTCTTTTTTCTTTTTAATAAGGCTGGCTAAGGGTTTATCTATCTTATTAATTGTTTCAAAGAACCAACTCCTGGATTTGTTGATCTGCTCTACAGTTCTTCTGGTCTCTATTTCATTGAGTTCTGCTCGAATCTTTATTATCTCTCTCCTGTTTGGTGTAGGTTTTGTTTGCTGTTCTTTCTTCAGTTCCTTTAGGTGCGAGGTTAGCTTGTGTATTTGAATTTTTTCCAATTTTTTGAGGGAGGCTTGTATTGTGATGTATTTCCCTCTTAGGACTGCTTTTGCTGTATCCCAAAGATTTTGAATGGTTGTATCTTCATTTTTATTAGTGTCCGTGAAGTTCTTTCATGTTTGAATTTTTTCCAAATTTCTTCTTGTGATTGAGTTCTAATTTCAAAGCATTGTGGTCTGAAAATATACAGGGGACAATCCCAGTCTTTTGGTGTTGCTTGAGACCTGATTTCTGACCCAGGATGTGGTCTGTTCTGGAGAAAGTTCCATGTGCACTTGAGAAGACTGTGTATTCAGTTGTGTTCAGATGCAAAGTGTTGTAAATATCTGTGAAATCCATCTGGTCCAGTGTATCATTTAGGCCCTTGTTTCTTTGGTGATGTTGTGCTTAGAATATCTGTCATTTGCAGAAAGTGCCGTGTTGAAGTCTCCCAGTACTAGTGTATTATTATCTAAGTATGTCTTTATGTTGGTTATTAATTGATTGATATACTTGGCAGTTCCCACATTAGGGGCATAAATATTCGTGATTGTTAGGTCTTCTTGTTGGATAGACCCTTTAAGTATGATACAGTGTCCCTCTTCATCTCTTACTACAGTCTTTGGGATAAACTTTAATTTATCTGATATAAGGATTGCTACCCCTGCTTTCTTTTGAGGACCATTTGAATGGTAAATGGTTCTTCAGCCTTTCATTTTCAGGCTGGAGGTGTCCTTAGGTCTAAAATGAGTCTCTTGTAGACAGCATATAGATGGGTCTTGCTTTTTTTGTCCAGTCCAATACCCTGTATCTTTTGATGGGATCATTTAGCCAATTCACATTCAGAGTAACTACTAAAAGATATGAATTTAGTGTCATCATAATACCTATTCAGTCCTTGTTTTTGTGGATTATTTCTTTGGGCTTCCTCTTTCTTTTACAGGGTCCCCCTCAATATTTCTTGCAGAGCTGGTTTGGTGGTCACATATTCTTTCAGTTTCTGCCTGTCCTGGAAGCTGTTGTCTTGTCCCTCACTGCGTTAAGAATTTTTTCTTTAGGGCTTAGCAGTTCAGTGCTGCCTTCAGCCCAGAGCGTGATCCTGGAGACTTTGGGATCAAGTCCCATAGCAGTCTCCTTGCATGGAGCCTGCTTTTTCCTTTGCCTGTGTCTTTGCCTCTACTCTCTCTGTGTGTCTCTCATGAATAAATAAATAAAATCTTAGAAAAAAAGAATTTTCTCTTTATCTTTGAAATTTGCAAGTTTCACTATTAAATGTTGAAGTGTTGAATGGTTTTTATTGATTTGGGGGGGTCCTCTCTGTCTCTTGGATCTGAATGCCAGTTCCCTTCCCCAGATTAGGGAAGTTCTCAGCTATGATTTGTTCAAATATGCCTTGTGGTCTCTCTCTCTCTCTCCTTCCCTCTCTCCTTCTCAGTCTCTTCAGGAATCCCAATTATACATAGGTTCTTCCTTCTCAGTCTATCATTTATTTCCTGAAGCCTTTCCTCGTGGTCTCTTAATTGTTTTTTTTTCTCTTTTTTCCTCAGCCTCCTTCCTTACCATCAAGTTGTCTTCTGTGTCACTCACTCTCTCTTCCACCCCATTAACCCTCATTGTTAGGACCTCCAGTGTGGATTGCATCTCATTTAATCTCTTTTTAATTTTGACCTGATTAGATGTCAATTCTGAAGTAACAAAGTCTCTAGAACCTTTTATGCTTTTTTCCAGAGCAACCAGTAGCTTTATAATTGTGCTTCTGAATTGAATTTCTGACATCGTATTAAATCCATTCTGTAACTCTGTGGTGGAGTGTACCGTTTTTGCTTCATTCTTTTTTGGTGAATTCTGGTGATGCCCCCCCCACACACTGGGTGCTGGGCTCAGGGGGAGCTGTGTACCCCGTGAGGCCCCTATCCCCCCCAGGTGCAGGGCTTGGGGGGGGGCTGTGTACCCCGAGGCCCCTGCACCTGTCACCTGTCCCCTGCCCCCTGCCCCGGGGTCCCGGGGTTGGAGGCGGGTGGCGTCTGAGGTCGGGCCCACCCCAGCAGGCTGCTTGGAAACTCGGCGTCAGGAAGATATTTTGTTTTTTAAGGTTGTATTTATTTATATGGGAGATTGAGAAATAGGGAGGGGGGAGGGAGGGGTGGTGCGGAGGCTGTGGAGGGAGGGTGGAGGCCCCCGCTGAGCCGGAAACCTGGGTGCTGGGTCCCCGACGAGCCCGTGACCTGGCCTGAGGGTCATGGCTGAGCCACCCAGGTGCCCCCAGGAAGATTTCTGAAGGCGGAAGGTTTCAATTAGAAAAAGTCTACTTGGGGGGATCCCTGGGTGGCTGAGCGGTTTAGTGCCTGCCTTTCTTTGGTCCAGGCCGTGGTCCTAGGATCTGGGATCGAGTCCCACATTGGGCTCCCTGCATAGAGCCTGCTTCTCCCTCTGCCTGTGTCTCTGCCTGTCTCTCTCTATATATCATGAATAAATAAATAAAATCTTAAAAAAAAAAAAAGAAAAAGAAAAGGTCTACTTGGTAGTTGCAGTGTCTGTGGATGAGGAATGTCCTCATTTGTGCCCAAGTGGTAAAGGTTAGCAGGTGCTCACTAGGGAGCCAGGTTCAGATTGTAAGCCATTGTTCCCATATCAAAAAGGTGAGAAGAAAGTGCTTTAAAAAATTTTTATGCTGGTAGAAGCACTCAATGCGAGGTCTATACTTTTAACAGATTTTTAGGTGCACAGGACAGTATGGCCTGCAGACGACGCTGAGCAGCAGGCCACTGGAACGTGTTCTGTTCCAGAAACTGGGTACCTGTTATCAGTGACCTCCCAGTGTGCACTCCCCTGCACAGGCAACCGCAGGGTCGTCCTTTGCTTTTAGGAATTTGGCTGTGTTTGTAAGCAGAGGTATGCACTTCTATTTACCTCCTGGACTAACTTACTTCACTTGGCATAATGGGCTCTAGGTTCTTCTATGCTGGCACCTACTGAAGGGCCTCCTTCCTTTTTAAGATTGAGTAAAATTCCTTCCTATGTATCTATTACATTTTTTAGTCTGTTCATCAGTTGACAGACATCTAGACTGTTTCCACCTTAAGTGTTAAGGTTCCTCAAAATATGAAAAATAGAACTAGCATAGGATCTGGCAATATCACTCCTGGGTATTTATCCAAAAGAATTGAAATCAGGGTCTTGAAAAAAGATTAGCATTCCCATGTTCATTGCTATACTTTTGACAGTAGCCAAAACGGGGAAAGAACTTGTTTTTGAAGTTCAAATATTTAAGAAATGTCCATTTCACTATTCTCAAATCATTTTGCCACAGTTTTCAACAATTTCTAAACTTCTCATTTTATAAAAATCACTTCATTTTTTAAATAAAATTTTCCCCTACTTACTGCTTTTACTATTAAATGTTTTAACTTTATTCCTTTTTCTTAAAAAATATTTATTTATTTATTCATGAGAGACAGAGACAGAGAGAGAGAGAGAGAGAGAAAGAGGCAGAGACACAGGCAGAGGGAGAAGCAGGCTCCATGTAGGGAGCCCGACGTGGGACTTAATCCCAGTATCACACCCCGGGCTGAAGGTGGCACTAAACCACTGAGCCACCCAGTATTCCCCTTAATTTTACTTTCAAAGATCAAAATGTACACATGAATTTCCCAGCTAAGTCTCCATTTTTTGGTAGGGAGCAAAAAGAGGTTGTTACAGGCACTCTTTCAATTCCATAATTTGATTTGACTATGGGTGCATTTAAGTGACATGAAATATCAAATCTAAGCTAACCTCCTTGTTCCTATTTATTGGCCCTCATATCTTGTAAAAAGTTGACTAAGAATTGTTAGAATTCCAGTAATCACTGAATAAACATCTCCCCTCTTCAATTCTATTTTAAGAATTTAGATCTTTAAAGAAATTTGACATCTTTTTTATGTGTGTTAATCAATTAGCTATTTGATTTAACCAACCCACTACGAAATATTAACATTAACATTGTTTTAACTTTAAGTGATTTTTCAACTACCAGCACCAAATGTAAGATAATGAAATCTCTTCCTTTCTATAATATTTTGAATCCTTGTCTAAATAAGTAACCCCATCGTGTACAGCTCCTCATACAGGCTTTCCTCCAGAGGTAAAGGCTAAACATTCCCCCCTTCTATGAGATAAAATCTCCTAAACTATGGATGTAGGTATGGATATGTTTAACAGTCCTTATTTATTTCCACCAAATTATTAAACTTTCTAACACTGTAAAAGACATCAAAAAGTCACAAAATTCTTTTGATTCCAGGTTGACTGGAAACTTTGTCTTACTAAATATGCTGCCATGGACTAGTTCTGGGTCCTGGCATAGCCACCTGTGCTAAGAAGACCATTTTTACGTTACTGTGTCAAAGCATCACTGCCTTGACTGAGATTGATTTGTGATTTTGCTTCAAAAAAGCAAATCCCAGAGGAATAGTATCATAGAATAATAATACGTAATGTTAATAGCTTGATGTATATAGCAGACTGGCTGTATGCAGTGGCACTTCACCTAGAACTAGACTGAATGTTTTGACATTCCGACTTTTGCCTTGGCCTAAGTTCTCAAGAGAAGGGGCTTGTATAACCATGGAACCCACAAGTTCCAAAACTCTATGGGCGTCCTATCTTCTTTCTCTTTCTGATCTACTGAAACTGTCTGCTGGAGCACTGACATATTCCTGTAATATATTTTTTCATATAGCTGAAGATTCTAGAATTGTATGTCTTCATTAATCTAAATCACCTCTGAATTGTAATGTAAGCTGGCCCAATTAAGTAAGGATTTTCTTCTTGTAGAAAAAGAAATGTTTTAAGGCTAACTTCAAATATAATATGCAAAAAGAAAAATACATAATTCAAAAATAATATCCTGTATGACCTTATACCTCAGAATGGCTACAATCGACAACACAAGAAACAATAAATGTTGGCGAGGATGTGGAGAAAAAGGAACCTTCATGCAGTGTTGGTGGGATTGCAAACTGGTGCTGCCACTGTGGAAAAAAGTTTGGAGGTGCCTCCAAAAATAAAAAATAGAACTACCTTATGTTCCAGTAATCACACTACTGCATATCTACCCCCCAAAACACAAAAATGCTAATTCAGAGGTATACACGGAACTCCTATGTTTATGGCAGCATTATTCACAAGAGCCAGATTTTGGAAGCAGCCCGACAGATGAGTGGATAAAGCAGATATGTGTGCCTATATCTCTCCACACATACATACAAACAGTGGAATATTGTTTGGCCATAGTAAAGAATGGGATCTTTGCATCTGCAGCAGCCAGGATGGAGCCAGAGAGTATGACGCTAGCAGAGTGAGTGAGTCAGAGAAAGACATACCAAGTGATTTCGCTCATCCGTGGAATTTGAGAAACAAAGCAAAAGAAGAAAAGAAAAAGGATAGAGACAAAAAAAAAAACAGACTTAAGTGTAGAGAACGAGCCGATGGTTACCGGAGGGTGAGGCGGGTGGAGGAGCTGAGGCGCTCGCCTCCCACTGAGCACCGCGACCTGTGTAGAATCCTTGAATCACTATATTCACACCTGGAACCAATGTAACACTGCACGTTAACTCCCCTGGAAGTCGTACAAAAAGCCTTAATGAAGAAATAGTGCCGTAAGCCGCCTTTGGACGCGTGCAGTGTTGCTGCCATGGCCCTCGCGAGGGGCCTGACGAGTCACGGAGGCCTCCCTCAGCGCCTCCCGCTGCTTCCCCGCACCTGCCCACAGGTGGACACCGGGTGGTTGGTGGCTTTCAGGAAGGCTTTCCTAACTCATTAAAAGTCTGCGGAAACTTTGGGGAAGTCTCGTTTTGTGCACCACTAGCTCATCGAGGCCTCAATTATTTTAAATTCACAGTTTTATTTTCTCCCCAGCATCTGTTCCCTGCGTGGCTTTCTTCTCATTGGATAATGAACGGTTTACTTTCACCACCCCTAAACTACGACAGATATCTTTAATTCTGTCTCTTCAGGGTTTTGATTCCAGAAGGGAGAAGCAGAGGCAGGTGTATCTGGGCCTCCTGACCCTATGTGCCCAACCTGCCTACGCCTCAGGGCCCGCAGGGCGTGTGACATCATTGTCAGTTCCCATGAACTGCACGCAGGCTGTTTCTGTGAAACGGTGAGAGGCAGCTCATTTCTAACATTTTTCAATTAATTTTTTCAGCTGGCTTTCAGCTTTTTTTTTCCCACGGAGCCAGCGTTTTATTTTAAAATGAAGTTCTCCAAATCCCAAGCCACTTACTTGGTTCAGTAGTGTTTTCCTTTTTTTCCTATAGAAATTCCTCTAAAAGAAAGGAACCTTTAAAAAAGAGAAAGTGCTATAGCTTTTGTTAAATATCTCAGAAGATTAAATTCAGCTGAAAACTATTTAATTTAGAAAGTAAATGATCCAAAATTGTTGATTTAATGTTGTCTTTTCATTACTGCCCGACTATGGTAGACAGAACCCAACCTTCGTGCAAGCTGGGAGCTCACTACTACAGTTTTAGATCCCAAGGTTAAAATTCATTTGCTGATTCTAGATACAATTTTGAATGGAGATTTGCGACTGAGAAAGTCATTGTTCAAATGCTAGAAGACATACTGTTCTATTAGACACTGAACAATAAAGAAGAAGCTTGAGGTTTGTTTTTTTTTTAATCTTTTAAACGTAGCAGAATATTCAAGGTTCCAATATAACAGCAGTAAGGCTGTTTTTTAATTGCAAAAAAACAGAGAGAGAGATGAACGTACCTCTCTATTTGCACCCCTGGCCTTTCTGCCTCTGACGTTGACTATAGGATCTCCCCTCGTCCATGTTATAAGCTCAGGTGAGTCAACAGGGGGATGGCACCTGCGGAATCACATTTTTTATTTTTTTAATAAATGAAAGTCAGACTTCCTTTACATCTATAGCTTATCTTTCTCAGCTTGCTAAAACTGAAAGCCTGGTTTAGTCCTCCCAGTGCCATGCCTTTCTTCCCTTGTGTTAGTCAACCCTCTGATTTGTTTAAAAGGAAAA
This sequence comes from Canis lupus dingo, assembly GCF_003254725.2. Taxonomy (NCBI): domain Eukaryota; kingdom Metazoa; phylum Chordata; class Mammalia; order Carnivora; family Canidae; genus Canis; species Canis lupus. The sequence goes on along the minus strand of NC_064260.1, from coordinate 24,109,220 downwards.
TGCAACCTGTAGAGAACTTTTAACAGCCGTCTGGTGCCTTGCCAAGGGGCAAAGTTCTCTCCTTGGATAAAACCCATTTTTCTCCTCTTACGCATCACTTGCCACTGCACTCCTGAAGGCCCTGGACCAGCAGGCAGGTGGGCCGAGCAGGACACGGTCCCAGCGCCCAGCCCAGGGAGATGAGCGCTGAGCCAGGGCGGCCTGCTGGAGGTCTACCCCTTGCCTCTCACCGAGAGCCTGGAAGGTCCCTTTTCTGGAATACTCTACTGTTGCTCTTGTTTCCAGCAAGATACATTTTCAAATGTTGGGATAGCCCTTTCTTTCCTTCTCAAAGTTGAAACTATCTTGAGTTTTTCAGTAAGGAGGTGGAAATACAGATAAGTTCCCAGATTTCTTTCACAGGAACTGAAGTGTTGGAAATCAGGCAAATGTTAAGGAAGCTGGACGCAGAAATAAATGATTCTCTACCGTATAGTTATATACGTTATAGTCAGATGGGCTGTGTTACTAGGTAGAAATTAAGAGGATATACACATACACAAAAATTCATGAGATCTTTGATACCTCGATAGATGGCTTCGATGGGAACGTTTCCTAGGGTTTTCTGCAGGAAACTAATTGATATGATCATTTACTTCAGATGGACCATTTTCCCACACTTTCTTTTTTAAAGATTGTATTTATTTAAAATTTTATTTATTTATGCATGAGAGACACAGAGAGAGGGAGAGAGAGGCAGAGACCCAGGCAGAGGGAAAAGCAGGCTCTGTGCACAAAGCCCGACGTGGGACTCGATCCAGGGTCTCTGGGATCATGACCTGAGCCAAAGGCAGACGCTCACCCGCTGAGCCCCCCAGGCACCCTTATCTGTTTATTTATTCATTCATTTATTTACTTCTAGTGAGCAGGAGTGGGGGTGGGGAGCAGAGTGCAGGGAGAGCACGAACCTCGAGCAGACTCCTCACCAAGTGCAGAGCCAGTCGCAAGGCTCAATCTCTCAACCCTGAGATCATGACCTGAGCCGAAGTTGAGAGGCGGAAGCTCAACTGACCAAGCCACCCAGCTGCCCCTTTCCACACTTTCTCTGTCTCTCTCCTTTTTTTAATGGGATTTTTCTTTCCTCTTACTCTCCTACCTGCTTGAGTTGCTTGGCATCGCCAGTTTTTCTTAGATCTGTGTGCTGCACAGCTGTACGATATCAAAGGAAGAAGTCCACTGTTTTTAATGTGCTAAAATAACAATATTTAGCTCGAACTATACTATCTTAGCCCTCAGGGAGCAACTCTACCAAATCATTTTCATTTGTGAAAGCAGAGTGGAGACGCAGACCTCAGAGATCACACGCAGCAACCTAAAGGATAAAGACCTTATCCAAACAGTGGCAGCATGCCAGATGGAAACGCTGCCATAGGAAAAAATACATTTCCAAAGATCATTTTATAATAGTCAATAGAAACCAGGTTTCCCTTCTCTTCTTTTCTTCTTCTATTACCCTTAAACCTTTTTGTCAGAGGTGAGCAAGCCCAAAAATTGTCACGTTTGCTTCTTTTCTAAATCATTCATGCCTTCATTCATCTATACTTTTCTCATATTAACATTTTTTTCTAAGATTTGTTTTTTATTTATTCATGAGAGACAGAGAGAGAGAGAGAGAGAGAGAGGCAGAGACCCAGGCAGAGGGAGAAGCAGGCTCCATGCAGGGAGCCTGATGAAGGACGTGATCCCAGGACCCCAGGATCATGCCCTGGGCCGAAGGCAGATGCTCTACCCCTAAGCCCCCCAGGGGTCCCTCATGTTAACATTTTTAATTGTTTGAAACTTTGATATCAAAAACTGTGGCTTGAATGTCATGAAATTTCTCTTGAAAATTTGGCTACTTGCATAACTACAGTTAAAGTAAAAAAAAAAATGTTTTCTTAAATTGGAGGGCTGTTTCAAAAATGTAATGCAAGAAAAATCATGCTTTTGCTTTGATTTTAATGATAGACCCACCAGATTGTACCTCAGGCAGTGTAAGCCTTGAACCCACTCCGAGTCGCCTTGACAGAGCCTCAGACGTGCAGCCTGTAATTGGGCGAGAGCTTTGTATCACTTGAGCTCCGCATCCTTCTGAGTTGTAGCTTAATCTATTTAATACAAGGTTCCTTCCATTATACAGTTGACAGATTCCACTTGGCCGGAGGCTAAATGCTGGAACAAGAACTAAAGGCACTTAGATCTTTAGACCAGCTTCCAGTTAAGAATATACTAAGTAATCACCAAATGGCTACTATTCTGCACCTCTTTGGTGCAGACCTGGGACAAATGAACAGATATCAGGAAAAGATTAGTTTTTTAAAAAAACAGACATGTAAGATTTCTGTAAAAGATATATTCTCATATTACAAAAGGAACATCATTAACAATTTTTTAGTACGACTTGTTTGATATTTCTTGTAATTCAGTGACCCATTATAATTTTCTTCCTATAAAATTGGAGGTCAGGTCATATGTTGTCACTAACTCCAGTATCTTTAATTCCCCAAGAATGATCCCCTTGAGTTTAAGGACCAGAGAAGTAGTTTGAAGGCTTGACTGGACTCTAATCAGTGCCTGGTGTAAATAGCTCAGTTCAGTAGAGATTATGTTTCCAACTTGTCTAAATATGAAAATAGGGAAAAAGCACTTTCTTACAGACTTTCCTTAATGTCACTCATTTTCTTCTCTATGCCTGCAACGTAGAGCCAAAGTTTTCCATTCCAACAGAATGTATTAGGCCATGAAAAATTCAAATGGGATAACAGAAGTTATCCGAATTAACTTTCTGAATTGCAGTATTTTGAAATAATGAAATAGATTTGGTATGTGGAAGGGTAAATATTTGCTGAAAAAAGTCAAATTAGAAAAGAATTCTCTTTGTATGCATGTTTTTTTGGATAAATTCATTCATTTGGTGCTAGTTTGAACTTTTGCATTTGAGCACCAGGGGGCAGGATATGCTAACTGTTGAATCAGCGAACACAAAAGTGCAGAAGAGGCAACTTCAGACAGAAGTGAAAATTCTCTGAATGGTTTCTCCACAGATCCTTTAGGGAAGGAGCTGTTGAATTGTTCACAGCATAATTTTCACACCAGTTATTTAAAAAATCGACTAATTATAGCGGAAAACTATTAAATCTCTCTTATAAGTAATTTTTATGATGTGGTGATTTGTCCCATTTAATTTTTAATAATCATGAGCTTAATTTAAAACTGCAATCATAAATGAATTGAAATAAATTGAAAATAATGGTTTCTCATATATCCCCTTGTTTACAGATCACTCTCTTCGTAATTATTTCAACTCAAATCTCATAGATCTTCATAGAGAACAGTATTTTTTTTTTTTTAAGATTCTATTTATTTATTCATGAGACAAGTACAGGGAGAAAGGAGCAGGTTCCATGCAGGGAGCTTGATGTGGGACTCGATCCCGAGTCCCCAGGATCACGCCCTGAGCCGAAGGCAGATATTCAACCACTGAGCCACCCAGGCATGCCCAAGAACAGTAATCTTGATAAGAAAGAAATCATTGTGGAAACGTTAGAAAATACAGAAAAATATATGTAATTTAGGATTTTTTTGAGAGGTTTTGGGAATCCTGAATAAACAAAATACTGTTTTACTAGTTTCTCTCTGATAACCTTTAGCCATTTCACCTGCCGATGAGGAAAGACGGTAGTCTTTTGAGAACCGAAGTTAATTCAAGAAGAGAACAGTTCCAAAGACAACAGCAAGATCTAGCATGGGGGTTTTATATTCAGCTTTCTGAAGTCAGACTTTTTGGAAGAAAAGACAACTGGCTTGGGATTGAAATTATACATTTTCACTTGTGCTAGGGAAGCTGAAAAGAGTATTTCAAAAGCAAAATCCCAATTGGGCATAGATAAAGGACTTAAAACTTATGTAATTTTTAAATTGAGGTATAATTGACATACTGGTTTCAGATGTGCTAAGTGATGATTTGATATTTGCATCTTTTGAAATATACACAGTAAGTCTAGTTAACATACATCACTTACATAGTCACACAATTTTTCTTATGAGAATTTTTAAGATGTATCCTCTTAGCAACTTCCAAATACGCAGTATAGTGTTGCTAACTCTAGTGACCATGGCATCCACCAAATCCCCTGACATGATTGCTTTATAACTGGAAATTTCTACCTTTTGGTCCCTGTCACCCATTTTGCCAATCCTTCCACTCCCTGCCTCTGGTAACCACCAGTCTGTTCTTTGTAGCTATGAGTTTGGTGTTTTGTTTTTAAGATGCCACATATAGGTGAGGTCATACAGTATTTGCCTTTCTCTATCTGACTTATTTCATTTAACATAATGCTCTCTGGGTCCATGCATGTTGTCTCCAATGACGAAATTCCGTTCTTTTTCATAGCTGAATAATACCCCATCTTAATAATCAAAATATTTTTGAGAGAGAAAACTGTTTATAGATATATTCAAGGTAAACAGCATTTATTTACAAGTACATGTATATTGATCCCATTGACCTTTCCTTTTATATTATCAATAATAAGTCCTAAACACTTTATTATAAGTAAGCATAAATTCCTCAGGTGCATGAACAATATCTTTACTCCTCTCCTCATTTCTTTTCAGTGTCCAAGCAAAACCTATGACCCACTGATTAAATCTACCCGAGATTTCCCAGATGACGTCATCAGTTTCATAAAGCGGCACCCTGTGATGTTTAAACCAATATACCCAGTTGCGGGAGGGCCAACATTCAAACGGATCAATGTGGACTACAGACTGACCCAGATCGTGGTGGATCATGTTGTTGCAGAAGATGGCCAGTACGACGTGATGTTCCTTGGAACAGGTATGCTAGAGCCAGATTATGCTTTCTTTCCAAAGAATTTTTCACTATTAGACAAACAAAACAAAAACTTCAAAAAGATTACTGGTCAAAATCAAACTGAGTGATTATTAGCTAATATCTAGTCAGTATTTCTTAACATTGCAGAACACATGCTTTGAAGTGACAGTTGTCAATATCCCCAGCCTCCCTTAGAGTTATTTGAGATTTCAGGATATATTTGTATGTCAGACAATATACATGTAGATGCTATAATATGCCTGCTTCGGTAGGTGCTCAACACATATTTGTTGGTTGACTGTGGACTAACTAAAATTAAACAAGTTTGGTTAAGCAATGTTTATTTTTGAACTTCACATTTTCCTCTCTCTGGGGAGATATTTGATAAGCCACCTCAAAGGATCCCTTCACCTAATTTTGAGAATGGCTGACTAAGTTGATTTAAGATGGCTTTTCAAAAAGTTACACAATAGTTTGTAAAGATCTTTAAGCAGAAACTTGTTGGAAATTATCTCTCCTGTCTCTGAATTTTGTGGATTAAGTATCACTTTCATTATTAGAGCCCATTTTATTTGTTTTTGTCTCTCAACTCAATAATTATAAAATGATTAAAAATATTTTTCCAGAAAAAGAAGTATTGCTTATTTAGTATGTCTCGAAAAAGAAGAAAATTCTCTAAGAATATAATGTGAATTCTAATGGCAGTAAAGGTAACATGCACCATTTAGACAGAAGTACTCCATCCTGGATAATGTTACATGATTTAATGAATCAGGCATTGCATAAAGAAATAGAAATTAATGGGTTTTCAAGAAATGGATATTTTTACTGAAATAGATTTTCAGAACTACAGAACAGTCTTATTTTTTAAAATACACTGGCTTTACAAAGTAGGGTTTCTTACGGAGCCTGTGTGACAGGCTCAGGGCTTTCAGGATCACCAGTTGTCAAGCCTGATTATGTAGCAGATGGCAACGCCAAGACCCAGGAAAGTAAGTGATGCTCTCAAGACTATGGAGATTGCTACTGACACGACAAAACTCGAAATAATTAGTATTTCATAAATTTAAGGCGTTTGCCACTTAATTTGCAGTCCCCACCTAGAGCGTTCCTAGGCCAACATTTCCAGCGTTATAAATGCCACTCAGCCACTAGGTGGTACTACCTGACTTTCACTGAGAAAACTGTAGCCGACTAAGATGGATTGACTTTCAATTATGACATTTGGAAAATGTATATTCAATATTTTTCAAAGATCCTAGAATCATTTAAAAACAGAGTTAAATAATTCAGACTATTTTTTGCAAATAGGATCATTGCCATACATGTGAATATTCTTCAACCACAGTGGCAGCATGTATTTTGTATAAGTTAATTTCCAAATGAGATTTTTTTCTTTTTTCTAAAACCTTCTTTTGATTAACTTACTGCAATAGCATGCCACCTTGTAAACTGCAATACAGGATCCTCCATTTAAGGCATCTTTACTAAATGTCAATTTTTGGTGTGTAGTCTTTCAAATTTTGGTTAATCTTTTAAAGTAAACTAAAATAATTTTAAACAAAACTTCAGTTTCTAGCCAATTAGGAATGTTTCTGTAAATAAATGTTTGATGAGTGTGCTACAGTTTCCCCATATGGATGGCTTCAGTGATTTCTCTTCCATTTGTTAACATGATTTTAAATTGTATATATCTTACCTTTCATGGTAAGTTGGATATAAGAACTGCATAAATATTTCTTACATTGAGAGAAAAAAAAGTTATTTTAGCATATTTTTACCTTTCAACTAAGTTACAGAAAGGTTATTTCACTTTAGTTATAATTTTTACCAATATTTAAGTGAGACATATATTCCTTTTGCTAGGAATATACTTCAAGTGCATTCTTTTAAAATTTTCTTTATAAATATGTGTTTTATGGGCTAAAAACTACCATGCTTTGGAAGGAGGGAATCATATCACTTAAGCTTCACTTCTTGGATTTTTATTTATCTGACTTCTTGAAACATGAGGGGAACAATGTGAAGGTTGCTAGGCATATACTTACAGCCAAACACTGAAGCAGAAACAGCAGGATCATAGGTGATGTATTTTTTCAGACATTGGGACAGTCCTCAAAGTGGTCAGCATTTCAAAGGAGAAGTGGAATATGGAAGAAGTAGTACTGGAGGAGTTGCAGATATTCAAGGTAAGACAGTCCAGAGCTCCAGAAGCCATGGTGAAACTTAGTAGCCTCCGGTACCCAGGACAGTGTGTTTCTTCTGAACAGGTCTGTGCATCTCACTCCCTTATTTTCCTTTTCCTTAGCAATGGAAAAAAAGTTTTAAAAGCAACTGGTAATGGGACCCCCATTTCTCTGTAGAATGCCACTAAATTCAGGGCTCCTGGGATTCCCCTCATTACTTTATTCTCCAAGCATGTGGTCAGACAAATCGCCACAGTAGATGAAAGCCTGGGGTCTCTTTGACTATCCAGATGCTTTTCTACTTTATAAATTTTATTTTTCAACTTTTCCTCAATTGAATTTGGGAAAACTGGAAGACTGTATAAATCACATGTCCCTGCTTTTCTGTAAGGAATTTTTTTTTTAAGGTTTCATGAGAGTAAGTCTTCATTCTTTATGTATGCTACATTCCCCTAAAGAGTTAGTAGATTTAAAATAATAGTTTTCCGGATTTGGGGAATGTCTTTGACTTTTAACAATACATTTGAATTGTGGCGTTCTTTGTAGATGCTCAGTGAAGTTTATTTTAAAAGTGTTTTCTGAGAATAACATTGGAAGTAAAATTATATCTCTGAGAGGGGCTTTTAAAAAATATGTTGTTTATAACGTTTTTGTTGAGATAATTCATTAAAATGGGCTGTTTCTCTGTGAATATCCATTGCCTCAAAATGGAGCAGAGCCCTCCAGTGTGAGGAGCTCAAGGTAATTAACATGCTAAGTCCCACAGGATCCTTTACATTGTGATGATAATAGTGGTCAAGGAGTTAACTAGAACAAGATCCGCTATCTGGCATCTACCAAAAACAAAGTCTTGTGTGGTTCCTGAGGGAAAAGCCATGTCAAATAGAAGTGTGAACCCAGAAGCCAAAAATAAACCCCCACAATACATAGGTCGCATTAGAATAAGTTTTACTTGTTGGCTGTTAGTGGTCAAGAGCAATTGTTTGGATTCCAGTGTTAAGATTAGACCATGACCCTCTTTCCTTCATTAAAAAAACAAAAACAAAAAAACCCCAGGGCTATTGGATAAAACTTTCTCATTTTAACATTTTTCTTTCATTTTTTATGCATTAAAAAAAAAAACCCTTTGGATACCTGCTTCTGTTTACTGGTATGTAAATAGCAGCTGGTAAGAAATGAATGAGTAGCAAATAGGTAGATGATAAGTAGATGAAAAAATTTTCAAGCATTCCATCCTTTGGTAGCTTTTGTGTTCATGTTTCTAATTTTATATTGCATGCACAAACTATTTATAGTTTCTACAAATAAAGCTAGCCCTAGTTCATATCACAAAATCATGTGCATCAGTAGCTTTCAGTGTTGCATAAAGAATATGCTCACCCATAACTTTTCAGAACTCTGCTACTTGAGCAAGTTTTTGAACTACTGATCTAAGTAAGAACAGAACGAGGTAATAAATAATTATGGAGATGTTCTTGTCAACGCTAGTTTGAATTATATGGAAGCAGTTAAGATAAGCAGATTTAGAAGGAGAAGCCTTGTGGGTAACTGGGGGAGATTTTCAAGGCAGAGTATTTCCTCATACATTTAGGTAATTTTTTGTAATAATACACTTTAAAATAACTACTTTGATAATTTCTACTAAGGTAGAATTACAACACATTGGAAGGAAATTGCAAACATTAAGATCCTTTTCCCCACTATGTAACAGGCCCTTGAAGTTTACTGCAGTGATCTTTGGTACATGACAAAACAACATATTAGCTACTATAAAAAACTGTTAATAATTGTCTTTATTAACATTTGACTTTTATTTTCAGCACTCATCAATCATCTTGAACATGGAATTGTCTCTGAAGCAGGTACTTTCTAATTTTTGTGTAAAAATTAACTACAAAAGCAACAGATTGCTTGAATTCAAGTTCATTTTGGGGAAAATCTATCAAAATTGGAAGTTAAATTATAAGTGATGTACAAAGCTCTAGATTATCTGTGTTTTCTATGAACTGATTAGAGGCCATTGTTGCAGTCTTGCCTTAGGAGATGTAGAATCAAATATCATGAATTGAATGATGTATTCCCCCCTTCCCTGGGCTCCTGAAAACTGAGTTCACTTTCTGTGTCTCATGAAGATGTGTTTCTATCAAGGCCATAAGAAATCAATGTAGAACACCAGCCCTAATCACTAAAAGTATTTTTTTAATCAAGGAGTCTAGGAGTTAGACCATGGACTGTGGTGGCGAAGAGCCCAACAGCAACCTCCAGCCTTCCACTTAGTATCTGACTCCTGGAATCAATTTCCTTAACAGTGAAGTTAGAGAAATAAAATCTGCCTCCTAATAAATGGATGCTACATGCAAAATTCTAGACAGAGAGTTGGTGCATTGTAAGTGTGAAGTAAGTAGTAGCTAATAATAACAACAATAATGGTATTAGATTCCACAGAGTTTAGATATGATACTCCAAATCCCGATTGATTCAAGAAGTTCAGACTTGCATTAGGATACGAAAGTTCTGGGACAATATGTTTAATATGTTAGGTACTGCTAACGTTGTCTTAATCTACTATGCCATAGAAATGATACAGAGATTATTAGGGAAAAGATCTAAGTAGAATTCTTCTTTGGTTTTTTCCATTAATTTGTTTCCTCAACATTTAGTTCTTGGAGGCCTACTACTGTCCTTGGAGACAGAAATGAATGAATGGAATAGCCCTTAATTTGCAGAAGCTCACAGCGGAGCCAGGAGATGAAGGGGCATGCTAAGAGTGCGGAGCAATAATGGAAGCACGTACTGGGAGCTAGTCTGAGGGAGCCAAGTGGAGTGGGTGAAGACAGCAAAAAGGAGACATGTACCTGAACTATGAAGGATGGTTCAGTTAACCAGATAAATTGAAAGAGGGAGATGAGGAAGCCTATGCCAAGGGGAAGAGGAGAACATCTGGAAAGGTGGGAAGAGTGAGAGCCCATGGCTTATTCTAACAAGTTTGTGGACAATTAGAGCAAAGGGCATTTGTGTATGCAAGACACAGGAGGCTAGAAATGAATCTGGGATTTTAAGACAGAGCCAAATTAGATGCATCCTTTTTATGTAAGGACAATGAAAACCTTTAAAGATTTTCCACAGGAATATGTTGTGATAAGATTTTCCTCTTAGGAAGATCCATCTAGTGTGGCAGGAGGATGGACTGAGTCCTGGGGTTGAGCTGGGAGTTGCCAGAAAACAAGGCTGAAGCCAGTGGGAATCTTAGGACACTTAGACCTAATTGGGACAGAAATGATAAGGACCAAGACTAAGGCAGTGACAATGGCAGAACCAGTGAGAAGGAAGAAGGGGAGGTGGAGAGTTGGATGTAAGGGAATGGGAAGGAGACGGTGGCTGACTGAGGGAGAACTGCCCCCTTTGTGTCCCGGGGGGACTGGGGAGCTGCCTCTCAGCGAGGCAGGGGAGCAGGGCTAGATTTAGAGCAATCAGGACGTCCACTTTAGGATGGCCACTGACTTTGTACACCAAGAAAGGTGAAGAAATGAGGATAGAGAAGAGGGAACACCTAACATTGAATGCAAAGAAAGGAATCATCAAAGTGGATCAGAGCCTCGGGCAGAACTGAAGAAGGAGAATGAGGAAAAGTGAAGAGTTTCAAGGAGGGTTCGTTCTTGGTGTCAAACCCTACGGGGAATTGAAGTAAAACAAGTGTTCAGCAGGATGCATTGCGCTCAGCAGCCAGGAAGTCCTAATGACATTTTAATGGGCCAGAGAGGGAGAAGACTGATCTGTACGGGCCCAGGATATGCATGTTGTTTGTGTCAATATTTCTTTGTCAGATCTCCCTCCTTTGTTCAATGTTTGATATGGTCCAGTAGCATTTACCCGGAGTTCCCCGAAGGCACAGACTCTGGCTTCTCCAGCTGCATCACCCCTCTCCCGCCTCCTCCAACATATTCCCTCGAGGAAATGCAGCTAGAGAGCAAGGCATTACTCTCAGGACTTCTTTTCAGGATGGGACTGTGTGTGCCAAGTGTCGTAGTATCCTGAAACCTTCCCTTAGAGATGTGGCATCTTCCAAGCCTCCTTAATACTTTCTTCACAAGTGATCCCCAATATTTTCTCTCCCTCCTTTAACCCATTTTTTAAAAGATTTTATTTATTTATTCATGAGAGACACACAGAGAGGCAGAGACACAGGCAGAGGGAGAAGCAGGCTCCCTGTGGGGAGCCCGATGTGGGAGTGGACCCAGGACCCCAGGGTCACAACGTGAGCCAAAGACAGAGGCTCAACCACTGAGGCACCCAGGCATCCCATCTTATAACCCATTTTCCTTCAGGGGTCAGTAAATATTTCATTAGCAAATGAAATGGTTCAAACCACAAGAAAGTCGGGTAAATCCCTGTTCAGTCATCTCTCGTGTAAGAACCGCAGCAGAGGGGGCCCATCCACGTTGCCTATAGCATCTGTGCTTAATATAATCTACTAACACAGATTTTCCACCATTGGGAAAGAATTTGACGTCTTAATTCCTCAGTCTAACAGCTGGTTCTTGACCTTCTTAAATTACTGCCAAGGTTATTCTAGCCCTAGAATGCTGCCCATTTCAGCGTCAACATCATCAAACCACCGTCCTGCCAGGAGTGGAAGTGCCTGACTTATCTTACTCTGTGTTCTGTTTCTACACAAGTGCTCATGTGCTGGACTAGGGACACCCGAGGAGGCAGATTTAGGGCTGTGGTGTGGTTTTCAAGAAAGGGAAGTTCCTAAGACTAGTCTGAAAGATGCTTCCAATTCATTTGTTTTGCCTGATTTGTAGCAACAATTGTACATTGGCTCCCGAGATGGATTGGTTCAGCTCTCCTTGCACAGATGCGACACTTATGGGAAAGCCTGTGCAGACTGTTGTCTGGCCAGAGACCCCTACTGTGCCTGGGACGGAAATGCATGCTCTAGGTACGCACCCACTTCAAAGAGGTAAGAGGCACGTCGAGCTCAGGGGAAGCCGGCTTTTCTACACAGTGAATATGTCACATGAATACCTGTCTTCTGGTTTAAAGAGAAAATATATAGCAAACGTAGTCTGTGGCAAGAATATTAAAATTAGATGTTGTTTAACACTTCTGCATGAAACTCAGTGTTGAAGGAAGATATAATAGTGTTCTGATATTCTGAAATGTGGAACTTTAAAAGTGCTGAGAAATTGTGTATATTCTTTTCCTTGATCTACGTTAAACACCATTAAAGGTCTTTCTTGACCACGTTCCCCTTGCTTACATTCCTCCCTTCTTCCCTTATTTTAAAATATGTATATACTTAGCCTTACTGTTTTGCAAATAATATACAAGTATGTGTGTTTGTAGAAGTGTGGATTACACACAGCTCACAGCACATCTCAGTGACTTGGTACGATTTTATTTTTACTACAATAACTCTAACTTGGTCAGCTTCTGCCAACATTGCCCTGCTGTTTGTTGTTCATTGCTTTATGTTCATTGCTCTTAAAAATCATGCTATTTCGAGCCAATGATACCCAGCTAGAAATTTATTCTAGGCACACATGGACACAAGCACCACAAAGTCATTTAAGCACTGATCGTTTCAGTACTGTTTGCAAAAGCAAAATTATTAGAAAGAACCTGAATGCCATCAACATGACTGATGCTGGCTAAATATATTATGATAATAATTTTTTAAATGTATTCTATAGTATTGTTCAAAGTGTATTTTTCCTCTAGGTAAAATATCAGCAAATTGTATATGGGATTTGTTTTTAATCTTTAGGTCTAAATTAACAAAATTCAGTGATAACAAATGAGTTACACTAGAGCATACACACTTGTTTCTTGTTTGACAAATCAGTCAAATTTCAAATTCCAGGAGTCACAGATTGAATATATAATACCACAGAAGATACTGCTTAGAACTGGGAGACGTTTTATATTCCTTGAAATGTCTGCATTAGCTGTGAACGGAGAGATACCATTATTACAAGTCGAAAGTAAAAAACATCAATATTTTGTTACAGTTTTTGGCTTGGGATATACTTATCAGAGTGAGTCCTTGGGGAATATATTTTTTTTTCTAGAAGCTAAAAAACAAGAGTGCTCATTAGTTGGTAATGAACCTTCAGTTTGATGAATTGACCCTGTTTCTTAAGAAGCCAAGATTTAGAAACATTCTTGATCTTATGTGCCTTATACCATCATAATTTTTCTTCTTATATTTCCCAAGACTGTATCTCTGATCTTACAGACATGCCGCTGTGATATTTTCCCTTACCTTAACATAACGTGCATGTGAGCCAAAAATGTGTATGATAGATGAAACTTGTACGGGGTTATCACCTGGTCAGCAATGCCCTTAAGGAACACCCTGGATATTGCAGAGTTTACTGTGACTTTATAGTTGCCGACGCAGCAACATATGATAGCCAAAGCCAATGAAAATACGCTGCAAGAGTTTTAAGACTACTTTAACTTTGATGTAGCAGTTTCTTCTTTTTTTATGCAATAGCTACTATTTTCTCTAAAGGAAAATATGTGACAATAATGCCCAACAGAATTATTTATTATGATCATTGCCTCTACTCTCGGAAGAACAGTGTGAACAACCTGTCAGCAGATAAGAGTTCCTTCGAGCCATTTATATCATGTCAAACCTGTACTCCCATTTGAGTTGACAATATTTAATTTATTGCTTAATCAAATCTATGTAATATGCATCTTCATATGGTAAGGAATTGGGCATTTGTGTTTACTTTCCTACCCACAAAGTAAAGCTCTTTCATATCTTATTACTTTCCCATTGACTGATTGAAAAAAAAGAGGAGAGGGAGAGTTGTCCCCATTGGATGTATCTCAAACCTGAATTATATTTACAGTCAACCTGTTGACTGTTGAATAATTTATCAAGAGTCAGAGGAGTTGAGTAAAATTCAACTCAACTTATTTCCAAAGCAGGATTCACTCTGTTAGGACTCTTTTGCTAGTAGTGTTTGAATTGATGTTAGAGTGATGGGAATATTGTTCAGCATTTAAGCTGAGCAGTAAGACAAACATAGTTCTGCTTCCGCCACTGTTATTAGTGTTAGATGCAGACCTTATATATTCCGGCTATCATGCTCAACCTTCTTTGCCATTTAATCTCTTTTCCATAGGCGAGCTAGACGGCAAGATGTGAAATATGGAGACCCAATCACGCAGTGCTGGGACATAGAAGACAGTAAGTACAGGCTTCATATGCTTTTCTCCCATTTAAAATTTTAAGCCTACTCTTTGTGTGTCTTTTTATTATATGACTTGAAATATCTATTATATAGGAAGCTCTTATTTTATATAATGCTTATGTTCTGAAAAAGCAACAGGAGATTTTATAAATTGACCCCCCATCTACATGCCTAAGTGAATAATCCTTTGTTATATCATTATTTGTTTCATATGTCTTTTAAAATTCCTGTCCTTTTTTGGGTGCTTTTTACTGCCTTATCCATCCTTGTAAAGTTTAAAAACCGCTAATAAAGATAAAACAGGATATAGTCCAAAACATATGGACATTTAGGGTAAAGTTGGAGACTCTCCTAGAAAAGTCTAAAGAGACTGTAGGTACTTGTTATGCTTTATTTGAATTCATGTTATCAATTCATGGTTTCATTCAATCAATAAATGTTTATGAGGTGACTTCCATGTGTATGTAATTGTCCTGAGTACATTCTGGGACAAAGAAACTCCTTAGAGAGCTTGGGATCCTTTGGGGAGATGTCATAAGGCACAATTAGTGATATGGGAGTTTAACAAAGAGAGCGATCACCAGAGGCTCTATTGTGCAGAGAAAATTTCATGAAAGATCTTGAGAGCCTGAGTATGAACGGGACAGAGTGGAGAATAGAGAGGATTCTGTTGAGAGAGTTGGATCACAGAGAAAGAACAATCTATAAGAGTATATACCCAGAGTATATATTCCAAAACTTTGGTTACTTTCCACTCCCAAGCTCTCCCTTCATATAGAAAATATACACACATGCACACGCACACCCACACAGTTGGAGGAAGGAAACTGCCCTGCCTTCATCACGTTGGTAGGGACCACCTCAGCTGTGAATAGACAACCCAAGTTTCATAGTTAACAGGAGGCCCAGAAGTTTTACAGGTTAAAAACAAAACAATTATTTATAATTCATAATTCCATTCTTCTGAAAAATAAGCTCTGGTCCAATAGTATGTTGGACTTCCTATTCTAAGGCCTGGGTGACTCCCTGTCGTGTCCAGTGTGTCGCTCATGACGTCTCCAGTCGTGACCATGTGCTGCTGTGGATATGGTTTTCATTCGAGCACGTGAGCTTGGTCAGGAACCATTATAGGTATTGAGGATACACCGTGAGGAAGAAAGAGAACAGCCCACGCATCCGTGGAACTTTTGTTCAGGCTGTGTTAGGGAGGAAGCAGGCAGTACACTTAAAAACAAGTGAGATAGATTCTATGTCAGATAGTGGTAAGTGTTGTAAAGAAAGTGACACAAGGGCAGCCCCGGTGGTGCAGGGGTTTAGCGCCGCCTGCGGCCCAGGGCATGATCCTGGAGACCCTGGATCGAGTCCCACGTCAGGCTCTCTGTATGATGCCTGCTTCTCCCTCTGCCTGTGTCTCTGCCTCTCTCTCTCTGTCTCTATGAATAAATAAAAAAATCTTTAAAAAAAAAAAAAAAGAAAGTGACACAAAACATAGTTCCTGCTGAGGGTGGAGATGGTGTCTCACCGTATCCTGTTCCTGCCACCACCCACCACGCCCACTTTTTGCTCGTCGTCATCCTCACTGCCCCCAATCCATTTTTTATCAAGGTGCCCAGAATTTCCTCCTTGCCAGATCCAATGGCCAGTTTTCAGCTCTCATGATTTACTTAATGTCTAACTCCCTCCTCCTCAAAACACATTCTTCGTTTGACTTCCACGCAGTGACGTGCTAGAGCCAATTCTTCGGGTCCCATGAGAGCTGATTGCTTATTATTTAGGAATTTTGTGAGCTGCTTTTGAACCATCTGTGGCTCGATTTCAGCCATAGGTGGAGTTTTTACCCCAGGAAAATGGGCAAGCTCTACGTATCAGGGCTTTTTGTTTTTGAAGAGATGGTGTCTCAGCACCGTTGGGCTTCATGGCCCACACATCCTTCTGGTTTTCCTCTTACTTTACAGGCTGCTCCTTCCAAATGTTCTCAAACTTTCCTTTTCATCCCGTCATCTAAACATAAAATCTCTGCCTCTTCGCTGCCTAACATCATCAATGCCAATATGATTAGAGGCAATTGGCTCCTAAATTCTGAATCCAGTCCTAAACCTGCTCCTGTGGGCCAGACTTGTATGACTTGCATGCCCATACAAGAGCTCCTCTTAGATGCCTAGTAAGCATCCCAAATTATATCTGAGAAAGAATTTGTGCTCTCTCCTAAACTCCATTGTTCTACAGGCTTTCCCATATTAATACATAGCACGCCCATTTACCCAACTGCTTAGGGGGGAGAAAAAAGCAGCTAGGCATCATCTTTTTATTTTCCTCCTTCTTTCACATCCTAGTACCAACCTCCCAATAAGTCCTGATGGCTCTATGGCCACAACTGCTCCTACTTCTTATTACCTCCATATACGCCCTCTCAACCAGCACCACCATCCCCGTTCCGGAGCTGTTTATCTGGTTCTCCTGCTTCCAGACTTGCCCCTGGCCCATCTCTATCCACTTGGTACCCAGGGTAACCTTTCAAAAAGTTCAACCAGATTACACCATTCCCTTTGCTCAGAATCTTTTGCTAGCTTCTTAGAACAATTAGGAAAAAAGTCCATAGCATCTACCGTGGCCTACAGACTCTACTTGATCTAGTCCCGATGCATGCTCTGACCCTCTCTCACGTCGCTGTAACCTGGCTCACTCACTGGCTTCCTCTTGTTCTAAAGCCCCAGGCTGGTTCCTGCTGCAGGTAGGCTTGCATTTATTTCCTCTGTACCTAAAGAACTCTTCCCTTCAAGTGTCCACGTAGCTCCATCTTCACATTATTTAAATGTATCTTTAAAATGTTAATTTCTGGGGACGCCTGGGGGGCTCAGCAGTTGAGCATCTGCCTTGGCCCAGGGCATGACCCCAGGGTCCTGGGATCGAGTACCAGGTCCGGCTCCCTGCAAGGAGCCTGCTTCTGTCTCTGCCTATGTCTCCCCCTCTGTCTAGGTCTCTCATGAATAAATAAGTAAAATATTTAAAAATAAAATAAAATATTAATTTCTGGGGCGCCAGGGTGCCGCAGTCTGTTGGGTGTCTGCCTTCTGCTCTGGTCATGATCCCCGGGTCCTGGGATGGAGCCCCAGGCCTGCTTTTCCCCCTCCCTCTGCCTCTTCCTCAGTTTGTGCACTCACTCACTCTCAAATAAATAAACAAAATCTTTTTTCAAAAGTTAATTTCTCAAAGACACCTTTTCTGACCATCCTCACTGAAATACATTTCTCCTCATTTTACCTCTTATTCTCTAATCTGCCTTAGTTTTACATGTAGTGCATAACACTGCCAAATACTATATTCTTTACTTAATTCATTCACTTGATGACTTTGTCTCTGTCTCTGGAATGTACATTGTATTGTAGGCACAGAATAATGTTTGCGGAATGCGTGGCTAAAGAGGAGGATACTTAGCTTCTAGCTGCCCTGTAGGGGAAAGAAATTTTAAAGTAGATGAAGCAGCGACAATAAAAATCAGAAAAAGACCTCACATAGGTTGGGCTAAGTTTGTGAGTGTTTGTTTTTCCTGTAGATTATAAGGAATTATTTCATATTTCTAAGAAAAATCATTTAAAAAAAAATAGAAGGAATTGACACTTGTATAGAAGCCAGAGACTGAGAATCAACTATAGGAATTAAAGTAGCAATTATGAGGGTATTTACAAACTAAAGTATTTGTAATCTGAAGGAATTGTTTTATTAAGTTATAATTTGACATATAACATTATATTGGTTTCAAGTACACAACAATAATGATTTAATATTTGCATACATGGGAAACAATCACCACAATAGGTCTGGTTAGCATCCATCACCACATATGGTTACAAAACATTGTTTTCTCAACATGAGAACTTCTCTTGGCAACGTTCAGATACCAGGACTCATTTATTTTATAGCAAAAGTTTATATCTTTTGATCCCCTTCACACACTTTACCCACCTTCCACCTCCCACCTCTGGCATCCACCAATCTGTTCTCTGTATTTATGAGCTCATTCTTTTCCTTTTTAAAGATACCACATATAAGTGAGATCATGTGGTATTTGCCTCTCTGACTTACTTGACTTAGCATAATGTCCTGAAGACCCATCCATGTTGTCACAAATGGCAAGATTTTCTTCTTTTTTATGACTGAGAAATACTCCATTGTGTAGCTATATGCCATATCTTCTTTATCCATTCATCCTTTGATGGACACCCACTGTTGTTTTCATATCTTGGCTATTGTAAATAATGCTGGAATGTACATGGGGTGATATATCATTCTGAGTTAGTGTTTTTATTTTAATTTTTTTCAAGTAAATACCCAGAAGTGGAATTGCCAGATCATATGTTAGTTACATTTATAATTTTTTTAGAAACTTCTGTACTGTTTTCCATAGTGGGTGCAATAATTTACACTCCCATCAACAGTGCACAAGTGTTTCCTTTTCTCCACATCCTCACTAACACTTGTTATTTCTTGTCTTTCAGACAATAGCCATTCTGACAGATATGAGGTGATATGTCACTGTGGTTTTGATTTGCATTTCCCTGATGATGAATGATGTTGAGCGTCTTTTCATGTACCTGTTGGCCATCTATTCTGTTTTCTTTGGAAGAATGTTTCTTAGGTTCTTATGATCATTTTAAAATTGGATAATTTGGGGAGTTTAGTTATTGAGTTGTATGAGTTGCTTATATATTTTAGATATTAAGCCCTTATCAGATATATAATTTGCAAATATTTTCTCCTACTTGGTAAGTTGATATTTCATTTTGTTGATGACGTTCTTTGCTGTACAAAAGCTTTTTGGCTTGATATAGTCCAACTTGTTTATTTTTGTGTTACTTGCTCCCTGGCATGAAATTTAAAAAATCATCAGTAAGATCAATGTCAAGGAGCTTACTGCCTATGTTTTCTTCTAAGAATTTTGTGGTTTCAAGTCTCACATTTAGGACTTTAATCTATTTTGAGTTAATTTCTGTGTCTGGTGTTAAGACAGTGGTCTAGTTTCATTTTTTGACACGTGGTTGTCAGTTTTCCCAACACCATTTATGGAAGAGACCATCCTTTCCCTCTTGTATATTATCAACTCATGAGTTGTAAAATAATGTAGTACCTGCACGTGGGTTTATTCCTGAGCTCTCCATTCTGTTCTATTGATCTGTGTCTATTTTTATGCCAAATCATACTGTTTTAATTACTATAGTTTTGTAATATGGTTTGAAATTGGGAGCATGATGCCTCCAGTTTTGTTGTCCTTTCTTAAAGATTGCTTTGGCTATTCAGAGATTTTTTATGGTTCCATACAAATTTTAAGATTGTTTACTTTTCTGTGAAAATTTTCATTGGAATTTTGACTGTGATGGCATTGATCGCTTTGAGTAGTGTGGACATTTGACAATGTGAACTCTTAATCCATGAGCAAGGGGATATCTTTCCATTTACTTGTGCCTTATTACACTTCTTTCATTAATACCTTATAGTTCTTCGTGTCCAGGTGCTTCACCTCCTTAGTTAAATTAATTCCTAAGTATTCTCTTAAAAAAATTCCCAAGTATTCATTCTTGTTGATGCAATTATAAATGAGATTGTTTAAAATAGGAATTTTTTAAAAGTCAGAAATAAAACAGAGATTACTGGTAACAACAATAAATTCATTTCCTGTCAAACTGACATATTGATGACTTTGTGTCAAAGGGTCATTGTTTTTCCTGATTTTAAAAAGATTTCGTACAATCAGCTGTTTCATTTTTCCAGTTGCCTTCGCTAATTTATCTTTTCCTAACTCGACCAGTTCTTTGGTTGAATCAGTCTAATTAAGTTTCTCCCCAGCCCTTGCCCCATCACCTGACAATCAGCCTGCAACCTCCCGGCTTTGTTCATGAACTTCTTTTGCTTAGGAAAATGGCATCCGTTGCTATGAAATGATGCCTGTCTTTCTCTTCCATGATTGGCACTGGTGATCTTTCTGTGCATTAGGAATTTATTAACTGTGAAAACCATAGATATAATCAATGGAATTGCAGGGGTAGTGGATATATTACAAGTTTCAAATGGAATCCACACATTTTGAAGGTTAGATGAGGTTAATTCATAATGGTGTCAGCACGCTGGACTTAATCATTGTTGGTAAAGTACAAACAAGTTCAAAAGAAGTTTCTTCAAAGGAAAGTCTAACTATTGAATAAATGTGCATTCATGCCATTTGCTGATAATTTTGTGTGCTTATATTTAGGATTCACAGAGGTCCCTTACGCCTTACCCTTAGTTTATGCCTAAAATGCTAAGTAGGCCCATCTGCAGAATTGAGACATCTGAATATATGATGAAAAAGTGCATGTTTGAGCCAGACTGAGCAGCCGTCATTTTTTATTTGATCAAATTTGAGCTACAGATCTAAGATCACACATGGGACACAGCCTTTGGCTACTCTGGATGGAATGTATTTCAGATGGTGCAGTTGATTTACAAGAATAAGGTGTCTGAAACACTGTTGCTTTAGCATCCCATTAACTATCTTATAGCAAATGCATGTTGGGCTTAAGTATCCCTCTTTTTAAATTTTATACAAATTAAAAAGTGTAAAGCATTAAAAGATACTATGGTTTTATTCCGTCTCGCTCAGATAAAGAGATTCAATGTTTAGAGTTAGGTCTTAAGAATTCTTTTTTTAAAAAAACAGTTGCAAATATTCATGAAAGAGGGAAAATTGCAATGCAGGGATAGAGTTTTAAAAATCAATCTATTAGATAATATTTGACTCTTAGGTAACAATATTATCACATGAATTTCCTTTCTCTTTAATAAGGTGTACGAATCTTTCTCCCATAGCATCTGTTCTAAATCAGTCTATTTTCCCATTGCTTTTAAAATAAGGTCAAGGTTAATCTCCTATTCCATGTTTGCTTTCCAGGCATTAGTCATGAAACTGCTGATGAAAAGGTGATTTTTGGCATTGAATTTAATTCAACCTTTCTGGAATGTATACCTAAATCCCAACAAGCATCTATTAAGTGGTATATCCAGCGGTCAGGAGATGAGCATCGAGAGGAGGTAAGTTATAGTCATCAGAGAATGATCACCTTGAAGAAAACAGTGTAAAAGTTAAATCAAATTTTGGCTGCAAGAGATATTCAATGTTTAGTGCCATACAGTGTTCTTACCGCTATTTGATAAAAAGGGAAATAACAATTTATACTCACTAACATGACATTTAATGCATTTGAGATAAGAATAGGACAACTTAATGCAGATATATTTTTAAAAAGATTTTCTTTATTTGACAGAGAGCGGGGGGGGGGGGTGGCGGCAGGGGGGAACAAACGGGGAGAGTGGCAGAGAAGAGGGAGCCTGAAACAGGGCTTGACCCCAGGACCCTGGGATCATGATCTGAGCCAAGTATTCATTGAGGTAGACGCCTAACCGACTGAGCCACCAGGTGCCCTAATACAGATACATTAATAAAGTATACTTAAAAGCAGATTTGATTTTTATAAGAAATTTACATATTTTTTTTCAAATTTTCATTCTCATAGATTGTCTATATTTTAGAACAATTCCCTGATCCAAAATAAGAACATAATATATTCCCGTAGAGTAGGATAAGGACTAAATTTTAACTCATATTGTGTTTAATTTATAAAGTGAAAGTTTGAATATATATAACAATAGAAAATCAACCTTAATTATATCATATAAAACAAATTGGATAACTATCTGGACATGTACCATTCACTCTTATGTATTAAAATTAAATCAACAGAGAGAGAAGTAACATGGCTATTCTCTTCATCTTTTGACTTTTTCTGTTTCATTCTTTCTAGGACATACATAGAGGTTAAAGCAATCACAGAAATTTTGTGAGGTAGATAGGTTATATATGTTATTGAATTTAATAAGACAACTTCAGGTAGCCTGAGAAATCCTGTACTATTATTTGAGTGCTGTGAAACAAAGGGTAATTAGCAGAGTTTTTATTTTTCTCTTTCAGTGCCTAAGAGAAACCAGTGACACAGTAGAGAGTTCTAATATTCTCAGTATTAAACAGAACACTGTAGTGAGTAATGGAATGAACTCGGCATTCAGAATTAGATGTTCAATTACATTACAGTCCTGTCCTTTGGTCCTGTCTCTCTCTATGCAGACAAGAGAAAAATGATGACTATTTGGAAAAACCTGGGTGCTACTGCCAACTAGGTGTATCATAAGCTCTAAGGTCAAAATTTTGTGGAGTGAACAATCATATGTTATATCCTTACAAAACTATTTTAAACTTTACCTTTCAGCCTGACTTAGTGTAATGTTTCATAACCATTCTTCAAATAATAAAACACTAACTGTGCATGTGAAAAAAAAAAACTAACATCATTGAGCCCATATAGGCCAGAATTTTCTAATGTGAACAAAATAAACACAAAAGTTACTATGAAAATAAAATGAGAAAATACAGATGGGAATGTGAATCTCAAAGCAGAGGATTATTCACAAGTGTAAAATACATATATAAAATTGAAGACACTCTATCAGGAAGATGTGTGAAATATAAAATAGCACTGATCACATGTTCAGTTTGACTGCTAAGGATTTATGAGCAGATTGTCACTACTCTTAACACTTAGTTTCTCTGTCATATAAATAGGCAGACCAAATGCTCTAAGATACAGCCTCCTTGATAAGTCTATAAACATTTAAGGGGCACCTGGGTGGCTCAGCCGGTTAAGCATCTGCCTTTGGCTCAGGTCATGATCTCTGGGTCCTGGGATTGAGCTTCACTTCAGTTTCCTGCTCAGCAGGGAGTCTGCTACTCCCTCTGCTCTGCTCCCTCTGCTCTTCCTCCTCCCTTCATTCACACTCACTCTCTCTCTCTCTTCTCTTGAATAAATAAATAAAATATTTTTTAAAATAAAATAATATATGTAATCAATCAGACATTAATATAAAATAGTGTTTCTTAACCACAGACGATTTTGCTGCTCCAGTGTCCACATTTGGCAATATCAAGAGACGTTCTTGGTTGTCATGGCTGGATGGGGGGAGTGGAGGATGCTATTGGCATCTCGTGGTTAGAGACCAGGGATGATGCTAAACTTTCTTTAATTCTTTAATTCACAGTCCCTCACAATAAAGAATTCTCTGCCCCCAAATCTCAGTAGTTCTGAAGTTGAGAAGCTTTACAATAGAAGAACCAAATTTTAGCGTAAGAAATTGACATAAACATATGTTCCACCAATACAGTAGGAGTATCTTTTTCTTCATCTGAAATCTCCGAGAACGTTTTAATTGAAATGTTGACTCTTTACATAGTTAATACCAAGGAGATTCTCAAATGTTTGTCATGTCAGATTTCTTCAATAAAACTTGATTCTTGATCATTCCTGACATCCATAAATTCTAAGATTATAGCATATCCATATTTATACTAAATGTTTACTTTAAGGGCCCAACTTTTCCCAACATATGTTAAAGTATTATCTGACCTGGAAGTGGTTATGTAACTTTGAAACATAAAGCATTAACTTTTCATCAAAGAAATATTGGAGTAATGGTTTCTGAATTTTTTCAACATGTAGGTTTTTAGTTACATTACAGTATTTTACTTATAAATGTCCCAAACTTGTATTTTAATTTTACAGTCAATAAATTTTGATAATCTCTCATCAGCTAAATATAATTCTTTGATAATTACGTTTCTTCCATGGCAAATTTAATCCGACTTCTAAAAAAATATGGTACTCTGCTTGGGGTAATCACCTAGTTGTAGATACATACATTTGCCTATTCATGTTTGCATTCACATCTTTCATCTTCCAGAGAAGGCAATGCATTACTTTAATGTACCTTTTAAGAATGTATCACAGAGTCATGGTGGTACCATGCTCCATGAATTTTAATAGAGCAGAAATAGCATATTTTACTTCAAAATATCTTAGCTGTAGTATTCCAGCTGGTATTTTCATCTACCTTTGTAATTAGGGAGTTACCACACTGTCCGGGGTGTGCAATCCTGCTGCCTGGGCTAAGGAAAAGGAGCAAGATCCAGACTAGATCTGAAACACTTTTCCCAGCAGGCTGCCTTCTGCTTCTTACCAAGAAGGTCACAGTTTGGAATCTTCCCCCCACTGAACGAAGGCCTGTGGGAGGGCCTAGCATTTCCCATGGCACAGCGGCTGTCACCAGCCTATTCTCGGCCAGGAGGAGAACATTTCCTCACTGAGCCGTTTCACAGTTGGGTGCCGTGGGGAGGTCGTGAGTCAGTTATCTGCTGACTTCCTTATAAAGCTATTCTTGAAATTGATGATGTTTTTGCTGTAAGTAACGAGTTAATCGGCAGTCCCTGGGCTTCTGTTGAACTTTTGGGGTCAGAATGACTAGAAGAGGTAGTACCTTATGCCATTTGTGGTAGTATTTGTGTGTGTGTGTGTGTGTGTGTGTGTGTGTGTGTGTGTGTCTTTTAAAATACATTTTAAAAATATCTTCAAATATTTGTGTTTTTCTCCTTGTAGGTCCTTGTTTTATTGTTATTCTTTGTCTTAGAAAAGCCATACAAATGGTTTTGAAAATAGAGTGACACATAAAGAATTACAAAGACTCTAATGATGTCAATTCCAGCTTTTTTTTTCCACTGATGATTACACTGTGGGCATTTTTCCTTATGATGCAATTATAATACTGTATTTTTCCTGTCCCTTATACCTGCTACCCTGATGCCATAGTCATTCATGATTATTCCATGTTATTTAAATAGCACGTTTCCTCTTTAAAAAAGTAGTCAACTTTCTAATATCTAAATCTTCCTCTGCCTTCCTAAATGCTTTTTTTTAAAGATTTTATTTATTCATGACACACACACACACACACACACACACACACAGAAACACAGGCAGAGGGAGAAGCAGGCCCCATTCAGGGAGCCTGACGTCGGACTCAATCCCAGGTCTCCAGGATCATGAAGGTCGCGCTAAACCACCGAGCCCCCGGGGCTGCCCATAAATGCTTTCTTAGGACAGATCTTTTGAGGTAAAATAACTGCGTGAAAGGCTTTCATTATTTTTATGGCTTTTGATAAGCAACAGTATGTTGCTAATTTCTCATCAAAATCACCGTATCAGTACTTTTTCTGAACTCCTGAGGCAAAATTGTGTATTACAGTTTAAGAACATAATTACAAGTTTGATATGAAAAATGTCATATTATGTGAACATGTTATATAAATATCTATTTTTTAAAGATTTATCTATTAGAGAGAGCAGCATGAGGGGAAGGGCGGAAAGAGAGAGAGAGAGTCTTTTTTTCCTTAATTTTATTTAAATTCAGTGAATTAACATATAATGTATTATTGGTTTCAGAAGTAGAGGTCAGTGATTCATCAGTCTTAGGTCACATTCAGTGCTCATCACATCCCGTGAGCTTCTTCATGCCCGTCACCCAGTTACCCCCTCCCCCCTCCAGGGACCCTCAGTTTGTTTCCTATGATTAAGAGTCTCTTATGATTTGGGGAGAGAGAGTGTCTTAAGCAGACTCCTAGCTGCATGTGGGGCCCAACACAGGGCTCAATCTCACAACTCTGAGATCACGACCTGAGCTGACATAAGAGTTGGATACTTAACCAACTGTGCCACCCAGAAGCCCCTGTAAATATGTATTTCTTGAAAAATGAGTAGATGTGAATTTACCTTGTTATGTTTCCTAACTCTTGGTTTCAGTTATATTTGGTGAAGTGCTTTACACATCATTTGCTTGGTTTACATTGAAGTATTCATTTAAAAATGATTTTCAGGGACGCCTGGGTGACTGTTGGTTGAGCGTCTGCCTTTTGCTCAGGTCAGGATCCCAGGGTCCTGGGTTCAAGCCCCGCACCAAGCTCCCTGCTCAGCGGGGAGCCTACTTCTCCCTCTCCCTTTTCCCCTCCCCCTGCTCGTGCTCGCTCTCTCTCTTTCTCTCTCTCTCATTCTCTTTCTTCAAATAAATAAAATCTTGAAAAAAATAAATGATTTTCACAAGACTTTTATATATTTTATAAAAATATATAAATATATTTTATAAAAATATATATATATTTTATATATTATATAAAAGTTAACATGTTAACATTCTAATTTCATACATATTAGAAGTAACTTGTTATGTTTTACATCTCTAAATTTTTGTGTGTTCCTCACAAAAAGTCTTACATTTTATTTAGACAAATCTATGGAATTATATCTCTATGATTTCTCACTTATTATGCTTAGAAACTCCTTCCCCAATGAAACAGCAAATATATATTTTTCTAGTTATTTTATGATGTTTTTACTACCCTCGCAGTTTACATTTTCTATTTCCTTGAAGATACCAAATTAATCTAGGGGTTAGAAATGTATACATTAAATTTTTCTTTTCTTTTAAGTAATGAGTCAGTTGCCTCTGCCCTATTTTTAAATAAGTCTTCCTTCTGTGTTTGTTGGAGAAGGGACATATTCTTGAAGGCCTAGTCACTTCCAAGACACATGCAATGCTTTAGCTATGAGAGAACTGACAGGTGAATTATCTGCAGAGGAATTACCATTAGGCTGCTATTATCAGAGAGCAGAGTCCCTGACCTTTACCTGCTGCTTAGGACCTAAACGTCCTTTGTCCCTCTCCATGGTTCTCTTCTCATTTTAAATGAACTGCCCTCCACTGAAGATCTACATTTAATAATGCCAAATATATTACCCTTGTTCACATTAGGCAAATGACTAGTTGACCCCAGTTCAAGCATGGTTTTGATTTAGCTGAGCGGTTTTTACTTATCACTTTTAGAGTGGAGAACATTCCATGGGTTTAAATCAGTGGCCACAGATTACATTATCTCTTTGTAAAGGAGCTGACTTTTCTAAATGGGCTGTACTGACATCTCACTGTCGAGATCCAGTGTGCATAATGCATCCTATTGCAGCACGGAATAGAGCAACACAGAGAATGGGAATGTCAAGTAGGCAAATGTTAATCAGCCGCTTAATTTCTGCGGCACAGGTTCCTGTCTCTAGGTCGCAGAAAATTGGAGAAACATACATCAATCCCAAACTGTATTTTATTAAAGGTACGATTTCTAATCCAGGCCTACTTTTGAAGATTCAGAAAGAAAAAAAGCACTTCAGTGATCTCATCAACATTAGATAAATCCAGAAAGAAATTTATTGCAGCAAGTTTTATGTCTGTAGCTCAAAAAACAAAGAAAAATTCAGCGTTCCACAAGGAAAGGAAAAAGGCAGGATGGCATTGGAGTAAGGAGGTGCCAGGTGTTTATGAAACTCTGAGTCCTGTAGTGACGGACAGGCCTGGAAAGGAGGGAAGGGGAGCCAGACTTCAGAGTAAAACGGATAAACAGGATACAAAAAGAGAGCAGCAAAGATAATGATGAAGTGTTACATAATGTGTGCGAAATCGAAGTCCTGATTTCTTCCTGTGAGGAGATTAAAGAGAACAATAAAAAGTAGTGAGTCAGAGCTGTGACCGGCTCTAAAAGCCACATAAAGTGCGGCTTGAGCATCAGCAAGAATCCCAGTGATGAAAAGGAGATGTAGAGATGGCCTGGAACTAACTCACCAACTTTGATTGTCACGCTAATAACCAGGGGCCATTTTCTATTGAAAGAATTAAAAAATAAAGGCTTCTGAACCTCACCTCTCCGGCTTGCCAGCAACCCGGCAGTAGTCTATGACATTGCCAATAATACTTCACACTTTAACCTTCAGAGAGCTTTACTTTTAACCCCCCAGATACACCATATGCTATGTCACCAACTTGATAAATGGAAGACCTGTAGGGGAAGATAAATGAGTCATCATAGGATGTAGAGTCTGCAGAGATGGACCAGGTCCTGGCTACGGGGCCAGAGTTTTGTGATCCAAGATTTATTTAAAATTTAAAGAATAATTCCTACAATAAAACTATTTAAAGGAAAAGGTATATGTAGTGTGTTAAGTTTGGGTTTAATATTTCTGTTGAAGATTAGCCCTTGAGAATCCTACCGATTCAAGTTCACATTTATTTTAGGCACGAGACTCCCCAAATTTCTGAGAATGTTAGGTGAATTCAACGTTAGTTTTTATTACACCAGCGTTTTAAAATGCCTGGGCCTTCAGAACAACTCCATTCAAAAAAAACAAAACAAAACAAAAAAAACAAAACAAAACGAGTAGCGCACGCCCAAATCACCAAATGGAGAAAGTTAAGGGAAGCAAACAAACAAACAAAACCCTGGTGAAGTGGATTCGGTGTAGAACGAAGGCAAGCTGGAGACCATTCAGCCTCATTAACCAGGGATCTGGGCTGTGACCTGCCTTTGGCCTCTAGTGGTACCCCGCCAGCTGCACTTCTCTGGCACAGAGGGTGGTTGGCTATGGACTTGTTAGTTAACTGGGCTGGTAGCCAGAGATGTTTCTTTTCCTTTTTCTCATATTTCCAGGATCGGAGGGATTTTTTTCTACATATTTTTCACATAAAGATGCAGAGTAGAGTCCACCCACTGTGAATAAATTTAATTTAGCTGCCTCTATGCCTCCTTGATTTCCATCAACGAAAAGTCTACAATACAGGGGCAGATGTGTAAACTGGGAAATCTTCCAGACCTCTTTGTTGTTGTTGTTATTCTACTTAATGCCGAGACGCTCAGCAATATTCCACATTAAACAGGGCTCTTGTGTCGGTAAACATGCCTCCAGTTTCATTGAAGGTAGGTTTGCTCTTCACACCAGATTGCGGGCCAGGCAAGCTTAAATGTTTGAATTGTCTTTCAGTACGATTGCTTCAAAGGGTCAAGAGCATCACATTTCAGGAGGGGTTCTTTTTGTTCCCTGAGTTTTCTCACATTTGAAATCACATTACTCTGTTATAGTATACCGAGGTATGGCAAATATTTCCACAAATGACATAATTTAAAGTATCACATAGACCCGCAGTATCAAAATTCAATCCATAGTAAAAAGGGAAATTCAGCTTTAAATGTTGCTAACCTTCTGACTATGGTGCTACTCAGTTACAGCTCTAGCGTCCAAGAAGCTGTACCCATGCTTTTCCATTACACTTTTAACAAGTCACCACTTACAGTCTCCATATGAATTCTGCTCACTTATTGGGTGACATCCAGAAAGCAGAGCACGTTCCTTTTGAAATCATTGTTCTATTTCCACATGACAAGGACTAGTGTGCCCTAAGAGCTTTTTCTACACGATGGCTGTCGATGTTCATTTGTAGCTCTGAGATTTAAGTATCAACTGGTGTTCTTAATATGCCACTTGGTATCTGAAATCTCTGTAAAGATGGTCAGTTGATAGTTTCCAGTTTTACTTCATTGGTTTTTATAGCTTTTCATTCCTATCTGTAGACTGGGAGAAAAACTAACTATATTCCAAGGGTTTGGTTAGGTAATCATGAGAAGCAAACATGCATCTTTGAGGGCTGTTACTTCAGTGGAGTTTTTCTTACTGTCTTCAGCTATGGCTGATAATATTATGCTTGATGACAGAGATGGAAAGGTATCTCTTATGTTCATTGAAGTAAAACTATGTGGCCTCTGTTCATTTGCTCCTGGCCCTCTCTGTTTTTCATTTATTACCTACCTTTTTCCAATTCTGCAGTTGAAACCTGATGAAAGGATCATCAAAACAGAATATGGGCTACTGATTCGAAGTTTGCAGAAGAAGGACTCTGGGATGTATCACTGCAAAGCACAGGAGCACACCTTTATCCACACCATAGTGAGGCTGACTTTGAATGTCATTGAGAACGAACAGATGGAAAATACCCAGAGGGCAGAGCACGAGGAGGGGCAGGTCAAGGATCTGTTGGCTGAGTCACGCTTGAGATACAAAGACTACATCCAAATCCTTAGCAGCCCAAACTTCAGCCTGGACCAGTACTGCGAGCAGATGTGGCACAGGGAGAAGCGAAGACAGCGGAACAAGGGCGGCCCAAAGTGGAAGCACATGCAGGAAATGAAGAAGAAACGAAATCGAAGACATCACAGAAACCTGGATGAGCTCCCTAGAGCTGTGGACACGTAGTTGTCTATTTAATTTAAAGAAAAGAATTCTTTACCTGCAAACGTACCGTCTTCTGTTTTGTACACCCCGTATACAAACTCGTAGGCGCTTTCCCTGGAGCTTTGCTAAGGCAAGGGACACAGGAACAGAATCCAAATGAGACTGCCTGCAGGGAACCTGCTGTAGTGCGGGCGAATCGTTCATCTGAACCCGTGTTCCAAGAACGAAACATGTCCCTTCCAAGTATCAGAATTATCCTCAAAATAGGGGCTTTACATTTACTTGGGTAAACGTTCAATGTGCTGAGTTTTTGAATCGATTATGTCATGTAAGTAATTGAGCTAAGCAAGCAACCAGTTTGACATTGTAATAAGGTGTTTCATTTTCCTCGTACGACCATTAAGCGTGGGGTGACTGTGCTGGGTATGTGTTCTTAGGAACAGATACACCATTCCCCTCTAGAACTGGCGACCTTGTGGCAGGGATTGGAGGGCAGACGCAGATTCCTATAGCTCGTGCCGGCACCAGGAACCTTCCCAGCGAGCCGGTCATTCCTGGCACACGGTTTAGGAACGTGGAGAGGTGCGTTGTGTCAGACACGGGGGTGACCTTCCCTGTACTGCAGCGTGATTCACTGAAGGACCTACATGCTCCTCCCGCGATTTCTTATGACTTGTCAAGAGTAGCAGGTTCACAGAGAGAGAAGTTGGTGTTCCGTTATTGTTTTTAGAATATATGCTGAGCTTCACAGGGATGAAACGCTTCATAAATATTTTAATAGCACATGAGAAAACATCTTAATAAGGGAAACACTATGATGTATACTGTGTCCTAACGGGAAGGCATGCAGATGGGATTTGTTGAGAGAAAGAAAGACAGCCATAAATTCTGGCTTTGAGGAAAACTCATATCCCCGTAAAAAGGAAGAACAATCACAAATAAAGTGGGCAAAATGTAATGTAGCTTTATTCACTAGGGTATAAGTAGGTGCCAATTTGTAATCCATCTGTTGAAAAAATTCTACCTTATTCTGCTAGTGAAAGTCTGAGGAAAAGTAAATTTTCTAAAAGATCATGGGAAGAATGAACACAAATTTATTTACAACCAATGGGATTTCAGGAGTACTTCTTTTTTTTCTAAAATTTCATTATACTCTGTAAATTATTTCCATTTACTGCCTTTATTCTCTCCTGAATATTGGATTTTATTTGAGTGAATACAAAATAACAATATATACATATAGAGAAAGATAGAATTAGGTAGACAGTGATGGGGAGCGGGGATATGTATTTGTTGAACAATAGAACAAATGCAAAAATGTTGACAACGGAAAGAGTTAAATTAACTCTTTGACATCTTTTCTTCACACAATCTGTTTGCATTTCTGAGATTGTATGCTGTAATTCAAGTAGCCTCGTTTAAGTAATTTAATAATAAATAAGCCTAATGCATGTAAAGAAACTGAACTCACAGCATTAACATAAACATTTTTCATATTCTGTTAGCACTTTTGAATGTTTCCAATTTAACTTTCCCTCTCTGCGTACGTATGCTGTTTCCTGCCTGTTGGAGCAGAACTCACCTTTCCTTCTTGGAACACAAAACCCTTTGCCTTCTTCTGTTTTGCCTCTTCACGCCCTTTTTAGTGTGAAATGAAAAATTAGTCACTTCCTCACATGGAAGGCAGCCTTTCAGAAAACTGAATAGCAGACATTGCTCGTCTCTCATGGATTCTGCATGTCTTGAAAGAAGAGCCTGTGAGAACCTGTGTGGTTAGAGGAGTTTCAGCATCAGGTCTGACTGCCTCTGTGTTCCCAGCATTCGCTCGTAGGTTCATTCTCTTCGCCTGGCTTACCTGTCTCAAAGTAGCCACATGGCTGGAGCAGGTTAGGTACCCCTTTTGAAATGATACCCGTAAATATTTGTAGGTGTTTCACTCTACAGAAAACTAAGGCTCTTTTTTTTTTCTTCTTCTTCTAAAAATGAACCAGAAACAATCACTCTTAAAAAGTGATGCATAAGATTAGCTCTAGGGTAGAATCAGGCTGCCATTTGAATATCACAAGGAGAGTGTTTCTAACTATTGATTTCCTGGGTTTAAATGTTCCAGGAACTCATGGTAAGCTCAAAAGAAGTAAATGGGAGCATGATTTATTTTTAAGATTTCCTAATATTTGTATATCAGACAGTAATGATCATAGTAGAGGTGACTTTTGGAAAATTTCATGAAGCTCAAATGTTAGGATTGACTTGTGTAATAAATTTGGTTTTCATCACAATATGAGTGTTTAAGCCATTTTTTAATTACTCCTTTCTATTCTTAATTACTTAGATAAAATTTAGGCAACCTCTTTTACTTTACAGCTAATATTTTGGCTGCTTTGGATCTAAAACATTAATTTATGATAATTGCTTAAAATATGTTTGAAATATTGAGTAAATATTCAGTAAAACAAAATGCCATATAATAAAAAACATATGGGCAAAGATTTTTGTGTATTTATAAAGATAGAGGACATCTAAGCTACATTTAATTTTTTAACCTTTTAATTGCCATAGAACACTTAGCAGGACAGTATGAATATATTAAGTCTAGAAATGAGACACAATATATATACTTCCTCACCCCTGAAGGCTTTACCAAATTATCCTTGAAATAATTAAAAATAAAATTACAGTTAATAGCTTCAAGTATGTTTATTAAGGAATTAGCTATCAATGGAGAGGTCTTATACAATGTCTGCCTAGTCTTGGTTTTGTATTTTCCTCCCGTTTTAAATACATCGGTCTTTAACTTGCATATTCTCGCTTGCATTTCATTCCAGCTATTCATGCTGCTAAATGAAATCCTGCCTTTCTGCATACATTTACATTCAATTTATTGGGAATTTTAAGAGTTTCCTTAGAACTGAAGAGTCTAAGTAATTTATGTAGAACTTTTTTTTCCTCCAAAAAAGCTCAAAACACTACATTTATATTACCTACTTTCGGAATACACAGTCTGAAAACCAACCAAATTACTTAAGAGATGGAAAAAATAGTCATAGAGAAATTCAGAAATTTGCAAAAGCTACAAGAGTAGAAGAATTGCAATCTTCACCAAATCTCATCAATCTGTTGGCTACTGATGCTCATTTAGAATATGCTGCTTACAAAACGGTCTTACTCTTGAACTCTGTCTTTGGTCTGTATTTCAGTTCTTTTATGCTATTAAGTTTCGTTCCTGCTGAATTGTATAGACTCAATTAAAAAATAAGTTTACAGTGGCCAGTGCCTGTTTTTCAACATTATCAAAATTAAACTTTCAAAGACAATTTTGTATTATCCAGATGTCCACAAAATATTAAGTTGAACAATATCATTAGTTACACACTGATATTTTAAACTTAAATATAAGCTATATATACATATATCATAAATACAAATGAAAATTAAAACCTAAATGGCTTCTCTTTAGAATGTTACATTTGTCTTAGCATGTTGGAAAATTGATTAGCCTTATTGGGAATGGACAGTTAAAGGGGAAAAAAGAGATATTTGAAATGTTTTTATAGAAATATATTTTTCTCACAGGAAATGACCAAAATATTTAAATAACTTAGCTTACATCTGAGGTTAAAATATAAGATCTAAAATTCCAACATTCTAAATATTGACAACGCAAAGACAGGAACATGCACATGACTTATACCTCTCATTTAAATATTTTGTAGTGTAAAGTATTTATGGTAAGTTTGAGATAGATGATTTTTTGGGAAAGGGCAACAATCTATCAGTTAATCATTTAATTTAATTCTGGTATTGTAAGTGGTTACCAATCAATTTCGAATTACAGTTTTGGTATTTTAAAAGAAATGTAGTCTTGTAATCTAAAATAATTGAATATTGTCAAATGTATATTTTGGTTGTATTATAATAAAACGCAAACATTGGTGTTCTATGGTTATAAACAGAATGTTGGTTTTGTGCAAGTTTTTTTTCAAACCCTAAACATGGTAACTGGATTTTATACACGGAATTGCACTAAATCAAATACCTAAGAAAATATTTCCTGATAACATTCAGTAAATATATTTTGCATTTTAAGTTTGCAGTAAATTCTCTTATGAAAGAAAAGAATATATGTTTTTCCCCAACCAATACAATTATATAGTTGCACTTTACTGTGATCTAAATTTAGACGTTGGCAGACTGACATAAACATTACTACCACAAGTAACTACTTTTAAGATTTCCAGTGATCACCAAATAAGTGAAATTTGAAAATACTCATCTGTATCTTTAGCCAAATGAGTATAACTTATTAAAGGAGTTAGCTGAGGTTTTGTTTTTGCTTTAGAAAGACATTTCTTTTAGAGAAAATTATATTTCTTGCCAATTCAGTACATTTGTGAAAGATATATTTCTAATAGGTAACATATAATACCTCCCCAAACATGGTTATCAAATAGCTCATAGAGATATTATACAGAAAAATGTCAGGTTTTGTGGTGTTCTGACAATCTTTAAACATGAGAGTACAGTAAATGTAGAATAAAAGAAAAACATAATTTTATATAGGGCACTCTTAGTAGGACCTTAGTAGGGTCATGTCCAAGTCGTTACTGTAAATAAGGCATAACACAAGATTGAAAATGAAGAAAATTCCAATTGTATTAGTTAGAAAAGTGCATGAGGCATTCTCAAGACAAAAGAAACAAGAGTTTAACATTTGAGAAATAAAAGTATCTATAACCACACAAGTTGTTACCTGCATTAGCAGTGTTTCTAGCCCTGGAAAGTCTTGTCTGGGAAGATGAAGCTGCAAATAACTTCATTGTTTCTTTCAGAAGTTCATATACTTGTCTTTTGTGTGTGTATTGGTACAAACACTCCTCTTGGAGAGTGACCTGATATTCCCAATGAAGTTTAAAATGCACATACACCAAGAACCATCTTTTCACAATTAAGTGCATACCCTTGAGAACCTTCTCCACATGTGCAATAATAGACATTTTCAAAAATAGTTATTGTAGGATTAATTATACTAGAAAAAAAGAGAACAATATGTATGTTCTACACAAGGAGAATGGATAAATTGAAGTACAGTTGATAAATGGATACAGAAGTTTAAATTAAAAAGAGATCTGTGTTCATCAACATAGAAAAATTTCAGAAACAATGTCAAATGAGTAAAATCAAGAAGTGTAGGAATGCAAACAGAATTATATTGGGTATATCAAGTTTAAAGAAGTAAATGATACTGCTTAAGGATGCATACATTCATATGTAAGTAGTAAACATATAAAAAAATCATTTCAGAAAAAGTTAGGAACCAAATTCAAAAACATTTGAGCTACCATTGTTTTAATAATGTTTTATTTTCTTAAAAACATATCTAAACCCAGTGTTACATTTCTATTACACACATTCGTAGGAACTAGTATATTTAAATGTTAATAGTTGACAAAGTTGGGCATTGGATTGCAATTTAAATATATCACTCCCAATACAGTTCAATGTGCTTGAAATATTTCACAATAAAAAGTAAATTAAGGTTCTAAATCTCACAGAACGAATTACTCAAGAGTCAATTTGAAAGAGAGAGGGAAAGAGAAACTAGCATATCGGAACACTAGATACTCAGCCATCATAATAGATGCAGCCTTCCAGGCTTACATTATGGACTTTCTTGGACACCCTGATTATTTTTAAAAAACGTGACAGCTAGGACCTTGGTTGGCCTCAGGGACCCTGGGATAATGTCTAGTTTTCAAAGCCACACCTTATTGTTATGGAAATGCCTAAGGCAACTGGGATATCCAACTATGTGCTTAATATGCCAAAAAGACTCCAAACAGCTGAGTTGGCCTTTCTTGCATTGAACACTGTTCAAGGTTGATATTTAAAATATAGAGTTTCTTCTTTCTGGCTTAAGTATCAAAATTATAAACCGGCTTAGGCTCTTTAGGTAACTGGAGAAGGAAGAGAAATATTTATAACTTGCAAATGTCTTTAAATGATCCCATAGATCATGATTTTCTGTAGGAAAGATTTTATATCAATATAATTTGCCCTTTTAATTTACTATGGATGTTTTCTTTATGTGTAGAGATAGGCCAAAATGTAGCCCAACATTTTACCCTTTACGAATTCTCAATTTTATTGGGGCCTGTTAGTGAGGGGCTAGTATATTTAAATATGTATTGCAAGAGTGTATGGGGGCATATTCAGGGAGTATTCGCTTAGACTACCTAAACCTGGATAAGGAGAGCATGAAACCAATTGACAGGATGGGAGGTTATCATTTAGAATCAGGAAAAGGATTATTTAATGGGCCATATTCCTCTAAGCTTTGAATATATTGAAACAAGTACGATGGGACAGTTATCTTTCAATTACTGAATTGTGTTCTAATTGTAGCCCTCTCATACAGGTCATCTTTACTATTGAAAAACAAACAGAATCCCCTGTTGTGGTTTTGTGTGGTTGATGTGGTTAGTCTGAACACACATCTGGAAGCAGCCTTGGGTGTCAGTGGCCACAAGCAAAGTGAACGATGAGGATCACCTAACTTCCTCCTGTGTGCCAATCACGGGAAGCTGGACAGGACGCCAAGGGCCTGATTATGAGGAATTTTAGGGTTCAGAATGGCTAGGGAGTTAAGCCTGTAGGCAGAGGGGGACATCTTGGTATTTTTAAGCAGAGAGATGACAGAATGAAATTCTCATCAAATTTTCATATAAGAAATAAACACAGAGTGAAAAAATGACCTCTCGATTTCCATGTTTTGCAACTGGGTGGATGAAAGTTTAAAAAAAAAAAGAAGGAAATGGGGCAGCCGGGGTGGCTCAGTGGTTTAGCACCGCCTTCAGCCCAGGGTGTGATCCTGGAGATCGAGTCCCACGTCGGGCTCCCTGCATGGAGCCCGCTTCTCCCTCTGCCTGTGTCTCTGCCTCTCTCTCTCTCTCTCTCATGAATAAATAAATAAAACCTTTAAAAAAATAAAAAGTAAAAAAAATAAAAAATAAAAAAAAAGAAGGAAAGAAAAAAGAAAGGAGGTCCAGCGAGGTCCGTCATGGGCAGTCCCTCTCCGTGGGCGCGGGGACGCCCGTCAAGGTGACCCGTGCCACGCCCTCGCCGAGCCGGCAGGTGCCCCGGGGCCCAGGCTGCCTCGCGAGCCCCCTCGCTGCGACTCCCTCTCTCCCCCCGCCCCGTCGCCCAAGGGGCCTCGGAGGCCGCCGTCGGGGGCTCGGGGGCCGCCAGAGCCACAGCTTTTATCACGGTGCGTTGCTATGTTTGCTCTATTTTATTATCGCGTTAATGTCTTGTGCCCACTACGTAAACTAGACTCTCTCCTCTGTATACTATAGGAAAGAAGCCCCTAGCGCCTGGGGCTCAGCACTGCGCTTGCAGGTGGCCGCAGGTGGCCAGAGGTGGGCTGGGGGCCCCTAGCACACGGGGCCTCAGCACTGCGCTTGCAGGTGGCTGCAGGTGGCCGCAGGTGGCCGCAAGTGGGCCCAGGGCCCCTAGCGCCAGGGGCTCAGCACTGTGCTTGCAGGTGGCTCCAGGTGGCCGCAGGTGGCCGCAAGTGGGCCCAGGGCCCCTAGCTCCAGGGGCTCAGCACTGTGCTTGCAGGTGGCCGCAGGCGGCCGGGTGGGCCTGGGGGCCCGCGTCTGGGGTGGGGGGTGTAGCTGCGAAGCTGCGGCCGGGGCTCGCGGTGTCGGCATCACACACGGGGTCGAGACGGCTCGAAGGACGCCCGTGGGCAGCCTGACACCCAGCCTGGTGCTCAGGCCGCCGACTGCGGGCTGCGGGCGCAAGGCGGGATCCGTGCGTCCTGACCTAGGGACTCATGCACTTCTCTGTACCTTAGTGAGGTATTTCCCAAGTACTAAAAAGCTTACAAAGTTATGAATTTTCCTTATTTCTTCCACAGAAGCCAAACTGCCTGAGAACTACCTCTCTACAGTTAGCCGCGGTTAGTGACTGAAAACGACTTAAACAAGTGTTGTGGAACAACAAGAGTTTCCCTCAAAATTATTGTGATTCTTTAAGGAACTATTAAGAAAAAAAAATTCCACCAAATGGAAGCATTTTTAGAAATTCCTACACCATGTGCTTCCTTTTAAATCAAATTGGTAAATTGATGAAGGTCTATTTTCATTTTGAATGTTCGTCTGTTTTAAACAACAGTTACAAACTCATGTCGTTGGGGCTTTTCTTTGATTCAGGTGGACTCAATGCCACAAAGTACATGATTTAAACTGATAGAGAGAAGGTCCATGTAATCTGTAATGGATGATTTGTTTAAGCACAAGGACTTTGAAGAAATCTTTAAAGAAAACTTGAAAGATTTAAGTTCATAGCATAGTCAAAAATATAGATTTCTAAAAAAATAAGAATATAGATTTCTCTGACAGATATTCTTTGGTAAATGATATTTTATTTTTGCCATAGTTTTGTCCTGTTTGTTTTACACGTAAGAGCATGTAAGTGTTAAACGAAATCTTCTACTAGACCTTTAGAGTCAAGGGCTAAATAAAAGCAAACCAAAATTTTAACATTGTTCTTTGTCCATTTTCTACCCTGAAAATGTGATTGGATTAGATCTATTGGTTACATTTGATCTCTTACGCAGCAAAGGAAATTTCGGTCACTTAGGTACTATTAAGATGCGTTATATAGCAGCGATGTCCACTGTGGCCCAACTGTGGGAGGAGCCGCGGTGCCCACCGACAGGTGATGGATAGAGGATGTGGGCTCTGTATACAGCGGGGTGTCCTCAGCCCTCAGAAAGGACCAATCCCCACCATTTGCTTGGACGTGGAGGGAACTGGAGGGTGTGATGCTGAGTGAAATAAGTCAATCGGAGAAGGACAAACATTATATGGTCTCATTCATCCGGGGATTATAAAAAATAGTGAAAGAGAATAAAGGGGAAAGGAGAGAAAATGAGTGGGAAATATCAGAAAGGGAGACAGCACATGAGAGACTCCTCACTCTGGGAAACGAACTAGGGGTGGTGGAAGGGGAGGAGGGCGGGGGGTGTGGGTGACTAGGTGATGGGCACTGAGGGGGGCACTTGGCGGGATGAGCACTGGGCGTTATGCTATATGTTGGCAAATTGAACTCCAATTAAAAAAATAAAAATAAATTTAAAAAGATGCGTTATATATTTTAAAAGCAAAATACTGGGCAGCCCGATGGCTCAGCGGTTTAGCACCTGCCTTCAGCCCAGGGTGTGATCCTGGAGTCCCAGGATCGAGTCCCACGTGGAGCTCCCTGCATGGAGCCTGCTTCTCCCTCTGCCTGTGCCTCTACTCCCCCTCCCCACCGTGTCTCTCACGAATAAAATAAAATCTTTTTAAAAAATAAAAAAAAAAAACGAAATAGTGACATATAGGAGTTTTGATTTTAATTTGAACCCAGAATGATGTATGTAATTCGCAGAAGAAATCAAGCTTTCAAGTCCCCATGCCTGAAAAACAAACATTCCTAGCTGTAGCCACATTTAGAACTATTTGCTAAAAAAAAAAAAACAAAAACAAACAAAAAAAAAAAACAAACTACATTCCCCTCTTTTGGACACAATGTAAATTAAAGCTATTTGTAAATGTATGTATCCAACAGGTTTTTACATATCAGGTATACAAATGATCTAAGTAACAAAAATACAGAAGTACTTATTTCTGGGAATGTAGGGAATTGTTTGAGACTTCCACGATACAGCTGTGTATCTGAGGAACCTACAAAGGAGCTCGGCGCCACACACATTGAGACAAGTGTCCTTTGTTTTCCGCTTTATCTTCCCAAGAGAGCAACCAACATGGAGAAGTGGTTTGCGGGTCTCTTGCCAAGCTGGCAACCTGGATCGGGTTCCAGTTCATTCCTCTTTAGTGTCAATGTGATGGTGTGAGGGGACCAAAAGGAAGATAGAGGTTGTCCTCTTCTTGTCTTACTGGAGCGAGGGAGGAGTATAGGTAAGCGGAAGGAATCCGTAGCAGTGAAGTAGTAGGACTGTGTGTCTTGAGTTAAAGACAACCTCTATAGAAATTTAGAAAAAGAAAAACTGGGCTCAATTCCAAATTTACCATGGGCAAGCCGGTGAGAGAGGGTCGCTGGGGAGAATATTCCTAAGAGGACACCTCAGAGGTAAGAGGGGGAAAAGGCTGAACCAACCTAGCAGGACTCTGGGGGAGGGCGGGCCGGGGTCACCGAATGACACGAGGGGGGGTGCAGGATGAGGACGCGCTGGGGTCCCAGGGTGGTGGGAGAGTCTCGATGAACGGACTCGACCGGATTCTTAGGAAACCCGGCGTTGCGGGGCGTGCAGGATGGACACTGAAGCCCGAGGTCAGAGTGTGGTCGGGAAGAGGGCCTGGGGGAGCTTGTCAGAAAGAGGCTTGTCAGTCCGACGTCCCGGGGTTCAGGGCGGGTAGGGACGGGGGATGGAGAGCAGGTGTGTGGCCCCAAGTCCCGGTCGAGGCTGGGAGGCCGAGGGAGAGCCACCGGCCGCTGCCGGGCTCGGCGAGGGCGCGGGCGGCCTGGAGGCGAGGGCGGAGCGCAGACGGCGGCCCTGCCCGCCCCGCGACCGCCCCGCGACGGCCGGTGCTCAGCCGCGGACTCCGCCGGCCCGAGCCTCCTCGCCGAGGTTTCCGGGGCGGGGGCTGCCTGGGGCGGCCCCGGCGGCTGCCCTCGCGGGGCGATCCTTCCCCCTCCTTCCCCGTGGGCGCCGCTGCGGAGCTGGGCCCGCGCCCTGGCACGGCAGCGCAGCGCAGCGCAGGATTCGCACCTGAGGACTTCAGATCTGGGTCTCGCTGTCGGCTTGCTGCTGTGTTCATTTTTAGTGAAATACACTTACGTGGGCTTTCCCAAGGTATTGGCCACAATTTGAAAGGTAGCTTCTTGGGGAAAATGTGATTTGAGTTTCAGACTTTGGAACACAACAAAACTGGGAGTTACTACGCCAGCAATTATTGTGCGTATCCAGCGCGCGGGCTGCCTCGCAGACGTGGCCTCGCTTAATGCCCGCGGCTGCACTTAGACTTAGGAATTATTATCCACAGTTTTCAGAAGAAGCTGAGACTGGGCAGAGAATAAATGTGTGACCTAATGTCCAGACAGATGTTATAAAGCCAACAAGTGGCAGAACCAAGAGTCACATCCTGGCTGTTTGATTCTGAATTCCAAGTGGTTAATAACAGCAATCCTGACTCTTGGCCCGCTTGTAAATTAGAAATGTCTCTAATGAGTGTTCTCCTTACTGCTGTACGGAGGTTTAGTTGTTTCTGTTTATTAATAGCTAATCATTATGGAAGTTAATATTTAGGTAATGCAACCTGTATGCAATTCTTTTAATGACCTAATAAAGTAAATGCTAATTTAATCTATATTTCCTAATGAAAAGATGCGGAATTCCAGAGATTAAATGAACTTTCCAGCGATATTTTATTTCACTCATACTAACATAGACATACTTTGTGCCAGTTCTAAATGCTCTAGAAATATTAATTCATTTAATTCCCACAGCTTCCTGTGAAACCAGTACTGTTTTCATCCAGACTTTACAAATGAGGAAACTGAGTCACCATGAGAATAAATTACTTGCACGAGGCCACATGCAGGCAGACACTGTGTTTGAACCCAAGTTGGTTGGCTCTGAATCGTTCTGTGTTGCAGCTGCAAATTGATAAAAGCAAGCACTGATTCTCAAGGGTAGCCCATAAACCCTGTTCTAGAAGCAGCCATATGTTACATTATCACAGTCAAGAAATTATACTTAGGATGACTCTTAGATGACAATAATAGAACATTTATAGTAATTTTCCATGTTGCCATGTAAGAATTATTAACCATTTGTTCTCTTTCGCCTGAGGTGATGTCTCATTCTTACGATTTTCCAAACTAATATATTCCTGTAGAGTTAGAAAACACAATCATGGAGTTAGAAGATGGTGTGGAATGAACTGGGTGGTAGTTGTGGCACCAAGTTCAATTATGTACTTTAATAAAATCAGTCAATAGCATTCTAGTTATTCATTCACATTCATAAAATTGAAGACCTCCCTTTTAGAGATATTTAGTTGCTTTTGTGTTTTCGCATTAGCCTGTCGGCTAAAAAAATTGTGGTTTCCAGAGTATCAAATAAATCTCAAATCAAGGCTCTTTGCTGAATCTGAAAGGGTCTGTTGGTCAGAAGTTACCGCTCTTCTGCGTAGAAGTAAAGAGTGATGCTGTCTGTACAACGTAATGACCTATGGCTCCATTTACAAGGCATGTTAGACAGAAAGCCGCTTCTGGAGGCTCAAAGGACTCAATTCCATTTTT
This sequence comes from Canis lupus dingo, assembly GCF_003254725.2. NCBI lineage: Eukaryota > Metazoa > Chordata > Mammalia > Carnivora > Canidae > Canis > Canis lupus. Next base: position 24,066,643 of record NC_064260.1, on the reverse strand, counting down.
TCTTTTTGGTGCAGATTGCTTTCTCTCCAGAGAGGCGAGTCTGTGATTGGGACATTTGTCAGGTAACACTACCAGGAGACGCAGCTGTGCTTCACTCCAGAACCGCATCTGCGTGTTCTATGCTGACCAAGGTACAGGACTGATTGCACACAGAAGAGTGGATTCCAATAGGAAGTTGCAGGCAGTTACTAGCATGGGTATTTATAAAAGCAGTGAACTACAGAGAACGCCTGTCTTAAGACTTTGACTAGGAGCAAAAATAGAAAAAAATAAAAATAAAAGGTAAAGGGAGTAGGGATTAGTGATATTCCAATTTATAAATGTCTGGTGAGTAGAAGCCTGGCATCACTCCACCAATATTCTTATCTCAAATTGTGTCCTATTAAATTTTTATTTTAGACATATTTATTATATGAACACATTGTAGATTAATATATACTATATAACCATCCAATATTATAAGAAAGTGGAGCAACGCAGGTTTATTAAACTGTATCTTTTCTTCACTCTCAGACCTCTTTGTGGAAATTTCCATGTCATTGTTGAAGTGCAGAGATCCCTAAACCAATAGGATCAGACATATTCCATTAGAACAATAATCTCTTTATAAACAGGGTCTAAATTCTTCAGATGTGCATGTGTGTGTGTGTGTGTGTGCCTGTGTAGACAACTTTTACTCATCATTCAGACTTTTTCTGTTTTGAAGATCTCTGAGGTAAGAAATTAATCTGGCTGGGCAAAAGAAGCAAGAAGTGCATGGGAAAGTGTGTTGTTGTTGTTTATAAAGATCTCAGTATGCTAGGAGTTTGACAGAGATTTATTTCTTGCTCTTTCTGGAATCATCTCCCATATGATTTCTATCATTTCTTTTCGCCTAGGAGAACTTTTACAATACACTTCCTGGCTGTGTCTCCACAATTTAGCCTGTCAGAAATGTTCAACCATATACTCATTTGACCTAACACATACCTCTCCTGGGTAGATTTGAACCCATGCACTGAGGAGTGGGTATCAAGTACATGTGTAGTTGTGCATTATAACCATTTGTAAACACACACAGTGTGTCCACATCTAACAGATGTTAAGAGATTGTGATCCATCGAGAATTAAGAGAAGCAAAGTGAAGAAGTGAAGGCTGGTGAAAAGAGCAATGAGAGTGGGATAAGACTAAAAGGAAGGTTGAATCAGTAACCCCAACAGTAGTAGAGCTTACAGTAGGAAATTGACATGAGAACTGAGTGAAAGTCTTGAAAGAAAGCAAAGAAAGGCCGAAAAGGTGGCACTCAATTTCTGAGATTGATTTGGAAGTGATAGAAAAACATCTGAAGCTGGGATTTTCGACAGGGAGAATTATATGAACTGCGGTGGAGTTGTGGTCAGCAAAGGTTTTTGCTCCAGGGGAAGAAGTAATCCTCAGCTGGAGGGACCCAGTAAGAACAGGGATGAAAGCCACTATGTAAAGAAAAGGCTGGTATTTCTTACATCCAGGGGACAGCGGCTGGGGGATTACGTTGAAGGCAAGAAAGCATGAAGGACAGAGCTAAAGCCGTTGGGTGAGTGGAGACCTCATTCCTCCCCCTTCATCACCGAAGATCGAGACTCTCTGTTTTAAGGTAACCAAAGTGAAACATCCCTAGGAAATCTTCCTAGCACTGATCTTTTTTTTTTTTTCAAAATAACATAAGTTCTGGTAAAGAGTCTACTCTTTCCCAGGTATAGTTGACAGTCGTCTTGACACCTTAATACACTGCATTACAAACTCTCCTCTGACCAAAGAACCATTGCTTCTACTCATCTGCCATGATGTTCAGCATCTCTACTTTTAGAAATGTAGGTTTTGTATTTTCTAAGTATGAGGCCATTTATCTCCTTTAAAAAAATTTATCTTTTATTTCTCAAAGGAAAAAACTTGACCAGGTCCAAATTTCTTCCACCTCCCTCTTATCTCTATTACACCTGCACCTTTTCTTAGGCCTTTAACTGTACCTTAGTATTCAAGGTAACCTGTCCACTTGTACTCTTGGGTCTCATCCATTTCTGTCTTCACCAAGGACTCATTACATCAGTTCTTCTTCTTTTCCCTATTTTCAACATCACTTCTTCCTCAGTTTTATTCTCTGGTCATATCTCTTCCAATCTCTTCTTGTATAGTCGTGCTTAAAGGTAAAGTTACTACAATTTCTGCATCTATTTCTTCTCCTTCCCCATATTTCCCAAATCACCAAGAACTGGCGTTTTGCTAAGATAACCAGTGACCCAAAGGTGACCATACTTTTTACTCTTCTCTTATTTGATCTACCACCTCCGGCACTGATAACTGACATCAAATTAATTTCATCTTTGCTACTTTACATGAGTCTCTTTTGGTTCTTGCTTCTACTATGCCATTCTTCTTAAAGTCTTTTCCAGCTTCTTATCTTGTGTAGTTCTTAAATTATTACATACCTCAGGGAAGACTCTCATTTATCTGAAGCCATATCACTTCGGTTCACATCCATGCTCTATAATTTGAGAACTGTTTGACTTGAGGAAGGTTATGTATCCTTTCTGTGGCCCACCTGTAAATTGAGGATAACACCAATATCATGACATAATGCAATGTAAGGATTCACTGTGACTATAATTTTCCATGGGCAATTTATTTTATGCTTTCAGCTCTACCTGCCATTTCTACTCTTAAGATTCCCAAATAGGCATCTGTACTAAGATTCTTCTCCTAAACTCTTATGCTAAAATTTCTGTTAGCTGTCACTTTCAGGATTTACCATTCATCTCAAAGCAACAGAAGCATATCTGAACATGTGACCTCGTATTGTTTGCTTTGGCCAATGGCAACATCCAAAATTTTCCCTCTCTCCATTTTGGTCCCAAATCTGACATCAGGGGTCATTCATTTATTTTGGTTAATTCTTTTTTTTAAAGATTTTATTCATTTATTCATGAAAGACACACAGAGAGAGAGAGAGAGAGAGAGAGGCAGAGACACAGGCTGAGGGAGAAGCAGACTCCCCGCAGGGAGCCCAATGTGGGACTCGACCCCGGGCCTCCAGGATCACGCCCTGGGCTGAAGGCAGACACTCAACCGCTGAGCCACCCAGGAGCCCCATGGGTAATTTTTTTGAGGGCTGTTATTCTGTTTTTTCATACTGTCTACGGGGTCTTGAACAATTCTTAACACAAAGTCAGTAACTCAAATATTCGTTGAATGAATAACATGTAAATGTATGTAAACAGGGATTAGAATGTATGGCAGCATTATTTATTACAGTACAAGTATAATTTCTGAAGAAATAGAATAAATTAGGTGAATTTCAATGCACAGAAAGAAGAAAAAGAGTATTAGAGGCTGGAGCTGGTTAGGGCACTTCCCCTCTGGATTTCTGTGTCCTATGAAGGGGCCTTACCTAAGTGAAAGAGGAGAAGTGGCAGGGTAGGAAGTAGCTTGAGTCAAGAGTCCCTGGTCAAGGGGAGCTTAAAAATAAATAAATCAAGAAAGAAGGGTTACATGGGAGGTTACCAAAGCAGACCTTACCTTCCTTCGATCTAGTGAAGAGTTCTAGTTTCCCTTCTCTGTCTCACATGTCCTGTGTACAAATATGTTGACAAACCTTTCTATGCCTAGGATGGTTTTAGCACAGACAGTCTTACCTATTGGGAAACCTCTTAGTCCTAAGTAAACCAGGATGCTTGGTCACGCTGTGTACAAACTGCTATATCCTGAAGCATACTATCATTTGCAAATTAAGAGTGTTAATTTAGTGTTCATCTATTGTTCACTAAAACTATGACAAACTCCGATTACTTGGAAGATCCTGATCCTGTTCAGTTCTTGAGGACACAAAGATGAGTTTGATATTGCCTTTCTCCTCAAAGAGCTCTGTGTCATGTCTCAAATAGCTTATACTTCACATTATTTTTATAAGTATGTATAGAGTCAGGATGGAAATTCACAACATTAGGAATTTCTGATATAGATTATTTTTTTTATTAAAGACCTTATTTTTTAGAGGAGTTGAGGGCTTACAATAAAATGCAGAGGAAGGCACAGAGGCCTCCCAGGTACTCTCTGCCCTTACACGTGCACAGCCTCTCCTGTTACCAACATCACTCATCAGAAGGGTGTGTTTTTCATCAACGATGAATCTACATCACAATCACCCAAAGTCCATAGCTTTCCTTAGGGTTCGCTCTTGGTTACATACATTCTATGGGTTTTGACAAATGTATACCGATCGGCATATTCCATAGAGCATTTTCTCTGCCCTGAAATCTCCTGTGTTCTGCTTCTTCTCTTCTCTCCACCACCCACTACCCCCAGCAACCACTGATATTTTCACTGTCTCCGTAGTTTTGCCTTTTCCAGAATGCCATCTAGTTGGACTCATGCTATAGCCTTCTTAGATTGGCTTTTTTCACTTAATAACATACACTTAAGTTTCTTCCATGTATGTCATGGCTTGATAGTCACTTTCTTTTCAGTGCTGAATAATATCCCATTGTCTGGATGTACCAGAGTTTACTTATCTGTCACCTACTGAAGGACATCTTGCTTGCTTTCACATTTTGGCAGTTATCTACAAAGCTGCTATAAACATCTGTGTGCAGATTTTTGTGTGGCTATGAGTTTTCAGCTCCTTTGGGTAAATACCAAGAAGAGCATTTGTTGGATCATATGATAAAAATAAATTTAGTTTTGTAAGAAACCACTAAACTGTCTTCCAAAGTGGCTGTACCATTCTGCATTCCCACCAGTAATGAGTGAGAGTTCCTGTTTCCCCATATCTCCACCAGTATTTGGTGTTGTCTGTGTTCCAGATTTTGGCCATTCTAATAGGTGTGTAGTAGTATCTTTTTGTTGGATTCTTTATAGGGCTGAAAACCAAAGTCTGATTCCAGAGAAAGGGAATCTTAAAGGCTAGGGCTATTTTAAAATTGTCCTTAGATGGGAGAGTTAAAAAAAACTTGAAGAAAGAAAGGTCTTGACAATGTAGAGAGGAAAACACATGCTGAGGACCGATGTACCTGGAGACGGAAGAAAAAAGCATCAGTTTCCTTGTATACTGCATGGTATCAGGTTTTTCAAGGACCCAGAAACCCATACCTCTGAGTTACAAGAAAGAAAAAGAAGTAGGTTCCTTTCATGTACAGGTAAACTTCCATTGGAATTTGATATATTTTTTTCTAGAATAAGTGTTTATGATAATAGAATCAAATTTTTTTTTTTTTAAGACAAACCATGAGGGACTCCTGACTCTGGGAAACAAAAGGCTGCAGAAGGGGAGGTGGGTGGGGGCATGGGGTGACTGGGTGACAGGCACTGAAGAGGGCACTTGAGGGGGTGAGCACTTGGGTGTCGTATTATATGTTGGCAAATTAAACTTAAATTAAAAATTATTTTTTATAATAAATAGTCATAAATACATTCACTGTGAAAATATGATGACAATGTACAAGATGGGTAAATTAAACCAAATTTTATCTTGGTTTAAAAATAACAGCTCTTAGTAATGGCAATAATCAGATTTTATTATCTAAGTTATCTTCAGTTTGGTAAAAGTATTCTTATTGTTCAGTTTACCACATAGCTTATTAAGACCTCCAGAGGATTCTGTAAGTCCTTCACATAAAAACATTATTATTTTCCCCCTTGACTCAATCCTTAAAAGTTACATTTCCACCCTAATCTTATTTACTGAGCTAAGTGCTCCTATAATAGGCTTTATCACTGATACCTTTTTCTAATAAAATAGTAATGTTCTGTATTTATTGAAATGTTTAACTTGATTAACAACAAAAGTGCATATTTATAGGAGAGGCCTCAATCAATTCTTTATTCAGCATATGCAGTAGATACATAAACATTAGATTCAGATTGAATTTGCAGTTACAGCAATGAAGGGAAACATGATAGGCCAACTTGAACTACTTGACTATATTTTGCTATAGTAAAAGATTTAAACAAAATCATCCAACTTATATTGATTCCTATCAGTCTTATATCATTTGATTTATACCAAAGGCATACATATGTATTTGGCAAGATAGTTAAGTATAAACAAAGAATAAAACACAGCAGCTTCGACAGTTTAGGATTATACACTGGACTACGAATTCAGTAGACAATAAAACAAGTCTTTAATATATTCTAAAATAATAAAGAGACAATACAATTTTATACAAAGATGTAGGTTTAAAAAAAAAAAAGATGTAGGTTTAATGATCATCTAGTAGCGGTATGTACACATATTTGAAGTGTGCAATGTAGCAGGAAAGAAGCCTGGAAACCAGAGTCTTGGATACTATTCTGGGAATTGACACTAACAGATTATGGACACATCACTTTGATTTTCTCTGCCAGATTTCTTTTGTGAAAATGATAAAGTTGGTATAGATGTGTTTCCCAAATAGTGCTTTTTGAACTATTTTAATAGGTACGTTGTTAAAAAAAAAAAGGAGTTGATTGATCACATATATTTGGGAAATACTTTTTTTTTAAATTTGCCATGCATATTTGCAAATGAAAGACTCTAAATAAATTAAAGCTGCAATTTACTTTTTTGGGGAGAGCAATGTGTTTAACAAGGCTAACTGAACTTGGATCCCATTTTTTAAGTCAGTTTTACGCACAGTTAGAAGCCACTTTCCAAAGTCTTTCTCATTTTTTAAAGTCCATACATAATTGTATCTCAGAAAGCATTTAAATAACATGGCAGCTAAAAAGAAATCAGTCTTTATCAATTTCATCTAAACTAGTGAGCAGTGGCAGAAATAAAGATGTTAAAGTATTCCACTTTTACTAGACACTGATGGATGCAGAAAGTATGGACTTATTTCACTTGTAAAATACATTTTTTTGAGCACAACATTTTTGAGCCTTCATTCCTTTGCTCCGCATTCATTGCAGTCAAGGGTCAGTGATAAGGATTTTCTGGGTGAGAGGAGGAAGACAGTCTGAAGAATAATATCAGATTAATTTCTACTGATGAAATCATTCCTTATGAGCAGGTCTGTAAACTGGCTAAATGGTCATCTCTTAGCTAGTCTACATAGCTGGGCTGTACGTACAGCAGGAGGCAGCCTGAGACCTCCTCTACTGAAGGGTACTGGGAACATCTTTAAGTCTATTTACTACACCATCTGTTTCCCTCTCATTTGGAAAGGGAAAAGTCTGAGTTTTGGGTTGATAAAATTTTGCAGAAATTACAACCATTTGCATGTTAAAAAATTATACATATTATGGAAAATATACCTTTTTGCTTTCAGTCTTTAGAAATCACATACATTTCTCCATATAAGAGTGAAATGGCTACTACCCAAACCAACTGCCCTTCCCTCCCTGCTGTCCCATGGAAATTACCAACAGGATACACATGTAAGGAAAAGCTACATCATTGCAGAAAACTAAAGTCTATTATTGAAGACTCCTAGAAATTTGAGTCTTTGTTATATCTAGACAGCTGGGATAAGTTTAAAGAATAGCATGGAAAAAAACACTTGGGATTTCCCCTCATATTATTGCATTTTGGAGGTAAACGGGATACAAGCCCAGTAATATCTCTTAGACAAAATGAAAACCACAAGGTGGAAGTTAAAGTGCATGGGATCGTTGATCTAACAATGAGATACTTGGGGGCTATCCTATGAATTGTGTAGCCAAACCTGGGCAGAGTGCAGATACCTATAACACACATTTATGCCATAGGACAGCTTCATAGGAGCAGATCTGCATGGTGTATACAGTAATCAGTGACAGGTTGGAAGTTAAATACAATTTGTTGAATAAAAGGACAATAAAACACAGAATGGATATACAGCTGCGTCTTGAATAACGCAGGTTTGAATTGTGTGGGTTTGAACTATATGTGAATTTTTTACAGTAATCCTGTAAGTGTATTTTCTCTCCCTTATGATTTTCTTAATAAAATGTTCTTTTCTCTAGCTTACTTTATTTTAAGGGTACAATACGAGATATGTGTTAATTGACTTTGTTATCATTAAGACCTTCTTCCAGTTAATAAATAGTAGGCTGTTGGTAGTTAAGTTTTGGGGGAGTCATAAGTTATTCTTGGATTTTCAACTATGCAAGGGGTCAGTGTCCCTAACTTCTGTGTTCTTTAAGCATCAACTAAATTTTGTGAAGAGAACCCACCCAGGGGGTGGGTGAGTAGGAGGTGAATCTAGCCTACATATCTAGTGCCAAGATGTAGGTCTTACTAAGTGGGATATACATCCACCTAGATGAAGGGAAACAATTTTACCCCAAAAAAGTTTCATCTGTCCAGAGACACAAAAGTCAGAATAAGCTAGTATGAGGCCTAAGAAAAATATATTGAAAGTGAAGTTTTCATAGATCATATTGATGCTTCCTATGCAATGATCCACGGCATGTGCAGTACCAGAAACTCAACTGCATACCCCTTCAGCATCCCTTAAGATATGGGGTGGCCTGGAATCCCAGGGGTCAGTCTTTTCCAGCTCAAGAAACCACATCTGTTTATCCCTGCTTGCTAAACATTTTGGAGGCCTACTGTGCCATGAAAAAGGTATGGAAGCACTTGGCTTGAACAATCCACTTAGCAGACTACTACTTATCATTTTCCAATGGGCATGCTCAGTTCTGGAGAACAGCTGAACACAGGAGCTAAGGGCCTGCCTGTATCCTATGTTTCTCTACAGTACAATATCTTTAGCAACAGCCTACCAATTTTAGTCTCTGTCCTATTAACATGCAGTTCTTTAGAACCCCTAGCATCTTAAGCCATAGGATCACAAATTTTCAGGGGTCTTCATCATTATTAGCTCGAGACTTAATAATAATAATAATAATTAATAATAATAATAACAAATAATTTGTTAATTAAATGCACTGTGAGTGAATATGTGTTATGAGAATGTGCTAAGATAAAGATTAACACTAAAAAAAAAGTGCATGAGTGAAGTAGGTCTCAAAAGTATATAGCTCAGCTCAGTTCTCTGTGTCTTGAGTATCTCTAGTAAGTTTCTTACTGCATAGTCAGTGTGGTCAAGTTGAAAATAGTCAATTTTTCTGCTGGGGCCATTGCAAATGTCAACCAACCATTTACATTTTTAATAGCTCCTCATCTTTTTCTCTTACTCTGTAGGTCCTTTACTGAGACCCGACATTTTCAGATTTTTTTTCTATCTTTCTGGCAAATCCAACCATCCTACTCTCAATTTTTACTTTAATTATTTTCTTTAATTATTTTAATTATTTTCTTCTATTATAATTTCTAAATAGAGTATTTCCTATTGGAGTTTCAGGTTTAAATCTTTATAGGGGGGAGAGAAGAAAATAAAACAAACAAAATCAGTATTGAACAATACTAAACAAAAAGCTGGTAGGGACTTCATAGCTACTTCCGTGGTCATCACAATTACCCTTCCTCTTTGTTTCCTTCAGAAACTCTGTTTTCTAGCAAATTTCTCATTTTAGCCCTGATATATACCCTGTGCTCTTCATTAAAGTCTTCTGAATATTCTTATCCTCTATCTTTTCCCCCTCTCCTCTTCAGCAATTGCACTGGTACTGACCCTGAACTCCTTATTTAGCAGCCTTCATCCTGAATCCTTAAAGGGATCATCTTCCTTGAATCAGAATTAAGACACGTGGCTTAACAACATTTCTACAATTGTGATGGCGAACCAGTTCATGGCAGCAAACAGGAGAAACACTGTGGGTAACTTCAGCAAAAAGGGAATGAATAAATTGAAAAGACATTGGGGAGCTTGTAGGATTGATAAAGCTCAATAAATTGCCTAGAAGTAGGAGAAAGGCTACCTGCCCCCACTTAAATTTTCACAGATGGTGCAGAGGTCTGCTATGCCTTATTTTGGGTTTTTTTTTTTTTGAGATAGAAGTTACATTCAGATTTTTTATAAGCAAATCCTAGATATAAATTCATTATTTCACTGTTGTTCTCTTCTTACTAATCTACTCTCTCTCTCTGTTCTGCTCCATTTTGTGGGTTATTATTGCTTGGTTTTCCAATTTATTGTAATATACCCAGCATAGTGCTTGACACTTAACAGATGTTCAATTAATGCAACTCTCACTTTTTCTTATAGTTTTCATGGGAATACATCTTTTCCCCAGGTTTTCTCCCCCTTGTCTGTTCTACCAAAATCTCCCCCTTGTCTGGTCTACCAAAATACTTTTATTTTCCCTCCACACTTCACTCTGTATATAATCTGGGCTGACATTATTCACAATTATGAGCTTCATCATATTTGTCATTTAAAGACAATGTCAACTTTGGCTGCCCTACAAAATACAAATGGCCCAGTGACTATATATCAAAACAAATGTTAGGCCAATTGTTCAGAAAAGCTATCAAATCCATAATTCTGTTTTCTGAATGTGGTGTTATTCCAATATTTACTCCTGAAGTGAGAAGCCCCCACTAATTAAACCCAATGTCTTTTCCTCCCACACATCTCTATACTGATACCCTTGTCCAAATTCTATATTAGGAAAGAAGACAGAGGACAGAGGTAAAAGCCTGTTTCTAAGTTTTCAAACTTTTCCTCTGAATTCCCTTGAGAACTAGGGCTCAAAATTATATAGATGCTGTTCCCCTGAAGATAAAAGGAGGTACTGTTACTCCACATGGTGAATAAATCATAGTAGATCTAAGACACAGAATAAGATGAGCATTAGCAAGAGACCAGAGAGCAAGTTTGGATAATAAGGATTAGCCAATTGCTCCCTGATGTCAGACCAAGATCCAGTAGAAATAATCATTCTGGCATCTGACAGGGGGAGTCAAAGGTCAGGATTTAATGTCACCATACTCTGATTTCCTAACTTCATTGAGCAGGTGCTTAATAAAGCATGATTATTTGTTATGTTTAAAGAGTTCAGAGCAAAGTAAGATGGAGAGTGATTACCAGCTCTGCTGAGAACACTGTAACCTTTTTGTTAATGACAATTATGTTGAGGTCGTTAGTTTGTCAGAGTTTATTTCTTTCCCTCGAAGCATGGAATGCAAAAATATTATATTACATGAAACTACCAATGTCACTGATGAGTCTCCAGTGATTATAAAGAAGAAGAAAGAATTTAAGGCCCCGAATGACTGGTGGTTAGATAAAGATGTGTCTTACTGAGGCTTCTAAGCACAAAGGTTATGTAAAGCTGGCAGAAATTTTCACACAACCACCATAAATTATTTGTAGAAAGGAGAGAAAGAGCAAGCGTGAGTGAGAGAGAGATCTTTTCACAGCAAGTGTAATTAATGCGGACTGTAAGGTTTCAGTTAGAACGTCCGTAAACATAATGAACATAACATCAGGAGTTTAAAACGTGGCTTTGTAGGCCCATTTCCTTCTCCCTCTCTCTCACTTTCTTTTTGTTCTTAGAAGTCATTTAAGTCAACAAATTTAGCGTTTAAACTAGAAAGGGCAGAGGTTCAGGAATCAAAACAACTGCATGGGTTTGAATCCCGGGTTCCCCACTTAATGAGGCAACCTTGTTGGGCATATTTCTTAACCTCTTTGTGTCTCTGTTACTTTGAGATAATAGTACACAGTTATGAGAATTAACAGCGACGATCTCTGTAAAAGAAATACTTGTTGAAAGCTTAACCAACACTCAAGCGCACTCATCGCCATACCTCCTGGTATTGATGCCCTGGTTTATTTCCCTTTCACCTTGACTCTGTGACTCACTTTAAACAGCAGCATGTAGGAGAAATGACACTGTACAAGTCTCAGATCTAAGCCTTAAGAAGGCCTGGAAGTTTCTATCTTTGAGTCTTCGGAAGCCCTGAACCACCATGCACTAAGTGGCTACTGTGTTAGGGAGACCACGTGGAGAGACCACATGGAGAGAGCACTGATGGAGGGACAGGGCCTGAGAGCACCTGGAGGAGACAGAGGACTCGCCATCCCAGGATCCCAGCTCAGCCCAGCCTTTTAGCTCTTCCAGCCAGGGAGCCAGACCTGTGACATGGCCACAACTGATGTTCTAGCCTTAGTGGCTCTCTAGTGTCATCAGCGTGAGAGACATAAAGCAAGACCAGAAAATGACTACGAGGTCAACTCAAAGAATTATGAGATATAATAAATTATTGTTATGTTAAAGCAGTAATTTGGGGGAAAATAGTTACTTATGTAGTAGAGAAAAGAAAGAAGCAATAAGGAAAATGTGGAGCTGTTCTCTTCAGTATGGTAGCCACTAGCCACAAGTAGTTATTTACACTTGAAACGTGGTAGTATGCTGGACAAACTGAGTTTTAAATTTTATGTACTCTGACTCATCTAAATATAAATTTACATTTGCTAAAACAATATAAAATAGTTGTTCATTGTTTTTGTAGGCAGACATTCCACTTTAACTGTTTGTGTTGTCTACAGTATTGTTATCGGATTGTAGAGTTGTCGGGCACCTGTGTCTTTAACATACTAAACATAAAAATACTACCAGAAAACATGCTACCAGAAAAAGATTGTAATATATGTTAATTTTTATATCAGTGACTTATTGAAATGATAATGTTTGGATATATTGGGCTACATAAAATGAAATGTATTATTAATACTGATTTCACCTATTTCCTTGTACTTTTTGAAATTTGACTTTTAGAAAAATTAAAATTACATGTGTTTGCATTGTATTTCTATCCAATGGAACTGTTAAAAATATTAAATGTAGAATTGCTTCTAGAGCAGACTTTGTTTTTTATTTTATTTTATTTATATTTTATTATTTTAATTTTTTAAGATTTTATTTATTTATGAGAGACACAGAGAGAGAGAGAGAGAGGCAGAGACACAGGCAGAGGGAGAAGCAGGATCCATGCAGGGAGCCCGATGTGGGACTCGATCCTGGGACTCCAGGAACACACCCTGGACCAAAGGCAGGCGCCAAACCGTTGAGCCACCCAGGGATCCCCCAGACTTCGTATTTTAGAACAGTTTTTTAGAATAGTTTTAGATCCCATATATCCCACGCCCAATTTCCACTATTAACATTTATATTAGGATGGTTCATTTATTACAATGAATGACTAATAGTGATATATTGTCATTAACTAGACTCCATTCTTTTTTTTAAATTTTTTTAAAAATTTATTTATGATAGGCACACAGTGATAGAGAGAGGGGCAGAGACACAGGCAGAGGGAGAAGCAGGCTCCATGCACCAGGAGCCCGACGTGGGATTCGATCCTGGATCTCCAGGATTGCGCCCTGGGCCAAAGGCAGGCGCTAAACCGCTGCGCCACCCAGCGATCCCGACTCCATTCTTTATTAAGATTATCTTAGTTATATAATGTCCTTTATAGTCTAGCATCCTATCTGGGATACCATATTTCATTTACTTGTTGTACCTTCTTAGACTCTTCTTGGTTGTCACTGTTTCTCAAACATTCTTTGTTTTTGTTTTATTTTTTTTAATGATCTTTTATTTATGACAGAGAGAGAGAGGCAGAAGGAGGAGAAGCAAGCTCCATGCAAGGAGCCCAATGTGGGACTCAATCAGGGGACTCCAGGATCATGCCCTGAGCCAAAGGCAGATGCTCAACTGCTGAGCCACCCAGGCATCCCCCATTCTATTTTTGATGATTATAGTGATCATCCATTTAATGGTGGCCCTTAAAATATATTTCCATGTCCCAATCCCCAATGCCTGTGAATGTGACTTTCTTTGGAAATAGGTTTTTTTATATGTAATTAATATGTAATTAATTTAAGGGTCTTCAAATGAGATTGTCTTTGATTATGGGGGTGAGCTTTCAATCCTGAGAACTTAATGATATGGTTTCAAAACACAGAGCACATACGTATGCTGCATGACATCTCTTCAGACCTAAAATATCTGGAGTTGTCCTTTTACAAGCATCAATCTATCTTACACTCTGCAGCCAGGGAAGAAAATGATAAATGTCCTTTTCCAATTGGATACGTATCCAATGATAAGTGACAAATAAAGGAGAAGAAATGTGATCACAGAGGTGGGAATGATGCATCTACAAGCACAAGAATGGCAACAAGCACTAGAAACTTGAAGACTCAAGAATCGATCTCTCCCAGAACCTCTGCAAGGAGCACAGCCCTACCAACACATTTGGAAAACAATGACGTCGGAACTTTTGGTAATACTGGTCGGGTATTTTATCCATTGCTTCCTATTGGAATTTGCCTGGTATTTTTTCTCATAGTTAGACTGAGGATATGCATTCTTGGAAGGAAGATCTCAGAAATTAAGAGCCGTTTTCTCCTATCGCATCAAATGTACATGCTCTCAATATGATTTACCACTGTTGATGTTGACGTTGATCCTCTGGGTCCGAAAGTGTTTCTCTACTATGAAGTTACTCTCCCCACCCCCTTTGGTCATACTGTAACCTTTGGGAGGAATTTTGACAATTCTAACTAAAACTTACAATCAACTGGAAAAGAGGAAATAGCCAGGAAAGCTTCTGAGAGAGAACATAGACACTGGTGACTACTGGTCAAGGAGAAAAACAGATCAATAGCAATAACAGTGCAGAACTGATAGGGCCATGTGAGAAAATGAGGTGGGAGTTTGACTCCTCTGAGATAAGAAGAAATAAACACAGGAGAGTTACAGAAACAAAAAATAGTGACTAAGTAATGCAAAGGAAAGTTAAAGACCTCATAGATAAAGGCCTTTTCTTAAGAAAGTAAAATTCAATTCAATTAAACAAATGTTGAGACTTAGGGTATACCAGACACTGAACTTGGACCCTTAAGAATCCAAATTTAGCAAGATTTAGTTTCTGTCTTAAGATATTTACCATTTGAAAATGAAGGAGATCATATGAATAAGGTATAAAAATAAATATAGCAATGTAGGGATATTTTTAAAGGGCAATAGAAAAGTAGCATTCACATCCATCTAAAACTCAGGAAGGTTTCCAAAGATCAGCTGGTATTTGAGAGAAAAACCACTAAACCACAAAAACTGACATGGTAGCATGACCTAAAAATAATTGTCAAAATAGTTCTCAACTTTGCAGGTTCTGAAATGCTATTTGTCACTGACCCAGAATTGATTAGACTTGGGGATGGAATTCAAGCCAAGAAAAATCATAAAAATATAAACCAGAATGAAAAGTATTAATTATTTTGGTAACTAAAACTATCAGACAAGCTCCATGTGGAGAAATTATATGAAAAATTTAAGTGATAAAAGATTGTTTGATGACCTTGAATGGGAGAGCAGGGTATTAGTTATTTACATGGATTCTGTGTGTAAAGGCATTAACCTGGCAAGCTTCAGATCCATGGTCTATAAAAAATGAGAAGAGAAATAGCTCCTATATCAAAGGATCAAATGAAGTGAGTCATAGTTAGTACAGTGTCTGGAACATAATAAACTCCCAGGAATTATTGGCATTACTATGACCACTATTATTTGTTTAGCCATCGTGTGCCTTCCCCATCCTGGTTTCTTTCAATATGGCACCAAGTTCATATTCACTTAGGCTCCTCTAGTAGCTAACAAAGTGTCACCAAGAAAAGATGAAATATGTGAGCTTATTCTGTGTAAGTATAGAAGAGTTGATTGCATCAAGGAGCAAGAGGCCGATAGAAACAATGTGCTTCAAAGCAATTCGGTCTTTTGAAAAAAAATAAAAAATGAAGATATTTATCCATTCAAAATGTCTCATTAGAAGCCATTTTGATGCTTATGAGTGTACACATTTTAAAAATGTAAACATGACAAGGCTACAAATCCCCTTTGCAGCAGTACTGTGTCCTGTTCTTGATTAAATGGGAAGAATTAAAGACAAGCATGAGGGAGTGGGGGTGGAGGGGTTGGGGTTTGGAGACTTGGTTGCTATTTATAAGTAAAAAATGGAAGAGAAGGTGTCATAAACTGAAACTAGGGAGGTCCAATACTGGCTAAGTCACCAGGCTGTCTCTGAGGACTGAGTTAAGCCCCTTAACAACTTCTCTGTTTTATTTTCTCCATCTGTTTTACCAGGCTATTGGGAGGATTATTTAGTTAATGTTGAAGACCATATTTATCAATTCTACAAAATGTCTGCTATTTAATGATGAGAGAACACTAAACGACGCTGTGGGAGTATCACAGCGGCTAGCAACAGCATTATTGTCAGCTGAGTCCTTCAGAGACCCCCAGGACAAAATATGATATGCGGTTCTCAAGCATTTGGAATTGTGTTTCAATAATTATTTCTCCTTCTTACTCCCCGAGTCAACTGGGTTTTCTACTTTGTGGGCTTGACAAGCAATTTGTTTTTTATGATGGTAGAATTTTTGAGTGGTCTCAACATTATCCCGAAAGTGAGTTCTTTAAACAGACATTACGGTGACACAGAGCACTACAAAGCCATCACCTTTTTTCTACATATCTATGAATGTCAATGCTTCACTGCAACTCCTATCAAAGAGCTTTTCTCCTTTTCTTTGGTGATAGAAAGTCTCATTTTTAGTAACTTGATCCTAAACTACAGACTAGGAAGCCCTCAATGCACCACATTTAAATACAGTCTCTCTGTAGGGTATATAATATAGAGAACTCTGAATAGGAAATAAGAATGTACGCGGACTGCTTCAAGAGGAAAGGATTTCCTTTGTGGATCAGCATCTATAAACAGTCTGCATTTGAACAATTCCATAATAGAGAACATTCTGAGCCAGCTTGAGCATACTTTTGATTTCTAGCTACAGACTATCCTCTCGGTATCTCGTAATGAATATGCGACCAAAGTACCCACCTGCTTACCTCAAAAGAGGACCGCGGGGAAGAAAGTTTTCCCATACTCTCTTAATCAGCACACAATATGTCAGTCTTATGATAAGGCCTAGTAAATAAGGAGAAACCTCCAGATGAGGTAAATCAGTCTTTTCAGGTCAGTAGGGTACCATTTGCTAAATTAGCTCTGTTTCTTCCTACCACAAGAGATTGATATTACTTCACATATGTGGGCTAGTAATGCTCACCACGCATCAAACTCTTCTGAATTGCTCGAAGGATCATGCCCAGTTAGAATAAGAGTGAAAATATTATTAATGGATAATTTAGACTTTAGGCCTGAGGCTAGATTCATGCTGTTACTCCGTCAGGATACTGGCACTTTCCCTCCTTTAATTTATGTTTGCACAACAGTGACATTAGCTAAGCTCCAATATCCTTCCAGAAATCTGGCCTGAATCCCTCTTTGTGTGGGTTTAATTTGCACCCTTCTCAGTATTTTTCTGTATTATACTTGCTTTCATACCAGGTTGAATGGAATTTCAGACACGATTGAAAGGAGTTCCATTTTCATAATTCAAAATTAATCATGCCCCAGCAACATGAATGTAGCTCTCTAGGTGGTAATCCTGAAATTAATGTTCTCCCTTGAAAATGAAAACACTCATTTATGATCTTTACTGGAGGTTATCATGTCTACAGAGTGCGTGTTTGGCGTGACTTTAGACCATGGTTCCAGTAATTTCTACTGTGCTGCATGTTAATCATGTTAATGCAGGGACTCAATTTCATGTTCCAATCCTAAACAGACCTGGAGTCCCAGTGCTTTTTAATGTGGAGGAAGGTGGTGGTGAGATGTCCGGGAAGGGTCATTTCCTAAGGAAGTTTCATAGAAGGTGGAGGCTAAAAGACAGATTCAGTGACCTGACTGCTTAATATCTCTTATCTTCTGTCCCCTCTGAGCTAGTGAAGAGGCTTTTAGTAGATTAACGCTTATTTGAATTGACAATCACTTCTGGAAAAATTAGGAAACTCTGCCTATGTGTTTCAATATCAATTTCACATTTCAGCATCCTCCATTCCTGCTGCCTTCTCCAATCAACCAGTTCTCCTTCCTCCCCACCTCCTTAGTCCCACCGTGCAGATCCTGCCTCCTGCCCAACCCCCCAAACCGGCCATGGATCTTAGCACAAAACTCAGCTGTGGATCATCACTCACATGTCAGTAGTTGTTTGAATGGACTGGAGGTTGAATAAAAAAATTAACATTCACTTGAATGATTGTGTGTGAGGAGGCAGTTTTCTAGGCAACATTCACATTTTAATAGCATCCCTTAATAATTTGAAGTCAAGGTATTAGTAGGTGAGTTATGAAGTGGCTGTCTCACTCCCATTTCCAAGTAAACCAGTCCCATTTGTGACTTTGCATCTGATAACCTCATTCTGCCCCTGTAGCCTTGCTCAGTTGGGTGGGGGATAGACATCCACGGTGTGGCGAAGCAAATTAGCTCTTTGGGGAATCAGGAGCACCTGGGTGGTATAGTCAGCATCAAACTCTTGGTTTCAGCTCAGGTCATGATCTCAGGGTTGTGGGCTCAAGCCCCACGTTGGCCTCTGCCCTGGGCACAAAATCTGCTTCAGACTCCCTCTCCCTTCTTTGCCCCTCTCACCCCCAAAAATAAATAAATAAATTTTAAACAAATAAATAAACAAAAACCCTTAAGAATCAAAGAGGGAATTAATTAGCTTGAGGAACAAAACTAAAAAAAAAAAAAAAAAAAAAAAAAAGGCCAAGGGGAATCCTGTGCTAAAGGCAGCATTTCTCAATGTCCTTCTGCGAGTGAATGAATAAAGGGAAGTCAGTCTGTAAAAAAGCAAAAGAAAATAAAGCAAGTATATTGAAGAAGACAAAGAGGAGAGTTTCTTTTGTGAACCTCAGAAGTAGAACATGCTCTTGATTACTTCTGAGGCCTGGCATTCATCTTGTGTGTGGGTTTTACGAGATGCTTGTGAAGTTCTCTTTCTCTTTCTGCCACAGAGCCAGTTTTCTCCTAGAGTTCTTCTGTACTTTCTTTTCCTTTCCCCTTCGTTCCATTTCTCAACCTCTCCACCTTTCTCTTTTTCTCTCCGTCTTTCAAGCTTGTTGTCCTCCTCCCTCTCACTCATCCTTTGGCAGTCACTGTCTCGAGTTCTCCCTGTCTCTGTTTCTTACTTTCCGTCTCTGTCTAAACTTGAATTACTCTAGATTTATTTTCCTTGCAATTAGGTAGGATGATGAAGTGTTTAAGCACCGTGGTAGCACCAGTGGGCATCCAAGTTTATTTATAAGTGGATATTGCATTTGGGGGGATTTCCTCTGTGTCCCTTAAATTGTATCCGCTTTACCTGAGTGCGTGTAAGAATAGCATTGGCTGTAATGCTCTCTAAAACACTGGCTATTAAAGGCTTTGCTGGCTTTATTTGAAAAATAGTGTGAACTGTTAGCAAAGCTATGATCTATTTTCAGACATGAGAATGGAAAGTGTGAGGTCTGAGAAGCCTGAAAGGACTGCTGGGAAATCACTGCTATACTGTTTAATGGTATACCGATGAGGGGTGCCAGTCCCTGAACAACACTCTCTTGACATTTCCAACTCTCCAGGAATTCTCACAATGGCCCTTCTGACACCATGGAGTAGAAGGGAGATGTCTGTATAGAAATTTGGAACCAAATCTTTGAGGAGTTCACTGAATAGAAAGGAATGCAGGCTCTTCCAACCATTTTTAAGGCCTGAGGACAATAATGGAGAAAAGGACCCTCACCTTCTGTATGGAGCTATCGTTTCACATGTGGTCATTTTAATGAGACTCAGTTATCACCTGACTGAAAAAGTAATCGTCCTAAATGACCTAAGGATATTCTCTTTTCTTTACCCCAAGTAAGTACTCTGTTACGTTGTTCCTCTTGGGTTATACGCTATCTCAAAAATATTCATTACTTGAGTTTGTAAGGTTACATTTCCATGTTAGACCATAATAAAGCCAACCTCATGCTCCCACCAACCAGTTTAAGAAACGGAACACTCAGATGTAACAGAGGCCTCTTTCATACCCTTGGTATAAGCTCTACTCTTTCCTTTCAATTCATTCTCTTCTCCTCCCTCCCTTACGCTCTGCCCATTTCTTCCCTAGGACACCAGACAAGGAAAAATACAAGTAAAGTGAGGATTAATCCTTGCCTCATCCTGATCTAATGATTTGCAGTGTTTCACCATTAAATAATGTTCAAGTTTTTCATTGATGTGTTAAAGCAGAATGGAAAAGTTCTCTTATATTGCCTTTTGTCAGGAGTGGAGATTGAATTTTGACCAATGTTTTTTTTTTTTTCTATATCTGTTGAATGACCATATAATTTTTCTTTATTCTGTATCAGACACTGACTATAAAGTCTAGCTTCTAACCTGTAATTCTCATGGGAGGGAATCTGCTCAATCTAGTGATAGGAATGAATGTGGGCCCAGCCAACTACACCCCAGGGGAGGAGACAGGTTAGGTCCATGTAGACCATTGCCCATTCAGTAGACACTGTGGCTAAAGACCCAGTAATCAAGGATGTGGTATGTCCAAAGCATATGTGGGGTAACGGTGATGAGAAGATAATTGTTAAATACCTCTTATATGCCTTCTTTGTTGGTATCTTACCTTTATTTATTTGATAGTTCCTCCTCCATCTAAAGGCAGTTGTTCAGTTAATAAAAGATGAATGCAAAATGTCATCAGCATTCATTAAATGCTTACAAAAAGACACCAAAAAAAGAAAATCTCAAAAATAGAATCAATAAGTTATCAAAAAGCCATTCTTTTAAAAGTACTTTTTAAAATTTCTTTCTGTATATTTTACTATTAAAAGAGTCTATAAGATTCTTCTTGCTAGAGAAGGCTAAACTTTTAAACTAATTCATATTTAATACACTCAGGATCCTTAAGAGATTGGTGATTTTTTTTACATATTTTGGCACAATGTGATATTTGACATTAATTGACTGTTATTCTACTAAATAAATCAGTATCTTTTAAAGGTATTCAGTGACAATGTAATAAACTTGAATGCATCTGCACCTGGATGATAAATACATTATTGATATACAGCACATGAAGGGGGTCATGCAGGTTTTGGCAGTGTGGAAAAAAAAGGAATAGTGAAAAGAATTATTGGAAGTCAATGATTTGACCTACTATGTATGCTGGAGGGATTGGGGAGAGTTCCTATCAGTCAGCCTCTGCTAAAATAAAGCCATCTGTCAATTACCAATCCAAATGCTAAGACTTTTAACTTAATGGAGTAACTTACTGGGAACTTTGCTTTAACTGTCAATATTTGAATTGTTATTAGCCTCATTCATTTTAGTTTAGAAAGAAACTTTCTAATAAGACTGCTTAATAGAAAGATGGGAGGTGCGAATTTATGCGATCTTCTGTGTATGATTCCCCTGCTTCTTGGTATAAGAAAGTAATATTTTGGCCAAATTTTTACTAAACAAACCTATATATCTTTTTTATGTCCAGAAATTGGATATACAAATGGACAGTGGCCACATCAGACTCTGATCCATAATCTGAACAACTAGCAGGAAAGGCAAACCACAGTCTCAACCAGCTCAGAAAGGCCTTGGTGGATGGGACAGTCAATGGTTGGACTGCCAGCCAACATCCCTAATTTTTGCCCATGCTCCCAACTTAGGACCAACTAGTGAATGTCAAATGGGCTCCTCCAATCAACCTCACAGGACACTCTACTTCTAGTTAACCTCCCTCTAGCTTGCTCATGCTAACAACCTTCAATTAAAGTTTATATGAAGCCCTCCACCACCACCACCACCACCCCCGGCATTTTTCCCCCCTGCAGTAAAGCTTCCCACTCTCATGACTGCCTTTGAGTCTTTGCCAAACCCAAGAGGTGGCGGCTGACTCTCTTGTTATAGCAAGCTCTGAATAAATAGCCTCTGTTTGTTCTCATTTGGTGGTCTTATTTGCTGGTCTTCACTTATTTCCACAACATATTTTTCTGTATCAAGGTACATTAAGTATTCACTTTAAAAATAGCAGAACAGTGCCTTCTAATTTTAGAAATACATAAAATATTCTATGATATCTTTGAAAAGATATCTAAGTATATTGGTAGGCTGCTTGCATCCATTATCTATCTTCAGTGACACTCCTTCCAATAAGCCTCCATCAATGAAGAGAATGGTGACTATTAGTGGAGAAGACGGTATCTCAACGCATTTCTGAAAGACAGGCAAGTTACCTGGTAGTTACTGTGGAGGCCACAGCCTGGTATCTAGCACAAAGGCAGCATATTTTCTCTAGGAAGAATCGCAAAGAGGCTGAGCAAGGAGTTTTAAAACCAGATAACTTTTTTCCTAGAGAAATTAAATCAATTTTTTCTGAGAGAACTAGAGGATCTAATGCCCCAAAATAGAGATCCTAGAGATGCTATATTCTGGATTTTCAAATTCTCACTAGCACATAATCAGCTTTCCGTCCTCCTTCTCTAAAATGTCACTAATCAAGGAGCTGCATCTAAACATAGAGTTTCTAACTGGCATAGCCAAATGGGGCGCTCGGCTTCTAAGCCAGATGTCACAGGTCTAGGTAAGAGCCGAGTTGCCATCACCACACATAGAAGAAGGTGGTGAAATCGCGAAGCTTCTATTTGCAAGGCATCAGAATGCTGTGGCGGGAAAGCAGGCCTCTGTGGCTAACCCCACGGATGGGCCTGGCGCTCACACAGGAGCCAACAGAGGCAGCTGCTTCCTTTGGTGTTTAGTGATGTCGAGGACGGACTTGGGACACAGGTTTGACCCAAACGAAGGGCCTCTACAGGGGCAAGAGGAGCCCAGCAGGGTTTTAGCAGCTGCACAGAGAGGAGGTGACTAACGGCCGCGTGGAGGGCCCCAGCGGGAGGCTGAGTGTGTGGAGTGTGCCCAGGCGTGAGCAACCTTCCGGCAAGGGGCTGAAAGTACAAGAAGTAAAAGGTAAAGGCCCTAGAGGGTATGGAGGGTGGACAGTGTGCGCCTGGAGTCGGTTTTCTCCTTGGGGCTCTTTCCGATCTGGGGTCACGGGAGTGGCTGCGGGCGCTGCCCCTGGGCTGGCATCTGGCGAGCGCGGCTCTCCCGTGGTTCGAGGTTCGGCCGGTCGCGTTGCTGACTGCGGGAGGCTCGGCGCGGGCCCAGGAGGCCACGGAGCCAGCGGCTGGCGCGGCTCGGCCCCGCAGGCTTCCGACGGCACGTGCGCTCAGAGACCCAAGGGCCTCGCGTGGGGCAGGGCGGGGTGGTGCTGTCGGGTCTGCGTCGTCCACCTCCGCGTGTGGGCGTCGGCGCGTTCAGCCGAGCTGCAGAGCGGTGCGAGCTTCGGCGTGGGGCGGCAGCCCACCTGCTTGGCGGCGCCGGATCCAGCCGAGCCTGCAGGCGTCCTCGCTGGGTCAGCGGCTCCTCCGCGGAGCCCTGCACCTGGGGTCAGGGCGCGCTGCCCCTCACGCTGCCCAGCCGGCAGGGCCTGGGGGTCGAGGGACCCGCCGCCGCCGGGCCTTCCGGAGACGCCTGGGTAGGGGGGAGGCTGGGCCTGGGCCGGGCCGGGGTCTCTCCGCCGGCTGGAGCCCCGTCAGAAGGCCGCGCGGCCCGATGCTCCGAAGTGAGTGTGGACGGCGCTCACCGGGTCGGAGGGACAGCCCTGCGGGCTCAGCCCGGAGGCCGGGGGCCACGGGGGGCGGCGGGCTTCGGCCCGGGCGGACCCCATCGGGCCTCCCCAGGCCTGAGGTTGATGGGCGGACCCCCCCCATCGGATCTCCCCAGGCCTGGAGTTGATGGGCGGACCCCCCCCATCGCGGTCTCCCGAGACCTGAGATTGATGGGCGGACCCCCCCCCATCGTGGTCCCCGGAGGCCTGAGCAAGACTCTCACTGGGTTTCCGTGTTCGGAGACCCCCCCTCCCCGGGTTTCGGGGCATCCCTGTGAGTGGCGTCCGCATCCTGGGGCTCGGCAGGTGCTCGCCGACTCCGAAGGGGGGCGGGGGGGTTACGGCCTGAGCCCCCGGCGGGAGGCCCGCCTCCCAGGGCGCCCCCGCGCCCCTGCCAACGGCGCCCTAAATCCTCCTCCTTCCTCAAACATCTTGGGGCCATTTTTCAGAGGGACCGTGATTCGGGGAGGGGAACGCGCGTGGGGCTTCCTGGGGCCCGGGCCCGTCCCAACGACGGCAGAGCCTCGCGGCCCAGGCGGGGGGCCCCTGCCCGCGGGGCGCCCGGGTCCCGGGGTGCAGCTGTGCAGGAGGCAGAGTGCGGAGCAGGGGCGCAGCGCTCGGGCGGGGGCGGTGCCCTGGGCGCGGCTGCGGGGGGAGATGCCGGCTCCCCATGGGGGGGAGATGCCACGGCACCCCCACGGCACATGCTGCCTGAGCCTGGCATTTTAAAGTTTTACTTAAATTTGTTACTTTATTCTCTTTAAATGTTCATATTGTTCCTTCCCGTGTTTTTCTGTGTCCATATCATAATTTATAATATTTTTAAATAACTCAAAGGAGAGGAACCGAATTCTCCTTTGATTTTGCTGATTAGAAGGCTAATACAGAAATGGTTTAAAAGCATCTTTTTAACAATTCCTAAAGTAAAAACTGGGGACACCAATCTTCAGCCCATAATGGAAGCCTCCCTCTTTGGAAAACGTGGGAGTAACTTACACCTTGTTGGTTTTAAAATTCCCTAGACTTATGCAAATTCTCGTCATTTCTCCATGTTTCTGTTGACATTCACACTGTGGCATGGCAGCAAAAAGGCCTTTAGAGACCTACAATAGGTGTATCATATTAGTGCTGGGGACCGAAGAAGCGACTCGGCCTCCCTGCCCTGGTTTAGGGAGGTTGGGGACACGGCAGAGAAAGGTGACCTGACTGAGGTGGCTGATATTTAGAACCAGGATTCACAGCCACTACATCCCGGTGCCCTACGAACATACTTTCCAAATATTTTATGAGGTCCTAAATCTTAGACTGAAAGGTTTGTTTAGTTTTATTTTTCTGAAAATCTCCAAAAACCTAATATATCAGGGAAGACAGAAATAAAATCAGAATAGGCTCATTTTGTTGTGTATCAATACTCACTACTAAATATAAAAATCTGAAACTATGTAATTTCTAAATTTTTCCTTAGTGTAGTTTTTGATTCCAGAGAAGGGGAAAGAAAAGTAGGGGGAATTTTAAGACAGGAATTAAAAATCCCCATTGTTGGATGTCAAAAGAGGGGGCAAGGTATGTGCTTGAGTCCGAGACAGCAAGTGAGCACCGACCATCGTGTGAGCCCCTGGTCCAAATAAGTGAGAGAGAACCTAACCAATAACAAGGTCTAATAATAACCAAGCATACAAATGTGTTAAGCAGACTATGTGGCAACATGTATAAAAGTGATTAATACTTTATAATTTGCTTGCATTTAGGCAAATTTTTTCTGGAAGGCTACAGAGGAATTGCTCATGAGTTATTTCTTGACGGAGCCAATTGGTTGGGAATAGGGAAAGGATAAAGAATTTCCAATATCTATTTCTTTTTATAGTCTTCAATTTTGAACCATTTACATAGGTTGTTTACTCTAATTTTAAATATTTTGGAATGAAGGTAGAGCTCCAAATTTAAAAGAAAAATGACAAAAATGAATAATATTTAATAATACTGTATGTTTGTTAAGCACATACACTTGCCAGGCATTTTTATATGCATCACTTCACTCAATCCTTAACGTTACTCCCATTTCCCTGATTTTGGGAAACTGAAGTTTGATGAGGTTTTGTTTTTAAGTTTTCCATAGGTTTGGCCCTGTGTGGAAGAGAGCTAGAACACTAAGCATTTATTTGCCTTCAGTATGAGACTAAGCAATGAATTAAGTTAATTAATTATCCAGATAAACATTGTTATACCAATTAGTCTTGTAATTTCCCCATGTTTCTTGGTGAGTATGAATATATATATATATATATATATATATATATATATATTTTTTTTTTTTTTTTTTTTTTTTTTCTCCTAGAGCCATAAAGCTACCCACAGCCGTGGACCCAGAGTTCCCCCATCCTTGGTGTCTACCACTGCAAATGATCTTGGGAGCAGAAGACTGGATGGCAGCACATGGAGACCCATGTGGCAAGCATTTTCCTCACTGACTATTGAGATTGAGTGTAAGTTTAAGATCACCTTTTTCAAAATCTTTATATTTTAGTAGTTAGTAGATTAGCCCAGTATCACACTTTGCCCACAGAGATGCCCATACAATCTACACATTATTCTAACGTTTTATCTTTGTAAGAGTAGCAAACCAACAAACTATGTGAGATCAAACTGGACTCAAACTAGTGCTATATTTCTAGAATCCTGCTTTGTGTTTTGTTGAGTGTGTAAAGGAAGAACAACAAATAACTGCTCATTAAAGGTTGTAATTAATTCCTAAAATATCAAAGTGCATCCTATCTTCACACATGTCATATGTTTATGACTCTGACTGCTTCATATTTTTGTGCTAGATATTAGGTAAATTTATCTTGATTATTTCATGCAACTTTGGAAAGAAGCTTTCACTGATGAGTGGTTTTCTTTTCTTTTCTTTTCTTTTCTTTTCTTTTTTTGCCATTTTAATTTCCTGATCCTCAACCTATACTGTAGGCTATTTACTAATTATTTTAATTTAAAAACAAGATTTCCTGAATTGACACTCTCTTTGCATGTTCAGATCAGATTTGCCTCAATAACAGCATTTATCCTACTTTAAAAGAAGTTCAGAGATAGGACTTGTCAACAAAGTGCTATGTACTAGCGTAAGTGCATTCCTTTGCGGTATGAACTCAATAAACTGAATTCTATAAATTGTTTTTAGTGACTTATCAGCATGAATCAAGAGCAATTCAATTTAGCATTATGCATTTCACATGTCAGTAATGTTAGTACAATAACTATAGTATTCTAATACTGGATTTCATTCCTAGAGGTACTTTTATTTTAAAAGGAAACTATAATTTTCAAGAGCAAAATCAAATGTCTCTGACACTGAATTTGAAACCCTATATTTTGAGGGATGATGATATAACATATTTAACCAATTCTCTATGTTGCTAGATTTATTTATTTTTAATTTTTTCCTAGAAAAGTAACAATTGGCTTTAGAATTCCACTCTGATGCCTCTCACTTCACTAAAAACCCATTCCACCTGAAAATAATCTAGCATAAGGTCACACCTCACAAAATCCAATGGCAATGGAAACATTTAAGTATCTCTTTGGCAGGAAGGAAATGCTATCTTTAATGTACTTCTCTATATATTGTGTCAACCTCGTAGTTAAATTATACTATGGGCTCAAACCAAGCCCTACTCACAGTCTCACCTCTTATCCCTTTATTAACCTTTCGGTTTTTACGATCTGTTAGGCATAGATAAACATCTGCTCAACAGACCTCAAAATCATACCTAGCCACCTATTTCAAAGGCTACCAGTAAAAATACCTAGAGTGTATAAACAGCACCTAGCTTCATGTTGAGACGAATGTATTTTCTATGCACCACAATCCTCCTGACCCTGTTTTCAGCAGCTCACATGGTGGACACCTGTGGCTAGTGGGTTCTGGATTTGGGTGAGGCATAACATCTCAAGTTCAAAGTATGTTGCATTAGTTAACAGGAGGAGGGTGCAAATTAACCATGGGAATGTATAACAAAACATTTAAAAAATTCACTTGTACCCAGATGTAAATTTAATTTGGATTAAATTTGCTGGAGCCAGGTGATATTAGAGGAATCTCAAAATTGTTAAAAAGCAATATAAAGTGTTTAAAAATACCCTTAGTTTGTCTCATATATTTCAAGGTCTTATGTAAAAGGAGCTTACCAGCACAAGCTGGACATGCTATCATTTATATATTTTTTAATTAAAATTTTCCAGTTTTTTCTTAAAGACTCAACCTCAACACTTTTAATTTATGTTAAAAAGAAGTAATGCACTTGATAATCTGGGTTGAAGACAACAGCGGTAACAGAAGTTCACACTTAACTAGAAGGAATCTGCAAATGGTGCATAGAAATAAAAGAGCTATAGCTAAAAGTCTTTTTTTTTTTTTTTTTTACTATGGCAAGCTTACTGGATTTAGAAACAGTTACAAGCACAAATATAATGTTCATCATATGATTAATGAGTCCTTATTATATAATAGAGAAAATGATATTTAAACCATAAAGCTCAATTGAGTTTTACTTAAAGAAAATATGAACCAAGAGCTAGCTATAAGCTACGGTTGGGATTGTGTTGTAATCGGGAAAAATGTAGTATCTGTTAACCTTTGGCAACCTCATAAGAGGTATAAAAATCCCCACTAGGGAATCATTTTGAATAGGGACAAGGAAAATGTAAATATAAGTGGCACTGTCCATTGTTACTATAAATATGTTCTTTTGTTGAATTCTTAATAGGTTTTTCTTCAGGCAGTATTCTTTGTAGGCCATGAAGCTTAGAAATCAGAAAAAATAAAAATTTCATGAAATGCCATTAATTCTAATACAGGAGTTCTATGCTATCTTGCATAATAAATAATAGAAATTTGATCTGAAAATGCTATGTTAGTTATTGATACACAAATAGCTCTTTCTATTTCCTCTTTATTTTTTTTTCTCCTGGAGGAAGAATTCCATTAGAGAAATCTACTAAAGTAGATTTATTGTCAGGAGCTGACTCCATGATATATGCCTTAGTTTTCAAGTGTCTGAAGAATCTCAGCAGATTTTGAGTATGGCTGCAGTAACCAGAAAAGTATTTGTTCGAATGAGGACATTATAAACAATTTTTAGTATTTATAATCTCCAGTGACTTTTTGCGTTCAATCTAATTTTCATGATTCAAGAGAAATCAAGAAGTTGCTTAACTGTATATTTTTGGATGCCTCTGAAATCTGGTCATGAGCAATTTAACACCCATCACATTATGTATATTTACAGTAAAATTAACATAGGATTTGTAGCTAAAGATAATCTACTTATTGCCCACATGTATCCAAAGAGTAGATGATCTCCATTACATTGAATGTCACATGTCTTTGGCAGATTAAATTTTATTTCATTGTTTTTATGGTGATACTAATGCGGATAGTAGCATGGTAAATGTTTTTTAAATAAGATGGAAGCAAAAGATATATAAGCTACTGTACATTCTCACTGGCTCCTGCATGTTTCTCTAAAAACAAAAACAAAATATGTCACTTCTATTCCCGTGTGTGTGTGTGTGTATGTGTGTGTCACTACCTGTCATTGTATATGTCCCATCATCTATTGTTCTGCTCCATCAGAGGTGAGACATGGACACATGTGGACCCCGATTGCAGGATTCTCTGGGGCTTGACCAGGGCCCGCGGCGCTACGACCACAGCCTCCGCAGGTCGGAGGCGGCAGGGGCCGTGCGGGGCGCCTGGGGCGGCGGGTGCGGGGCGCTCGGGGCCAGCCGGGTGGTGCGGGTGCTCAGGCGCCGACACCGCCGCGGTCCGCCTGCAGGCCTCGCCCGCCGCTCCTCGACGCCGGGGTGCGTTGGCCTCCAGCCATCAGCCGAGCAGCGCTTGTGATTCAGAGCCGAGCAGCTCCTGCGTCGCTCACACAACGTCGCAATGATGACTTTCCGCCAGGTTTATGGATGGAGAGAGGGACGACCTGTGGGTCCCGGGGGGGCGGGGGTCCTGGTGCCGAGAGCGAGCGGGGCGGGGAGTCGTGCAGCATCGGCAGCGGGGCGGGTGCTCTAGGGCTCGGCCTCCCCTGGGCCCGGGTCCCCCCAAGTCAGGCCTGGGCAGCGGAGCGGGTGCTCTAGGGCTCGGCCGCCCCCCGGGCCCGGATCCCTCACAGGTCAGCCCTGGGCAGTGGGGCGGGTGCTCTAGGGCTCGGTCGCCTCAGGCCCGGATCCCCCCCAGGTCAGCCCTGGGCAGCGGGGCGGGTGCTCTAGGGCTCGGCCGCCCCCCCCCCCGGGCCCGGATCCCCCCAGGTCAGCCCTGGGCAGCGGGGCGGGTGCTCTAGGGCTTGGCCGCCCCCCACCCCCGGGCCCGGATCCCCCCAGGTCAGCCCTGGGCAGCGGGGCGGGTGCTCTAGGGCTCGGCCGCCCCCCCCCCCCGGGCCCGGATCCCCCCAGGTCAGCCCTGGGCAGCGGGGCGGGTGCTCTAGGGCTTGGCCGCCCCCCACCCCCGGGCCCGGATCCCCCCAGGTCAGCCCTGGGCAGCGGGGCGGGAACAGGTGCACAGGTGTCGGTCCCCGGGACCAGCGGGGGGCGCAGTGGAGCCGCAGGGACACCGGGAAAGCCCCCTCCGCCTGCAGGACCGTCAGGCCGCCCCGCTGTGCTAAGCATCCCGTAGGAAGGGGTGTCAGCTGCTCCCCAGAGTAGCCCCGCGGGGTTTTATAAATGCACAGTCACACCTTAAGCGCCCTGCCCCCCACCCCCGGCCAAGCGGGGCCACGGGTGCGCACGGGGCTTCCCCTGGGAACCGCTGGCTGCCCCGCTGGCTGGGGGCTGGTGCCTCTGTGTCTCGCAGGCCTCACCTGAAGTCTGGGGCTCTGTCCCCGCAGAGTCCCCCGTCCCACACGCCGCCGGCGCTCCGGGCCCCTCAGGTTTGCTGTTGCAGACATCCTGATACTACGACGCTACATTTGTAATTGTGTTGAATATATGCACAGAATCTACCATTCAAACCATTTGCAGGTGTGGCTCCAGCGACATTAAATGCATGGACACTCCTGCGCGACCATTACCACCATCCGGTTCTGGAACTTTTCAACATCCCGGATTGAGACTCTGCGCCCGTCAAGCCACCGCCGCGTTCCTGCTTCGGCTCAGCCCCGGGAAGGCGCCCTTCTACTTTCTGTCGCTAGAACCTGACCCTTTGGGCCCCCCTGCAGGTGCGTGCACACTGCGTGTCCTGCGGGCCTACTCAGCGTGCTGGCTCTGAGGTGCGTCCGTGTTGCCACATACATCAGAATTTCATTCCTTTTTGACACTGAATTATCTTCCACCGTATGTATAACCACATTTTGTGTATCCATTCGTCTGTCCATGGAAATTTGGGTTATTCCCACTATTTGGCCATTCTGGGAATAACACTGCTGTGAACACTGGTAGGCAGATGTCCGCGCAAATCCCTGCCCCCGATGGCCTGGCTCTGGACCCCAACGTCAAATCCTCTCCTGAGGATGGTGGGTTTCACGTTGTGAGGAATAGCAGGTGTCTCCTCGGGGGTCAGGCGGTGCGATAGTCCCACCAGCAGCACAGGCTTCCAGGTCTCCACAGCCTGGCAGCACTTTCTACTCTCTGACTTTTGATAACAGCCATATGACAGCCCGGAGCTGTATATCCTTGTGGCTTTGATTCGCATTTCCCTAATGATGGGTAAGAAGTATCTTTTCATATACTTTTTGGTTTTCTGGTATTTTAAGTTCATGCTTCCATATCTAACTTTAGAATAGTTCTACACTAGGGCATTTTAATGTGTGCTATGCAGACAAAGCGTGGATTTAGCCATTGAACTGATGACCGAGAGAACACGTTCCTGGTTCTTAAACTGAAATTCACTCCTAACAAACCCCAGGAATCTTTTCAGGCATGAAGTGCTATCCTAACATTACTGAGATCAACACCTTGAAGAAGGTATAACCATTAAAAAAAGAAAAGAAAAGAAAACACTATCCTAGGTTGGAAAACTGGGGATTCATCATATGCAAAGCCAAAGTTTTATAAGAATGTTTCCTATAGTAGGGGAGTTAAAACTAGCATATTTTGAGCCCACTGAGAATAACTCCAGGTAAATTGCCAGACACCTTGGTCTTGGATTCCCTAGCTTCCAAAATTGTGAGAAATAATTTTTTGTTGTTTAAGCCACCCAGTCTATGTTATTTTGTTATGGCAGCTTGAGCCAACACAAACCTCCTTGTATGAGCATGGTTTCAAGCATAAAAAAATATCTAATGGAATATATGATTATTTATCTTTAAAATATGTCAGTGTTATGCTATAGGAAGATGATTCGTGACTTTCCAGTATCTGTCTTGAATTAATCCTGGTATTTCTCCTCAATCACAAACATAACAGTAGGGAACATTCTCACTTCTTTCTAGTGTTCTAGGAAGGCAGCTGTATTTTTGCCTTATAGCATGATCTTCACCATTTTGTAGCATAATGAAATAACTGTATACTAAAATAAAATATTTTACTTAAGTACAAATTTTTAGATTCAAACATATTGTTCATATTATATATTATTATCATACAGAAATAAAATATTTTGGGCCATTCAATTTGCTTTGACTTTCTAAACAACCTGAAAAATAAATTTCATAATTTAACGTGTTTAATTCTATTTTTTTTTAATTTTTTATGATAGGCACACAGTGAGAGAGAGAGAGAGAGAGAGAGAGGCAGAGACACAGGCAGAGGGAGAAGCAGGCTCCATGCACTGGGAGCCCGATGTAGGATTCGATTCCGGGTCTCCAGGATCACGCCCTGGGCCAAAGGCAGGCGCTAAACTGCTGCGCCACCCAGGGATCCCTGTTTAATTCTAAATTCATAGACAAATTCAGTATATAAACTT
Source organism: Canis lupus dingo (assembly GCF_003254725.2). Lineage (NCBI taxonomy): Eukaryota > Metazoa > Chordata > Mammalia > Carnivora > Canidae > Canis > Canis lupus. The sequence goes on along the minus strand of NC_064260.1, from coordinate 24,034,320 downwards.
AACTAATATGTTAGATTCTTACTTTATCTCTCTATGTACTCATACAGATAGGGAGAGAATATGAATTTTATGCAAATCAGGAAGAAAACAAAAATAACTTCTTTAAAAGGAGAGAGGGTGTTTTTGTTTCTATTTTCTATTTCAAAATTCAAACTAGTGGAAGATTCGTAATTATAGACTATAAACATTGTTAACAAATCCAACTGACAAATGTGAGACCACACAGCTAGAAAAAATAGTTTGTTCCAAGAGTTATCATAGTTGTCACTTATTGTTTCATTGGCATGTACACAGTGTCAGTTTGGTCAAGGCTCTATTGATAACCACAGGGAGAAAAATGACATCAATAGTTTGGGCAGACACAAACACTTACAAATTGATTACAAAATATCTTTCCAATCATTTTTAAGGAAAATCTTGCAGATGGTGTGTTTTCAATTCCAGGACCAATAGAACAGTTTAACAGGGGCTGTGTAGGTATAATCCAATGAGAAAAAAATTTGTGCGGATCTGATGAAGTATTACAGGCAGCAGATTTATCTCTCAATATGTTTCAAAAAAACTTAAAATATTTCAAAGCATATGACTTCAGAAGACAAAAATATATTAAAAACTAAGAAACTATAAAACTATAAACATTTTATCTTTTGTTGATATATTTCCTCACAAATCAAAGATTTCCAAGTCTTTTAACTATAGCATGGGATTTTAACACAAAATTTCAGTGACCTTTATTGTAGCTCAGTTACTTGAGATTTAAATATATTCTAGGGTAGAATGATAAAATAATGTATAACTGGCTTCTCAGTAGTAACAAGTATGTGTAGAAAGTACTCTCATTTTGCTCATTACTGATATCTGTGCTCTACTTAGTAAAATCAGACCCAAATGTAACATCCTTCTTTGGGGCAAAAGGACCTTATGCTTGGCACTTTATTCCTAACGTAGAAATTCATGTCCACTTTGCCTGATGAAGCATTTGAGAAAGGAAGCTTAAAGTTACCCAAATAAGTACCTTTTTTCTTTTCCTTTCTTTTTTTAAAAATGTCAATCATCCACTCATATGAGTTGTATGTGTGAGCACAGAATATAATATTTGTTTATATTAAAAAATATTTCCATCCACCTCCCTCCTAGAGGGGCCAACTGTCAGACCCTCCTCCCTTGGCCCAGGCTGCCCACCCTAGAAACTGAGAAAAGGATATTTGGACAAAAAAACAAAAAACAAAAAACAAAAAAACAAATAAGAGTTTAAACAAGATTTCATGGACTTTAATTCCCACAGTATTTAGCAAGCTTTGAATTTAATCAACATTATAAAACAGTTTATGTAAATGTCTTAGTCACTGAGAAAGGAGGGATAAGATTTAATTTAAGGTATAGAGAATCAATTTAGTTGAATACAGTTTGAGAAAGACTGGACTTTATTCAAATCAATTTTCTCCGGGCTAAAATAAAAACACCCTTTCTCTTATGGACTATTATACAAAATTCTTTGACTTTTATATGATTTGTGAGAGTATTTTTGACTTAAGCAGATACAAAAACAATATCATTTGAATCTATTTAGTGAAACAAAAAAAGCTATAGAAATTCTAGAAGAAAAAAGGTATTGATATACAAATTAGTTTGTAAGAAAACATCAAAAGGACAATTAATTCATTCTGTTGAATACATTGTTTTTAAGTCTCTACAATAATTAATAAATTAAACTGCTTCTAAAAGGAATTATAAATGAAATTTAACTTTTTATTCGGAAGTCACATAAAATATTTGAGTCTTGCTAGCAAACCCAAGTTAATTCTGGAAGTAGACTATTTAATACTCTTGTGTATTGCAATGTCAACATCTCTTTACATTATAATATCTTCAGATATCAAAAGGCTATTAGATGCTGAATTCTTTTATCTCTCTCAGTAATACGATTTTACTTAGACTTTCCATTTAGTAAATAACATTTTTTTATATTCTTATTTAAAATTTTTTTTTCTGATTTTATTTATTCATTCATGAGAGACACAGAGAGAGAGAGAGAGGCAGAGACACAGGCAGAAGGAGAAGCAGGCTCCATGCAGGGAGCCCGACACGGGACTCGATCCCAGGACCCCAGGATCATGCCCTGGGCTGAAGGCAGATGCTTAACTGCTGAGCCACCCAGGGATCCCATATTCTTACTTTAGATTGGAGTGAAAGTTATAGCAATGTGACAGGATTAAACAGAGACTTCCACATAAATAAAATTTTATTTGTAGCATTTGAAAGTACCTTCTTCCTTCCTATTTACATGATGGTAGAAAGGGAAAAGATAGTATGTATATATACACATATGTATTTTATACAAATATATACATAATATACTATGTAATATATTTTAACATATAAATAATATATATTATATATGCATATATGTATAATCTTTATGCAATCACTTTACTGGTCAACTCCGGAAAACGTAAAGCTTTTAATTAAAATGTTTGGACACTGCCTGAATAGTTGTTTATTCACTCATTTCTTCATAAAACATTTTAGGATCTTCCTATGTGCTAAGCAATGTGATGATAATTAGAGGTTCACAGCCATCTTCCAGTTTTTCTTTTGGAATAGAGGTATGTATGTATGTATGTATGTATTTAAATTCTTCATATAGGAAAGAAATGACCTCTTTATGATGTGTTGCAAGTAACTTTTTGCCCTTAGTTTATCATAGGCATTCATTTAGGTATGTCTTTGATTCACATATACTTGAATTAATGATTATTTGACTTCTATCTCATTGAATTCATCAATCATATTTACCAATTGTGGATTCTGAATTTTAGTCATAGGGGAGATGTATCTTTGAGAACTTGAATAAATAGTATATCTAAAAAAGTTAATGTAAAATCTTAGATACATCATTTTATGAGTCTCTAAGGAAGATGACCATTTATGTCATAAAAGCAAAATAAAACAAAACAGAAACAGTTACAAGGTTTTGAATTTCTTTTTCTTTCCTTTTTTTTTTTTTTAAAAAGAATTTCATTTATTTACTTGAGAGAGAGCGAGAGCAAGAGAGATCACAGAGGGAGAGGAAGAGGGAGAAGCAGACTCACTGCTGAACAGGGAGCCAGCCCCATGTGGGGCTTGATCCCAGGACTTTGAGATCAGGACCTGAGCTGAAGTCGGCCTTTAACCGAGCCAGCCACCCAGGTGTCTCTGTTTTGAATTTGTATTACCCATAGAAATGAAGAAAAGAAAAAAATAAGAAAAGGGAAACATGAAATTATCAAATGATTAGGTTTTTGCTTTGTTTTTCACCAGAAGCATCAATGTTTTATAGAAATTTAAGGCCAGGAGTGTTTCTCAATTTCTAAGCATAGGCAACTTCAAAAAGTGAGAAGACTGGGATCCCTGGGTGGCGCAGTGGTTTGGTGCCTGCCTTTGGCCCAGGGCACCATCCTGGAGACCCGGGATCGAGTCCCACATCGGGCTCCCTGCATGGAGCCTGCCTCTCCCTCTGCCTGTGTCTCTGCCTCTCTCTCTCTCTCTGTCTCTCATAAATGAATAAATAAAATATTAAAAAAAAACTTTAAAAAAAAAAAAAAAAAAAAAAAAAAAGTGAGAAGACTAATCTTTAACTGTCGATTGTAAGAAGACTAGGTTTTTATGAATAAGGAGAGTGTGTCGCCCAGTCACTTACTTTCATGGAATATATAGAAAACCGTTTCCTGATGTGCCAGAGTAAAGCGGCCTCCAGCTCGAGCCTGCTACAGTAGCCACAGCTTCGCCCACATCGCATCTAGCTTCATCAGGCGTCCAGGTGCAAGCATTCTTCACAGTATACAGCAGTTGACAAGCTGAAGATAACCAGAACTTTCGTAGAAGTCAAAAATGTGGTTTCCAGCCAAGACACGAAGAGCAATGTCCACGTGAGCGACAACCCGAGACACCACGGGTGGGGAGTTAAAGTGAACCATCACCACTCGAGTGCTTCACAGTGACAGCAAACACCGGCTTTCTGTTGGTGGTGTGTGCGGGTGTGTGTACACGCACTTGTGCAGAGCGTGGGGGGAGCTAATGCGCTTCCATAGGGAGAAATATATCATTTTTATCTAAAGTCTTGCTTTAGATAAAATGTGCACACAAGTGAGCACATTTTTGTTCCTGACAGTAGTTTGCTCTGCTCTATTCAGCCCACATTCCTACTGTTCATTAGGAAGCCATAAATAGTTCAGTTTGTATAAAGAATAACACAAAGTTATTTTACTTCAAACATCTTTGAGAAGTATTTACTTTAATTGTCTCCCTAGGCTTGTGTAGGGTTGAAAGTGCTTGAGTGTCCAGCGCTAACATAGAAGATTCGGTGCCAGTTATGCCATTAAGACATTCAAAACCCTGTGTTGTGATGGAGTGGGCAGTGAGAGCCTGGGGAACTTGGAAAAATCATTTTGGTAAGCAAACATTTACGATTTTAAATGGAGAAGCTAACGGTTGTTTAATGTCAAGAACTATAAGACAGAGCATCTGAGCAAGATCAGGCGTATTATTATCGAATTCCACCCTAATTCATATTATTAAACTCTTCAGATCACTTTAATCTTATAAATCATTAAATCAGTTCCAGCCCATCCCTGACTCCCTCTCCAAATATTTCTAAACACACTTATTGCTCCCTATCTGCCATTTGCATGCTTTTGAGAAATGTGATGCCAGTTCTTCTTGGATCCAGTATGTCTATGTTGTTGATATTTAGGAGAAAAGATGAAAAGTAAGGAGAAAAATATCTGTGTAACATATCCTTTGATATTCTGATAATTTCCCATGTATGAAAAAAAATCACATGCTCAGGCATTTAAGAGCTAAAGTACAGTATTATAGGTAGGCTTGAAATTCAGATATATCAGGACTTCATCTTAACCCGATCAAACATCATACCAATTCAGAATACCCTTAGAAAATTGGGAGTATTTCTTCCAAATAAAAATGGAATAAACACATTTTACATACAAAGCAGTACCTATAATTACATTACTGGCCTCCTAGATTTAGATGTGAGCTCTGCTGCATAGCCCTTGAATTTTTATGAAAGCATACCATTGGACGATTACTGAAAAAAATGGTACTTTTATTAAATATTAAATTTAATACATTTAATGAATACATATTTAATAAGTGCATATTTAAACTGTCCTTTTGTATCAAATCAGTAGATGTTATATTTAAGAAAATATATTATATCTTTTTTACTTATTTTTATAATCATTTTAAATAATTTAAAAATGAAAACAATTACAGTAAAATAAATTGAGAGTTGATTTTATCTGACCACAAATCAATAAGCCAAAAGTTTAGCTATGTTACTTTCTCTTTTTCTGACAGTTTTGTGATAATCTATTAGGATGATAATGTAAGTCAAAATGTGTTTTACATATTTACACATTTTTTTTTAAGATTTTATTCATCCATTCATGAGAGACACAGAGAGAGAGAGAGAGGCAGAGACACAGACAGAGGGGGAAGCAGGCTCCATGCAGGGAGCCCGACGTGGGACTCGATCCCAGGTCTCCAGGATCACGCCCTGGGCTGAAGGCGGTGCTAAACTGCTGAGCCACCCGGCTGGTTTAAATAGACACATTTCCCATAGAAACTAAGGAGGATATATGTGTTCAGTTTCTAGGCAAGAGAAGAGAGAACTGGGGCTAAATTGGGAGAATCCTTTTAAATATGACTTGACAACTGCCACTGTATGACTATACAGTGACTCGATCAAATAGGCTGAGGGCAGTTCTTTGAGGTAATATCTCCAATTGTGGACTCATTACCCTGTAACTAAAGTGAGCCTCTCCTCATCCAGTAATACCTGTTGTTCCTAGGGTAGGGTGAAGAATAAGCACTAGAAACTATTGTAACTATATTCAATTCTATAATCTCTTTGTCAAAGACATCACAGCTCAAGAAGATATTTTTTGGCCATTCTGTCTACTGAATGGAGAGACTAAATGGTTCACTATAAAGCTTTCATTTATCTGAAGCACCTGAATTATCACTGTGACTCTTATTTTTTTTTTTTAAAGATTTTGCTTGAAATACACTGTGTGTTAGATGTAAAAGATAGTTTTGTTGAGTGAGAATATTATTTCTGCCTAAAAGGAAAACTACATATATTTTTTAGAAGATCAAGGTGTACCCATGGGAAATACTTTGAAGGCAGGAAAGCAATAGTTAACCTTTTCTCTGTTTTGGCCACAAAAAGGCATTTCCCCAGCATTAGCAACTTACTTAGCTGCAAAGTCTTACTATAAGAAAAAAGGTGGCCAAAATCTCATGGTTTAAATGGATATGGTTCTTAGGGACAAACAAACTCCAGAAATTACCAGATATTAATATCTCAAATTCTTATTCTACAGTAGCTATTGGTATATGAGAAATGTAAGGGCATGTGGTCACCCACTGGCCCTCTGAATGGACTTTTACTTTCTCTTAAGCTGGGTACTAAAACCCATACACCACTGCAGGATCTGTTGTTCTAGCAACATACAGAGACTTGGATGACTAACTCTCTACGCTAGCTGTTATGGGACTATAGCTGGTAGATAGAGTCTTGGTATTGACAGAATTTCCAATCGAATAGAGGAGAATGTTATATTTTAAGTAAATAAAGTGCTACCAAACTATAGAGTCAATAATAATTTATTTTGGGATCCCTGGGTGGCGCAGCGGTTTAGCGCCTGCCTTTGGCCTGGGGCGCGATCCTGGGGACTGGGATCAAGTCCCGTGTCGGGCTTCCTGCATGGAGCCTGCTTCTCCCTCTGCCTGTGTCTCTGCCTCTCTCTCTCTCTCTGTGTGACTATCATGAATAAATAAATAAATAATAATAATAATAATATATTTTAATTAGGATTGAAGAAAACTTCACAGAAATAGTGACATTTGAGGTGACCTTGGAGAATCAAGAAGATTTGAAAGATGATAGTGGGTAGTAAATAGAAAACTTTCTGAGAAGAGGAAAAAACACTAGAAAAATCCATAAGGTGCAGCAGAATTTGAAATTGTAGCAGAGCTTTGTTGTGACTTTTTTGTGATACCACAATTTATCTTTATTCATAAAAATTAAAAATTTTATAGTCTGCCACTTAATAAAGTAATACTCTAGTGTAAGAATTAAGATAGTTTGGGTTTAAAATAAATTTCACATATCTGTTATTATCATTAGGTCATCCTTTGTTTTATAAAAAGATTGGAAAAATTGAATGCTCAAAATTTAGTGTTAGGATAATAGACAAGAGTTAGCTTTTATTTAAAAGATTTTGTTTATTTATTCATGAGCGACACAGAGAGAGGCGGAGAGACACAGGCAGAGGGAAAAGCAGGCTCCCTGCGGGAACCCCGATGTGGGACTCAATCCCAGGACCCCACGATCACGACCTGAGCCAAAGGTAGATGCTCAATCACTGAGCCATCCAGGTGCCCCAAGAGTTAGCTTTTTTCCTACTATATTTGATATTTATTATAAGTCTTACAGAATTTTATTTAATATCAAATTTCTACTTTTCTATAATGTTTCTTTTATATTATCAGGAGAAGCAAATTGACAAATAATCATGGCATACAAGAAAAAAATATATAATTAGCTTCTAAAACTCAGAGTTTCAATCCCATATGCTAAAGAGTGGGGATCCCTGGGTGGCGCAGCGGTTTGGTGCCTGCCTTTGGCCCAGGGCGCGATCCTGGAGACCCGGGATCGAATCCCACATCAGGCTCCCGGTGCATGGAGCCTGCTTCTCCCTCTGCCTGTGTCTCTGCCTCTCTCTCTCTCTCTGTGACTATCATAAATAAATAAAAAAAAAAATTAAAGAGTGGTAATTATCCAAGTCTGATTTTGAAACTATTTGATAACAAATAGCTTATATTTATATTTTGTGAGAGAAAAACCAGTTTGGCCTGTTTTTTTGGCCTGATTCACATTTACTCCTTGGTGGATGAGATCATTGAAAGTGGGTGATAATTTACTGATGGACGCTAGGTAAGGCCATGTGTGAAATGCTAATGCCTATACTCACTGGTGTCAACAAATTGTGAAGAATGTGTGTAAGAGCCACGGGAATGATTGAGAGGCTGAGCATTCAATTCTTGATAAAATACCACAAGAGAATATGGAGAGATTGAGTAAACGACATAACTGCCTATATGAATATCAAAAACAATGCTGGTAAGGAAGTGAAATTATTTAGCTAGCCTAGCCTGAGAGCAAATTATTAGAAATGATAAATCACACATGATCTGATAAAGCATTTTTGTCTTAATTTTTATATAGCCTGTTAAAAGGAACCCTGTTTAGAGCCTGTTTAAAAGTATTAGCACACTTGCTATGTCTATGCACGTGATAGAGTTGGAAATGACAAGTATTTGGTCATTCTACACCCTTAGTTCCTTGTTGACGATTTTGAGAGTCATGCTAATATTTCTGGACACTTAATGTTTCTGGAGCTTCAAAAAGGAGCCATCATCAATTTGAAAGAAGCAATGTGGTTGGTTGAAAGTTTAGTGCATGTGCATGGCATGGGTTATTTTACTTGGTCTCTCAAATATGTACATGTTGTTCTTAATATCTTTTCTTGTGTACATGACATTATTCGGATACCAATCCTGATTAATACAATTTAATTTCCTGTGATTAACGTTTATTTCAGGTGGGAGTTTTCTTAAGGGCAAGCTAATGTGTAAATTTAATAATACTCAGAATCATTGTCAATTTTTGGTACCTGATTTTGCAAACTCATCCACATTTTGGACACACTTGCTTTTTTCTCTCTGATAATAAACATAACTACCATAGAATGATCACAGATAATTTCCCTCAAAGCATTATAATGTTAGGGTCATTAAAAATAGTTCCTTAAAAAAACAAAGTGATATTTGAACATTCTTCTACCTTTGTTTTTTAAGTTGCATCATAAAACAAATGAGTGGGGATGGGAAACAGAATCACAATCTAGACACTTTTTAGTAATTTATTGATGAAGAACTTCACTGACAGTTTATTGACTTGGACTTGATGAGTTGTTTTGTCATGTGTGCAGTCCAGGGTTCTATGTCTGATATGCACAGGAGATACATAGTGAGAGTAGATTAAGTTAGGTAGTAGAAGGAAGAGATAAAGTGAAAAATAAGAAATGAAATAAAAACATGAGTACAGGTAAAACAGAGTAAAAGAGAAGGGGAGATGTTTAAGTCAGCTATTTTTTTCTCTATTCATTATTCATATGGAAGCTTGATCTTCTAGATCAGAATTTTAGCATTGTAACATTTTTATACCTTTAAGGCAACGTCTAATCCACCTTCTTAATTTTAGGCACTACAAGAACAATGGGATAGAATTTTTATCAAATATCCCAAACTTCCTGGTTTTAAAATAGGAAGGGTAAATAATCTTAACCAGGGGCCCCTGATCTTCTTGAGGGTAATTTATATAAGATAGGTTATTACCATACATGGAACTGTTTCCCTTGATGTCTTTCAAGTACAAGTTGCCTAACAGTGCCTCAAAGCTTCTTCTAAGATTTTGTGACGATTTAGGAATTTCTAAAGTGGAATGGAAAGAAAACAAATAAAAATAAATAGAAAACATTTACTTAGACTCAAAGTATATACACATTCCATAGAGTATTTTTAACACATATACATATAATCAATAAGTTGCCGCTCTTCCTAATTTAATTTAATCTCAGATCATAAGAAAGTGATATTAGAAGTGACTAGCTCTGATTTAGGTGTGGTTTATTAGGTTTATTTAAAAACTTTTTTTTTTTGCATTTTATATAATATACTATTTTTTTCCACTTTAAGAAACAGTTCAAAGGCTTTCATCGTGAAGTTCATAACCCCAAATGCTCAATAAATATGTAAAGAAAACTAGCTAATGCTAAGTAGTAAAGTTCTTCTAGTTATAAAACCAGCAGTTTTGGCCTCCAAGCTATCAAATGTATTTTAGGTATTTAAAATCTATCAAATTATTTATGTCTGCAAAATAAGAATGATTGAAAAGAAAGGAAAGAAAGCATCTTTGGAAGAGCCTGGAAAGAGCCTTTATGATTAGGAGACTAGGAAAATAAAATCTTATAATGTACACCAGAGATATTTTTAATCTGTGTTAGAATATATTGTGGTCTAAGATTGGTTCCATTTGAGAAATAAATTTGCTGTATAAAAATTTGTAAAACATCCTGTTTATTTTGCACTTAAAATTTCACATGTCGCCAGCTAACATGACTTTAACTTCTGTTAACACATAAGTTCTAGTAGACTTTTTTTGAGTTTTCTAATATATGGGCTGTCAGTTTTGCCTCTATTCTTTTCTCTAGTTTTTAAGGTGAATTTTATAACTAGATCAAGAAAATATACAGGCTAAAATTCTCAGCTCAAATTCCAAAGACTTTTCAGCTTCTGATGAAATTGAAGTAGATTGTATAAAGAGAAAAGAGAGTTGAAATGTATGTGGCAAAATGAGAAATTTGGTTGTTCTCCAACTTTAGAGATCTCCTGGCTGATATTCTTTTGGAGTAGCTCAGGTGATATGAGTAGCTAAGATTTTTGGAACCATGTAAACTACTTACCTGTATGAAAAGTTACTTTGTAGGGACATCTGGTGGCTCAGAGGTGGAGCGTCTGCCTTGGGCTCACATCATGATTCCAGGGTCCCGGAATTAAAGTTAAAATATGTTTTCTAATTCCATTTTGCTGATCCAAAGAAAAATCACTTACTTATCTCAGATTCAGTTCCATTTTAGAAAAATAAGATAATTGGGCCACCTGGGTGGCTCACTGGTTGAGTGTCTACTTCTGGCTCATGGCGTGATCCCTGGGTCCTGGGATCGAGTCCCATATCGGCTCCCTGCAGGGAGCCTGCTTCTCCCTCTGCCTATGTCTCCGCCTCTCTGTGTGTGTGTCTCATGAATAAATAAAGTCTTAAAAAAAAAAAAAAAGGAAAGGAAAGCAAAAGAAAGGATATGTGCTTAAGACCCTAAGGTCTTTTGAACAGCAGATATTTTCTAAGGGGCAGCCCCGTTGATCTTAATGAAGGACCTACTTGCCTCATTTGGGACTTGATCTTTGCTGATCTCTTACTTGGAGAATATTTTGCTGAGGATAAGGATTTTTATTTTTGAACTTAGCAATTCCTGGTTCCTGTCTATATCTGTCTACATCTAGATCTAAATTATGTTAAACTGGGACTACTTTTCCCTTAGTGAATCTTTCTCTTTCATATGATGAATGTCTAGAAGAAGTAAGGTACAACTTTCAAAATGCAGTGTTGACATCTCCTTAATTATCCACAAGAGCATTAAGATCTTTTTCTGTCTTTCACATTCCCACAGATAAATTTCTGCAACACTTCCGTTAGCATATACCAGGTGTCTTTTCTTCACGGTCCCTCAGGCCCTCATCAACAGTCTCCTTGAGTCCCTGTCAGTTTATAATAACCATTTTTTCAATGTCCTTCCAGCTTCTGGCCATGGTCTGGTATGAAAGCAAATGTCACATACTTTATTCTATTTTTTTCATGCAACTACCCCACATCTAGGAACCAAATTCTGTTCCAGTTATTTATTGCTGCATAATGAAGTACTCCAACATCTAATAGCATACAATGACAACCATTAAATTTTGATAAAAATTCTGTGGGTTAGGAATTCAAGCAGGCTACAGCAGGGATCTCATCTGTTGGGCCTTCTCTAGAGACGGGCAACGGCTGGAGATGGCTAGGACAGTTTAACTAGGGCCATAAGTTTGCAGTTGTTTTTTTTTTTCCTCCCTCTTTGAGATCTACTGGAGTTGAAATATCCAAGATGATTCCTTTACTCACATGCCTGACAGCTGGGCTGGGATGGCTATTTTTCCATATGGTCTTTTTACCTGACTAGCCTGAGTATTCTCATAACATGGTAGTCCAGGTTTGTTAGTTTTTTTTTTTACATGGCTATTATGATAAGTGAACATGTCAAGAGTCCGGTATAAGAATTTTGGGACTTCAAGGCTGGCCTTGAATTCCCACATCATTGGTAATCAGGCCCTATCTGATCATAGGGTCAGATCAGATTCACTGTTGGAGGACACTCCACGAGGATGTGAGTATCAGGAAGCATGGCTCACAAGGAGGCTACCTGGAGACTTAGTTACCACAATGCCCATTGCCCAGGTAAACTATGTGGCCAGAGGCCAAGCAGACCACAGAAATTATAAGGGCATTTCTGGGAAGCTAGAATTTAAAATTAGGATAGAATCCATGAATTTAATTTACTCCCACCACTGCACAGTTTTCATATTCTCTCCTTCAGATTACAACATACCAACATTCATTCTATTGGACTTGTGTGAATTCTTAATGATCTCTGGCAAATCTATATACATTTTGTAGATATCAAGCTAAGAAATGTTTGATTTTTTTTTCCATATGAGGCTGTCTTACAAGTTTTTCTGATTGTTGTTACAAAAGTTAATGATTTGTAACATTACAAGAATTTTAATTCAATCCCAAGATTTAAATATGATAATTTCTCCCTTCCTTCAGTTTTTTATACCATGTTGTTCCATGGATAACATGTATGATTAAAACTGAATCAGTTTGAAGTATATTTGAAAATTCTAGCCTATTTAAAATTTTGTATTGCTAGCCTCAAGCTTTAAAAACATTGGCTTTTTCTCTTTGTTAAGTCTGAAAAACTGTCATCGACCAAAACATATTTTGGGAATTCTAAAGAGATAAATGCTTTCTGTACGTTAAGACTTCAGCTTTGGAAAGAGTAGAATCACATGGGACAAATTGTGTGGGATATTGATACTCTGTTAGTAGAATAGAGACTCAAAATACTCTTTGAGTATGTCATTATCAGCTGAGACATTCTGGGCACAGCATGGAACACATACTGTGACTAACGATCCCAAGGATAAGAAGTGTGGAACAGTGCATAAAATGGTATTTGAATACATAAACCTTATGTCGCCCATCAAATTTGAGCAGGAATATTGTGTCTAGGAACATGAAACAGACCACCCGTTTATAGGGTCAGGGAACCGGAAAAGAAAAGATAAGATAATGAATTAGGAGGGAAAAAAGGAGGCAAAACACAAAGCACAGATGGCAAATGAAGGATGAGATAAGGGGAAAAGAGGGTGGCAGTGATGCTCCAGTTACATGGTTTTGTTTTTCACATTTTTAAGTGAGTAAACTAGGATAGATTATTTTAATAGTCTGGTCATAGTTTGTTTTCCTTTCCTTTTTCCCGTCTGTGTACATCAGCTCAAATTATTTCCATATTGGGATAAATGGCACTGATATAGACACAGGTGGGGGGAAATGGTTCTTTGCTAGTGTTTCTATAATTCAAAACAGAAACAATCCTTCTCCATCCACCTTCTCCTTTTCTTCTTTGGGTTCTTTAATATCTTCTTCCAGGTTTCTCCAGATTGTTGCAGCTACAGCTGCAAAACACACACTGAAGAGAGCACATCCATTGGGAGAAAGAGAGAAGTAGAGAATTATCATGTGATCTGGTTGTGAATCCTTTTTATTTTGATGGAGACAAAGCTCTTTGTTTCCTGTTTCTCTTCCTTCCCCCATCTTTCCTTCCTCCCTTGTTTCCTTCCTCCCTTGTTTCCTTCCTCCTTTGTTTCCTTCCTTCCTTGCTTCCTTGCTTCCTCCCTTGCTCACTTACTTGCTTTCTTCTTTTTATTGGTCAGTTCATTTTTTCTTTTTCTTTTTTAAAGATTTTATTTATCTTAGAGAGAATAAAAGATAAAGAGGGAGCCAGAGAAGGGGGAGGGGCAGAGATGGAGGGAGGGAGAGAATCCCAAGCAGACTCCAACCGAGCGCAGCGCCCGACGTGGGGCTCAGTCTCACAACCCTGCGGTCGTGACTTGGGCCGAAACCCCGACTCCTCTCCATTTTCATTCTTGCCTACACAGGAGCACACTTCTGGGGGCACGAGGAAACACCAGCAGGCCTCATGAATGATGAATGTTTTCACAGAGAGAGGGGAACAGAGGTTACATTTAACAAATGAAAATAATCCTGATAATTGTTTTATAAGTTTCATATCCATTAGGATCGAAGCTTAAAATCGAGTCCTGTGATGTCTATTCCTAGGTTAGAGCAGAAGGTGTGATTAAGAGAATTTCCCTTCAATCCTCTGTTTGACAGAGTCAGTGGTCAGGACCACACAGAGCAGCTTAAGTTGTTGGAAGTAAACTTTTAGAAGGGAAGTGATTAAACTGCTTTCCTGCAAATATGAATTTTTGGAACTATTTCCTGAAAGAGATCTACACTCTACAGGGTCCCTCTAATAAGACCACAGCTGGCAACCTGGGTGTTTTGCCCCAGGCGGCGTGCCAGAGAGGCCCTGCAAGGTACCAGGAGACAAATGAGCCCCCTGGAGCCTGTCACCCCACGGGGCCACCCGCCCTGCCTGGGACCGCCTTACGGTCGCTCACTGCAGCTGTCAGGCTGCGCCTTTGCTCCTCAGGGCTCCTCTCAAAACAATATCCATCCAAAGGTGTCAATTAGGTTGTACAGGTGGCAGCAGCGCCACTTTTATGAAGAGTTGTTTTTAAATATATGGGAAGAATATTGATAACGCCCATTTAAATATTTATGAAGGCAAAAACATGACCCATGTCCTGGAGGAAGATAAAACTGCTCACAAAATCAGAAAGCCCCGGACAGAACAAAAGTACCTCGAAGGTGTTAAAAAATTATTTCCTTACCAAAAAAAATATTAAGGTCTGAGAAAAAACCTAGGGGAAGAATAATCAATATGAAGGATAGAATAATAAAAAACGTGAGCAGCTCTTTTAAAATTGTCATTATGCAGATTCCATAAAATGTGCGTAATATTTTGAATCTCCTTGCTCTTTGGATCTAGAGAACTTATAAAAACATAGACAAGTATGTTATGTAAAATAGAATTAGGAGAATCCGATGTTAAAGATGCTCATATTTCTTCAGGTGGCTGACCAAGAGAGACCATATTATGTCTGAAAGAGGTGTTTTAAAGATTAAAAAGAGCCTTTTGTTACTATAACATTTGTGCATATTTATTGTAGAAAGAGAAAAATAAGCAAAAGTAAAAAAAAAAAACTCTATTATGATCACACAGATATTTTCACTTTTAAAACCTTGTTTATATCCTCAATGAATTTTCTGTATATTTCATGTCGATTTAGATTTCCGTATGTCTACACATAACGTGTACGCGTAAAACGGGCTGAGGCTGCCGAGCTATTGGGTGGCCTTGCAGGTGCGGCTGCGGGTCGCGGTGGCGCGTGTCCGTGGGCGTGTCCGTGGGCGTGTCCGTGGGCGTGTCCGTGGGCGTGTCCGTGGGCGTGTCCGCGGGCGTGTCCCCCCGGGCTGCTTCGGCCCAGCATCGCCCAGACTCTCGCTGGGGTGTGGCTTGGCTTGGCCCGACGGGGTGCAATGCAGGCTCCTTCGCTGCGTTTATTTGTCGTGGCCCTTAGGGCCCTTCCAACCTGGAAGAGTCTCACGGTTCTGTTTCGTTTTCGTTTCAAAGGCTCGTCAAGGAGTCCGGGCCGGTGCCGGGCGAGCCGTGCGCAGGGCCTGGCGCCCCCGCAGCTCGGGACCCGCCCGCTGCCCCCTGACTCCGCCGCGGCCGCGCCACCCCGAGGGCAGCGGCCCGGTCACCCGCCCGGGGCTCCCCGCCCGATCCCCGCCGGCGGCCCCGGCCCCGGCCCCGACCCGCTGGCGTCCCGACCCCGACCTCGACCCCGACCTCGACCCCGACCCCGGCCCCGCCCCCGCCCCGACCCCGGCCCCGCCCCCGCCCCGACCCAGGCCCTGACCCCGACCGCGACCCAGCCCTAACCCCGGCCCCGACCCCGGCCCCGACCTCGCCCCGACCCCGGCTCTGACCTCGACCCCCGCCCCCCCCAGACCCCGACCTCAGCCCTGACCTCGACCCCGACCTCGCCCCGACCCGGCTCTGACCTCGACCCCGACCCCGGCCCGTGGGCGCACCGACCCGACCCGACCCCCACCCCCCTGAACGCTGGTCCCAGGCGCCGAGTGCCCTCGGCCTCCTGACCTTGCTGACGCTGCTCTCTGCATCTTTCTGGTTTTAATGTAATCAGACTTATCCATCTGTTTTTAATGGTTTCTGGATCTCACTTCTATACCGAGGCTTTCCCTACCCCCCCAAATCAATAACTTTATAGTACAAAAAATTAGAAAGTATTTAGATCTTCATCCCATTCGTAGTTTTTGCCAGTGTCTGATACGAGGCACAAGTCTAATCTGGTCTTTTTTTTGCAGGTTGTACCTGTTTGGACGCCATTTATTAAAAAGTCTATCTTTAGCTTAGTGATCTGAAAGGCTGCCTTTAACATATACTAAATTTCCAAAATGTGTGTGGTTATATTTCTGGCTTTCATGTTTTATGTCTTTTCATATGTCAATATTATTAATTTTTGAGACCTTATGTATGATACAGTGTATTACCTGGTAAGGCTAGTCCTATCTCATTTCTTTTAAAGACTTCGTCCTGCTGTTTCTACTTAAATATTTTTTCCATATGAACATCAGAATCTATTTGTTTACTTCCACAAAAATACCTGTTTGTATTTTGTAGTTTATTTTGAATTCATAAATTATTAAAGATAATTGATATCTATAAGACTTTGATTCCTTGTATCAAACAGCATGACAAATCTTTACATCCAAGTCTACTTTTGTGCCCTTCAAGAGCATGTTAGAGTTTTTTTTACATAAGAATCATTCCTTTTAAAAGGACTAATGTCTGTTATATGTTTTATTACTCCCAAACCTGTAATTTGGAAAGCGTGTCCATATATATAACCTGACATTAATACTTCCTCCTCTTTCTGATGG
This sequence comes from Canis lupus dingo, assembly GCF_003254725.2. NCBI lineage: Eukaryota > Metazoa > Chordata > Mammalia > Carnivora > Canidae > Canis > Canis lupus. The sequence continues at coordinate 24,017,444 of NC_064260.1, read as the reverse complement.
GCTAGCATACCTTTACAAAATGTCTTACTTTCTTCATTTCCTGCTGTCTCTTTTCTTTTTCAAGTGTGCTTTGTCCAAACAGATCATTGCCATTTGCTTTTAATTTATTATATGTTTGAAGCAAGACTTTCCATCATTACCTGTGTTAACTTTCCCCTATGTGTCTTCTTTTTCGAAAGACATCTTTATTTTTTAAAAACTTTTTAGAGACATCTTTACTTTAAAGTGAAGCTGAGCCATGTTTTAAGTCATATAAACTCCACTTTGCTTTTTTTAAGATACAGACTTGCCAGGTTAACTTGAGAATTTAATACCTTAAGATATAAATTGATTTTGTTCTGAAACAAAAACGTCTGCACATTTTTAAGCCCACAAATAATACTTTTAAAAATTGTTAAGTATGCAGTGGAAAATAAAATAAACTATGCTCACATCTTGTGTCGGTTGTTATTAGAGAATCTGGTGCTATTACTAAAAATTATAAATGTATTATAAAGTAAAAATATGGACATTTTAGCAAAAATTAAATTCTATTGTTTTTTTAGGAAAACAGTACAAATATTGAAATTATCTTTAATGTTTTCAGTTTTGATCCTTTTTAGTTGATCTGGGAAAATAAATACTGTTCCAGAGGCAAGTCATAGATAGAACTAACTCTTGACAGTTAAAGTAATTCATGAATGTCTATATTTCCTAGTTTTCTGTAAGAGTGTATATGGTAGAACATTTCTGAGTTCTGGAGAACTAAGCTATTCTAAAAGGATTGTTTAAAAATCTAAATAAACCAATACCAAATGGAACATAGTGTAGTAAAAGAAATTAGGCAAAAAGAAAGACATTTTAAAAAATAAAAATAAATTTTAAAATTGTGACTTAAATAGTGAAATAATCTAGTTGTCAAATACAGAAAGAATAAAAATATATGACTTAACTGAGAGCAACTATAAAAACTAAGCCACCAATTATAGCAGAAAGCACATTAAAACTAATATGAAAAATTTAAAGTAATTAGTGGACAAAGAAAAACTGGTACTCATAGCAAATACTTTTAGCAATATGAGATCTCATTTTTCAGATAAAGGAACGAAGTCTTAAAAAGGTGAAGGTCACTTGCTCAGAAAATCCATCTTCTTATTTGAAAATAAGTATCGAAATTTTCTGAAAACAAGTCTAAAATAATTTTTACTAAAACATACTTCATGATTTAAATGTATTACATGTGAATAATGCTAAATGTCCTGAAATAATGCTAAATTTATGCACAAGTAACTAATGATATACTAGTTTATTGAAGGGAAAAATTATATTTAGTACTTCTAAAGTAAGCTTAATTTCTTTACTTAAGCTAAACATGATTAATATAATATTGTTTTCAACTTTTTTTTTTTATTAAAATTGAGATTTGAGAAAGGGTCACCTTACAAATTCATTCCATTGTAATGAATAAGGAAAATTAACAATACTGAAGGGATCATATAAATGAATATGATGTTCTAAACAGGAGATGGAATAAATGTATAGAAACATTAATTTGTATTTTCCTAGGGGAGAGAAAGGAGCATACATGTTCAAGTGTTCAGTATATGGAGACATGATATTTAATATGCTTTGGCAATATACTATTAGCCCAGGTAGTATTTTTTATCTACAAAATAACTTTTTTTGTGAAAAAGCCCATTATATTGACTTTTTAAGACTTTACTAATATGTAACCATCATAGAAGTAAAACTGGGAAATACAAAATAAAAAAAGTAAATGGCTCATAATCTACTCAGAGATCATTAGTTTTTTACATTATTGTGCTCATCTTTTTAGACAGAGACGTAGACGTTTTTGTCCTCTAAATAGATTCCTTTCATAAATACTGTTTTGTAGCTGTGTTTTAAACTTCTTTTCATGTATTATTTCATCTGTGCTGTAATTTCTATTTCTGGACCATTTAGATTTTGTTCATGGTTTCACATTATAAATATTGACATGAACACCCTATAGCTAAATCTGTATCAACTGTCCTATAACTATAGTTTCCAAAGTTGCTAATATCTATCAGCTTCGTAGTATTGCTCTTGTTTGTGGTTTCAGGTGAAACTTCACTGCCTAATGTGGCAGGATTTGGCATCCCTGGCATGCTCAACTGGGACGCTTTGGATACTTCCATTAATCACTAAATATATTAACGTGTTGAGTACTATGTGTAATGAGAGGCATCATATATTGAATGCTTAATGGCATCTATGTGAGGGAGGCATAAAAAACTAGAGGTTACACGTGAGGTTTGTTTTACTCAACAAGACTAAGAGGGCTTACCAGATCTTTCCCATGCAGACTTCTGGAGAAAAATTAAGGAAACTTTCTAACTGATCTTCAAATGCTCTTTCTTATGTTGTAGACAAGTTCATGGAAAGGAAATATTCAAAGCCACAGGTCAGTTTTCTACCACATTAACCAAGGTACTAGGTTTTTAAAGTAGTAGGTTAGCAATAAAGCTCCTTCCCAAATGGGCAATGGAGACTAAAACAGTCAATGAGTGGGGAGACAGTTGTGTGCATCTGTGATGTACTAAAGTTAAGACTTTTGATCTTTTTTTGGCTTCCGTGACTTACTAACACATCCTTGTTATCTCATTATTGTTATTTCAGCTATTTTATGCATCAGAAACTAAAATCATATGCTGATTATGAGTTGGTTTAAAAGATTTAGATCTAAAAACAAATTAAAAATACATGAAAACTTGAATAAAAAAATAATTCCAGGATCTTCAGATCATGAAAATAAGATCATTTATACTGGAATAAGCTGAATTCTATCACACTGCAGGGAGTTCTTAACGTCTTTGATGAATGAGAACTGTGTATTTTAGGTCATCTGACATGATTTTAGAAATCCTTGAATTGACTTATAATGAGGAATTGGTTTAAACAATTGGAAATACAATCTTCATCACAGGTTCCAACTTCCTACAGCTTTGAATAATGAAAAATGCTCTTGTTATTGATTAGTATGAGGGTTTGTTAATATTAGGGAAAGAAAAAGGTATAATTGGATTCACTTTAAAAAGAAAATTGCTGAGAGAGGGGAGGTATGTAGATTGTAATTGCTCTAATTCTAAAGAAATCTAAATTCTTCCAAATGCTTAGTAAAATGAAAGGTGGCTTCAATTTAATGTGGAAAAATCCTATTATAACTATGTCTATTAAAACATAATAGACATATGGAAATGGCTTGCGAGTCAACTGAACTTCTATATGTAATACATTTATGGTATTCTTGTAAAATGCCAACATCAAAAGTAGTCATCTACTATGTTACTTGGGACTCTTTTACATATAGACATTATCATTTAGGATTGCAATTTATTCAGAGTGGCTTATATTAGAATTAATTTTGATACTCAAATAAGCTTTCCTCCACCTACCTTTCTGTTGGCCACAGGGATTGTCCTGTGCTATTTCAGCTGAGTTAGTTAACTTTTAAAGAACAGAAGATTTTCTTTGTTTAACTTATTTCATAGGGCTTCAGTGCTTTACCTACACCCTTTTAAGGAATGCTGAGACTCGTGGAGATTTCATGTACAATTATGCAGTGTGATTAAGTCTCACTAAATTAGAATGAGTTCACTTTCCAAAATCTAGTTGAAGGGATGTGGAAACAACATTACATTTTTAAACTGGTCTGTTTAGTCCTTAAAGATACAGGGCTATCACTGCTCTAAGACTATGAGTCTGAGAAATTATTTTTAAAAATTATTTTAAAAAATAATTATGAGAAAATGCAAAGGTAAAATACATTTTTAAATGACAATTTGACATACTGGAGTAATTATGGAACGATAATTAGACTTACTATCCTCTAAGAACCCATGACATCAAATAAGCATTTGTGAATATTTCATAAAAATATTTAAGCAAAAGGCCCTTAAGACACCACTATGTGGTTTACATGTGAAAACATGTTACCACATGAAAAATTTCACTCTAAAGTTTCCACCCAAAACTGAAGGGCTATGCATTGAGGCAACAGCACAGGCTATGCCGTCAAGGTCAGTGATGATGAGCAGCCTGGGTCCTCTTCCGTATTGAAACCATAACCAAACCTCCCAACTTTCAGATGCAGGGAAGAATGCTCCACTCAGTGGGGCCAGGAGAAACTAAAAACATAAAGAAAAGAAAGAAGGGGAAAAGGATGTTCTTCACATAGAAGAGTTATGAAAATGTGTGTTTATTATCTGGATAACATTTTCACTGATGTTATTTGGAGAAACAAAATTACAGCATAAAGTATATATAATAAATACATCAGTGTGTGATAGGTTGACTTAGTTCAATTAATCCACCTTTGCTCCGAGACCTGGCATGTTACTGAAATTCACTGTCCTAAGTTACATGAAACCTGTATTCTCTCTCCGCTTCTCCTCTGTAAACAGGTTTTGGGAGTCTCGCCTGCAGCAGCCTCTTACCTGAGCTGCTCTTTTGACCTCAAATTCTTCGCATGGCAACTAGACTCTCAGGTCATTTATCTTTCCATTTATCACTCTCTGGCTCAAAAATCTTTTAATGGCCTCCCATCACCCTTACATCAGTGTTGCCAGATAAAATATAGGATAGGTGCTACACAGCAAGGAGGAATATTGTATTATTGTAGTACTTGTATGAGATGAGATATTTTATAATAAAAGTTATTTGTTGTTTACCTGAAATTCCAATCTGCATATATAGTTGTAATATATCTGTATCTGACAGATTCACTAAATCTGTCACTCTAATCTAACCGGTAAAGCAAATCCTTTTTACTGGACTACAAACCTTGCTCTGAGGCCGGCCTGCCTTGGCTGCCGTCATCACTAGTCTCTACCACACTCTTCTCTACTCCTTGTTTTACAAACTGCAGGGTGACCCCTTGGCAGATCCGGAGATCAACTTATGGTCTCTATTTGTATTAAAAAAGAGAGAGAAAAAAAGAAAGTACAGTTCTCCCCCCCTTACTGGTAGTTTCGATTTTCGCAGTTTTGGTTACCTGTGGTTTCAGTTACCAGAGGTCACGCAGCACCCAGAAGCAGAGGATCCTTCCTCTGTCACACTGTCGTCAGTCTACATCACCGTGACTATGTCGCTCACCTCACCTTATCTCATCACATAGGCATTTTATTACCTGATATCATCACAAGAAGGGTGAGTACAGTACAGTAATATTTTGAGAAGGAAATTTTGAGAAAGATCACATTCACCTAACTTTTATTTCAGTATATTGTTATAATTATCCTATTTTATTTTATTATCATTGTTATTAGTCTCTTACTGTGACTAATTTATAAATAAAATTAAACTTTATAGGTGTGAACATATATGAAAGGCCATAGTATATGTTAGGGCTTAGTACTCTGCAGTTTCAGACATCCATTGGGGGCCTGGGGCATATCCCTGCAGGATGGGGGGGCTGCTGTAATTGAAACAGAGATCAAAGTGTGTAACATGTGGGAAGGAAAACGTTTCATAACATTCAAGTCACATATGTGTCCGTGTGTCTGCGTCTGGATGGGCACTAGAAGACAGTATAAAACCAGTTAGGTACAGTGGGTCAGAGTCAGGTATTTTGAAAGCCACTCCTAGCCACGTTGTCGTCATTCACTCATTTCCTCAAACCTGAGAGTGCAACTGCTTTCCTGCTTCTTGGACTTGCAAGTGCTGTTTTCTCTGCCTGGTATAATTATCTTCACAATACCTTACTCCTTTCATGTATCTGCCTCCTTGTCATCCTTTGGTTCTAAACGGAAATGGCACTTTATAAAGAGGCTTAGCACAGTGGCATCTGCTGGGTATGGAGAGCCTGCTTGGCCTTCCTCTAATGATCTGGGGCTCACAAATATTTTGAATGATAACTCAGTCTCTCTCTCTCTCTCTCTCTCACACACACACACACACACACACACACTCAATTTTATCTGAATTTATAATCAAAGAAAAGTCAGTGCTTTTCTGAGTAGGTTCTCTATGACACAATGTCACTTTTTTGAGGTATATTTCAGCATCCCTCTTTTTAAAACACAGTCAGAAATAATGAAATCTAAATAGAGGAATCTGCTTCTTTAATTATTTTGGTTGATCTAATTATTTACATATTTGTTACAGTGTATAAGTACCTGATTATTGGAAAGTGGCCTTCTGTGGCGTGTTCTGTTTTTAATTCACAAGAGGGATTCACATCTCTTAAAATGAAATAATTTGTAGAAATCTGTTTTAAGGATCAGAGAAAAATTCTTCTTGAATATGCTTACGTGGACTAACAGCATTGATTTGATTCTAAGTGATACTTATAAAAGCCTTTGCATAATGTCACTCTTTTCCATTTATACAGACTTCTAAAAAATGAGCATGCTTGTCTTCCAGCTACTAACAACAGATGTGCTTAGCATAAAATATCAGAAGTAGATTTTGCAGACTGTAGCTAAGATCTAGTAAAATTGGAATGAAAATTGGCCTTCAAGGGAGCTGTCTGCTATTTTCTTCTGCAAACCTGTTTCTTATTTTCCTTAGAAGTGAGGGGAAAAGGATGGGCTTGCCGTCCTGCTTCTGCCTAAGCCCTGCCTCTGCTTACCATCTTTTGCAAGAACTTTTACAAGAAAGTTCAAATTGGTCTTTGTGTTAGAGACCTTGAACAAGAGGTTTTTAAAAAGAGTAATCTCTTATGCTACTTTTATCTGAAGTTTTAAAATTCAATTGCCTTTGTCATAGAGTTACCAGCCATTAAGCATCCCTTCTAATTTTTTTTTTCTAAAAATTACTCTGAATTTAAGCAGAAGCAATAGGGGAAACTGAAAAGCATATGAGACTGCTTCTTTTAATTTATGACAAAGAAAGCTATTGCACATGCTTTTTAAAAATATTTATAAGTACTTTTCTAAAATATTCTATAGCACCTCAATTTTCCTTTTAATAGCAATTGTGAGAGGTTTTCAAGTTTTTAAGAGCAATATTTGAATCTACCCTGATGTTCTGGTATATTACATTTGTGTTAATAATTTTGGTAATACACTGGTTATTAACAGCAGCTTACATTTCTATAGAAAATGCAGTTTTCTTTACTTGCTATTACTTCAATTTCTTGTGCAATTTCTGAAGCAGAAATTTATTCTATTAAATTCTGAAATATTATTTTTCTCAAAGCTTTGTAATATGTTTTGTTTGTGAAATTTTAACAAACTGAATTAAATTCTTAAGCTATTTTTTTAAAAATCTCTCCAAGGCTTGGTATTTTTTTAATAATTTTTTTTTGGTTGGCTTTATTGAATTATATGAAACAATAAGCTCTTTATTAAATCTCTTAATCATCAGAAAGCCTTGTGTAGACATTTTGCAAGCAGATAAAAATAATCTTTTCTTATAGAATTACAAGTCTTTATTTCAAGTAGGAATAATGACATTTTGTTTATTTTTCAGATTTATCATACTGTACATATCTGGAAATACTATGCAGCTGAAATACCATGCAAAGAAATTGACCATACCAGTGTGTACCCCAATTTTTTGTGGAACTGATTAGTTTTGTAATACTTGCATGATGACAAACCAAAAGTTTGTTCCGTATTGATGCACAAATGAAATTTATTCTTGATTTGCTACTGCAGAATGCATTTTCAAAACTAGCCACTATTTGAAAAATTGTTTCTGACTTGTGGTTGGCCAGAAGTCTTGATTGCAGAACAACCTCAGTCCTGAATGTAGGGCACTAGGCAGCTGTTATTTTTTTCTGAGAACTTGACAGTTGCAGTAGTTTAAAGCCAAGTCTTGATGCTCCGCTACATTAGTTATCCTTCTCTCCCATGTACAATCGCTGCCATTTTATGATGGTTGAGCATCAAGCTCACTCTTATCCTGGGTGAGTGCACCACTGAAATCACAATAGGGACCAAAAAAGTTTAAGAGCCCAACATTTTTTGGTGATCCTGAATTCACATTTTAATATAAAAATTCTTTTGAAAGGAAAGTAGTGACTAAAGAAACTAAAGAAACTGATATTGAAAGCAAAAATATGTCTGTGTTATGTTTCAGTTTTGAGATTTCATCTGTAAGTTTTATGTCCCCAATACTTGGTCTGTGTTGTGTGTCATGCAACACTTTGAGAGTCTTCTAGATACGATTTTCATCATGTTATGTGGTTTTCTTCATGTTCCCTTTTCTCTGTCTTTTCTTCATGTGCTGTGGAAGTAACCAAGTTCCGTAGTAAGTAGCTGTGGTGATAAATTTGCATGTCAGGGCTTCCCTGCGATGTACTGAAATGTGTTCTTCAGCATGTTCAGTTGTACTATTCAAAACACTAGGAATTCCCTAAAGCCTCCAGAAGGGACGTGCACACTGGGATTATTTTAACTCTAATACTTTTGCTTATGCCAGTAATAAGATGAATTGGAATTGTTTTCAAAACATCAGGAAGCATATGCTGATAGCCTCTGTAGGTCAATTGTCATTTCATGCTTATGGTTGAATGGAACAAATTTAAATATATGGGATTTGGCTTGGCTTTACTAGATTTGCAGAGGATACTGTCTGGTTGATGTAACCACGGTGGCCATGAGAATGTGCCTCTCAGATCTCCAGCTGCTTAAGGGAGCTTAAGTGTCCAAGACCCTGGAAACTACCCTCTGAAATTCACATTGCTGCTTGTGCCAATGGGCTTCCCTTATGCTGCTCCCTGTCATGATTGAGCATGGCGGGGGTACTGAGGTGAGGTGAGCATGTCCCTCGGACATGCTGAATAATTTTGGCTTAAGGACTCACAGACTGCCTTTTATTAGAACTACATGACAGTCTGAGATGCCCCACAATAATTCAATCTGTCATTCACTAGAACCTTCTTTCTTTTCCATTCATTTTCCAGCAGCCAGACTTATATTATGGCCTGGTAACTCTGTATTTCCCCCCCCCCCACCTCTTGTGCCTTCTCCTATGAGAGTTCTTTCTTATTTAATCCGGTTTTGGGGTCTGCTTCTCAGAAGACCCAGGCTCTAATACAGAGTCTTCTCTAAGACTGAGAAGTCTTAAAAAGAATTTTCTCCATGAACATGTAGATCTATTAATTTGCTATTATAATTGAATGCATGCTTGGTACAAAATAACCAAGGAAATCAGAAATAATTTCATAAGCAAACTCAAATAATTTGGTGAGTAGACAGGCTAAAATTATAAACTAAAAGAGGTCTTTTTTATACTTCCATATCTAAAGATATAGTGAGAAAATGTAGAGCTTACCTTCACATCACATAAATTAACAATAGGAATAAAGGAGTTAATGCTTTAAAAGATTTTTTGCAGTGTGATTGGATTAGCATGTAATCCATGTAATTAATATAATCCATTAAATATTAAGTTTATCAATGAGTTCTAATATCGAGATTGTAATGGTATCTTCACATGGTTTTATTTTCGTGCTAGAAATCTAGAGTATCACTAGACTATAGATCCCTCAGTAGTCTAGATCCCCTTGAGGAGAGAGATTATGATTACTTTATTTTGTATTTCAAGTACCAATGAAGGCCAAATTCAGAGAAAGTGCACAATGGCTGTTCTTGCACCTTCTTACTCAAACTATTGTCAAGGCCAGCATTACTGACATTACATGAGAACTTGTTAGAACTTCAGAATTTAGGGTCCCCTACAGACTCTACTGATTCCAAGTCCACACTTCTCAGGATCTCTAGGTGGTTCATGTGCACGTTAAAGTGTGAGATGCCATGATTCAGAAGACTTGTCTATCTAGTGTTCATTCTTTCTACATTCTTCTTCCTAAAATAACTGTAGCTGTAATCAGGTTGTCTTATCTGCCTCACAGCCACTTGATTCAGGGAAAGCTAGCAGCATCTTTAGCATCAGGGGAGAAGCTACATTTATTTAACCTAGTGGTGGTCGGATCCTCTTTACAAATGATTTATCTATAGGCCAAATGGGAAAAATTCTCTGGGGAGAGCACTTCTGGGCAAGGTATTATTTAATTCAAAAAGAGAAAATACCCTTTTCTTTCCTCTGGATTTTGCTGTGTCTTTATGAGACTTATAATACTCTCTTAGCTTCTTTTCTACTTGCCTGATAATGTAGTCAACTGAAAGAAGTTGGGACCATGAAACAAAGAGGGCTCTGACTTATTTTCAGAAACATTTTTCATCAGTGGAAACCAAAACCGTATTGACCTTTTTTCAGTCCAATTACTCGGCCACCTTTTTGAGTATTCGATAAGGGTGGTCCAACTTTCTTCTGGAAACCTGTCTCCCACGGCCTGAGACTCTAGCCTCTGACTCATTTGAATACTTCTTAAAATCAGCCTTCTTTACTGCCTTCCTTACATCTAGGGTGCTACCTGAGGATAGCTTGTATTCAAGACATTTAATAAAAATCAGACAATTATTTCTGGAGAGTTCCCCCCTAAATTCCATTTCCTTTCACCATCACCCCTTGCGTGGGAGATGAAGTTATTCTAATTTGTTCTATAATCAAAGTTGGTATATATTTCACAAAATAGTGATTTATAAGAAATCCATATTTGGCCATTCAATGACCAAAATACACCGCTCATGTATATTTGGTCTTTATCCATAGTTTCCCAAACTTTCAGAATTTCCTGAGTGATAAGAGCAATGGGAGCATTTTTTGGTATAATATTCGGTCTCTTGTGTTTAATTCCTAAAATAGCTTTGGAGCCATAAAGGTAAAATTGATATCTTGCTATTCATAACAAGCCCCTTGCCACCACAACCAGGTTTATGTTAATTAGGTGGCTTTTGGAAAGCACCTAAGGATGGGGGCTGGTCGCCATGGAAACCCAACTGTGAATAAAAGTTCAGAACTTTAGTCTCCCTCCCTGATTTCCAGGGAGAGGAGAGAGGCTAAAGGCTGAATTAATCACCAATGGCCAATGAGTTCATCAATTTTGCTTATTTAATAGAGCCTCCATAAAAGCTCAAAATTGCAGGTTCAGAGAGCTTCTGGGTTGGTGCGCAGGTGGAGATGCAGAGATAGTGGCAAAACTGGAGAGAGTGTGGATGCTCCATGACCTTTCCCCATACCTTGCTGTAAGCATCTCTTCGTCTGGCTGCTCCTGAGCTACATCCTTTCATAATAAGCCAACGAGGTCATTACTAGTAAGTAAAATGTTTCCCTGAGTTCTGTAAGCCTCTCTAGCAAATTAATGGAACCTAAGGAGGAGGCTGTGGGAGCCCATGATTTATAGCCAGCTGGTCAGAAGTACAGGTGACACCTGGACTTGCAACTGGCACTTGAAGTGGGGGGCAGGGGGCAGTCTTGGAGGACTGAATGTGGAATCTATGCCAAGTAGATAGTGTCAGAATTGAGTTGAATTCTTAGACACTCCACTGCTGTCAGAGCATTGCTTGGTGGTGTGGGGGGAAAAAATCCTCTTTAACGTATTGGAATTGTGTTCAGGATGCACTTATGTTTTTATAATAGCATATAGCAGTTCTATATTGAGTTGTGCAATCTTTCATCTTTTATCCTAGTACTTTGCAGTTTTTAATCTAGCACGTTTTTAACATGACAGAAATATTCAATTAGTTTCTTTTTTTAAAAATTTTATTTATTTATTCATGAGAGACACAGAGTGAGGCAGAGACACAGGCAGAGGGAGAAGCAGGCTCCCTGTGGGGAGCCCGACCTGGGACTCGACCAACCCGGGGTCACGCCCCAGGCTGAAGGCAGACGCTCAGCTGCTGAGCCACCCAGGCGTCCCGATATTGTTTCAATTAAAGTAAAATCAAGTGATTCTCTTAAGGCAAATGCATATTTCTATGTGCCTTGTTCTGTGTGTAGATATCCTAGCTCTTCCAGTTTGTAGTCTGATTTTTCAGTGTCCAGCGGTTAGATGCAGTGCTTATAGAATAAATATAGGAACAAATAATTCACATCACTCCACGTGTATAAAGTGTTAATTTTATTACTCTATTTTTTCTCTTTACGTGTTTAATTACTGGATTAGTTGAAGGTGGAGTAGGAAACAAGAATCCAGGGATACATTTACATACATTAAAGACTTATTTAAACATTTGTCCTACAATCTGTTGATGAAGGATTCAAAACTACTACGGAAGAGCAGGAACCGTCATTACCATGTGAATGAGGACTAGAGTCAAGATACTACAAAATTCAGTCTTTATTAATAGGGTTGGGCCTTTAGATGGAAAAATTCCTGCTTTTGATTAAGAACTAATTCAGGGGTTATTCAGAGACAATTATGTAAGACCTGGAGATTTCTCATGTGTATGCTCTCCTGGGATGCAGGTGCTTGAAGCAAAGTCTTGAAAGAAATAATAGAAATATAATTTCCAGATGATATGTTAGAATCATAGAAGACGGAGTTCTATGAAGAAGGAATTAGAGAAAATGTGTAAATTTCTTTACATCTATACTTTAGGACTTTAAAGAAATCCCCCTCCTTTATCCATATAATAAAGAAAGAAAAAGCTGACTCTCCAGTAAGGCAAAAGACATATATTGCAGAACGATTTGCATCTTTAACATAGTCGGTAATGCAATGACACCTAGGAAATCTATCAAGATTTTACAAAAGAAGAAAACGTACTTTCTTGGAAGTCTACAATTATTTGTGGGGTAGTACCATACCGTTTATAGATTTGATCTTGAAGATGTTGTAAACAAGTTCGTAACTTGTCAAAGAGAGACATTGCAAAGGGACAATTTACAATGCTTATTTAATCACAGTATAGGACATGGTGACCTGGTCTTTTGCATTATTAGGACAAATTTTGGTAAGTTCAATAGTATCAAGTTCATCAAGCTGAGAAGGCTGCTTCATGTTGATTAAAATCAGAAGCGACATATATAAGCTACAATGCAAATTTATTATCTTATGACAGAAATATAACTGTCGTAGCACATTTCCTTTAGGAAAGCTGCATGAGGAGACCATTATCAGAAGACTGCTGGTTGACAATAGAATCAGAACTGGTGTCTGAGAGGTGGGAATAAAACAGAGGGGTACTTATAGGATTTGAATATTTCATGCCTACAGGCTAAAATAGGCAGATGTAGCCATTTTCTCAATAGATTCCCTTGCTCATTCCAAAGAGGGGCCAAACTGTTGACTCAGGGCAATCTCTTCCTCATATAATCGTGGAGAGCTGCTGCCAACATCTTCTTTTTTTCCATATACATTTCTCACAAAATCTGGGCACATTTTTTCTTCAGTAATGTTAATTTTTTAATCAATTTGCCATCATATTCTTTTTGCAAGTGATTCTGTCTTCATAAAATGATATCTCTGGCCTATGTATATCATATAGTGTGTGGAAGTTAGAGTTTAACTCCATAAGTAAAATCCTGTTTCTCTTATTACCTACTTCTTGGTCGGCCCATTTCTTGACCTTCCAGGCAATGAATAGCATTAAATTAGATTTATAGAACCACACACAATATTGTCTTCTAATTAAAATCATTTTGCACAGTTACATTACTGTAAACTGTATTTTTACTACCATCATTTTGTAGAACAATGATGATTAATGAGATAACATTTCAAAAATATACCCAGTATCTGTTTCAAATAATGACATTTATATGGAGACATGGAAAATCCGTATATTATTTGAGGCTTGCATAACATTTAAAGTGCTACTACATATGTAACAAGAGTGCTCAGTGACATTTATAAAGTGATTCTGTATGTGGCAGTTATGGGATGGGTTTATTAAAAATAACTTTTTAGTCTTTAATGAAGGATTAAACAATTATTTTAAAGGAAAGATTTTATATGAATTAAAAATAAATTGTATTGGATTACCTCGTATTTGAATGAGTTGATAGGTAGTTAAGTAACTTTGAAGCACATTTCTGAAGAAAAATAGATCAGGGTAAGAGAGTAAAGAGTAAAAGGTGGTTGGGAAGAAAGACAAGGTGCTGTTTTATTTGTTTTACTTATTTTATTTTTTTATTTTTTAAAGATTTATTTATTCATTTTAGAGAGAGAGCAAGCATGTGCACAAGCAGGGGAGGGGCAGAGGGAGAAGGAGAGAAGCAGACTCTCCACTAAGCATGGAGCCCAATGTGGGGGCCTATCATGGGTGAGCCGATTAGGGTGTGCCCAGCGGCCTGACTAGGGTGGGGCAGCGCCTTAAGCAATAAGCAGGTCATGTGAGGATCATAGGGGAGGAGGCGGGTGTAGCACAAAATGGAATCAGTCCTGCTCTGCTTGTCCAGGGGTAGGGGATTTTTGTTCAATTTCCTGGGTCCCACAGAGCAAGCCCCCTCTGACCTCCGGTCTTCTAAAGTTACAGAGATTTAGCCACTCAGGCTTCTGTAGAGCGAAGCGTGGTGGGCAGAGAGGAGTCTGGAGGTACAGGCAGTTGCTGAACTTCAAGTATATCCCAATGGAGTCTCACTTTTTGTAATACAAATACTAAAATACCCAATTGTTCTTTCCAGCATTTGGCCTAAATTCATGCTCTTCTCTTTGACAGTAGTGCTCCTCCCCCCCACCTGCTGTTTTCTTTCTTGTCTGAGCAATTCTCAAGTTTTAAGACTCCAGAGTGGAATGAAGTGCTCCAACCATGCTTCCCTTACCTCTGCCCTCACCTAGTTTCCGTAGGGCCCGCATCTTTACTTGACAAAACCACGTATCTCTCTTGGTGTCATTTAACGCCATGTATTAAGACTTAGCTGTTCCTATGTGTCTATTTCCATAGTATAATATACTTTGTTTTAATGCTGTTTTGACTCAGTTTTGGGTCCCGGGAGAGGCGGAGACGGAGGCGGCGGGGGAGGCCTGCGCGCTGCCCCTGGACTGCGGCCTCGCGCTGCGGGCCCGGGGGCGGGGGCGGGGGGTGGCGAGGGCCCGCGGGGAGGCCGAAGGGCGGGGGGGGGGGGGGACGGCGGGGCGGGGCGGGCGCGGCGGAGGGGGAGGGGGAGGGGGAGGCGGGGGAGGGGGGCCGGGCCCCGGCGGCCTCGTGGACACGCTGGAGGCGGTGCCGCTGAAGCTGGAGACCATGAACGCGCCGGCCTGTGGCGCAGGGTCGGGCAGCTGCGGCTGCGTCACCTGGAGCGCAGGAACCTGCTCATCCCGAGCATCCTGGCTTCTGGGGCGCGCCTTCAGGACCACCCGCAGCTGTCGTCCTTTCTCAACAGCCAGGAGCGGGAGGCCCTCGGCTACCTCTACAGCCTGGCCAGGCTGGGCTACAAGATCAAGTTCTACTTCGGCCGCAACCCCTACTTCCAGAACAAGGTGCTCATCAAGGAGTACGCCGCGGGCCCTCGGGCCAGGTGGTGTCCCTCCCACCCCCGTCCAGGGGCTGCCGGGGCACGATCTGCCGTCCCTGAGCCCGGGGAGCCCGGACAACAGCCGCAGCTTCTTTGGGTGGTTTTCCGACCACAGCTCCATCGAGTCGGACAAGACGGTGGAGATCATCAGCGAGGCGCTGTGGCCCAACCCCCTGCAGTACTACCTTATGAGCGAGGGGCCCGCGCCGAGAAGGGCAGGCCGGGCCCCCGGGCGCCCGAGCCCAACTGACCCTGCCCCAGTGTCCCCACGACCCCCGTCGGACCTGTGCCTCGCCGACCAGGCCGCCCGCCCGCCGTGTCTTCATGGTGGCCTCCGCACACTGGCATCCCCCCCCCCCCCCCCCGGGACTTCAGTTACAAGAATAGGTATAAGCGACCATGTTCTCTCGCCTCCTCGTGGCCCTCGTGGGTCTTCACATCAGTGCTCCGCGTTACAGGGCCTCACCCCTACTGTTCATACGTTCGGCACACCCGCCTCAAGCGTGTGCGGCCTTTTGCCCGCATTGCCTGGACCGTGTGCTGGGCCCTGGCCCTTCCCAGCTGGCTGTAACGTGGACACCCAGCCGTCCTCCAGGGGGACCAGCGAGCGCGTCCTCAAGCCCTGCTCCTTCAGGCCGGTGGCCTGCTCAGCTCGGTGCTGGCGCTGGCCGTGCTCATCCGCGGCAGGTGTCGCTGCTGCCGCCACTGCGCAATGCACGCAGGGTCGGCCGTCAGCCCAAACTGATTGTTCCAAAGCCCTGGGTCGCCAGCCCGGTTGCCGCCCCCTCCTGGATCTCTGACTTTGGCCTGTCTGCCCTGCGGGGTCCCCGGCTGCCGGGCGTGGAGGAGGCTGCGCGAGAAGCCGTGTGCCGTGTGTTCTGGACCACGTCTCTCCCTGCCTCCGGGCCCTTCCGATGAACCTTCGTCGAGGTCTGTTCCGTGCCCCATCCCTGTCTGGCCGTTGAGATCTGTCCGGGTCGCTGTCGGCCCCAGTTGGCCTCCGGGTCAACGAGGACCTCGAGAACTGCCCGTGGACCCAGGCCCCTGCCCGTGCGTGAGGCACACACCCACCCTCCCCAGCCTTCCGGGAGCCCGGCCTGCAGACCGGGGGCGGGTGTGTGGACGTGTGCTCGCTGTCATCGTGCTGTGGCTCCAGGTGTGGCCTTGCATCTGCGGAAGATTGAGGCTGTATGCTGCTTATTTTGCCATAAGTAAAATCTTAACCACTTACCCCATTTTTGCCTAATGAGAAAATGTAGCTGTATCGGTCTTCTTCTTCTTCTTCTTTTTTTTTTTTTGTAATGTTTTGCTCTTTATTATGGACGTTTCCAGACATGCACAGAAATGGAGAGGCTATGTCAATTATGAACAACCCGGCATCTTCCTCTCCCCACCTGTATTGATGGAAAGCCCAACACTGTGCCAGCTCAACCTTGACTCCTTTGGGAGATCGGGGAGTCTCGGTGGTGGTGATAGTGGTGGGGTGCACTGTCATGATCACATCAGGTCTGCTGTTTTACTTTGAATGTTAACTAATGAAGTTCTGGAAGTGGGCCTTAGAAATGAACGTCTTCAGGATAAACAGGGAGTCTCAAAAAGAGAGGAAAAGATGCTCCCTTTCAACCCTGTATCCACAAGAGGAGAGAGACCGTTCTGTTGCAGATCTTTCAAAGACTGACACAATACGCTGTTTACTTGAGACCCTTCACCAGGATATCAGTCCTTTTTGCCTGTGAAAGATGGAGGCTTCTGTGGCAGTTAGACATATCATCCGCGTGTCCTGATCTCATAATATAACTGGTCTTGGAAGTATGATTTGGAGATTGTTAGTGTGTTCTGTGAAAATAACCTCCCAAAACAGTTACTGGTTGTCTCACATGGTAATTTGACATCCTGGTAATAATGCAAATATTCCTTTGTTCCTAAACAGTACAAATAGCTATAAACTCGCATGCATAATGGAATAATAAAGGTCTGTATCTCTGTTGAAAGAAAAGAGATTAGCTCTGAAGGTATATTCCATATGTAATCAATTGCGTAAGAGGCAAATGAAAAAGTCATAGGTGATTTCATATGGGTAAATGTGAGAGCATCATATGTGACAGAAAGGTAAAGAAGGATTACACCTTCCTCAGGTACAATTTTTCACTATTCCCTCTGTAATGAATAATGGGGGCGAAACTGTAAAGCCTAACTATGGGAAATCTGACACTGAGTGGAAAGAGTATTTTTGGATTTCATTTATTTGCATGTGTGTGTGTGTGTGTGGTGTGCGCGCCCGCATGCAAACACATTCAGTTTGTTATTCATGACATAAGGGGAAAAGTTTGTTGATGGGGTAGCCTAAGAAGAGGTTATGAAAATGTTACATTGCAAAACGGTTAAGTTAGGGAAGAAGATGAAATCAATTGTGGGAACCTGGGTGGGAAGCTCCAATGGAAACGGAGTCAAAAACTTCTAGTTTAGAGACACCTAAGAAAAAGGAGAAATGGATCTCTTCAAAGACTCATACTGATTTTAAGTTAAAGGATTGTTCTTGTAATATATTCTTTTTCCAGGTATTATGTTCACTGATTTCCTAGCATACAGACGATCTGGCGCTGAGTTTCCCGTCTCTTTCTGTATTTTGTGGAGCTCAGGTGTGAAAAACGTCACAGGATTTTAGGCCAACTGAATGTGGGTCACTAGGACCTGAAATACTGTGTTATACTGTTATAACACAGTTATACTCTGTGTATAAACTCTAAACTAAACTCTGTTATACTGTGGCCGACTTTTCACTCTTACGATCATAAAGCATTCTCAGAAACAGTAAACTTGCTGAGTTGGATGTGGTTTCAACAAATAAACAATGCAGTCTTCACACATAATTCCCTTACTTAAAACAACCCAGTGATTCTTCACGGTCTTCAAGCGAACTGAAATCATGAGCTTGGTACAAATGCTTTCTGCTCCCCCCCCACCCCCCATGGGAGGCTCTCCCCCTGGAGCTTCATCTTTGAGCCTCAGGCACAATCTGTATTTCCTTCAAGCCCAAAGCTCTCTTGCATAAGGGCTCCCTACTGCCTGTCCTTTCCCTTCATCTCCACGTTGATGTTCCAAGTCACCCAGTTTCCACACATACACACACACGCACACACACACACACACGAAGGGCTAATTATTGCTACCTCAAGTCTCAGGCAAGGTATTTATTTCTTCCCGGAAGCCCCACCTAAATTGCACTTCCAGGAATTTCTCTAATTCGTGCTTTCTCAGCATAGATTATAATCTATTTTAATGCTGTATTTCCTTGTCTGTTAACTTGCTAACCCAAGAGTATCCTCCTTGAGAACACACTCACACTCTGCTTCGTTGTCTTTTTATAACAGGACCTTAACTATGTCTGGCCCAGAAAGAACAGTCAATAAATACTTCTTTCTTATGTGTGAGCTCTAAGCTTTTATTTTTCAAATGGTAACTCAAGGAGAGAGGAACACATTTCTTAGTTCTTGTTTTTAATAGTTTATATGTAGAAGGTTATAGGCAAGTGAGTGATGTTTATACTTAGATATTTAGTAGCCTTTAGAATGCATATAAAACACACCAGTGATTTAAGGAAAATACAATAATTAAGGCAGTGAAAGTTCACTTTTCTGGTACAGGCAAACAAATTCCTCAAGATGATTTTTTTAAACCTCATAGATAACATTAAACTCATTTGTATAATGAGCAGTTAGCTAGTAATCTTTAGAAAATTAGTACCTAGGGGCCCCTGGCTGGCTCATTTGGTTAAGTGCTGACTCTTGGTTTCTGCTCAGGTCTAAGGGTCATGAGACCTGAGCGCAAAGTCTGCTTAAGACTCACTCTCCCTCTGCACCTCCCTGCAGCTCACTCTCTCTCTTTCATAAATAAATAAATCTTTAAAAAAAAAAAAGAAAATTAGTGTCTAATACAAAATACTTGTTTATTTAAAAAACCTGTTAAGACAAGTTAAAACCTTTATGTGAAATGATTAGAAAATCTTCATACAGGAGTAGAAAGATATAGAATATGTACCTTTGAATGGTAAGCTCTTGGTGGGTTGCATTCGTAGAGAGACTGATGTTTTACAGGAACGAATTTGTTTCAAAGCAGTACTAAGTAATACATCCACTTTTTATTTTTTATTTAAATGCTTTGCACATCATTAAAAAATTGGGGTTTCTATGTCTCAAGGCAAGAGAAATTACTGGGTTCTCCTATGTGGTAATCACGTTTCGAGTGGTGCATTTCCAAGGAGCGTATCTTTTTTTTTTTCAAAGACAAAAACTCTGTATTCTCTTTGAGCACCATTTACTTTCAACCCTTCAACTGCAATATAAGGTCATTTTGCAGAAAGGCAAATATCAGTCATATATATTTTTTTAAACCAGCTTTTTACCTATTAATCAAATGCAATGAACTAGCCCACTTCTTATCAAGGAAAGAAAACCATAACTTTTAAGACAACAATTAAAACCAATAATTCACATGTTTAGCTATGGGTACTCATGCGCACATAATTTGTGATCGTTACAATGTCACAGTTTCATGTTAGCCGAAAGCAACACCTGTCTTCTCTAACTATTGAAAATGTATAGGATAAAATTCCTAAGTCGGTTTTTATTGACATATATTGTCTATGGCAAAGATTAATGTTCTTGCCTTTCTGGAGCCTGAGATATAAAACCTCCAAATAATATAAATATCATTTATGATTAAGTTATAATCTTCAAAATAACACACATACATACACACAAAACATACCGTAAGTTTTGGGACAGAGAAGATGTATTACTTTTCCCAATTTATAAAAATTTTCCATTTAATATGTACTTAATACAATTTTAAACTGAAACTAATCACAAGGATTATAGTATTTCTTAATTAAGAGAAGAAATCACATTCTACTCTGTGGATAATTAAGATTCACCAGTAAAATATGTAAATAGGAATTGCTTCTCCTAAGTCGATGGAAAATTTAGAAAAATGCCATCAATAACCCATTATTTGAATTAAATCATTCAGATTTATAGAGAAGTAAAATCGAGAGATAAATTAATTCAGGTTATCTATAAAAGAGTGACATTTCCTTTGTATTTTCTCTTAAATGCTGACAAAATTTAAGTGCTGCTTCCAACCTATTTCTACAGTTTATTCATACATAAAATTGATTCTAATTTGGGTAAGTTCTATTCATTCAATGCTGAAATTCTAGTCCGTAATTCAAAATCGCTTTTAATTTTAAAAATTTAATCTTTTTATTTTGGAGAATTTCAAAAGCAGATTAAAATAGGAAAAACTGCTTAACGAATCCTCAGTTACCTCATTACACACAGTATCCAATGTCATTTCAAATCTATCCCTACCTACGCCTCCTGGTTCATTATTTTGACAAATTCCAGACGTCAATATCATGTTGTTTGAATTCAAAGAAGGATCTGAAAAGTCTTATTTCTCCAAAATAAACCAACAACACCGTTATCATACCCCAAATAAGCATATCAATATTCCTTAAATATCACTAAATATCCAACTAGTTTTCCTGAATTTCTAATTACTTTTGGCAGTTTGCATGAGTCAGAATACAATTATCATCTCTCGTTAAAGATAAGGCCCTAAATGGAGTCACAGTTGGGTCCCCATTACTACACCAAACCTCCGTTAGGGGCGCAGCTCTCAGGGAGGGCGTCCTAACCGGGGAAGCTCGGGCACGCTCGCCGCCCTCTCACTGCTCTTCCCCTTCTTCTCAGGTGAGCCTCGGGGACTCCCCACCTCGGGGAAGAGACGGAGGGTGGCTGGCGGGGGGGGGGGGGGGGGGGGGGGCGGGGGCGGGTGCTGGCGCCCACGTGGGGAGCGAGCGTGCAGGGAGCACTGGGTGTCCTTCGCGGCTGCACTGCTGTCCTCGAGGTAACCCCCTCCGCGCCCCCCGCGCCCCGAGCCGCAGCGCCGCTGTCCTGCCCCTCCCAGGCGGCCGCGAACCCCGCGCACCCGTCCTCCCGCCGCAGCGTCCCGGGGAGCTCGCAGGCTCCCTTCCCTTTACATTTTCTATCTCGCGTCCGGACGCCTGCAGGACGTGACGGGGTCGGAGCCAGAGTCCAGAGCCGCTCGGGGACAGGCTGGCCCCACGCGCAACTCCTGGTCCCCACGCTGCTCCCTGCGGAGGCCCCACGCCCGCACGCCCGCACACCCCCACGCCCGCACGCCCGCACACCCGCACACCTGCAGACCCGCAGCCCGCACACCCGCACACCCCCACGCCCGCACACCCGCACACCTGCACGCCCGCACACCCCCACGCCCGCACACCCGCACGCCCGCACATCCCCACCCCCCCACGCCCGCACACCGCACACCCCCACGCCCGCACACTCCCACGCCCGCACACCAGCACATCCGTACGCCCGCACACCTGCACGCCCGCACACCCCCACGCCCGCACACCCGCACGCCCGCACATCCCCACCCCCGCACGCCCGCACACCGCACACCCCCACGCCCGCACACTCCCACG
Organism: Canis lupus dingo; assembly: GCF_003254725.2. NCBI lineage: Eukaryota > Metazoa > Chordata > Mammalia > Carnivora > Canidae > Canis > Canis lupus. The sequence continues at coordinate 23,995,660 of NC_064260.1, read as the reverse complement.
CCCGCACACCAGCACATCCGTACGCCCGCACACCTGCACGCCCGCACACCCCCACGCCCGCACACCCCCACGCCCGCACACCCGCACACCCGCACGCCCGCACACCTGCACGCCCGCACACCCCCACACCCGCACACCCCCACGCCCGCACACCCCCACGCCCGCACACCCCCACCCCCACACGCCCGCACACCCGCACGCCCAGAGACCTGGACGCCCGCACACCCGCAGACCCAGAGATCCCACCGCCACACACCCGGAGAGCAGGGCTGCATGGGGCTGGGACGCCGCCGGCTTGGGCCCCGCGGGGATCTGGGGACCGGCTGGGTCTGGCCTAGAGCCCAGGCTGGAAAGGGGGGCGGCTTGGGTCGCCTCAGAACCTGGACTGAGCCGAGGAACGGCCGGGTCAGACTCCAGAGCCCTGGTCCAGGGTGAGGCCCCAGGTGAGTAACTATTTTAGGGATGAACAAATAGGTCACATTGAGGAAAGGCAGTGTTTGGCATAGTTTTCCTGGCTTTTATAAAATACAGTAAACGTGAAGTGCAATCCGTTTCTTAGACTTGTGCTCCTCATCCGACTCTTCCTGTAAGGATTAAACGGACCCCTGCTTGAGATCATAGATGCAGAATGGACAGAACAATGAAAATTGAATTCCTGTGTAAAAGTTGGTCTGAGTAACCAAGTGCTCAAGCCACTGGATTATGCGTATCCGTGCGGCAGAGGGTGCATGTCTGGAAGGGATGCAACTGGGTAAGTTGTTAAAACGTAAATATTTTCTTGTATTTAAAGTCCCATAGAATTCCCGGTAGTATTGTCTTGAATTCCCGGTAGTATTCTATTAAAAGGCTTTATTGCTTCCCAAATATTCCTTTTCCATTTTGCATTCAGTTTTCTATTGTTCTTTCTGTATTTGGAAATCCTGTAGTGGTTTTTGTCCCCTTGTTTGTTTTTGTTCGTCTGTTTCTCAGGGGACTCTTAAAAAGGCTTTAACCTGGAAATGATGGAGGTACGAGGGAAGCTCCTGCCAAGTGGAACATTCTGGATGATTTCTTGAACATTTTAAAGTCTTCTAGGTAACAAAAGCTCAGTATTATGAAAAGTAGCTCTTTGTTTGGTCGGTTTTCTGGCCAGAAGCTGCCTTGAGCTGGGGGGGGGCGGGGGGGGGGGCGGAGCTCCTGCCTCGGGCCTGGGGCCTGGGGACGCCTTCGGGAGGGTTGCGCGTACAAACGTGAAGCGGGTGGGTGGGCGGCGCCGCGGGGACAGCACTGGTGGGGGGGGGGGTGGCGACCAAGACAAAACAACGACACCACAACAGGGGGACTTCTTTTTCAGGTTTGAGCTCCTTCTCCTTGCTCCTCTGCCCCCGCGTGCCCCGTGTGCCCCCGCGTGCCCCCGCCAGGCCCTAAGACTGGGGCTCTGCGCTCGGATGCTCGGGGTCCGCGGCTCCCCTGGGCCAGCGCGGCGACCCGCGGACACCCTTCCGCTCTGACTTCCCGGACCGCACAGCTGCCCGCAGTGTGGACGGCTTCCCCTGCGGGAGGCTCTTCTCCCCGCGCCCCAGCTCCTGCAGGCGCGATTGCACGTAAACACGGCCGGCTTCCTGATCGCAGCCCTTGTCCTTTCTAGGCACCTCTAGTTGGCTCTCCCATAAGCCACTGACACTCAAAATAGCCGTCGTGCTTCACAATCTTCCCCGTCGATATTTATCTCAATTTAGGTCGCCTTCACTAACATACCCTCAAAACTTGAGCTCCAGCTTCACAATGTCTTTCTCTCACGTGCACCTCTTATCGATCCCAGAGTCATGATATTTCTCTTGTAGCGGCATTGCCTACGGGTGTTAATCTGGGGACCCGTTTAAGCCCTCATCATTTCATGCCTGTCAATCCCGTTCAGCAACTCCCTAACTTGTGTCCTTGCCTGAAGTCCTGCTTAAATCAAACCTATAATCTATATTGGGGCAGGATTCACTTAAAATGCAAACTACATGCTGTCAATGGTCTGCTTAAAATAGCCACTGTCATCCCATCACTTACCAGATATAGCTCAAATCATCAAGAAATGCCTATCTGCCTAAACTCATCGTCTAGGATTTTTTGCCTTAAATACGATGCATTTGTTTATGCATTTATTGTTTCCTAGCTCTGTGCCTTTGCAAATGTTTCCCTCTAGTCAAAACACTCATCTACCAGTTTTCTTTTATCCTGCGAGGTTTAACATATGCTTCAATATTCAACTCATGAATTCCCCCAGAACAATCTTCTCATAATCTTCTGTACATTTTTATTATAGTAATCACCACAAAAAATTTGAACTTCTGTGATTACTTCTTTCCACAGCTATAGTGCAACTAATTCAGTAATGGGAGTTATGTTCTTATGCTTTCAAATCCTACAAAAACTTGTGACATAAATAATGTTTCATAGATGCCAGTTGCATTGGACTGAGAAAGGTGTGTTAAAAATTCTGCATTGTCTATGAAATTGGAGCAGATGAATTGATAGAAGGAAACCCATACAAGGAGAATTAAATCAGTGGCACCTAAAGAATGAGAAAGAACTAATAAGTAATATTTGGATGAATTAATTTGTGTCTATAGTTTTCCTTCTACAGCATTACTTAGTACCTGATTGATTCATTATATTTCAGGTGTGTTCAGACTCTGAGTTGGCACAGTTCTTCCATGAAATGCTTAATTTAAAAAAATGATTATTTTGAATATTTACTTTTGCCCTATCTATGTTATACTACCTATCAATATCTGCTGGCTGTGTGAGAGACACCTAAATAATGTTTGTGGGCTTCATATTCCTTAATATATGTTCATAAATATAATATTTGAAATTGAATGTTTCTACATAATATTATTCAATTCAGCCTCAAATTTTATTTATAATATGGACACTTAGTCTATAAGGTCTAGGTATTTAAGTGAATCTAACCCTTAAAATTTAACTTTGATTTATTGCTATAGAAATAGGATTTCCCACCTCAAAGTGAGAGTTTTGCAGTATTTCTGGGACACCGGAAATTTCTAGTAACCCTAAATAAACAAACACTATACAAATTAAGTTTCTTTGACTTATATTATTTTTCTTTTACTTTACTTATATAAACTACATGTAACTCAGTCTTTTAAAAGGCCTATAAGAAGAAAATATGACTATCCTTTTTGCATATGGTGAAGAACTCAAATTTTGGAAGTTTCTTCTCTCTTTGCAACCTTCTTTTTCACCACCTTTTATAGACTAATGTTTTGAAATACTTTATCTTAAGTGGAATATAAGTAGACTGTAGATTGGAATATGGGAAATTAAAATTAAGCTTGTATTTAATTAGGGATAGGTAAAAATATAGGCAACAGAAAATGCTGCCTAAACGGTTTATTTTCAGCATGTGAACTCCAGTTTAAAGTGTTCACTAGCCCCGGAGAGGATAAGGAATCAGATATCCAAAAATAACCTGCAGTGATCTATGCAGTGAATTCACAGACAGCTGTGGATTTACAGGCCTTATTACTTACACTATATTTCCAGTCCAGGTTTTTTAGTTCATATTTTGTATTTCCTGTTCATATTTGCCAGCCTTCTTTCTTTCTCCATATTGCAGCAGGCCAAGTTTAGAGAAAAATTGTTGGTAAGTTGTATTGGAAATATACCTGTACGCAAAGCATTCAAAAACGAGTCCTTGTGGCCTGTACACTGCAGGGCTTTCCCATCTTCCAGCTCTGCATTTGGCATAGCCTAAGTATGGCCTGGACAAGCAACCGTGTGGTAAGGATTGAGAGGGCGCCCAGGTGGCTCTGTCCGGGGAGCTTCCTGCTCTGGGTTTTAGCTCAGGTCATGAGCTCCTGGGTCATAAGACTGAGTGTCTGCTTGAAGACTCTTTCCCTCTGCTCTTCCCCCACTTGTGCACACACACACACACGCTCTCTCAAATAAATAAATCTTTTCTAGAATATGAAACATTAGGAATTCTGTGACAAACAAGAAGAACAGATGACTTCAAAGCAAAATTTCTTAACGTTCTCAAAAAATAGAAATTTAAATAAAAAATTTATATATGCAAATTCTACCTGAAAATATATGTGGTTTTTGTTTGAGGGACCTAACAAGACTCAGCTTAAATTTGGAAATTATATTTGGAGATGATATGGATGGCAAAGAAATATATCTGGAAAGTTTGGTAGGTAACAAATGTATACCCTGACTAACAACGTGTTGAATATATAAATAATTGCGTTGTATAAGTTACATATATTATTTCACATTCATCATCATATTTCAAAGGTTTGTCTATAGCTCTCTTCCCACATACTTTTATGGGTTTCAATAAATTTAAGACCGATTTAATTAAGTTTAGATATTTGTCTTTTGTGTTACAGCATTTTATCATATGGTGTTTTTTTTTTTTTTTTCATATGGTGTTAAACATCAGTTTCTCCCATAAGAGAACTTCCAGTTGAATAAACATACTAGGTCTTCACTGTATCCTTTCAGTCTAATAGTTCATATTGCAAAGAACTCTATTTTTTGAAAAAATAAATGAATATATAAATAACCCAACACAGACTATTTCTAAAGTCAGCTTTAAAAATTATAAAGATGAATAAAACAATAAACAAATGAATAGAAATATTAAGTGCAATATTCATAAGTTTGGAGTATCAGTTTTCACTTTGTCTCAAAGCGTTCAATGTGTGATGCATAATATCCAAAAAATATAGTACAAATGACAAATAGGATTCCAAGTAAAGCTATCAACTGCACTATTTCTGTTAGGTAAAGGTCATGTAATTTTTCCCTGTATATGAAACCAAGGAGCAGTAGAAATGTCATAAATTACAAAATTAAGCAAATTATTTTCTATATATTCCAAACATTAAAAAAAGAAAGCATGAACTCTCAAAGCTAAAACATGCTTGGTTTAATATCTAAAACCAAACTGAGCATATATTATCAGAGGACTATTAAATCACAATATATTGGATTACTCTATTCAGCCTAGCATAAATAGTGCCTTATTAATTGAAGACAAAAATGTCAAGGACTTTGGTTTGAGTTTTATATTACACAATTTGTTATGTTAGAAATAAATTTTTTTTTTTATTTTTACTGACATTATGCTCTACTTGAGTTTGTGAAATTTGACGAAGATTTAAATCAGAGAAGTAGGGGATAGTAAACCAGCTCTACCATTTTAATATTATAGATTGATAGATTGATGATAGCTACAGAGAAATTGAAGAGTTACAAAAGTACATAAGCAGCATAGAGATATATAATGGATTTAGTCATTACGGTTAATAAACACATTTCAGAAAGTAATAATCTTTTTCAAATTGATATTACTTATCTAATCTCTTTTGCCTTAAAAAATTAATTTAAAATGTTTCTTTTAGTTCCAAATGCAAAGCTATAATTTTAGCTATAATAAAAAATCTACATACACACATTCCAAAAATGTACATCTTTAAATGTTACAAACATGTCCAGTGAGTAAGAAGTAAAAAGAATAAATAGAAGTGTTGCCACTATTCCCAAAGTATCTTATCTAATATCTTTGCCTTAAAAACAATTTCTTAATTACGTACATTGATTTGGACCTAATCATTCTTACTGGCAGTGAGATGAACTAGATAGATGTTCTGTAATTTCAACCTCAGGTTTAATTTTGATATTAAGTACCATGCTGTTTCACAATACTATAAGTCTTTGGTTACATTATGCATTCCTGTGGAAGGTAAATTATTTTAAATATTCATTTAACATGATGGCAAGTTTTAGTTCTAGATCACTGTGTCAGAAAAAACTTGTTATAACACACTTGGGAAGAAATGCACAATATTAATGTCCAGTGTCCACCAATTTAAGGTTAAAATATAAGTATTCAACAAGTTAAATATGTTGAACTATTTAATTACTAATTAAATAAATTCAATTTATCTCATGTTTACCATTTAAGTAAAAGCAAATGGTGGCATTTGAAAAGACTAATGGAAACTATTTTGTCTACATATTAATTTCATTAAATATAAATATATAAATGAAGGTAGTCACATTCATAGGGATAATTTATTGAAGTTTATATAAATTTATTATAAGTAAACACTATCAAAAGGAAAATTTATAAAAGTTTAAAAATATTACCTTATCTAAATATAGAATTCCATATTTTAAATAAAAATGTGTCGAGCCACCTATTATCAGGTGTTGATCATCTGAAGAAAATAATGTCTGCTGAAAATGTTTCATCTGTTAAAAGATTCAGAATATATGGGATAAATTAGCTATTTCTTTAACACCCCTTAAGTCACCATCTATCTTTGTGATACATGTAAGTTCTTAAAATACTTGGCAGTCAAAGAAAAAAATGTAGATTTAGAGATGTGGAATATATACTTTAACACATTTTTCCATCTGGGACAGTTCTAATTTTCACAGAGCAACAAAGTAAGCCAAAGTTTATATGCCACTTGAAGAACCTCCGGATATGAACATCCATGTTGGCATCATATAAACCACCAAATATACATGGGAACATCATTTCTTAATACCTCAAACCATGACAAATTTGTTACTACTATAATTTTGCCTTAATTTCAGAGTATCATTATTTGTTCTTTTAGCTATGTCAGAGTCTGCACCCTGTCAATGGTTCTAGTTAGTTCTCAATTTTAACATTTTAAAAATCTATTTGTTTGATTGTTAAAGGGGACTCTTTGAGTGGAAAGGAAAGACCATAAACAGGAGGAAGAAAAGTAGGAAGCACAAAAGCAGTAAAATTAAGTATATCTATAAAAATCAGCCAAAAGATTCACAAAGTAAAAGGGGGTAAAAAGTATCACACCATATACCTAAAATGTGATCTTAAAAAGAGTTCAAACGTAAGCAACCATTAGCTTAGTACAGACTGCTATATGCATAAGATGTTATCTATAAAATTAATGGTAGCGTTGCCTGGGTGACTCAGTGGTTGAGTGTCTGCCTTTGGCACAGCGTGTGATCCCAGGGTCCTAGAATCAGGTTCCACATTGGGCTCCCTGTAGGGAGCCTGCCTCTTCCTCTGCCTATGTCTCTGCCTCTCTCTGTCTCTCATGAATAAATGAATAAAATCTTAAAAATAAATAAAATTAATGGTAACCACTGCATAAATAGGTAGTATATATGCAAAAATGAAAGAAAGGAATCCAAGTCTATTGCTGAAGAAAGCCAGCAAACTGAGAGAAGGGAGCAAGAGAAGAAGGGAACAGAGAAGTAAAAACAAACAAACAAAAACAAACATAAAGCAAGAAATAAAATGGCAATAAATACATACCTATTGATAATTACTTTGAATGTAAGTGGACTAAACACTATGAAACTAGAAATTAACTACAAGAAAAAATATAGAAAGAATACAAAACATGGAAGTGTGATACCATGGATCAATGAGTGGGTCAACCAATAAATCAAAGAGGAAATAAAAAAAATACATGGAGACAAATGAAAAATGAAAACACAAGGGTTCAAAATTGTTGGGATGCCACAAAAGCTGCTCTTAAAGGGAAGTTTATAGCAATGTAGGCCTACCTTAAGCGAAAAATTTCAAACAACCTAATCTTACTTCTGAAGGAGCTAGAAAAAGAACAAAGCCCAAAACCGGTACAAGAAAGGAAATGATAAATATTAGAGCAGAGAGAAACAAAATAGAAATGAAAAAGAACAATAGATCAATGACAAAGGAGGCAAGAATATGTAATGGGAAAAGACAGTCTCTTCAACAAATGATGTTGGGAAAATTGGACAGCTGTATGCGAAAGAATGGAACTGGACAGTTTTCTTACACCATATGCAAAAATAAACTCAAAATGAATTAAAAACGTAAATGTGAGGCTGGAAACCATAAAAATCCTAGATGACAGGAAAAGAAGTAATTTCTCTGACTTTGGCCATAGCAGCATTTTTCTGTTTATGTCTCCTGAGGCAAGGGAAACAAAAGCAAAAATAAACTTTTTGGAACTACATCAAAGTAAAAAGCTTCACGGCAAAGGAAACAACCAACAAAACAAAAAGACAATTTACTGATTGGGAGAAGATATTTACAAATGAAGTATCCGATAAGGGATTAGTATGCAAAGTATATAAACTCAACACCAAAAAACCCAAATAATCCAACTAAGGAATTGGCAGATGACATGAACAGACATTACTCCAAAGAAGAACTACAGATGGCCAACAGACACATGAAAAGATGCTTAATCACTCATATTCAGGGAAATGCATATCAGAAGTACGATGAGATACCACCTCATGCCTGTGAGGATGTTAAAATCAAAAACATAACAAGTAAGGTAAGGATTTGGAGAAAAAGCTGTACTGATGCTGGGATCATATACTGGTGTAGCCACTGTGGAAAACAGTATGCAGTTTCCTCAAAATTTAAAAATCGAATTGTCATAAGACCCAATAATCCTGCTACTGGGTATTCACCCAAAGGAAATGGAAAAGATTGAAAAGATACACACAGCACTATGTTTACTGCAGCATTATTTACAATAGCCAAAGTATGGCAGCAACACACGTGTTCACTGGTAGATGAAGATGTGATGTATGTATCTATATAATGCAATATCACTCATCCATAAAAAAATAGTGAAATTTTGCCATTTTCTACAACATGGATGGATCTAGAGTATAATGCTAAGTGAAATAAATCAGAGAAAAACAAATACCATATGGTTTCATTCATGTGGAATTTAAGAAAAATGAATAAAAAAGATTCAAAAATTGTCAAATATAGAGAATAACTAGTGGTTACCCAAAGGGACATGGGTAGGAGGATGAGTGAAATAGATGAATAGGATTTAGAATTCACTTATTATGATGAGCACCGAGTAATGTATAGAATTTTTGAATCACTATAATGTATACCTGAAACTAATAGAGCATTGTATATTAATCATACTGGAAATTAAAAAAGAAATATTTGTTTTTAGTAGTTTGAAATGTGACAAAGACCAACTTTTGAAGGGAGAGATGAGAGGGAAGAAAGACAGCCATAGCATTTTGGATTAATAATTAACATACGGTCTTGTGATTATAGCAAGTATACCTGACCATATGCAGAGAGGTAGATTTTATATAATACAGTAATATAGAATTTTAATATTACCAAATATATGGATACAGAGTCATTGTTAAAGTCTGTATTACTAAATGGTTGGGAGTTTCATCCTTAGTGCTATTCAGTAAAAGTTTAGCCAAGAATAGAAAATAATCCATTTCTTCCATGGCATTGTTTTATCAAATAGACTGATAATAAATTTACCAAATGAGAATCATATGTAACCTATCAAGATCTACCTGGTGTCATAAAGTCTGGAAATGTAGGATTTCAGAAGTACACTTAAGTTGTGTTTTACCCTCGAGTGATCTGCCTATCAGACCAATATAAAACATGTGACTGGTTATTTCAGTAAACACCTGTCATCCCCACATCTTATAGAACTTGTGCACACATGAACTTGGAGTGTCGCAAAAGTATGGCAGAAATGTTGGTTTGGGTTCCTTTGAGGGAATACCAGAGTGGATCTAGCTGTGACGATGAAAGAAAATGTATGCACCAGTGTCATCTAAGGAAAAAGGCATGGCTCAAAATCTCTCTTACAACCCACATATATGGGTGGCACCTGAGTGGCGTGGTTGGTTAAGCATCCCAAGTCTTATTTTCAGTTCAGGTCATGATCTCCAGGTCATGAGATGGGCTCTGCACTGAGCTCCCTCAGAGTGGAGTCACTTGAGATTCTTCCCCCCGACTCTCTCCAATAAATAAATGAAATCTTTAAACACACACACACACACACACACACACACACACACGTACCTGGGTGGCTCAGTCAAGCATCAGACTGATTTTGGCTCAGGTCATCATCTCAGGGTCATGAGATTGAGCCCCATTGGGCTCCACACTCAGCAGGGAGTCTGCTTATCTCCCTCTCCCCCCGTCCCTCCCCTCAACTTTTGTGCTCCCTGTCTCTCTCAAATAAACCTTTAAAAAAATAAAAATCACACATATATACTCAATGCAAGCAGAACTTAAGTTCATATACCATACTGGCTCCATGAAAAATCTGGTTTTGCATTTTAACTAAGGATGATGAAGATAGATATATCAAAAGTTTTGAGGAAGGACTAGATGTATAAATAAATATAAAATATTTAGAATCATGTTTGGCACATATGAAGTGCTTAATGTTACTTATGCAGTGATGATGATGATTCTGGTGATCACACAATGAGAATGAAGTCTTAGTCTGAGTACTCCAAAGGTAGATACTAAGAACGGCTTGACTGCAAGTAGATTACTGGGAGTGCTCTTGGGAAGCAGTTCAATGGAATAAGGGGAGGTGAGACCTAACAAGAGAAATAAGATGAGAAAGTGTGTCTTATGAATGGGTTGTTACTAATGGCAGCTAGAGCCTATTCCTGCTGGAGACTCTGTAGGAAGCCGTGTGTAACACGTCTTAGAATCCACCGAGGTGTGGAAGCAGGGAGGGAAGGGAAGAGAGCAATCTGGACATTTATTCACTAACATCACAACTCCATTGGCAGAAGGTTGCCTTTGGAAGTGTCCTTAAGGTTTCCTGATGCTGAAGGAGACCCTCGGGTAGAGAAAAGACACAGGTACTTAGGGAAGAAGCTTTCAGCCTCCTGGAAATCATCTATAGCAGCTAATGGTGAACTAATGGGGTCAAGTTGTTAAAAAGCAAAACATCATTGTGGTCAGTCATACAGTCCTCCCAAGTTAAGCTGTAACTATGAAATCCGTGCAATGAGGGCTTAGACAAATTTGTGTAAAATTCAGACCAGATGATAAAGGAAATGTTTTCTGATAGTTCTAGGTCTCACAAAAATGAGAGGGCATTTGCATAATTCTAAATTTTGCATGCATAGATATATTCTGGGTAATAAGTTTACCACTTATTACTTGTTAATTTATAAAGTCTTTCATTATGGAAACTGTTTACCCATTCTCTAGTTCTAGTTAGCATACGATTATCATAAGATTCATTGCTCACATATTCTTATATTCTTCTTTATCTTGTGAGAGCCTCATAAGAGAATATTTCATGACATAAAGTAATCAAAAGAAGACTGAGTTAGTGTTATTTTTCCAAATCAGAATGAAATGCTCAGAGCACTAAGTAGAATTTTGTAATCTCTTCTCTTGGTTGGTTGTGGAATTTTCTGATTTATGAATACATACAGTGCTTTGGATAGATGCATCTCCTATTTGAGGTAGAATTTGATATGCCAGTTTGCACTTTACTAGAAAGAGACTATCTTCTTAAAGGATTGATTCCTTTTATAAATAGCAAAATCACTGCTGCATTTGAGTCAGAATAATGCAAAACTAAGTAATTAGACTCTAGAATAGAGTCATTTTCCCAAATTGAGAGTCAGGAACTTTGAAGGGCACTGGATGTACAGGAAGACATGCCTAAACCCAGATACATGACAAACTTTGCTCATATTCTGAATGAATGAAATATATAGCATAGCTTTATGTCAATATTTTGTGTTCAATAACGTAGAAATTTATTTTAGAACACATCTGAAATCTAGTAATATTTTTTTTCTAGTAATATTTTTATCAAATATTGGTTTACTAAAAATAACCCCTTGGCATATCATGGAATCTTATGAAAAGGCCATAGATTTAGAAATAAATGTCTGAGTTTGAGTTCTCTTTTAATTTTAAATACATAAAGTTATATTAATTTATTTGACTTCTCTGAGTTTATTTCATTTTTAAATAATTTCAATACTTGTAAATGACTGTTATTATATGTGTACATGTATTATTTTGTGTTTATGTGAATAGGATGTTTACATTATTTACAATTATACACACATATATATATGAATTATGTAACATATTGTATACTTTTTGTGACATGATAAGTTTTACATTAAAAATTGCTTAGGCTGTTATGTATAAGAAAAGAGGGAATGACAAAGAATGTAGAGTCAATGAGAAATTGGGAGTGGATGAAAGAAGTACTTGGGAGGAATACCTGGGACTTTAAATCATTGCTATTTTATTTCTTAAATTCTTTAATGGAAACATGGATGAGTATTTTGTCTTTGCTATGTAAATGCTATGCATGCATCTGTTTTATGGAGATATATTTCAAAAAAATTAAAAAGGAAAAGAGTGCTTGTAAGCTGCCACAACAGAGTTAAGCATTGGGTAGGAGTCACTAGGGGAGCTTCTCCTAGTGCTGCAAATTTCTCTGGGAAATATTTTCTAAATTTGGAGGGTATGTGTTCCTTTTTCCTATTTTTAAAAAAAACATTTAAATTTGCTGATCAGATTGTAGAAAATGCAAGTCCACTTGTTCAATGAATGCTAAACTACTGCTAGTAGTTTGATTAAACCCTTCATATGATTTCTGATTAAGATAGCTTAAGTAATATTTTGCATATGTACCGTTGAAAAAGATTATAAATATTTTCCCTCTTCATGCTCTCATGTAACCATTTTCTAGACTACTTTTTAAAATCTAAGCAATAAAAGTACAGTAAGTTTAATTTTTAATTTATATTTAATGCATATCAAATGACTTATAGTGAAATTTTTTATCTACCTATTACATACTGCAGAAAATCTTACCAACATTGTCCTAGTAAAATAAAATATTCTTATTACTGTATAGTTTTTTACCAGCTTTATGTTTTTAATAACCAACATCATCAAAGTGTCTAACATATATAGACTGTATCAAATCCAGGTCTGGAAGGAAAATAAATTTCTGACTAAAACGATTAGATTTTAACAGGGGCTCATTAACAATATCAAAATTTATCATTACCACATACTTTTGAAGCAAGGGTCACTGACTTTTATTATTTATTTCTAGTCTGTAATAAAATGCTCTGCTTTTGAAGAAGTTATTTTAGAAGAGTGTTTTTTCCCCGTGTGTAATAAACGATAAAAAATTAAATTAGCTGATCCACCATTATGTGAAACTTCTCAAATTTGGAGATATAAAAGTACATTATAAAAGTAAACTTGAATGTTCATAATTATAGCTAAGAAAAGTGCAGTCACATAAGTTTCACTGTACCAAGAATAAATCTTTCTCTGGATGATGACTTGAAGGAATCCAGGTTTTTTTAACCTCAGAAGAGGCCTATAATATGTTAGTAAACTTATATTCTATGGTGACACACTGCATTGCCATAGATTAACCCAGCATACTTTAGTCTTGAAGGATTTATTACATTCTGGTCTACTGATCTAAAAGCCAGCAAGGGGACAGATGTGCTGGTGGTCAGGCTGTTTAGAAATATTCCACAAGATCACGAAGTAGGGTGGAGCAAATTTTCTTTTTTCAGAACACAAGTCCAGCCCTGAAAAGACATTTTATAATAAAATCATATTATCCTAGACTCTGATCTACATATATAAAAATACCATCTTATAGCCCTTCTCACAGCTCCAGATGGTCCCACTTAAATTCCCTTATGAGCAGCACTGTACCAACCACTGGGCATTGAGCTGTCAGTGCTCCCTCAAATCCTGGTTACTTCTTCCTCCACTTTTTTTGTTTCTTCCCATATTCCTCTCTTTCCATCCATTTAAATCTGGATACTTGAGTCATCCTGTGAGCCAATAAAAATATTTAAGTCTGCAAAAAGCAAAAATAAACACAAAAGTTAGTGTCCTGTTTAGCATATATTTCATTTCATGAACTCATCAATTGTTACTACTTGCCAAGTTTCGATCTAATGTTTGCTTTGTTGGTAAAGTTAGCAGACAGATTTTCTAGCTAAGTCATAGTAAGTTCCCAGTGGCCCCAAATTCAATATAGGCACAAAGAAACTAGGCGGAAGGGAAAGCTTTGAGTAAGGAAAGAAATAATTATAGTTGAGAGAAAGATCATAGGCAGTATGGCCATGCGAGCTGAGATAAGTTTAAACTTTAATTACTAAGGGAAGGCAATGAAACATTTTAAGCAGAGGACTTACACAAATTGATGTATAGTTTTGAAAGATCATTGTGTTCGCAGTGAGAGAATATGTTGTAAGGGCATCAGTAGAAGCTGAGAAATCTTGAGGGAAATATTGCAAGAATCTAGGCAAGAAAGAGTATTTACTGCAGCATGATGGTGGGAACAGGAGAGATGAAGAAGTCAGTTGATTTGGGATATGTTTTCGAGGTTTATCCTGCAAAATTCAACCATGGATTGCTATGGAAGGAAATGGAAAGAGGATAATAAAAGATGACCACTACTTTTCACTTGAACAGCTGAGTGGTACCATTTACTGAGTGCAGGAGCCAAAATAACAACAGGTTTGAGATTGGCGTGAGGATTAGAGTTGTTTTGGGGAAATTATCAATGGTGAGATGACTTCATCACATTCAATGCTCAATCTTTTTCAGTTTTAAAACAACCTAGAAATCCGTCTCAATTTTTGGCCTGTAATTCCTCTCATATGCTTGCAATTATTACTGCAGTACATTTGTTCTCAATGTGTGGCTCCTAAAACAGCAGTATCAGCGTGGGTATCACCTGGGACATGGTGAAAATGAAAATTCTCAGGTCCAACCCTAGATATGATTCTGAATCAGAATAGGCCCAGGAATTTTTGTCTTAAAAAACCCTCTAGGTGATTCTGATGTACGGCAAAGTTTGTAAAATCATTGTTTTGGTAGGATGCTCTAGGGCATCCTGATCTCCCCTTCAGGGCTGAGGCCCTGGTTTTCCCAACTTCTGGTAGAACTGGCAGCAGAGAACTGTGAAGTGAGTCCCTCTCACTGAGGGAAATTGTCTTCAGTGAAAAAGGAGCTCAGAGCTACCTGACCCCAACATCACACCTTCTCTACAGAGGCTTCCTATCTCTATGACCTATAGAAGTAGGGCCTGGTGTAGACCAGTCTTCCTTGCTTTAAGGTGGGGAACTATGAAGAGACATACCATTTTTAGGATTCATGAAAATGTTGCCTACATTCAATCACACTGTGGTTCAGCATCTCCTTTTGTTTAATCCCTGACACCTAACAGGTACTTTTTTTCTATAATAATAATCCTTTTGCATGCAAATATGGGACTTGATTTCTGTTCCTGGGGAATCAGCACTACATAATTACCGGTGACATTCTCTGCCATATATGATAAAACATTCAATATCTGTCTCATTTAGCTGCTATAATATTTTTCTCATATGACTACCATTTGCTCCTTAAAATCACTATTAACTAACATATATATAAACTATATAAAACTATTAACTAAACATGTGTTAATTATATATAACTATATGTATTAACTATGCATAAATATTAATATACATATGTAACTGTACATGTATATTAACTATATGTATATATATTCACTGTACATAACATATATATATTTCCATTCTTTCCTGGATGTTCTTAAGACTTCACCTTGTCAGTGATCTTTCGAGAATTCTTCCCCCCATTCATCCGTTCAATTTTGGTATTACTTTCTTCTTTCTTGTCTTTCCATCTAACTCTTCCTTAAAAAATGTCTTGTACCATATATGTATATCTATTACATATAATATGTAATAGTACATACTATACATTATATATACATACAATCATTATATTATAATCTATATTTAATATATAGATTAATATATATTACATTACCTTGTACATCTAAGAAAACCCTAAAACGTCACATTGTACAACATACAATGTGTACAATTTTTGATTGTCAATCATACCCCAGGAAAGCTGGGGATAAAAAGGCCTTTCATATTCACAGATTCAAAAATGATGGTAAGTTTATACTCCAGAACTCCAGAAGTATATACCCATTCATTTACTAGATGTTTCCAACTGGATGTCCTGACAGTACCTCATAGAGTGGCTTATTCAATTTATATTAAGTTTATCTTATTTGCCAGATATTCAAGTGTGTCAAAAATTCAAAATTGAACATTGTCTACTCCCTCAAACTCTGACTTGGTATGAGCAAGGTCATACAGGGGAAAGAATCAAATCATCTGATCTTGAGTGACAGCTGTTTAGATTTAAAACAAATGACAATGCTAGAATCCTGCGTTGATTAGATTACTAGATTTTAAAATAAGTTAAAAAAAAAATTGGCAGCTCTTTCCACTGAAGAGAAGACAGCCAGTAACTCCTGGAAAAATTTCTATGTCATGCAGTAAACCTGTTGTAATTTTCAAAATGGTGGTCCAGGTAGACATATTGAGAAAGTTATCTTTAAGCATAGACTTAAAGGATATAGGGAAATTTGCCATATAGCTCCCTAGTGCAAGAGTCTTCCAATCTGAGAAACCAATTAGTGTAAGAACCCTAAGTGTGCACCTGACATGTATGAGGACCAGTAGGAAGGCACTGTGGCCAGATGAAGTGAACAAGTGATAGAGTAGAGGTTGATGGGGTCATAGAGCTACCATGGGACCAGATCTTGGAAAATATTGTGAGCCACTGTAAAGACTTAGATTTTAGAAAAATTGGGAACTATTAAAAGTTGTGAGTATAGGAGTGGTGTAATTTAATTCCTTTAGAAAGGATTACTCTGGATGTTTCAAAAATAGACTATGGAGTTGACAAGATCAGAGCAAGAACCCAGTTAAGAAATTGATACAGTCATCCATAGGGAAATGGTGACAGTGGAGGAGATGAGAAATAGTGTGTAGATATGTTTTCAATATATTTGCTGATGTCTTAGACTTGGAGCAGGTAGGAATCAAAGATGACTCTAAAGTTGCCTACTTACACACCTGGAAAAATGAACCTACTCTAAGGTAGGAATGATTGTGGGTAGAACAGATTATGGCAATAAGATCCTAGGTGCGCTTGGTTATGTTGTTTGAGATATCTTTTAGGAGGTGTTTGAACAGAAGACTGCAGATGAAAAGAAAGGTATAGAGGTTTTTCCTTTTTGTTTATAAAATGAAATGGGTGTGATTACTGAGAATGGGTTGATATACTAAGATAAATAGATACTGAGCCTACAATGTGTCTATATTAAAAGTCATGAATGAAAAGAAGGATGGAGTCAGTAGATTGAGAGGAAATAGCCAAGGTGAGGTAGGAATAAAGCCAAGAGTTTGGTGACACGCAAGCCAAGTAAAAAAAAAAATGTTTACTGAGGGTGATGAGAATAATCAGCTGTGTTAAACTGGGCTGCTTTGTGAAATAAGATTACTTTTTCCTTTGCTACATAACCAAATACCATAAAGTTAGCTATGCGATAATTTATTAAAAGTCCATACAGTATTCCAGAATGTTTAAACTGGGTTCTCTATTCCGGATCTCACAAGGGCCATATCAAGGTGTCAGCTGGGTGCTCTTTCATTTGGAAGCTCAACTTGGGAAAAATCTTCCATGAAGATTGGTTCCAACCCTTAACCCAACAGAGGAATCTATTGTTTTGAAAGCTTCTGTTAGATTATATGGCAGAGACAAGCAATCCCAGAATATTAGAGGCCTACAGCAATACTCAGGTTATATTTGACCATAGGTTGGAGGAGGTGTGTGAAGCTCTTCTGTTCTTGTGCCTTCATTTCAGAAACGAAGTTGCGAGATCAGCTTCTCCTTGGGACATAATGTTCTCATAACAGAGGGAAAAAACAACCACCACAAAAGCAAGGATCCAGTAGAAACACCAATCAGTGGTTTTTAGAACCCCTGTTCAAGCCAGACACACGTTAGTTAAGCTCCTGTTTCGTTGACCATCCCACGCAGAGCCCTTCTATTGTATCTGAAAGAATACAGCTGCCGAGAGAACGTAGCACAAGTACCTGCATTTTGTGGAGATGAATAAAGCTCTTCCAGGGAAGGCGAGGACAAATAATGAAGAATGATAACTTTTTACATCCAATTCAAGACTTATATAAGTTACTTAAGTGTCTTTAAATTGCACAATGCGTCCTCGGTGTATCCTGTGCTAAGTAGCTGTTCAGTCCCTCTAGTCATAGGATTTCAGACACCAGGCCAGGCGGCCCAATCGGTCAGAAGCCACTGGTACCTTACAGCTCACAGTGCAAGCGAAGGCCGTGGTAAAGAAAGGAGAGTGTACCACTGCTGGCGAATTTTATTCTTTTCCGCCACGCTTTGGAGTGAATTTTCTCCTTCAGAGCCCTGCCTGCCAGCCTCAGGGCCTGCTGTCCTCCGTCCCCCGTGGGCCGGGACCCGCCTGCTCTCCCCGTGCCCCGCCACAGCTTGCTTCTGCAGTTTGCAAAGCGTTACTTTCTAATATATAAATATTGTGACCGCGTTTCTATCAAGATTTTATTTCACTTGGAAAACTGAACTCGTCATCTGTTAAATTGAACCGGTCTCAGGCGATGGGGCAGGAGAGCTGGTGTGATTTGTGGGTTCTGCACTAGGCGGGCAGAGACACCGAGTGAGGGGGGCTTACTCTTCTGCAGCGCTCCTAGTTCGATCTTTTGACTTTTCGATGGAGGAACAGTCTCAGACTTGTTAATGGATAACTATAAATCAGTGAGAAGTTAAAATAAAACAAGGGAAAAAATCATAACTTTTAACCTCTCATATTAAGCATTCTAAGAGCAAAATCAAGTAAACAAGTCAGTTTTGCTTATATTTCGTGAGACATAGTTACAGATTTCACCATATCTCCTTATTTCTTACAAATAAATCTCACACTGATGAAAAGAACACTTTTCTTCTCATTTTTTTTCTTGCCCAGGTGTTAATGAAGTAAAATAAATAATTTGTTAGGCAATTAAACAATATTTCCCCTAGAGGATGATATCTGAACTAACTGGTTAATTTTCTGAATTTTGATTTCTCTTTGTATGTGTAGGTGTGGCCTGACATTTTTGGCCTAGCCAAAAGTTTTTCTGTGGTTAACTTAACATTTTCTGTTAGAAGATCACTTGGGTTCTGTTGGAAAAACTGTTCAGAGAATGAGGATTTATGCTGTCAATCACTTATATGAAAAACAAGAAGTCTATAAATATTTATAATCAAATATTATGGTGTGCTTGAATGAACTTTAAATCCTTTGTTGAAAAGTTCTGGGAAGAAACTATGTTTAAAAAGCTGAAGAAAACGAAATGAAATACTCACATACACCTTAAACTGTGGATTCCGAAATTCCCTTTCGCTGTACCATCAGCTACTAGTTCAAGTCTAACGGGGATTCCATTGGTTGGAGTGACTAAGCCCGGGCTCTACACTAGAGAACGTTGGTGGCTGATTTATCACTACTGCTCTAATCAGAGAGCTGTTTCTTCAGATAAGCTCTCTTGCCTGAAATATCTTCCCTGCTGTGCCACTTCGTTTGATTGAAAAAGCAGCGATCCTTCTTCCATTTTTGTAGTAAAACCAGAAAACTTCCTTTTTGCCCTTCAACAGTCTCTTAAAATATATTTCAATAATTCAGAAGTTTGTAAACTTATAGCAATAGGACATTTTGTCCTTGCAGAAATATGATCTTAGTATGAATTGGAGAATAAAGCCTATTTTTCCAGACTGGTATTTTTGTAGCTCTAGATATTATAGAAATTTGATCTGACTTTTAAGTCACTATTTTACCTTACAGACGGCAATAAAATTCTAATTGCATTCAGAGTTATGCTATTGTATTTCTTAAGAGAATATTTTATGCATGCAACAGAATTATGGTCACCGAAACCGAAGCTCTAAGAGTACAGGTTTTTCATAGTTGGGGCTTTAAAATTTTTGTAGGGTATAATCATTTAATCATATAATTAGACTTTATATTGTGAACAAAATAATCGTGCTCATACTTCCATTGCTAAATGGGAAAATTGTTAAATGCAAATTGAAACTACTTAGAAATATCTAAATAGCTGGAGGAGATTTGTCCTGAGAATGAGTTAGACCTGGGGTAATAAATCTTGCTTATTTTTAAATGTTAAACAGGACCCCCAAAGCACAGTTCAGACTAAGCAACTAAGTTACCTTTGTATGCAGTATGGTGAGGTGCTTCTTTTACTATAAATTCTTTTTTTAACAGGAAAAAAAAGTTTAATGTAAACTAAGCTAAACACAGACAGATGATTTATCTAGCTAATCTTATTCTACAAGTTTCTAGAAAGTTGCTTTAAATATATTATTTTGAATAATTTATTCCTTGTGGATTGAAATTTGTTTTAAGGAGGTGGGTGGCTCAGCGGTTGAGCGCCTGCCTTCGGCCCAGGGCATGATCCTGAGGTCCCGGGATCAAGTCCCACATCAGGCTCTCGGCAGGGAGCATGCTTGTCCCTCTGCCTGTGTCTCTGCCCCTCTCCTTGTATCTCTCATGAATAAATAAATAAAAATTTAAAAAAATAATAAAAGAAATTTGTTTTAAATAATTGTGTCAATCTCATGTAGGGCTGGGAACTGTGGAGAATGGAAGTTGGGTAAAAGTTGAAATTATTTATAGGAGACCTCCTTTAAAATTGCATACGGTCTGACATAATACCTCCTTCTGATGGAAATACTCAGGCGCAGGCTATATTTAAAGAAAATACAGATTTGGAACAGTTTCTTAGGAAATTAAGGTTTTTATAAGAGATTTCATATTTGATGACTTCCAGCTCTTTATGTTGCGTCACAAATACACACCCGTATGTATGCTTATACACGGCAAAAATCAAAGAGAGTATTGGTTAGATGGCTCCGGTGTCCCTTGGAGATACTCCCATCATCGTGTATATGTTTTGGTTTGTTTGTTTTGTTTTGTTTTTAGCATTTTCTTTCTGGCAGTACAAGAGGACTCATCTTGTGTATTTCCTACCCCACTCCTAGAATTAGTCATTTCTGTAGGTATCTCATGTTTCTTTTATTGGAGAAGGATATTGCAAAACAAAATATGGTTGCCAAGCGTATTCACTGCTGCTGAGCTGGTGTTCCTTCTACACCCTCTCCTATGAGACAGTGATGTGTATACTAACACGTGCATATACATATACCTGTGAATATTTCTACATGTAGTCATCTGTGTCCATATTAAGCTAAACATGAATTAATACTGAGGTTTCCAATTGTAATCCGTTACCATATGGAACATTCTAGCCTATGCTCCTTATTTATATATAACCTCCCACTCTGGCAGTAAGAAGTCTAGGTCTCATCAAAAGCTATCCATTTACTTTTTTTAAAATCTAGGTTGATAAAAAGCAAAAACAAAAGACATTCCAGGGTTGCGTGAGTGGCTCATTTGCTGCACTTGGCACAGAGTCTGCTCAAGATTCTCTCCCTTGCCCTTCCTCCTGCTTGCATATTCTCTCTCTCTCTAAAATAATAAATACATAAATAACATCTTAAGAAAAAACCCACTCCATAATTACATAATCGTATTTTTTTTTCACACTGAATTTGGAGGATTTCAAAGACATTTTGAGGCTCTATAAAACCTGAATCCTTCATAGACATGTGGTTTTTTTATTCTATATTATTATTCTGACCTCAGATCATGACACTCATTCTTTGTTTTACCCCTAAATATACATTAAGTATCTACTAAGCACAGATGAATGAAAAGAACAATACAGTGTTGTATTATAAGAACTGTATCAGAGGCATATGCATGTGATGCTATATAAGCCTGGGTGCACACACTGATGCCAAAATAGAAAAGGAATAAAAAGGCTTCCTGAAAAGTGATATCCCGAGAGAGTCTTGAATGAGAATGAGGTCCAGCAGCTGAAGGAGATCTTTCTAGGCAGAGTGCAGCATTGTCCTGGACTCAAAGGGAACATGAAATATAGCAGGTTTTAGAGGGTAGGAACAAGCTAACTGTGGCTAACTTTGAAGATGCATGTTGCAAGAGGTAGGATATGAATCTGAATTGATGCTTGCACGATAGATAGATCATGAATGGCCTAATACGCCACGTAAACACATTTTTATTTCACTGAAGTAAATTAGTATTTTCTGGATAATTTAAACTGGCACATAGTGGGACCAGCATTGCCTTTCTAAATGGTTACTTTGGTGTCAGAATGAAGGAAAGCCTGGCAGCATAAAACCTGGACTGCAGGTAGTAAAGTGATAGTTCAGGAGATGATGAGATGGTCATGATGATGATAAGAATAAAAATAATAGTAAGTAGTATGTAGTCCTTAAATGTGCAAGGCCAAGTTCGAGGTGTTTTATATATTATCAACACATGTAATTCTTACAATAATCCTAGGAAGCCCAAACTGTTATTACTATATGCGTTTTTAATTCTCTTAAGAAATCTATGATAGATTTCTCAGTATTTTCCCCATTATTTCCATTTACAGATGATTAAACTTATATGGAACAAGTTTTTGAACCCAGTCATTTCAATACAAAGCCCCAATACAACCGAAATATTATAATGCCACTCATAACCTGAGGAACCCCCGAAGGATACCTTAAATTTAGGGGAAAAATTAACGATGAAATTACTCTAATCTATTTTGTTAACTTGTCACCACCACTGCTTTTTAACAGAAGCATGTAATAGGAGGCCTGTAGTTTGCAGGTTTCCTCTTACTCCTCACGGCCACCTCCTGGATCCTCAGCATCTCGCTTTACTGTAACAGGTGCTATGCCTAACTTCTTCGCTTACAGTTCTGCTTCTCGGGACAGACAGTGGCTTGTCCTAGAGGAAATTGGCATAGCATAGTCACCTCAGCCATGCCTATAATTGGATATGTTCCTTCTGTCACATGTGTACGTTAATCATTTCCCCAGACTCATGACTTGGGATATGTGGTCAATCACATGCTTCGAAATCTCATCTCATTCCAAAGTAGAGAGACGGTGGCATCCTTGCTCTCCCTCCCCTGCAGTTTTCTTCCTCCTCTTCAGGAGACAGACCCCTCTCTTTAATGTAGTAGCCATTTTCTTCTCCCCTTTTTCTATCCACGATTAGCTAATACCATTTCCCAGCTCTACCTAATTGCTGTGTGTGTGTGTGTGTGTGTGTGTGTGTGTGTGTGTAACAGTATACAAATTTCTAACCCGTATTAACTGTGGGAAATATGCTTATCAGTTAGAATGCAGTGCCTTTCTTTTCTTTTATTCATAAAGACTCCATTCATCTCCAGAGTTACCTATGTCAGTACATTCTCCCAAATTTCTTTAGTGAGGTTTTCGTAAGATAGTTAGATAGTTTTGTCATACTCTGTGCTCCATCCTAAGATATACCCAGCCTCCTAATTGTTTTTACTTGTATACATTTAGGTTCACTCTTTGTGCTGTAAAGTTCCATTGATTTTGACAAATGCATAATGTCATATATCCACAATGACAGTGCTACGGAGAATAGTTTCACCATCCTAAAAATAATTCCCTTGTTTTTCACTTTCAATTTACAATAGGCATTTAAGATACAACTATGAATGTTAATTACTTGATAATTATTTTTTGTTGCTAAATAAAAATTTATTTATCCCCTATAAAGATGTATGTAACACAGTTTATTCATTCATCTGTTGAAGGGCATCTTGGCTCTTTCAGTTTTGGGAAATTGTAAATAAGCTGTTAGAAACATTCATGTGCAGATTTTTGTGCCATTTTATTTGTGTACCCAGGAGTGCAATTACAGAATATTAAGATAAGACTATGTCTAACTTTGTAGGAAACTGCCAAACTGTTTTCCAGGGGAGCTATGCCATTTTTCAATCTCACTAGCACTGAATGAGAGTTCCTCTTGCTCCATTTGAAATGATCAGTGTTTTAGATTTTAGCCATTTTAATTGTTGTGTAGAGATACCTCATTTTTGAAAAATTTGAAAATTTGTAATTCCCTGTGACAAATCATATTGATCATCTTTTCATGTACTTATTTGTCATCTTTGTATCTTTTTTTGGTACTCAGAGAGTTGTTTTAGTTGTTAGTGTTCTTATTATTGAATTCTTAACATTTTAGATCCAAGTCCTTTATCAGAAATGTGTCTTTCAAAAATTTTTTCTCAATACGTGGCTTGTTTCTGTGGATTTCATATTTGAAGAAATTGATTTTTCTATAAATTCTCAATTTTTTAATTGAGATGTGTGTTTGAAATGCATGGAACTGAGGTCTTATTCTATTCTGATGTATAGTGTTCCAAAATATAAGCAGTGATACTCATGGCTTGTGCTCTCTTTTTTTTTCCTCTCTCTCTCTTCCTCTTTCAACTCAACAGTTTTCAACCATGTGTGTAAGTGAATATTTATGTGTACTTATGCATTTTACCTGTACTGTGAATGAATTGAGTTGCCCTGATAAAAAACAAAACAAAACAAAACAAAACCCAACCAATTTCTTGGTCTTTCTCTTGTGGACATTCAAGAAAAACAAACATATTATAACACCATTAAAGTCCAAAATAAGTAATATATCCTCCATTGCATCAAATTGGAATATAAGCACTAACATGGTACCAGTGATTTTTAATCATCTTACTATCCAGTATGGAAACACTTGTGTATCAGTGTTAGTATATCTTTCTGGCCCAATGTTTCTGTCTGGAAATTATTATTTTTAAAAATATTTTATTTATTTATTCATGAAAGACACACACAGAGAGGCAGAGACACAGGCAGAGGGAGAAGCAGGCTCCATGCAGGAAGCCCGATGTGGGACTCGATACCAGGACCCCGGGATCACTCCCTGAGCCGAAGGCAGATGCTCAAACCCTGAGCCACCCAGGCGTTCCTGGGAATTATTATTGTCTGTTAATTAATTTCAATTATGGCAGTAAAAGAATTATAATCACATTAAATGCTGGTATTTTGATAATTTTCTGAAAAAGAAAAAGAAATGAGTCCAAGATGTTTTTGTACTTCTTGGATTGCATCATTCCTCATTAAAGTTTACTGAAAGAGCTCGTTTGAGGTAGTTTTGATTGTAAATTCCATATGTCAACTTGTAAAGCTTAGTTGCCAAAATATGAAGAATAGAAACAGGAGGGAATGCTTAACGAAGCACAAAACCAGCTAGTCATTGTTGGAAAATCATTGCTGAGTGAAATAGATGTGTAATTATTTTGGTGGGCTGAGAACTTTAGAAAGTGATCTATAATGGATGAATGTAAATTGGTTATAGATAAGTATTATCAATAAAAAAAATGGTTGAAGTGGTTGAAAAAAAAAAGATAAGTATATCTAAGGATCTATGTGTATACTTACCATTGTGTAACATTTCTAATAACTTCTGCATAATGGTTTAATGATTGCTGCCATCTTGAATTGGTAAGAATATAAGCTGCTCTACTGGTAGAGCTACCTTCTCTAAAGAGTGACTGGCTCCTTACAAGGCCCCAGACATAATAATTTATATTAGTTACTCTTTTTTTTTTAAGATTTTTAAAATTATTCATGAGAGAGACAGAGGGGCAGAGAAATAGGCAGAAGGAGAAGCAGGCTCCCTGTAGGAACTACATGTGCGACTTGATCTCAGGACCCCAGGATCACGCCCTGGGCTGAAGGCGGATGCTCAACCACTAAACAACCCAGGTGCCTCTATATTAGTTTTTCTGTGAGAAAGAGAGTAATAACAAAGGAATGAAAAGATGCACATTTTCAAGTTCTTATCTGGATTTGCTAAAGTGCATATAGAATCTTTGAGAGTAATGTAGAAATCTATATATTACACAGTGGTGTATAAAGAGTATGTTTGCATCTTAACAGTTGCATAATTTTTTTAGACAAGGGATGACTGTTGTAACTTTGGACTTCAAAAAATTATTATTTTAGTAATTATGATTCTGTACTTGATAAGCTTGAAAATTCTTTGTACTTTTCTATTCAAAAAGATAATAATAGCTTTTATTAGTGTAAGATCAAAAAATTCCTATATAAATGAAATATTTTATATCCCTATATCACAAGGATTTATCCTCTAAAAATTTAAGTCGTTTAATTAATATTATAAATCCACATAAATGGAAACTGCAGTATGATGAGGTAGTTCTCACTGTGAGGAACCAAAGCCATTAGAGCAGAATTGAACAGACAGCTAGACAGGACACATGGAAAGGGGACATGATCACCCCTCTTTTAATGGAATCATCCCTCATTAATATTGGAATTAATTGGAGTGATTAAATTAATTTTCTTTAAAGATTTTATTTATTTATTCATGAGAGACACAGAGAGAGAGAGAGAGAGAGAGAGAGAGAGAGGCAGAGACACAGGCAGAGGGAGAAGCAGGCTCCCTGCAGGGAGCCCAATGTGGGACTCGATCTTGGGTCTCCAGGATCACGCCCTGGGCCAAAGGCAGGCGCTAAACCGCTGAGCCACCCAGGCATCTCAATTGAATTAATTTTATTCTTCTTCACATATTCTAAAATAATCACAAATTGTAGCCTTATTTTTCTATTCAGTGTGTGTTTTAGTGGTTTTAATGCTTCCACCTCTATTTTACCTCTTATTAAACACTACTATTGGGAGTTTATGAGATCTGTGATCACAGTCCTTTGTTGTCACTCAGCATATGATCTTGCCTTACATACCCTATGAGTCTCAGTTTTCTCATATGTGAAATCATATGACAAAATTGATTTCAATTTTTCTCATGAAAAACATTCTTATTAAGAGTTATGCACATTAAATGAGATAATCCTAAATGAACAGTTAACATGGTGATCAGCAGGTAGGAAGAAACAAGTAAGGGTCGCTCTTACCAGTAGTATTATGAATTGAGATGGTATGTGACTATGTTGTCAGTTTTCACAGAATACCCTCAAATAAGTGAACATTTCTTCTACTTGAACCCCAAATCCAAACTTAAGCAGCTTTCCAGCAAGTAGGAGCCCTGTCCCATTCTCAAAGGATGTAAACATCAATTTGAAGAGCGTTGAACTTCGACTTTTCCAGTCTAATTGTTGAGGTACCTCTGCTGAATAACTGAATGAAGAAACTTAATTGTTTAGAATTTTCACTTTCCTCTTACAAAAATGCTTTAAGAAACATTTGTTTTTTATATGTAGAATTATTCCTACACTGTACTGAATTAAAGAAACTGTCACGTTATTTTTATTAAGTCAAGGAGTTATTGAGTGTCTATGATAAATATTTTGTACTCCACATTGTAAAATGCTCAAATAAAGGTATACAGCAAAGAAATTTTTTTTCAATCTATCTATAAAGCCACATAATTTTACAAATTGCAGTAAGTCTCTATCAAAATACTTCTTGGGCTAGTGGCGTAGATTTCTTACTATTAAATCAGAAAAAGACACCTCAGTGTCTGGATGAGGTTACAATATATATTTAAATTATCCCCTTCCATATTTCCTTTTTTCTTGCAAATGTTTCTTGGCACAATTTTCTGTGAACTCATTAATATCAACTAACTATACACCAAACCTGCACTTTGCTTATGTGTAATTTAAGTGATTTAATTTTTTAAAGCATAAAAAAATTCTGGTTTTTAGTGGTCCTCACTAATACTTACGTGCAGGCTATGATTTAAAAGGCAAAGGGTAAGGTCAAAACAGTTGCTGAGAATGTGTAAAGCATTGGGGATGTTACAGGCAAGGACATAGCAGAGAACAGCAGAAGGGAACGGTGGCTTTGCTGTGCTCTAGGGCTGCCGTCCAGGTCGGCCGCTATTAGCATCATACATACATACACACGTACACACATACATACGTGCATGTATATGTATGTGTGCGTGTGCCTGAAATTTCAGTAAGAACTTGGTTCTTCCTCTAAAATTTTGAAAGGAGAAGCAACCCTTTCTAAGATTTTAAAGTTAGAGTCAAGTTCTTATAGAAATTTTACGACTAATTTTTTTATTAACTATTATAGCTCTAACTAGTTCTCTGCTGCAACATCTCCTTCTTCCCAAGAAGCTAACAGCCCTGCTAAATCCTCCAATAAACTTAGATAATTTAGCAATAAAGGTCATGGAAGCAAATAAGTGTGTTTACAGAAGGAGTGATTAGGCCATACTATTGGAAAAAATATTTAGAATAAAATCCTTGACATACTCATCAGTATAGTAAATGATAAAGTAAATCACTTCTTTTAGATAGCTTAGAATATTTAGATAATTTCAAAAATGCCAATGGTAACTATAACAAACATCATCTACTTTTATAGTTGACTTCTCTTTTGCTCCAGTGTTTGGAGCTTTATATAATAAAAATACTTTTAGTGCACCTCTGAGCATTAATTTAGAACCATTACTGTATGTGTGTGGTTCTTTCCATTGCACGTTATGAGGACATGTTTAAAGTATCTTATTACTTTCCTTCATGTTTAACAGGAACTATTATTATTTTGTGGCCATAATTTAGAAACTCCATGACAAACTAGTTAGTATTAGTCTGGCAGTTGAAAAGTATTAATTGAAGTTATTAAATGTCAGGTTATTCTTTTACAAAACATAAAGCTATCAATATCATAGTTTTTTATTATTAGAAACACATACCGCTTAAACTATCACTTTTGTATTCTACTTTTAATAAGATGGCAATAATTTATTTTCTTTTTATAATAAATATATAATATTAACTTAATACCAACCTATGCCATGGCACCAAGTTAAGTGATTGTGGGAAAATACTGGATTTATTTGAAAGATAATGAAGTGTAGTGGAAAGAACACAGACTGACTGTCAGTAGACATATCTGTAGGCCAGGATCTGCTCAAACTAGCTGTATAACTGTCGATAAGATATTTGGCATTTTGGGCTCTTAGTTTCCTCAACTATAAAATGAAATTTTAGAAAAATGAATAAATCTCTTTATGTTCTCTACTGCCACCTTTAGTTGGATTACAAAGACAAAAATATACATAAAAAGAAAGAAATTGATAGACATGTCTGTTATGTTATGAAACAGGGGTGTTAGATAATTGTTTAATTTATTTTTTATAAGACAGTATTGCTATTTTTAAAAATCTTATATGTATTTAGGGAAGAATAAAAAAATAGCAGAATGGATGGAAAGCAGAATGGAGCATTTTAGAATATAGAGAGTGGTAAAAGATACAATAGACTTACAGAAAGGAAATCTAAATATGAGAGTATAATCATAAGGAAAAATGAGAAGACTGAACATAAACTGAAAATAAACATCTTTCAATCCTGTATATTTCTCCTTGAGTGAAAAAACACCTCTACTGTCCCACTACCATCACTACTACCATGGATCTGCAATTTCCACTTGCTGTTCTTCTCAGGTGTTATTTTAAATTTTGTGTCAAATATAAATATTTATAAAGTTCTTCCTGACAAAATGTCAGAGTAAAATTTAAATTTCAATTATAAACTATATAGCTTTGAGAATGGCATTAAGATGGCTTCATTAGAAATATTTTAAGCAATGACCACCATCAAAGGAAGAAAATAAATAATGTTTACCAGAATACCATGGACTTCATAATGTATAAGGAAAGCTAAAACAGGATGGATGTAGTGTGAGATTTATTCATTCATTTCAACTAATAATTATTTGGCACTTAGAGTGTACAAAATGTCACTTGTTAGAGGTAACGCAGGAAAGCATTATCCCCGTGCTGAATGAATTAGTAATTTCTGCTTCACTAAATCAAATCTTGAGTAGAACCACTTTTGAAGAAATTTGAAAATGGACAAAGAATGAACTTCAGAGTTGAGGCATTGCTTCTGCCTCTAGGTAGGCATGTGTGTTTGCATATGCATGAAAAGGAGAGAGAAAAAAAAAGGAGAGAGAGAGAGAGAGAGAGAGAAACGGGGAAATGGGAGGAGACAGAGAGAGAACCTAATCAGACTTGTCTTGGTGTTGCAAGTTGTTATTGTGTAAAATGACATCCTTTGAAGTGTAGAAGTCATAATCCTATTTAATTTCCTCATTGACTGAAGGGCTGCAAAGTGGGACAAAATAGGTGTCACATTCAGTCTTTAGTGAGGGAGGAAGAAAGTCATCAAACATTAGCTACCCTCTAGGAATGCTAGTGTTGACATGTTTCTGACTTTGGTCAGAATTTGAAAAGGAAGAGAAAAGTGAAATCTAAAAAAGAAGGATGCAAAATCATGTTGGATCTCGATATCATTAAAGAACAAACAGCACATTCCAAATATATTCTACCCACATTAAAAACAAATATATGGGGATAGATACCAAATTGATAATCCTGGTTACTTTAGAAGGTGGAATTAAATATGTATGGGAGATATGTTTTTGTACACATCTCTAAACTATTTTGACTGTTAATAAAACTGTAATGTTTGCATAAAAGGAATAATGCCCTGGAGAAAAGGACCAGTAATAACATACTCTGGCATTGTTCACCCACAGCTTAACAGTGTACAAAAAACAAAAACAAATGTGTGGTTTGGGTTTTTAGCAATAGTTTTCCCTTTCTGGTTTTCTTGTTTGCTTGGTAGTTTGCTGTTGTTGTTAGGACAGTATTACAAGGGGGTGTGGGCAGTGGAACAAGAAGATGCTTTGAAGCAGTTCTTCGCTGAGCTTTCCACTTTTGGCCAGGGGCTAAGTCAACCAACAGACATGACCGTCTTCTGCTTTAAGTCCTAATTACAAGTGCAGGGTTAGGGCAGGCTGTAGGCTGAGAGACAGCACCCTGTGGTTGGTTGGTACCAAAGCACAAAAAATTTTAGTCATTGGCACATTGTTTTTCATAACTATAAGAAATATTTACTTAATGTCTATAGTAGAGCAAGCAATTAACTTAAGGTCCTAGGAAAATAGATTTTAATTTCACGAACACTTGTCTTCAAAGAGCTCACAACTCCCTGGGCAGAGATACTGTCATAAACAATCCACTGTAATACAGTGTGATAGGACTATTATAAAAGTATGTAAAAACATAAGTGATGGTACAGGATCTCTCCATGAAATTACTCAAGAAAGGCTACTTACAGTGAAATTTGAGCTGGATCTTTAAAAATGTTTGCTAGGTGGATTGAAGTTTGCAGAAAGGCATTTGTTACTGGCAGAGAACATTACATCTGACAAACCACAGAGGAATTTATAAAAATGACAATTATGGAAAGCTGAAAATTCAGTTACTTTTCCAAATTATAGGGGGAAAAGCAGGGAGCAGTTGGATATGTGACTGAGGACGAGATGTGGGAATGAGAACTCTTGAGCCCTGAAAAGGCTTGAGTTTTCTCCAATGGGTCATGGAGAACCATGGAAGCACTTGAACCAAGTATATAACAAACCAAAGATCAGACTTTCCCTCTTTGGCATTGTTCATTTTCCATTTTTAAAGATTGAGGCATGTGGTTCTTTCCAAAAAGAGACAAGTATCCTTTAAAAAGGCATTTTATTAATTAAAATAGAGTCAAATTTTATTTTCGTAAATAGTAACAGAAGAGGAAAAATGAACGTTCAAAGGGAAGGCTAACCATATAATGAAGAATGAGTCCGGCACGCCCGTGGACTGCCATCAAACGAAGCAGCCATTGTTCCTATAATTTTTACTTCTAGACATATTGTCGGGGAGGGGGGAAAGTCAATATATTTTATAAGCAATGTAGATAATAAAATGGGTGGCTATTTAAACAACTTAGAGACCAGTGAACAGTTCTTAAGTCATTTTTCCGAAAAGACTATTTAGTGTTACCGCTTTATTTATAATTATTTCATGAATGGTATATTCCTTTAGGGGATTAGCTCAGAATTTTACAAATATCATGGCACTCAAATGCTGTACTTTGGGTTTTTGTTTGAATTGAGTTGTGTGTGGTCCTACACACAACTGGGATCATTGGCAGCTAATCCTCCTGTCTCCCAGAGAACAGAATTCCCATTGTTGCAGTTCTTCACTGGAAACAGCTGGGCTACCTTTCCTGGGTTAGTTGGCAGGATGGGCAGCTGCAGTCCCCAAATCACACAAATCACCAGTGAAGCTTATTTTGATTGCTAACTTCTGTTACATCAAGATACTTTTTAAAAATCTGTTTTTCTCTATGTTGCAGTAGATTCTTTCCATGCACTGCTTCACCCAGCAAAATGTTTGGGCTATGGGTCCTCCATTTCCACTGTAAAGATTCAAGCCTTTCCCAACTCTGGAAAAAATTACCCTCACATTTGTTGCTACATTTTGAATGGGAGAAAATCCTTTATTTCTTCTTTTTAGTTGTATTCATAGTTCCTCCTACAGTAGTTGTGGCATTTCAGCGTATATTTCAACACACCCTGAAAGTATGTACTGTGAGTCTGGAGCAGTTTGGGGCATATGGAAATGTGTGCTTCCTTTGCTATGGAGGAAGATTCTCCACGGATGAGCTTTCTTCTGTGAGATGAGAGAATTGCATTTTTAGTATCAGCTTGAGGTAGGAAGGGATGGAGACATAAATAAACTTTAAAAGAAAATAAGTCATACAGAGTGTAATCAATTTTTAGATTGTCTCAAGATATATTTAATATTTTGAGCATAAATTTGTCCAAACTCATCTAATGTACAACACCAAGAATGAACCCTAAGGTATATTATGGACTTTGGGAGACAGTGATGTATCAGTGTATGCTTATTTATGATAAAATGATCATCATTCTGGTGGTGGAGGCTATGCCAGTTTGTGGGCATGAGACATGTGGGAAACCTCGGTACCTTCCTTTCAATTTTGTTGTAAACCTGAAACTGCACCCTCAAAAAAGTCTTTAAAGAATATATTGAACAGAATAAAAATAAAAATCTGTACGATATGGCTAAAATAGTGCTAACAATAGAAGAAGAGAAAAAGTCCCTAACAATTTTACCTCCCAAGAAACTAGAAACTAGAAAAGGAGCAAAATAAACCCAATGCAAGCAGAAGGAAGGAAATAATGAGGAACAGAAATGAATGAAATTGACCCCCCAGCCCGTAATAGAGAAAATCAATAAATCAAAGAGCTGGTTCTTTGAAAAGATTGCTTCAATGGGCAAAACACTGCCAACATGAACATAAGAAAAAGGGAGAAGTCATCATTACTCACCTCTGGAATGAAATAGGGGTATCATTGCAGACACACTACAGATAACAAAGGATAAGTGTATACTCTGAACAACTCTACACACATTAATTGGATAACTCAGATGAAATGAACCAACTCCTCAAAAAGTATAAACTACCACAACTCATCTAATATGAAATGGGTGGTTTCAATAGCCCTATAATTATTGATAAAATTGAAATTTGCATGTAAAAATCACCTGTAAAATAAATCTTCAAACCCAAGTAGTTTCATGAGAGAATTCTACTTAATATTTTAAAAATATACCACTCTGCTCAAAACCCTCCTTGATGTCCCATTTCACTCAGAGTGGAAGCCAATGTTTTTCTATGACTACCAGGGTGTACATGATAAGGTTCCAAATTACTCTGTGAACTCACTCTCCATCACTCCACTCTTCGTTCCACAAACACGAGCACACCAGGCCCACTCCCCCTACGGCGGTGATGTACTATGCTGCAAGCTCTGGGTGGTATCTATATGAGTCAGCTCGGGCTGTCATAACAAAATATCACAGATAGGGTGGCTTAAGAAACAGAAATTTACTTCTCACAGTTTGTAGGCCGGGAAGTCCACAATCAAGGTGCCAGCTGACTTGGTTCCTGGTGGGAGCTCTCTTCCTGGCTTGCAGGTGAACACCTCCTGACTTTGGCCTCCATTGCAGACAGAGAGCAAGCAAGCTTTCTGTATCTCTTCTTATATAGGCACTGACTTAATGGGACCAGAGCCTCAACTCATAACTGCATGTAATTTCCTCTCAAAGGCCTCACTTCCAAATACCATTACTTTGGGGTCTAGGGCTTCAACATATAAATTTGTGGGGTCACAAAATTTCAGTCCATAATAATACCCATATAATTTATCTCCTTACTTTTAGGTCTTGAATCAAATGTCACCTTTTCAGGCCTTACCATATAACTCTGTAATATCCATTTTAATATTTTCCTCCTATGCTAAACCTTTTCTTTTATACTTGTCACATCATATACATAGAATTGACTTATTTTTCTTTTGTCTGACTCCTTCACTACAGCATAAACTCCAGGTACTAAGATATTTTTAGTGTGTTTTTACTTTTTTCAACACTATCCTTATTGCCTAGTAGAGCCCCTAGCATGTATTAGGCACTCAATAAAATGTTCAATAAATGAACTCCATTAATAATCGTATTTCTGATCTATCATTTCATCAGCCTAATTGTGAAAGTTTGGAAGAATGCATGAAGTTGAAAGTAGTTGAACTTAGATTTAATTATTTTTAAATCTGAGGTTAATTGTTCACAGTGAGTCTGTTTGTTTTGTTTCGTTTTTAGAGAAGGAGAGAGAGAAAAAGAGGGGGGCATAGGGAAAAGAAGAGAGATTATTTTTTTTCCTTTTTTTAAAAGATTTACTATTTGAGAGTGTGTGAGTGAGGGGTGGGACAGACAGAGAGAGAGAGACTCCCTGCTGGGCTCTATCCCAGGACCCTGAGATCATGACATAAGCTGAAGCTGAATCCAATGCTTAACCAGCTGAGCCACCCAGGTGCCCCAAGAGGGAGTCTTAAGCAGGTTCCAGGCCCAGCACAGAGTCCCACACCAGGTTCAATCCTAGATGCTGCAATCATGGCCTGAGTCGAAACCAAGAGTTGGAGGCTTAACCAACTGAGCCACCCAGGTGCCCCAGTTGAATTTAGATTTTAAAAATTAGGGCAGCCCAGGTGGCTCAGCGGTTTATTGCCAGGGCCTGGTCCTGGAGACCCGGGATCGAGTCCCATGTCGGGCTCCCTGCAGGGACCTGCTTCTCCCTTTGCCTGTGTCTCTGCCTCTCTCTCTGTGTGTCTCTCATGAATAAATAAATAAAATCTTTAAAAAAATTATAATGTTTCTGAAAACTCTCCCTGTGAAATTTTAAAATGTATGAGAGCCTATTTCTACCATACTCTATTGCTTTGACTAGTTTTCTCTCTCAGTTTTTTCCTCTTTATCACTTTAGAGTTTCATTTCCATCTTGTAATACATTTAATTTTTCTTATTTTATTTAATTACCATTTCTACTGTTTTATAGAGTCCTTATAAATTATTTAGTCATCTTAGCACTCGTTAACATTTTAAATCTTTGATTAAGAAATAGACTAGAAATCCATTTTTAATTAAATATTCAATGATATAATTTATGAATATTGTGTTCTCATTAAATTCAAAGTAGGTAAATTATGTTTGACATTTTAAAAACGGTAGAATAGATAAGTATAACTTTAAAATTTTAGAACATTCATAAGTATATCAGATTCTTATATCACCTACCTCTCATTTGCCAGAGCCAACACACACACACAAAAACATAATATTCATTTCCTTGCTGAAAAAATAATTTTAATTTAAGATGATCACTGGAAATGTATACCTGGGCATAGGAAGATCTCTCTATATAATATGTAATTAAACTTACATAAAACATAACTATAATTTTGCTAGACCTGTGTAAATGAAGCCTAGATTAAAATCAATTGAAATAATTGTAGGATGTGTTTATGTTGGGAACAATGAAATCTACCAGTTTAGTGGATTCTTGTATCCTGATTATTCATACATTTACATTCTCTTTAAGCCATGTTTGTGGAGTTTATAGCTGTCAAAATTATCTATAATTTTCTTACTTAGATTCACGTAGTAAAACAATTTGAAAGCTGCCAATTGTGCACATTATTAAACAGCATGCATGTCAAACTCTGATTTTTTATTTTCCTGATTATTTCTACTTTGAGAATTCCATTATAACAGTCCATCAGCAGTCGTTTGGGGTTTATTTTAAACTACATATGGTACCAGCTATAATTAGTATTTGGAAAGGATCATAAAATAGTTCCACAGGGCTTTTTTTCCTTTTTATGAATTTTCTGAATATATTTTACCGATAGCCAAAGAGGCAAATCAATTTTATTGGATTTACCTTTATGTTATTGAGTATTTAGTGTTCACACTCTGAGTACAATAACATATAATCGTTGCATATTGTAATATCATTGTTTCCCTATTTGGAATGATGTACTTACTATATATATATATATCACAGCATATAACAGATAAATGTTAACCCCTATTAATTACAAATGTGAATACTGTATAAAGGCTCTGCAGTCTGGTTTCATGGAATCAGAATGCCAAATTTTGTTCACCTGCATTTACAGGGGGCTATTTTTACTCCTATTTCTTGGGTAAACCGTAGCATTTAGGCCTGAGGCAAGCAGCATACATTTCATGGTTTTGACCACAGAGATTAATTTAGGGAAGGGAATATGACTAAAGTGAAAAACAGTATTATCTTCAATACATGGGGGTGGGGGGGTCGGGGGGAGATGTTCTCTTTTTATTGGATATGAATGAGGAGGAATGCAGGTGCACTCCTAGAGTTGCTTGCAGTTATTTTGTGCTCATGTGGTCACACTGAGAACGGCACCCACACAGAGCTAAAAGATCAGAGGCAAGCCTTGGGCACATTTTTTAAGTCCTTGTCATGTTGAACTCAAAGCCATCCCTGGACTATTCAAATGCATAAGATAATCACATTCCTTTATTTGACACCTCTGTTGGTATCATTGTATATTTGCAACCAAAAAATTTATAAGATTATATGCACTGGATTGTACACACTGGATTCACTGGTTCTCAATCCTGACAGTTCATTAAAATCACCTAGGAGGTTTTTAAACAATGGTGATGCTCAATTCCCACTCAATCATATTACACCGGAATTCCTGGGTTGTGTCATGGGCATGAGTGTTTTTTTTTTTTTTTTAAGATTTTATTTATTTATTCAACAGAGACACAAAGAGACACAACAGAGACAGGCGGAGGGAGAAGCAGGCTCCTTGCGGGGGTCCTGGGATCATGACCCGAGCCAAAGGCAAATGCTCACCAGTGAGCCACCCAGGTGCCCTTGTTTTGTTTTGTTTTGCTTTTGTAGGAGCTCCTCAGGTAAATGTAATGTAACAAGGTTTCAGAACCACTGATTTGGATGGAAACTACGGGTCACTTAATCCAGGAAAAGAGAGGTTAATTGTGAACAATTAACCTCAGATTTATAAGTTATACATAATTATTACATTACTATTTCAGAACTGAGAAGGGATAAAGGAAATGCGAGTCTTACTTTAACAGAAGAGGAGATTAAGATACATCCATTAGGCTCTGTACCTGGTCAAATAACAAGCGTGTAGTCCTTGCGGAGGTGACGGCTCCCAGGACTCCTAGCACGGCTCGGAGGGCCGCACGTGAAGGGTCGTCAAGGGCGCGCGTCCCCGCGCTTTTGACTGCGGAACGTCGGGGACTCCCAGCGCCTCCGCCTTCCGTCTGCTGTGACGCCTTCACCTAAGAGGACCTGTAGATTTTGATGAACTTGTTCATGACGTCTGTGACTACGATCAGGGACAGAGGTCCTCACCGCCCCAAGGAGTCCGCGGGCCAGGCGGCGGGTGTGGACGCGGCCCCGAGTGGTGCCTCCGCTCAGCCGCCCGCCCTGCTTCGGCCCCGGAGACCCGAGGGCGGCGGGGCCTGGACCCGGGGCTCGGCGGCTGCGCGAGGACAGCGCCCCGGGGCGGGGGAGGGGGCGGGAGGGGGCAGGAGGGCCCGGGGGGCGGGGGAGGCAGGGGCGGGGGCCCGGAGAGCTCGAGCTCCCAGGCCAAGAGCCGCCTCCTTAGGGTGGGAGCCGAGACCCTGGGCGGGGAGCGTGCAGGCCTGAGCTCGCGCTCCGGACCCGCGGGCTACCTGGCGGGCGGGCTGCTCTGCGGAGGCCGCGGCAGGCCTTGCCCGGACTCCGTTTCTGTTCCGGTAATAAAAGGCATTGATGCTTTGCTTACTTTATCTACCATCCATCTATCTGTCTATCTATCTATCTATCTATCTATCTATCTATCTATCTATCTATAACAGCACGAGAGTGTGCGTGCAAGAGCGGGGGGGGGGGTGGGGAGCACCAGCAGGAGGAGCGGGAGCAGGGAGCGGGAGCACAAGCAGGAGGAGCGGGAGCAGGAGGGGCGAGCACCAGCAGGAGGAGTGGGAGCGGGGGGGAGGAGCACCAGCAGGAGGAGCGGGGCGGGCGCGGGGGCCCCGGCAGGAGCCCCGTGGCCGCCCGCCCAGGGGAGCAGGACCGGCCCCCAGAGCGGCGCCCACTGACCCGGGTGCCGCGGCCGCGCGGGGCAGCCACACGCTTAAAGTACTTGAGGGAGCGTTGGGCTCACATAATCGCTGCAAGATTCCTTTGGAGCACATATTTTATATGGAGGAGAGACACTGAGCTCGGTGTTTTTCTATGGATGCTTCTATATTGAAAAATACAGAAAATATAGAAAAGGCAACTAAAAACAAAGCCTGATGGTTGTACGCTTTTGCACAGAAAAGTACTTACAATTTTGAAAGGCTTTTACTCTAGGATTTTTCACTGATAATTACTCATCAAATACTTTTAGTGTTTTCAGGTTCTTTTTTTTACATGTTTCCAAATATATAACCATTAACTTTTCACAAATCAGTCAGATTCTTAATAATTTAAATGATCTTTTGATACCTTTTTTAGTTCGAATAGTAATTGTTGAGTTTGAGGGATTTAAAAAAAGTATTTATGATGATTATTATAAATAACATTCATGAAGTTGTAATTTATGGTTTGGAATGCATCCCAAATGTGTTTCATAAGGTGTTGGCTTTGTGATGCATCACTAAGAAAGTGACATTTTTTTAAAGAGTTTTTTTTTTTAAGATTTATTTATTTCTGATAGAGAGAGAGAGGCAGGGACGCAGGAGGAGAGAGAAGCAGGCACCACGCCGGGAGCCCGATGTGGGACTCGGTCCTGGGACCCCAGGATTACGACCTGGGCCGAAGGCAGGCGCCAAGCTGCTGAGCCACCCAGGGGTCCCCAGAAAATGACATTTTTTACTTAGCTTTATATTATTTATTTCTGAGAGAAATAAGTGATTGCACACTTTATACAAAAATCACAAAATGTGGCATTTTGGTGGAAAATATAAGAGGATATGAATTCTGAGAATTAACATAAAAAGTAGTTTATCACATCACTGTCCACATTCCAAAAATAGATGGAGGGCACAGTGAAATGAGTCCTCTCAAACATATTGTTTCCATTTACATATAGCAGTTCTTCAATCCGACAAAAATGAACACTTTGATAGGAACTAACTCAGAGAAATAAAGTCATAGTATTTCAATATCAGATTTTTAAAACCAATTTTCTGAATACCCAAAGGAGATTATATGGAGACACCAGGGGAGAAGTATCTTAGAGGCAGACTTTTTGATAAGGCCCTCTTTCTACCTTTGAGAAGTAAACCTTCCTTAGCAAGACTTGAGGAAGTGTGAATCCTTGCTGGAATACCAGTGATGTGTCTTATGTGTATCTCCCTTACAAAACTTAAAAACACTTTTGCACCTAACTAAAGGATTTGTTGCACTTTGGAAGATTCTAGGCAGTGCTTTTCAATAGAGGAGAAAAATATTTTGATGAAATGCATATAACTAGGATCTAGATGTTTAGCACATAAAAGATTTTTTTTTTTTAAATTTATTCATGTTAGACGTAGAGAGAGAGGGAGAAAGGGAGAGAGAGGCAGAAGCAGGCTCCATGCCGGGAGCCTGACGCAGGACTCAGTCCCGGGTCTCCAGGATCGCACCGTGGGCCAAAGGCAGGTGCTAAACTGCTGAGCCACCCAAGGATCCCCTATCTAGCACATTAAAGAGAAAAATAAAAGCCAGTATCAACCATTGCATCTGATTAAATTCTTGATCCGTCATCATCCACCGCGCCTCCTAGAGGTCACTGCGGCCCCTGCATCTGGGCGGCCTAACAGAGCGCAGGGTGGAGAAGCCGCCGTTTCAGTTACGTCTGAGGCGGCAACACTGAACACAACAAATTGGTTCTGTCTTAAAGCGAAATTTGAAGGTTTAATATTTGGGAGTACTAGTTCAAGAAAGGTCATGTTTACAGCGTCCTATTCACTGGTGGTTATGTGCTGTGTGGAATAGTCCATATACATTGAGGTCAAGATTTCCATTTTTTCCTGCAAGTAAAGATAGGAGTGAGAAGTCCATTTTCATTATATAAATTCTCTATTTTTTTCCAATATGCGCACTCACATAAAAAACATGTGTTAGACTTCTCCCCTGCTGCCAGCTGAATAAATTTTAGCCACTCACTCACTATACCCGAGTGGAGAATAAGCAGTGAAAGAAAAGCTTATGTTAGAAAATGTAAGTTTTTTTTATTAGCTTTGTGATTTGTCACCAACAACTGTCACTTTTTTGTAAATTAAGAGGATTTTTGCCCTGAGACCAGCATAACTTTTTTTCATATAATTAATTTATATGTCACTGACTGTAAACTGGAGAAATTATTTTCCTATTCTTTGATGAAACAATGTAATAATGGAAATATTTTAGTGTGCAAATACATTAGACGGGCAACTCGAGTTTCCTACATTTCAGCCTCGGAGGGCGATATCCCCTTTGGCTCCCTTCATGTAAATGTCCTGTCTCAAAATTTTGTACCAGCAGATTGGAATTAGATATACCTAATCTAACGTCTTTGTTGTTGTTCCATGAAAAGTGTACTTCAATGATAACTTTTTAATATTTAAATATCTGTGCTCTTTTCTTAATACTAATTATATTTCCTGGAAAATACTTTTGCTATTTCATTACTAGAAAAGCAAAAGAATAGGTAAAAAAAAAAAAAAATCTCCATGTAAGTTTTCTTAATAGTCAAATAAATTAATCGTCTTGATACTTCTGAACTTCAGTCTTTCTTTCATTCCTCTTTTTTTTTTTTCATTCTTCCTTTTTTTTAATGTCTGGAAAATATCTGCTATTTTAAGGATTATTCTAAGGCATTGTTTTCTCTCCAAGAGAAAGGCAGAGGGAGAAGCAGGCCCCATGCGGGGAGCCGGAAGTGGGACTCGATCCCGGGGCCCCTGGGTCACGCCCTGGGCTGAAGGCAGGCGCCCAACCGCTGAGCCCCCCGGGCGTCCCTAAAGTGTGTGTTTCTCTGCGTAGGTAAAGGCACCAACACATTTCTTAGGCCCACGATGTGTTTCTCGTGGACTTCTGTTACAGCAAACTTCATTCTTGTGCTTTTCATGTCTTTTGACCCAAACCTGGAGAGCAGGAAAATATTTAACTATTTCTTTACAGATCCTAGCAAGCAAATAGAAAGTGTTGTTCAAATAATTAACAAATGGAGCTCAAGTAAGTGGAAAAGATTCATCAAGGCAGCTCTTCACCAAACAGGGGGCATGTTGAAATTCCAGGAATCCACTGATGGAGAAGCCTGAAAATGCACTTGTAGCTCCTCATTGAAGCTGTCAGGAAGCGCATATTTGGCACTAACAAAGAGAACAGTTCGTGTTAAAATGCAAAATGTGTTTATTTTACCATTTGCCGCGATGTTTGGTGTAAGTAAGGCTTCGGGGAGCTTAAGCTGCCCCCTTGGAATGTGCCCTCGGGCTTAGCTGCAGGAGCACGGGGCTTCCCGCAGTCCCCAGTGCCTCGTGCCCCTCTGGGAGAGAAGCCCTTGCGGCCGCAGAGCCTTTGGGGGGCACAGACGTCCTTCTCTCGGGTAGCGAGGCTCCAGCTGCTCCAAAACGCCTGCTCCCGGAGTTTCAGTAGAGCACTAAACCGGTGAGTTCCGAACCCGAAATTGGAGTTAACGGGTCATGTTTTAATTAACAGCCCTGAAGACAGAGCTAAATGTTTAGAAAATGTGTCAAAGGCACTAAATAGAAAATTTTATATGTGTCAGTGTTTTAATATACATTTTGCATTTACGTATGTATACATCAGAATACTGAACATGATTTACTGTAATAGATACGTATATATAACATATCATATGTTATTTATTTGTGTGCTAAATGAATTGGCTCTCATAATCGCAGACATGTTCTTCCTGGCTTTTTTTTCCAATTATTAATTTTTTTTCATCCTTCTTCATGACATTCTGTAATATATCAAGATGATGTGATTTAGTTCATTTTAATTTTTTTTTCTAGATGGATTCCTACTGTGCTTTCTCAGCAGCTTCCTTCTGCTTCATTTCCCAAACAATTCTGCAGAATTGGTATGTAGGCAATAAAGTCAATTGGTCTTGAAATGGTTCTAGTAAAGTTCTTTTTTTTTCCCTTTTCCCTAGGATAGAAGATTGATGATGACTACTAAACCTTCCAGGCAAAAGTAAAGACAGGCTTTAGGAAACAAATATCCTATTTCAAGTGCAGTGATCCTTAAAATTCATGAATGGATACTATATGTGTGTGTATGTGTGTGTGTTTGTGTATACACACATACACATATGCATATGTCATATGATCACTTTCTCAGAAATCTTCCAAAGAACAATAATAATAACAACAAAAAGCAAAATAAAAAAAGGAAAAAGATAGCTGAGCAATTTTTAACTGGCTGAGCTGGAACATTATTATTGGAATATTATCAACCACATATACTATGTTTATATTATACCAGTATAGTGTAATTTAATCTCTCCCAAATAATGGAAACTTATATTTTAAAGATATATATTTTGAGGGTATGAGGAATGTTTCCAACATAAAAATAGGGGTCATTATGCATGATTTTAAAAAATAAAACTATGAGTATGTTTTTGGATATGGCTTCATGAACAAATAATCGCATCCTATGTTACTGAATATTGTCTTTATTCAAGTGTATGTAGTATTTGCATTTATTTTTCTCTTTTGTGGCTGATACTTCATTGCTAGAAGTCTGTGCCTTTTTATTCTTTGCCTCATAATTCAGATTCCTAGCACATAATATTGAATTTTATGGATAAAACTAAAGTAAATCATGCACAGCTGTTTCTATTTTAGGTGTTCTAAATGCTTATTCTGGCAGTGGTACTATTGTATAACTCAGTGTTATACAATGTTAGTGAACTGTTGGGTTTCCACAATTCTGGACTAATTATGCAGACTTGTAACCATTTTCAATTTTTAGTCACTTTCTTGAATGTTCTGTGAAGGTGGTTGAAAATTTGCAGATGGTATTACTCAAATCTTGGTTCAAAAACCACAGTGGTATTAATGGTAATATACTCTAAAAGCATTTTAGGTCAAAGGTCAACCAACTACAGGCCATGAGCCAAATCCAGCATAGCCTGTTTTGATATAGTTTCCAAGCCAAGAAAGGTTTTTAATGTTTGTAAATGTTTTTTGAAGAAGAGGAAAAATAATATGACAGAGACTGTAAATGGCTTACAAAGCCTAAAATATTTAGTATCTTGCTCTTTACAGTAAAAATCAGATAACCGGTTTTTGGGTTATCTCACCATACTCATTCACACTTTTATAGTACCTTGTTCATAGTGGCAATTCAACAATATCTATTGAATATGAATGATATTAATTTTACCTTTTTGTTAATTTTTATTTTATAAGATTCTAACATGCAATAAGTAACATTAGTATAAAAGGGCAATTAATAAATATTAAATATTTGTTAATGCCTATAATAAATAAAAAATAAATAATGCCCTGAGCCACCCAGGCATCCCTCTAAGAAGGCTTTGTGAATAAATTACTTAAGTTCTTCAATGTGATCAAGCAAGTTACTAGTTTTATTATGACATAGCTAATATATTTTTGATATTCAAGAAATATTCACTTAAAAAGCTGCAAATAGAAATTCAGAAAAAAATTACAGAGTAAAGAGTATCAAAAGTTGCATGTTTGACTTTAGTGATTTCTAGTTTAAAGAATAGACACATAATGGGGTGCATGGCTGGCTCAGTTGATTGAACGTCCATCTCTTGGTTTCAGCTTGAGTCTTGATTTGGGGGTGGTGATCTTGGGGGCTGGGGTCCTGAATCCTGCCTGTGAGGCTCCATGCTCAGCTGCTCAGTGGGGAGTCTGCCTTCCTGTCCCTCTGATCCTCCCCACTGCTCACACACTCTGTCTCACCCTCAAATAAAATCTGTAAAGAATAGAAGCATAAGATACAACCAATTACTATATTGAAAGATGTTTATTAACAAGGGTCAGGAGAAGTTTGAGAACTTAATTTTATAAAATTCCTTACATACTTTCAGGAAATTTCCTTTTTTATATTTCTGTAACTGAATTTCCTTTATAAGCTGACTCCAATATCTCTTAGCCAAAGTCATCTCCATTTTAATTACCATACTCATTTAATTTCTATTAAAGGCAGCAGCATGAGTTTTTAACTAATTATTAAATAAAACACAAATGCAAAAATCAGAAATTACTCAGATTTCAGTTAAAACTGTTGAAAGGGGGGGTGATTTCTTTTTATTTTTTTAAGATTTTATTTATTTGAGAGAGACAGATAACTAATGAGCAGGAATGGAGGGATGTGCAGAGGGAGGGGGAGAAGCCAACTTCCCACTGAGCTTGATCCCAGAACCCTGGGGATCATGACCTGACCTGAAGGCAGGTACTTAACTGACTGAGCCACCCAGGTGCACCCCCTGCCCCTTTTTAAAGATTTTATTTGTTTATTCATGAGAGACACAGAGAGAGGCAGAGAGACAAGCAGAGGGAGAAGCAGGCTCCCCATGGGAGCCTGATGTGGGACTGGATCCCGGGACCCTGGTGACGACCTGAGCCAAAGGCAGATGCTCAACTACTGAGCCACCCTTCCCCTCCTTTTTTTTAAAA
Source organism: Canis lupus dingo (assembly GCF_003254725.2). Lineage (NCBI taxonomy): Eukaryota > Metazoa > Chordata > Mammalia > Carnivora > Canidae > Canis > Canis lupus. The sequence goes on along the minus strand of NC_064260.1, from coordinate 23,951,099 downwards.
GAAGTGATTTCTTTTTTAACTAAAGTAAATGACACACCAATTTGAACAGACTAAATATAATAAAACAGTTTTTATTTAGGTCCTTCCTACATATTTATTACTTCCTGACATTATTTCCTTTAATATACACAATAATCATAGGAAGCAAGTGCTGTCACTGGGCTCTTTTTACAGATTAAAAGTTGGAAGACCTTATTCAAGGCTGTACACTAACACGTCGGAATTCAAATTTGAATCCCTAATACCAGACAGTAGATTGTATATGTTGAATAATTATGCACCACTTTCCAATTTACCATGGTATCATCCTGGCATATAGAACACAATCTGTAGTTCCAGGCTCTATTTGGAGGTCCAAGAAATGTCCAAGAGAGAGGGAGAGGGAGAGAGAGAGAGAAAGAGAGAGAGAGAGAGAGAGATTTAAGAGAGAAACCATAATTAATTATAAACATTTTTTATATTTATAAAAGTTAAAACACTTCTGTATTGATTATACAGTTTTAAATAATCATAAAATTTTATACATTTTATACATTTCTTAGACAAACAATATATGGTAAGTGATCTAAGGTCAACCATCCTCACATCCTTAAACTCAGCAGAAACCACGTGGCAGGGACATTGCTGGATTTTTCTCACTATGATTATTTTCAGACTTGGGTGCACCCTGGAATCACCTGAGGTGCTTTACAATTACTAGTGCCTGAGTTCCACACCCAGAAGCTTCTATTTAGTTAGTTTTGGGTGAGGCCTGAGTAACCCCTGGGATTTTTGGAAACTCCTCAGGTAACGTATTCGGATCCGTGAGAACAACTTTGCTTAAACTACCTGCCACTGAGGAGGGTCCCCGCTTCTTTCTGTCCTTGCAGAGCACTTGGTACCTAGAGGTTTGATCTGCCCGATGAAGTGAGGGCAGAGGCCAAGGATTGATGTGTGACCTTTGCATTTCTTAGGAGTATTTCTCGAAGCGTCACCTGGAAACCGGTGAGACGCACAAGTTCTGCTTGCCTTTCAGCCGGGAGTAAACTGTGCTGCAGGTTCATCTCATAATTCATGATTTTAAAGGAATATATATAGTTTATGTGTTCACGGCACCTGCCAGTTCTTACAGACTCAACTTCATGGTAAGATTTGACCCATTTGCTTGATTCACCTGTCCTGTTAGCATAGGGGTCAGATAGGACACACATGTTTGTGTGTGTTTGTACGTGTGTGTGTTAAGGTACAATGTCTTTCAAGTCTGCTTTGGGCTTGCTGCTGTAAATATTTGAAGTATTACGCTTTTATTTTATAGCTGTGAGTGCTGGATTTATATGCAACAAGCAGGCATCTGGTATGATCTGAGTATTTAATCTATAGAGAAATGCATAGATTCAAATCCACCTATAAGCATGTCTATAAATACGGTAAGTGTGTCTCTAACTTATATATGCTTATTTTTATATGTGAATAGATAATATAATATATGTTATACAAACATATTACATATTGTATTTATTTTTATTGGCAGTGAACAGCATGTGAGAAACTTTATATGGATATGTACGCTCATTCAGTTGGATTTTTAGAGGCAGGATATTTTAAGAGCGTGGGCCTGGAGTTCTCCAGATCCTTGTTCATACGCAGCGTTGCTCATACTCATTAACTGTGATTTCAGCAATTACTTGAGTGCTTCAGTTTTGGCTGTTTTTATTTCAAGTTCATTTCTTCAGGTATGAGACAGAGATGATAGTATCTATTTCACAGGTCTATCAGGAAGCTAATATGTAGGATGATGTATATACAGCCCTACATTCAGTGGGTCTTAGGCGGCACTGAACAAACAGTAGCTATTTCCCTTCCTATTATATGTACAAATATTCATTTATAAAACAGCAAACATTTTTTAAAGAATATGTGCTTTCAACATATTTTGGAAGTTATAAGAAAATAATCTTACATTGCTTTTCTAGTATATTGATATTTCCAACATTTACATTAAAAGTGTTGTGTTGGAAGGTTTCCAGGCTTACAGCACTGCTATGAGATCTAATAAAAGGATCTATATAGTGGGCTATTGTTCATGGTAAATGCAGTAAAACCTTGATAAAATATGACCTGCTACAGCATGAAATTTAGCATAATCCTATTGATTGGTACTTGTTACTAAAAGAACCAGAAGGTTCTTGTTACACTGCTTTATCTATATCTCAGTTGCTTGGCAAAGACCCAAAGAACCATGTTCTAATGAAGTCCATCTTGGAGAGAATAATGGAACAAAAAACAATTCTTCACTTTTATAGAACTCTTAAAGTATTTATGTTAAATAAAGTATAGGCATTGAAAGAGGCATCACATATTTAGGAGGCAGAAGAAATACAGATTACTCTAAAGACAGAAATTTGAAAGTTTTGATCTTGAAAGAATTGAGAATATAACACATCTGATAAGAACTGAATTATTGAAGTTGCGGTTAAAGTAGTCTCTTGTTTCTCAAGACTGTATTTTGTCTATAAAAGGATATAGAAGTTATCTCAATGATTTTATAATTTAAATAAAATGCAAAGATTCTAATGATATAAATCTCTAATTTGTGAATATCTCAAATTATTTTAAAAATTCTTTTGTAGGGGATCCCTGGGTGGCGCAGCGGTTTGGCGCCTGCCTTTGGCCCAGGGCGCGATCCTGGAGATCCGGGATCGAATCCCATGTCAGGCTCCCGGTGCATGGAGCCTGCTTCTCCCTCTGCCTATGTCTCTGCCCCTCTCTCTCTCTCTCTCTCTCTCTGTGACTATCATAAATAAATTAAAAAAAATAAATAAATAAATAAAAATTCTTTTGTATATATTGCAAAGTTATAGAATGTAAACTATTGGAGATTAGATGCTCTGTTTTCTATGATTTACATTCAGATGCTAGCTTAGTGCTTGTCAGAAAGTAGATATTCAGTAAATGGTTTCTGACTAAGTAGAGAGATTAGCATTGTTCATGCTTTGATCCATGACTATGTCTATCATCAACTGCTACTCATGTTGCTTTTATTTGAGGAGTTACTAATTCCTGGTCCTGGTGTTTTCTTCCATTTGGGGGAATTTCCAATGGGATAACCTTCCTGACCTCTCCCACCCTCATTTGTGCCTCACTTGTGTCTTTGAGAGTAGGAACTGGAATTGCTTTGCTCGCCCATTCTTATCACATTTTGGAATCTACCTCTTAGTGTAGAGCAGGGGCTCAGGTCTGCTACTGGCCATGTGGTAAACTTGGAAGTAAAAGCCTGCAGGGTGGGACTTGTGCTTCTGCAGCTCTGCCTTTGGCTCTACGGATGAATCTAATAACAGAGTGTAGATGAGGAAAGCAACACCTAAGCATTGGGATGCTGCACACATAAGCCAAGATGTGTATCTGCTTCTTCAGTAATAAAGCTGGTATTTTTATTTTTTCTCATCTGTTCCTCTTTCTTACTTGTTTCAAAACCTAAGCAGGGAGAAGCGGATGTTGCGGATTGACTTTCTTGAACCTTAACAGCCTTATACACATATAAATTATATTTTGGAAATGTTAGTGACACAAAGGGCTATTATATGGAGGATGGAGGGTAGAAGGCATGCAGGAATTACCACTCACCTGGCCAGAGCTCACATCAGCATACCTGGGAAAACTTGCCACTATGAAGACTAGTGTTTCACACTTGAGAACTCTTAAAGGATGTGGAAATATCAGGGTGCCAGCAGATACTAGTGATGTGATATTCATATAGTGGCTGAACACATCCCAGGATACCCCTAATTACCTATAAATATTCACCAGATTCTTCTTAATAACTGAGAAGTAAATAAAAATATTTCTCTTAAAGATTTTTAAAATTGGTTTATTTATTTGAGAGAGAGAGAGAGAGAGAGAGAGAACACCAGCTGGGGAGGGAGGCAGAGGGAAAGGGAGAAGCAGAGTCCCTGCTGAGTGGGGAGCCTGATGTGGGCTCCATCCCAGGACCCTGAGATCCTGACCTGAGCTGAAGGCAGATGCTTAACTGACTGAGCCACCCAGGTGCACCAGAGGACAATGATATTGCTATCCCTAGTTCCATGGCTGCTGTTCTCGTTTTGTTTCCTGAGTACCGTCACACCATGTACTCTCATACAGTATGATAGGAGCCTATTTTTCTATTTTCTCCAAAGTGGTGCATTTTTCTCAGCCACAGATCTTTCTAAACTTGCTCCTATATTGGAAAAAATATTTTTTCTTCCACATGTAACTGCCATTTGTATACCACTATCACATTAAAATCTGAAATTAAAAAAGAATCCCATGTAGAACATTTTCCTTTGTATTTCATTTTTGGTTAGAAGTTCAACTATTTTTTAAAAAAGATTTTGTTTATTTATTCATGAGACACACAGAGAGGCAGAGACACAGGCAGAGGGAGAAGCAGGCTCCCTGTGGGGAGCCTGACGTGGGACTCTATCCCAGGACCCCGGAGTCACAACCTGAGCTGAAGGCAGATCCTCAACTGCTGAGCCACCCAGGTGCCCCAGAAGCTCAACTTTTTATCTCACATAAATATATTACTTTTGTAGCACTCTATAGTTACGTGACTAGCAGCTTACTCTTCACATCTTCAGAGAACATGAAATAGGGTAGACACAATAGCATACCTTTCTGGTTGTTGCCTAAGAAGTGGGTTTTATTATTCAAAGCAAGTGGAGCTCAGTTGTAAAAATTGAATATTTGGTATGGGATTTGTCACCAGAAAATGAAAGTGTGTGTGTGTCTCTCTGTAGCTGTATATAATAATTATAATAAATAAACTATAATAATAAATAATAAATAATAAACTGTAATACTATATTATAATAATATATAACTATGTGATATATACTATATAACTCTTTTATATTTTTAATATATAAAGTTAAAATTGTCCCTGTAGTTAGAGCCTCCTAAATCAAAATGCAAGTCTCTTGGCCTTTCTCCTGTCTTCCTCCTTCCTGTATGCCTTTATTTCTTTGTGCTTCTGTCTCTCTCCTGATCCACTCCTCTCTACTTCTGCTTAGATTAAATCCCTTAAAACACAGTTGCCTCATTTAAAGTTAAACGTCTTTCAGACCCCTGCATGCCACCAACAATTGTAGAATGAATGAATGAATTGGTTAATTAAGGAAAGCATAGTGGTGAAGTGCAGAGGAGTTAAATTGAAATCCTAGCTCAATCAGTTTAGAGCTGAATGACTAGAGTTAGTTTTATTCTTTCTGATACCAGTTTCCTCTTCTATACTTTGAGGGTAATAAATTTTCTTTTTTTAAAGTTGTGAGGATGAGAAGTAAGGTGATTTTAGTGTTTGGGATGCGTAGGTGCGCAACAAAATATAGCTAGATTGTTAATAAAAGTTTGTACATTCATAATTAATAATAAGAATATTAATCATTGATATTAATCATTGATTCATTATTGATAATTTGTAGTTATTATTAATAATTGATATATTATCAAAGGTAAGTCCACATAGAAAAAAGAACTCCAGTGAGTCCTACAGTATTTTAAAGGTTTGGGAGGAGGAGGGAATGAGATACCGTTGTCATGTGGATGGCTTTGTCCAGGCACATGCTTGGGACTCTCCTGAGTTCAACTTTCTTGCATTTTGGGTGGGAACCAGTAACCAGAAAACAGGCATGTGTGGGGCCAGAGGCAATGACCTTCCCAATAGGGCACTGACTTTCATAATAGATATTCCTGACATAAAGTCCCATTTGGACCCTGGCAACCAGTTTATAGGGTATGATATTCTTTTTTTCAGGTGTGGCTTTCCACTGTTTCCTGCAGTGACCATGTAAAGAGCCTCAGAGCATTGGGAGTCTGCTGTCGTGGCAGAGGAGGAGGTAGGCTGTTCCACATTTTAGGTCCATTTGGGACATAGCAGGTTTTCATGGTCTTATTCTGAAAGCGACCAAGACAAACGAATAAGAAGCTTCTGTGCAGAAATTCCTTCTGAGTTTCAAACAAATGATTTACAAATTTTGAAAACAAACCCCTTTACAATTGCAAATGACCTATATTTCAAAAGTTCCAAATGGCTCAGCCTATAATTCATGTCCACTTCAGAGTTTCTGTTCATCTTTGTTTCATGAAACATAATCATTTCTCCGTGGACAGCTCTGAGTTGAGATGACTGGGAGCACTGTTACCTACGTATGTTCTCCCATCTGTTTTCCCCGCTCGTCTTTTCCCTCAATGTGCACCTCACCATTATTGCCACAGTTCTCACATCACCGTTGAAGAGCCAACGTTTGAAAAACATAATGCCTTTATTAAAGACCGATCTGTATTTGGCTGTATAGAGAAACAAACCTAAGAGAAACTTTACTGAAACCTGAGTACTGACCCACAACGGGGCTGGCGCTTGAGTCCTGTAACTCGGCACCACCTCTGAGAAGTTAAGATCATGGGGTCCTTTCACCTCGCATCAGGCCTTGGGGGAGACACTGAAATAGAGTAAGTCCATCTCCACCTCCGTCCCCTTTTCTTCATGATGGATAATAGTACAGTGTCTTTCTTAAAACATTTTAAGTTTCTGAGATAAAAGATAATAACAGTAAAGAAGAAAGGTATTGCTTTGTGATTAAAATGAAAACAGATAAATTTTTACTGAGTAATGAATGGCTTTATCTCTGGCAGGACTGTAATAGAATGTTTTAGAATGTCTTGGGATTTAGTCTGATATAATAATCTCAGAATCTGAATAGGGATCAAGGACTGTCTTAATTTCAAACCTATTGAAGTTTTCTTAGCACATTCATGGTATGATAAGATAAGAAGTTACAGCCACTTAGGCCTGTTTGAAGTCTATGGAATGTGACTTATTTATAATGTATATAAACAAGTTACATATCCTCACAACAAAGAACCAATTAACTTAAGCAACAATTCAAATACTAAGTACTGATAAAATAATCAGTCTCTTCCTGAATGCAGCATTTAATTTTTAAAGCTACTTCATAAAATTACCTCTCTTATGAAGTATTTCTATTAATCATTTTTTTAATATTGAACTGTTTCACATAAATGTTGAATAAAATAATTGATACCATCTTACCAAGCAGCTAAACTGAGCACAAGATAATGTTTTTCATATTTGCCTCAGAAACTTTTTACCCAAATTTCTATTTTGAAAATTTTAAAGCTACAAAGAAATTGAAAAAATATGCAGTGATTAACCCTTATACCTTCCCCTGGATTCACTAATTTTAACATTTCACACCTTTGCTTTATTTCATAATACACATGTACATAATACACACATGCTCGTAATTAGGTCTATATGTACTTTAAGTTAATTTTTTGTGGTGGCATTAGGAAAGGGACACAGTTCCATATGGATATCTACTTACTTTAATACCATTTGTTGGAGAAAAAAATTGTTCACCCAATTGAATTACCTTTACACTTTCATCAAAAACAAACTGGCCACATAGGTGTTGATTCATTTCTGGATTTTCTATTTAGTTTCATTTCTTTATTATTATTTTTTAATATTGATGCCACACTGTCTTGAGTACTCTAGTTTTAGAGTAAATCTTCAAAGGAAATACCAATAGTCCTCTATTCTTTTTCCAAGTTGTTTTGTTGCTCTACATCCTTTTTTTCCCCATATAGGTTTTAGATTTATTTTGTCAGTTTCTTTAAACATCCTTACAGAAATTATGTTTGGAATCATGCAGAATCTATTAAGTCAATTTAGAAAGAATCTATACCCAAATAGTATTTAGTCTTCCAATCCTTGAACAATTATGCATATCTTCAGATATTTAAGCCGTCTTTAATTTTCCCTGAAGGGTTTTGTAGTTTTCATAGCATAGATTAGACATCTTTTGTTGTATTTATTGTTGTTTTCATGGATTTAAATTATAATTGTTTTTAAATTTCATTTTCTAATTGTTCATTCTCATATTCTCTTGACATGTTAAATTCATTTATTACTTTTAGTAGCTTTTTGTTGATCACTTAGATTTTACTATGTAAATAATCATATCTTAAAAAATACAGCTTTAACTATTTTTTCCTAATCTTTGTGCTATATATATATATATTTTTTTTCCTCTTGCTTTATTGCACCTACTAGGCCTTATTGCAGCTGCTAGGAATCCAGAAAAATGTTAAATATATGTGAGGGGAGTGGAATCTTTACCTTGTTTCAGATGTTAGGCAAAAAGCAGTCAATTATTCACCATGAGTTATAGTAGATGTAGGTCTTTTATAAAGATGCCTTTTATCAAGTTAAGAAAATCCCCTTCTATTCTTATATTTTAAAGGACTTTATCATAAATAGGTGTTTAAGTCTCTCAATATTTTTTGGAATCAACCTACTTGGTCAAGATATATAGATTTCTTTTTTTTTTAATTTATTTTTTATTGGTGTTCAATTTACCAACATACAGAATAACCCCCAGTGCCCGTCACCCATTCACTCCCACCCCCTGCCCTCCTCCCCTTCTACCACCCCTAGTTCGTTTCCCAGAGTTAGCAGTCTTTACGTTCTGTCTCCCTTTCTGATATTTCCCACACATTTCTTCTCCCTTCCCTTATATTCCCTTTCACTATTATTTATATTCCCCAAATGAATGAGAACATATAATGTTTGTCCTTCTCCAATTGACTTACTTCACTCAGCATAATACCCTCCAGTTCCATCCACGTTGAAGCAAATGGTGGGTATTTGTCATTTCTAATAGCTGAGTAATATTCCATTGTATACATAAACCACATCTTCTTGATCCACTCATCTTTCGATGGACACCGAGGCTCCTTCCACAGCTTGGCTATCGTGGCCATTGCTGCTATAAACATTGGGGTGCAGGTGTCCCGGCGTTTCATTGCATCTGTATCTTTGGGGTAAATCCCCAACAGTGCAATTGCTGGGTCGTAGGGCAGGTATATTTTTAACTGTTTGAGGAACCTCCACACAGTTTTCCAGAGTGGCTGGACCAGTTCACATTCCCACCAACAGTGTAAGAGGGTTCCCTTTTCTCCGCATCCTCTCCAACATTTGTGGTTTCCTGCCTTGTTAATTTTCCCCATTCTCATTGGTGTGAGGTGGTATCTCATTGTGGTTTTGATTTGTATTTCCCTGATGGCAAGTGATGCAGAGCATTTTCTCATATGCATGTTGGCCATGTCTATGTCTTCCTCTGTGAGATTTCTCTTCATGTCTTTTGTCCATTTCATGATTGGATTGTTTGTTTCTTTGGTGTTGAGTTTAATAAGTTCTTTATAGATCTTGGAAACCAGCCCTTTATCTGATATGTCATTTGCAAAAGGATATATAGATTTCTAGATTCATTTTACTGATACATTTTTACAAAGTTGGTTTTACTCAAAAGGTGTGTGTGTGTGTGTGTGTGTGTGTGTGTGTGTGTGTGTAGTTGAGTAGTAATTTTTCAGGTGGACAGAGCTTCTATTATTTTTATGTTTGAATTTTTTACTGCATTATGATCAGATTATCTTGTTTTTATTAGTTTTACTTCACAGAATTTTTTGAGTTTTCTAACATATGGCCATTTTAAGAAATATGTCATGTGAAGTGGACAATAAAGTCTATCTTTCATAATTACAAGTTTTTTTATTGGTTGTGCCATTTAGGACTTCTCTATACTTACTCAACTATTAACTACTTGACCTGAATTGGACTGAAAATGATGTGTTAGATATTTTCAGTGTGCTTCTATTTCTTCCTGTATTTCCTATAGTTTCTGCTTTACAAAAGTATTGGGTAAGTTATTTGATGCATAGATCCTCTTCATTCTGAATCCTAACCTCAGCATTTGAAACCTTTGTTTTTATGCTTAATGCTTTGTGGTGTGAATTGCTTAATCTATTATGATTTTTATCCATGCTTTTGTTTTATTATGGTTTACAATGAATGAGTTAAGTCTACTCGTATTGACTAGTACAACTCAAGCTTATCATATTACTTCTGTAATTTTGGCTTTTAAATAATTTACATTATTTCTTTTTGTGTGTTTCCCTTGCTCCTTTTAGTGTATATTCTTCTTTAAGTCAAATGATGAGAAGTCAGGGCTGAATGAAACAGAACCCCATCCATTATCCTAAAGGGAGCCGCCCCTTTTGCAAAGGAGATAGTGGCCAGCAAATAGTAATGACAACATGGCTGAAGTAAATACTTCCTATGTGCAGAGTGATGTGGGTAAATACAGGGGTCAAACCAATTCTAATTCAGGATGTTGAAACACATATTTATTATCAATCATTAAGCTTTGTATTCCAGGGGCAAATTTTCTAAAGGTGTTAGGGAGGAAAGGATGCTTATGCCCCTTCCTCATTTTCTGTTCTTGGCACAGTTTGAAACCTAAATCTTCCTCTTAGTACTTGACTGTCTGCTCTATCACTTCCCTAGACAGCAATAGATTGGACTTGTCATTGTGCATCTATTAAGGAATTTTTAACAGAATACATTACTGGAATGTATTTTCTTTCTTGTTGCCTCTTGATGTTCAAGATTATAGGAATTTGTTTTATTAACTGAAATATCCATAGTATTTAGAACATTGCTGGCTTGGACATATTTCCTGGTGAGTGAAGAGGAATTTTAAATTTTTTATACTGTGTTCAGTCCTATGCTAGTAAATGTAAAGGAAACGAGAAACAAAAGATCTGATTCAACTCTTCAGACATCTTGTAGAGGACAAAAGAGGCAATGATAAAAAGACAATTGTATTAAGAGTTAAATTAGGTGGTATATAGTCTATTAGTGTCATACAAGTTTAAGGAAAAGACACAGAGTCAGGAAAGTCATGGAGGAGATTGGTCTTAACCTTGACCTTACTGGATAGATAGATTTGCTTATTCAGAGAACGGAAAAAGAACATACACCAACTGAAAGGGAAAAATCAGCAAATTCTTTCAGATGAAAAAAGCACGGATTATTTTTGTGATATGGTAAGTCTCAAAGTGAGTAAAACAAAATGCAATGTAAAAATCACCCATTTGACAGCTTTTCTCAATCTGATGGGAAACTGCATTTACCCAGGTGTAAGGACAAACAAAATTTATAATATATTTTGTAATAATAGATGAATTGATACACTGTTATGACTATCTTGTACTATAAATAGGGTCTTATACTTCATAGTCTAAAGTTTCATATTTAATCCTTTTTTAAGGTTTTATTTATTTATTCATGAGAGACACAGAGAGAGAGAGGCAGAGACACAGGCAGAAGGAGAAGCAGGCTCCATGCAGGGAGCCCTGAGGATCACACCCTGAGCCAAAAGGCAGAAGCTCAACCGCTGAGCCACCCAGGTTTCCCTATCCTTTTGCTTTTATTTTTGACTTATCCATTCTTCCAGTGATAAACACAGATGCTGCCCCCAAACTTTGTGTTAATGCAAACAGTAGCTCAGCAACCATTTTTGTACCAACTGCTATATGGATCTTGTACTAATTTTCCAGAATATGCATTCAAATGTAAGATCACTGAGTCATAGGTCATAACTCTAATTTAATTTCACCAAGAGCTTCTGGAAATAGAGTACTTTCCAGATTGACTCTAAGATTTAAAATCCTACCCATAGTGCACTATTCTCCTCCTGTTTAATCATTGTAACAGTTGTATTATTTACCTTTTTAAATTTTGTTTTCTAATGGATATAAATTTGTATCTCCTTGTTCTAAATAAAAATTTTTGAAGAGATACATAATGTTTACTATAAAGAACTTTATCACATTAAACTATTAATTTTTTATTTGCTACACACCTGCATTACTTTTCCTTAATCACTTTTGCTTGTTTGCATAAAAATATATAATGTAAATGTTTTAGTTATGAAGGCACTGTAGTAAAATTGAAAATATATCAGTAAAGACAAAACTATTTAACTGAGCTAAGAAAAAGCCAATTTGATATATCATTTTTTGTATAAACAGTGACATCTAGAGCTGCCATTAGAATTCCCTAATATGTGACTAAGTTAAAGGTTATCATCTGTTGCAGATTTAATGAATTGCAGTAGAATTACAGCAGATGACCCTTGTAGGTTCTTTAAACTTGATCGATCACAATGTAATTGTCAAGGCTGAATAGCAATTAATTTTCATTAAACTAGGAGGTAATTAATACTTGTTGGGGAAATGGCTATTAAGTTGTGATTTAAGAGATTCAATAGTTTCTCACAATTAAAAACCTTTACTTAATTCACTGATTTCATATAGGCAAGGGAGCTATAAAGCTATCGATCTCTATCCAAGTTGATATAATGACATACAACCAAGAATAAAAATAAGTTTGCATGTTCATGTATTGTGAGCATTTGTGTATGTGATTGGTAACTAAAATGTGGCCTATATAAAAAATATTTTATAGTTAAAAAGAAAAATGAGTTGATACAAATCTTAGATTTGTTTCCATTGCAAGTTAATATATATTTACCACTTTTTAATTTTTAATTTTGTTATTTATTTATTTAATTTTTAAAAAAGATTTTATTTATTTATTCATGAGACACACACACACACACACAGAGGCAGAGACAGAGGCAGAGGGAGAAGCAGACTCCCTGCAGGGAGTCCGGTGAAGGACTCGATCCCAACGCCGGGATCATGACCTGAGCCAAAGACAGATACTCCACCACTGAGCCACTCAGGTGCCCTACCACTTTTTTTAAACTCACTTTTCACTTTTAAAATATGTTAGTACATCTCTGGACTTCTTCAAAATATAATTTAAAAAGAAAATCTTACCTAAATTTTAAAAACTGGCTTAAACATTCATGTACTTAATATTTTCACTATCACTCGTGTATTTAATTAGAAAGAAAAATAGATATACTATCTCCAAATCTATGATCTTCATTGACTAAAGCAGTGGCTTTCAAATTATAGTGAGTGTAAAATACAGAAAAGCTTGCTAAAATGAAACTTGGTGGGCTTCAGCCCTAAGATAATGAGTGTAGGTCAGGATTTAGGACTACATTTTGAATGAGAGTAGTGCCAGGTGATTCTATGGATGTGTTTCTGAATGCATCATTACCCTAGGTTTATTCATTTATACATTTTGTGTAAATAAACGTAGTATTTAAATGTGTTCCGTATAAAATAAGCAAAATAATCTTTTTGTGGTTTGTAAAAATCTTTAAATGCAAAGGGAGTTCATTATTTAATAAATCCCAAATTGTAAATATACCTTAGTTTCATTATATTCTCTTCAAGAGGCCATAAATTGCTTCCTTGTTTCTTCTGTTTGTTATTTAGTGGGCTAGAGGGGCAGGATTCTTTACATTTCATTAGTGAAAGTGAAAGGGTTTGAAGGTTGAGAGGAAAAGTGAGTGAACTTTTTGCCCATCATTTTCCTTTTCCAATATTATGCCTACATTATATATTTTAACTTTATATTTGTAAAATATATTTATGATTTCTACATGATGCCCACTTTAAAAATGAATGAACAGAACATAGATATTTAGTAATTGACATAATTAAAATTTTCATGAGTCACAGGTTTACTTTTGTACAGCAAAGGGGACCATCAACGTAATGGAGTATCGGCCTATAGAATAGGGGAAAATATTTTCAATCACAGGTTAGGTGAGAGGTTAATATCCAAAATATACAGGGTACTCATACAACTCAATAGCAAAATAAACAAACAAATTTAACTGAGAAATGAACAAAGGACCTGAATAAACATTTTTTTCTCCCAAAGAAGACTTAACAAATGGCCAACAGATACTGGGAAAAAGTGTTCAACATCACTAGCCATCAGGCAAATGCAAATCACAACCTCAAGGAGATACCACCTCACACCTGGAAATTATTAACCCTAAAAAAAAATCCTATTTATAACAACATGGATGAACATGGAGGTGTTATGCTAACTGAAATAAACAAGATAGAGAAAGACCAGTACTTCATGGCATCACTTTTATGTGAGATCTAAAAAGAAGAGTCAGCACAGAAACATAGTCAAACACAGTCCTGGGTGGTTGCCCAGGACTGAGGGTGTGGGAAATAGGGAGAGGATGGTAAAAGGATACACATATTTTCAGTTATAAGATAAATAAGGTCTGAATGATGTAGGAAACAAAGGCAAAAGAAAAATTAAATTTCCGGGCAGCCTGGGTGGCTCAGCGGTTTAGCGCTGCCTTCAGCCCAGGGTGTGATCCTGGAGACCCAGGATCGAGTCCCCTGTCGGACTCCCTGCATGGAGCCTGCTTCTCCCTCTGCCCCTCCCTCTCTCTCTCTCTCTCTCTGCTTCTCATGAATAAATAAATAAAATCTTAAAAAAAAAAGATTAAAAAAATTAAATTTCCTTACTACTTACAGCCTATTGTCAAGTTCTTAAAACAGGCAGAGTGACCTTCCTCTAGGAACTCAGCTGCATTGATGTCACTTTGCTAAGGGCAAAGGCAAGCTTAGCCTCCCCCCAACCCCCAGGATCCTGTAAGTCTACTTTAACATATAAAAATTCCTTGGAAATTTCCTTTATCTCTAAACCCCCCAAGGTATGTGTTTGCAATCATCCTCCAAGTGTATGACCCACTGATATACATCTGAAGGGTCTCATGTCTAAGGTTTATTAGACAGTAATAAATGACCTTTTCCTAACAATAGCTAGCCCCCTCAAGGGCTTGGAAACCTTGTTTCCAAAATTCTTTAGAGACTTATGCTATTCCTAACCTCTCCTAACTTGAAGTTATATAATCACCACCCCTGGTGACCTCATTGCAGCTGTTTCTGCCCATGGGTCCTGTCCCAGTGCTTTCAAAAAACAACCTTTTTGCACAAAATACCTTTCAAGAATTCATTCTTGGCCATTGGCTCTGAACTCCAACATCTTTTGGATCTAATGTGTAATATAGTGATACAGTTGATTATATTGTATTATATAATTGACATATTGTAAGAGAGTAGAATTCTCCAACAAAAGGGGGGTTTCCTAAAATTTCCAATATGTTTCTGTTTTTTGTATTTTTTATGGATGCTGGTTGACTGTGAATTTAGAAAAACTATAATGAATACATTTGTATGTTAATCTGATCTGTGATAACAAGGTATCTTTGATATCTGAAACATTTATCTATGAAGTTTGTTTACAGAGTTCTTTCAACTTAAAAAATGTCCTACATCAATAAAAACTATGAAACAAGGTTGAAAGATACCATTGTGAACCAATATCAAATGAAAAGTTTGCTCAAAGTGTAAGCTAAAAACTCTATTTTATCTGATATGCAAATTGTGTCGTTACATTTGTAATAATTAGAACCTGTCATTTCAACTTATGTGTATGTTAAAAGGAGCACTTGACAACATTTTAAATCAAAGTTATAAGTATTTTAGATACCTATTTATTTTCACTTGTGATGAGCATTCAGTATTGTATGAAAATGTTGAATCACTATATTATACACCTGAAACTGATATTACACTCTATGTTAACTGAAATTCAAATGGAAACTTTTTTAAAAATCTGTTTTTTTTTTATGATTAAGAGATGCGATATGATTAAGAGATGTGATCATATATATAATAAGGCTATATAAAATATGAAGAATGAATATAAAGAGGAACTTAAACCCTCTATCACTGAGGCTAATGAATATCTTGGGTTTGTGATTAAACTCTCTTTGCTGGTGAGTGATCTCTAGCAATGAGTATGCATTTCTCATCTATTAAATGAAAGGAAGCACTTTGTCATTAAAGTAAAAAATTTATTTAATGTAGTAAATTATTTAATAAAATTTATTTAACATATAAACTGTCATTAAAGGGAAATTATATAATATACCTACTTGTTCGCATACCTTTCTCTTCTTCCTTATCTCATCACCCTCTTCCTGCCAGTTCTTTGGCTATTAATGACTTATGGGTAAAAAAGTGGCTTTATTTAACTATTTTGTATCACTAGTGCTTAAGTATTATCTGATTCCTGCTAGACATCCAGTAACTGTTAGTTTAAATAAATCAGGAATACTTTCAAAATAGATACAAAACATAGTTTTGGGGACTATTTTCTATATTGACTTTCAATAAAACCTGGGAATATAACTCTAAAATGTAGATTGTTGAAGGTGTTTTATGTTGTGAGGAGAGTTAATGAGTTCCAGGTACACAGCTTTCTGTTTATATAACTTGATGGTGAAATAGAAGTTAGCATACCTATACAAATGAGATGATAGAATGTTTGCAGACAGTATTTTTTTTTTAGACATTAATTCTCTAAATTGGAGTTTTTTTTAAAGATTTTATTTATTTATTTATTCATGAGAGATACAGAGGGAGAGGCAGAGACAGAGGCAGAGGGAGAAGCAGGCTCCCTGCAGGGAGCCTGATGTGGGACCGCAGGATCACATCTTGAGCTGAAGGCAGATGCTCAACCATTGAGCCACCCAGGTGTCCCTAACTTGGAGTTAAAAAGAATCCTGACAACAAGCTGTGCAAAGTTAAAGTTGGTGATGAAAACATAAAGTGCATTTTATTGGCCATACTGTTTTTGATAATCCATATGCTTTCAATATGAGAAATGAAAACAAAAGTAAATGTTTATGAAGAAAAGTAAAGAAGGCAGTGAAAATGAATACAAGTGTTTTTGAGTAGAATCAAAATTATATTTATAAAAGGGCTTCACATTAACCTCTTACAGTAAAAGAATTTTGCCTAAGGCCATAGAGTACAACAAAATGAACATTGTAGAAATAATTTCTATCATAGTTCAAAGCATGATGGAACACCCAGAATTTATACTCATGGATTGGGAGAATGGATTAAAGTAGATATGCAAAAAGCTGGTAAGATGCATCTTGCCTCAGAGCCATTTATATTTTCAGAAAAAGGAACTGGCCAAAGTCAAGTAGATCACACAAGGGGCACCAAAGATTCAAACACTGAGCCCTCGGAATTGGACAAAAATGTAAAGTGCACTCAAGGTCCATTGAAGGATATGCAGTCATCTAAGGCTCATTAACTCCAAGAAAAATTGCTGTGGAAACATACAGATTGTGGTAAGGAATTTACCACAATTGACCAGCAAGGCAGAGGCAATTGCCTTACATTTGTCTCCAGTCTATATCAGAGACTATAGGATAAATTGAGAGGGCCTAAGCCTATTACTGGGGGCACCAAAGAATGTAGGTCTAAGAAGCCAGAGCCAAAGATACAAAGATGTAAGAAAGCGTTCCCTGTTGTCTCATTTGGCTATAAGAGAACACATAGTTTCTGTGGATTAACTTATTTTTATCTACATTCTCCCTGATGGGCTTGCTAAGATAAGGTTTTTGAAACATATTCCTAGGTAATTAGGTGAATTTTGACTTATTGCATAGTGTAATTTAGTATTGTCAGGTTGAGCTGTGATTTTTATGATGAAATTGCTGATGTTGTTAGTGGAATATACTGATTCATAATAGCAAAATGATGTTCTAGCTATTAAAGGAAGATAATTGACTTCTTAAAGAATGTAATAAGTTGTAAAATAAAGCTTTGGTTTTAGGGAAGAAAACTTTTAAAATATGCAATGGAGAGAAAAATACATAGCTTTATCATTTTTCCTTTCTGTTCCTTGCCTACTGCAAGAATCAGAAGAAATCAAAATGAGAAAGTACAATTATTTTATATTGGAAAAAATTAATAGATAAGACTAAGGTGTAAAAGAGACATAAATCAAAGAAGGGGATGGGAAGGAGGAAAAAGAACCTTTGCTATGACTGGAAAGAATGGATGTTTTAAATTAAAAAATTCTTTGTGTAGATTTAAGAAATGTAGAAGAATAAACAGATGGAAAAAACCTGAATTATATGGATTTCTGCTGTAAGCTGTTAGTTGTATCTCTATTGATATTCATCAAGAGACTCTAGTTGAAATTTAAAATACTTTTTTAATGATATTAATTTGCTCTTGTTGCTAGAGTGAAATAAATGTAAACACTTTTTCACTTGGACTCACTTTATCAATCTGTTAACATTTGTAGTTCATTCTACTTACAAAGGCGATAGGTCATTTATCCAGATTACATAAATATTTGTCAAGATATTTTTATATTTGGAAGGTCAAGACAAGACTTCTGTTTTGCAACTCTTAAAATTGAATTAGTGGCAGTTCAGAAATGTCCTTGTTGTCTCTGATTTTTCTATTCTTAAAAATGCTTAGATTTGAAAGAACAAAGAATTTCACAAATCTGAGAAAACTCAGTAACTTAGGTCAATTATGGACAACTTGATCAATTTACCTGTCATTAAAAATAATCAGTTTTGGTTTTAGCTCTATCATGTAAAAAGCTTGAAAAGTATCACTTTCATTGTTAGAATAGGAAAAAGCTAAACAAACTAAACATGAAAGACATTTTTTTAGACCTTTTCAGAGAACTAAGTTTGCAGGGCAAACTGCCACCCTCAAAACTGGAGAGATAACTGAACAGAGGGAACTTAACCAGGTTCTGATTATTTTGATCACTGAATTTCAAGTTAGGTCAATGGAAATTTTCCAAAATGAAATGCAAAGAAAAAAAAAAAAAAAAAGAATGAAACACAAAAATGGAACAGAACACCAAGGAACTGGGTGGCAATTTTCAAATGTGTAACATGGATAATAAGAATATTAGTAGAAGAAATAAAAAAGCAGAAGAAATATTTTCAAAAATAATAGCAGATAATTATCAAACTTAGTGACAGATACCAAACTCTGAATCCTGAAATCTAAGAGAGCACAAAGCAGGATAAATAGCAAAAGAAATCTGTATCTTAAGTAGATTGTATTCAAACTACAGAAAACCAAAACTGAAGAGAAAAATCTTAAAGTCTGAGGAATGTCATACCTTACTGATAGTAGAAAAAGAATGACAATTACAATGAACTTTTTTCCCCCAGAAATCATACAATCAAGAAAAGTGTGGAATATTTCCCTTTTAACTCAGTTTTGAAAGGAAAAAAAAAACCCCACCAGCCCAAAATTCTATACCCAGCAGCAGTATCCTTTTAACAAGTAAAGGAGAAAAAAACTTTCTCAGACAAACAAAAACTGAGGGGATTTCTCCCCAGCATGAAATAAACATGAAAAGTAATACTTGAAGGCAAAGGAAAATGTTATAGATAAGATCTACATCATGATAGGAATAATTCCAAAGAAGTCCTAAATGAAGATAAAATAAAATACTTTTTTATTAATTAATGTAAAAGATAACAGTTGAAAGGAATATATATTATAGTATTATAGAATATGGAAAAATGAGGATAATAAGGGAGAAGAAGAAATTAGGAATACTTTGTTAAAAGGTGCATGTACTACACTTGAAGTGGCATGATGTTTGTTGAAAGAGGACTTAGGTAAAAATATTGATTACCTTTTCTAGGGAAAGGATTGAATTTTTTTAAAAAGAAGTATAATTGTAATGTTAAGAGGAGAGGTAAAATGGAATCCCATAAATTGATCAATTGAAATAAAAACAAAAAAGCAAACAAAAAAATAAAACTAAAACATAGAAAGAATGAAAATAGTTGCAAACATGACAAATATTAATCCAACTGTATCAGTACTTTTCATAAGGATGGTTAATATGTCAATTTATTGACAGAATTGTCAGAGTGAACTTTAAAGAAGCAAGTTCCAACTACTAACTTTCTACAAGAAACCCACTTTAAATAAAGCCTCAGATAAAAGAATGGAGAAAGATATATCATAAAAACACTAGTCAAAAGGAAGCTGGAGTCATTACATTAATTGCATACAAAACCAACTTTATATCAAATAAAAACAACCAGATGAATGTCACTCCACATTTCTTAGAATGACTAAAATCCAAAAAGCTGACAATACAAATGTTGGAGAAGATGTAGAACAATAGGAATTCTCATTGCTGGTGTGAATGCAAAATGACATAGTCACTTTGACATAGTCACGTTGAAAATGACATAGTCACAGTCTGGCAATTTCTTTTTTTTTTTTTCTCTTTTTTTAAAATGTTTATTTATTTATGATAGTCACACACACACACACAGAGAGAGAGAGAGAGAGAGGCAGAGACACAGGCAGAGGGAGAAGCAGGCTCCATGCACCGGGAGCCTGACGTGGGCCTCGATCCCGGGTCTCCAGGATCGCACCCTGGGCCCAAGGCAGGCGCTAAACCGCTGTGCCACCCAGGGATCCCGGCAATTTCTTATATACCTAAATGTGCTTTTAATCTAGCAACTACATTCATTGGAATGTTTACCCAATACCCTTGGAATAATTACCCAATTCATTGTTTGCCCAAATGGATTCAAAACTCACATCCATATAAAAACTAGTACATGAATGTTTATGGCAGCATTAATCATCATCACCAAAAAAAAAAAAAAAAAAAAAGCAAAAAACAAAACAAAAAAAACCCTTGGGGATCCCTGGGTGGCTCAGTGGTTGGGTGTCTGCCTTTGACCCAGGGTGTGATCCTGGGTCCCAGGATCAAGTCCCACATTGGGTTCCCCGCATGGAGCCTGCTTCTCTCTCTGCCTGTGTCTCTGCCTCTCTCTGTGTGTCTCTCGTGAATAAATAAATACAATTTAAAAAAAAACTTGAAGTAACTAAGAAGTCCTTCAACAGGTTAATATATATAAAAAAGTGTTCAAAAACAAATGAACATAGAGAAAGATATATAGAGAGGGAGAGGCAAACCACCTAACAGACTCTTAGCTAAAAAGAAAAGACTGAGGGTTGTTGGAGGGGAGGTGGGTGGGAGGATGGGCTAGATGGGTGATGGAGATTAAGGAGGGCACTGATTGTGAGAGCACTGGGTATTGTATATAAGTGATAAATCACTAAATTCTATACCTGAGATTAATATTACACTGTATGTAAAGTAACCAGAACTTAAATGAAACTTGAAACTAAAAAAAAAGTGTTCAGTTGGCCCTTGAACTGTAGAAGCTTAAATTCTGTGGGTCTCCTTAGGTGTAGATTTGTTTTAAGACAGTACAGTACTGTAGGTGTATTTTCCTTATAAGTTTCTTAATAACATTTTCTTTCCTCTAGCTTATTTTGTTGTAAGAACGCAGTATATAATACATGTCACATAAAAAATATGTATTAATTGAATGTTTATGTTATTGGTAAGGCTTTTGGTCAATAGTAGGCTATTAGTAGTTAAGTTTTTGGAGAGTCAAAAGTTACACATGAATTTTGGACTTTGTAAGGGTTGGCACCCCTGACTTGGATGTAGTTCAAGGGTCAGCAGGATATCCAAACTATGAAATATTATTCAGATGTGATGTTACACTCTTTATATAGAATCGAGTACCTAATTCTGTGCCTATAGCTATTCTTTTATTTGTTGCTGTATCAAACACATTTTCCTCTCTACATATTCCTCTGCTGTCCTCAGACTATTTCATAAATTGTCATACATACAGTGCACCCATATTAAGAATATGTATAAAGTTTTAAAAGTGACAGATTGTGTGGCCTGCATGAACAGAGCGATCATGTGACTGTTTTTAGGATGAAGATGGTACAAAAAAAATAATGGTAAAGACTGCAATTGAGTTCAACAAAATATGAAGGCAAGAATCACACAGCTGATGAGAGGTAGTTCTATGCTATTTGCCTGATCTGATTTAGATTTACTATAACTAGAGATGCCTGGGGGGCTCAGTTGTCAAGCATCTGCCTTCAGCTCAGGTCGTGGTCCTGGGGTCCCGGGATTGAGTCCATTGGGCTCCCCACAGGGAGCCTGCTTCTCCCTCTGCCTGTGTCTCTGCCTCTCTCTGTGTCTTTCATTTTATTTAAAATGTTAAAAAATAAATTTACTATAATTACAGTCTTGTGTGAAATAATGACAGTACTGAGCTAACATTAGGCTTAGTTTCTTTTATAGTTAATTTTTTATCACTTCTTGTGAGCATTTAATGAAATATTTGTTTTTACTTCATGCATGACCATGTTATTTTAAAGTGTTCAAATTTATTATTTCATGTACTTTGTGCTTATTTTACTGATATATTTGTCTACATATGTTGTTTATGTTCTACAAAGAAGTCTATTCAAATTTAGCTTATTTTGTTACTTTTGACCACTTATTGATAAATGTATTATTTCTTTATGTACTACCTCATAATTTGTTTTCTCTTTGCTGACCATATATACTGTAGGTAATGCCAATAATTGTTTACAATACTACAGATAAGAGGAGAATTCAATTGTCAGCATGCGTTTTTTAGCATTTATTATATATATATGCATTAACAGTATTTGCTTTTATGCATTTGATGTTATAGTTTTGCTTAGGAATATGAGAAAAGATCACATACCTAGAAATTAGTTTTTAAAGATTTTTAAAATTTATTTATTAATGAGAGAGAGAGGGGCAGAGACACAGGCAGAGGGAGAAGCAGGCTCCATGCACGGATCCCGCCGTGGGACTTGATTCCGGATCCTGGGATCACGCCCTGAGCCAAAGGCAGACGCTCAACCGCTGAGCCACGCAGGCGTCGCTAGAAACTATTTCTTGCATAAGAAGTATAGCGTGTAATGTATCAGCACAAGAAAAATGTTTCACATTTAAAAAAAACCCTCAAAATTGCCTTCAATAGTTGGGTGATGAAATAATCTCCCCCCACATCACATTAGTTAAAAAAATAAGATTCACTCATATTTGAAATGTTCTATATGTAGGCACATATGTTCATTGGTACCAACAATGTACTTATTTAATTTATTGTAACAGTTTTAAATTTCTCTTTGTATAACTCTGTTGTATAGATGTGATGTGTATAGATGTGATGCAGTAATCTATCCTGAGTACTTTTTTTAAAAATCCAATATAATCACAGTCCTATTTGCCTAAGTTCAGTTGATTTAAATGCTCATAAGCCTTTAAAAAAGAGGATGAAAACAATCTTTAGCCTCCTATTGAAACAGATAATTGACACACCTTGGAATCAGGTTAATGTGAAGATGACAGTACACACATGATTCCTCTACCTGCAGGTTCCTGTGTTAGACACACAGGTAGCCCTAGGAAATACAGGTAAGATGCTCTATTGATACCATTAGCTTTGTAAATTTGCCTTATTCCAGACTTTTAGATAAATCACAACAGCACATTTTCTATCAGTGCATACATTTTGACTCTAAATGTTTGTGGTTTCCAAATAAAAGTTAGAGGATGAAAGTTGACAGTTTCATGCCAAGTATTATATGGTATCCATTATTTGTACAGTAGTATATCATTGTAATCAAAAGGAGCTGTGCATACGGTTTTGGCCAAAGAAATTTTCTATTAAAATAAATTGTTTTTATTTTTGCAAGATGCCCTACTGCCATAACTCATATATTACACTAGAATAGCACCATAAGGCTATAGTGTTTATTTTCTAACTGGAATATTTGCTAACTACTGTAGTTCTTTTATATTTTTCCCATTAATTTCACATATCGTATTTCTAGTTATTTTCCTAAATATAACTTTATCTGTAAAAACTAAATCATATCACACATTAAAGGACAACTTTCCTGTTTTAGAACTTTATATGTGAGTTCAGGACATTCTATAGATAATCTAAGGTACGTTCATTTTTCTGGATCTTCAAATTAGTAGTTTTCTTTGTGACACTTTCCACTGTACCAGTGATATCACATCAACACTTAGGAATCAAAAGTTATAAAATTGTAAGGCAGTATACAATAATCAATTTAAATCACATATAACATGTTTCCTTAAAGATCTGTAATTTCATTTTGACTTAATTACCATTTTCTTTGAATTAATTCATTCTTTATAACTTTGTTCTTACTAATGAAATAAAACAATATGTTCACATATTTAAACCATCATTCTTAGCTATTTTTTAATTATGTATTGGGGGATCAGCAAACCTCTCTGTAAGGACTAGATAGCAAATATTTTAGATTTTTGCATGCTCTAAAATCTCTTGCAATTACTAAACTCATTTTAGCACATAAGCAGACTTGGACAGTGAACAAATGAATGTGGCTGTGTTCCAGTCAAACATTATTTATGGACATTGAAATTTAAATTTCATGTAATTTTTAGATGTCATAAAATACTTTTTCATCTTTTTCAGTCATCTTAAAATATGAAAAACATTTTTAGCTCACAGCATGTACAAAAACAAACAAGGCTGGATTTGAGCTGTAGTTTGTCAATTCTTATTATATATTAATAATAAGTAATCTTGGGCAGCCCGGGTGGCTCAGTGGTATAGCGCCGCCTTCAGTCCAGGTCATGATCCTGGAGTCCCGGGTTCGAGTCCTGTGTCGGGCTCCCTGCATGGAGCCTGCTTCTCCCTCTGCCTGTGTCTCTGCCTCTTTCTCTCTCTGTGTCTCTCATGAATAAATAAATAATATTTTCAAAAAAATAAGTAATCTGAAACTAGACTTTTAAGAAATAAAATCAAAATTTTGATTTAATAATTACAAAGATTTTTGTGTTACTGAATTTTAGCTATGAGTAACTTTTAAAAGTAGATAGTAGTTTCTATAAGATAAAACATTATTACAGATTCTTTTCAAGAGATTTGAGAGAAATAACTACAGCAGGAAGAACAGTCATTAGAACAAGCCACTCAGTTTATTTTTATTTATTTTGTTAGGATTTTTATCTCTTTAAGTAATCTCTACACCCAGTCTGGGGCTCGAACCTACAACCCCCGAGATTAAGAGTTGCATGCTCGGGGCTCCTGGGGAGCTCAGTCTCTTAAGTGCCCAACTCTTGGTTTCAGCTCAGGTCAAGATCTCAGGGTTGTGAGATGGAGCCCCCATCTTGGACTCTGCAGCATAGAGTCTGCTTGATATACTCTCTCTCTCCCTCTGCCCTTCACCCTGCTTACTCTCTCTCTAAAATAATAAAATAAATAAAATCTTTAAAAAAAGTGCATGCTCTTCTGACTAAGCCAGCAAGGTGCCCTCAAGTCACTCAGTTTACATATAAACTTGGTTTCTTACTAGATTTGAAAGTTAAGCTACCTCTCTGATCCTGTTTTGTCATCTAAAATATGAAGGCAATATTTCTAAAATGTAAAATAATTGTGAAAATTGAAAAAAATATATGTAGTGTCATTCAATAATTCATAGCTACTTTATAGTAAAAATCCGGTAGAAGGCAAATTTTTATAGACTCATTTTACGGAAAATTACTGATCTATAGTTAGCTGATGAGATAATTTTGATTTATCAACTTTTGTTTCATTTTTTGAGTGTTCTTACTTTATAAAAAATTTATAGTAATATACCTATAATTAGTAACATATCTGTACCATGATAATCATTTAGATATTATAATATTTTACTTTATAAATTGAATGAATTCATATATCAATTATATACCTAAAAAGTTTATAGTTACTCCTATGTTTATTTACTTATTACTCAATATTAAAGATTACAACTCATTATAATTTGAGCCTTCCATGAAATATAGTGATGACAAGGTACATCTCTTTGTGATAACTCACAAGGTAGCAAAGCTAAAATGAGACCCATTTGGTTAAAAAACATCAAACTTCAGAAATATATATTAAAATTCTCATTAATTCTGGGTATATACTTTAATATCAGAGTTTTGGTTATCTCCCAATATTTGTTTGTAAAATATGTTTCTAATTCAATAGCATTTACATTACTTAGTTATAAGTTTTTCAAGGAAGTGAAATAAAGTCATCATGGGATATTCTACTCACTAGTTAACCTGAGTTCAGTCTGAAGAATAAAAGAAGTGCAATTTTGGACTAAATTACTATTTTCATCTCTAAATCTCTATAGAATCTGGTAGTACCAATGTTTCTATTCCAGTATTCATCAAAACATATGTTTTAGCAATGGATTTATCTGATCCAGGGATTTGTTCATCTTCAAAATGTTGCCTTTGAATTGAGCTAAATTTTCATCATGGAGTTATTACATCAGAGTTACACAGAAGAATATCTTCACATTTTTCTTTTTTTTTTTAAGACTTTATTTATTTATTCATGAGAGACACAGACACAGACACACACACACACACACACATACACACAGAGGGAGGCAGAGACACAGGAAGAGGGAGAAGCAGGCTCCATGCAGGGAGCCCGAAGTGGGACTCGATCCTGGGTCCCCAGGATCATGCCCTGGGCTAAAGGCAGTGCTAAACCACTGAGCCACTTGGGCTGCCCATCTTCACATTTTTCTAGAGAGCAATGAATTTATAAATATTTGTTAATTGTTTAGCCTATAAATGTCAACAAAAATGCTCCACTATCCAACACAAGCCTAGAACAACAGAAAAGAATTCAGACAACTGTCCACTTTGGATTTTGTTTACTTTGGATACTATATCCTGTTTTTAAAATAAAAAAAAACATCAAAACAATTTACTGGGCAATCAAGTATTTTTTTTTTTTCTCCAAACAACTTTTAATGAGTTAAGTGTAAATGAATCAGAACCATATGGAGACTTTTTTCTTACAACACATACTGCTTTAATGGGAAGAGTGTTTATGAGAATGCATTTTGGTTTTTAAAAATTTGAAAAATATTTTGAGAAATAGTTTAACAATTCCAAATGTGGTTTGTTCATCTGTTCCTGGTACAATGCACATCAAAAGAAAGTCTTGGAAACAATAATAACTTTAGGGCATGGTTAATCAGGGTGATATCTCTAAATCTGATGTTTATCAAGGCCTCCTCAGCTAGAATAGGGCAGTGTGCAAGGCAGAGAAATAATTGGTTCTGGCAGTTTGAAAAAATAAAATGAAAATAATTTGTGATCGTCACATAACTTTCATTATTATCAAGTCAGAACTCAGTTCCTTTCCATTAA
Source organism: Canis lupus dingo (assembly GCF_003254725.2). Taxonomy (NCBI): domain Eukaryota; kingdom Metazoa; phylum Chordata; class Mammalia; order Carnivora; family Canidae; genus Canis; species Canis lupus. Next base: position 23,924,338 of record NC_064260.1, on the reverse strand, counting down.
TCCAATTCATAATTAGCTTGTTTCTTGGAGCCCTTGAGGGGGCCAATAAATAGCTCCTCTCTACCTCACCTAATTTCTGAAACAATTAAAATTTAAAAAAGCAAGAGGTGGAAAACTAAGCTGGCACTAATATTGCTAGGAAAGTACATCTGGAGATTAGAGAGAAAGGGATTTTCCACACTCCACTTTCCAGTGGGGCCCGGAAACAAACTCACTAGAAGGAACTTTTAATCTGCTGAGAGGGAAAATTAATCTCTGCCTCCGAGTGGTCAGGTGAAAAGGGACGGCACAGAGACCAGATATATTTTGCGCAGAACTATGTATAGTTATTTTCTACTAAAAGGAAACTAGGTCAGGTGTATCAGGTTGCTAAAGTTTTGGTCCGAAAGGTACTGCAGGCTGAGTGGCTTAAACAAACATCATTTTTTTCTATGGTTCTAGAGATTCAAAGTCCAAGGTCAAAGTGTTGATAGAATTGGTTCTTTTAGGGACCCTGAGAGAAGGATCTGTATAGTCTTCTCTGGCACGTAGCTGGTGCTTTTTCTCCTTGTGTCTTCACAGTGTCTTCTCTCTTTACATGTCTGTATTCAAATTTCTTCTTTTTGTAAAGACAACAGTCAATATTGGGTTAATCTCACCTTCTTTTAACTTAATCACCTCTGTAAAGAGCCTGGATGGTCACAGTCCAAGGTACTGGGGGTTAGGACTTCAGTATATGGACTTGGGGTCGGGAGCACAATCCATCCCATAACAAGCTGTATCCCCTAATCAGGGTCTCATTTCACCTATAATCAGAATGCCCTCAGCAGCAACCGGGGCTGTCTCTAACTCAACCTGGTGTATTTCCTTTAGGAACTCAGAGCTTATGTTTAACTTCAAATCTCTTTTGAGTCTTATTTTTAGAGTCACAGGTTTGATAGCAGGTACAAGATTATCACACCACTGGCCTTACCCCCTCCAAGTTTAGAGAACAAGCCAGTCCTGCTCTGAAAGCAGTTAGACCAAGCATATAATTAATTACGTTCTCTTTTCAGCAGGGTTACCAAGCATGATCTCTGAGGGAAGAAGTGCAGATACAGAATATATCCTTGTGTTTAGTCTCATCAAGATGTGTGGCTGTTTATGAGAGAGTTGTCCAAAATCCACACAGAACCTAGGTTGAGTTGAGAAAAACCTGGCACCATTCATTTATCATATCTGGTGAAAATATCCATTTATGGAAAATATTCGTAAATCTTCAACTCTCAGGGAATAGCATTTGGTGTTTTCTTATGCAGTTTAGCAATTTGCATTTACAGGCAGGTCTTTGGTTTCTTTCTCTACTTCCAAAATTTTCAGTTATCTTAATTACTATTTCTCCTTTGTCATGAAAAATTTAAATCTAGACCCTCTTTTATGCTCTGAAGTGGGTATTGAATCCAGTTGTCTTGCAAATTTAAGAGCAGCAAAGAATGTTTCTCTTAATAACACCTAAAAGACCTTTACAAATAGGCCCTTTCCCCCACTCATTGAAATCTTGCCTCAGCTGCCTCGCTCATGGTCTTTCAGGCGCCTTGGCCTGCTGCTGGCACACACGTGCTAAAAGTATTGTTCAGGGTCAAGGTGTGCTACTCTGCACTCTGAGCTTGCCTGCACCTGCTAAAATCATGTGTAAGTGTTAAACAAGATGATTTAAAAATTTGTTTTTTCTTCATGAACCATACCCCTTTAGGAATGGTTTTACTTGGAAATAAGTACCCTAATAAAGCCTTCCTTTGTGCTTTGTGCTCCTTCAGTTGTTTATATTTTTCATTTAGAAATTTTAAATTGCTTTATCATAACTGCTTTAAGCTCATCTGTTAGATAGTATCAGAAAATCTATTTCAAGAGTTGTTTGAATGATTGTGATTTATGGCTTGAAATTGGTTTGCAATAACTCTAAGTATTACGGACCACAGGATGTAGATTTAGTTACATCAACCGTGTTAGAAAAACTCTTCTAAAATAACTGAAAGGAGGTTTCTGGGAAGAAGTGTTTTGGGACACATCTGTTGCTGCTGTCTCTATATCCCTTAAGTCCAATCTATCTGCTCCTCTAGAGACAAGCTTCTGCTGGACCTGGCAGGTAGTTGAGTAGGAATAAAGCCTTTATCATTCTTTGGGTCCTGATAGGCAGGTCAGGACTTTAGGCACAGCACTGTGCAGCCCTGAAGTGGAATCAGTATGTAATAGGTTCATGGATGCTCATGGGAAAGGTCTACATAAGTCCCCTGTGAGTAAGAGTGGTCTTCCTGGTACCCTAAAAGCAAAAGAGGACCTCAATGGCAGGCCATTCCATCTCTACTTTTGAGAATTAGGAAAGGATAATGATACAAGGAGCCAAAGGTTTCTTGGTGCCTCTGCGGGAGACCGTTGGCATCCCTGCTGCTATGCCATTTCTCCTTTGGAACAAAGACTTCTGTACCTTCCAACACTGAAGGTAATGGAACTCCAAAAACAGACTCAACAAGCAGAGAAAAGAAACTCTAAGGGAGCTTGTTTAGCTGTAAGAAATGACTATCAATAGATAACATAGATCACCTTCTAAATCAGCGAGTTTCATTACAGAATTATAGCTGTGAAGGAATCCTGGCATCAGTTTACCTCAAAACAATTCCTTGTTCTTCTAATACTCTTCTCGGTATTTCTGGGACTGATCACAAGAGGCCATTTCCAGGAGAATTAATTACTAAAATATTTACAAATATGTATTGCTCTCTAGAAAAATTGTGAAGATATAGTTTTGTTCCATATACCACTCTAGTTTAATCGTTTTATACTGAAAACACAGCTCGGTTAACAGCAGCATATGAGATGACCAAAATCAGGCTCTGAATCAGATAAGCACATTGATTAAACATGTGTTTCAATGAATATTGAAATAAAAGCATCAGTGTGATTAGATTTTATAGAGATTTGGAGATGGGCACTGTGGAGGCCAAGAAAATTAGGGCCATTCCACCTCAAGTTCAACGTTAGCACAAGTCCAGCCATCCCAGGCCTCCCCCTCTTCTGGAAGTCCCCTAGACCAGCCCATAAAAACCCAGCTGAGACCCACCTCGGGGTCCAAGTGTCTGCTCCACTGTGTCAGGTATACTTGGACCCAAGCCCGAGTTTGTAAATAAACCCTCGTGTGTTTGTATTGGTGTCGGCTCCTCGGTGGTTTCTCGGATTCGCAGTCTTGGGCACAACAGGCACCTAGCAATTTAATACAAAAGTATAATTACTTTATCTTTGAGACTTGTTTCAGGTTCACTAGTGAAGAGTATGTTTTTAAGAACTTTATTTAGCTCCCTTAAGTAACTCCTTAATTAGGGATGTACATTTTTGAATTAAAAATGTGGGCCTTTAAGGCAACATGATATATTTGTTATATTGTGTCCTGGCTCACAGTTTTAGAACTTTTCAGTTTCAGACATTATTGTGACATCAACACTGAATAACTATCAAACTCAATTAAATACAAATATATAAAAAGATATATTTTCATCCTTCATATGTAGACTTTATAGATATTTACGAAAAATAATGATGCATCTGATTATAAATAAAACCTGAATTTATAAAATATTGATTAAATTTGAAAATTAGAGCCCATATTCTCTAATGAAATTTAAATATTAGAAATAATTGATCAGAAATATTAATTTTGTGGAAATTATAAATATATTCCTAGGTAGCTGTTGGATTTAAAATGAAAATTTATCAAAGTGTTAAGGTAATTAGTGGTGTTGCGGTATTTCTACATTCTTCCTATTTCTATTTTTTTATGACCTAGGCTGTTTATAAGAAGTAGTAAGTTTAAAATATTTTATCCTCTTATTTGTTTTTTGCTGACCTCTGAACAATCAACTGCAGTGTGTCCCAGTGAGAGTAAGTCATTTCCTCTAAATAGAATAGAAATGCGGGATGGGAGGAGGTAAGAGCTAGGTGAGGTAGAAGAAAAGGACATTCGTAATCTTTTTTAAAGATTTTATTTATTTATTCATGAGGGACACACAGAGAGAGAGAGTGAGGCAGAGGGAGGAGCAGGCCCCATGCGGGGAACCCTACGTGGGACTCGACCTCGGGTCCCCAGGATCACGCCCTGGGCCGAAGGCAGATGCTCAACTGCTGAGCCACCGGGGCTGCCCAAGACATTCATACCTTTTATGAAAACATTAGTTTGGATTTTTGGCCTCTTGTTTAATCGATCTGTGAAATAGGGAGTTAGCAGATTTCTCAAATGAAAACTTATTGACTATTCAGCAACATAGGGCAAGTTACTTCTTTCAACCCTATCACAAAGTTCTACTTTGTGTGTCTGTAATTGTCTGCACTGGCATGTACATTTGTGAGTGGGCTTCCTGGAGATTGGATGGATTGTACTCTCAATGGTTAGCTACCTCTTTTGGGTGATTGATATTTAAGATGTGAAATCATTCCTACATAGTAATAATAAAAGACTTGACCTTTCATTAAGAAGAGTGTAATTTTGGGGCCCCTGGGTGGCTCAGTCAGCTAAGTGTCTCCCTTTGGCCCAGGTCCTGATCTTGGAGTCCTGGGTCCGGCCCCACCCCGGGCTCCCTGCTTAGCGGGAAGTCGGCATCTCCCTCTCCCTCTGCCCCTCCCCACTGCTTGTGCTCTCTCGGTCTCTTTCTCTCTCTCAAATAAATAAATAAAATGTTAAAATAAAATAAAGATGATTATAATTTTGACTTTGCATACAGAGTTTTATTTAAAATAATTTTTGAGAGTTTAAATTTCCCGAGTAAAGAAAAGTCATATTACAGGAAAACCTATAGTTCATTTCTCTTTAAAGCTAAATGTAGCAGCAATTTGATTCACTCTGTTCTAACTAATTTGACTTACTTTAAAAATTATCTGCTGAGCAGGTATTCTAGATCAATTTTCAGCAGTGACATTTCACAGTTATTAAAGTATTATGACTTTATAGAAAGTGCTAAATCTGGAAAAATCGCTCATTATTTGAGTAGAAACCTTAGCCTTTATTGTCATTATTGCTTGCCAAACGGATTAGATAATTTTTACCTGAAATAGGCAAAGAAGACAAAAAGGGAAAGCCAGGTGTCTATCTTATTCGTATTTGTATATGTTCTCTAGAAAATGTGCACTAGTGATTATATCAATTTACCATTTTATTTTTATATAGTTTCATTCTCTTTAAATACATAGATTTCATATTTTTAAATTCTCATCACAATATTATTTAATCATTAATCATTTCACATCCATTTTATTTTTTGATGGGAAATTGTAAAACAAAAAAACCCTGAAAAAAAGTTAATGTTTCAATGTTTCTGAAGGTTCTCTCAGCATAAAGGCTTAGATAAAGTATAAAATGATTATACTGAGTTCAAGGACAGCTTTCAAATTTGGTTGAATGTTTCTTGGCAGTAATATTTTAAAGTTTCAAATCCAAATTTCTAAAAATATGCATGTCTACAAAATATATTGCTGTTTTCATCACAGGGTTGGATAAGGTTGGATTATTTTGGATGTTTCTTTTCTGCTAAGAATTTCTTTTTAATTTGGAACAATGTAAGTTAGACATCAGTAAATTTTTATTTAGAGTTAAGCTCTTATGGCTATAATTGATGAGGGAAAGTGTATTTATTTTGTTTGGGCATAGTTTTCTTAAGATCTGTTAACAAGTCTGGCAATCCATTAAAAACAGAACTAAAATTGATGTAGACACATCCTGTGGTGTTATTTAGGTGAATCTATAGACTGACTTACTAAAAACACGTGGATAAAACCTAAAGATGCTGAAAAACATTCTTATAATAATCAGATTGAAATCCTTGAGATAATGCTGGCAGGCTCTTTTACTATTAAACGCATGAGCTTGTCATAATGCAGTACATTTGGTATTTTATTAAGGGAAAACACTAAATAAATATAGAGAACAAAATACAGTTGCATAATCTTTAGGTAAGAAAAGGTACAACACCAAAACATGAAATTATCTGTGTGTATCCCATGGCTATTTAGCATGCTTTCGATAGCAAGTAACTACAAAGTCAATGTCGTGCCCTTCAGCTTATAAACATTTCAGTGCTAAGTTAAATCGGAATCATGTACTTATCGTTTGCCTTATGGTGTTACTTCTGCCTAGCAGCTCACCACCAGCGGCAGTGCCTCGTCTCTCACCTCCCACTGGCTTGGTGTGACTGACACTGGCAAAGAGAGTATGTTTTCAGTGCGGCCCGGAGCCTAGTAGTCAGAGTATTCAGAATTTTGAAGGAACTCAACTATACCCAAGCTGCTAGACAATAAAACATGGAAAGATGTTACAGGTTGGATGTTTCTGAGGAATATGATATATATTCATCATGCAAAATCCCCGTGGTTTATACCTTTCTCCATCCCCATCTTTGATTCCTCTCACTTTTTATTCCCTATGTAGCATGTAAATCTTAGAAAAAAGAAAACCAAAGCATTAAGTATGGTAAGTAGTAAAAGTACACCAGAAGGAAGACTCATCTCTGTTTTTTAAATCTTGTTAACTATTTATCAAAATCTACTAAGGAAAAAAGTACCATAAATGTATAGCTTTCTGACTTTTTATTACTGGATATATCCATGTAACCAGCATCTCAATGCAGAGATTTGTTTCATCTATTTTTGTACTTCAGACAAATGGGATCATACCATTTGCTTTGTTTTGTGCACCATCTTTTATTCAATAATGCATTGTGAGCTTCATCATTACATATAGATACAGATGATTCATCCTTATTGCTATAATGTATTCTTTGTACATTTGTAAAGCTGCTAGATTCAGTATCAATATATAAAATAGAAAATGAAAGGTATAAAAAAAGAAAATGAAAGGAATAAACAATATACTTCATAATGGCCTCAAAAACAATTCATTTAGGAATAAGTCTAACAAAATATGTAAAAAAAAACCTCTATACAAGAAACTATGAAATATTATTAAGAGAATTTAAAGAAGACCTAAAATCTCCTATGAAAACCTACGTTAAAAAGTTGGAAGATTGAATATTATATAGAGGTTACTCCTTTCCAAAATATTCTATAGATACAATATAATTCTAGTAAAGAGCTCAGCAGGATATTTTTACACAAATGAACAAGCAAGTTCTAAAGTAAGTACGGAAACTTAAAAGGCAATGGGTCACAGAAGAATTTTTAAGAAGACATGATGGGAAGCAAAAACAAAAACACACCAACAAAGCACTTAAAAGGAAGAGAAGACAATTTAAAGGAGATAATAAGTCTTTGAGAAGCTTTTAAGATCACAGTTGAAAATTCTGTTTGGTAACAACAGGCAGAGGTCAAGAGGTCTTAAGTGAGACTTTTGCTAATGACTTGGATTTCAGAGTCTTCAGGGCCTTTTTCTGTGTCACTGGTCACACTGTTTCTACTCTGTTCAAACTCACTTAGGTATTTGCAGTCCACTTGCACTCTATCTGCTCTAAACTCCAGTTCATCCTTTCTGTTGCCATCAGGTATGTCTTCTTTTCATGTCTATGACATGAACAAATCATGTCACTGCTTCATAAATCATGTACTGTTACCTGTTGTATTGAAAATTACATTCACATTACCACATTGTTAAACTTCTGGCATCGAGACCTTCTCTGTCTTTTCAACCTTCTTTCCCACTAATCATGTATTTGTGCTCCGTATTCAGTAGCCAAATATAATCACTCCATTTTGCCAAACACAGCTTGAATTAAACAATCTCCAAGCCTTTTTTCATGCTGTTATCTTTTCTGGAAATATCTTCTTTCTCCTTTTCTGTAGGTGTAATCCACCCCACCTACAGCATCACTTCCTTAGCAAACCATGAAAACCTGTGAAGATACATCCCTAATCATAATAAATGGTCATCCCTTCTATCCTTTGAAACCCCATCAACTTTCATTTTTGCAGCATTTTAAACTTTATATTGGGCTATACAAAAAGTAGTCCCTTGATTCCACCTAAAAAGCCCCATTTTATGATTGAATAAACAAAAATTCAAAGGCCCTTGGTAATTGCATGATCACAAAGCTATTGGTTAGTAGGGCTCGGACCTCACGGTGATCTGGCTCCAAATGCCTAGCTTTTCTTTTAGTCCTCTCTTGTAACACCTGTATTCACTGGATAATGCAGACCTATTCATGAGCCATCACTGGTGGTTGGTGATCTAAAACTTGAGTGGCTCTACTCACATAGATTAGTAATATTTTGGTGACCTAGTATACCATTGTAGTCATTGATTTCTCCACATGGTGGATAAATATATATTATGCTAAGCTAATACTGCATTCATCAATACCCTAGACTTCCAATATAAAAACTACTTTAGTAAGGCAAAATTTTTCAGTTTATGAACACACAACTATTTTCTCCAAAGCATACCCACTCCTGCCTGACCTTTCGCCTTATGCTGGTACCTCTCTTCCCCCAACTAGTCAGGGCCAATCTTGACTATTTTCCAGTCTCAGATACATATTGACTGGTAATCAACCACCTCTTTCGTCTTCCTGGGTCACCTCTGAGAGCAGGGGAAGTTTTTCCATCTTTCTTCCTCCCAAAGAACACTATATCTGCATTTCTAGATATGTTACTTTCCCCTTCCCAGCCCCATCCAACAGGAAAACTCACCTTTAAAATTATCGCTAATCCTAAAGTCCTAAAAAGAATTATTTTGTAATTCTGAGCTTTGATTCCTTCATATGGAAAAAAGTCTTCTGAAAGAAAGAAAGAAAGAAGAAAGAAAGAAAGAAAGAAAGAAAGAAAGAAAGAAAGAAAGAAAGTTCTCTATAACATTTTAAAATAATCTCACAGGCATTAGGATCAAATAATAAAAATAATAAAAAAATTCTAAGCAAAATATAAGTCTTGGAGTTATTTTAAAATACTTCCCAACTAAATAATTACAAAACCAGAGCTGGGGGGAAAAAGATATATTAAATTGCTCCAAAGACTTTCTACTTTAATGCAAATGGCACTTTCTATCAACCCTAAGCAGGATTATGTTGGTATACCTCCTACAGTTATATGGGAAATAGGAGTTTTACTATAAATTTTAAAAAGTTTAGAAGAGGTAAATTGGGCTACTGAATGCCTTTGGAGTAAGCCTTGTTGAAGAGGATGAGTTCATCTCTGTATATAATTCTTTCCTTGTCTTCTAACTATGCTCAATAGTTGAATGAGATGTTTCTCAAATTCATTCAGTTTCTCTGTAGAATTGATAATGATGGTGGTGCCAATGGCAATTTATCTCCCTAAAATACCTAGACATAGAAATAGCAACTTTAAATTATGAAGTATTTATAAAATACCTGAAAATGATTTGCAGTTCCTTAGTGGTCACCTGATTATTCAAAATTCCAAAATATTTTCAATCTATGATTATCACTCATGCAACATTTTTTAATTTTTGCTTTTTCTGGCATAAATCAGGAAGTTCCATCAAGGAGATTCATTTACATGATGACAAGAAACTAAGAAAAAAGTCATGATTAAAGATTAAAATGGTCATGCAAATTTGCATAGATGTGATTTCAGATAATTTTCTCCACCTCTATCATCTGAATATCAAATGTATTTAATGCAACAAACAATATCATTTATGCTTTGTGATGTTTAGAAATAGCTGTATCACTTTTAAACAGGGGTCAGACTGGAATATTTTCATTCAGTATAAGTTATGGAAAAGCAAATACTGAGCTGTTTCCCTGAGATTTCATTATATATGTATGTGAATTTGCTGGCCTAAAACAAATCCTTATCTAGGGTCTAGTCTTGATTTGTAATAACACACTCTAATAAGAGAAACCAGTCCTTCTTGAATGAATTTCTGATTCAGAGGAAGGAAATTTACAAGATGAGCCTGATGGGTATTGATCAGTCCATCTATCAGTTGACCAGTCTACCTGCCTATATAGAACACACACACACACACACACACACACACACACACATAATGTATGACAAAAGGACACAGATTCTATCTTAAAGAATTCCCAATGGCCAAGCAACAAAATAGTCAGTTTTTAAAACAATGTTTAAATTAATATCTGTGTGTCCATACTGATATAAATAAATGATTGAATAAATAAATAAAAATATACCATGTGGAAGAATTCCAAATAATTTAGATTTTTTTTTAAGAGTAAAGGTAGATACTCTGCCTTTGAGTTGCTGGATCACACACCTTATTCCTTAGGTGTGGGCTGCAAATAATGATTTCCTTCCAAAGAGTACAATATGGAAATAGAGGAAAAAGGATAATTTCCAGAACAGAAACCTAAAAAATGCTACCTCAGCCAGGTGATCAAGGTCAAAGTCAGTGATAAGTCATGTTGATATTGTGTACCCTTAATATGGTTTGATGAGGATGGTGGTTTACCCCTGTAGTCTTCCTCTACAAACCCATAACCCTGGTCTAATCAGGAGAAGAACATTAGACAAATCCCAGTTGAGTTTCATTCTACAAAATAAGTAACCAGTATCCCTCAAAAATATCAAAGTCATCAAAATCAGGGAAAGTCTGAGAAAAATGTGACAAAAAAATTTTTTTGTGAAAAAATTTTTCAGAAAAATGAAATGTGACTTCATAGAAAGGAGTCTATGAAGACATGATAACTAAACCTGATATGCTATTATTGATCAGAGATCCTGAAACAGGAAAAAGGCATTGGGTTAAAAACTAAGAGATCTGAATAGAGTAATGAACTTTAGCTGATAATAATGTATTAATTTCGGCTCATTAATTATAACAGATGTTCTATTTAAGATGTAAATTTAAGATGTAAATTAAGATGTAAATAACAGACTGCACATGGCATACAAAGGAACTCTCCGCATTATCTTTATAATTTTTTTCTGTAAATCTAAAACTATTCTAAAAGGAAAAGTTTATTAAAAATAGAAGAAAGAGGGACACCTGGGTGGCTCAGTGGTTGAGCATCTGCCTTCAGCCCAGGGCATGATCCTGGGGTCCTGGGATCGAGTCCATCATTGGCCTCCTTGCAGGGAGCCTGCTTCTCCCTCTGCCTGTGTCTCTGTGTCTCTCATGAATAAATAAATAAAATCTTAAAAAAATATAGAAAAGAAAAATAGAAAAGAAAAAAAGTCCAGTGTATTAGATCAGATTCTACTTACATACATATATGGAACCAATTATCATATAGTCCAGAATTTATTTGAAAAGAAATTAGTGCCTTATACTTTCACGCTAGAAATAGTTAAGCATAAAGAATGAGTTGGTATATTTGAATCTCAGCACAGTGTTTTGGTGGTGCTTAGGGGTTAACAGTAGAGTTTAATCTGGATGGGGCAGGAATGCTCTCCAGATGCTCACTTTCATTTCCACCTTGCATTAAAAAAAAACAACGACAAAAAACTCTATGGTATAGGCAAATGGAGGGGCTAACTACATAGGTCAGAGGGTTATTATTACTTTACCTAGAGATAATCTTTAGTGATTAGTGCCTCATGGCTTTTACTATGTAATGAAAGCGGCTGTTAAACACTAAAGTCACTAAGCAATACATTGTTTCAAGACACTCTTATTAGTTCTTGTGCTTTCTGTTTCTCAGGCATATGTGTGTGTGTGTGTGTGTGTGTATATTTGTATTTGTATTTATATATACACACACATACACGTATATATATATGCATACATGTGCTATAAACAGTTAATTTGCTTATGTGTCCATTAATTTAATTTTACATTTTAGAGACAAGATTATGAAGAATTCTTCTACCATTTTAAAGATTGGAGAAATTCCCATTGTTTTATGTCTCTTTTAAAAGACTCCGTTTGAGCCAGTCATTTGCCATTAAACAAAATGATGCTAAAACAGAAGTCTCTCCTAAATCAATTCCTCTAGTAGCCCCAACTCTAGTGAAAACATCAAAGTATCTAAATGAGGCGAGAGGCCTGGATTTCCAGTGACGTGGAGAGAGAAAATAGTCTTTCCACCTTTAAGCATAACATATGCTGTAAGTTGAAGGAAAAAAGGTCTCAAGAGGTATCCCTACACAGTGTCCTATAATTAAACTCAGATGTAGTTTTGACCCTTGCACTCTTACTTCTCTCAAGATACTTGAAAGGAGAGTGGATTAAAGACGTCTAAAGGTTTAACCTGTGTTGTTGCTTTGGAGCATATGCCTTTTTTTTACCCAGAGGTGCTTGTATCAAGACAATCTTTTCTGAGAAAGTTGTTTCCTTAGACATCTCAGGTCATCGATAGCATCCCAAGTGTTGGCAACTTTGTTTTGTGAATATGTGAATACTAACAAACTGTGAATACAAATATGTAAGGTAACACTGACCAGAAACTGATGTGTGGAATTGCAAAGATGGTTTAAATGGTATGGACTATTTTGGTCAAATCTATTTTTTCTAGTTACAGATTTGTTATAAACCCTCAGTGTTTTTGAAAGATGTACATAATAAATTCAAAGGAAGAATGTTTAAAATATGTGTGTTCAACAGCCCATCCAGATCCTTTTTTCATGCATATGGTCACTTGGTATCAAAGTGCATAGATTGCTGCTGTCTTTGGCCTAAACTTCTGAATCCTCACTTGTGTGTGTCTGTGAACTCTCACCTGAGTATATGGGCATATGCAAACACTTTTAAGGTTTGAATCAAAGGAAGCAGATGCTTTTTTATGCAAAGTCCTGATTTTCACGTTATGGATCACTAGGATTGACACTAACAGGAGTCATGTGTCTAATTCTTTGCCTCAGCATGAGCGAAAAATATATTCCACAATAGTAAATTATCTTAACTTCTCTCAGGAAATACGAGTGGCTTCACTGTGTGAGAGTGGTTGTGTGAGTCAAAAGCATAAAAATGCCAGCCATAAATAAAGGTGAAAAACCCTCATCCCCACTGGGATAAAATAACATTACATTCCTGAGATACTGACTAGGGACAGACAATTTCTTTAGAGATTTGTTTGGTCCAAGAGTGGAGAGAAAAATAACTTTTAATAATTTATTATTGCATCTCCCCAAATCACAACCTTGAACATAAAGGGAGAAAATCTACTTTCAAATCAATTTTGCATTGACAAGTGAGGAACTAAAACTTTGACAGGAAAAGTTATCTTTCGTAAGGTTTATATCTCTGACGACAAATGCATATTATATTTTAGAAGTGATATATTTATCTTATACATATGTATTTGCTCATATATTTAGAGTTAAGAAAAAGAAACCAAAAGTCTTTTAAAAAGACTGTTCTTCAACCCAGTACAAATGGTGAACACCATAAGGTTGAGGTGTAGATCTCATTGTATTTATCTAGGTACCACCATTTATTATTTATTTATTTATTTATTTATTTATTTATTTATTTATTTATATTTATGAGAGAGCTCGTGCACATGAGCACGTGTAGGGGGAGAGGCGGAGGGGGGAGAGGAAGAGAGAAAGAATGCCAGCTGACTCTGTGCTGAGTGCCGAGCCCTCTGCCAGGCTCTGTCTCACCACCATGAGACCATGACCTGAGTCGAAACCAAGAGTTGGATGCTTAGCTGACTGGGCCACCCAGATGCCCCCCAACTATGACTTTTTTCAGTGGGACTTGAAGAATTATAATGCTTAGTTATTGATATGTATTTCCACACATTTAAACTAAAAGAGGGTATTACTTTTTATAACAGTAAGAATTTAAAATTTCACTTTACAATTAGTCATATTTGAGCTAAAGATTATTAACATAAGATTTGCTCCTAACTCTGTGGAAATGAAGAATAATTGAAAACATAATAAATAAGGGCTGGCCGATTGTTTGGTTGTTTTTACAGCAGGAAAATTACAGTTCTAGCACTCAAATAAACTTCCAACTGCTGCTGGCTATGAATAGACCACTTTTGCATGACTGCTGTTTTCTTATCTGTCAAACACATTTAATCACACTCACCTTGTTCTACTGTATGTTGTCTGGCTTAACAAATTAATGGCTCTAAAGTGCTTTGAAAATATAAATCTCTATATAAATAATAAAACATTATTACAGCCTGGGGATAAATCCAAGAGAGGTTAAAGAGTAATGACTTGTCCTCTAGGATTGCAAAGATTTCAAAGAGTGAATTTTTTAAAGATTTTATTTATTTATTCATGAGACACACACACACACACAGAGGCAGAGACACAGGCAGAGGGAGAGACAGGCTCCTCACATGGAGCCCGATGCTGGACTCGATCCCAGGACCTGGGATCACGACCTCAGCTGAAGGCAGATGGTCAACCGCTGAGCCACCCAGGTGGCTCCAGAGTGAAGTTTTTTAACTGACTATCTTTCATTGATATAATATCTTCTCTGGGCTGCCTTAAAATAGTTATATTGGGTAATTTAAGACTATAGTAGTAATGATTGAAACTTGATGTTAAAAAACTGTCCTTTTCTGCCAATAATATATAATTAAGGCAACAGGACACTGTCCAGTTACTTTTACTAGTTATATACTGATTCACATATTATTTTGTATATGGGAACTAAGACATGCTTGAGGATATGGGGGAAATGGACAAAAACAAGAAAATGGCTAAAAACTTAGTTTCTGACCTCAGAACTCTCAACCTTATAAGGGGACTAAATGTAAGCAAATTACCTTAGTATATCTTCGGATGTGCTAATAATGTTTAGGATATAAGAAAGACATTATTTCGGAGTTACGAAGAAGATGAGATACTTTCTGACACTGATGTGCTAAAGGAAGATGAGGGTACAGGAGAGTACAGGATCTAGGATGTTTTCATTAATGACCCAGCACTAGATCTAAGCCTTGAAGCAGGTTAAACTTCGGAAATGCGTAGACATTCCACATAGGAGGAATAGCAGGAGCAAAGATAGGTAAGCAGAAAAACACCACACATATTAAGAAAGTAAATGGCTTAGGAGTTTGGGATGTGTCAAACTGGGTAGTAGGAGATAAAGCTCCAAAGATAGGTTGGCGCCAAGTTGTGTAGGCTCTTGAATGACAGGTTAAAATGTGTGGGCTTTATTTAGTGGGAGATTGTAAACTATTTCTTAAAGTCAAATAAACATTTTATAAGAGTTGTTTTAAATAGTCAGAAAGGAAGACATTTTATTCAAGATTAGGTTATATATAATTCATTTAGAAATGTTTTCCCCGCCTGTGGTTAGAATAATAAATAGACAGTCAATTTGATACTAGGTTTCTGACAACACAATGATTTTTAGACTAAGGCTACATTAGTATGAAAAGGCAAATGACTAAACTATTTTCTCAGAGTTTAATGGAAAATTATTTTTAAAATTTAAAATTTTAAAATTAAAATTATTTTTAACTCATTACTATGTTTATAAGATATAGATTTGTGCAAATTTTAGTCAAAATTATGGCTACTACAGGTATCTCTATGGATCTTAAATTTTAGATAATTTAGATAATTTCTGAACTTGAGAAATGTTAGCATTTATTTTCATTCAGGAGGTAATAGAATTTAAAAAGCAAGGAGCTCACTTCCATGATTTGTTTTGTATTCTTAAACCAGTCATAGTAGTAACAACTTTCTCTTTGGGAAATTCCTTTGGAAACAGTATTGAAATGAGTTGGGAGGAACTTTAGAAAGGATTTGGCCCAGATTTTTTATTTGTAAATGAAAAAAGATAAGAGCCAGAGACATAAAATGACATGCCCAAAGCCACACAGAAAAAAATCCTTTTTGTCTAATTCAGTGGTTCTTCAATTATAACATGATGTTTTCAAAGGATATTTTAGACAATATTTGAAGTATCTGCTTTGTGTTAGGCTAAATTAAACACAATATTTTCCTTTAATTATTGATTGTTTTGAAAACTGTCTTATTAATAATGTTACAAATATCAATTTGCACTTTTGTGATTTCTATCATACACTTTCTCTAAAATAAAGCAGCAGTTACTTGTGTAATTCCCAAGAAGGTATTCTAAAAATGTATTTTTATTTATTAAGTTAAATTTATACTAATGAATTGCTCATTTTCTAAATTCATAACAAATCACACAATGAGTATACACATACAATAAACCATGTTTAAAACTTTGTCTTGACTAGTTAATTTTAATATTCCATTTGAATTAGGGATTTCATCAAAGGAAAGCTAATGAGGAATAGTCTTTTGTTAACTAAAATGATTACAGTCTGACTTAGGATTTCAGAAACCAAGAATGTTTTATAAAATAGAAAGGTGGAGTTGGCTATGAAACTGTTCTATGATCTGTGGTTCTGTAATGTATAGTGATACTTTCCCTATTGATTTTATATTTAGTTGTGATTGATTCATTTTTATAGATTATTCATTGATTTAAATTTTTATATTTATTCATTTAAAAGATTTTATTTATTTACTCACGAAAGACACAGAGAGAGAGAGAGAGAGAGAGAGAAAGAGAGAGAGAGAGAGAGACACAGGCAGAGGGAGAAGCAGGCTCCATGCAGGGAGCCCAATGTGGGACTCGATCCTGGGTCTCCAGGGTCACGCCCTGGGCTGAAGGCGGAGCTAAACCGCTGAGCCACCCGGGTTGCTCTGATTCAAATTTTTAATTGGTTTCCTAGGATAGCATTTCATGGCCTTAAATGTATAATTCTACTTGCTATTCAATAGTTCTCCATCTTTTTGGAGCATTTTAACTGCTTTCTGTGATTCTAAAGTCCAATAAAGATATATTAAATGTTTAAAAATACATTTCATTTTCTTACCCCCACTAAACAGAAAGTGACCATGACTAAGCTATCATGATTATTGAATTTACTACATAAACTCTGATATAAAAATTTGGGAGGGGAGAAGATTACATATACAGAATATTTTCTGAATATGTTACATATAGCTTTGCGTTTTTCTCCCTCATGGGTGTGCTTTCTCCTCCTCTATTTCTTCTTTGCAATATTTGTTTGTTGTTGTAACATATTTCTGTTCCTGTTTCTCTAAGTGAATAGAGTATTTAAGGAACTGAAAATAATAAAGGCTACAGCCAGGATTGACTATATAATTTGTAGGACTCGGTGAAAAATGAAAATACAGGGCACTTTATTAAAACATTGTTAAGGATTTTAAGATGAGACAGTGGAGTGGATCCCTGGGTGGCTCAGTGGTTTAGCATCTGCCTTCAGCCCAGGGTGTGACCCTGAGACCCGGGATCAAGTCCCATGTCAGGTTCCCTGCATGGAGCCTGCTGCTCCCTCTGCCTGTGTCTCTGCCTCTCTCTCTCTCTCTCATGAATGAATGAATGAATGAATGAATAAATAAATAAATAAATAAATAAATAAATAAATCTTAAAAAAAAAAAGATGTGACAGCAGAACATTAAAACAAGCACGGGGCCTTTCTAAGCATGTGGCTCTCGATGACTCCACAGTCACATGCGTTATGAAGCCGGCCCTGGCTACAACATGCAAAGGGAGAAACATAAATTTCCTGCTTCATCCTTTTCTTCTGAATTTCTGATAACTTCTTAATTGGCAAACCTTATCACAGAAACCTAAGTAGTGTGGGTTGCTTCATTTCTATACTTAAGCTATGTGTAGGAGCTACTGATCAGAATAATCCGTGTTTGCACTGGTTTCTTTTGCTTCTGTAATAAATGACCACAAACTTGGTGATTTAAGACAACACAACTGTGTTATCTTACTATTCTAGAAATCAGAAATTTGAAATGAGTTTTCCTGGGAATCAAGCTGTCAATAGGGCTTTAGGAAGATCTATCTCTTTGCCTTTTCTAGCTTCTAGAGGCTGCCTGCATTCATTGCCTCCTGAGCCCTTCCCTCATCAACCAACCAGCTTCATAGCATCTTCAAATCTACATTAATCTCACTCTGACACTCTGTTTTCATGATAACATATCATTCTCTACCCCTTTCAAGAACCCTGTGATTACATTGGGCCACCTAGATAATACAGGCTAATATACTCCTCTCCCCATTCTTAACAGTTATTTCTGCAAAGTCCTTTTTTGTCATATAAAGTAACATATACACGGGTCCAAAAGATCAGAGTAAGCATGTCCTTGGGGGGGTGGGGAGCTATTAGTCTACCTATTACAGCATTTCTTCCTGTACAGATACTTCCTGATAACTATAGCAATTTTACGGCCAATGTATATTCATCACAAAATTTCCTGACTTAAAAATCATCTAAATAATTATTTTGCCCTGTGCTTCTAGTCATTTGGATGCTAACAGTTGTACCAAAATTTAGTTTAAAATAAGAAAGACATTTGTTTTCTTTAGGCAGGAGTATCATTTTACCATCAAATGCCATCTTTAAAATGTATGAAATAACTTTTGACTTTTACCTAGGAAAAATCTAAAAGCTAATGTTTATGAATTATATATGTTTTTTTCAGCACTATATGAACAATCACTCTCATTGCAGACACACACAGACATACTTCCATATGTAAGTTCAAATTTTGTTACCTTTGCAAACAATATCAAATTTTTCTTACCAACTTCATTTATTCATAATTGCTTTGTTTTTATAGATTCAAATTTTCTTTTTTTTTTTTTTTAGATTCAAATTTTCTAATCCCTCAGTGAATTGTAAAACTCAGTGCTTCTCACAAATAAAAGGTTAGTGAATATTTAAAAGACTTGAGCTCGGCTGTGTGTTTAGTGTTTATTGCACACATACCCTAATAATAGGAATTATAGGGAATAGAGTGTATACATTAAAAGTTTCTGGACAAAACTATGCAGATACCCAAGCAGCAGACATAAATTCAATAAAACAAGATATGCATCAACTCATGAGCAGGGTGGTCTGTGGGTTTGTTGTTCAGAAGGGCTCCTAGGAAAACTTGTGTTCTGAGGAAATCATTAATGGAACCAGAGGATTTGGCTGAGTATATGAAAGGAAGTGGTCTTCATAGTAACTAAATGGTGTAGGCAAGAGCTTCAGGACTGTAAAAAGAGGATTAATGGATGGAAAACAGACATTCATGCTCAGCTAGCCAGTGTGGCTACAACATAGAGATTCCTTTTTAATGACAAACAGAAGGGTCCAAAAACCTGCATTTAAGCAATTGTGTTTAATCTTCAAGGTAATGTGCTTATTTAATATAAATCTATTGATTTTTCCATATTCACACTATGAATTGGCTATGAAGATTTGAATAGGAAATTGCATTATGGAACCCAATAGGTAACTAGGGTGACGAGATTCAAAACAAGTTTTGGGGGTGAAAAAAGAGCAGTCTAGGAGATTAGACTGTTGCAGTATTGCCAGGATAGCATAAACCAAAGCTTGGATTAGTACTGGAGATAAGAGAGAAATAGGCAAATCCTGTTAATATTATACACACACACACACACACACACTGAAACACAGCTGCATGAGGTACATTTCATGGGTGGTGGTGCATTGGAAATCATAGAATATCTAAACACATGTGAAGATAGTAGTAAAGCTAGTTAGCTTTTACTCAATATTTGTAACATGCCAGACACTGTCCTTGGGGTTTTTCATTACTTTAATCGCCACAGTAACAGTTTGATATCACATAATCCCCTTTTAGATATAAGGAAGTTATAATGGCATTTAAGTGATTTGCTAAAGTGACCAGTAAATAGATGCTACAATTTAACTCCTGATTTTTGAACTCCCAGAACTAACACTCTCCAGCTTACCAAACCAAAGACACTGGCATTTGGCCTAAAGTACATTCACTTTGTATCCCCAAACCTCAGTT
The DNA here is from genome assembly GCF_003254725.2 of Canis lupus dingo. Lineage (NCBI taxonomy): Eukaryota > Metazoa > Chordata > Mammalia > Carnivora > Canidae > Canis > Canis lupus. The sequence continues at coordinate 23,904,642 of NC_064260.1, read as the reverse complement.
GATGTTAGAATTATTGAATCTTGGCATTAAAAAAATCATAACTCTCATTTAACCCCAAATCCCATTCAGTGTAGGAATTGCCATGCAACCACTATAGAAAATGGCCTCTTCTGCTTGAGCACTTTCAGTAATGGAGGCTTTATCAATTCTAACTTAATTTTTGTATGGTCCAATGGCTAGAAATTTTGTCCTTATTCCGAGTTGAAATCTGCCCTATAACCTTCACTTCCCTGCTGTGACTCTTCCTTCTGGAATTACACAGAGAAAAGATTCATATTTCTCTTCCGTGCTTGAATAGAGCCATTACAAGTCTATTCCAAGTGAAGCATCCACATTTGTCTAAATCGTTGAACGAAGCGCTCATATCCTTCACCATCTCGGTGCATCCTTTTTATTTTATTTTTTTATCTCCATGTATTCTTTAGGCTGCTCAGCACAGCATGGATAAATTAGTGTTACTCATCCGTTTAAGACAATATGCCATCATTTCTTTTACATTTTTCCTGGGCCAGAAGATGATCTATAAAGCATTTTGATCAACTCACCAGCTTTCTCTACATTAACACTAATCAACAAAACTACTGTACTTTACTCAATACCTTACACACATCAATACCTTATCCACAATTAAAAGACACCTAACTTGTAATAAAATGAGACCTTAATTCCAGCTGCAATAGGAACACCTGTGAGGCTGCAACTCTGGAAATCTGAGAATCGTGCAGGCACTTAATCATTGTTTACACTTCACATCTTTAGTGCTTAGCTGTGAAGGCCCAGCCAGTGACCTGCTGACGGCTTTTCCAGTAAAACAGTGGAGACACAAACCAGGGCAAATCAGAGATGCTTAACAAGAGCCTTCTCCAGCTGTCAGTAAGGCACGCAGCACTGAAGATGCCCAGTAGGAGGCTCTCCTATCACTGACTTTTGACTAGTTGAGTGGTTAAACATTTTGAAAAGTGGTAGGTGAGCGGGTCTTTAGTTGAAGTTATGGGTCAGATTCCAGGCTTGCAGTAGCACATAGCAGACAGAGAAAAATAAATTATGGGGCTTTCAAGTATATATAGACATAAAATACCTCATAATATGATGGAAAGCTTAGCGCTATTTTATAAGTTAAACCAAGTAAGAAATATCGTTAAAGGAAAGTTTAAACTCCTAAAATTTGTGGTCAGTGAGATACTGGCAAATGAAAGGCAAGGTATGAACCAAAGGCATATCACAGGTAGAGAAGGAAGTGAATCTGAGGGAAACACATTCCCTCCTTACCTTATCTTAATGCTTTAGAGGATGATGACTTACTTAACTTTGTCATCCCAGCCTCTTATTCATGATTTGTGAAGGTTATTCAAAAGAAAGTAAAACATTTAAGAAAAAGAACACATTTATCTAAAATTCAGTTTTAGAATGAAATTTTATAGGGAAGATCTGCTTGTCATATATATACATTTCTTATTTAGAAGCAGTTTTTATCCTATAGATGTGACTTCTCGGTCCTACTTATGTCTATTAATTGGAAATGAACATGTATATATGGAGATGTGTTTCTTTGATATATATTTTTAAACATATGGAGTGGAGTAATATTTATTTCCATGGATTTATGCCTTACGTATGTAATGCATTTTAATGTATTGACTATATAATCTAGATACCATATTTATCTGTATTATTAAGTTAAATGACTAATAATTTCTTAATGCATTATTTATTATTAATATGTTCATGGCATATTTTAGGTATTACTAAAATCACAAAGAGATATCATTGTTAACTAGAAATTTGTATTTTTCTGTATTCTACATTTTCCATATTTTATATTTCCAATTCTATATTGAACTTTGCTACATAAATTATTTATAATCAAGTAGACACATTAATTATATATCTTATATTAATAGAATTTAAATATTTAAATGCTTTCACAAATACCACCTAATTTGATCCTCTCCCTAACATCTGACCTTCAGATGGCTTATGGTTATCATTCTTCCTAATTCAGATTTGAAGATAGTGAATTATATGGTGGCTCAAATGATTAGTAAGTGGTAGAGAAAGTTTCAAAATTCAATTTCTCTGACTTTCTACCATAATTTTTTCTACTTTATATTGCACACTTACTTGCCGAAGAACAAAAAACAGAAAGCAACTTTCATGTGTTCAATCATATGTAAAATGTAGTCTTGAATTTGCAATTGGTAAGTTTTAGTCAATAAAGGTGTAAAATCTTAAGACTGAACTCCTATCTTTCTACATATCTAAGAATCTATGCATTAGCTGTTTTCTCTGATATTTTTTAAAGATTTTATTTATTTATTTGAGAGATAGAGGCAGACGGAGCAGAAGCTGGTAGAGGGACAGAGGGAAAAGCAGGCCCCCCCTGAGCAGGGAGCCCAGTGCAGGCTCCATCCCAGGCCCCTGGGATCATGACCTGAGCCAAAGGCAGATGCTTTTACCTGACTGAGCCACCGAGGTGCCCCTTTCTCTGACATTTTTATCCGAATGTATTTTGTGTAATCTTGTGAGAAAACTAGAGAGTGAGAGAGCAGGAGCTTTTCCAGGAGAGTCATTATTTTGAAACAAAAGAATTTGCTTTTGTATTTTAACAAAAATATATATATATTTCCTGATTATTCATAGACCTGGGGGAAAATAGCCTGGTTGTTTGTTTTTTGGCTAATCTTGTGACTCAAGGGAAATAAATGATCCAGAAACTGTAACACACTCCATGTATTTGGCTTTTTGGAGTGTGCTTAGTACTCCATTTTGGATTCTGGATTTGTACGTCTCCATCTGATTTGGTTAGCATGCAGGTTCCCTTCAGCCAGCTGACCTGGTGCAAACACACGATGGATTAATTCCATAATAAATTATGAGGGCAATAAAGCTTTCTAGACCAGTTTGCCTCTTAAGTAACAATCTTTTATGTTGCCTTATAAAAGTGAACTTATGTTTTATTTGTAAGTCATTCTGGGCATAATAAACTGTTTGAATTTGGGGCACTTAGTTTTGGATCTGAGCACATTCTTTCTTGGTACATTGTTTTATGATGGTTCTGGAGCTACTTATTAGCCAAAGCACCTGAAAGTTCCTGGAAGATACTAACGTATAGTCTAAATAACGTCACACCTAAAGGTGCATGGAAATACAGACTTTGTATAACTCTGAACTCCAGCTGTTTGTCATCAATTTCTGTATTTATTTATTTTATGTCTAAAGAAAGTCCACCGTTTGCCATCTAATGTTGTAATAGGATCACTCTGCTTCATTTGTATAGAATATGCACTTGGGCCCTTTATGAGATTGCTGTTAGGGTGGGAAAGCCCTCTCAGGTAAATAAACAATGATGTGGATTATTTGATTGTGTCCTGATGAACACTGGGTGGCACATATCCCCAGAATAATAATTCTTGCCCCTCTTGGATAAATTGCTGTACTTTTATTTTAAGATTTTTATTTATTTATTCATGAGAAACAAAAAAGAGAGAGACACACAGAGACATAGGCAGAGGGAGAAGCAGGCTCCCTCTGGGGAGCCTGATGCAAGACTCGATCCCAGGATGGAGTCAGGTCCTGAACTGAAGGTAGACGCTCAACCACTGAGCCACCCAGGCGTCCCTGTTTGTTGTACTTTTATAAACCCTTCTTGTTACCTAAACACCACTATGTAGGATTATCTTAATCATTCAAGGGAATTTTATTTTGCTTCTTTTTTATTTTACTTAGGTCTGCAAACTAGAGTTAATAATCTCTATTCTAGAAATTTGTGAAAGCAAATTGAAGTAAAAATTTAGTTCCTTTTCTTTCATATAATGAGGGTGGATTCTTTTAAGAGAAAGTTGGATATACTCTATTTGAATAGCTTTCTTAATTTGTCCAAATTGGTGGACCTTTTCACCTTACATTGAATCAGTACGTTTAAAAGAAATATTTTTAATTACTAAGAAAGAAGCTAAGGTGTATTTTTTCCTGGGGAACTCATAGTAGAAATAGCATATTCATTTTTTTTCACTGTACAGATATATTTATTTATCAACATTAGGTACACAGTTTATAAAAGAACAAAAATCTTCTCTAGAGCATAAGAGCAATGATCAGGAATGGGGCTTTTATTGTTCCAGGGTTTCTGTTTGCTTGTTGTGGCTTTGTATGTCTCTTAGGAGTTGGTCAAGTACCTCAGTATTCATGGCAGTAAGCTCTTTTACTGATGTTCACAGTATAGCAGGAATTGTCAATCTCAGCACAGGGACTTACTAAGAAAGGTAAATTTTGTCAAGTAGTTCAAACCTATTTATATTCAAGGAACATAGCGATCATAATGTTGGCTTGTTCGCTTTTAATAGTCTTAAATTGTTAGCTATTAAATATAAGTAAATGTGCATCAGAAAAAGTGTTCTAGATAAAATTTATATATTTATGTGGACATGTTCTTAAAATTTAGAATATACATGCCAGCCTTTAAACAGAATACTGAGTCTACTATTGTCATGTCCGTTAAAACATGATACTTGTGTACAATTAACAGTTTCTTCTCCCCATGAAATAGCCTATTCTTAATGAAAGATTACCACTTTTACTCCTAAATGCAGTGTGGGAAGATGACCATAAAAAGGAGAATGAGATACAGTCATGTGGCAGATTTTAAAATTCATACCTACCACCTTAGATTTAGTTTCTCTAGCGTACTTCTGTTTGAGAAATGGAGATACATGCAAAACAAAGGAAACATTTTCTGGGTGCATAGTAATGTTTTTCATTGAAAATAGGGAGAAATGAAAGCTAGCCCTCCTGTCCTTAAGGAATATACAGTCTACTTTTTTATGGGTTCAGTCTGGCCAGCCTCACATGGTTCTTGTGAAGATCAAATGAAAGTGTATATCAAAAAATGCCTCAAAATCTGTGAAGCACCATGAAAATGAGAAGAATAACGATATGACAGTATTACAAAAGTCAGATCAATTCCGTTAATTTCATTTAGATTTTTAATAGCCATTCAATTTATTACGGTGCAGAAGTATACTAGTGATGAAGCAAGCTAACGGTGCATCCACCTTACATCACCTCTAAGGTCAAGGAGAGCGACTATGGCTGGTAAAGGAAATCATATTAGTTAGGCATGTTCTACAGAGAGCGAGCCTTTACGGGGCAAACCTTGTGGCTTTTAAGCTTTCACACTTGATTCTCATGGATTACTCTTCCTAAACTATCAGAATAGATGCTAGTTTCCCAAGGCTTCCCAAATTACCACAGACTGGGATTCTGGAATTCTCCCAAATTCTGTTTTGCACCCTTTGAAGGCCCTAGCAAAGAATCTTTCCTTGCCATTTCTAGCTTCCTGTGCTTAGTAGCAATTTTGGACAGTCCTTGACTTGTGATCTTCTAACTCATATCTCTGCCCTCATCTTCATCTGTCTTTCTTTTGGGTATCTGGTTTGCTTGTGTCCAAACTGCTCTCTTTTTTATGAGAATACAAGTTGATGGATTTAGTACACATTCAGATTCATATCACCTCCTCTTAATTTGATTACATTTGCAAAAAAACTCATTCCAAATAAGATCACATTCACAGGTACTATGGTTTAGGACTTTAACATATCTTTTTGGGAGACACAGTTCAACCCATAAGTGAGTCATAAGATCCCAAATTTGAATGTATGTTTTTAGATGGAAGCATCAATGTAGTCAATTTGAAGAATCTGATCCTAGAATTGCACTTGGAATGCATCTAGTATGGATGATAAATTTAATTTTATACTTAATTTAATTTCAATTAAAATAGTCACATATGGACAGTGGTTACCATACAGGACATAGTTCTATCAGTTTTGCATAAAATTACAGTAATATAACCATTTAAACATGGTCTACTGTTTAAATCTCCAGATGTGTTCAGTGCATTAATGCTTGCAAATTGATGAAAAGAGAGAGAGAGAGAGAGAAAGAGCAAGAGTTAGAGAAAAGAAAAATTAGAAAAAGCAATTTATCTATTCACATCTGTGTTAAACTTCTTTCTTGAACTAACAATGTCTTAAATGGAATAGGAGGAGAAATTATGAATAATTTTACTATATGAAAATCATTAAAGAAGAAAATTTGTTCTGGCACAATTGCTATGTACTTTATAGCTCATTTAACTAACTGCTCATTATCCCATGAAATGGAAAAGCATCTTGGCGCTCAATTCCATCTGGTTAACTAAAGGTCACTGAAGACGCCTTAGAAAGCCAACTGAAACTGATTATTTCTTAACAGATAAATGCTTACGCCTAAAATTCTAGTCTTATAAAAAGCATCAATTGCCACCATTTTCGTCAAATTCAACAGAGAAATATTTAAAAGAAAATTAGTCCTTTGAATGAAAATTGCTCCTCTCAGCCGCAGCGGAATTATTTTATTAGTCCTATTTTTTGATATACAGTCAAGAATATAAAAAATTAGAAATTTCTTGTTTTTAATTCTTGCCAGACCATAGTCTCCTTAAAGACAAAGAGTGCATCATATTCATTTTTTAGTAAATATGTATTTGCAATTTAATTGGGACTTTATGCATTGAAGGAAAATATGACTAAATAAGAATAATGGTTATAATTTTCTTTGGTTTCACATATCACAACACAGTAATAACTGTTTTGTATATTTGTCTATAAAACTTTTAAATGTTTATCCCTCCATAGTTCTACATTTTATAAAACCTCCTTAATTTAGGAGTTGGCAGGCGGAGTATTACTGCAGGTCTTTCTTTGTGTCGTATTTGCTTCTTGGAATGACTTCTTTAAACTGCTTCACAGACAGTCCTCATACTTCTTCATTTTTTTGGCTTCGCAAGATGTAGGGCAAAATGGTCAGATGACTCATGTTTGAGGCCATGAATCTAAATGTTTATGCAGATTGGAAAATATCTTTTCTATGTAAATAAAAAGTGAGAGGTTATTTAAAACTAGAAAGAGGAAAGGTAATAGGCACTCAATTCTCTTATGTAATTTAATACTTTTATTCATAAATTTATACCTGCTTTAGGAGGGCCTAAATCCTTCCAATTTAAGATTTCTTATGAAACAGCGGTTCTGAGAGAGAACTCAGTAGGTCAGCTTTCAGCAACAGAAGGAAAAGCAAAGTATCTAATTACTGAAAATTCCAAGGATTGAAAATGTCTTATGCCAAGTCTAAAATATTTAAATTTTTCTCAAATTAATTTATAGCTGAGAAAATATGGCTTTCTAGTTCTTAAAAATAAACTAAAAGGCTTACAAAGCCTACTTGATTTAAAACAACATTTTGATCAGTTAAGTGTAAATGAATCAGAAACATGTGAGTAAGTATCTTTGAAGTACTTATAGACATAAATAGAAGAGAAAACCAAAGAGTTGGCAAAAATGTACTTTGGGTTAACTGTGCAGTAATCATTGAAAATTACTTGAGTTATTCACCATCAATGAATAGGTCTGACTTATCCCTACGGAATTACTTTGAAAGTAGTGACAATGTCTGTGGAAATTAATAGAATCCACTGCAAGAAATTCTTAGTTCTTCTGCCTGCAGAGCTTTCAAATGGCCATCAACATTTAATTGTAAACGAGTATAACGGTTATTGGGAAGGAAGTTATATTACTTTCTCTTAGTTATTTGGGACATTTATTTTAGTAATCATTGAATTTTGACTATGAAAATGTTGCTGAATAACATTTGAAATATAGAAAATTAGGTCAACAGGATTGAGGATACATGCTGATACTTCTTAAATATAGAATAAATAATTATGATTTTGGAAGTAAAGGAAACTTGTGACTTTCTACTGTTAAGTATTTTGTACAATTGGGTAGAGTTAACACTTTGCATTTTATTAATCTATAGTATATTTATATTATAGAAAATAATTATTTTTATTTTCTTGAGTCTATCTACATTTAGATGTTTGATGAATCCCGCACAGCATAGAATTATGGAGAGATAATTGCTTAAATATTAAAAACATTAGTATTTGTTAATTACTTGAACATATTTCATCTGACAGTGGAAAAAAAGACAGTTTTTGGATTAGTCTGCTTTATAAGCCATGCAAATTAGTATGAGTAGTACTTTTCACCAAGCATTTGAATGTGAAAAGAGGCATCCAAAATCAACACAGAACTGCTGTCTGGGTGAATAACCATTATTTTCCTCAATCTATGTAGGATGCAAGTATCCAGGCATTTTTAGAACATTAATGGGAAGGAGTAATAATAATAATAATAATAATGCACTACTGGTCACCCGCTTTGGCCAGACACTATGTTGTATATATTATACTTTCTTTTCGGCAGTAATTAAATTTTCTAACGTCTTACTTCACTAAACCAATCTAATATTCTTTTGTACTGTAAAGATGGAATGACAACAAATTATAATCATTGCTAGTGTATTTCCTGTGTAATCTGGCACTAGTTCTTATGTGTCTATCTTCACACAGCTGTTCTTTGATTCAGGTGTCCTGAATCATGGAGTTTTGTGAAGTTTATTTTTCTGAATTATAAAATTTAGAAAAGAACAATAGGCAAATTATTGAAAAAAAGAAATGTGAATTCATAAACATCAGAAACACAATGGTGTTTTACTTAAGAATGTTCAAAGTCATGTCTCTATACCTCTACACTATAATCTCAACATGTTGGAAAAACAGTAATTCCATAGAAGTTTTCAGATCAATTATTCTCTTTCAGTGGGATGGCTTATCTATGCAGTTGATGCATTCTTGGAATTGTGCTAAATTAACATTTTGGAATGAAATGATTGATCCCCACCCATCTGCCCATCTTCCACAGGTGACTGAAAGTCAGTGATCCAGTAGTATTGTCTTTTTCTGATTTTTTTCATCTTCTACTGACTCAACAGCTATTGTATTTTTATACAATCTTTCAAATATATGTGTGAATTGATTCTGTTGGCAGGGTAATGTATCAATCATTTGAATCTTTCGCTTGATAAATGAAAGAAATAAGAAAACAAAAACGAAATAAAAGTTCATATATTTTAGTAACTTTAGAATCAAATAAGTGCACATCTGATAATGGACTGGTATCCAAAATAAGAACTTTCAAAACTCAGTAATAAAAAACATAAAATAACCCAATTAAAAAATGGGCTAAAGACCTAAACAGACATTTCACCAAGGAAGATATACAAATGGCGAGAAAGCATATGAAAAGATGACCCATAATGATATGGGTCATATATCATTAGAGAAATATAAGTTCAAACAATGAGATACAAGTACACATCTATAGAATGGCCAAAGTTCAGAACATAACACTAAATGCTACTGAGGATTTGGATCAACGATAACCCTCATTCATTGCTGGCAGTTAATACAAAATGATACAGAGCAGCCCAGGTGGCTCAACGGTTTAGCATCTGCCCTCGGCCCAGGGCGTGATCCTGAGTCCCGGAATCGAGTCCCACATCGGGCTCCCTATATGGAGCCTGCTTCTCCCTCTGCCTGTGTCTCTGCCTCTCTCTCTCTCTCTCTGTCTCTAATAAATAAATAAAATCTTTTAAAAATGGTACAGCTGCTTTGGAAGACGGGTTATTTCTTACAAAGCTAAACATACTCTTAACATATGATCCAGCAATCCCATTACTTGGTATATAGCCAAAGGAATTGAAAACTTATGTCCACACAAAAACCCACATGTGAATGTTTACTGCAGCTTTCTTGATAACCGGCAAACTATGAAGCAAACAAAATGTCCTTCAGTAGGTGAATGGATTAATAAGCTGATACATCCAGACTGAGGAATATTATGCAGTGCTAAAGAGAAATGAACCTCGGATGAATCTTAAATACATATAACTAAGTAAAGAAGCCAGTCTGAAAAGCCTGCATATTGTATAATTCCAACTATGTGACATGTTGGAAAAGGCACAACTATGGAGAAAATAAAAATATTAGTGATAGTGGTCACCAGAGGTGTGCGGGAGCTGAGGAGTGAAGAGATGAATCAACAATGCCCAGATCATTTTTAAGGAAGTTAAATATTCTATGATATTATAATAATGGGTATACGTCATGCATTTGTCCAAATCCGTAGGATGCACAAACTGTGGACTTTGGGTGATATATTAGTATAGTTTGATCCTTGGTAAGAATGCATGTGTGGGGTAGGGAGTATAAGGGAAATCTCTGCACCTTCCCCTCAATCTTCATGTGAACATAAAACTGCCCTAAAGAAATAAAATCTTCATAAAAATATATTTAAAATCACATAATGTTATGTTGGGCCAGTTAGAAGCTTAACGACTAATGAAAATGAAGTATTATGATCTTCTGTATCTTTGCTCTTCCATTGATTTTAAGAATGTAGGACATGTTTCAGTGGCTGTGATCTAAGTTATTATGTTGGGCTTGTTGAATAAAGATAAGATGAAACTATATCCTTTTTTCTTTAGTGAACTGACTTTTACAACCCTCAGAATTTTAGCATACTTTTTAGAATACTATCACGCATGTGACATGGTGTTAACTAACACCTTATGGATGTGGCAACCTCAGGAAGAGGTGTGTTGAAATGACACAATCCCAGAAATCGCTGCTTAGATTTCTTCTATTCTTTGATGTAAACATAAACTATTTTTCAATAAATATGTATGTACATAAATAAAAATTACTCAGTTTCACGAAATAGTCATGCTGTTGACTTACTTTACATTGTTACTAATAATAATAATTATGCATTCATTTAACAATTTACAGAGCTTACCATATTTAATTCCTATATATATTCTCTGATCTCTGGGAGAAGTATAATTTCCATATTGTTGCAAGAAAAATAAAAGTTCTAAGAGTTGAAAGAATATGCTGCTTATCCGAATCAGGTCTCTGCTACCAAAGAACAAATAAAATACTTATTTTAAATGATTTATTTAGTAGGGTACTTTATTCAGCTTTTTATAAGACATGGGTGTGAGAATATGTGTTAGAAGAAAGTTTGCTTGATTTTGATGAGCCTGTTTCTTAAGTTTGCTAATTAATGACTACTTGTAATATGAAAGGTTATTATTTATGTCCTTTGTAATTTTGCTTAGATAGCAAAGATTCTGTATTTTACTAGAATAATTTTGGGCAATTTATGTTGATTTCATTATTTTCTTGATTGTTCTCTAAAAGGCAAATGTTCCTCATTTTTGAAATAGCTAAATTTCTTTTTGATTCTGTTAATTTTTATGTTTCTTCTTAGATGTTTTATTGTCACTTGATTAAAGATGTCACCAAACACTACTTCTCAAGTACTTGTGATTTTATCTTCATCAAGAGTCCAAATAGCTGACAACTTTTTAATTGTGTCCTCCACAAATTAGGTCCTAAATAATGAAAAAGTAATGTAAAAATTTCACAATATTTTATGACTAAAACAGGAAAATCACAATTATTTCATCTTTATAGAAAGAGATGCTAGAAATAATTAGATTTGTTTGATATATTACCCTTGTAAGAGCTACATGGAAAGAATTTTCAAATCTGAAGATAGTCTGCTCTGGGTAAATTTGTATAGGTAAAATATTATCATGTATATTTTAGAAGTTGTATGTCTTAGAAATGTCTAGAGATACATAAATACCTATGCTGGCCATCATGTGTTTTTATCTTCAGAGAACATATTGATTAAAACCCATGCCTAAGAAGTCTGTTCTTTTCCTGTATTTATGAGTCCTGCCAGTGTTTTCTTTGATGATATTAGAAACAGTAGTGCAGTGTTCTCAGTTATAATATCAATTATTATCTAAAATATTTACTTGTCCACAACCTGAGTGCTTTAATTTGAATGCAGTATCTTCTAGGTCATTGGCCTTCAACTGGGGCTGCACATCAGATTTACCATGAAGTTTTATAAAAGTACAGATGTCTAGGGTTGCTTTAGTTTTGCTGAATCACCTTCTGATATATTTGGTATTAAAAAAAATGTTTCAGAACTATCATGTATCTCAGTGTATTTTCCTCCATCAAAATCATACTCATCCATTTTCACAAATCAAATATAAGGTGTAGTGATGTCTTTGAAATTACAGTTGATGATTATCTTTAGAGATAGTTTATTTTTTTTTGAAAACTTCATATAATCTTTGTTATGTATGCTACAAAAACAATAACACTTTTTTTGTTAGTTGCATTTTTCGTGTTATCCCTCATCAGACTTTTCATTACTGGAAAATTCGTGGTAATAAATTGATTATAGCCATTCAAGTTTTTGTAATCTGCAGATTAGTTTTAGTTTTATTCTGACAGTTAACTGAAAGTTCTTATTTGCAACATGACCGAATTTCTCCCCCCCACACACAAAAACAAACAACAAGTAAAGAAAGAAAGAGAAAGACGACAGTCTCAGAGCCTCATGGAAAAGGACTGTACAAGGTCCTTTAAACTACTGACACTTCAAAGAATAGAGTCTTGGACACAGACTTCACTGAGACTCTGGGGATACAGGTTTCTGAGCTTGTATCTCTTAGACAACTTTCAGACTCCAGAAGTAAACCTAGTCAGGATTCCCATGACTCTTTTCATCTAGAAGTAGTTTCATGAAAGCAAGCTGTTGAACCAAGACACATAAGGACAAGAGCTAAATACATAATATTGAATTAACTTGAGCAGAATTTTATTGTGGTTATATGTTCGGAATAATGTTGATGTTTTAACATTTTATTTTCTGGTCGGGAAGACAACTTTTCTCTCTCTTCTGACATTTTTCTTACCAATTCATAAACTCTGCTTTCATGGAATGAAATAAAACATTTTAAGCTAATATCAGATTCTTTTTTTTTAAAGATTTTATTTATTTATTCATGAGAGACAGACAGAGAGAGAGAGAGAGAGAGAGGCAGAGACATAGGCAGAGGGAGAAGCAGACTCCTCTCAGGAACCTGATGCGAGACTCAATCCCAGAACTCCAGGATCATCCCCGGGCCAAAGGCAGATGCTCAACCACTGAGCCACCCAGGGATCCCTAATATCAGATTCTTAATTGATTTCCCCAGGATTCAGAAAATCTTACTGACTCATTTTTCATGGCAATATAGTCATATTTACCTAGTCATAGGTTAATAAGAATCCGTCTTCCTTTATATCAGGATGTTTTTCAGCAAATTGATGAGAGCTTTACTTTAGGTAACAATGAATGCCCCTTTAAAAATGTGTGGCATGTTACTTTAATGGAGCAGAATTGACTCACGAAGTCAATTCCTACACTCTACACTTCCTACTCTCAGGAAACTGGTCTACCATCAGCCTTACTGGGTTCCAGTTATATAGTTAATAAGTTCCTTTCTGATAGTCCAGGCATCTAAGTAAATTTGAAGAACATTGTGAAGAGAGGAATTTGCTCAAATGTATAGGCACTGCAGGTAAAATCTAATTGGAGAAACTGTGGGCTTATTTTCCTAACCTCTGCATAATAATTAACAGAGGCTTTTCAAAGTCTAATCTGAAATTTTTCATTATAATTTATCTAGACAATATTAATCTTGTGACCTTAGTAATTATCCAGTAGTGTTATATATCTAGATTTGCAAAGCAAAGTGCAGGAGAGCTCTAAGGTAAATTAATGTTCCTGCAGCATGTTCATAAATAATCAGACCAAATGTAATGAGCAAGCCGAATATATTGTGCAATTAAGAACAATCTATACATCAACGTAATGCACTACCATACTGGAAGTGTCAGCATTGGGAGTTTTATTTAAGGTGGGAGTCTACTGGGATTTGATGTTGATTCCTTTGGATTATCCTTACCTTCCCTTACCTAGGGGTTTGGATATTGGAAAGTAAACCAATGAGTTACTGAGAAAGTTGTTTGTTTGTTTTGTTTTTTAGTGGCTCTTAAGTTTATGTACAAGACTGTCTATCACAGCATTATCTAGAATTTAAAAAAACTGGGAACAACCATGGAGGGGAAATGGTTAAATACATTTCCATGATGGAATCTTTCAGCCATTAAAATATGTTCAAAGAATTTTTTAGTGACAAGTTACAAACTATAAATTGTGCATGATCTCAATTGTGTAAAAATATGTATATATAAGCAAACCCATTGTCCCATCACAAACTTCATCTTGCTTGATCAACTTTTTTTTTTAAGATTTTATCTATTTATTCATGAGACACACACACACACACACAGAGAGAGAGAGAGAGAGAGAGAGATAAAGACAGGGCAGAGACAGAGACAGAGACAGACTCAGGCAGAGGGAGAAGCAGGCTCCCTGCAGGGAGCCCGATGTGGGACTTAATCCTGGGACTCCGGGATCACACCCTGAGCCAAAGGCAGATGCTCAATGGCTGAGCCACCCAGGCATCCTGCTTGATCAACTTCTAATACTGCTAACAATCTTCTTCCTTACTAATACTTGTGCTCCCTTGACCTGATTTCTCCTTTCCGTTAGGCTTTTGCTACATTCATTGCACTACCAAGCTTGGATTCACTTTATTCAAATACCTACTCAGGTATAACTAAATCCCACTGCCCCAAATTTTAAATCAAAACACAACTGAGGAAAGCTGAGTAACCATCAGAATAACCATCAATATAAACACTTTGTCATCAACCTTAACAGCATCCTCAATACTTATAAGACATCTTAATATTTTTCTAGCACTCTGTCTTCCAGTTTCTGAGATGGCCCATCTGCCTCTCTCATTCTCAGCAGATAATCTTAAATCATGGAGGAATTATCACTCCTCTGTCAAAAGCCCTTTTTCTCCGTTCCCTGGGCATCAAGTCCTTCCCAAAGTCTTGCTCTGTTTATTGCTTTTTTTTCTCTTGAAATTTCTATTTCTTCCTCTCCATTGAAATCTTTCATTTGGCATTAGATTCACTTTTCTTTCACCTTCTAGTCACTTCTCAACCTATTCCAACTGTCTTCTGTCCCAAACCCCAAACTTTCCTTTAAAACTGATCTTGATATGTTTACCAATAATTTTTAATGTAATCTATTACCTTACTTACCTCTCAAATGCTTTCAACACAGTTGACTATTCCCTTCATCTTGGAACATTGTCCTCCTTGCTCTCTCATATACTAAACTCAATAGTTTTATTTCTACCTTTCTTGACATTTCTTCTCTTTTTCCTTTGCTTTCAGGAGCCTGGTACTTTGGGATTTAAGCTTATATTCTCTTTTAATCACTTTCACTCTTTCCTTGTGTGTTCCAACTCACCTTAATGGCTTTAGTTGTCATCTACGTGTTGATCACTCCCAAGTTTCTATCATCAGCCCATTCTTCTGAGTTTCAGACCTTCAGTCCGTATATACAACTGCCTGGGAAACATTTCTAGTTGAATGGTATCTCACAATTAGTGTATTCAAAATTAACATGATTTAACCATCCTGACTCCTTTTCTAAACTTTTATCAGAAGCTTTGCATCTTATGTTACACCTCCCTCTTCCTTACCCCCACGTGCAGGCAACCACCAAGTACTTATGAAAGAAGTAGAATGTAATTATTCATTACCAACTAAGTGCTTATTAATTTTAATGCAAACGTATAGCAGACAATGTAATTTTGTAAGCTTTACCATTTTATCAGATTACCAGAACATTTTGTGAGAAACTGTAATGTCTCTTAAAGGCATTTAATGAACAGGTTGAAATTTATCATATGCTATAATTACTTAGTGAGATGATGGAATTTCTTCATTTGAAAGTCTTTAAGAACAAGGGAGATTGCCATATATCTCAACTTGTTTAGAAGAGGTTCTACTTTAAGGCAGGAAGGTAAAATAAATCACCTTCCTACCTCTTTTTGAAGGCTGTAATTTTTCAGACTTCAAGAAACTTTTTATGGGTGTTTCTGTTTATAAGCTCCAACTTTCAACAACTTTGTCTCCTGTATGTTTTTTCTATGCTTTCTACTTTCTTACTAATATAATTTTGACGAGTATTCTCTCCCAGTGTTTTTTGTTTATGTGTATGTTTGTTTTAATCTATGTAACTTGGTTTGAAGTAAGTCCATGAACATTATTGAGGTTTCTAAAGTGCGCACTGGAATGAAATTCAAGAGTTAGGACACTGAAGAGAAAAGAAATGGATAGAGATATGATAAAAAACAGAATTAAAACAGTTCCTGTTTAAAGAACATAATTTTCTCATTGACCCTAAACCACATCAGGTTGTTGATTATATATTATAATTATTTCTTTCTAAGAAATTGCATTTTAAGTCTTACTTCCAATGTTAATAGTCTTAGGTCTGTCAATTTTGCCAAAAAGAAGCATAGCTCAAACATCTGCTTGACACAGTTCTAGAAAAACATTTGATAGCCATCATTTACTGTACTTATAATAGGTGGTAGATATTATACTAAATGGCTTAAAACCTGTTTTTTCCTTTTTTCTTTTTTAATCCTGATAATCTTGCAAGACTGATGTTGTAAGAAACCAAAGTTAATAAATTTATCAAGATTTTACAACTGAAGGATGTAGTACTTGAAACACAGGTCCCTGACTTCCAAATGTGAACAAAATGGTATAGAAGTCCCAGACACTTAAACTTTATTTTTTTTACCTTCACTTGCACTTTTTAAAAAGATATTTTTGGTTATATAATATCCACTCTCTTAATAAAATAAAGTTCCTGTTTGTAAGGGAGGGTGTAATATAGACTTATTTTATCGTAATAATGTTGAATAATTTCCAAGCAATCAATTGCATTGAGGTTTTGAAATTCAACTTTAATTCAATTTAAATTTCCTTTTTCTTTCTTTCTTTCATTCTTTCTCTTCTTCTTTTTTCTTTTTTGCATTCCCTAATATTAGAGTGAAGCTGTGGAGTAAACCACCCATCATTTTGTAAAAGACTTTTCTGTTTCAGTTTGGCCTCGGGCAAATTGTTGTGTCATCACTACACTAGAAATTAAGCTGTGTCTGTGATGACAATTACTTGTGCAATTTCCTGAAACCCCAGACCAGAGCTGAGACCATGCCCATGATTAAAGACAGCACAATAGAAACACAGAGCTTCATGAAATATGGAATACATCTATTACAAAAATGATAGGGCTTTTACAGCAGAATAAAGAATTCTTAGAAAAGAACTATTAAATTTAAGAATGCCTGCCTATTGCCTAGAGATTAAATATCTTATTTTTCATAGTTTTCATGTGCTTGGATTGTATATAAGACTTTATATTCAGTCCAAGATCTCTTCCAAATAAAATATTATACCTTTAACTGTATTTCAGCTCTATGTATCTTGATTAGATTTTCTTTTTGATCAAAGTCCTGATTTTCACATTTGAAATATTAAAGCACTTTCACACTTGTTTCTCATTCTCAATTCAAACAGGTGTAGAGAAAAAAAAATCTTTACAAGCTTTTCCCATAGTCTGGAGGGGCTAATTTGCAAGATCTTGAATCTCTGGAAAAGAGTTTGGTTTAACTATAAAAAAAAAAATGAATCTTAGATGTTTTTTGGTAACCTACAGATCAACGCCCTGATCAGCACATCTTTTTTCTAGAAAGACCAGACATATCTGAATTACACAGACTGAGAGACAATTAACTTGATTTTCATTTAGCTTTTTCAAACAGTATATATCGAATCCAAGGCATCAAAGCTTTAGGGTCCCTTGTGCAAACTTTGGTGGCAGTAATGTAGTCACTGTAATGAACAGTTACTTTTTTTTTTTTCCTGTTCCAGATACAAATGCTACCATCCAGGCTGTAAAATGATCCTAATCTATTTCGTTTGAGTTATCTTTTTGAAGGCAGTCAGAATATGGAGCTCCATACGGAAACAATCTTTATTTTCCATTGGATGCATATGTTGCATGTCTAATGAAATGCATTTCACATATTTATTTTAAGTATGTGATAGAATTACAACATTGACAACTTTCAGGATCTTCAAAAAATGTGATGCATTTTAAACATATGGTGATGCCTATCTCTGTCATAGAAATACTTAAATAAAGAGTATGTAGTTCTGTAAATGGAATTAAATACATCTTATTTGTAAATTGTAAATTTATATAAATATCAAATATGCTTGATATTTAACAAACAAGCATAGTTTTGATATACTTGTGTTTTTTTTATTTTGCTCATAGCAATTTTTGTAAATACTATAATCAAATGTCATTGAAATTCTTCAGGTGAGGTCATAGTTGATTATCAATTTGGATTTGTCTGACAGGCAGACTGGTTGAGAAAGCTTTCTCTAAATTAAATCAGTAACAATAATTATCACCTATATTTTGCTACATTCAATGTTTTCTCTAGTTTTCTACCAAGCTGAGAATCCTCCTCTCATTTTCCCCAAATTCCTAATTTAATGCTGTTTCTTTTATTTCATAAAACATCCAATGAAACTTGTGATGTCTTGAAATTATAGCAACAATAATACTATTATTGCACTAAGAACTTTGAAATTGTTCTATTTAATGACTAATATATTCCTGAGTGCCAATTTTGAGCAGAAATCAGACTGCTTAGAAAAACCAAAACTAAAATTTTCTCTTCTTTGGTATTTATTTTCTTTGATACAGTGGCACTAAAGATATATTTATACTTAAAATTCTGAATTTGGAAGATAAGAGAATGTTTACACACATACAAACATTTTATATTTTTCATGTGGTTTCTAAGTAGATTTCACCTTTTTGTTGTGAAGGCTTTGGTATAATCATAGGCGGTTTGGATAATTTCTCTTTCAGGTAAAATATACGTGTACATCATGTAAAATAAAGCTACATACTTAACATATTTCCTAAGGAGATGGAAAAAGAAGTTCCATCAATTCTTCTTAAAACTTTCTCCTTTGAGATGTAAAATGCTCCTAAAACTTTTGTGCTTTTAGGTCAATTGTTTTATGATTTCCTTCACATTCTACATCACCTACTTTATGAAGGTTCAAGATTAAAATAAATGTGGAGCATATCTTAGTCTTTTACTACTTTGAGGAAAGAACTGTATATTTGGACAGGTGTTCTTAATTTGGGCTCCATTGACACCTAGGGGTTCTGAGGAAGGGATTCAGAGGGTTCATGAACTCCATGAAATTGTATGCAGGGTATCATGTGATTGTGCATATATAAGTTTTTATAGAAAGAAGATCTATGGCCATCCTACATCCACAAAAAGTTAAGAAGCACTATGCTGTAGGCAAGATCTTCAGCATTTCTTTCTGGAGTTCCTCAAGTTTAGTCTACATCATTCAATACACATTTGCTGAATTACTTTGGAAGCAATGAACAACAACAGTCTCTGGCTGGTTTTAGTAAATGAGAGTTTATTATAAATACATGAAATGGCTAAAAAAATTGAATGAATAATGAAAAACCAAATTTGGAAGGAGCTGGAATTGAGGCAGAGTCAAGGCCGCAAGAGGAAAAGCAAATTGGTAGTTTAATCAGACAGTAACTGATGAGAACAACCAGCAGCCAGACTTTCTCCACCTTTACTGGATATTCTAAGGATACAAAATTCAAGGAGATAGTTCAGTTGTCCCATTCCTTGGTGAGCAAAGGAATGGTATCTTGACTTAAGTCCAATATGACTTCACAAAACTAGAGTGAGGTAATTTCCCTAAAGTATATTGGGGAGGTGGTCTTAAGAGGAAAGAGGGGAGGCATCCAAACTAATATCAACTGTATGAAATACATGGAATCTAGAAAAAAATCCACTATTAAAAGTAATTCTTTCAAATCTAAATTTAGTCCAAATGTTTCACTGTCCTAAGTAAGATAAAGCACCTTCCCTTTGTGCCTACATACAATTTACTTGCTAACTCATAGAACTTCTATTCTAAGTGACTACCCATTTTGGGTTACCTGGTTTGCCTGGAACATTACTATTACCCCTCAGCACTTCTCCCTACATTCAGGCTTTGTTTCTTCCAAATTGTTTTTCTCTTAGCAGACAGAGTATTCTTAAAATTCAAATTAATTATGTCAATCCATGAACATCTTTCAGGAGCTATGCATTATTTTTAGAACAAAATCCAAACAAGACCTACGTTTTTCTTCCTGTTTAGGCTCTTTGTTATCTGTCTCCATCTCAAGCCATTCTTCATTTATACTCCAGCGACACTAGCATTCTTTTCTTTGAAGCACCATGTTTCTCTCAGTAGGACTGAGACCTAGTATCTTCTGTACTCTATCTTCTGATCACCTTGTATCTTCTGTACTGTACTTCTAGAATTGTTTTTGCCATTTTCTTCACTTAGTTAATACTTACTTATTTTACCCCACAGCACCCTCTGTAAATGTCATTTTTCAAGAAATTATTTCCTAAACCCTAATGCCAATTCCCCAGTTTATAATCTGGGTTTATATTTGAATTTCCTATTATAGTCTGATAATTTTGTGTTTAATATCTCTCCATGAGAGAAAGAACCCCTTTTCTCTCTTTCATTCCCCTAGCACCAGAAGAATTTGAAATAAAATTATAAATAAACAATTAATGCAATTAATTCTCCTGCTAGAAAGCCCAGTAGACACAGATCATATTTTGCTTATTTTCCATTTTATTCCTATAGTATAATGCAGAGCCTAGTGTAATAGTTGCATGAGAGGTATCTGTTGAATGAATAAAATAATCACCCGACATTAACAAAGCATTTGCTATATGCCACAAAACATTAGGCACAAACTAAGTTTTCATAATCTCTGCAATTATGGATGTTTTTTATTATCATCATTATTTTACAGATTCAAAAAAGAGTGAGTGGCATAATTTCAGTCTTTACTGAGGTCTGTCAGATTCCAGAGCTGCATCAAGCTATCTCATGCTGACTCAAACAATTGCTATTATAATTTAAGTACGCAGTACTCACCACAAAAATGGCTAGAGTCATTAAAATGTAGATTTTTACCTTTCTGGGGCTTCATACGTATGTACATGATGGAATTAGGTACATTTTGAGTTTAGTTCCTAGAAAATAGAAATAATGTGTACTAAATTTGCTTTATATTTGTGTACTTTACATACATGCTTTTCTTTTATCATGATAAATGAAAGCTTAATAAATAATATTGATAATGATACAGTTTTTACATTTATCAGAAAGCTGGCACTCCAGAAAAAGGCATTTTAGCAGAAGGTAATTTATAAGCTGAATCTATTGTCTTGCTTTTTTGAAATCTTCTAGTTGCTATGTGAATCCTACTAAAGAAATATCATTAAAAATATTAATGAGAAGCTTGACATAGGTAGGGATGGGGAAAGTGCCCTCTGGGTTTTAGAAGCCTTGCTTTCACTTTCATTTTCATTTCTGATAAAATTTCCATGATTGGCCGTTTTTTGTTTTTTTTTTATGATTGGCCATGTTTTGATGATATTTCCAGATCTTCCTTTCAGTTGATAGAGGGACAAGTTAGCATTTAAAAGCTCTCTGATTTTTCTTCAAAACTCTGGGTAGCTTAGGAATTAAAAGCAAAGGGACTTTCAAAGGTAGATTGCTATAAGTATCAGAAGCAAAGTTGGTTAAAAATTTGTGTAATAATGTTAAACACCCACATCTCGCCTGCTGCCCAGATCAGCCACAAAACTGTCCTTCCTCAGTAGTCTGGAGATTCTCATTTAGAGGCATCTAATCAGAGGCATCAAGAATTGGTGAAGATAAGGCAGAGATGATGGAGTGAAGATAGAGGATTGTCCGTACAGTAAAGATAAAGCTGTATTTTGCCAATCTTCTCTTAGAATGTTTGGGTCAGGCAATTACGAACAGAATAACTCTGAGGAATTACCTGAGAAAACTCACTAGTTTAAAAAAAAAAGAGAGAGAGAGAGAAAGATATTTAAGAAATTGCAAAAAAAAAAAATACTAGGTACTCTTCTGGGGGAGAGATCTTGTCCAGCAAATAAATGGTCAACTCCATTTGCACTGCCTCTCTAAAAAGAGCTATGGATAACAGGCAATTTTACAGATGCCTTTAAGGTGAAACTCAGAAATAAAATATAATAAACTAAGAGAAAAAGAGAGAGAGAAAACCATAGAAAACAACAAACAAAATGATTGCAAGGAAGAAGAGATGTTCAAAAATATTTTGAAAGACATGAACCAATAAGAACATAGTGGTGGAGTATCCAGAGAACAAAAACTGAGTCCTTGAAGTTTTTTAAAAACTATATAAAAAGGAGAGAAAGAAAAATTAAGTAAGCAAATTTAACAAATATATCAGAATGCTTTAAAAAAGAAAAGAAAAAAGAAGAAAATGGGTGTTTCATTATTGCATTAATATGAAATCTATAAAGAACAGAGAGACTAGAGAAAGAGATAAGGAAAAATGTCCCACTACTGAATACCTTGAGTTAATCTGAAGAGTTCCACTGAATATCTAACACAATAAGTGAAAATCAAACAATAGAACAAACCTTATAGGTCATAGTGAAATTCCAAACCCCAGGAACAACTTAAAAAAGGAAAGAAAGAAAGAAAGAATAAAAACAAAACGAAACAAGTGGGGGAGAGGTAGTTGGGAATATCAAAAGAGATCTTGATTCCAAGCAAAAGATCTGGAAGCCAGAGAACAATGAAGAGGTACCATCAAAATTCTTAGGAAAAGTAATTTGAATCATTCACTAATTGAATGTGAAGGTAGAATTTAGATATGCAAATTATTTAAAGCAAATTTCTGTGCCTGAATTACCAAGTTGTAACCAAAAGATTCACTATGACATTGATCAAATTACTCAAACTCTGGATCTGTTCCTCCAGCTGTAAAATAAAGGAAGCAAAAGCATGTATCTCTACTTTAGAGAAATAATGGAAAATACAATGAAATAATTAAGTAATACATATATAAATTGAAGCATGTGAACAGCACGGGTTCTTACAATTTTTATTTTACTTGAAATTAAACTCTCATGCACCGTAACAACCACTTATCACTCTTAAATCAATAATCCATACTTCCAAATGTGTAGTTCTCATTCTCATCACCAAATCTGAGTTACATTAAGACATAAGGTTACATTTGACCTGAGGTTAAGGGTAAGGATTCTCATTCTCTTCTGATTCACACTCTCTTAGAATAAAACTCCTTTAGATAGACCAAGTGAGTCCTCTAAGTTTTCCAACCTCAAATACCAAATCAAATCAATTTTTAGTCTATACAATCACTTTGAAGTAAGTTTATTTCCTAAATTGTTTTTAATATAGTTTTAATGAGACAAAATAGGAGATAAACAGATAAGAACTAGTATAGAATTGATAATCCTGTTCTAGCTTTCTAATTGCACATATACAAAACTAGGGTGCCTGGAAATTTGTTTAATGTTTTATTAGCTTTTCTCAAAATGTATCATACAATAAGGTCTTGAATAGATAGTTCCTTTTAGAAGAAGAGTAACTTAAGAAATGCCACTTTTTGAGGATTTTTGCCCAAACCTGTTCACATTTAAAATATATCAATTAAACAAATGTTTATTTGTTTAACAAAAAAATAGATATGTACAAATGCTTGTTGTACCTGTCTGATATCTCCTCCCTTCGACTAGGTTACAGTTTTTCAAAGGCAAGAGCAATTTCTTATTTGACTTAGTGTCTGCCTACTCTGAGAAACATATTTTGATTTGTAGGTGTTAAATGAGTACCTGTGGAATGAGTAAGTAAAATGTAGGGAAATACTGTTATTTTTACTCCCCAACTATTTCTTTGCTTCCCCTTGCAATTTTATTTGTTTATTTTTTAAAGATTTTAATTATTTGACAGAGCGTTAGAGATAGAGCACAAGTGGGCAGGGCAGCAAACAGAGGGTGAGGGAAAAGCAGGCTCTCCACCAAGCAGAGAGCCGGACACGGGGCTCCACCCCAGGACCCCGGGATCATGACCTGGGCCAAGGGCAGATGCTTAACAACTGAGCCACCCAGCCCCCCGCCCCTTGGTAATTTTAAACACAGTTTGTAATTTTAAACATATTTTAAGATTCTACAGAAAAATGTCTTAAAATAAATGAATACCTGCAAACATTATTCGGTGCTTACTTTGTAATATCTTTGTGTTCTAAGATTTCAGCATTTTTCTAGATGTTAAAAGATTGAGATTACTACTACAGGATAAAGTTGATGATAAAATTTTAAATTTATTTAAACTTAGAGAAACTATTTGGACTAATCTTGCCGCAGATTCTGTATTCTTCCATTGACTATCTAATAATGTTTTAGATACAATCCTAACTATTGTAGGTCTCACGGATATCGTTGGCATTCTTAAACTTAATATATAGATTATGATAGTATCACTTTATGAATGGAATTTTCAATAGCCACTGCTATCAACTAAAAGAAGCATATTAATTTATTAATTCTGACCTGTTTTAGTAAAAGAATTTCTTCGCATCATTTATGCTTCATCCTCCTGGCAATGTTTCATTCAGTTTAAAGTGATATTCTTTGCTGCATTCAGAATCTTTTTGATTCTATTGGTAACTGTGGAATGAATGTTCATTTTTCCTTATAATACTCAATACAATATAAATAATATATAATAGATGATGTAATGCCTCATGGCAAAATCCCTTCCTGACTTTGGGTCTTTTTTCTTTTTTCCTGACTTTGGGTCTTGTTTTTAGTAATAAGATTCTTAAATCTTTAAAATTTGTATGCTTAATGTTTATTTTGGGTTGAGTTACTCAAGAACACATTAAATGATATGCAAAACAAACTGTAAATTCAATATTTGATAATATATCAACTGTTGCAGGAGCTCAAACCCCTGCTTTTAGAATCCAACTGGTGAAGTTATCAAGTACAGGTGCATGGGCAAATAAGTAACAGAGAATCCAAATAGTTTCTTAAAAACTTGCTGCATTTAATTATAAAATTAGAGAATCACCAACGAAAAACGTTTATAAGCACTTTATTTAAAAATTGCACTTTTGGCACCTGGTTGGTAAGTGAATTTATACTTAGATTCTGTAATGACCTTACTTTTCAGATTTTCTTACACTAACTATAAACAAAGAGGATGTCCCTAAATTTTTTGCTTAGCTTAATTTATTCCTTTTTTTCCATAATGATGCAATTTTTAATTCATAGACATGAAATAATGTTTAAATGCAATAAGTAATTCGGACTTTCATCAGCATTGTGATAGGTGGGAAGTGATTTTATAATTACTGAAGCATGGTTATATACACTGTTATTTGCATGGATTTTTAGAGCAAACATTTATCAGATGGCTTCTAAGCCCTAGGCTCTTTACTACACACTGGAGATACACCAGTGAAAGAGACAGAAAATATGTACCCTCTTGGGTAGGACATAGTGAGGAACAGACAACTAATAAGGAAATTTTTTTTTTAATTTTTATTTACTTATGAGAGTCACACACACAGAGAGAGAGAGAGAGAGGCAGAGACATAGGCAGAGGGAGAAGCAGGCTCCATGCACCAGGAGCCCGACGTGGGATTCGATCCCGGGTCTCCAGGATCGCGCCCTGGGCCAAAGGCAGGCGCTAAACCGCTGCACCACCCAGGGATCCCAAGGAAATTTTATTAGATTGTATGTTGAGATACAATCATGGGAAACAGAGGGTGCTGTGGGAACACATGAAGGAATTTTTTAAAAATATTTTATTCATTTGAGAAAGAGAGGGAGCATGAGTGGGGGTGGGGCATAGGGAGAGGGAGAAGCAGACCTCCACTGGGCAGGGAGCCTAACGTGTGGCTCAATTCCAGGAGGATTTTTTCTCAAACCTGTTCACATTTTAAATATATCATGATCTGAGTCAAAGGCAGATGCTTAACTGACTGAGCCACCCAGGCACCCCGACATGAGAGAATTCTTAATTTAGAATTGTAGACTTGGGGGTTGATGAAGGAAGCCTTCCAGGAGAGAGATATCTGTAAGCTGAAATCAGAAAGAGAATGATTAAAATGAGTAGAAGTTATCCATTTGAAGGGATGGTTGGGAGGAAAGCGGGGATGGCAATGGAGAAACCATTCTAGGTTAGGAGGCTTAATATGCAAAGATGAGCAGAAGTCCAGCCTGGATTAGTGATATTTATAAATAACTACTAAAATATGGCTCAAATTTAGGAGTAGGAGGTTGGATTAAAGGATGGTGAAGAAGATGAAGCTGGAGAGATTATAGGCACCCATATCAGCCAATGTCAAGTATCTTCTATTGAACAATTCGGATTTTATATATCGAGCAATGGGAAGCCAGTGGAGTATTTTATGAATAGTATAATTAAATTTGAATTTGTAAAAAAGAATTCTTATTTCAGTGTACAGATTATTGTGAGGATAAAATAAAATAAGAAAAGTTTGAAGAATTTAGAAATAATCTAGGTGAAAGATAATATGTGAAATAGAGTAGTGGCAATGCGGGTGTAGTTAAGGAATGAAGAGATTAGTAGGAGGTATAATGCACGTATTTAGTGACTGATAAAGAAGGAAGAGGATGGCCTAACACTTTGAATGAATGGAGAGAACCATAGAACGAATAAGAGGAGGACTTGTTTCTGATTAAGGACAATACGTCTGGATTTAGAGATGATAATTTGAAGAACACTTAAGAAAGATATATTAAATATTTAGACATGCTGGACTTGGAACATCCTTTTGAATACAGGTTAAAATTATTATCATACAATATGTGCGATTGCTCAATCAGTGCGTATAGTGTGTGAAAGGAAGAAGGACTGAAAGGAACACTGATATGAAGCACCCTTTAAAAAAGAGATAAAAGAAATGTAAGTAGCTGAAAGAAAATCAGTACTGTGCTGTAATAGGAGTGAAATCAGAGAGTTGGGAGATGATCAAGCATGTCAAATGTTGTGAGGTCACGTAAAATAAGAATACTTTTAGCAATCCAGTTGGTATAGCAATATCAATCTTGCTAAAAACTATTGACTGGGATGGTGGAGGCAGAGAGAACATTTGTTTTGAAGATATGAAGTGAATGGGAGATGAGAAAATAAAGACAGAAGTTTGAAGGCTGGTTATGAAAAGCAGACAAGAAAAGGCAATGGCTGAGGGAGAATGTGGAGTTGGAAAAGTTTGGGTCTTTTTTTCATTTTTTTTAACTTGAATTTTATTTGGTTATTTGGTTTGTTGATTTCTTGGCTGTTTTTAATATTTGAGATTATTTGAACAGGAAACTGAAAATGTGAGAAACATGCTGATTAATGAAACACAAAAATATGGAAGAGCAATATTGGGGACCCAGTTGAGACTCCCTACTGGATTGTTACTTTTGGAGATTGTTGTAGGAAATAGTATTCAAGCTTAGTCCACTGTAATACTGAAACCTCAGAGGAAGTTCTGCTGTTGGGTTGGTTTTCCCAGTTCTTTTGTTAACAAGTAACTATAAAGGTTTGAACTGGGTGGGGGGCACCTGGGTGGCTCAGTCAGTTGAGTGGCTGACTCTTGCTTTTGGCTTATGTTATAATCTCAGGGTCATGAGATCAAGCCCAGCTGTGGGGTTTGGCATTCAGCAGGGAGTCTGCTTGAGATTCTCTCCCTTTTCCTCTCCTCCTGTCCCTTCCCCTGCTCATGTTCCGTGCACACACACACACACACACACACACTCTCTCTCTCTCTCTCTCTCTCTCTCAAATAAATTGATAAATCTTTAGGAAAAAAAAGTTTGATTTCAATTTTTTGAGACCTTGTTAATGGCAACAATATGAATGGACCTAGAGGGGCTTATTATATTGATTAAAACAAATCAGACAGAGAAAAACACATACCATATGGTTTCATTTATATGTGGAGCCTAAAATCAAAATAAATGAATAAGCTAACAAAATGCTGATTCTGACTTATAAATACATAGAACAAACTGGCAGTTGCCAGAGGGGACAGGGTTGAAGAGATGGGCAAAATGGGAGAAGGAGAGTGGGGGATACAGGCTTCCAGTTATGGAATAAGGAAGTCATGGGATGAAGGGCACAGCATTGGGAATGTAGTCCGTGATACTGCAATGGGCTTATATAGTGACAGACGGTAACACACTTGTGATGAGCATAGCAGAAAGTATGAACTTGTTGAATTACTATGTCATACACCTGAAACTAATGTTACACTGTGTCAACCTACACTAAAAACAAAAAATGGATACTGTTCTTGACTGCCATTTTGTCATCTTGGCCAAGTCACTTAAACTTGCTTTTTTTTCTTTTCTTTTTTTAAAAGATTTTATTTACTTATTTGAGAGAGTGAGCAACAGAAAGAGAGAGGGAGAGAGAGAAGTAAGGGGAGTGGCAGGCAGGGGGAGAGGGAGAAGCAGGCTCCCTGCTTAGCAGGGCTCCATCCCAGGACCCCGGGATCATGACTTGAGCCAAAAGCAGCCGCTTAACTGACTGAGCCACCAGGTGCCTCATAAACTTTCTGAATCTCAGCAGCATCATCTGTATGAAATATCTAAGAAATTATGTATACGTACATATAATATTTATATAAATACAACTACATATATTATAACTAATTATGTATGATCCAGTGTAATCCTTTAAACTCAGATGAAAACCACAGTTGAATAAATAATCCAATAGTTTAATACTATGTTAAATATTCCTAGAAGAAAGTTGTGTTGTTGCATATAACAAATGAGGTCTAGGATTAATATTTCAGTTTCTTAAGAAAATCTGCTTCTCCTAATTATGATGCTATTTAGAATTATTAGGTAAAAAAATGGCTGCAATAAATCCTCTGGTTCATAGGAGCATATATCTTAATATGCTTTAGAAGGAAAAAGTTTTAACTCAATCTCAACTTTTGCATTTTTATAAAATGTAAAGCAGTTGAACTTTTTTTCTAATTAGACAATCTCCAAGCATGAGGTTTCTTTTTCATTCTGTGTGGAACTTTATCATGAGAACACATCTAACTGTTCAGCACTGGGATCTGGTAAGTAGAAAGGACTTACAAATGCATTTCCTATTCCTTTTAAGGGGAGCTATAACTGCTCATCAAGAGAACAAATGTCTCTGTAATATTTATTCCTGATTTAATACAGATGGAGATGTCAAAACGTTTTCCAAACTCTATTGGGTCATGACAAGATTCCACTCTTATTCAATCAAGGCTAAATATTTATTAGCACCTTAATCACCTATTTTTTGTATTATTGCTCCATTTTCATAAAAATATATTAGCTATAAAATATTTAAATTTCCATCACTTTTTAATAATTGCATAAAAAATTATTTCAGACACCATTTAGATAAGGGCAGTTTGATGAACTATAAAGACATTTGTTTTTCATTATAATTAATACACTTAACTCATAAATAATACATGAGGGATTTTCAAATGTTAATGATAGTTTTATGTCATGAGTTTATTTACAATAAAATTAGTGTGTTTAGATCTATAGACTATGGCCGGTAAGTTTCTTATTACGAGATGTGGAGAATCTATTACTCGCTCTAGCTTTGAGGCCTATGTACATGGTTTACGTATAGAAATATGGACACGAAAAGTATGACAAAATCATCAGTATCAAATATATTGTTGTACAATAAAGTTATTGTAATGGTTCTTAACCACTGGCAATAAACCACTGTAATGGCCATTAATGCATATTGAGTCCTTATTCTGTATTTATTTATTAATCTTCATAGTGTCCCTATGAATTCAATACCACTTTTACCCAATTAACATTTAAGGAAGCTAACATTATGAGAACTCATGATCCCATAAGCAACATGTGGCAAAACCATGAATTATGTTCAAAGACTAGGGACGTAACCACTGTGTATCCTATCTCTCAAGATAAACAATGGAGAACTTCAGAATCGTGCATTTTTAAGATCCTCATGCATTCATTCTCTTTTACTATCACTTACTATGTTTGCAGTGACCTACCTTCCTTATAGGTTTTAGTATTACGAACTTTTGAATACACCTGTCTCTTCCACTCCTCATCCATTGTTGCACTCTAAGCCAGATCTCACTTGTGAGTTTCAGACCCATATGGCCAGATTAGTCCTGAAAGTCCCCACTTGATGGTCCTCAATATGCCATGTTCATAATTGAATTTTTCAGAGTCATTTTTGTATCTACCATTCCTGCGTACAACACATTAGTAAAAGGCAGTGGTGTGTTTCCCCTCACTCATCATAGCCAGTTACCAATTCTGGCAACTTAATTTCTTATTTTCTTAATAGGTCTTTTCCTTTCTGTCATGACTTTGCTTGCAGTTTTGCCCAGCTCTAGTACCTTTATAACAGATTATAGATAAGACTGCTTTGCTTGTCTTCCTTTGATCTTGTCTTGTCCCTATCCAGTCCATCATCCACAGAACTCTTAGAATGGACCTTAGCAAATTGCACATCTGATTGTCTTTACCATTTAATGTCTTCAAAGAACTTCCAGTCACCTTACAAATTCAGCCTAGATTCATCAGCATTCTTTCAGAGCAGCCAATAGGAAATATACAGAATACAAATTTTTTTTATAGGGATGTGCTCTTAGACAATTGCATGGGCTGCTTAAAGAGTTTATTATGTGTAGTTGTTGTATCCTTGTCTGGTGCTGAGTCAGAAGTCAGCATAGTAGGCAGCCTAAAACATATTACTATCGTGGACTTCTGATAGTATCACTAATTGTATGTCTTCTTCAAATTGGAGAACAAGAACTGTGTGTTTAATCTTTGTTTGCCTTAGCGGATCAGATATATGAGTGTATCACATGGCTTCAAGTTTGGGGTAGATGAAAATGCCTTTAGCTATAATCAGTCCACTATTCACTTACTTCTGTCATATTGGGAAAACATCAGGCCTTGGTTTTTTAATGATAAAGAATTCATCACTTCTATCATCTTTCCTGACAATTTAACATACAATGGCTGAATTGATTTTTAATCGTGTCTGAATATAGCATTTCTTCATAGCATAAGTGGTATTTTTTCTTGCATTTTTAAAAATTCAATCAGCTAGTCAGTGGCATTATTTTTCAACTTGTCCTAGTATTTATTACATTATCACAATTTTGTATGTAAAACCAACATATGCTTAATTATTTATCTCTTCCTAGATATCTGTATTGTTCCGCAATAGACATATCAATGTTAGAACTGACTTCCTATAAACATTCCCTAAAATAAGATTCTAATGATTCAACAAATAAGGCTACTAAAGCATATGAAAAAATGTATATTGTTTCCTGTGAAATTAATAAATGTTTGGAAATCATTGATCATACTATTGGAATCTGAAGTTCACCAAAAAGAAGAAAGAAAAAAAAATCTAGTAGCTTTTTATGTTGAAGAATTTAAGTGTGTTACTTATTCATTCATTGACTATAAAAAAATCTGTTATGAATTTTAAAAAATAATTAAGATTACAGGACCTAGTGTGAGAAAAGAAAGCAGCGAGAATAAGATTAGCAGAATTGGGTGTTAGAACCCTACTCAGTCTCAGTTCTGCAACTTGCATAAATGATCTTCTTTTTAATTATAAAGTTAAGGCTTTTATCACATGATCCCTGAGGATTCTTTGAGAACATTAGTAGTAACACTTGGTAACAGTTTTATATTCTTATCAGAGATGTAGAGAATAAGCAAAGATATATTTTACATAAAAATTTGTCTGGGAGACAAAATAAATTGACATTTAAAAAATCTTTCATTTAACTGTAAGAAACTATGCACCACAGAGAACTTTATTTTGTGACAGGTCATCACACAGCACCGTTCCCTTGCCCCATGCTGGGTAATTGGTTCAGAACTGACTCAGAGGAAAGATCACCACCTACTGTATCACCCATATCACTTCCTGTAGCACCTGGGTTTTTCTTGGAATATTTCCATCCACATGTCGATCATATCTGACCCTGATCTGTTTGCAGTGGGTGATAAGATCATAGCTGGAGGTGCAGTGGCAGAGGGCCATGAATATATAAAAGCATGTTATTTTTTCTGATAATTACATAAAGGGTGATTTAATCACTGGACTGCTCACTAACATATGACTAAATGGGATTTCTTGAAACACAGAGTTTCCTTAATGGTTTCCTGGTTGTAAATGAACTCACCAATTTCCTATCAGGGTTGATTTTCGTCACAAGCCTTAACACTCAAGATCCTCATAAATTATTTTTTTAAATGTGCTGTGAAAAAGTGGAAAATTTACAAATTGCCCAAATTCTGCGTACAGGAAGTACAAGTAAGGGAAAAAAAATGATGCCTAAGACATAGGAAGTACATTAAACGGAATTCTGGAAGTCATGCTGTTCCTGTAATACTGCTGATATTTTGAGAGGAAGAAGCACAGATCTTGGAGAAAAAACCTGTAATTTTATGGAAGGTACTTTTAACACTGTATGTGTGTTTTAACTATTTATCTACTTGGCAATATATATTTTTTAAAGATTTATTTATTCATGACAGACATAGACTGAGAGAGAGGCAGAGACACAGGCAGAGGGAGAAGCAGGTTCCATGCAAGGAGCACGACGTGGGACTCGATCCTGGATCTTGGGATCACGACCTGAGTCGAAGGCAGATGCGCAACTGCTGAGCCATCCAGGTGTCCCCTTGGCAATATTTTCTTTAAGGTTGACAAGATGAAGAGGCTTATGTGTACTTTATTAAGGTAAATTAACCATTTGACACACAGCCTTCTTTAGAAATACCTATTTAAATAGATTTGATACTTTACATAAGGTTGAAGATTTTAATTACTGTGTAAAATATACAAACTGTATAGTTTTTAAATATTCAGCATTCACTTTTTACAGAAGAATAAATTAAAAACTAAAAAGAAAAAAATCCTAATTTTCCAGTATTTTCTTAAATAGGGATGCAGTAGATACCCTTCCTTTCTTTTTGGCTGAGCTAACTCAAGCAAGACAGGACACTGTCAACATCCTTTAGGCGCAAGACCACCAGGACCACACCTATGTAATTACACATATTAAGTTTGTTACTCATTGCAACAGGGAGAACACTATGGGACAAAGTCCACACACATTAGGAAGGATACTTGCTTTGTTCAAAGTCTGCTGACTTAAGTATTAATAATATCTTTTAGGGGCACCTGGGGGGCTCAGTGGTTGAGCATCTGCCTTCGGCTCAGAGCATGACCCCAGGTTCCTGGGATCGAGTCCCACATCGGGCTCCCTGGGGGGAGCCTGCTTCTCCCTCTGCCTGTATCTCTGCTTCTCTCTGTGTGTGTCTCATGAATAAATAAATAAAATCTTTAATATCTTTTAAGAATACCTCCGCAGTAACATCTATAGTATTTGGCCAGATGGTGGGCACCTAGTCAAATAGATATACAAAAGTAACCATTAGAATGGATAATCATGGGTGCCTCAGTAAGGTGGTGTTTGAATCTTTTACAGAAATTTGGGGGCTTTTTGGGCAATCTGGGGGAGGGTTTAAGGAAGTACCAGTGTCAAGGAGTTTCCTGTTGGATGCTGGAAGAAAGTGAGACAATTTTATTATTGGTAAATCAATACATTTTATTTGTAGGAAGAAGACACTAGAAGGAGGATGAAGCTATGACCATTAGAGTGACTAGTCACTCATTTTAGCTAAAAGTCACTCATTTAGCTATTTTAGTCACTCATTTGGTATTTTGTGGTTGGCACGATGACCTTGTTGTCTGAGCTTAGGCACAATAATGATATGGCTTTGTGTTGTCTTACTTTATTCTGAACTCAGCGACTTTGTCTAAGGTGAGTATTCTGTGAGATTATTTTCGCTCAGTAGGAGAATGGCAGGGCATAGTGGTGAGTGGCCATATTCTAGAGTTTTCTTTTTTTTCCTTTCTGAATGGTAATTTGACTTTCTGCTTATTTCATGTTGCTAGGATAAATTATTTTTTGTTGGCTTGGTTTGAATTGGTATGGTTTGGTTTTGCTATACTATCAAAATTGACACTTAAAAGTACGAACAACTTATATATTATGTGGAATCTGATATATGAGGGATATATTTATAGCCTCTTCTCCACCTAGCTTTACTTAGTCTATTACTGCCTTCTAGGTATATCCTGGCATTCTGGATTCCCACCAATACCATTGCAAATAAATCCATAACCACAGGAACTAATTGAATAGATACAACTTTTTATGTCATATGTGGATTGTCTGTTGCTGACTCAGTTTCTATCATGCTTCTTAAGTTTACCTTTGCCCTCAGCTCAGAATCCCTTCCCCTCTGTGATCCCTAGTTGGAGTTTGCCAATGAAAGGAACACTAGGGCAAAGCAGAAGAGAATTACGCTAGATCGTTACACTCTGGAGGTGGCTGCGCATTCACTGAAGAGTCTCAGAATGTTCTTGAAAACCACCCACTTCACTGCTACACAGTGAATTAGTGGTTTTTTTTTCAGATCTTGAGAACTACAATAGTTTTTCTGTAAGACTTTAAGAACTACCCACTTTTTTGCTTCAAACTGAGATCTTCAGTATCTCCTGTCTGTTCAGCTGCTGTTCTTGAACTTTTGCTCCCTTAGTTCTTCTAAAATTTCTTTGAACCCTAATTCCTGGTTAAATTTTCTCTTATCCAAATCTTCCAAGTGGTTCTGTTTTTTTGACTGAATCCAAATTAATATGATGCCTGCTGCATTCCTACTTTGCTTTCAGGTGGATTCATCATTCTACCCTAATTTATGCAGTTCCCTCTACATAGTTTACGGTGTCATGTATATGTTGCTAGTACTATATGTAAGTCATACATTTATTTTCTAATAACATCCAACCAAAAATGAACTAAAAATTGTCATTCAAATGTTAGTAAATGTATTGTCAATATTATTATGATTTTGACACTCTTCAAGTATTAAAAATAGGATAGAATATGTAGTTTGGAATGTTTACCACAAAATGGATGGCTGTAAAACCTCGGGTAGTGGTGGATTGAACATACATATTAACTTCACTATCTCATAAAATCCCACCAACATGACATAAAGGTATAAATCCAGAAGGATAGAATGAGCATAAGACAGAAAAGTTGTTTCAAAAACTGATATAACAGACACTAGAAAGCTGAATCTTAAAGTGATGAGCGAGAAGAGATCAAGCTCAATTTGCACCTCAAAATCCCCCAAAGCTCAGGAATTCCTGTTCCTAGGTATTTCTGGAACTGAGTCAAATAGAGAGAGGGTGTTAGCAGAGACAAGATGAGTTAAAGTCTATTATAAAGCATATAATTCCCCAAACATTTTGTCCTGTTGCAGTCAAGTTGTAGTTCCATCCTGACAAAGAATGGAGGCATTTTCTGGAGAGAATAAAGCAGAGGATCTCTGACCCGGTATTTATGAGGTACAGTTGAATGTGAAGCATTAACTAAATGCATGTATACTTATAGAAAAGGCTGAGACAACCCCTCTGTCCAACCATCTCCTTCCCTCAGTTCTTGGAACATTGGCTCCAGGCAGAAGACTGAAGAGTCTGCAAAATCTGACTATATCAAAACGCAAAAATAAAATAAAGATCCTGACACAGAAGTTTTCCAATGAAAATGACCCAACTGGGTCATTCTTTAATGAAACCCATAGTTGACCATCCACATCCACATGTTCTGACAGCTTAATCTCCTACTTTTGAATATAGGTACTAACAAGCAAGGATGAACAGATGTCTGAAAAAAAATTTTCAATATGGAATTCAGTGAACAGAGGAAACAAAGTATAAAGAGAAAAAGTAAATTTCAAAAACTAGGTCGTTAGTTTTTTTCTTTAAGATTTTATTTATGTATTTATGAGAGACCCAGAGAGAGAGAGAGAGAGAGAGAGAGGCAGAAACACAGGCAGAGGGAGAAGCAGGCTTCCTGAGGGGAGTCCAATGTGGGACTGGATCCTGGGACTCTGGGATCACGACCTGAACCAAAGACAGACGCTCAACCGCTGAGCCATCCAGGTGCCCAAGTCATTAGTATTTTTAAAAAGATTTTGTCTGGTCAGTCCCTGAACGGTCAAACTGTGTGGGCAAGTTTAAGAGGCAGATAAGTGCCATACAGGGAAGAAACTGGTGCATGATTCAAGTTCGCAGAGAACAGCTGACATGCTCACTAGCGCAAGTGGTACCCGAGATCTAGCTCTTTGCAGTACACCAGTACCCCATGGCCAACATTGCTACTATACAGGCCATATGGATGACATAACCATATACAACCCACTTTGTGTTACAGCAGAAGTACTTAAGCCTCTCCTCCATGGAGTCTGAAATACAGAAAGCTGGGGATGTTTGTGAGGGCCAAGGTTGTATGTGCGTAAGCAGCAGGAAGGAGGAGTACATATTAGGTCTGAAACAGGGAAAACTGTTCCCATTACAGGGCAATAAGCCCACCATAGGTGCTGAAGGCCCTTTTATCTCTTGGTAAAGAGGTGTTCCAGGCCCAGGGCCCATTTTTATATGGCTAAGTGGAGATCAAAAGACTGCATATGCAAGATTGCCTTTCTCAACAAGTATACAAAACTATGTAATACAAACAGGGTAATGTCTAAAAGGAGTACTCAGATAAGAAAAGGGAATAAGACTAACATTCTAAAACTTCCAGCATTCAAGTAATGAGAGTTTGATAAGAAAAGAGCAGTTAAGAACAGAGGAAAAGAAATTATCAAAAAAGTCTTTGAAAAAATTTCTGTTTTCTTTGGGTAAATATCTGGGTGTGGAATTACTGGATCATAAAGTATTTCTACTTGTCCAATCACTATGTTGTA
Source organism: Canis lupus dingo (assembly GCF_003254725.2). NCBI lineage: Eukaryota > Metazoa > Chordata > Mammalia > Carnivora > Canidae > Canis > Canis lupus. The sequence continues at coordinate 23,868,057 of NC_064260.1, read as the reverse complement.
CGCCTGAAACTAATGTAACATTGTGTGTCAACTATACTTCAAAGAAAAATAGAAGGAAAAAGAAAAAGGAAAATTCTAGTAACTGAAGGACATGTTTTCAGATTTAAAGACCTTAAATGCCAGACAGTAAATGAAAATGCATCTCCACCACTGCAGATCATGGCAAAATTTTGCAACAGCAGGGAACAAAGATAATTCTACAAACCTCCAAAGAGGGAAATATTGACACATCTACAAAGAACTGGAAATTGCATCGCTTCTGACTTCACAACAGCAACACTGGAAGTTAATAGACTATGGAATAATATATTTAATATTCTAACGGAAATTTTGTATGTATGTGCATAATATTACTTAGGCATATAACATTATATATATATATAGTATACAGGTGCACAAGTATGTGTTTAATGAAATATCCAACAGAGAACACTTAACGAGGTGTCCAAACAACCAAATTCCAAAATCGTATATATGTTTATTTTATATTGATGTCATTTTCAAATAAAATGACAGCATATGGAACATGTGAACACAATACAGAAAATACAGTGGAGGCTGATATTTTCTAGGTAAATCATTCTACATTCTATATCTATTTTATAGAAAAGGATTATAATACTTTTTCTTATAGTCTTAAAACTACATAATTATTCCAAAGTTTTGATGAAAGAAAGAAATCTGGAGAAGTGGTTAATATTAGCATTGCTGAAAATAGAAATAATTTGCTCAAAATCCTTAAGATCTTTTAGAAGAACCCTTGCCCAAACTGTTTTACACTCTTCTGTAGTTGAACAAACTATTCTTCACAGATGATACACATATTCATTTGAGGCTACTTGAAGATATATCAGAGTGTTTCACATGCGGTAAAATCCTTTACATGATCCCAGGCAGAAGAATTATCACTCAACAATAGTAGCTATTACTGTTAATCACTTGTAAACTACTTTAAATCAACTTAGAAATGGATGACTTTTGGGAAAAGCAAGGATAAGGAAGAAACATTAACCTGAGTGCTTCTTTAATGAACAATTTTTTTTCCAGTGATTTCCTATAGTTAAATGTGTCCTAGCTCACTCAAAAGGAGGACTGTGTAGATTCTAAATTATGATCAAATTCAGGATATTACAGTCATATTTTTACAAACAACCTCTGTTGGATCTGCTATTTTTTTGGCACTTGAAAGTCTTATTTAATTCTCTTTTCATTACATTTTCATCCGTGGTTCATTTTTTCCAAAAAAAATATCTTTACTTTTAAGACTTACAGTTAATAAACCAAATGCCCAGAGCAAACCATAAAAAAAAAAAAAAAAATCAGTGCAAATATCAAGAAAAAATATATTTCCTGCACTAGGTTGTTACCTTTCAATTCAAACGGACCCTATGAATCATAACATTGGGAATTCCATATTTTTCTGGAGACAGGTCTTTTTCAAGGTGAATCTGAACTTTAAACTGGGAGGCATTTGGCAGAAAGTATATAACAGCTTTTCTTCTCCCTTTCCTTTGTGCGGGGCAAGCGCTCTCTAAAGCTAGCTGGAATCCAAGTAACCTACTTGTATTGTTTGGTATATAGCAAATAACACATAAGATACATGCATATGCCTATGCACGCACACATGCGGGGGAGAGGAGGTGTTGGTGCGCACCAGAAGCTCCTCGAGGCCCTGACGCGGGGGCCGTGAAGGGCCCTGCCTTCGCCTTAGTGGCTCCCGGAGCTCTAAGGTGACAGGTGTGCGCAAGGGCCAGCGGGGTTGGCGCTCGCGGGCGCTCCACCAGCTGTGCGCGCGACCAGCGGGCATCGGCAACGACGAACCGGTTCTCCCGCACAGCACAGCTCGCGGAGCGCAGTGTCTTTTGACCTCTGCCATTTGGATACATTTGGATAATTTCAGACTATTCTTTGGTGCTTTGCTGGCCAGTGAGAGCCTTCCAGGACAGGCCGGTGGCGTCCGGGCCGCTCAGGTGCTTGATCCTCAGGCGCTCCCGGGGCGCCGGGTCCCCCCACTCCGGCCTCCCCCCCCCCCCCCCGGGCCCGCTCTCCCCTTGACCTCAGCCTGTGTCCTTCTTCCCTCCCATGAAGCCCATGAGCTGCCTGTCGAGCCCGTTCTTTGCGGTGTTGCGTTTCCTCACTGCTGGGAAGTTCTGGGTTCATTCGGCATCGGCAGAAAAAAGAGAAAGAAACGGGACCCGGTGACACAAGCGCATGAGGGGGAGCCGCAGTTGATGCCACTCGGACGGGGACGTTGGACATGATTCGAGATGCTCTTGAGGGCACCGTCCCCAGGGAAACCGCTCCTCCGCTTGAAGGGCGGTTAATAAACACGGATCTGCCGGTTTTCCGCCTCAGAACTACGATCTCTTCAGGGGGCTGTGGCCACCGGCACTGGGGGAGCGCCGGAGCGAGGCCCTGGGGGCAGCCTTTGCTCAATCCTGACTTCCTTTGGGAAAGAAGGATTTCCAGGACGTTTGATAAGGTTGCCGCTTCCTATTGCCCTGTCATGACGAACTTAGGGAGATTCCATCCCGGATGCAGGTGTCCGGGTCAAAGGAAATAAAAGGGAAGTTCAAAAGCGCCCCTCCCTTAGCTGCTGACCTTATGTCTCTGTCACTGTGTCATGGGAAGCTTCTGTAGGAGCATGTGCTGAAAACCAGGCAAAATCCAAATTACATGTCACAGTAATGAAACAAGTTAAAAAAATTTCCTCAAAAAGAAGTATTTATATTTAAGAATACTGTGATGTTCACTTAAAAATATGTTAAGCAGCTAGGCCTCACGTTAAGTGTTCCTAACACACATACACACACGCCAGTGAGGGCAGGAAGGGTGAAATTGGTGGAGGTAATTAATGTGTTTACCACTTCTATTGTAATAGTTTCATGGGTTTATGTGTCTGTCCAAACCCTTCAAATTGTAGACATTAAATATGTGCAGCCCTTTTAAGTCGATTTTACTTCATTAGTTATTTTTAAAGCATTTAGAAATATAGAACCTTCTTTTTCATTTTTAAAACATTGATTTTATTTTGAAATAATTTCAAACTCATTGAAAAGTAGCAAAACTAAGGCAAGGAACATTCACCCACAGAACCTTTTAAGGTTTCACTTCAAAAGTGTCCTTTATAATGAAAGCATCCCCTCCAGGATCATATTGTACCAATTATCATATATTTCAAGCCTCCTTCATTTAAGAACCTTCCCCAATCATTTTCTAATTTCATGACCTTCATGTTTTTCAAGACTGCAGGGCTACCATTTTGTACAATATTTCTTAATTTGGGTTTGTCTAATGTTTTCTCATGAAGAAAGTCCAGTTATACATTTTTTGGCAGAAATATCAGAGAAATGGTATGGCATTTTTTGTTTGGTTTTTGTTTCCCATCATGTAGCAGAAGATTTTTTTCTTTTTTCTTTTTCTTTGGTCCCAGTTCTTGTGTTACCTTTGTTCACATAATTAGAACTAATCATGTCAGCCAAGTTTTTCCACTCTTTTTCCTTTGTAATTAATAAGAATTTTGTGTGGAGGTAACTTGAAACTATGTAAATATCCATTTCTTCAACGCATTGTCACCCACTAGTTTTAGCAGTTAATGATGCTTATTATTTGCATGAATTTTGGCTAGGATGGCGTCAGAAGGTGATGTTTCCATTACTTTTACTTGTTTTCCTTTCCATTTATTTATTAATTTACTTATATATATCATTGTGTATTCATCAATTCCTCTTTTATTCGGTAGCCATCATCTCTTTGCATCATTATTTGAATAAATGATTAAATTGTCTTCTATTTAGCCGGTGGAAACCCCAGGAAACTGAACCCTTCTGTTAGATTCCAGTTTTCTTTGAGTTCTTCTTTACTGTCAGAGCATATTTCTAGCTCATATGCATTTTCTGCCCCATTCTGTATTCGGTTATTTCGCTATCTCTACTCCTTTCTATGGAGAATGTATGTGGAAGTTGAGAAGTGAGATGAATACTAGGTGTGTTGACGATCTATGTGGTATTCAAACGCCCAGATCTTTTCATATTTATACCTTGATTCTTTGTCAGCGAGAAACGTGACTCCCACATCTTAATATATTTACATATTTGTTAAATCCCCTATGTGTGGTTAATTTCTCAAGACTGCCAGGCTGTCCTCACCACGTGGCTCTCTACAGAATATTTGCCTGGGCTGCCATTAGTGGCCACCTGTTGGCCATACCGATTTTCTCACTCCATGTAAAGCCTATGCCTGCTTTCATTACTACCCCTATCTAATGTTTTTTGGAGGAGATAAGACAGGAAAGGAGAGGAGAGGAAAAGCAATAGTCATATATTAAACTCTATAGTATGGTTTTGAATGAATTGAAGCATTCTAGACTATGAACTATCTACCGATAAGTATAAGAACAGAGATATTTTGGGACGCCTGGGGGGCTCAGCGGTTGAGTGTCTGCCTTCAGCTCAGGACGTGATCCTGGGTCCCGGGATCCAGTCCCCCACTGGCCTCCCCGCAGGGAGCCTGCTTCTCCCTCTGTCTGTGTCTCTGCCTCTCTGTGTCTCACTCATGAATAAATAAATAAAATCTTAAAAAAAAGGAATAGATATATTTTATAATTATTATGCTCTACACTTTGCTAATTGAAACTCTGCCATAACAAAATTGACTAAAATATAAAAAGTATTTTCTTGTTTTGACTATAGGGAACAAACCGAAGTTTGCTGGAGGGGAGGGGAGGGGGGGATGCGGAAGATTGGTAATGGGCATTAAGGAGGGCACTTGTAATGAGCGCTCCATTATATGCAAGTGATGAACCACTAAATTCTACCCCTGAAACTAATACTATACTGTATGTTAACTAACTTGAATTTAAATAAAATCTTGAAAAAACTTTTTTTCTAAAGTGTATTTGTTTATTGAACATCTTTGGAAAAAACAAACTGGACTTACAAAAGATATACCTAATATCTAGGGCTGAATTTATGTTTGCGCTGTATACTTAGAAGTACTTTTTATACTATGTCTTAAAAATTGTAAAATTATCTTTGACTCTTACTTGTCCAAGAAACACATACTATCAAAAGCTGTAAATACAGCTTTCCATGATTCCATTATCTACCACTGGCAAGGTCTTAGAAATAATGACACATTCGCCAGTCTTTAATAGGCACATGATGAGCACAAGCCCCAGTCTGATCAGTCAGTGAACTAAATATAAAAGGAATGCTTTATAAAGTGCCATTTAGATTCCAGTGTAATAGAGATGTAATGCATATGTCAAGTTATTGAGTTGTCAACTTAAATAGAAGCCAGTATGTCATCCAGTAATTATTGCTATTTAGGCCTAAGGCATTAGTGCTAATATTAGCATGTGAGTGTTAAGTATGCAGAGTACAAAAGGGAAAAGAAGAGATTATATGAAGTAAACCCTAAAGAACTCATTATGTTACTAAAGACCACAATCTATCCTTTAGATATGTGCAGACATTTTAAAGTCAGGAAAATTTTTATAAGAATATACAACCCATTTGGGGGGGAAAAAGACACCCAGGTGCAAACATTTACCTGTAATTGTAGGAAAATTTTAGTATATTATCATCATTGTACCTAGGTAAATTGCTTATGAAAATCATCAGAAGTCTACTTGAAATTAAGTTTGGTGGCTCAGTTTCTAGTTGTGATGATTTATCGACTGGTATTTGTGATTGCAGCTTTCTTTAAAACCCTGGGAATAGAGCTTCATATTTTACTAGTATTTCAAACCTGAAGGTTAGCCCTGCAGCTCTCCACCTGCAAATCAGTTTCCTGTTTTATGTACATTAAGCTGGTATATACAACCTTTACCTAGTCTGTTGGGGTGATCACTTTTATTATGTCAGAAATCGATCAAAACTGAGTAATAAAAAGAGGCTTTTGAAATTTCACCTACAGGTTTGGAGATTTAAGCACACACACACATACACACACACATTAGGTCCCTCTTACAAGTAGTATATCTAATTTAAAAGCACAGTTTATTTTTAAAGCCAGTCTTTCAAAGCGATAGATTAAAACCTGCTGTTTCTAAGTGTATTGTACATATGAACAGTCCAAAAAAAGAAAGGAGAAGAAAAACACACACTCTGGCATCCCTTTCTGGCCCATCCCTGAAGAACGTTAAGTAATAAAAGGATTCATGTGAAGATTAAGATAAAATCTAGCAGGACCAACACTGTCTTTCCTAATTCGCTATGCAGACAACAGAGTCAGCAAAAAAGAATTGGACTATTTCCAAATCCTTTTAAAAGCACATACTCTCTAAAGCAGAAGGCATGTTTATGTGAGCAGACACCCGTGCACACACGCCACCCCTACCCTGGCCTGAATTTTATACTAATGGATTAAAACCACACAGTGCAGAACCACATGCTTTTCAAGGAAGGATTCTGTGTATTTAGCATCAAGAAGTACAAAGCAAAGAACAAGAAGGCAGGCCCAGAAAACCGGCAGATGCTGTTGGACTTCCTCTCTGGACTTGGTCCGGGCGTGATGCCTGCTGTCCGCTGGCTCAAGTGTCTCCCTTCAGTTCAGCTCCATTGTATTTGCCCCCACAACACCTTCCCTTTCTGGACCTTGCAACGTGCCCCTCAGCGCCCTTCTTTGGTCTTCTCATGGCTTTTTGGGTATATGCTAGGGAAACACCTCCGACTTCTGTTCAATATGTGGCTCCTTCCCTAACTGTAAATGCCACCGAGCACAGCCGGTGACTTCTGTTTGCCTTTCCCAATGCCTATCACATGGATGGCGTTACTTTGCAGATTTAAGGCTGTAGCTTTTCTCTGGTCTTTACTGAGAAAAGGCCTCTACCTTCCAAAAGAGGTTTACCTGGTTTCTCCTCCTTGGAGAAGTAGGGGGGAGAGTTAAAAATCAGTCTTTATTTTTATTGCCTTCCCTTCTATTTTTTAACACCCCAAACACTAAACCACATAAAAAAAGAACTAAAGAAATTATATCTACAAGTCTGACCTTAATTGGGGAGTGTAATTTGAAGATTTTTTTTTAAAGATTGATTGATTGATTGATGATAGACATAGAGAGAGAGAGAGAGAGAGAGGCAGAGACACAGGCAGAGGGAGAAGCAGGCTCCATGCAGGGAGCCCGATGCAGGACTCGATCCCAGGACTCCAGGATCACACCCTAGGCCAAAGGCAGGCCCTAAACCGCTGAGCTACCCAGGGATCCCCGAAGATTTTTTTTTTTTTAAGAAAAAAATGAGAAGCTTCCCTCAAGTGATCTCTCCCTACTGGTTCTCTGGTATTTAAAAATATTGTTCTAACAATAGACATAGTTGTTCATTCCACACCATTAAAGAGATATTCCACAGCTTTAAGTCATCACCAAAACTCTAGGCTCTCATAACATGACATTTCTTTCGTGTAATTAAACATTGGCCTTTCATCTAAAAAAAAAAAAAAAAAAAAAAACCTTGTAAAAAATAAAATAAAAATTAAGTTGCATTACAAAAACAAATTAAAGAGATGTTCAAGATGCAAAAGATTAAAATGCAAATGACTTTGGGTAAGTAGCCAGGTATTTGGTTACAGTATTTTCCCTTGATTTTTAATTGACTCATAGTTATATGAGTTCTAGATTTGGGAGGGAAGGTGAGGTTAACTTAGATTCTGGGTAATTAAAAGAAGAAATATTTCCATGAAAAAGCAGTTAGGAAAGTTCAGAGACACTTTTGCCTAATCATGTTTGACCTTAACTGAGTAAGGACAAATGAACAGTATGGTTAGAGATACTTCTGATTTTTCAGTCGTTTTCAGTACCACAGTTCTGGAGGCCTAGGAAAAGGATTTTTTAAAAAAAAATTTTTTATTTATTCATGAGAGACACACAGAGAGAGAAAGAGGCAGAGACACAGGTAGAGGGAGAAGCAGGCTCATGCAGGGAGCCCGACGTGGGACTCGATCCCGGGTCTCCAGGATCACGCCCTGGGCTGAAGGTGGCGCTAAACCGCTGAGCCACCCGGGCTGCCCAGAAAAAGGATATTTAAGATGTATCACATTATTAGAATGCCATTGATTTTTATCTTAATTGTTTTCTAACCATATTCTATTTAATTGTTATGCAACATTTCCTTTACTGGAAACCTAAAGTACAAATTAAGTCATTGATGGACAGCTTTTGTTTCAGAATGGATTTGATAATAGGTTTTCTCTGTTTTTAACACTTATTTTGATGTGAAAATGTTTTTGTTGCTTCGAAATTTTGCTTTGGTGAACAAACATCTCAGAATTTCACATATATATTCATTAGCTTGATCTATAATCCCTTTAATGTTCTGTTTGGTTATGAAAATCATGCTGATGTTATGAAATAAAATGAGGACTGTTTTTTGGACCTGAGAAAATTTCAACAATATGGGAATTATCTGTTTTTTAAAAGTTAAATGACATTTTTTTTCTCTTAATGATAGCACTTCGATTGATTCCCCATTTGTTCTTTGGTAATTGGTAAATTGAAGTTTATTTTACTTCCTCTTGGGACAATGGTGGCCATTTCTACTTTGCTGTAAAGTCATATGTTTCTCTGTGTTTCAGTTTCCTTACCTTGGTAGCATGTACTGTTCTAAAGTTTTTAAGTCTCTTCGTGGTCTATATTCAGTAAATTTTTATTCTGTATACATTTTCTTTCTCTCTTTTGCCTTTATTAGACCTTAAAAAGGATTATCTGCATCTGTCTTATCCTAGTTTTTAACAATGAAACTTGAAGGAATTCTATTAAGAGTAGTTAGAGGCAAAGTAGTTATTAATTTCTATTATTCCTATGGAATATGATAAATATTTTAGGGTTTAGGCCTTGTATCTAAGAAATATAAAGTCATATTTTATGTAATTTATAGAGTTACTAACATGTATATCAAATATTCTGTGTCATTGCATAATAACAAAAATATCAAATAAGCATAAGCCTTTATATGTCAATAAGTTTTTTTTAATTTAATTTAATTTTTTTAAATAATAAATTTATTTTTATTGGTGTTCAATTTGCCAACATACAGAATAACACCCAGTGCTCATCCCGTCAAGTGCCCCCCTCAGTGCCCGCCAACCAGTCACCCCCACCCCCCGCCCTCCTCCCCTTCCACCACCTCTAGTTCGTTTCCCAGAGTTAGGAGTCTTCCATGTTCTGTCTCCCTTTCCCCTTTTTTTGATATTTCCTACCCATTTCTTCTCCCTTCCCCTGTATTCCCTTTCACTATTATTTATATTCCCCAAATGAATGAGACCATATAATGTTTGTCCTTCTCCGATTGACTTATTTCCCTCAGCATAATACCCTCCAGTTCCAACCACGTCGAAGCAAATGGTGGGTATTTGTCATTTCTAATGGCTGAGGAAAATCCCATTGTATACATAGACCACATCTTCTTTATCCATTCATCTTTCAATTGACACCGAGGCTCCTTCCACAGTTTGGCTATTGTGGACATTGCTGCTATAAACATCGGGGTGCAGGTGTCCCGGCATTTCCCTGCATCTGTATCTTTGGGGTAAATCTCCAGCAGTGCAATTGCTGAGTCATAGGGCAGCTCTATTTTTAACTCTTTGAGGAACCTCCACACAGTTTTCCAGAGTGGCTGCACCAGTTCACATTCCCACCAACAGTGCAAGAGGGTTCCCCTTTCTCGGCATCCTCTCCAACATTTGCTATTTCCTGCCTTGTTAATTTTCCCCATTCTCACTGGTGTGAGGTGGGATCTCATTGTGGTTTGGATTTGTATTTCCCTGATGGCAAGTGATGCAGAGCATTTTCTCATGTGCGTGTTGGCCATGTCTATGTCTTCCTCTGTGAGATTTCTGTTCATGTCTTTTGCCCATTTCATGATTGGATAGTTTGTTTGTCAATAAGTTTTAAAAAAGATTTGTCACCAGTATGGTATAACAGTGGCTTTTTTTTTTCTTTAAATAATGCTGATACACATCCACTCAAATAATGTTCTCATTTTGATTGACTTGTCAGGAGCAAGTTCAAATGCCAATGCAGAGGTTAATCTGTTGGGTCCCTCTATTTAAAAATATAACATGACATCCCTTGGCCCACACTTGGCTTCTTGCATAACAAGAATGTGTGAAGGACTGCAACAGAGAAAGGAGGGGAAGCTGAACGTGGGGAAGGATAGAAAAGGATTTTACAATTCATCATAATCTCAGTGCCATCATCTGATATAAACTACTACTTTGAAATAAATGCAATTCTAATTTGCATAATATTATTTCCTTTAGGCCATCATAATTAAAAGTTATATTAGTATTTGGCAAATTTATTGAGATATAATTTACATATCATAAGATCTACCCCTTGTAAATGACAACTCCATAATTTTTAGTTGATTTATGGAATTGTGCATCACCACATCCAATTTTAGAACATATCATCACACCAAAAATTCCTTCAAGCCTTTTTAGAGTCATTTCTTTTCCCATCTCCATTCTTAGGGTACATCTCATTTTTCTTGGTATATTCCTAGAAGTGGAACATAGGTCTTATATAAGCTTATATTTAACTTTGATGGAACTACTAAATAATTTCTCCTAATGAGCTCTACCATTTAACATCCTTATAACCTTGTCACTGTCTGTCTTTATAGCCATTCCAGGTGGTGTGTAGGGTTTTAGTTTTCACTTTAGTAATGACTAATGATGCTATGCACCTTTCATTGCTTATTAGCCATTAGTATGTCTTTAGTGAAATGTCTATTCTACCAATTTCTAAAAATTTAGTTGTCTTCAGAACTCTCAATTCCACTTTATTGATCTGTATGCCTATCATTAGGCCAGTACTCCATTTTTTTAAAAGTGCAAACCATGTTTTATTTTATTTTATTTTTTAAAGATTTTTATGTATTTATTCATGAGAGACGCAGAGAGAGAGAGAGAGAGAGAGAGAGGCAGAGACTCAGGCAGAGGGAGAAACAGCCTCCACACAGGGAGCCTGATGCAGGACTCCATCCTGGGTCTCCAGGATCAGGCCCTGGGCTGAAGGTGGCGCTAAACTGCTGAGCCACCTGGGCTGCCCCCATGTTTTATTTTAAAGAGAAAGAAATGTATCATGGAGAGAAAATGTCTGTATATTCTCTTACTACACTTTGATTCTGAAGTATGAATTAAGAGAAATAGTAGGAACTTATACAGATTTCCTATAGAGAATTTCAGTCATAATCTAGTAATCAGGAAAAGAACAGTCATGTTTGGATTTGGTTAGTTAACTAGAATTTAATCACGGACATTCATTTGTTTTTATTTATTTACATATTAACAAATATCCAAGGTGTAACTTATGTATCAAGCACTTTGACAAGGTCTCGATAACCCATTACTTAGATTTTTATATTTTTATAGTAAGTTTTGAAATATGATAGTGTAAATCCACTCCAATTTTGTTTTCTCTTCAAACTCATTTTGGCTACATTAGATCTCTGAATTTCCATATAAATTTTAAGATCAATTTGCCCATACCAACAGAAAAGAAAGAGACCTGCTTGGATGTTGACAGGTATTATACGGAAATTATAGTATACTGATCTTTAGAAAGGGGAATAAACATTTTATTACCTTATTCTATGAGTAATCCAATTAAGAAATACTCAGTGGTATTATCCTTTTGATTTGTAAGACTTCCCATTTCAAATATTTATCTATGTAGCCATCTTTACACGGGAAATGGAACACAATGCCATTCAAAGAACACTGATCTCAATTATGTATTAACCTCGATTCTGCTACTCTTCTGTAGTTTGAGCTAAGAGAATTAATTTCTCTGGGCCTTAGTTTCATCATCTAAAACAAGGCCTTAATATTCTGTGAGAAAATAATATCATACTAATTTTTTTTCAAAACTGTTCTGTAATTTCTTCTGAGTGTTATTTAAGAACATATAAGGCACATGAAGCCAATTGCTATCATTTTATTTTTTTGCATAACTAGAGAAATCAACATTTTATTGAGAGCTTAACTGCATTTTCTATGGTAAGAATTACTTGTTTCATCAACAGAGTTGAAGGAAACACATCCCTTGAGATAAATAAAGACGAACATAGGGAGGAAGAAGAGGGAGAGGGGAAAAAGAAAAGGAGAGGGAGAAGAAACAGCAGCAGCAGCAGCAGCTTTGATCTGTTCTTCATTGAAACATTTTTTACCTGTATTTTAATTGTATAGGTGGTTTAACTGTTTCACTTATACTTTGTCCTTATTTTGAACAAATATTTATCTTTAATTCCTTCTTATGCTAGCTTGAAAAAAATTATCACATGATTGAAATCTAAAATTTAATTTAGTTCCATGCCATAACATTAGCAAATTAACAGGAAGAATGTGACTTACTTTATTTATATCTCATAACATCTAACATACTCAAAACAGCATGATGTGATATAATACAAAGAACAATGCTGGAACTTTGGCTCAACTCATGTGCTTGCTACTTTCTAGATTTATGATCTTAGATAAGAAATCTTGTTAGCTTCTCGGAAGCTTGGCTTCCTTATTTGTAGTTGGCTATGGCCATTCCAACTCTATATATGCAATAGGATTGCTAAGAATAAAATTAGACACCATGGGAAAACAATTTCTAAAATTGTAAGAATACTCTGCAACTTCTTATCCAAGTGATTTTGGGCTTAATAACTATGAGCCTCTGTCTCCTAATCTGAACATGATAATAATAATAGACATTATCTCAGAGTCTGATGGCTGGAAAGAACCCAGCAAAGGGTCTAGCATTCTGCTAATACTCCGTAAGCATTATCTACTTTTACTAAATTAATGATAATAGAAATAAAACTTGTAATAAAATAGTTGGGAATAATCCTGGACTACCTGGGTGAATGTAGGTTCTTTAAAAATTAATTGATGAATTTGAAGCAGATGCTTTTTTTTTATAAAGATTTTATTTATTTATTCATGAGAGACAGAGAGAGAGAGAGAGGCGGAGAGAGAAGCAGGCTCCATGCAGGGAGCCCGATGTGGGACTGGATCCCAGGTCCCCAGGATCATGCCCTGGGCTGTAAGGCAGCACTAAACCACTGAGCCACCCGGGCTGCCCTGAAGCTGATGCCAATCTTTTAGGACTGAGTGTAATTATGTATAAGATGAGGATAATAAACAAAAGGATCTCAAATATTCCTTCTTGCTCTAAAACTCAAAGGATACATTATTGTTACAGGAACACAGTAAATGAATTGCATCTTAATCTGAGCTTTCAGTTTTTCCACTATTGCCAATTTCATTTAATTATATAAATATATATGTACACATGCACATAGAATATGTACACATATACATATAAACACACAGTTATTCTCTGCTTTTATAAAAGGATGAATCTAGGGAATTGTACTTAAAATTATTTCTTTGCTTTTGGTTACTTTACTTTTCTGTTGAAAGTATCTTCAAAAAGTAAATATATCACCTTATTATAATATGTCACTTTGCCATTCTGGTAATATGAATCATTCAAAAGAGAAAATTCCTAAACTCTCCATTCTTAAAGGTACCATTTCAGTTTCAACATTAAAGATTTTCTTTAATAAAGCTTCCAATTTGAGCAAACCTCTCATTCTCACAGATGAACACATTTATATAAAAAGATATTTATCACCTTCACTATTTTTTTCCGTAACTTTACAAGCCGAAAATGTGGAATAAACATTATTAATCTCTTAAATGCCCCAGTCTGGGAGTGAGAAAGGCTGCAGAGAAGTTATAGGTAACAATGGGACGTGCCCAGTGTGACAAATGCAATGAAATCAAATAATTACAGTATCACCTGCATGAGGAAGCAACTATGTGAACTGTCATGTACAGACTTACAATAAAGCTAAGATTTGTAATATATATTATTTTATTTCTTAAAAAATAAGGACAGGTGTTACTGGCAGCTTGAAACAACATTCATGCCTGTGCAACTGCATTCTAATCACATTTAACAAATGACAAAAGCAGTCATTACCTGGGGTTTTTTACTTGATGGCTCTGTACCTTCTGGGGACAGGAGATAAATGAAGGAAAGCTGACACCTTCAGATGTTGTCTTGATTAGTGTTGACATTTTTCCTTGGGGGCTGACAGCTGCTAATGAATTTAATTTAAACATTGAAACAGAGGATCAAAAAATATATTTTAAACAAAATTTTACTAAAAAAGTATATTGAGGCTCATCTATCACAAGCAGCAAAGGCAAGTAAAACTCATTGGAGGATCTCAAATCACCCCTGTCAGACTGTTCATGGAATTTTACTCTTAATTTTTAGGTACAACTGCTCGAATGCAGAGATTATAGAAAGTACACTGAATTAAATTGGAATGTTTCCCATACAGACACATCATTCCTTGGGGCTTCCTATTTGACATTTCTGGAAGAAAATCTAAAGGTATAAAGTATAGCATGAAATAATTGTTATGTAATTTGTCTTTATTCTGAAATCATCTGTAAAGATGATGCTTTAATATGATGTGTGGGTATCTGTGCGTTTTCAGAGAATTGGATTTATAGGCGGATTACCTGGATTCTTTTCCTTTCGCCTCAAATTACTTTGTCTTCCGAAGATCATGTGATCATTGCATGCCTTTGTTTTCTGACACAGAAATAGCTGAATTTCTGGTTTCCCTTACAGAATGAAAATGAAAACGAAATGCATGAAAGTGTTATCGTAAATTTAGGGTGAATGTTATTAGTAAATGGTAGCAACAAGTCTGTGTGAACCAGTTTGAGAATCACTTTTCTCAACTAGATACTAGTCTCGGTGGGCAAATTGAAACCTCAGAGAAGTGCAAGGAAGGGTCATCTAATGTGTGAATGAGAGAGAGGGCATGGAGAACTGGAGGTTTAAGAAGGAAGTATGAAGCTTCTAGGGGTGGAGGTGGGTATCAGGAAAGGTTACAAGAAAGGACAGATAAGCAGAAGTCCCTCTCTATTTAAAATAAAGAAGTTCAAAATTGTAGGGAGCCAACAAGTGTTGGAGATTTAAGAGGATATGGCAGGTGACAGCAGGAGGCAGAGTTTCAGATTACCAATAACAGGCATTTAACTCTTGCTTTCTTGGGTGCCAGGAAAATGGAATGAATTCAATCTGAGTACCTGGGACCTGGAAGGGACTGAGAAATGCCCTGTTATGTTTTTACACTGTGATTCTAATGTGAATCACTGATGCTTTTGCTTGTCCAAAATGCATGAATGTCACAAATAATTCTGCAGCTATTTCAGACTCTATTATTAAATCACAAACCTTTCTTTCTGTGTTTTCCCCCTACTCTGGAATGTGGGGGTAAACCAGTAAGAGTAGAAGAAAAGAAGCCACATTTGAGAGGAGGTAGGATGATTTATGAAAACCAAACTGTTAACCGATCAGCCTAGACACCATGAAGAATGGGATACGTCCTGGGAAAACATGGTTGCTCCAGGAAAAAAAATGTCCACATGGACCAGTCTGAGGGTGATTGCTGAATTTGCAAGTGAGGATGGGGAACTGTATTCAAACAGGGAAGGAAAGACATGCCATTTAGAAACAAGCAGTGTTAGGCCTCTGTAGATGGTTCTTCAAAAGAGTCTTAGCGAATGAGATAGGATTTTCTCTAGCTTTTTACCAAGTTTAAATACTTTGCTTTGCTTTTATTGGAAAAATAAAGGCAATTTTCAACAAGGTGTAGTTGTAGATGAGCAGAGCTCTGATGTAGAGTGGTAACATCATATTCCAGATATTTGATATTTTTGTTGGTCTTGTTGGTATCATCGCATTTTTACAACATGCAAGTGCTATGCTAAACACTTGATATACTTTAGTTCATTCAGTCCTCATGACAACCCTATGAAGTAGGTACCACTGTAATTCTTAATGGCAGAGAGGTTAAACAGCTTTTTAGATCATACAGCTAATAAATAATGGAACTGAAGTTTGACCTTAGTCAGACTTACTCCAAAATTAATGTTCTTAAACCTCACACTATAATCAGTATTTGAATATAATTTGCAATCATTTGACACTAATGTATTTTACACTTTGTAAATGGAATTCACACAAAATCGTAACAGAGGTTGTTCATGTATTATTCAATTATTCTAATTTTGGGAGTAGCTAAAACCATGCCCTTTACATGTGTAATGTGTATTTGTCTATATGTGTTTTGTATTATCAATCATTCGTACACAGCTCTAGCCACTGTGTTTCTGCTTGTTACTCTAATACCTTTATACTTAACATGAAAAAAATTGATGAAAACCCTACCAATTTAAGGTAAAGGAAATATCTGTCCCCATTCCTGTCTAGATCTTTCTTTGTTGTAGTCTGCTTATGCATTAGCTATCTTGGTCCATTTTGTGATCTATCTTGGTCCATGTGGTAGTTATTAATCCCGTAAAGTAAATCTCTCTGCCTTTCATACATTTGTTAGGGTCTTGGTTCCCTGTGGTTGGATAAGGATCTATAACTGGTTCTAGCTGATGAAATATGAATAAAAATGATCTGTATTACTTTCAAGTGAAGCTTTAAGAGCTTGCTTTGCTGTGTTCATTTGGCCATATTCTCCCTCTGCCATTATTACAGAAAGTCCCCCCCCCCTTTTTTTTCCCTGTTGGGGAGAACAACGATGATCCAGAAGTGAATCTCCCACCAGTCATGGGTGAGGGAGGCATGATGTGAAGCGGAAATCAATGTTGTTTTGAGACTTTGAAATATAGGTATTGTTTTTGATTATAGCATTACTCAGAATATATTCATATTTTACATGTGAATTCATATATTAGATATCTACCAGGTCACATCAGATTTTTTTAAAAGATTTTATTTATTTGAGAGAGAGACCATAATCAGGGGGAGGAGCTGAGAGAGAGGGGCAGAGGGAGAGGGAGAAGTAGCTTCCCTAGTAAGCAGGGAGCCCGACATGGGGCTCAATCCTAGGACCTTGAGACCATGACCTGAGACAAAGGCAGATGCTTAATTGACTGAGCCACCTGGGCACCCCTCATATCAGATTTTTTAATTGCAGGAACTTCTCAATTTCTTTCTGCAGTGTTCATAGTTTCAGTGCTTAAGTACTCCATAGACTTCACTGATGACACCTTTCTTCCTAGTCACAATCTCACAGGTCCTTGTGGTGAAAGACCCTTAGGAGAGTCATGCTTGCATCTTAAACCGTCCCGAATTGACTACTAAATAATTTGAGAAATCCTATCCTATCTCTGTTGTAATGGGAAGAAGGCAGTTGTAATGGATTTTAAATGCTGCCCCTATTATTTAAAGGGTTATAAATTATTTTTATCTACAATATCAAATTGGTCAGTACGGCCTAAGTGTCCTGCATGATATTAATATTGTACTTCACAAAAGAAGTTTCATAAGCATGTCATTTTGGGCAAGCAAAGTGAAAACATATTTTTATGCATAAGTCCTAAACATTTGATAATGTGAAATCTATATCTCCAAAGAGTCCAATGGAAAACTCAATCCCTTCCCTTCTCTTCCCTCCCTTCCTAAAATTATGGTTTTTAATAAGCATTTCTAATTTTTCATGTGGCACATTATAAGGTATTCTCTCTTGCTGTGATTGATGAGAATTTTTTATTGCTGTTGTTTTTTTAAATCATTTTATGCACACTTGTAAGTAGGCCACATTATGATTGTAATAGGTCCATTTTCCTGAACATAATTGTCTGTTACAACACCTAGTGCATTATTTTGCATGTAATAGATGTTATTAGGTATTTGTTGACATTTCTCCAAGTCTACTATTTATTACAACTTTTAGAGAAGTTGAATGATTTCTCCTCTTTAGACTCTTAAGATTGAATCTTGCATTTTCAGGTAAAGTAATATTAAGTTGTTTTAAGGCCGTAGAGCATTAATAAATGTAATAATTTCAATCATTAGTCTGATAGCTCTTGTAACAAATGGACCCACATATCCAGTGGTTTAACCTGGACAGAGTTGTGTTATCTCTCAAGCACAAATCCAGTCCTGGTCTTCCTGTTTTGGTGGGGAGAGAGAATATTCTGTTTCAGGCTATCTGTCATTCTGAGCTCCAATTTGACAATCTTCCATACATGACTTTCAAACTTGCCTGGGTGTCCATCTCCCACAGGCAAAAAGGGGAAAATATGGATGACTGCATAAGCAAAGTCTTTGGGGCTAGGCCCCTAAATATAATATATCACTGTTTCTACAGGCAGCAACTCAGTCACATGACCATGGGTAATGAAGACCAAGAATACTCAGAATATATTCATATTTTGCATGTGAATTCATGTAAAGAAGAATGAAGACTGCAATGAAGACCAAGAAATGTAACCCAGGAAGAAGTCATCCAATCTTTGCCATGATATTTGCAATGAAGACCAAGAATGAAGACCAAGAAATGTAACCCAGGAAGAAGTCATCCAATCTTTGCCATGATATTTAAGGAGTTACTATTACTTTGATTATTACTATATTTCATTAAATCCAGAATTTACATCTTTTTTTTTTTTCCTTTTTTTGCAAACTTTGGAACATGAATGCACCCTAACAATGATCTTACAGGCTTTCATTGTGGCTTGTTTGGTAGCATCTTTTTCTTTCTTGTAGTACATTAAAGTATAATGCATTTTATAGTTAATAATATAATATTTTTCAATAAAATTTCATAATATCTCAGCAACTTCTTTCCCAAGAAAAATTAAATTTTTAAGCAGTGGTAGCAAATACTTGATAAATACCAAGCTGCTATTAGATGTAGTAATTTAAAAAGTTTAATTACACTAAGTGATACCATAGGTATTATTTATACTTGTTCTATTATTTCTCAGAGGACTTGACCATTAACAATAAATACTAAAAAGGAGTAAGTTTTCCATTGAAAAGTTGAATTAGGAAAATAAAACACTTGTGATTCTAAAGAATGATGTAGTCAAATATATCCATAAAAGTGCTACACTTTTTTTTTCGTTTTTAAAGTTGATTACATTTGAAACCATACAGCAGAAATCTCAAAAGTTTATTCATTACATATAGTTTCTTATAAATATCCTCTTGAAAATGCAATTCATATATGCTACAACCTCAGAAGTTTGAATTTAAAATGAAATATGAAGGCAAGAGTCAGGGAAATTACGTCAGAGGGCTTTGTCAAATGTCATACAAATCAGTACATACTCTTCTGTCTGTGATCCAGTAGGAAAGAAAGTGATTCTAAATATATCCAAGTAAATGCAGAAAAATAAATTACTATTTGAGGCAGACCATGTTAAAATATAATTTACAATGATTGGTTTGCATGTAAGATGGTTAATAATGCCTTTAGTTTGAACCAACTGAATCAACATTAAGTAAAATTTTGCAATATTTGCTCAGTCTTTTGCATTGAACATTACTTCATCAGAGAAGTAAAATTTTAAAAATCTGCTATTCAAGATACTCGGGTGTCTTTTTCTCTTTGAGACTGGCAAGGGTTGGGTCTTTTAAAAACTTGAAGAGGAGGTGGTAAGAGGAAAAATATCCTCAATGCTCTTAAAAACTCAACTGTTAGGAGTCCATACAACCACTATGTTGGAATGGAAACAAGGTGTTCTCTGTCACAGAACTATTCGCTTCCCCCTGGAAGTACTTCCTCCAAACCAAGTATATAAAGATTTACATCAGCTCACTCATGATTAAAATTGAGGTAACTCTTCAAAAATCCAGCAAGACACCTCACCCAGAGAGATCTTTGAAATCATTGCTACTGAACTGCTGCTGGTCATATTGATTGGTGGCTGTGCAAAGTTCTGTGGGTTAAAGAAAGGATTAGCCTGCACAACAGAGGCAGACCGTCCTCTCACGTTCATCTGTGTTCCCATAACTGAACTGCCTATACCCGGAGGCCCTTGTAGAGGTACAAACTGATTAAGCCACTGATTTGGTTTCTGCTGTGACAACTGGTTCATGCTAACTTTGGGTTTCTGAGGGCCAAAGAGATTATTAAGAGCAGGCATATCAGATTTCAGGTTGTACTACAAAGCTGTGGTCATCAAGACAGTGTGGTACTGGCACAAACACAGACACATAGATCAATGGAACAGAATAGAGAACCCAGAAGTGGAACCTCAACTTTATGGTCAACTAATATTCGATAAAGGAGGAAAGACTATCCACTGGAAGAAAGACAGTCTCTTCAATAAATGGTGCTGGGAAAATTGGACATCCACATGCAGAAGAATGAAACTAGACCACTCTCTTGCACCAGACACAAAGATAAACTCAAAATGGATGAAAGATCTAAATGTGAGACAAGATTCCATCAAAATCCTAGAGGAGAACACAGGCAACACCCTTTTTGAACTCGCCACAGTAACTTCTTGCAAGATACATCCACGAAGGCAAAAGAAACAAAAGTAAAAATGAACTATTGGGACTTAATCAGGATAAAAAGCCTCTGCACAACAAAGAAACAGTCAGCAAAACTAAAAGACAACCTAGAGAATGGGAGAAGATATTTGCAAATGACACATCAGATAAAGGGCTAGTATCCAAGATCTATAAAGAACTTATTAAACTCAACACCAAAGAAACAAACAATCCAATCATGAAATGGGCAAAAGACATGAAGTGAAATCTCACAGAGGAAGACCTAGACATGGCCAACACGCACATGAGAACATGCTCTGCATCACTGGCCATCAGGGAAATACAAATCAAAACCACAATGAGATCCCACCTCACACGGTGAGAATGGGGAAAATTAACAAGACAGGAAACCACAAATGTTGGAGAGGATGCGGAGAAAGGGGAACCATCTGCACTGTTGGTGGGAATGTGAACTGGTGCAGCCACTCTGGAAAACTGTGTGGAGGTTCCTCAAAGAGTTAAAAATAGAGCTGCCCTATGACCCAGCAATTGTACTCCTAGGGATTTACCCCAAAGATGCAGATGCAATGAAACGCCGGGACACCTGCACCCCGATGTTTATAGCAGCAATGTCCACAATGGCCAAACTGTGGAAGGAGCCTCGGTGTCCATCGAAAGATGAATGGATAAAGAAGATGTGGTTTATATATACAATGGAATATTACTCAGCCATTAGAAATGACAAATACCCACCGTTTGCTTCGATGTGGATGGAACTGGAGGGTATGATGTTGAATGAAATAAGTCAATCGAAGAAGGACAAACATTATATGGTCTCATTCATTTGGGGAATATAAAAAATAGTGGAAAGGAATAAAGGGGAAAGGAGAAAAAAATGAGTGCGAAATATCAGAAAGAGAGACAGAACATGAGAGACTCACTTGGGGAAACGAACAAGGGGTGGTAGAAAGGGAGGTGGGCAGGGGGTGGGGGTGACTGGGTGATGGGCACTGGCGGGGGCACTTGACGGAATGAGCACTGGGTGTTATGCTATATGTTGTCAAATTGAACTCCAATTAAAAAAATATGTAAAAAAAAAAGAAATAGAAAACTGTAAAAGAAAAAAAAAAAAAGAGTGGGCATATTCTGTGGGTCTTTGTTGAGTCGGCTTTGCACCAGCACGAGGAACACTCACAACAGCACTGAAGTTTGGCAAAGTGGAAGGTGCCCCCAGGGTCGTCTTGATCACCCCAGGTGTGCTTGGACTACTGAATAAGTTCTGGTTTGTATTAACTGGCATGTTGAATCCTGAGGTCTGAAAGCCCATGTTATTGGCATTTAGGCCATTGGTCAAGTTTTCTTGGTGTTATCAGTTGGTGTAAAAACATCATGCCAAGGCCCATGGAAGGAATAGAAGTAAAGGTACTTGAAGCAGAAATGTTAGGGGTACTACAGAAAGGCCGGTCAGGGATGGCATGTTGTCATCACTGTGTCTGTCAAGTCCTTAGTCTGTTTGACTGGAGCAACAGGTATGTGTACTTGGGGTTTAAGAGGCTGCCGGCTTCTCAGCTTCTGTGCCTGCCCCTGTTCTTTTGTTAATTTTTGTTTTTCTTCAAGTGTAAGTGATGCACTTTTATGCTTATTTTGTAACCCATCTTCCTTATTTTCTGACTCACCACCAGTAAGAAAGTCTGCTCCAATGTTGTTAGAGACTTTGTCAATATGCTGAGACCCAACATTTGTAACCTTTTCTGCTGCTCTTGCATTATATGAAGTTGCTCCAGTTTAGTCTTATGTTCAGTTTCCAATCTGTTAAGCGTCTCTTTTATGACAGAAATGAAAGAATTGAACTGATTGAGATTAAGATTATTTTCAATACTCAGGGGAATCAGATGAGCCAATACTTTTCCAGCCACTGTTCTTTGGTGATTCCCAACTTCTTATGAGTAAACGTACATTTGTAAGTACCTAAAATTCCCATGAGGACTGTGGGTTCCTTGGATGGAATTTATGGTAAGAAGGGCAGGATGTCATCAAGTACAAACCACTTATCCAAGTATTCCAAAATCTTTCCTAAGCACGCTAATGAATTGACGTGAACAGCAAGAGAAGACGTTTGCAGACATGCATTTTTAATTCTTGGTATCAAAGAATTTTTCATGAATGCATAGTCTATAAGACTTGCAAAGCTTGGAATGATGTTTAAACAGAGTTCCTGAATTTGAATGGAAGGAGCCTCTAGTGCTGTGTGAACCATTGGTAGGACATTGCTCTTTATCTCCTCAGGAGGAGTTTTGGTTAGCAGCAAATCCATTTTTTTTTGTAAGTAAATTAACAACCTGGATGGGCTCCTGCTGTTTAAAGACAGAGCCACGTTCAGGTAGACTTAATTTGACATGTGCTTCCTTGGAGCCTTCTTTGGCAATCAGTAGAACAGTGGGCAAAACAAAAGATACCATGTCAGGGGTTACAAGTTCTGAAGTCAAACAAGGCACAAATTCCCTGCACACGCTTGGGCAGTTTTGGTAGAACTTTTGGCAGTCCTTTGAGAAACTGTGATTTCTGAAGATTATCTCTTTGGAATGAGGTCTCAGAATACTGCAGTGTTATTGCACCAACATCACTGAAGAAGAAATTCTTTGTCATTTGATCTGCTTCTCATCTTACAGTTGGAGTTAATTTAAGAGCAGTTTTATGTGTTCTTGGACTTCCTCGGGTATATTTGAAGGTGAGCTAGATCCTAAACGACTCAACTGATCCAACTGTCTACTAAAACTCTTGTAAATGTCGTGCTTGTTAACTTCAAATATGGGTTTTCCTTTATTAAATACAGCATACTTGACAGTTCCTAGTGAGTACATATCACTAGCTATTTCACAGCTCACCGGAAGCATGTATTCAGGACCCAAATATTCACGATTTGGAAGACACATGATGGTAAATTTGGGTCCCATTCTTTACAAGGTAACTTAGGCTCTTGTTCACAAGGATTGGTTGATGATACACAAATATCAAAGCACCTTATTTCCAGGCTCACTTTTATTCAAAATTATATTTTCAGGTGTAATATTTCCATGGACCATTTTCACACTGCTATGCAAAAATGACAGTCCTTCAGAAACCTGAAGCAAACCATATTTAGTTTCGACATCATAAAGGTTATAATCCTTAATGTCTAGAGATACAGAAGAAGGTAGATTTTCCCAGTTACCTAAAACATTGGCTAAACTGGCAAAAATGGGTTCGGTACAAAATGCCAAGCAATCTCTGGATTCTTCTAAAGGATGCTGGGGAGGGAGAAGGAGAGAGGGAGGGGAGGGGGGGACATTTTTGAAAAATAATTCTAAAAACCTAATGAGAATAGAAATGTATGTTGACATGAAATATTCTATTAAGATGAGGAAAGGGATAGGAGCACCCAGGTGGCTCCAGTTGAGCGTCTGCCTTTGGCTCAGGATGTGATCCCGGGGTCCTGGGATCGAGTCCCACGTGGAGCTCCCTGCATGGAGCCTGCTTCGCCCTCTGCCTATGTATCCACCTCTCTCTCTGTGTCTCTCACGGATAAATAAATAAAATCTTTAAAAAAAAAAGAGAGAGAGAGAAAAAAAGATGAGGAAAGGGGTGTATATAATAGAGAGGTAATACTCTAGCTCATTTCTTGATAATTTTGATTCTAATTTCAAACATTATGGATCATTTTGCTAAAGGAACCCTCCCGAGTTTTAATTCTTAAAACAATGACAAAAGAAAAACATTTTTTCTCATGTTTAGAACTTTTTCTCCCGTGTTCTTCCTTAAATACATTTTTTTAAATTGAATTGCATTTGATGTAATCTATTCTACTTTATGTAGAAATGCTTGAAAGAATCTAGGCACTGTCATTTATATGCCATCTTTATGTATTAAAAAACAAGTGCTAATTTGGATATCAATAAAGATAACAAGGGTTTACATTAGCTTATGTTTTTTCACTGCTTGAAAAAAAAACAATCAGAATTTCTAGTTGAAAACAATATGACTGATTCAAACTTTAAAAACAAATCCTATTTCTGTATTTCTCTCATCAATCCTATGTAAATATTACTTATCTTTATTTTCAAAGCAACCTTTTTGTGAACAGTTATTACAAAATGTGTTCATCTTCAATATATTTATCCACAAAAATCAGACAGTTACAAAACTAGGTAACTCAGTTCAAGTGTTTAAAAAATTGTCACTTTTCTGTGAACAAAACTCAGATTTTTTTCTGAAATTCTATCGATCCTGCAAATGGATAATAGAATATAAAGTAGTTCGTTTTTCTTCTCACTAGTAGTCCAAATTCCAGAGTCTACTGGTTTAGAAAGGCATTTCAGGCACCCTCAGAATAAATCAGAGACTAATTGCCCATCGTCTGAGCTCTAACCTAGAGCCAGCTACCTATGCAAACCTCTAATTTAGCACTTTACATTATTGAAATTTTCTATTCTGTTGTCAGTCTCCCTCACTAGACCCTAAGTTCATTGAAAGTGTTTCTGATGCCTAGCATAAAATAGTCACTCAAATGTTTATTGAACTGAATATAAGCTAAGTGACTAGAATTGTAATTAGAACATTGAATGAGCTGTTTGGGGACACATCACATGCTTTTGTTTATGGATGACAACTTTTGTTTTAGAAACTGAGCTAAAATCTGTGTGTTAACTATGCCGTACATGGGCTGATTTCACTTGACATATAATCATTCATGTTGCAGCAAACAAACTACTTTACAATTTAAAAGATCTCACACTGAACAGGTTCTGATCCTCTTCATTTGTATGTTAACACTGGAGAGCTCCAGGGCTCAGACCAGTTTGTAAAATTAAAGTTACAGTATCAAAAGGTAGTTAAAGGATTATTGAATGTGTTCTCAGTCATATCAAGCAAAATTAAATCTCTGATCTAATTTTTGCACACAATATCATAGAAGTTGCCAACTCTTCTGCTATGCCTCTGGATGATTTTAGACAAGTTCCTGAACTTTATTTCCTTATGTTGTTTAATATAAGAAAAGTATAATCCCTTTCTCTACCAATGGGGTAGGATAATAAATTTAAGACATTAATTAATTAGACGTACAAAATTTCTTTAAAATTATAAGCATTGATAGCAATATGAAAAACTTTAGCTACAATTTACCAAGTGTAAATTTGATTCTTCCAAAAAAGCTGCTTTTCAGTATCTTCTGTAATACACAGTTTTCACATTTCTGAGCTACTAATAATTTGAGTAGTTGATGAAGAATAAAAATACTTCTGGACCATACATCCGTATGGAAGGTCAATTTTAGAGTTTTTAAGAGAAGTAAGACATAGAATTACTATACGTCAAGATAACTGTATCCAAATGTGCCTTGTTTAAATTTTCTATCTTGAAACCTAACCTATTTCCATAATACAAACATACACGTATTTTCCTGTATTTCTAGATGATATCAACCAAGAATAGAATGAATGCCTCATGGAGGACATAGGAAGAAAATCATGTCACTGGTGCTCAGTTTAGCAATTTCATCAAAGTCAGTACTGCTAATACTTTTGGATGACAAAATATTTAATGTATGTATTTTTAGTGTGTTCAATGGAGATTATCAGGTGAAGGCAGAAGTATTATTAGTAAATAAGTAATCGTCCATGACTTAAATGTTGTTAATGGGATTTGCAGAGCTTGAAGAGCAAGTATAGTTTTATATCCAAGATCTATCTGTTCTTTTCAGCTGCTGAGGCTGGATTCCCCACGTGTGTTTTGGCACTCTGTACTGGAAGACATGCATGTACCCATTTCGGTTCCAGATCATCTCCATTTATTATCACTAGGCTTGTCAACCGTGTGAGATGACCCGCTCATGTAGACCGTGTCACATAAGAGACGAGTGTATTGGAGAGGCAAAAGCTACCACCTCAAAGAGCTGGTTTTGATTTCTACTCAACCTTTCCTGCCTCATCCCTACATTGAACCTTCTCTGATGCTCTTGCCTTAACATAGTATAAGGTCCATTTCTATTTCTCATCGGTCACTGGGAGGGTGTGTTCTATTGTGGAATGTGCTTTGCGTTCTTTAGTTGGCTAGCTGTCAGCACTTCCATCCTCTTCCTGCTGTCTTACACACAATAGGAAGCAAGCAGAGCTTTAAACTCGTCTTCTGAGTTTCAGACCTTCAGTCCGTATATACAACTGCCTGGGAAACTTTTCTAGTTGAATGGTATCTCACAATTAATGTATTCAAAATTAACATGATTTAACCATCCTGACTCCTTTTCTAAACTTTTATCAGAAGCTTTGCATTTCATGTTACACCTCCCTCTTCCTTACCCCCACGTGCAGGCAACCACCAAGTACTTACGAAAGAAGTAGAATGTAATTATTCATTACCGACTAAGTGCTTATTAAACTCGAATTAAATGCATAGAATGCTAACTGCCGCTTTATATCATTCTCATATTTCTCTTCTTTTGCTCAATACTTACATTTTATTTTTAGCTTAAGACATTACAGATTCAACATAACATTCGCTATTTTATTACTAGTATTATTTTTCCTTTATTAGGGAGAGAACATCTTTTCTTGTTAAGACAAGACACAGAACCTTCCTTAAAAGAGAGAGGGACCTTCAGATTTGGTGAGGTAGCTGATCCAGCAGCTACATACTTTGTTACTTTACCAAATCTGGAGGTTCCTTTCTTTCTCCAAAATCTTGAGGGTTCTGTATTTTGCTTTAATGAAACTGACTTTTATTAGAGATCCATTAGCAAATTCTATAGGCCCAACCTTTAAAACATGTCTACTAGATATAAACTACATGAAATGCCTGCCACATAGTAGATGATCAATAAATATTTGTAGACAGGATGAGTGACTGAATATATCGAATGCAAACCTAGTCATCTCCTCCACCATTTTCTTCTGCCCAAACTACTGCATTGGCCTCCTACCTTGTCTCACAGCTTCCTGATACTCCCTCTAACTTCTATTCTCAAAACAGTGGCCATAGTATTTCTCTGGAAGTGTGACTGGGTCCTTTCACTCTTCTGTCTAAAAGGCTCCAGTTACTTCTCATTTCGGAGTAAATGCCAAACTCCATACAATCACAAAGTGTGGCATGCATTCTAGTTTCATTTTAACCATCTGATCTCTTGTGTACTCTACTTTGCAATCACCATGTTCTAGCTCTTGGCTACTTGGATGTTACGATCTTAGTTCTTTACCTTTGCTATTCAGTGTTCCCACTGCCACAAAATTCTCTCCTTCATATATTGCTTGCTACTTAAGCTCCATCAGATCTTTGTTTAAATAGGGTATTTAGAGGAGGTTTCTATGGCAGATTACAGTTTAGAAATATTTACTCCCTCTCTTCATCCCACTCCCACAAAGGACGTGCACCTTCCTTTCCATCCTCCTTGACTTTTGGCCTTTGTCATGCAATTGCTGATGGAATATTACACAGATTTTTTTCCTGCTTAAAAATCATCAGGCTGGTCCACTGGCCCCAGGAGAAGAGAATAAGAAACACATGGAGCAGAGCCAACCCTGCCTAGCCCAGACTAGAGCACTATACCGTAGCTGGCCTCCAGATTTGGGAGCTAAAAATTATTTATGGTTTTATGTCAGTGAGACTTTTGTGGTTGTTTTTACTTAGCACCCTGTGTCAATATCTAACTGATATACCCTCTATGACCATCCGGTTTAAAATTGTACACAAGATATAAAACCCAGAGTCAACAGATGTTTTAGCATCATGTCATCTGTAAAATTCTCTTTAATTTATTAGCCAATCAAAAATTTAGCACATTACTTTTTTTTCTTTTTTTTTTTTTTTTTTTTGGCAAAAATGCACCCTACTTGCATGATTTTCCATGACAGTTGAGAATGCTTGCAAGGCTTGGTCATGCCTTTGTGACCAATCAGAACAACACTGAGAGCAGATGCTTTGGATATAATTTCCCATTCATCTCAGTTTTCTCTTCACAACACTTGATTCTTGTAGTTGTCTGAACGATTTCCAGAATGAGATTCATTTTATAAGCTCTGAGTCAGGAATTTTAGCATTTTGAAATAAACAAATGCACACAGATTGCTCCTGCAGAGTAGCCTTCAGATCGAGAAATTAGAGTAGTCTAACCATACTCTTGCCATTTTTAGTTATTTCAGAGCTTAATAAAATAAGCTTTTTCCAGGCATTCCATGCATTTCTTTGTCCCTAGTTCACCAACCTTTTGTCCACAGTTCTCTTGGGTATTCTTTTTAGAACTTAATATTTAAACATGGATATAAAAAGAATTTGCAACATGAGATTTAGCTGTGTGTGCAGCATTTTATTTATTTATTTTTTACATATGGTTGAGAGAGTTCATAGCTTTTTATTGATAGCCTGTTATTGCCCTAAGTGAATCATTCAGGAAGTTCAGATCTTATATTTCACTCATGTGGTTCTCTAATTTTTAGTTCTTGTATCCTGGATAATTTAAATTAAGAGGTTTCATATTGTGGCTCCAATGGCTTGCTATATTTTCACTGATTTTAAAAAAACCCTTCATTATAAAAGGAAAGTTCCATTAATACATTAAAATGTTTCTTTGATTAAGAGGGAAATGTCTTAAATGTATTTAAGGTTTTTTTTTTTTTTTTAATTCATGACTACCAAACCTAACAAGGTTCAATTTTTTTTATTCTTATTTTCTTACTGCAAGTTAAATTGAAATTGCTTCAAATTACATGCACAAGTGTATAAACGATTTTCCATATATATTCCTATCACAGACAACAGTGAATAATCTATCACACAGTATCATTTAGCCAATAACCAATTAAATATAATTTCCTGAAAATACAAAAACAGAGAAAAAGTAGGAAAGAGTTTTAAAAAATCACTACAACTTATTTCAAATTACCAGTAAAATCAAGCTTTATATTAAAGCAT
Source organism: Canis lupus dingo (assembly GCF_003254725.2). Taxonomy (NCBI): domain Eukaryota; kingdom Metazoa; phylum Chordata; class Mammalia; order Carnivora; family Canidae; genus Canis; species Canis lupus. Next base: position 23,838,795 of record NC_064260.1, on the reverse strand, counting down.
GTATTGTTATTTGTTTGACAACCTAAAGGAGAAATTTGTGCTGTATTGCCTCTGAAAAGCCTTCAGTTATTTTCTGAGGCCACTATTAAAATTTGATTGTGTGATTATTATTTATGAATGTACTAATCTATTTGCATGTCATTCATGAAGAAAATAGTTCATATTTTTCCTACTTTCTGCTCTTTTCTACTACGAAAAGTCTTTTCTACTCTTCAGTTCTCCAGTTTAAAAAACAAACAAACAATAAACAAATGTGTTTTGTGCTGACTACTAACTTGGAAATGGATATTGCTCTTTACCCCCTTTGAATCTATAGGTATTGTATTTAGTGAAAGGCAACATGCTGCTTAATAAATCATCATATCAGCAGCTTCACTGCATCGTACCACACTGGGGGACAGCTTAAGAGCCGATGTTTCTCTCCTACCAGCTACTAGCCTTGCTAACGAGGTCGTGCTGTCAACCTCAGTTTGGAACCCTATTAAGACACACATGCAGAAGTGATAAGCACATTGCTCCAGCTCTCCTTTGCATTGTTATCTCCTTGGTGAATGTGTGTGTGTGTGTGTGTGTGTGTGTGTGTGTAAACATGGCGTATTCATTCAAATGTGGTTAATCACATTTAAACATAAAAAACTTGTAATAAAATTTACCACTCTGAGGTGTTTTAATGGTTGATTTATAACACATCATTTAGACCAAATCATATGTTCAAATGTAGTGGACAAGTGATCAGTTAATGATTAGGAAGAGATATCAAGTAAAATGAACTGCACAAATATTTTTAACAATACAGAATGGCTAAGAGAGCTGCTCAGGCATCTTTGATTTGTATACAGGGGCACATTGTGAACTTTTATATGCCTTAATTTCTTTCCTGTACAATTGAATATCAATAGCCTATAGGATTGTGGTGATGATTCACTGGAATAATGTATAAAATTATTAACTGTAATGCAAAGGGTATAAGTGCTGAATGTGAGCAAAACTGGATAATTGGCTTAACCTTTAGGTGAACAAGTGATGTGCCTCAGAATATGTATTTGTTGAGAATCTTTCTAAAGAATAAGATTTCATCTTCTACATTAGAAACAACACATCTCTCAAAATACTTGAGTATTAGGTATAGGAATATATATATTTTCATTATTTGAGAATTCACCATATTAACGTTTATGGTTTGAGGTGTTCAGTGAGACAAAGCAATACTTTTATCATATCACGTATGGGCTCCCAGTACCTTCAGAAGAATAATAGCAAAGGACCTAAGAATTGATATGGTGCTAATCATTTCATAGCTAGAACAGTATGATATCTTATAAAATATTATTTCTCAAAGTGTGCACTTAGTCGTTACATAACCCAGAATGGATTGATTAGGATACGCAGCAAGTAACCCCAAATACCAGTGATTTAATTGCTGAAGTTATAAGACCAATGAGTGATAGCAGAAGGAGGGGAGTCTAGAGGCTCATTGGAAGCCACAGCTGGAGAGTCTCCATCTTGACACTTCCTTGCATAATCTTTAACAGAGGGGAAGGTAGCAATTCATTCACATGTTCTTAAAGTTTCTGCCCCAGAATAAAACATGCTTATGCTCATGCTGTATTGGATAAAGTAAGTCATGTTGGTAGAAAGGGTGGAGAAATGCCCTACCTGAGGTTAAAAAAGAAAAACAAAGTATTTCTTAAGAGCCCTAATAATCACCACAGTGACTATTTAGGCTGTGAATTCCTAATCACTTTTTTCATTGTTTTTTTTTTTTTTTTAAATCAATGGGAACTAAAACATAGCACTATTATTAGGTGAGCATTTGCAAAATAGTCTTCAAAATATTCTCTTCTTTTCAGAAAGATAAGTGTCAGTAAGACACAAGTGTTCTTTACAAGCATAAGCGGTAAGTGCTCCAATGTGTCCAACAGAAAATCATGACATTGGCTTAAAAATTGTGGTCCAAATATAGTACTTAGCTTTGTGACTCCAGAGTCTTGTATTTTTCAGTGATTCAGAATGATCAGACTCAAGAAATCTGGCTCAGAATAACCAACTTTATTGTAGTTGTCTCATACATGAAGCTAGTTTTTTAATTAACAGCTATTCATCAGGACAGATGTAATCTTTCTGAAAATTATGTTCTGTATTGTTAGGCAAAATACATAGAATAGCAAATTATAATTTAAAGGATTACTTACTGAATATGGAATCAAGACATGTAGATCAGACTATCTGTAGCTAAAAAAATAATATATGTGTCTGTGTTACATGTTATGACAGGTGTATTTGTCAACACTATACAAATATTTCTATAATATAGACAGAATAATTAGGTTCATGGGTCAAGGTGTCCTCTCCATTAGAAATTTCTAATTAGGAGATCCCTGGTGGCTCAGTGGTTTAGCACCTGCCTTTGGCCCAGGGCGTGATCCTGGGGTTCCAGGATCGAGTCCCACGTCGGGCTCCCGGCATGGAGCTTGCTTCTCGCCCTGCCTGTGTCTCTGCCTCTCTCTCTCTTTCTGTCTCTCTCTGCGTCTCTCATGAATAAATAAAAAATCTTGAAAAAAGAGAAATTTTTAATTAATTAATATTTCTAATTTTTAGAACTAAAATATAATTAGTCTATTATTATTTATTATTATTTATTGATTTTATCTTGAATCATAAATTAGCTTTAATCCCAGTCATAAATTTCTGAGGTCTTGTCCAGTCACCTGAAATTAATGTTTACATAATTTCTCTCACATGTGCCACAAGTTGTCTGTCATCTAAAGATATTCCTGTTAGTACTACTGTTAACACCTACCATTTACTAAGTGTCTGCTATGTGCTAGGAGATTTACATATATCATTAATTTCTCCTCCCACGCAGTGATATAGTGATCGTTCTTTTTGTTTTAGAGATGAAAAAATTTAGGAATTAGAAAGACTAATTCATTTTACCACTTATTCACCCAATGAGAATTCGGCAGTGTAGCAGAAATTTAAATAAAGGTCTATGTGGTACCAAACCATACTCATTCCAGTATATTACACTGGCGCAATTCCATTTTAATTATTATGAATTTCATTAAGGATGACATAAACTTTACTTTTGTCGCAATCCACATACCTCTCTTACCTTCCACAATGAATGATCAAAAAGACAAATAGGTGGCTAAAATGACATGCGATAGTCCAATTTAAGGTAAAACGTAAAATTAGAATTTTAAGATTTCTACATTTCATCCTTCATTGCTTTGATTTTGTCTCATACAATAAGTTTTCTTCCTTTGAGAATTTTTTGTATTTTGATGTTTCCTGTATTCTCCAGCAGATTTTTTTTTAGGTTTTATTTATTTATTTGATAGAGAAGGAGAGAGAGAGAGAGAGAGAGAGAGAGAGAATGCTAGCAGGGGAAGGGGGAGCAGGAGAGGGAAACAAGCAGTCTCCCTGCTGAGTGGGGAACCTGTGGTGGGACTAGATCCCAGGACTCTGATATCATGACCTGAAAAGAAATCAAAAGCCGGATGCTCAACCATCTGAGCCACCCTGGTGCCCCGAGGAATTCTGATCTTTACTGAACAATCAGGTACACATAGATCAAGGCTTCTTCATTGTTTGAAGTTTAACTGTGGTACTCACTTCTGAATTCTAAAAGAGAAAACCAAGTCCCCTTTAATCTTGGCTATCCTTAGTCACTATGAAGGAGATCCTATCTACCAAAAAGCTGAAGAAGTAAGAAAGTCATTGACCCCAAGTTTCACATCCATCCTATTTCCGAAAAGCCACAATTCAATCAAGGAATAAAGAAAATGCATATGCAGTCAAATCATTAGTATGTTGTAGGGCATGAATGATGGCCACTTAGGAAACAAAAAATCTGTTTCATCAAAAATTCTAGAGTTCTCATTTTCTAAACAGAACTATTGGCTTTTCCAGGTGATTATTTGATTAATATTTGTTGATAACCTCTATGTTGTTAAGCAACTTATAAGCTAACTATTTAAGGTAGCATCCTCGTAATCAATCTGATTCAACATATGATTAGTCATTTAAATGAATGGGAGTCTTCATGCAAACTGAAATAATTATATTCTTAGTGTAAAATTGCATGCCTCCCCAGGACAGGTAAAGGAAATGATTCTATTTACAAGATACATCAAACATACTCAACATCAACATTTGTATATTTTTTAAAATGATAAAACAGAGTAAATAGTGTAAAAATTGCTAGAGAAGATGCAACTTGATAGTTTTAAATATAATGGTCTATGTGTCCTCAATAACAAATATTATCAAGACATCACAAACTTTTAGTAGTCATCAAACTGCCCAAGACTAAATTAGAATTTAACAATAAATCTCCAAAGAAAGATTCTTTGTCTCTTTCTTTGGAGAGAAAAAGTCAATGATGGAGTTCTCCATCATTGACTATCCAAACTATAATTATAAAAAACTGACAAAACCCTTATATTCTGTACATTTACCACTGTTTTGTGAACCTATGATACCCACAAAAATGGGAAATTTTGATAGAATAATCATAAAAATTGCATTTCTTAAGCATCTATCCCTTTACAATGCTAAAATTAATAGGGAATATACCATCACTTATAAAATTGTCTTTCAAAATTATGAAGAAAAGAACCAAAATACATTAACTATTACCAATTGTCTTACTCAGAGCTTGCTAATATTCTTAAGAATATATCTGTGTTCAGTAATTATTCATTTATTACTATAAAGTGTTAATAAATTTAAAAAGGAAAAAATCAAAGAACAATTCAGTTTGCATTTCCTTGGGCCACTTTTTTTGTGTGGCCTTATTTCTGTTTAATGTTAATAACAGATGTGGCTTTCACCTCTCCCATCATAGCAGGAATTTCCTTTCATGTGTCATGTTGTTGTCAAGTTTTCATCACCATTATCTTCTTCACTATTCCCCACAGATGGGTAGTACTCTAATCCTTGAGAAGCATCCAATCTGATTGTTTAGATATAGACAATTTTTTAACATTTTAATTTTAAAGTGAATTACGTTGCCAGATTTGCAGTATGCCTGCTGAGTGAGTTAGGGCGTGTCACAAAACTTCTCTATGTTTCAGGATCTAGTGCTATAAAATAGTCATTGGTATTGATTTGTTCTCTGGGAAATGTGATACATCTGTGTAAAATATTACTCAATTGATTTGTTACATGAAAAGGTATACCACTACATAAAAAAAGTACTTCCTCTAGGAAATGTTGGCTTCCATGATTGTGAGACATTTTCTTAGTGCTACCTTAAACACCCCTTTCAAATATGTGTATTCTTGTTTTCATTACTTGAAGTGAACATTTTGTAAATATTATGGTTAAATTTAAAATATTTACTAATTCTGTTTACTAAGAAGAAGGTAAGAATATAAACAAATGAAAATGAGACATGATTCTATAATTCTTAACAATCAGAGGAGATAATAAGTGTAATAAGAAAGAAGAAAGTGCAAAATATTTTTATCGGACTGATTGTAGTACAATGTATAATTGGGCTCACTAAAATATATTTAAGGTGTTTGATGCGAATATATAGTGCTACTTGATGATATAAATAAAGGGGTTTAATTATGGGGAAATAAGGGACAGAATAATACACTGAAGCCAGGAATAGAGAGGTATATATGGTGAATCATAAATTTGTCATCAATCTTCCAAGGAGACAAAACCAGGAAGAGAGTATGATTGGCATTAAAGAAAATTTGAAAACCAGTAAAGTAGTGATATAATGCAAATATAAAATGAACATGTGTTAAAAATTTTATTGAACTCACTACAAGAGGAAACTAGTAAGATATTAAAATTAATTCAAAGGGCCAAGGGAATTTGAGAAGTGTGTGTGTATATACTGTGTATGTGTTATAAGTTACAAAAATTCAGATAATTATGTAAAAAAATATTATAAGACTTGTGAGTTAGAAGCAAAACTGGTTGATGTTTTATAGGGCAAGGCATTAAGCTTTGGACTTGTCATTGCCATCAGACAGCAATGATTTATATCTCTACTGGACAAAAATTTGTAATTTTACTAAATAAGCAATCTTAAATACATTTTAAACAAATACTTTAAGTAAATATATTCTCTCAGAAAATTATTGGTGGTTTCAACACTATGTAGCATTGAAAAGACACATGGCTCATGTTTTGGCCTTACTTAAACTCTGTTAATGTTTTTATAATGTTATTATAGGAAATAACTAATATTTATTGAGTCCTGGATGTTCAGCATTTTGTTCATTTATTTACATGTATTAATTCACTTTTTAAAACTGTCTTATAATGTAGATACTATTATTATTCATATCTTTATTTTTATTTTTAGTAGCTCTGTTGAGCCATAACTGGCTAATAATTGTATATATTTAAGGGGCACAACATGATGGCTTGATATATGTATACAGTGTGAAATGATTACCTCAATCAGGCTAATTAATATATCCATCATCTCATATAGTTAGCCTTTTTGTTGTGGTAGTGATGAGTACACATAAGATTTACACTCTTAGCAAATTTCAGGTATATCATACTGTATTAACTATAGTCACCACTCTATGCACCAGATCCCTAGAAGTTTTTTGTTACTGAGCTGTATGAGTTCCTTATATATTGTAGATGTCAACCTCTATCTAATAAATGGTTTACAAATATTTTCTCCCATTTAGTAGGTTGCTTATTCATTTTCTTTGATTGTGTCCTTTGCTGTGTGGACGCTTTTAAGTTTGTTGTATTCCCCCACTTGTTTATTTTTGATTTTGTTCCTTGTACTCTTAGTGTCATATCCCAAAAAAAATCACTGATAAGACCAATATCAGTTTTTTTTTCTTGATTTGTTTTGTTTTTGTTTCAGGTCTTATGTTTAAGTTTTTAATGCATTTTGAGGGATTTTTTTTGGTTTTGTTTTGTTTTTGTATATGACACAAGATAAGGGTCTAATTTTATTCTTTTGCATGTTAATGTCTGATTTTTCCAACACCACTTATTTAAGAGACGGTGCTTTCCCTTATTGTGTATTCTTGGCACTCTTGTTGACTAGTATAGTTGGCTAATCTATATAAGCATACATACACACTTATGCCTATATAGATACATGAGGTTATGTCCTGGCTCTCTCTACCATTCTCTTCCATGGGTCTATGTGTTTGATTTTATGTCAGTACCATACTGTTTCATTACTATATGTTTGTACTGTAGTTTGAAATAAGGTATTGTGGTGCCTCTGCTTTGTTCTTCTTTCTCAGAATTGCTTTGGCTATTCAGGGCTCTTCTTATTGCATACAAACCTTAGGATTTTTTTCCATTTCTCTGATCAAATGCCTTTGGAATTTTGGTAGAGATTGCACTGAATTCCTAGATTGTTTTGGATAGAGACTTTAATAATATTTATTCATCCAACAGTGTTTATTTATCCAACCCAAGAACATGGATATCTTTCCATTTTTTTGTGTATCTTCAATTTCTCTCAGCATTATAATATAGTTTTTGGTATATGAATCTTTGACTTCCTTGCTTTCATTTAGTACTAAGCACTTTATTGTTTTTATCCTATTTGAAGTGGAATTGTTTTTTTAATTTCTTTTTCAGATAGTTTGTTGTTAGTGTATAGAAACAAAACTGGTTTTTGTACACCTATATTGTGTCCTATGATTTTATTGAATTTATTAGTTCTAATAGTTTTTTTTTTTTTTGCTGGAGTTTTTAGAATTTTCTACATATAGTGTCATGTTATCTGCAAGTAATGAAAGTTTTACTACTTATTTTCTGATTTTGCTGCTTTTTATATTTCTCTTGCCTGATTTCTCCAGCTATAACTTATAATACTATGCTGAAAATGATGTAGTGAGCACCCTTGTCTTGTTTCTCATCTTAGAAGAAAAACTTTCAACTTTTAACCATTGAGTGTCATGTTAGCTGTGGGCTTATGTAACTTTTAATATACTTATGTCAAAGTATATTCCTTTAAAACCTAATTTGCTGAGAGTTTTTGTCATGAAAGGAAGTTAAATTTTGTCAAATGCTTTTTCCGCACATACTGAAATGATTATATAGATTTTTATACTTCTTTTTGTTAATGTGCTGTATCACAGTGATTGATTTGTAGATATTGAACCATCCTTATATTGCTGGAATAATTTCTACTTGGTCATAATGGTGATTTTTTTTTTAATATTCTGTGAAATTAAGTTTCTGATATTTTGTTGAGAATGTTTGTATCCAAACCATGCATGAGGGTATTGACTTGTAGTTTTCTTTTCTTATAGTGTCCTTATTTGGAATTGTTATAGGGATGATACTGGCTTCATAAAATGTGTTTAGAAGCTTTCCCTTCTCTTCTATTTTTTGAAAGAGTTTGAAAAGGATTGGCACTAATTTTTCTTTACATATTTGAGAAAACATTTCAATGAAACCATTCTATCCTGATTTTTTTCTTTGTTGGGAGGTTTTGGATTACTGTCTAAAGCTCTTTACTTAGTAGGCTGTTCATATTTTCTATTTCTTCATGACTTAGTGTTGGTGGGGTTCTATGTTTTTGGGAATTTAGCCTGGAACATTTTCAGGGCATTTATTATCAATATATCAGCAAACATAAAACACGTGTCACATACATAAAATGTCTAATGTTAGCAATTTAACTTCTGAGGAAAACTAATTTCAGTATGTACCCTGGAATAATAAAAATAAAAACAGCAAAGTCATGGGCACGTGGGTGGTTCAGTGTTTGAGCATCTCCCTTTGACTCTGGTCATGATCCCAGGGTTCTGGGATCGAGTCTTGCATTAGCCTCCTCACAGGGAGTCTGCTTCTCCCTTTGCCTATGTCTCTGCCTCTCTCTCTGTCTCTCATGAATAAATAAATAAAATCTTAAAAAAAAAAAAACACAGCAAAATCAGAATAGCAAAATTTACCTGCTACATTGGATTGTTTGATATAAACTATGTCGAAAACTTATACCATGAATGGATAATTGTACTTAAATATTTCTTTTTGGACAGTATACATATGTATTGCTCAAATAGACCAATATCTATAAAAACATTTACTTACAAAACAGGAATGATGATATTTAATACATTGAGTTTGTTAAGGATTAAATGAGATTCATTATGTAAAGTAACTAACAATTGGTATGTACTGAATTAAGGGATTTTCCTAAACCCTTGCTAATAACTGAACTAGATTGCATTGAGCAGCCTCATCAGAGGTGGCTTCAGAAGTCAAATATCTTTTCCCGTCCTACCTCTTGCTGTTATGAGTTCTTGTCTAGTCTCTTCCCCTTTGGCTTACCTTGCCATATGGCTGGCTCCTTTGCATTCGATAATGCACATGGTTTTTATTTCTGGTAGCTGTGGATTTCCTTAATCCTTACTGCTCTGATTTCATCTCAAATCCAGTTTCTTAATACATCCCTCTTACATGTGAGATGAACCAGGAGTATATTTTTAAAAATATATCAATGTACTGAGTATACGGCTAAATAGTACATGAGAGAATATTGAGACATATCTGTAGCACACATTGTTTGAAGAATTGGAGTGTTGTAATATGAAACTATGAACACATTTTAGGTGAGGCTGCAGGACAGGAACTTTAGAAGACAAAGATATCTGGAAAGTTGAACAGAAATCAAACAATTATATAATATAAAAGTCACCTATAATGACATAGTATATGAATAACATGATGCCATAGGAATTCGTGGAGGAAGGACTAACCCAAAATACAGCAAGATGAAGAGATTTTTGGATAAATATTTGACTTGGAGAGTGAAAATAAAATGTTGGCATGTAGAAAAGATAAAGTATTTGGTATTCCAGAGAGGGAAGCAACTTGAAAAAGAAAATTCATGATAGAATAAATATGGTCAATTCATGAACAGCGTTTGGTAACTTTATTTTATTTGTTTTTTTTTCCATTCAGTCAATAAATATTTCCTGAGGACTACCACACAAGGCACTGCTATAAGTGCTAGTTACTCATCAAGAAAAACAAACTCCCATTTTAGTGTAAATAAGGATTAGAAAGAAAATGGCTGTTAGTGAGAAATGTTGCTGCATATACAACATTAGGGATTTATTTATTTATTTTTTTTTTTTAACATTAGGGATTTAAAGCCAAGCAAATAAGCCTGGCTTTTTCTTTTCTTTTTTAAGATTTTATTTATTTATTCACCAGAGACACAGAGAGAGGCAGAGACATAGGCAGAGGGAGAAGCAGGCTCCCTGATGTGGGACTCCATCCCTGGATCACTCCTTGAGCCAAAGGCAGATAACCACTGAGCCATCCAGGCGTCCCAACCTGGCTTTTTCTAGCTCTTTTGCTTATGCTGTTCCCTCTGCTTAAAATGGTGGCCTTTATATTATCACTGCCTACTTTGCTACTCATTTTTAAAATCCCCTTTAGGGAAGCCTTCTCTAACTTCTCAAATTTAGTGAGATTCTCCTGCTCTCACAATATTGTGAGACTATCTTTCTTTAGACTCAATATTTGCTATCTTACATATTTTTAAGTGAATTTTTAATATATTTCCCTTCCCATGAGTTTCATGAGAGTAATGACAATCTTTTATTCCTGATTCCTAATGCAAGAGATCTTTCAGTTAACTTGTATACAATTTTAGAAGCTCAGATATTAAATAACTAAAAGAAGAGCTATTATGGTCTCTCTTAATCGAAAATATTCAGTCTTTTAAATCAAAGCAAATTATATTTTAGGCCAAAATTAATTATAGTTACATTAGTAAAATGTAACCAGTAAATATAAGTAGTAAAATGTAAGCAAAAATGGCATCCCCTCCGAATTTAAATAAATGGAAAATAAGCACAAGTAGTAAGCATCTAAATTTTAAAACTAAGGAAATGGTTCAAGTTAAAAAATATCTAAGCTACCATTTAAGTCTTTATTGGGTTTCTGAGCATATGGTTTATGTGCTCTGAGCAATGTAGGAATGCTAGAAACTAGCATGAATTCACAAAGAAAAAGTTATATCAAACAAGCCTCATTTCCTTTTTTTTTTTACTGACTTATTAGAGTCTCACATCAAAGGATTGCTAAAGACATAGGCCATAGTTTTCAAAAATCTCTCATGGTATGCTAATGGATAAGGGCTACAAATGTGTCTGGATTATAGAAGACTCAAGTGGAGCCTTCTATAGATGCAGTCTGGAGAATGTGTATGGGTGGATTCCAAATTGGATAAAGTTTTGTTGTTGTTGCTGTTTTAAAGATATTTATTTATTTATTTATTTATTTATTTATTTATTTATTTTAGAGAGAGAGTGTCAGTAGGGAGGAGGAGAGAGGGAGAGAGAGAGGTAGAGAGGCAGATTCCCTGCTGAGTGAAGAGCTTAACATGGGACTAAATCTCAGAACCCTGATATCATGACGTGAGCCAAAATCAAGAATCAGGCGCTCAACCAACCGAGCCACCCAGGTGCCCCAGGATGATTTTTTTTTTAATTTTTATTTATTTATGATAGTCACAGAGAGAGAGAGAGGCAGAGGGAGAAGCAGGCTCCATGCACCGGGAGCCCGACGTGGGATTCGATCCCGGGTCTCCAGGATCACGCCCTGGGCCAAAGGCAGGCGCCAAACCGCTGGGCCACCCAGGGATCCCTGATTTTTTAAATGAAATTAATTAGAGTTTAGTTTTCTGTGGCTCAAAATTTTTAACATAAGGGAAAGAAAAAAAAATAGAAGGCAATTTAATTGTATTTGCAGATGAAAAACAGTTATAATCATAGTTTATATAATGGGTAACAAAATCAAGATGCACCAAATGTACATCCAGTAACAGGAAATGAAAAGATCCATATTTGAGTTGAGTTACAAATATATTCTGATTTATACATATATAGATTAAATATTTTGATTTGAGATCATTTTACATATAAAAGACTTGATTTTAATTTGCCATAGATTTGTGGTGCACCTACAGGGAAATCAAGTGGCAAAAGATCAGCAAAAAGTGTGGTTAGAAGTCTGCGCCTCAGAATAAACTGAATTAAGCCTTAGTTAGACTTCTCCTTTCAGCCATGATGGAGGACCGAGGACCACATATAACCTTCTGTTATGAACAGCTAGAACATGTGACAAATGTATAAGATAACTTTCAAGACTTTGAATAAGAGGCAGCACAAATCTGATCTCTATTAGAAAGAAAAGAAGGTAGGTGAGCCCTGCAATCTCTGTAGCTTTCTTCCTAGGACCAGTTTTTGAACTATAGGTATACAATGGGGGAGTTTAAACAGAGCCCGGCAGTATACTGAATTGAGGAGGTAAAGAGTGGAGTTGAGTCTGATATGGCTGTAAATTGCAAGGTAGATTTTTAGAAAGAAGGAGCATATGCAGAGAAAAAGGGTTTCGGAATCTGCTGTTGGACCACTTGAGCTTTGGCTGACTATTTATCTGTTTTATTTAGAGTCTGAAATTCTGTAAGTCAAGTAAAAAAATGACAGGATTTGTATCAGAAAAGTTTTCAGTGCTCACAAAGTTTGGGGAGAAATTTATGCTCTCACAAGCCAGTGTTGGAAATCATTCAGATTACACAGAGTGTTCAGGGGAGACCCTCAGAAGTCATGCCGCCTTAATAGTTGAGGTGAATTACATATTATTAATTAAAATGGAATGAAGATTATGCTAGGCCTTCTCTAAAAAAGCTTTAAAATGTATCTTTAGATGATCCGACTGACTCCAAAACAGCTTATGTCTCTGTGAAAACAAAGGTTATTTATCTAAAATGAAAAGCAACAAAATCCAAATAATGGACATCATAAAGCAATTTCTACCATTCAACCCCAAATTACTAGACTTTCCCAAAAGTATGAACAGTTGATTCATAATACAAAATACAAAAACAATGCTAGAGTAATGAGAAGAGTAAAACATATATGTATATGTATACAGAAACTAAACAATATGCTTATTTATGGAAAATAATTCTTTTTTTTTTAAATTTTTTTATTTATTTATGATAGTCACAGAGAGAGAGAGAGGCAGAGACATAGGCAGAGGGAGAAGCAGGCTCCATGTACCGGGAGCCCGACGTGGGATTCGATCCTGGATCTCCAGGATCGGCCCTGAGCCAAAGGCAGGCGCTAAACCGCTGCACCACCCAGGGATCCCGAAAGTAATTCTAAAATTAAAACAAATGTGTTTACGATTAATATCATGTTAGATGCTTTAGAAAAAAAATATCAATGGTCTTGCAGACATAGGATTGGGAATTCTCTGAAATGAAACACAGAGGGGAGAAAAAAGACACTCTAATGGCAAATGGGATAATATTAAGCTGCCTAAAATATATAGTTGCAGTACACAAAGTTAAGAAATCAGTACAGAATTAAAAGTATTTGTAGAAATAGGGTTAAATTTTTTTTTAAAAAAATGATGACAATTATAAATTTAAAATCCAAGAATCTCAGTAAATACCAAAGAATATAAAAGCATACAGGGGATACCTGGATGACAGAGTCAGTTGAGTGGCCAACTTTTGGTTTTGGCTCAGGTCATGATCCTGAAGTTGTTGAGTCAAGCCCTGCCTTGGGCTCTGCACTCAGTATGGACTCTGCTTGGGATTCTCTGTCCCTTTCCCTCTGCCCCTCCCCCATGCTCACTCTCTTGCTCTCTCTCCCTCAAGTAAGTAGATAAATCTTAAAAAGAACCAACAAAATAAAAGCACACAGAAACAACAAGCTGCATCATAATCAAATTGTTGGAAACTAGTGTAAAGAAAAAAAGCAGTGCAGGAAAAAGTACACTTTATTAAAACAGAATAATGAAAAGAATTTTAACTGACTTCTGTAAGAAATTATGCAAGCCAAAAAGACAATAAAACAATATCATTAAAGTGCTAAAAGATAAATTAAAACAATCTTTGTGGAATTCTTTATCCAGAGGAGTTATTTAAAAATGAAAGCACATAAAACCAATTTTTAGACAAAAAAATGATGAGTGAATTATTTTTCTGGAAGAACTATAGCACATGAGATATTAAAAATGTTTTAGGCAGAAAGCAAATGATAACAGATGAAAACTTGAGCTATACGAAGGAATGAAGAACATCAGAAATGGCAAATATATGGATAAATGAATGACTTAAAAAAATTTTTTTTTATTTATTGAGGGGAATCCCTGGGTGGTTCAGCGGTTTAATGCCTGCCTTCGGCCCAGGGCGTGACCCTGGAGTCCGGGGATCAAGTCCCAGGATCGATTCCCACATTGGGCTCCCCGCATGGAGCCTGCTTCTCCCTCTGCCTGTGTCTCTGCCTCTCTCTCTCTCTCTCTCTCTCTCTGTGCTTCTCATGAATAAACAAATTAAATCTTAAAAAAAAAATTTTTATGTATTGAAAAGTTAGTATCATGAAAGCAAAGACTATAAAACTGTTATAAGTGTCATAATGATAGTAGAAGTAAAATATATAACAATAATACACAAGGAATGGGAGAAGGGAAATGGGTACATAATGCTTAGAAAGTCTTATTTTTCAAATGAAGTGATATAATATTACTGAAAGGTAAATAGTGATAGATTAAAGATAAATATTTAAAAATTCAAGTAACCACTGTATAAAATAATTAGGAGATATAATGTAATACTTTAAAAATGCTCAATCTAAGCAAATTCAGGGAACTAGAAACAAATGACAAAGAACAGAGTCTATAAATAGAAAACAAATACCAAGATGGTAGAGTTAAATCTCAATGTACTCATAGTTACCTTCTCTATATAAATGTTCTGAGAAAACTCAACATATACAAATATGCTGTCTATAAGAAATTCAGTTTAAAAACACACCCACAAATAGGTTAAAAGAAAAAGATGGAAAGGACAGTATGCAAAAAAAAAAAAATCCACAAACAAATAAATAAAAACCAACACAAAATTTTGGACTGGTTAAACTAATATCAGAAAAAGAAGATTTAAAAACAAGAGATATTGTCAATGATAGTGAAGGATATTTAATAATGGTAAAAGATCAAGTCATCAGGAAAATAGTAACCCCAAACATTGCAATTCAATAACAAAATGAATGCGTGAAGTAAAAACTAATAGAATTGAAAGGAGAAAAACATAATTCACTAGTATTTGGGGACTCCTACACTCTTCTCAGAATAATGAATAGAACAATAAGACAGAAACCAGGAAGGATACAGAAGACATGAATTACATTGTCAGCTAAGATGATGTACTTGATATTTACAAATCTGATCCCAAGAACAGAAAAATAGACATAATTTGAAAGTACACATGTAACTTAACTCAGAGAGACTATCTTATAGGACATTAAAAAAACCTCAACAAATTTGACAAGATTGGAATCATAGAGATATATTCTCTGACAACAAAGAATTTAAGTATAATTCAATAATGAAAAGTATCTCAAAAATTTCTTAATGAAAAATTGACCAAGTACACACACACACACACACACACACACACACACACACTTCTAGCTGACCTAAAGTTCACTGGAAATTCTTTTTAAATAGACAGATTATCATTACACTGTGATGGTTTGTTTTATATGTCAATTTATCTATGCTAGAGTGTCAGATATTTGTTCAAGCATTATTATGTGAAGATGTTGTTTTGATTGGATTAACATTTAGATGGGTAGATTTTGAGTAAGTCAGATTACCCTCTATTATGTGAGTGGGACTCATTCAATTAATTTAATGCTTTATTAGAAGAAGACGGACTGCCCTTTTGAAGAGTAAAGTCTGCCAGGAGACTGCCTCAGGACTCTCACTGCAGCATCAGTTCTTTACTGAGTCTCCATCCCACAGGCCTACATTTGAAGTTTTGGACCTGCCCAGCCTCCACAATTGCATGACCCAATCAATCTCTTAAATCTCTCCCTCTCACATCTGTACCTGTGCATTTGTGCATACGTGTATGTGTGTGCATGTGTGTGTATACGTCTTACTGGTTTTGTTTCCCTAAAGAGTCCTAATATACCTAGCATATTAAAATTCATGAGATACAGCTAAGTTTGTGCTAGAAGGAAATTTGTAGTATTAAATTCTTAGAAAGAACAGTGTAAAACTGAAAAAGAAAAGCTTCTACTTCAAAAAGATGAAACAAGAAAACCAAGCCATAAATAAGCAGAAGAAAGGAAATAATAAATGTTAAGAGTAGACATAAATGAAGCAGAGAAGTGATTAAAAAAAAAGGAAAAAAGTCACAAAACTGGAGTGTCAAAAAATGTCTAAAATTTAAAAAATTCTAACAAGACTCATAAAAACAAATCCAGAAAAAATTCAAATTACTGATATCAGGAACCAAAAAGGGAACATTATTGGAGATCTTGTAGTCATTAAAAGGATAAAAAGAAAAATAATATGAATATAGTTATGCCAATATATTCAACTTAGGTGAAATGGAGAAGTTCGTTGAAAGAAAAAAAATAAAGCTGACTAAAAAAGAAATAAAAATCTGAATAGCTCTATAATTATTGCAGAAATTGATAGCCTGATTAAAAACCTTCACACAAAGAAAATTCCAGGGCTAAATATTGTTACTGTTAAATTATATAATGCATTTAAGAAAGAAATAATACACATGTTTTTCAAAAATAAGGAATAAGTAAATCTCAATTCCTATTACAAATCCAGAATTATTCTAGTAAAATATACTAGAAACTACAATTAGATATCTTTTTTAAACATTAGATATAAATCCTTACCAAAATATAAATAAATAGTATCCAACTATATATAAAAAGAATAATTGCATCCACATGTTATCTAAACAATGACAAGCTTGATTTAATATTTAAAAAACAATCAGTATAATTTGCCATATTGACAGAATTAGAAAAAAATACAATTATCTTAATAGCTGCAGTAAAAGAATTTGACAAATTCAGTATCACTCATAAAAAACCAACAAAAATGGTATCACAGAGAATATCTCCAACCTCAAAGGCCATCTTCAAAAAAAAAATACAGATAAACATCATGTTTAGTTGTAAAAGACTAAATGCTTAACAATTAATATAGGGAGCAAGGCAAGTTTGGCCACTGTCAACATTTTTATTTACCATTGTTCTAGAGCCTGTAGCCAAATCTAACTAGGCAATAAAAATAAAAAGAGTGTAATATAAAATACAAACAAAGAAGGAAAACTATATTTACAGAAGAAATAATCAGGCTTATAGACAATTCTAAGGATTTGTAAAAAAAAACCAAAACAGAGAAAACTAACTGTGATAGCTAAAACAAGTTTAGCAACATCACAATATGTACTATGGATATACAAAAACGTATAATTACATTTCTATATACTATGTAAACAGTTGGCAGTTGAAATTAAGAAAACAATATCATTTATTATAGTATCATAAACCAGGAAACACTTAGGCATACATTTGACAAAACATGGGCAAGATCCATTTAGTGAGAACCAGAAAGTATTGTTCAGGAAAATTAAAGGTTTTTAAGTGAAAAGACTTAATATTGTTAAGAGGTTTTAATTCTTTCCAAAATTTTTCTGTATATAAATTTAATATTCAAATATTAAATATTCAATAAATTTAATTGAAGTGCCAAATAAAATTTCAGTAGGCATTTTTTAATTGGCCAACTGATTCCAAAATCTATTTGAAAATGCAAAAGACCTGGAATAACTAAAGCTTTTTAGAGTAAGTTGGAGACTTATACTACCTAATTTTGATATTTATTATAAAGTTAGAAAGAAATAGACTAGAAAGGCCAAAAATAAAGTCAGAGATATCTGGCAAGTTGATTTTCAACAGAGATTCCTAGGTGATCCAATGGGGAAGCTAAAGAGCTTCAATCAATAGTGCTGAAAGAACTGAACAGTCATATGACTATATGTGCAATTATATATACATACACACACACACATATATATATATATACACTTGATACTTACCTTACATTATATAAAAATGAAATTGAAATGGTTTGTAGGCCTAAATGTATGTCTAAAGTTATAAAACTTTTGAAAGAAAATATGAGATAAATATTTACAAACAAAAAGTAGGCAGATGCATCCTAATTTGGACACAAAAGTACAAACGATAGGAGATAAAAACAGGTACACTTCATCAAAATTTTTAGATTTTGGTTTTTGAGAGTTACTATGAATTCACAAATTAGTAGAAAATATTGATTTTATATATATTTATATATACTACATATATATTATATATATATCTCATATATATAATATGGGATTACATCCTGAACCACACAGAACCTCTGCAATTTAATAAAATTTTGGCAAAAAAATTCTTTGAACACACATACTTCACTAATGAAGAAATACCATACAAATGACCAATAGGTATATGAAAAGATGCTCAGCATAATTGGTCATTAGGAAAATAAGAATTAAAACTTATTTTATATAAATATTTTTGCATCTATAAAATCAAAATTACAATTACCATATGGCCAAGCAGTTATACTTAGACCACTTATCTAAGAAAAAAAATATATGTAGATTTATATTTATCCACATAAAGACTTTACACATATATTCATAGCAGCTTTATTCAGAATAACCAAAACCTGGTAACAACCCAAATGTTCATCAACAGATGAATGACTAAACAAGGTTTGGTATATAAATACAACAGAGAAGTACTGACCAATTAAAATGAGTTATACTGATTTATACAACACTTGATATAAACAATATAAATAGCATACACTGATAAACACAACTCCATCGATGAATATTAAAAATATGGTGAGGTATAGATAGTAGTTAGAAAAATTTCTATAGTGGAGATTCTGTTTATATTAAACTATAAAATACAAACTGTAATGATAATAAGGAGGTCAATGGCTTTGGGGGACTGGGAACAAAGGGGACAATTGATTGAAAAGGAGTATAAGGTGTCTCAGTTGTACAAGGTGTACAAGGCCTGGATGTCTTAGTTGTTTAAGTGTCGGGCTCTTGATTTTTGGCATAGGTCTTGATCTCAGGGTCCTGGGATGGAGCCCTGCATCAGGCTCCCTGCTCAGCAGGGAGTCTACTTGTCTCCCTCTCCCACTTCCCCTTCCCCTGCTTGCTCTGTCTCTCTCAAATAAACATATAAATCTTTAAAAAAGAAAAATGGACAAGATGATTCCTTGGAATGATAGAATTGTTTTGTATCAATTTAATTTATTATGGTGCTTACATATGCATTTTCATTTGTCAGAACATATCAAAAGGTACTTTTGGATGGATGTCTTTATTTGTATATAGATTATACCTCCAAGAAAGCTTTTCTAAATCAGAAGCAAAGACATTTTTAATAAAGATTTCAGCTAGAGGTCTGGAATCCTACAGATCAGTGTTTGAATCTCAGCTCTGCCATCAATTTCACTCAAGTTAGCTATTCTCTCTGGACTTCCTTTTTCTTCATATGTAAGGCAGATATGATCATGGACCCTAACTCTTAGGATAAGGAGAGGAAAAAATGAAGACTTGCATGTAAATTACATAAGCTAATGCCAGTATAAATGGTATACAATTCGATATATTGTAGCTTGAACTTTGGAGGGAATTAGACTTATCCCTAAACTATCTTCCAACAAATTTATAGCAAGTTCAGCATTTCAAATTCATGGTTGGATAAAATTTGACTGACTAAACCCTAGAGTTTACTTGTGTGCATTTTGAGACACTTAATACTATTCAAGAGAATATCTGAGACATCCTAGGGAGACCTTCTCAGCAGATTCATAGAGCTGCAAATTACTTTTGTGCACAAACAAGAACATGACTGTGATGAGAGAGGGTAAAGCTTGCCCAGTCACAGCGGAGTTAGCCACAGAGGTTAATAACGCTATCTGCTAGGAAGCTATAGTTATAGGATGCAAGTTATATTGTGTTATCAAAGAGCCTATCCAGAAAAATCAAGGCTATATAAGAATATATATGGAATTATATATAACTGGATAGACTATTGTGAATTCAAAATCAATACATGATTTGATAAATTCTTATTGACTCAGAATACACTAGATATGATGCAGCCTCTAATGTGCCTAATACACATACAAAGCAATTTGTATAATGGACTGTGATCCATTTTGCTTTTTTTCTCATATTTTATTTGTCCTCAGGCATTTTATTAATTTTACTACCCATGTGAAGGAAAGAGCTATGTAAGTATTCTTTGATGACACTATTTGAATTGATGTTTAAGTTTGTATGGCGCTTTATATATGTATATTTGCTTCCAACATTCATTGGATTTTACAGTTGAGAAGTGAGCTTTCTTTTCTATACTTTTGTGCTATTTTGAAGTTATTAATTATTGAATAAATATTGAATTTAATTTTATCATTAAAGTTATGATTATATAAAATTAGAGATTGTACATCTAGATATGTAAATAAATTATATTTTGTTGTGATTATATATTAAAAGTACTTAAGTTTTCAAATAAAAAACAATAATTTTTCTTTAATGGAAGGAAAATGCTTATAATTCTGAGGAACTTTTGACATATTAAGTTAGCCAACTTCTGAAAGCTAGGATAGATATTTCTGGATTTTCCCTTATATGAAATGATTGAACTCTATTCAATGAAATGAAAAGATATAGAGCTCTCCATGCTATAGCCAATGTATCTACCAACATTTTCATAAAATACAGGTTTGTGGAGAAATGTGTATATATTGTGATATTTTTTTAACTCAATTCATGGGAGATCAATCAATAAATAATAATCTCCTGCTCATAAAAAAGTAAAAACAATCATGTCATCACTTAATAAAGGGTACCTAAACATAAGACAGGAAAAAATATTTTCATTTATTTTATAATTCTAAAGTGTTAATGATATTTAATATGTTATTTACAAAATAGAATGTCTCTTTAAAAATCATAGTTATATGCATGAAAATACATAACTAATACGTTAAAAGTTGTTACAAAATAAAGGAGAACCGTCGTAACAAAAATGAGTATTGAAGATCATAAAGACCTGGAAAAGCCATGCTAGAATGAATCTGTCTGATACTTGAGAATAATTAGACTTTATTTTATAACCTCCTTTAGGTTTAACATGGGATGTTTGGTTCACTTGTTTTGTTTCTTGAGACTTTGACATCACTTGTATAATTCATTATCCAATTCTTAGGTCTTTCTGTAAACTAAATATATCTGTGTCTTTTCCATTGAATGTGTAATTTTGTGCTCCTCTGTCCTGCAAAGAAGCTCACTGCTCTTTTTCTTCAGACCTAGAATTTCTGTAATACTGCTTTTCTTAGATTCAAAAATAATAAAGTGTTCAAAATGAAACTAAATATTTGTTTACATAAGGGTTTGAACATTAAAAGATTTATATACCTAAGTTTAAAGTTGGTAATCATTTATTCATTCATCAAATACCTAGGAAGTCACAGGTATGCATGCAGCAGGTACTATGTTAGGCACTGAGAATGTCATGTTGAGGAACCAAAAAAATCACTTGGGTGATACAAATTATCTTGAAAACTATCAAAAATTTTAATACATGTGTGTTAAAGGGAACTTTTTTCTGCAAAAATTTACATATTAACAACCTATGAATCATAATTTTATAAAACTTTGATTTGAGTCAAACAGTTGATGGAAATGTTAAGATGTTATGATCATAAATAAAAAGAATCTTAGAAAAATCTAATTAGCATTATTCCAAATTATTATTATTATTCAGTATAAAATATTGCATAAAAACTTTAATTTTTATTCCACATTAATTCATTATTGTAGCTGTTTTTAAAAAAAATTTCCTTATAACAATATACAATGACAACTTAAAATACATGAGGCATTGGGTTTTTAATTATTTATTTGCAGGAAAGTTGGCCCTTTATATAAAAGACTGTATATTATTTTCCACTCTCTTAACATTAATTTTTTTTTCCTGAGAAATCTGGGATGCTTTCATCACAAATTTTGGTCTTGCAACTCTTTTCAGACATATAAAATAAGAGAACACACTTGGGGAAAAAAGGAATTTCTCAAAACTCCCTAATGTTTCACATATTAGGTTACAGTGTGTGTATATGCGCTCTTTAACTTCCTTTTCTGGGAAATAAGGTACGAAGTAAGTAGGATGATTTTCCTCTGAATTTATGTTACAGGAATCTAATCATCATGGTAAATTGTTAATGACTAATAGCCCTCTAACCTGCTTTATGTCTATACAGCCACAGAATCAGGTTAAGTTCACTGAAAATTTCATGGCTTTAGCATTTAATATTAAAGTTGGCAGTGAAATATGAATATTTTGAATGCCACTTCTGTATTGAAGAAAACACACATCATAAGAAACCTCTTGTTTTTAACTTCTAATTCATTCCACATCACCAGAACATATTCATTTTTAATATTTCTCAAATATTTTTTTGCTGGGAGAAGAAACAGTGGGGTTAACATTTAATGTAAAGATCTTTTCTAGTGAAATAGTGTGCTTGAAGGAAATCACTAGAGATTAGCTGGATGAGTCTGACTCATGACAAGGGGTGATCTTGACAGGAAAACGATGACCTACCCTCTCAAAACATCTTTAATAAGAAAAATGTGTGCTTAATATCTAGGGAGAGAATGGAGCATTAGAACAGAAGTTATAAATTCAAGTGAATCTGCTAACTCTTTTTCTCCCTGGGACCAACTTAAGACATCTTAACCACCATAATTTCTGAAACATCCTAAGCTACAGATACACAGACATATCCATAGCAGGAGCTCTAAATATAGAATTGCATTTTACAATGAATTCTGACCATATACTTCAGCATAAATTTGCATTCCTTGAAATCTGTAAAATTCTTCTCCTGGCATTTCTGTTTGTTATTTGGATTTAATGGGTCTGACCTATGCAGAAAAGGATTTCAGGGGATTGAATATCTGTTTAGGGAGAACAGCCTGGCTTAGTAAACTAAGAATCAGAAGTTGTGACTACCAATTTTATAGCGATTTGATTTATAGCAGAATTCACTGCAAGAAAGGGTATGTAAATTTTTTATTAATTCTTAGAAGACATGTTAGTATAGTGCAGAGTTTCCCACAAAGCTAATTGCCCTGGAATTAGCTTTTGTGGAATGTAAGAAATTCTGTAATTTTATAATTTTTTATGTTGGGCAATTTCAGATAATTATTTGAATGCAAAGTTTTATAGCCTTATGAATCAGCATTTTCTTTGTTGAAGAAGGACATGTCATTTGTTTAATATATGCTTTGCTGGCTAAACACTGTGGCTATTTATTTATTTATTTAAATGTCATTATTCAGACAGATTCCTTTGTGAGTACTCTTTATTTTTGCTTGAAACTGAATTCCATTACAGATAATCTGTCTAAATAAATAGTATTGCAGTGAGTTGAATATGATCCAGTTTGCATGTTGAGTGCAAAGATGCAGTTGCTTTGAATCAGCAGACTTTTACAAGTTGCAAATGTTTTCTAACTTCTTTCTGACTCATTAAAGCTTTTATAAATCTACCCAAATGTTTCTTACCCAGAGGACAATGATTATAGAAAGATGACAAAAGGCAACTGTTCAACTATGTTGCCCTGAGAGATCTATAAAGTAATTTCTTATTCTTTCAGTAAAAGTTTCTTCGGTTATTATCCACTTTTCTTAATAACCACACATATTTTTCAACACATACACACACACACTTGTATTTGGAGTCAGATGATCATGTAACATTAATGTTTACATCAAAGCATTTTGTTAGATTACAACTTTTAAAAGATCTTAAAATCAGCAACATTCCAGGCAATTTTCATTGAATTATAAACTTTGGCAAATCTACTTGTTTATCAAACAGTTGCACAAAGGATTTCTAAAAATATTAAAAAATACCTAATAGGAAATTTTCCAACAATTATGCAAAGAATAAAGCTTTTGTGGTTTCTTATTAAATTTTTGAAGAATATATTGTAAATCTCAAGAGACTGAATGTAATATATGCAATAATTGTTCTAACTGCAATTTGTGTCTACTGGAATAATAAAACAACAGCCACAATTACAATAAATGGGATTGTTAATTATGGAACTAATTTCACAACTACAGTTCCATAATCTAGGAAAATGCATAATATTAAGTGATTAAAATATGGAATGTGTTAAAGGACCACATTAGTTTTACACACCAAACATTTGTAGACAACCAACTTCCCAGAAAAATATATATAAATATACGTAAATGTATGATATATATAGTTCTCCATGCCACACAGTGGAAACATAGTAGTACAGAGAGCTTATTTAGAAAAAAAATATGTAAGTATGTCTTATCCTAGATATAGATACTTAGAAACACCTAAACAAGAATAAAGTTTGCTATTATTCCCTTGTGGCATTGATGCTGTTGACCCATGACCATGAGGACACGCTCTAAATTGTTTTGTTTTATTTTAATACAAGTAATGAATCTCCTTTCAAAAGAAGCATATTTTCCTGGCCAGAATAAGGTATCCTTGAACCAGAAATAACTGCCATGTTTTCAACTGAGTTAACAATAACAGAAGCAAAACATGTAAAATTTTGGCAGGTACCAAATTTCTTAGTGAAAACTTAAAGCTTCACTAGAATTGATGGATGGGAATGAGGAACTTGTTGCAACCAAAATTTAAATTTAGGCGTCATAGCCAACAATAATGTTATCAGTATTCCCAAAATTTTCAGCCTTCTTCTATAACAAGCTGTGATGTTTCCAGTAATATCAGATATCAGGAAGTTTTCAAGACCAATAGTATTTAACTATGTGGATTAAAAATTTCACTTTTAGCTGTATGAGTATCAGAGAAATTAAGAATGAAACAATCAGATACATGGAATCAGGGAGTCATGGGAGAAAACTTGTCTCCAGGCAATATGTCATAGTATTAGTTATGTTTCTACAACACAAAAAATTAAAATCTATTCAGCGAAGTAAGCAAAACACACATGAAAACACTCACTAAGATGGCACATCTCTTTGTATACATCTCTAGAGATATGAGTAGAAATGCAAAAAATTAACAAATTAAAGTTATTTTAAATGAGGGACTCCTCAGTCATCCCTTCACTTCATTCATCACTGTCTTCATCAACACATCATTTTATACATTCATTAGTTCATTAAACATTTGCTAAATCTTGGATTCATGCCAGGCAGAGTTTGGTTACATAGGATACCTCACTGACAAGACACAATCTCTGCCCATAAGAACATAGTCAAAAAAGAGAGATAAACAAGCAAACCTTAAAGTTGCAGTAGAGAATGAACAATACAACCATGAAATTGTATACAGAAATATAGAAATAGAAGAAAACAAGGGACCCAACTCTATTGGATGGGTTAGAAAAGGATATTTATGGTTCTTTATTGCTAGAACAAACCTATATGTTGAGGAATTTGTAGAGTTTAAAATTTAAAAATATATTGATTAATAGGAGAAAGAACTCTTAAGATTGTATCAATGAAGTTAAAGAGGAGATTCACAGAAAAAGAAGATTGTGCTGGTTTTTAAAAATATATGAAGATATCAGTGAAAATGCTGCAATGAGTCAGAGAAAGATGGTAGATAAAGAAGCTTTATTGTTCGTGTATCAATTCTGTACTGGTATATAACAAACTATGCCAATGCTTTGTGACTTAAAATAACTGTAGACTTAACTATTGTTCATAAGGCTATGGGTTGGAAATCCAGGCATTTTTTTCTGCTGATTTCAGCTAGGAGGATCATACTGTTGTGACTATCTGAAAGCTTGAATAAGTTGGAGGACTTAACATGACCTCAGTGCTAGCAGGTGGTGTTGGCTGTCAGGTGGGTTGCCTCAGTTCTCATCCACATGGATGTTTATCCTTTAGTTGTTAGAACTTTTTAATAGCATGATAATTTTAGGGTTCCAAAGGATCAAGAATGGAATTTGTAACACTTCTTTTAAAAAAAATTTTTTTAAGTAATTTCTACACCCAATGTGGGGCTCAAACTTAGAATCCCAAGATCAGGAGACACACTGCTCTACTGACTGAGTGATCCAGGCACCCCTGTAACACCTATTAAGTATAATATCTGAAATTTCAACAGTGTTAATTCTGCTACATCCTATAGACAAAGCAAATCACAAAGCTTTAATTCAGGAGAGAAGAAAAGTAGACAAATGAGAAATGTTTTACAATGAGTTAGATCAACTATATAGAAACTCTACAGTACGTCAGAATTTTAAGTTAGGAAGGATAAACCAGTGGGTATAGAATTGAAAGCAAGCAAAGACCAAGTTTTTTGTTATAGGCCTGGGGACACTGGCAACAGAGGAGTCATAATATAGTGAGAAGGCAGCTAATGGAATGAATAGAATAGTAGACAATAAAAATGGAAGATATAGTCTGTCAAGGATGAGGTATACTATACCTGTGAGAATTGGTGATTGCTCAAGTAATTGTTTGATGTTTGAGATTGAGTTGAATAAGATAGAAAATTCACATTCTTTGTCTTACTAGTTTTCTGATGGCAGCAATTTTGGACTAATAATGAGTATAGTGTGAGATTTAAATTGATGCAGAAGTTTGTCTCCCTTTTATTCACTATACCACATTATGATTGGAGTATAGGGTATCACTTCATTATCAACAAATTGTTTAAGTAGCAAATATAGTCTAGGATTTAGATTAGTAACATACACACCAATATTCAAAGAGCAATATTTGAGTGATTTTTAAGAAAGTATTTAGTACAATAAAATTTTACCAAACCAAATCCTCCAGCATATAAAATTTATACATTATGACCACATAGGATATATCCCAGGAGTGTAAGGTTGATTTAACATGCAAGAATCAATTAATGTAATACATTGTATTGATAGA
The DNA here is from genome assembly GCF_003254725.2 of Canis lupus dingo. Lineage (NCBI taxonomy): Eukaryota > Metazoa > Chordata > Mammalia > Carnivora > Canidae > Canis > Canis lupus. The sequence goes on along the minus strand of NC_064260.1, from coordinate 23,811,971 downwards.
CTAAAGAACGAAAATCATGTATTCATACATAGCAATAGATGGAGAGAAAGTATTTGACAAAAAACAATGCTCATTTATATTAAAAAAAACTCAACAAACACAATCTGATAAAGGTCACATATAAAAGACCTATAGTTAACATCATTAATTATGAATGACTGGATACTTTCCCTAGAGAAAAGGCAAAGATGCCCACTTGCACCACTTTTTTGTTTTTGTTTTTAGTAGACTCCATGTTCAGTGTGGAGCCCAATGCAAGGACCCTGAGATCAAGACCTGAGCTGACACTTAGTCAGACACTTAGTGACTGAGCTACTGAGGCACACCCACAGTTGTACCACTTCTATTCAACATTGTTCTGGAGGTTTTAGAGAGTGAAATCGGGCAAGAAAAAGAAATCTAAGCATTATTCTGGAAACAAAGGAGTAAGATTTTTTTATTCATGATAATATGGAGTCCTTCCCCCAATCTATCTTGAACATTAGTTCAGAAAGTTCACAGGTTACAAGATCATATTGATACGAAAATCAACTGCATTTCAACATGCAAGTGATGAACAAACCAATAATAAAAGTAAGAATGCAGTTCCATTCACAATGCTTTCAAAAATGAAAAACATAGGAATAAATTTAACAAAAGAATTGCAAAAACAATTCACTGAAAGTCATATAAGAACATTAAAATAACTTACAGAAGACATAAATAAGTAAAAGACATAAACAGTAAATCCTTTGTTCATGAATTGGAAGATTTAATATTATTAGGATAGTAATTCTCTCCATTAATCAATATATTTAATTTAATCCTTACTAAAGTTATAACAGGTTTTTTTCTTGCAGAAATTGGTAAGCTGATCTCAAAAACTTTAAAAACCCGAAAGACCTAAAGTCATCAGGACAATTTTGAAAAAAAGAACAAAATCAGAGTGCTTTCATTTTCTGACTTTAAAGATTATATGAAGTTACATATACATATAGATCATTTTATATTTTACTACTATTATATATCTTATGCATACTATTTACTATAATATATATACAAATAGTATTTGGTGTATGATCGATCGATAGATGATAGATAGATAGATAGATAGATAGATACACATATAGTTATACATATAGATACCTTTGGCATAAGGATACATGTAATGATTAATAGAATGGAATTGAAGTCCAGAAATAAACTCTAACATTTATGGTCAAGAAAACTGTAACTTTTCAAAAAGGTGGAGGGATTTAGTAAGAAAAGGACAATATTTTCAACAATTGACCTCCACAGGAAAAAAGATTGGCTCTTGTCTCCTACTACAAACAATACAACTCAAAATGGATGGTAGGGGCACCTGGGTGCTCAGTTGTTTAAGCCTCCGACTCTTGATTGCAGCTCAGGTCATGATCTCAAGGCTGTGAGAATGAGCCCAGTATCAGGCTCTGCACTGGGTTTGTAGCCTGCTTAAGATTCTCTCCCTCTACCCATCCACCCCCGCAAAAAATTTTTTAAGTAAAAATTAAAAAAATAAAAATTAAATTTAAAAATGAGTTATCACGGTAATAAATTTTTTAGAAGAGAACACAGGAGAGAAATCTAACACCTTGTGTTAGACAAAGATTTCTTAAGGCAAAATAACAAAACCTTTATATGTAAAGATAAAGAAATAAATAGAATCTCATCAAAATTCAAAATATTTTTACTTTAAAGGAAAGCATTATGAAAATAAGCTAACAATAAGGTGGAAGAAAATATTTCAAAAGCACAGACCTGATAAACTCCTTATATTTAGAATAAATAAAGAATAAACCACCCAATAATAAGATAAAAACGCCAATGAAAACATAGGCAACAGATTCAGAGTCACAAAAGAAAATACATAAATGTCTAATACACATATAAACACATACTCAGCATCATTAGTTATTAGAGAAATTAAAAATAAAATCACAATAATATGCTATTTCCTAACTATTATTATGTAGTAAAACAAAGAGGAAGGAAGGAAGGAAAAGAAAATGGATAATAGCAAATGTGGTTGAAGATCAGAGAAACCAGGATTCTCATACTTCGCTGGTGGGAAGGTAAAATTGTACAGCCAACTTTGAAAGCAGTTTGCCAGTTTTTTAAAAAAGTGAAACATAAATTCACCCAGCATATTCCACTCCTGGGTATGTATCCAAAAGAAATAAAAACATATGCCCACACAGAAAAGATTTGCTCATTAAATAAATGTTCATAGAAGCATTACTCATAATAGTCACAATTAGAAATGGCCTAAATCCATCAACTAATAGAGACATAGACAAAAAGTTGTATATCCATGCAATGGAGCATGAGTTGCAATAAAAAGGAATGAATTGCTGATAAATGCTACAGCATGGATGAAACTCAAACACAATATGCTCAGTGAAATATCAGTCATAAGAGATCAGACTATATGATTCCATTTATATGAATGAAAACTCAATTATGGTGATGTTTGCATAATAACAATTTATTGAACAAAAATTTAATTGAATTCTTGAAAATATAAGTAAAACATGCCTCAAAGTTAAAAAAAAAAACAATACAAATAAAGCAAAGCTATTTTATTGAACACCCAACTCTGAGTTGGGCCACTACAGAAAAATAAGAATGACAACTAGTGGAAAGTTCTCTAGACCGAATGTCAAAACATGAGATTCTTTGTGCCAGCTACTCCTTGCCAATAAAAATGTTGTGTTTGCAAGTACCTTAACATTTCTGAACCTCAGTGTCTCTGTCTGTTATACAAGTAGATTGGGATAGGTGATTCCTAAAAACTTTAGTTACTTATAAAAACCCATGAGTCGATTCATTTATTTAAAATTATTGGAAGCAAAAACAATTATAGGAAGCATCCATAAAATCATAGGATGAAGTGTTAAACTCTGAAATAACATTCACCAAAACTTCACCAATTTTCTTCCTTTTCTTTTATTTATTTTTATTGAAGTGCAATTTGCCAACAAATACCCAGTGCTCATCCCATCAAATGCCCCCCTCAGTGCCCATCACCCAATCACCCCATCCCTCTGCCCACCTCCCCTTTCCCTGAGTTAGGAGTCTCTTATGTTTTGCCTCACTCTCTAATTTTTCCCACTCAGTTCCCCTCCTTTCTCCTATAATCCCTTTCACTATTTCTTATATTCACCCTATGAGTGAAACCATATGATGATTGTCCTTCTTCGATTGACTTACTTCACTCAACATAATCCCCTCCGGTTCCATCCACGTTGAAGCAAATGGTGGAGATTCATCATTTCTAATGGCTGAGGAATATCCAATTGTATACAGAGACCACAGCTTCTCCATCCATTCATCTGTTGATGGACACTGAGGCTCCTCCCACAGTTTGGCTGTTGTGGACATTGCTGCTAGAAACATCGGGGCGCAGGTGTCCCGGCGTTTCACTGTATCTATCTTTGGGGTAAATCCCCAGGAGTACAATTGCTGGGTCGTAGGGCAGATCTATCTTTAACTCTTTGAGGAACCTCCACACAGTTTTCCAGAGTGGCTGCACCAGTTCACATTCCCACCAACAGTGCAGACGGTTCCCCTTTCTCGCATCCTCTCCAACATTTGTGGTTTCCTGTCTTGTTAATTTCCCCCATTCTCACTGGGGTGAGGTGGGATCTCATGGTGGTTTTGATATGTATTTCCCTGATGGCCAGTGATGCGGAACATTTTCTCATGTGCCTATTGGCCATGTCTATGTCTTCTTTGGTGAAATGTCTGTTCATATCTTCTGCCCATTTCATGACTGGATTGTTTGTTTTTTTGCTGTTGAGTTTAATAGTTTCTTTATAGATCTTGGATCCTAGCCGTTTATCTGATGTGTCATTTGCAAATATCTTCTCCCATTCTGTAGGTTGTCTTTCAGTTTTGTTGACTGTTTCTTTGCTGTGCAGAGGCTTTTTATCCTGATTAAGTCCCAATAGTTCATTTTTGCTTTTGTTTCTTTTGCCTTCATGGATGTATCTTGCAAGAAGTGGCTGTGGCCAAGTTCAAACAGGGTCTTGCCCATGTTCTCCTCTAGGATTTTGATGGATTCTTGTCCCACATTGAGATCTTTCCTCCATTGTGAGTTTATTTTTGTGTCTGGTGTAAGAGAATGGTCCAGTTTCATTCTTCTGCATGTGGCTGTCCAGTGTTCCCTGCACCATTTATTGAAGAGACTGTCCTTTTCCAATGGATAGTCTTTCCTGCTTCATCTAATATTAGTTGACGATAGGGTTGAGGGCCCATGTCTGGGTTCCTTATTCTGTTCCATTGATCTATGTGTCTGTGTTTGTGCCAGTACCACACTGTCTTGATGACCACAGCTTTGTAGTACAACCTGAAATCCAGCATTGTGATGCCCCCAGCATTGGTTTTCTTTTTCAATATTCCCCTGGCTATTCAGGGTCTTTTCTGATTCCACATAAATCTTAAGATTATTTGTTCCAACTCTCTGAAGAAAGTCCATGGTATTTTGATAGGGATTGCATTGAATGTGTAAATTGCCCTGGGGAGCATTGACATTTTAAGAATATTAATTCATCCAATCCATGAGCATGGAATATTTTTCCATCTCTTTGTGTCTTCCTCAATTTCTTTCAGAAGTGTCCTGTAGTTTTTAGGGTATAGATCCTTTACCTCTTTGGTTAGGTTTACTCCTAGGTATCTTATGCTTTTGGGCGCAATTGTAAATGGGATTGACTCCTTATTTTCTCTTTCTTCAGTCTCATTGTTAGTGTATAGAAATGCCACTGATTTCTGGGCACTGATTTTGTGTCCTGCCACACTGCCGCATGGCTGTATGAGTTCTAGCAATCTTGGGGTGGAGCCTTTTGAGTTTTCTACATATAGTGCCATGTCATCTGCAAAGAGGAAGAGTTTGATTTCTTCTTTGCCAATTTTGAGTGCCTTTTATTTCTTTTTGTTGCCTGACTGTTGAGGCTAGGACTTCTAGTACTATGTTGAATAGCAGTGGTGAGAGTGGACATCCCTGTCGTGTTCCTGATCTTAGGGAAAATGCTCTCAGTGTTTCCCCATTGAGAATGATATTTGCTGTGGGCTTTTCATAGATGGCTTTTAAGATGCTGAGGAATGTTCCCTCTATCCCTACACTCGGAAGAGTTTTGATCAGGAATGGGTGCTATATTTTGTCAAATGCTTTCTCTGCATCTATTGAGAGGATCATATGGTTCTTGTTTTTTCTCTTGTTGATATGATCCATCACGTTGACTGTTTTACGAGTGTTAAACTAGCCTTGCATCCCGGGGATAAATTCCACTTGGTCATGGTGAATAATCATCTTAATGTATTGTTGGATCCTATTGGCTAGTATCTTGTTGAGAATTTTTGCATCTGTGTTCATCAGAGTTATGGTCTATAACTCTCCTTTTTGGTGGGGTCTTTGTCCAGTTTTGGAATCAAGGTTATGCTGGCCTCATAAAACGAGTTTGGAAATATTCTGTCCCTTTCTATCTTTTAGAACAGCTTTAGTAGAATACGTATTGTTTCTTCTTTAAACAGTGTTTCTGGTCTCTATTTCATTGAGTTCTGCTCGAATCCTTATTATCTCCCTCCTTCTACTGAATGTAGGCTTTATTTGCTGTTCTTTCTCAAGTTCCTTTAGGTGCAAGGTTAGCTTGTGTATTTGTTGTTTCCAATTTTTTTGAGGGAGGCTTGTATTGTGATGTATTAGAAGGAAATACATCCCTCTGAGGACTGCTTTTGCTGTATCCCAAAGATTTTGAATGGTTGTATCTTCATTCTCATTAGTTTCCATGAATCTTTTTAATTCTTTTCATATTCCTGGTTGACCCTTTCATCTTTTAGTAGGATGTTCTCTAATTTCCATGTGTTTGAGTTTACAAATGTCTCCTTGTGACTGAGTTCTAGTTTCAAAGCATTGTGGTCTGAAAATATGCAGGGGAAAATCCCAATCTTCTGGTATCGGTTGAGACCTGATTTGTGACCCAGTATGTGGTCTATTCTGGAGAAAGTTCCATGTGCACTTGAGAAGAATGTGTATTCAGTTGTGTTCAGATGCAAAGTTCTGTAAATATGTGTGAAATCCACCTGGTCCAGTGTATCATTTAAGGCCCTTGTTTCTTTGCTGATGGTGTGCTTATAATATCTGCCATTTGCAGAAAGTGCCGAGTTGAAGTCTCCTACTATTAGTGTATTATTATCTAAGTATGTCTTTACTTTGGTTATTAATCGATTGATATACTTGGCAGCTCCCACATTAGGGATTGTTAGGTCCTTTCGTTGGATAAACCCTTTAAGTATGATACAGTGTCCCTCTTTATCTCTTACTACAGTCTTTGGGTTAAACTCTAATTTATCTGATATGAGGATTGCTACCTCAGCTTTCTTTTGAAGACCATTTGAATGGTAATCGGTTCTCCACCCCTTCATTTTCAGGCTGGAGGTGTCCTTAGATCTAAAAAGAGTCTCTTGTAGACAGCAAATAGATGGGTCTTATTTTTTTTTTATCCAGTCTGAAACCCTGTATCTTTTGATGGGATCATTTAGCCCATTCATGTTAAGAGTAACTATTGAAAGATATGAATTTTTTCATCGTAATACCTATTCAGTCCCTGTTTTTGTGGATTATTTATTTGGACTTCCTCTTTCTTTTACAGAGTCCCCCCTTAGTATTTCTTGCAGAGCTGGTTTGGTGGTCACATATTCTTTCAGTTTCTGCCTATCTTGGAAGCTCTTTACCTCTCCTTCTATTCTGAATGAGAGCCTTGCTAAATAGAGTATTCTTGGCTGCATGTTCTTCTCATTTAGGACCCTGACTATATCCTGCCAGCCCTTTCTGGCTGCCAGGTCTCTGTGGGGAGGGCTGCTGTTAACCTAATATTTCTCCACATATAAGTTAGGGATTTCTTGTCTCTTGATGCTTCAAGGATTTTCTCTTTGTCTTTGGAATTTGCAATCTTCACCATTATATGTCGGGGTGTTGATGGATTTTTGTTTATTTTTGGGGGAGAGTCCTCTCTGTCTCCTAGATCTGAATGCCTGTTTCCTTTCCCAGATAGAGAAATTCTCAGCTATGATTTGTTCAAATATACTTCGTGGTCCTCTCTCTCTCAGCCTCTTCTGGAACCCCAATTATACGTATATTCTTCCTTCTCAAGATATCACTTATTTTCCTAAGCCTTTCCTCATGGACTCTTGTTTTTCTCTTTTTTCCTCAGCTTCTTTTGTTACCATCAACTTGTCTCCTATGTCACTCACTCTCTCTTCTACCCCATTAGCCCTATCAGTTAGAGCACCCAGTTTGGACTGTATCTCTGACAAAGTATTTTTAATTTCGGTTCTGTAGTAAGAGAATATGTAGGTCCTTTCTGCTCTTTTCTAGAGCCACCAGAATTTTTCTAATTGTACTTCTAAATTATATATCTCTGACATAATATTTAAATCCATGTCCAGCAATTCTTTGGCAGAGAGTATCACTTCTGGTTTCTTTCTTTTGTGGCAAATTCTTCTTTCTAGTCATTTTGTTGCTCTCTCTTCCACCTCATTAACCCTAGCAGTTAGGGCCTCCAGTGTGGATTGCATCTCATTTAATCTATTTTTAATTTCATCCTAATTAGATCTCAATTCTGCAGTAACAAAGTCTCTAGAGTCCTTTTGCTTCTTTTCCAGAGCCAACAGTAGCTTTAAAATTGTACTTCTGAACTGAATTGCTGACATTGTATTGAAATCCAAAATCTTTAAGTGTGGGCAAATAATACTGTTTCTGGTCTGTGGGCTTTTTGTGTGTGCGCGCACTATTCTTCCTTCTACTCATTTTGTGCAGTGCAGAGTGGCTATATGAGTGGGTTGAGTCAAAAAGGTCAACCATGACCTAAGTAAAATGCACCCTAGATGATTCTGAAGAGGTCAGAGACCAGAAAATAAAAGAAAAAGAAAAACAGAAAATAAAAGTACTACTAAAGTGAAAAATAATTTTAAAACAAAGTAGTAAAAATAAAAAGCCAAAAAACAAAAATAAAGAAGAAGAAAAAATAAAAAGAAAAAAAAAATAAAGAAAAGAGGGAAAAAAGGAGAGGGATGGTGGTGGTGAGGAAGTTGTAGTGGAGGGAGAATGTAGTCTACCTAAGGGGTTCAAGAGGGTGATTCTCTTGGTTTTGAGTGTATTAAGCTCTTTAGGTTAGAAGATGCTCAATCCCAAATTTATATAAAGGAGCAATACTGTGGAGAGCCCCACCATTGGCCACCACAACATAAATGAGATAGATAGAAGAGGGGGGCAGAATGGGAAGGAAGGGAGAATATAATCTCACAGAATGAGCCAGCACAGTGTTCCACTTGGTTCTGGGTGCATACTGGTCATGTTTTAGAAGGTTCTAACTTCCACCATTGTAGAACAAAATGAGGCAGGAAAAAAACAAAAAAACAGAAAACAAATACCCATATCTTGTATATCTATAAAAATTAAATTGAGTATGTTGAAGGGAATCCAGAAGTGAAAAATATATCTAATACATGTTATTGTATAAATATGAAAGTGAAAAAAGAAAAACCTTAAAAATGAAGAGTTAGTAAAATATTGTAGTTAAGGTGGGAAAAGAGAAAAAATATTGGAAGTTTTTAGTATGATATAAAAACGGATTGTAATGGAAAAAGAGGAAAAACTAGGGGGACCCCTAGTTCTATTATACTATTTTCCCTCAGTCCTGGAGCTTTCCAGTGCTGCTTGGTCCAGAACTTGCTCTTCCCCTGTCCTTCTGGTCTTCTGGGGGCTCTTCCCCTGTCCTTCCAGCCTGCTGTTCTGATTCTCAGGTGATTGTACCTGGGGGAGCTGCACCCCCTCCCCCCCCCCGCCAGGTGCCAGGCTCAGGGGGAGCTGTGTACCCCACAGGAGCCGGGCTCATCGGGAGCTGTGTACCCTGTGAGGCCCCGTCCCCTGTGCCCTCCCACCAGGCAGGAGACAACACCAGGAGGAACAGCAGCGCTGGCAGTGGCCAGCTCCCTACCCTGGGGTCAGCTCCGGGGGAACACCTCCCCACACAGCTCCCAGTCCGCCTCTCCCATAGGGATGGGGGCTCAGCTCCCCGGGGACCCCCCCCTGACCCGGAGCCCCCACCTGACCCCCGGCTTCTCCCTGAGGTCCCGGGGGCTGCACTCCGGCCCTTGACCGAGCCAGGCCTACGGCTCTGCTGCACTCCCCTGCCCTCCCCACCCCCCCGCCATGACCCCAGGATCTGGGGGCGCCCCTGCCCCTCCCCGTCCTGCCGGGCTCCCTGCTGAGTGTGGCTCCCTCTGGGAAGAATCCACCGGGTGCTTCAAGTTCCTGGGGCTCCCGCGCTGGACTTTCCCGGGGACCGTCCCCCTCCCCCACCGGCTTAGCCCGACGCCCTCCCCACCCTCCACTGGATCCCTTTTCATGTATTTATTTATTTCCCCACCTTCCAACCTTGTTAGAAGCGAAAACCCTTGTCTCTGTAGCTTCCGGCCCTTCTGTACGTCTCAGGTCGGATTGGCAGGTGCTCAGGTGGTGTGGACAGTCATCCAGATGAGTTGGGGGTGGGGTGAGCTGAGGACCCTACTCCTCTGTCACCTTGCCCCTCCTCTGCACCAATTTTCTTTCTTTAGCAATTTTGTGTTTTTAAAATGTACTTGCGTGTGTATTTTCTAACTCATTGGACCAACCACATTTTATTGAGTACCCACTATATGTATAAAGTATGAATGCTATGGAAAAAAATAAAATGTATAATATCACCTCAAAAGAATCTTTCATTCTCAAAATAGATACCATAATGGATGATACAGAACTTGCAGAAGAAAGTTAGAAGCGATGGCTCATATATGAGGTATAATAAAACACTAGAATATTTCAGGGCCAGAAAAGATTCTTTAAAACTGGAGCATAAGAAAAGCCTTTGTGGGGGAAATATAATTTGATTTGAACCTTGAAGAATAGATAAGATTCAGGGAAATACCTGGGTGACTCAATGGTTGAGCCTCTGCCTTTGGCCACGGTGTGATCCCAGGGTCCTGGGATCGAATCTCCATCAGGGTCAGGGTCAGGGTCAGATGCTTCTCCCTCTGCCTATGTCTCTATGTCTCTCTCTCTCTCATGAATAAATAAACAAAGTCTAAAAAAAAGATTCATACATGTGAAAATGTGAAGAATTATATCCATTTGGAAAAATTACACAAGTAATATAGGAAAATTCAGAGAAAATATTACAATTTGGCTGTATAGGAATGAAAAAGTGAAATAAAAAATAAAAATATAATGTGGGATGGTACGTTTGACCTGGATTGTAGAAGATTTTGAATGTTAGGAGGCCTTTCATTGATTCTTGATGGATAATTCTCACCAAGTTTTTTAAATTAAGACTATATTCTTAAGACAATTTAAGGTTCATAGCAAATTTGAGAGATGCATGCACATGCATAGATTCCCCTATTGTCAACATTACTCAGTAATATGTGTGTTGTTGTTTTTTAACCGAGGACAAACCTACATTAATATGTCATAATCAGCCAAAGTCCATGGTTTACATTACAACCAAAGTCCATGGATTACATTACTCTTGGCTTTGTACATTACAGGGATTTGAGCAGATGTATAATGACGTGTATCCATCATTATGGTAACATACAGGATAGTTTCACTGCCCTAAAAATCCTCTATGCTTCACTTATTCATCTCTGCCCATCTCTAGAAACCAATGATCTTTTATTGTATCCATAGTTTACCCTTTTCCAAATGTCATGTAGTTGAAACTGTATATACAGTAATTAGCCTTTCAGATTGGCTTCTTTCACTTAGTAATATGCATCTAAGTTTCCTCAATGTCTTTTCAAGACTTGATAGTTCATATCTCTTTAATGTTGAATAATATTCTACTGTCTGGACGTACCACAATATATTTATTTACCTACTGAAGGACATCTTAGTTGCTTCCAAGTTTTGGCAACTATGAATAAAGCTGCTATAAATATCCAGGTACAGATTTTTGTGTAGCTTTAAGGTTTTAGTTCTTTTGGTTAAATAGTAAAGAATGCAACTGTTGGATTATGTTTAATTTTGTAAGAAACCACCAAACTGTCTTCCAAAGTGACTGTACCATTTTGCATTGTCACCAGCCATCAGTGTTCTTATTGCTCCATATCCTCACCAGCAGTTGATGTTGTAGTGTTCCACATTTCAGCCATTTTAATAGGTGTATAATGATATCTAATTGTTGTTTTAATTTGCATTTCCCTGATGACCTATTATGTAGAGCATATTTTCATATGCTTGTTTGCCATCTGTCTTTCTTCTCTGATGAAATGTCTATCTTAATGGTTCTTGGACCATTTTTTAATTGAGTTGTTTTCTGGCTGTTGAGTTTTGAGAGTTCTTTGTGCATTTTAGGTAATAGTCCTTTATCATATGTGTCTCTTGCAAATATTTTCTCCCAGTCTTGGCCTGTCTTCTAATTTTCTTGACATTGACTTTCGCAGAACAGGAGATTTGAATTTTATTGAAGTCCAGTTTAGCATTTACTTTTCTCGTTGATTAGAAGTTTGGTGTTGTATCTAACCACTCATTGCCATACCCAAGGTCTTCTAAATTTTATTTGTTGTCTTCTGAGAGTTTTATAGTTTTTTTTTTATATGTGGATCTATGATCCATTTGAGTTAATTTTTGTGCAGTTGTAAGATCTATATTTAGTTCCTTTTTTTCGTGTGAATATCCATCATTTGTTGAGATCATTGCTTCATTTTCTTTCCTTTACACCTCTGTCAAAAGATCAGTGGACTGAATATATGGAAGTATATTTCTGTTCTCTTCTGTCACATTGATCTGTTTGTCTGTTCTCTCCCATACCACACTGTTTTGATTAGCATAGTTTGAAGTTGAGTAGTGTCAGTCTCAGCCTCGTTCTTCTCCTTCAATATTGTGTTGACTATTCTCTTTACCTTTTCATGTAAGTAAGTTAGATTCAGTTTGTTGATGTCTATAAGATCACTTGATGGGGTTTTGATTGGGCTTGCAATGAACCTACAGATCAATTTGGAAATAACCAACATTTGATCAATATTTATTTTTCCTATTCATGAACATGGAATATATCTCCATTCGTTTAGTTTTTTATTTTGTTCATCAGAATTTTATAGTTTTCCTCATTTTGATCTTGTGCATATTTTGTTTGATCCACTAACTTTTGAGTAGCAGAGTAAATTTATCAGAGGTTTACATTAAGAAAATTAATCTAATTGTCCTGAAAGGGAGAAATTGGAAGTTGTCAGCCTGGTTGAAATGCAAGACAATAAAGATGTGAAGTTGATTAGTTGTCATGAAAACAAAGAGTGTAACAAAGATGTCACTGATGTTGCCAAGATAGACTTAATAGAATTTGTTATTCCTTATATAAGACCAGAAGATGCCAAATAATAATAGAAAGTGGTCTAAACTCTTTAACTGTTACTTCATTCAATTCTCCATAGCATTGAATGAAGTAAGAACTATTATCCTCATTTTATAAATTAGAAAACAGTACAGAAGATAATCCAAGGGTCGTGTCTATAACAGAGCATGGCGGGTTTGTTGGAATCTAACATCTGTATCCCACTCTTAAGTCCTCGCCACAAACTGTGTCTTGAACCTTAGTTACTGAAAATATTGTGGTTCTGTGGACATAAATTGGGTACATAGTATGATCAAAGTCCATTTGAGATGGAATAAGAAAAATTGAGTTTGGATAGCTTGTTTTGTTTTCCCTTAATGACGTGTGTGTGTGTGTGTGTGTGTCTGTTTCTATTTCGTAAGCTCAGTGCTCATAAAGCCTGTTGGAAAAATATGAATTTCATACAGAAGCTAAGAATATTTAAATAAAAATCCACATTGAAATTCTCAGACTACAGTGCAACTAAGTCACATGGTTCATTACCATCTTCATAGTAGAGATTTTTATTTTTTAATTTCTTTCTTAAAGATTTTTAAAAATGTATTTATTTGAGAGAGAGAAGGGGTGAGAGAGAGAACACAGAGGGAAAGGCTCCCTGCTGAGTAGACAAGCCTGATGCTGGGCTTGATCCAGGACCCAGAGATCATGATCTGAGCCAAAGCCGATGCTTAACCAACTGAGCCACCCATGCACCCTCACAGTGGAGCTTTTTAATTTTTTTTCAAAGATTCTATTTATTCATGAGAGACACACAGAGAGAGGCAGAGACAGAAGTAGAGGAAGAAGCAGGCTCCCATGGGGAGCTTAATGTGGGACTTGATCCCAGGACCCCCAGATTACTATTTGAACCAAATTTGAACCAAAGGCAGATGCTCAACCACTGAAACACCCAGGTGTTTCAAAGTAGAGTTTTTAAATAAGAAATTGCATCCTTTTATAAATGGGCAATGCCTTCTATCCCTTCAAGTTGTATATGCTGTATGTATCATTTAAAATCATGTTAAAAAAGTGATAATGTGGAAAATGTTTTACATTTTTTATGAAAAGAAGATTAAATAAACATATTTATAAATTGTGTACATGTGTGCGCATATGTGTAAATCTAAAAAAATAAGTAAAAAGGTATACACAAAATTTTAACTTCAGTTATCTCCTTATAGTGAGGTTGTAAATATATTTTTCTTTCCATTTTGGGCTTTCTTAGATTTTCTAATAATCTGACATGTATTAGGACTTCATTCTATCTAAAATAACTGATAAACTGTTGATGAACTATATCATTCAATTGTTGGTGAAGTTCTGTGCTACTTCTAGTTACTCTGCTCCTAGGTAGAATTGTCATCTCTTAGCCTTATACCTCTTGCCACTTCCCTTCTTGTGTTATCTCAATCTATAGAACTAATTTTTGTATTAATTGTATTTTGCTAACTATCATTTTCACCACTCTGGCTAGGACTGCTTGTTACCTACCCAATATCCATTCTGTACTTCTTCCTTAAAAATAGAACTTTGATTTTGTTGGGAGTGGCATGGCACCCAGTTAAAAAACAAACAAAAAATGAAACAAAACAACAACAACAACTCCCTATGCATCCATACCTCCCTTGAAGATAAACGTGTGTACTATCTGGTCCATATGTGCTGTGTGGGAGCAGTTGGTAGGAACTTGTCATAAGCTACTAAAAGAGGGTTCAGACTCAGCAGACACATGTCCTAAATTATAAGCCTTTTATTTTCTTTTTACTTCAATATGAAATTCAGACATGATCGCGGGTGATGTAATAATTCTAAAAAATAATAATTCTTTACTTTGAAAATTACTGTTAGAATTTACTCTATTTTCATGATATATTCTCATTATCTAAGAGAATCACTTCTGTTCTAAGAGTTCTACTTCTGTTAGGAGGGACAACAGCAGGGATTTTACTTGGGCACAGTTGATTTTGAGGGTTTCTTTTGAGTAAGAATTAGGTGTTTGCTTTAGTTTTTTTCTTAAGGATATTTTGATTCATAATGATAACTGCATAATTATAAGAAAGGATGATAACAATAATAATAACTATGGTTTATTGAAAGTTGAGTACTCTAAGTTGTACACATTGAGTCTGTCATATTATTTCTTACCCCAACTACTATTAAGTGGTGATAATTTATTTGCACATTTCTTTAGGAAACAGAGGCATTTATATACTGAGCAACTTGCCAAAAGTCACACAACTAGGAAATGGTGAAGCCAGAGTTTGGGCACAGTTACGTCTGAACCTCCCAGATTTGCTGAGGCCTGAATCCCTCTGCTATTCTCCTACCATGTTTCCATTTTCTTTGATCAAAGTACATTCTTCCAGTTCATCTAAAATGGTGTCCAGTTGGGGCACCTGGGTGGCTCAGTTGGCTAAGCATCTGCCTTTGGCTCAGGTCATGATGATTGACCTCAGATCCTGGGATTGAGCCTTGGGTCACTGGGGCTTCCTGCTCAGTGGGAAACCTGCTTCTCCCCTCTTTGTCCCTCCCCATCCCTGCCCCTACTTTCTCTTGCTGTCTATCTCTTTCTCTCATATAAATAAAGTCTTTAAAAATATTTTTTTAAATGTGTCAAATTATGAGCACGTGATTTAAAACAAAAGGAATCTTCATTTCACCCACTGTCATAGCATTTTGACTGTTAAGGGATCATCCTTGCTCTAGGCCTAATTGAGGACCATAGTCTAGCGGGAACACTTGGGTCTTCCTCTTTGTATACTTGTGTCCAATGATAGTATTTAGGGCCTAAAGACGCACAAGGAACTATGGGCTATGTGAATTCTACACATATAAAATAAATTTGCATTGCAGTATATCAGTTGAACCGTGATCTTTTGATTTCTGAAATTTACTAGGTCGCTGGTTGTTCATAATGTCAGCACCTAATTTCTTTATAGCCTTTCTAAACAATAGTTAAAGAATCTTGAGCCTGGATTGGCAGTAAATTCTCTAAATTCCCTCAACAGATATGCATTCTATAAAAATTGGATAATAATGTAATAATAAGGAAGAGCATATACAGTTTATTTGGAGATAACTATATGATTATCTTTTTAATCAGAGTCTGATTTACATTAGTTCCACCTTGTTATGTTATGAGACACTACGCATACTATGACTGACTTTCCTGAACCTCAGGGAAAACTGAAGGATTGGGTATAATCAATAATAGTGAAATTAAATTTCTTAAACATATAGTACAGTTACAGAAAACATGTATAATTACAGCTGCTGTAATAAAGGATCAAATAGAATCATGAAACTTTCTGAATTATTTTCTGTACAGTTTTAGCACTTTGTTTTCTACCTAAATTCAAACATTCACTTGGTTTTCATAAATGCTGTTTTTGCAGAATTTCATCATCAGCAGTCTTGCGTTCCACATCTGTGTAGAAAAGCCTACCCAGGGAGTTGCTTTAGCATCAGACACATGATTAGACACTGATAGACACATGGCATTTAGTAATACCATTAACATACTCCGCACTACACAATGGCAACAGATGTCTTAAGTTCTAACAACTAATCAAAAAGTAAATCAACCAACATAAAAAACATCTGGAATCCTAGAAATGGAAGAATTTAGTCATAGATCATTCAATATTCTATCAAATTTGTGTTAATTTGTGAAAAGCTGTGTTGGATGTTTTTATGCAAATGAGACCAAATATACATTTTACTCTGTGATCTCCAAAACCATTTACTATAGAAAGCACTTTGTCAGGTTCCAAAGCACTTCTTCCGAGGCCTGAGATAACTCAAGCTTTCAGAAATAATTCTCTTATTAAAGCAATATGTTCAAAGTGAGCAATGCTAGTCCACAGGGAACGCTGCTGAGAAAGTAATGGTCTGCTGGTGAGTTGATGGACTGCATTAGTGGTTCCAGCCAATCCAGAAGGAGAACTGACAGCAGCTCAATTTGTAATGTATTTCATATGTAGAACGTACTCAGCAAAGAGCCCTAAATATTAGAACTGTGCATTGGCTAATTAAAGTCTTGGCAAATCATGGCATTGCAACTGTGAATTACACCCGGGCCATTACTCTCTGATCTTTGGGAACATTCTTATCCACATATGAACAATAATCATAAAGGCAGATAGATTTACAGAGAATATATTTTCAGCTTCTTTTTACTTACAATATCAACTTAATTTGGGGCTGCAGAAATTCATTTCCTGAGAAAGGGGAGACTTTTGTGTTGTTGTTGCTGCTGCTGTTGTTGTCGAATACTAAAAAAAGAGTTAAGAATTTGGAAGTCTCTCAGTGATTCTTGATGTTCTGGAAAAAATCTTATGATGCCTTCAGGAATTAGTAAAATAGTATACTTCAATAAAAAAAATCAAAATTAAACCATTCCAATGGTACTGAGATTCCATTTCAGTACCACAACATAGACTTTAGACAAGATCGCAGTCCTAATCAATTTTGGTATTTAAAATGACATTATTCTTTTTCATCTTTGGGCAATTTAACCTGAAAATGGTATTTAGGTGTATACTGCTTATCCTTTGCTTAGTAAAGGGGAATAAATTAAGATGAGTGTTACCTGTCTTTGAAATTTTCTTTTGTAAATACATTGAATATTTAGCTGTGCTAAGTTGCTTCTCCGGTGACATACTTCATTAACATAGCAAATATAACAAGAAAGCTGTAGTTCTTAGCACACAATTTGCAAGTTGTTTTTTATCTTGGGTTATCTTAAGGCACATTTTAAACTGTGAACTCAAATTGAACATGCACTGCTGCAGCGTTTTTATATTTTGAATATTATGTAGAAGAGAATTTTCAGGCAGCCCCACAACAAAACATGCCAGTGAGTTGTTAATGCTTTTGAGATGTCCAGAGCTCTCCTTTGCAGTGTTATTTAATGTTTACTTAGACAGGAAAGGTAGATTACAAACATTTCCCCCTTAGTGAGCCATTTTCTGCTTTTACATATTTTTATTTATATATTTTATTCCACTTCTGTTCTCCAGAGCATATAAACCATAAGAATCTGCTAGAAGTACCAAGAAATGCTTAATGGCACAAATTTAAAATGCACACAAACATGAGTCTCAATAACCTAACATTATTGGAACATGAAAATTAGCTCACAAAGCCAATGTCCGTGAAATGCTACCATTGGATGACAGATGTTATTTTTCCTAAAGAATAATTGATAATTAAACTTTATCTCCAAATACAGAAAATTCACATCAAAGGAAAAAAAAAAAAAGAATGCTTCTTGAGGGGGGATATATACAACTAATATTCTTAAATGGTCATCTTTTTAAGCATATTTCTAGGAGAAAAGAAAAAAGAAAGAAAGAAAGAAAGAAAGAAAGAAAGAAAGAAAGAAGAGAAAGAGGAAAGAAAGAAGAAAGAAGAAAAGAAAGAAAGAAAGAAAGAAAGAAAGGAAGGAAGGAAGGAAGGAAGGAAGGAAGGAAGGAAGGAAGGAAGGAAGAAAGAAAGAAAGAAAGAAAGAAAGAAAGAAAGAAAGAAAGAAAGAAAGAAAGAAAGAAAAAAAGAAACTGTGATAATCCCAAACTATTAGACATGGAATCTTTATAGTCTTTGCACAATCATGGAGACCTTGATGATCCCCTGATACTATTAATTCCTCCTACAATTTTTATAAACTTGTCAGGTCCTGCACTTTGCTCCTCTTACAGCATTGACACTGAAGCCAAATGATGCTCAATTTTTTATCTCATTGCATGAATAAAAAACTATGTCACAAGGGTACTTAATAAAAATGAATGCGAGATTTTACTAGAGAGAGGGGACTCGTCGGATCAAAGCATATCCATTTATGAATGTTATAAACTTTTGATAAAACAAATTGTCATGTGATGGCATGTTTATTTCAGAAGTATGGATGAAAAGATAATATTTTTAATTAAAAATAATAAAAACTTTCTGCCAGCAGGTGGGCAATAGTTTTGGGGCATGTGGCGAACAGCTGGATGTTATTAAATCTGTATGAACTTGAGGATCTCACTGGTGATTCTTTAATAAAGCTATCTTTTTTTTTTTTCTTTCATTGCTAGTGCGGAAGGGTCCGGCATCTGTCCTCACACGGACAAAACAGATGTCGATTTTAAATTTTTTTCTCTAATTGTCGTAATCTTTCTCACAAACCACTGACTTTTTAGTCGTGGGAGAACCGTCAGGGGTCGGTCGGCTCATCCTCGCTCCCCCCCCCCGCCCCCGGAGCGGGCAGGGAGCGCAGGGCCCGGGCCTTGCGGGGTCGCCCTCCCCTTCCACGAGGCGGCGCGGCGGGCAGGGAGCTCGGCGGGTCCCCGGCGGAGGCAGGTCGTCCCGGGCTCCGAGCCCCACGCACCCATGGGCCGGTGCCCTCCCCCCGCGCGGCGCACCCCGCGGCCGAGGAGTCTCGCGCTCGCCCTGGGTCCGAGCGGCGCGCAGCCGCTGCCCGCCGAGGTGTGCACTCGTATTTCCACACCACGCGAGGAAACTGGCCCTCCTCGACGGCGCGACCTCGCTTCAGGACAGCAAACCCCAAGCCTTTTAAACAAACAAAAAGACACACGTTGGGGTCACGAGGGCCGCGCTGCTCGCGCACAGGTCCCCGCTGCGTTGGGGCCACGAGAGCCTTGGGCCCCGCGCGGCTCAGGGCTGCCTCCCCCCGCCACCGTCTCCCGATCGGTCCGCCGCGCCCCCGGGTGTGTGTGGCCGTGGCCGTGGGTGCGCGTGGCCTTGGCCGTGGGTGCGCGTGGCCGTGGGTGCGCGTGGCCGTGGGCCCTCCTAGCGTGCTGCGTCCGGACCCCGCACACGGTGACCGAGGCCCCGCGGCCGCCCCGCCCCGCCCCGAGCCAGTCATGCCCCCTTGCGCCCGTGGCCACTTCCAGCGTGGGCGCAGCAGGTCGGAGCCCCCGAGTCCTGCACCTGCAGCGGCACAGGGGCTGAGCCGGCTGGGGGTGGGGGGGTGCGGGAGGGGGCAGGTCCGGCATCGTCGTCGGGGGCCCGTGGGAGCCGTGCGCCAAGCCCCGTGGGTGCCCAGGTCCCCGAAGGGACAGTTCCCGCGGGCGCCCCACCTCGGGGCCGCGCTGCATCCACACTGCCCGAGAAACCAGAGTCGCCCCACGCGGCAGCCACGGCAAGCCTCCCGGTGCAGGCCCGGCCCACAGGGACCTCCCAGTGCAGGCCCGGCCCACAACGACCTCCCGGTGCAGGGCCACCCATGGTGAGTTCCCGTTGCAGGCCGGGCCCACGGTGACCTCCCGGTGCAGGCCAGGCCCACGGCGAGCTCCGGGGCAGGCCGGGTCCACGGGAACCTCCCGGTGCAGGGCAGCCCACAGCGACCTCCCGGTGCAGGCCGAGCCCATGGAGACCTCCCGGTGCAGGCCGAGCCCACGGCGACCTCCCAGTGCAGGCCCAGCCCACGGCGACCTCCCAGTGCAGGGCCACCCATGGTGAGTTCCCGGTGCAGGCCCGGCCCACGGCGAGCTCCGGGGCAGGCCGGGTCCACGGGAACCTCCCGGTGCAGGGCAGCCCACGGCGACCTCCCGGTGCAGGCCGGGCCCACCGTGACCTCCCGGTGCAGGCCGGGCCCACGGCGACCTCCCGGTGCAGGCCGGGCCCATGGGGACCTCCCGGTGCAGGCCGGGCCCACGGCCCACACTCGGGGCCGCCCACGCGGCGCTGTCCCGCGAAGGCCGCCGCCCCGACCGCGGGCGGACGCGCCCGGGGGCAGGGGGGTGGAGGAGCCGGTGGGCAGCGAGGCCTCGGCCGGACAGCGGAGGCGCCCACGCCGCGAGTCCCCGCGAGGGCTGCGCTGCGCCCGGGGGTAGGAGCTGCGGGCGCCGAGGGCTCCCGGCCCCACGGACGCCGCCCGGGAACGCGTGTGCTTGGCGGGCTCCGGCCCCAGCCCCGCGGCCGCTGGAGGATTCCCGCGGGGCTCGCTCTTCCGCGGCCTCCCGCCCCAGGAGCGCTCACGCAGCCTTTGCTCCAATGAGCAGCCATTTGATTCAGTGAGTCTCTTATATTAAAAAACCAAGATTTGGGATCCCTGGGTGGCGCAGCGGTTTGGCGCCTGCCTTTGGCCCAGGGCGTGATCCTGGAGACCCGGGATCGAATCCCACATCGGGCTCCCGGTGCATGGAGCCTGCTTCTCCCTCTGCCTGTGTCTCTGCCTCTCTCTCTCTCACTGTGTGCCTATCATAAATAAATAAAAAACAAAACAAAAAAAACCCAAGATTTATCTTAGCGATCCGGGCATTGGAGCACAGGTTGTTTTAGAGCTCCCCGTATTCTTCACGCCTCCCTCCTCCCTGGCATCCCGCAGTCTCCGGGGGAAGGGACGCGGCGCCGCGCAGAGCCTCCTGCTGCGCGAGCCTGACCCCCGCGCCTCGCCCAGCGAGCTAATGCCAGGCAGGCTGAAGACCCTTCAGTAGCTGATGAGCCCGGAAGGTTCTCTGGCTCAAGCAGCCTGCTCTTCTAAACTGGCTCATCTGGATCCGCAAGGGCAAGATAACAAATAACAAATAATTTTTTACTTTTAATTATTTTTAACAAATAATTTTCTAATATTCCCCCAAATATTAGAACATTCACTCGCGTTGATGGTTATTACTCCTTCTCCATGTATTCTGTGAAGAGAGCAGCCTTATTGGGGCATGCTCTGGTAGGTATCCTCTCCCGATAGGTAGTTCCTGATTTGTTTTTCAGAGTAGATTTAGAATTATCTGTGTAATGGGGCTCATATGTTTTTATTTAAATTACTAAACAAATTCGACACATTTAGAGTAATTTGCTTTTGTTTTCATTACATGGTAACCTGCAGTACATTCTGTAGAAAAATTAAAACTGAGTCTGTTTGGTCGTTACATAGAACATGCCTTACATCTTTTTTACATGGTTCTTAATGGTTAATTTCTAACAGAGTTCTGCACTGGAAGTGTTTATCTAAACTAAATAAAGGGATGATTACTTACAAATCTTGCTGTCAATCAATGTTATGTTCAAGGAAATAAAGTTTGATTATTAAAAAAAAAGAAG
The DNA here is from genome assembly GCF_003254725.2 of Canis lupus dingo. NCBI lineage: Eukaryota > Metazoa > Chordata > Mammalia > Carnivora > Canidae > Canis > Canis lupus. Next base: position 23,790,522 of record NC_064260.1, on the reverse strand, counting down.
CATTTCACGGAGGAAGAAGTAGGAGAAAATATTGAAATAGACGTCAGAATTATATGTTAATTAAATAATCATTTCATTGTCAATATTTTAATAGATTGTATCCATTCTCCTTAGTTTCTTTCAAATTCATTGATATTTTTTAAAAAAGATTTTATTTACTTATTCATGAGAGACACAGAGAGAGAGAGGCAGGGACACAGGCGGAGGGAGAAGCAGGCTCCTCGCAGGGAGCCCGACGTGGGACCCGATCCTGGGATCCCGGGTCTCCAGGATCACACCCTGGGCTGAAGGCGGTGCTAAACCGCTGAGACCCCCGGGATCCCCCAGAATCATTGATTTTTAAGTCTTATACCTTAGCCTGAGGACTTTTTCTTATTTTTTAGTGAAATGTCACAAGATTGACTGCCTTCGCTATTAAAATAAACATGTCTTGGCCCTGCTTCCTCCTCAGACGCATCTCAACAGCTCTTAGGGATCCTTTTCTTGTTTCTGAAAACATACTGACCTCCTTCTTGTCTGAAACCTTTTGGCCACACCCTTTACTCTGCCTGGCCTGTTTCCCCCACCAGTTATTAGTACTTTCTCGGCTTTCATTTCTTTTCTTTTCTTTTTTTTTTTTCCGGCTTTCATTTCTAAGCTGAAGTATTGCCCTGGAGAGACCAGCCCCTACCACCTTAACTGTAACCTTTGTTTACCGGTTGATTCGTTCATGTTCAGGTCTTCCAGTGGACAGTAAAATCTGCAAATACAAGGCTGCGCTTCTGCCCTGCCTTTCTATCCCCGAGTGTGGCCTCAAGCCAGGCCTAAGGCAAGTTCTAAAAGCCATCTATCAACTCAATAGTTAATTGTTAAATTTGACACTTCCCAGCTTTTACCTTACTCTGCTGCAGCACTTATTCATCAACCCTTTTTCTTCTTTGGCTTCTGTATCAATAATTCGTCCTGACTTCTATTGTTATTTCGGTTCTAATTCCTCTCATTTTTCCGTCTTCTTCACAAAACATTAGTGTTCTGGCAATACGTATTTTTTTTTCTCAAACTATGTACTTTGACAAATCTGATTCTTTTTTATGGCTTTAACTGCTGCTTACATGCTTAGGGATCCCCAAGATTTGTTTTTAGTTCTCCGATCATCAGAATCATTCTCTGTTTTGCTGATGGACTGTTTTGAGTATTAGTAAATGGGATTCAGCATTCTCTACCCTCTTCAACAGCCTCACCCTATTTTCCAGAAGCATGAGGAGAGTTACCCAAGCCAGAAACCAGGAAGTTTGATCCAGTAGTCTCACTCCATCCCTGTGTTTGCTAGTTATGCCTGCGTTCACATAAGCTGTCACCAGGATTCAGTAGGTTGTATTAATTTTGCCTTCTATATAATCTAAGAAGTGTCCTCTCTTCTGTAACGGTCCCTAACTTGTCTCCTTACCTCACGATATTATTGTCCATGATGAGCAATTCTACATACTGCCACCAAAGTGGACTTTCTCATCATAAATTTGCCTCTTGCAGGATTTAAATATTTCAGGTGTTAGCTCTTGTCTTCAGAATATTTTTCTTTTAAACTATGCAAAATACTTTCTAATTTCCGGATAGTCACCAACAAATCTAGTGTTAAATATACACCAAATCATACGTAATCTCTTAAATATTTTAAGTTCTTTCACATCTCTGTACCTTTTACACATTATTTTGCAGACGGTTGGCCAATCTAAAAATTACCAATCCAGACTCAGTTATGGGTCACCTTTCCCATAAAACCATTTCCTGTCTATTATATCCCAAGTTGACTTTGTGTCTCCTCTTTACTGTCATGGGATTCTGTGTCTATCTAGTAAGGCATTTACCACCTCTATCTAAATTATTAATTTGAATTCATGAATCCTCTACACTGAGCATTTGGTTAAAATCAGAACTTTGTTGCAACTCTAAGTGACTACTCATGTTCTCCATTGAACTGGGCTTGAATGGTGTAAAGGAACAGAACTCATTCATAGAAATTAAGATGAAAAGGGAGGCTTAATATTATATCATCTCAGGAATCTTACCTCTTCAAATCCTGGAAATGTTACATCAAACTCCTCGCTAACAAGAGCAGAGGAAGTTCTAGCTCTTCCCCAAGGACTCAGAGCATTCTTTGGAGTGGAAAGATAGAGAAAAGACCAGATAACATTCTCATGGCCTCATCCATGAGATTCCTTGTAGCAAATTACCTTATTGGAGCTTGATAATCCACCACTTCTCCATTTGCCCCTTCACTGAACACATACACAAATAGATACAGAATCTCAGACAAAACTTCACGAGTCTCTTGGATAGTACAGAAGTACCAGGGGAGAGGCTATATTTCATGCAAAAGAAATTTATAATCTCTGTTTAAAATTCCTATTACAGCAGTCCACCTTTATCCTTGATTTCACTTTCTGTAGTTTCACTTACCTGCAGTCAACCATGTTCGAGAAGCAGATGATCCTCCTTCTGACATGTTATCAGAGAGTCAGCACTGCATCCCAATGCCTACAGCATCCACTTCACTTCATCTCATCACGTAGGCATTTTATCATTTCACACCATCACAAGAATAAAGGTGAGTACAGTAAGCTATCCTGAGAGACCATAGTCAAGTAACTGTTATTAAAATATATAGTTACAATTATTTTATTTTATTATTAGATATTATTAATCTCGTGCTTAATTTATAAATTAGACTTTATCATAGGTATGTATGTATAGGGGAAAACTATAGGATTTATGGGGTTCTATAGTCTCTGCAGTTTCAGGCATTCACTGGGGGTCTTGTAACACATTTCTCTTGGATAGGGGAAGGGCTACTGTGTTGAAAATCTCTATAAACCTCTCCTCCACCAGTAATATCTCTCTTTGTCCTTTTTGCTTTCCTGCAGTTTTTAAACTCTTCTTACTACTTTCCTGACTATGTCTTTCTCATTGGGTTTTCTCAGGAGCTCCAATTTTTTCTTCTTCTTTTTTTTAAAATTAATATATAATGTATTATTGCTTTCAGAGGTAGAGGTCAGTGATTCATCAGTTTTCTATAATACCCAGTGCTCATTACATCACATGTCCCCATTAATGTTCATCACCTAGTTACCCCATCCCTCATCCCCCATCCCTCTCTCCTTCAGCAACCCTCAGTTTGTTTCCTATGATTAAGAATCTGTTATGGTTTGTCTCCCTCTTTGATTTCATCTTGTTTTTATTTTTTCCTCTCTACCACTATGATCCTTGATTTTGTTTATTAAATTCCACATATGAGTGAGATCATGTGATAATTGTCTTTCTCTGATTGACTTATTTCACTTAGTATTCCATTACACACACACACACACACACACACACAGCAACCTTCTTTTTTTTTAAGATTTTATTTATTTATTCATGAGAGATACAGAGAGAGAGAGAGACAGAGAGAGACATAGAGAGAGACAGAGAGGCAGAGACACAGGCAGAGGGTGAAGCAAGCCCCATGAAGGGAGCCCGACGTGGGACTCCATCCCAGGTCTCCAGGATCACACCCTGGGCAGAAGGCGGCACGAACCTGCTGAGCCACCCAGGCTGCCCACAACACACCTTCTTTATCTATTCATCTGTCGAGAGACATTTGGGCTCTTTTCATAGTTTGACTGTGTGGACATTGTGGCTATAAACACCGGGGTGCAGGTGCCCCTTCAGATCACTATATCTGTATCTTTAGATAAATACTTAATATTTATCTAACTATTTAGGGGTAAATATTTAGTAGTGCAATTGCTGGGTCAGAGGATAGCTCTATTTTTGACTTCTTGAGGAATCTCCATACTGTTTTCCAGAGTGGCTGCACCAGTTCACATTCCCACCAACAGTGTATAAGAGTTCCCCTTTCAGGATGCCTGGGAGCTCAGGGCATGATCCTGGGGTCTGGAATTGAGTCCCACATCGGGCTCCTGTGGGAAGCTTGCTTCTCCCTCTGCCTGTGTCTCTGCCTCTCTCTCTCTCATGAATAAATAAATAAAAATTAAAAAAAAAAAGAATTCCTCTTTCTCTGCATCCTCACCAATATCTGTCATTTCCTGACTTGATAATGATACCCATTCTGACTGGTGTGAGGGAGTATCTCGTTGAGGTTTTGATTTGAATTTCCCTGATGACCAGTGATGTTGAACATTTTTTCATGTGTCTCTTGCCCTATGTATGTCTTCTTTGGAGAAATGTCTGTTCATGCCTTCTGCCCATTTCTTGACTGGATTATTTATTCTCTGGCTGTTGACTTTGATAAGTTCTTTATAGATTTTGGATACTAGCCCTTTATCTGATAAGAGGCTTGCAAATATCTTCTCCCATTCTGTCAGTTGCTTTTGTTTTTGTCAACTATTTCCTTTGCTGTGCAAAAGGTTTTATCTTGATGAGGTCCCAAGAGTTTACTTTTGCCTTTGTTTCCCTTGCCTTTGGAGATGTGTCTATTAAGAAGTTGATGTGGCTGAGGTCACAGAGGCTGCTGCTTATGTTCTCCTCTAGGATTTTGATGGATTCCTGTTTCACATTTAGGCCTTGCATCCATTTTGAGTCTGTTTTTGTATATGGTGTAAGAAAATGGTCCAGTTTCATTCTTCTGCATGTGGCTGTCCAATGTTCCCAACACCATTTGTTGAAGAGACTGTCTTTTTCCATTGGATATTCTTTCCTACTTTGTCAAAGATTACTTGACCATAGAGTTGGGGTCCATTTCTGGGTTCTCTGTTCTGTTGCATTGATTGCTGTATTTGTTTTTGTGCCTTTACTGTGCTGTCTTGATGATCACAGTTTTGTAGTAGAGCTTGCAGTCTGGAAATGTGATGCCACCAGCTTTAGTTTTCTTTTTCAGTATCCCTTTGGCTCTTTGGGGACTTTTCTGGTTCCATACCAATTTTAAGATTTCCATAACCAGACAAAGATCCCACCCAAAAGAAGAATTACAAACCAATATCCCTGATGAACACAGATGCAAAAATTCTCACCAAAATACTAGCTAGTAGGGTTCAACAGTGCAATTTTTTTTCTTACATTAACCAGAATAAAGGAGTTCAATCCAGCTCACATTTTTAAACTTGCACTCTCAAAACTAAGAAGCTGTTTTATGTATTTTGTCAAAGATCAGTTCCTAACTCCTCCATGATATAGAGAATAAACTTGGACAAGTTACTTAAGCTCTTTGTATTTTGGTTTCCTTGTCTGTTTAATAGGGATAATAGTAATAATTATTTCATGTGTTTATCTTCCTGATTAAATTACTTAATACATATAAACTTAAACAATGCTAGCAGTTATGTACTTATTCGGGGTTAATCATTTTAATCTCTGTGGTTGTTTACCCTCCTTGGAAACCTCTATGGCTATATAGACTTTTTTCTTGCTATTATTGTATCCTATATTCACCGCCTCCCACCCCGCTTCCCTTCCCCTCACCTTTTTTTGCTGTTAAATACAACTAGTATGGAATCTCACAGAAAATTACAGCTAGAAAAGCAGGATCATATGAGAACAAGAACGCAGCAAGTGATGTACTTTTTTTTTTTCCTTTTTTTCTCTTGTAATGACTTTGACCTCTGCTTCTCTCTCTCTCTCTCTCTCTCTCGTATGCTTTGTTAATATTTTTGCACACAGCGTATAACAGGAACATAATACCACTTCAAAATGGTGGTCTAGAATCCCAAATCTGTATATCCCTATCTACTCACTTCAGGTTTCTGGGAGAGAAAATCTAATTGGCCCATTTTCTGTAAGTGGTCCATCCCTACTCCAATGATCTGTGTTTGATATAAGTTCTCTAAACAAAAATAGAACCATTGGCTTCTTTTAAACACTCCTTGTATATACTTGTGCACCTGACCTTTTGGAAATGTGTCTTGTTTATCTTTTATTCCTAACATAATGCACAGTCTTGGCCTGTAGATGATACTCAATAAATGTTTATTGGGAGAATCAAGTATTCGCTTTGTGCTGAATTTCACTTACTAGCAAAAAAATTTTGTTAAAGTAACATTCAGGGGTTTATGTTATTAATAAACTGAACTATTCTTACATATTTAAATGACTTTAATAAAAAATAGGTGTGGTTTATGGGGAATATTGAAAAAGCAATCAAGATGAAGAAGGTAAATTGAGAGTAAGAGGGAAATAGAGGAAGATAGAATATTCCAACAAAAGGGGTACCTGTCTGGCTCAGTTGGTTGACCATCCAACTCTTGGTTTCAGCTCAGGTCTGATCTCAGGGTCCTGAGATTGAGTCCCATGTAGGGCTGAGCACTGGACATGAAGCCTGCATAAGATTCTCTCTCCATCTTCCTCTACCCCTGCCCCTGTGCATGTTCTCTCTCTCTCTCTCTCTCTCTCTCTCTCAAATAACAGTAGTCCCATCAATTGTTCTCAGTTTTCCAAAGAATTATGAGGATGAGAATAATAAACTTGTCTTTTTTTGTATGTAATTAATCTTAGAAGTAATTTTTAGGTAGTACTCAAAACATACACATTTCTTTCTCTTCCCCATATCCAAATTTCTAGGAGAGTGTTTCATTTTACTTGTTTTTCTAAATATTTGAGAATTTTTATTTTTCTAAGATTTTATAAATTTCATTTTGAAGCCATCCATGCAACATGACCAGTATTAACTTAGAAACATTCATCTACAAGGTCTTACAACTGAACACATTTTATTTCAATTCAAGGTACTTAATTTACAGTCATCTGGACAGTGAGTAGAATAATAACCAGAAGGAATAGGCAGAAGAGGATCGTTAAATATAGACATAAATAATTTTTAAGATTTTTTAGTCCCAATTCTCAGTCACGCTTGTTACCAATCAGAAGTCAAGCCAGGTCTTAATTATTAGAGTTGTATTGGTAAGGGGGAAAAAATAACCTAAAAAACTGCAGTGGAATAGGAAAAAAGTGATTGGCGGCTTCTAGGGGAACAAAACCTTCACTACAGGAAATGAATGCCATTCCATTTCGATTTTACAAACAAACAGCTTAATTGAAAAGATTCCTAGTGTGTTGGAAAACCTGATCTCCCTTATGTATTTCTCGTTTCTAAAGATTTAATGATCAAAACATGGTTAATAATACTGAAATTCATCTGCCTTCAGAAATGTTTACAGATTTTCAAGCAAGTGGCTTAATTAAATATTAGTTTTTAAGCAAATGAAGTTTGTGTGCATATATACACTTCTACATACACATTTGTTATGTATATTAGCTTTCTTGTTAAAATCTGTTACTACTTTTTAATCACTACATATCATATATATATATATATATATATAACAAAAATATTTTCCTAAACATTTTAGATTGTTGAAACCCCTCTCTGTTTTTTTCTCATAACTTAGAAACCTACTCCTAGATAGAAAGAGTACAATATAAGCAAACACTTTTGCTCTTCCACATTTTTCTTTTCCAAAGGGACTCTCAGAAATTGCCCAGGGGAATTTGTATGTTGTTATGTTGAAAACCATGTGAAAACCAAAGAATTTTATCCAATAAATTTGGGTTAAATTTTATGTTATACCTAAGTTATTTAGCATAGCACTAAAATTTCCATAGACAAGTATTGTGATAAGCAAGTTTGCAAAACAAGTTTCATTTGTCTTCCAGTAATCAAAATACTTGTTGTTTGTTATTTCTTCCTTCTGATGTCAGAACCCAAAATTTCTTAGAGTCCACATGGAGGACTTTCTGATAAATCCCCACAGTTGACTCTTCATCTCTAACATACTCTTCTCATCAAATTACACCTTACCAGTTTCTTGATGCCAGTTTCTTTCTCTGTACTCTAAGATTATTTTCTTGTTAAAATATTCTGCTTTTACATTTCTAGACAAAAAGAGATCAAAAGTAGCTTAGCCATAGAATGATGTGCATTCCAGAATCATCATTTGGTCACCCAAAAGAAATACAAAGCAATTCCATACTTTGTTTAGGACACTTGAAAGACATCGCAGCTAATCCAGCATCATTTATAGCAATGACTTATTAATATCTTATTTTTCTACCTTGACTTTTTCTTTTTCTACCTCCAGTAGGTGAGGCTTTCTTCTTTTGCCACTCCTCCCCATATATACTGTTATCACTTCCTGCACTCTTAATATTTGATTGATGATTCTCCTTTCTTCCCTTTTTGGCTTTTCTTTCTCTATCATGGATACTTCTTCCTAAAAGACTATTCTCAATCTCTTTTTTGCCTCTATCAAAATCTCCAGTGGTTTGCAATTCTATTTAGATGACGATATAATCTTTCTCTCTAGGCTGGAGTTTGATACTAAATTCTACACTCTGTATTTTAAGTGCTTACTTTGGTTGGCTCCGGTGTCTATCCATAAAGTCACTAGGCTGTATTAGTTAAATTATTATTTTCCAAACACCTGTACTTTGAATTCTTCTCTAGCTTTACTTCCTAATAACTATTTGCTAATTTCTGTAGCTATAGCTTACTAAAGCTTACATTTGCTCCATCTCTTCCATTGGTATGTGTACCAATTTATTAAAGATTCAATGACTGCCATCTACCCGTTTACGGTTCCTTCCTAACCCCTCTGTCATCTTTCAGTCTCAACTCTTAAGTAAGACTTGCAGTGTCTCAGACACATATTACTAAGCACACAGTAGTAGCCCACTGAAAACAGTGAGAATTTGCTTCTAATAGCCAATTAAATTTGAATAATACCGAAATCTTCAGAATATCATCCACTATTCCTATACCAATAATCTCTATTCTGTCAACCTGACTTATTTATGTGTCAAGACATACACTCTTAAATTTGTCTTTGCTTATAATATTGATATCATCTAGAATGCTGTCTTTATCTTGGTCTTTGAAAATCCTATCCATTGGTTTAAAATGATTTGAATTGGCAATTACACCATGGAGCTTCTTCTTTTTTTTTTTTTAGCTCCACCTATTTAGAGAACTTTACCACAAAAACATTTTTTCCAATTTATTTTTTTATTTTATGCAATGCATTTAAATTTTATTCCATGACTGCCTATGTAGTTATTAAAATAAATAATGCCATTACAAATGTAAAATCTTACTTGGGTCAGTATATTTTTTATTATTATCTCTGAAGAGTTGAGTGGGAGAGTGTGATATGAGGATTGAACTGATGAAAAGTATCTAGTAAGCATATTTCAATTTCCCCAAATTTCAAAAGTCTATTTCATGTAATGTTAACAGTTTATTTTACATAAATATAGTACCTAAAACACCTTAACTTATGTATTCTAATATTATGAAACTACATATTTAGTTTATGACATTGGCCAATTTTTCCATATGGAGTTTTTGTATCATACATAATAAATTTAATAGGAAACAGTACACAAAATCTACAAAATATTTTCCCAGGTAATATTTTAGCTAAAAACATCATTTCTTGCTATTGTGCTTTCAGTGTCCAAGAATCCATAGCTGCAGAATGAGAAAGGAACAATACTTATTTTGTTGCTTGATAAGATCAAAACACTGAGCTTATGTGTACTAATTCATTGATTTTGCACAGTTGGGATGTAGTTATCTTCAGTTTTATACTAGAAGAACCTCAGTGGGAGAGAGATTAAATAATTCATTGAATATTATACAGATTCCAAGAATCCCAAGTGACATTTCCAAGTCTGTGATTTTCACCATACTGTTGTGTTATCTAGGCAAGGATGCTACACATTTTGAAGGTGGACACCTAGTAACAGAATGCAAAGGCTTTTGTTGGTTTTCGTTGTTGTTTCTACTTTCTTATACTATAGATATGTAAAATTAATTATTGGATTGGAGTAGTTAAGATATCAAGATTTGCATTTATTTACATAATGGTTAGCTACTTTGTGAATACTTTCATGTTAGCAGACATGAACTTTATTGATTTTTCACTTGATACCATTGTGGTTAGAAAACACACTATGATTTTCGTCTTTTTAAATTATTGAGATGTGTTTTATGGTCCAGGATATAGTTTGCATTAATATACGTTCTGTGGGTGCTTGAAAAGAATGGGTATTCTGCTGTTGGATGAATTGTTGTACAGAAGTCAGTTAAATGCTGTTGATTAATGGTATTGCTCGGTTCTTCTATATCCCCGCTGATCTTCTGTTTAATTGTTCTATTGATTATTGAGGGAATGGTGTTGAATTCTCAAACTATATTTGTGGATTTATCTATTTCTCCTCTCAGTTCTATCAGTTTTGCCTCACAGATTTTGCATCTTTGTTGTTTAATCAATACATGTTTAGGGTTACTGTAACTTCTCTATGGATTGACCCTTTTATCGTTATGTGATGTCTCTCATTATCTCTGGTAATTTTCTTTACTCTTAAGTCTCATTCATCAGATATTACTATGTTGCTTTTACTGTTCTTAAAACTGTACAATGTCAGAGAAAGACAAATACCATATGATCTCACTCATATGTGGAATTTAAGAAACAAATCAGATGAACATAGGGGAAAAAAAGGCAAAATAAAGTAAGATGAAAACCAAGAGGGAGGCAAACCATAAGAAACTGTTAACTCTAGGAAACAAAATGAGGAAGCTGGAGGGCAGGTGGTGGGTGTGATGGGGTAACGGTGATGGGCATTAAGGAGGGCTTTTGATGAGCTCTGGGTGTTATATGCTCATGATATATAGATAGACTATATATATATATATATATATATATATATATATAAAATTTACTGATGAATCACTAAATTCCACCCCTGAAACTAATAATACACTATATGTTAACTAAATTGAATTTAAATAAAATATGTTTTAAAAAGAAGAAAAAAATTGTACAAAAGTGATAGTTTTTCTTATAGAGTATATAACTATCACCATAATCAATTATTAACAATGTCATTATATGTAACAATTATTATATTAATATAAATATTAATACAGAATAGATGCTATACTGATTATAATAATAGAATAAGTCTCTTCTTCTTCTTCTTCTTTCTTTTTCTTCTTCTTCTTCTCCTTGTAATTAAGATGACATCTCTCTGTTTATATTAGTATTACTCAGGTAGATGTCGCTTGACTCATTAGTCTTCTTTGCTGCTGCATGCTGTGCTGCTGTCACCAGAAAACTATACTCTCTAGATCCCCAAGAATATCATGGATTATATCCATAAAGACCAGTGATCTAATGTGTAATTTTAAGAGGATAAGGGAATGAATACCTTATCCTGCACCTCCCAAAACACCAGCCAAAGTGACTCAGTTACTTAATTTCCAACCTCCCAGTCAATATGCTTGAGCCTTGTTTTGTGCCATGCTGTACCAACATGTGAAAGGACTGAAACTTCTACAAGGGGGCTGATAGTCACAAGGATAGGCTACTAAAGCTTCCTTAAAAGCAAACCTGGATCCTTCCAAGATGGACTGGGAAGCCTTGGAAGGAGATGGTTGACCATGAGTCAAGACCCAGAGACTCCCTGCCCCCTTTTCCTGTAGCCACTCAAAGACTCATACTAAGAGTTATTGGAAGAAGAAGAAAAGTGAAAAGTGAGAATAGAGACTAGAATCCCAAAACAGGAAAGGAAAAAGGGAGATTGTTGGGAAGAGACTGACCAGCTTGGAGGGAAAGGCAGATTCATGTCATATGGAAATTCAGAGCTGTTTGGAGGGTGGTTTTAGTCTGAGCATCTCTGGGTTGTAGGCCTGGTGCTCTTCCACTGCTCCACACTATTACTTATGGCTCTGTTGCAACAAACATCTGATTCTCAAGGTTATAGTGGAAAACATCCATGGTACCTTCATGGCACAATGAAGGGGCTAATTCAAACTCAACTTATGCCACCTTTGGAGGCCTTAAAAATACTACAGTTGCCAGGGAGCAGTTCCCTAACTCTGACAATAGAAAAAATAAAACCTTTATCTATCTATCTATCTATCTATCTATCTATCTATCTAATCTATCTAATCTATCATCTATCTATCTATCATCTATTATCTATCATCTATCTATTATCTATCTATCAGCTATCTATTATCTATTATGTATCTATCAGCTATCTATTATCTATCTGTGGCTCAGCCCAGTTATACAACAGAACCACAAAAGCATGACCCACATCACTCAGGTGGGCCTCCACTTGAGAGGGATGCCTTAATCATACAGTCTAGATGATATCTACCTACCCCCACCCCCACCCCCTGGCAGCTAAGGAAAAGAAATTCTCACTACAGGAGAAGAAATTTACCCTGGATACTGAGACCACTCATTGCCTTAGTAGTACTCAGGCTCTCCTAAGACTCTAAAATTTTGGACATCAGACATTTATTGTTTTTCCTCTTTTGGTGTTAGGAATAACACCATTGTATATCCATTGTATATCTTTCGCTTGCTGTTTCCTTATTCATGATACTTGTTCTCTGTCCAGACATATTACCCTACCTTCCCATGTCTGAAAGAAATCTTACAGAGGTAACTGCCATCTGTCCCATTCTAAAAATTAGTGGAGATTACTGCTTTCCTCAGGAGCAAACTGCCTCATATGGGTCCAGGCCTTGGCCCTGGAGGAGAGGACCTCTCACTTCCCAAAACTTCTCTCTCCCACCTCAGCTTTTCACCTCAGTTCCTGGCACTGCATCTCTGACCATGAAACCGCAACGGTCACTTTCCCTTGGTGACACCTAATTTTTACATAGACTTCACTGAACTATCAGTTCATACTCTTCAAAAATCCAACTGCTGGACCTGACACTCTGCCTCAAGGAATACACCAAGGTATTGTCACCATGGAAGTATAACTCAGACTTTTAACACAATTTATAACTCCACTAAGACATCGTTAGAAACCTCAGAAATTCCAGATCTCTTTTCTTGGCTAATGCTATTTAAATGGGGAACTTGGTTATGGGCTGGCCTAGAAAGATTCCTTCTGCTTCTACTTATTGTCTTCCTTTTTACCATAATAAAATATTTTCTAGAAAGATAAAGGCAACTGATGCCCTACTCTCTGGAATCTCTTTTACTATTTGGGCCCCTCAAACAACTAAATAGTTAAGCTCAAAACTGATGTCAGGACACCAAGGAGTCAATTCAAATACTGGTTTATTTTGTTTTGTTTTTGAGAACTTGGCTAGGGACCAGGTCAGTTTTTCCTCTTAAGCATCCCTGAACCTTCAAATATTGGGCTTATAATTTCAATCTACTGTGCACCCACCCTAATTGCCCAGGACTTGAGTGTCAGGTAGCTATGTACAGAACCTACTCCCCACAGCTTGTGAAATTATTCAAATTATGGGAGTCCACAGATCAGAAGTTAACTCACACGTTAGTAAAGAAAATCAAATATGGCATCGAAATTGTTCTTGTTTACAAGTTAAACAAAATAGTTAACAAAAATACTATATCTGTATATATAGTATATAGTTCCATATGAGAAATAGTAGAATGCACAAGAGAGGGCAGCCCTAGTGGCTCAACGGTCTAGTGCTGCCTTCGGCCTAGGGTGTGATCCTGGGGTCCTGGGATCAAGTCCCACATTGGGATTCCTCCATGGAGTCTGCTTCTCCCTCTGCCTGTGTCTCTGCCTCTCTCTCTCTCTCTCTCTCTGTGTGTGTGTCTCTCATGAATAAATAAATAAAATCTTTAAAAAAAGAATGCGCAAGAGAGGAAGAAAGAATATATAAAACTAAAAAATATGAAACTACAGAATTATATCATCATTCTTTTCACTGTCTTAAAAAAGTAAATTGAACTTTTAACATTCATTTTTTAAGTTGACACTTAAAATAGGGTTTGCTTCCACTTTTAGAGAGACAGAGAGATGAGAGAAAACAGCTTAAATGCAGAGAGAAAGTCTCACCCTGTAAATACACACCACAAAATTGCTGCAAAGCCCTGAGAATTCTAGAGCTTTGGAGGGGCCCAGTATTCTGTGTAGTGGGTTTTAATAGACACCAATGAGACATTCCAGCAGAATGACAATTCCATCAGAATAGTGGCTAAAAAGCCTTCCACTTCCAGTAATATTTTATTTGTAAACTCCTGTCTTTCAGAGTTAAACAGATGCTGTTTTGTTTAAATTTGAGAATAATAAGCCAAAATTGAAATACAGAGATGTAGATTTTAACATGTACTATGTTACTTTCTTACAAGGAAACTAAAAAATATATCTGATCATTGCAGCATATGTTAAAAGTAAAGTTGGGTACTTTAGAAGGAAATTTTAAAAGAAGTAAACAGAAAGAAAGCATCAACTATTGCATCTGTATGCTGATTTAGTGTTCTGTTATGTCCAAAACAGTTTCCTTCATGCCAGTTGCAATGTGTTCTGTTACATCAGTGTCTTATTAATTTTTCTCTTGAAATATCTCTTTTCCTTCATTTGCTACACATGCCAGATATTTTTCAGTAACATGTACCTTTAAGTAAATGAATCTTATTTATATAAAAGTGATCTAAACCAGAAGAAGTAAGCAAACTACAGCTCTCATGCCAAATCTAGCCTGCTGCCGGGTTTTGTAAATAAAGTTTTATTGGAATACAGTCTTCCCCACTCATTTGTGAAATGTCTATAGCTGCTTTTGCACTCTAACCACAGAGCTGTATAGTTGCAACAGAGACTGGCTAGAAAAGACTAAATAAAATATTTACTCTGGTCCACTACAGAAAAAGTTTGCCAATCCCTAACCTAGACCAAGTTTGTTCAATAGAATGTTCTGTAATAATAGAAATTTTGTGTCTGTGCTGATCAAAAAAGTAGCTACTAGCTACTTGTAGTTATTTATATATATATATATATATATATATATATATATATATATATATATAATAGATATTATTTATTTATTCACAGAAGCCACACAGAGAGAGGCAGAGACACAGGCAGAGGGAGAACCAGGCTCCATGCAGGGAGCCCGATGCGGGACTCAGTCTCGGGACTCTGGGATCATGCCCTGAGCCAAAGGTGGATACTCAACTGCTGAGCCACCCAGGAGTTCCAACTATGTGTAGTTATTGACCAAATATGGCCATCGTGATTTAGGAGCTTAACGGTTTTCATACATTTTTAATGCCCACATTTTATTTTGGTGAGTCAACCCTAGTGACTTTGAGATGTTTCTACCAGTGTAAACCTGTGCATAAATAACTTTCAGCAGTATTACTGAAAGGATTACTGGTGCTTTGATGGAAAGCATGTAATAATTGTATCTCTGCTTGTTAGTATTAGATTTCTCTAGTGAATTTTCTTTATTTCCCTTTCTGAAGACTAACTTACACCTTTCTCTTTCCTCAAACCTGCAAATTGCTGTTCCTTCCATCACCATATCTCAACTTCTGGCTCTCCTTTTAATTCATTGAGAAAATAAAAGGATGGAAGCATCACCATCTTCCACGATCAAATGTGCAAAACAAGTCATCTTTCTGCACTCAAATTTTTATATTCCTTCCTATTACGCTCTGTATCAGTTCATATAATTGTTCATTTATTTTAATCTCTCCAGGACACTCCTATAACAATACCACAATTTGTCCATTTTACTACTAGTATGCATTTGAATTTTTGTTGTACTAAGCTGTATACATTGAGTTAAGCTGACAAGAATTTCTCTAAGATACATTTCTAGAAGCAAGGTTTCTGTATTTAGACCCTTTTAATAAGGTTTAAATTTAGACCCTTTTAAGTTTACTTCATATTGCCAAAGTGGTCTCCAAAATGACTTCCTGTTTACATTTCTATCAGTAAACGAGAATTTTTCCCAAACCCTTGCAAAACTTGATATTGTGGCATTTTTAAATTTTTAACAAATTTCAAGGTATGAAATGCTACCTTAGTGTTGTCATTTGTTCCTATGTAGGAAACATCACTGCTGATATTGAAGACTAATTGCTCCACAGTTTTGCTAGATCTTGTCATTAAACTCCTCAGGGCTTTGTTTCCCGAAGTATCCATTTTTGTTTCTGCTTCATAATCAAACTTTCACTCTTTCCTGGATTACTTCCATCAGCATATAGGTACGTCTTGAAAAGCTTTCCTGGAACCCACATTCTCTAGTTACCACCCTCTATTGTACTTCTCTATAGCAACACTCTTAGAAGAAATTGTCAGTTCTCTTTGTCTTTCTCTCAGCTTTCATTCTTTTTTATCCTAATGACTGTACTATTAATCATTAAATTGCTAAGTTATCAGTCCTCATCTTAACTTCTCAGTAGCTATTAATTTCCTTGCATCTACCTTGAAATTCTTTCTCCAGTTGGTCCCTAAATTGCATTCCTACTTCATTAGTTATTTTTTTCGTGATATTTGTAGCTAACTTCTCTCTCCTATTTCTAGATCATCAAGTTCCTTAGAGCTCATCCTTGGCCTTTTCTTCTCTAATTTCACACAGTGCCTGCAACACCTTATCCAGTCTCATGATTTTAGATACCATCTCTCTATTTTTGACTTCTAAATATATATCCCCAGGCCTAGCTACTTTCTTGATTATGATGGCCACTAAATAACATATGGAATTATTGAATTATTATATTGTGTACCTGAAACTAATATAACACATAACTAACATAACATGTTAGTTATACTTGAATTAAAAAAATTAAGTAGAACTTCCTTCCCCACATATTACCCCAATTTGCTTTTTCTCCCCATCTCAGTGAAAGGCATCACCATTCTCTTATTGTGTTAGATCAAAGGCCTAGGAAATCATAATTAATTTCTCTTTTATTCAAATCCTATATGCCAGCAACAATTTTTAAAACTATTTATTATGTAAAATGAGGTAGAAACTTTGGTCTATTTGCAAAAGCGAGAACAGTGGTTCATACACTATAGGTGCTCATCAGATATCTGTTGAATGATGAATGAATGCAGCAATAAAATTGTTTTTATATGAAATATGTAAATCTTTTTTTAAAACCATAGTTAGCTTTCAGAAAAAAAAAAAGGAATGCGATTTAGCATTGCTCTTATAGGCTTATGTAAAAAAATGCTCTAGGAGTAGTCAACTGAGATTGTGATTATTTATGTTTTAAATTGATAGTCCACTGGCCAAAGGTTACCTTCTCTACTTTTTCAGGTGTGTTGTTTTTGGCTTTCCTTCCTGGGTGGATTTCCTGATATTTTATGCTATTTCCACATCTTTCAATCTAAATATATAATTTAAGAAAAATTAGCCATTTGTGGAGAAAAGATAGTCCCTGGTGACATTCCCGGGTATCTAGCAAAAGAAAAAGGCAGACACAATTATCCAAGATGGATTTATAGTACTTCTGACAGCACAGGTTAAACAAATAGTTAACAAATTCAAAACAGAGCAATTCCAATTCTTCATTAGAACTCTTCAATTCTAATGATGAAACATTCAGTAGTAGTTCATTATTCGGATTTGGACTGTGAATTACTTTAAGCAATAGTAGAAATGAGAGGGAACTATCCTTTGTTATATGAAAAAAACTTGATGAGCCACAAGATCTTTCATATATTGAAGTTTGAACCTTTTAATTAATATACATTTGAGTAGTGTAGTGAATAACTATTATTTTTATATTGCTGGCATCCTTTTCTTTGCTTCTTTTCCTTTAAGAAGAGCAGCTCCTTCTTTCTCTGGGTGGAATCTGTACTCACCTGGCTTCACTTCCTCAATTTCATTGTACATATGAAAGAAAAAGATCCAATTTTCTTTTTAAATATTGATATAAATCTTGGGAAAGGGATGCTATGCACTTTCCTCTGGCATTGCTAAGTTTAAGTATAATCCAAACTATATCTGATGATGGCAGGGAGACAAACTACTTGAGCATGAAACCATCATAGAATAAAATTGAGCATAGAGAGGACACAAAAAAGAGGCATATTTTACAATATTTGATTATATTATTATATTATTTGTATTCCTGGATCTAGCTATGCCTAAATGATCCCTGAATTTTTATGTTTCTGAGCCAATATATTCTAGTATTTATTGATTTTTTGGTCATTTTTAACCAAAAGTGTCCTTACAAGCACAAGATAGGGTTTCTATGTAAATATTTACATAATTATTTTTAATAATTTGTAATTAAAATGCATTAACGTTGTTTTCAAAGTACTCAGTATCACTAGAGACAGAAAAATATAAGCATTTAGATCATTTGAGTTTTACCTGAAATGGCAACATACCAGATTGTTTCCAAAAATTAAACAATAATGCACAACCTAACTGTAATTCTGACGTCGCTGATATGCTAAGTGCAGAATTGTATTAAATGATTGGATTATTGAATGCATGTGATTTTCTTTATTCTGCAGTCACTGTTACTTCTTAGCCTTCTTTCTGTATCCCTTTCTCTCAATTGCTTTTATTACTCTTTAAACTGTGTGTTACTTCATCCACCTATGGTTTCACCTCTGGCAAATATGCTGACTTCCAAATTTGTATCTTCCTGATTTTCACATTTCTGTATTCAACTGTTGCTGGATATCATTTTTTACAAAAAACAAGGGGGATAATTTATTTCTGTTATTTCTTCATCTCGTGCGAAATCATTATTAGTATTACTGGGTAAATATCAAGAAAGAGGAAATATGAGGAAGTAACAGCTTTAAAACTCATTAGTGTATAAAAAGATAGAGCTAAATAGCAAGTCAGAAGAGGCTGGGCACGTACCTTAACTCCTCCCCTGGGTCCCTTGCTGATCTACTTATGCTCAATAATTAAATCTAACACTAATGGAATGGGCCTTGGGTGGCAAGCCCAACTCATTTCCCACCTTCTCTTTTGAATGTTTTTCTAGACCTGTAGGGGCCACCTAAATTAACAACCACCATACTCAAATTCTGAGAATGGTTATTGAGAACTACCCAGACAGTTTCCCACTCCAGTGTTTCTCCAGTCATTTCTCTCATCTAAGGCCTGGATTCTACTATCCTCTTCATACTCTGTCTAACAGCTGTGGTAACCTCACATTGATTAAATAAGACTTTTTCCCAATACTTTCACTGAACTCTCCTTGGAGTAGGTTAGGAACCCCTACTATGTACTTTTCTAAATACCTGTATGTTTGGTATCATTACATTTAGCACGTATCACTGTACTTCTACTTTATGTGTTTGTCTGTTCCTCTAGATGAGGAGCAATTTCCCTTATTATTATTATCCAACATGGAAGAGTTCAGGGATCTTGAGTCCTTTCAAAGAATGGCAATAGCATTTACCAGATTTTATTTCAATTCTTATTTAAAGGTACAATTGCCTGGCAACTGACCAGTGAAAAGTCTAGGGAATTTATTTAAATGGTTAAAATTTTAGTGCATTTTCAGTGTTATGGCTAGGGTTAATAATTTGCTTCATGATCCTCAGCCTTTTATACATATTTGTCAACTGATGGCTACGTGTGATGATATTACTCAGATTTCTGTGACTTTGTAACATGCTTAAATGAAATTCCTTTTTAGCCTTATATAATTTCAGATTTTAGAACCTGAGTACAAGTTGAGATGTTCCCTTTGATGGAAATTCCTTTCCAATGTCTCCTTTTCCTCATTTCACTCTTTGCTCAAGCACATCTTCAGAAAGGCCTCCCTAGACCAGAATTGCAAAATAGCTGTCAGGAGGCTGGATGCCTCAGTCTGTTAGGCATCTGACTCTTGATTTTGGCTCAGGTCATGATCTCAGGGTCCTGGGATCAGCCACAGGATGGGTTCTATACTCAGTGCAGAGTCGGCTTGTCCTTTTCCTTCCCACTCTACACCTCCTCCTGCTCACACGTGTTTTTTCTCTCTCTCTCAAATAAATAAATAATCAAAAACAGTAGTTGCCGATGTTCTTTGCACTGAAAATCTGCAAATTGCTCTGTCTTCTTACCTTATTGTGTGTTCCTCAAAATACTAATTGTTAACTGATGTAATATGATTTTCTATTTGTTTATTTGCTTATTGCCTTTCTTACTAGCTCTTGTGATCACAAACTTCATTGAATTCTCCATTTTGTTTCTGGGGTCTAGAACACAATGTGGAATATAGTAGGGCTACCATAGCTATCTTTTTTAAAATGAAAAACTGGAGCATAAAATTATATTAGTTTCATTTCCCCCTCTATATTGTTCTTTAAGATACTGCATTTTTTTGTTTGCATTATTAATCATTAAAGCTATTTCTCCTTCCCAATTTCATCTGTATTATTGACATTACCATTTCTCTATTTAATACAAGCTTGATATAAATATAATCATTTTGCCTTTTGCCCTACCATTTTGTTCCTCTTGCTTTTATCTTGACATCTTTGGTGATATCCTTCTCTACCAGTACATTAGTTAAGTATTCTTCCTTTACTTATTCATCTTTTTTGGGGATGCATTTAATTTTTATATATCTTTATTAAATTATCTCATTTCTTATTTTATTTCTTGGCTAAACTGCAGAGGATATGAAAAAAACTATTTCCTAATTAGTTGTAAGAGTACCTTTGTATTTGGAAAAACTGTTCTCTGTTGGTTTCATCTCCTCAATTTAGTCCTATGGGGCAAAAAGGAAAAAGATGAACCATCAGTTTCACATCTTAAATTACACTAAGAATGACAAGTAAAAAAATACAGCAAAAGATTTGTATAATGGCTGTGGAAGGATGCTCACAGTTCATTCATTCCCAAACAAAAGCAAACTCTGTCTAGTGACTAAAATTGAACAGGGTACTTTCAAATTATTGGTTAACCACATTAAAGGTGATGAACTGTACAAAGGCAATCATCAGTATACCACAGTTTACATTGCGTGGACATTGCACTCATCAGTCACTCTTTATGACCCTTGTCATGCTTCCATTTTCTAAATCTCAGGGGACCTTGAGGCATAGGTGTTGGAAAAACAAGTAAACTCAGGAAACGTTTTCTGCTCAGCTTCTTGGTACTTGTCACACTGGGGTACTTTGATTCATGTCAAGATTCTAAAGTAAATCTTAAAATCTGCCAGCTATTTAATCTTTCTTGAACTATGATTTTTATCTTTGGGTTCATCTATTTCTTAACTGGTAGAAAAATACATATGCCCATTTTAGTATTTGGGAAGGAAAACATGAAGGTGCTTTGGTATTTGGAATGGA
The DNA here is from genome assembly GCF_003254725.2 of Canis lupus dingo. Lineage (NCBI taxonomy): Eukaryota > Metazoa > Chordata > Mammalia > Carnivora > Canidae > Canis > Canis lupus. The sequence continues at coordinate 23,769,495 of NC_064260.1, read as the reverse complement.
TATTTTCCAAATTGGAATTTGACTCAAATTTGACTTGGTTTAATTCTCCCCCTCTGTCTGAATTTGTAATGAAGCTCTCTTGTAAATTAAGTATTTTTGAATATATAGTTATTCGAGGGCATGGATTCTAGAAATATATTGCCTGTGTAAAAGTCCTTTCTTTTGTACTACCTACTGGCTGCATGACCTTCAGCAAGCTATGTTGCCTCATTCTTTTTAACTATAAAATGATTCTAATATTGATATTAAATAATAATGTTGTTGAAGGATTTAAATATATTACGAGGTGAGAGTAGGGAATGACGTATGAGGTGCAATGCAAGTATTTGGTGTTATAATTACTTTTTAGATTGAAATTAGAAACTATTAGGTGTTATTTAGAACAAAATAAAAGCAAACCAAAGTATAGGTGTTATTTAGGAAAAAAATAAAAGCAAATCAAAATGTGCATAAAAGAAAATTAAATTACCCATTTAATATGGTCAATAATTGCATGGGTAAGGAAGTTTTTAAATTTATACCAGTTGAGGGGCACCTGGGTGGCTCAGTGTTTGAGAGTCTCAGGTCGTGATCCCTCCACCTATGTCTCTGCCTCTCTCTCTGTGTCTCTCATGAATGAATACATAAAATCTTTAAAAAAAAAAACACTTTATACCAATTGGAAGCCAAAATGAACTATAGGATATTAGACCTACTTATGGAATATGAATTTTATGTAATTTGTAGCATTTCAAATATTCCATACAGATTAAAATATTTATTCTACAGAAAACAGCATAATTAACATCTACATATTCTTGTATTCCTATTTCTCTGCAATTTGGAAGTTTGTCTAAAGTAGAGGTGAATGGCCAATTTTTAAAAATCTAATCAAGTAGGCCAAAGGGATACCAGCTAAGTTCAACTGTTTAAAGATTAGTGGCTTCCTATTTTGTAAATAAACTCAAAGTAATATTTGGTTTTGATAGTGGAGAAAATTTCTTGCCTTAATGTTAATTACTTAAATCAAATATTGATAATAATACTCAGGAACTGAAATTAAATTTTTTGAATCGTTTTTATTTAAAGTACTGAAATCAGTTAGTAGAAAGATTTCTGCTATCTAATATCTCAGGGTACTCTCCAATTCCTTTCTCAAATATATATCTTTAACCTAGTGTCTAATGATTTAATCGGGTAAATCTACAAAAAAATATATGTAGTTAGTGTTAGAGAATAAATTTGGGTCTCAAGAGAGGTTTATCCTAGGGACACAATGGAAGATATCTTGACTCTAGAAGTGCCTGGCAAATCTGGGGAGATTTTAAATATTTCCTTCAATAGTATTACTTTGAACAAAGGAAGGGATCCAAGTTCTGTGGAGCCTGAAGCCTAAATAACCTTGGGGGGTGGGGGGAAGCAAACAAGGACAAAATTTATAAATACAGCATTGAGTGGTAAGGGATATCTATTGGAGAGAAAAAATACAAAAAATATAAATATTTAAGTGCTTTAAGTCTATAAAGATCACATTCATTGTCACTAGAATTCATCAGTCAGTTATAATTTTTTTGCCATTAAAATAGAGATGTTTGTTTCAGCTCATTTTATTCAATGATGAGATGGTCTTCATGAGATTGTTTAGAGGTGAATGTAATAGTATCTTCATCAATATATTTTATATCTAATTGCTAATAAAATATTCTAAAGATATTTTTATGCATTTCACTCTTCATCATTAGATTATCAATAATCAAATAGCCAATAATCACTTTCTTTTTAAATGAATATCTTCTTAATGAATTGCTGCATCCAGTGTTATCTTTAAAAAGATACTTTTATCATTCATCTTTAGACCTTTACTTCATATCTCATTAATATTTCATCTACATTTTTCTCACTTCTTCAATGAATAAATTTCAAAATGACAAAAGAAGACAAACTACAAGAAAGAAAATGTGACACAAGTGACTAAAGTCTTATAGTTAAACTGGATCTTGTAAGTTTTCACAAAAACACTAATAATATGTGAACTATAAAACCAGTAATATAGGCTCCAACTGACCTCCATTTTTTAGAATCTAAATTTAAATGTTACTCATTCGTGAAGGTTTAGAATTAAGAACTGTTCATTTTAGAGTAATTGTATATTTATATGGGTTTGATGATACAATATTCAATATACTCAACTGTTTCATCCAAAAATTCCTTTTTTTCCTAAATGTTACTGAAATAAAAATATAATAAAACTCAGATAAAAAAGTAATGATGCAATGAAATAAATATTTAACCAGTGAGTAAACTTTGTGCAAAAATTCCAGGAAAACATAACAAAGTGGTTGCCTTGAAAAAAAAGGATTATCCTTATTAAATCTTAAAATGTACCTTAATTTGCAAGTTGAATAGTAAAGAACATTAGCATAGCACTGTGTCCTGTTTAGTTTAGTTTAACCTACATTATAACCTACATTAAAAGATTGGTTCTAATCTGAATAGGGAAGTGTTATTTTGAGATGAAGTTGAACATGTTGATAATCCCATTAAACTCAAATGATATAATTAACTTAAATTCAGAAAATTAAAAAGGTTTGTTGGCTTAGGGGAGTTGGTTTTTAAAAATCAGACCTTTCACCTCTAGGTTACCATTTTGAATCCAAACCAGATAAAAAGAGACTGAAAATTGTTAGCATATGATGTTATGCGGTGGCATATAGGAAATGGGTTGGTGGTCTCAACTTAATCCCATGGACAGGTATTCACATCATTAGAAAGACCATCAGAGTTTGTAGTAATTTATCTCTTTACATCCAGGCTTAAAAGAAACAAAGGAATTAACTTGGAAAAAAAAATCTCTCAAGGACAAAAAGCAATTGGTTAAAATAGGTTCAGGAAAAAAACGGTTTCAAATTAAACTTTTTTTACAAAAGATATCTGAATCATAGATACTCTGAGATTAATAATTCAATTATTCTGATAAATAATCTGCACAGTTCAAAGCAGAAAATGATCCTTTAGATTTGTCAGTACTGGGGAACAATGAGGAAAAACAGAGCAAAAGATAATTTAACCAGAATTAGGACAAAAATCTGGTGTACGTGTGTGTGTCTGAGAATGAATAGATTTTCATAAAATGTTTTTAAATTTTCTCAAAATACCCAAAATAGAGTTAAACATAGTCATATATCTCTTAAATATAATAATTTTAAGTTCAAGAGAACTGTTTTATAATGTACATCTGTGTGATGAAAAGTTTCACATTCAGTAAACTGAACTTTGTTTCTATAAATTAAAATAGTCCTGAAATCCAATATAAAATGCACTTGAACTAGGATTTACTTTGAGTCAATTCAATTAAACTCAAACCACAGAAGTTGAAAATCTCGAACTAGAAACATCCTTCACTATTTCCTCATGCAACTTTCCTTTTTTCCCACTTAACATTTGAATTTTGTTCTTTAATTTCCCCTCTTTGATACATTTAGGGATGGATAAATTATTTTTCATAAAACATTCAGTTTCAGTCAGGGGTTGCTTGATTGAGATATTCTTAAATGTGTTGCATTGAAAATGTATATCCCAATCATATCCATCAGTAGGTTCTAATTTTGCCTTCTGTGGTGACATCTAAAAAGTATTTTGTTGGGACTCCTGGGTGGCTCAGCGGTTGAGCATCTGCCTTTGGCTCAAGGAGTGATTGCAGTCTGGGGATCGAGTCCCACATCAGGCTCCCTGCATGGAGCCTGCTTCTCCCTCTGCCTGTGTCTCTGCCTCTCTCTCTCTCTCTCTCTCTCTCTCTGTGTCTCTCACAAATAGATAAATAAAATCTTCAAAAAATATATTTTGTCTTTTCCCAGAAATGGTACTTCAAGTTGATCCTACCTTTCAGGCCTACTCAGTTATTGCCCAAGACTACAGAGCTAACAACAGTTAAAGTAGCAATAGACACTTTGGCTTGCCACCTTCACCAAGTCCTGCTTTTAACCATGATGATATACTGCTTTCACACTGCTGATGAGGAGGGGAGCAATGGTTTCATGAATGAGAAAGAAATAATTAAACTCATGTTGCATAAATACCACTCTGAAGACATTTGATAAAGTTTTAAGGGGACAGGCTTGGAAAAATGGCTGATTACAAAACTGCAGAATATTGGGCAGGACCAGGGATGAGTAATTTACAAGTTACATGACAGGTTGGACATCTCAGGGTCCAGGAGGGAGAGGAAGTTAAACAAACTCCAAAATTCTGCCTTTTTTATATTAGGAGCTGTGGCACAATCAGCCAAATTAGGTTCCCAAGAGGAAGTACAGATTGCCCATCTCGATGGAGTTAAGTTTTGCCTTCAGACTTCCATTACTTAAGATGGGGAGAGGGATGACTTTTTTTTTTTTTGCCAGCTTTATTGAGGTGTAACTAACCAACAAAGCTGTAAAATATTTAGAGAGTACAGAGTGATAATTGATATACACATATGCTGGGAAAAAATTCCCCTGACTGAGTACATTATCACATCCATCAACTTATATATTTACCCTCTGCTTTTTTTTTCTTCTTTTTTTTTTTTTTTGTGAGAACATTTATGTTCTACTCTCTTTGCAAATCTCAATAATATAACACAGTGTTATGTATTAGATCCTCAGACCTTATTCATCTTATAATTTACTGTTTGTACTCTTTTACCAGCCTCTCCTTATTTTCTCCCAGCCCTAGGCAGCCACTTTTCTACTCTGTTTCTGTGTTTGACTTTTCTGTTTTTCAGATTCACATATCGGTGAGGTATTAGACAGTGAGGTTGCATTTTAATAAATTAAAAATTTTAGATAATTGGAATAAGGATACTAAGATGAAATTCCAAGGGAAATTGAACATATTCTGGTGAACATGTATTTTTTAAAAAAATAATTTAATATTCCACCTGGGAAACAACAGTGGATTCAACAGTTTTCAATTCTTTCACAATATTATTCTATTGTAAATATTTGAGTTGTAGCCAGGAATTGCTAATGTATTCATTATGGAGACTCAAGTTTTTAAAAGACATTAGTGGATCTTTAGAGATCAATTATGGAACTTTAAGATAATGTAAAAATTTAAGAAACTGAGGACCAAAGAGACTGATTTATCCACACACAATAGCTAATAAATGGAAACTCTAGAAATTAAATTCAAGAAAGATAAAATGGGTCAAATCTGAAACATTTTATACCAGTGGTTTTATGCCAGTAAGTCAGAGACCGCAGACGCTTGAGGTTTTCATATAAAACCTCATGTCTGTCAGAGGACTCTCACCCTGCTTTCCTTTGTAATAAATACCCTTAAAAAGATCAAAGCATTTTTGGTACCAAACAACATAATGTAATTGATGGTTTTCTTTATTGAACAAAAAGCCTATATCCATAGGGTCAAAGTTCTGCACTTTAGGAAAGCCTACAACCTGAGACATGTGTAACTACTGAGCAGGTCAGTTCATGTGGAAGTTATACTTGACAATAAACAGGATTCTACTATTGACGAATTTTTTTTTCAGTAGGATATAGGATTTAGAGCATAAAACCATTTGCATGACACATCAAAATATCATGCTTATTACAGATTATTTAAATGCATACCAGGAGCCAGCAGCTATCTCGGATGAGTGAAATGAGCTTGGTAGGTAATAGGGAGTGGTGAGGATTGTGGCAAACTAAAGGATTTACATCAGAACTCCATTTCAGCCATGTGGGAATAAAAACATAATGTTGCCAGATCTTTGGTTTTCTTTCAAGATCATTTGGAAATTCATGGTTTTTGGTTTGGGTTTTATTTTAGGTGCAGGGAGGTGAGATAGAAAACATACTGGCTTTGCATGTTAACATCAAATACACTTCAAAAAACATTTTATCAACCCAACAAAATACAACTCTAAATTGCATTTAACTTAGAGTTGTTTAATTCTCTTTCTCCATCTTAGCTCTATCAGGTATTTTTGAGATTATGGGAAATAATGACAATGAAAGAAAAATATGCAGATTTTTTCTCAGTAGCTTAAATTCTATGGAGAATTATGAAAAAACACTAAGAAACTACAAAAAAGTTTCTATATAAAGAAGGCATATTCAGATCTACCATATGAATATACCCAGTATATGTTATAAACTAATGAGATTGAGAAATATTGTGTTTAAAAATGCTTTATTTCCATCTATTTCATCGATATACAAGAACCTGTCAATAGTGGTTCATGTCACTAGCACAGCTGCCTGGGGCAAACTATCTTCTTGGATGAAATGTGGAGTCTGGGCACAGAGATCAGGAATGTGTGCTTCCAAACTGCTGGTGAACTGCTATGTCTTGGATAACTGGAGGTAGGTTAAGATCTGGAGACAGAAAAATAAAACTGAATTATCTGTCAGGAACAGGAGACAAGATGCCAGGCTGTGCTTGGAAACACAGAAATGAGGGCTATGTTGTGAAACAGATGCAGCAAAATGAAAGTGAGACTGAGGCCTAGTAGCTTGTGTCAGATTGCACAAGGCAGATGAGATATTGGGGAGGTCAGAGGGAGGAGGAAGGGCAGAAGAAACTTGGGCTGATGCTCAGAGACTGGAAGAATTTATAGGCAGATCATCAAAAGACAGCGGAGTATCTGGAAGGCTTGAATACCTGGCAGGACGTAGTGGTGAATCCCCCACCATGTCTGGTTCACATTAAGATGTGGGTTTCAACTTATGCACTTCCATCCTTGGCCAGGCAGGACAACCTGGACCAAGAATAGAGGTGAACACATGGCAGTATTTTTATACCTTCTCTTAATACTAGGTTCTGAAAAACAGACAACAAATCTACAAATAGCAGTTGAGGTCAGAGGCCAGGGACTGTTTTCTGTCTTTTCACTTTTAACTGTTCAGTCCACTTTATCGTCAGTATATTTGATCTCTAAGGATCCTTTTAAACGGACAACACATATCTTGGTTTTCGTTATGGCATTGACAAAAGATATGGTTGGAGTCCACTTGAACTGTTTCATGTGTCTTGGTTAAGGACCAATAACTATTTTGAAGGAAAACTTTTATTTAACAGAATGATCTGGTTAACATTCTACAATATTGTGGCAAATCTAGTTTTATCATTTTTTGAAGACATTTTATGAACATGTATTATGAGTTACGTATCATTTATCGTATGCTGAAGTGAAGAAGCTATCATGGTCCTAGCCCTCTGAGATTTCAGGTTCAAAGAGAAACATATGTGCAGACAAAATGATCATAATAGCATGATAAGACACTATTAACATAGATATTAACAAATGCTCTAGGGATACTGAAGAGTAAGCTGATATTTACCTAAGAAATCTTAGGGAAATACTTCACTGTAAAAAAATAATATTCCTTTGAAATATTTCTATGAATTTCTCTTTTTCTCTGCCCACCTGATTATTCAATATTGATGAATTAATTATCGATTGATACTGAATTTTCTTGCATTAATTTGTTGGGAAGTTCATAATATGGTATTACCAACTGAGTGGCTTCAACTCTGGAAATTTATTTTCATTGTCTCACAGTTCTAGAGGCTAGAAATCTGAGATCAGGGTTCCAGAGAGCCATGTTCCCTCTGAAGGTACTAGGGAAAGATCTGTTCTAGCCCTTTTTGCTAGATTTTGGTAGTTTCTTGGCTTGTGATAACATAACTCCAGTCTTTGCATGATGATCTTCTTGTATCTGTCACTCTCTGTCAATATTTCTCCTTTTTATGGAATACCAGTCATGTTGGATTAGGGGCCCACCATATTCTCTCTACGTGACCTCATCTTAACTAATTGCATCTGCAACAATCCTATATCCTTACAAAGTTACATTATGAAGTACTAGGCATTACAATTTCTGAATTTGAAGGGGTCAGTTCTACCCATAACATTTATCTAAAGCTTGTTTATTTGATAAGAGGCCTGAGTTCCCAAGGAAGGGATACTCTGAATCTGAACTTAGATACTAACATTATCAGAAGCATGCAGACTCAGGTGTGCTTTTTGTACACAGTGGGCACTTGGGAAATACTGATAAGGTCTGCAAGTGACCTGGCTATTTGAAGGATTAGTGTAAGAGAAATAGATGATTACAAAGTGTTCTAAGATCTAAGTTTAGAAAAAAATTTCAGTAGTAACAGCAAAGTATGTATTGGATTTATATATATATATATATATTATTTTTTTTTACAAAGTCACTTTCAGGTTTTTCTGGAAGATGTGTATGTTTTTCAGTTATAGCAGGAATTCAAGAGTTCTTCCATGGGTTTTTGCAAAAGAGAACCTGTGATAATACAAAACTATCTGGTTAGATGTATTCAGTCTGGAAGGAGCAAGAATAGGTTCACCACGCCTCGATTTGGCTTGTCTGCCACTAGGCGTTATATTGAAATGGTTAGAAAAGTGAGGGAGACAGATTGTTTTATTTATATAAAGAAGGATAAACTATGGTTACTATACATAAGTGTTGGTAGATTACCAAAGAGTGATTGGCATATGTTAATAAGAAACCTATGTTTCATTGTGATTGATTTACCATATTGAAATATAGGACATAAGCTTTGCATTACAGCAGGGGCCTGTTAGACAGAGGCTGGGAGGGGTCAGGGTTGATAGACAGGAAACTTGTAATTCTCACCACTTTGACACGAGTGACACATTTTAAGAGGTGGCATAACCAATACTGAGATTAGTATGTTGTTAAAAATTTAAGTCGTGAAGCTTGTTTCACTGTTGGATAATGAAGTTTGTTGTTGTTGTTTTATAAAAACAGTACTTGGGTTCAGGGTTGGTAAAGCTTCTGCCATTTCTGACTTGTTGGTCTGAGAGTAAAAGATGAGACACCTAAAATCAGCAGTAGCGATGACATAATCAAGTTTGACATTTTCATAGAGAACATTACATCAAAGGGACACCTGTGGATACTCAAATCTTTAAAAGAAAAATGTAAGAAAAAAAAAGGAGAGAGAGAGATTAGTCACAAGAGAAAAGGTGTAGATTAAAAAATCCAGAGAAACAGCATAGATCCTGCTTAAGGATACACTATTAGGAATTCATGAACACTTTAGGAAAGTAAACTAAAATGAAAGTAAGATGTTCGGGTTTGGGAAGGATGAAAGACAAGTGATAAAAGTCTGTAATGTTTGAAACCCCCCGAAAAAAATTCAAAGTGATTCCCAAATGCATAATAGAAGAATCCCCTTGAGATCAGCATATCAGAATGCAAAATCCATTGGAGGTTGATTTGATCTATTAGACCACTTTGTTGAGAATGAAGCCATCCAAAGAAACTGCAAAGAATGCAAAGGAATTGAATGGGTGCTTTGTGCCTGGCCTTCCCTCCGGGATGATAAAGAAGTGTCTACCCTGGAGTTACTTTGTACAGAGGAGGAAGGTGAAGAACTGTCAGACAAATCAAAACAAAGACCTGATTGAAAAAATATGAGAAATTAAGTGGCCATAAATCACTAAGTTCAAATGGTCTTCATCTAAAACTTCTGAAGAAGTTAAAGAACAATGTAGCTAAGCTACCACCAAAAATGTATCAACACCTTCCATCAAAGAGGAGGGTGATGAATGCCCATCCATCCCTGAGAATAGTCCAGTGTTACTTGTAAGGTTAGGTTTTAATAAAAAACATGGTGTTGTCTAGAATTATTCATGCCTTAAAAAAAGAGTTTACTTCCCCCTGTGGAAAAAATATATTTTCACAATTAGTTTAGTGTTTTTGGAGGATATTTCCCCACACATAGGCTTTCTTCCGTTTTTGTTTGTGTGTGTGTGTGTGTGTGTGTGTGTGTGTGTTAGTGGTGGTGGTTTATTTCTGAGTGTGTTTCTGCACAAGTTTCCGACCTTGATCATTATTGAACATTACTTACTAAACACACATTGATGGGTTTCCAAAGAGAGGATTGTAACCCAGCCTGAAATAACTCATGGCAACATTTGTCGGTTGTCAGCTTGGTCTGGTTGATAAGCAATAACTTTATTGTTACAACATGTGGTGGGGTTTTAGATACTAAGCACCATGCTGAGAAGAGTACAATAAAACCTGCTTGGCAAACTTGATTACCCAAAGCAATGCATGCATCTGTTTTGCTTGAGATTTTTCTCACATATTGGGAGAATTGTTATGGTTAAGTTAGAGCAATTCCATAATGCCCAAACTAACTCTAATTAATAAATGCTTATGGGCATGTCAGAGTTTTTCTGGTGACAAATTCGGGGCTTCCCTTGAAAGACCAGGAATTGATTGCACAAGAGACTGCAACTCTCTGTTTAATTCTTAGCAGGTGGGCACCAGCCAGGCCTTCCCATCTTGCATTGCCAGTGAACCTCGAACATGACCTCTCTAAGGGAGGGAGGGGAAGTCATTCGCCATGTTTACTTTATACTGAAACTCTTTTCAGATAAAGGCTCCTAACTGTGCAGAATTGTTCTTAGTTAAGAGTGTGAGATGTGTGGTATGACTGTGTTTTTGACAGTCTCGGGAACAATTCCAAAGCCTGATCACCATACCTAAAGAATAGGTTCAGGTGATAGACCTATGAAATCAAATGAGCTTCTTAATGGGTTTTCATAAAGGATGTGATATTTAGAAGCCAATGCATTTTGTTTTGTCAAAGGCTAAGAAGGGAAGAGATTCAAAGCACGCTCTCTTTACTGCCCCATTCTCGGAATTGCCAATATAAGCTTGGGTTATCTCTGTTTCAAAATTATGGCATAGTTCCTTAAAATATACATCTGTCCTCCAAAAGAAAAAAATTTACCAAGGATAGAATATTATATTAGGTGGTGGAAAGGAGCACTGGTTCAGAGGATAGTCAGGTATTTGAAGACAACATTGGATCTCAATCCTTTTTAGATTTGAGAGTCTAACAACAACAACAACAACAAAAATATGGACACAATCACCAGGAAAATGTACATGTAAACATCTAGTGATGCAGCTTCCAGTGGCTCATAGACCTCTAAAGCTATGTTCAGATTGAGGCCCTGGATGGCTGATACATTGAGTACAATGAACTACTACTTACGACCCTCATTCCGTACAGTGCCCTGCAGTCCTGCTCTTTGCTTCAGGGATGTTACAGGGATGTTACCTGGCCACACTGGACGTGTTGCCTTTTTCATCAAATGAAAGTAGAAGATGGTCTTCAGGAATGAAATGTAGTGGAACCATCATTATAGTGATCATTAGGAAAACCGAATCTAACTCCCGTTCTAATTATAATTGCCAGAAGGTACAGTTTTCTTAATTCTCTGAGCAATACTTTCTTTATCAATAAATTAAAGAGACTGGGTTAGGTTTTCTCTAAGGCCCATTCTCACTTGGAAATTATGTGACTACCTATAATTTGCAGGAAAAATTTCCTACACTATTGACTGCTTACTCAATAATAACAAGTCTTCTGTCAGTTGAGAAAAAAATCAGAAATGGTAGAATTATATGAAATTGAACATCTGGATGATTAAAAGGAAAATTTTTAAGCTGTTTTTAATTTATATTTTCACAAGTTTCTGGATACTTCTGTTTATGTTTGCCATTGGATTTTGACCTTCATTTCACATATGTAATCACTACAACATATATATAGAAGGTTATTTTTGCATGCATTAATTCCTGAAATGTTCTGTATTACATGTATTACATGCTTAGTAGCGAACATAGAAAATGTATCTTGGAGACTGAGTAAATTCGTAAAATTTTATAATTGGATCTTTATGATTTTTAGGCAAAAATGAATGTCCTTCTTTTAAACTTATATTTAGTTAACAAAGCAGAACATCTGGACAGGAAGAGCCAAGCGTTGATTTAAACTTCCTAGTTCAAATCCCAACTCTGTCCTCACAAACTCCTATGGCCTCGAGCCTTCTGCCCTGTAAATTGGCACGGGTAATAATAGTGCCTACTTTATAGGGTGTTGGAAGAATTAGATGAGATATATACATCTTGGTAAAATCTTGGCTCACCAAATGTGGTCTATAAATGGTAACAAACAAACAAAAAGTTACAAAAAATAGAGAAAAAAATTGTTAACTGTTACCCGATTTTTTTGTTGTCTATTTACAAAAGATATTTTTAAATGGGGGTTGTAATTCTAAAACTGTATGCACTTTAAGTTTTTGGTTCCAAGCAATAGAAACACTCCAATATACACATTTACTTATCTATCCCAATACAGAAAATCCAAAATAGCTAATTCAGAGGTAGTATGACCTTCTGTGGGGTCAGGAATCTGGGCTTCTCTCTATGTTGCTCCCTAGCATTTCCAGCTTGCAGTTTTTACTGCATTGTCCAAGGAGATTACTCGAGCTCTGACCATGGTGTCTGTATTTCTGCCCCATGAAAGGAGGAAAGAATGGAGAAGGATACCTCGCTGTTCTTCAGGGACATTTCTCCTGCTTGTATCCTGTGGGCCACAACCTAATCACAGGCCAGTCTGAGCTGCAATTTTTATGCTAGGTGTTGCATGCCTATGTAAAAATTAGAGTTCCAGGGCGCCTGGGGGGCTCAGTCAGTTAAGTGCCCAACCCTTGGTTTCAGCGGAAGTCATGATCTCGAGGTCATGAGATTAAGCCTCATGTCAGGCACCCCACTTGGCCAGAGTCTGCTTGGGCTTCTTTCCCTCTTCCTCTCCCTCCTGCTTTGTCCCTCCTCCCTCCCTCCCTCCCTCTGCTCACAGGCATCTCTCCTAAATACATACATACATACATACATACATACATACATACATACTGGGTTTCCATTAATAAGGAAAAAGCCTGTATATTTGGAAATAATTTTTTTTTGCCACAAAAAACTAAAGTATTTTAAATAGCCAAGACTGAACTAAATCCATATAAAATAAAATGTAGTTACCTCAAGTTTTGGTGATACGTAAGAGCAGTCCTTAGTTTCCTCAACAGTCATTAATCCCTCTAATTATTTAATAACTTTGTACACTTTTTTATTACTCCTTCCCCATTATTCCCTGTATTTTTTGTATATAACTGAAATATTTCATGTCTTCAGGAAAATTTTCTTAAATCTCTTATTTAGATACTTCTCTGTAATTCAATACCTTCCACATCATGCTCTCATCTTAGCACTTATGACACTATAATCATTAGTTACATGCCTATATCCCTTATTAGAATATTCCTTGAGGGCAAACACTACATCTGACATGTTTTTGTAACCTCAGCCCCCAGCACATTCCTGAAACATAGTACATTCAATCACTGCTTGTTGAAAAAAATGAGTTGACTTCGTCAAGTAATTTATGTGCAGCCTCGTGGAGAACAGTAGTAATTGCTTGATGCACACAAACTAGAAATCAGCTATTAAGTATGCCTCATATATTTGCTTAAGCCACACTAGTAATGTAACTGGCCTTTGAATTATTTCTCTAAACTAATGTAACCAAAAAGATAAGCAGATTAATAATATCCCCTTTCCTTCTCTCCTCCTCTGCCTATCAGCCAGAAGAAAAGAAAATGAGAATCCAGAACCATGATTTCAGTTTACCTTGTGTGAAGAGTAATGTCAAAATTCTAGCCCCATCTTTTGAAGTTGAAACAGTGGACAAGAAAACCTCTCAGTTTTCAGCTTCTTTTTTATTCTGGACAGACCTGAGAAGTTCACTCTGAAATCATTGGCAAAGAGGTACTGCCACTCTTTTGACCTGACTTCCAAAGTGAAGCTCTGTCCCAGAGAAAGGAGCAGTTAAAAAATATTTGTTACTTTTCTGGGTTCAAATTGTACTATCTCTGAGAATAAATGTTTGTTTTTTGGAAGGCTGTGTGTGTGTGTGTGTGTGTGTGTGTGTGTGTGTTGGTTCTACCATTACTCCCTAGGCAAGTCTTTCCCTGGGTGCATGACATGAATTACCCATAGTGGACAAGAGAACTGAGTTGTGACATGGACTGAATATCAAGGTCAACTCACTAAACACTGAACACTTGACATTGACTGTTCAGTCTCAGGAAACAAATCACAGAAGGGTGGAAACTCATGCCGTGAAAACACTTTTCTCTACCCATTTACCCCATTCTTTCTGCTCTTTTGGAGACCTTGGGCTCACATTACAAGATTGTCCCTCTAACCTATCCCCAGTTCCCAGCTCTGGGTTAGCTCTTAGCAATCATCACTTGACCCTTCCTTCAATCTCCCCTAGATGTCAATACTCACCTTACACTACCTTTGTACTCCTTCCCTACACTACTGTGGTGTCAGGAAAGCCCCAGTTCTGTCACTGCCCTGGCTGCCACACTCTTTTTATTTTTCTTTTAGAAAAATACTTCCTCTTGAGGTCATGCTCCTTTCCTGTGTTGCAGCCCTACCTTACCCAAATTCCCTCATCTTCAAATTCCTAGTTCAGTTTTTGATGGCCTAACTATGGTCCAAGTTCTTGTCAATGATGTAGTCTCTCCTTTCAGGCAGGGTTACAGACATCCCAGGTCCCTCCACCATTCTTGTTGTCAGATTCCTGCAACCTGAGGTACCAGGCCCAGACCTACTATGGAGTTTCCAGTCTTCACCAGCTCATAATGGCCCTGATGCTTTTATAGCGAGATCTTCCATTTTCTTTTGTTTGTCTCCCTCCACCATCAAATTTATTTTAAAAGCAAACCTCTACAGCAATCTATACATTTTATGCAATCCCTATCAAAATACTGTCATTTTTTTTAAGGAGCTGGAACAAATAATCCTAAAATTTGTATGAAACCAGAAAAGACCCCAAATAACCAAAGGGATGCTGAAAAAGAAAACTAAAGCTGGTGGCATCACAATTCCAGATTTTAAGCTCTATTACAAAGCTGTACTCAAAACAGTATAGTAAAGGCACAAAAAAACAGACATAACAATCAATGGAACAGAACAGAGAACCCAGAAATGGACCCCAACTCTATGGTCAAGTAATCTTTGACAAAGTAGGAAAGAATATCCAATGGAAAAAGACAGTCTCTTCAACAAATGGTGTTGGGAACATTGGACAGCCACATGCAGAAGAATGAAACTGGACATTTTCTTACACCATATACAAAAACAGACTCAAAATGGATGCAAGGCCTAAATGTGAAACAGGAATCCATCAAAATCCTAGAGGAGAACATAAGCAGCAGCCTCTGTGACCTCAGCCACATCAACTTCTTAATAGACACATCTCCAAAGGCAAGGGAAACAAAGGCAAAAGTAAACTCTTGGGACCTCATCAAGATAAAACCTTTTGCACAGCAAAGGAAGTAGTCGACAAAACCAAAGGCAACTGACAGAATGGGAGAAGATATTTGCAAACCTCTTATCAGATAAAGGGCTAATATCCAAAATCTATAAAGAACTTATCAAAGTCAACAGCCAGAGAATAAATAATCCAGTCAAGAAATGGGCAGAAGGCATGAACAGACATTTCTCCAAAGAAGACATACATAGGCCAAGAGACACATGAAAAAATGTTCAACATCACTGGTCATCAGGGAAATTCAAATCAAAACCTCAACGAGATACCACCTCACACCAGTCAGAATGGGTATCATTATCTATTTTTTCCATGTAGAAATATGGAGCCCGGGTTTCTAGCTATTTTAATTTATTAGAAGACAGTAATCTAACTTTTTATATAAAATCTCCAAAATTTAATGATTTAGCAATAAATTTAAAAAAAAAATTTCTGACCATTCTGTTTGCCCCCAAAGTGCAGTTTGCAGGTCCTTTCCATAGATTGACATTTTCTGACCCCTCATCTGGACTTAATAATTAAAATATGGAGAAACACACCATTGGAGGAAGGGGAAAGGTCCTTAGTCAAAGTCAGTTTCTATGAAAAGGGATTAAATAATTCAATGGTGGGTAGAGATTTAAAACATGGAAATATGGAGAAGGGCATCCTTTGCAGTGGGGTACACAGACTTGAGACTAGAGAAGCTAAATTAGAAAATGCGGTATAATCATAAGAGACCAGATTCCTCTTTGACTTTAATTACTAGGCTATTCCCACCTGAACTATAGGAACAGACATTTTACATCAGCTGGACATTTTGCATTCTAAGTTATTATTCCTTTGTGTTACCTAAAGTCTGATCAACTCCTGTGGACCTGAGAGGTTGTGTGGAGAATAATTGAGCAGGGCAGCAGTAAGGAGAAATGTGGCCTGACCCATCATGATACCAGACTCTCACTGTGTGAGTCAAAAAAACATGGGAAGGGGTTCAGTAGAGACCAGCTCATGGCAAGCTGTGAGGGGTCCCTGCCAGAAGCTGAGCAACAGGGGCTTCCTGTGGGTCAAATAGGAAGGACATGAAATCAACCACTCCCAACAGTACCCTTGAAGAAATTGAACCCTGAAGGGCGTAGAAGGAGGGGGTTAAGACACCTGATACCAAATTAGTCAATTTTAAATTTTAGATGCCTCTAAAAATGATTAATTTTTATTAGTATGATCACACTATGCTTATTTCAACATAGTTTTGATTAACGTCCCAGAAAAATAATGTATTTCCTTCATCATGGTTTTCAACATACTGAAAGAGGTAATATTAGCCAATCTAGTTTGGAAAAATTAATAAATATATGCTAGTTTGAATGAAGGCTATATATTTTAGGTAAAATAAAAAAATTAGAGCCTATTGAGATAAATTCTAAAACTCTACTTTGTTTACACTGTCTTATGTTAAAGATAATTGATGTGAAGCAACAAATTATTCTTAATTATTAATAAGCTATTCTCATAATTACTGGATTGCTTTTCTCCATATCTGTATGAGGTAAAATACTGTATCTCTCTGGTCACTCTGATTCCAGCATCCAATACAACATATGACACAGAGCAGAAAAGAAGTCAACAAATATCTGTTGAATGAAGAAACAATTATTTGAATTATGAGAACATTGTCTTGATGTTTTTATATGAGGAAAATTTGTAATACAAAGAATTTCACATTTCAGAGTTTTCACTTCTGGTATGTAAAGCATGATTTTTAAAGACAAATGTAGATTCAAATACAGTTCAGGACTAGAGTTGTGTAAGTGTGGACGGATCACTCAAACTCTCAGAATTTAACTTTAGTCATCTAAGTTACGTTACTTTCCTTATTTAGTTTGCTAAAGCTTCACTAGGCATTACATTATCATTGTCAATTTTTTCCTAGGTAACCTGGTAACGAATTAAATCATGCACAGTATTGTGCATATTTATTAAAGACCAACTGTAAATGTAAGTTATCATGACCAAAACAGCTAAGGCCACTGCCTTCACTGAGTTTATAATTTAGTCAAAGTGAACTATGTTCAAAACAAAAATAAAATGCTGGTCTGGGAAAATGGTATTGCAAATACATGCTTTGAAGCTCACCCCATCCCACTTCAAAAGTAGAACTATGACAGGGCAGCCCAGGTGGCTCAGTGGTTGAATGTCTGCGTTCAGCCCAGGGCCTGATCCTGGAGTCCCGGGATTGAGTCCCACGTTGGGCTCCCTGCAGGGAGCCTGCTTCTCCCTCTGTCTGTGTCTTTGCCTGTCTCTGTGTCTCTCATGAGTAAACAAATAAAATCTTAAAAAAAAAAGATTAAGAGCTAATCAAGCACATGGATGTTTATTTAAAAAAAAAGTATAACCATGACAGAGGAAATATAAATAGCAAATATTAAAAATCATCAAAAAATGATGAAAAAAGATAAATATCTCCAAGTTCAAGAAGTTGAAAAGAATTGAATAAAATAATCAGAACTGAAGCTGATGGCCATTTGGATTCTAGATCTGGAAGCAGTCAGAAGCTGCTAGGAGTCTAACTTCTGTGGAGCAGAAAAGACTGAATGTATTGGGGGTAAATACTGGGAAAAGAGCCAAACTCAGCTGGAAACCAGTTGCCAGAGTGGGGCTTTCCATCTTGCACATAAAGGCGGTAAAAAATTCTGGTGCTGGGGCTCTGCGTAGCATGAAGCAATTTGCATGGGGAGGTAGGAGGATACAGAGCCAACCTCCAAACCAGAAACTGAGACTAACTCTTCATGCTTGGATTCCTGGATCTTGGAACTATTCCCATGGTGTAAATTCCTCAAACTTCTAAAATAAGACCTGATTATAGACCAGAGTCCCAGGGACCAGGTAGAAGCAATCCCAGTACCACTAAAAAATGAGAGGCAGGGAAACAGAGAAATAGACACAGAGTGTGTGTGAGAGTGCACCTGGAGCTTAAAGTATTGAAGCACATGAACAAATATAATTCTACCAAAAATAAAATCTAAGAACAGCATAATCACAAGATTTCAGAGGAAATTAAAATGAAGCAAAATAAAACAAATGTAGGTGAATATAAACAATTTAGAAAGCTTGGTGAATAAAAAGAAATAGTAATATATAGAGTCGATAATGACCAGAGGTGTATAGCAAACTGTACATAGATTGTGCTGAGGAATTAATACAAAATGAAGTATAAAACAGGTAAAATATTAAAGAGTCATAAAAACAGATTAAGATGACTCAACATAAATTTAAAAGCAATTTAATAAAAGCAAATATGGGAAATGATTGAGAACAAATATATTTTATTTTATTTTTTTAGATTTTTAAAAAGATTTTATTTATTTATTCATGAGAGACACAGAGAGAGAGAGGCAGAGACACAGGCAGAGGGAGAAGCAGGCCCCATGCAGGGAGCCCGATGTGGGACTTGATCCCGGGTCTCCAGGATCACGACCTGGGCCAAGGCAGACGCTCAACCGCTAAGCTACCCAGGGATCCCTGAGAACAAATATTTTAATAAGAAAACAGCTGAAAACTTTCCAAAACCGAACCGAACATAAACCCATTAGATTAAAAATGAACACCAAATATTGCTCAGAATAAATAAAAACAAATCCAAACTTAGAAAAACAAAATAACATCAAGGATAAAGGATAAATGTGGAATCTTCAGTTGTACCCTAAATAAAAGACAGTTTTTCCTCAGTGGTCTTAAAGCAGACTTCTTATCCATAGTAATGGCCAGACACAATGGAGTAATATACTAAAAATCCTAAGAGAAAGATAACTGCCAAAAAAAAAGTTAAAAACAAAAACAAAGGAAAGATAACTGCCAATGAAAATTTTTTATATCCTGCTGAACAATTATCCAAATACAAACAAACAAATAAAAGCATTTCTAGACAATTAAGGAATAGGAGATTGTATCATCTTCAAATTATAATAGATGATAGAAGGAAAGTAAAATGAGAAGAAGTAAATGGGATGCAAAAGTAGCGGTAAAGCCCAAAATATTTTAACATGTATTGGCCTATTTCATTAACTACTTCTGCATATAAAATAATACAAAATTTTATTTTTTAGAATCTAGAACTCAATTCTAGAGAATTATGTCAAAGAAGATGGAAAAAATTTAGTGTGCTAATAAAGATGTAACCAAGCCTTATTTCGTATGGAGGAGTTGATAGAGATATTGAATGGTCTAAGACACTGCAAGAAAGACTCCTAGTCAGAGATTGAATAGATCAACAGACAGTAACCAGGACGTACTTTTCTGCAGCACCCAGCTGAGAATCAATTCACAACCTTTGCAAGCAGTTGGCCCAGAATTGTCATGACTTAATCAATGACTATGAGTTTCCTCTATTTTGCCCACCGAGTCAGGGATCCACCCACAAAAGCCAAATATGCCTTTCAAACCATTCCAATAACTCATTTCTAGTCAGACTTTCTTCTACCCCATGTCAGCAATCCCCAATCAGAGCATACCTGAAACCTTCCCAGTTTTCATTATAAAGCTTTTCCTCTCCAGTGCTTGGCTTTAAATCTTGGCCAAAAACAAATGATGGTGGCAATTCTCTTGATTAAACATGCTCTGAATGAGTAGCCTCTCTTTGTTATCATTTGTATTATTTTGTTCATCTTCCTGAAAGATAAATACGCATGCCTAAAATCATTAAGGATAGCTATTAAAATAATAGACATACAAATTATAGATGGTAAATAGTTAAAAAAAAAAAGAAAGAAAAAGAAGGAGAACATAGACATCTTTGTCAAGTTAACAAATGTTTAGAAAGGCTAAGTTGGTCCAAAAGAAAAAAAACAAATTTGAAAAGAGCACCAAATAAAATCTAACAAGTCAATCTAAATATATCAATAATGGGAGGATTAAATTCATCAATTAAAAGAAAACTAGATTGTATTAAATTGTATCCATGCAAAAGGCTATACCCAATATAAAAAGACATACATCTAATAAAGCTATCTAGAAAATTTGAAATGAATTTTCATGTAAAAGGTATATCAAACAAATGCTAAATATATGAAAACAGATAATATTTGTCTTATTCACAGAAAAATTTAAAATTAATCAAAAGCATTAATTGGAGTAGAAATAGGAATTTCCCAATAACAAAAGTAAAAATCTGCCAACATAACATAAAACTTATGACTGTCCATGCTTTAAATAAAATAACCTTGAAATATACAATGAAAAATTGATAGAAATCTAAAGAGAAATTAATAAAGAGACCATCATCATTAGATATTTGAATTATGGGTTGGTAATGGATTAGAGAAATAGAAATTGATGTATAAGACCAAAAAAAAAAAAAAAAAAAGTTTGGGTAAGTAAGGAAATGGAATATTTGAACAAAACAACTAAAAGACTTGATGTAAAAGATACAGAACAATTAAATTATAATATAAATATTATATATAAATTATGATGTAACAACATAAAATAGAATTAACAAATTCAATACATTTAGAAATTTGAATCAAAAAGACAATGTTTTAAATTACATATTACTACTAAAATTGTCTCATGGTGAAAAATAAAACTTGCATAAGCCAGTGAGCTTTTTAAAAGTACAATAACTAGATAAATGTCTACCCTTCAAAACATATCTCAGGCACAGATGCTTTTAAAGAGTAATTTTTATTTTTTATTTATTTATTTATTTTTAAGATTTTATTTATTTATTCATGAGAGACACAGAGAGAGAGAGAGACAGAGAGAGAGAGGCAGAGACACAGGCAGAGGAAGAAGCAGGCCCCATGCAGGGAGCCTGACTTGGGACTCGATCCCAAGACCCCAGGATCAGGCCCTGTGCTGAAGGTGGCGCTAACCCGCTGAGCCACCTGGGCTGCACAAGAGTAATTTTAAATGAAGAAATAAATAATGGCTAACCTCAAGAGACTATTTCAGATAATAGAAAAATAAGGAAATCTATTCTGAAAATTTCATTTAAATTGAATCCTACACTATTTGCTTTTTCGTGTCTGGCTTCCTTCATACAGCATAATGTTTTGAAGAATCATCCGTTATAGCGTGTAGCAGAACTTCATTTGTTTTCATGTCTGAGTAATATTTAATTGTATGAATATACTGCATTTTGTTTATCCGTTCATCAGTTGATGGATGTTTAGGTTGTTTCCTCATTTGGACAGCACCAGATGTTTATTAAGGCATTTACAAAGGTTATATAAGGAAATAATGTTATACACCTATCTTATTTACTATAAATAAAAAATTTTAATAAAAGAGTTTCAAATGAAATTCAGTAAGGCAATAAAAATATATCTTGATCATGTAGAACTTAATTGTAAAAATACACGCGTATACATCTACATTCCCCACCCCCCCCCCCATTAATATATACTACATTAGAGAGAAAAGATGGTAATCTTCCGCAGCCCGCGTGGCTCAGCGGTTTAGCGCTGCCTTCAGCCCAGGGTGTGATCCCGGAGACCCCGGATCGAGTCCCGCGTCGGGCTCCCTGCATGGAGCCTGCTTCTCTCTGCCTGTGTCTCTGCCTCTCTCTCTCTCTCTCTCCGTGTCTCTCATGAATAAATGAATTAAAAAAAAAATCTTAAAAAAAAAAAGATGGTAATCTCAACAATGCAAAGCCTATTCAATTCAGTCTTTTTGGCAAAGAAATAAGTGAAACAATGCTTTAGACTTGATAAAGGGTGCCTGCTAATAACATACAACAAACTTGATACTTAATATGAAGTATATAAATATCTCTATTAAATCATGCTTACTATTTGATCTTATCCTGGAGGTCTTACACAGTGCAGTATAATGAGGAAATAAGAAGTATGAAAATTGGAAAGAATAAAATACATTTGGTGTTTCTGTGCACATATTATTTTCTACCAAAAAATACTAAAATAATTTCACTATTTATAGCAAAATTACTAAGATTGATGAGAGAATTCAGTATGGCTTTAAAATATAAGGTTTGCAAACAAAATTCTGTATACCCCAAAATGTAATAAGTTAGTATACAATAGAGTATATACATATACATGCACATTGTACATATATGTAATGTATATTAGAGAATATACCATGACAATAGCAAAAAACAAAAATGAAACAAAAAAACTATAAAGACTAAAGCCATCTAAAGTTGTAAAAGGCTTTTATTAAATGCACTACATTATAAAACTTTATTGCTGTACATATAAACACTTTCTAAAATGGAGAAATATGTTTTTTTTTAATGGAAAACCTTGATATTACCAGTAATCTTAATTTTTCTACAAATCTAGTATAGTTTTTGTCATAATCTTTTCTGGGGTTTGTATAGACCTTGGAATGACAGAATTTTTTTTTAAGATTTTATTTATTTATTCATAAGAGACACAGAGAGGCAGAGACATAGGCAGAAGGAGAAGCAGGATCCCTGTGGGACTCGATCCCAGGACCCCGGGATCACAACCCGAGCCCAGGCAGATGCTCAACCACTGAGCCATCTAAGTGCGTCAGAAACAACAGAATTTATATGGAAGACTAAATAATTAGGATATCAAATATAGGTTTAGACATAAGATCTAAAATGACAATAGATAAAAAAAGATTATTTTTAAAGACACTAAAACAATTTATAAATTTTTCAAAACTGATGATCTTATTTCACTAACATTGATCGTTTCTGTGAAACAAAAGACACTATAAAGCAAACTAAAAGTAAAGTGACTTTAAAACCACACAAAACCAGGAGAAATCATTTTCAAAACATATCACAAAGAATTAATATCCTGAACTTATAAAAACACTTCCCAGAAGTCAATAACAAAAAAAAAAATGACCAAAAGCAACTCAAAAATAAAATTGATAAATGTCATGAAAGCAAGTCACAAAGGAAGAATAAGGACATCTTTGTGGGCAGTAAAAATGGGAAAACAGTTGCCTACGAAAGTAACAGTGGGTGGGAACAGGTTGCAGGAAAGAGACTCCCTACTGCCTGGTGCTCAGGAGCACCGGGAGAATGAAAGCGCCTCATGCCCTGTTAGATGGGTGAGAACAGGCCCGCTTCTCGGAGGGCAGACGTGGCAATATCCCTCTCCTCTCACAACATATTCAGGAAAATTGGGCAGAGTATTCTTGTTGACAGCAAGTGCTAATCAACTGTTGTGTCCTTTCTTATCTCTTGTATTTTTTTGGAGTTTGTTTGTTTTGACCAGTATCATTGTAAAAAAAATAATAAGAACAACAAAGCAACAAGTGCTAAAAAGAAAATGTCTCTATGAGACAGAGTTACAGAAAATATGTCATTCACCTTGTTTGGTTGGGACAGTCCTCTTGCAGGCCCTAGCATGTAAACTGAGGTTTAGAATTTAGTGATTTCCTGAGGCATGCTTAGGAGAAGAGCCGGCCAGATACAGAAAAGGGCAGATATTAAAGGTCTGAGAAAGGAGGGAGTTAAGATGTTTCTAGGGATACAAAGAACACCAGGTTGGCTTGAGTGAAGTAGGTGATGAAATGGACCCGTCTGAAGGTGATCCTGCAAGACTGTGTTCTTTAGGAGCAGGAGGGAGTCAATGGGAGGTCATTAAGCAGGGGCATCTTGCTATCAGTTCTGTTGTATGATTTGGCTCTATTATGGGAAGACTAGATTAGCAGGGTCCAGAAGAGACTAGGAAACACTAAACTGAAGATTGTTGCTATTGTCCAGGCAGGAAAGGATGGTGCTGTAGTCAGAGGGAATGGAACAATCCAAGAAATAGTCTGACCTGGAATCGGGGGGGACTTCAGGATAGACAGCGTGGGGTGGTGGTGGATTTTTTGAAGTATGCCTTTCAGATTTGCTCAGACCCGTACTGTGTGAACTACAAAAAAAGCAAAGGATTAGAGAAGGAACAGGTCAGAGCAAAGGGGAGGAAGAATAAAGAGCGATCAGGAATTTAGACACCGAAGTGGAGAGATTTTTAAATGCCCACAAGATACAAAACCAGGTGAGGATCAACCTGTATCTACCTGTTAGTCCAATAGAATATGCTGCTGACTTCCTTTTTTAGTACTCTTTACATTCGGTGTGTTTACTTCTTACTTTTCAAAATTGCTTCTTCCTTTTCAAAACCATCCTCTGAAAATATTTGAGTATTTTGTGTATGGAGTTTCAAATCATTTTGATTCTTTTTTAGTTGTAATTTTTTAGACATTCACCTATAGAAATTCTAATAATATGTATGTTACTGATTGGATTCCTGTAAGCTATTGTGAATTTGATCTTTTGGACGCATTAATAATTTGTTATTTATGATAATATACATCTTCATAGGGCTTTGAAAATTTTAAGATGTTTTTGTATAGAGAAAAGAAAAAGATTTACAATTAGATACATGGCAGCCAAGGGGATAAATATAATATTTAAAGACATTTAATCATATGTTTTTCATAACATTTCTACTTTACAATTGATTGATTTAAAATTCAATAATTTGCTCATGTAATGTTATGGCAAGGATTCTGAGCCCTAAAAAAAAAAAATGGGTAAAAACAGTAACAACCTTAAAATTAGCTAACATTTCTTGAGGACTTACTAATGGGCCAGCCGTTTTACGAAGCAATTTATAACCCTCCCAATAATCCATATGCTAAGTATTATTTTCCCTTCTAGCAAATGAGAAAATAGAAGCAAAGTAGAAAAAATAACATACTTGGGGAATAAAAACTAAATATCTCTATTAGAATGAAATGATCTGTTTGTAGTTCTATAGGCCACACAGCCAGGTCTTTAATGAACCTCCAATTTGGAGGAAGAGTGTCAACTGAGGACATCTTCCAGACCTGAATTAGGAACTGATTATTATCTGGTTCCACATTATCATAAAGGAAATTTCATTTTATTGCCTATGGTTATTGAACAGTGCTTTTTGATTCAGGGGAAACAGTCTATATTTTAGGTGTCATCATGTCAGTTTAAGATAATCATATTTTTATTTCCAAAACCCAGACTATTGGTCTTAACTGAAGAGGGTGTTAACCATATTACAACAGATAAATGTTATTTCAGAATTTTTGCAAAAGAAAATGTGAGGGGAAATATTTAACAAGCCTCTTTTTCTAAAAGAAGGCTGGTTTGTATCTCTAGAAGATGCCACACCTTTCAGAGCAGTGTGTGTATAATTGCTGTACATTTTTAGCTAATACACTAAAATCAAACTAGGTATGTCCTTTTGTACAAGTCTGCTTCTATTCTATTCATATTAGATAGATACTGACAAAAATATCCAGAGGGGGGAAAATGGCAATTCTAGAATGAATAGTTAAAAACAAAAGAAAAATTAAATGGTGTATTAGTACTTTGGTCAATTACCAAATCTATTTCCATGGACTTTGTAATAAAAGAATACTGCACTACTTTATCATAGTAAAAGATTACAAGGTTTCATTTTCCATGGGATTTCACAACCTTTTTATTTCAAAGTTTATCCCATAGATTAGTGATTATTTATTTCCACTGCACAAAAATCTCCGTACACAGAGCACTGCACACAGCGAAGTCAGCATTTTTATCTTTTTTTTTGTGTAAGATTCACTTCAGAATTTAAGTACATTTTTTTTCTGTCAGAGAAAGGTGTGCTCATAACTCCAGGATCCATCGAGTCCTGAATTCACCATAGTTGTTGCCTTTTTGTTTTTAGTCTAAGCTGTATTTTTACTTAAGAAACTACTGATTTAAAAAAAAAAAAAAAAAAAAAAAAGAAACTACTGATTTACCTTATGTTCAGCAATGCTCAAATAATAAAAATGCTTCTTGTTATCTCGTTGTTTGACAACATTCACAAGCTTGATCAGTTTAAATGTGTTGTTGCATCACTATGTATATAAGATCCAACTGGTGTCCTAAGATGACAGTGCTAGGAGCAAAATCAGGTATTTCCATATGTAGAAATTATTTTTAAACCTCTCTCACCAATAGCATGAATTGAAAAGTTTGGTCATCATGAAACAGAGCCTCTGAGTTCCTTTTTAGTGGTAGGAACTTTCTACTGTTTTTCTTCCGTGTTTATTTTCAGTCTTCCTTTTTACCTGTTGGAATCCTGAGTAGTTTGGGATTTTTTTCCCTCTTTTGTTTTCTTTTGTTAGTTTTTACATCTAAATAATTTTTCATTTACACAAGAAGGGTCTAGAGACCACACAGAGCTAGCATATTTTTCTGCACTGGTATTCCTTTTCATCTTTACCTTGTAGCTCATATCAAAGCTGTAATTGTTTGCTAGCCAGCAAAATCTAATGGCTCCCTCTGGTCAAAAGCTGTCAACAGCAATCTATCCAGCAGTGGGGCATTGCCTGAAATAGAAAAGCATCGCATATGGTCGTATTCCTTAGTGAGCTACAAACAAGGCAGGGCTTAACATTTTCAAATACAAAACCATTACTGACTCTATGTAGTAAGACAAGGGTCCTAACATCATTAATAGAGTCTAGCATATCATTACTAGAGAATATCATTTCTTGATTCATTAATGCCCTATAGGTGAAAGATAAACTAGACATTTATTCTGCTTTTTTTCCACTTTGATTTAGCAATGTGGCAATAAGTCTGTTTCTTAGATGTTAGATCATGATTTATTAGGTGTCTAAAAGTAAACCCGTACTCCACAATGGATAAAGAAAACAGGCCTCAAATGATCAGTCCAGATTTCCTGCTAAGTATAAAGACTGCTAAATTCATTAGGGAATCCAACAAAGAAAAAAACACTACAATATTTAAAAAGCAAGCAAACAAAACAAAAACAAAAAAACCCACAACTCTCTAAAAGCTGAAAAGCACTGTTTAGGAAATTCTGAGATGGGTGATTTGTTTAACATTTGTGTTATCACAATGGCGTTGTGTAATCCTACCAACACAGTCCAGTATAATGACTCTAAACATCAAACCAACTATTTAGCCTCATGCTGGGTTTCCCATTCAGGCTAATTAGAATTCTTGTCTTCTTAAAACATTTGCACTCATGGCTTACCAATGGTTTTTCCACTTGTGGCCCAGGCTTTTGGATATTTCTAAATCAAAATGCGCTGCATGCTGCTAGCTTTTACTTGCCTCTTTATTCCTTCTGTCCTCTCACTGGATTGCCTGAATTCTGTTAGTAATTCCTCTGAAGAACCCCAAGAAAGAGTTTCTATTATCTCAGTTTAGAGGCATCCAAATTTAAGCAGACTAAAAGCAAAATATTCGTCAAGTAATTTTCAGATGTTCTGGAGTCCCCCCTCTCCCAACTAGCCTTATATGATGCATAATGTATGATGCAGTGTGTGGATTGTTCTCAAGTTAAAAGTAAAATTCCTCCTATACACATAAGCTATATAGGGCTTGATGTAGTGTTTGAAATATATGTCTAATCTTAATTCATCTGAAAGAATGACTATCTAGGTATAGGCTTTAGGTAACAAATTGACAGAGAAAATAGACTCTGGTCAGATAGAAGAGGAATTATTACTCATGTGTTCACATTTAGTATCATGAACAGCAGGGTGCTATGTAGGAGAGTAGCACAGCCCTATGGTCCATTATAAAGAATGTAATGATAAGGTTCTGAGATATCTATACCTATATCTCTCTGTCTCTCTGTCTCTCTGTCTCTCTATCTATCTAGTGTTTTTACTGAATTCTTTCTAATTAAAAAAAAAAAAACTTCCATGAATCACTGATAGGAAGTTCAACCTCCACAGTAAATTTTAGACAACTCATTAAGTGCCTGTCATTTTATGGAAATCTTCAAAAAAATTCATGCACATTTCTACTTCAGAGATCATTATAAGCAACTGATGGTAAGTCCTCCTGGAACCTGTCAGTGATTTAATGGCACTAATACATCCCACAGCTGAGCTAAAAAAAATGGAAGAAGTCTTCAGTCTAAATTCAAACACATGAGAATGGCTTTGGTTTAGTGAAAGCATGACAATATTTGGTATTTTGTCTACTTTCCTGACACATAACTCCAAGGTTCAGTGAACTGGTAGTATGTTTTGTTCATTATAACATCTTCAAGCATTTCTAAGATGTCTGGGGTTTGGCAAGCTCCAAAATTAACTTGCCAAGAACATTTTCCATTAGTATTTACACCCATACGTATTTTCAAGGAAACGGTCCAAGTGTTTCTGATTTAATAAGGGCTATTAAGTGTACAAATAGCCCCTTGAATACACTGTTATAAATAAAACTTATTTTTAAGGGAAAAATGAAAAATTAAAAAGAGTTCATAATTGCTAATGAGCCTCAATTTTAAAAGATTTGAATTTTGTCTAAAATTTAAATCAAAATATTCTTAAATCCTAGAATTGAATCAAAAAACCCTTGCTATCCATAACATCTATGCAATTTTCTATTCATTTTTCCATTTATGTTTAATTTATCATACCTCACCTAACACCAAGACATTTTAAATACTTTGACAAATATATGTCAGTTTATTCCCAGTGCTTTCCGGATTGCCTTTTATTTTAAGTAATCTAAGTCAGTAGTAATAGTAGTTGTTCATAGAGAAGAGCATAATTCAGCTTACTAAAACAAATAACAAAAATTAACTGGAACTGTGTACAGTCTTTTGCTAAGCACTAATGTATAACATGTTAAATAACATTAAATACAGTGCATAAAAATGTATAAATATGCATAAACATACTATTGTATTTTGAACACCATAATAAGGCACTAGTATCTAGTATATTAAGGCACTAATACCTACTATATTAATACTGAGGACAATATTACTGAACTTTATGTCATCTATCTCATGCTTCATCTATCTCATGCTTATCACTGTTGCGATAAGCTAAATGCCGGATCTCTGAAGTTTCTAACCTTTTAAACTTGAGAATCTTTTCATGTGGAAGGGCTGCTATTTGGATCGAACTATGTTCATCTGAGGAACAGCAGATTCCAGCTGACTCAATTTAGAGCTTTTCAACAAAGAGAACACACGGGCTTCCAAAAGATCAAGGAGAGAAATAAAGATAGACAATGTTGATATGTTACCAGCTTAATTAGTTTCTTGAAACTTTTTAGCATCTCTTCTATCAACTTATTCTTTATTTTATTTTATTTTATTTTATTTTATTTTATTTGCTTTGAGAAGCGCTGTGCATGATTTTTAAAATAACCTATGACAGTGCTCTTCATACTAAGAGGTATTTTCCCCTGGAGAACATACTTTTTGAGGGAGAAGCAAGTATGAACTCTATTAAGGAAGTCACTTTCCTGCTCCAATTCACAACTTTCACAAATACTCTTTGCTAAAATGTATGTCTCTAAGAACACCCTTGCAGTCAAGATACTATGCTGTTTCCCTCCTTCTATTTTAATTGAAGTATAGTGGATATACAATATTATATTAGTGTCAGATGTACAGCATAGTGGTTCAATAATTGTATACATTATAAAATGCTCACGTGATAGACATAGCTAGCATCTGTCACCAAAGTTATTACACTATTCTTGACTATGTAATCCCTATGTGGTATACATCACCATGACTAACTTATTATATAACTGGAAGTTGGTACTTCTTAATCTTCTTCCCTCATTTTGCCTGTTCCCCACATTCTCCCTTCGAGCAACTACCAGTTTGTTTTCTATGATTCTGTTTCTGTTTGTTTGTTCATTTGTTTTATTTTTTAGACTCCACATATAAGTGAAATCATGTGGTATTTGTCTTTTTCTGACTAATTCCAATTGGCTTAATACCCTCTAGGTCCATCCATGTTGTTGAAAAAGGTAAGATCCCATTATTTTTTATGGCTGAGTAATATAAAATATTCTATGTGTTGTTATAGGCTTTATGTCTTGTGTGTGTATATGTTTGTTACATGTGTGGTATGTGTGGTTACATGTTGTGAGTGCTCTTATGTGTGTGATGTATGGATGATGTGTGTAGCATATATGTTTTGTGTGAGCTGTGTATGTGTAGTGTGTGTTTGGTGTATATGTGGTGTGTGTGTGTATGTGTGTGGTATAAGCTTGGTGTGTGTACTGTGTGGTGTGTGCATTTTGGTGAATGTGATTTATTTATGCTGTGTATGTATGTGATGTGTGTGGTCTGTGTGTGGTGTATGTCTGGTGTATGTGTATTATGTATGGTGTGTTTGCGTTGTTTAGAGGTATAGGTATGTTATGTGTGTGGCTTATATATGGTGTGGGGGTCAAGAAATATCTTCCTTTCATTAAGTTATAAGTGATTTTTAGTACATGTATTAATTTAATTAATTTAATACATGTACTTGGGAAAAGCCATATGCTTTCATCCATGAAAATATACTATGCTTAAAACATCCCTCAAATAACATCTTCCTTTCATCATAATAAAATTATTTTTATATTTATGTGTGTAAGCACTAGGGAAAATGATATGCTTAACTCCTTGCAATTATACTGTCCTTAAATTACACTGTTTTCTTTTCCCATTCATCTACTGATAGATACTTATATTGCTTCCATATCTTGGCTATTGTAAACAATGCTGCAATAAACATAGAGTTGTGTATGTCTTTCAATACGTGTATCCATATTCCTTGGGTAAATACCCACTAGTGGTATTATTAGATCATTTGGTATTTCTACTACTTTTCATAGTGGCAGCACCAATTTACACTCCCACCAATAGTGCATGAAGGTTCTCTTTTCTCTACATTTGCACCAACCCTTGTTATTTTTTATCATTTTAATACTAGCTACTTCGACTGGTGTGAATTGATATTTCACTGTAGTTTTGATTTGCATTTCCCTGATAATTAGTGATGTTGATCATCTTTTCATGTTCATCCATAAATTTCTTTGGAACTAGAAAAGACTCCAAATACTAAAAGAGTCCTGAGAAAGAACAAAGCTGGAAATATCCCAATCCCAGATTTCAAAATATATTACAAAGCCATAGTAATCCAAACAGTATGGTACTGGCACAAAAATAAATACATAGGTCAGTGGAATAGAATAGGGAGCCTAGAGATTAACCCATGCTTGTATGATCAATTAATCTATTTCAAATAAGGTAATAATACACAATGGAGAATAAACTGTCTCTTTAATAAACGGTGCTAAAAAAACTAGATTACATTAAAAAAAAGAGATTGGATCACTTTGACACCACGCACAAAAGTAAACTCAAAACGGATTAAAGACCTAAATGTAGGACCTGAAGCCATAAAACTCCTAAAAGAAGATTCTTGGACATCAACTTCAGCAACATTTTTCTGGATCTGTCTCAGGCAAATAAAACAAAAGTAAAAATAAACAACTGAGAATGCTACTAGTTTGATAACTGAAAAGCTTATGCACAGTGAAGGAAACCATAAACAAAACAAAAGGCAACCTACTGAATAGGAGAATATATTTGCAAATAACCTGATAAGGAGTTAATATCGAAAATATATAAAGAACTCATAGAACTCAACACCAAAAAGTAAATAATCTAATTTTAAAATTGACAGAAGACTGGAATAGACATTGCCCAGTTGATTCTCTTTTTCTGACCCCATCTCCCCTTCCACTTATCCTCACACAACTTGGATCTGGCCATGGTGCATTTGACATTTTATGTTAAAATCCCCAGTATGCCAAACAAAGAAACAATTAAAAAACAAACAAACAAAAAAACGTTGCCTAAGAAACCTCCTTTAACTTCAAACACTCGTTTGAAAACTAAGAAACTTGAAAGGTCTTAGTATAGCCTGTT
Organism: Canis lupus dingo; assembly: GCF_003254725.2. Lineage (NCBI taxonomy): Eukaryota > Metazoa > Chordata > Mammalia > Carnivora > Canidae > Canis > Canis lupus. The sequence goes on along the minus strand of NC_064260.1, from coordinate 23,737,603 downwards.
TTTAAACTTCTCAAAAGTTGAAGATGTATATGACTTTGATGACTGGGTAACAAATGTTTTTATAATTCAAGTGGTTACCAGTGTCTGCTTTCAACAAAATTAAAGGAGGACCTAATTGAGTTGTCAGCTAATAAATCATTAAACGTAATTTGCTTAAAAGATCACAATATAATTTTGGCATACAACACAAAAAGAGTTTAAATAATTAAGTGATATATCTCTGATAGAATAATTTTCATTTCCATTTACTTATTTTTTAAAATATGAAATATGTTGTTTACTACTAGCATTTATAACCATGAAAGGGAGTTGTAAATTTGAGGCTGAATCCTATATGGTTCTAGAAATAAGTTATATTAATCCATGTCTGCATAAAATAGAGTAAAAGCCCATTCATCTCATTAAAAATGAATAAAATTTGCTTAATAATTACCTGTCAAATATTGGCTATGTTTATTAATTGTATATTAGTAATAATTCTATAAAACTGAAAGCAAATAGTGCTTGCTTTGGTAGCATGTATACTAAAATTTGAACGATACAGAGAAAATTAGCATGGACTCAGCCAGGAAGGCATGCAAATTTATGAAGCATTTCATAAAAAATAAACAAATAAAAAGAATTGTAAATAAATAATACATTTTTTAAAATCATAATTTTTCCCCAAATTGTTGTTGAATATGGATCTATTCTTTCACTTCCTTTCCTTGGAACTAGGTAATAAGTAAAAAGAGAAAATGTTTGAATGCCACATATGTCATTAAAACATCTACTGGTGAGGGGTGTGTGGGTGCTTCAGTCAGTTGAGCCACTGAGTCTTAATTTTGGCTCAGATCATGATCTCTCAGGGTCGTGAGATCTAGTCATGCATGGGGCTCTGCACTGGGCATGGAGACTGCTTAAGGTTCTCTCTTTCTTTCTCCCTCTGCCCCTCCCCCAGCTCCTTGCCTGCTCTCTCTCTCTAAAAACACAAACAAAACAGCAAAACAATAACAACAACAACAACAAAAAACAATTAAAATATCTACTGATGATACGATTTGGGTGAGATAGTTTAGACTCTTGTTTTAATAATGATGTAAGTAAGTCTTTAAAAGTAGAAATAAATGAAAATACGTTAAGGATAATTTTGCAAAGAAAATAACTATAACTCTAGCAACCTTAACAAACACATTTTCTTTTTTATTTTATTTTATTTATTTATTCATGATAGTCACACAGAGAGAGACAGAGAGGCAGAGACACAGGCAGAGGGAGAAGCAAGCTCCATGCTGGGAGCCCGACGAGGGATTCGATCCTGGGTCTCCAAGATCGCGCCCTGGGCCAAAGGCAGGCGCCAAACCGCTGCGCCACCCAGGGATCCCAACAAACACATTTTCAATTATTTTTTACCTCGAGTCTGTGTATTATCGTTTATAAAATATATCAAACTATTTTAAAGAAAATTAATCCTAATTTTTGCTATTAGAAATATCTCAAGGGAAAGTGTACAACAGAGAGATCATTTATGTTAACAAATGTGGTGAATAATTTTGGTATCATTGAGGGTAGGTCAACCAGATATTATGCAATTTCTGTGTGATATAATATGACATATATAATTTCATGAATGATTATTCTAGTCAAAAGTGTCTCTTCTGAATCCATCAAGCTCTCACATTTAACCTACAATTTACTGAAAATATGGCAGAAATAGCAATAGCTAAAGGACATCAAAGCAAGCAGACAAAATCAGAAGGCAGGATGTTCTTTTTTTTTTTTTTTTTTAAGGCAGGATGTTCTTTTGGACAACTGTCCCATTCACGTCAACAAATCAGTGTTAATTAAAAATATATCTCATTAATGAAAATCTGGAAATATCCCAAATTGAAAATGCAGAGTCGGTAAAAATGAAATCTCAAATCAGGGAGGAAAAGATACAACTTTGTAATAAGTAAGATTGACAGCTATGTAAAGAAAATAAATCACTGGGGTCCAGTCCTCCCATTATGTGCTGGATAGCTTCTAAGTGGGTTAGAGATTTTTTTTTTTTAAATCTTATAAATACTAGAATAAAACATAGGTGTAAGTTTTAGTATAAATCTAGAATAGAAAAAATTGTCCATATTAGGACAAAATTTATAAACAAAATAATGGAAAAGAAATAATGGAAAATATCAGTGAACTGATAAATTCACCACTGAAACATGGATAATGACAAAGTAAAAAAAAAAAAGTAATTTGTATAATAGCTAAGAATAATACATTAAATTAAATTAAAATTTTTTTCACATCTAAAAACAAAGAAAAGTCCCAGTGCTATAGAAAAATGAAAAAAATAATCAAGTAGCTAAAAGAGCATAGAAATCTACATGCTCTGAAAAATATGGAAAGATGTTCTGCTTTGCTCATAATAAGAAATTGCAAATTAAAAGCACCCTGAGATCCCATTTCTCACATATTGTATTGGCCAACATCCAAAAGTTTGGCAATACCCTCTGTGGATGAAAATGAATAAAACATTCTCCTATATTGGTAATGGAAATGCAAAATGTTAAAAACCACTTTGGAAGGAAATTTAGTAATTACTAGCCACATTTTTTGCATTTGTTTTGTGACCCAGTAATACTACTTTTAAGAACATATCCCAAAGATATACTGAGAAAAATATGAAAAATAAAATTATGTGTAAAAGGCTATTTATGGAAGCAATACCTGAAAAATAAAGCTTGGGGGGAAAAACCAAATGTACATCAATAAGGGACATGGGTTGGTTGAGTTCACACAGCAAAGTAAACCAATGGAGTTCTAGGCAGTACTAGTACTAACACCACAAGAGGAATATGTCCATAACCTGCTAAGGAGTTTTCTCTAGTATATATCGTTAAATAAAGAAAGCTAGATGGAGAAAGTGAGTATGAAATGCTATTGTGTACCTAGAAGGACACAGTATACACAACATGTTAAGTATAAATAGGAATAAATTAAATATAAGCAAACAGGGGTGTCTTGATGGCACATTGGTCAAGCCTATGAATTTGGCTTAGCTTGTGATTTCAGAGTTGTGAGATTGAACCCCGTGTAGGGCTCGGCTCAGCACATAGTCTCCCTCTGCCCCTGCCTTTCTGTCTCTCTTCCCCTTTCTCTCTCAAATCAATCAATCAATCAATCTTTAAGCAAAACATATAACCCAACATATTAACTATTAATATGTACATATGCATATAGCTTACTGTAAGAGCTGAAAAAGTAATTTTGAAATTAGAAAACATAGATACTTTGGGAAATAAGAGAGAAGAGGATGAAGAGGACAAAAATAACAGGTAGGCTTCTTCAAATATAGTGTTTTGTAGGTTTATTTCCTAGAACCATGTAAGTACTCTGCATAATTATAAAACAAACTGTATTTACAAAGGGGAAAATAGCATTTCTAGAAACTGAAAGCAAATTGAAACAAATGAAACTATGTAATGAATTGATGATACAAACACCCAAAGTAAAATTAGACCAAGTGCCTTTAAAATACATTAATTTAACTGGACATCTCTATGCATATAGAGCAAGGACCAAACAACTTTAAAAATAGAACTGTTTCAGTATATATTTTGTTAGTAATTAATGATGCTATTAGTTTTAAACATAAATACATACAGTCATCATATTTTCCTATTTCATAAATGTTAGATGCTTTTGGTCATAAAAAGTTTTGAAACAGGTAGAGACATAGGCAAATGTGATAGATTAAGAAGTTTCAAGAACATCAGATAAAAATGAAAATAAATTTTAGGGACATCAAAGCCAAAAGCAATGCTTTATTGGAATTAGATACTGATTGGAACAACTATGGGTTTAATGAAGATAATTGAACTATAATCTGTGTGTTAAGGAGTCAAAAGTGCAATGGAAATAGAAGAAATGGAGACAAAGGTACAATACAGAAATGGGGAAATGAAGACAAATGCTGAAAACCAGATCACAAAAAAAAAAAAAAAAAGAAAAGAAAACCAGATCACAAAAAGAGCGTGTATTGCAAGATCACATCGCAGAACAAAAGGTATTTATAGTTAGAAAAAGATCGGAAGTCATTAGTTTAGTATATTTGGGGTTGAAAGAATGTTTATATTGTTCTTAGTCTTTTTATTTCCTAATTTTATACACCAGATATTTACTGCCTCAGTCAGAATAAGTTATTTCTACCCTTGAGCCAGTGATATATCTCTTTTAAATCTGAATGCAAAACACAATTATAATTCATTAAATTATTCCCCCTTTCTTTTGTTATATTTGAGAATGTTAATGCACTGTATGTTTTAAAAGAATCATTTAAATGGAACAATGTAAATCTCACTGAATTAACACTAAAGTCTTTATCATTTATTCCTTTACAAACTTAAAGATTTAACATTTTTCGAACCACTCCTTATGCAAAGGCTGTTTTTCCTGAGGTTTAGTTTTTCTTCTACCTCTTGCCACTTAAAAGCTATACTTGAGTTTAGTCATGTAAAGGTGTATACCTAGTGATTAAAATGGGATTTTATTTCTGCCTGTACTTTACCAAATAGAAAATGCATTTTTAATTTTTATGTCATTACTGAAAAGACCTCCATCATTGCTAATTGATTTCTTTTAAGTATTTTTATGCAACTCTTACTATAAAGACATATTCAGTGATCTAGACCGTTGTGCTATCTTACTAGCCCAGCCCCATCTGCAACCATAGTCTATACTGTATATTGTAAGCTAAATGACAAAGTGTGGGAATAATTGGTGGGAATAATACATGGTCCAGTGATGTATCAAAAAAATGTATGCTTCCTCTGCAGAGAGAGAGGGAGGGTATGCTTTTCTTTCCTGCAGTTCCTTCTTTCAGTATTTTTAAATTAACATTATTTACTAATTTGCATAATGCCTATAATTTTTAATGCTCTCTTTAATAGCCTGCTCCTTGAATCTTCCCTTCAAATTATAGCCAAAACTGAAAAAAAAATAGATGTATTTATTATAGGTGATAGTTGCTTATATCCCCAGAAGTATAATTTTTAGAAGAATTTTAACTGCCATTCCTTTGGCAGACTGACAATACATCTTCAGTCAAAAAGAGTAATAATTATTTTTTATCCCATGTCTCACTCTGGTAAACAACAGCTCTTGTTTTTTTTGTTTTTTTTTTGTTTTTTTTTAGGCCTGGCAGGATTCATGGTCAGCAGTTGTAACTTCAGCATGTTACTGGAATGTCATTCTGCTTAGGGCTTCTGCATGTTTGGGAAACTATTAGGTTTGGGCATTGTGATTAAGATGAAGGTCAGTTTGGCCATAACTTTTTTTATGGAGACTTTGAGAGTCCAGGTTTACTACTTACTAAACTGTTCTAAAATGAAGTGTGTATCCTTTATAAGAATCATGTCTTAGAAAAAAGTGTGAGCCTTATAAAAAAAATGCAAGTGATTTAAAGAAAGGGTATACAAAAAAAGGGAAGCTATAACCTGCTCCCCCTTTTCACTCTGGCCCCATCTGTTGTAAATGAATAAAGGCACAAATTGGGTTTTATGCTGAACACTTTAAAGTCAGTAGTGGCTTAAGGTTATAAGCAAATGAAAACCAGAAGGAGACTTGGAAGTTCCATGAACCTATGTGCTTGAAGACACAAGTTTCTACCAGGTGACTATAGTGAGAAAAATGGTGAAGATAAAGCTGGCAAGTTTGAGAAAGGATACTCCCATATTCCCAATCACTTTGTACTCTGGAGTCAGTCTGTGAAAAAAATCTTTGTGTGTTTGGGCCAGATTAAAACTAAACGATGATAGGGGAAAATGTATAAAGCTAAATTATTTCACTCGGTGGCTTCATTCTTTTGTGAAATGATTATAGTTAGAGGTCATATTGCTGTTGTTTTTCTTTTCTTTTTTATTTAATTATCCAAAATATATGTTCATAACTCTACAGATTAATAAAGACTTTTGAAATTGTACTGACAAGTGAAATAGAAAGGTAGGAGAACCACAGAATTGGTTCAACTTACATAAAATGCTTTACGCAACATGGCATCATCGTGTTCTGGCCTCTTTAACATACCCGGCTGAGGAAATAGACTAAGATATGAAATGTAAGGCATGAAAGAGTGGGTAGCTTAGCATTGAGAAACTCAAGAACAGTAAAGGAAATGTATGGTTCCTTCAGCCTGGAAGTTTCTACTTTATAAATCCCCACACTTTTGAAAGACCTTACTCATTCGATAATTTGTATCCTTTGTTAAGGCTGTTGGGCCACCCCCTTTTAGGCTCAGATCTACCTCTCTGTTTCACCAGAATATCTCCATAGGGAGCACATGCTCTTTAAAAACTGCCTGGCTCAAAATGGACATTTATCAACTCAAATCTTAGCTAAGCTGGACTGAGTTTATCTTATTTCTTTTCTTATTTGGCTTTTGATCACAATTACCATAGGTTTTTCCATTTGGGAAGAAGAAGCTGGTGCCATGTAGTCATTCTGGGCTTTCTTTGTTTGGCTTTTCTGCCAAGAGAGAAGCAAGGCCTCCAAGTTCAGAAGGTGAACTAGGATTGGGTTACTAAATTCTGACCTAATGCTTTTTTCCTACTGACTTGGGATAATGAAAAAAAATGCACTCACTCTGTATTATGAAGACTCATGCAGCATCCCAGCTCTTAAGGAAGCTCCTATCAAATACATTAAATGATTTTAACAACTAGATGGGGTGGTTCCGTGGTTGAGCGTCTGCCTTTGACTCAGGGCATGATCGCGGGTCCCTGCAGGGAGCCTGCTTCTCCCTCTGCCTATGTCTCTGCCTCTCTCTGTGTGTCTCTCATGAATAAATAAATAAATAAATCGTTAAAAAATTATTTTAATAACTCTAGAGAGAGAAAGAGCGAGCGCACTGCAGGACAGAAAAAAGTATCACTTTAAGAACTGAATGGTGGATTCTTATGAGAATATGTTCTCACTGTTTAGCAAATTGCCCCAAGGTGTGGTGATAGAAGGAACATCTACAGAAATACTTCCATTTATGCAGAATTTGCATCCCGATAAAATAATTTTTGCCAAAACCTTTATTACTTGTAGTTCAAATAACACAGTGGTTAAGCTCTAAATAAGGTCCTTTTGGATTCTTGATATCTTCTTCCTCTCTAGCTCCAGGCCCTCAACCATGTTTGGTGGCCCTGCAACCTTGCTTGGATGCTTCCTCTTATCTGTGTCTAAGTCCAAGCAATACCTCTTGGAAGGTACAGAGGTTGAAGGTGCAACATGGTGGTTTCCTCATTTTTTTTAAGAAGATGCTCTTAGCTATGATTATCCAGCTCTGATAGGGTAAGACCTTATATTTTACTAATTACTAGAGAGACTTAGTAAAGGAATTTTATAAGCACATAAATTAATCAAGGAATTACCTGAATATATAGAATAATTTATCAAGTGGAATGAGAATCTATGTGGTATATTAGGGAAAACTTTCTGATTGAGATCAATTTTGGATTAGCACCAGAGTAATGTTGATACAGACTGGGAAAGTCTAGAACTTTGAGGGGTCAGAGCAACACTGGGGCAAGTCATCTGCACCAGGAATAGAGTAGGTATTTATGAAGAGCAAAGTGGGAACATAGTAGAGTCCATGCAGTGCTTCTCAGCATTCTCTAAATATAATGGCACATAGAAAATGATGTCTGTTGTTTGTACTACAACTGGGGCAAACAGAAGAGGATTGTCATGATGGTAAACACCCTCCTTAGACATCTAAGGTCTCCATTCAACAGCTCCAGACCTAAATGATGAATATTTGGATAATCTACAACCCACTTTTGGTATACGTCGGAAAAAAAGGGAATAAATTCCTTTGAGCAGTTTTAACAGACTTTCCAGGTTGACACATCTAGGGTTTCATTTCCTGGAGAAACCATATATCTACGTGCAGCATAGCCTAGAATTCCTATTTTGGTCCTTAAGAAATGCCTTTCCCCAACAGCACAGACACACACTAATGAGTTGGTATTTAAAATCAGGACAGGAAGAATGCTCTTCTTAAAAAAAAGTTATTGCTTTTAGGTTAAATTTTTATGCTAAATTATTAACTTATTAATATAAGTTAAATTATCTCAACCCTATGAATACAGAAGTACCTGTTTTTGTGGTGCTGACAAACTATACATAAAATGATTTCTTAAGATGACCAATCCTTGGAAAAAAAGAAAGCAGAGCAAGGCATTTAGGTGTGCCTGGGTTGGGAGGTTGCTTCCTGTCGGAACATCGTGACAAGCCCACCGCAAGGTCAGCTCCCTCTCTGGGGAGGTAGTTACGTTCCAGCTCGGGACACGGCAAGCTCTGAAAGTGAGGATAAGCTCAGAATACTTGATGAACAGAAAGATCATATGACTGCAATTAGTGAGATGAGGAATGAAAGGCCTTTAAAAGACAAGGTGAGAAACATAGCTGGAAGCATATCACCTACAGTCATAGTAAAATCTTGAGTTTTATCCCCACGTTTGCAGGTTTGACATTGGTAAATCAGCATAATATGATTTACATTTTTTGTTTGCTTATTTGGTTTTTTTTTTAAGTTTTCATTTAAATTCTAGTTAGTTAACATACAGTGTAGTATTAGTTTCAGGGGCACAATGTAATGATTCAGCCCTTCCTTTCACCCAGGGGGTCATCACAATAGGTGTATACTTAATCCTCATCACATATTTAACTCATCCCCCCACCCGCCTCCTCTCTGGTAACTCTCTGTATGTTCTCTATAGTTAGGAGGGTTTCTTGGTTTCTCTTTTTACCCCCTTTGCTCATTTGTTTTGTTTCTTAAGTTTCAAGTATGAGGGAAATCATATGGTATTTGTCTTTCTCTGACTGACTTGTTTTGCTTAGCATAATACTTTCTGTTATGCACATTGCACATGATAAGATTTTATTCTTTTCTATGGCTGAATAATATTCCATTATATATATATAAATGTATATACACAAACACATTTCTTTACCACTTCTTATCCATACATCAGTTGATGGACATTGGGGTTCTTTCCATGATTTAGCTATTGTAGATAGTGCTGTTATAGACATTGTGGTGCATATATCCCTTTGAATTGTTGTTTTTTATTCTTTAGCTAAATACCTAGTAGTGCACATGTTTGATTGTAGGATCATTCTTTTAACTTTTTGAAGAACCTCCACCTGTTTTCCAGAGTGGCTGCACCAGTTTACATTCCCACCAACAGTGCATGAGGGTTCCTTTTTCTTCACATCCTCCCTAAGACTTGCTGTTTCTTGCACTTAATTTGTTTAATATTTATTTATTTATTTATTTATTTATTTATTTATTTATTTATTTATTTATTTTAGAGAGATAGCATGAGCGGGAGAGGAAGAGGGAGAAAGAGAGTGAATCTCAAGAGACTTTGTGCAGAGTGCAGAGCCCAACATGGGACTCAATCTCATGACCCTGAGATCAGCTGAGCCAGAACTAAGAGTCAAAGGCTTAATGGACTGTACCACCCAGGTGCCCCTCTTCAGTTGTTTCAAATTCAGTGGGCAGGGGGATCCCTGGGTGGCTCAGCAGTTAGGCGCCTGCCTTTGGCCAGGGCCTGATCCTAAAGACCGGGGATCGAGTTGGGCTCCCTGCGTGGAGCCTGCTTCTCCCTCTGCCTGTGTCCTGCCTCTGCCTCTCTCTCTCTCTCTCTGTGTGTCTCTCATGAATAAATGAATGGAATCTTAAAAAAAAAATCAGTGGGCAGAACTCAGAATCTCTTGTCGGTGTCTTAAAGATGACTCTACATGTCAGTAGAGGAAATGTTGCTGGAACCAAGAGTGGTCATGTTAATGGAATAGAAATCAACAATTTGTAAATAACTATATTAGTTGCTTAGAGGTCAGGAAGTAATGTTTCAGGTATTGTATATCCTAACATGGTCGTATGCTTCTTAGACAAATGCTTTATTGTGTTGAAATTAAAAGGTATTGAATGAGAATTTTAGTTTTATCATGTATTTCATTAGTTTTCCAATTAAATAATAGAAAATGGATCCTGTAATAAGCAGAATAATATCCTCCAAATATATAAGGTTCTAATAGCTGGAACCTGTAAGTGCTACCTTACTTGTAAAAAAAAAAAAAATATATATATATATATATATATATATATATATATATATATATATATTGCAAATGTATTAAGTCACAGATTTTGAGATGAGGAGATTATCCTGGATTATCTTGGTGGATCCTAATGAAATCACATTTATCCCTATAAAAAGGATACAGAAGGAAGTTAGACACACAAGAAAGAAAAATGTTATGAATGCTGACAAGCCCCAGAAGCCAGAAGAGGGAAGAAACAGATTCTCCCTAGAGTCTCTGGAGAGATTCAGACTCTGCCAACACCTTGTTTTGGGCCCCAAAATACTGATTTTAGGCTTCTGGCCTCCAGAAATGTGAGATAACAAATTCCATTGTTCCAAGCTACCCAGTTGGTGGTAATTTGTTATAGCAGCCACAGGAAACTAATACAGATCCCCAGTCAGTATTTTATAAAGAAACTGAATTTTCAGAAATGTATTTTTGATGTTAAGTAAATGATGTGATGTGTGCATTTCCCAGTTTCTTGGATGAAAGCCTACTTTTGAAACATATATACCTTCTATGTATCCCCTATCATGACGAACTTTAACCTCTTGCTTGCTCCACATCCAAACATGAACTGACACTATGCTCTCTCCTATTGTGACCATTTACTTAAACTTTGGATTCAATGTTTCTCCAAGTTTCTGTTTCTGCTCCTATCCCATTATCATCTATTACCTAAAACTATCTGGCTGGGGGTAGAGGATGTTGTATATGGAATGTCAGAGTTTTGAGATGCCAGGGTGGCTCAGGGTTTGAGCATCTGCTTTCGGCTCGAGTCATGATCCCGGGTTGGGGGATCAAGTCCCGCATCAGGCTCCTTGCGGGGAGCTTGCTTCTCCCTCTTTCTTTGTCTGAATAAATAAAATCTAAAAAAAAAAAAAAAAAAAAAAGAGTTTTAAGCTATTTGAAAGAGAAATCTAGTCACAAATCACCTGTGCCTTAATACCAAAGCATTGGTGACAGAGAATGGTCCCATTTTGCTGAAATGTAGACGAAAAGTATAATTTTTAAAAAGTTAAAATTATGATTCTCATACAAATACAGAATGGACACATATCAAAATATTTTATTTGAGGAGCGCCTGGGTGGCTCAGTCGGTTAAGCATCCAGCTGTTGATTTCAGCTCAGGTCATGATCTTAGGCTCATGGGATCAAGCACCACATCAGTGTCTGTGCTCAGCCTGGCATCTGCTTCTCTTTCTCTCTCCCTCTGTACCACCCCCACCTCCCACTCTGCATATGTGTCTGTCTCTGTCTCTCAAATAAATAAATAAGTTTTTAAAAAATTGTTATTTGAGTCTCATATTTCCTCATCAGCTCATGGCTGACTTGGGCCCTTGGCTTTTACTGGTTTGGAATAGTTCTGACACCCAGCTGTCTCCCATCTGGTTTGGGCCTGTCCACATGTAACCTCTGCTCCTCTCACTCTGTCGAAAACTGACGGAAATCTTGCTACATTCGGAGCTTTCTTTTCTACCTGGTAAAGATCAGCTGTAGCTCAAGTAAATAAATTCAGTTTGTGTTGCTATGGATAGGACTCATTTGCATTGCTTTCAGGTAAGAATCCTTTACAGCGCTATCAGTGTCCTGCCGTTAATCTCACCCTACAGAGCTGTTCAGTCAATACAAAGGCACACCCCTGGAAGGCCAACTAGACAACACTCAGCACTTGATGGAAAGGATCCTCGGTAATCTGTTTGGTAAATAGTCTCAAGCAGGATTGATTTATTGTGTTGATTTTGGTTATTACCACTCATTCCTATCACCACTCCTGGTCTATTTGTTTCTGGCTACTTATGCTGGTTACCCTCATTTTTGGAAGAGATCCAGGACTTGCTTACCTCAAAGTGTGAGCCCATCTAGAGTATAGCTGGATCCAGACAGAGTTTAACTCTCCTTAGCCCAAATCAGAGATCTATGGCTTTCCTGTATATACTGAACCTCTTCCCAAGATAATCGACAGCAGGCAAATCCCAGCCCCTGACATGATGATGTGGGCTTTCCCCGGGGAGTGGACAAGGCGGTCACCATTAGCGTGGTATTCTAGGTAGCATCAGCAGAGCAGCCCGGAGGTGTGTACAAGGCAGCTCCCTCTGCACTGTTGGCATGTGATGCAGTGACTAAAGAGCACTCCATTATCAAGGGAGCCCTTCTGAGTTCCATCTCCATTAGGAAGTGGCAGAAGGAGCTAAGGTTGATATTTTGGATGACAGGAGAGCAGCAGTAGACTCTCCTCAGGTCAGGGAGAAGGCTACATTGAAAGAGTATGGGTTAAAGGGAAAAAAGGTGATTTTGTTTCATGGTCGGGGTCTAATGAGGAGCAGGGTATATGCATGGGATATTCCCCTAATTCACAGAATAAAAAAAATAGTTGATATATCTTAATGAGTAACAATGTTAATATACAAATTGACATTGACCATTTACTTGCAAGGTGATATTAGGAAAGTTTTATATAATCTTTCTAAGCTCCAGTTGCTTAATCTTTAAAATGGGTGTGGAGTCATAGGACTAAATGGTACACATGAAGTGAATAGAACAAACCCCGGAATATTGCAAACGGTGTTAGTCACTGCTGCTGTTACTCCTGCTTCTCCTCCTACAACCACTATAACACATATTATATTATTTTATATTCCCATGGTGTTTAAGAGAGTCACACTTTCTGAAGTAATGGAATTAGTTGAAGAATGAAACTTACTTAAGCCAAGCCAAGCAATTAAAGCATATTTATCTTATCAAAAATAAGATATCAGATGGGATGCCTGTGTGGTGCTATTAGTTACGCATCTGATTCTTGGTTTGGTTCGGGTCAGGATCTCAGGGTCAAAAGATTGAGTCCCACATCGGACTCCCTGCTCAGCGCGGAGTCTGCTTAAGACTTTCTCTCCTTGTCCATCTGCCTCTCCCTGCCACTCACTCTCTTTCTCTAAAATAAATAAATAGGCCACTGAAAAAAAAATAATAAAGGGTCAGAGCTATTAAAAAATGGTAAGACTTCATTATACCATTAACAATTAAATGACAAAATTCTTAACATAAAATTTAGATTATAATAATGGAGTTGCTAAATAATTGATACTTTGGAGTATCTACTAGTATATCAACAAATAATTTATACTTTGGAGTATCTACTAGTATATCAACAAACAGTAATGTTAAGAAGTCTGGCGAAAACCATACTTGATCTTCTTCTACCATAAACACTTATAAGAAAGCACTTTTTCTTGCCTGAGGCACAATACGTAATAGATAGCTATAAACATAGTTATCTAATTTTTTAGAATGCCACAGAAAGAATGATTATTAATGAAAGAAAAATTATTTCATTTGTTTTTGATTTTTTAAAAATATCTTTGATGTATGTTCCAGTACTATTATGCGAGGCAGAAAAAAATGTGTCAAGGGAGAAAATAGATGTAAAAATTATTAAAGTAATTAGACCATTTAATAGTTTCAATTAATAATTATGTAGTATTTGAGATAATTCATCATCTGATTTCTAACCCATTAGTAATGACCTAGTTTTGTTACTCCCTCTTGCCCTTTTGTTTCATTCACGTTTTTTTCTCACACAGGCTTATGCTTACAACACTGACATAGTATCCTCCTTTCATAATTTTCATGCTACCTACATAAAAAAATTATCTGAATTTGAACACTGGTATTTGCCATATTTTGATGGTAAGTACGAAGTTACACCATTTAATTTTTTAAAGATTTCTTTCTTTTTCCTTTTTATTTTGCTCTTTCTTTCTTTCTTTCTTTCTTTCTTTCTTTCTTCTTTCTTTCCCTTTCTCTTTTTTCTTTCTTGTTTACCCTTTTGAAACTTTTCTGAGCTCCCACAACTGCCTCTGACTTGCATATGTGTCACTGATTTCATCATAGTAGTTTCACAATTTTGATTTTTACTCAAACACTGGAATAGGTAAAAACCAAGAATGAATACACAAATGTAATATGATTTCTTATGTTGATACAACTTTTAAGATTCAGTTTGAATTTGAATTCCAGTTGTGCTAACTACTTGCCATTTAAAATGATAGACTTGCTTTTTTTCTTTTACCAAGTTTCTAGCAATAAGTAGTAAGTGTGTACCATAACCCAATTGTACCATTCAGAACTTGACTAGAACAGATAATAATTGCTTTCTGTAAGAGATTTTATGATGGCCTCCCCAGTAAGGGGGTCTAATTTGTAGTATTCATATAGCTAGGGACTATATATATAATTTTCATTTTTGAAGTAATTCTCTAAATTATATAACTCTGCTTATGTTAGAAATAAGTTATTTCATCGCTATGGCTAAATCTGAATTTAGAATCTGTGTTGGTTTCACTCCACCAAGATATTCCCTATCACGGAGTAAGGAATAAGGAAGTGCAAGTAGACCAAATAGGATATCTGTTGAAAGGGGGGAAAAAAAAGGAATATGTGGATACAGCAAAATACCTACTAGATGATGACTAGTATTATGATTATTATGATCCAGAAATCTGAATAAAATAAATTAATAAATAAATAAAATTTAAATAGAATGCCAAATCCCATCAATAATTCCCACCACATCTAACTAAAGCAGGACCAAGGACAAATATGTTACTTAAATCAAATGATACAGGAAGAGTTATATGTTTTATTTATTTATTTATTTATTTATTTATTTATTTATTTATGTTTTCAATCTGTATAAAAACATCACATTATAAGCCTTAAAAAAACAGATAAATGGGAAGATCCAAATTTTCTTGAAAATCTCAAAAGGATTCGAAACATTCACATGGACCCATAATTGGTTATCGTTGATACTCAGATTTTCCCTGGGTATTTGAAACCTCATCTTTTTTCATATGCTATTGATATCCCCATTCCTGAGAAAAATTCAGAGCATCCATCCATTGAAGTTTCAACTTCAGCATTATTGAATGAGTCGTACTTGCATGCTTTGGGTTACTATGAGTCAATAGTACTACTTGGTGACCTGCAAACTGTGTTTCCAAACTGCTATATTGAGAAGCAGAATTTCATTTTGCTTTTGAACACTGTGCTCTTTTCAACTATTTTTCTACATTGTTTGGAGCTTTTCATTCGTTCATTAGATATATATGTTTATAATGACTTTATGACACACAAGGTATTTATTGTTCTAATGTTTTAGATGCTGGCAAAGTGTTAAATACAAATTCTATTTCTCTTATTTACACAAGGAGTATATTTCTTAGATGTTTTAGTCCATATGCAAAATCACCTCAATCAAACTGAAGAAGAGGCTTGGGTGTGCATCTCATATGCAGTCACATGGGAAGGAAGTTACCAGACAACAGGCTTTGTATTGTACCATTGGACAATGTTGAATTGTACAGTGATGAGTATAATAAAATATACAGTAGAAATTGCATATTCAAGCAGGCATCATTGTAAGATAGAAATATGACAGACAATAGGAAAAGGCATAAGGGCAATAGCAACATAAAAGCATTTATCAGTTCACATTTAGAGGTGGAAATGTTTATACGCAGTTGTTTTGTTTTTTAATTTGTATATCATCCTGAGGGAAATCTGTAAAGCAATTTAATGGGAAAGACTTCCTCAATGATGTTCATGAGGGTATCCTCTAAATTTTCAAAGAATGTGATTTAAATAATTCGATCATACTGCAAGAAGGTTACAGCATCTGGTTTAAACTCATCTACCCTGCATAGTAACATGAATAAATGGAGACATTCATCACTATGCACACAACAGAAATTGTGTTCTCCTATTGATATAATTAAATACTCATAGAAGCCTAAATGCATAATAGCTTCCAGACCCTTTGTTTAATGCCAAAAATCAATGGCTCCGCTTCCAATGAACTCGATAGGCATATGTTCCTAGTCAGAACCATTGTGAACCCTCTCCAGTTTCTAAACATTTATTGCTGGTACTGTAATAATAAACATCTTGCATTTATAAATGTAATGTTGCCTAGAATTTTTCATTTTTCAAGAATGCCGAGCACACTATCTAATGGCTCTCATATGTCCAGTGTGCCCACGAACAATTTGTCTTCTGAATTCAGTGTTAATCTGACACCTCAAGGACAGACCTGTTTTCAGAGGGACTCAAAGAAAAGCTAGAAACATTCATAGGCTTAATAACTACTGAAAATCCTAGTGAACTATGGCTGGGATTACTCAGATTTCTGGATCGTATTACTTCCTCATGCCATATTTTGCTTAAATAAGAGTTATTAAAAATGCTAGGAGATTATTTTTTGACTTATTGCCAAATGTGTACACTAAACACACATTTAATATATGAGCATATATATAAAATCAAGCTAATGATGACATTTATGGTTCAATTGTTTTGTTTCTCATCTGGCTCAGAGATGGGTGTGTAACAGTAATGTGCTTTCCATTTGTTTAACCCAGTTGCATGTGATAACCCCACAGCAGTGATGAAGGAAGCAGATATATTCTTTGCTCATAAACACTGTGGGGCAGAGAAAAATCCCTCCTTTAAAGACACATCCAAGATTTTGATCTCAGGTCAAGGGTAGCACATTAAACATGAAGCTTTTCTCTGATTTTTTTTTTTTGTTTTTAATCTATTTCTCAAAAAAATGACAACATAAAAGATGGGGATTTATTAATAGTGCTATTCTGCTTGGAGGCAAAAATTAGGAACTCACATCACCATAAAATAATGGAATAAAACATTGCTTCCTGTTTAGAAAAACTGACAGAGAAGAAAAATACTGAACTAAAGCTAGAAACAAGGCTAAGATATTCACACCTGGATCCATAATGTTTGTTTCTCTTATTTGACGTGCATTATTAATCTTAACATTCCCTGGTGGCTTGACTGAGACTTGAATATTCACACCACTACCTTAAATTCAAACAATGTTTTTATACAGGTGTGAGGGTGAAATCAAATGGAAATGAGATCCATCAGGTCTATGTACAAATTTTGCTCATTTCTTTGTCATGCTTTGTATTTAAGAATAAGGTATTTCCCCACCAAAATTATCAACTTTGTGCCTTCACAGTAATTTTTAATGTACTCTCCATATTTCTTGTTCCAGGAAACACTTAACTTAAAGCTCTGAAAGTACAACTGCTCAAGTAAAATAAGCAACCATGCCCTTCATATATGTTGGTCACAACTGTTTCCATTACTGATCTCCTAGGTTGTTTTCCTTTTTCTGCCCACAACCATATAGGGAACAATTACAGCCTATATTTGATATTCAAAAGGCCAAAAGAATGCTTCAGGTAGAAAACATTTTTCATTTGAGCTCTGTATTTTAGGCCGTTTTACTTTTTTACTTAGATTTTAGCTACTAATATTTCCACTTCGGTAAAATGATTCACCCAACTTCCCAAGTTCACCTCTCTGTTCAGACTCTAATATTGAGAGTTCAGTGTCCCTACTCTGTACGCTGGGAGTATCTCTAGAACAGAAATTTGGAGTTTGGCACAAGTTCAGTGGTCCCATGATGAGAACAACAATGCTGTCTCCTGACTCCTTTTTGAAAATTTTTATTGTAAGGAATTTTATTGAGATGTAATTGACATATAACATGGTACTAGTTTCAGGTGTACGGCATAATGATCAGTATTTCTGTATATTGTGAAATGATCACAGCAGTAAGTCTGGTTAACACCCATCACCACAAATAGATACAAATATTTTTTCTTGTCATAAGAACTTTTAAAACTTATTCTCTTAGTAACTCTCACATATACAGTATTATTAACTATGCTGTAGTTAATGACTTACTTGTTTTACAATTGGAAGTAGGTATCTTTTGATCATCTTCACCCATTGCACACTGCCACCACCCACCTTTCCTTTGACAATCACCAGTCTGTTCTCTGTGTCTGACTTCAGTTTTTGCTCATTTGTTTTTTAGATTCCACATATAAGTGAGATCATACAGTATTTGTTTTTCTCTAACTTATTTCACTTAGCAAAATGCCCTCTAGGTCCATTCATGTTGTCGCAAAACACATTTTTTCATAGTTTGCATGTTTAATCGCTTTAAAACCACTAACATTATCTCGCGTCTATTAAATAGAACCAACGATGTTGGGCCTGTTTAAAATACAAGGGGAGAAAAAGCACTGTGTGCGCCAACCCAGTGTCATACATCCACTACCAGCCGGCTGGCTGGCCACAGGGTGGAGGGGTGGGAGAGGAAGGGGCAGTCCTGGACAGGTGGCGAGGGGCTGGGGAGAAAGAAAAGAGGACAGGAGATGGGACCCCTGGGTGGTACAGCAGTTGAGCGCCTGCCTTTGGCCCAGGCCGTGATCCTGGAGACCCGGGATCGAGTCCCCCATCAGGTTCCCTGCGTGGAGCCTGCTTCTCCCTCTGCCTGTGTCTCTGCTTCTCTCTCTTTCTCTGTGTCTCTCGTGAATAAGTAAATAAAGACTTAAAAAAAAAAAGAAAAGAAAAGAGGATAGGAGGAAAATGATTGTCCTAATGGAGGGGTACAAAAGGCACGTTAAGGGAAGGGGTTTAAGGATCAGGGCAGATCACTGCTCTCCTGACCAGGGCATAGTATTGGAGGGGCTGGGCACCCCTGAGTTTCCCAGGACCTGTCTTGTCTGCCTCCCTCTTCAGGACTTGGGGTTTAGATATTTCTCACAGTATACAGGAGAGGGGAATCTTCAAGGGTTCATTTCCAGTTTTCTAAATCTTTCAAAAACATTTTCCCCCCAAACTAAATTTGATTGGCATTACAAAATTGAAGGCAACTCCAAACACAACTTCCTATGTTTAAAAAGGAAACCATGGTTAATGGAGCAAAACTGAGAAAGAGGTATTCTTTGAGCTAAATATAGCTTCAGCATTCTTCGCATAGTTTTTTTTTTTTTTTTTTTTTTTTAGGTCTTGGCAAAGAGTTTCCTAATCAAATGAACAAATCCAGAGTGAAGTAAATGAGCCCGTAAGAATAGATGTTTATTCTGAAGAAGTTTTCAGTGCTGTGTATGACCTCTCTGCTCAGTTTCTGATTTTATTTATTGCTCTTTACATGCCAAGAACTGCTTACTTAAAGCTACATTTATCTGCAATCTTTCTACTGGCGTCATGCAATCTTTTCCGTTAGTGAAGTGATAAAGGCTGTGGCTCGTGAACACGTATAAATGTTTTGTTAATTCAACCTTAACACTCAATAGAAGTTAAAACATTTCGCATTTAACTACCAGCATTCCTCCTCCAAAAAAAGAATTTAGGAAAGAGGTGAAACCCTTACACAATACCTTATACTTACGTCTTATGACTGAGGTGTTACCTCTAGTATAGATAGCTGACCATTACTTCTTTAAGTAACAGGTTTTATATCTTTCTAGAAATTCTTATATTCGTGTATATTTTATAAAATGTACAGTTGTACCCCACGTACTATTTTATAATGTTTTGTTTGATATCACAAGAACCTCTTTGCATGTAAATAAATACATACAACATCATTTAACATTAACAGTATTCCTGAGGCAGTGGAGTCTTCAAACTTCTAGATCCACTATTGAAACGTTGGTTTTTGTGGCCAAGATGGTAAACCTACAAGTTGTGAGAGAATCGAACAACCCAGGCTTAAATGAGAAATTAGAATCAAAGAACAAAACAAATTATAAGTTTGTTTCTTATAAACATGAAATGAATTCACTTCCTCTATGTGGTTTAATTTTCTTTCATTTGAACTGACTCCATTTTAATGGTGTTCAAATTAGCTAAACATTAGTCGTTATGTATCCTAACGTAGATTTAACCCTTTTCAGAAAGCTCTGTTTATTTTGCCCATAAAAGGTCTGCACGTAATTTAAAGGAAGGTGGAGAAGGCACATATCTCCATCATTTGTTCATGGCCTATGCTGATTATAATGCACAAAATATTATCTCTCCATGCAGAAGTATCCTAAATTATGTATCTAAAGTTTATCTTATTCAAAGACAGCTGTAAAAAGAGCTTTCTGAGCATTATATTCATTCTCGGGTGTGAAAATTCTGAGTCAAAGGGGAATACATACTTGGCCAATGTCCCTGGTAAATAGCATGCCAAGCTATGTACATATAAGTAGTGCGATGCAATTTTTTTTGGGAAAAAGGTTGTTCATAGTGTTGGAAAGTTAAGAGGAGTATATAAAATTTTATTATGATAAGGGCACCTGGGTGGCTCAGTTTATTAGGTGTTTGCCTTCAGCTCAGGTCATGGTTCCAGGGTCTTGGGATCAAGCCCCACATCAGGCTCCTGGTTCAGCAAGGGGTCTCCTTGTCCCTCTGTCCCTTCCTTCCACCCGTGCTCTTTCTTGCTCTCTCTCTCTCTCTCAAATAAATAAATAAAATATTTTAAAAATATATTATATTAAGTCATATTTGCTAGTATTGAGTTAAGTCTACAGTTACTTTTTTCCATATTAAATAACATTTAAATATTTATTTTTGTCTCGGTGTTCTTTCTCAATCTTCAGACTCTAGTTATAAACTTTATATTTAGGAGAGGATGAAAGAACTTCAGGGAATTGAAGCACATAAAACAAGGAAGAGATACAAGAGGTTGGGTGCCCTTTAGTCAGCCACCTGCATGAAAGGGACACCTGAGCGGCTCTAACCACGCAGACTGAATTTCCACATCTTACCCTCAACAACGACGGGAAAGCTTACCCTAATTATGGATCCTTCAAAAGACTATGATACTTCTTTTCCAGAGCTAATACATAACATGTAAGATTAACTCCTAAAAATTTAATAATTCTGATGTAAGGCAATACCTCAAAAGTAATGCGAAGGAATCCTAATCTGTTTTTATAGCGGACTACTTTATGGAAGTCAATCTATGTTTTCCCTTTGCAGCCATTGTGTGTAAAAGAAACATTTTAAAAAGTGAGTATATTTAAAGTGGAAATGTGTCTCTCACCCCCCCAAAAATCATTCTTGCGGGACGCCTGCGGGGCTCAGCGGTTGAGCGCCCGCCTTCAGCTCAGGGCGTGACCCCGGGTCCTGGGGTGCAGCCCACCCTGGGCCCCCGCAGGGAGCCTGCCCCACCCCCACCCCCACCCTCCGCCTGGGTCTCCGCCTTTCTGTCTGGTCTCTCATGAATAAGCAAAATCTTTAAAGAAAATCATTCTTGCAAGTTGTGTTGGAGTAAATGCCAGGGTCTGTGCCCTGCTGAATACACTTCCCTGTGCCCCCCGAGGAGCCTGGTAACCCCTCACTGCAGCCCGACGTCACCTATTCCGCTCCGGTGTCTTCCTATGGCTGGAGAAATGAAATAGTAACAGAACATACATAGTAGTGAAGCACCCTGAGGGCAGCAGGAAGTAAGGATGTCGGAGAAGCTGAGTCAAGGACAAGAAGCCGGGGCTCCTGACCTCGGGTCGCACAGGCGATGCTCCGCGTCGCCCACGTGTAGATAAGGAAGTTCCAGCTCCGCTTCCACACAGGCTGCCCCAAAGAGCATCCTGTCCCCTACGGTGCACTTACTAACTGTAGCTAAACATCATGAGGCCACGGTTCAAGGACACAATGTCTCAGATTGGGAAGGTGCTGGGAAGACTTTCCGTTCACTTCAGCAAGAATCGCCGGCGTAGCTCCAGGTCTCATGTCCCTCCTCCTAGATTTTTTTTTTTTTTTTTTCTTGCTAGTAAAGGAAGGAGATGGATTGCTGGAAAGAATTCTTGGCCTACGAATGTTTGGCAAACTCTCTAGTTCTTTCCCGTCTGTTTCTTTTCTGATTTTGTTGATTTGTTTTTAAGACCTCACTATCTATGTTCTGGCATTTGATTCAACAGGATGCCAAAACAGATATTGAAAATGACTCAGCAAAAAAAAAATTAAAAAAGAAAATGACTCAGCAAAATAGCAAATTTTCTCTAAATTACAATGTTCATGTAAGTCATTAATATTATCAACAGCCCAAATGAAGTGCATGGTGACATAGCTAAGGAATTATTATTCATTTATTCATGGTTACACACATTAAGCTATGCGGTGTTTGACTATACAAGCATGTTTCTAATTGTGGCCTTAAAATAAGTTAAAAAAAGAAAGAGGTAAAGTCACTAATAAAGTCAGTATTTTGGGAACAAATACACATTATTCAGGGTTTTTTTCAAGATGTATTCACTTAATTAGTGGCTTAACCACATAAAAAGTCGCAACAAATATGATCCTGTTCTATCCAGGTAGTAACTACTAATACGAATGAAGAACTACTTTATAAAAAAATAAACAAAGAAGCTAAGAACAATATTGGACTTTTTTTACTGCATGTTCAATGCTTCATGAAATGTCATTATTTTTAATGATGTTGTTAAGCTGGTTTATTTATAAATATACTTTTCATTCCATTACATGTGCATTCAAAGCCTGTGCTTACCTATTAGACCGTTTATGTTGCCTAAATAGCAATTGTTCGATGCTTATTCATTTGGAACTATGATATTCTTCAAATAACTTACTTTTTAAAATATTGTGTTGAGAAAATAAGACTTTGAAAATTTATTGTACTGATATAATATGATTCACAATTAATTTTGTTTCAGTTCTATGATGATAAGCCATTATAAAGTAATTTAAAATAATACAATATGTGGTGATTATTAGGACTCACACTTAGTACTTTTATACCTTTTGCTTTAACTAGTAAGGGAAAAAAATCTTAAATACCGTAAAGTGACTCCAGGATAAATTAGTTTCATGATGAGTTCTTAAAGTCATTTGTATCTTCCTTATCAAGATAGAAAAAAAGGGAAAACATTAAAATTACGCATTTTCATTTTATGCCTGAGATGAATGTGATTATATTTTTCCCTATGATAACTTTATGGACAAAAAACTGTAACTGTGTTAGCAGGGAATCATGGCAGAAAAATAAAAGTTCGCAATTCCATCTAATAGTCACCTGTTATGAACCGGCCGTGCACCTACATGATGTCAGGCGGAATGGACCATTATAAAACATACATGATATGGCCCAGTTTTTAGTTTTATGGTTTCTGTGTGAGGGAAGAACTTCACACAAAACAAGGATAAAATAAAATAAAAAGTAATGACAGAAAGTTTAGCTACCATACCATATGTTTAATATTCTCAGGGAAGTATCCAAAATAAAAAAGATAACATTTAGCATATGTGGAGGTTATGCACAAATTAAATTTTTTACATTCCTAATTCTTTAAAAGATTGTTTAATTCTTGCTTTCTCAATGAAAAATCAAAACATTTACAAGCTGAAATTTTGCACAAATATTCCAATGTATTGACTCGCTTCTGTAATAATAGGTTTTACTGCAGTTACAACCAGTTTCTCAAATGATTAATGACACCAACACACTAGTTTATTTTTTTGTTCCCATAATGATCTGAAATAGACATTCCTGGTTGGGTGGCTGTCTTTCATGTGGTGATGCAGTGACTTAGGCTCTGCCTTCCCCAGGACCTTGTCACCAGCCACCTTCCAAAGGTGGAAAATCAGACTGAAGGAGGCACATCTGCCCTTATTAGAAACCTAGACTTCTGTGCTTTGGGGAGAACTTAGTATAGTGGCCCCATCTACCCTGAATGAGACTGGGAAAGGTAGTCTATTCATACGTCTGGCTCTCATTCTTTGAGGAACGAAGGTAACAAATGGAATTTTTGTGGACAACTAATGGTATTTTTAGCTCTCATTAAAATGTTTGATGAAAACAAGAAAAGTACTGATTTTCTTGACTTTCAGTCTCTGATATTACTGGCATAGTTTTGTATATTCTTTTCATTCTATCTATAATGAATCCTACCACTCTTTTCAAGATCTGAGTGTAGCAAGGACTATGTGTTTAATAAAGTGAATAAAGGGGACGCCTGTGTGGCTCAGCGGTTTAGCATCTGCCTTTGGCTCAGGGCGTGACCGCGGGGTCCTGAGATTGAATCCCCCATCGGGGTCCCCTCTGCCTGTGTCTCTGCTTCTCTCTCTCATAAATAAATAAATAAAATCTTTAAAAATATAAAGTGAATAAAGGATGTTATATATATTCCATAAATTAGTATTTGAATTATTTTTTCATAAATGCCTTGTTAATGAAAATTACACATAGGCATATAATATAAATCCTCTCTCCGGTTAACACTTTTCTGATAGAACACTACCTAGTTTTTAATATCAAAGTTTTTTAGAATATAACTATATCTCAATGATATACTTCTCTATTCTCTACTGATATTTATTGGGAAATTATATGTATATACTTTATGCACATTATGTATATAATGTTATATATTATATATATTACATATATAATATATACATCTCCAAAGTTAAAGATTTTTATAAAATTATACAGAAGGAAGATTTCATGTTACACTCCAAATACAACTGTAGCTTAGCAAAATCACAGAGATGTTTGTAAAGTATTTGAATGCTAATACAGGAGATATGACCATCAGATGTGGATCATCCCAGGATCATACTTCATGTCCTTATTGCCTCTCCTTGTATAGATCTCCTAAACTTGCTTCCTTAATGTTGATTTTATATTTAGTCTTTGTTTTTGCCTCATGTTATAAATTGTCTTCAAAAGTCTAAGAAAGCTTTAAAGAAAAGTGTGGTGAAGTAAATAAAACATATAGGAAGAGTATGTACAAGAGCAGAGAAAACAAAAATAATATTGTTTGATAACACAGAACCACCAAAGACTTCAAGTGCATACTGTGCATGTCGGTGAGCACTTGGTGTACCATAATAACAAGTAATGACAAAAATAAACAAAACATCATGAAGCATTTTGGTAGTAATATGTATAATGGGACAAAATATACAGCATCTTATTTTGGAAAAGCTTTGGATAAGCCTGGAAAAACGGATATTAAGCCAGAGTGATCAAGACACTCCATTCTGGATTATGTAGATTTAGGAGAAAGTGACAGTGAAGGCTATAATGGAGAATGGCAAGCTATTAAAGGGACAAACCCTAAATTTACATATATATATATAAATTTATAAATATAAATATATAAAATATATTTCATATATATATGAAAAAAAGATGATCCCACTGTTCAGTGTAAAAAAAAAATTTTATTTTGGAGTGCATGCCTTCCTCAGCATTTATCTTGCTTTTGGTAAAAGAAGAAAGCATGTGATCATGAAGCCTTTGGAGGAGCCTGACTTAACTGCTGAGGTTCAAATTTAAACCCATTTTATTTTTTATTCTATCAACCTCTCTGCCCTCAAGAAATGCTAAGAACACCAGCTGTCTAATTTCCACATCCACTTTGACTAAGGAGAAGGTCTTTGTAAATTATATATGATTCTAATTGATGTGCTTTACAAAGGTGAATATGGCCAAATAAAATTTCCCTAAGAAGCCTTTACGTAGTACTGACAATGCTTGTGCACATCCACACAGTGTTCTAACATGGTGAGAACACTCAAGGGGTTTTCCTCCTTCTAAAGTTCACTGTTTCGACCCTTGGCATAGGTATTATTGCTTCTCGCATGGCTTGTTCTATTCATTTGCCTATGCAACATGCAGTCCAGGGTATGAATGCCAACCGAGCTTCACCAAAAGATCCTAGGAAAAACTTTTACATAAAATGGCTTTTAGAATTTATTGGCAAGTCACGGCAAAAAGCTTCTCTATAAATGGTGAACAGTATGTGGAAGAGATAAATTCTGCAACCTGCAGCCAACTTCAAAAGCAGAACACACAGTTGATGGGAAAGATGGAATTGCATTTGCAATAGCAACTGGCTTTAAGGTCAACGAAAAAGATATCAAGAGCTGTCAGATTTCACTCAGGGAAGTGAGTAGCAGTAGTAGTCTGAAGAAAACCACAATGATAAAAACTTGAAAGAGCAGTCAGTGAAACAAAAACATGGGACATCAACTTTAAAAAGTCCGGGTTGTACAAAAGTAGACATCGTGCTTAAATGTATGATGAGCAGCTTTTCTTAAAAAATGGTCTGGTGTATCTCAACCCACCATTCAAATGTCTTCTAACAAGGAAACAAAACAAATAAAACTAAGAGTGTGAGCAAAGTTCCATTTTGCATTGATTTTAAAAATCAAAAGCCTCTGCTAAATCCCCCCCCTCCCCAATTTTCAAAACTGGTAATGCCGACAGCAGCACAAAATTAATGAAAAATCTCTGATACCCTCTAATTGTTCACTTAAAATTGTCCCTCTATCAGTCCACTCATCCACACCATCATCTTCGATCCGCAGTGAAAATTACTCTTTTACCCCTCTTTCCCAACTAGAATAATAGGTTTTGTTTCCAGGAAATTGCTGTGGAAGAAATTTTGTCTGATAGCAAATACCTTAGAAAGTAAATATGTTCTCTGTTGCAATTACCTAATCCTGCCTGAGGCAGGGAAGCATTCCTGACAGTATGTAAATTAATGATTGAGGCCATGTTAAAATAAAGCTTTAACTTAAAAACTCTGGGAACAAGATGGGTTTTATCAAAAAGCTATACATTTGCCAGATTCTGTGATAGACAATATCCAAATATGATCCATATTAATTACTTCACTTCCTGTATGTGTATACGGCATCTGATACCAGGAAGTGGATTCTCCTTTAATTGGAGCTGGTTTTAGTAATTCACTTGTAGGTAAGAGAATACAACAGAAATAATGTTTTGGGATATCTGAGGCTGAATTATAACAGGCCCCACAGCTTCTTCCTGGGCCTTTTAGAATTCTTGCTCTTGTCATGTTTCATATCTGAAGTGAGCCACTCCGCCATGAGAAGTCCAAGGCTAGATCACAAGGAGGTGTTCCAGTAAACAGCTTCATTATGCCCTCCCCAGCAGTAGCATTAACTGCCTGCTATGTGCGTAAGTAATCTGGAAATCCGGGCCAGCTCAGCTTTTGATAACTCTAATGATAGCTGTCATTTAACTGCCATCATATGAGAAACCCTAAGCTAAAACTACCCAGCTGAACCCAATCAACTAACAGTATCATGATTGATAATAACATTATTGTTTTAAGACACTTGTTAGGCTATAAGAAATAACCACAATAGTCATGTAGTTTCTTTCTTTAAATTGAAGTATTGTTGACACACCATATTACTTCAGTTTCAGATGTATAACATAGTGATTCCACGACCTTATATTTCATGTTATGTTATGCTCATCACAAGTGTAGTTATCATCTGTCACCATATGGTGCTGTTACAGTACCATGGACTATATTCTCTATGCTGTACCTTTCATCTCCATGATGTATTCATTTTGTAACTGGAAGCCTGTATACCCCACCCCTTTCACTCATTTCACCCATCCTCCTAAACCCTGCCCAATTTGTACCAATTACCACCAATTTGTACTCTGAATTTAAGCTCTGTTTCTTTATTTTTCTGTTTGTTCTTTTGTTTTTCAGATTCCACATATAAGTGAAATCATATAATATGTGACCCTCTCCATCTGACTTATTTCACATAGCATAATATAGTCTAGGTCCAGCCATATTGTCACAAATGGGAAGATCTCATTTTTTTATGCCTGAGTAATATTATATATAACATATATATATATCCATCCCAAAATGTTTCAAACCTTTTTGTTCAGTAATGCCAAGAGAAGCACAAAAATCATGAAAAATCTGTTATATCCTCTGAGTCTAATAGTTTTTTATCTATTCTCTTCTTTCAATATCTGGTAGAATTCACCTGTGAAGACGTTTGGGCCTGGACTTTTATTTGTTGGGAATATTTTTTTTTTAATTTTTACTTTTAAAGAGGGTTTTATTTATTCATGAGAGACACACAGAGAGAGGGGGAATATTTTTGATTACTGATTCAATTGCTGGTAATCAGCCTGTTCAAATATTCTATCATCCTGATTCAGTTTTGCAAGGTTATGTTTCTAGGAATTTATTCAATTTTCTAGGTTGTCCAATTTGTTGGCATATAATTTTTCATATTCCCTAATAATCCCTTGTATTTCTGTGGTGTATGTGGTTGTTTCTCCTCTTTAATATCTGATTTTATTTGATTCCTCCCTCTCTCTCTCTCTCTGTCTGTCTCATGAGTCTGCCTAAAGATTTTTTCTCTTTTTAAGTAGGCTCCATAGCCAGCATGGAGCTCAACATGGGACTTGAACTCAGAATACTGAGATCAAGACCTGAGCTGAGATCAAGAGTTGGAGGCTTGACTGACTGAACCACCAGGTGCCCTAAAGGTTTGTCAATTTTGTTGATCTTTTCAAAGAACCAGATCCTGGTTTCATTGATTTGTTCTATTGTTTCTTTTTTGTATCTATTTTATTTCTTCTCGGATCATTGGTATTTCCTTCCTTCTACTGGTTTTGGGTTTTGTCTGTTCTTTTTCTAGCTCCCTTAGGTGTAAGATTAGCTTGTTTATTTGAGCTTTTTCTTGTGTCCTTAGGTAGGCCTCTATTAGTACAGTAGAGCTTTTTTGCATCTCAATAGTTTGGGACCATGGCATTTCATTTTCATTTGTCTCCACGAACTTTTTTTTAAAATTTCCTCCTCATTTTGTTGGTTGACCCATTCACTGTTTACTAGCATGTGATTTAAGCTCCATGTATTTGTGTTCCTTCTAGATTTTTTTCTTGTGCACTGATTTCTAGTTTCATAGTGTTGTAGTCAGAAAAAATCATGGTATGTCTTTGGTCTTTTTGAATCTGTTGAGACTTGTTTTGTAGCCTAATATGAGATCTATTCGGACAATGTTCCATTTGCACTTGAAACAATGTGTTTTCACCTGTTTTAGGGTGGAATGTTCTGAATATATCTATTAAATCCATCTGTTCTAGTGTGTCACTCAAAGCCACTGTTTCCTTGTTGATTTTCTTTTTTTTTTTTTAAAGATTTTATTTATTTATTCATAGATACAGAGAGAGAGAGAGAGGCAGAGACACAGGCAGAGGGAGAAGCAGGCATCATACAGAGAGCCCGACGTGGGACTCGATCCAGGGTCTCCAGGATCACGCCCTGGGCTGCAGGCGGCGCTAAACCGCTGCACCACCGGGGCTGCCCCTTGTTGATTTTCTATTTGTATGTTCAGTCCATTGATGTAAGTGGGGTGTTAAAGTCCCCTATAGTTATTGTATTATTAACTATTACTTCCTTTGTTTGTTAGTAGTTGCTTCATGTATTTGATTCATGTGTTACCATGTTGGGTGCATAAATGTTTACAATTGTTATATATTCCTGTTGGATCCCTCCCTTTATGATAATGTAATGTCCTCCTTTGTTCCTTATACAGTCTTTGTTTTATTTTTATTTTTTTTATTTTTTATTTTTTTAAAGATTATTTATTTATTCATGAGACAGAGAGAGAGAGGCAGAGACATAGGAGAAGCAGGCTCCATGCAGGGAGCCCGATGTGGGACTCGATCCTGGGTCTCCAGGATCAGGCCCTGGGCTGAAGGCGGCGCTAAACCGCTGAGCCACCCGGGCTGCCCCCAGTCTTTGTTTTAAAGTCTATTTTGTCCAATGTAAGTATTGCTACCTGGCTTTTTTTTCACTTCTATTTGTATGATAAATGCTTTTCCATCCCTTTTTCTTTCTCTTTCTTTCTTTCTTTCTTTCTTTCTTTCTTTCTTTCTTTCTTTCTTTCTTTCTTTCTTTCTCTTTCTTTCTTTCTTTCTTTCTTTCTTTCTTTCTTTTTCTTTTTTTGTTATAGATTTTATTTATTTATTCATGAGAGAAACAGGGAGAGAGGAAGAGACATAGGCAGAGGGAGAAGCAGGCTCCATGCAGGGAGCCCAATGTGGGACTTAATCCCGGGACTCTGGGATCACACCCTGGGCCCAAGGCATATGCTCAACCTCTGAGCCACCCAGGTGTCCCCATCCCTTCGCTTTCAATCGGCATGTGTTTTAATTCTGTAATGAGTCCCTTCTAGGCAATATATAAATGAATCTAGCTTTTTTATTCATTCTGTCACCCTTTGTCTTTTGATTGGAGTGTTTAGACCATTTACATTAAAAGTAATTACTGATAGGTATGTATTTATTGTGATTTTTGTTACTTGCTTTGTGTTTGTTTTGTAGTTGGCTGTTCCTTTCACTCTTGCTTTCCTCTCTCATGGTTTTCTGTCTTTCTTTAGTGATAAACTTGGATTTTTTTCCTCTTTATTCTTTGCATATCTATGACCAATTTTTGTTTTCCAGTTACCATTAGGTTTATATATAACATCTTATGCATACAGAAGTCTATATTAAATTGATGATTGTTTAAGTTTGAACCCATTCTTTACTCTTCTCTCCCCAATGTTTTAAATCTACAATGTCATATTTTATATCTTTTCACTTTATGAATTCCTTGACTGATTTTTATAAATATCTTTAATTTTACTGCTTTTGTGCTTCTTTCTTTTCTTACTCCTACTTCTGATCTTTCCTGTCCAATCAAAGAGTTCCCTTTAACATTTCTTGTAGGGCTGGTTTAGTGGTGATGAATTTCTTGAACTTTTGTTTGTCTGGGAAATTCTTTCTCTTTCCTTCTATTCTGAATGATAGCTTTGCTGTTTAGAGTATTCTTGGAAGGAGGGGTTTTTTGTTTGTTTTTCTGTCAGCACTTAGAATATATCATGCCACTCCTTTCTGGCCTGCAAAGTTCCTGCTGAAAAATCAGCTGGTAGCTTTATGGAGTTTCCCTTGTAAGTAACTGTTTTGTTTTCTCTTGTGGCTTTTAAAATTCTCTCTTTATCACCACTTTTTGCTATTTTAATTACTGTGTGTCTTAGCAGTGATATCCTTGGATTGATTTTTGTTGGGGCCTCCCTGTGCCTCCTGGATCTGGATTTCTGTCTTCTTTCTCAGATTTGGGAAGTTTTCAGCTATTATGTATTCAAATACATTTTATCCCCCTTTTCTACCTTTTCTCCTTCCAGGATCCTTATAATGTGAATGGTATTATGCCTGATGGTGCCACTGAGTTCCCTAAGTCTAATTTCATTTATTATTATTATTATTTTCTCTCTCCTGTTCAGCTTGATTGCTTTCCATCACACTGTCCTCCAGGTCACTGATCTATCCTTTTACTTTCTCTAGTCTACTATTTATTTCACTTAGTGCTTTTTAATTTCAGTAGTTGATTAGTTCTTTTTAAAATGTTTTCCATCTCTTTGTTGAGAGTCTTACTGAGGTTCTCCTCCCTTTTCTCAAGCCCAGTGAGTACTGTGTGCCCCTATTTCAAATTCTATATTAAGCATATTACTTATCTCCATTTTGTTTAGCTCTCTTCCTGTGATTTTGTCCTGTTCTTTCGTTTGGGACATATATATGTGTCTCTTCATTTTGTCTAACTCTCTGTGTCTGTTTCTGTGCATTAGGAAAGTCAGCTACATCTCCTGCTCTTGAAAGTAGTGGCCTTTTGAAGAAGAGGTCCTATAGTGCTCTGCAGTGCAATGTCCTCTGTACATCAGAACTTGGTGCTTCAGGGATGTCTCCTATGAGTGTTGTGTGCAGCTGCTGTTGTGGCTGAGCAACATTTACTTTCAGTCTAATCATTTGCAATGATTGTCTTTGTTGTGTGCAGGATTTGGTCTCTGTGTTGTTAGTAGGCCAGTCTGGGACCACTGTAAGCTTGAGTTGAGTCAAGACAGGCATTTTCCAGAGCTTATATAGCACTGAACTTCTGGGTGCTCTCCCTGTTGTCCAGAAGTTTTTGTTGATTGGCAAATCCTGCAATCAAATCAGATGTCTGCTTCTGCCCACTGAAGCTGTGTGTGTGTGGTTATCTTCCTCTCTCTAGGGCAGGAGTCACTTTGGAGTGGTGCTGGCCCCTACTGAGGTTGCTTTCATGCTGCCAGACTTGTGGTAATCCTTTGGATGGACTCCTGCCAAAGACATGTTGGAGCATGGAGGTTTGAAGGAGAATGCAGGGGCGGGGCAAGTATGCCTGCACTGGGCTATGCTTGTCTGCTGGGGGAGGGGACATGCAGCTGCCAGGGAAAACTCCTGTTGAGAGTGTCTTGAAAGGGACAAGTCCAAGGAAAGGGGCAGGATATGCTGTTAGCCACCTAGGTGGAGAGTGTTGTTTCCCTCAGATGTCCTTGTATTTAGTCTGTAGGGTAGGATAGGGAAATGGTGCCTGCCAGTTCTTTCATTCTTGGAGAAGCCTCCCAAAGATCCCTGCTTCTCTAGCTCATGCTCTGAGATTAGTAAATAAATTCCTTCCTGTATACCTGAGGCATCTTTCAAACAACCACTTCTATGTTGTATTTTAGGATGTTTGTTGTGCTTTGAGGGCAGGGACTCAGTTTCTTATTGCTCTCTGACTTTCTGGGGGGTGAGCCCACTAATTTTTAAAGTTTCAGGTGTTAAGCCCCACTGATTATAAGAACTCACAGTTAGGCTAAGTGTCATGGGGATTCATCTTCCCTGTGAGGTTCTTCCATCCCTGGGGTGCTTGGCATGGGGTCTGCTCCACTTCCCTCCCCTTTCTATGCCAAGGCATCCCTTCCTCCTGGGAATAGTATCATAAGTCGCATTGGCTCCTGACCATATCTCCTCCTTCCTACCCTCTTGGATGTGGCCTCTTTTCTCTACATTGAGGTGTGGAGAGCCTGTTCTGCCAGTCTTTGGGTCATTTTCTGTGTTATTTATTCTGATGTAGGTGTGTTCATGGGACAAGGTGAGCATGGGACACATCTCTTGTCATGGGACAAGGATCCTCCTATTCCTTCATTTTCCTTGGCCATCTATCTCCTGACTTTTTGATACTAGCTACTTTAAAAGGTATGAAGTGATATCTCATTGTGCTTCTGATTTGAATTTCCCTGACGATGAGTGATGTTGAGCATCTTTTCATGTGTCTGTTAACCATCTCTTTGTCTTCTTTGGAAAGATGTGTATTCAGATCCTCTTCCCATTAGCACTTTATCAGATATATAAGTTACAAATATCTTCTCCTAATCAATAGGTTGTTTTTCAGTTTGTTGATGTTTCCCTTCACTGTGTCAAAGTTTTTTATTTTGATGTAGTTTCAATAGTTTATTTTTGCTTTTGTTACCCTTGCCTGAGGAGATATAGCTAGAAAAATGTTAAGTTTATTGTCAAAGAATTGCTACCTACATTTTCTTTTAGGATTGCTATGGTATCTGGTTTCACATGTAGGTCTTTAATCCATTTCTAGTTTATTTTATGTATGAAGTAAAGTAGTCCAGTTTCTTTCTTTTTCATATAGATGTCCAGTTTACCCAGCACCATTTATTGAGAAGATTGTTTTTCCCTATTGAATATTCTTACCTCCTTTTTCATGCAGTTTCTTTTTGTGTATTAACATCTACATTTTTTTCTAAATATATTTGGTACATTTGATAGGCCACATTTGATAGACTGAGTCATAACTGAATGCTTATTACAAGGAATGCAAGCAATATAGCATACTGCATTTACTGCTTAATTTTTAAACAACCCATGTCATTCTTTTGTTTTTCAGAAACTAATGTTTTAAAACATATCACATTCCTAACATGGTGTTCTCTTACTTAATATATAGTCATTTTAGAAAATCTGTTGAAGCTTTGAGGTCACTGTGTAAAACATCATAATTTATCCCATTGAAATAATAGGAAATGAGCTTCCAGTAATCATTGCACACAGAACTTTTGATTTGCCAAAATAAATTGGTGACTTTAATAGTGAGTGCCTAGATAGCATATTTAAGGATGTAACGTTGAGTGAGGCAAAGAATATTGAATTTGCTATTATTCGGTCTACTATAGATATGGCTTTGTTTAAATAGCCTACCATTTGATCTACGTGAATAGCTGTGTGAATGACTTCTGGTATGCTTCTGATGAAATTACATACAATATATTTGATTAAAAGTGTTTCTATTAGATTTGGGGTAAGAAGCTGTATATATTATGAATATGAGAAAAATCTTTATATCTAGTTTCTTTAGGCTTTTCATAATAAGTGACAAATTTAGGAAATATAATTTCCTGAAGTGGTTATTTACCTGTGTTAGGCTAAGGACATTATCTATCTATAATAGATAAAAAGCAATCTATAGTAGCTTTCTCTAAAAAGCTATCTACAGTTTTCTTCCTGTCAGTTCCTTTTGATCCCATAGCAGTGAAAAGAGAAATAAAACAAACAAGCAAAATCTTGTACATCACTTGGCTTTTAATGGGGGTTACATTGACCTAGGTTGCTCCCATGTTCATAGTTATTCAGATATAAAGATAAAGGCAAACATGTGGTTTACTAATAGTAATAATTAACACCCTGATCAAGAATAACACAAAATAAAATCTTGATATAGAGTCTAGAGTATCAGGTATAATACAGATTTAGTGAACACACTTGCTCTTCCCCTGAGCATTTCTTTGACTTAAATATGAACAACTTTCCTTACTCCATTCTAGAGTTATGAAAAAAAACATATGTCAAGGCTTGGCTTGTAAAATCAGTGGACACCTCTCTATGCTTGGTCCAAAAATCCCTGAAACAGATCCAGAGAAAGCAACAGTTCTGATGGGAGATTACAATATGTTTGACATTTTATATTTCACTGTATATAAAAAATCATTCAATTTACAAAAAAAAAAAAAAAAAAGTGTACCTGGCTTGAAAAAGTTCAAACACCTAACAGAACAGATGTCATGTGTATTTGATACACTATAAACAAAAGAAAATACCCTAATATAGTAAAGACATAATTTAACATTATCACTAAAAAGTAAACAGACATTTACTATCACATGAGCTATCAAGCTTAATCATCAAGTAAAGTGACAAATACTATAACATATATTTAGATTGGCATATGTATAAAATATGGAGTAAAATTAAGCCACCTATCAGTTGAAAATATTGGAAGTGTTCTATCCTCAGACTCTATTATCACTGAACTTCACAGAGTGTATTTTGGCAGCATTATTGGATTGATGTCCCAAGGGTTGAATTAAAACAAGACTTGCACCATATGTAGACATACAAAATCTTGCTTGTTGGATATTGCCATAAACAATATGCTACAGGCCATCTCAATCTCTTGCTTCTTTCTCTGGGACTCCCAATGGTAGAACAAGTATTTTTCATAAAATAGATTTTTTTCCTAAGTGGCAAGACATAGGGAAGAAATAAATAGAACTGTGACAGAAGCAGATACCAAATCCCAGAAGCTATAAGAATGCTGGTGTGCCCAGAGCACTGAGGCAAAATTTAATTGGGGGAAACTTTAGGGGCAACGGGGAAAGGCCCTTTAAGACTACATCTATGTCTTATGGAATTTCCCTGAACAATATGATTCTAGGTGAATTCTTACTTCATACTTCATTGGTTCCATTTTTTGACAGAGAAAAGAGATAGACTGCAAAATTCTAAAATGACCATTTGATAAACTTTAAAAAATAAACTCAGACATCTGTTCACAGAAAAATATAAATTTAAGATGTAATTAGCTATCTGTATGTATTGTCATATAATGAAAAACATCTGGATTAGTTTAATTGTTGGTACAGTTGATGATTGAATTGTCAGAATTAATTAGCTAGTATACTATAGAGATTCATTGTGTTGTAAGGAATGAGGTTTGCTAGAGAGGAATTTATCTGGGTCTTATTGGTCTTATTTACAACGTCAAATATGTTCTTAAGCAGGAAACAGAAAGAAGACATTAAAAACACTCCTTCAACACTGAATATTATCCCCCTGAAACTTGTGTTTGACCACTAACTGATATGTTCTAAGTGAGAGGAAGGGCACAATAAAACTGTTTTGTTGCTCACAAAACAGATTATAGCACAAAAGCTAATTTCTTCATTTGAGGTCAGCTGGTATTTGTGATGGTATTTTCAAGATTCTGAATAAGTGATCTTTAACATTACTAGAAAGCATTTTCTCCCATTTCTGTTAGTTAATTTTCTCCCTATAGCACATGTATCAGATACAGACACATGAACATTCTGGATCAGATTATATATTTTTTATAAATTCTAGAGTATATTGACTAGAATTCTTGATATCCTATCTCCTCCCCATTTTTCCATTTTAAAACTGCTTACTTGATGTTTTATTTATTTTATACAGGTAAACATATTATTGAAAGATGCTCTATTTTAAAATAACAAAACATTCTTAGTTAATTTAGCTCAATTTGCAATAATTTTTCATTTTTGAAATAGAAAAAATAAAATCTAGATTAGAATTTTGAGGTCACATTGGTAAATACATTTTTTTTCTTTAAATGGGAAAGATGTACTAATTGATGTATCATTATCAGTTGAAGTTCACTTTTGAGGACTTTCAAACAGCTTGTATACACTTACATGTGGGAAGCTATAGCAACAGGGTAGTAAAATGTTACTGCAGATCACTTGAGATTTAGCAAGAGCCTTTTATAATATTAGGTAACCTCCTGGAAATGTGATTCTATCCTACCTTCACTGAGTCTAAGATATACTGCAAAGATTCAAGTCCCTGGAGATCTACGTGCTGCCATAAACAAAAACCACAATTGTTTTTTGAAACTTGTTCCACTATTCTTACAGAAAGAGGAAAGATTGTTTTTCCCCTGTATATATATTACTCTGTGTGTGCATATATATATGTATATTTTTCATGTAATGGAGTAACGTTTTTTGAATAATATTGGGAAATGTAGTGTTAAGGTACTACATGCAATATGAGTCTTTGTATATCACGTGAAAAATCAAAAGGATTTGCTTCAATTAAATGTGTTCTATGATAATTTATAACTCAAGTATTGATTCATGTTTTCAGAGAAAAGTACATAAAATATTTACAGAAAATTGCATTGATTAAAAAAAGCATTTGACTTTGGAATCAAACAAAAAAAATTCAATTTCTATCCTATTTTACTGGGGCAAGTTATTTAACTTCCCAGAGACTCGGTTATACTTATTTTTATTATGGAGATGATATATCATAGTGTTGTTTAACCTTTCAACAGGTTTTTTACTTAGTACCTACTATGGGTTCTGGCACTCAGCTAAGCTCAACACCACTTGACTGAAAAACAAGCAAATAAAAACATCGTCAGCAATGACACCCACAGACAAAGGAAATGCTGTCCTTAAGGACTCACAGAACATTATTCTTATCCAGAGAATAAGAGGGAAAATACTAAATAAATTAATATAAAATTGAATATATAATAATGCATTTTCATAAATATTTTTGAAACAGAAACAAGAGGATTCTCTGAAAGAAAAGACTGGCAAAAGAATGGAATGGGAGTCAAAGGCACCCCATTAGATACCACCCTGTTCCCCTCCATTACAGTCCTTGCTCAGTTGCCACGGTGGTATGGTTTAAATGTAAGTCAGAGCATTGGACTCAGAGCCAAGGCCGCGGTCTGCTCCCCAGTCACCTGTCTGACCATCCTAGTGATTGACCTTGCACAGCACGCTTCAGCCATTTGAACTTCCCTGCTGTTTCTTCCTCGAGGGCTTTGGAATACCCCCTCAGCCCGTTGTACTCTAAATTTTCACATGGCTCATTCTTTCACATTCTTTAGGTCTTCACTCAGATACTATTTCCCACAGGCTTTCCCTAAAACATTTTTAAATTTGCAACCTCCCCAAGTCCAAACTCACCTGTCCTTCTTACCTTCCTTCCCTTTCTGATTTTTCCCTACAGCTCTGGTCCTCTCAGATAACATGAGCTTCCTTCTTACTTTACTGTCTGTCTTCCCACCTATTTGCAAACTCCATGAGGGCAAAGGTTTTTGTCCATTTCTCTCACTGCCATAGTCCCATTGCCTAAGACGAGGTCTGTAGTATAGTAAGTAACCCATAAATATTTCTTGATCATGGTCTAGTCAAGGAAGATCTGTCTAAAGAAGTGATATTTAAGTGGAGAAATAAATAATGACTAGAAGTAACAAACTCTAGAAGATATTCAAAGAGGAGGGCATTGGGAAAGGATAACTCTTGGAGCCAAGAGAATCTGGGTCTAGAGAGGAACTGAAAGAAGGCTCTAGTGGCTGCAGATTAAGGGAGAGTGACCTTAGATGCAGCAGGAGAGGCAGAAGAGAGCTAGCCCACACATAGGCTCTCTTCCACTTAGTACAGAATTCCCTTCCTTCCCATCTTCCTCCCTCCGTCCCTTCCCCTCCCTTCCTTTCCTTTCCTTCCTTTCCTTCCCCTCCCTTCCTTTCCTTTCCTTCCTTTCCTTTCCTTTCCTTTCCTTTCCTTTCCTTTCCTTTCCTTTCCTTTCCTTTCCCTTTCTTTTTCTTTTTCTTTCTTTCTTTCTTTCTTTCTTTCTTTCTTTCTTTCTTTCTTTCTTCCTTCCTTCCTTCCTTCCTTCCTTTCTTTCTTTCTTTCTTTCTTTCTTTCTTTCTTTCTTTCTTTTTTCTTTCTTTCTCTTTCTTTCTTTCTTTCTTTCTTTCTTTCTCTCTCTCTCTCTTCTTTCTTTCTTTCTTTCTTTCTTTCTTTCTTTCTTTCTTTCTTTTTCTTCCTTTTCTTCCTTCCTTTCCTCTTTCTTTCTTTCCTTTTTTTTTAAAGAAACAACTAACTTAAAATTTGGAAGAAAAGAAAAAGAAACGTAAAAATATTTTATTTTAGCCAAATGAAACAAAGAGAGAGCAAGTAGGGCAGCAGAAGGTTGGAGGAGAGGAAGAAAGAAGATGGGAATAAACACTTGTGAGCTCACATTTTTGAAAGCAACATTTCTACAATAGTGGATTTCATGAAGGAAAAGCAGGAGATAAAGAACAAGAAATAAGGAGAAATAAAGGAAAAGCAGGAAATAAAGAGAAAGAAATGGACAAAGAATGAAACCCACATTCTGTGCTTACATTTTCTTATTCCCCCTTTTTTTTAAAAAAAAAAAAAGATTTTATTTATTTATTCATGAGAGACACAGAGAGGAGGCAGAGACTAGGCAGAAGGAAGCCTGATGCAGGACTCCATCCCAGGACCCCAGGATCACAACCTGAGCCACAGGCGGATGCTCAACTACTGAGCCACCCAGACATCCCTCCTTATTCCCTTCTGTTTCCATTCTATTGCCATGACATTTCTTTTAAATTTCTTTTTACATGTTGCAATTTGCTTGCTTTCTCTAATACTGACTTGACATAGCCTTTCATTTCCTTTCCCTCATGGTACCATCATGAACCTAGGCCCCTGCTCTGTTACTCCAAACACCTCTCTCTGACAGTTCCAACAACTTCTAGCTCTCCCCAACTTTTAGCTCCAATGTCTGTCTTTGACCCTAATGTCATCTATATGGCTCATTCTTCGGATACACTAACCTAGAACACTCCCCAGTCCCTCATCCCTTCACCCAACTCTGATTCTAAAACTAAGCGGCAGCTGCTTCACCACTAAATTCATGTTTTATATTTTTATTTGCAAAATATCTCTTGGTAGCATGAGCACATAATTTATTATACTATCCAAAGGCCAACAACAGAATGGGACACTGACTGGAACAACAGGCATGGGCAGAGAATGTCCTGTGTCACACTTACCTTTAGGGAACATATCCTGGTTAACTGCTTGCTATTGCTATCTCTGTTCCATGGGAGTATCATCTCAGGGTTGAAATAGGGATTTCTAAACAGAGTCCTTGGAGCAGCACCAGCAACAGCAGCAGCAGAGGCTAACACTTATTGGAGCAAGGATTACTTGTCACACACTGTGCTAAGCACTTGGCTTTAGTCTCATACATGTGCGTAATTGTATTTGTTGATTTCAAGGCCATGGTAGAGAAAGCCAACTGAAACTTCACTTTACATTTTATGTAATGACAGAAAAAATAAACCAACTGCTATCTATAATCTAAGTTTCTCAATTACTGGTTGAAATGTGTGTGTGTGTGTGTGTGTGTGTGTGTATACACACACACACATTCATATATACACACACACATACATATACATATATACATATATATATAATTTGAAAAAGAAATTACTTTTTTCCCCTAAAGAAGCTCTGCCAATGTTTTATACAACTATAGGAAAAGCTTCCTTATAGTAAACAAAACTGTCTCATGATGTAATTTAGCGCAGCCTGCCTGAGACATACGATCAATTCTCGTTATCCATGGTAGTTACACAGTCACTGCAAATACTCAATTAATGAATACTGAACCTAGAGGAAATACAGGGTTAGGTGCCTATTAACTTCTGGTCACAAAATTGTCATCAACTGATCAATACATAATCTTGTTTTAGGTGCATTTCTGTTAAAGACACCTTATATATTTTGTCAATTCATTACCATTGAACTCACAGCAAACAGCGCTCTAACTTCTTGAACAGAGCTTAACTAACACACATAGCTTCTTAGCCCTGAGCCACAAATTCATTTATCCAAGTCAGGACTGGAAATCTTGATTCAGCTTCCTAAGGAGAAACTTAACCTAACAGACCCACAGCAGAACCCATGACACTGCCTCCCAGTTCTACTCCTCCTTCACCACCAGTCATGAGAGGCTCTGGACCCCTCAGCCATGCACCTCAACCATCCTTCTGGCGCTTATTTGTGCCAGCCTTATTTCGACCTCTGAGACCTGGCATTGTTTTGTCCTCAGGTAAGAACTCTCCCAGCCTTCTCAAGGCTGTCTCCCTCTTTACATTGGATCAAATGCCACATATTCACTGACCCTTTCCATGACTACCCTTCCCTCCAGATCATTCCATCATATCAACTTGGTTATTTTCTTGGTAGCACTCGTCACTCTCTGGAATGTATATATATATATATATATATATATATATATATATATATATATATATATTTAATATGTATATTAAATATATATATATATATTTAAACTGCCTCATTGCAATGGAATCTATTACCCTATGGGTTAGTGCATTTTTATCCTTTACCATCTCATTTCTCTTATTTAATTTTCTTTTTTTTAAAGATTTTATTCATTAGAGACGGGAGAGAGAGAGAGAGAGGCAGAGACACAGGCAGAGGGAGAAGCAGGCTCCCCACAGTGAGCCTGACGTCGGACTTGATCCTGGGTCTCCTGGATCACGCACTGGGTCACAGGCAGCACTAAACTGCTGAGCCACCGAGGCTGCCCTCATTTCTCTTCATTCAGAACAGGCCAGGTACACAGTAGGCTGTCTGGTGTGTGTTGCTGCCAGGTCGTCTTCAAGGGGATTACCTGCGTGAACACTCCGTTGCCCCAGAGACATTGCTGGCACTTCCTAGGTATGGACAGGCCAACCATGAATCACTCCTCAGATCTCATCTGAAAATTTCACTCTCTCCATGAAACCTTCCCAAACAATCCATTCTAAAGAGTCTTCTTGGAGAAGGAGGGAAAAAAGAGGGAGGTATGCAAAACATAAGAGATTCTTATATATAAAGAACAAACAGAGTTGCTGGAAGGGAGGTGGGTGGGGATGGGGCAAATGGGTGATGAGTATTAAGGAGCACATGTGATGAGCACTGGGTGGTATATGCAAGTGATGAATCACTAAATTCTCCTCCTGAAACCAATTTTATACTATATGTTAACTAGAATTTAAATTAAAACATGAAACCAAAAAATAATAAATAATACATTTAAAAATAAAGTAGTCCTCCTGCTTACCTCTGGGTGTTGTGTTGCTTGGCATCTTATTTGTATTTGTATCATATTTTTACTTTTTAGCATCTGTTTTATCCACTAGCATGGGGGTTGGCAAATTATGGCCCATGGTTCAACTCACTGCTTGTTTTTGTACATAAACCTTTATGGGAACGTAGCTACCCTTGCTTGTTTATGTGTTAGCTATGGCTGCTCTTGTGCTACCGTGGCAGAGTTAAGGCATTGCACCAGAGACCACAGGATATTTAAAGCCTGTGCTATTTAGTATCTGGGTCTTCCCAGAAAATTTGCTGACTTCTGCCTTATATTACAGGCTTCTTAAGGCCAATCAATGATTCTCTTTTAGACGCCACTGCATTCCAGATACCTAACATATACCATGCATAGCTGGTACTTAGCTTTTATTTCTTGAATGAATGTTGAATGCTTTAGTGTTGGAAATAATGTGATTCAAAACTTTTTTCATATTAAAAAATAAACAAAGTCTTTCTTTTTCAAGATTGATTTATTTATTTGAGAGAGAGAGAACACACGTGTGCTTCCATGCATGCACATAAGGTTGGAAGAGGGGCAGAGGGAGAGGGAGGCAAGCAAACTCCCCGGTAAGTGCAGAGGGCCCTGAGGGGCTCATCCCAGGACCCTGAGATCATGATCTGAGCTGAATTCAAGAGTCACCTGTTCAACACACTGAGCCAGCCAGGTGCCCCTAAACAGTCTTTGTTTGTAAGTATAGTTGTTTTTCTTCTACTCTAAATTGTTTGATTTTATTATTTGAATTAAACTAATTTTCCATTACTTCCATTTGTTAGACAACATTGAAACAACACAGAGAATTCTATCTAGTAAATCTATATTGCTGAAGTAATAAAAAAAATTGTGTATATTAAGTTCACAGAAAAATCTTAGGATGTGTTGAGTTTGGTTCTCCTGTGTCCTGATGGCATACAAGATCGTTTCTATCTTTTTTTTTTGGCATGGCGCTACTTTAGAGAGTATTTCCAATATGATTCCAAATCACCTTTCCTCCCATTGTTATAGATACAGTTTTGTCTGTCCTCTGAGGTTGGATTTTCGTTTTCCATTGTACTACCTTGAATGTGACCCACTTGAACTCTGTTCAGTTCATTTCTCACTGCTTCTCTAATTTGCCAAGTTCATTTTGAATACTGAATCTATCTTCCATGAGTAGCCCTGTCTTTATTCTCTTCAGAAGATTGAACTCATCTACAAATTTGATGAGCCTATTCTCGATTCCATTTTCCAGGTCATTGAAAAAACACTTAAGCATCTCTGGAACCAAAGGTGACCCCTTCAAAACATCACTTGTTATGTCTCCCCAAGCTCACACTTATTCATCAGTAATCTTTCTCTGGGTATGGACAGGCATTCGGTCTACTGACTGCTGTTGGCGCAAAGTAACGTAGCAGCAAAAAGTGTTCAGGAAAAGTATTTTGCTATTGACTTCACTAAAATCATGCAGAAAAGTGGATGATGTTGTTTAGAAGTTGAAATTCTTTTACACATGGGGAATTCTTTTTCTCATTTGTATAGTCAACTTTGCAATGTGGCCTTTCATAAACACTGTGATTAGACAGTTGTTTTGTACAGAAGTCATTTTTTTTCAAGTCTCCTTTATATGTGTATTCTTTGTCCTCTGTGTTTGAGTAATTACCAAGTTCCATTTATCACACTCTTTCTTGCAATTTTTCTTTGCTCTGTTGTTTCGATTAGAGCCTCAGCTGAAGCCATCACTACCTCTAACCAACTTACTGGGAAAAAATTCTTAACTGATGATAATCTTACTTCTTAACTCTTGTTATAGTCTCAGAGGGAAATATTTTATCAAAGATTATGTCTTTTCATGATTCCCATTCTGAGGAATTAAAAGTGGTTTCTAATTGTCCCCCCGAATAAAATAAACCTCCTAATAGGACATTCAGAACCCTTTTTCTCCTTGTTAGCTTTGACTTTCCAGCACTTTAATAAAAACTCATGCTTAGTGTCCTGCTAAGCAAGCAATAAAATTACCAACATTATTTTATAATCACATTTGCTGGTAACAGAATATGCTTTTATTAGCGGCATTTTTATTTTACAAATCTGTTCATCTTTACCAATGTAATATTCTCATTTACTGCCTTTTAAAAGTATTTCTATGAAGAGCAATCTTATTGGCAATTGCAACTGGCTATATATGTTCTTCTTAATATTATAATCATCTCTTGATATTTACTACTGATGAATTGTGCTTTTGTCTCTGATTTCTTATTAACCTTTTTGGATCCTTTGGAACAACCCATTAAGCCAAAAACAGAGCCTTGAATACAACATATAATTATAATTATATATTGGCTTTACTAACTAAAAATTTAAAAAGAAGTCTTACAATTAGCATCATTAATAATCAACCACTAAAAGAAAAGGAAAGGATACTTAAAGATATTACCTAATATACTTACAAATTCAGAAAATCAATTAGCTAAAGAACAATTTTTTTAAACTACTAAATGCTTAAGTGCAACTTACTTGTCTTTTAAGAATAGCATTAATAATGTTCAACTAAGGGACACCTGGGTGGCTCAGCGGTAAGCACCCGCCTTTGGCTCAGAGCATGTTCCTGGAGTCCCGGGATCCTGTCCCACATCAGGCTCCCTGTATGGGGCCTGCCTCTCCCTCTGCCTATGTCTCTGTCTCTCTCTGTGTGTCTCTCATGAATAAATAAATAATACTTAAAATAATGTTCAACTGATATTTATCTT
Organism: Canis lupus dingo; assembly: GCF_003254725.2. Taxonomy (NCBI): domain Eukaryota; kingdom Metazoa; phylum Chordata; class Mammalia; order Carnivora; family Canidae; genus Canis; species Canis lupus. The sequence continues at coordinate 23,693,248 of NC_064260.1, read as the reverse complement.
ACTGCATGTAGTAGACTTGAATATACTAGATACTCAATAAAAATCTGTTAACTAGAGAACTATTTGTCAGCATAAGTGTATAAAGATATGCATTTCTGACTCTACTTTGCAAAATTATGTGTGTGTGCAGGGAACTGAGTGAGGAGAGAGAACAAGGGATACTTAAAACAATGCCGTATTTACAAAGCACCCATTAAATTACCGAACTTTGGCAACAAAGCGGTGGTTTTTAATTTTAGTTCATGATAATACTTGTTAGTGCCAAGATTTATTAATGAGGGAAAGTAGGATACAGAAAAGTATGTGTAGTGATTTTTAAGGTTGAAAACCCATTTTGTTGGAAAAAGTTACTTTTATTTCCTAACCAACAACAGAATACAAGGTAAAATTTACATGGACGTTGATGCTAAAATAGTTAGCATATACTCAATATGCTGTCAGTGTTTAAAAGTGCTGAAAATGATAAGAAATGGAATTATGAGTAAAGACTTTGCAAAAGAAAATGAAAAAGATAAAAAAGAAGAAACTCATATTATAGGTAATCTAAGGTGTTGACAAACAATTGATTTTTTAATAACCATGTTATTGGTAAAATAAAGACATGAGGAAATGGATGAGTTTCCTAAAAGTCTTACTAGAAAGAGTTAACTAATTTATGATTGGATCAAAATACACATTATAATAGAGGTTCGTTCTTGATTATTGCTCCACAAAAATCTGGATTTACTAAATAGGTTGTACTGCCTGTACTTTTCCATCACATAAATAAAACGACATATGTAACATGCCACTGTGAAATGTTAAAGTATTGTAGAATGATTATTTGAACAATGAAAACCAGCTTTCACTCTTCTGATACTTCCTGCCTAAAGGATTTTTAGCATTTGCTTTAGTTGTTTTTTTTTTTCAGATTCCTTCAGTGTTCTTTAAAAAGCAATGTCTAAATATGTATAATCAAAATGTGCTGTAGTAAACTTCCACTCAATTATGTGACAAGTTTTAAATCTTGGTGAGAGAAAAATAGTTTCTTTTATATAAGCTTGTGGAAACATTTCTGAAGTCTGGCAGTATAGTTAGCCATCTTTTTCTAATATGAATAAGGTAAAAAAAAAAAGTAAAGAGTTAGCAATCATTCTTGGTAGTCATTTCTGGCAAGTCAAGCTAGGATGCATCTTAATGTGTATAATTACTAAATTAGCCCAGATAAGGAGGCAATGTAACATGTTTCTAATGACTTGGAATGTTACCATGTATGTCTAACCCTACCAATTCTGGGACTTTTGGTAAATTATTTAATGTCTTGTAGCCTCAGTTTCCTTATTTATAAGATTGAGTAAGAGTAGTAACTAATCCATAGAGTTGTTATAAAGAATAAATGAGTAAATACTTGTGAAGTAATGCATTCGTTTCCTAGGGCTGCTATAACAAGTTATGATAATCTTGGTGGCTAAAAAAATTAAAAAACAATGTTCCCACAGTTGTGAGATATTGTGTATATTCTCACAATTTGTTAGCCAGAAGCCTGAAAGTAAGGTGTCAGGAGGACTGTTTCCTTTTGGAAGCTCTGAAGGAGAATCTGTTCCATACCTATCTCCTAGGTTCTGGTGGTTTCAGTTTAATTTACAATAGCATCAAAATAATAAAATACTTGAGAATACGATTAAGCAAGAAGGCAAAAGATTTGTACACTGAAAACTATAATACATTGCCGAAAAAAATTAGACACCAATAAATGTAAGGATATCCCATGTTTGTAGATTGGAAGATTTAGTATTGTTAATATCTAAATACTACTCAATGACATCTACAGATCTAATGTGATCTCTATCAAAATTCTAATGATGTCTTTTGCAGAACTAGAAAAATCAATCCCATGCCTCATATGGACTCTCAAGGGGTTCCAGATAACCAAAACAATCTTGCAAAAGAACAAAGTTGGTGATTTCACACTTCCTGCCTTGAAAACTTACTACAAAGCCCCAGTAAACAAAACAGTGTCTAAGAGTGTAACAACAGACATATAGACCAGTAGCCCAGAAATAATCCCTTACATATATCAAATGATTTCAACAAGGGTGCCAAAATCCTTATTCAATGGGAAAAGTGTAGTGTTTTAGTAAATGGCACTGGGAAAACTATTTATTGTAAAGGAATGAAGTTGTATCTTTACCTAACGCAATATCCAAAAATTAACCCAAAATGGATCAAAAACCTACCGTAAAAGCTAAATCTATAAAACTCCTACAAGAAAACATAGGAGAAAAGCTTTTTGACATTGGATTTGGCATTGATTTGTTGGCTATGGCACCAAAAGCACAGGCAAGAAGAGGAAAACAGTAGATAATTGAACTAAATTAAAATGCAAAACTTGTATGCGTCAAGGACACAATCATTAGAATAAAAAGATGACCCACAGAATAGAAGAAAGTATTTGCAAGTCATATAAATACAACCATTCAGCTCTCTCCTATGTGACAAAAATACTTGAGTGAAGCATCTTAACAAAGTAATTTGGTAAATATTATATTCTTCAAAAATAGATGTCAGGTTGTCTAATATAATTTTTTTAACTTTGCTTTGATAGACTTGATCAATACAGTCAAATGAGTATCATCATATAGATGACTTTTGACAGAATCCTAAATTTTAAAAAATTTAGTCTGATCTAGCTTTGTTTTAATGACAGGCAAATACATACATGTATCTATAAGTACATGTCTACATGTGTTTCTATATATTAAGACATATCTGATTATTTGAAAGATTTCATTTAATTTCTGGATAGTATTATTGAAAAAAATAGGTCTAAATTGACTTTGGAAGTTTAATAAATTGACTGAAATACTTTTATTGATTAAATGCTCCTAATTTGCTTTATTACTTGCTCACTGCATAGATCAGCATCACTTATTTCTTTCAGCCACGTCATGGACATAACATCCTAATCTTTTTAAAGATTTTATTTATTTATTCATGAGAGACACAGAGATAGAGAGGCAAAGACACAGGCAGAGGGAGAAGCAGGCTCCTTGCAGGGAGCCAGATGCAGTACCCGAACCCCAGACCCGGGATGACGACCTAAGCCAAAGGCAGACGCTCAACCACTGAGCCACCCAGGAGCCCCTAGCATCCTAACTTTAATTCATCATTCATTTATTCATTCATCTTTAAAGTTAATACTTTATAGCATCCACCTTAATTTTTTTTAACTTAAGTATTTCTATTTCTTCAAAATATCATTATTTAATTAAGTTAGTAAGGAAGAGACTTTTAGTTTCCTATCCAAAGCATTCACCTGTCTTTTCAGTAATAAACTCTTGATTTATATTCTACATAGTTCAAATGACTTCATTAACCTTCCTCACAGTTGTGAAGCCAGTGTATAAGCAAAGATTGCCATATAAACCCTTTTGGATTTACCCTTTAAGACGGGCTGAACAACTGGTATCAGATCCTTTTACCATTCCAATCTTTCTTCTGGTCATTGCAAAAACAATGACCAGAATTCCACCAACAATTTTGAAACTTAAAGATGACATCTATTATTAGCCGAAAATGGCGCAGCAGAAAGAAAAAAGCTAGATCTCTCTTTGAAAAATGATTCCATATCACACTTGGAAAGCTGTTTCTGGATTTCTCTTAGTTGGACAAAGAGGAAACATTGAATCTATATTGATCTGACTTTTAACCTATTAGTGGAGTTTTTTTTTTTTCCTGTTACTTGTAGAGTTGATTTTCATTCAACCTTCTCATTCATCTCTAATTACTATGAAGTCTTGTTGCTTCTAACTTTGATATTTCTTTTGAATCCAAAGTTTTGTTTGTTTGTTTAGTACTATTATCATTAACAATCCATCTGGCCATCCGAAAGAATTAAATCCAGTAAGTTTTCTGTGTTTTTGATAAATATTTCAAGAAATATTAAGATATACAAACATTTTTAAATGTTTATGACATCTGAACTAGAATATAATCATGAAGTTGGGTATTAGGGATACAGAGAAGGACGTTGATTATCCAACCACAAGCTTATTATGTTCATCCCATTGTATGAGATTCCAGTTCAGTGATCTCATCACACATAAACTTCACAAATACAGATTGGAATCCTATTTTTAAAAATTGAGATTTGCAGAAGTTTAATTACTATTAAGTGATGGAATAAGGATTTAAATCAAAGGCTTTTAAAATCTCACACTTTCCACTGAACCACAAGCACATGGCATGAACATGGGGTTAGAAATGGGAATGGAATTTAAGGAAGACTTAGGGTATGTACATCTAGGGGGATAGTCATAAGCAGAGCAAAAACTGATGAACAAATGAGAAATGCAAGGCAGTGCCTGAGTTATTGCAGCGACTCAAAGGCTGTCTTGCCTTTTTCTAATCCCTTCCAATTAATCTTTCCAAAATATATTTATCATGCCTGACACTTACCAGAAAACTTCCAACAATGTTTCTTTGTTCTACATAATCTTTCCCCTCCCAGACTTTCTCCATGATTTCCCTATTCAGACCCTCTATTTGATATAGTCTGTTTTTGTCATCATTCCTGAACCACACGATGTCCTTGCGTACCTCTGAATTCATGCAACCCACATTGATCTCTCATTTCTCCTACCTCTTATTAAATTTATTGTCCATATCATTCTTTCTGATCATAAAATATCATTTAATTTATTATATGTGTGTATTTTCATCTCAAATAGTTTGTAAAATGTTGGGGTCAGACATTAGGTCTTGCTTTGCTTCTTTATGAAGTCTACATCAGTGATAGCTTATAAGTAGCTATTATTAGTTGAGCTGAATTAAAAATTGCCTGACATATTTTGAAGGATGGTGAAAATAATATATTTTTTATTTATTATTTTTAGCATTTGGATTAATTGGCTCACAAATATTAATTTGCATATTTTCTAGGATTGGCCTAAGTAAAATTCTAAAGTTGGTAGAAATAATTTTTAGATCTCCTCCTTTCATTCAAATCATTCTGTATTCCCTACCTCTAACCTTTGCCTAATTTTTCCCTCACACAAATCTATCTTTTTCCAGGGCATATCCTTCCCTGGCTTCACCTCTCATGGGGATTCATGCTATTAAGACTCTCTCATCCAACCTGGAGCCTTTTTGATGGTGCACGTTCCATTTTTGACACGCCTGTTTATATTCCCCAAGAAAACTCTTCTGTAATACAGCTGGTCCTTTGAAAAGCATAGTACATTAGCCTTCCAGTGACCACTAGCTAATGTTTTAAACTAATCCAGAGGATAAAGAACAATTTAACAAGATATTCTAGGTAGCATCTTTTGTCCTCCTAGATCATTAACACTTTTGCCACAGCAAAAATTTTGGTAAGGATGTTCTTGACCTTGGACAGAAGGGCATTTTAAAGAAAATATTTAAGGCCTAATAAGAGTAAGAAGTTGACTAGGACTGGAAATATTTTGTGTCATAGAACTCTATCATGCCTGGTTTCATGAAAAATATTGTTCCTAAGTATTTGTTAAATTCTTGATTATTCACACTCAATTGACAAACCTCTGTATACAATTTTTTCAGACCTACTCATAGAAATATTTCCTCTGCTCTAATTCTATGCATCCCTTCTTATTGATATTTTATCCTGTACTATTAAAGCAATATGATCAAGTTAATGAAATGCTAATGGTTTGGGGTGCACACTTTTTTCTTCTGCCAGTGCAAGGTGCGTTTTAGAACTGATGAGCCAACAACCAAAGAATAACACTTTTCCCATCTTCTAGGAATAGGTGAATTAGCAGAAACACAACTTTCTGTTTCATCTTCACCTTACGTATAATTGCACCCACCTAAACCACACTAGATAAAAACACTTCTGTGTAGAAGATACAGTTGATCCTATGCTTTAATAAGCTCGGTGTGTTTTATTTATTACATTAACAAGGTCCAGTATTGAAATCATGGGGCAGAAAAATGGAAAGATATGGAGTATTTTTTAAGATAGCCATATAAAGCGTATTTATAGTTAAAAGGTTTTTTGTTTTGTTTTGTTTTTCTGTTTTTTCAGAAACGCTGACTTGCCACCAGGGATCAGCACAGGTGTTTGTTTGTTTTGAGATTTTATTTATTTATTTGAGAGAGACAGAGAGGGAGGAGGGGACGGAGCAGGAGGAGAAGAGGGAGAGGAGAAGCAGACTTCCCACTGACCAGGGAGCCTGACATGGGGCTTGATCCCAGGATTCCAGAATCATGACCCTGAGCAAAGGCAGCTGCTTAACCGACTGAGCCACCAGGTGCCCCAGCACAAGGTTTTGTTTTTTTTTTTTTTTTATTGCCTTAAACTCAAAAGTAAGCAGTTTGAAACTCAAATTATTCAACACTTGAGCTTTAAAATCTTGGCCCAAGTGAAACACATGTTTTAAAAAAAGAATCAAATCTTGAACCAGATAATTTAAAAACATCATGAATTTTGGTTTCAATTACATAATATCTTAAATATTTGAGCAAATACATAAGACAAATATTTGTAAATTGTTTTTTAACAAAATATTTTGATGATGAATTGAAAATAGCGTATCACATTTGGAATTTATTGAAACAATTTGATTAATAACATATCACATCCACATATCATAGCCACAGTGACCGTAGTCACTATCAGTAAAACTAATGGGGATGTTGTGTGTATATATGATGGTGATAAACCCAGTGGAAAGCAGTAGAAATCAGCAACAGCGTGGTTTGTTGTTGGGAAAATTCTGATTTTTACCTTCCTAAAGAAAAAAGAAAATAGCAAGCCTTAGGCCATTAGTTCATAAATTAGATAACATTTGGTTTTAAAGACTCTCTTGAGGATAGGCTTATATGATTGGTTGTGAATAAATCTACAAATAAATCATAGTAAAGTTTGTATGGTTCTCCAAATCTTACCCAAACTTTGGTATATAAGTTAGACTGGAAACTCTCCAGGACATTGTTTCTTGGGATGTTTCCAATATGTCCCATTTTTAGCCAACATAAAAAAAAAATCAACAATGGAAGTATTCATGGCATTTTATGTAAAACCATGAAAATGTAGAAGTTTTGGGTTTTTTCTCAATGAAAATTTTTGAAATCTGAAAATGCCAATGCTTGGCTGAAGTTCTTAATAAAAGATTTCAGATAAGTCACAGATAAGCTTTAACCTAATGTACTTAAATCCAATTAAAGAAGGTGAAGATTAATTACTCTCCTGTACAGTATCTCTACAGGTACTTCTGTAATTCTCTCAGTAGCATATTTTCTATAACTTGGATAGCAGTGTGTGCTTACAACGTCTTTAGGATATCCAAACCCTCACACATACAAACACGCATTCTAAAATAACCAGACATTATTTCAAAGGCCCTCTCTTTAATGTACAAACAGTAGTTGTTAACCATTTAGGTCTCTTCAAGTCACATTGGCCCCTTGGGTTACATTTAAATCACAACCTGCTTTTTCTCTACTCCTTGTTCCTGTCTTTTTCTTGGTACTCTCTCCCCATTCTTGATACCTTATATTTATTTTTCTTCATCATCTTTTAAAACTGTCCTTAGGGTTTTTTTGCATGTTAAAGCATATTTATTCTCATTCTCTTATTTTGAGTAGAAATATAGAAAGGACATTTTTGCTAAAGCATTATTATTATCAACTCCCAAAGTCAGAAGACTATAAATGTGTATGTTAGTGCTCTGGCGTATAGCATAAGACCATGCTGCTATTCAAGACCAGAGTTTTATTTTTGTTTATCTTTGGCAAAAAGTTTAAATATATGTGAGATTCTTATTATTTAAATAAAATTTTCATGGAAGCATAACTTACTTCATTTTCAGATTTATTTTCTCTTTTTGTCTCTAGAATTAAATAACAGTTTCTTTTACCCTTTTTGTCATACATTAATATGATTTTACTGCTGAGTAAAAACAAACTATTAGAGGAAGTAAAACATTTATTCACAGGAAAATGATAAAATATAAAAGGGAGAATGATAAATTACTACTCAAACAATAGATTTGGACTGACTTAGGTAAAGCTGTTAAATGAATTAAAAATTAAGAATTTATTTATTTATCCTTAGTTTTCAATTCTATTCTTCCTTCTTCCATTGATTTGCTGCAAACCAGTTAGAGATACAAAGAAACATTTGCTGAAATGATTTAATTATAAGAAATTGTGCCAATGAATTATTTTAAAATTTATGGCCTTAGGCATTTTTACCCACATTGATTCTTAGAGCCCTTAATGGGACTTTTATCAGTGGGATGGACAATATTTCTATTACCTGTTTGGATGCATAAAGCTAGAGTATTTGACTACTTAGAACTACTCAAAGAAATAAAAGAGGAAATCATTCCCAATTTTTCTAGAAATCAATGATAATCATTTTTTAAAGATTTTATTTATTTATTCATGAGAGACACATAGAGACAGGTGCAGAAACATAGGCAGAGGGAATAGAAGGGTCCCTGCAGGGAGCCTGTTGCAGGACTTGATCCCAGGACCCCGGTATCACACCCTGACCCAAAGGCAGATGCTCAACCACTGAGCCAACCAGGTGCCCCATCAATATTAATCATTTTATCTTGTGCAGGATAAAAATTATTTTGCATGGAGACTGTTGACATGATTCTAGAAGAGTGAAGATTCTAGAGTCAGGTCCAATGGAACTGTGCTACCAAATCATAACAAATATGTGAGCAACTCCAGCTTTCCCTCAGATGGAAACAAAAAGTGACAACTATAATAACATTGACCTTACAGCGTCCTTGTAAGACTCAAAAGAGATAACACACTTAGAGCTCTTTGCTCTGGCATGTAGCAACTGTTCAGTTATCATCATTTTTTTTAAAGATTTTATTTATTTATTCATGAGAATACACAGAGAGGAGAGAGAGAGAGAGGCAGAGACACAGGCAGAAGGAGAAGCAGGTTCCACGCAGGGAGCCCGACGTGGGACTCGATCCCGGGTCCCCAGGATCACGACCTTGGCTGAAGGCGGCGCTAAACCGCTGAGCCACCCGGGCTGCCCTGTTATCATCATTATTAATTATGGTAGTTACACATTATTTAACAAAGGAAAGTAGCTCTCAACAACATAGAAACATACACTGAACAGTTCCGATCTGTCAAAGTTACTTATATTCATTGTGATTACTTATATATTTTTGATTGTCAGAGTGGTAACATAGAAAGCGGTAAAATTTCTGTGTGTTAAGGTGCTTGAGATCACGTGTGGTACGCAGAAATAACTACAAGAAGATTCTTTTTCAATCACATCTTTTAAAAAAAATGTCCAATTGCAGAATGTCAATCTCCCTGACAGTGTAAATCTCCTTAAAGCAATTTAATTCAGATTAAAAAGATAAGCATGGCTTCTATAGCAGAATGGGAGATCTGTTTCAAATCCATCACATTAACACTATCAGTAACCCACGATGACCCATGATTGAGTAGTTTTAATTAAGTTCAATTGGAGTACTGGGGGAAAGGTGCTTCATTTAATCCTTCATTAATAGTTAAAGTGAATATTATAAATATCTCTATAACTTTTGTAGCTTGAACATCTTTCTTTTTTATTGAATTTATTGGGTTTTTTTTTCCTGTAGAGTAGTACCATTTGGGGAACTCCGATTCCCAGGAGCTTTAATGCTACCCCACTTCTAGCACTATAAAACAGAGGCCTGCTGTTTTAATCACGCCTCTCTCTCTCTCAATGTTGTTTGCGCCCTGGTACAACCCATCTGCCTCGAATCTAGGGCTCCGCTGGGGCTGCGCACATCTGCCAGCCAGACTACCTTCGTACACAATTACTCAATCCACCGTAAGGCTCTTTAATAGGAAACAAGTGTGACAACGGCAAGCCTCTTTTTTTTTTTTTTTTTTTCCCTCCTCCCTCTTAAACCACAGAGTCAAATAGCTCTAATAGAGATGAAGCCTGATAGATCCGCCCAGGTGTAGGTGAAGCGGCGGAGCCCGGGGACAGATGCTGCGCTCCCCGCCGCAAGTCCGGGCAGCCCCGCCGCGGGCCGCTCCTCGCGCGGTCACAGGCAGCAGCTCGGGCCGCTCGCGCTGGCGCCGGGTCCCAGGGCGACCTGGAGCTAGGTGAGAGCAGCGGGCAGCCTTCAGGCCAGCGGGGACGAAGGACAGCAAACGCAGTAAGTGGAAAATTCATTCTCCCTTCTTTTACTTGGGAATTAATTAAGGATGTTTACTCTCGGGGAATCCTCCAAAGGCTGCAAAAGTGAACCAGCGAAAAGCCTGTGTTCAGAACCCTGTGGGTTTCCTCCGGTTTCGCTTTGCACGGGGCCCTGGCGCTGTCACTGAAGCTGACACACTCTGCGAGGGACTTCCTCACTCACAAGGTCTCAGAACTAAAATGTGCTGCTAATAACATTGCTAATTCAGTCCTGCAGCCTGGCAGATTACTCACTATTTCTGAGCGAAACCTCCTTTATTGCTGTCAGAAATGGTGGTAGCAAGTGTTTTGTCACAGTTCTGAGGATAAAAAAAAATATGTGCAAAGTACATACTTGGCTTGAAAATAGAATTCAACTTTTACGCATAACTGGATTGTTCCATCACCGTTCATTAGTGTTCAGAATTTGCTTGCGATTTTTGCGTACCAAATCCATTCTACAGCTCAGTCTCTTACCAAAGAAAGGATGCTGAAAACTAAAAGCGGTATTAAGTTGTAGCAGTAATGACAATGATAATGAATTTTTAAACAAACAAGACAAAACAAAAGGTCATTTGTCTAATAGCATAGGAAAAGATATTAAAGCCAGATGTAGGAAATCTCAACTTTGACTTTTTGGTCTTTCATGCTTGGTTTAAAGCAGCCTTCACTTTACGTTTACTTTGCATTTACAACTTCAGATTCACCATTAAACTGCATTTGAGCTCCAAGTTCAGATTTGATCTAAATACAGCCCTGTTCCTTGAGCCCCCTACTCTGATTTTTACTTGGCTATGGGGAGTCTTTTTACTACTTATACCATATATCCTGAATTGTGTTAACAAGCTAACTGTGGTGGACTTTTTCAGGTGGAATGTCAGCCAATGTGAAAGAATGTGTTTGCTGTTCAAATGTATGATGTTCTTTGTAAGAAATAAACACATGAGACATATGCCCTGACAAAGATTCCAGTTATGATTGCTAAATACAATCCATCAAATATTGCCCAGAGATAATCGTATTAAAAAGGATGTGGTTAAAGACTGTCAGCATGTCATAATATCCATTTACAGTCCTTTGAGTTGTTTTTTTTTTTAATTTTGTTTTTTTTTTTTTAATTAGTCTAGAAAGCTTTGTTGTCTCAAAAGACAATGCACATATATAGGGTACATAGACAGGTGAAATAAGATAAAACACTGTTGCATTGTTTAAATAATTCCCTACCGGCCAGTGTTTTGTTTTTGTTTGCTAACTACTATAGATGGACATCATTGAAATTGATGGGTTAAAAGCCATGACGGTGGAATCCTGATGACTCCTTTGTGTATATTCAGAAATGATTTAGCTTGGATAAAGTTGCTGCTATGAAAGGTTTAATTAATTACTTCTAGTTAAATATATTTCTTTAAGAATTGCATTTGACATTACTGATGGTGGAGTACATACAGTTTAAAAGTCATTCTTCATGATATACTTTAACCGACAATTGTTGGCATTGAATAGCGGTCAATGTCTACCCCCTACAGGGAGAGAATCTAATTTCACTACGCCTTCCCCAGTACATGAATACCACGAGTACAGTTCACACATATGAATGCTGTAACCGTGTCAATGACTCCAACAAGTGCCCCTTAATGAAAAGGTCAGGGCTGTGATTAATAGGAAGCCTTTTTCAAAGGCTGGACTTCACTTCAGCACTGCCATTAGATTTGTTTCGTCTTGATTTACTTCGTTTGCCTTTCAAAGTATAATAAAAATCAAGTGGTCCTATGCTGCACTTTTTAAATAGTTTGTGGTTAGTTTTATGTGATGATAGCACAGTGGTTAGTATATTTGGTTCGGTTAAAAAAAAAGTAAAAAAAAATCATTCAAGCCAATTATTGAGGGCATAGGCTGATGGATGAGAATTTTATACTTTATCCAAATAGTTAGAATATATAGCCTTTGACTAAGTTTGAACTAATTAATAAACTTTAAGAGGTGTTGTGGGGATAAAGATGGAGTGACAGAGGAAGGGTTTGGTATTTTACATAAGATTTATTATGTTTAAATGGTAGCTATTTGTCAGCAAGTAAATATACACAACTCATGCAAATAATGATTTTTCACTAATGGAGAAATTCATTTAAGGCTATATAGCTAAGTGGAGATAAAGACAGTAATTATATCTAGTGATATCCTTAAAGAAGCAATTTAGGCATCTATAATATAATGGTGGTTTTGTTACAATCATCCCAGTTAAAACTTATGCTGGAAGCATTAAGTCCAATTTAAAAATTAAAAAAAAACTTTTTAACTGGAATTATATTCTGCTAATAAATATATTAAAATTTAAGCAATTTACAAATTACATGGTCCTTAAATAAATTCCTTTGTTCTTTCATTCATGCAAGTGTCCTGTGTCTCTCTGGCTTTATCTGTACATGTTTTCAAATAAGATTGCAATAAAAGCAATTAAGTAATACAAATAATATAAGTACATGTAAAATATATGTGCTATATTTATTCATGCAAATTCTCATATGCTTGGAGGAAATTTTTTTAGAAATCACAGGATATATTGACTTATTTCGAGAGATATTCTCTCTTAAATAATTTATAATTTTTAACACTAAGTCAACCCTAAAAGTATTTAATAACTCCATTTTCACTTATAACAAAGAAACTACGTTATATATCAAGATAGTAAGTATAGGTAAAAATATAGTTGAATTTCAATGGCCGCTCAAGGAGGAGACAACGTAGTCAACTGTACGATGGACATAGTGCATTCCAGATGTGCTCCCTCCTTATCAGTGTCCAACAGCTGTGTTTTCCAGGTACTCTTCTATTCACAGTTCCATTTTTGCTCTAAATTGGAAGCCGGCTACTTCCGGGTAGGGTGCTAATGTACTACATTAGTTGGGCACTTGCAAGGAACCAAACACTGCCCTGAGCATTTTTTGTATCCATGATTTATTTAGTCCTTAGGGCCCAGTGAAGTAGGTACTGCTTCTATTCCCATTTATAAAGGTAAAAACAGAGTAGTTGAGAACTTGACCAGTGTTGCAGAGGTAATGAGTAGTGGAACTTGGACTCAAAATAACTTTACTTGAAAGTAGATAAATCTTCCAAACACTGGAAGCACAGTTTCCTTAACAGGTGACTTTATTATCAATCAAAGTTGACTTTATTTCTGATCACTTTATCATAACTACCTGAATTCTGAAAGAGATTCATAAATAGAAATAGAATGCCCAAAGCAGTTTGTTTGAGAATGATTTAGTTAAATGCGAAGGATTATGACCACACTTCAAGTTATATCATCATTTAGCATTTATAGATTCTACTACTTTCAGAAGTTTTAGTACAGGTACAGGAGGAGTTACAGTTATATGGCAGATATTTGGAGAAGAACTGGTCCTTCTACCCTCACTCGATTGCTAAATTTCCATTCCTATTAAGTCTCTGAGAAGAGTTTGTCATCTGAGGGTATTTCCAATCAAGCTGCTGGTGAAGTTAACGGGGGTGACGCTAATCACGATGGCTTCTCAATGAGTGTCCCCTCAACACATTCCCACCACTAATCAGTGAAGAAAATTAGCTGTCAGTCATTTACTCTTAAAGATTTTCAGGCCTCAATTATACAGTAGGATCATCTGGATTTTTTTTTTAATAGAATACTAATTGAATTTTCCATTTCTCTGTGGATATTTTTGTCATGTAGGCATGGCCTGGAAAACACCCACTTGAATCATTTCATTTCAAATACAGACTTTCCTAGGAACTGTATCTCTGTATCTGTGGTATATCTATCTGCTGGAACACTTTCACCCCAAGACATTTATCCATATAATTGAGAATGTTCTTTGTGGAGAAGTCAAAAACAAAATATTTATGATAAAAAAACCCTTTGATTTCATGATACAACTTTTATCATTGTGGGCTTGTGTATCTTCTCCAAGATAGAGACAGAATATTCAGTTTAAAGGGAGGTGTTTCTTTTTCAATTTCTAAAAGTGCATATTACCATAATTGTTAAGTCAAGACATCCAGTTACTTTTATACAAACAGGCAGATTTATGGATGGCAAGTGTAATGAGCACATGGAAATTACTTCAAATTTTTAGCAACCGCAACTCACTTTTTTTCAAGTGGATAAATGTAAATGTTACTTTAATTCTCATATATCCTTTTGTGTTGACAAAAGCTATCTGATGAAGGTACCTAAGTGTGGTTGGCATTCATAAAACCAGAAACTATTTTATGCAAAAGAAGACAGAGAAGAAAACAATTTTTTCAAACTAATCTGGAAGAATTAATCTATAGTGACAGGATCTGAAAGCTCTAAATACCTTGAAGATTGATGATTAGTTAAAAAACTTTGGTGAAAGACTTCCTCTATCACCATCATTACTCAAAGAGATCAACAGTCTAGCTTCTTGAAGTTAATCTTATCCTCGTAAATCCTTTTTGAATTATCCAGAAAATGCTTTATTTTCATTTGCAGGTGCATCTTCAGTGGGAGAGTCCCCTCCCTCCCCCCCTTTTTTTTACCTGACTCATCCCAAGCCTTCCACCGGGGCCCCAGTCTACAATTCGTTCTGATGTTGGCTCTTGCTGGCTGGCTTACTACTGGCTCAAGTTCCAGGGAAACATTGAGAACACTGTAAGCTTAGCTGTTGTGCTGATGGACAGCTAGTTCCATTCATGTCTGGTGGTCAGAACTTCCACGGTCACATACACCCTGAAGTCCAAACCAGCAGTCAACCGCAACTCAACTCCTGGTCCTTCCTTTGTATGGAACACTCTTGGTCCCACTTTCCCTACACAAATCAGACTTCTAACTACTTTGGGTATATTTCTGCAACCAATATCCAAAAGTTATTTTCTTATACCCCTGCTTAATATTAAATATTATCTTCATTTCAGGCTTATTGACACCAATAGCCTGCTTTGAGCATGATATGAATTTTTAATTTTCTTGTGAAGTACACTTTATCATTGCTGTGTGTTCAGAGTTAAAGTTGGCAGGTGTGACAAACTCAAGGTTTCAAAGAGGCATCTAATTAGCAGTCAACTTCATTTTGTTTTATTCCTTAATATTGCACATTCAAATTTAGATGAATAGCAGAGAAGGATGATTAGTGTTCTATTTGTACTTTCATTAAGTTTGAGGTTTTGACCTTGTTTCTGGCCAGATGTGCTGGTAAGTATGAATTCCACATGCTACATAATTATTTTCCTGATAAACTGCATTTTCAGTACTCAAATTTATTTTCCCTAGATAAACCATATACTATTAATTATGTACATACCTGTTTAGCATTTTTGCTTGTAGTTGACTGAATTACAAATCTAAAATTCTCCATACCAGGACATAAAACACCAGGGGCCAGGTCCTCTCTTTTGACAATTATTAGTTCATTTTCAAAATCTACAGAATATCCACCATGCAACATTTTTGTGATTTATTTGCACATGAAAGAATTATGCAAAGCTCTTTCTAAAGTTACCAAGGAAAAATTGTGAGAAATTATCATAAGATGTAAAAGGACATGAAAGTGCATAAGCACTGAATGATATTTTATTCAGAATTTTCCAGACTTTTAAAGGGTTCTTTCTGTATGTAGTATGGGACAATATGTTTGATATAATTTATGTTATATAAAGCATAACACCTGCTTTCTCCCCTATATTAAAATATGGTTCAAATGATCCTTTATCAAAAAACTGTTGCCTAAGCCTGAGTTTCACTTAACAAAATAATGAGTTCAAGTAAAAAATTCTTTCTTGGACTGAACAAACACTTCTCAAACCTTTTCCTGATTTAGGGAAACTTAATGAAGGATTCATATTTGATTTTTCCATTTCTTGGTGGGTCTCTTTCTGCCCTGTTTTGAACAATTTAAGAAATGAAACAAAGTTAACAATGGAAGCGAAAAACCTTTACCATTTGAAAGGGAGTGACCAATACTGAATGCTTGAATTAAGCTTGGTCTCCCTATAATCACAGCTGACAATTGCTGGACATACGGTAAAGAGGAATATTGTTTTTGTTTTTTTTTAAGATTTTTAAAATTCATTTATTCATGAGAGACACAGAGAGAGGCAGAGACACAGGCAGAGGAAGAAGCAGGCTCCATGCAGGGAGCTTGATGTGGGATCACGCCCTGGGCCGAAGGCAGGCGCTCAACCACTGAGCCACCCAGGCATCCCAAGAAGAGGAATATTGTTAGGACTAGCAAAAATGTCTTAATATTCACATAGAACATTGATGTATATTGTCATATTTGCTTCAGCTACCCTATAACACCATTTTTTCACTTCTTAAATAATGTTAGAAGTATGTTTTAAAATGACCAATTTCGTGAGCAAGTATTTAACTTATGTGACATGAAAATTTGAGTAAGAGTGGTTTATGTGCAAGCACTTTCATTCCCTTTAAGATAGAAAAGCAAATATATGTGGGTGAATATGGAGAAGCATAAAGTAACTACTATATCGCTTGTGGTTTACGTTCTCTCTTTTAATCTTCATATTGGTAGGCAAAAGATATTTGTCATTTCCATTTGACAGGTGAGCAATGTGTTTTACTTCCTCAAGTTTATGAATAACATTAAACTAATAAAAAATATTTTCACGTGACTGATACGATATTTGAAAGCAGTAAATGTGCACAAACATGCCAAGATGCCCAATATGCAGGTTAAGTTGGGACAGAAACTGTTTTTATTATAGTTTGACTGGAATTTAGAGACTCAAACTACTTCAGTACATAATGAATCTCAAGGATGCACAATACACTGTATAGACGGTAAGAGTCATGTCTGACAAAAGCCATAGTATTGCCATTACATTTTGATTTGAGAAAATACAAGAAATGAGTATGATATCAATGCCACGTCTTTCAAGAAGATGTTTTACGTTGGTACCTTTAGGAGAATACAAATGTTGTAGATGATTTTATCATGTAAAAAATGATGTCTATTTTATATCAGACCTTGTCTTTACATCATATTTTAGGCATATTCATTAATTTGTGTTACAGTAATGTGATAAATAACTTGCTCTCTGTGTGTATGTAGTTTATGTGTGAAAGCAAATATAGGCATGTATGAATACACCCTCTATTAGCATGATTTCTATTATAAATTCCACGGTAATAACTTGATTAAATAAAAATGATTATTTTGTTTAAAGAATTATAGTCCCTAGTTTAAAAACCAAATTTCATCACAAACTCCTGTGTATACCAACAGGAAAAAAAAATCTATCATTTAAAATATTTGTTTCCTAGCTCACCAAGCTGTTTTAGAGTTTTGAATATTTACAGTAATCATTTGCTACTCTAAACTGCTATGTAAACCCTGTATTTTTAAATTTAATGTATTACTTTAAACAATGACTGTGGCTACCAACAGCATTACACAGAGGTCTTGTAAATGGACTCTAAGTTTTTAAAGTATTATTAACTTCTTTTTATTCATTTTGGAAATTGTCAACTTTGCTTTTTTATTATGACAAGACCCAAAAGTTTATTTTATTAATATTACTTGTCATGTATTGCCCATTTGGAGTCTTTTTAGACTCTCCCAAACAACTAGATCCACAAACCTAACATTGGCTAAAGCTGACACTTTAGCTCCTTCTAAGGAGACAGGAGAAGAAGACACAAAAGACTGCTGGCAGGGCAGCTTCAGGGGCTCCACTTGGCTGAGGCACAGCAGAGAAGCTCAAAATGATGCAGGTGGAGAAGACACCAGCTTAAAGCCTTCCCTGTGGAACCAGTATCTCTGTTACAGGAGGGGCACGGCTTCTGAGGTTCCTGCAGGTGGTCTGCCCAGTGGATGTAGTTGCCATACTCAGGGAAACCTGACATTAGGCTTCCCGTCAGGTATTTACGTTTCTCTCAGTCCCAGTTCAGGATAGCAGTCAAGGTCATTTTTGCCACAGGTAAATTTTCCTAGGCATGCCATTGGCATTCTAATTTTTATCGTATTTCCAGGGAAAGAGAGTTAACCAGTTAATAAAAGATCAAATTGTCATGACAAAAGGGCAAGTATGTTGTAGTTCTCCACCCACAGGCAGTTAACATGAAGTTTCAGAAGATTCCTTTGAAGGGCTGGCATAGCATGTTTCCATTCTGTCCTCAAAAGCAGACTGCACCTACATTTACAGTTACGCTATTGCACAGAGACCTGCTGTCATTTGTTGTTTTGATGTGGCTTCCACAATAGTTTTAAGGATTTCTGCCCCTCTGTAAACTTTAAAAACTATACATACCTACACACTGACATTACGAAGGGCTGAAAGAGATGTAGATCCGTGAATTAAAATCCCCAAGAGAATTTTGTCCCCTTTATTTGAGGCTAGCCTAAGGTATATGAGATTTTTCTAAGACTAAAGCTCAGAATCATTTATGTAACTGCTTAAATGAATAAGACTTCACATAAGATAAGCCTGGAATTGCTTCCAAAGCTCAGGATGCTATTTCCGGAAGACCCCCTTTGGCATGGAACAGGCTAATAGGACCCATCCATTGAGTATCAGGTGTGGCCACAGCAATAATGTTACACATCAGCATGTTTTAGGGGAAGAAAGTGAATGTGGCAGGAACTCTGGCTTTTCTGGAGGGAAATAGTGTCATGGGCAGATGATACTTGTGGGCTCCTACAACTGTGACCACCCAAGTTTAAGGATTGACTTAAAGTATTTTTTTCAGAAAGGACTAAGGGCTGGGCAGGTTAAAAGCATTTTGAGTGCATTTATTATTGTGGTTGCCAGTCCTAACGACTAGATTTGAAAAGCACTGCTAAGAAGTTATAATAGTGGTATTTCAATAGGTGCCCCCTGAGAAACTATATGCAGCTCAGGTGGACTCTACTGGTTTCCTCTCTACGATTAGGTATTAGCTATACAATAATTATAAAATGTATGTGCCCTTATGCACATAGTCTTATAATGAGTAGGGAATTTACCAAAGGTTCAAAGATTATACTTGCATAAGGTCAAAATCAGCAGTATGACTATGGACAGGTCATTTAATAACACTACCTCAGTATTTTTACCTGAGAAGTTTTAAATAGATAGTGCATATAGTTTCTTTTATTTTTAATTTAAAATATATGTATGCATATTATTTCATTTGTGATAGTATTAGTGAATAGCAGTATATAAAACAATTTAAAAATAAACTTTGGGGATAATAAAGATGTCTTACTCTTAAAAATGTGTGCTGATATTTTTAAAAAAATTTTAATGATACATTTAAATGACTTAGAGTAATCTTGACTGATTAATAAACTCTTGAGTAATTAAATATCTTCAAGTTATTTGAATATTGAAAAATGAGGACATTGATTCTTTTAGTTAATTTTGCTGGCTTCTGTTAAGTGCTTATCATGAATTACGGAATTAAAAAGCATTTCTTAAAAAAAATAAAAAAATAAAAAATAAAAAGCATTTCTTATACTTTAAATAGATAATAATTTACCATTTTTCTACTCTAGATAATTTTTTATTCTGTCAAACTATAGATACCATAATGAAATGGAAGTGGTGCAATGTAATTAGCTGAAAATAGTGAATTTAATTTATCTTAAATTATGTGTAATAAAAGAAAAAATACGAAAGCATATGAAGAATGATATTACTTAAATAGAAAAACCTATTGCAATTATTTCATATTCCATCCTGAAATTAGAGCTATAAATCTTTGGAAAAATTGTCAGAGTTCTATGAAGTTTCTATTAGATCTTTCTGTTGTTGTTGTCACACACTGCATTTAATATATATATCATCAGCTGTGGCTGGCTCTCTTGCTTTGGATGAACAATATACTTAAAGCATCTTTAAAATTTATTTCTTTTAGGGATCCCTGGGTGGCGCAGCAGTTTGGCGCCTGCCTTTGGCCCAGGGCGCGATCCTGGAGACCTGGGATCAAATCCCACGTCGGGCTCCCGGTGCATGGAGCCCGCTTCTCCCTCTGCCTGTGTCTCTGCCTCTCTCTCTCTCTCTCTCTCTCTCTCTGTGACTATCATGAATGAATAAATTAAAAAAAAATCTTTAAAAAAAAAATAAAATTTATTTCTTTTAACAGAGATTTGTCGAAGTTACAAGAGCTTTGAAATACTGTATGTTTTAGATTTAATCCCAACCTGTGCAGTACAAGCCATTAATAATTAAGACGTGCAAAAGAATATGGAGGTATGAGTATTTGAAAGACTGGGTCACTGTGGACTTAGGCCAGCCCTCGGAGGTTTCCACTGGGCAACCCTGCAGTTAAAGGTGCACCTTTCTCTACTAAGAAGCATAGAGAACTAGGAAATAGAACAGGACTGACCTTTAGCAAATTCTGAGTGTTAAGAGCTTGAGCTCAGATGCTCTTCCATTCTTTTCATAACTTTTTCAATTCAGGGAGTAATTTCTCTTGTGTTCTCTCAGCGATGGAGTCGCCCTCATCGACTCCTCATGCTCATGGACTTCATACCGACTTCCAATTACCCCCAAACCTGAACTTGGGCCGACAGCTGCAGTGTTCTCAGTTCCGAAAGCTCCATGCCCTGAAATAGTCTTTATTCTTCGGCATCGTCACTCTCTTCCCCACTGATTCCTAAACCAACACATTCATTCTATGGGTGTAGGAACTACTGCTCGGTCCTGGATGGGAAGCCAGTTCAGCCAAGAGACAGCATGTGGAAAAACAGTTTGCTCTTACAGTATCTTTTAATTACTACAATTTTTTTAACCCCTTGGGGAGTGTTTATATTTTAGGAAGGACAGTCTTTTGATTCAAAAGGAGTTTCTAATGTTACAAGCTTCAGAAAAATGTAATGGAGATGAGTTTCAGGCCAAGGGCTGAGCTCGCTTCCTGTCCACCCCTGGGCTGTGATCCACCTGTGGCCAGCTCTGGCCCAGGAAGTGCTCCCTGGCCCGCACTCTGTCAGGAGATGAGGATCTATTTCAACTCAGGGTCAATTTCTGCTGTCCAGTCACTTTTGCCAACCAGCCCATGGAAGAACCTTGCTGAAAATAATCTTTAAGAAAAGTTTGAAATTTACTTTTAACGATGATGTGTTCTGAGCCTATTTTTCACCTTCTCAACCATTCTAGGTGTTCCTCTTTTGCCCCTAACCCCCCATGGCCTCCATCCCTAGCAAACCTTCCTTCTGAAATCAGTTGGAAATTCAGAGGGAATGACAAAAGGAAAAGAGAGAGAGAGGAAAAAAAAAAGTTGCCTGAATGTTACTAATTGAGGGAAAGTGAGGCTGCTGCATGTCTTAAGTCGTGTTCCCAGTGGTTGCTGCTGAGGTGAACATTAATCTTGTTTTAGTAAACTTCATTTATATAATTAATCATGTTGTCATTGGAGGGTTAGTGATGCAGTTGGCCTTGGATAACCGCAGGATACCTAAGACCTTTGCGCTAGCCTAAACTTATCTGACTTGCCTAATCGAAGTCAGTTTACACTGGATTCAGAGCTGGTGGGCTAATGTCATTTTGCTCTAGCTGTTTTTGTTGTTATCATTGCCCCTGTTTTAAATCAATCTTGAGATTTTACCTGTGAAAAAGAAGAGTGATTGAATGTTCCTGACCATTGAACTTCTTAGTGATATTATTGATAAGCCGTGGATGCAGTCTGAATGGGTAAACCATGGCAGAGCAATATGGATAGCACCTGGTGTCACTGGCTTA
Source organism: Canis lupus dingo (assembly GCF_003254725.2). Taxonomy (NCBI): domain Eukaryota; kingdom Metazoa; phylum Chordata; class Mammalia; order Carnivora; family Canidae; genus Canis; species Canis lupus. The sequence continues at coordinate 23,671,398 of NC_064260.1, read as the reverse complement.
GGTTCACATTGTTTGAGGTTGTACACTTTTTCAAAGAATGAAGTATAGCTCTTTGAAAACCATTAATTTTAGGGCATAATTTAAACAACCTTTCTTCTTCTATGAAATCTTGAGCTAGGTAGTATCTTTCCTGCTCTGAATTGTATAACGTGTATTACCTGTGTCATTTATTTGCTGGCTGCCTCTTTTGAGGCATTTCCATCACCTGCTAGATGCTAAGCTTCTTGGAAAACAGAGACCAGGGCTTCCACTTCTTTGCGTGCAACATTGGCACGACAGACTAGGTGTTCAATAAATACCTCTTGATGGAGAATTGACAATCCTACTCAGTATATGCAGATGGAGGGGTCTTTACCTTCTATCTCTATACCCCATTTGCTATTTAATTGGCTATTAGCTGGAGCTGATTGATAGACATGAACACTTTTTTTTTTTAAGAGAATTGGCAGCTATGTAAATACAGCACTTAACCTTAAGCACTCAGCCATTAACCTTAATCACTGTCCATTAACCTTAAAACACCCCAGGTTTCTCCCCTTACAATCCCCCAAAGCGGACCCCACGGAATGCATTCTCCAGCCTGAAAAAAGAATCTTAGTAGAATGTTTTTATTGTTCTGTGAGTGGCTATAAAAATGTAATTTGAAAGGGAACATTTGAATTCTATTCTTTATGTAGATACTAATTAATTTTCCAGGTGTTCAAAGCAAGATACAGAATTGGAACAATTATTTTGAAGAGCAGGTTAGGATATATTTGGTAAGGAAAATACTGAACAATGCTTTTTCAAACTGCCATTTATAACGTTGATAATCACGAGTGTATCACTTATCTTTCTAATTAACTGCATAAATATATGAAAAATAAATAACCTTTTCCTCTACCTGCTGCTAGTCATATTTAATATTAAATCCAGATTTGCAGGAACAACTGCTTACTTTAAGAATAGTGACTTCCTGAAATATTTTCTAATGTCAGAAAATCACAAAGAGAAGAATAAAAGAAATGTCGTTTTTTTAAAACACAACACTTTAGATTTACTCTGAGTATTCTCCCCATGGGTATAACCCATTTCATTGAAATAAGAGCACTTATTTTCATAATCCTTTGTAGTCTACAAAATCTATAATTTCTATATTCGGTGTTTCATAAAACCTATATAATGAAAGATACAAAATGTCAGATATTAGTTAATGCCTTCCAATTAATCGTGTATGTTTTATATCATAGTTTTGTTTTTACCAAGGTCTACATTCACAATCTATAGTTACAGTAAAATAATGTTACAAAGTTGCAAAAAGCTTTGTGTGTAATTTTTACATGCAATTATGATTTACAACCTCAGTCTTTGGGGGGAGAGCAGTAAGTCAATGAAGTTCCCATTGTATTTTGAACATAATACATCTTAAGGGTGAGGTGGAAAAGAATGTGGAGGATGGCTGGGTTTGGGGGAGGCAGAAGGAGCACCTTGCTGTATTCAAGAAAGCAATTTGATCCTAATGGACTGATTATTTTTAGATTTGCCACAGTGCTCAGTTTTGCTCCAAATCCCAGAAGGAACTGACACTAGAAGGTGTGAGCAACTGAGGGCAGGGGAAGGTCCCCCTTACAACTGCATTTCATGCTATATTTTAACAAATGTGAACTCTCACTGGAAAAACAAACCCCTGTAAGGCGATGACTTCAACTCCAGAAAGATGTTACCTCAGCGTTGGCTGGTTAGCTGTTCCCTTGAAGGTTTCATTTACCTAAGAAGGAAGGAGATCATGAGAGGGGGACTCGACAAAAGAGAGTTCAGGCCGAAGGAGCTCCACAAAGGCGTCAGGTCCGACACTGACCTTTTGTTTGGACAATGAATTACTAACTTTCAGGGCAGTTGCTCTCCATGAGCTAGCTGAGTCCCTAAGCACTTCTGTCGTTCCTTCATTCATGGCCCAGGTTGCTCTTGAAGGTACAAAGATACTAAGACCAAACTGATTACCTGTTTCACTTTTTATTTATACATTCCATGCCCTCACGCCACTATATATACAGATAAATAGCTCAGACCTAACCATATACACTGACATTCCTCACACAAGGTGAGGAAAAACAAATGCAACCTTAACTCAGGATTTGAACAAATAAATGGACGTAAGTTTCTACCTTTCATCTTTGTAAAATGTCTTCTGCAATATATACATTTATGCATATGAGTAATGCTTAAGGAACCATGTCACTCCAAGAGTACTTTACATCATTGCTGCTGTTGAAATGGTGATGTAAACATAGAAAAGCTGTATTTTTGAATTATTATTTTCTTTTAAAAACACATGGCAGGTACTCTTCTATCATACTTTTTTTCTTGCAAAGGAACAACTAGGAATAGGACAAGTTTTTTTCCCTAAATATGACTGTTAAGTGCTCTTATAGAGATCGGGTAATGGAAAGATGATTAAAATGTTATCTTGATTTTTTTGTTTGTTTGTTTACAGATTTGACTAAGAATAATTAGTAATTGAAGCTATATTGCCAAGTTACAAGAGATGATTAATTTAATGATAACACAATCAAGAGCAAATTAAACCATATTGATAGTATACAAGTTAGTGGCTTACATAAGATTCTTTTTTTTTTAATTTTTTTTTTAAATTTATTTATGATAGGCACACAGTGAGAGAGAGAGAGGCAGAGACACAGGCAGAGGGAGAAGCAGGCTCCATGCACCGGGAGCCCGACGTGGGATTCGATCCCGGGTCTCCAGGATCACGCCCTGGGCCAAAGGCAGGCGCCAAACCGCTGCGCCACTCAGGGATCCCCTTACATAAGATTCTTAAAGCAATTTCATGAGTTTGGACAACATAAAATTATTTTTTGAGTCCGTTTTTTCCATTTTTACGCCATCAGTTTTTTGTTATTTGCCAGTTTGAATGTTTATGTATGAAAAACACAAGATCCTAATAACTTACTTTATTAAATACTTACATAGCAAAATATACTCAGTACTAGTAAAAGTGGACTTTTATATTTTTTTCAGTATTTTCCTTTTTCTTTTCACTTGGTCACCTGAATACCTAGCATATATTAGACATTCATGTTATTTATTGAATGAAATTATTTAATTCACCAAATTAAGCACTGTCAGTCTAATTTAATAAAACTAACTTCAAATTCTACCACTCTACTGCATTATTTTGCAGACTCCCACCTGATTGTTGGCTTTATATTTGGATGGCTGAGATATCTTTAAAAGATTTTTAAACTAACTTTCTTCCCCTTATTCGTAGATTCTAAAGAAAAAAAAAAAACTCATGGGAATCAAAAAATTGCTACCATGAATATTGTTTCAAGTGAGAGCAAGAATGGGTTAAGTAGGAGTTTAGATTAAGTAGGAGTTTTATAAGTAAATCCCATGCACATTCCCTATCTGTTAACAAAATATTTGCTTAGCACTAATTACTTTAAAAAGATTGGGGAAAACGTAAAGAAGAAGCCTCCTACTTCCCCCCAAAAAGCATTTTATGAGAACTTCTTTCTTAAAGACTGTTCTTGAAATTCATTTCGATCTTGTTTCATCTGTAAAAGAGAGTTAGGTTAAAGTGTCCAACCCAACCCAATAAAAGCTCCAACATCTGTATGACTGCATTTTCTCACTTGATCTTTTTTTTAAACATTAAGTAGAAAGGAATTTAAGAAAATGATATCTGTTTCAAATGTGTTTTTCAACCTTAAAACAGCAAGTCAGCATGCCACAAGTACCCCAAAACCAGCACAAGAAACAGCTAACCACTCATCACATTCACACACGCTGTCACACCATATGAACAAACAAACACATAAGCAGACATAAAAAACAAACCACTACAAAACCAGAGTCGGCCTCTTAACATTTCATCATTGCAAGGACATTTCAGACTGAATGTGTAGAGTAAAATACACTTTCACCAGGGAATGTGAGGGGGGCTGTTCCTGCCTCTTCCAGCCCCAGCCGCAGGCCTCCTGGGACCCAGCACCCTGGGGGCGGGGGTGAGAACTCTGGCGCCTGTAGCCCATCTGAGGCCTTCTGGAAGGAAAATGATGTCACAGATGTTTCACTGTTTCTTCCTCATCCTCTATTTCCTTTTCTTTTCTTGTACCTTTAAAGATTTTCTCCTCTTTCCAATCTCTCTTCCCTTTGTAAAACTTCTGTCGTTTGTCCAGTGCTCTCATGCCCCTTAACTACAGGGACAATTTTTCTGACCAAATATAAATATTCATTCCCACTGGCCCTTTGTATATTATCTCTCAATTTTTACTCTGGATGGAGCTTCTTTTTTCCCAGGGTAGAAGTGAGGGTGTGAGGATCCTCACCTGCATTTGCCCTCTCTAGGGATGCATTGAAGAATACTGGCTATTAATTAACGTTTTATGATGTGCTTCATACCCTTCAGAGGAAATACACTAAATAAATGACAAAGAGTAATAGTTCAGTTCTCCCCTCCTTTGGGTTCTGGAGGCACCAGCTCTCAGCCTCCTAAGTGGGGGAAAAGAGTCCTATTCCTTACTATGTCTACCTAAAGGATGAAGTGTCAGAAGAATGTACAAGGGGAAACAGTTGTACTCCTCTCAAAATGTTTCTCTGAAAGAGAGAGAGAGAGAGAGGAGTCCTCAGCATCACTATTGGATGAGAAAACCCACTCCTGTGGAATCCCACACAGTATAAACCGGGGGCAGAGTTTCCCCCCTGTGATTCCTGTAGTCCTTTCACTGGGGAACAACCTGCCTTTTTGAGAGGAACAAGGTTTGGGTTCACTTGTCTCAAAGACCACCTTCACTACCCAGGAAGGTCCTATTTGGGATGAGGTTTCTGTGTGCTGCTATTTTTGGCTTACACACAATTGTGTCTCTCATGCATTTTTTTTTTTCTTTTCTTTTCACTTAAAGTATGGGAAGACCATTTCCTCTAGCAAGGAAATTTCAGGGTTAGTTCATTTATATTCTCTAATGATATCATTTGTAATATTATATTAGAGTCACAGAAATCGGAACGAAACTGCCTTTTTTCCCAAGGCCAGGAGATAGGAAAGTGAAAAGGTAAGGAGTCTTGCACCCTTAGCAGCTAGGACAGAGCCCTGGGTGTCGCCGTGCAGAGCGCACACAGCCATGGCCCGTGGGCATCTCAGGTGTCTGGGTTCTCCCATGCTGAAGGTGTGGAAACTGTGATCCACTCCTGCCTCAGTTTCGTGGTATTAATTATATTTGTCTTTGTATTTTTTCCTTTTAATGTATAGGTTTCCACTTTGAGCCAATGTTTAAAACAATTCTTACAGTTTGGGGATTCTTATTAATGATTAGAAATTCTCTTCTTGGTTTCTGATCTGTCTGAATGATCAGATATTTTTATTCAACCATTCTCCTAGTAATTAAAACATGTATTACATTTGACTTAAATACGGAATCCTAAGATGTATCCATGGATAGCATTTTAATCTTTTTCACTTCTTATATCCTTATAATCATATTCATTTTTAAGTTAAAATTATAGAAGATAATAAAGTGATTAAACACAAAGATTAATGTGAAAACTTCAAAGGGAATAAGAGGAAGGAAACTAGTATTTAATAAGTACTTAGGTTTCAGCTGCTTTGCCTAACTATGTATATCTGTGTGCGTGTGTGTGTGCACGCACGCATGTGGTTTCTTTTTTTCCCATTAAACCCAAATATACCTCTATGAAGAAAGCATAAATGTGGCTCAAAGAGATCAAGTTGTTGAGGATCATATCTAGAGTTGGGGAAGAGCTGTGATTCAGACTGAGAGCAGCCTAAATCCAGTTTGTAACCCCAAATACCCTTGTTACTGCCTCTCACCATTATTGGAAGTGTTACCAATGGTCACTACGTCACTCTAGACTCATGGTAATATTAAAAGCTATTGTTAATTAATTACATCATTTGCCATTTTGCAGAGAGAGTGTTTTACTTCTTGAATGTCAATATGTCATTATGTTTGAGATTTTCCTTTTTTCCGTAGGTAAAACCTACTGATACGGCTTGATCTGTACGTAGCCTTGGTTTAGTGGGCCTGTGTTCCTCTGAAATAATATCACAAAGTGTGTCATGGTAAAAGTTTAAGACCAGAAAATTGATTTCTGACTGAGTTTACCTCTTACTATACTATATGATTTGTCTGTCATATGAATTTTTTTAAAAGAAGATTTTACTTAGCTCTAAAATACGTAAAAGCATTTTGTAATTTGAACGTCTGAATATCTTATCTGCTACAAGTAGGGGGGGAATGTTTTATCTGAAAAAGTCTGAAGAGTTTGATGGGAAAGAAGATATGAATTAAAAGAAAAAATAGAATTAAAAGCTTCATGACTAGTAAAACTGCAAAGCACTAATAAGTTTTAAACTATTCTTTGAATAATTAAGGTGTTGAGTAAGCTCTCCTTGCCTTTAAAGGTCTAAATATTTACTTTACCCTCCTCTTTATCCCAAATCCATATTCCTTCAAAGTCCAAAGCCTTCTTCAGCATGTCTGTAATTCCTCAAACATGTGTTGGAGTGGGGAAATGGGACAATGCAACTCATGTCTTTCTTTGTAGGCTGTGACTTTAACCCAACTCTCTTGCAATTCTGAAAAAAAAAAAATGCCATTTCTCTTGAATTTACTTATATGGACATATAAGCATGCATATATATTCATATATGCTTTCCTTTCTATTACAGCCATATATATTAATATTTTATTAGACTGGGCACTCAATTTGAGGTTAAGTAATCCCCAGAGCTATCTACTACTGTTCATTGAGCTAGTCTCTTAAAACTCTATTAAATTTAGTTAGCAATCAGTGTCAAGTCGTGCAGTTAATAATAATCCTGAGCATTCACCTAAGCTACTAAGGGAGAAAAAAATCTGAGAGTCAGGTGATTTGGAGGGCCACTATTCCTAGTGTGTTGTGCACAATTTTTATTGGAGTCTAAAAAAGGATTTCCCAAGTCAGCCTTAGGTATAAAAGCATGTTTCCCTAGAAACCAGGGGAAAAAAACATGCATAGAAGTATGGATGGTTGAGACGGTCTTTTTGCGGCTGGGGGAATTGGGGGTTTCGTTGCACTCTGGCAATTCCAGGTCTAGATTTCATAACGCGTTGGTTCCTTCTCCCTCCCATGAGGATAGAAAGCCATTGGGATAGGTTGCTAACACAGTTTCTATTTTTATCCCTCAAAAGACTGGAGTTATTGTCCTACAAATCTAAGCTTTGCTTTTTTAACATCGCTGTGGATTTCAAGGTCTTTTGATTCTTCCTACATATGTTTTTTCCTTTGTGCCATGGAAAAATGAGATATGTTGACATTAAGCAAATTTCCAACATTTATTAAAAACATCATACTGAAAAAAATACCTAAACTTCCTCCTTGAGGGATTTTCTTGTATCTCTTTAAAGCTTTTGATATCTGTTTAATAAGGGAGGTATAAAGGCGATGAGTCTGAAAAATGTTAGCTTCTTAGAATGCTATTGTGTTGAGCAGTGCCTCTGATCGCTAAAAAGAAATACTGTTGGGCAAAAAAAACACAGTTTAATATCAGTTCCTCTACAAGGCCACGCATAAGCATTAATAGTTTATGGCTCAGGACAAAAAGGAAACCTCCCAAAAGATAAGGAAAATGATTGAATCCCAGTGTTCATCTGGCTTAAAAAAATGCTTCTTTCACATGTATTGCTGGCTATGAAATTCATAGTTTTTGCTGGAATACAGGATTAAAATATCATAATTCCCCAATTCATTCCTCCTATTTGCTCATTGGAAGGCTTGTTACAGGTCTGTCTTTCTTTCTTTCTTTCTTTCTTTCTTTCTTTCTTTCTCTCTCTCTCTCTTTCTCTCTTTCTTTCTTTCTCTTTCTTTCTTTCTCTCTCTCTCTTTCTCTCTTTCTTTCTCTCTTTCTTTCTCTCTTTCTTTCTCTCTTTCTTTCTTTCTTTCTTTCTTTCTTTCTTTCTTTCTTTCTCTTTCTTTCTTTCTTTCTCTTTCTCACCTCTCAACGTTTTCATCTTCACTGTTTGCTAGCCAGTAGAGAATCATAATCCATTTTTTTCCTCTGACCCCAGTAATTTTATATGTAAAATCCAATTAGGACAAAAGGTGTCAAGTGCAGTCTTGAAGGAGAAAGAATTCAAACCTCAGGCAGCCAAATGGGTGAATGGGAACAAGATTGAGCCTACTTTTATTCTATGGCACTCTTTTTAGAGTTCACACTGAGGACTATTGCTAAATAAGAAATGTTAAAAAATTGAAAGATAATTGGAAAAGGAGTTCTGGGATTTCTGTGTATAAACCTTGCTATATAACATCTATAAGTCATAGCTGTTACCTAATATGTAAGTCTCAGGCTTTTGGCATCAACTGATAAGAATCTTCATCTCAAATACATCGTATACTTTGCCCTTAAGTCGCTGGATCTCAGCATGGTGAGACTCACCCACTAAGGCCCAGACTATATATTCTCATGTTCTCACCTTCCAAAGTATTTTTTAAAATTTTAAAAATAATCTATTTATTTATTTTAGCTTAAACAATAGAAATTTATTTGTCATAGTTGTAGCACCTGGAAAGTCCAAGATCAAAGTCCAGCAGGATTTTGTTTCTAGCCAGTACTCACTTTCTGGTTTGTAGATGCCCACAGTGTCCTCACCTGGACTTTCCCTTTTTTTAAAAAATTTAAATTCAATTAGCCAACATATAGTACATCATTAATTTCAGCTGGGGTTTTCAATAATTCATTAGTTGGGTATAATACCCAGTGCTCATCACATCCCGTGTTTTCCTTAATGCCCGTCACCCTGCTACCCCATTCCCCCACGAACCTCCCCCTTTTTTTTTTTTAATTTTTATTTATTTATGATAGTCTCACAGAGAGAGAGAGAGGCAGAGACACAGGCAGAGGGAGAAGCAGGCTCCATGCACCGGGAGCCCGACGTGGGATTCCATCCCGGGTCTTCCAGGATCGCGCCCTGGGCCAAAGGCAGGCGCCAAAGCGCTGCGCCACCCAGGGATCCAAACCTCCCCTTAATCAACCCTCAGTTTGTTTCCTAGAGTTAAGAGTCTCTTATGGTTTGTCTTCCTCTCTGATTTTTTTCCCATTCGGTTTTCCCTCCTTTCCCTTATGGTCTTCTACACTATTTCTTATATTCTGCATATGACTTTTAATAATATTTCACAGCTGAAAACAAACAGTATTTCACAACTGTAACTCTCTTCCACTCTGCACAGGATAATCTATCTGTGTCTCCTACACAGCCTACTTCTAATCTAAAATAAAGTGTATTTTTTATTATGAAAATACATTTGACCAAATTAGGAAAAATAAAAATGAGGTTTTTTAAGGACATTATTTGCAAGGAAAACACTTTTCCTTATTTAACTTTAAAACTTCTGATGATAGAAACAATAGAGGATTTATGAACTCTTTATGAAGTATAACAAGTACTTATGGAATCCTGTAATGATTTTTTTTTCTCTCCTTCCCATTCTTCATGAGATTTTCTAGTGGTAAATTTAGTAAGAAAAGCTTTTCTACTTTAATTTTTGGTTAGCATATCAAATATGTTAACTTATACTCCTTTTTTCATTAATAATTTTTAAAGAAACTAATAGCACAGGTAACCATTACTTCAGATTACACTTAAGCCCATATTTTTCTAAAGTCTGTATTCTTCCTGAATAGAACAAATGATCAGCATGGCTGGGAAACAAAATTAATTACTGTGATTATGAGAAAGAACTCCCTACCTCTTGGTGGTAACAACAGATTTATCACTAAGACACCTCATTTTACGTAAGTAATTTCACCATTTTGTAGGAGGAATCAACTATATGTAAGAAGCTAGTCAAATTGACCCGAGTTACAGTCCTATTTATTAGAAGAATGCTTTCACTTTTTTTTATTTTTTCAAAAGCACTTTTCACATATACCCCAGTTAGCACATATGGGCAATTATTTAGGGTATCCAAAAATATAGAAGAAAAAGAAAAAGAAAAAAAAAAAGGAATTCTTAATGATCATCAGTTACCATGTAAAAGCACAAAGACTTTCCTTATGTTTTGGAACACAAAAGAAGGAAGTAACACAACCTGTACTTTATTATTTTGTATCAGATGCAAAGCTTTTTCTAAACTTGAAATCCAACTGAAAGCAGCTGCTGGAAAAATATCATTACACTGTACCTTAAGCTACAAAACCCAATTTAATGGTGACATTTTATTTTGTTCAGATGGTCTGCTCTTTTCTTCTGTTTAAACCAGTAAAGCCTATGGAAACTGTATCTGGATGAAATCACTCGGAGGTGAGGGCCCATGACCAAAAACATTCTTTAAAGATTACAGGGTTATAGTCAAACAGGATAGCAGCACTAACAAGATCGAAGGTCTCCCAAAGACAGGAAGTAATATTACATCACTCATATACATAACCACACTTTCCCTTTTTGAGAGAAGGATAGAAAGTTTATTACTCAAAAATATCAATACATAAAACATGGGTTATTCTTAAAACACATGTGGTATGCCTTTCAGGTCTGCCTATTTCTGTTGTTGTTGTTGTTGTTGTTTTAAGATATAATCTCTTCTGTGACCTTGCTGGGTTAGAAATTTTTCATAAAAATTATTCCTTGAATGCTGACATTTTATTTATTTGTCCTGCAGTGAACTGTAAAAAAGAGTGAATGACCTCTGCTTTTGTTACATATCAGTATTATCACAAACAAAACCTGAAAAGTATGCAAAACTTGACTAAGACTGGCCTAGCTTTTTCAAAAATAGAAGCTTTTACTGCAGAGAGATAGATTTTAAAACAAGAAAACAAAAACTACTCTTGATATGAATCCAGTCCTCATAAATCTTTATTAGAAAAACCTTGGAACCAGATTGTTTAATCTAGCGCCAACCTCTGCTGAACGTGAAGGTAAGAAATCTCTCTGGCTCTCTCACTAATTTTTACCTTTAAATTATTCTTAACCAATAACATGCTTTTTGTCCATTCATTCACTCATTCATAATTTATACCTTATCTCTGAAAAGGACTTAAAATAAAAGCTACAGATAGCAGAAAACCATTGACTTAAATAGTTGATAAAAACAAAGAGAGGGAGCCATATAAGCTAACAGTGTTACTGTGACATGAGCTTCATGGCATCTAAGAACCTAGCAAAGTGCCTTTGTAAATGACCTTAAATGCTATAAACTAAAGCACCTGCTGTAGATTGTAGTTATAACCTTTACATAAGTGAAGCAAGTCTTGCCACTTAGGAATGACTCCCAGGTGGTCCTGGCACAGCCTGGTCACATCTGCTAGGTCTTAGAGAGATGGGAATGGAGGATCTGCATGTTGGCATTGTGCCACATGACCTTGCTGAAAGTTCTGTACAAATAAGGACTGCAAAAACTCCCAAGATGTGGAGAAAGAGAATTCCAAATTAAAGTACAATATTGGGTACCTCTGATAAGTTACTTTCCCTCTGCTGCTCTAAATTTCCCTCTCAAATGAGTTCATTGGACCACATTATTTCCGAGGATTTGCTCTTCTCTCCAGAATTCAAAACAACTATTTCATCTCACCAGTGGTAGCCTACACAGAGTCTGTCATTTATTCTTTCAGCAAACATTTGCCTTCGGTTTTGATGAATAGAATATAGTCTCAATATGCCTTAGGCTCAGTTTCAACAGGAGACACAGAAATGTAAACAGATCATTAGAATAAGAAATAAGAAAAAATGTTATAATTACACTGTTATTTCTAGGCGTGTTGAAGGAAATGCCTTCTGGTGAGGTCAAGAAAGCTGTCTTGAATAAGAGTTCAGTAGATAATCACTGTCAAAGAAAGAAAACAGGAGGCTTTTTCTGTTAAAGAAAATGGTCTGCATAAAGGTGGAAGGTGAAAAAAAGTGGGTAAAGGAAAAGAAGGTCAGTGATGTTGGAATGCACTGAAAATGGAAAAGTGACTTTAAAAAGTAGATAGAGGCCAGATCATAGTAAGTCAGTGTCTAAGGTCATGGACCCAGAGTCCAGTGACTGAAATGGATTTCTGACTTAGTCATTTATGTAGTCTACAACTTAAATATTTTTTTCCAAAGGTTTTTAATTTATTTATTCATGAGAGGTACACAGAGAGAGGCAGAGACACAGGCAGAGGGAGAAGCAGGCTCCATGCAGGGAGCCCAGTGCAGGACTAGATCCCATGACCCTGGGATCGCGATCTGAGCCAAAGGCAGATACTCACCACTGAGCCACCCAGGTGCCACTTTAACAAGTCTTATTTAACTCCCCTTAACCTCAGTGTCCACAAAGGCCATTAGATTCCTCCTTTATAGAATTATGCTAAGAAGTAAATTAAATAATGCAAACGATAATTGAAACTTCAACAAGACACCAAAACCTTGAAAATGCAAAATTGAACATAGAGGTGCTGGATCACCACATGCAGAGTTTTGAAGGATATTTCTGAAAACTGGTAATCCTCTGAAACAGTTTATAAGCTGAGAGCGAAGAGAGGGGGAAGGGGCTTTGAAGACATTGTATGAAGGAGAGTAGTTGTCAACTAGTGGACATCCATTCTCCTAGGAGAAAGGGGTAAAGTGGTGCCACTTCCATCACCTCAAGTGTAGAGAGGAGAACGTCAGGGGAGAGGGTCCCAGCTGAGGACATCTGGGTCACTCATCAAAGCGATCCAGTGAAAACAGCTTCTAGCATCTTTCAGATCCAAAGGGCCAACTAGCCCTCCAGTCTGAGGCTGACCTGAGCGGACAGTGGAAGATTTGTTGCTAAGTCGAGTTCATCTTAATTCTAAGCTGAGACTATGTTTTATGGCTTAAGTGGTCAAAGAGCTATCTTTTACCTACACAAGGATAGAAAATTCATAGGATGGTCAGAATTCTCTTCCATAAGTAGAGAAATGTAAACTGCAGGAAAAATGTTTTTGAAAGATGGTGGGAGGCAACAATGAAGTTTTAGTTGGATTGTGTCACAGACTAACTTGCTCCATGTACCATTTTAACATTAAAGCACCAAAAAGAGTGATTGGTTCTTAGTGACTAATTTTCATAGTGTTAGAAGCTATGTCAAGCTATGAAGTATGTCCTGCTTAAATCGAAACCCATCATACAGGGAGAAAAATGATCAGGTTTACATAGCAGAAGATAGTTTTGAAAGCTGAGACTTGGACAAGTGTGTTGGGTAAGAGGAGGAAATTAGAGGAGGCTATTTAGGAAGCTACTTAATATCCTCCAAAAGGAATGGCAGTGCTTGTAATGAGAGTGGGTGGAGTAGATTTGATAGACATTTAGGAGGTAGGATGTAGAGACCAAGGGATGTGTACTGTGATGAAAAATATAGGATGTGTTTTTCTGATATTCTTGTTTGGTCAATAAGAAATAAATGGAGAAGAATCAAGTATTTTACTTGCAGTATGTTGAATTTGAGATCTTTCTGAGTGTTCCAACGAAATGTGTGCAGTTGGAAATAATCGTCCCTGCTCAAGAGTCAAGGTCATATTAGAAATTTCTAAAAATTGATAATTATATTTACTTATGTAGGAATGGAATGAATAGGAAGCCCTGTAAATATTACCTATGAAAAGGAGAGAGAAAATCAATGATCTCATGATAAACCTGAGTGGCCTCATAGGTTAGTAATGATTTTCAATAATTTTTAGCTTAAATAAATGTAATATTATGAATCTGACATGTAAAATGGAAAAAAAATTGAGGCATTTAGTTGGGGAAAGAGACATTAGAAGGTCCTTACCTGTATAGTCAACTTTCATCTGTTTTGAAGATGCCTACATTCCTACAGAACACAGAAGACTCCCAGGAATAATTTGAAAATTGCAGACCTCGGATTAATCTTCCTGTATTTTATTTGTTTTATTGAAGCATAATTGATACACAAAAATTGGACATATTTAATTTGATTAGTTACAATTTGATTAGTTTGTAGTATGCATACACCCATGAAACTATCATTATAATCAAGGTAACAAGCATATTCATCATCTCCAAAAGTTTCCTCCTGCCTCCTCTTGTTGGTTTTGTGGTAAGAGCACTTAACATGAGATCTACCCTTTTAACAAATTGTTAAATGTATAGTACTGAGTTGTTAACTGTTGGCACTATGTTTTAGCAGCAGATATCTAGAACTTATAAATCTTGCATAACTTAACCCTTACATCCTTTAAATAATAACCCCCACCCCATTTCTCATTCTCTCACCCCATATTCTTCCCATTTAATATACAAGGAAATAGTAATAGGAAAATGTAGGCAATTAGTTTAAATGTGTACACAATCTTGATACATTTATTTATGATTATAGAAATCAACAATAGTAGTATCAAAACTTAGAGCCATGTAGTAAATATTTTTTACATGAGACAAGCTCAGCTCTCTATGCTTACTCCTAACATAACTCAGGTCCCTGGTAAGACGTAAGAAAAAAACTATTATCAGATAGACTTGAAACAACTCCTACTGCTTCAATCCTCTTTTTCTTTATCTTGCTAAGAATACATGCTCTTGCTTCAAAAAGGAAAAAAAGATGATTACATTATAAAAAGTCTTACTCATACCTCTATGCTCCAAAAGCAACTAAATATGCCTTTCTCGTGTATCGTTTTTGTGTAACATTCGCTGTCTCTGATATCTGTTGTCTCTAGTTTAATCTCCATGCATCAAATGCAATGAACTTTATAAAATGAACAGATTGTATCACTGCTCCACTGACAACCTTTTTATGTATTACTGTGACAATTAGGGGGAAAATGCAAATTTTTTATTGTATATTTTAAGATGCAAATAACCTATGCCTCGCCTACCACTCTAACTTTATCACACTCCATGAGACCCTTTGCTCACTACCTTTGTTCTTAAACCAATCAGACATGTCAATGAGTTCAGCCATTGTACTGGTCCTCCTTTCTTTCTAGAATGTTCTTTCCCTGTCTTCTCATGGCAGGCTCTTCATCCTTCAGCCATCAGCAGAAACATCAACTCTTTAGAGCAACCTTCTTTTCTATCTTTCCTCCACTATAGCTTCAGTACACAACTTACAAAGATTGATGTTCTCTTCTGTACTTTGCCCCTCACTTGCTGTGTGACCTCAGGTCCATGACTTTTACAGATTTTTTTTTTTAAGTTGACAAATAGGGATAGCATTGCTTTATTGTCAGGCTTGTTGTGAGAACTTGATAAGTAGAAACTGTTATGTGTGTTCACTTCTGTCTCCTCTTAGCTCAAAAAATAGTAAGTTGGATTTCTTTTTAAAATTAGTTTTTTAAAAGATTTTTATTTATTCATGAGAGACAGAGAGAGAGAGAGGCGGAGACACAGGCAGAGGGAGAAGCAGGCTCCCTGCAGAGAACTCTGGCTAAGGTAGACACTCAACCACTAAGCCACCCAAGTGCCCCCTTTAATTTCTTTTTATTTAAATTCAATTTCCCAACATACAGTATAACACCCAGTGCTCATCCCATCAAGTGCCCTCCTCAGTGCCCATTACCCAGTTATCCCAACCCTCCCACCCTGTCAACCTCCCCTTCCACTACCCCTTGTTCATTTCCCAGAGTTAGGAGTCTCTCATGATTTGTCTCCCTCTCTGATATTTCCCACCCAGTTCCCCTCCTTTCCCCTATAATCCCTTTCACTATTTCTTATATTCCCCGTATGAGTGAAACTATGATGATTGTCTTTCTCCAATTGACTTACTTCACTCAGCATAATACCCTCCAGGTCCCTCCACGTCAAAGCAAATACTAGGTATTTGTCGTTTCTGATGGCTGAGGAATATCTCATTGTATACATAGACCACATCTTCTCTATCCATTCATCTGTCGATGGACACCAAGGCTCCTCCCACAGTTTGGCTGTTGTGGACGTTGCTGCTGTGAACATCGGGGTGCAGGTGTCTCTGCGTTTCACTGTATCTGTATCTTTGGGATGAATCCCCAGCAGTGCAATTGCTGGGTCGTAGGGCAGATCTATTTTTAACTCTTTGAGGAACCTCCACACAGTTTTCCAGAGTGGCTGCACCAGGTCACGTTCCCACCAACAGTGCAGACGGTTCCCCTTTCTCCACATCCTCTCCAACATTTGTGGTTTCCTGTCTTGTTAATTTTCACCATTCTCACTGGGGTGAGGTGGGATCTCATTGTGGTTTTGATATGTATGTCCCTGATGGCCAGTGATGCAGAGCATTTTCTCATGTGCTTGTTGGCCATGTCTGTGTCTTCCTCTGAGATTTCTGTTCATGTCTTCTGCCCATTTCATGATTGGATTGTTTGTTTCTTGGGGGTTGAGTTTGATTAGTTCTTTATAGATCTTGGATCCTAGCCCTTTATCTGATAGGTCATTTGCAAATATCTTCTTCCATTCTGTAGGTTGTCTCTTAGTTTTGTTGACTGTTACTTTTGCTGTGCGGAAGCTTCTTATCTTGAAGAAGTCCCAATAATTCATTTTTGCTTTTGTTTCCCTTGCCTTCCTAGATGTATCTCGCAAGAAGTTGCTGTAGCCAAATTCAAACAGGGTGTTGCCTGTGTTCTCCTCTAGGATTTTCATGGATTCTGGTCTCACATTTAGATCTTTTATCCAAGTTTGAGTTTATCTTTGTGTCTGGTGTAAGAGAATGGTCTAGTTTCATTCTTCTGCATGTGGATGTCCAATTTTCCCAGCACCATTTATTGAAGATACTGTTCTTTTCCAGTGGATAGTCTTTACTTATCAAACTTATCTTTGTCAAAGATGAGTTGACCACAGAACTGAGGGTCCATTTCTGGGTTCTAAGTTAAATATCTTTTATTAGAATTTAAAACCAGGATCGAGTCCTGCATCAGGCTCCCTGTATGGAGCCTGCTCCTCCCTCTGCCTGTGTCTCTGCCTCTCTCTGTGTCTCTCTCAGGAATAAACAAATAAAATCTTCAAAAAAATAGATTAAAAAAAAAAGAAAACTAGCAGTGTACCTGAATAGAAAAGGATATTGAAAGAGGATGAAAGTTTCTTGATCACCAGCCACACGGAGGACTTACTATTAATTATTAATTAATATTAATAATTGCTCACTATTAGTCATTTAATTCCTTAACTATTTATTCATTAATACTTACTATATATTGAGTATTGATCTTAGTTCCTGGCAGAATAATAGGGATATATACAATCTTTGGAGGAGATAGGAGTATAATTATATTGTACTGCATGTTATTAAAATAGTCAGTGCAATGGGCCATGGGTCTATGCCCAAAGTGTGGGCACCATGTTTTACAACAATTCATGGGAACATGAAAGAAGAGTTGGCTTGATATAGTCAGTTTGATTTGATTCTCAGTTGAACAGATAGTTAACAAACAGTAAAGGAGAGTTCATCCTAAGCAGCATGATGGATGGAACTTCAATAAATTCTAACGCTGAGGAGAAGGTAAAAAGAAGATTCAGCAGGTAATGTTTTAAGTAACAAAGGTCAATGGAGTCTAATGTCTAATGCTTCTGAGGTGGAATAGCATGGAATTTTTAAAGTGATTATAAGATTTGAGCATGAAATGTCACTGGTAAGTTTCTCAAAAAACATTGCCTTAGAGTGGTGCAGGCAGGATGTACATTGGGTGTGTTGAGGAATGAATGGAGTTAGAACGTGGAAACTATAGAGCTAGACTGCGGTTTCAAAAAGGTTGCTGGCTGTTTAAAGGAGAGCTACTGAATGAAATTGTAAAGACTAAAATATTGAGGGAAAATTATTAAAATGGAGGAACCTTCAATCTGTAAGAGGAGAGGAAAAAAGTAGCATAGAGGGGACATTTGAAAATACAGGCAAGCAAAGTAAATAACCTAGCTGGAGGGGCCCCCAAACACTTCTCTTCTGTCTGGAGAGAGGTAAAGATGTCAGTTCACGATATTAGAGGTTGTGGGAACATATGCTGTACAGACCATGAGGCAGACCCTCTCAACCATTCTTTTTCACTAGAACCCTCAAGTCCATCCTGATCGTGAGCTATAGGGTGGAGTAGGCATCCATATGTGGTAATTTGTTTCTGCTTTTAAAGGATCTTTATTATTACAGACCCACTCAAAGGCTTGAGGAACATGACTAATTAAAAATGCCAGACTGTGAAGAAGAAGAAATGTGACTTAAAGGAAACAAGCCAGGCAAAAGAACAGACCACAGCTATTCTAATTTCAAAATTAAGAGTCTTTAATGATTTTGTTGAGCTAATGTCAGTATCAGTGATCATGGAAAATTAGTTTCTCACATTCTTTCAGGGCTACTTTGGCTTCTTTACATAAAATTCCTTGGGACGAATCCAGAAGTCACAGTTGCTATATGTAAAATTTTGTCATTTTGTTCTTGCTTGATTAATATGAACCCCTGAATTATATGCTGCACTATAAAATATTGCAGCAGCAGTATCCTAAAAAATGTAATATAAACTGAAAATCAGGCCATACATCTTTTGTTAATTCCTCAGGCTTCTTTGGTAATAAGGCATATTTTTGTGAGGGGAAAAACATATTCAGTATGTAACATGTCAATGCATAATACCACATGGGAAAATGCTTTATAAATTGTAAGGTGCTAGTTGTATATGAGGCATTATATATTCATGAAGGGAGAGGAATGATTAAGATATATTAGCTATCACCAGTACTTGAAAAAAATAAAAGGTGACTTAAAAGATAACTCAGCATCAGAAAAAAAATCCAAAAGCAGAATATCACAAAATTTTAAGAGTATTCCTGAGGCAGTGGAGTCTTCAAACTTCTAGATCCACTATTGAAACATTGATTTTTCTGGCCAAGATGGTAAACTTACAAGTTGTGAGAGAATCAATCCAGGATTAAATGAGAAATTAGAATCAAAGAATAAAATAAATTATAAGTTTGTTTCTTATAAACATGAAATGAATTCGCTTTCTCTATGTGGTTTAATTTTCTTTCATTTGAACTGACTCCATCTTAATGGTATTCAAATTAGCTCAACATTAGTTGTCCTATATCCTAAAGTAGATTAACCCTTCTCAGAAAGCTCTATTTATTTTGCCCATAAAAGGTCTGTACGTAATTTAAAGGAAGGTGGAGAAGGCACATATCTCCATCATTTGTTCATGGCCTATGCTGATTATAATGCACAAAATATTATCTCTCTATGCATAAGTATCCTAAATTATGCATCTAAAGTTTGTCTTATTCAAAAGAAGAGAAGACAGCTGTAAAAAAGATCTTTCCAAGTATTTGTACATCAAAAATACATATTCATAATGGAAAATTACCCACC
Source organism: Canis lupus dingo (assembly GCF_003254725.2). Lineage (NCBI taxonomy): Eukaryota > Metazoa > Chordata > Mammalia > Carnivora > Canidae > Canis > Canis lupus. The sequence continues at coordinate 23,652,132 of NC_064260.1, read as the reverse complement.
AAAACTGTGCTCTTTGCAAGGGGCAACATTATAATTTTGCAAAAGTTAAATCTTGACTTCTTCTTACACTGTGATTGTGTTACTCCTTGTGGGACACAACAGGATATTCAGTGGAGAGCCTTGAAATTTTCCCTATTTGAATGTTTAAACATATTGAGTGTAAGAACCAAATTTTAAGGATATAAGTGACTGAAACATAAGGCAGCTCCAGACTGCTCACCAAGAACATTTATCAACATATTTAATCTGCAATTCATCACATCCCATGTATAGAGTGTCATGTGTATTAGATGGCATTTTGAATGAAGTATACTTGAAGCACATTATATCTTCTCAAATAGGGAAAATGACATATACTCTATGAATTTTGAGGTTATATTTAGGATCTTAAAATAATTTTATAAAAAGAAAAGTATTTTAAAAGTATATGAATAAATAAACCCACTTTCCAACTGCATATCTTGGGGGTTCTTTTGATTTGAAATTTAAGTCCATCTTTGCATATGAATGTAGGCATTTCAATGAAGCTTATGTGATTCAAATTTATATTTTGGTACCCTGTGGTGGCAGTTCAAGTAGCCAGAAATCCTTGAAGCCACAATGCTGAAGCCGGGCTCTTCTATTTCCTATACGGACTTTCTTTTAGAGCCTTGACTTCCTTATTCTTGAAGGAGGAAAAATCCTGTCTGTCCTCAGAGCTTTGTGTATCTTAAATTAGATAGCATATAATAAAGCGTCAAATACTGAAGGTATTTGTCAAATACTGATCAAATGGGACACCATGTTATAATTCAAACTGCTGGTATCCAAGTCAACAGGTGTACTGGGAATTTTATAAAGTCCATGAGAATTAAGTTGTGAATAGTTATTTACCTCAGTTTTACCAAATGATGAGATTTGAGAGGGTAAATTAGTTTATATTCTTTGCTACATGGCTAGATGGAAGAAAAACAGATGCAGGATAGCCTGCAAATCAAATGACATTCCCCTAAATTATTATTTTTATTATCATTACTTCTCATTTTTATTTTTTCTCAGGATTAATTAGCAAATTATAGCTCCCCATACTTTGTAATATTTTTGGAAAAATTTCTGAAAACATAATTTATGACACAAAGATAGTACTGTATTACTAGGTCTTGAATCTGTTGAGTCAAGGGAATAAAGACAAACTTCTGTCCCATTGCTTTATTTGCCTTTCAATCTGCAGGATTAGAAAGTCTAGTGGAAGGACACATCTGCGATTATAACACATGCCTTTAAATTAGCTTTAAAAATTCTCAGTCAAGAATTCTTAACATTTTGAAAATTAGAATCAAATTTTTTTTTTTTTTATGATAGGCACGCAGTGAGAAAGAGAGAGAGAGAGGCAGAGACACAGGCAGAGGGAGAAGCAGGCTCCATGCACCGGAAGCCCGACGTGGGATTCGATCCCAGGTCTCCAGGATCGTGCCCTGGGCCAAAGGCAGGCGCCAAACTGCTGTGCCACCCAGGGATCCCTGAAAATTAGAATTAATAGTATTGTTGAATTGCATTGACGAAACCTCTCTAAAGCCTCTGAAAGCTTATATGTTACAAGTATTTACATTTATTAAGTAAAGCATAATTAATTTGAAGAAAATTATATTTCCTTAAAATCATTTAAGTGTTCTAAAGAAGTTATAAAACCTGTATTGGATGTAAAAATTGTTGAGTGTCAAGGAAATCTTCAAGAAATCCATAATTCAGATCCTCTTTTATTTTTAATTGATTTATTTCACACCATTGATTTGAATCCTATCTACTTTCTTTCATCGCTACTAGCATTGATGATATTCATTGTTCACCTGCTAAGAGGTTACTGAAATTATTTTTTTTAAAAACAACTGGAATTCTTTAGAATGTTAAAACTTTGCAACTCACTATTACTATTTCTCTTTTATTGGAAAGAAATAAAGCATAAATAAAATGTACTGATCACCATCCTATGGAGAATTTGGCTTGTATCAGCAGATCTAGTGTGAATCTTTCTTGTTCTTAATAGTTCAATACTTTTAATAGTTCAAGTACTTTTTCAGTACTTGAAACTGAGTTTTAGAAATATATGTGTTTTTAAGCACAATTTAGTTCACATCTTACATAATCTTTTCTTACTGATAGCACAACAACTTTATGCAAAAATGACAATGAGTCACATGTTGGAATGTAATGAGTCCTTGGAGGATTTTTAGATAGATCAAGAACAAAATTATATATGTATAGATAAAATTTAAGGGGATCCCTGGGTGGCTCAGCGGTTTAGCGCCTGCCTTCAGCCCAGGGCATGATCCTGGAGTCCTGGGATCGAGTCCCGCATCAGGCTCCCTCTATAAAGCCTACTTCTCCCTGTGCCTGTGTCTCTGTGTGTGTGTGTGTGTCTCTCTCTCTTTCTCTCTCTCTGTCTCTGTCTCTGTCTCTCATGAATAAATAAATAAAATCTTTAAAATAAAATAAAATCTAAGGGCAGATACTGGGATGGTGAAGGTATTAGATATAAACTCAATTTAGTAAGAGTGGAGCTATCCAGTCAATATGTGAAATCAAGAGGATGAATGACCAGGTGAGGAGGCAAGAGCACTCCTGTAACCACAAAGCTGACACCCTAGAAGTTCTTTCCTCAAGGAAAAGCAAGGGAAAAAGCAAGAATTCTAATCGTCTTGTGGGCAATCATAGTATGTAAGTTGAAAAACAATTGCTAGGATATTTTAGAAAAAGCAGTCAAAATTAAAAAATAAAATTTCAATCTCATTTATCTGTTTCTATCATTTTACATGGCAGCCAAGAGCTACCCTGACTAGTCACTTTTTTCCCTCTGAATTAATGACATCAATATGATAGATAATAAAGTTAAGTAAATTTTTTAAAATATCTATTGCTTCTCTTAAAAAGGGACATGAATAAAATCTGATGCACATGCTAAATGAGCAGTTAAGATATGTTCTTTTTACCAAAAGGCTGCAGAAGAACAATCACTCCCTTGGTATAAATGTGAGGGATTTCTTTCTCATTTCAAACTTAATAGCTTCCTATGCTTATCATGCTTCTGTGTTGAGGAGATGAAAAATGATTCATGTAACTTACCATCTTTCAACATAGAATTTGATGTAACGTCCTCACAATTGCAAAAATAGGTAGTGAACACAAAGTCTTTCCTAAGGCTACATTTCCAGTCAATGGAAGTGCCAGGACTAAATGCCAAGATGGTACCCCTCATTTCATTTATATACACTAGTGTCCCTTAACTCTGGTGTCACTTTCCCTGGTTTCACTACCCCTAGACATCTTTGGTGACCATTTGACAAATGGTCATACTAGCAACATAGATGTGGAATTCATTTGTATGTAGTTAAACAAGAATGTATTCTGTACTTGAGGAATAACTGACTCAGGAGATGCTGGAAATTTGCCACTTTTCTATTCTCTACCATTCCCAACACTCCATTCCACACGAGAAATAGCATTATCATCAGATTTGTTCAATGTACTAGGTGTTCAGTAGTGAATCTCGGATTGAGGCTTATTTATCTTTGATGCCAAAACCCATGCATATTTAGATAAGACACACAAATTGGTGTATGTTGTATTTTGAGGTCTGAGTTTGAGTGTCTTGGCTTTATCACTAAATAGCTGACATGAGTCAAGTCACTTTGCCACTAGCCTCAGTTTTTTAAATCATTATAATGGGTGTAAGATTTAAATTGCAAAATTTTGCAATTGCTCAGGGATTAAATGAGTCTTTTTAACATACAAATGGGGATCTATTTGTTTGTGCACCCCCACAGAGCACTGAAGTGATGTTACAGCTATTAAATATAAGTAAAGCCAAATAGACTGTGATTATTTAAGTTGTATGAAAACAAAATTCAGAAGTGTTTTTTAATTGAAAACTTTATTTAATGCAATGATTTTTAAAAGGCTAGTCAATATATAAATGTTCACTAAACATCAACTATTCATAAAATTTAAATCTTTCCACTTGGTTGATATTAGATTCTTAGTTTTATGGAGTAGAATTTTCATCAATTGATATATAGGCTGTTCAAAGGTAAATGGTTAAGAGATGATGGTGTCTCCCTAGCCATTGGCTTCATCTGACCTGTAAGTGCTCATAAATTTTGATGAAGGACTCCTGTATTAATTTAGAATCCTAAGAGTCCTAAAACCTAGAGTTTTCTCTGGGTCTTTCAGTGGAATAATAGATTGTACCGTATTAAGACTTCATTCATCTTCCAGCCCCCAAATTGACTTGATTCAAAAAGCCTAGATGTCTGAGTATCTAATTTATTTTTATAGGCATATCTCTCTAAGCACAGGGGATCAGAAATAAGAAAGGGAGCTATTTTTTTGCTTTTTTAAATATTTTCTTTTCCCATAGGAGAATTTAACAAGTTGTGAAGTGCATAAAATAATTTTAGAATATCATCCAAAACATCCTTATATTTAGGTATCTCGTTCACAAGTGTTAAATCTACTTTAAGGCCTGAATTGTCAGGGATCACATAAATTGGGTAGCTGCCAAATTTCCATTTCAGTTTATGCTGTGTAGACAGAACATGTATCCATATGACCTGCATGAATCAGCCATTCAGCTGTCTCACAAGCTATTTTAGCTATTGCCTACTGACAATTCATTAGCATGAAAGGTAAGGTAATTTTTGATTATTACATTGACTAAATCTTTTTCTAGCTCTTCCCTCTCCTGTATACAAAACAGAACAGGATTTTACTGTTAAAATTTAGAAAAATACAACTCATAACTTTTAAATGTTGTTTACAATTATTAATTTGAGGAAATTTTTAAATTGAGTTATAAATTTTACATAATAAACTTAAGACCATTCTCTTCAATTATAGGCAAATTTACTGATAAGAGACTTCAAACCTATTGTAAGGAGAAATTGCTCATACTGCAATGTCAGAGATTATCTCTCTAGGGGAAAAAAGTTCTTGAGAGAATGAAGTTTACTGTTGCTGTCACGGATTCAAAATTGTTTGACTGAATTTAACATGTAATATATGACAATATCTCTTACACCTTTCAAATTATTGTAGAGGTTACAAAAATATTTTCTTAAGCATTTATTGGATATTTAGCAGTAGTGTTGAACATTTAGGAATATTGAACTGTCATACATTCTCTCAAATATTTTTCTCCAATATATTTTGTTCGACAAAATATTTTTTGTAAAGCATTTTTAAAAGTAATGCTATTAAAGTAAAGAAAATAATGCTGTAACATAAATTTTATATTCTTATTGAATGAAATGTATTCAAATTACTTAACATACAGTATTTAAGACAAAAATAAATATAATTTTATATAAACTTCCTGTTTGAATATTAAATCTCTTCAGGAAGGGGTATTCATCCCTTGCCATCAAATTTATTTTAAAAATTAAGAATGAAAGTTCTCATATTTCTAGCATACTTGTGCTGAAAAACTATCTTCCATATTTTAATCAAATTCAACTTTCTGTTAAGAGGAATTAATATGGCAGCACATTGTCCACTAAATTTATAATAAATATTTAATGTGATAAAATGAGAAGTACTACTGACAAATGTGATATCAGCTAAATTGTTAATTTTTATTTGAGAAGATCTTATTTTTAGAGCACTATAGTATCTATATTATAGCTTTAAAATTCATGCTAATCTTCAAAGTGCTACTTGTTAGTATATTTAAAATAACTTTTTATTTGGGTCACATGTGTAATAACCAGATTTATTAATTTCCTCTACTGGAATCATAGTAAATTAATTTGAGTGTACTTTGTTTGATAGCAGTGGTAAAAAGATTTAAAATTAGAGTGCATTGTTTATATGGTTGAATATATTTTTTCTGAGTTTTGATCTTGCCACCAGATGGCAGGAAAAATCAGAGTCAAATAGTTCTGTTAAGCAGCATGAATAAGGATTTTTTTTTTTCATTTTGGATGTTTTCCTACTGTTGATGCTTTGTGCAAAACCCAAATCATCATGAATATAATACGGATAGGCAATACCTGCTAATTATTGGTAAAAGTTCTTTTTTAAATTTTTTTCAGCATAATCGTGCTAGAAATAACTTTTAATATATGCATGCTATCACTGATAACATGAATTTGAAAATTATCATTAAACTTACTGTTTTAGGACCATTCAACTTGCTGTAATAATTAGAATGGTCAATCCCTGAACTTCTCTGGGTAAAACAACTGGTCACTTTTCTTTTAATGCAATAGGTGTTTACTTAAAAGAATATGGTCAGTGAATACTTAAAAAACAACAAACTCTCACTTTAAAGTTAGTTCCTTTTTTGTCAAGGCCAAGCAGGGGCTTATTTGTACCTGATAAATGCTTTACTAATTCACAGTATAAATGTTTTAAATTCTTAGTGTAGTGCCACCTGACATCTTCTGTAAATAAAACCCAACTTAATTATAACACAGAATAAAGGCAGAGAGAAAATATTCCCAAAACTGCAGTAAAATTCTACAGTTTTTATATTTTTTACATGTCTGCTTTTTTCCTTTACTGTTTTCAGGAAAAGTTCAGAACCATTAGTGCTTTGAATATACACAAGAGAGAATTAAGGCAAGCTTAAAAAAAATAAGTCAAATAATTGGTGCATGCATCTTGTGGATGCATTTTTCATTGCTGTAATGATTGCTTCAATGCATCTATTTCTTTTTTTTTATACAACAGTTTTTTTTTCTTTTGATTTAAATTATACTATAATGTCAACAGGCATTGTTTTCTTCCTCTTCTAAAAGAAAAAGTATAACTAGAATTAAATCATCTAATCAGGTCAAGTTTGATTCATTGATGTGATCTTTTTACAACTTTCTTTGGCTTATTCGCAAATGTTCTTTCATGCAATTTTATTTTTAAAGAAAGGCAAACAGCTATTCTTGATTACAGATTATTCCATACTGAGATCATGTAAATACTGAAGGACTATTTATTTAAAAAAAAAAGATTTTATTTATTTACTCATAAGAGACACACAGGGATCCTCTGAAAGACTATTTAATACCAGGAGTGTTTCTTTCAGGTGGCTCCATTATATGACATTTCCTGACTCTGCACAGAGGAATGTATCATTGCACTGTGTGAATTAGGATGAGGTCTACTTGTCATTCAAACTGTGAAATAAAGTCTTATCAACCATAATTTTCTCTGAAAGTAGGTTCAGAGGATCTCTTCATGCTTCTTACTGTTTAATTTGCATAACAACAGGTATTCAGTGTGTGTAAAGGAGCCACTTTTATTTTCTTTCTAAATTCCTTTGTCTTTGATAAAGGTGAATCAAAAACTTTGGGAGTTATGGACTAGGTTAACATATACAATTTTAAGGTATCACTGGTAAAATGACCTGCTACAAGTCTGTGAGGATGTTAACCTGTGAACTTCCAATATTAACAAGAGGAAAGACTCCCAACAGGTTACAAAGATTTACTTCCGAAAAACAAAACCCCCGTTTACTTGCACAAATGGTCACAGAGAGTGAGTGACAAGTGACCCAATGCACCAAGTTCAGACAAGTTGTGAATGAAAAAGAAAAATGACACAGCTGGTCAGTGACAGATGAACTTTGAATCCATCATGTTGCTGCAGGGAAAACAGGTAGGTTAATTGTTACTGCTGTCTGCACAGCTTTTATCAGCAGCACCCCATGGAGCAGGGCTGGTGGCAAAATACATAGTTGTCTGGGAGTGTCCTACTGCAGATTTTGGCTTTTAAAGACTTTTTAGGGGACGCCTAAGTGGCTCAGCGGTTGAGCAGCTGCCTTCGGCTCAGGGCGTGACCCTGGGGTCATGGGATCGAATCCCGCATAGGGCTCCTGCATGGAGCCTGCTTCTCCCTCTGCTGTGTCTCTGCCTCTCTCTGTGTCCCTCATGAATAAATAAATAAAAATCTTAAAAAATATTAAAGACTTCTTAAACTAATTCTTAAACTTAACTAATTCTTCTTACTAAATAGTAGCATGACATTATATTTCATGCTGAGGGTTAATTAAAAAGGAATCACTAGGTTTAGAAAAGAAGTAATGAGGTTGAAGTCATCATGAACTTACCTGGGCCACAAAAACACCATATTTGTATTATCACTTGTGCCACTACAGTACTCCATGAATGTTTCTGCGAATAATGTACAAATGCTTTCAAATGGCCACATCGTACTAACAAGGTGTATGATACTTATCTGGATTGTTGGCTTTATCAATGTTTGAATAATAGGATTCAATTCTCCCTTATGGTTCCATGACCTTATTTTGTTCATAAAACAAATCTTACTCAGGGACACCTGGGTGGCTCAGTGGTTGAGTGCCTGCCTTTGGCCCAGGCTGTGATGCTGGGGTCCTGGGATCGAGCCCCATATCGGGATCCCCACAGGGAGCCTGCTTCTCCCTCTGCCTGTGTCTCTACCTCTCTCTCTGTCTCTCATGAATAAATAAATAAAATGTTAAAAAAACAAAACAAAACAAGTCTTAGATAATTCATCTAGAGTAAAATGGAAGTGGTTTGTATGAGAAACTCAATTATTTTAAGTACTGTCTATTATCTTTGTATCTTGCCTTAAAATAACAACATTGAGTCTGCTTTGTAAGTGCTTGTTGTCTTGTCAAACGTTGAACTTTTAAGCTTTGTAGAATGAAAGAACAAAAGTGTAATCCTTGTGATCAATCTCTTTATTTCTACTCAAGTCTGAATCATAAAGTTATAGATTTAAATAAGTAAAGAAGAAGATTAAAAAAAATTTTTTAAAGGATAGGAAAATGATAAGTTAAAAACTATTAAACTAATTTGAGATTATGAGTATGAGAAGGGGAACAGAGATTACAAATTTCATTTATTTGGAGAAACTATGGTGATAACTGAATAAGGTCAAAAAGAAGACTTTCAGCTTCTTCATCAACCTAACTTGGAAGAAGGAAAATTAGAGGGATAATGCATTAAAAATTAAAACTTCATTTCTATTTTCAGTAAGGTGGTCAGTGAACATGAACTTAGCATATAACTGGGTCGCCAGTGATTTTGAAGCAAAGGTTTAGCCAAGGCAAATTTACTGTGAAAAATTTGTTTTAAATTTTCACCCCATCCAACTTCATAAAGCAGTACTAGATTTCAGGGATTGTTAAGACTTTGTATACAAGAAGATTTTAGCTGCTTCTTCATGAAATACTCATCCACGTATAAAGCCAATTTCTATCTATTGTCATGCTCTATAAAAATCACTACTATCATCCTAAGAGTAATCTGAATCTTAGGTTAATGATTTAGTTTCATTTATTCAACAATAGTTTAGGGCTATAAACATCTGTAATCAATTTAAGAGTTATTTGTGATAGCTGGGCAAATTTGTTCCAGAATGATTCAAAATTGACAACAGGGGATTTCTCCTGTAACTTTCATTACCCATGGACCTAACTTTAAATATCACCCAAAGGGGACATTTTGCTTCCCGAGGGAAGAAAAAAGGTTTCTGCATAGATCTAGGAGAAATGTTACATGTGTTGCACATGTATTTTTTAACCCAGCAATTTTCCCTTTGAGTATTTATCTTAAGTATATATGCTAATCAATCAGCAAAAAAGATACGTATCAGGGTATTCCTGAAAATATTATTTGGAATATTGAAAAACTACAAACAAAACAATACTTATCAAGACAAAACTGTTAGAAAAATTAGAGTAGTCTCACATAATGGAATTCTTTCAACTTGTTAAGAAGGAATATGATTGGATTTACAAAATAAAGCTCTCCAAAATAGGTTGTTAGTTAGAAGAGAATCCATTTTGAGGAAGGCATGCAAATGTGACCACATCAGTGTAAATGTAAAGAAAAAAAAGTTACACAAGAATCCCTTCAAAGTGCTCACCTCACAGAAGTGAGAAAATATTTGCAGAGGGCACTGTTTTATACCCAATTGTATATGTATATGTATATATACATCCATACACACATATATATATATACACAAATATATATTATTAGAAATTATACATTAGAAATTATAGGCTGTATACATGTGTGTATGTATATATAGATTTACTATAAAGATAAGTATTGCATTTTTATAACTGAACAAGTGCTGATATAACTAAAACTTATTACTAAAAAGTTTATTTGGGGATTATTTATGAGCATGTTTATAAATAATTTATGTCTAAACATGAACATTTATAAATAACTAGGCATAAAGTATTATAAAATTATAACTACTATTTATAAAGTGGCAACAAGCTAGAAACAATGTAAGCTTTTCATATACCATCATTTTTTTTTTAAAGATCTATTTATTTATTTGAGAAAGCGAGAGAACATAAGTGGGAGGGGCAGAGGGAGAGGGAGAGAGACTCTGAAGCAGGCTCAGCACTGAGCATGGAGCCCAATGATGGGCTTGATCTCTGACCCTGAGGTCATGACCTGAGCCATCATCAAGAATCAAATGCTTAACCAACTGCACTACCCAGGTGCCCCTTTACTACATCATATTAAACAACATAAAACTTTGAGGTAAATTTTGTCATATCCATTTTACAAAAGAGGAAATTGCAGCTTAGTTGAATAGTCTAAGGTCTCCTGGCAACTAAGTGGCTGAAAAGAGATTTGAACCCTTGTCTGGCTCCAAAGCCAGAGTTCTGATTTATCATTGGTCTTAGTAACTCTTCAATACAGTCATTAATAATGAATATCAGGATATCCTCTAAGATTGAATATTAACAATGTGAACAATCAGCTGAAAGGCATTCCATTCCTTCTCCCTCTCCATTATAACGAAATAATTGTAGTCACAATTAGAAATGATAAGCTAAATGATGAAGAGCAAGGCCCTTAAGTCATTGTGAATAGGTAGGTAGGTAGATACTCAGCTTTCTCACTTATAAAGTGGGTGTTGCATCTGTTTCACAGTTTCTTGAAAAAAGATGAGCAGGAGCACCTGGGTGGCTCAGTCAGGTAAGCATCTGACTCTTGACTTCAGCTCAGGTCATGGTCTCAGGGTGGTAAGATCAGCCCCCAGTTGGGCTCCATGTTCAGTGGACAGTCTACTTAAGATTAGCTCTCCCTCTGCTCCTCCCCCTGCTTGGGTTCTCTTTCTTTCTCAAATAAATTAAAATCTTCTAAAAGAGCTAACATTTATGAAACTGTGAGAAAATATCAAGTGCTATATAAAGTTTTACCTGATTCAGGACATATAACATTAAGACTTCTTTTTTTCCTGATGATTCCTAGTATACGATTCACTGATTCAAAATATATTTGTTCCATTTTTAGAATTGTTGAATTGGAAATAGCAACCTAGATATATTCTTTTAAATATAATGGAAGCCAGAATGGTTGAAAAATTAATCACTGCTGTTCTCTCTTGACATGTAAGACCAATCCCACAATGCATTAAAGTTATGTTCCAGATTAAATTTCATGGTCAGTCATTAAATCCCTATCTTCTAAAAACTCTAGACTTCCTTGCCACTCTTTCACTTTTAAGTGCTTGTGACTATAATTAAAATGAATTCTCCACCTACTGCATCCCTGAACCCACACAGCTGAACAGTAGAGAAAAACACACCTATGCTCACTGGTGTCTCTTTAAATTGGTGATGAACATCAAGTAAGTCCAGCAAATCACATTAAGTTACACGCATCATTCACTCTCCTCCTCTCCCAGAACACAGTTTTATCCTTTTTCTAAATTAAACTGTTGATAATTCCTCCCTCATCTTTACTGGCAGCTGATGACCTTGTGTTTATTCACTAAGAAAATAGAAGCAATGGAAAGATGATTTCCACACACTATCTACCCACCCACCTGTGTTTACCTCTTCCAGCTTCTCGGCTGTAGCCAGAGATAAAATTGTCATTTCTGTCAGCAAAGACCCAAGTCTCCAGTTAGGTCTGATCACATCCTCTCAAAGGAATCTTATTCTCTCCTCCCTCTACTCTTGTTTTTTGTGTTTTGTGTTTTGTTTTGTTTTGTTTTTTTCTGGTTGTTGTTTTGGTTTTGGGTTTTTTGTTTTTTTGACGTTCTCTCTTTGTTGGATTTTGTCTGTCAGAATATATCGCACATTATGCTCTTATTTCTTGGTCTTTATTTTTTTTGTTTCTCTGTCTTTAAAGGAAAAGAACACTCATGACATACTTTCTTCTTGCAGCTACTGCTCTATTTTTCTATTCCTGTACAGCAAAATGCTTTACAGAGTGGTCAACACTTGTTTTCTCCATTTCCTTACTCTGCCCTGGGTTTGTTTTAACTGCTGGGTTGCCCGCCGGCTTCCCTGCAGCCTGCCTGAGCCTCTCTGGGCTCCCCTCCGGCAGGGGGCAGGGGCAGGGGCAGGGCGAGGGCCTGGCCACCCTGCCAGGCTGCAGGATGAGCGAGGCTTTCCCTTCCAGCCTGAGTTTTACCTGGTTTACTAGACAATTTTATCGTCGCCCTTGTCCAGCTGGGCACTATGGGCCTCAGAATTCACTTCTCTGCGTAGTTTCGGCTCGTGTATGGCCCTCCAGGTCTCTTTTCTAATTGTTTTCTTCCAGTATAATTGACACAAAATATACTTTAGTCTCAGATGTACAATGTAGTGATTGGGCCTGTCTGTCCACGATCCCATGGCCCACCCGATGCCGCTACCACTTGTCACCCTAGGGTGCTAGCACAGTGCCATTGACTCGTGGGTTGCCTGTGCTGTACTTTTTCTTCCCTGACTTACTCATTCCATAACTGGAAGCTTCTCTCCCCTCCTCTGCACCCATTTTGTCCATCCCCCCACTTCCCTCCCCTCTGGCACCCATCAGCTGTTGTCTGCATTTAAAGGACTAATTCTGCTTTTTGCTTGCTTACTCATTTGTTTTTTAGATTCCATATACGAGTGAAATCATGTGGTATTTGCCTTCCTCAATCTGACTTCCTTCACGTAGCATGAGAGCCTGTAGGTTCACCCACGTTGTCCCAAGTGGCACAATTGCCCCCTTTCTTGTGGCTAATACCCTGGGGGGTGTCCATGTGTAGACTATGTCTTCTTTATCCGTTCACCTACTGATGGAAACTTAAATTGCTTCTATACCTTGGCTGTTGTAAATAATGTTTCAATAAAAATTGGGATGCATATATCCTTCCAAATTAGTATTTTTGGTTTCTAAATACTCAGTGGTAGGATTATTGGATCATACGGTATTCAGTTGTTAATTTTTTGAGGAAGCTTTATGCTGTTTTTCACAACATGTGTACCAATTTACATTCCTACCAATGGAGCCAGTGGATCCCTTTCTCTCCATGTCCTCACTAAAATTTGTTCTTTCTTGTCTATATTTCTGTCCTAATGATTTTGTCTTTTCCAGAATTTCCTAGAATCATAAAGGTTAACAGAATATTAATAGAATCAGTAGAAGCATAAAGCATGTATCATTTTGATTCTGGTAACACATTTGAGATTCATCCATGTCATTGCAAATATCAAGAGTTTGTTCCTATTGTGTTATTAAGTATTTTTCCAATTTATGGGCCTAGTTCTGCTAGTTTTTCTTAACATATTTTGAAATGTTATTATTAGGTACATATACATTTAGGACTGTTAAGTCTTCTCATTAGTTTTAAATAAAATATTTCTCTTTGGTAATACCGTTTTTCTTGACATTTTTGCCCAATATTGGTCTATCCATTCTATCCCCCTTATGCTTAATGTTTGTGTGGTGTATATTTTCCAATCTTCTGCTTTTTTAAAAGATTTTATTTATGAGAGACACAGAGGCAGAGATACAGGCAGAGGGAGAAGCAGGCTCCCCGCGGGCAGCCCGATGTGGGACTTGATCCCAGGACCCCTGGGACATGACCTGAGCCAAAGGCAGACGCTCAACCACTGAGCCACCCAGGTGCTCCTCCACTTCTCTGCTTTAATCTTTCTTTTATATCAAAATTTATATTTTTAAAACCCCAGAGAGCATAGATGTTAAGCATTCAGTTCAGTGAATTTTGACAGTTTGGGCACTTGTGTATGCATATTTAATAATTGTTCTTAAAAATATATTGCACATTTCCATCACCCTAGGAAATCTAGAAGGTCTGTTCAGCCCTCCATCCTGTTAATTTTCCCCAACTCATCACTCTGACAGAGACATCCACTTTCTGATTTTTAATTACTGTAGAGTAGTTTTATCCAGTCTTTGGCATTACATAAATGGAATCATACAATATATATTCTTCTATATCTGGTCTTTTCCACTCTATGATTTTAAGATTTTTACAGGATGCATTTATTCTGCATTTATTTACTCATTCATTCATTCATTCATTCATGCAGTTCATCCTTTATTTTTTCTTTAGTGACATTCTATTTTAGAAACGCATTACAGTTACTTCTGTATTCATTCTCCTGTTGAGAGAAATGGATTATTTCCAGTATAGGGCAATCATGAATAAGGCTACCAAGAACATTCTTATGCAAACCTTTTGGTAGACATATGCTTTCCTTCCTTTTGCATAAATATCCAGGAATGAAATTGCTGAGTCATAGGATAAATGTATGTTTTTCTTCATAAGAAATACCCAAACACTTTTCTGAAGTGTATGTGCCATTATGTACATTAGTATCATGTTATTTTTGTTTGTTCCATATCCCTTTCACAAGTTGATATTGTCTTTTAAATTTTAAACTTTTTAGTGGATGTATAGTAGTATCTCATTGTGCTTTTAATTTGCATTTCCCTGTGACTTACAATGTTAAATGCTACTTCAAATGTCCATTTCTTTTATGAAGTAATTCTTCACATCATTGTCTTGAGTTTATCCTTTGGAGTTTATATACATATAAAATACATATAATGTATATATAATAGATACATAGGATAAAAGCATATCATATGTGATATATATGAAATAAGGATATTTTGTCAGGTATTTGTATTTTAGTATTTTCCTCCTATTGTGTGGTTTGCCTTTTCTCTTATTTTTATATGATATTTTTGATGAACAGAAATTTCAAATTTTAATCCAGGTTATGAATGTTCTCTATTTTATGGTTAATGTATTTTGTGTTTTATCTAAAAATATTTGCCTACTTCAAATTTGTAACTCTATCTCCCTGTATTTTCATATTTAATTTTATGTTTGTAGCTATACTTAGTCTTATATTAGGTCTTGAATTGGTTGTTTTTTGTACTGGGAGTTAAGGTCATGTATATATTTTGTCTTTATTTTCATATAAATACCTACTTGTTCTAGATGATTCATTAAATAGATTTTTCCCACTGAACTTTCCTGGTGCCTTAGTTGACAATCAAGTGAACATGTGAACATATGCTAGAGCTCTCTTTTCTAGTCCATTGATATGAACATAAATCTTTGTACCATTATCATGCTGTCTTGATAAATACAAATTTAAGTAAGACTTTAAATAAGATAGTTTAAGTATTTAAAAAGGTTCCTCTTTTTTGAGATTCCATTTATCTCTGCATTTCTATATAAATTTTACAATGAGCTTGCTGATTTCTTCAAAAAATTTTGCTGAGATTTTTTTTTTTTTGAGATTTTGATTCAGTTTGCATTGAATCTGTAGCTCAATTTGATAAGAATATTTTAACAATATTGAACCTCCCAGTTTGTTTAGATTTTCTTCAATCTTTTCAGCAGTAGTTGGTATTTCAGTGAAGAAGCCTTGACAACTTGAGTTAATTGCTGAATATTTTTTTTTATTTTATTTTTTTAATTTTTATTTATTTATAATAGTCACACAGAGAGAGAGAGAGAGAGAGAGAGGCAGAGACACAGGCAGAGGGAGAAGCAGGCTCCATGCACCTGGAGCCCGACGTGGGATTCGATCCCGGGTCTTCAGGATCACACCCTGGGCCAAAGGCAGGCGCCAAACCGCTGCGCCACCCAGGGATCCCAATTGCTGAATATTTTTATGTCATTGATGTTATTGTGATAATTTAATTTTTAAAAAAAATAAAAACAATTAGAGTTGTTAGCTGTATAAGGAACTGAGCCTATAACTATGCTCACTTTATGTGGAAGTCTGCTACCTCTTTTTGGTAGCTTCCATAGAGTTTTCTGCTTATACACCATGTTTTCTATAAATGTTGTTTTACCTCTTATTTTCAATTTTTTATGCTTTTATTATTTCTTTTTTGCCTTTTTCTTTGCTAAAAGTTCAAATGTAGGGCATTTGACATTGATGGTGAATGGTTGGAATGACAATAGTTGATGATGGTGATACTCAATAGATATAGAATAAACACCTTTTTCTTGTTCCTAATAATAGAGGATAAATGTTTAATGCTTCACCATTATTTTGATATTAAATTATAGGATTTTCATAGATGGTCTTTTTAAAATTAGGAGACATTGCTTCTCAGCATAGTATTGTTGAAAGTTTTAATAGTAAGAATTGTATTTTATCAAGTTCTTCAGTCTCTATTGAGATCATAAAATTTTCTTTTACTTTTTTGGTAAATTGCATCGATTTTTTTTTTTTTTTTACATTGAACAGTTTTGCACAAGACAGTTGGTCAGGCTGAACAAACCTTTCTTATATGTTGCTACATTAGATTTGCTAATGGCTTTTAAAGGTTGTTTTCTAGACTCACAAGATCTGTCTAGTGGCAATATTATTTCATTCTATCTTTATGAGGTTTTATTATCAGGTATGCTGGTCTCTTGAAATGAATTTGACTATGGACCATCCTTTATTTTATGAAAGAGTTTGTGTAAGATAGTTACTATTTCTTCCTTCAGTGTTTGAAAAATACACTGGTATATCCATGTGGGCTTTGAATTTTCTTTGTGGTAGGAATTTTATAATGGATTCAATTACTTCATTTAGATAAGGCTATTCAGATTTTTCCATTTCTTTTTTTGTCAGTTTTGTTGTTATGCTTTCTAAGAAATTCACCTATGTCATCTAAATTATCAAATATCTTAGCATAATGATCTTCAGTAAATCCCCTTATAAACCTTTTAATGTCTGTATGATGTATAATGATGCCTTTTCTTTCATTGTTATTTATAATTTGCTATTTTTCTCCCTTTTTCTTGACCAGTCTAGCCAGAAGGTTAACAGTTTTATTAACTTTATTTTATTAGTTTTATTAACTTTAGATTTTGTTGATTTGTCATTTTCACTTCGCTGATTTTTGCTCTTAGTTTTGCTGTTTTCTCTCTTCTAATTAATTTGGTTATAACTTACTCTGCTTTTTCTACCTTCCTAAGATGACACTTAGGAAAAGTGATTTCACTTAGGAAAGTGATTTCTCACCTTTCTTTTTATATATAAATGTCATTCAAAGCTCTACTTTAATTGTATTCCACATGTCTTGATATTTTGATATCTTGACTATCTAAATCAGGAGTCTGGGAAGCATTTTGGGGGGAACATTCTGTGTTGTGTCTTTCATGCAGCCAGGTGATGTCTGAAGTGAACACAGTGGAGTGCTGAAGCTACTGGAAGTTAGTCAGACTCTTCCTCCTTTCTGTTCTTTTTATAGTCTCAGAGCCTCAGGAACTTTGTATGGTTTCTCCACCTGAGTTAGTTTAGAATTGCTTGTAGTATGATGCCCTCAAGACATTCAGTCTGCTTACTGGTAGCTCAGAACTCCAAAGGCAAGTGTCCCAAGAACACCACATGGAAGCTATACCACTCTTAATCACCTAGCCTTAAATGACACATAATATTCCTCCAGCATCCCCACAGGCCTGCCAAGGTTCAAGGATAGGAGAATAGATGTCACCTTAGGTTACAGAAGGGGTGGCAATTTGCATCTCTTCTTACATTTTAAGAAGAGAAGGCCAGATGGGAAAAATACAACCTTCTGTATCATCTTTGATCCATAGGTGTGTATTACTTTTTAACAAAATACATTTTTACTTAATTGTTTCCCTCTATTCCAAAGGTAATTGTTAAGAATATTTTTTCATTTCTTTATCTCTACCAAGTAGTGTCTAGCACATGGTGGGTACTCATAAATATTTGATTACGTAAATAATTACATTTATTCTGTCTCCTATATCATAAATTTACTTATTGCATTTTTTCTAACCTGGAAACACTTTCTATTTTTTATTTTTATTTTTATGTTTTTAAAAGATTTTATGTATCTATTCATGAAAGACACAGAAAGAGAGGCAGAGACACAGGCAGAGGGAGAAGTAGGCTCCTCGCAGGGAGCTCGATGTGGGACTTGATCCCAGATCCTGGGATCACGACCTGAGCTGAAGACAACCTCTCAACCACTGAGCCACCCAGGCATCCCTGGAAATAATTATTTTTAAATTTTCCATGTTTAAAGGTAAATATACTCTTGGCTCAGTAATCCAGTATGAATTCCATTTGCTTTTTGTTGTTGTTGTTGTTATCTTATGATACTGAGAGCATTGTTAGCGTTGTCAGAACTTTTCACATGCAATTGCCATCTTAACTCTGTTTTTTTGGTGTTTATAGATTTAATTCCTTTTCCACTTTCCAACAGTTAGTAAGTCCACAAGCAAGCTTTTTATAGCTTTAATCTAAATCTTCTTTGTGGGTGGCTAACCTTTGGCAGTCACTGTTTGAAAAGTCTCATCCGAAGTATCTATTTTCATGGCTCTGTTTTAATATCAGACATGATCCAGAAATTTTCATAGCACACATATTTGTTCTGTCAAAATAAAATAATCAGGACTGCCGCCTTGCTTATGCTCAGTAGAAACGCTGTAAATAAAACCAGGACTGTAGTCAGTGATCTAAAATAACAAAATAGTTTGACTTCTTAAAATATACTCAAGAGTTAAGGCAAGCATGAAAGCAAGGTAAAAAATTATTCAAATGGGCACAAGAACTGTCCCTTGTTCTAGGCCTTCCATGCCTCCCAGTTCTTTCTATGTCCTCTTCACTAAGATTATTCCCTGGGTTTAGAACAAAAGAGATGGGAGGGAGCAGGAGAAGTTATGCGTGCCTTCTCCTTCTCTAATTTCTAACCTGCGTCCTAAGGGTTACAAACAAGAAAGAGAAAAGTGATTTGTTATTGTCTTACAATATTTGTTAGGTCTTTAAATCACAATGAAACAGGTACAGGTGGTTCATATTCCTTATTCTAAGTTCATGCTAGATCTAGCAATCATTGAATGGAGAAATTATTTAACTCTGGCTCTAAAGAGTTTTCTCACCTCTATGAAAAATAAGCATTTTTGGAATGCGGGGTAGCTCAGTTGGTTACATGTGTGCCTTAGGCTCAAGTCATGATTCCAGGACTCTGCAATGGAGCCCCATTGAGCTCCCTCTTCAGTGAGGAGCCTTCTTTTCCCTCTGCCTCTGCAACTTCCTCCCCTCCCCTCCCCTGTACCTCCCCCATGCTCTTTCTCTCTCTCTCTCAAATAAATAAATAAAATCTTTTTTAAAAATAAGAATTTTAGGAAGGGCAAGGTGGCAGAAGAGTAGAGTCTTTAACTCACCTGGTCCTACCAACTTACCTAGTGTTACATCCTGAACACCTAAAAATTTGACCTGAGATGCAAAGAAAAAACAGCTGGAACACTACAGAGAAAAATTTTCACTTCTAACAAGGTAGGAAGGGAAAACAAAACAAAACAAACAAAAACAAAAACAAAAGGAAGAAGAGAGAAAGAAAAGAGAATCCAGTGGGGGTAGAACAGTGAGGCGAGGTGCCAGGCTAAGGGGAGGAGAGCCTCCCTGGGAAAGCCCAGCCCCAGAGATGGGGGAACTTGAAACACCCAGTGTATTCTTCCCAGAGGGAGCAGTGCTCAGCAGGGAACCGGGCAGGACAGGAAGGGGCAGGGACACCCCCAGATCCCCAGGGTCACTGTGAGAGAAGGGGCGGGGAGAGCACAGCGTACCCGTGGGCCCATCTTGGTAAAGGGCTGGCACACAGCCCCCAGGGCCTTGGGAAGAAGCCAGTGGGTCAGGTGGGCTCTTGGCTGGGGGGAGGAGGGCTGTACTGAGACCCAATCCCCACGGGAGAGGCAGCCCGGGAATGGGTCCAGACCACGGGTCCCGGACCCCAGGGTGCCAGGGGACACCCCCCGATCCTGCGCTCCTCCCCAGACAGGCAAGGGCAGGGAGGGCCTAGGACAGTGAGGCCCCTCCTTCCATGGGGTGTCTCAAGCTGTGCAAGTCAGCACCCCCACCTTGGGAGCACCTAGGCCTGTGCAGACTGGGAGCTGTGAGGGGTCCCCGGGGAGCTGACCCCAGGGTGGGAAGCTGGCCACCGCCAGTGCTGCTATTCCTGCTGGTGTCACCTTGTGCCTGGGGGGACAGGGGAGTCATGGGGTCCACAGCTCCCCCTGAGCCCAGCACCCAGCGGGGGCAGGAACAGGGGCCTCACGGGGTACACAACTCCCACTGAGCCAGGCACCTGGTAGGGGAGGGGCATCTCCCCACCTGAGAATCAGCACGCAGTCCCCGCCCCCAGAAGACCAGCTGGAAGGAAAAGGGAAGAGCAAGTTCTGGACAAGCAGTGGTGGGAAGCTCCAGGACTGAGGGAAAATAGTGGGAAAATAGTATATAGAACTAAAAGATCCTTTTATATATTCCTTTTTAATTATGATTCATTTTTATATCACACTAAAAATTTCCAATATTTTTTCTCTTTTCCCACCTTAAGTACAATATTTTAACAGCTCTTTATTTTTAAGTTTTTTTTCTCCTTTTTGACTTTCATATTTATACAATTACATGTATCAGATATATTTTTCACTTCTGGATTCTCTTCAACATACTCAGTTTAATTTTGGTAGATATACGAGATATGGGTTTTTGTTTTGTGTTTTTTGTTTTCTCTGTTTCATTTTGTCCTACAATGGTGGAAGTTAACACCTTCTAAAACACGACCAGCACGCACCCAGAACCAAGTGGAACACTGTGCTGATTCATTCTGTGAGATTATATTCTCCCTTCCTTCCCATTCTGTCCCTCTCTTTTATCTCCTTTTGTTGTGGTAGTCACTGTGGGACTTTCTACAAGTATTGCTGATTTATATTATTTTGGGATTGAGCATCCTCTAACATACAGAACAAAAACACTCAGAACCAAGAGGATCACCCTCTAGGACCCCTCAGGTAGACTACATTCTCCCTCAAGTAACACTTCTTCACTACCACCATCCCCCAGCCCCCCTTTTTTCTTTTTTCTCTTTTTCCTCTTTACAGTTTTTCTTTTTTTTCTTCTTTTTTTTCTTTTCTCCTTCTTTGGGGATTTTGAAGTTTTATTTTTTACTACTTTTTTTTTAATTTGTTTTTCACATTAATAGTCCCTTTGTTTTATTTTGTTCTGATCTTCTTTTCCATTTTCTGGTCTCTGACCTCTTCAGAAGCATCTATGGTGTATTTTACTTAGGTTATGGTTGATCTTTTTGACTCATCCGCTGATACAGCCACTCTGCACTAGACAAAATGATTAGAAGGAAGAATTCACCACAAAAGGAAGATCAGAAACAATACTCTCTGCCTAGAGTTACAGAATCTGAATTTCAATTCGATGTCAGAAATTCAAGTCAGAAGCACAATTATAAAGGTACTGGTGGCTCTGGAAAAAAGCATAAAGGACACTAGAGACTTCATTACTAAGAATTGAGATCTAATCAGGTCAAATATAAAAATAGATTAATTGAGATGCAATACACACTGGAGGTCCTAACGACGAGGGTTAATGAGGTGGAAGACAGAGTTAGTGACATTGAAGAGAAGATGATGGCAAGGAAGGAAGCTGAGGAAAAAAGATAAAAACAATTAAGAACCCACGAGGAAAGGCTCTGGGAAATAAACGATATCTTGAGAAGGAAAAATATATGTATAATTGGGGTTCCAGAAGAGGCTGAGCGAGAGAGAGGACCACGAAGTATATGGCAACAAATCATAGCTGAGAACTTCCCTAATCTGGGGAGGGAAACAGGCATTTAGATCGGAAGACAGAGAGGACCCTCCCCACAAAATCAATAAAAACCGTTCAACACCCCAACATTTAATAGTGAAACTTGCAAATTCCAAAGATAAAAAGAAAATCCTTGAAGCAGCAAGAGACAAGAGATCTCTAACTTATAGGGGGAGATATCAGAATATCAGTAGACCTCTCTACAGAGACCCGGCAGGCCAGAAAGGGCTGGCAGAATATATTCAGGATCCTAAATGAGAAGAACATGCAGCCAAGAATACTCTATCCAGCAAGGCTCTCATTCAGAATAGAAGGAGAGAGAAAGAGCTTCCAGGACAGGCAGAAACTGAAAGAATATGTGACCACCAAACCGGCTCTGCAAGAAATATTAAGGAGGACCCTGTAAGAGAAACAGGAAGCCCAAAGAAATAATCCACAAAAACAGGGACTGAATAGGTATTACAATGACAATAAATTCATATCTTTCAACAGTTACTCTGAATGTGAATGGGCTAAATGATCCCATCAAAAGACGCAGGGTATCGGCCTGAATAAAAAAGCAAGACCCATCTATATGCTGTCTACAAGAGACTCATTTGAGACCTAAGGACACCTCCTGCCTGAAAATGAAGGGGTGAAGAGCCATTTACCATTCAAATGTTCCTCAAAAGAAAGCTGGAGTAGCAATCCTCATATCAGATAAATTAGAGTTTAACCCAAAGACTGTAGTAAGAGATGAAGAGGGACACTATATCATACTTAAAGGGTCTATCTAACAAAAAGACCTAACAATAATGAATATTTATGCCCCTAATGTGGGAGCTGCCAAGTATATCAATCAATTAATAACCAAATTAAAGACATACTTAGATAATAATACAGTAGTACCGGGAGATTTCAACACGCATTTCCTGCAAGTGACACATCTTCTAAGCACAACATCACCAAAGAAACAAAGGCCTTAAATGATACACTGGACCAGGTGGATTTCACAGATATTTACAGAACTTTGCATCTGAACACAAATGAATACACATTCTTCTCAAGTGCACATGGAGCTTTCTCCAGAATAGACCACATCCTGGGTCACAAATCAGGTCTCAAGCAATACCAGAATATTGGGATTGTCCCCTGCATATTTTCAGACCACAATGCTTTGAAACTAGAACTCAGTCACAAGGAGACATTTGGAAGAAACTCAAACACGTGGGGGTTAAAGAGCATCCTGCTAAAAGAGGAAAGGATCAACCAGGAAATTAGAGAAGAATTAAAAAGATTCATGGAAACTAATGAGAATGAAGATACAACCATTCAAAATCTTTGGGATATAGCAAGAGCAGTCCTAAGAGGGAAATACATCGCAATACAAGCCTCCCTCAAAAAATTGGGAAAAAAACAAATACACAAGCCAACCTCGCACCCAAAGGAATTGGAGAAAGAACAGCAAATAAAACCCACACCAAGGGATCCCTGGGTGGCGCAGTGGTTTGGCGCCTGCCTTTGGCCCAGGGCGCGATCCTGGAGACCCGGGATCGAATCCCACATCGGGCTCCCGGTGCATGGAGCCTGCTTCTCCCTCTGCCTCTCTCTCTCTCTCTCTCTCTCTCTCTCTCTCTCTCTGTGTGTGACTATCATAAATAAAAAAAAAAAAAAATTAAAAAAAAAAAAACCCACACCAAGCAGAAGAAGAGAATTAATAATGATTTAAGTAGAATTCAATGAAACAGAGACCAGAAGAACTGTAGAGCAGATCAACAAACCAGGAGTCAGTTCTTTGAAAGAATTAATAAGATAGATAAACCCCTAGCTAGCCTTATTAAAAAGAAAAGTGAAAAAAAGTCATATTAATAAAACCACAACTGAAAGAGATCACAACCAATACCAAGGAAATACAAATGATTTTAAAAACATATTATGAGCAGCTATATGTCAACAAATTAGACAATCTAGAAGAAATGAACGCATTTTTAGAAAACCACAAGTTACCACAACTGGAACAAGAAGAAATAGAAAACCTGAACAGGCCAATAACCAGGGAGGAAATTGAAGCGGGTGTGGGACTCACTCTGGGAAATGAATAAGAGGTAGTATAAGGGGAGGCAGGTGGGTGGTTGGGGTAACTGCATGATGGGCACTGAGGAGGGCACTGGATGAGATGAGCACTGGGTGTTTTCCTATATGTTGGCAAATCGAACTTCAATAAAAAAATAAAAATAAAATAAGAATAAGCAGTTCTCATCCTTTTCTCTAAAGCTTTTTAATGGGGATTATAGAAGGAAAATCACCAACGATCAAGTGGGTTCTCTCTTTCTGCCTCTTATTAGTCACCCTCTCACTGAAGTTCTTGTGTATTGTCACCTCTGTGTGGTCCTCCTCAGGTTCCTCTTATACAGCAGGTTCTGGTGAACATCCCCTTTCGTTTTGTTTCTTCTGTGGTGCTCACACATACATTGATAATTTCAGAATGCTGCTTTATTACATTTTCAGAAAGAATAAACTGTAATAATGAAGAAACTCTTAACACAATCTTTTATAAGCTGAAACAAAAAGGAAACTTTAACAAATCTTCTGTTACAAGTATTGGTCATTTCCTTGCTATGATGTCTCAAACTAATGATCATTTCTACGTGGTAGATGCCATCTTATTACCTACTACACAAAAGCAGTATTACCAGATGGGGGAAGAGGGTGGGTGGGAAATGTTCTTGCTGTACAATTATTGGTTTGAAAGGCATGACCTCCCAGTGGTTTGCTGGCCATCTGTGATGATACACATAATGAAGTAGCTCACACTTCAAGTTAGTCCCAATGTCTTGCTTAGGGAAAAGTTACTTGACCCATTACAGCTCCCTGATCAATGCAATTTTCACTACATGACAACGTAATTACTGTGACACACCCAGTATAATTACAGGACTTGTTTTCTATGGATGCCATCATAACAGATTATTATTTTGATGCCTTGAAGCTGTGCAAAAAGCCAATTGAATTGAATTTGAAGCTAACATACAATGTTGAAGGGCCATCTTATTGTGACTGTTTTTGTTTTATATACACAGACACATACATAAAGTTATATCTAACACACTATAAACTTCTTGAATACAGTATTTTGTAGCCACTTCATTTTGGACTTCCTGTTTTAGGTCCACAATATGGTCAATACATATTTGTTTACTGCTGGAAGAATAGCACCTAACCTCCTTTTGATTAACAAAGAATGCTCCATAGTCTGTGGTTTTTGGAAGTCTCTGAAAATATATAAGCTTACATAGTTCATCCAGTTCTTTCCAAGATGGATTGTTTGATTCACAAAGACTTTCTTCATTATTCATCTGTGTAGGCATCAACTATATTTTCTTTCATTTCTTCAAATTAACTTTTAAAAAAATAAGCTATGGTTAGTAGGGGAGCAGTTAATGTCATATTAGCCTGAGGAAACACCAATAGGAGACTGAAATATAATTATAGAGAAATTAATTTTGAAAAGTAGCATCTGAGAGCTACTGATTGTGGTAAATATTTTGGTAGATTCACATATTACCTTTGCCTTTATTTCTATTTGCCTTTGTATTGCCTTTTATGTTCTATTTGCCTTAATTCTATCAATCTGATTACTGCACATTTCAAGATACTTTTGTATTGGCATTCTCTCTTTGAAAATATTGTCTATCTGGAAAACTCTGTTCTCATGTATCATAATATAACATCCAGTGTAAAGAAAAAAAAAACTTTTCTTTAATGATTTTATTTAGAGCTGAAATCAGAGTTAGAAATAGAAAACAAATACTATAAAAGCATAAGATTAATTTTGAAATTAAATTTATAAAGTATTTAAGTGAAATATCTTCTAAAATCAAAAGGAAAAATATATCTGATTTTAGGAGCATATTATACAAGACTATCTTAATTACAATATCAGTTTAAGTAATAGACTGCTAAATCAAAAGGAACATGCAAAGGAGAATGGCCAAAGTAGGGAATTACTTTGAATATTAGCAATAAAATGTAATTACTAGCTCAAATGACACCAAATCCCACCCACCACTTCTGTCTACTTCAGTTCATCCTGTTTTTCTTTTTTTATTGCAGCTGGTCTTCCAGGAAAGATTAGCCACTAAAGCCTACTTTCCTTTGATTTACCATATATCACTCTTTGTTTGGCTCCTTTGGGAATCACCTTAACCATCCAGAGAGCCTATTGTAAAACCTCTTGTGATCCTTTGTTCTGAAGGATGATAAATAAAAGCTCATAGAAATGAGAGGCTGTTTTAGTCCCTGGGAATCTGCTTTGTCTGTGTTTCTGTCATGGAATTGAATTACTGGTACTTAAGCCAATATGAATGACAGTTTAAAACTGTTTGAGGAAGCCAAATGAAGAACTTTTGGATAAATAATTTCTCTTTCAGAGACAAGTAAGTTTTCTGTTGTTTCCACATACAAACTAATATTTAGCCCAAGAGAACATAGGATAAGTAGGTAAAGGAAGCTATGACTTAAGCTCAGACACAATATGAATGTAATAATTTTCACTCAATTTGCATAATAGAAGTATTCTAAAAACAATTTACACTCTTACTCCTAAAATACATATCACTTCTCTGTTAAAATGTTGAATGGCTCCCATCATTATTAAGCTTTGTCCAACTTACTTGCATGGTATTTAGGGATCTGGATCCTTTGTCTACTTGGGAAAACTATTCACTGGTCAGTGTGCAATTACAACTATACCTCATCTTGTATAATCTGTTCTGACTCCTCCAGAGAGAGGCCTTCCCTTCTATGTCATTCACCTTCCCTTCTATGTCATTCTGACAGTTTACTTATTATGATGGATTAAAAGTGTTTGCTTATGTATCTTTCTCTCCTGCTCAACTGGAAGCCCTTTGAAGGCAAGGTACTAAAGTCTTTGAATCTTTATACCAATGAATGCTTTTTTTTTTTTTTTTTAATTTATGATAGTCACAGAGAGAGAGAGAGAGAGAGAGAGAGAGAGAGGCAGAGAGAGAAGCAGGCTCCATGCACCGGGAGCCCGACGTGGGATTCGATCCCGGGTCTCCAGGATCGCGCCCTGGGCCAAAGGCAGGCGCCAAACCGCTGCGCCACCCAGGGATCCCCAATGAATGCTTTTTAAATTGAATTTTACTGCATTCCTTTCTGTTACTAATTAGTAAAGCTGGCTGTATCTATTATTCTATAGTGTAGATTAAATTTTTATGTTGGCTATATTATTTTTCTATCATCAAATTTAGGTCGCCTTGCTGTTCAAGCTCTGCTTTTTAATTTTTTGGTAAACTTCTTTGGAGCATACTCCATTTTTCTTCTACCTGTTGGCCTGAGTAAATAAGAACAAAATGCTTTTTTCATTGAATTCCACACAAAATCAGTGATTTCTGATTCTAAAATGAGTGGAAGCTCTGTGAAACTTAGATTTTTAATTTGGCAAAATAGGACTTCTTAGTTCAAAGAAGAAAACCTTTAAAAGACAGATTTGTAAGACTCCATGAACATCAAACAGGATGTAAAATATAATTTGATGACTCAGGTGCCAGTGAATCATAATTATGGAAACTACATTTCCCCTCAAAATCCATGGTCATGGACAGAAAAGGCAAGTTTAAATACACTTAGTTTTCCTCCACACACAACTTGAAATCATTAAAAAACATGTATTTTTCCCAAAGTGTCCCCTAATTAAGGGCTGCCCTTTGCGTAAAATATTTAGGACGGCTAGATCGTTGAGAGAAATTATTTCTCTAAATAGCTGTGCCTAGTGCTATTAATGTTAAATTCCATTATATCATTTGACCTTGGGAAAATGATAGTGGATCATATTTGAAATATTTAACGCTTATAAAACTTTACACAGCATAAAGATCTTGAAAATATTATACAACTTAGTTGTTTATTTCTTTGCCAAAACTAAATGCTAACCTAAACACAATAAAGCAAACATGCATAAATACACACACTCACCCTCTTCTCTGTATGTGTGGATATGGAAGAAAATGAAAGTTTTTGAGACCAATGATTTCTACCTTGAACCTGCACCATCTTCCAACACCTGGCCCTCCCAGCCAATTTGTTTTCTCATGTATCTATCCACGAACCTTATTTGTTCAATAAATTATCAAATACAGGGCCAGATTATTTGTTTCATAGGGAAGGTTAGAATTCCTTATTCTGTACATCAGTCTGATTGAATAATCATAATCTACCTAATTTGAAAAGCATATGACTAAACTGATCACTTTTATATCTTTATAAGGACAAATCATTTAAAATTTTGTCTATTCCATGAAATTTTAGCTATCTTTATTCTTAAACAATTATGTTTGACTAGAAAAATTTACTATCTGTTCTTTTAGCATTATGTAGGAATTTCATAGTTCTTACACAAACTGTCTCCTTGCTTGGAAAATATGTTATTTAGTTAACTATGTTGTTTGGATAAAATATATGTCAGAATTTCCTTTTAATTATTTTAAAGTATTTAGAAATATTCAGAAGTATTTATCTGAAAAGGTAGATTCATTCTAGAAGGTATTAAGTTTAAATATCAAAAGCTAATACAAAAAGTATAATGTTTTAAGTTTCTCTCTATGAATAGTCAAGAAGGGAAGTAATGTTAGAATGCATGCAGAGGGATCCCTGGGTGGCGCAACGGTTTGGCGCCTGCCTTTGGCCCAGGGCCCGATCCCGGAGACCCGGGATCGAATCCCACATCGGGCTCCCGGTGCATGGAGCCTGCTTCTCCCTCCGCCTGTGTGTCTCTCTCTCTCTCTGTGACTATCATAAATAAATAAAAATTAAAAAAAAAAAGGAATGCATGCAGAGCTATTTAATTCGATTTGTAAGAATTCTGATTTTATGAGTTACATTCAGAGAGGAGACCAGTATTGCAAAATTTTTCTTCTTTTAAATTGTAAAAAGGACACACACAAAAACAAACAAAAATGGCTTTATCTAAAGGCAGAATAGTTGATTGAATACTTAAGTCTGTCTTAATCTTAAAACTACATAATGAGTGCAGTGTTAGGTTTATTTGCTTACTTCTTAGATGTAATAAAAATTATATAATATTGTTTGTGGTCCATTGACCAGATCAATCAAAAAATACTTAGTGGAGGCCAATCATGAACCTAGAAACTAAATATACAGTAGTAAACCAAACAAATAAAATGTTTCCTCTCAAAGAGCTTATATTTATTTGTGGAAACAAAGACTTTGAACATAGATGGATGATGGATGGACGGATGAATAGATAGACATACAAATATTTAAACTGCTATGACAATAAGTAAAGGTATAAGAAATTGAAGTAGGAAATCTCTGGGGAGGAATGTAATTCTTTTTTATGGTGTGGCTAAAGAACCACTTTTGGCAAAGTGACATCCATGAGGTAGAGACTCAACGTTCCTTTCAAGGATTGTATTTGTGCTGAAAGAATAGCAAATACAAAGGCCTCAAGGTAGACGTGCTTGGAGTTTTCAAGAAACAGCAAAGAAATCAACGTGGCTGTGCAGGAAGATGGTTAGGAAGCATGGTTAAGGACATGTCAGAGACCACCTAGTGACAAATTCACCTTCAAGTCCAATATCTTTAGATCTTTCCACAGTACTCTTATGGCAGTGAGACCACAGATATGGCTCCTTTCATACTGGACTTATTGGAAAGAATTTTGCTTTTTACAAATTTGTGTGTTATGTTATAATGAATTGAAATGTCACAATGATTACTGTAATCTACTGGAAGGCAGGTTTAATATTCTATTCAGCACTGTAATACCAGAACCTATTAAAATAGTTTTCATTAGATGGTCAGTACACAACTTTTCTCAATGAATGAGTGAATAATTCAAACCCTTTCTTATAAGGAAACATGGTAAGAACACAGCCTGGGATTTAGACTGACAAGGTTCAAATACAATCTCTTTAGAGTTGTATTTTTCTGCATAACACAGAGATTACAATTAATATACTAAGTCTATAATAGCATAGTTTTCATTGATACCAAATTAGCATGCAGAACTCTACTCCTATCCAGTTCTGATCTTCATTTTTATGTTGGCAGCACAAACTATAATTTTATATATTGCATGCCCAATAATAGATTTATAATTATTTTAATGCACTTGTCTTTTAAATCATAGAAAATAAAAAGTGGAATTACAAATCAAAATTTCAATAACTACTGCACTTTTTTACCTATAAACTAATTTGAGCTAAGTTATATTCCTCACATGTAAGTTGATGCCTGGGAATAACTGTTAATATAGAATGAAAATTGAAGAACTATGATTTTTTTTAAAAAAGATTTTATTTATTCATGAGAGACACACAGAGAGAGGCAAGAGACACAGGCAGAGGGATAAGCAGGCCCCATGCAGGGAGCCCGATGTGGGACTCGATCCTGGGACCCTATGATCATGACCTGAGCCAAAGGCAGACGCTCAACCACTGAGCCACCAGGCATCCTATATGCTATTTTTTAAATTAGTAACTTGTTATTATAATTGACAGTGTTTAAGTATGAGCAATAAAAACGTTTTCCAGGCTATTATACAATTAAAATTTTTGAACAGAAGTTTTTATGAGATTAAGTTTATAGTTGAAATAAAACAAAATTTTGTAATGGAAACAAACTAGTCATAGGATTTTTGATGGAAAGAAATACATCGATAACCCACGTGTATCTATTTTTTAGGAACTTTCAAGTGAATATTTCTGTCTTCTGTCATGTAAGTAAACCTTTTATCCAATAATGTTCATCAATTTAAAAATCCAAAAGGTTTTCATCACCTTATGAATTCTAGACCAAACAGCATTATGGTTATCTATATTTATAATAAATTTATATTTTGTAATGAATCTTGTGATGAGTACAGAGCATCTGAAATAGGTATGAATTGTTTATTTGCAATAAAGCAGAGCACTACTAAATCACAATGTAAGTAAAATACTTTTTATTCATGGTGGGAGTGGAGTTTCTCTGAGCCAGAATTAAATATCTCTTTATAATATATCCAAATTTAAAAGACATTTAGCACAGAGCTTAAATTTGAAAATACTTCAGCCAGTTACAGTAATCAAGCAAATTAGGGTTTTTCAAAGGATTGTGCCTTAGAAGTTGCAGGTACCATGGGATCTTAGTGAACAAGTCAGGAACTGAATTCTATTTCTCCTTGGAACAGAATCTTTCTTCTAATCAGTCTGCTATATTAGAGCTGTGGCTCCATGTGGATTAAAAATAGATGAACAGCCTCTGCATCATGTTCCCTCGGAAGGTTTGTCTTTACTCTGAAGCCATTTTTCCAAATATCGTTTTAAATTATACCTGTCCATTTTCAAAGAAAAGGAATAAAAAACCTTGAGCACATTGCATTTTTCTGAATCTTGAGTTCCTATCATTTTTCCAATCTGGTATCTAACTGAATGTTACTAGTCTGAGATTGCTCCTGTCTTATTTTAAACCCAAAGTTCTATGTTTGCAAGATTTTTTTCAGCTTCAAATTTTCACATTTACAGAGTGAATGCATGTGACCATAACTCCCTTTTAGAAATGCTGATTGGCAAAGGGTTACCAACAACAAAAGAGCTCATAAATATCCTGCCAATTATAAAAGATAGCAAAAATTTTCCTAAGTCAGTACAAGGAAGTCTAGATCAATGGATGTATTTTTGAGGGCTTGTGGAATTAGTACCACATTATGCTTTAAAGAAATCCTAGGAGCTTAGTTAACCAAATGGAGACTACTGGTATTATTACTGAAGATATAAGACATAAAATATGAAATTAAATTAGACACATTTGTTGAATATTAAATATACGTTAGGTAATTTGGATGCTACCTCCCTATCATAGAGGTGAGAAAAGCAAGCACAGTATATATTTACATTGTGTAATAATACCCAGCTTGTAAGTAGCAATTTTGATGTTTAAAATCTGCTTAAAACAAAACAAAACAAAAAAAAACCTCTCACTTGAGGATTTGAGAGCCTCTGCTCCAAATTATACTGCCTTCAAAGGCTAGAAAACCAGGACGCGTATACAAGCAATGTAATCTCATCTAAAAATTTAAATAAGAAAAATGCCAAAATAAGCCAAATATTTCATTATATCTGCAAACATTTGTTTTTAAAAATTCCAACCTACAGAGAAGTTGGAAGATAATCAAAATTAGCACCTATATAGCATATCAACTAGATTTATCGGGTATTAACCATTTTGCCACAATAGCTTTCTGCTACTTCCAAGCAGTATTTTGCTCAGAATCATTTCAAAGTAATTGTAGACATTATGAAACACAATCTCAAAATATCTCAGCATGTATATTCTCAAAGGTAGGATATTTTTCTACTTAAATAATAGTTTTTTTCATCACACAGAACTTTATTTTTGATTTCACAATGTCAAAAGAATTCTGAGACTTGGCAATAGCCAAAAGAGATTACTGAGCTTCCTTTGGGACTGATTGGTGCACTCCAGTTGGTAGTACGAATCGGTAAATTTTCTATCAGCTGATCTATTTTATACCACCTATGTGTTATAATGTAGGCTAACTTACAGATTTTTGTCTGTCCAGATGCATGTGAGTTCTGTCGATTGAAAAAGATAACCGTGCGTGACACCTCTGGCTTACTGCCCTCGTTTTGTATCTAACCCAGCAATGTGATCTTAATAATCTTTCATTAATTTGCCTGTAGAAAAATAGCTCCTCATATATTCTGTGGTCTAACTTTAAGAGCTTACTAGTTCCTCATTAATTGACAAGTTAGATAAAATCTTTGACATATATATGTTTATTTTATATTTATCATATTTTTAACTTCTTAAAAATTATACTTTAATAATCTTATCTAACATAATTCTATAACTCAAATGTCCGCAAGTGCTTCGAGTGTTCTTTATAGTTCTTTGTTTCATCATTTTGGTTAAGTATCTCGCATTATAATTATATGTGTCCCTCTAGTTTTCTTTCATGTAGAAGGACAATCCCTTTTTTGATTTTTTATGATATTGACCTTTTTTTCCCTTTTAAGTATGCAAGATAATTATGTTCTAAAATGTTCCACCAGAAAGATTTGTCTGAATGTTTAGTCATGATTAAATTCAGGTTAAGCAATTTTGGTAAGAATGCAATAAGTGATATTGTGCACCTCCTATTATATGAGACTCACATAATGAAATAGGCCTCTTTTTTTTTTTTTTTGAAAATGCCAAGTTTAATCATGTGCTTAAAATGATACCCAGGATTTCACTGGATAACCATAGGTGATGGATAAGTAGTAACTTGGTTAATGGGATTTCTCCATTGTAAAGTCACATTTTGTTGCACATACCAAGCTGTCTGTGGGGTATTATTTTGGGACTATGTAAAGATCCTATTCCCCAACAGTATTTAAGCCAGTGACTTTGCATGTTCTGATGATTCTTGCTTGGAGCAATTATTACACTGCTAGTAAATTATTTTATTTTAAAACATCAGTGCTTATGGGCAATAGAAATGGTTAATGGTTAAGGGAGCTCAGAATTGAAGTCAAGAGATAAATGCACAGATGTTCATATACATGCACATACCTTTCAAATTTCAAAGAATGGTGAACACTTGATTATAAACCTATTTTTAAAAATATAGATGGGTTAATAATGCGGGGGCTAATCCATAAATATAATTATAAGGCTTAATAAAGTTACATTTGATAAAGCTATCATCAGTTTCTAATGAAGCAGTGTGTGTGATCCTGAGTCTGATTTTCTCCATCTGCTATAACTGGAATAATACCTACTTCATCAGACTGTTTTGAGAATTGAGATACTACATGTAAAGCCTGGATCATATTTACTAACATGTAACAATGATTTTTAAATGTTATTTTTCTGCACTACAGTGTCTCACCTATCCTGTGATTTCATATATTTAATTTTTTTAAAATAACTAAAATAAAACAAAGGAATAGATGGAATAACATGTAGGCTGCTTTCAGATCTATCTTCCCTATGTACACTATTTCATTTGATGCATTTGCTTTCTATGGTGTATTCTGTTTCTTACCTTAAATCCTTTGTGCATTTTTTTAAAGGCCCACATAAAATCTTTTGATAACGTGACTTCCATTCTTAAAAAATTCATTTAGAGAAAATGTGGCAATGGCAACATTATCCATATGGTTACACATTCTGTGATGTCATAAATGTGGCCTATATAAACAGTAAATTCCTAACTGGAAGTCAGCAATAGGGAGAAAGAAATAGAAGAGTAGTGATTTCATGGGCACCTGGGTGCTCAGTCAGTTAAGTGTCCAAGTCTTAATTTCATCCCAGGACATGATCTCAGGGTCATGTGATTGAGCCCCATGTGGGGATCCATGCTCAGCAGGGAATCTGCTTAAGGTTTTCTCTCTCCCTCTGTCCCCCTTTATTTATTTATTTATTTATAAATAAATAAATAAATAAATAAATAAATAAATCTCTTTGAAAGGAGTAAAGATTTCAGGAGCAGGTATAGAAATTAAATAAATGAGAATTATTAAAATATTTCTTGTTTGTAAAAGGTGGTATTGGTATTTCCTTTGGAGGTTAGAAAAGCACTTTTTAAAAATTAATTCTTTATATTTGTTTTGAAAACAAAGTGCTCCATAATCAGAAATGGAAGTTTGCTCTGTGCACTGAAAATATAAGTGCAGTCACGTGTATGTGTGTGTGTGTGTGTGTGTGTGTGTGT
This sequence comes from Canis lupus dingo, assembly GCF_003254725.2. Lineage (NCBI taxonomy): Eukaryota > Metazoa > Chordata > Mammalia > Carnivora > Canidae > Canis > Canis lupus. The sequence goes on along the minus strand of NC_064260.1, from coordinate 23,617,555 downwards.
GTGTGTTGAGAGAAAGCTGTATAACATCTTAATGAGGAATGCTGCTTTTAAATTTAAACAAGCTTCCTTAAACTTTTAATCATTCCTCTGTGGAGCACTATAGCCTGAGGAAGTGTCATTGCATAAAGTATCTCAACTATAGGTTTTGCTTCTGTTTATATTTTGAGTTAAAATGGAAGAAGTCATGGAAATACTTTAGGAACTTTAAAAATCCTTCATAGACAAATAAAAAGGCTTGCTTTTCAAATAACTCATCCAGCCTAATCTTTACACCACTTAGAGCACAACTACAAAGATTGCTCATCAGGAAAGGATAAAGGGAGTATGGTGATGTTTCTTTGTAAATGATCTAGCTCTTGTTTTATTTGCCTCTTACTTTGAACCATTTCTATATCAAAGTCATGTCTAGTAATGAAAGAGCTTTGGGGGGATTTCTGACTGACAGGTACCATTACTAATAAATTGCCTCAGAATGTAAAAATGTGACCCCTCAGGTGGTTCAACCACATTGTTTGCAAACTGTGACTAAGTATCAAATTCCAGCTTTTCTGCTAAGCACTCACCATGGAACAATACAGTTGTACTCTTTAGTGCTTTGGCACAGATTGTGTAGGTCATAATTAGGGATTCAGCTGGGGATGAATGGAGAAGAATGTGGTTGTGCAATTGGCTGTAACCAATCTGACCCTGCTTGATCCTTACTCCTTGAGAACCTGTGACCTCCCATAGTCTCTTGCATGATACATGTATGTGGTTAGCAATGCCTCCCCACCAACCTTTTCAACAGTAGGCTTTTCAAGCCATTACTTTGCTTTGTAGCCTTATCAGGGCATACATTTTGAGTGATCATGAATAGCATCTAGGAGTTCAAAGTTTACCCAGCACAATAAGAAAAGTCACAGTGGGTTTCTTAAGAAAGAAGCCAGAAAATGTTGTTGAACTTTATAGAAATTATGCATTTTAAAATAAGTACATATTTTAGTTAGGGAGGAACCACAAGAGAATGGCGAAATAGGGAGAGATATACAAGGTGCCTATTTTATAGAATCTATTAGAGTACTAGGATTCAAGTTAACAAATTTTCCCTTCCATCAAGATACCATTTACATGTGGTCCATGACCTTTTGTTGAATGAAAGAAAGAAGAAAAAGAACCTGAACCTAAAATACCGTCTTTCTTAATCCAGCTCTTTCTTATTTGCCTAAGAGAAAAAAAAATCAGAAAATTTCTCAATATCTATAGGAAAAAACTTACAATTTTTGAATGGAATTTTTACATATCCTTTAAAATATAAAAAGTTTAATGAATTTGAGCCCATTCACTTTTTCTACCTGTTTTAACAGTAGAATCAAGAATATATCATCATACACACATGTTGATATTTTAAGAAATACTGTTATGTTAGTAGCCTATTTTGTCAAGTGAGTTTAATACAAAAGACCAATTTGGCTGTACTTTGGAGGCACCATAATGGAAATAACAGAACATAGAGTCAATGATTCATAGTAATTAGGGAGCAAGGGAAAACTAACATTTGTATTCCTGCAAGATAAATTATTTCTGACAATAAAATGTCTGATTACATCCCACTCAAGTTTATGCTCCAGTAACAGTGCTTTCTGCTTTATCCCTTAAATATGTTTAGTCTTTAAAATAGAGGCGCATAACCACAGTCACCTTACATCATAAAGACAACAACAACAATAGCAGGCTGCTACCATTTTTTCACCTATCCCAGAGATCAAGTATCACATAGGGAAGAAGTCTGTCCCTACACCTCTATTGATGTTTCTGAGATACAGTTAGCTTTTTCTCTTAAGCACACACTTAACACACAGACACACAAATGCACATGCATTCAAACATTTTTTTCATACCCTGACTTACTGCAAATCCATAACCTTCTCTTAAATCTTAAGATTTGGGAGCAATGAAAAGTTATACCTCTTCAAGAAAATCTAGGAGAAATTCCATCTAATAGTTGCCACTGTGTCAACATAAAGCTATTTTTTTTAGGTGCAGATATCCTGGGAAAATAGTGAAATGGCTTTTAAGAGACCAAGTGTGAAGAAACAAATACTTTTGAATGCTTTAAAGGCATGGGGTTAAATGCTCCCCCAAGCAATTTGCCATTTCCGTGTTAATTCAGTTTGTAGAAACATATAATTAGAAACTCTAATACCTGCATTTTTCTTCCCTTTATGAGAAAAACATGTGGTAGTGCACAGAGCAATGGATACACTGGGAAGGGAACCCTTTGTAGAGCGGCTTTATATCTCCTGCTGAAAAGCCACAACTACTATATTTCCAGCAGAAAACAAAGCAAAATAACACTTTATTCCTTTATTGGAAACTAGCACCCCTCCTTAAAACTAAAATTGGTGCTTTCATGTAGCATTAGTTATTTTCTTCTTTACAGGTGTTGAACAAAGTAGCCTGGGGAGTGTGCAATCTGGGCTGGGAATTAAATCCAGGTTGCTTGCTTAACAGTATAATACATAACCATATAGGTCCTGCTTGACATTAAAAGAATGCCTTTTATCTTGAAAATTATAAAAGAAAAATGCCCCCCTGATGAATAATCACAATCACTGCTTGTAAAAGAAAAAATATGGTATGTATAGTCATACATGTATATATACATATATATCCACAGATATATATACACACACATATATATTGTATAATATGTATATATATTAGCATATAAATATATGATTCATGTGAATTTATGTTTTCCTTTAGCAAAAAAATGATCATATAATACAAAAAGGTAACATTAGTTTTATTGTTGATTCTCGTGAAAGGCTAAAGAAATATTTAACAGCCTTGGAGTATTCATTTATTTTGGCTTTCCCAGGGGGGAAATTGTCTTTAAAATCAATTTATTATATAATTAATGTTATTCCCTAATGCAATCTCTATTATTCTTTCCAAACATAAAAAAGTGAAAAATTTCTGAGAGAAAAGTATAACATTTATATTCCTTTAATAATATTAAAACTCCTGTATCCTATGCCTCACAACTAAAGGATCTTGAGACCCAGTGCATGATTCTCTGAGAAAGAAAATTCTCACATAATTATAGTAGATTCTATCTAAATTAATTCATATCAAGATATCTGTTTCCACAAATTATATTCCGCTGTATAGTTTTTCTCACCTAGCTTATTTGGTCCAAGCATGTCAATGATTCAGAAAACACATTTGCTTTCTTCTTCTTGTTTGGGAACAGTTAAATCAAACACACACAAAAATAGATTTTTTTTTCTTCTAATTCAAGAAGAATTTAAATAATAAGTATTTTCTGCCCATGGGTAAGTAAATGAATTTTGGGGAAGAGAATACTCTTCTGACCATGACTTTCAAGTAAATGCAAAATTGAATGTTAATAATGTCAAAGTTACTATTCCCTCAAGTTTTGATTTAAAACGTTTGGACATGGGGCCCCGGGTGGGGCAGTCGGTCAAGTGTCTGACTCTTGGTTTCATCTCAGGTCCTGATTTCAGGGTCGGGAGATTGATCCCTGCATCAAACTCTGGGCTCAGCATGAAGTGTGCTTGAGATTCTCTCTCCCTCTCCCTCTGCCTTCCCACCCACGTACACTCTCTTTCCTAAAAATAAATAAATAATTAATGAAAATAAAACCATTTGGACAGTTGTAAATGCCAGGGAGGTAATGTAAAATGGTCTGATGTGAAAGGTGCCCCTGAGATTTGTGTAGTGTGGCAGAGCTAGTGTGACGGAATGGAGAGGGATGCAGAGGTAAACTAATTCAGGGGACAGTCCTGCAACTGTGATCCCAGAGGTTCCAGTGAGGAACTGAGAAAAGAGGGTGATATACTTCAAACGTGCAGTACCTCTGAAATGGAGAGAAAACACTTTTCCAAGGAGTGAATAGTCCAATGTCATAGGCCACAGTGATATTAATTAGGAACAAAAGTGAGAAAAAGGTACCAGATTTATTTATGTGGAATGAAACAGCATAAACCCTTGTTATAGGTTCTGGAACGTTGCAGGCACATAATAAATGGTAGCTATTATTACTTTCAATAAGGCGGGATGGGGTGAAAGCCTTAAAAGACCGGACAGATAGGAAAGTGAGGAAGTAGCTGGATTAACCATGCTTGAAAGTTGGGAGACAGAAACTGAAAATGAATTACCAGTTGACATGTCTTTTGGTTATTTTGTTAGTTTGCTCATTTTCACTTTCCAAATAACTGGACTAGTCATTTGAAAAAGTAAATTGAATAAGACATGAGTCACCTAGCACAGTGCACACGCCTGCACAAATGCAAAGAGGAAATAATCTTTTTGTTTACCATATGTCATGCCCAGTTTCATAAACTTTGCATGGTTTATCTCAATTATCATGGGCTAAGTGCCACTCTACCAGAAATAGCTTGTCATTCCAATATGTAGACTTAAATATAAGGAAACGAAACTCCATAAGGACTTTCTCAAAGTTCCTCCCCTAAAGGGTTTTGTCTGACTCCTCTCCATAGTGCCACATTATGTGTCAGAGGCACCTGTGACCATGGTACGTGTGAAATAAAAAGGAAAGAAATTGGGGATCCCTGGGTTGTGCAGCGGTTTGGCGCCTGCCTTTGGCCCAGGGCATGATCCTGGAGACCCGGGATCAAATCCCACGTCGGGCTCCCGGTGCATGGAGCCTGCTTCTCCCTCTGCCTGTGTCTCTGCCTCTCTCTCTCTCTCTCTCTCTGTGTGACTATCATAAATAAATAAAAAAATAAAAAAAAATTTAAAAAAAAGGAAAGAAATTCATGGAGAGTACTCTGGCAAAATTAGAGTAATTTCAGAAAAATGCTATAAGTTTCAATGCAAAATAAACTCTCAATAAATACTGAGCAGTTGACTAATACTTTTCACACACTTAATTTTTCTATATATTACACATTTAATTGGAACTAGACAATTGAAGTAACAAGGTAGATTATTATTGAAATTATAAGCATATAGGAGTGCTGTGGTTTTATATCATTTTTGGATATCTGATCTGATGTTTAATACGCCTTTATTACATTACAAAGTTGGCAGTGTAAATCAAGATTTTCAAATCTCAAACAATCACCATCATATTTTTGTGTTCTTTATTTCTTTTCTATTTTTGCAAAAGAATATATATGTCATATTGTCATTTATATAACTAACTGTATGCAGAAAAAGAGATCCCACACCTTTTAGTAACTTATGTTGGACAATGATACTGTCCATGACCAAAATATGCAACGGAGGCATGGTCAAAAAATTAACACATGCTGCTTGTTTATTAACTACTAGTGTCCTGCTAAGAATTTATCCTTACTTCACACCTGGTGAGGTAAAAAATGCCTTGCTAAGGAAACAGAGGATTAAAGTGTGGATCACAGATAATCTCTCTAAGGTGAGAAAATAAAGAATATAAAGATATAAAAGAGAGAAATAAAACTTTTATTATTGTTGTTATTTTTTTAATGATTTCTTCTTACATGTCAAACCTTCAACCAGGAATGCTTTCCAGCTACACATACTTTAGCCTTCAGAAGTTTGCTTAATGAGAGTCAATTGGCAGGTTTATCTTTTTATGTTTTGTTCATTCTCCTGAAAGTTTTTTTTTTTTTCCACCTGCTTCTTGAAGGAAAGTAGTTCTAGGTATTGAATTTTAAGTTAAACAGTTGTTTTCTTTCCATATTGAAAATATTACAGTGACTCAAACTTCCTTTGTTGCTATTGAGATGCCAATCGATTGCCATTCCTTTTCAAAGGGTGTATCTTTTCTCTCTTGCCGTTTCTAATTTGTTTTCTGTCCTGGAGGTTCTATTACTATTTTTATATGATTATAATTACTGTCCTAGGATTATTAGACATTATATTGCTGTATCTATCTCAATTTTTTCATTAACCTTGTTTGTAATTTTTTACTCTTCTAGAATAAAAAGTTGGATATCTTTCATTTATGGATTCATATTTATAACTTCATAATTATATCTAAAATGCCATGATCATATTAATTTTTCTTTTTCTTTTTTTAAATTTTTCTTTTGAAATATTGCCTCTTACCTATTTTCCTTTTTAGTCTGGAATTTCAATTAGATATATATCAGCTTTCTTCAATTCATCCCCTTGTATCTCATACTAGTAGTTGATATTTTAATTCCTCTCTGATTACTTCATGAATATTTTCTTCAGTTTTATTTTCCAGTTCTTCCTTCCACCTGGATACACTGAATTTTTCACTTGACTTTTTCATTTCTAAACTTTGATAAGATTCTTTTTAAAATCTCCAAGGACATTATAAAGTCTCTTGACCCTCAAATTTTCAAACTTACTTTTTTCCTTGAAATGTATAAAATATGTCTATTTAAATGTTTGTCTTATATACCTAATGTATGGCATCTCTGCACATATACTCGGGCTAGTTTTCACTTGTGGTACATTGATCCCCTTGGCTTTTATCTGTGAATACAAGTTCTAAATTGAAATTAAGATTCTTTGGTGATGGTTTTGCATTCACCTCTGTCCATTGCTGGGGGATCCTCCCCCCCTCCGCCCCCCCCCCGCCCCCGCACCAAACAAATTGTATAAAGTTGAGAAAATCTACATGAAGACCAAAGTATGGTTATGAATTCTCCAAGGACGTTTTGCCCCTTCACACGGTGCCGGTGCATAGGGAAGTCTCTTCGCTGCCCCTGTGCTGTGAGCGGCTGGCAGGTGCCCCCCGGGGAGCTGGGCCCTGGGAGCAGTCTCCACCCCGTGCTCCGCGCCACCGTCCCAAGGCTTCGGCCGGGATCTTGGGCGCCCGGACGGACGCTTAGAATCCCCCTGCATTTGGTGCATCTTTGTAAGGTTGAAAACTGGCTTTTAACTGCACCTAATTCCTAGGGTTCCACTTCTATTCTTTTTTGAGCCTCTTTAGATTTTTACACTTATTTTCACCAACGAAAGGCCTTTAAAAAGATACTTGTTACATTTTATATAGTTTTCATCTGATTTCAGCGAGAGATCCATTTGCAGTTTTGTCTGCTAATTGCTGTCAATAAGAATTATACCTGTGCTGTTTTCAAAACTCTGATCTTATGTGCCTTCTTTTATTATATGTGGATGTTGCTCTTCTATATATTAAAGCTATAGTTTTTAGTTTTTAGATTTTTTTAAATAATCTGAATTTTTTATTTTATTTTTTATTTTTTATGATAGTCACACACAGAGAGAGATAGAGAGAGGCAGAGACACAGGCAGAGGGAGAAGGGGGTGACAGCCCCAATGTGGGACTCGACCCCAGGAACCTGGGATCACACCCTGAGCGGAAGGCAGATGCTCAACCACTGAGCCACCCAGGTGTCCCAAGCATGTGACTCCCGACCTTGGGGTCATGAGTTTGAGCCCAATGTTGGGCATAGAGATCCCTTAAAAAAATTATTAAATGTGAACAATTGGAAACACACATCAGTTGCTATTGAGATAATGTATCTTAGCCTGTTGGACCGTAAAGGCAGGAAATCCCATGGTGGCAGTGAGGTCAGCTTCCTGATTAGCCAATGGCTCGGTCCTCCTTTCTGTTTCAAAATCTTTAGTTCTATTACTGAGAGGAACTTTTCCTTTTGTTTTCCTTTCCATCCATATCTGAATTGTATGTTGGGGAAGACATGCCTCCTGGAGGAGCCACTGTGTAATCCTCATCTTCCTTCCCTTTGATGATAGTTTAGAGGCCCAGAGATTTCCACAGATGTTTCCAAGCCAGATTTATTATTTTATTAGTGGCACATTTCTCTCAGGTTTTAGTTCTAATCTATTTGCTTCTAATCAATTCCATACTCTGGAGCTACGGTCAGAATTAATTGTTGAAACATAATCTGGAAACTACGACACAGTTGGCATAGCCTGCAGTTGGGTTTCTACTAGAAGGTTTGTCTCCTTGACGAAAGGTACTGGGAAGAGTCTGAGGCACCTCCTTCCTGTCTCTCCCAATAAGAGATAGTTGTGCGTGCACGCTGGCACTTACACTGGCTTCATGTGGGCAAGCAGAACTTGGCTTTTCTAACCCTGCCACGCTCTAAATTATGAGGGTGAAACCTCAGGCCCGATTGTGCCTGGCTTCGAAGAGGAAGCACAGGCCAACCTTCTAAGTTTGAGCTTCTCATCCCACCAGCAGTTCAACCTCCGCTAGCACATTGTCTACATCCCAAAGTGGGCCAAACATCAATTTGAGAAAAAGTTGCACCAAGTCTTCACAAGAGTGTCTAAAAGTCAAGAGTATCTGAGAATCAGGTTTCAGGCTCTTCATCCCTCTACATGCACTACTACTTTTAGAGGCACAGACACCACTTTTGTGGCTCTATTTAAGATAAATATCGGCACCTTGATGGCTTAGAAACCTTAGATGATGCAATATCTCTGCATTAGAAGGTCTACTGAACTGTTCTCTTTGCTGCCAAGTGTGCTGAGTCAAGTAGCACCTCAGGGAGAAGAGGGAGAAAACAACCAGCAACCTGGATAACATTCCTACAAACGGTATTTGTGACCAGAAGGACCATTTTTTTATTTCCAGTAGTAAAGGAGTTCATACTCTAAACATCACTGAAACTGACCCAGGAATTGGTTCCCAGCTGTTACAATGATAATAATTCTTGAATACCACCAGCTTTTTTCAGTTAGCTCCATATATGAAAAATATCAAGGAAAAAATCTTGTACTGGGTACCTGGGTGGCTCAGTTGATTAAGCATTTGCCTTTGGCTCAGGGTGTGATTCCTGGGTCCTGGGATCAGAGTCCTACATCAGGCTTCCTGCTCAGTGGGGAGCCTGCCTCTCCATCTCCCTCTGCCTGCTGCTCCCCTGCTTGTGCTCTCTCTCTCTCTCTCTGCCAAATAAATAAATATATTTTTAAAGAATGTATTTATTTATTCATGAGAGACACACAGAGAGGCAGAGACACAGGCTGAGGGAGAAGCAGGCTCCCCGTGGGGAGCCCGATGTGGGACTCAATCCCAGGACCCCAGGATCATGCTCTGAGCCAAAGGCAGATGCTCAACTACTAAGCCACTCAGGCATCCTAAGATTTTTTTTTTAATGTCTTGTACAGTCAGATGTATAGGAGGGTTCCCACCACAGTGGCACTGGAGCAGGAAAGATCTGTCCCAACTCTCAAGGTTACTTCAAGACAATCAGTGGCAGCACTTGCCTTATAAATGTGAAGTGTTGGGGCACCTGGGAGGCTCAGTGGTTGAGCATCTGTCTTGGGCCCAGGGCGTGATCCCAGGGGTCCTGGGATCGAGTCCTGCATCAGCCTCCCCACAGGGAACCTGCTTCTCCCTCTGCCTGTGTCTCTGCCTCTCTCTGTCTCTCATGAATAAATAAATAAAATCTTTAAAAAAAATAAATGTGAAGTGTCTCAGAAACACTATAATCTATTTAAGTATTATGTTTATTTATATTTTAGTTTATACAGATAATATTTGTGGCTGTTACTTTGGTGCAAAGTAATCCTGATAACCTGAGTTTAATATGTCAACATAGAGAATAGGATGAACAAAAGGGTTAGGAACTCACCTGTATCTTTTTAATCTTACCTTGCATAGGAAGTGTCCACTTACATAAATTATTGAGTGTCCTTGAATGTATTTCAAGTATTTTCTCTCTTTCTCTTTCCCTCTCTTTTGGCTTAAAAGTTTTTATAAGCCTACAGTTATACCAGTTCTGTTTAAAGCATCAACATTCCTTCATCCTGATCCCATACAAGTTTATTAATATTTTAAAAATATTGTTGTTGGCGTATGGCAACAGGAAAATAGGTGGAGTACAGTTTCATTCAAGCATGCATAATTTTTTTTCTTTACCATGATGATTTCTTTAAAGTTTCTAAGTAGAATTACTTACCTAAACAATGGATCTTATGTTATACACTAGAAGGGTATCTCCAATCTGAATTCAGCAGGTATGTTTAGGATCTCTGTACAGTTTTATTAAATTTGACATATTAATGTTGCCAAGACTTTGGAGATTTGTGAATTGTTTTCTTACCAGCCTGGGCTAGACTACTCAGAAGCCAGGTGTGCACCGTTGAGTTACACAATTGCATACTTGAAAATCAAAAGGGGGAAATGAAACCATAAAAGCTGCATAGACAGGAAAACCAAATGCACTCTCAGGGCGCATCATTACATACTTCAGACTAGCAAAATAGGCCTTGCTTCTGTAAACAGTGGATGGAGAAATCAGAGACTACATTACACGGGCACATGCGGAGAGACACAGAGATTAGATTCACTTTAGCAATTTTCTACCAGAGTGGAACACTTCCAACATAACTGGAAAGTCAAAGCCAAAATAAGCTTTGATCCTCTTTTATCTAATCAAGAAAACGTCTTCAATATGTTTTTTCTTCACTTGATTTGGTGTCTGACAGATAGAAAGTAGCTTTCTTTGCAGAGAACTTCACCACCCATCTATCTTATCCCCACAACATGAAACATAGAATTGGGGCCCTGAAACTTACATCTTTCTCCTCATAATATCCCCTTTTTTGCAAAGTGTTCCTTATAAAATTGCCAAGAATTCATTCTTTTTTTTTTTTTTTTAAGGATTTTATTTATTCATGAGAGACACACAGAGAGAAGCAGAGACACAGGCAGAGGGAGAAGCAGGCTCCCTGTGGGGAACCCAATGCGGGATTTGATCTCAGATCCTGGGATCACAGCCTGAGCTGAAGGCAGACGCCCAACCACTGAGCCACCCAGGTGCCCTGAATTGCTAAGAATTCTATGGTTGGGTTATCTGGAAATACAGGGTAGGTATGTAAAATTAAGATATTGAAAATTAAGCCAGGGACACCTGGGTGGCTCAATTGTTTGAGCATCTGCTTTTGGCTAAAGTCCTGGGGTCAAGCCCTACATGGGACTCCCTGCTCAGTGGGGAGCCTGCTTCTCCCTCTCCCTCTCCCATACCCTCTTTGTGCTCTCTCTCTCTCTCTCTCTCAAATAAATAAATAGAATCTTAAAATTAAACCAAAACATTTTCTATTTAGTGATAGTTTTAAACATAATCAACAGTAAACTCAACCTTTGTCCTAAAAAACATAAAAGAAATGTTCTTAAAAACAGTACAGATTCAGAAGGAATTATCCTGTAATTCTTTTATTCTTCAAAAGGCATACAACAATTTCCACCCCTTTTTTAAAGGGAAGTATAGAAGCAGTAAGGTTATGGTTACTTAACTACCAACTTCCCTGAAAACATCTAAATCCAACAGCTTAAGAACCAGGTAAATGTTTTAGAAAAGCTTTTTAAGCTCAGGTTTCTTACAGGAGCTAAGAACCCACCTGTCAACTAAGAGGCTTTCCCAGAGACATTGAAATTCAAATGTTTTGAGATCAGGAAAAGCCTGTTCACTGTTTTTTTGGGGAGGGAGGAGTGGGGGGGAGGGGGGTTGTTGTCGTTGTTCTGGTTTAGAGGAAAGGTATATTGTACCACAAGAAAATCCCTTGTTTTTAAGTTCATATTTTAACATAGGAAATGAACTGCGTTCTATCTTCTATCTGTACTTACCATGATTCATTTAATGAGGTTGTTTCCATTGTGCACAGGTGGTAAACTGATCTCACATGGTTTTTATATTACATCCTAGAATAGCAAGCCCCGAAGAGCAACATCTAATGGCATCATTAAAATGATTGTAAACATGCCTGTTATGGCAGATGTGAGCTTTTTTCTGTTGTGATATACATTCAAATTGTTTGGTAAGATCAAACAAACGGAGAGTTTTAATATGTCAGGCGTGTCTACATTCTAGCAGGTTCTGTTTTTAAAGAGATCTGTTTCTTTAGAAGTCAAGACAGCTATAAAAGAGCCAGACTACAGATCAGATTCAAAGTCGAAGCTCATTTTCTCTGATTAGAGCAGAATTTGCTGTATCATTTGGTCAACAGTTTCCAATGAAAAGAGATCAAATAGAATAATATTGCAGGTATTGAAATGGTGGAGGCGAGTGTGTCTTAATTAACAGCATAGGCTTTGTCCAAGACAAATTAAAAACTTTTAGTCCTTAACTTTACTCTGTCCTTTTCCTGACCCTTGCACCTCTTCATCACCATCCTCTTCCTCCAGTTTATTAGTTTATTTAGAATAGTGTCACCTCACATGTTCTCATTTTCAGGCCACTTAAAATTAATTCTAGGGAAGCTGGTTAGGTTTGAAGTTCTCAAGCAAAAACTTGGCTTTGTTTTTGTTTTTGTTTTTTTCTAGCAGCAAAAGAATTAGACATCTCTGATAAGTTCCACTAATATGATTTCTTAATATTAGCAGAAACCTGTGGATTAAATGTCTATATTTATACATATACATATATCTATATATATATATTTGTATGGAAGTGGAAAAATCACAAATAGAGTGTTTCCCAATTAAAGCTAATAACCATCAAATTCTTCATAGATATATGAAGTACATCTCTTATTTTATAAAAATTGTCTCATTTTACCTCTCTTGGCCCAAAATCACACAGCTAATAAATCAGGAGTGTCTAAACAAAACAAAACTAAACTAAAACCCATACTCTTAACCATTAGAATACACTGCCTGTTTTTCTTTCTTTGTCCACTTGAGATAGTGTTAGCTACAGAAACCTCTATTTTATTATTTATTTTTTAAAAGGTTTTATTTACTTATTTATTTGAGAGAGAGAGAGAGAGAGAGAGAGAGAGAGTGGGCACACGAGCAGGGGGAAAGGTAGAGGGAGAGGAAGAGAGAGAATCGCAGGCAGGATCCATGCCCAGCAGTGCAGAGGCCTGTGGAGGTTCTATCTCACAATCTTGAAATCATGACCTGAGCCAAAACCAAGAGTTGGACACTTAATCAACTGAGCCACGTAGGTGCCCCAGAAGCTTCAATTTTAAAGTAAGTAAATACAATGTTATTTCTCTAGAACAGGGTTAGAATGGTTTCCTCTCTTGTTGCACAGTCTGAAATTTCACCAATATTCCATTTTTTCTCAACATTTACTTGTACTCTTACATTTATTTGGAACCACAAGACTCTTTCAGAGAATAACATATGAGAAGATATATTATGCATCTCATTTCTGGGCTAAAATTGTGAAAATCTCAGGCATTATACTTCAGTGTCTCTCTTCCTCTGTTGAGTCTTGTAGGCCTTGTATTGAGGACATAAAACATCGGAAGAGTTTCTGGTTTAGAGGAAAGGTATATTGTACCACAAGAAAATCCCTTGTTTTTAAGTTCATATTTTAACATAGGAAATGAACTGCGTTCTATCTTCTATCTGTACTTACCATGATTCATTTAATGAGGTTGTTTCCATTGTGCACAGGTGGTAAACTGAGTGGTAAAAGAGTGTGGATTACTGACTTGCTTCAAGGAGAGCAGACCCAGAGAATCACTCCAATATGTATTGGATTCAGAAATAAGCGTTTGCTTTATTGAACACTGAGATGTAGGCATTGTTTGTTCCTATCTAATCTATCCTATGCATTGTGTCTGTCTCAGCTGGTGTTGGTTATTGTAGAAATTGGTACCAAAAGTAAGATGCTTCTAAAGAAACCTAGTTATCAACCCAGTGATTCAGTGATGGGTGAGCAGAGGGAGAACTGTTGAAAAATGGGGATTCCTTTCATGCAATAGCACAACAGTGGCATAATGTGAGCCGCAGCAAATTTGTGACTATGGCTTGAAAGCATGGTGTTAATAATTTGTATGATTTGTTATTAACCCTATTTGCAAAGGCATAGTGAGAAATCAATGGGTGCAGAATAGAATTGGCTACTTTGCGTGCAGAAGTGAAAGAGGTAGCGAGACTCTCATACAGAGCCTTTCAGTGATGGTAAACCAATTACTTCATGATCCTAATAAGTGATGAGTTCCAAAGTCTTTATAGATACATGTCTGGTAATACATGTCCAAGTGATTAAACTGCCTCAAACAAGAACAAGTTAAGAATGTGTCACTCAATAATTTGGTAAAATGACTGAAGACCAAGAACAGACTAAGAATGTGACTTTGCTCAGAAATTCAAACAGCTTCTGTGTAACCCTGTTAGATACAGAGAATGAATAATGGAATGAAAGAGTAGAAATATACAAGATAGGAAAGAGCAGGGTATGTTCCAGGTACCTGGAGAAGATTGGAATTAAAATCTATTGGGTATTTATAAGATCTACTGGTAAAGAAATTATGAGGTCCCTACCCCTCCCACCGCCAAATAAAAAGAGTTTTATAGACTTGAAATGACTCTAAGTTCCCAAAATTTAACAGGAAGCTGGCGGGGAAAGCTCCTCAGACTCCAGGTAGAGGATATTCCCCCAAACCCACCTCTGATGGGAATAAGTATAATGAGAAAGGCAAAGCATCCTTAAAGGTGAAGCTGGGAGGTACAGAAAACAGGGGACTCTCTAGAGGCTCCCAGAAAGAATCTAAATCCCATGGAGGAACATTCCTCAATCCCCAGCCCCAGTTTAGGACCACCAACAATTCCTGTTCAAAGGGACCAAATATCTATGACTAGTGACTGCTGTGTAGCTTATGTTTCCTTAATGGTAACTATTCTGTTTCAGTTCTATCACTACTTACTATTATTATTTATTATCATTTATTATTGAGTGTCCATGTATGTGTATATATGTGTGCAAAGAGGCTCCCCTCACTTGTCGTTTTAGTTTGTAAGTTTCAATCACAAGTAGTGACGCCTGGACCTGATCCGGAGACTTGCATAGCAGCCAGTCTGGATTGGACCTGTGATTTATCTCGCTTGGCAAGCAGTTGAGTGCATTTCTTTCTAGATTAGTGGAAACAAATGATATTGGCTGACAAAGATGGCCCTTAAATAATATTCCCTACATATTTCAATATTCCTCTACATTTCCTTGCTCCAGAGGTTAGGCGGAGCCAAGAACTAGTCTTCATCAGTGAAAAGTGAATAGAAATGGCACATGTATTTTTCAAGGTAGGATACTTTGGCTTTGATTTTCTGATCTCTTTCTTTCCCTAACTTGGCAACAACAAAGTCTTGTGTCAAGATAATAGTCACTTGATTGAAGCAGCTGGATCTCTGAGTTGCTGCACGAAAGATAATGGCCTTGGGATGTTATGGGGATCCACAGGGCACTTGTGGGAATGAGAAATGAACTTTCGTTTGTTAGGCATCAGAGATTCTCTTTTTTTTTTTTTTCACACTGCCATGTACCCTCACCTTTCTTAACTAAACACAACTATTGTCACATTTAATATAAATTATGGAGAGACATATTGTTTTCTAGTTTCAGACTGAAAAAAGAGTTTAATATTTTTAACATATTTATATTTGTTCATTTTTATTTTTATATATCGTAATTATGAAATCAGTCTCTCTTCTCTTCTGTAGTCACGAAGCTAGAACTATTTTCTATGATTAGAATTCTGGAATATATAGACCTAAAATAAAATTTAACACTTAATAACAAATCAAAAATAGTATGAAACCTGCAGATGACAATTATCTTTCATTTCCCGATGTCACATAAAAGTGATCTCTGCCCTAACATCTTAGGAAAAATAAATGGAACGAGGAACCAATGAGTTATTTAAAGGACTCATTAACTTTCATATGACCCTATTTGTAATTGAGACAGTTGTGTCCTATAAGTACCCTCCAAGAAATGATTAATGAAGTTTCCAAACATTCTAAATTGACAGACAGAAGGGAATGAGCCTGTTCTTTGGCCAAACCTTTCTGAAGTCCAGGCAAAAAGATAATTTTAAATAATTCATGGTAGTGTCTAATACTAAGATTTTTAAAATGTTAGTGTTTCCTGAAGTTTAAAAAGTTGATAAACTAGGTAAATGAAGAGGTAAATTTATCAGAGTTTTCTCTCTAAATTGACCAAATTTAAAGCAGATTTAGGTATAAAATCTTTTACTCATAGTCGTAACTTTTCAATGAATGCACTGATAAGCACAGAAGAATTAACATACTAGGTACTTTCCCAGTGTTTTGCTCTATGTATTAGTTAAGACTTTAACCATAGTATAAAAGATTGAATGGCAATCTGTTGTGTTGATAACAGTGTAAGGCTCATTTGAATACATTATAATTAGGTCTCTTGTTAGATTAAGTAACAGGTCCTAAGAACTAGAATTATCTGCATCAGTGATTAAATTCTCCCTTTCAGTAGCTTAAGTTGGGTAGAGCTGTAATATTAGTGTTAAAAGCTAATTTAAAAAATATTAATATAGCAGTGTATATTTGGAAGTCAACTTTTTTTTTTTCAAATGTACTGTACTTTGAAGGTTTTTGTGCAGGTAAAGATAACAGTTCTTATATTTTATCTTTATAACCAATAGTCCCCTTTTGAACTTTCCACCTAGTAAAGTATAAAAATTGGTTATACAGTGGAAATATTCAATTATATTTTATCCCACCTATTTAATATTTTCTAGCAGAGAAGTGCATTGACTTAACTAACATACTTGGGTTCATATTTTTTCAGTTTCTTAAGTATGTAATAATTTGAATTTTTCCAGTTCATTGTACAAATTAATAATTTTCTACATAAAACAAGGTTTTCCCTCCAGTTTTATTGAGAAATAATTAATATACATCGCTGTATAAGTTTAAGCTGTACTGAATGATGGCTTGATTTACATATATTGTAAAATGATTACCACAATGAGTTCAGTTAACATCCATCTTCTCATGTAGATACAAATTAAAGGAATAGATGAAATTAAAATTAGTACATTAAGTAGATAGTAGATAAAAGGATAGGTAGATTTAAAAAAAAGGAAAGAAAAGGGAAAGGAATCTCTCCTTATGATGAGAACTCTTAGGATTTAATCCATTAACAACTTTCCTGTGTACCATGCAACAGTGTTAGCTATAGCCATCATGTTGTACATTATAGCCCTAGAACTTATTTATTTTATAACTGAATGTTTGTAACTTTTGACCACTTTCCTCCAATTCCCTTTACTTCAACTCTCCTCCTCTGGTAACCATAAGTCTGATCTCTTTTTCTATGCACCTTTTTTTCTACATGTAAGCAAGATCATACAGTATATCTCTCTTTGACTTATTTGACTTAGCATAGTGCCTTCAGTGACCATTCATTTGTTGCAAATGGTAGGATTTCCTATTGCTGAATAATATTTTTTTTGTGTGTATATATACCACAACTTTTTTGTATCCATTTATTTAAAGTGATGTAATCTTGATTATTCAAGTACTAGATAAACCTGGCCTGGGATGCCTGGGTGGCTCAGTGGCTGAACATCTGCCTTTGGCTCAGGATGTGATCCTAGGGTCCCGAGATCGAGTCCCACATTGGGCTCCCCACAGGGAGGCTGCTTCTTCCTCTGCCTATGTCTCTGTCTCTTTCTCTGCGTCTCTTATGAATAAATAAAATTTTTAAAATAAAACAAACCTGACCTTTTATCTGCATCTCCCCAATTCTTGTTTGTTTAGTAGATATACCTAAACAATTTCCTTAAAATATCAATTAAGTCTTGAACTTCTTATGAATTACCCAATTAGGGCAAAATTCCCTGACCAACATTTAAGACCTGACATTGAATAACCTGAAACTATCCAATCAACTGTATTTACAAATAAGATTCAAATTTTGACTTCTGCTTGTTAGGGATATCTTCTTATTCTTTTTTTTTTTAATTTTTATTTATTTATGATAGTCACACACACACACACACAGAGAGAGAGAGAGGCAGAGACACAGGCAGAGGGAGAAGCAGGCTCCATGCACCGGGCCCGACGTGGGATTCAATCCCGGGTCTTCAGGATCACGCCCTGGGCCAAAGGCAGGCACCAAACCGCTGCGCCACCCAGGGATTCCCCTATCTTCTTATTCTTTAAGAATTCAGGCTTGAACAAGAAAAAGAGGGGCCATCTTGGGCA
The DNA here is from genome assembly GCF_003254725.2 of Canis lupus dingo. Classification (NCBI taxonomy): domain Eukaryota; kingdom Metazoa; phylum Chordata; class Mammalia; order Carnivora; family Canidae; genus Canis; species Canis lupus. The sequence continues at coordinate 23,599,662 of NC_064260.1, read as the reverse complement.
GGGCTGGTTTTGCAGACCCCAAAATATAGGGCGATGAGCCCAAATGTAAGTTAGTAGAAGATCAAAGAGTAGAGTTGTGTCAAGCAGGTGTGACCAGAATAATAGGAAAGGATGGTAGATATGAAATTGAAAACTTTTAGTAATTTGTTGAACATATAAGTTTTTGTGTGTTTTGAGGTCTAAATCAATGTGAGAGGGAGCTATCTGAATTAGATTGTTTTACTAAAGGTATTAATGCCCCTTCTTAAGGGGATCATGGATGACCAGAGTAACACAAGAGCTGTCTACCTATGCCCCTCCCCATAAATGGCTACCACAGAGATCACAGTGTATTATTACCTGGATGAAGTAGGGGGTTCCATGGTGGAATATTCTTAGGAGAATGGACTTAAGTTCTGTAGGTCATGACTGACTTGAAGAAAATCAGAAAATGATTAAAATTAAGATTTTTTTCTCTCCATCCTGAGCTTACAACTAATATCTACACTTAAATTAGAATCAGCCTCTGTTTATTGAGAAGTGCTTAGCCCAATGTAAAGTTTAAGGGGCAAAGCTTTAAGAAAACAAAATAAGAGCGATTATCCGATGTTATGCCCAGAATGTGGTAGGAAAATAGTGGCTCCTCAAAATGTCCACATCCTAATACTCAATACCTGTGAATATATTACCTTACTTGGCAAAAGAGATTTTGCTGATTTTATTAAGGTTATGAGTCCTGAGAGGGGAAGATCATCCTGGATCTAAGCCAATCTAATTACCTGAGTTCTTAAAAGCAGGGGACCCTTCCTGTAGGAAGAGATGTGGCCTTCCTGAGATGGCCACAGGAGAAGGATTCATTTCCCTGTTACTCATTCTGAAATGCCGGGCTGTATGCAAGAACCAGAGATTAGATTCTGGAAAAGTCAAGGCCTTTAGATTCTGGAAAAGTCAAGGTAATGGATTCTCCCCTAGGGTATCCAGCAAGGAACTTAGGCCTGCTGACCCAAGGTATCGGGCTTCTGACCTATAGAATGGTAAGATAATAAATTTGGGTTGTTTTCAGCTACTAAGTTTTTAAAAAAATTCTTCATGGCAGCAGTAGAAAACTAATACCCGTGCCGAATCCATTCCATTTTGCTGAATTTGTTGATGATCTCCATCAGAATGGTCTCACCCTTCCCCTGCCCATCCAAAGTGCAGTCATAAATTCAGAGCTTGGGAAAGCCTTCGCCTTCTCTGGAGAGCCCTCTCCTGCTACTCTCTCTACCTTCCACTCTTGAACCACAGTATCTGGAGCCCATACCGTACAGTACAACCCGGCATTGCCATCTGAAGATTTTGTCCCTTTCACTTTTGCCACCAGCCTAGATTGTACACATACCACACATATGATTTAAGCTTATCCTTTTTGTGTGTGTTTTCCAAGTTCATCTGGAACAATGTTCTTTCTTTTTGTTGAAAGCTCAGGTGGAACAATAAAACTAAATTTCTCCAATCCCTTCATTTAAATTTACCGTGTCATTTTTATGGTATTTTGTGATAAAGCAAATAATTAAAATACACTGTAGAAGATCAGTTCCATTTCTTTGGAAAAGCATGTTGGACTCAGTGTTCTGAATTCACATAAAACTGGCCATGGGTTTTCTCATATTGCCTTATAGTTCATTAAAACAGTTTTTCCAAAGTCTAATATGCTAAACTCACTCTCACTCTGAAGCCATAAATTTCATTTACATTTTTAACATTTGAATCAAAATAACCACAAATTAGCTGCCAAACAAATCTAATTTATGTTGTTAGCAATGGTGTGTGAGTCATGGGGCCAGTGATTTTGCCTTACTTGTTACAAATTGTTTCTAATTGGAAAGTACTGTCAGCGGTAAAATATGAAGAGAAAAGCCACCAGTACTTTGAAGTTTATTGGTTACAAATATTGGATGGGTTTTCCCATATTAATTTTGATGAGCATGGCGCTTAGTTGTTTTTCTTTTTTCCCCCATGCTTCAGTTTTGTCACTTCATTCTAGTTATGGAATAAGCTGGTGATTGGGGGATATTTTTCAAAACCAGACCACTTCCTCAAGTAGAAGCTTTGTTCTTATAAATAGATACAATTATATTCATATGTTTGGTAGATGAATCCAGTGATGTGCGTGTTGAACAGAATCTCTCATGAGTAGTTTCCTCAATTCTGTGGAATTTCACTCTTGAATTTGATCAATGGAGACAATTCAATCTGAAAAATAATTTTTCATGATGACAATATTTTTCCCATAAACACACTTCATCTTGCGTGCATGTACTTAATTGTGTCAGACAGGCTTTGGAGATGTTCACCGTGGAGTTATAAATTAACTCCATGAGTTATAACTAATCTCTTAACTGTCATAAAACTTAAAGTTTCCTCCAACTTATTAACATAGTAAAAATGCATGAAAATATGGTCATGGATTTTAATTTTCAGAATTCATAACTATGAAGAAATTGAACAAATATAGGTCCATAGATAGTTTTTCCAATTGACATTTTGAGGTTTATGGGGTTTTTTAAGATTTTATTTTAAGAAAGAGTACAAGCTGGGGTGGGAGTGGGCAGAGGGAGAAAGAGAGAATCTCAAGTAGACTCCATGCTAAGCACAGAGCAGACTGGGAGGCTTGATCCCATGACCCTGATATCATGCCCTGAGCTGAAACCAAGTCAGATGCTCAACTGGCTGAGCCACGCAGGTGCCCCTACATTTTGAGTTTTTAAATAAGTATACTGTAAGTCATATAAAAATGTATTTATGTCTAAATTAACTGCATATGCATTTTTCAGTTTCTTTGTAAGATGAAGAAACTGAAGATTGCTTTTGATTATCAACAAAATTAGATTGTATATATCATAAACAACTCCATTTACCCAGAAATATTAGAAAAGTAGATTTTATTTGGCATTACCTGTGATGAAGTCTATCATCTGCTCTCATTACTGTGTCAGAAATTACCATCATTGGGGAGTTCCCAAGGAGGGAGACTCTCTTCTGGCTGTGGAGGAGGGCTTTGGGGTGGGTGGTCAGATGAGTGTAAGTTATATTCCCTAAGGAATCATTACCTATTATTGGTGACATGGCTATATTCAGGTAAATGCCTTTTGATCAATAGTAGCTGGAGGAGATTCCTCACTAAGAACACGAGACTCCTCCCAGTGGGACAAGAGCATTTGGCAAGTCACGGCTGTAGTTCAATTAGTTACCCACTTTGGATGGAAACTTTTCCTGCTGTCCTGAGATGTCTTCACATGTCAAGAAGGTCTGTCTCTGAGGATGAATAGCAGAGACCAGGGCTAAAAATACCACACTGGGTTGAGAGGTAGTGCCCCAAAGTGCTCTGTACTGCTCTGATAATGAGAAAGTTTCATTGAATGGAAGCTGTCATTGCATATGGTTCCTAGAAGGATGGACAAATTATCATAGTGAACAATAGAACAGTTGTCAAACCAAATGTCCTTAATAATGTTACTTTTCTCCTGAAATTGCCAATTTTAAAGTACCAGTCCGTGCTTCAAACATCGACATCTCTCCCCAAGGTCGCAGACAATGAGCTATAGTGTGCATGGTTCTGTCCTGTGCAAATGCTGTGAGAGTGGTCAGTCCAGCTACATCCACCTCACAAACAGCTCCCTGATTTCCCATATGCTGGCCATATGTACTCTCAAAACAATCCTACAAAATATACCAACTTGTCACATAACTAGATAAATACCTGTTACCAGCTCATAGGCCAATGATATTGTTGGGAGCTTGCATTTTTTATTCAATTTTTACATGTAAGTCTAGTACTTACAAATACATTTGAAATGGTTTATTGTGATTTTTTTTTCTGATAATGACAGTTCTGAAGATTATTTTAGCCTAATTATAAAGAAATATAGATAAACAATAAAATAAGCTAAATGCCTATAAATCAGAGACAGTTCTAAACATTCTTATATGTGTATATACACGTGGACACACACACACACACATACACCATGTCCCACAGTCAGGACCATATTTAATGCTATTTTGTAATTTTCCTTTAACAACATATTAAAGGAAATACACATGTTGGCATTGGATATATATATGTATGTATATAAATATATAATATATACACACATACTACATATACATATACACACAGCATTCATAAATATATATGCATTAATGATGTATGTGGTTAATATGTACTCAATGGGTACATAGTGTTCATATTCTCTTTTTATTTGTTCATTTTTTAGAGAGGGAGAAAGAGCACATGCATGTGGTGGGGGGGAGGGGTGGAGAGAGAGGTAGAAAGAGAACCCTCAGCAGGCTCCATGCTTGGCACAGAGCCCCACACAGGACCAGTCTCACAACCCTGAGATCATGACTTGAGCCAAAATCAAGAGTTGGATGCTTGACCAACTGAGCCACCTAGGTGCCCCTATCATGATCATAGTCTATAATTTACTTAAATATTCATTTTTTGATAAATGTGTGCTTTCTATTTCCATGGTTAATAGCAGTGCTGCAGTGCATTTCTGGTGTAAATGTCTTTGTACACATATTTATTGCTGTTCTTTGAATTCCTTGAAATGGAATGGTTGGGCAAAGGATGTACATATCAGGGATGCCTGGGGGGTTCAGCGGTTTAGCGCCTGCCTTCAGCTCTGGGCATGTCGAGGATCCCAGGATCCAGGATTGAGTCCATTGGAGATCCAATCTCATCTCATGTATATTTACAATAGTTACTATTTATTTATTTATTTATTTATCTATCTATTTATTTATTTCCTTTAAGATTTTATTTATTTATTCATAGAGAGAGAGAGGCAGAGACACAGGCAGAGGGAGAAGCAGGCTCCCCATGGTGTTCCAATATTTACTTTTTAAAAGATAGTAAGGAAAATAAAAGGAAAATAAGGATCAACACCACAACATTCACAAAAGTAATCTAAACTTTCTTTATAAATAATAATGTCCATTTTTATTTGCTACATATTAGGCTAAGTATTGTATATGCATTACATGAGCTATTAAATACTATTATTAATATTTTTCTTTTGGGGCACCTGGGTGGCTCAGTGGTTGAACATCTACCTTTGGCTCAGGCCATGAGCTTGGGGTCCTGGGATTGAGTCCTGCACCGAGTTCCCGACAGGGAGCCTGCTTCTCCCTCTACCTGTGTCTCTGGCTCTCTCTCTGTGTCTCTCATGAATAAATAAATAATAAAAAAGTTTTCTTTGCAATAAAATAAGTGAAGCTTGGAAACTTACTTTCCAAGGATAAGTAGCAAATGAGTGGCACATTTCGGCTTATATCTACAATTGTATGATTATAATTCTACTCTTTCTCTCTCTCTCTCTCTCTCTCTCTCTTTTTATTGTGACAAGAGAACTTAACATGATCTCTATCCTCCTAACAAATTTTAAGTGTATAAGTTATTGTTGACTATATGTGCAATGTTATAAAGCAGATCTGTAGAGCTTATTTATCTTACTTAATGGAAACTGTATGCCTATTGATTAATAACTCCCCATTTCTCCCTCCTATCAACCCCTGGTAACCATCATTCTAGCATTTGATTTTATGAGCAATTCTACTCTCTTAACCACCATGATATACTGTCTGCATTTGGAGATTCAGAAACAAATTTAGGTCCTGCCAGCACTTCAAAGGCATGATTCTGGAAATTAGTTTTACTGATAAATTACTTTGTAATGAAATATAAATTTAGGTCAGAGTAAATCTAGGTTGATCTTACATTATTTTTGAGCAAATAATCTGTTATTGAATTCCTTAATAAAAGGTTATTGGTCCTATTTGTTCCTTATAAAGATTGCAGACATTCTCTGAGAGATATCTAGTTTAAAATAATATTCACATAATTATGTTGAAATTGGAATTTAGGCAGGCTTGTGAGAAACTAATTTCTGTACTTATTTGACAGACAATTCAATATGCGTTGAATAACTGTTATGGCATAATAAAGCACTGCAGATTCAGTGTCTTAAAACAACCATCAACTTGGTCAGCTGAGGTTTATTTAAAGTAAGCTTCTCTAGCTTTTGCAGGTTGCCTGGGGGTTATTACCATGGTCTAGGCTCAGTTGGGGCAACTTATCCAGGGCACTTCTGTTCCACGTATAGAAATCCTTCCGAGACTCATGGATTAACCCAGGCATCATCGTAGGGCAATGTCCGAAGCACCAGAGAGAAGAGAAAAACACATATGGTTTCCTACGCTTGCAACTGGTACACTGTTGACTCTGCCTCATTGTATTGACCAAAGCAAACCTCATGACCAAACTCATAGCCAAAGGATGGAAATAAATCAGTCCACTTTTTGGGAAGAATTGCAAAGTCACATGGAAAACAAGCATGAGGATAAGAAGGGAGGGAGGAAGGGGGGCGACTCATGCAAACTATCACCAAAACAACTGCATTTCATTTGCAAATATATTCTACTTCCAAACTGAAATATTAGCCTGTATCCTTAACCACTGGGTCGTGGGTTAGAATGGCTTCTGATTTCCTGAGGGAGGGAGGAGATGCTGCAGACTTCTCGGTTTTGGTCAGGTGTTTTCTTCCCATGAAATGATATTGCTCATGCTCTTAAGAGAACCTCTTGTGCGTCTGTCTGGATTCAGTTTTCAGCACTGAAACCTCGCCGTGGGTGACTCATTCAGCCAGTCACCACTATATCCACCCACTCAACCTCATGCCTCAGCCTCCAAATCTGTGGCTGCGGTGTCACGTAAGCATGAAAACTGTAGAATCCAGAATTCTTATTCAGCTGGTGCCAAAAAAAAATCAAGTCTTCAAGTTGAAGAAGAACATTTGAGAGTAACCGTCTGTAAGAAAAATAGCTTGATTGCTGGGGAACCTAATCCTAAGGTGACTATGACTCCCTCACAGTGAGTTAAGCTGGAAATTGGAGGAGGGAGTCACAGCCCAGAAGTCTGTCTGAAGATAGAAAGCCGGAAATGTCTAAAGCAGCTGAAGAGGTGAACATAGTTTGTCTAAAAAGATAAGGCAGCTGAACGGAGTAAGAAGACATGAGCCAAATTTACACTCATAAATAGTGGAAATAATCTCTGAGTATCCAATTTGGGAAGAAGTGAGGGAGTTAATAGGGCTGTGAGTGGCTTGTGATGAGAGAACAAAGTGATTCCTGAAAGAGATCAGTAATGCTTGCAAGGAAGAGTTCCCTGGCCTGAGGAGAGAGGTGTTCTTTTTGTTTTGTTTGTTTTAACACCAATTTTCTAAGAATCTTCTGGGTTTGGTCTTGGTCAGTTCAAATCTAAGAAAATTTTTTGCTTGCTTGTTTGCTTGCTTGTTTTGCATTTCAGACTATTCTAAAACACAATGGGGTGGGGGGTGGCAGGAGCGCCTGGGTGGCTCAGCCAGTTAAGCATCTGACCCTTGATTTCAGCTCAGGTCATGATCTCAGGGTCCTGGGATCCAGCCCCGTGTGGAGCTTCATACTCAGCGTGGAGGCTGCTTGTCCCTTTCTCTCTGCTCCTCCTCTTCACCTCTCTCTCTCTCTCTCTCAAATAAATAAATAAAATTGTTAAAACACAATTGGGGCACTTGGCTGGCTTAGCAGGTGGAGCGTGCAGCTCTTGATATTGGGTTCCTGAGTTCTAGCCATAGAGATTACCTAAATAAATGAATAAATAAAAAGTAAAAACAACTTAAGTTTAAAAATAAATAAACAAAACACAGTCAATGGGACAATAATTGAAGTAACAAAGGGAAGTGGGAAGTATTCCCAGAGAAGAGGCCCTTTAGCATGTAAATGGGAGGAAACACTGTTTTAAGAGGGCACAGGACTCCAGTCTAAGTAAAACCCAAATAACTCATCCAATTTCACATGAAAATGTAAACTTTTGTTTTACAGAATTACTTTTAAAAAACAATCAAAGTATTCTGCATCAGGGTAGAAACTAAAGATAATGACAAATTATGGATATTATTAATGCAACTTTAAATCCCATTTGTTCTAAATGTCTCATCTGTCTGCCTCTCCCATATTACCTACTGTCAATAAAAGTCTGAGATGTGTTACATATGGTCCAGTAGACACCTAGTAACATGCTGTCATACGGGTATATCTGATACTGTAAAAGGTGCTGAAGGAACAAGATAATAGAAGATGTATTACTGGAAAGAGGTTTTTACCAAAAAGTATTTATATGATCAGATGTGTGGTTCTCCTGTGAAAATGGCAGAAGTGGAATCCTTAAAATAGATGTTTCTGGGCACATATGCATCTCTGCATACATGTGTCTCTGTGCATATGCAGTGCATGTGTGCACATGTGCATATAACAAGACACAGCCACATGCACATACAACCTGTATGTACACATGTATACACACATATGGAGAGTGACATGTATGTCATCTATCCACACTATCACTCCTGTACAGATGTGTGTATGTGTTATGCATGTATCATCTATACCCGTTCTCTATGTGGTAGGTAGTGCCATCCATTGCTGTTGTCATGGAGAAGCCCGAGGCCCTGGGGAACCCTACCTCAGCCTGGAAGTATTCTGTATTAGTTTGTGGTTTATGGAGTCAACTTCGTATGCCCCCTCATTTTTTGTTGCCAAAGAAATGTCATGTCTTACAATTTCATCTCTATGAATTTCAGTTTCCTCTTCTATAAAATGGAAATGCAAGTACATATTGTAAAAGTAATTTTCAGATATAAATAAAATCATATATATTAGAATGAGCCAATGTTTATAATTACAAATTGAAATGGAGAATTGACAAAATAAGGGAACTGGGGTTGACTCATTGCTAAAATAGTAGTTCAGCAGAGCAACCAAGTTGGTTGGTACATTTTACATGTTTTAAATTGTTTTTAAAGCCTAGCTGTTTGAAATTTGGTAGAGATTATAAGTCGTCTATAATTTCCATAGATATTTCATATTTTATTTAAGGAGGTATCTGTTAAACTGTGTAATGATGGAGGGAAACCTATGTGTTAGCACATGTATATGTTACATTCCTGGTTCTCCAATGAGACTCTGTAGCTACGAAGCATGCAGACCATGATGTGGAAATGAAGTAGATGAATTGTGGTGCTCATATAGACCACACTCAATCCTCATACTTTCTTAAACACAATTTTCACCATTTCAGGCTCATTCTCAAAACTTGCAATGTTTTCCTTTGCCTGCAGGGTAAATTACTAACTAGTTCTTTAGATTGCCCTTGCAGGTTCTCAAGAGTCTGGCCACAACTCACCTTTCTGATGTGATCTCCCACTTCTGTCCAATAAGATTCTGTGCTTCAGTCCAACTGGCCTATGTATGCCCCCCATGATTCTACAGTCAGCATCTCATCTTTACTTTTGCAGGTGTTTTCCTACCTGGAATGTAGACCAAAGATCATACATCCTAGTTCCTTAAATAACAGGTCTAGCCTCTAAAGGATGGCATTTAGGGATCATCCTGGCCCACGATTATCCAACTGTCATCTGAAAGAGTAATATCCATATTGCTAAATTTTGCTAGTAGAAAATTATTAATTTACTAATTAGTAACAAAACTTGATATCATTTTCTGTTAGTAAAGATAGAATTAATTGACTAAGATAATAACTGTTATAAAAAGGACTGTGAGATTGATGAGCTGTAAATTTCTCTAAAGTAGTATTTGCTGAGGTTGTTACTCTTTTACCACACATGTATGTATTCACAACTTTTTACCACATATGCATGTACTCACAACTTATGGAAAATGGAAAATAGTGTTAGAAGACTAGTAAAACATCATCACTTGAAGAATATAGTATTATAATTTCTTATAAACACAAGTGCCACATCTGAATAACAGGAGCTCGGCCAAAAAAAGAGGAAAAAAATTGCTTCTGAATGAGTTACAGTTGGTACTGACCTATAACTGGGTAGCTCTTCCATACAAATGTAACGTACCGTTTCTCAACACTCCAGCCTCTCATCCTCTGTCCAGTAGCCATCATCTCGTACCTTGCCTGGACTCACTGCTTTCACTTTTGTCTTTACACTGGAGTTTCCTCACAGCAACCAGAAGAAGTCTTTTAAATATCAATATGATAATTTAATTTCATTACCAAACACTCGAGTGGCACTCTTCCATAGCTTAAAATACAATCTCGACTCCTTACTTAACGACCTTCCTGTTGCCTCAGGATGCCTCTGACCACTCCGCCTGCCCTTCATTCCACCTGAATAAGGCCAGCTTCCTCCCTGCTCCTGGGACGTGAAGGGAATGTTCCATTACAGATATCAACACTTCTCATTCCTCCCTCTCATCTCACATCCCACATCCTTAGAGAAGCCTTCCCTGACCAGCCTAAAGGAAATTGTCCCCATCATTCAATATCTACTCACACTGCTTTGTCATTATGACACTTAGGACAACCTAAAACACTGTATTTATTTGGTCATTTGTTTATTGTCTGTTGCCACTTGAAACAATGATGTATTTGTGAGTGTAGAGTCTTTGTTTTGTTCGCCATTTTATTCACAGCATCTGGATTACTATCTGGCATATACTATAAATTCAATTAATCTATTTTGAAAAAAAGAATTAGTATTTCAAATACCTAGGTTAGAAATAGAAACATGTCTTCCCTAGTTTGCAGAATTAGGGTGCTAAATATGGTATTTCATAAAAAGACTGCCTGATATAAGCATCCAGAGACGAGGCTTTTCTTTTGTCCTACATCTGCAGCTTCTTTGTAAGTCTCATAAACACTGTGCATCTCAGTGTCTGCTCATGAAACAATGACAAATATTGCTTGCCTTTGTTCTTATCATTTGGTGTCATGAAGCTGATGAACAAAGTACTCTCAATATCAAAAGTTATTTTCAACAACACATTATTAATTTCTGGGCCTGACTAAAAATGATTCTTCTACTTTATTCCAAAGAAAGATAATAATGTACATTTGGTTTAAAAAATCCCCTAAAATAAGTCTATATGGAACACAGGATATTAAAATGCATTCTTCTTTAAAAAGTTCCCAGACATACTAAACTTGTAAAATGTCTGGCTCTGAGTTGGTTTGAGGTTTTTGCTTAGACTCCAAATATAGGTTTGTATATTTTATATGTCCATCTCTATAATTATTGATTTCCATTGGGATATAGTTTTGGCAAAGTGGGTTTATTGTTTTCAGTGAGCACAACAATACTATAATTCTAACTGTGATAAATTAACATTGTATTCTGATGATAACTTCAGTTTCAGGGCTGAATACATACTTGAAGGAAAATCTAAAGATACATTATTGAGATAAAATGCAGTCACTTTGCAGACACAAATACAGAGAGAAAAGGATGGAAAGAAGAAACACACACAAACACATATACACACATACACTATATAATAACTGAGGTAAGAGCAATATAAAACAACAATAACAAAAAAGCAAACAAGCAAAACTGAACGCTTTGCCTAAATATTTAACAGTTTCTAAACAATACCCTAAGTAACACTTATTCATAGTAGCAAGTATTTCTTTTATAATCATTTGGCCACATCTCTGAGAAAAGATTGGATTCAAAGCTTTGAGAAAATAAAAAAAATCTCCCAATATAAAATCCATGGATTTTTATTTTGTAAAAAGATTGCGAAAGCATCATGTTACTTTGAGATGCTGCCAAAAACAAACAAAACCCATAAAATTAATAAATACACATACAAATTCTGACCTACTGATGTGATATTTTAAGTGTTCCACAAAATAACTGTCTTGGTTTTAAAACCATTTTTGTCTTCCTAACCCTCATCACAAAGATAAATAAGCATGATTTTAATCACAATTCATCTACAGAAGATAATGATTTAATTCCATAAGTAAGTTTAACATATAAGTCACCTTCTAATGAGTTGTAAATTAAAAAAAAACAAAAAACGGTTGTATATAAAAAAAAGGAAACATATTGGGTTCTGGTCAGAAACTCACAGTTTTGCTGAGCAAAATTCACTAAAAATGCCATGAATAAACTTTCATTTTTTCCCTGAAGTTGTAAAGAAAACTAGACTTTTTGAGGTTTATACTATATTTAAAAATATTTTGGATTGTTAGCTATAAGTAACCTTAAATATTTTACCATGTGTTTAATTTTTCACATGCACCTATAGCATTACATGGTGCCTACTTATTTACTGAACTAAACCATAATGTCCATAAGAGCATTAATCTGCTTTAGTTATGCTTTTATTTTCAGGACTTTCCATAGAATATGTGTAAAATTACCACATGTTTCTTGAACATGTTACTACGAAGGTACAGCATTTTACAAACCTGATTTCTTACAGATCCCTTGAAACAAACACAGATTGTTGATTTGACTAAAGAAAATTGAATGGCTCCCAAAGAATTAAGTCCCATCTCTTTAACCTCATCTCTTCTTTCATTCTTGGATTTCAACCTACATTTCCGACCTGACTTCTTTCTACCTTTTTATAGGTACATCTACTCATTTTCCAAGTATCTTTTGCTTTCCCAACTATGTGTTTCCATTACACTTTTCCTGTCTGGATGCTGTTTTTCTTCTATAGGTCTTATCAGAAAGCTTAGACTCTTGTGTAACCTTAATTCAAATCAAGTCTTCTCTCTCTGAAGTAACTGCAATAGCTGGAGATAGCTAGACTAGATCACCATCTTTTTGGAGCATCTATAGCAAATCTGCCTTTAGAATGTCCACAGAAATTTTTAGCAAAACTATTGTTTCACAGTTATATGAGAAGAAGGTGTGTTTGATTTATGCACATAACTTAGGTCTTTAAGTATATTTTAGAATTCTCAAAGATATAGACACACATTATATAGATTATTTTGGAGAGTTTAAAGGTTTAGTTTAAGAACATTTCTTTTTATTTTTTTCTTTTTATTTTTTTAAAGATTTATTTATTCATGAGAGACACAGAGAGAGAGAGAGAGAGAGGCAGAGACACAAGGCAGAGGGAGAAGCAGGCTGCATGCAGGGAGCCTGATGTGGGACTCGATCCCAGGTCTCCAGGATTATGACCTAAGCCAAAGGCGGACGCTCAACCACTGAGCTACCCAGGTGTCCCAAGAACACTTCTTTTTAAAACAATTCTACATAACCCAAAATAAAACAACTAGCATTTATTGGCCTTTTCCTTAGTTGGAAAATTAAAAAAAAATAGGCTTAATTATGAATATACCACCATAACTGATCATTTTGCACCTGATCTATACATTGATGTATTATTAGAAAATATCTTTTACCTCCAGTCCACCCCCAGTTCCTAGAAGCATTTTCCTGTCAATGGATTTATATATCCTGTGTAGACAAGGTCTGAAGAAGAAGAAAATGAGAGCAGGGTTAGTAGATTAATGGACGTATTTCATAGTTAGTGTCAAGACCTCTGACATACTACTTAAGCTCTCAGGATCTCAATTTCTCAAAAACTAAACTTGGAAGGAGATGCGCCTACTCTATATGTTTTGTGGGAGGTTTTGTTAGTTTTATTTTATTAATAAATGATTTATATGTAAATTGTTTAGAGTATCAGCCTGCTAAGAACTGTAAGTTTCTGCCATCATTAATTGAGTACACGATGAAAAATCCCACGTAACCAAATAAATGAACTTTTAACAATTTTTTATGGGTAGTTTTGGTTAATAGTTTACCTGCTGGTATGCCTTTTGTCTTAAAACCTAGAAAATGACACGTGGATTTGTATTGAACAGAAAGGCCTTTTCTCAGTTGTTGTTTATGGGTGAACTGAGTGAATCTCTTGAGGGAGCCTGAAGTAATTCTGCATTGGAGTGCTCATTTATTGAGGCAAAAAGAATATGTGCTCCCTGTTCTTGCTTCACTGGGCATGAAGCATGGTTGTAACCTACAGAGTCATACAAGGTGAAGTGAGAATTGGACATCAAGGAAGCATTTTTCAGTACGCTAATTTTTTCAGAAACGTAATTGATTAATAAAGAGAAATTTGCTGTATTAGTAAATAAATGTTGACCATGTCATCATAATTTACTATATTAATATCATACTTTTGTGCCACTTAATATCATCAATTAATATCATACAGTTGTTTAGCACCTGTGTTTCTCCACTCGATTGTCAGATTTATGAGGATGATATATTTTTACTTTACTCAAAACTATGTTCTATGGGCTTACTTCAGGTTTGTGGTGTCTATGACGTTCTTAATTCTATAATGAGGGAGATTTTCATTAGTAGAGCACAACAGTGTACTACTCTGGCTTCTTGTTAAATTTGATCATAGCATACAGTGAAATCAATAATTAAGGGATATGTAGGTCTTTGATACATAATAAGGGCAATAATCTTTGAATTTTTTTCAAATAAAGATTTGTCTGTGATGGCTTCAATGCAAGCTTTCAAAAGGGAGTGGAAAAGCCTTCATATTTTTTCCCCTAGTGGATATAATATTCAAATGAATTAGTTGAACAGTAATATCCCTAATTGCTAGTTTAAATTTTTATGACCATGTTCTGTAGCCATAATTATTCAGATGTTAATTTATATAAATATAATTTAAGTGCTGTAATTTTATTTTATCCAAGATAAAATATTTCAAATATGAGCTAAAATAATGATACTGACCATAGATTTAATATCTTAGAAATACTTATTATACCCTTACAGAAATTACCTTATGTTGTCTATATGGATCTCACTATCAGAGCAGTATCCGGTTCTGTTTATAAAAAATATATATATGTAAAATATTTAATTCATCTAGGAAAATTTTCAGAGTGATTCTGAAGTTATTTCCAAAGGGAAAAATATAGAAAATGTGAATATAATCAATAATAAGGGATAACTGGAAGTCACCTTTGAAGTATAGTCCATAATATGACTAGACTAAGCGTATCAGTGAACAAGTATCAGAGTATGAGGCATAGTCAGCTGTAGTTTGGAAAGAAAAGTCTTTGCAAAAGTGAGGGACTGTTTTTGGGAATACTTTTTGGAAATTAAAAGATAAAAGTTTGAAGCCCAGATTCACCACTTAAGTTCTGGGACTTGAACCAAATTACTTAAATTCTTTCCATCACTTTTTCAAGTAGAAAACTGGCATAATTGTAATAAATGCAGAGAATACAACCCCAGTGTTCTCAGACTTAGACTGTTCTGAACCATAAAGGCACCAAAGGAATAATCTTTTTCTGGTTCCAGACCTTAAATATGTATGGGATTCCTTTCCAAGCATGAGCGTTTCAAGAAACTGGGTAAAAGAGAAATCTCTCCAGCTTACGGGCTAAAGGGGCCCGGGGTTCCTAGTCGCCTTTCTTGTCATGTCTTTCATTTTCCTGTGGCACAAACTCTACCCAGACACTCCTCAGTTCTCACTGCAGAGTTGAGCTTACTCTCACCTCTATCTACTCCTAATTGTTATTATTTGCCTTTTTTTTTTTTTTAATTTATTTTGTAGTGTCCTAACTAGGAGGTAATGGTAAGGCCAGATCTTACTGCTGGCCTATAGGAGTAGAGTTAGTGCATAGCACAGCTCTGATCAAGAATTGTCATTCTACTTGGTCAAGGCTTTCTGTGTTTTTAACATTTTAATTGCCCTCATTCTTGTGGTTAAAAGAATGCAAACAATTCCACAATTCTACCTCTTTTTTTTCCCCCTTGTTCTGTGTTGTTTTGTTTTTTATTCCTCCCTCCTCAATGTCTGTGTCCTCAGGGCCTGCCTGACCTGAAACTTTTATTCAGAATTTACCTCCTTCAGTTCCAGAAGTTACTCTTGATTATTTTTTTCCTTCTTTTCTATATCAAATTTTGCCTCTGATCCATAATTATTACTCAAAAACAAAGCAAAAAACAGCATAGTAATGATTAAAGGCAAATGATTAAAATACTAGAAACAAGAATAAATGTAGCTTAAATCTAAAATGGTGATGGATTGCTAAGCTTAAATGACAAGTAGATATTGTAAAGAAAGAGTTAATACTTGATAACACAAAATTAAAAGTTTTCATTTGAAAAATGTTTTAAATATTTGTATATTTCCTCTGTTTGGCCAATGTTGATGTGCAAACTAAAAATTACCAGTGTTTTTAGGGGAATATGGCAAAGGATTATGTTAACATATAAAACTTAATGATTTCAGAAACTTATTACATTTTTAAAAGATTACCGAGGACACTAAAAGGTTTTATTTATCTCTATCAATATAGACTGTAATAGAAATTAAAACAAAGACATTGAAAAATATGTGTCCATAAGTTTTTCCAAAATTATAATCATCTAACCACGCTAACACAAATACATATCTTAAAGAAAAATATTTCTAAAACAAATTAGTGAGAATATAGCATTGTTTTGTATTTTTGTACATTTCTTTAATATCTGACTTTTCAGCTGCGTTCTCCTATCTGCATCTTTATTCATCCTGTGGTGACAGCACCGGTCCGTAGTCTCTGGAGGACTACACTGCATGCTCAACAGAAAATCAGAGTGTAAGAGGCAGATTATACCTTCATGTTATTTTAAAAGTAGTGTTAACCTTGCAGAGCCCCGTGAAAGTTCTTGAGGGTCACATTCTGTAGGTCTGTACGTCTGTAGATGGCCTCTAGGAACCATTGTCCTCAACCAATCAGGGCCATACCAGGAGTTGGGATCAGTGTCACAAGGGCAGCATGGTTCCTGTCTGATTATGCAGAACTGGAGTAGGTCTGAGAGCAGCAGTCAACAGTTCTCCCAACTATAAAGTTTATTGTTATATAGCCATTCAAATTAGGTTAATTACATTAAATGGAAACATTATAAAATTGAATATAAAAGGATACAAAATTATATGTTTAATGTGATCAAATACCTACAGACACTTTTTAAAAATTACTGGAAGTTAGTTCTAAATAAAGCTGTTAATTTAAAAAAAAATTTTTTTTTTTTTTTTGAGCACTGGGGAAAAACTGAAAGAAAATGCTCCTCGGAATGCTCAGTGATTGCCTTTGGGATGTGGTTGCATATTTCCAAATGTCCAAGAGTGCAAAGAGTAAGAATCCAGTCTCCATCTCCTGGGCTATTGTGGAATCTGAGGCCCCTGAACTGTTTTCTCTCAGGGTTCCTGTTTCTCTCACTTAATGAATCAATTCTTTGTTGGTTAGAATTAGGTCCAGAGTAGTCATTTCCCAAATAATTCATTTCCTTTATCTTTGATGGATGGAATTTTCAATAAGGTGTGTCAGGAACTCGTCAGATGATGTGATTTTGCTGAAAGAGAATTTCAGCAGATGTCTGTAGATGGGCTCTTCCGCTGCTACTTTGGCTTCTGAGGCAGCTGGGTGATCTGGGGCAGGTCACGTCACCCATTGCTTCCCTCCAGCTGTTGCTCAGTGGGTCACTCCCACACTGCCGTTTGGTTTGTCATCCCGTTTTCTTGTCATCTCTTGGATGTGCAGCCTGTTTCCGCACCTTTCCCTTGCGTGGGGCAGGGCCTGCAAGGGCCCCCCCGCTCCGGGCCTGGGCTTCAGAGCCCTGCTCCCCTGGCCTCCAGCAGCATGCTCTGCACACAGGCTGCTGGCTTCTGGGCAGACACACAGGAAGCAGATCTGTGCACATATAGTAAGTTTGAATAACAGATTTAATTTGATTTTTCACAGAAGTCTCAGGATATTCTTAATTGTTATCGTCTTAACGCGTGTTTGAGTACTGCCGAGTTGGTTTGCTCATCTCAGCCAGCTTTCTTTTATGCTAGTTTCTTTCAGTTAATCCACTTTCTTGTACTTGGACAATCTATGTTTGCTGTTTGAACTGGATTTTTATCTCTCTTATCTCACATTTTTGTGTACATCCCTAACCTCAAAAAATGCATAAGTATATTAAATATAGTTGGCAGAAGTGTAAAGTCACCTGTGAAAATGCTATAGTTCAATGTCAGTATATAAGTACTAACCATTAACAGGATTCTATTACAAATATAAAAGAGGATTCCATATGTGCTGGGCCCATGAAACTTCAAAGGTGTAAATTTTTCTGAGAAGCTGTACCTGAAAGGTACAATAAGGAGTATGATAAGGATGATCTCACAGTTGTGGCGACTTGGCGGCTTAGTGGTGGAGCATCTACTTTTGGCCCAGGGCGTGATCCCAGGGTCCTGGGATCCAGTCCCACATCAGACTCCCCACGGGAAGCCTGCTTCTCCCTCTGCCTGTGTCTCTGCCTTTCTCTGTGCGTGTCATGAATAAAAAAATAAAATCTTAAAAAAAAAGGATGGTATCACAGTAGCATATTTTGCTCTTGGTCACCATCATGTTCATTGTTATGCAACTCTGTTAAATGGCATCCTTGATCTTTCTGATATTTTCATAACAAATGCTCAAATATGTCTACCAATATTGTTGATGGACCTATAAAAGCCTGGAATAATGATGAGAAGGTTAACATTTGATAAACGTTTATTACGTGGTTGGCATTGAGAATTCTCTAATTCTCTCTACCGTCTAGGAGGTAGGCACTGTTATTATTATTACTGCCCTTCCATGAATATGATAACTGAGTCTTAGAGAAACTAAATAACTTATTCAAGGCCATCTAGGTCTTTGGTGGTGAAGGAAGGACATTTATCTCAGAGATTCTCTTCAGACAGCCCATTCTTAGTCATTAAATATGTCATACAAAACTACACAAACATTACTGAAAAAAAAGAGAAAGAACAGAGCAAACTTTTTTCAAGAGTGTATAAAACAGGCATAGAAAGAGAAGAAGGAAAAAAAAAAGAGAAGAAGGGAAAGGTGCTTGGGTGGGACAGTTGGTAAGTCGCTGCCTTAGGCTTAGGCCAGGATCTCAGGGTGTTAGAATCAAGCCCCGCACCCAGATCCCTGCTCAGCGGGAGTTTGTTTCTTCCTCTCCCTCTGCTCCTCCCCTGGTCATTCTATCTCTCTTTTTCTCTCCCTCTCAAATAAATAATAAAATCTAAAAAAGAAAAAAAGAAATGGAAAAAGGGAGAGCCTAGAGCCAAGCTCACCTTCTAATTCTCTCCTGTGAAGTTTTGCATGGGAAGAATGAAGACCGAGCCTCTTCCCCTAAGTCCTTCAGTTCATGTCTCAGGCCTAACCCTAAAGAGGCTTCTTTGACTCTCTAATGATTTCATTTGTATCCACATGATTTAGAAACTGGTATTTTTCTTGGGCTTCCCCTTGCTCAGTGCACTTTTCCAGAAGGCTTAGCTTCCTACTCTATGCCATGACAGTCGTCATTATTGAGGCATTGTTAGTTAGTGACTCTCCTATTTTATATGAATCCTTCTCCCTAATGATGCCTATTTATTTCTTTCTTTGAATATAGACTATTGTTTCATAATTAAAAGACCTATGCTTAGGTCTAATTCCTATGCTTAGTAAAGGTAGGTGTATTTATTTGCATATATGCCTAGCTCCTTTGCTCTAGTGATAGAGTTTCCCCCACTGTGCTGTGGCTCTTCATATTTTAATTTTTTTCTGTTTTGTCAATATCAATATGTCAATTTGTCAATATCAATATCAATTATATATATCAATATAGATATTCTTTCCTCTAGAGAAGTTGTGAAAATTTCTCAAGTCCATTGACCTTATACTCCTGTGAGACACTCAGCACTTCACGAGAACAAGCTCCTGAGTAGTCATCTCTCCTCTGGATCATAATCTCCACTAAAACTCACAGCCCCTGTGGTTCTCCTTGGTGGCTACTTCAGGAATTGTGAAAAACAGCTGCTTTCTAAGATCTAGTCGTTCCAAACTCCAAGAGCCCCTGTTTATCTTTAGGGGTGTTATTTTTAACTAGTTTCTGATATCCACCAGGAACCAATTAACACTAATTAACACTAGCCTTTGAAAGTCAATTAGTTTCACACCACCCAAAAATCGGAAGACAAGATATCTCAGAATTGTAGAAAATTAATTAAGCCCATCTTCTATGGAAAAAAAAATATATTGGCCAACTCTAGGAAGCTTTTTTTGTGGGAGATCTTACATTTTCTTCCTGCCTCTGTGGCCTGAGCACCCTGCCAAGAAAGGAAATTATATTTTTCTCTTTATCAAACTAACCCATGATCTCTGTGATGATTAAATACATTTACTTCTAATTAACTTCCTGGTTAATTTCTTACATTGGTTATGGAAAGTTTCCTAAAGTTACAAGTCTTTTCTACCTTTTTAGTTTCTGGCTAATAGCATATGCACTGAAATAGTATCACCAAAGTCTCTTTTGCCCTTCCTGACATTGCTATGTACAGTGATACCTCTTTTGTGCTGTTCACACTCCGTTTCATCCTTTTTTCCTTCAGTCCTTTGATGGATGGCACATTTGTTTACCTGGTATCATGTATCAAAATTTACTGTCAATTACATTTGATATGGGAAAGAATGAAGACAATCCAGTTCTAATTTTGATTTGAACAACTTAATTTCATTCCATACTGCTGACTACATGACAACCAAACTAGCATACCCTTTGCCTCATTCCTATATTGTTTCCATTTTGCTTTATCATAGGTTTATAGCAAAAGTATACTTTTATAGCTTAATAAGGATGGTTGAAAAATCTCTCACAGTACACAAATTTGTACTAAGCCTATGAAGTTGCAGATCATTTTCAAGTATTCAAGTTAAAAGACAAAATCTAGAAAAAACATATATTAAACTTCTAATTCCTAATAATAAAAGTTTTAAAAATTTATCTATAGCTGTACATTTTTGGAATTCAGGGTCAGTTTAGTCCTTGATCACAGAATCTTTAAAGGGTCATTTAAACTCGTAGATTGCTTTTTTTTTCCTTCAAGATTTATTTACTTTTAGAGAGAGAGTGCACATGCTTGAAGGGGTGGTGAGCAGAGGGAGACAAGCAGACTCCCTGCTGTTCAGGAAGTGCCTTGCAGGGCTCAGCTCCACCCCAGGACCCTGAGATCATGACCTGAGCTGAAATCAGGAGTTGGTCTCTTAATTGACTGAGCCACCCAGGCGCCCCTCAAACTTGTAGATTGTTTAAAAAGTGCTATAGGTAAGGATAGTTGGCCAAAAAGTGTGGCTTACTTTATTCCCCTTTGAAGTTAAAAGGGAACCTGCATAATAAACTGTGTTCTAGACTCATCCTGATAAGCCCTAAATAAATGTGGGCAAGGATAAAATACATTAATACTTTTGCAATTACACTCTTTCATTGTAGCACCTTCCAAATCTAGGAGAACAAGGATTCTTAAGCCATTAGTCTATTTAGGAATTAATTTGTTGACATAAATTGAAAAAAGAAATGGTGTCATATAATTTATCCTGTGAGGTTCTCAGATAGTCTTAATCAAAATTAAGCTGCTTTGTGTGATCGTTAAAGGTTGTATAGTGACTTTTTTTTTTCAAAAGATTTATTTATTAATTTCAGAGAGAGCACAAGAGCAGGAGTAGGGGGAGGGGCAGAGGGCAAGAATCTCAAGCAGACTTCCTGCTAAATGGAGAGCCCGCTGTGGTCCCCAGCTCACAACCCTGAGAGAATGACCTGAGCCCAAATCAAGAGTCTGATGGTTAACCTACTGAGCCATCCAGGTGCCCCGAATAGTGACTTTTTTTTTTAACTTTTAGAATAACATGCATACCTGGAATTTCAGAACCTATCACTTTTTCAACATCTTAAGAAACTCGAATATCATTGTACAGGCTTATCAGAAATAAATGGCTTATCATTCTAAAACTGTTTCATAATAAAATAGTTCTATTATTTGTATATACTTAAATTGAGGAATTTTCAAATTTCAAAATAAATAAAGCAATTAGACTAAATGACCTAAATGAAATCTTCTTATAGTTAGACTTCTTAGCAGGTGCAAAACTTATTTTATATTTAAAAAAGCACAGACTTTTCAAACTGCATATTTTTCTCATTAAAATGCATGTTGTAAAGGCCTTGATTTCACAATGATTTAGTTTTACCTTATGGAATTCAATTTAGATTCACTTAATAGGCTTCTACTAAATCACTTATAATTAAAAAGCACATTTCAGAAACTTTTATGTTTAAAGATATATTTATGATTACCTTGTAGGGTCTAGGCCATTTTCTTATAATATAGACTAGGTTAAAAATTAGAGTTCTATTTATACTCTTGGAGTTAGGGTAAACTCAAACAATAAGATTTGTTGGAAGAAGTAGAATTAGTTGGCATTGAGGGACAATAAATAAACAGCTACTCACCTTTCAATTATCTTTTTAAATGGCAAGCTAAACTCATTATATTGCATAGACTCTAACATCACTGTGAACCAAATTCTTACCCAGTTTTAAAACTCTGAAATAAATTCAAAAGGAAAACATATTTTTAATATTCAAAAATCTATGTCATTTATTGGGCACAAAGAAGATCTGTAAAACACAATGCATGGATGGGAAATGTTACAAAGAGTTTTTTAGCATTGCCATTTCATGTTAAAGTCATTTCTGGAGACTAAGCTATTTCCTTTCATTCCAAGATATTTTCATTTATTTCCATTTATAGCACTCATTATATAGGCCATGACTACTTCAGACCAACCAGGTTTTTCATTCACATTTTATTGACCAGGGAATATACATTAAGAAATTACATTCTTAAGCACTTACAAATTGGTCTTTTATTCCTGGTCTTTTGTTTAAAACACCTTAACTTGGACTTATATATTTTTTAGGTTTCTTCAATTTCCTCCTTAGTTTCAGCTTGATCTAGCAGACAGAAATTTTCCCAAGTGGAAACAATATAATGTGAACCCTTGATCATATTTTTAAATATACAAAAAATACCAAAAAGATGACATGATGACACTGAGAAATTGTGGTAAGAATAATTTAAAAGTTAGTCATTGACTCAATAAATTAAGGCTTTTTACAAAACATTTATGTAGTTTCTGGTTATCTAAATATTACAGAATCAACCTATATAAATATGGTATATATCTATACCTGAGTATAAAGGTTAAATTTCTAGTTAATTGAATGAATGAAATCATTTTATCCTACAAAATGGTTCAGAAATTCAGCAGAACTAAGGACTTCGAAAGCACTTTGTTTTTGTTATTCTGAAGTTGGAAACACTGGAGATTTGTTTTCTGGTCAAAACAGTTGTTTCTGCTCTCATAGACATTCTAATTTAGGGAATTCCATTCTATGAACTTAATTTCCCTGAGAATCTTAACTGGAAATGATCTGCGTTGTCCTCATCCAGTCATGAAGGTCTGGTATGCAGATGCTATATTTTATTCCAAAGAAGTTACAGTGGTAGATAAATTGATTTCATGACTTGGTTGGAAGGATAAAATTTGCTATGATAAAAAGAACAGTAAAGCCATATTTTCATATCAGTTTTAGAGAAATGACCTGAATTTAGTGATTCTAAGTTATTTTTATTTCTTCCATTTCCCTACCAAAAATCAACCATGCATCTATTTGTTACTTGTGGTAGTGCATGCATAACGTACTGACTCAGAAAATATGGCATTTGTAAAGAATCATACCTAAAAGGACCAGCATTAAATTCTTTCTTGGACAAAACTGAAAAAAAAAAATCTAATTGAAAGAGATTTCCCCCTCCTGCCCCAAAGGCAGAAAAA
The DNA here is from genome assembly GCF_003254725.2 of Canis lupus dingo. Lineage (NCBI taxonomy): Eukaryota > Metazoa > Chordata > Mammalia > Carnivora > Canidae > Canis > Canis lupus. The sequence goes on along the minus strand of NC_064260.1, from coordinate 23,576,117 downwards.
TGTCAGCAATATTATTTTGTCTCTATCAGTGTTGGCAGGATAAAACCTATTGTGCAGATAATTTAACATTTGTTTACTGTTGCTTAACTGTATGTTTTGTTGTTATTGTCTTAGAAAATTCTGTTAAAAGAAACTCTATCCAGAGTACTGGCAATTTAATGTGTGTGTGGTGGGGGTGGATATAGGGAAAGGAATAGAAAGGGGAGGAAAGTGGAAATCGAATGGGTAGGATACCGATACATATACACACCTTCGCATACTTAATAGTAAAATCTATTTTAAAAATCTATATCTCTCATATAAAAAGAGAAAATAAGATATTGTTTGTGTAATAATAGAGTAAACTCAGAGCCATCTTAGCATTTATGGAACTACCATGAATTGAACACAAATCTTTGCTCGAAGTTTTCTTAGCCGTGTAGATCAAGTAAAGAGTAAGCAATGACTTCATACAGAGGAAAATACATTACCAATGCTCTTTAGTGTATCCTTTTATGTCCAAGAACTCTCTGGATTTATTACGTCATTGTAAGTTTTGCTTTAAATTTTAAATGTTTATAATATCATTTTGATGAAATTTTATTTTCAGCTAGAACATGGTGACATTTTTATTTCTCTATTTTTTCAGAGCATTAAGCTTATAGCTTATGACTTGAGAGTAAGCATTAGTGTGTTGAGATAACATATGTTCTCAATAGGTAACTGACATATAAAAGAAGAAAAATGTGATTTAATGAAGCAATTTCAGAATTTGTAACTTAACATATGGTTTGAGAAGAGAATAAAATCAATAAACAATGTGGACCTGAAAGCTTACAGAAAGAACTACTTCTTAGGTTAGATTCCATGCTTTATGACATTTTAATGTTGTGATCATTGAAGCTTTCTTATTCTCTCCCAAAACTATGCTATGGAAAAAAGCAGCATTTCAGAATTTGAGGTCCATTCTATAAATAGCATATCAGGTCAGTTTCTCTTCTAATAGGACAAAGAAAATGAAACACTTTCCCCCCATATTTTATATTAATTCACTCATCTATGTTGAACTATGCTTTACCCATCTGAATTTTTATATCCACTATATAATATATGTTATGTAAGATGATAGAAATATATTAGGTATCTGGAAAATACATGAAGAATAATTTATCTCATAGAGAAGAGTTTCTTATGTTAAAACTTGTTGTTTCCAGATCACTTTTCTTTTTTATTTCAGAATATTCTGAGAATTGGTACAATTGATGACCAAACTTCTAAAACACTTCTATTATATTACAAAAGAAAGGAGGGTGTGTGTGTGTGTGTGTGTGTATGTGTGTGTATGTGTGTGTAGTACATATTTGTTACAGATTAATTTGGTATTTGCCTTTACCAATCTAGACTTTCTTACCCATTAGATTCCCATAAGTAACATATCAGTCTCCCTTATTTGATCTCAATAAATATTTGTGGATATAATAAATACAAATGAATGATGTAGCAGTCTGACTCCAGCCTGTTTATTTTCTGTTAGTCTCAGATGTTTTTCGGTACACAAAAGCTTGCTGTTACAGAAATATATTATCCTTTCCCTCAAAAAAACTATAGTCATGTTATATAACCATGTCCTTTAGACATCCACATTTGTTTGATATTGGATCTTAGAATGCTGTCAGTAGCTTCTTGCCTTATTATAGAAAAGGGTTCACTTTAAGAATGTAGTTGAATTTTTGAGGTTCTGTTTATATCTTCTGGAATAGGGAGACAAAAGGTATCCTACTGGGTCATGCAAAAGATCAGAAAACTCTCAATTTTAATGTAATATTTGAGAATATAAACTGAAAATTTGGGGAGCTCTTTTTCAGAGGCCTTTCCAAGTTGTGGTATGACTAGAGGAAGCCAAACGAGGCTCTTGGTCTGTGTATGAATGAAGAGATGGACATTATGTGTGGGAAGGATGGGGGAGAGTTTTGAAGGTCATTTAAATCATCAGGAATGTTTATTTGTTTTTTATATTAAAAGCTGTGAATAGATGTTCACTTTATACGTTCTTCTAATCCTATCTGAAAAAATACTTTCTAATATGTTATTTTAAAGTATGTCTGTGTGTGTGTGAGAGAGAGAGAGAGAGAGAGAGAGAGATTCTATGCACACATGCTTGCACACATCCTTCCTGAACTGATATAACTTTGCCTTTATACTACTAATCTTCTGTCTTGAAAATGAACTGGCTTCTAAGGAGAATCCAACATACACACAACCCATCTTCACTCTCTTTTCAATCACTAACAATTCTTCAAGGACACCAAGTATCATGATAGATCAAGTTGACTACACTTCAAAGGTTCTTGAATTTCTTTGGAAACAATAAATGAGAGATAAAGACAACTGAGTAACTCATGTTATAAAAATAAAAAAAACCATGGTAATTAAGGACTTCGATGCTTGATGGCACAGTTGTGCTCTGAATCATTCTTTGGTTACTAAGCAGCATTATTAATGATGCTTTCTAAGAATTCTAAATTTAGACTTTAATATGTTAGAGCAGACACTATTTTTAAACAAGATAAATGAAAAATAAAGGTGAATATCTCCCTTGTAACATGTTTAATATGGGAGAAATATAGAATGTAAAGACTCCAGTAATAATGCCTGCGCAAGTATAATTGGGGTCATTAGTTTACGATTTTCATGGTGTGCATGTCCAATCACAAAGAACATATTTTTCTCAGTTTAAAAATATGAAGTTACCAAACACGTAAAGCTTCTGTAGGATTAAAAGTATATTTTAAATGCACTGACTGCTTTCAGTGGAAGTTTACTGTTTTATGTATTTTTAAAAGGAAGCTACTATCTCACTCCCTACCCCCTGCAAAGTACTAGATCAGGCCCTATTATATATCTGTCACTAAAAGAAGTTCTTGGCAAGTACATTTGGCCATAGAGAGCGAGATGATGTGGTGTAAATAAGGACTGTGTGAACGAAAAGGGGAAATACAGGTTGATATGTGGAACATTTTTTTAAAGATTTTATTTATTTATTCATGAGAGACACAGAGAGAGGCAGAGACACAGGCAGAGGGAGAAGCAGGCTCCCTGCGGGGAGCCCGGTGTGGGACTCGATCCTAGGACCCCGGGGTCACACCCTGAGCCGAAGGCAGACACTCAACCACTGAGCCCCCCAGGCGTCCCGATATGAGGAACATTTTAGTTATCAATGCAGTAGGGGAAATTGGTAGATTAACAGAAAGCTCATAGAAATATATTGATGTGAAACATAAAGAATAAAAAATATCAAGGTTAATTCTAGGTTTCTGGCTTGTGTGACAGACTAGATGTAACATTGAAATAGCAAACACCAGAGTTGGTCAATTTGGACAGATTTAGGGCAACAAGAATGTTGTTTCCTATTAGGATATATTGATACACCCCAGAGATGTCGGGAAGGCAGACAGAGCTACAAATCCGGAACTCAGAGGAATTGCCTGGACAGTCAAGAAATCTCTGAACAGTTATATATTAAAGTCAGAGGTTCATATGAGAATGCCTGGAGATTACAGTGAGAAAAGGAAAGAGGACCTGGGACAAATTCTAGGAGAAAATATCAATAAAATCTAGTGCTTTATGATAGTAGGTAAAGTCAGATGTGGAAATACATCATTGGGATTATTAATATGGGAACCATGGGTAGACAAAGGAAATACTGCTCTGGTGGAGCCAGAAGAGGGACAGGAGGGCAATTTCCCCTCTAGCCACAGTGTCCGTCCAGATGATATATGCTCTGCAGCCAATGTCTTCCTCCCTCTTCATCTCCTGTGTTCACCTATTCAGGAAAACCTTTTCTGACCTTCCATATTATATGCATATAGAGCTATTTATCATTCTTCAATTTATTTGAGTGTTTTTTTTTAAACTAATATTGGTCATCTTGGGATCTGCAGCACCTAGCATATTTTGGGATATAGTAAGTGTTTAAAAACATTTGTTGAGAAAGAAAGGAGAGACAGGAAGGAAACATGAAAGTGGCAGAGGAAGGGGAAAAAAAGAAGAGTAGAAGCTATAAGGGAATAAATGAGAAGAGGCCAAGGGGACTTCCAGAAAGATATTAGGCTTCCAGAAAGATATTAAAAAGATCTAATAACTCTGATATGGGAAAAAATACCTCAAAATTTAAGTATAAAACACATGGATTAGGGGAACAACTCTTAATTATATAACTTGGTGAATTATACAGGATTATACACATACACGCAGGGCCCCACCACTAAGATAAATGTATAGGATTCCTTCATTGCAGGTTTCCAGACAGCTGTCTCCCAGGTAAGACCACCATTCTTTTATCAGTATAGAAACTTTTTCCTCTTCTTTGAAATTCATATGGCATGGAAACATACAACATATACTTTTGGAATCCGGCTCTTACTCAGCATTAGAACTATGAGATTCATTTTGATGTTTTGACGGTTTGATGAGAGTAATCAAAATATACCTACAGATTTTTAAAATTATCATTTTTAAAGAAATTATTTCCTTAGCCAAGGAGGAAAACAGAAATCCCAGCTGCTGCTGAGTAAATTTACATTTTGTAATCTATATGGAAAAACTAATCTTAACTTTGAATACATGTTAACAAATATTTAGTATTTTCTCTCATATATATATAATAGTCCCAGAAAACTAATCCTCTTAATTAAAAATTCTGCATATTTTATTTACTTCTTTCATAATACTAAAGTGTTAAGACTTTAGCAAAGCCATGTTTATGTTACTTTGTGGTGAAGTTTAACTTGAGCAATATTTTTTGTAGACTTTTTTAAAAAATAGGTTTTTTTTAGAGACATCTTAGGGTCATAGAGAAATTAGGTGTGAAATGCAGAGTTCCCATATTTGTCATACTCTACACACATTCAATCTCCCCTCCTGTCAGCCACCACATTAGTTTTTCAGTCAGCATTATTGAGGTCTAACATCAGTGCAAGTATAAATTTGATGAGTTTTTTTAAGTCAAGTCTAAAAGCCCAATGTGGGGCTCAAACTCAAAAACCTGAGATCAGGAGTCATGTGTTCCACCAGCTGCCAGCCAACCACCCCTAAACTTGATGAGTTTTGACAGATATATACCTACCACCACAGTCGTGCTGTGGAACTTTTCCATCATTCTCAAAGTTCCCTTATGCTTATTTGCCATTTGTATTTATACTTTGGAAAAGTCTCCATGCACAAATTGCCCAAATTGCTTAGAGTTGTTTATCTTATTATTATTGAGTTGTAGTTCTTTATGTACTCTGTATGCAAGTTCTTTTTCAGATATATATTTTGAAAATATTTTCTCCTATTATGTTCTTTGCCATTTAGTTTTCTTAACTGTGTCTTTCAAAAAACAGAGGGTTTTAATTGTTGGTAAGTCTGAAGATCCTACTTGATGCTTCATGTCCTACAAGGTCTTTCTACTGTGCATGATGGAAACAAGAACCATATATGATTCCTTAGCTCCAGTTATTTATCTGCCTATTTATTACTTTTTAATGCGGTTCTTTCTCCTTCCTATGGTAGTCTGCTCTCACACATGAGTAGATCAATAATGAGCCAAAGACTTGGAGATGCTCTGCAGATATAATGAGGTTTCTCTCTTCCCCTTTGTAGATTTCCCCTCTCCAGGACTCTGGCCAACAAAATCTAACTGCCTTGGCCTTTCAGAGCTCTCTCTGTAACTGGAGTCTGTATACTGCTCCTAAGCAATATGTTGGTGTAACTGCGGGGCTTACTTTAATAATTTTCTTTCTCTGAGAGGCCACAGTCCTGCACCACCAGATGTCCAGTGTCTTCAAACCATTATTTATTTTTTTGTGTTTGTGTGTGTGTATGCTTTCTAATTGCTTAAGGCAGAAGGGTAAATCTGTCCCCTATTATTCCACATTGGCTAAAAATGTTAATCTTTATCTTCCACAGTATTGGAAGTATTATAAAATAAAAAATCCATACTGACTGTACTGACAAATTTTCCATTTGAGAAAATGCAATGCCAAGAATATCCATATTTTAATATATTCTAAGGAGTCCTTTGCTATTAATGAGTTCATAGATTGCTTCCTTCTTTAAATAATTTCAATGGGAAGATCCTTAATTTTCTATTTATATCTTGAGTGACTCTTCCACTCATGATTCACTTTGTTAATTTTTTTATTGACATCGCCACTTGCCTGTTCCCATAAGCACATCAGCTACTTCTGAATGCCAAATTTTCCTCAGCAGACAAGTGTTTCCTTAGAGAATCCATTTCTGGCAGAGGATGAGGTGGTATTCAATAATCACTCTAGAGTATGTAGTTGAGCAAAGCTGAATTAAATTACTTTTAAGTATCCTAGTGGCCTACCCCACTTATACGCAATTTTATTCAGTCATAGACAATTTAATCAATCTAACTTCATTAATTTTCCATGTTGTCTGCCATAGAAGTCTTCCTAAAAATGAGAGTGGTTCTTATAATCCCCCTGCTTACAGACCTTGCAGTGTTTTTCATTACCTGGAGGAAGCTGAAAGTCTTACACATGGTATTAGACACCTCTCAGGATGTAACTAAAGTTTATGATTCCAGTTTTGTCTCACTCCACTTCTATTCCTCAACAATAGTATAATCTGGTGAATAAGGTTATGGGCTCTAGAGGTCAGATGTTTTAATTTTTTAGCTATACATTCATGCAAAATTTACTAAAATACCCTAATCCTCAGTTTGTGTACTTAGATAAATGAATTTAGGTAGTCGCATCACATCCTTATGATAATTAAATGAGAATGCACATTTCAGAGCATATAATACATGACGTTGGGCACTTAGAAAGTGTTCATTAAGTACTTCTTATTTTTATTATCTATTAACAATTAGCTACTTAGAATTTTACAAAACATACTAAACACAATCATGAGGCCATAATTTTGCTTATATAATCCCCACTGTGCATAGAGGTTTTTTTGTTATTCTGGTTTCTGCTAAAATTCTTGGCATCATTCAAGATCTGATGTCAAACCAAAAATTCTCTATAATTTCTTGCTCACTTTTGACAGGGAGAATTATTATTTTCTTCCTTTGCACCCTCATAACTGAATGCTTATTCTCCAGTTGTAAGAATTACATTAGTAACTAATTATTTATTACCATGTTTACCAACTCACTAGATTATGTGTTCATTTAAGAGATGTGGAAAATTTACAATTGAGATAAGTCTATCGAGAAATACTAAATTGTGTGTGTGTACACACACATAATTTATACACATGTGTCCAAGAGTTTCTTTATGCCTATATTTGAATGTATCTTATTTTCCCTGAAATGTTTATGTAGTTGAAAAATAGAATTTGAAGGCCTGTACTCTTTCTGAGTTTGTAAAATTTCTTAACTTTACATTTAATTTATTCAAACAGAAAAGGCCCTTGTGCTCTAGTATTCACAGTATAAATTTTAAATAACTTACATATTTCAAAGGAGAGAGAAAAAGTTTCTGCAGGAGCAAGGAATGAATGATTCTGATTTGAGAGTTGGGAAAGGCTTCCTTGAGATGGTGAATCATAAGATGACATATGAAGAAGGGTAGAAATTAATCTGGGGGTAGAAAGGCAGGAAATGTGTGATGAACAAAGATTCTAAAGTGTGAGGGGCACAAAATTCTGGAGTTATATTTCTTTTTTTTATTTTTTATTTATTTATGATAGTCACAGAGAGAGAGAGAGAGAGAGAGAGAGAGATAGGCAGAGGGAGAAGCAGGCTCCATGCAGCTGGAGCCCAACGTGGGATTCGATCCCGGGTCTCCAGGATCGCGCCCTGGGCCAAAGGTAGGCGCCAAACTGCTGTGCCACCCACGGATCCCTGGAGTTATATTTCTATGTTCAGATCCTTTAGGACAGAAAGGCTGGAGTATTTAGATAACATGATCAGAATTGTAATTTTAAAAATCACTTTAGTGGGAAGCATTATGCAGAGCAGGTTAATGGCAGATAGAGCTAACAGAAGAAGAAAGAAGATATTCTAGTCATCCAAGTTTGAGATGCTAGTTGAGTGGATGGATGCTGTTGGTAGAGAAGGAGAGGAGAAATAATAAGGAACTATCAGAATGAATTATCTGCAGGACCTGCTGATGTAATGAATGTGGAATGAGGAAGAGTCAAGAATAAATCCCAGATTTAAGGCAGCTAGATTCAAGAAATAGTGTACAAATCATGAGAATGTTGGCAACCTGACTTATACTTTTTGATTCAGAAAAATCAAAATCATCTCTAATGATTTGGAACTTAAGTGATATTTTCTAAGAAAGCAAAAGACATAATTTTGCCTTGAAGTAGTTTTTGAAGATTGACAAACACATTTGAAAACAATATTTAAATTTCTAATATTGCGTACTTAGGAATTGCTTAATAAATGGGCACTGAATGAGTATATTACAATTAGACAAGATCATATTAACCGCAGGGAGCATGGTATATCTGTAGTTTATCATATGGTTGATATTGTGGCAATTCGTGTCTACGTGAAGTGAAATGGAGACTTTACTTACAAGATTATTCCAATATTAGGTTCAAAGGCCTATTTTTTCAAGATCCTTTTATTCTTTTGAAATTGCTTCACTTCTCTCTTTTACTTTGTACATGGAGATCTAACCATCACCAAGGTTAAGAAATGTTGACTCTCACAAGAGTTCTGATTTGCCTTTTACATCACGAAAGATTTTATAGAAGATATTTTAAAAACAAATTCAAATATTTAGTTTTTATACATCATTCAACTGTCAGTAAAAAATCAAAATCTTTACTCCATATATACATATATATATATACATACACTTCCATATATATATATATATGCACTATGAATAGAGTGTGAATGATTCTGATACATTATCATCAGAAATACTGAGATAAGTGTTAATTTATTAATATTCCACTTGACCTAACACAAATATCCTAAAATATGTTATGTATATCCTTCTAAACCCATCTAGATGAATCCATATTGAATTTAAAATATTTGAATTTGGGCAGCCTGGGTGGCTCGGCAGTTTAGCACCACCTTCGGCCCAGGGTGTGATCCTGGAGTCCTGGGATCGAGTCCTGCATCAGGCTCCCTGCGTGGAGCCTGCTTCTCCTCTGCCTGTGTCTCTGCCTCTCTCTCTCTCTGTGTGTGTGTCTCTCTCTTTGTGTGTCTCATGAATAAATAAATAAAATCTAAAAAACAAATGAAAATAATAAATAAATAAAAATAAAGTATTTGAATTTAATTAATTTTATGGTTTGCAAACTGAATGTCCCAGCTAGCATATATCCTTGATAGAGTTAATACATATAAATATCCTTCAATAACAAATGTTATTCTCAGTCAAGGAATAGAGATCTCACTGGTATATTAATATATCTTAACATATTTTTTAAGTATTTATCTAGGAACATGTCACTTTCTCAAATTTTCTCTGAATCATAGCTTATCATTATATTCATATAAATATAATATTAAATTAGTCAATTAATTAGTAACTTAAATGATTCATTTTAAAAATCTCATGACCAGAAATTATAGAAATATATTAAGAGAATATTTCTTTTTCTTTGTAAGTTTTAAGTAATCTGGAAATAAATATCATTATCACATTATGGTAATTTTTGAAAATATGTTTCCTGGACAAAATGAAAATCTGTTTAATCTTCTTTTTAAAAGGATTTTTTTGGAGGGCACCTGGCTGGCTCAATTGTGGAACATGCAACTCTTGACCTTGGGGTTGTAGATTCAAGTTCCACGTTGGGTGCAGAGGTCACTTAAAAATAAAATCTAAAATAAATAGATTAAATTATTTTTTAAATCCTTCCTGCTTTTTTTTTTCTCCTCACAGAAATGACTTTAAATATGGTAAATGATTATTTGGGGTTTTAGAATTATTTCTTTCTCCAATTTAATGCATGTGGTAAAATGATTCTTCTATGGAGGTTGAAACTTTTTCAGGAATACTAATGTTCATATGCTCTTTAAAGATGCTGTCAGTGAAGATAGTCATGTTAAGGTTTTGAAACTGCTGTTTAAATTGAGAAAATAAAATATTCTTCACACCTACTTCACAACATTCTTCCCTTTGTTGTACTTATCAAAGAAAGATCAAAATTTAAGCAAAGTCTCAGAATATTTTGCCGTGTTAGCTGTAAGAATGGACCCAAGTGCTCCAATCTAAATAACCACCCTTGTAATCTTCAATTCCATACCTCATGTGCTCAGAGCCACAGCTATGGGGAAAAGTTTTTGAAACATTCTTGAAGTCGCCATACCCTTTCCACAGTTCTTGCCAAAGTTCTACACAGTAGGAACTATGAAAACGCGTGCCAAACCCTCACGTTCCTCATATAGCCTCTAACAGCTGCAAACCCTTAAGCTTCAAGTGCAGCTGCCTTAAGTAGAACTATTGAAAGGACCCACAAAAGCAGAGACACAGATTACATATGTTCAATAACTTTAGAGCAATAATAAGAATATGTGGTTATATTAAGGCCGTTAGACAGGAGGGAAATTGCACCAGCACTCTCTAATTGACCTTGCAGGGAGAGTCTGATCTCCCTGATTGTGCCTCCATCAGTAGCCAAATCATCTACTTTCGTTAGGATTATATATTCTTTCAACACACAAATCCACACCAAATAGAGTGCAATGACATTGGTTCAGTTTGTGCCTGCCCTCTGATTTGTATTTTCCAAGGGAGAATCATTTGAACAGTTAATTCCTGCAAAGTCTAAAGCAATCCCTGGCACCAAATTGCTACTAGGGACCCTATATATGTGATATACATACCTACGTGGAAAATGGAACCTACCACAGACTGTCTGAGCCATACCACGTAAAAACAAAGAGCAAATTCATCTGATAGAAATAACTTAAAATGTATTTTTCTTCTAATTTTTAAAAACTGGCTTCAACCCTGCAGTTTTCTTGTTCTTAAATATTAAATAAGTTTAGTTATCCTTTATCTTTTGAAGAATGTTAGAAAACAGGACATTTCTTAATTGCTCTTATATGTGTTCAGCTTTTACCTAACTTTATTTAGTTGAATGAACATTGTCAGAAAGGTCCATGTGAAGATAGAAACTGGCATTTAATCTTTTATTGTGGATGTGGGCAAGCGAATTCCCATCTGTGCAATTTTAGTGCCATTTTACTCATTTATGCCCAGTCTCTGTGCAAAGACTTCCCACTTCTTCAAACATCCATCATTAGAGGCAAAGGAATAATTCTGGAGTTAGAAATAAATGAAGTCTAAAAGTAACTTAAATGCAAGTGAGGCTAAAATGTGTTTAAACTCTTGGGTATTAGAGTTTCCTTGTATAAGATAAAAAGAATATTAGCATTTTAATGATCAGTTCTTATTACCTGTTCTAATGCAAAAAAGGCACAATGTTAAAATTTGGGAGGAGAACATAATTCTATGTCATTATTTAGTTTACGGTTTAACTTTCTCAGTCCACCTAAACTTTAATTATAGTAAAAATGCACAGATTGGTGTCACTACAGCTTTCTCAACGGATGTCTTTTACTCTGTCATGCACTAGTAAGCACTTAATTTTCATTTATATCATCTTTACTTAATCACTTACCCACCATTGGGATACGTAGAGCATTTTCCACTCTTTCTATATGGATATAAAGCATCATGATGAACATCTTTGTAAATAAAGCTTTTGTTAGCTCTTTGGCAAGACTGAGTACTCCTCAGTAATAGTTTCACCACCGACTTCGTTTGAAATGTTCTCTCAAGGGATCGCACTCTGTCCTGAAATTCTTTGTTGGGAAATATCACTTGCTAGGCAGGTTCGTGTGCTTGCTTTGTTGTTGTTTTTCCCTTGAAAGTGCTTCAGGTGCTACACGTAGATGAAAATGTGCCAACCCTCCTTCCCTGCACTAAGTATAGTGAGAAGTGTGACCCCAATCCCAGCTGCACAGGTATTTAAGGATCCAGGGAAAGTCTTTATCAAGGTGATAAGAATGTCAGCTTGCTTCATTCACATCTCAACACAATGATCCCTCCCTCCGAAGCCTTTTTATGTTAAATTGAATTCAAATCATTCCTCAGTGAACTTTAATCTTGAGTTAATTATGACTCAGTGTTCCTCAGCCTCACTCGCCTTCTGTAATTCAGGATATGGTTTTGAAACAACCAGCTGAGTGTGGCCTGGTGAGGCGCACGACGGAGTGCTGCCCAGCTAGCATTTCGGGAGATAAGATGAAAGCTACCTGTCTTCTTGGAGTTTAATTTCTTAGTCTTCTCTTAAAATGCCTGTTTTAAGGGAAAATACAGATATGGGCATGGATCTGTATATTTTGTGTATGTTTGTGTACACGTGTCAACAAAAATGTGTGAGGTACAATAAAATATAATTTCAATATTTTTCTTAATAGCCACTTTGGAAATTAATCAGATTAGGTATAAAAATAGTGCATTGAACTAGATTACAATAAAAATAACTAAAATCTATCCATGCTAACTATGTGTCAGTTACCTTCAATTTCTTTAGGTTAACCCACATATCAGTGCTAGGAAGTGGCAGGATTTTAACTGTTCTGTAAGTGGGTTAGCTGATTTAAGAAGTGTTAAGTTACTTGTCCTATATCAACTGGTGAGCCAGAATTAAAACCCAGAAAGTCTGCCTAACGTTCCTGGTTTCTAAACCCAACACTGATCCACCTCTATAGCAGAGATAGCTTTATGTCTAGAGAAAGTATTGGCATAATGTAGGTAACAAATGTGCTATTTTTAGAAAAAATGTATTTAGGTTAAGCTTTCCTAACTTAAGTTGTATTTAGAAGGTAAAGAAGAAAAGTGTGATGGTAAATTATTTTTCATATTTTAATGTGGACAGACTATTTCACAAGACTGCAAGACACGCTACTTAGTAAATGTGTGTGTGTATGTATGTGTGTGTGTGTGTGTGTGTGTACATATATAATGGTAACATTTATCATCCTTTCCTAGGCCTACTTGGGGATGTTTCTATCTAATGCATTCCCCTAGTGGGAGCCCTGGTTTGTGTGCCTGTATAGAAGACAAGACCTTCTTGGCATTCTGGTTCCTCCTCCTTAGGCACATTTCTCCCACAGGCTCATAGAACACTGTCCTACTGTATGTAGATAAAATGGAGGTTGTGAAATGCAGTTCATGTTTTCATTCTTGCTTTGACTGAACATCTGCTCACCCAAGACCAGCTTTTTTTAGTTCCATCCACTCATTACTATGGTTACCATGGTATATACTCTATTTTAGGCCTGTATCTATTGGCGTGTGGCCATTCTCTTGGGGAGGAGAAAAGAAAAAGTTTTCCAGAGCCAAACTGGCCTTCTATTCAGTAAATATGGTAATTTCTGCCTATGCTAAGTTTCTTTCCCTCCCCTTTCCTTTATGTTTGGTGTTCTTCTGTTTGGAAAGGATCTTTCCATCCAACTTTTTTGTGTGGATTTAACTACACATTTTCTACTTAATTACTCCCTCTGTTTTGAAAAGTTTCCCCTTAATTGCACTCATATAGGGTTTGTTTCTATAGTTATTGTGATATTTAAATGTGACAGTTGCTTGCTTATATTCTTTTAAATATGGTATCCAAGAAGAAAAAACTCTGATATTTCTTGAAGAAGATCATGCTGTTAGTAGATTTTAGTCACACTATGGACCTGTGTTGTCCAATAGGATAGATAGCCAATGGCCTTATGTGGCAATCGAGTTATTCAATTGCGTTACTCCAAGTTGAGTTTTGCAGATTTTGAAGACATAGAAGAAAAAAAGAATATAAAATATCTTAATAATGTTTTATTGACTGTGTGTTGATTACATGAAATAATATTTTGTTATAAGCAAAATTAAATATATTATTAAATTAATTTCACTTTTTTATAACTTTTTAAAATGTGACTGCTAGAAAATTTAAATTAAATATGTGGTTCACAATGTATTTTAATTAGCTTTTGTTGCTTTAGAGCACTTTTGAAAGTTGAGATGTCAGTAAACAAAAATAAGAATTATTTGCATTTTTATTCATATTTGCATTTTTATTATCAGCTATAATAATTTCTATGCTTAAATGTATGTCTCCATAGTTCATAAATGCCTGTCATTTAAAGGTAATGTATTTGAATTACCTAAGAAATATGAATCACATCATCTTTACCTTCCAGGTATAAAAATATGAAGATATTGTATATAATATATAAATAATCTGGTGGAATTATACATATACATATATGTAATTTTTCACTTGAGCTAATAAATTATTATACCTCACAACTATAACCCATATTTACCAATGTAAAAACTTTTTTTTAGCCGGGAGTAAATCTTCACAGTCAAAATATACATGCAAGAGACCTGAGAAATAAAGGCACAAAACTCATGCATTTTTTTTAAAGGCTTTACTTATTTTCTGAGAGAAAGAGAGACAGAGAGAGAGAGAGAGAGAGCATGAGCAGGGAGAAGGGCAGAGAGAAGGAGAAACAGGCTCCCTGCTGAGCAGGAAGCCCAACCTGGGGTTTGATCTGGGTACTCTGGGATCATGACCTGAGCCGAAGGCAGACACTTAACTAAGTCACCCAGGTGCCCCAAAACTTATGCATTTTTTATGAAAGGGGAGTGGTTCATCATTTTATTAAAACAATTTAAATTATGTACAAATGTAAGTATATCTATTTTATAAGCCTATTACTCTAGGTTCTATGCACACTCAAAATTAGTAACAGGTTTATAGCGGGGGCGGGGGGGGGGGAGAAAGAATTACTAGGGAATCCTAGGAATTTAAAGAATTTCTTCTCCACATCTTACATATCTATGGAATAGACCCCAAATATCCCAAACAATTGATGTTTCTAAGGGTGGGTTTGAATCAGTAAGGACATTAAAGTATTTATATGAGCAATTATATACCCCATATCAGAAATTAGAAACACAGCTTAAAAATTTTTCATCAAAAAAGTTACAAATATATAATCTTTGCTCTTATAAACCATTAACTCTTTTTTTAAATTATTTATTTGAGAGAAAAAGAGAAAGCACAAGTAGGGGAGCGGCAGAAGGAGAAGCAGACTTCTCACTGAGCAGGGAAACCTGACATGAGCCTCAACCCCAGGACCCTGAGATCATGGCCTGAGCAGAAGACAGCCAATTAACCAACTGAGCCACCTAGGCACTCCATAAACCATTTATTCTAATTTAATTTTTTATCTTATTTATTTTAATTGAATGATTTTATTATAAATTATAGTTATAAATAAACTTTATTTTCTGGAAAATTTTCTTATCCACAAATCACTGCAGATGAAAATATGTTAAATTGTCTCTTTATTAAAATACTTCCAGAACTAGAACAAACAATCCTAAAATTCGTATGGAAGCACAAAGACTTCAAATAGCTGAAGCAACCTTGAAAAAGAAAAACAGAACTGGAAACATCACAATTCCAGACTTGAAGTTAAATTATGTAGCAGTAGTAATTAAAACACTATGGTACAGGCATAAAAAGAGACACAGAGGTTAATAGAATAGAATAGAAAAGCCAGAAATAAACCACAATTATATGTCAGTTACTTAATCTTTGACCAAGGAGGAATGAATATACAATGGGAAAAAGAGAGTCTCTTTAACAAATAGTGTTGGGAAAACTGGACAGCCACATGGAAAAGAATGAAACTGGTCCACTGTCTTTCACCATACAGAAAAACTAACTCAAAAGGGATAAAAAACCTAAATGTGAGACCTGAAATCATATAAATCCTTGAAGAAGGCAGAGGCAGTACTCTCTCTGACATTGGTCATATCAACATTTTTCTAGATATATCTTTTGAGGCAAGGGAAATAAAAGCAAAAATATACTATTGGGATTACATTAAAATTAAGAAGTTTCTGTATGGTGAAGGAAACAACCAACAAAACTAAAAGGTGATCAGGAAAAGATATTTGCAAGTGACATATCTGAGAAAGGGTTAGTATCCAAAATATGTAGAGAATTGATACAACTCAACACCCGAAAAAGAAATTATCCAAATAAAAATGGACAGAAAACATGAATAAACATTTCTCCAAAAAAGACTTAAGATGGTCAGGAGACACATGAAGAGATGCTTAACATCACTCATTGTCAGGGAATGCAGATCAAAACCACAATGTGTATCACCTCATACCTGTCAGAATGGATAAAATAAAAAACACAAGAAATAAGAAATGTTGATGAGGATGTGGAGAAAAAGAAATCCTCTTGCACTGTTGATGGGAAGGCAAATTGGTGCAGATGTTGTGGAAAACAGTGTGGAGGGATGTATGAACCCATATGTTTATTGCAGTATTATTTGTAATAACCAAACTATGGAGGCAGCCCCAGTGTCCAGTGATTTAGTTGAGTGGAGGTGTGGTATATATGTGTATGTGTGTGTGTGTGTGTGTGTGTGTGTGTGATCACGACCGAATATTATTTAGTCACAAAAAAGAATGTAGTCGTGCCATTTGCAATGACATGGGTGGAGCTAGGGAGTATAATGCTGATCAAAATAAGTCAGTCAGAACAGAAAAATACCATATGATTTCACTCATATGTGGAATTTAAGAAACAAAACAAGCAAAGGAAAAAAGAGAGAGAGGGAGACAAACCAAGAAAGATCCTTAACTATAGAGAACAGACCGATGTTTACCAGAGAGAAGGTGGGTGGAAGGATGGGGGAATAGGAGCAGGGATTAAAGAGTGAATTACCGTGATGAATAAAGAGAAAAGAAAAAAAAATAAAATAAAATGATTTCAAAAAATAAAATAAATAGAATACTTCTAATGTTAGCCTTAAATCTGTATCACATAATACATATTAATACATTTATAAAATAAAATTTAGAAAATAGTGAATGTATAAATAGCAAACAAATTTACATTTCCAAAATATTTACTCTTCAAGAAAAAAACTGATCCAGGCATTTGGAATCATTTAGAGAGGAATTAAAGTAGTAGTGATTTAAGTTTAGGCTTTGATTGCTGCCTTTTAGTTAATTAACTTTTAAGAAGAAACTATTGCTTTTGGCATTTAGTCAAATGTAAGTAAAGGCAGGCGTGGACGTTTACTGTTGTGTGTGTGTGTGTGTGTGTGTGTTTTTCCAGTACACTTGGTGGACGTTAGGTATGGACCCAAATCTGTTAAATAGAGATGACGCAGTCCAGAATCTGAAAATTACATATTTTCAGTACATTAAGTTTCAATTTCTGGAAATGGAACACAATGTAATATGGGAAATTTGAAAGTTATTTTGCTTTAAGGTTTAAAAATAACTTCCTTGATGCCCCAAGGCTTAGAGTTCACTTAAATTACAACAGATACTTAGTCTCTGTATATATAAGCATATGTTTTGGATAAAAGTCACAAACCAAAAACAAAAGAGAAAAGCGTCACTGCACATAGGCATTATGACTTTGAAAATTTCCTCTGCCTAAGACATTTCAAATTAGCTCACTGACCAAACTATCTTCTGACTTTCTGGCCTCGGAGCTATGATTTCTTCATCTGGATTTTTCTTCGGAAGATGGCTATATCATGGGGAAACCGGAAGAGTTTGAAATTTTGAAATAGTAATGAGCATTCTTTAATAACTTTCTATTAATTAGAGGCAGCTGACTTCATTGTTTTCTTTATTTTAAAAAATTCCTTCGGTGAGTGTTGAGGATTTTGATAAAGAGGCAAATGAGGAGTTATAGGGAGTATGGAGTCAGTGTTGTGGAAGATGTTAAACACATGATTTTAAGTCATTTAAGTCTGAGTGTGGAATATTGGCCATAGAGAGTTGTGTCCTTATGTTGCATTTTTACAATGTGATGCAAGAGTGAAAACCAAATTGGTGATAATCAAGGAATGTTGTAAACCTGTAGGTGATGAAGATCTTGATAATAACCTCCACTGAAAATCTTGGAGGATGGTAATTTTATAAGTTATTTCTTAAATTGGCACTCACATGCAGTAAGTAGGAACTATTGTTGGTTTTCTGATTTTATATGAGAAATGCTCCATCAAAACTAAATTTTTGTCTCAAAAATAGCATTATTGATAGTAACCAAAGGACAGATGAACTGACTCTCTAAATCAAGGTCCTAGTCAGTGTTCAAAGCAGCAGTCTTAGACTGAATCATGACTTTTCAAAAAAGTAATATTGTATTATTTCTTTCTTATCTTAATATAGTGATTCATAACCATATTATTAGGTCATTGCATTGATAACATGCCTGCAGTGAGGAGAAACATTCAAAAGTAACCTACTTGGGTGTACCAAACTTAAAAAGTTACTCAATCTTTAAATATACTCAAGAACTATAAATATTTATTCTGGAGTAAGAGCTAATATGTAGTGATAGTTTTATGTATTTTTTCCTCTACGTTTTTTTTTTTTCTATGAAGCATGGATTTTGCTCTGTGTGTATCTCAGAGCATATCTACACATACCTCATTAATAGAACATATGAAAATAGACATATATTTCAACTCATCAGTGTCTTAGATTGTTGCAGCCATGTGTTAAGGCTATGTTCTTTTCACTATACTGAATTGCTGATGTGAAACCAAACAGAGCCCTTATATTGACAGATTTAGTTGATATCTCTCTCTCTCTTTCAGTTGATCTCTTTCTAATTTTAGCTTTTAGTTTCAACGTTGCCCCCCCAGTTTGTCCCAGGATCTAATGTGTTTAATTTAGGAATCCATAAGACTTTAACTTGTCTAGACATTTACATATCTATGGACTAGTGTCTAGGACAACGTAGCCTAGAATTAAGCACATGTCTTGTCTAATATGGGTATTATGGGGGTGGGGGTGGGGGAAGGAGGTAGATTACATTGCCCTGAATAAGAATTCATGATTAATTAGAATCACATTGATTATAATTTAATGTGCAACAAATATAGTATCATTTTTTTCTGGAAATGAGTCATAAAGACTTAGAATTTGGGGTTTATTTGTAATATCCTGATAAGACATCTGTTGTGAACTGCTAGTAAAACTCATAAGGCCACACCAATACTCAAAGTAGCATATCACACAATTCAATGACCTATGTAGGCTTTGGATCCTTTGTTGGAACTCTTTCTGATAGAGTAAAGGAGGAGTGAGTAATGGTAAAAACAAGTTGCTCAATGAGAAAATAATACAACTAAATCCTGCTTCTGATAATTTTGTGACTAAACTGAAAGAATAATACTACAAGTCAGAGTTTCAATTTATTTACTTTTTTGCTTCTATTAAAAGTTCATTCATGCAAATTATATTGTTCCCAATGTGCCAGAACATTTCGTTAATAGCAGGGAAATACCTCATTGCCAATGGGGTTGAACAGGCTCTCATCCACATTCCTATTTTATTTCAGCAGATTGAACTTCCCTTCCTTCCATTTCTCCTTTTTCTGCCACTAAAGGAGCATGCCTGCATGCACACAGACTTCATTCTTTCTTATTACTTGCCAGCTGTAAGGCTAAAATGCCAAGCTCTAAAATGTGTGTGTGTGTGTTTTTCAAACAGCAGCAGCAGCAACATCTGGATCTGTGCAACTTTAATCTTGGCTGGTTTCCTTCTTTCCTTTTTGGCCTTCCAGGCACCTGTGGACGTCCTGTACATACACAATGACATCAAACCGTAGCTGGAAATCTGATTCTCTTGGTATAATGAACAATGATTAGTTAGAAGCATGTAAAACCACAAACTGTGAGTAATAAAGAACAAGTTCCATACATTGTAGATAAGGGACAATGAAAACTTAACTTAAAAATTAAGTGACTTAAAAAAAATTAAGTGACTTTAAAAACAGTTAATGAAAACTAGAGTCACCTGAATCTTTTTATTTTCAAACTTTATTATAAAATTGTGGGCTGAATTAAAAGCAGAAATGCCCCTTTTGTCTAAAGGGAAAGGTTCTTGTCATAAAATAGTAAGCCTTGATTTTAACCTAAGAGAAATTTGGAGGGAAGCCAAAAAGTTCTTCCAAATACCCCTGGCAAATTTCTTAATCATCTTAGATACTTCTGGATTTTTTTTGATACCCCAAGGTTCCTGATGTCTTTTTGAACTCCTAACTGAATGACTGCAAAGTGAGATTTGGAGACTACTCAGAAAAGCAATCAATAGTTACAAAAAGAAAACCCTGTCTGTCATAGGTATTGACTGCTTGAAACTCCATTCTACAAAGGTCATGGCATTCAAATATAAAACCTGAGATAGAGCCTTTGATCTGCAAAACCTAGCACTGTATGATTCTGGTCTTTCTTTTTATGGTATGGGCTCATCAGTTTGTTTTAAATGCCTTGGCTAACTACCTTCAGATATGAATATCAAAGAGATAGAGAACAAAATCCATCCCTATACTTTTGATTCTCTTTGATTTAATAAAATCCAAGCCATTCTTATGTCAGAGTATAAAGGAGGGGCCATTGTAATTGTTAGCAGGGATTCATGGAAGATTTGGGTAGAAAACTGTGCTTGTCAAATTCTAAAATAAGCAGTCATTTAAGTGTGCAAAAAATAAATCTAATGCCACATGTAACATGGGGAGAAAAAGTGGTTGAAAGTAAGTAGTATCATCAGTGGCAGATGATTATTTTGGGTAGTAAAGGAAAAATAAATTAGGTAATGTTTTTCAATGATAAAACACATGAAAGGATGCATGTATCTCTCCTTTCACCTGCTCACCGACTCCGCCATTGCCTTCATCATGTGTTCTTACGGGGTCTGCCTAAACTGATGGTCTTCCCTGGAAACAAGATGAGCAGATCTTATGACTTACATGCGTGCCATTTTTTGTTATATATTGGCTTCGTTTTCTTAATTGTTTCAAAGTTTTGATATTAGTTTCCCTAATTGCTCAGCAGGTACATTAAAAAGTCATCTATCTCACCCATATTCTTGATTTTTGATGTATTTAAGAGTTAATTGTCATCCTCACTTGGTGAATTATGTCATAAACATACTTAAGAATATGACTTAATTCACATTAATATATTTTTAAGACTCATTTTGAATTGCCAGTTAAGTGTATTTTAACAACAAAAATGAGCAGTAGAATGTATATTCAGGGCATAAAATATTTATTCCTGCTTAATATTAGCCACTGATAGTATAAAATAAATTGAATATAATTGGTTTTCTATTACTTTTAATTGAGTTACTTCTTACAAGAATTTATGTTTTCTATGTCGTACCTTTATTCTTATCCATTAGCTAAGTATGTGAGGCATCTGATGCTAATCATTGTTTGGCCCCAAATCCTTGTAATTGAATAAATCATATATTAGGGTCCATCAATTCAACCAGCAAGTACAAGTCTTAAATTTGCCAGAAAAATAATATCATAAAATTCTTATAGGGTAGGACATAATTAATCTAAAGGCCACAAAGCTCCCATGTGAAGGCAGAAAGAGAAGAGCAAACACATCCCATAAAATAACACAACTTTGGGAATTAGTTACTGTATTCTCTCTCCTTTTTCACTAAAGCATGTCATATATTGTTGACTTTAATAAGTGCTGTTCAGAAAAATATAGGGGAACAGTATATTTTATAGGGGTTTGGTGGAAAAACCATGGCCCTCATCTTATTTCAGCTTCTCATTGTTGTTCACTTGGATTATTACAATAGTCACCTGATCTGATTTCAATCCCTCTTCCAGGTTTCTGGGAACATGTTCCTTCCAAACCCCTGTAATGTTCATGTTTCTCCTCTGATTAAAATCTTCCTAAAGTCTTTTGCCATGACAACCTCTCAATCCTCATCTTTTGCCTACTTGTTTCATTAAAATGTATGTTTTGAAACACAAAACTGCACATAATTCTTTGAGCATTGAATGTTTTACTGTCTCCGTGACTTTATGATACTGTTAATTCGGCCTGGAATGTCCTTATTATTTTATCTAACGTGGCTTTGCTACATTCCCACGTGCCGGGCACAAGCCCATTAAAAGTCCCAGGTTAAAATAATTTCCTTCAGGAAACCTCCTATGAATCTGAGTAGAGTTATTCACCCCATATTACCTCCGTATCTTCAGTTTAGTTACATCTTTGCACCCTTATCCCTAATGAATTTACATTTGTCCCTCATTTGAGATTTTGTGATGCTTCAAAGCTGGAAGAGCATGTTATTCACACATGCATTTCCCGTGTCCAGCAGAGTGGGTACCTACATGCTTAGCAAATATTTATTGAATGAACAAAGGAAAAAAGTGAATGGTCAAAATGAACAGAGGTCAGTACAACAAAGAATATTTTTAATCTCTATAAACTTGCCAAAGGTTGAAAAAGATGAGCTATAATCAATTCATTGCGATGAGGGACTATCTCATTGGAAGAGAAACCTTCAGAAGTTACATGTAGCAAGTACTGTTGTGTTTATCACATGTAAAAGTTTCTTATCCTGACAATTACTATCAATTTCCTCTTTCTTTCTGCCTCTTTCCCCCCTTTGCTTTCTTTTTTTTCCCCTCTTTCTTCTAAGAACTAAGCGTGTATTATAAGCCAGAAACTTCTCTAGGACATGGTGTTAAAGGGGTCATTAATGTTTATTTATGGTTACCAAACTCTCTTGCGACAGTGCAAATGAGTTTTTGAAGTGTAAAGATGGGGACACTAAAACATTTTTTTTTCCACATAGACTGCCATAAAAAATAACTGGCCTCTCTTATTTCCAATGCTTGTTCGCTTGACTCATTTCTGGTTCTCTGAGTAATGTTCCTAAAGATTATACTGGCTCTTTTATTTCTTTATAATTTACAAAATTACTTATTTGTGAAAAGGGAATTAAGTGAAATCTAACAACAACAGACCATAGAAAAGAATGGAGCCACCCATACGTTAAAGATTTAATTCATAAAAATCAAAACTGTAATCTATCAACCATTATCCCAACAAATTAGAAAATGCTATAAATTAGCTTTGTGTTATATTTATTTTGTTGTAAATGTAAGCAAATATTATGTCGTTCCCATTAATCCAGTTTTGAATTTTATCACAGGCTAAAAGACCTTGCAAAAAAGAAATCAACCTTGAGGGTCATCCATTCAACAAATAGACCTTGTACTAAGCTGCTTTTCTATATTGAAGTTTGCTCCATTTGCATGCTTTTAGGCTTGAAATATGTGATTAAGTGCTACATTCTTTACATTAGCTAGTGATGGTGAAAGTGATGAAACAGGGTCTAGTTCAAAACAATGCTACTTTGAAAAAATAAACTCATTTATAAAATGGCAGTTATATAAATGGCAATTTTACAGATTTTAAAATCTCTTTTACATAGAATTATTTAATAGATCTTACAGGATTCAAGAATATTCTTACATACTCTCACATTGTCTCTGTTAGCGATTGTGCATGTTCTTTGATACTACCTTGACTCTCTGTGAAGGAGTCTAGTATAATTCTTGGCATACATTGAAGACTCAGTATTGCCCCATTTCTTCTGCTTTTCTTTCTCCCTCAATCCCTTTCTCTTTCCTTCCCTCCCTCTATGCGTCAGGATACTACATTTAAGTGATGTCTTGCCAAATTATTCCAGCCCAAACTGACCACTTGTTTCCTAACTGCCACTGAACACACCTAGTGGCTTAGAAGTGAATTATATTATGAATTTTCTTTTGAAAAATAGTGTGGGATTCTTTCATATATGAATGTTCACCTACCTGGAAATAATGCATATCTGTTGAGGGCAGAGATCATCTCCTAAGCAGATTTTGCACATTTCAGGCTGGCTCTTGCTTGTAAAATGGATCTATATAATACTGTGCCTATAACAGCCTCTAAAACTTTTTTTAAAAACAAATATTAAAATCTTACACCATACACATTTTTTCAAAATACAATTAAAAAGAATCAAGTAATATATATGAAAACATTTAATACACATATACCACTCATATATCCCATTTTCACAAGAATTTTTACAAAATAGAAATGAGTTACTCTAGGGGCCCCTGGGTGGCTCAGTCAGTTAAGTGTCTGCCTTCAGCTCAGGTCATGACCACAGAGTGCTGGGATCGAGTCCCACGTCAGGCTTCCCGCTCAGCCTGCTTCTTCCTCTCCCCTGGCCACCCCTACCCCCCACTCGTTTTTTCTTGCTCATTCTCTCTCTCTCAAATAAATAAAATCTTTTTAAAAAAGAAATGAATTACTCTATAATTTTTAAACTATAGAGTGACTTTGGTTTGCCCATTAGTTTTACATACATATCCCAGGCTGAAATAAGTCAAAAGCAAATAATTCAAGAATATGTTCATTTGTGGTTCATAAAACACTTAAATTTAGTCTATAATATTTTTCCTTAAATTATAGAATTGGCCTATTGAGAATTTGACTGAAAACCTTGATCTGACCAATACCACTGAGCCAGCTAGCATAGACAACCACCATCTTTCCTCTGAACTGCTGTAAAAGCAACTGAATCATCTCCGTGCCTGCATAGGCGCCTTCCACAGTGCCTGCCCTGTCAAGTTGCAGAGTATCCTTTTAGAATACTCTGGACCATATCAGTCCTACGTGCCACACTTTCCAGTTACTTTCACGGCTCCCCACGGCCTGTCAAGTCCTTCGAAGCTCACAGGCTCTTCGTGCTGTTTCTCTCCTACCTTTTATTTCATCTCTTACCATGCCCCTCATTCGGGCCACGAGAGACATGTGTGCCTCCTTGGGGTTCCTGAAATATTTCCACCTGTATACTTTGCATCTCTGCTGCCTCAGACTCTTCTCAAGGATAATTTGTGGCTGCCTTTCTGCCTTAATTCAGGTCTCTGCAAGTGTGACCTTATGAGACAGGTTCTCTATGGCCTTCTATTCTAAAACAGTACCTCTCGCCACTCTGTCTCTCCTTTGCCTCACTTTGATAGTGATTTTTTATATCATGTTCTAATTTACTACTTCATTTATTTATTGTCTGTCACCTTTCCCTAGAATGTAAGCTTCATGAGCAAAAGGACTTTGCAAGGGGCCTGGGTGGCTCAGTGGGTTCAGTGTGGGACTCTTGGTTTCAGCTTGGGTTGTGACCTCAAAGGTCAGGACATCAAGCCCCTATATGGGCTCTGCATTCTGCAGGGAGTCTACTGGAGAGTCCCTCTCCTTTTCCCTTGGCCCCTCCCCCTGCTTGCTTGCTCATTCTCTCTCTCTCTCTCTCTCTCAAATAAATAAATCTTTTTAAAAAAGGATTTTGCTTATCCATGATCTCAGCTCCAAAGTCTAAAACTGATGTATATATCATACGTATGTATAGACATAGATATGTATATATTAATGTGCATACACACCCATTCTCCTTAGTTACAGTCTATATGCTTATTATAAAAAATAAAGATAAATGTAAATTATTACATATAAAGCACTTATTGTATTAGCTATGCTCTTTCTTTTCATACTCTTTATTATGCAGTGACTGTCTTTTTTTTCCACTGAAATATAAGTTCTTTGAAGGAGGAGGTTGATTACATCTGCTTAATTTTAGTCACTGCGACAATGCTGTGTACATGCCTTACATATTTTATCAAACCATAAAATTGTTGTATTGAATGTTGAAAGGAATTATTTTTGACATTGCCTTTGCTATTGATAATTATAATGTAGTCAGGGATATTGTGAATCTTCTTACCATTCTCATTGATGTTGTAGTCTATCTAGCTAGACATTTGGTACTTCACTTTTCATTAAGAATAGATAATAATTTTAAGACCACACATTTTATGACAGATTTCACTCTCTTTGAAAAAAGAAGTAACTAGGGGCTCCTGGATGGTTTAATTGGCAAAGCATGTGCCTCCTGATCTCAGGGTTGTGAATTTGAGCCCCACATTGGTGTAAAGATAACTTTTTAAAAAAAATCTTAGAAGAAGAAGAGGAGGAGGAATGAAAGAAGTTCAGGAATAATTTTTGAAATTTCCCATTAGGCATTTTTAAAAATGACATAGTTTGTTTTCTGGAATTCTAACTTGGTTAAGTATGATTGCCAGTGTATAAGTAATCATCATTTTGCTATTTATCTATCAGCCAAAAACAACATTTGCTTTGTTTCAACCATATGTTCTTTTCTTTTTGCTCTATGACAATCTTGTTTTTGTTCATTCATTGGACCTGGCGGATGACTGTAAGGGTTTGAATTCCGAAGCCAATTCAGCATTAACTTTATATCCATGACCAATGTCAAATCTGAACTCTATCTAAGAACTGTTGAGTAATCCCACATTAATCTTCTCTGTGTCCCAGCTCTGACTAGCACTAATGAACAGTTTGATTGGAAACCCCAGCAGATTACTATCGTCCTATAGAGTTTGCTTTCGTCAGAAACCTCCCTATGGATTTATCCCACCCACCTAAGTCAGGCTGCTGTGGCTCAACAATATTTGAAAAGTTTTCATACATCCTGTAATTAAAGAAATCCTTGACTCATGGTGCCAGGAATGTAAGTGGGTCCCACTGTTATGCTAGTAAATACTAGTTTTCCAAATTGTTTTTATTTATTTACACATTTTGACGTTGTGTTGATTTACCATTTTTTGAAATGGGAAAGGTAATACATAATTAAAAACTTTTTAAAGATTTATTTCAAATCACACATAAAAGCTGAAATGCACCACTCTCTTGAAGAGAATAAACAGACACTCATGATTTTAAAGTATGTTTAAAATAAAAATATTTGGCATAAATATTTTTATTGTGCAGATGTTGTGCTATAACAAAGAAAAATTCATAGGATATTACTTTTTGAATGTTATAATACCAAAGAAATTAAATGTTGAATTAAAAAGTAAAATCTTTAGTCTGTGTTGTATAAACTGAATGATGGTAATCAGCCATGATGCGTGACTAAGGCGCACATCTGTCCACATGATTTATGAGAGAATATAATCAGAGAATAAGTTCTCAATTTTTTAAAAAAACTACAGTTCATTGTAAGAAGCAGTCATGTTTACGTAGAAGCATGGAAGTATTTTTCATTTATACTATTTCTGTGGGGCTCTTTCCCCTTTTCCCTCTGAACTTAGTCTTTTCCACACATTGCAGGCTCCAAGTACCCCCTTGTGAACTTCCACTCAGGAAATGACACGATTTCTTCTCATTGGAGAAATGTTTTCTTTTTAAGAAGTGAGTAGTACTTATATTCTGCTTTAGCTGGAGGTGGTCTGTGATACTTGGCATGCTTGATTACGTAATGGTTAATGTCAAAAGAACAGGTACCTTAAAAGTCTTGCTCAGGTGGATATTGGTAAACTTTAGCTCCCATGCCACGGTGAATGGTATCTTCAGAGGAGGACTCAAGTTCTCCTGAGCATTTGGGGTCTTTGATTGGCCTACACGTTACGGTATAGAGAAAAACACACCGTTAGTTCAATGCCAATGGTAGCTAGTCTGCAGAGATCATTTAGAAAAGAATCTTACCCTTGTTACTCTGTAAGCACTTGTTATGCATTTACATTCATAATTGATGACATTCATTTAAAGATTTGTTTAATCTTTACTACAAGCTCACAGCGTATTATTATTTCCTTCACTTCACAAGTTAGGGAACAGGCTAGAGTTGTAATCATTTGCCAGAGGCTGCCCGGCAAGTGAAATGGGGGAGTCACGTTTCCAGTCTAGGACATGTGACTCTGTGGGCCATGCCCATACCTGCTGTGCTCCTCGCCTGTTAGGAATGGAACCCCTGGGAATCCCTGGGTGGCTCAGCGGCCTAGAGCCTGCCTGTGGCCCGGGGCACCATCCTGGAGACCCGGGATCGAGTCCCGCGTCGGGCTCCCTGCGTGGAGCCTGCTTCTCCCTCTGCCTGTGTCTCTGCCTCTCTCTCTCTCTCTCTCTCTCTCTCTCTATGTCTATCGTGAATAAATAAATAAAAATCTTTAAAAAAAAAAAGGAATGGAACCCCCTTTCTCAGATGCAGTCTTCTACAGGGAGCACCCCGAGAGTTTCAAGGTGATTGATGTGATATCTCATTGCTTTAAATCTTCAAAGACTTTGTTTTGTATCTTTCTTAAAATATGCATATTTTCCATGAATACAATTAAAATGATGATAATCATGATACGAGATAATAACAATCCTTCACTGAGGGTGTACTTTTGAGAAGTATTTGTTCTACAAACGATGACTCACTTCTTGTCACAACACCACCGTGAAGTAGGTACTATTACTATCCCCACTCTATATATGATTAAGTTCACACAACTAATTATTTACATAGTGATGATTTGAATGCAGTCTGATCCCAGATCATGTGTCTTAAAAGTTATTGTCTTATAATTATTGCTCGATTGTACAGCAGAGAAAGATGGTGCTTTCCTTAAGCTCTGGAGCACTTTTATAAAATAGTAGCCCAATATTTTAATTTTACTAATAATTATCCCCCATCTTGTGTCAGAAAACATGTAAATGTAATTTAGGGGAAAAAGTTAGGAAAAGCACATAAGAAAGAAATATTAATTAATAAATGTTTGTGAGATTAAATATGTAACCCTAATTTCACCAAAATATAACAGTAAGGATGAGCTAAGATTGGAATTATCAAATTATACCTGACTTTATAAACTTTCTGTTCTCCTCCATAGATTGCATCCAAACCTCTTGGTTTTATCTAGGTGGACTAAAATGTAGGAGAATGTAATTGTAATCAAATTGTTATTATCAAAAACTCTTGTCCTTGGGATGCCTGGGTGGCTCAGTGGTTGAGCGTCTGCCTTTTCGGCCAGGGCGTGATCCCAGGGTCCTGGGATCAAGTCCCACATTGGGCTCCCTGCATGGAGCCTGCTTCTCCCTCTGCCTATGTGTCTGCCCCTCTCTGTGTGTCTCTCGTAAATAAATAAATAAAATCTTAAAAAAAAAAAAAACCCTCATGCCTGAACTCAACAGTGAAGAATAAAATGTAGCTAAATACATATTTGACTAATCTTAGGTAATTCACCAGGTTCATGGCCACTGTGTATTCGGTATACCTGTGGCAAGACCTTTTTGTATATCTTATCATTTAATCTTCACAATAATCCTAAATGGAAATTGTAATCATACTGTTTATGCGGGGAAGAAAAAATGGAAGCACAGAGAGATTAAGTAACCTGCACTGGGGAACATAGCAAGTAAACTGGGAAAAGTACATGTGATTTCAAATCTCTGCTTTCTGACTCAGTCTTTCATCTTACATAACACAATTAAGTGAAGGCACATAGTTTATCTTTTTACTGTGAATTATAAATGTGTGTTGCTCAGCTCTTAATTTATACAAGTAACTGAGTTACAAAAGGAGAGGTCAGTTTAAATGAAAAAATTAATGTTACAGTTCTCCTAGAACGAGAGGCCCAGCACACCACGCAATGCCATGTAAGGAACACCAAGTTTTGGTCAGGAGGTAGAAGCAGTAGCAGCTCGACAACCTTAGGACAGAGCTTTAATGGTGTAAGGCAGAGAAGCAATGTAGGCTCCCTCCTACAGGGGAGCTCCCTAGAGGCCTCGTACCTCGCCCTGGGGTCATTTAGAGCAGAGGGATAGTGGCTTTATCTGTGAGTTAGATAAGGGGGAAGTGGAGATACAGCCTTGGAGCTACAGTTTTGCACATGAAAAGTATATCCCAGATAAATTCTCTACTACCCCCAAGAATTAGCTACCCTGGAAAGCTCAGTCTCTCTCCCCAGGTCTGTGAGGCCCCCAAGAGATGGCAAAACATGATAAGACGCAGACAATTCAATATATACATTTAATATAAACACATATTTATATTATATATAAATAAGTATATAATATATAAAAATAAGTATATATTTCACATATTATATATAAATATATAAAACAGTAAGTATGCCCATCACTAATGTACTTCTGAGTTGTGTAATAGCCTTCCCTGTCCTGAAGAAAATTATTTAAGATTCCTATACTGTTCATTTTTGTAAAGGGAACTAACTATATTTCCCTTTCAATTTTTATAAATAATTGTGTATGACCCAGTGCATGGGTTTAATAATAGAAGAAGTTGATGCTAGCAATATGAAATTTACAATTCTGGTAGCAATAAGACACTTCTTTCATTTGTTTAACATACTTTTAGAAGTTCTCACAGGGCACCTGGGTGGCTCAGTTGGTTAAACATCTGCCTTTGGCTCGGGTCACGATCGCAGAGTCCTGGGATTAACCCCATGTGGGCCTCCCTGTGTAGAGGGGAGTCTTCTTCTCTCTCTCCTTCTGCCCCTCCCCCCTGCTTGTGTGCACTCGCTCTCTCTCAAATAAACAAATGAAATCTTAAAATTATAATAATAATAAAAAAATTTCCTTAGGATGGGCACCTGGGTGGCACAGTCAGTTAAATGTCTGACTCTTGGTTTTGGCTCAGGTTGTGATCTCAGGGTCCTGAGATCCAGCCCCACCGCAGGGCTCCATGCTCAGGGTGGAGTCTGCTTGGCTTTCTCCGTCTGCGCACCCCCCGCCCCCACCACTCTCTCTCTAAAATAAATGACAAAATCTAAAAAAAGAGAGAGAGAAAGAAATTCTTAGGAGGAGTTCCTGCTAAAACTTAGCAACTTTTTTAGTGTCCTAGAAAGGACGTATCATTTTTACTGTATACAGATAGAGTAAGCACAAAATCTATAGATGGGGGACAAAATAGGAATACATCATAACACCCAAAGACAACAAATCATTTTCTTATGGGAGCGAGAAGATTTAAATGTATATCCCTGTTAAGTGTCTTTAGGGTTAAAAGTAAAACACTCACTACCAAGTGCTCTTGATATGTGGTCTGGGCATAAGTGATTCCATAATCATAATAGTGTAGGCCTAGGAAACAAGGAGAACAGAGGTGGGCATGATATCAACACGGCAGCAGGGCAGTGATTGAACTGAAGTCCTTGCTGCTAACTGGTCTCTTGATTTCGGTTGACCTCCTGGGGAACTTTACCACTTTTGTGTCTTTAATAGTCTGGTGGAGTCTATGAACTGCTTCTTCAAATGATGTTTCTAAATGCAGAACAGAAAATTTATAGTATTTCAAGGAAAAACAATCATATTAAAATTAAAAGAATATGGAAAGAACAAATTTGTAATTCAGTAATGCATGACTTATAAAACTAAAGGATTAAATGAGAGGATCTACTGGAAGATCTCAATGTTATAACGAAGGAAATGAATAGTATAAATGGCATCCTAAGATTTCTGAAAGAAACCTATTGTGACATTAAAATGTTTGATTTCTGTTGTGATACAGTTATAGGTATTGCTATCACCATTGTGATTGCAATGGTTTGTTACTTATATTCAGTTGAAAGTTAGTAAAATATATATATTTTTTCTAATCCAAGTTCATTGATCACCTGAATTTTGCACTGTATTCTTGGTGTTCTGTGAGGCCTGGGTGAGAAGCTTTGGGATTCTTAGGACTCTGTTTCCATGAAATTAAGGAAGTGTTTATGTCATTGTCGGTATCTTTGACATCATCTGCTCCCTTTCAGCTAGTCGCCCTTCTAATTATTGTACCCCAGAAAAAAAACAATTACATTTGTATTTTTTTACAAAAATTGCCAAGCACTTCATCAGGGCTCGGCATGAGTAGGCCAAGCAGTCCCTGGCCTATCTACCCCTCCAACTTGCTTTCTCCAGGGTCAAAATGTCCCTGGTCAAAAAATTGGTGCTAAAAGGCCTAAGAACTATGTCTTAGTATCAGGATGAATAATCTCTTCAAATCAATTCTGTCACTGATTATCCATGTTCACGGAGTTTTCTCTCTTTCAACTTTTTTTCCTATAAAGTGAATTAAAAATACCCAACTCCCTGAAATGTTGTCAGAATTGACGTTATATAAAGTGCTTTAAACAAGTTTTGAATTATAATACATGCCCAATACTAGCAGTTACTGTTATCCTGAGCTCGGGATTTGGTGGCTGATGCATGGTAAACTGCTACACTAATCAGCATTTATGGGGTAGATAAGGAAACCTGAAATCCCTCGAAATGAGTGTTAATGTTTTATTCAACCTTGTTTATTTGCATTATCTGGTGAGTATGTAACATTCATGATAATCATTTACATAAGTTTAGTTTAACAATACATTCCCGAGACCATACCTACATGTATAGTGATGATCTCTAAGTGGTTAGATCTTAAGCGAGTTGGTTGCATTGAAATCCAGGTCTGGTGGAATATAGGACTCTAACACAACTCACATACAGGTGTCCCAGAGGTGACTATATAAAGAATGTTATTGAGCAATGCGGTGGTCCATGAAAGTCATTTCATGCCACCTGGCCCATGTGTTCTATTCTACATATGTTATTGGGCACAAAAAGAATTCATTTATTCATACAAGAAATGAAAAAGAGAGCTTTTAATGATTTCTCTAAAGAAAAATTGTGATAACATTACTTAACAATTAGTTGATAATTATCAGTTTGGTATAAACATTTTTTTTAAAAGATTTTATTTATTTATTTATGAGAGACGGAGAGAGAGAGAGAGAGAGAGAGAGAGAGAGGCAGAGACAGAAGCGAAGGGAGAAGCAGGCCCCATACAGGGAGCCCAACGTGGGACTCGATCCCGGGTCCCCAGGATCACGCCCTGGGCCGAAGGCACCACTAACCGCTGAGCCACCCGGGCTGCCCAGTGTTCACATTTTAATAGCTAAAGAAAGCATGGGACTAAATGTGGAAAAGCCATATTTCTATTTTTTAAATGCTATCTATATACCAAAAACATACCAATTTCATACTAATTACCTAAGAATTGTGTATCAATGGGGATGCCTGGGTGCATGAATAAATAAATAAAATCCTTTTTTTAAAAAAATAGAATTACATATTACTAATTTTAAGGGATGAGGAGAAGGACATTCAGATCTGACCTAAAAGCTATTTGATGAACAATTTGTTTTGCTGATTTCATCATTCATATTTTGTTTCTTTTACCGCATAAAAATGTAGCCAATATCTCTAGACCAGTAGCTTTTTAGGAAACAAATCTATTTTTCAGATGATATTTATTTCAAAGCTTATTTAGAAAGGAGGCATTTAAGACAATTTTGCAGTTTCAGGACTCCTGAAGTAGTTGCATTTTCATGGAGCTTCTCCTAAGAAATGCTGTCCACCAGAGAACAGTTATTTCAGTTAAATAATTTATTGGCAACTCAGCAACCATAGTACCTGATGAAATATGTTGAGACAAGGAGTAGTCAAGTATAGTGAATGTGAAATGTACTGCGAATTTTAGAATAGGAAGAGCATATGCCAGGAAAAATGAAGAGTAATGCCTGTAAAATAATGATTATATTTGTTATGAA
This sequence comes from Canis lupus dingo, assembly GCF_003254725.2. NCBI lineage: Eukaryota > Metazoa > Chordata > Mammalia > Carnivora > Canidae > Canis > Canis lupus. The sequence continues at coordinate 23,542,856 of NC_064260.1, read as the reverse complement.
TATTTTTAAGCTGAAAAAATAGTGATATTTAAGAAAAGAACAGTTGTTATAAGATATAGAATTTAAATAGAAATTAAAAGTATAAGAGCGACGCTATGCTAGGGCAAAGTTCTATGCCAAATATTAAAAATTATTAGCCTATAACCTTTAACACCTAAACAAGAATGTCACCGAATACATAAAATCATGGGTAACTATCATATAGCCCATATTTAATTTTCTATACATAGCACACTTGTCTCTAGAAAATCAGACTAAAACTTAGGAAATCAACTGAAATAGAAGAAGCAAAAGTGCATTCTTAGCTTTATTGTTTTCAGAGTTACCGTCAGTGACCCAGTTTTGTTTTGTCTTTTTTCCCCCTCCAAGGAAAGAATCTATACATTATTTCCACAAGTTTTGTATAAAAGTCCCTCAAGGCTACATGCAACTACTGCTTCTTTGGGACAAATGTAGCCTGAGGGATAGAAAGAGTTTTCTAGGGTCCAAAAGCTGAATCTCACATTAATATGGAGAAGTGTCCTATTAGGATGATGGGTACCCGCTAACAGGAGAACTTCCTAATGTGTGAAAAAAAAATTTTTTTTTCTGGTATCATGAGCTTTGTGCTGGGCGTACTGGTTTATTTGGAGCCCGCTACTTGTGAAAGCTTCACCTTTTCCATTTTTAGAAAATGTGAGGCAGCAAAAAGGTTTTTGACAAATTGCAGATCCTGCAGAGTTTAATCAGCTTGATTGTGGGCACCCCACTGCTCTCCTTGTCTCTTATTTTATTTGACCACTAGCAGTTTGGGAACATTTTTCTGCTACTGGATTATAGTTTTAAAAGAAAGTAAAGGATATGATTTGGGAAGATTAAAAATCTGCTTTGTAAAAAATCATCAGCAAGTCATAGGAGAGAAGACTCCCGGGAGCTCTGAAATGGTAACTCACGCTCTCTCTCTCTGTTTCTCTTTATTTTCAAGCAGTGGACTTTCAGTAGGGACTTAGAGCACCTCTGATCGTCAGTGACCGGTGTGATGCAGTGGCCGTGTACTGTCTGATGCAAAAGCCAAGGAGGTCTTGGTATGTTAGCTGGTGGCATTTTAGTTTGTGCCCCTGCATTCTGTGTGTTGTGAAATAGATCCCAGGATTTTAAATGATAATTACTTGAGAATATTAGCTGACTTGCCTTCAAATAGTTCTTCGCATCAGTGCTTCTTGTGGTTTTAATTTGATTACAATGATGCTGAAAGTTAAAAATGGTACATACACCTTACGGCAGTGGTGTTTGTAACTAAAACAATTTTATCTCAATTTCTCTCAAATGAAAGAAAGGCATGAGAAAATGGTAAAAAGCATGTTTAGTTTGAAAACAGCGAGCACTTAGTAAAATAAAAACAAAAGACCAAAGAAAATGAAGTTAGAGGGAAAGGACCCAAACTTAAAAAAACTCAAAAGAAAAAAAAATTTAGTGACACAAAAATATGAAGGGGAAGCAATCTCTATGATTTTAGCCAATGCATATATTAATTGTAATGCATATATTTAAGTTGGCTAAATTTGTAATGAAAAGTAATAGCATCAAAACAATTAAGGTTTAGTATCCAAGTAGGGTATTTGAATGTAATTAAAAAAAATGGGTTTTTGTATAAAATTTTCTTAAGGAATTCTTAAACCTGAAACACTTGCTAAATTTAGTTACTTAAAAACGTGCAGTTGGTTGCTTTTATCAGTGTGGTCTGCTTGTTTTTTGTATCATTGTATCACATTAAAAATAAAATGGAGGGAAACTTTGTTGGCCAAAGGTGGCCTGCATAATTGTTTCGGAAGGCAATGAACTGCCACAAGGCTGGTTGTCACGGAGGCAATTTGGATAATTTGTCATTATTTGTTTATATCCTATGATTTTATGACTTAATGACTATAGCTGAGATCTTAAAAAAACGGACGTGAAACGTGTATGTCTTATTCCTGTGCCAATCATCAAAGAATAGAAAGTGTATCGACTTTCAAGTCTTCCCTCCGCGGGACTTGGGTCTCCAGGGGCGATGTTATCAGTAAGACCCAGGTTCCCAAAAGTGGAAAATCCCTGGAGGCGTAGGGCCCGTGCGCCCCGTGCTTCCCGTGCTTCCTGCGCTCCTCGTGCGCCCCGTGCTCTTCGTGCTCCTCGTGCGCCCCATGCGCCCCGTGCTTCCCGTGCGCCCCGTGCGCCCCGTGCTCCCCGTGCTCCTCGTGCGCCCCATGCGCCCCGTGCGCCCCGTGCGCCCCGTGCTCCCCGTGCTTCCCGTGCGCCCCGTGCTCCCCGTGCTTCCCGTGCGCCCCGTGCTTCCCGTGCTCCTCGTGCGCCCCGTGCTCCCCGTGCTCCCCGTGCTCCTCGTGCGCCCCATGCGCCCCGTGCTTCCCGTGCGCTCCGTGCTCCCCGTGCTTCCCGTGCGCCCCGTGCTTCCCGTGCGCCTCGTGCGCCCCGTGCTCCCCGTGCGCCCCGTGCTCCCCGTGCTCCCCGTGCTCCCGGTGCCCGAGTACCGGCCCGGCGCCGCGGTGCGTCCCTGGCTTCGCCCTGGCGCGACCCGGGACCTCGGGCGGCGCCCCGGCCCCGGCTGCGCGGCCCGCGGGGCTCCCTCACAGCAGGGAACTTCTCCACGTTGTGCCCTCTTCAGTGACTTACTTATTCCTCGTGACTCTACGGTCCTGCGAAGGGAGTGTTACAAGAGTCCCACGCCCCAGCTGCTCCCCGTCGGGCTGTGCGCACGGCTCCTACGGACAGAGCACCGCGTGCGGCCCCGGAACCACGGCTCCCTAAGCGCCTGCTCCTGCTTGTCCCGGCACTGCAGCCCCCGCCGCACCTGGTCCCGGGCACCTGGTCCCGGGCTCCGCCTACCGGGCACGGGGCTCCCTGCGCTCAGCGCGCTCACAGGGCACGTGCGGGCCCTGCTGCGCCCCGACGCCGCCCGCGGGGAGAAGCCGGCCTCGCACCTGCGGAGCTCGCAGCACGTGGGCAGCTTGGGGGCCGCGAGCCGGGTCTCGAAGCTTCGGCCCCGATGCCGCTCGGCTGCTTGCGGTCACACGTCAATGCCCGAGCAAGTGCGACGACCACGCGGAGAGGAATGGGGCCGCGGGTGTGCCCCTCGGGCAGCGGCCAGCCCCACGGAGCCGCACCGCCCATCACACGACAGCGGCGTCCGCCCGCAGCCGGGTCGCGAGCCCGCACTCCCGCCTGTTGCGAACCGGCTCGGCAGCGCCACACTCGGGAGCCACCACCAGACGGAGACCTGCTCTGCGGGACTGGGAAACCGTACACGTGCTCTAGGCCTTTGCCCAAGCACACGCGCGCACGCACACACGTGCACGCACACACACACACGTGCACACACGCGCACGCACACATGCATATACACATGCACATGCGCACACACGAGCGTGCTCACACACGCACAGAAACATGCACATGCACATTCGCACACGTGCACACAGACACGCATGCACATGCACAAACGCACACACGCTCACACATGCGCACACGCGCGCACATGCTCACACACATACGCACACATGTATACACACGCGCACACACATGCACACATGCACGCGCACACCCTTGTGATACACTGTGGTGGAGCAGCACGCCGTGGTCAGCACGGAGGAGAAGCGCGATGGAGGGCGCTGGCCAAGCAGAGCCCGGCGGAGCCAAGTGGCAGGGCCGACACCCTCTCCGGGTCCAGGAACCACTCCCCGCCCGCCCCGCCCCTGCGCCGGGCAGCCCCGCAGGCCGCGCAGGCCCCACAGCCGTCAGCCTGGCTCTGCCGCCCGGGGAAATGTGGGGATCCTACAGTTTAGTTGAAATCCCAAACACTCACTGTCTCTTACTCCCGGCTGCTAACTCACCGGCAGGACAACGTTCTCAACACATAGAAGCCTGTTTGTTATGCATCTTCTACTCCCTGCTACGCACCAGTAGCGTCGTCCGCGATTCTTTTCCTCGAAACTCAGGTGCCTCGAGCGCTCTGGGCTTCTAAAGGCTTAGACCCCTTTGTTTGGATTCTATTTTCTCGGAGTCACTTCATCCAAAGGCGAGTATCCGCTGGCTGTCGTGTTAATCGGCTACAAAGACACCCTTGATCTCCTCTTTGCGGAGATGCTGAGTTGCGATTGGCTTTTGTAGCTCCGCGGTTTTCCACAATTTTCTCTTTTACTAATCGGAGATAAGAAACAGGCTTATCTTTCAATGCTGCAAGGCCTACAATTTCCAGATTCTCTCTTTTCCTGTTGGTTCAGTTCACCAGCTGGCCAGCACCCGCTAAGGTGTGAGTAGGACGTTAGACCACCACTAACTTAGAGCATGGTTTGCTCCCCAAGCTGCAGAATCTGCAGCCTTACCGAATGTCTGTGCTTGCGGCTCCCTCCCTCCCACCGCCAATAAACGATCTCTTAGCGCCTGCTGCTTGACCTCAGGACGGACCTGTAACTTATCCTCACTGTACTACGTTACTTCTAAGCACCAAATTGCCTATCAATTAGCAAATAAGCTAAGTTTATGCTCAGGTAATTGATGGCCCTACAATAAGAATAAAGACTTTTCTATATCGCTCACATAATGATTATTCCACATGATGGTTTCAGTCCTGCTTTATTCTTTTGTACCCAGACTTTAGGATGAGCAGATATCCCCTGACGAAAGGTGATGACCGCACCATGTTGTGGCCTCTACAGATTGTGCTCAGACGTAGACCATGTCACTTGTACTCATACTCTATTTTCCAAAGCAAGTTACATTGCTCACTCTTAAGTCAAAGGAGTGGGAAGTCTATCTTTCGGATATGGAAGGACACAGTAGGGCAGGGACGGAACTATTTTGACAATGATGCAGTATCACACATTTGCCTTAGAAGAGACATAGCGGGAGAGTGCATGAATTTGGAGTTATAGGACTAAGTCCTGCTATGTATTGAGTATACTAACATGCCAGTTGCTTCACATTTTTGGGTGATTGTTCTTTTCTAATGGAGCTAATGATGCTGATGCTGCTTATAAATATTTGACTCATTGATATTACTAAGATTAGTATAATTTAGATATCTGTTTCACTCATATAATATTAGATACCCACTGGGTGGAAAATAGAGTGCCTTGTAACATACAATTTACAAGGTACCTAAATAGATATTTCTGATTTTTATTTTCCTAATGTTTCCAAGAACTTAAGCCATAGATTTATATCACTATCTTCTTTTCTTTTTTAAGATTTTATGTACTTATTCATGAGAGGCACAGGAGAGAGGCAGAGACACAGGCAGAGGGAGAAGCAGGCTCTCTGAGGGGAGCCTGATGCAAGACTCGATCCCAGGACCCTGGGATCACACCCTGAGCTCAAGGCAGACTCTCAACTACTGAGTCACCCAAGCGTCCCCAATCTCTGTCTTATTTAGAATTTCACCTCTTTATCTAATTACAAAACTAGATATATTCACTGAGTGAAGCCTGAGGGGTCTCTATAGACAGGCGACTATCAAAATATCTTAGGCCATTGGTCAGGTCTAGAATGAACTTAAAAGCTATGGGACACACACTTGAAGGGTAGAAAAATTGGATGTGATACTTGTAAAAAAAATCTCTCTTCACTCATAAGCCTTCATCTATGAACATTGCATACACTTCTAGACCTTTGTATCTAAAGCCTACTCACAAGCACAGTTTTACCTATTAAGTGTAAAACTGAATATGCCATTAAACTTGAGAGGAAAGAAAAAAACAACAGTTTCTTAATGGGTAATTTAAAGAGGAAAGTTGGGATCCCTGGGTGGCGCAGCGGTTTGGCGCCTGCCTTTGGCCTAGGGCACGATCCTGGAGACCCGGGATCGAATCCCACATCAGGCTCCCGGTGCATGGAGCCTGCTTCTCCCTCTGCCTATGTCTCTGCCTCTCTCTCTTTCTCTCTCTGTGACTATCATAAATAAATAAAAATTAAAAAAAAAATTTAAAGAGGAAAGTCTGCTGTTAAAATGTTTGAGACAACATAAAAGGACAATAAGGAATTATTTTGATTTATTCTCAAATAACTGTGAATTGCACAATAAATGGCTTGTGACTTGTAGACTTATAGTTTCATTACTCCTGTAATTACTGCTGTTTTACTCTCAAAATTCAATTCTTTTGATTTTGAGGGCAATAGAATTTCAGGAAAAAAAAGAGCTTTAAAAGTATATCACAGCTGATATCCTCAAAAAAATGATAAATAACAGTACATGATTTAATTGGAGTCAAGTGGCCACTGTGATTAAAAAGATGTTATTTTATCTGCAATGTTTTGAAAAGTAAAATCTAAATCTCAATTGCAAGTAACTTTAGAATAAAAGATGTTGCAACCATCAGGAAGCTTCAAAAAATATATGTACCAATAATGTTTATAATTATGATTAAGAAATAGTAGATTCGGGGATCCCTGGGTGGCACAGCAGGTTTGGCGCCTGCCTTTGGCCCAGGGCGCGATCCTGGAGACCCGGGATCGGATCCCACTGTCAGGTTCCCGGTGCATGGAGCCTGTTTCTCCCTATGCCTGTGTCTCTGCCTCTCTCTCTCTCTCTCTCTCTCTCTGTGTGACTATCATAAATTTAAAAAAAAAATTAAATAAAAAAATAGTAGATTCAAAGTCTTCTAACAAATCATAGATATTCAGGATAAGAAATTCTACGTATTTAGATTTAGTGATCACATAGTGATCACCATGTGGAATTAGGCATTCCAAAAATTTGTTGGTACTAAGCTCTTGGGCGATTCAAGCTTATAATTAAAATGTAACAAAGTATGTACAAATTATTTTCTAAGGTGTGTGTATGTGTGTGTGTGAAACACACACATGCATATGCATATGTACTGTGCATGTTATACATAACAGATATTTTATAAATTTCATATGAATGTAAATAATGTATGTATATTATGAGATATATATGAATGAACATTTACAAGATCCAATTATTAATATGTGTGTACATTCATACATTTAGCTATAGGTGATGTTTAGTTTTGAAGTGGAAAATTGTTTTCAATTTTTGTAATTGTAATTTTTACTGTAATTTTCAAAATTATAATTTTTAAAAGCCTTTAGAAATTATCTTTTACCTTTTGAGTTTTCTTCATGACCTTTTAATGACCTAAAACTGTCCTAAGAAATGTGTTCTGGTTGATTTAAAGTCTGCTAAAAAAGACACTGGAAGTTTATTTAAGGCAATAGTCGCCCTTAAGGGTATTAAACTAAGGACAACTGCATTAATTTTCTATTTGTGTATACTTTTTAATCTCACTGAAACATAAAAATGATGTTTTTAGTTCCATTTCTCTATTCTAAATTTGGGACAATCAATGACAATGTAGGGTTTAGAAATTGCTTGCTGAGAAGATAGATAGCAAGCAAATATTTTAATTAAATTATATTTATTTTTAGCCTATGTCAGAACCAGTCTAAGACTGGATGATACCAGCCTGTTTTAGGTCTTTTGAAAGACCCTAGATGTCATTTCTTTGTTTTGGTGACCTTGCCCCCTAGTTTTCAAATATATTAAATCTACCTCTGTCCTACATTAAACATTTTTGTTTGTTTATATTAAAAATTTGAAGAGACTTTATAAACTTGCCCTTTCGTTATTATCTTCTGGGATTTTTTCAATAATTATTATGCATCTTGAGGGAAAATTGCAGAGTAAGAGAACCTTAATTATAAGAAGTTTCAATTTAACAATTAATAAGGTTGAGAGGTTAAGTTTAATAGGCATTTAGTTACATATTCCTTAATATCTGATTTGCATATTTTTTCATATTCTAGAAGCCATTTAGTTTTTTACAACTTAAATATTTTTCTGGGACCTTGAGAAGTATATGTTTGATCCCCCAGCAATTTTCTCTAGAGCCTAATGAGGCTCAGCCCCAGATGTATGTACTTGAAATCTTGACTATGCATCTTTAATCCTGTTTCCAGACTTAGAGCCCTGAACACCCCTGTTGTCTGATTTGGATTCTTAACGCTGTGTTTCCTAAGATTTGATACTTAGTTCCATCGTCACATTCATCATGTTGTTCTTCAGTCATTAATTCAGTTGTCTGATTCCCAGTAACATAAAAGAAGGAGATGAGAACACATTCATTCATTTACTCAAATATATACAGTCATTCAAATATATACATCCACATAAAATATATATTCATTCTATATATTTAAATGCTACTCTCTGCCAGGCATCGTTCTATTCACTAAGGATATAATGGCAACTAGAAAGCAAGTCCCCACTCACCAGAGGTTATATTTTAGCTGTACACCTAATTTAATTTGGCACCTAAAACATTGCCTAACATAATAGATATAGCTAATAAGTATTTCAAGTGCATAAATAAATAAATATGGAAATTGTATAATTAGAAGAATGTTTGAAATTTAAATTTACACACTGTGGTACTTTTAAGTATTCAGGACAACACGTATCTTCAAGTTATTTGAAATATAATACATCTACTAATGCAAATCAAAATCAATTGGAATTCTGCATTGTAAATGAAATTAAACCTCAGTTGATTAGTTTTTAATTTATTCATATGTTTTTCCCAAATGACCTCATCTTCCCATCTTCTCACAAGAGACAAAGAGAAGGAGAGATGGAGGGAGGAAAGGAGGAGGATTGAGAAACAGAGAGCACGAGAGAGAATGAGATTAAATTTGTAATGAACTTTTCTAGAAATATTAATGACAATTTTAAGTCTTTCCAATAAATTTGCTATGCTATTTTTAAAGAAAATGACCAAGGTAGATTTCAATTCAGGTAACTCCTAGTAAATCATTGTTTAATGAAAACAAGTAGAGCAGAAAGTAGAATGTTGCATTTGTTCTTAGGACATCCCTGTAGGAACTAGCAGACATCAGATTTGTCAAAGTTACAACTCCTTTAGAGTTTCCGGGAGAACACCAGGATCAAAGAAAATAAAAAGATAAAGACTTACATTTTATTTGCAGTAGGAGTTTCTCATTTAAGAATCACTTGTTACTATCATTTTAAATAAGTTAAAAGTATGCTGGTTAGGAATCTTTACCTGACACTAATGGAACCTCCCTTGACAGATTTTTTGTTGAAGAATTATACGGTGTGAATTGAAAAAAAGAACTGTCAGGTTGGATCAGATATTTTCTATCTGCAAGTGCCTACTTGGCTCATATAATGTTCTCAACGATAGGTGGAAAAACTCATCTGTGCCAGAAGATTCTCTCTCTACGTTATCAAAGAAATGCATATTTTTATTCTGTCAAACAAGTATATTTTAATCATAGTTATAACTATTGAATTAACCAAAATTCCAAGTATTAATTTTTTTTCCAACATGATTGTTCCATTTGATCAATTTTATAGAGAGATAAATGAAGTAGTAAAACTTCCATTGTTAAGCAAGCTATTTTAATTACTTGTTATCCACAGCATTTTCCCCCTACTATTTTGACTCAACCAATGTTTCACTGTTAACTAGAGAACTGTTGTTCATGGCATTGATTTTATCAATATTTGTAGAAAATTTTCCAATCAGTTTAAATTCATTTGTAGTTGTAACTGTATTATATTTTGCTTCTACATCTTTTTCTTAGTTTTCTTTTCACACTCATTATTCATGATTTTATTGCTATTTCTGGAACAATCTATGTACAATCTTGCCTGAGGACCTTTGTATTTATTACTTCTTTGATCTTGAATATGCCTTCCTGAATTTTCCATGGGGTTTCTTCCTTTAAACTTCAGGTAAAATTTCACCAACTCAGAGAGGACTTATCTGACCATCCCAAGCAAATCAATATTCAACTACCTTCGATCCTTTTATTTTATAGCACCTACTATCACTGACATTATATTATTAATTTACATATTATTTGGCTTATGGTTTGTATAAAATTTAAGTGTCTCAAGGCCAGGCTCATGAATTAGTAGTTAATGATGCAAAAAATGGTGCCTGGCACATAATGAATAATAAATATTTAATGAATTAATAATAAATATTGACATGGGTTATGAACAATTAGACCAGTTAAAGTTTATGAAGCTATTCATGAAATAGTTAGAACCTGCATTTCAGGATAAAAGAAAATCCAAACATATAAAAAAATGGAAGCCCTTATATTTGGAATAAAACGTCCCTTTCTTTAGACTTACAACTGTAGAAGTCAGAGGAGATCAGGATGCTGAAGTAGTCTGATCTTCCCTCCACAGGCCTTTAGGTTTTCATGTGCTGAAGATTCAGCCCATGATAGGAGTGAAGCCATCACCAGAAGGGCGTAGGAGAGTTCCAGTGTGCTCAGAGTAAGCTGACCTCTTACTGGACATAAGATGCCTTCTGTGTAAATCATAAGGAGGCCCACACGTGGTGTATGTTCCTCCTCTACAGGCCACTGCTGTTTCGGGTCAAGGGAGAGAGTCTCTGTGCCAACCTAAAGATGTCCATCAGAAGTCGGGAGGAATTCACACAGCCTGTGCTGCCTAGAGAGCACTATCATCAAGAGTCAAATAGTAATGCTGAAGCCTCGAACACCCCTGATGAGACCTCACAACCATCACCCTGTCCCCATTGACACAGGCAGGCTACTCTGTCTTGGAAAAATCAGGATTTGATTGCTCATCCCTAAGATGTCTCACACTCTCTCATTTTATGTCAGTAGCTAAAAGGAACCCAGAACTTCCAAGATATTCCTGATTCTGAGATCTCTAATCCTCATGGCAATTCCTCTCTGTCTCCTGATACCCATTCACCATGCTCTCTTGAACTCACCAACAAAACCCCTTCATCTTCAGCCACTTTTATGTACTTTCCCTTTATCTTCTCTCTAAATGAAGCCTGGTTCTTTTTTAGTAATCCTGCTTCTCATGTCAGCTCCAAGGGATGGCTATTTCCCTACCACACCATTTAAATGGCTGAGATTGGAGGTGAGGTGATATTCTCTTACTCTTCAGGATCACTTCCAAAAGTCTCCTTTCCCCTCCCTAAAACTCTCTACCCATGATCTCATGGTATTAGCAGATGCCAGCTGCTATTCTTCTTTATAGAAGTTTTTTTTACCAACCTCTCTGGTCACTTCCTCTCTTCTGTTAAGATTTTAGTCTTAGCTTACTGTCTCTCTAACACCTTTCTTGTCATACAGTATGGTAATTTCAGTACCCATGTAGACTTCAAAAACACTAGTCTTGCTTACTTGACTCCTCTCCCCCAAAGATCTTGTTTTCCATCCTATCACTGAAGTAATTTCACAATTATATGATACATGTGTCCATGGGATATTTAATGTGGTATTGACATTTGAGTTTCAGTGTTTGCATGTATACTTGGGTTAATAGATTATCTATTTACTTCTATACCTAGCATAAATTTTTTGCTTAAGTCAACTCTTGAAGTGTCCCTAATCTATCAGATTGTAAGGGATCCAACAAAAATATGTTGTATAAGTGCATATTGGATAATATAGTCTATGTTTCTCAAAAATATAGTAATCTAGATATATTCTATATTTCTCACAAAATGTACTGTAAAAAAACAGGATTGGATATAACTTTGAGAGAAATGCTACTTCAGAATAAAGTTTCTATTTACTTAAATAAGATTAAAATTTTTTAATAAGGTTAATACTTAGCCAATGAATCTTTATCGCATACTATTTTTGTTTTAACCAAATTGTGTATTTTCTCAGTTGAGATATTTTTAAGCCTCTGGTCCAGATTTGAGTTGTCTTTATTTGTTTACTAAATTATTTTCATTATTCAAATGTTAAATAGTGTATGATTACTGACAAAGCATCTGTTTTAGTAAAATAAAATTATTCAAAGGATGTTTTTATTTCATATTTTGAAAGATTCAATTATTTAAAATTTCTGTTTATTTTCACATATGGTATAATTTCTTTCTTTGGTGGGAAAGAAAACTTTTGTTAAAGCAAAATCCAGTTACTTGCTAACAGTGCCATGAAATTACTGCTTAGCTGGGTTGTCAGTGTGAGCCTCTCATCGTCAGTAGTGAAAAATGTTAATGACATCATAGCATTATGGACAAGTCAATAGAGTGTGTTAAAATTTCAACTGATTCTCAAATAAATCAGTTATTCTTTACCAGAGTCACACCCTAAATAATGAATAATTTCAAAGTACCTCAATTCCAATTAGTGATTAAAAATCATAATTTGGTTGAGGGAGACAGAGTGAAATGTTTATCAAATTCAATGTCCACCTCCCATAATGCCTTTTTCCTTCCTATGTTACATTTTCCTATGCAACATTTAAAAGGCAATTATACTGACTTTTAATTTAGTGGAGCACCTATTAATTAATTGCCTATTTTTTGAATTATATTGGAATTCTAAGAATGAATTTGTTTATCTTTATAGGATATCTGAAGTGTCCAGGTACTTAAAATCACCAATTGGACTGAACAGATGTACCTCAGGAATTAAAAATTTTTCCAGAAGGAGGTAAGAGATCTTAAAGTATGCATATATTTGCATGTTAATAAGTTTTGGTGAAAATTTAGATATGCTAGTACATTTCTTCAGTGTATAATTTAGAGGATAATTTTTAGAAATTAAGGGCACTTTCTGTTTTTACTTAAATATTCTTTATTCTTTGGAATGACTTAGATATATGAGACTGCTGTTAACATTAAAAAAAAATGGTTCATAGGGAAGCCACATTGCCACCTCAAAATGTCAAGATCTGAATGGCCACTGTTTTGCTTTTTTTTTTTTTTTTTTTAATCTTTATATGTTGGACTAGACCAGGTTTACCAAGTTCCCCAAGAGCCACAGAGCAAAGATATCTGACATGGAGGCAGATTGCCATCTAGAAAGATCCTTTGGCCAGCCTGCCCCTTCTACATTTCCTGGACCACATATGGTTACTATCAGCTACAATCCATTCAAAGGCTTGAGTGCCAAGCACAGGGAGAGGAGCCAGTTTGTAGTGTGTTACACTATCTTAATTTTGACCTAAGATATGAGACTGAAATATTACCCTTAAAGTAAAATAGAAATCTGAATGTATTCATATTATTTTTTAAACCCTTTTTAACTATAAATGTTCCTCAAACTTCATTTCATTGTAAGTACAAAGAAAATTCAGCAGCATTAGGTTTATCATCCCACTATATTATATATATTGCTACCGGCAAGAATTGCTGTTAGAAGAAATGAATAAGGAATTAAAACATACACTTTAAGATCATAGCTAGTATATGAGAATGGCAAGAAAAAAAACCTGAATCTAAATAGTATTTCCCTTATAGTTGTTTGAGTAGAAAAAGAGTCATTTATTAATTTTATCTCACTAAAAATAAGGGGGTCCCAATTTTATTAGGTGCCTTGGAATTTAATTAGATGATTATTTCTATTTAATGTGAACAAATGCTTCTTCCTTGTTTTTTCATATTTAGTGTCAAGAAAAATAATATTTTTAGGAATTTTAAGGAAATTACAATTGCTAAATGGAAGCATCACTTCCAAATGCAAAACATTCATCACATAAGGTAAAAATGTAGTGATATGAGATTAACACTGAAGCAATTAAAGTGTCAAGTCATTATGGATTTTTAACTTTTTTATGCCACATCTCATACATTAGTACTGATAGGTCAATAAAGACTCCAAAATATGACATTTGTATTGCCTGTTCTCTATACAAATATATACATTTACACATACGTATAAACATATCTATACATACATATATTCATTATTGGGCTACATTAATTTTTAGCCTCCGACAGTACCAGTTTCCTAGGATGCTATTTTTCATTAGTGTATCCTGTGCACAAATACTAAACATTATTTTCTTTTTCTATTTTTCCAATTACAATTGCCTCATAGGGCACCCATAAAGGAGGAAAAATTCACAAAATGCATTCCTTGGATACTGATTAAAATCTGTTCCAAATTTATGAAGGCTGGAGGCATACATAGTGGTACTTAAAGATGTATACTTAAAGATCTAGCCAGTTTTTCAAAATTAATTTATAAACACATCAACAATCCAAATGGATGAGTCTTAAGTTATTGAATACAATTAACAATGTACACATGGGATTGAAGTGGGATAGTAATTAGTATGACTATTTATTAAAGTCAAAGTATCAAATTTGACTAAAATCTGATGAAATTTATTTCCACATATTGCATTTAATGGAATTATTTGCAGAATTGAACATTTGATTATAGGCTTTGAGTAGCACAAATGTAAACTGGCATCAATAAGTACTGGTCTATTAGAAAATGTGACCTGGTCATCCCAAATCAGACTTTTTTATTGACAAAGTTCCATATCGCTTAGTCTCCCCTTACTTCCTTTTTTTTTTTTTAATTTTTATTTACTTATGATAGTCACACAGAGAGAGAGAGAGAGAGAGAGAGAGAGAGGCAGAGACATAGGCAGAGGGAGAAGCAGGCTCCATGCACCCGGAGCCCGACGTGGGATTCGATCCCGGGTCTCCAGGATAGCGCCCTGGGCCAAAGGCAGGTGCTAAACCCCTGCGCCACCCAGAGATCCCCTACTTCCTTTTTTTTAAACAGAAGTAACCTAAATGAGAATTATTGACATTGCAAATGTATAGTGAAATATTTAATGTAAATAATTACTTAACAGTATATTTTGCTTGTCCTGCTAATTCTATTGTTTGATGGCTTACTCACTGAGAGAATGCCAATGTGGCAAGATCCAAGACATTTTTTTCTTTCCTGAATCTGAAAATTATTCTGTAATTACTGATTATTCCCTTGACATGGCTCCATATATGTTTGATTCTAAATAAATTCTAGATTGAAAAGTACAGATACCTTACTAGTAAGCCTGTGACAAAGATTTCAAGCATTTAAAAAAATAGAAGGCAACTAAAAGAAACTAGTTAAGAAAAAGATATACTAATTTGGAAGAGAGGAAAATTAGATAATATTCCATATTAACTAAAAAGGAAAATTGAAAATGTGTGGATGAAAAAGAAGAAAAAAATGTAAATCAGAATGTGAAAATATCAAGTATTATATACAATTTGATATTCCACTTGAGGTTCATTCTAAATGACTATTGAATAACTGTGATATGTTTTTAGGGAAATTGTCTCATACAGCAGAATAAAATGACACTCCAGATTCATATAGTTCTGGAATTTCAAGCTGGATCACTTTGTGACCTTGTGAAAATTACTTTGCCTTATTTAATTTTCTCATTCATACATTGGGACTAACAATATCCACTTTTACTTATAATTTTTACAAATTTTGAGATAGTTAACGGTTTTATTAAATTACATTTTAAAGTGTATGGTATAGTTTTCTCTTTCTTTGAATATTTTCAAACTATTTTTTATTCATTTTATTTTTCATAAGTGTTCAGCTTTTTTCTGTCTAAGTATACATCTTATTTTTTTTCTTCTGATTATAAAATTTTCAAGATTAAGTATACTTTTCTTGGGACGCCTGGGTGGCTCAGTGGTTGAGCATCTGCCTTCGGCTCAGGGCAAGATCCTGAGTCCCAGGATCGAGTCCCGCATTGGGCTCCCTGCATGGGGCCTGCTTTTCTCTTGGCCTGTGTCTCTGCCTCTCTCTGTGTCTCTCATGAATAAACAAATAAAATATTTAAAAATAAGTAAATAAAAATAGTTTTTCTTATTTATGTCTGCCCCTCACCCACCAGTTTAAGAGATAGGCATTATTTATTGAGTAACTGAAAGAAAGAATAAATTTAAAAGAAAAAATAAGGGTGCCTGGGTGGCTCAGCAGTGGAGCATCTGCCTTGGGCCCAGGGCGTGATCCTGAACACCCGGGATCGAGTCCCACATCGGGCTCCCTGTGGAGCTTACTTTTCCCTCTGCCTGTGTCTCTGCCTCTCTGTGCATCTCTCATGAATAAATAAAATCTTTAAAAAAATAAAAAATAAAAGAAAGAATAAATTTCTACCTTTCTATGTAGACATGTTGTTGCTGAATTAAGCTGACACTATTTAAAAAATGTAAATTCTCTCTAAAAAAAGTCACTATTTAAGAGAGAGACTTTTCAAATGAAAAATCCTTTTGACTCAATATATCCACCTATTAATTTAGCGTTGTTTGATTTTGAATCTAAATAGGGTCTCTTACCTTTAACTTTGTAATATTTTATTCTGTTTTAACCATGCCTAAGATTTTTCAAGAAATTAGAATATATTTTCCTTATCATAGAATTTCCTAGCCATCTTTAAAAGAAAGGTGGATTGCTCACACTCAAAGCATTACTTACTTTTGAAAACTTCATTGTCTGTATGTTTGTAGAAATTCTATCTCAGATTCAGACAGAATCATTTCTTTTTCTTTAGTATTTTATTTATTTGAGAGAGAGGAAGAGTGCGCACAAGCAGAGGGAAAAGGAGAAGCTCTCACCCACTTATTCTGGAGCCCCATGTGGGGCTCCATCCCAGGACCCTGGGATCATGACCTGAGCTGAAGGCAGGCACTTAACTGACTGAGCCACCCAGGTGCCCCTATTTATTTTTCTATAGAAGCTAATAATTCGTTTTTCATACTGTTCTTTTTTTCCTTCTTCTTCTTCTATCTTTATAGTTTATACTAAATGTCTTTAGGCCCACAGAATTTCTGAGCCAGAAGGGTTTTAAGAGATCATTTCATTGTTTACATAAGGAAACTTAGGCCAAGATAAATCTAATACAAGTTACAGACACCAGGACCCAAACTCCAAACTCTAATTTTGGAGTTCTTTCTTTTGTATCATAATATCTTGCTCCCAAGATACTCTATTTCTGGACTTTCTTCCTTATTCATTTTAGGATTATCTGTTGACAGTCTCCATTATTTATCAGCATTGTCTTCTACTGAAATTTATAACATACATACGAAATAAAGAGACGGCATCCTCTTCTTCCAAAAAGACAAGCCTGTCAGTGGGTAAAAAAAAAAAGAATAATAATAATTGAGCAAGAAAGATTGGGTAATAAGAGAAACACACACATAGTACACTACCCCAGGGGACAGCCCTGTTTAGGGAACGACATTTTGTGGCTGGCTAAATATATGTTGATATATATACAAAAGGCAAAGCACTGCATAGAACTTTTGTTTTTTATTAAACTCAATGAGATGTGTAGCTTCTTCAGCTGAACCTGTATGTGTTTCTTTTTCCACACTAACTTTGAGGGGCAAATTAGGTAATATAAACTCCAACTGTTTTAAAGGGCTCACTTCTATGGTTTTTGACAGTGATATAATCTACCCATGAAACCACCACCAGAAGCAAGATACAGAATATTTCTATCACCCCGACAAGATTCTTTATGACCCTTTAGTTTCTTCATACTATGCATTAGTTTGCAGTTTTTATGAATAGAATCGTGTAGGTGTGTAGTTTTATGTATTTTTTCACTTAGCATAATGATGTAGAGGTTAATTTATGTACTTTTTTGTATCAACAGTTCATTTCTTTTTATTGCTGAATAGTATTTCATTGAGGATATACTAGATTTGTTTATTAATTCACTTATTGATGGATAGTTGTTTCTTTTGACTTTTGTGAATTGATTTTCTATGAGCATTTGTGTACAAGTCATTGTGTGGACATGTGTCTTCATTTCTCTTGGAAAACATGTGGAATTGGAATATCAGGGTCTTTGGTAGGTGTACGCCTAACTTTTTAAGAAATGACGGTTTCCCCAAGTGTTTGCACCATTTGGCATTCACCTGAGCCGTGTATGAGAAATCTCTGTTGCTCTGCATAAGAGGTCTTCAAACTATAGCTCTTGAGCCAAATGAGTTTTATTTGTAAATAAAGTTGTATTGGAACACAGCCACACTCACTTGTTATGAATGAGGTGCTTTCATGCTACAAAAGCAGAATTAAGTAATTATGACAGAAACCATATGGATCTCAAAGGTTAAAATATGTACTTTCTGGCCCTTTAAACAAGAACTTTGCTGATCCCTGCTCTGCATCCTTGCAACATCTCTTGCCAGTCTTTCTTAATTTTAGCCATTTTAATGTATATGTGATGGTATTTCAGTGGAATTTAATTTGCATTTCCCTGATGACTAATGATATAGAGTATCTTTTAATTTCTGTATCTGCCATCTGTATGTCTTCTCTGAATTATCCATTTGAAATATTTTGCTCTATTTTTTAAATGATTTTTTTTCTTATTTATCTATTGTAAGAGCACTTTATATAATCTGGATGCAAATCCTTTGGTAGATAGGTATGTTTTAAGAATATTTTCTCCCATTCAATGGCCTTCATTTTCATATTCTTAAGTTTCTTCTGAATAGCAAAAATTTTAATATTGATGAAGTCCAATATATTATTTTTTTTATCATTTGTACTGTCGAGGACTAAGAAACCTTTGCTTACCCCAGTTTAATTTTTTTCTCCAATATTTCTTCAATATTTTCTTCTAAGAGTTTTACTGTTTTAGTTCTTGAAGGAAGGACCAAGATCTATATGGAGGTACTTTTTGCACCTATTGTGAGATATGTTGAGTTTTTTTTTTTTTCATGACAGTGTCTAATTGTTCTAGCATTCTTGGTTGAAAGGTCATTTCTTTCCATTGTCTTACCTTAGGAACTTTGTCAAAGATTAATGACCTATTTCTGGGCTAATTGTTTCTATTGGACTGTGACTACTTGTGCCAATGACACACGATCTTTATTTTTGTAGATTTACACGGTCTTGAAATTGATGACTTGTATAAGATGATCAATTCAGCTGCATTTGAAAATTTCTTTGGTATTTCTAGGTTGTTTACTCTCACAAATGATTCCTCTACCCACTCCGTTACACATACAGAAAAGTTCTTAAAATATTATTGAAATTTTTTTGACTCTGTAAATCAATATTTCTTTAGATACTTTATTATTACTGATTTTTAATTCGATTCCACTGTGTTCAGAGAACATACTCTGATATTAATTATTTAAAATCTACTGAGAGTTACTTTAAGACCCACCATATGTGCTTCATTGTGTTCTTTAGATCCACTATGTGTTTACTGATTTATTTTTGTCTAGTTGTTCTAATAAAACCCCTTCCTATCATTGTGTAATTTTAGTTTTTTCCCTTTAATTCTGTCACTTATTATTTCTTATACATTGTGGTACTTTTGTAAATTCATATACACTTATGCTTTGTATGTCTTCCTACCTAATTGACTATCATTATGTACCATTTCTTTTTGTTTTTTATTATACTGTTGCTTTACTGTCTATTTTAGCTGATATTAAAATAGTCACTGCAGGATTTTTATGCTTAATATTTGTATCTGTTCATTTTCAAGTCATCTGTTAAAGCTGGAGTTGAGCATTGAATACATTCTGATTTCTGTTCCTTTGTCATATGTATCCCCCCCAACCCTACCAAGAAAAACAAAGTTTTTAGGATTCTACTTTTATCCCTGATATTCTGAAATAGTTTTACGTTATGCCTTTAGGATTTGTTTTATTTTGTCATCTTTGCAGTATGCACTAAGCATAACCTTTTAATCTGAAGACTTATGCCCTTTCAGTAATGGGAAATATTCTTGATATATTGATATCTCCCTTTCCCTCTGCATGCCACTCCCCCTGTTTGTGCGTGTGCGCTCGCTCTCTGCTGAATAAATAAATAAAACTTAAAAAGAAAAAGTTTAAAGATATATTTATCTATTTTAAAAAGGAAGAGAGAGTGTGCATGGAGGGCAGGGGCAGAGGGAGAGGGAGAGAGAAACCCAAGCAGACTCTACACTGAGCATAGAATGTAGGGCTCTATTTCACAACCCTGATATCAGAGCTGAGCTGAAACCAAGAACCAGACACTTAACTGATTGTACTACCTAGGTGCCCTGTCCCTGCCCATTTTTTTTAACTGAATTATTTGATTTTTGGTATTATGTTGTATAAGCTTTTAATATGTTTTAGATACTAACCCCTTATTGGATACATCACTTGAAGGTATGGATTGGTTGTCTTCAGTAGGTTGTCTTTTTGTTTTGTTGATGGTTTTATTCACTGTACAAAAACTTTTTTTTTTTGATGGCTCTCAATAGTTTAATTTTGCTTTTGTTTCCCTTGCCAAAGGAGAAATATCTAGAAAAATGTTTCTACAATTGATGTCAAAGAGATTACTGCTTGTTTTCCTCTAGGAATGGTTTGGTCTCACATTTAGGTCTTTAACCTATTTTGAGTTTATTCTTATGTATAATATGAGAAAATGTTCCACTCACATTCTTTTGCTTTGTAGCTCTGTAGTTTTCCAAATACCATCTGTCAAAGAGACTGTCTTTTGCCATTGTATATTCTTGTCTACTTTATTGTAGATTAATTGACCATAATAGTGTGAGTTTATTTCTGGAGTCTCTGTTCTGTTGATCTATGTATCTTTGATTTTGACTATTACAGCTTTGTAGTGTATTTTGAAATCTGGGATTATGATACCTCCAGCTTTGTTCTTTCTCAAGATTGCTTTCATTATTCAGGGTCTTTTATGATTCCAAACAAATTTGGGAATGATTTGATCTAGTTTTGTGAAAAATGCTGTTAATATTTTGGTAGGGATTACGTTAAATCCGTAAATTGCTTTGGATGCTTCAGACATCTTAACAATATTGATTTTTCCACTCTATAAACACAGAGAATCTTTCCATTATTTGTGTTATCTTGTGGTTTTTGTAGTATACATCTCATCTCCTTGGTTAAGTTTATTCCTAGGTATTTTATTCTTTTTGGTACAATTGTAAATGGGATTGTGTTCTTAATTTTGCTTCATTATTAGAGGATAGGAATACAACAGATTTCTGTTTATTTATTTGGCATCCTACAATTTCACTGAATTAATTAATCAGTTCTATTAATTTTTTGGTGGAGTGTTTAGAGTTTTCTGTATATAGTATTTTGTCATCTTCAAATAGTGAAAGTTTTACTTCACTAATTTGGATGTCTTGGTTTTTTGTTTTTGTTTTTATTTTTATTTTTTTATTTATTTATTTTTTTTGCCTGATTGCTGTGACTAGGACATCCAGTACTATATTGAATAGTAGTTGTGTTGTGAGTGGATATCCTTGTCTTGTTCCTGATCACAGAGGTAAAGCACTCAGGTTTACACTATTGAGGATGATATTAGCTATGGGTTTTTCTATATAGCTTTTATTATGTTATGGTATATTCCCTCTAAATCTTCTTTTTTAAACGTTTTTATCATGAATACATGCTGTATTTTCTCAAATGTTTTTTTCTGCATTTACTGAAGTGATTGTTTTTTGTCCTTTCTCTTGTTAGTGAGATGAATGATGTTGATTGATTTGCAAGTTTGGCATCATAGTATTCCTGGAATAAATCCCACTTGATCTCATGTCGAATGATTTTTTTAAAAGATATTGTTAGATTTGGTTTGCTAATATTTTGTTGAGAATTTTTGCATTTATGTTCATCATAGACATTGGCTCATAGTTTTCTTTTTCTATAGTATCTTTATCTGGTTTTCATATCAGAGTAATGGTGGCCTCATAAAATGAATTTAGAAGCTTTCCTTTCTTTTCTTTTCTACTTCTTGGAATAGTTTGAGAAAAGTAGATATTAAGTCTTCTTTATATGTTTTTTAGAATTCATTTGTGAGGCCATCTGGGTTGGGATTTTTGTTTGTTAGGAGTTTTTAAATTACTGATTCCATTTCATTGCTAGTATTCAGTCTGTTCAAATTTTCTGGGTTTTTTCCTCACTTATATTTGGAAGGTTATATCTTTAGGCATTTACTCATTTCTTCTAGGTTTTCCAACTTGTTGGCATAAATTTTTTATTATATTTTCTTATAATCTTTTGTAATTCTGTGGTGTCAATAGTTACTTTTCCTTTTTCATTTCTGATTTTTTTTTTTTTTTAGTTCTCTGTCTTTATGCATCTGGCTAAAGGCTTATCAATTTTGCTAACCTTTCCCAAAAACTATTTATTGGTTTCACTGATCTGTCCTATTGTTTTGTTTTTTTAAATCTCCTATTTCACTTATTTCTGCTCTAATGTTCATTCTTTCCTTCATTCTGCTGGCTTTGGGTTTTGCTGCTCCTTTTCTTCTGGCTCCTTTAGATGTAAGATTACATTGTTTGTTTGAACTTTTTCTTTTTTCTTGAGGTAGGCCTGTATTGCTATAGTGTTTCCTCTTAGAACAGGTTTTGTGGCATCCCAAAGATTTTGAAATGTGTTTTCATTTTCGTTTGTCTCTATGTTGTTGTTGTTGTTGTTTTAATTTCCTCTTTGATTTCTTGGTTCACTCATTCATTGTTTAGTAGCATGTTATTTAACCTCCATGCATTTCTGTTCTTTCCAGATTTTTTCTTGTGACTCTAGTTTCATACCACTGTGGCCAGAAAAGACACATGATGATTTCAGTCTTTTTGAATTTGTTGAGACTTGTTTTGTGGCCTACTCTGGATAATCTTCCATGTGCACTTGAGAGAATGTATATTGGGATATACAACTTGGGATAAAATGTTGTGAATATATCTGTTAGATCCATCTGGTCCAATGTATCATTCAAAGGCACTGTTTCCTTGTTGATTTTCTATTTGCTTGTTTGTTTTTAAGAAAACAAACGTCTTTTCATATTTGTGAAGAATATTCATTATAGTTTTGACATGTTCTTCATTTCTTTCATTGTTTTCTCCAAGTTCTTTCATGGGTGATTTTAGGGTTTTGTTGTTGTTGTTTTGTTGCTCTTCTTCATTCATGTTGACAGCTTTCTTCATATGGCAGATAATTCTGGACTATACATTGGTATATGGGTGAGATATAAAGCCATTTTTGAAAGCACTTTATGAGCTAGGGTTGGGGTAGGAAGGACCATTAGACTACATTAGATTAATGTGGAACATTGTGGACCATTAGACTACACTTTATATTGACCATAAATCAGTCTTTTCACAATGGGCCATCAAATAACAACATATGGAACACATGTACTTTCTCAAGTTCAATGTAGTTTCTGCAATAGTTGACAGAGAGGAAGAGCCTCCTGATTGCTGATATTTGGGTGCAGAGTAGGAGAAAGTTGGCCTTCGAGTCTTTTCTAGTAAAGCATGCTATTAAGTGCTGATTGTCTCTCAGGTTCCTCAGGGCCAGTGGGTTTGCTTGTCCTGAGAAGCTCTCTGACTCCCTTCTGCCAAATTAAATAAGCCTATGTGAATTCCTTTCCCCCAAATTTCTTGAAGTCTTCTATTGCTGCAATCACTTTTATCATTCTTGTGATCATAGTGTATGAAGACTTTGTTTTTGGTTGTTACAATTCTTTTGTTATATATCTTTACTAAGGTTAAGGTAGAGAGACGAGGTGATACTATTGGTATCATACTAGCTATGTTTAATCTTTCTCATTTAATTGGAATTCACATTATATTCTTAACAAATAATCAGATATTTAAAAATAGATTTGCTTGACATAAATATTATTATGGATGATAGTCATGTGTGTTTGGAGGTTTAATAGTCAGGAAAAATAATCTTCTGAGTTTCTCAGGAACAGGTATGTAAACAGCAATTAATCAGTCTTTTCTCCTTTGTGGTTATATTTTATGGATCATATTATTACTTGTTGGTACTTGTACTATAGGAAGAGAAGAAACCTCACATCTGTCCATTTGAGTATATGCTAAGAATTTTTACTTAGCGGTTTGATAGAGGAAGAATTGGAAATTATTGGCTAAAATGATGCTTTGAAATTATATATGGATTTTATTACTCATTTTATTTTTGTACTCCTATTACCATAGATAATTGACTATAATTTAAGTGGGAGTATAGACTGAAATATAGTTGCAGCTCATCTGGGTTTCATCAAAATTATATCCCTATTGGGCCACAACTGGACTTTGAAACAACTTATGTCTGAAAGTGCTACCCATGGTCCTTGGAGATTTGCCTGACGTCTGAGACAGTTGCTAAGGAATCTATCATACTCTACTCTTCTTCAGTGAAACCATAAGCAACAGCAGTTAACCAGAACTTAAAATAACAAAAGGTGAAGAAATAAGCAAAAAGAAACAGAGTATATTAACTATTGGACTTACAGACTATTGTACATAGATCCATTTAGATTACTTATTATAAATGGAATTTCTGTAACAAGCTATTTTAATCAACACTACACAAATTGAGACTCAGGTCCTTAAGTTTTGGGGGCTTTTTATCCCATATCATTCCAAATATGTGGTCACAAGTTTGTTTGAGCTTTCTTTGTTAAGGACAATTTTCTTTTGTTTCTAAAATAGTGAAGTTAAAAAAAGTTCAGACCAAACTATAGAACTATTTTTTAATCAGAAGAACATGAGTTCAGATAAAATTTCTTAACAGTCTGTATTTTAAATAGTACTTTCTAAGATATTTTTAAAATCTCAAAAAAGAGTACCAAATGGTATTCAGAAAGCCATCTTACTGAATAGTGCATCAAAACTGACATGACTTGAAGTTGTGTTAAAGCTGTAAATACATTGTCATATTATGATGTTATCACTTATTTGGGGGAGAGGGAGACTTAGTGAAAGTATGTAAAAAAAAAGATGGCATTTAAACAATTTTTCACTTAACATCTTTTTGTTTGTTTGAGAGGGAGATAGAGGGGGAGGAAGGGCAGAGGAAGAGGGATAGAG
This sequence comes from Canis lupus dingo, assembly GCF_003254725.2. Lineage (NCBI taxonomy): Eukaryota > Metazoa > Chordata > Mammalia > Carnivora > Canidae > Canis > Canis lupus. The sequence continues at coordinate 23,518,243 of NC_064260.1, read as the reverse complement.
ATTCTTTTCTTTTTAAATATTTATTTATTTATTTATGATAGACAGAGAGAGAGAGAGAGAGAGAGAGGCAGAGACACAGGAGGAGGGAGAAGCAGGCTCCATGCTGGGAGCCCAATGTAGGACTCCATCTCGGGACCTCAGGATGGTGCCCTGGGCCAAAGGCAGGTGCCAAACTGCTGAGCAACCCAGGGATCCCCAGGGATAGAGATTCTTAAGCAGGTCTCATGCCCAGCATGGGACCTAATGTGTGGCTTGATCTCACAACCCTGAGATCATGGCCTGAGCCAAAATCAAGAGTCAAACATTTAACTCACTGAGCTACCCAGGCACCCCTCACTTAATATTTTATAGAGTGTTCTACTCACAATACTAAATTATCCTTGTATAGTGATTGAAAATCTATTGGGAGGTATGGTGATACAAAGATGAGTAAAATAAAAGCATGTATAATAATAAAGAATTCTAGAGATATGTTAAAATGTTCTTTCACATCAATAGAAAAATCTGTTGCAGTTCTGTAATCTTTTGAGACCACCCCAAATTTCCATCAAACAGTCAAGAGGTCTTTCTCCATAGTGACTACTCCAACTGGCTCTACTGACCACCAGTCTGAGACCAAATGCTCTGAAACATTTATGTTTGACTACTAGATAATATGCAAAACATATCCATACTTTATGATGAATTTCATCTAATTCCTAAACCAAGAGACAAGTGTATTGCTTGAATGCATAATTTTAAAAAGGGTACACATGTCAAGGTGGCCATTTTGAAGAAACCACATAAAATGGTTCTGTTAGTTGGTCTGCCAAAATGCCTAATTTCAATCTCATCACTCATGTATCTAACTTAGTATAAACTTTCATGTCTCAGCTCAATATTACTTCCACAAAAAAGCCTTCATATTTTATAGTACTTGTCACAGTTATAATTACTTGTTCAATCTCTGTCTTCTATAAGTTATACTTTTTATTGAGTTACGGATTGTGTTTCTATTTGCTCAACTAATATACAGATCATTTGATTAGTTGAGCTTACCTTTATTTATTTATTTATTTTAAGGGTTTTATTTATTTATTCATGAGGGACACAGAGCCAGAGACACAGGCAGAGGGAGAAGCAGGCCCCATGCAGGGAACCTGATGTGGAACTTGATCCCCGTACTCCAGGATCATGCCCTGAGCAGAAGGCAGACGCTCAACTGCTGAGCCACAAAGGCGTCCCTGATTAGTTGAACTTACCTTTAAATAGCATATATTTTGCTTAACTATTTTTATGCCTTCTTGCCACTTGTAATAATATATGAGAATATTAACTATGAAAGTAGCTTTGACTTGTTGACTTGTGCATTCATGTGTGTGTATATATATGTGTGTGTGTATATATAGTTTACAACTTTGGATTATCTATCAGACAACATAGTTACAAATTTACTTACTTTCTAGTTGTTTTGTTTCACCAAAGACAGCAAAGTTAAATCAGGAAGAGATTTTAAAAATCATTCTGCACAACTCATTTAGGTATAAGAATTAAGGAAATAAAAAAAGGCAAAACCATTTGTCCCAGAGTCAATAGAAAGCATAGGTATAGAAATCAAAGTTTTGAAAGCTTTAAAGACAATTTTTCTACTGCAAACATGTGGGCTTTGTTTCAGTTATTTCCCACCTTAAAATTTGTATTTTTTTAAAGTTTTGCCTTAAGCAAAAAATAAATTATAGCTTTCATGTTTTGTGAATGAAGTAAATGTTTACCTCTATAGCCTGGTGACTTAGTGCAAGAATATCCAACAAAAACAACAAACCTAATATCACTCATTTAACAACAAAATGATACTGTCAGCATTTTTATTAATGTCTATTTTGAATCAAGAGACCATTGTTTTATAGAAATATTCTAGACCAATTGCTAGTCTAGACTCTGAAACTAGATGGAGGTGCCTTGTAAATTAAATCCTTTCATATCCCACAGGCTGAGATCATGCACATCTGAGATGTGTTAGCTGAAATTCCATGCAATCCTCAATTGCCAAGTGTGGATAGAATGAACATAATACTAAAAGTCAGGAAACTAAGAAAAATTAACATTAAAAATGTATATTATACAAATGTCCAACAGACAGCAGTGAGAAGAGAAAGGTTTCTAGCATTCTTTATTCACAGATTTAAACCTGAAGATAAACTGTTCTTAGCTCCAGGAAGGAATTATGAAGGTAGGGAAAAGGATTATAAGTCTGAGCAACCAAAAGTGAAAAAATCGGAGAAAGATGAATACTGTATGATTTCATTTATATGTGGAATCTAAAAAAGCTGAAACAGAATAGAATGATGGTGGCCAGGACCTTGGGAGATTTTGGTTAAAGAGTACAAAATTCCAATTATAAGATAAATAAGCTCTGGGGATCTAATGTACAGCATGGTGACTAGAGTTAATGGTACTGTATCGTATACTTGAAGTTGCTAAGGAAATAGATCTCAAGTGTTCAAAGCGCACACACACAACTATTAATTATGTGAGGTGATGGACGTGTTAACTAACCTTATTGTGGTAATCATTTAGTAATACATACAAATCATCATGTTGTACACCTTCAACTTATACGATGTTGTATGTCAATTATATCTCAATAAAGCTAGAAAAAAGATTAAGCAACCAATTAATTTAGAAATATTTTTTGAAGAGCTCTGTGTTGAAAACACATGAATACAGATGTGATTCCTTCCCTCAAGTATCCACCAGTTTGATTGAAGTTGTATTTTTGCCACCATCTTACCAGTTTGACATTTATTTCCTGAATATTTAGAGTATTCCAGGTATTATGATAAATGATTGGAATATAGGAATAAAAATAAATGCCCTACAATCACAGGAATGTCATCATGGGAGCAATATAGTAAAGAGTTCAATAAAATATGGTAAGTGCTAAGATGGCAGAGTGCCCACTTCTCAGTCTTCACTTAGCCTTCATATAATACCCATGAGAAGACTATAGGAATTTAATTTATTTAATTATGGTGATAAATATAGACAAATAACCCAATGTAAAACTGACCAAAGCATATAAATAGGAAATTACAACAGACCAAGCTCTAATGTACAGTAAGCTTATAAAAGGATGCTAAGGCTTACTAGTAGGGAACTGACAACTACGCCAGTAATGAGATAAAAGTTTTCTTCCATCAGGTTGGTGAAAATTAAAAGGAGGAAATCTAGTCAGTGTTTCCTAGGGTGCCAAGAAGTGGGCACACTCATTGCTGGAGAATATCCAAATAGCCATGAATTTATGAAAACTAATCAAGAAATATCTACTAAAATAAAAACACATACACAGTTGACCTTGAGCATTAAAGAAAAATATTCACATATAACTTTTGACTCCCCTCAAAATATCTATTAATAGGCTACTGTTAAGCCAAATGCTATAATATAAACAATTAGCACATTTTTTATGTTTTATATATTATGTATATTTACAATGAAATAGGGAAAGGAAAATGTTAAGAAAACCATAAGGAAGAGAAAATACATTTGTGGTACTGTATGCATATTTGTTGAGAAATAGTCTGTGTATTAGTGCACCCATGTAGTTCAAATCCATGTTGTTCGCGGGTCAACTACATTTTAATAAAATAACAACTAACCAAAAAATAAGACAAATTAACCAGGACAAAAGTATGGGGACCTGGGTGGCTCAGTGGTTGAGCTTCTGCCTTTGGCTCAGGTCGTAATCCCCGGGTCCTGGGATCAAGTCCCCACTGGGAGCCTACTTCTCTCTACCTGTGTCTCTGCCTCTCTCTGTGCCTCTCATGAATAAATAAAATCTTTAAAACAAAAACAAAAACAAGGACAAGTGTGAAAACCCCTCCAATGTATCTAAATGTTCACCATTGGGGAAAAATAATGTGGTTTTTAATCTATGCTATTGAATATTACACATTTAACAGGTCAGATCTGTGCATTTGACTGATGGATATCCATGATGTTTGTTTCATGAAAAAAAAATGTTTTTGCTAGGCACTGTTTATTTTGTGATACTGTTTTTTTTTTTTTAACTTAACATAAAACTAGTCTGTATGGTATTTAGATATATATGTTTTCATCAATGTGAATGAAGATGTGGAAAGCGGTCCTGTTGGCTTCAGAAACGTGGAGATGAAGAAGAGAGTTATTACAAGGAATTTTATTTTAGAGGCACTTTGGTAGCACAGTGGGTTAAGCGTCCGTCTCTTGGTTTTGGCTCAAGTCCATGAAGTTGGGGTCGTGAAATGGAGCCTTGAGTCAGGCCCATTCTGAGCACAGAGTCTGCTTGAGATTCTCTCTCCCTCTCCCTCTGCCCCTCCCACTCGTGCTCTCTCTCCTTCTCTCTCTCTCTCAAATAAATCGTTTTTAATAAAGGAATTTAATTTTAATTTTTCCTCTTATGTAGCTTCTTATATTTCCACTTGTTGAGGTGAACACATGTCAATTTTGTTTTCCAAATATTAATTATAACAAAACATACAGATACTCTGGAAAATAATGAGATAAGTGCATTGCAGGAATTCTTTTTCTTTGGCGCCCATGGTTCTTGGTGACACTGCTTTGCAAACTAAAGAGGTAGACCAGACGAAGAGTGGTGGGCAGCAAAGCAAAGTTTATTGAGCATTAGTTATTGAGTGATAGTACAAAGCTCCTGAAGACAGATGGGACCTGAGAGAGTTGCCACTGGAGTTTCTAAGTCTTGGGTTTCTTGTGGGCTTGTTGGTGGGCTATTTTAATCTAATTAACCCTCCATGTGCCTGTCATCCAATCAGGTTTCTGTCATCTTTTATCACGTGGGAGAGGGTGGAAGGCTCCTTTTAAAGGTGGTTTCCTCTTAGGGCAGGGGCCGTTGCCCCTGCTTGCCTTTCTTCCAATCATCCTTTATCAAATGCACTTGAAATCTTTTTTAGATTATTAATTGTTTGTAAGTTGTAGGCCTGTGGCTTTTTCCCATACATTTGTATAGGTAATCAAGAGATTGATATTATTATTAAAATTAAGATATTTTAAGCCAAAATAGAATAATTTTTTACATTAATTTGTGAATTAGTTTGTTATCTCTTATCACACTTTCTAGAAGGTAGGTTGGAGTAGAAAGTATCGTCTTACTTTACAAATGACTTGCCTTAGTCTATACACCAAATATAAGAAACACCATTGATTGATGTTCAGAAGGGAGTCCTGACTTACTTACATAAATCAAAATTCAACTGTGAGAAAGCAGCCCCAACCCCTTTGAGAAGATATTCTTTCAAGAAATCAAAGTGCTGCTAACTTGCCTCTGAATCACATCAATCCATTGCACAGGGCACTATGGCTAAAACAGCTAGGATGTGGCGTCACAGCAATGACTGGTCCAGATGTTTGAATTCTGATTATGTTCGAGATGGAAACATTCAAAAATATGTGCTTTAATTATGGAGGTGGAAATAATTATTTCTCTGCCTCATCCATCACCCTGCCAAGGCTAAGATTTTTGTAACTACTGCTTTGTCCAATGCATTTGTAAACAGACAGTCCACAATTTTGCTAGAACTGTTTTCAAATTACTACTTGTATATAATTTGCTTCAAGAAATATGTAAATCAACATTCCCAAACATACATTAATATATTCACCAATTAGGGCTCTACCAGTGGGCCCATACGGAAAACTTCCAGAGAACCAGACAAGGTATTTTTCACAATATAAATAACACAAAATATACACTAAATGTTGACTTTTAAACTATAGCTAAAGAACTTTGAATGTCATGACTAATTCTAATTTTCTAATAGAAAAAGGTACAAGTCATTTTTGCTTCTGTACTTTTCTTCTTAATGCATTCTTGCAACAACCAAAGGTTACCTTCTGCAATAAAGTTTGAAGAAGAGAAATCAGGAATAGATTTTGGTTGATTCTGATTTGTAGGATTTTTTTTTTCCTTCTACATGTTTTTACATGATATTGCCTTCAATTAAGTAAACTGTTGAGCACTGCCTCCATTTTCAGAATAACAGGTCTTCTCTAAAATGTTTTAAATTTTATCTACTCAGTGATTAAACTGGACCCAGGGTTTTCAATAAGAAAGTGAAGGACTTAAAAAAAAAAATCAGCCTATCGGTATACCACAATCTGACTGAATTATTTAAAATAAATTCATGAAATTAGCCATAATTTATAGCATCAATTTTTAAATGAACCTTAAACGATGTATCATCCTAGCACGCATTTTCCTTTCCCATTTTACCTTCCAAATAAGTACTGACAATTAGGCAGCACTTGACATTTATCATGCTTATCTCCGCAGCTGCAGCGGCTCAAGGTGACCAAGAATGGCAAGAAGGGTTTTCTGTACAGAGTTTTAAATAGAGGGAAATAACGATTGATTTCCCTTTGCTTGTTGAGTGGTTGGCGGTAGAAAAGCGGATTTGTAGTGAGGTCATCAGTCACAATTGGATCGTAATTTGAAAACGGATTAGCTTAGAAGTAGCAATTTCTGCTCCATGGGTTTTCGTGAAAAAGTGTGCCTAACTCCGCAAGAGACCTCGCAAGCTGGCCCAGATCAGTCCCTCCCCAATGTGCCATTGTGCGTGGGTGCCGCGGTGAGGGCACAGCCGGGGTGCGGCCAGCTGTCCTTAGCGTCGCACCACAGGGGCCCAGGATCCCTGGGCCAGAGAAAGGAACTCTTTAGGGAGTTAACGGCTTTTCCTCCTAAGAAGCTCTTCACTTTTTTTTTTTTTCTTGGAGTTCAATTTGCCAACATATAGCATAACACCCAGTGCTCATCTTATCAAGTGCCCCCCTCAGTGCCCGTCACCCAGTCACCCCCGTACCCCCGCCCACCCCCCCTTCCATCACCCCTTGCTCCTTTCCCAGAGTTAGGGGTCTCTCATGGTTTGTCTCCCTCACTGATATTCATTTTCTCTCCTTTCCCTTTATCCTCTTTCACTATTTTTTATATTCCCCGGATGAATGAGACCATATAATGTTTGTCCTTCTCCGATTGACTTACTTCACTCAGCATCACACCCTCCAGTTCCCTCCACGTCCAAGCAAATGGTGGGGATTGGTCCTTTCTGAGGGCTGAGGACACCCCGCTGTATACAGAGCCCACATCCTCTATCCATCACCTGTCGGTAGGCACCGCGGCTCCTCCCACAGTTGGGCCACAGTGGACATCGCTGCTGTGAAGCTTTTCACTTTTAAATGAAGGAATGACCAGTGTCACTGTCAGTAATGCCAGCCCAGGGACAAGCGAAGACAGGACAACTTAAGAGAAGGAAATTATCCTCTCTTCTATGTCCGGGTGGCACGTTCTTAGGGTCAAAAGTCCAAGGCAGCGGCCCACCTGCCTTTGTAACTGGAAAGAACGTTATACAGATTCCAAGTTGGAAATGCCCAGTGTTTGGGCCGCCGGGGGGCTCAGTGGTGAGCACCTGCCTTCAGCCCAGGGCCTGACCCCGGGTCCCGGGATCGAGTCCCACATCCAGCTCCCTGCGGAGCCCGCTTCTCTCTCTGCCTGTGTGTGTCTCTGCCTCTCTCTCTCTCTCATGAATAAATAAAATCTTTTTAAAAAAGGAAATGTCCAATGTTTAAAAGATTAAGAGTTTCATCTGAAAAGGTACAAGCTGACATTACCTAATTTTTAAAGTCTTTTACCTTTTCTCACAGGCCACGAAAATTCGTTGGCAATGAAGACAAAAGAAATTCAGTCAAATGAATTTACAACAAAATTTGCATATTAGACAATCTGTCAACAGTCCTTCAATTCTTATCCTCCCTGGATTTCTTAACTGCTTGTTTGCAAATATTACGCCTAAGACCAAGAAGTATATTATTAAGGGAGGGTAAAATAATTTGAATTGCAAATCTGTATAGTATAAACAAATGAATTCCACTTTATAGCTTAAACAACTAATATTTAACATCTGGATGATAATATATTTACCCGAAATTTTTTATTTTGTAGCTCTTTAAATTTGATATGTAATGAGGTGGTAGGAATAATATTTCAGGGTACCGCAACACAAGGAAAGGAATTTATCGAGGATAATTTATGATTAATGCCTTGGCACTAGTCCGAGCAGTATCTGGTATCTGGTCTAAAACCTTCGAAGTCTTTTGTTTTATGTAAAATGGATGATGTGTTTGTAGTTAATAACAAGTTTACCAGCAGCCTTACATTATGGTCTGCTGCCTCTATGGCCTCTTCTGGAGAAAGGAATACAAGGCAATGCTTGGCCAAACAATGCTGTTTAAGATTTTAGGGGCAAAGTAAAGGGTTTCTTGTCTCAAATTATTCCTCAATCTGCTCATGAAAAATCCTTTCAAGAAAGGACAACTTGTCTAATTGGCAGTTGAATGTTAATCTCCAAGTGAAATATTCCTAGTAGAGTTCGTCCAACAAGGGTGGTGATAGTCCCATTTCATACTTCCAAAGAATAATTATGTTCAGGCTTCATATGAATAATTAATTTTTTAAAAAGGGACTTAATTCAGAAGAGAACTATTGCCATGATGAGGGAACTTGTGCCATTTGGGAAACACACACGCACACGTAGACAAACTGGGAGAATTGGGGAAAAGAGGCAATTCAAAGGCTATCCCATGAAAGGAATGGGAAGTCAGCTGAGTGGATCCATCAGGGAGTACTCAGAACACTCTGTGGTCCTCAGAAACAATCTAGAGGAATATGAAGAATCACTTTTTAACTTCTAGAAACCCCTCAAAGTGGAATGAGGTATTTTGAGGTTATTACAAAGGATAACTCTTCTCTGAGGTTACTTGAGCTTATGTATTAACATATTATTATATTACATATAACTATTAATGTATAATAGTGTAGAGTAATATATAATGTGCCATATGTTATGTGTATACACACACACACACACATATACACACAAATTTTTGATAGTTTTAAAAAGGATAAAGATGGAAACATCCATTGCCTAAAGCATAGGAAAACAAGACTCCCTTATTGAATTTAGCATGGAAGGGTTGATGATGCTTAAAGAAAGATACTGAAATATAGAAGGTAAATTTTTCTTTCATTCCCCTTTTCTAAACCCAGCATTGATCATCATCATCATTTTCGTACATTGTCATGAGTTTGATAAAATTAATTGACATAGTCAAATTAAATTCTCCATCTCACTGTCCTATAAGAAACTTCTACTCACAATAAACCAAAAAAGGCACAAGCTGAAGCTGCAGATATTATGGCAAATCTGCTTCAAAAAGAGAACATTTGTAGTGTTTGGTCCAAGAGTTTATACACTGGCACACTGGACAGAGTAATAAAGGTACAAGTTTTTTTTAAACTTACCTCCATTTAATACATATAACCATAAATCTGAAAAATAAGGTGTTGGACCTCCTTTTCAAGGTATGTAAATATATAAATGAGGACTAAAACAAACAAATTGAAGAAATTCTTAAATTTAGTTAGGGCTAAGATTTGCCTTATTTGACAAGAGCTTCTGTTGGAAAGGTGACCGAGAGGACAGTTTCTCACAATCCATCTTCTAATTAGAAAAGCTTCTCAAAAACACACTCTTTTGAAATTATTGAAAAATGAAAAGGAAATATTTCACATTTGAATCAAATGGAATATACCATAAAAAATGACCTCAGTGATGCAGGCTGCTGGGTCCAAGGACCCAGAGGGAGATGTCCCACAGCACCTGGCTTTGAGCAGGAAAGAAATAAAACACTAGCCAGAGAATGTGAAAGCGGAGTTATTGAATAGCATGAGTGACAAATAGAGTATAGCAGAAGGAGTGTCTGGGAGGCTCCAAAAGGAAAGGAGAAGTGAATCTCTCTATTGCTTGGGGTTAGAGGTTTATATTTGGAAAGGGAAAAGGGTCCAGGATATGTGTTCCTACAGGAATCCAGGGTAGGGTCCAGCCATAGGCGAGTGACAGGTGAATAATAGGTTTTATTCAATACATCATGGAAGGTAGGGGATATTGATGCCAACGTTTGTTTGAAGCCAACATCCTAGAACCTATTTGAGAGCCAGCTTTTCTTAGATTTTATCAGGGATTGGAGGTCCTAGGACAAAACTCAGACAATGGTTAACTTTATTGCTTCCTCTTTGGAGTGGAAACATAGCTTCTTTGGTTTTAACTCAGATGCAAGGTAAAAAAAAAAAAAAGACCATGAGTAAGTGGGGCCTCGCAAAAACAGCAGAAATGGAACCTTTCCAAAATGGCATCCCTTCAGCTTCCCTACATCATTAATAACAACAACACAGAGAGTAGGTCACGGATTTTCAGAAACCAAATAGGCTGGGAAAATGCAGTGAAGAAGGTAAAGGACTCAGGCCTGGTGGAAGAGGAGTGCTTCTGGAGTGATCTCTTTGAATAGAATGAATTTTAAAATGATAAGAGAAAAAAAAAAGAGAGAGCCAGAGAGAAAACAGCAACAACAACAAAAGTGATAACAGAAGAGTAACAGAAAACTGCGATAATGATACAGGGGGAAACCAAAATAGATGATATTTTCAGCTTTAAAGACACTATGATTTCAGGGCTTTAGAGGATTTGAAATGAAAAAGAGCCCAGGCGAGTTTAGTTATTTACACTAAGGTAGAGTAATAAAAACTTCATTGAGTTTTTATTTGCACTGAAAGATTGAAAAGTAATGACGCAAGAGAGTTTAGACGGAGCAGCGGCCTATGCCTTTACCCTCACTCTGCGCGGAGTCCGGCGCTGAGGGTTCTTTGCTCTGTGAATGACTGTGTTACAGAAAACGGATACATTTTCTGAAAACTATGTGTCATGCACTAAATTTGTTTAGATGTTGACTACAGATCATCGATGATAGGAATGGCATCGAATACTAAGATCCCCGGAAGCACGTTACGCGCACATTGTTAAGTGGTGCAAGTGCAGTGCCTCGCATGGAACAGGTGATGCACAAAGCACAGGGCCCTGAGCCAGGAGGGCACAGCAGCAAGAAATGTGGGCTCTGGGGCAAGGGAGCGTGGGGGAGGGCTTCAAAAGCAGCCTGTTTGGGAATGCTGGCAATTTCCTTGAATTCTGCCTTTTATCTTGATAAATTTGCTCAAATTCTCTAAGCCTTGTTTCTATAAAATGGGAAGAAACAATAGTTCCTGTATCACAGAGCTATTCTGTAGCCAAATGTAGTAAAGGTTTAACAGTTTTCTTTTTTCAAGAAATGTTAGCTATCATTACCTAATAAAATAAGGATTCTATCAAACTAAAGATCACTTTGAATACTTTCTTTTTTTTTTTTCTTTCTTTCCTCAAGGCTCCTATTTGTTTATTCTTTAATCAGGGTCCATTATTTTAGATAAAACTCAGCAATTCTTGACTACTCTTTATAAACAGAAGGTATTTTATGTCAAAATGGAATTCTAAGCCTGCCTCATTCTTTACCTGCGTGGCCTCCTATCTGTTTTACATTCCTTCGCTCTCTTGCGCTGAATTCAATGAGTTTCAAGATGTGAATGAAAGAGTTTGCCTTGGATACATGTCAAACCAAAGCCACCAGTATTTATTTCCTCTTTCTCAGAGTAAAAAATCCACTGTTCGGCATCATTTTAGTTGAGGTGGTGGTGAGGGGGGGTGACTTAATGTTTTTAACTAAATTTAACATTCCAAGACTTCAACAGCATTTGAATCATTATAATATATGCATATTTAGAGGGCTATGCTTTTGCTAATATGAAGTTATTTTTTTCTTTCAAAAAGTTGTCTGTTACCAAACCAAAAAAAATTCTTTATATGCAGCTTCTGTTGTCAGAACCATCTTGTCAGCTAAAAGCAAAGCAAAACACTCGATAAAATTCTCAGAAAAAAATTGATTTTTATGCTCAAATTTATATTAGTGACTTAATATTATTGGCATCACCAGCCTTTACATCTTAATATTTAGTTGAAAAGAAGTACAATAACTTTCCTGTTAAACGAATTGAGTTCATCACTTCTTCTTGCCATAATCACGTATTTTAGGAATTCACCTGTGTGTATGAATGTTCATGTGCGTGAATATGCACGTAGTTTTTCTTAGATACCTTTGTTATATCTGTATGGCTTTCATTTCCTGGAAAAGCCTTAGTAGAGCATAGAGTCCGAATTCTTTATGCCTTTGTTTAATAGTGTCTTCGCATAGGTTTTCAGGAACCTGCTATTTTGTCTTCTGTATTTGAACAGTAAAGGAAGTTGGATTTTCTTCTCTGAAAGCACCTGGGAACTGTAGATAAGCAGTAGAAGTAAAATGGAGGGAAAAATTAGAACACCACAACCACAACGCAAATAATAGTTTTGGTCACAAACTGTCAAAACTTAAGAGAGTACAGGAGAATGGAGAACGTGCCCCACCGAGCACACGTTGAGACCTGCTGTCTTCCCTGGTGGTGTCACATGGCTTTGATTTTCATCTAATTGCAAGAAAACACAAACACTGGCAAAAGCTTTACTGGATGTTGGTGACCCCACCGGGTTGAATAGGAATTGAATTTGAGCGCCTAAAGAAAACTTCTGTATGTGTTTGTTTGGCTTTTATTGCCACAAACTTAATAGGCCCATCAATCAGAGAAGAAACACCGTCTAGAAAATTGGAAAAAGTTTTGATAGTGAGATTAAAAAATAAGCACATTCTCCTACTTCATGACCTTGGTTATTTATAGCTCTGGAAAAGTCAGTCCCCGCGTCGGATACAGTGATTAAAGGGGATTAAACAGGGTCCTTTGAATCGCGCCATCCCCGGCACAGCAAAGGCCCTCAGCAGAAGGCCAAGGGATGCTCTCGCCTGCTGACCCCGCCAGGCCGTGCGAGCGCCCAGCGTCTCTGGCTGCGGGGTGCGGGGGCGCCGCACTCCCCTGCGCTCACCCCAAATACCACAGTAACCGCAAGGATTGAGTCGCCCCTGTTGTCGGCTGGGCTCGGCCGCGTCCCGGCCCCTCCGTCCCCGCTTCACACGGTGCCTGCATCGCTCTACCTGGTGGGAGAGGAGAAGGGCACGCGGCCCCGGGCGCTCAGGACAGCGGCTCCGGGGCTCTGGGCCCGCCCACAGGGGAGAGGGGGGCAGGGGAGGGGCGTGCAGGGGAGAGGTCCGTAGGGGAGAGGCGCACTGGGGAGAGACGGGCAGGGGAGGGGCGTGCAGGGGAGGGGCGTGCAGGGGAGAGGCGCGCAGGGGAGAGGCGGGCAGGGGAGGGGCGTGCAGGGGAGAGGTCCGTAGGGGAGAGGCCCGCAGGGGAGGGGCGTGCAGGGGAGAGGTGGGCAGAGGAGAGGTGGGCAGGGGAGGGGCGTGTAGGGAGAGGGCGTGTAGGGAAGGGGCGTGTAGGGAAGGGGCGTGCAGGGAAGAGGTCCGTAGGGGAGAGGCGGGCAGGGGAGGGGCGCGCAGGGGAGAGGCGGGCAGGGGAGAGGCGGGCAGGGGAGAGGTCCGTAGGGGAGAGGCGCGCAGGGGAGAGGCGGGCAGGGGAAGGGCGCGCAGGGGAGAGGCCCGCAGGGGAGGGGCGTGCAGGGGAGAGGTGGGCAGGGGAGAGGCAGGCAGGGGAGGGGCGTGTAGGGAAGGGGCCTGTAGGGAAGGGGCGTGCAGGGAAGAGGTCCGTAGGGGAGAGGCGCGCAGGGGAGAGGCGCGCAGGAGAGAGGCGGGCAGAGGAGAGGCCCGCAGGGGAGGGGCGCGCAGGGGAGAGGCAGACAGGGGAGGGGCGTGCAGGGGAGAGGTCCATAGGGGAGAAGCCGGCAGAGGAGGGGCGCGCAGGGGAGAGGGCGGCAGGGGAGAGGCGGCAGGGCAGAGGCCGGGCTGCGGCTCGGGGGCCTGGCTGGAGGTCGGCCGGCTCCTGCCCCCACGCGGCCGGGCTCTCGGGCTGTGAGGGGCAAGTGCGAGCCCTTGGGTCGGTGAGAGGAATCCGGGCGTGTGGGGTCCGCGTGTCCTGCTGCTCCGCGAGTGTCGGTGCGAAGCAGTAGGCGGACGGGACGGCCCGTGAGCCCGTCGCCTGCCCACGGCGTCCGGGGCCGGGAAGCTGGAGCACGGGCGGCCGTGACGGTCCTTGCTGAGCACCTGCCGCGACCCTAGGCCTGGCAGGTGGCGATGACGCAGAAGCTAAGAGAGAAACCGCAAGACGGAGGGCGGCGCGCTTGCTCTCAGCGGGTGTGGCCTGATCGGCTCATTCGGAAGCGCCTACACTGGCGGCCCCGCGGCATCCACAGCTCGGCCTGCAGGCGCGGGGCGGGGGCGCGGTCACCCGGTGCGCTGGGAACAAGACGCAAGGGTCCAAGTGGGTGTGAGGGCAAACTGCCCAACCAACCCGGGACCTTGACACTCTCAGACACAGGTGCACGCTCACGCACATGTGCACTCATCCCTCAGTTTTGAGGAATAACAGTCCATATTAACCTTTTGCATGACTTGCATAAATTTGTTATTTTATGTAATCTTATTCACTTTTTTCCAAAATGTATTTTATTGTAATATTTTATTTTATTTTTTTCTATTTTTATTGTAATATTTTATTTTATTTTTAGGAAGAGAATGAGTACAATTGATACTATATAGAAGGAAAGATATTTTTCCTTTAAAAAACCCTGGTTCAAAATTATCTAATGAGTAGGGATCCCTGGGTGGCACAGCTGTTTGGCGCCTGCCTTTGGCCGGGGGCCCGATCCTGGAGACCTGGAATCGAGTCCCACGTCGGGCTCCCGGTGCATGGAGCCTGCTTCTCCCTCTGCCTGTGTCTCTGCCTCTCTCTCTCTGTGTGACTATCATAAATAAATAAAAATTAAAAACAAAAAACAAAAAAACAAAATTATCTAATGAGTAAAGAAGGCAGCACAAAAAAAAATGAGAAGAGAGGTTTCCGACTTTAAGGAGGGAAGTTTGACAGAGATGTTTTAGGATTGGAAAGACTTAATTGTGTTTGTTAATAGATAGAGGAATGGAAATAGAGATACCATGAAATTTCAAGAAATTGTGAAGATAAGGGAAAGATTACAAAGATGATTATAGGGACCTCTGGGTGGCTCAGCAATTAAGCGTCTGCCTTCAACCCAGGGTGTGATTCTGGAGACGTGGGATCAAGTCCGCATCCAGCTCCCTGCATGGAGCCTGCTTCTCCCTCTGCCTGTGTCTCTGCCTCCCTCTGTCTCTCTCATAAATAAATAAATAAATAAATAAATAAATAAATAAATAATCGTTTTTAAAAAGGTGATTATAATAATATTAGTTTAATCACTAACATAAAAAAAACTTTGCTTAAAAAGCTTTTGGGTAGGTTTGAAAAATAATGTAGCAATTTTAAAGAGAACGGAAGTGCTTCATAACAGCCAAAAAAAGAAATGCAACAAGGAGTCTACTTGAAAATTATAGGTAAAAAAAAGATTTGTAAACTAGCTTTGAGAGCCCAGCAGTGGTTTTAAAAAGTGAATTTGCTTTGAAGATAATTGAAAAGGTGGCTTTATTTCAGGGGAAGATGGTGAGTAGGTGTGGATGGGGGTATTGATAAGTGTCACCTTTGGTAATGTAGGGTTGGGCAGTCAAGAGTCCGGACAATTCTGAATGTTATAGAAAAGATCATTTGAATGGATGGATGGTCAAGAAATTACACTTTAATATAGTTTGGGGGAGCAGTGTAATGGCAACTTCTGTATCCTTTAAATTATCCATGAAGATGTGAAAGAAAAAGAAAATATTGGAGAAGAAAAAAAGAGGGAGGCAAACCAAAGAGAGTCTTAACTATAGAGAACAAACAGGTTTCAGGAGGGGACAAGGAAGGGGATGGGGATTAAGGAGGACACTTGTGATGAGCACTGGGTGTTATATGTAAGGGATGAGCCACTAAATTCGACTCCTGAAACCGATATTACACTATATGTTAACTAACTAGATTTTAAATATAAATGTGAAACAAAAAAACAAAAACAAAAAAAAAGGAAAATGTCACAACACTATCAAAAAGCATTGTAATAATGACAATGAACATGTATTGAGTTCTTATGATGTCAGCCAAACTTAGTCATATGTAGTGACTCAGTTTATCTTTGAAAATATTTTATTGTTATCCATAAATTATCCTCATTTTGCAGCTGAAGAAATTGAGGTCAGAAGTTAAGTAAAATCCTGAAGGTTTTATAGCTAGTCAACAAGAGTTGAAATTTGAACCTACTAAATGTGGCTACGAAGTCTGTTCTTTCAAACACCACATTATATTGTTTAAGAATAAAGCTTTTGAGAAATTGGTAATAATTTCAAGTTGGAACAGATTGAGAAAAATATGGTTTGAATGTGAGAAAACCAGCTTCTGTTGATGAACTAAACTGTTTCCCCCTGTTTTCCTTGGAGAGAGGAGTAGGATGTTCCTAACCAATCCTATCCAAGAATAGCTCATGGGTGATGCCCACTTAATTATTCACACACTACCCCTGGATCTTAACTGACTTCCACACAGCTGCCCTGACTCTCTGCGAGTAGCCATGGATTACGCCCAGCAGTCTCCCCAGACAGCCCCTCTTTCCTTCGAGGGCCCACCCTGGAGTGAGCCTTCCCTTTTAGCACCACAGACTTCTGTGGGGGATCATTATACCAATCTCACCTTTCTCCATCGGCTCTTACCGCAATGGAGAAGAGAAAACAATATAATCCTTGTATCAAAATTGAGTTTTCCAAGAAATAAAACTTTAAATCATTAGAGACAATGCCAGTGGTTTTAAAAATGCCTTTGGGGGCACCTGAGTGGCTCAGTGGTTGAGCATCTGCCTTCAGCCCAGGGTGTGATCCTGGGGTCCTGGAATCGAGTCCCGCATCAGGCTCCCACACGGAGTCTGCTTCTACCTCTGCCTGTGTCTCTGCCTCTGTGTCTGTCTCTCATGAATAAATAAATAAAATATTTTAAAAAAATAAAAATGCTTTTGAAAAACTTAGGAGCAATCACTGGCAAATTCTAAATAGAACACAAGTCTTACATAGCAGTGAATTTAAGATCAAACTGAACATAACCTGTAAAACAGGAGCAAAAGAGAGGCCAAGGATGCACAGGATTCAAGAAAAGAAGTGTGTGAGCTATAATCATAAAGTGGGAAAATTCCATCTTAAAAAATACATTCTAGGGGATCCCTGAGTGGCTCGGTGGTTTAGCACCTGGCTTCGACCCAGGGCGTGATCCCAGGGTCCTGGGATCGAGTCCCACATCAGGCTCCCTGCATGGAGCCTGCTTCTCCCTCTGCCTGGGTATCTGCCTCTCTCCCTCTCTCTCTCATGAATAAATAAAATCTTAAAAAAAATACATTATATTATTTGAAGTAAAAAGAAAAAACAAATCAGCAGTTGCTATTTTGAAAGATGAAATGCCTTAAATTTGGCATTATGAAATTTTAAATTTTTAAAAAGATTTATTTTTTTTTTTGAGAGAGAGGAAGAGAGAGAGACAGAGTAGGGGAAGTGGCAAGGGGAGAGGGAGGGAATCTCAAGCAGACTCTGCTGCCGGGGAGCCAGCGGCAGGCTGGATGCAGTGACCCAGCAGAGCCGAGAGTCAGATGCTCAGCTGACTGTGCCACCCTGGCGCCTCTGGAAATTGGTAAATTGTAAGAGAAAAATTAAAAGCCAAATAATGGGTAAAATTCTATCTGATCATTAAAATGAGATGAAAAATGACAGTGCAATCTTTATATTTCTGTACAGACACTTCACTGAAAAAGGAAATTAAATAGGACAATATATTTTATCCTTTATTTATTTATTTTTTAAATATATTTCATCTTTGATATAAAGCAGGCAGCTCACAGCGCAGCGGTGCTGCAGCTCTCCCACTGGGACCTCCCGCCAAGGCCGCACCTGAGCTCCGGGCGCACCTGAGCTCGGGCTGCACCTGAGCTGGGGGCCACACCTGAGGTCGGGGCCTGCACCTGAGCTTGGGGACACACCTGAGCTTGGGGCCACACCTGAGCTGGGGGCCGCACCTGAGCTGGGGCTGCACCTGAGCTCGGGCCGCACCTGACCTCGGAGGCTGCACAGGCCCCACACTCGAGCCCGCGTCCCCTCACCTCGTCCAACGAGAGCCGCTCCTCCGTCTTCCGTGACCTTCACAACCTTGTCATTTTCGTAAAGACACAGGCCTTCATTTTGCAGAGTCTGTCGAGGTGGGACTGGCTAGTGCTTCCCCAGGATCTTGCCGAAGCTGTGGATTTGGGGCGGGGGTGCCCCGCGTGCCGACTCGTCCTGGTTCTCGTCTCTCAATTTCCGTGTGGTGTTGGTGCGTCCCACTCTGGGTGCTGTTACCTTAACACGTAATTAAGGCGATCACTGCCGGGTCTCTCCACTAGAAAGGTAGGTACATTTCTTTTGTTCTTTGTAATCAGTATTTTGCAGAAAGATATTTTGAAACTGAATATTCTTTTCCTCATCCCACTTCTCTCATTAATTCTAGAAACTATTGATATATCTTGCCTGTAGTATTACTTTGGTCACTATTGATGATTATTGGCTAATTTCATTTATACCAATGCATTTATTAGTTGATACCCTACTAGGATACTAGGAAGATACTTATCTTCTCCTACTTCATTTATTCATTTATTTATATCAGTGTGAACTAATGGATTCCAATCCTTTATTTATTATTTATTCAGTGTGTTACAATCATTTTTATGATTATCCAGATTGGCCAGTGGGAGTTCTTTTAGCTAGATCCTTAATTGTTTTGATGTGTCCAAATAATTCTTTAAGTATCTCATTACTACCTGAGACAACATAGTGTTCTAGGACTTTCTCTGCTGCAACCCAGAAATTAGCCATTTCTTTAAGAAGCCCTGGTTCCTGGGCAGCCGGGTGACTCAGTGGTTTAGCACCGCCTTGGGCCCAGGGCCTGAACCTGGAGACCCTGGATCGAGTCCCATGTTGGCTCCCTGCGTGGAGTCTGCTTCTCCCTCTGCCTGTGTCTCTGCTTCTCTCTCTCTCTCTCTCTGTGTCTCTCATGAATAAATAAGTAATATTTAAAAAAATAAAATAAAAAAGGAGAAGCAGCCCTGGTTCCTTTCAATGGAAAACAGTGTGTAGAAACGAAGATCCGAGTGCTACATATAAGTCTTGTTATTGGGGTTTGCTACTCACAGGCCTTCTTAGTGGACAGAAAGAACTAGGAAATATATATATTCACACATGTGCATGCACTACGCAGCATCACATCTATATCTATATTTATATCTATATTTTAAACCATGAGTTAATACTAATAGATTGAAATATTTTAAGACTATTTTTTCAGAAAAATTTTAGATTCACTGTAAAATTGAAGGGAAGGTATAGAGACCTCTCATGTATCTCCCACCCTCACACAAACATAGCCTCTCCCATTATCAGCATCAACAACAAATGTTACAAAGTTGGGTTTATAGCTGAGTCACTGAGGTCATGCCTTTGGTGTTTGGTCTAAAAAGTCATCATCATACTCAAGGTCATGTAGGTTTTCTCCTGTGTTATTTTTTACCTAATACATTGCATTTTACATTTAAGTCTCTGATCCATTTTCAGTTAATTTTTGTTAATAGGGTAAAATCTGGTCTGGATTCATCTTTCTGCATGTGGATGTCCAGTTGATACAGCTCCATTTATCGAAAAGATAATGTTTTCTTCATTGTATTGCTTTTACCTCTTTGTCAAAAATTAGTTGACTATATCTAAGGAGGGAGGTCATTTCTGGGGTAATCTGTTCTGTTTCATCGATCTATTTGTCTTTTATTTTACTAATACCACACTGGTTTTTTTGTTTGTTTGTTTGTTTTTTTATATTTTATTTATTTATTCATGAGAGACACAGAGAGAGAAAGGCAGAGACACAGGCAGAGGGAGAAGCAGGCTCCATGCAGGGAGCCCAATGTGGGACTGGATCCCTGGACTCCAGGCTCACGCCCTGGGCCTAAGGCAGATGTTCAACCACTGAGCCACCGGGGTGTCCCAATACCGCACTGTCTTGATTATCCTGTAGCTTTATAGTAACAGTGAAGTCAGGTAATACCAGGCCTCCATCTCTGTTGTTCTCCTTCAGTTTCATACTAGCTTTTCTGGGTCTTTTGCCACCCCATATAAACTTTAGAATCAGTTTGTTAAGTTGTTAGGATTTTGATTGGGAATCCATTGAATCGATAGATCAACCAACATCCTGACATTATCAACTCTACTTATTCTTTGAACATAAAATATTTCTCCATTTATTTATTCCTCTTTCATTCTGTTTATCAGTTTTGTAGTTTTCCTCTTATAGATCTAGTACATATTTCATTAGATTTACATCTAAGTATTTAATTTCATTTGGTGCTAGATGATAGTAGTTTAATTTCAAGTTCCACTTGTTCGTTGGTATAAAGGAAGAAGATTGTCTTTTGTTTCTTAACCTTGTATCCTGCAATCTTGCTACAATAACTTCTTAGTTCAGGAGTTTTTTTCATTGATTTTTTTTTTTCTACATAGAGCTTTGAGTTTCTCACTACTAAGTATGATAAAAAAAAGTATGATGTTCAGTGTACGTTTTTTGTATATATTCTTTGTTGAGGAAGGTCCCCATTATTTCTAATTTGCAGAGAGTTTTTATCATGAATGGATGTTGGATTTTGGCAAATGCTTTTTCTACATTTATTGACACAATCATCCTGTTTTTCTTTGTTAGTCTGTTGATGTGCTGTATTACATTAATTGATTTTTGAATGTTGAATCAGTCTTGCATACCTGGGAAAAACGTCACTTGATCATGGTGTGTAATTCACTTCATGCCTGTTGGATTTGATTTGCTAATATTTTGTTGAAAATTTTTACACCCATGTTCATGGGAGATATTGATGTATAATGTTTTTTACTTGTAATTCTTTGTCTAGTTTGGTAATAAGGGAATGCTAAACTCATAGAATGAATTAGGAAGTGTTCTTTCTTCTTCTAGCCTGTGAAAGAGATTATAGAAAATTGGTGTAATTTCTTCTTTAAACATTTGGTTGAATTCATGCCTGAATCCACGTGGGCCTGGTGCTTTCTGTTTTGGAAGGTTCTTAATTATTGATTAAATTTCTTTAATATGGACCTATTCACATAGGACATTTCTTCTCATATGAGTTTTGGTAAATTATGTCTTTCAAGGAATTGGAACATTTCATCCTGGTTATAAAATTTGTAGGTGTAGAGTTGTTCATGGTCTTCCTTTATTATCCTTTTCATGTTCATAGGATCTGCAGAACAGATTCATTTTTAATCTATTATCAGTTGTGACTGTGCAATGACTTTTGTACTGAAATGAGAGAGAAGGAAGAAAAAAAGAAAGGAGAGAATTAAAAATTTTTGTGTTGCTAATTTTTTTTCAAGCATTTATCATCATCTCCAAATATTCATTGACTTTTAAAAATAGAAGGATGTCATTTTTCCAATCCCTTCATTTTACACCTGAAATCACTGAGGTGGAGGGAAATGATACTAGATAAAATAGCATACTTAGGTCAATATAAATCCTTAAGTTTTACCTACAAGACCAATATTCAAGAAGACTAAATTAATTGCTTAAAGTCTACTATAGTCATCAAATGTGGCTCAAATTTTGCTGAATTGATTTTAAATCTGCTGAGCTTGACAGTACCTTACTACATAAGATATTTATAATAACAGAAGGAAGGCTAGAGTGGACCATGCTAAATGGCAATCAAATTAAAATAATCATTGATTTTTAAAATTAAATTAGATTGTAGAAGTAGTAACTGATGTTTAAAATCTTTACAATAAAAAAAACAAATAAAATAAATCTTTACAATCTTATTTGTGAAATCATGAATCCACTCAAAAGTTGGTTTACTAAGTACCTATATGCTGGAAATTGTACTTTTCATGGAAGACATGGTGATTAAGTCATATTGTCAAAGACTTAATAATCTGTATTTGAAAAAACATACAGTTAATATAGTTTTAATACAGTATATATTCAACATAACATTAAGGAATGCTTTGGGACGCCTCGGTGGCTTGGCGATTGAGCCTCTGCCTTTGACTCAGGGCGTGATCCCGGGGTCCTGGAATCAAGTCCCACATCCAGCTCCTTGCAGGGAGCCTGCTTCTCCTCTATGTCTCTGTCTCTGTCTCTGTCTCTCTCTGTCTCTGTCTCTCTGTGTGTCTCTCATGAATAAATAAATAAAATCTTTAAAAAATATGTTAAAAAAAACATTAGGGAATGCTTTTTGTGAAATACATGCAAGACAGTATAGGATTACAGATTTAGAAGCCAGCAAGTACCATCAAAAAAAATGGAGGGGGGGAGAGAGATAAAAGGGATTTTCCTTTTTTGAAATAAAAAATTAGTCAGAGATCATTTGTTCAGTGAAGCTGGGCCAGTGTCTATACTTTTCCCTGCTATACCCCCATTCCCTACTAGTGTTGCCTAGTTCACTGTAGATGCTCAATAAATATTTATAAAACGAATAAATGAAAGAATGGATTTTGAGTGAACACTAAGTAACTTCATGTAGTTGAAGCTTAGGGCATGGAATAGGGAGTAACAAAAGGCAAATCAGGAAATATTTATTGATGCATATAAAGAAAGTTTTTGTTACCACTTTATATAATCAGGACATTGTTCTGTGAAAAAAAATTATGATGATATAATCAGACTTACTAAGCAGCAGCATCCTAAGGAAATATAATGTGAAGCACACAAATAATTCTGAAGTTTCTAGTAGTTATATTAAAAATTACTAGTCCATACATACTCTACATTAAATACCATTTATATACCATTAGGGTCAAAATTATTATTTCATATCATCAATATTAAAATTATTAATGAAATATTTTTGTTGTACTGCCTTTGAAATCTGGTGTATATTTTACATTTATAGTCAATCTCAACTTAGATTAGCTACATTTTAAATGCTCAACAGTCACGCGTGCCTAGACATAACTGTATTAAACAAAGTCTAAGTTTAGGGGTCTTACAACTTAAAGTGTGGTCCTTAGACTGACAACACTTGAGAATTTGGTAAAAATATAGAATCTTGGGCCATACTCCAGATCAACACAGTCAAAATCTGTATTTTCCCCAGAACTTCAGGTAGTTATATATACATGACAGTTGACAAAGCACTGGTCTGGGTAAGCAGCTGTGATGTTAGATATGTGCATCCTAAGTAGTACAGAAGATACACGCCGTTGGAATTCAGAATGATTAGAACTATTACTCATATTAGTTTTGTCTTAACACTACAAAGCAAATAAAGCTTTGCATGTATGTAATATTCACACTGATGCTTTTATTTCATCCAAATGTTGGATTGTCTCATGTTATTAATACCTGGTAACCTGAGGTAAGAGTTTGAAGTTCCACAAAGGGGAACAAACATATAGTATCTGTCATCAATGCCTGGTGGGTAGATTTATGGGTTTTATTATTTATTATGTTTCCTAGCAATAATTAGAAATTAACAATTAGAATTAATAATTAGAATTAGTCTCTAGAATAGAAACTATAAAACATTTTTGCAAATGCATTTTGCAAATATAAGAAAACAAAACAAAACAAAGAGTGACAGAGCTAACCCTCCTAATTCTTATAGAAAGTCTTCTGCAGTCTCAATTATAAGAAAAAAAATAATGATGATATAATCAGGCTTACTAAGCAGTAAGGTGAAACCTCTAAAATCAAAGTATCTACTTGAAGTATAGATTAATATTCCTATAGTTAATGGTGAATTTCACCCCCAGTGTATATTGTACTTTGAGATATTACCTAATAATAGTATAAAGCCAGTATAATTAGTAAGACATTTGAAATATTTTTAATTTAATCTTCCTTGTTAGACATTTCCTCTATTCAACTTCGCCTCGGGGAGTTCCAATTTACAACAGTTGTCTCAATATAATTATTAATAGCACCCCCCTTTTGTTCTCAAAAGAGACCTTGTTTGGAAAATAAATCATTTGGTCACCCTGTTTATCACATGGACTTAAATTTGTCTTTTGGGTGTTTTATACTGTATGTAATGTATAAGTACAGTACATGTACACACTTTTAAAATATTGACCATATATTCTGGGGGAAAAAAAATTCTCAGTATGTTGGAGATCACATAGTGAAGACCTGACTTGTGAAAAACTGGAATGTTTCCCAGGTTCACTCTTAGCCTCGTGCTTAATTACTCCCGGCAGCCCCTTTCAGGCCAGGAATCTGTGTTCCCTCTCATGCTGATGCAAAGTGACAGTCCAAGCAGAACTGTGTATTTTTCTCTCCTCTCTCTCCTCTCTCTGCTCCCTAATTGTGGGAGGAGGGGGAAATAATTGTTAGGAATTTCAGAGACCTTTCCTGCATAGCACATTGTTGACTGGCCTAAGCAAAGGTAGAAAAGGCCACTTAACCAAGCCCGAGTAAGAGAGGCCTGGAAAGCCTTGAAGGAGAATCTGCCAACTGCAAAGTGGATCAGCTACTTATGTTCACCTGGGATATTTAGAGATACTCTAGAAGTGGAAATACTTATGTGTAAGCAGAAAAATTGAAATATAAAATTGAAATGATTAAGAATGGGCTCTACTCTAAATTGATAGATGTGTATATAATCTCGGAAAAACTTTCTGAGCTCTCAGAGTCTCCAAAAAGGAAATAAAACAAATTTATTCTTTGCCATTTCATGTAAATATAGAATTATTTTTTATTTAAACTGAAGAGAATTAGGATTGACAAACTTTGGAGAATGAGTGATGAAATGCAAGGGACCCACAGAAGGAGACAGCTGAGACATTTGGGGAGGGATCAATTGAACCAGCAATTGAATGCTCCTGCGGAAATCAGAGAAACGTAAGGTTATCTGTCAAACACGACTCTTCATAGAGGAGACAAAATATGAAGCAGGACACATAACCTCCCAAATATAGCAGACATTTGGCTGGGAATGCTGTCAAAAATTTAAATTGCAGGTGTATATGTTCTACTTAGAGATTGTCCAAATGTATGCAATTGCTCCCTCAGCATCCCAGCACTGCCTACAACAGATTTTGGTATTTTTCACATAATGATGGTTTAAATGGGGACTTTTCCTAAATATGGTCTTCAGAGCACTGACTTTCCCAATACGCCGTGGGGAAAAGATACCACTTTCAAGTAAATGTAGAACGATGTTCACACTCTATTTCTGTGGTAAGACTCACATTACATATTTCACGTACTTAATGGTCTTAGAATTTCTCACAGTAGCCAAATTAGTTGTTTGACTTTCTTTATTTCATCATTACTTAAGCATCTTAAATTTCAGAAATTTTACTGTGAGTACCTCTTAATATTCCGGGAAATGAATCTCCCTCAGAAAATATTTTGGAAATTGCCAGGATGGAGGTATACTGCTAGTATACTACTATTTCTAGTATGATGTTGGCCTTGAAATGAATACTTCAGTTTAAAGAAAAGCAAAGATAGTATTAAAAAGTTGGTTGGGTTTTTTTTTTTTTTTGACATTTTAGTTGAATTTAGATTTCCCTTGCTCAGTTATTTGAGCCTTTCTCTGTGTCTGAAATAGCAGTATTCTTTTCACTCCTATATTAATGCACTGACAAAAGACCTGGTTAACAAAGAACCTGGCATTTAACATTCAGATATTCTCAATATGAAATCTGTGATTCTAGGATGGACATACAGATCTAGCTAGCTAGCTAGCTGGCTGTGACTTTTAACCATACTGCATATTTCTGAACTGAGATAGATACACCCTCAGAAGTACAATGTTGAAAATCATCACTGTTGTCATTTGGATGATATAATATAGTGTTGGAAAATAACTGCATTTACATTTCAGCTCATGATTATTTATTTCTAAAGGTGAAAAAAAAGCTGGGCTAGAAAAATAGGAAATTCCCTAAAGAGTTTCTTGTTGGTACCTAGGGACTAAATAGTATAAGTTTTCCAGATGCTCAGAGATAATGGTGTAATCTGACCTGCCTGTACTATGGTTAACTTGGTAGAAGTGTGGGAAAATATCTTTCAGCACTGGACTTTGTAATCTACACTCATTTACAATCAATATGAGTGATATAACTTGAAGAATAAAATAAAGCCAATAGGTAGTATTGGTGAAGGAAAATGATTTTTTAAAAAATGTCCCAAGATGTTATTACCAATATAATTTTATTCTGTTGCCTACTTCCTCAAACCAAGTTCTTTCAGCCAAAGTCACTTAACATATTTGAATTGAATAATAAATATATTTACTCTCTTACTGTTATTTCTCAGCTGCATTTAGTATTAATTACTGGCAACAATGGATATAAACATCCAATTGTATAATCATAGGTGATTACAAATAATTGGGTTGGGTTAACGAACTAGTAAAGTAACAAGCATCTAATATTATTAGGTCTTTAGTTATTGCAAAAAAAAAAGATGTCAAATTCCATGAAATTAACAAGTGTATGTGAAATTATCTCTATGTCTGGCTTTCTTTTCACAAGTTCTAAATTTTCTTTGATTTTTGATTTTTGATGGGACCAATTTTAATGGCCCAATAGATAGATATAAGCTATGATATAATTTTAATATTTAGTTATTATATTCATAAATTCCATCAGTTATTTAAGTTGTGATAGCCAAAGTACTAGATATTCTGAGTTTATCTTTCAACAGGGCACACATGATACCTGCCTTTAAGAAGGTTATAAATTGGTGAGAAAGATAATGATGAGCAAAGAGACGAAGTGATGGCATTTAGTAACTGAAAGGAATGCTGATGTAGATTATTTCCTCACATCAAAGACAAAGGTTGTATTATGAGAAGCATGTTTTTATACTTGTAGTATCTGCATTTTTGGTAGTGTGTGTTCCTGAATTTCTGAGGACAATTTTTCTGGCTGGATTTCAGTGAGACCTAAATAACTTTTGAAGAATGTTGCCAGATTTGAGCCCGCTTCACCAGGCCCTCCTCCTATATCTTCCATGATCAAGGTTAAAGGTGAGGACCATGGTTGTAAAATAAAGGATAGTCAGTGGCTTGTGTCAATTTGTTTATGACTGTGTTGGTAGTATCTGCTGAAGTACCAGAATTACCTGGACATTTGGCAAAGTGAGTTTCTAACAATACTCAAAAATCAGATAACACTTTTTAAGATGTCTGATGATCTGATTTTTCCCTTTTTTAACATTGATGTTTCTATTCAAGATTTAGTGAATGTGATTGTCCAGAAATTTTAATTCTAACTAGTGTTGAAAGAAGTGCTGAACCACTTTTGTTTTGTGGGTCCATATCTTAGTACTTCAAATGAGTATGTATTTGTGTCTTTGAAATTAGTTCATTTCAGAGGAGGCAACTAAAAAACAGAGAAAGAGGAGAGAAGACATCAGAATGAGATTAAGAAGAAAGATGATGTTGTCTACAATATGTAATTCCCATGCATATCTTGTGAAAGATAATGATTCTTCAGTTTGTTCCATTATAGCAAATTGCTTCAGAAGTAGGAATGAAAAGAAGCAGAAAAACTGGGTTCTAGTCATATGACAAATACCAACCTATTCACAGGTGAACCAGCTACCCCAGGGATTAATTTTTTTAAATTTTTATTTATTTATGATAGTCACACAGAGAGAAAGAGAGAGAGGCAGAGACATAGGCAGAGGGAGAAGCAGGCTCCATGCACCGGGAGCCCGATGTGGGATTCGATCCCGGGTCTCCAGGATCGCGCCCTGGGGCAAGGCAGGCACCAAACCGCTGCACCACCCAGGGATCCCTACCCCAGGGATTAAGAGAAGTAATCTACTTGAAAGTTCCATTTTTACAGAAATTTCTCTGTGGCTAAAACTTGCGAAACACCAGTTCTGTCTATAAATCATGCTTCTTTTAAATTATTTTTTGACTTTAATTAATAGACTATTGTAAAATCTAATATTTGCAGCCGTCTTTTATTCCTTTACTCCCCTAAGAAACAAACAAAACACAATCCTAATATATCCCTGAGATTTACCAATCAGGAAAGCAAAATGAATCAATAAAATATGGATGGATATAAGAACAGAAAAAAAGAAAGATGATGGCCCAAGCCAATGAATAGCAAACTAGATCCTAAGGAACAAAGGCCCTTAAACTTGCTGGGAGGAACTAGGGGAATGGGATTTAGCTCTCAGATTTGTCATCTTCCCTTGGTTCCCTCTTCCCTTACATTCACTCTCCTGGGCAGGTCAAACAAAGGTCTGGTATGTGGTATACGCTGCTGTAGAGAGGCTGTAAGGCACACAGCTGTTTGTATTTGGTACACAGGTGTTTCAGTCTTTATTTTCCATCATGCCAAGAGCAGATTTTTAATGGAGAATAATTCATAAAAATTTCTGTACCTGGTTCACAGAATTAAGCCCACCCAGGTTGAAAAGTAAAACAAAACTCAGTGCCACCTCCACTCTCATGACCAACCAGACAAGCAGGTAAATCATTTGAGAAGATTTCCAAGCTTAATCCTTTGAAAATTGATCTTACCTCAGGGGGATACCAAATCATATTCTTCATCTAAATATTCCTGCTTCAAGCCCTACTTGCTCAACAAGTTTTGTAGGAGTGAAAAACGTTTTTTGTCTTAAAACAATGTGAATTCGTTCTAAAGAAAATGCTTTATCCTTATTTTCAGCAGTTAAATGATGCTTCTTTTAAAAAGTTAGTCTTTATTATAAAAATAACTATTATAATCTGTTTATATATTCTTTGGAAGTAGAAAGACAAAAGCATGCATTTTTCTAAAGACACTCATGTCAGTATTTTAGATAAAAGTTATTTCTGCCACAGAGAGAAAACTCAATGCAATATCAAACAACCAACTTTTTTTAAAGAAGTAAAATGCTATATGGATAGTTGCCTTGTGCAAATTTAAATAATAATACACAATAACGGTAATGTAATGTTTATCTCATTAACTTTATTTTCGGCTGACATAGAACATGTTATAGAGGCGAGATGTTTGACTTGTGAGATGGGTGACCCCGATTTTAATCTGTGCTCTGCCATCAATTAGCTGGTTTTTTTAAATGTAATTCCCTTAACCTCTCTTGATTTAAATTCAATTATCCTTAAAATTGGAGAGTTTGACTATATTATCTCATAGGTCCCTGGAAGCTCTAAAATCTCTATGATGCTAAAAGGCCAACTCCACATAATTCCCATCTCCATCAGTTCATATGCGTCTATCTGGCCCAGTTTTGCTCAGGGTTTATATGAACTAATGACATGTATATAGTGTCCAAGGATAAACCATTCCAAAGCTATGTTTTGCTTCTTAGGTTTTCTTAACATATATTTTTATTTTATTTATTTTATTTTATTTTATTTTATTTTATTTCTAAACATATATTTTTATTTATTTTAATTTTTAACATATATTTTTAAAGTTATATATCAAATAATTCGCATTTAAATTCCAACAATTAAACCCAATCAGAAAAAAAAAATAAAATAAAATAAACCCAATCAGATACACCGGGAACACAGTGTTCTAGTTCTGTAGGATCATAAATATTGCTAAATAATCTGGTATACATATATATAAAATATATAAATATATATATAAATATATGTATATATGGCAGTTGACAATTTCAAGCTATTTATTGGAGAATTTCCAAAGAGAGAATGAGAAGGGAAGGAAGGGGACAGATGGGAAGGAGAGGGGAGGGGAAGGAAAAAGAAAGGATAAGAAGAAAGGAAGGAAAGGACGGAGGGAGCAAAAAAGCAGTGAGAGTAAGAAAAGCCTTCTACTAATGGTACAGTAAGGCTCATTTTGTTCACAGGAGTCACTCTGAGGTTGCTCAATGATCAGTTGTATGTGGGAGCAGCAAATTAGAACCATTCGTTTTCCTCAAGGTGGCATAGCAATTCTCAAGAGTGGTGTGGATACACTGATGGGTCATGATTAGTTGGAGGTGAATTTCAAGTAATTTGATATTTGTTAAAAGAGCAAACTTTGCAAATGATTTTCTTTCAAGTAAATCAGAACACATTTAGGTTAAGCCTATAATAATAACCCTTTTGCTTCTATTCTGACATTCTGTCTTGAGCGGAAAGAAAAAGTAGAGCAATAGAGGGCTGTAAATTGTTCACAACTCTCAGTAAGTGCCTGGCTAGTTGAGAAAGTCAGGGAAACCCTGTGGATGAAGATTGTGTAAACTGAACTCAACTTAGTCTAAGAAAAGAGGTAAAATACTGGAAAGGACAGGGATAGAGTTTTGCGTCAGACTTTATGGAAGCAGGTGCTCAACACCTATTCCACTGAACCTTCCCCTCTCATTTGCGCCTGATACCGTATGGACTTCATTCCCCTACTGCAGACCCTGTATTCCAAACTGGAGGTGGGAGGGCAGATGTCACCATGCGCACTCGTGCACACACACACACACACACACACACACACTATACCTATGTACACGTATGCCAAGCATTTTCTTTACGTATATTACATATAATACATACTATATACATTGTCTTTTATATGTACAAATGTTACTATATATTTTAACATTATATGATTATATTATTTTATAATTATACAGTGTGTGTGTGTATCTCCTGAGGAAGGACTCTGTTTCACTCAGGTAGTTCGGTAGTACTTCCACTACCTTCCACCTTACAGACAAATCATCATGGCCATAGGGATCTGGTACTGGAACCAGAGGACCAAACTGCAATGATGTGCAGCTTCACCACCAGAATAAATATGGAAAGAGTGTCCAACAGCAGTGATTCTCTGCTGAGTTGAATGCAAAAAGTTTTCATATCAAATTAATTTGATTATTCCCCGTAATAACATTTGGAGAACAGAAACAAAGTAATAAAGTTACCTCGCCACCATTTCCATTTTTAAAGCTGCACTAATACAGTTCAAATACACTTCTTTGCATACTTATTGCTATAAAAGGATCAGACGGGTTACAAGCAAAATATAAAAACTAATATACCAATCAGGCTGTTAACTGTGAGAAATATAAACAAGCACTTAATATGATTTAAAAATGGAGAAAGGATTCCCAGCCCTAAAATTACAACTTGGCATTTCATAGCTGTGCCTAAAAAACAATGCTAAATAATTTTGTTAATTAGTCCTTGTGAGTGTGTTTTAGTGTGTATGTGTGCCTGTGTGTGTGTTAAGGAATATTTGGTGATTTTACTAAACATTTTAGACATTTTAAGTGGCCACTGAATCACATATTTTAGCTTCAAATATCATTGTTTTGTACAGTCATTAAAGCTAAAGATCATCTTGCTAGTTTTGACATTATAATGTTTTTATTTTTATTAAGAGTTACAAGAAACGTATATGCATTTTCCACCAGAGGTCTACCTATTTGAGATTATTTAGAAGAAAAATTCTATTTTTAAAGACCCAGGAATTATTGCTAAAAAATAATACACACTTCGTTGTCTTAAGTACAAGATTTAGTTTATTACCGTTTTCTGAGAAATTTACTCAGTGTTAGGCAAAATCCTACCTTCTGGGAATTTAAAAAACCAAATATAATTCCTACCACTAAGAAGTTGATAATCGCACATTTGTGTGTGCATCTGCACATACGTAGGAAAGTTGAACAGAGATAAGAGAGTTTGAAAACATATTTTAAAATAATATACTTAGTAATGTATTTTAAAAGTTGCCATCATACCTTTCCTAAAATTGGTGAAATTCATCTGACAGGCATTTTTGACCAATTTATTGAAAATTAAATTAAGGAATATGAAATGACTTTCATAAATTTGACTATATTTCACTTACAATCTATGTCATTTCTAAGTATATGATAAATAGTCTGTAACTGTGATTTGATAGACACATCAATGATTAGGTAATGCTTATATTTAAGGTTGTAAATATTCTCAATAAGCTCTTGTATATAATATTCACATCATTTCTAAAACATTCTAGCAAGTCCTCTGGTGACCAAAACCTCAGCTAATTCATCATTCCTATTTTCTCACTCACCAGCTAAAGCAATTTCCTTCCATTTGGGTGCCAGTTGGCACTTCAAGTTTCTTTTCAATTATGTTTTTAATTTTTTTGAGTTGTATTTGGCCTTCCATTTCATTCTAATTTTAGGTAGTACCTCTTTCTCACTGGATACCCATAAGTCAGTCATTCTTGTTCTATTGTGCTTTTTTTTCATTTCTTTTTTCTTAACTCAAAAATGTAAATTCTCCAAATTTGCCAAAGGATAATGATTTCAGATTCCATAGTAACAGGCTCACACCAAAGCTGTTTAATTCTGAAGTCACCATTTCATAGCCATCCTCACTCACGCTCTTAATGCCAAAATGGCCTCTTGTCTTCCCCACTACTGCAGCACCACCATGAAGTTCCCTAAGACAGCACCCTGACCTTCCAGAAATGGTCAGTGGAGCCTCATTTCTTACTAGATTGTGTTCTAATTGCTAGTCTTGCATCCAAGAAAAAGCATTCATGCCGAGATTCTAATAATTTTCTAGCAATGCTTTTATTATTGACTACATAGTTTGTGTATCAGTTATATCTCCTGTGCCTTAAAACATATCATGAGCTTCATCCAAGCATGATTGCTTCCTAACAAGGAAGCAAATTGGTCATTGTTTGGGACAGAGAGGAAATTAGGGAGGTGGCAGGGCTGAGAACTGCCGCTGTCATGGTGAACTAGGGTAAGTTTTCAAATAGGCAGGTATGGTGACAAGGTGGAACATAAATATTAAATATTTAGTTCTGGTTCATTCAAAATATTTGTGAACAAAGTTGCATAGCCCTCTGAAAATCCAAAGAAGAGAGCAGAACACACTTACAATTCTGAGATTTAGTTCGGAGATCTTTCTCTTGTATTCACAGAAAAAGAAGCATAAGCTAGGTCAAAAGCTTAGCTTTGTTGTTTACTGACCCTCAAAGCTGAAGTAGTTTTTTATTTTTTATTTTTTAGATTTTATGTATTTATTTTATAGAGAGAGAGATACCAAGAGAGAGCATGAGTGGAGTGGCAGGAAGAGGGAGAAGCAGGCTCCCTGCTGAGCAAGGAGTCCAATGTGGGGCTTGAGCCCAGAATCCTGAAATCATGGCCTGAGCCGATGGCAGATGCTTAACTGACTGAACCACCCCACCCAGGTGCCTCGGTTCTCTAATTTTTTAAGCCTAGTTAAGGTTTTGAAAATTTCAGGGGCACCTGGCCGGCTCAGTGGTATACACGTGACTCTTGTTCTCAGGGTTTTGAGTTTGAGCCCCATGTTGGGTGTGGAGCCTACTCTTAAAAAAATAAACAAATAAATAAAAATAAAGTTTTGAAAACTTGAAATCAAAACTCAAGTACAAATCTTGAGAGTTCTCTGGGCTTGAAAATAGGTTCAGGCAGCTGCAGAACCTTAGGTGTCTAGGAAAATGGACAAAGAGGCTGATGACTGGGTTAGGAACCCAAAATAGAGGCCACATGAGAACCCTAGTACAGAGAATTGGGAGAGATTTTTGGACAACTTCAATTCATAAGAATCTGGAAGCAAACTATCCAACATTAACATGGTATGACCCAGGACAACTTACCAGAGACCATGACTTGGTATCTAAATTTCCACGGAAGAGCAAAACAGTGATCCAGAAGCCTGGGTGTGCCCTGGCTCAAGTCAGCCTCAAGCAGTCTAAAGAAGAGCTCCCAAGCCCTCTCCCCTCCAAATTAAAAACTGGATTTTGTTTCTTTAGGCATGAATGTGGCTCATTCCCATGATGAATAGTGCTCTAGGGTTAGAGTCCTGTATGGTTATGACGAACATCTCAGATCTGTGTACATGAAGGCATTTTATTTGAACCACATGGATCCACAATTGGGTTAGAAATCTAATGAAAATACGTTATCTTAATATATCTGGTATCCCTGAATTTATTACTGTTACAGGAGCCAGAAAAAAAACCACAGGAGTAATTTTGCTCATAGAATTTTGGCTCTTCTACTGCCATCCTTAGCCAGAAGCACAATGCCTAAGTATTCAGGAAAATTAAGGAGAGCAGGCGAAAGAGTTATCTACATTGTTGTAGGCCCCCCAAGTAGTTTGCTTCAGGTTCCTATTTATTTTTCTCAAATATTTACATTCTCTTGTAACACATTCTGGAATCATCACGTTGACTTGTCTAAAGTATTCCATCTATGTGAAGAACTGAGAAGATGTTTGTGAACTTGTGTTAGCAGGAAGACGGACTAACAAAGATGTAAAATATTCATTATCTGGTTAAAAAATACAGATTGCATTAATATGAGAAAAAGAAAAAAATAGTATAATGTCATACATAGTAGTGGAGGATTAATCATCCATGTCTTTCTTTGGTATAATGATAATTATGGCGGGCTCATTTATAATTTGTTTACAGCTTTCTTTTAAAGGGAAACTACTTTATGCTGTTTTACGTCTAATAGTTACAGATACACCAGAATAGATTTGTATTTCCATTATTCAAATGTCAGTTTGTAACATCATAAAGAAAAATTGTTGGTAGCTTATATTGGGATGCATGGTTTCCTTTTATGGCCAAGAGTCATGATTATGATTATCATATGTATCTAATAAGTGTTCTTTTTTATTGAGCACTAGAGGGATGTAGGATAAATTTCTGGCTTTCAAATACTGTCAAAACCGATGCAGGAAATAATAAGTTTAAACATCATTTCCGAGATAACTATTAAAGTGTGTGTGTGTGTGTGTGTGTGTGTGTGTATGTAGACAGCAAATAATAACAGCAAGCACTTATGTGGCACTGATAGTGTGCCAGATATGTTGTAAATGCTTTATGTAAATAAGCTAATTTAATCCTCACAACAAATATGTGTTAGATACTTTTATTGAATACATTTCATAGATGCAGAGGGACATATAGTATAAAATATTCCAATAAGGGGAGTGAAATGTAATGCAAAGTCAAGCGGAGAAAAAGATACCACATGCCCTGTTGCCAACAATAAAATTATAGGCCCTACAAGATTGGGTTTTTCTAGTTCTCCTCACCTTGTGTTCTGGACTACCTACAATATTACCAATTGGGAGTGATTAGGACTTCCAGACTTTCCAGTTTGTCTGCCTCCATGTATCTGGTTGTGGTCCAGAAGGTTACATATGTGTACGGATTCCATCACATATCCATATAATGAAATATGTTTTAGAATTTGGAAATATCTTGTTTTTAAGATGTTATTTATTTATTCATGAGAGACGCAGAGACACAGGCAGAGACACAGGCAGAGGGAGAAGCAGGCTCCATGCAGGGAGCCCCATGCAGGACTCGATCCCAGGACTCAATCCTGGGACTCCAGGATCATGCCCTAAGCTGAAGGCAGTTGCTCAATCACAGAGCCACCCAGGCATCCCAAGAATTTGGAGATATCTTAAAGAAATTGAGTCAGTGGGAAAATATGTTGTCCAAGGGCTAATAAAGAGGGAAGTTACTGTAAGTAAGTGAAATAGTTCCATTTGATAAGTTCCATTTATTTTTAATTATGCCAAATCTGAAAAAACCTATAAATGCATAATTTATACCCAATGGTATAGCTTCTTAAAGACTACTCCTTCAGCTTTCCCCACAAATAAGCCATGTTTTCTTCTTTCCACTGATGATCCATGAGATTTCTATTCTGTCTGTAAGCTTGACTCTGAATAAGCCCTAATAGAGTCTCTACAAACTCTTAGTCTATAATTTTGCAATAGGTATCTAGCCTGTTAAAGCTGGTGTAGCATGAATTTTTAAAAAAATTGTTTAGATGTTTACCATACATTGGGCCAGTCTCTACCTAGGATTGGCGAATTAAAAATTGGTTTAAGTGTTTCTACTGGTTATATTTATAAAAAGAGTTGTTTTATCACCCAGATCTATGGGTAAATTTATAGATAGAGCTGTAGTTATGGATGTGGATGTAGATTTCCTCAGCTCTGCCTCTCAAGAAAAGTAATTTAATGCAAAAAAGCTATCATCTTCTTAAAGATGATATGAGTTTCATTGAATGTATACAGCAGCATGATTATATATTGAAAATATAGCGATCTTGAAATGTGTAATTATGTAAAAGGTATACTTGATATGGTTTCTCAATTGACAGAAAGCAATAATGTGATCAAGTAGCATTAAATTTAGTAGCATTAAAATTACTTCAGTGAAAGCGTACAAAGTCCTCCGGGTAGGCTCAATCATATATAGCCTTGCTTTTATAGATGCTCTTGGTTCAAAGGATCCTGCATATCTGTTAAAAGAAGATCTCCTCTCTTAAAAGAAGACAACAATGTTCACTTTAATGAGTGACCGTGAGGATTATAAATAATATCAGTAGTACCCATTGGACTGTCTGATACAGATTACTTTTTAAACATATGTTTAAATATTATTATAACTTATGAAAGGAGTTATATTTATCTTGTCTCCCATGAAGCTCTTAATGGTATCCTAGGCTTAAATGTTTCAGGCATCATTTTATTCATTCATTTATTCATTTGTTCACCCTATATGTATTTATTGGCTACCAACTTACTGTCAGTCACCATTTTAATTGTTGTAAGTGCAACAAAGTACAGAAAAGAAACAAAAAAAATTTAGGCAAATGATCATACAGCGCATCAAGAACTCTTGCTACGCTTGTTGGTATCCTCAGCAAGCCTTGCTCTAGACCACTCCCTCACTCCAGAAACAGAGGGCGCCTTGCCCTCCTTTCATGCTTTGTTATACTTCCAAGTGCTCCACTTCCTTTTAATTGGGACTAATCTCCTACTTCTTCACTTATAGCTGTCTTTAATATCTTCTCCTGACTAAATATCCTCCTTTATGGCATCTGCATCTTCTCCTGAGCAACGTTTGACCTTAGTAAGGAAAGATATCTATTCTTTCCCAGCACCGTAAATATTCTTGTTTTCTTTTCTAAAATAAGTACTTAGGATTTATTGCAGAAAAATTAAATAATAATTGTTTATTTTTATGCTCATCTTATTTTCTCAGGAGCATATGTAGGTCACACTTTCCCCAAATCCCTCATCAGATCCTCTCCCACCCCTCCCCCCAACACATACATGTGCAAATATATATGTCTTACATACTTTTTATTGAGAGGTCAGTCCTGCACAGCTTTAGGGAACCAATTCTTATTTTTCAGAATGAGAGGGTAGAGTAGAAAATTAGGAAATTTTCTCATATTCTTGGTGGTAATTTATCCTAAAGGTGATATCCAAATCCAGGACATAAAAAACAAATTATACAAGTCCCACAGAATCAACAGAAAAATGTTATTCTCTATAACCCATCCTCCGTAATATAAAGTGAGTTAAGAAGTTGTCCTAATCATCATTGATTAGTTAAGAAGCCAGTGTGGTTTTTGAATGTTCAGAGGCTTTATTTTAATGTTCCTTGGAAAACTAATTTGTATGAACATAAATAAAATACAGATATCTCAATATTGAAGTTGTTCAAACATACTGGTCTCTAAAACATCAGATCATCCTAAGATATCCTATTTCTTTGCCAGAACTTTAGTTTCTTGGTCACAGAAACCAGTTTTGTGCAACAAGGGAAATAGAACAGATGGCAAAGCCACAGCTCAGAAAAGAAAAAAATAATCATCCCTCTGGTTTAGATAATCCCTAGAGTTTTGCTTTTAGAATAAGACTAGTTTCCTATAGCAATACCTTAAAAAGAAGAATGAGGTTTTGTGGTTGGAATTTATGACTAGAAGTGAGGAATACTAGAGTATAATTTTGGTTGCGCCATTTATTCATTGTCTCTGAGAGTGGTGAAGTAGCTCTGATTAATAAATAAATATTGACAGACTGTTTCTAGGACTTTGTGAAAAGCACACTAGGCAAATATTCATTGTCACCAGAAATATTTAAAATATGATTATTCAAATATCAGATGGCAAAATAAATGAAACATGGGAGAGATTTATTTTTACCAGTCAGAAAATATGTAAAACCATGCAGAAACCAAGAGTGATTGTCTCAGTTTTTTTTCTTTCACAAGGTTAAGAGAACAGTATTGAAAAGGGTAGCATTATCTCCTCAAAATACAGTATATAAATCTTTCTTTGGATTAGTGTGTCACATTTTCGCTTTCCCTTGAACTTTTACATGGTGGGAAGAATTCCTCAGGAGTTCAGCAGAAACATCACTTTACCAAACATCCATCTATGAATACCCATCGTGCGCGGGAAGTGAGGTGGTCAATAAAATAGTCACGACTAAGCAATGGCAGCATCTGACCTTTGGAAACAGAAGCTTTTTGGAAATCAGAACACTGGTTTGGGAACCAGCCTTCTCATCTGCCCACTCACCCCCCCCAAGAAGGGACAGCCTCGTAAATGAAGTGCTGGATGTGAATCTAGATGGTGAAAGAGAGCCATGCTCTGACCCTGTGCAAGACAGCGCTGTCAGAAAAAAGGTAGAGAAGGAGGCTTTGAACACAAAGACTTGACCTCAGAGCTGAAAGTGAGTGGCTGTTCTCTCTCGGGTCAGATAAATCATGAATATTCGTGATTGCTTTTGAGTTATCGCAGAAAAGGTGCAAACATGAGAAGTGAAACGCCATTCCATTTAATAAGTCTAAAATAGGACAAGAAATCTTTATCATATTTTATCTGATTTTTATCCAGATATTTTTCTTTTATCGGTTTATTAAGTTACTTGGGCCATGACTTCATTCCATCTAAACCATTTTCTTCACATTTATGAATATAAATACACCAATTGTTGCTACATTTAAGCATGAGCAAGAATTAGCATCTTCATAAAAGTTTGTTTTGGGGTCTTTGTAGCTTTTCTGTGCCATGTACGGAGAGCCAATGCACACACACTGTTGATGAATCAGATTAGGGCAAATCACAGCAAGCATTATTTAGTTTCCCTTTGAGGATTATTGTTACAGGGGAGGTATGCATTCTTGTCCCAAAACAAATGATTTGAGTATTATGCCACTGCCTATATGTTTATGCATCTTTATACTTTAAATGTTACCTGATTACATTGTATGAAATTCTAATTATATACCAAGGAAAATTAAAGGTAATAGAGGTCTAAGTTTCAGAGTCTGTTACGGCCCCAGATCCCCAATGTCCTGGGGGAAAGACGTAAGTTTTAAAACAGGTAGTCTGGTAAACTAGCTTTACAGTAGATTTGAACTGCATATGGGTTACTTGTTATAAGTTCAAAGAACTCCAGTAGAGACTAAAATTAAAAAAAAAAAATTAAAGTACCCAGTCTGTTTTTGATGAGTGTTTGACATTTATTACTTCCTTTGGCTTTTTTTTTTTTTTTTTTGCCTTAAAAAAAAAAAATGTGTGATTTAGAAGGACCAAACCACTGGCTGTGATAAAGTCAGAAATTAAGTTAGTCAGAAAATGATATTCCCTTGTCACCATTTGATTCATGGAAAATCAGGGAGACACTGTCTTTCCCCAAATGATTTTTGACAGTTTTCTAAATTCCCCTTTCAATTATATTAGCCATCTGGGTCTGGAATACCTATGCCATGGGAAAACTCAGAGGGGAGAAAAAAGAAAAGCAAAAATATAATATATTACCCTTTTAGATTTTGTTTTTTCCAACATCCATTCCTGCTTCACCAGCAAAGAGAAAAGTTGTCAAATAGTCACACTGGAAGAGGTACCGTCTGGCCCAGCACAACTGAGTTTCTATCCAGGGAGAAAAGTCATTATAGGATTCAGAACACTTTTTATTTCGGTCTTATAAACAAGTTTAAAAATAACACCAAAAAAGGATGTTAACCATATGCCATCTCGCAGTTTGTGACTAAAGGGGATAAAGTTACCCAAGTTCCCTCAAGCCCTTTGAACTAGAGAGCCAGTGTTCATTTTCTGTTCCATTGTACGACTGATAAACAGTAACCCCTTCATTGCTATTCTAGAGTGTGTGGAAGGTTCCCTTTGTTCAGCAAACACAGTACAGCGCATCATTTTTATTACTGTACTTAACCAGAATACTTCAAACAGATGCTTATATTCACCAGGCTTTTGTTTTCCTTATTTGCCCCTTAAAAAGTTCTTTTAGATAGAATCATCATTGACAAGTCATAGGCTAAAGAATGTGCAAAGGATCCTTATGTGTCCCAGTCCCAGAGCAGGATCAATCAATTATAAAGGCTTTTACCAGGGTTTTTTTTTTTTTTCTTTTTTAAGATTTAATTTATTTATTCCTGAGAGGCACACAGAGAGAGGCAGAGGCACAGAGAGAGGGAGAAGCAGGCTCCCTGCAGGGAGCCCCACGCGGAACTCGATCCAGGGACCCCGGGTCGCCCTGGGCCGAAGGCAGATGCTCAACCGCTGAGCCATGCGGGTGTCCCTTTACCAGGGTTTTAAGAATGTATTCCATCGTTCAAAAATAAGCAAGCTGAAGATAAATCATTACTTTCAGGCAACAATATAATTCTTAGTATTACAAGACATGTAATATAGCTCCATTTACCACCTTCACTCCACAAATTCACATACCATTTATAGAGACCTAAATATGGTCGAACTACATTCTTCAAGCTACCTGCACATGTAATTTCTTGTAAAAAAGGGAGTCACATTCATAGATTTTTCTTTACATGGTGCATGTATTTAAGCAAATAAAAGGACCACAAACGTGCAAAACCAACCATACAGAGACTTGGGTTGGGACGTGACGTTGCATCACCACATGATCATTGTCCCCTGTCACCCACACTGGGTTCTCAAAGTTCCAACTGCTAATTGCAGGTTGTATTTTATTCTTGTGCTTTGGGAAAGGATTTTAAATCTCTAGATTTGTTATTGAATAATAAAACTGAATAAAAAGTGATAGAAGCAGGATTGTTTCATCTGCCATCATAGTAAAAAGGGCATTACAGGGTTTTTAAAAAGATTTTATTTATTTATTCATGAGAGACACACAGAGAGAGAGAGGCAGAGACACAAGCAGAGGGAGAAGCAGGCTCCATGCAGGGAGCCCGACGTGGGACTCGATCCCAGGACCCCAGGATCATGTCCTGGGCCGAAGGCAGATGGTCAACAACTGAGCCCCCAGGTGCCCCAAAAGGACATTACAGTTTTAAAAGTCTTGCCTATTTTATCTGTTGGCAATTGTTTAAATCTCAGAAAACATGTTGCAGAATGTTTCTCTTTTTATTTTTGGAAGTGACTTTGGTGTGACTACCAATCTCTAGGCATTCTTCCTCTTTCTCATTAGCAATATCGGATCTCATAATGAGAATGATGATGACTGTGACCTAAGAATAATATTATAGGAGCTTTGTGATCAATGGAAATGATACAACAAGGGCACAGGAGAGATGAGGCTCTGAAGTTTTCTAGGTTACACCAGAGCGAAGGGACGATGTAGACTCCAGAGATAATCACCAAAGACTGTAAATTTGAATACTCCTTTGGGTTTCAAGTTTCAACAGAGTTCTTGTGGTGTAGCAGATGTATTTCTGTGCATTTCTAGTTCAAATTCCACAATCTGTGAGAGGGTCAAGGTTCAGTGTTGGGGAGGAGCCTGGCCATGTGGGAGTATTGCCTTCGAATGAAGATAGCCATGGAAACCCTAGGTGGAGACAGGAGTAAGCTTTCCAAAATCTCAATTCTTTTTGCCTCAGTTTAGTCAGATATAACGTGGGGTAAAAGAATAGCAGCCTTAGAGAGTGGTTGTGAAGGTAGTGGAAATAATACATATGCAGGTATTAAAGGAACATCTGGATGGTGATAAATGTTCAAAAATATTGTTATTTCTTCTTGCTATGTTATTATTGTTATTTCTTCTTGCTATGTTATTATTAACCAGTGGTTCAAGGCCTGCCCATGCCATGTCCTCAATGTTCCTGGGCGCTTCACTCAATGATGATCTACTTTCAAGTTATAGCTTTGGGGCCTCATCTTAATTCAACCTACCTTTTCACTTTGACCTGGTCTCCAGCAGTCAAAAATAGAACTCAACAAGACACACATGCTTCCTAGAGGAAGTGTTTGTCAAATTTCACTTCATTAGAATGTGAAGAAGGCCATTAGAGATAATGCTGTCATGGGCCTCCTGTAAATGCCTTTTGGTACATATGCATAGGCCAAAAGACATGGTCATGGTGGCATGCAAAACCAGACAACACTAATCCATGATGATAAAAGCCAGATTAGGAATTACATCTCTAGATGAGTAGCTAATGACTGGGAGGCGGTAGAGTCAAGCTGCTGGGATACTGGAAATCTTTTACATCTTGGTTGGGTGCTGGGTACATGTTACATCCATGTTATAATGATTTGTCATCTGGCACTTAAAAGATGTACACTTCACAATTGTCCAACTAAAACAGAAGTGCTCTAAAGATGTTTGAAGGTGCGGTCTCTAGAACTGAGCAAGGATTTTCATGAAATGTGTATTATTGAAAATTCACATTGGATTTTTATGGGTCATTGCCCTCTGGTTTCAGTTCACAGGCAAGTCCTTAAGCCAGTACCCCTCAACTCTTAGAACAAGTCCTTGTCATTTTTGATCATATGTGCTCAGCTCTGTCTCCCTTCATTCTTTGTCCTAGTTTCACTGACTTTTAAATCATTTCCTGTTATTTACTGAAATTTTAGCACACAACTTAAGTCGTTTTTTCTCATCCAAATCCTATTGCTATCTTCTGTGAATTCAATGTTTTTGTTCAGCTGACAACCTGCCCTCTCAGGTCCTTGGGCTCATCTCCATTTGTCTCAACCTCAGTGACTAAGTTCCATACTCACATGTGGGCCTTGTCATCACCATGAGGAGTTTGAAGTAAAAGACTGAGACAACTAAATCTATCACAGCCTCCTTCATTTGGGCCCTCTCCCTCAGCGATCCCCAGGAAAGCAGTTCAGTTCTCTAATTCACACATCCAAATAGCCCGATGGTTCTGTTTTCCCAGTGGGTACTATTTTTTCACTTCTTTACAATCTTCCTCATTTAATTTTTCATTCACTATCAGGATAACACCTCATTCCTCCAGACCAGTTCAACTCCCTTGCATCTTTCTGCCAAACCCCAGTCTTGGATCATCTGAATCACCTGTCATCTCCACGCTTCCACCGGAAACTGCTAGAGACAATCACAAAACAACGTAGGTTGGCCACGGCACACACCCCTGATGACCGGCACCGAATAGGCTCAGATTCTGTCCAGTGATTCTTAGTTTTCTTCATCAACTGGTTCTGAGCTTTTCCTCAGCATTCTTTTCAAAACGTACTTAGCTTTCTTACCTGCTGACTTTCCCTCCCCCTCAGAGATTATTAGCCACTTACTGCAATGGAGAAAATTATAAGCATCAAATGAGAACCATCCCAACTTTTTGCCACTCGATGGATTTATCACTTGTCATTTTCTTATTCCCTCTTGACACAGCAGCAAATGTTTTCTTCCTCCTTTTCAACTTGTGTCCTGGACGATATTCTCTCTTTTTTGCAGCTCTCACTCTACCTTCTATCTCTTCACTCCCGTAGCCTCAACTCTTACTTCTATACCAGACAATTCTATCATGATTTTACAATTATCTTCTATCTGAAACTTCCCTCTATCCCACATCTCCCACCAGCTACCACTCCCCTTTTCCTTTTCTTCCTTTCACAGCTAACTATGCTGCTATGTGTAGATATCTACATGCATGTATTTATACATAAACACGACACATACATACTCAATACGTGCATTACACATCTA
Organism: Canis lupus dingo; assembly: GCF_003254725.2. Taxonomy (NCBI): domain Eukaryota; kingdom Metazoa; phylum Chordata; class Mammalia; order Carnivora; family Canidae; genus Canis; species Canis lupus. The sequence continues at coordinate 23,474,639 of NC_064260.1, read as the reverse complement.
TATCTAATTATAGTGTGTAATATACTTACGTATATAATACATAGGCTGTATACTTACTTTGCATACTTTTTTGTGCAAAAATGAGCTCATCAAAGTTGCAAATAACTAGGTGGTAATTAGGTCACTTAATCTAAAAGACACTTTGTAACCATTATCATAGATTTTTTGGACTTTCTCTCTGCTGAACTAGAAACTCTATGAGGGCTGGGGCTGGATGTCTCTTGTATCTCCAAACCTTGCATAGTAGATCCTTGGTAAATATTTACTGTGTAATTTAATTAATGCTATAAAAAGTGTTATAATACTCTTTACTAGGACTTGCATTTAGAAAAACATTAGCCTTTGTAGAAAGCATCTGTTACTTAAGCACAAAGGAAATGTTTACTAATATTTTAGAACCAAGCTCTTATTCAACTTTAAGTTCACAGCTTTGGCATTTTAAAATAAATTGATGAAATTATATGATGCAATTTCTCTAAGCGGATAGGAGAGCAAAATAGTGTATTTTATATTATACCATCCAATATATCTTGATTCTTCATTGTATAACAGAGTCTTTTAATGTTTCTATGTCATCCAGAATCACTATAGGTAAGAACTTGTTTTTCTAACTTATATGTATGGGAAAATTTGGTTCTCATAAAAGATAAATATTCTTTAAGAACGAAGGAAGTATCTTAGGTAAGCAGTACTTTTCTGACAGGTTCATAACTTATGATTAGACTTCACTTCCAACAATGGATCTTTAATGTGTACCCCATCTTGTTGTGTACACTATAGCAGACTCAATACAATATCTGGGAAAAAATAAAACAGCCTCATTCCTCCTGTGTTATTCTGTGGTTTGCCTTTATATGGAGACCAGTATTCTTCTATTTGTGTTTGAATGGTTTTTCTACATTTTATCCCTCATAACTGATTATCAATCCTATCTCCTATGGCTGTCTGTTAAATTATGTGATACATATCTTAGCAGCACCAAAGAATCACTGTCTACCAGGTAACGGTCCAGTGACCTAATGACCACACTCCTGCTCAGTACCTACCAAAATCTCTCCAGAGAGCAATGACATGCAGGGATGGAGCATTTGCTCTCCTTCCACTCTAGCAGGTACTCAAGAAGGGTCTGTTCTTGGATTGATCTGAATATTCAACAGCTGCATATCATTTTGACCTCTAATAGAATTACTTTTCTCAAATTATAGAATATTATTTTTAAAAGCCACATTATTTTTATAGTTTTATTTATTGTAAGAATATGTGACATGAAATTTCTCAGGACTCTACAAAGGATTTTCTCCAGTCTCAGTACCAGGAATAAGCATATGATATGTTCTCTGCAATTGGTTTATTATAGTCTGTGGACCTTGAATCACATTCTTGACTATATTAACCTTCATTGTCTAACTAGTAGCTCAGAGAGAGACAAGATCTGAGGTCTCTAGTTCTAGGTTAATCAGAGGAGACTCCTAATCCTTGTGAGAACTCGGTAGATTCGGTGACACAAGGATTCAGACTAGTTGCTCTCAGGATCAAACAAACTGCTTAAGCTGCTCAGGGGAAGCTCAGTATGTGGTGAGGCTAGATGAGTCATGTAATAACAAGTTTTGTGTAAAGAGTACTAGGGCGGTCACTAGATGTGTAGCATGGTTTCTGTGGGACCTCTGCTCCATGGATAGCCTTTCAAGCTATGAAGAAATATAGTTTTCTTGAGTCAGCCTTCTGGCTCGAAAGCAGTCTCCCTGTCTTCACTTAAGCATAGATGTCCTCACTTAAGGATAAATGAGAACACACTGCTTATCCTGGAGTTAGTTCTTCTGACCATGTGGATCGGCGTCAAGTCCTCCTGTCCACTTGGAAGCAGACTCTTGGCTCCTGATCATGTAAATCAGTCCTCCTGGCTTCTAACCTGCTGTTTCTCAGTCAGAAATTCCAACCCAGCTGCTCTCCTGATGACTAACAAAACATAGCACGTTGGATCGGGAAATAATACTTTTCATTTTAACCAATGCTCCTGTAAACCCAATGTACCATGACATTGATAGAATAAAAGGTTGCATAGAATAAGGAAAATAATAGTCTTATTAAAGCTTTAGTATGTTGCAATTTGACAGACATTTCCCTTGTTGCATAAATGGCTTAAAAGGCATGCGTTATATTTGAACTTACTTATATTGTGAAATTCTTATGATAAGAAAAACCCTACAGAAAGCATAAGCTCTATGAATTTTATAACTACTATCTCGTCTACAGTTAATAAGAAATATTTAACTCTTCAGGAGATTGTCTCCATTCCTGATATGGGCATTTTTTGTTTTGCCAAATTGACAGAAAACAAAAGTATGAGTCAAATATTCCATAATTGAGTTGATTCCTGATAGATTTTGTATGAAGTGATGAAATTGGGATAAAATAATTTAACTCTGGAATTTTTCCTTTTTATAACCTATTGTTGTAGGTAGCCATTTGGAAAAATCTTCCATTACTTAGAAAGCGTGAACTGTCAACTTACATTGAATTGTAGAAACAGATTAAAATGAAAATGTAAAGTGCCAAGCTTGTTTTACAGTCAAAAAAAAAAAAAAAAAAAAACCTATTGGCCTATGGCCAAAATATTTGCCTCCCAAACGTCATCTTTAGAACAATGTTTTAAACCCTCGGTGATTGCCTATCCGTCCTCTCAACTCCCAGCAGGCTAAAGCAGACTCACATAGTCCCACACAGATGTAGACAGAGAAACTGCTCATTATCAATCAATGAACACAAACAAGTTAAAGACTGCTCAGTTCCCCCTGTTAAAGGTAAAGAGGCTTAAAGCCCCTGAAGAGTTTATTATTCTGGGCCTGAGATCATCAAAGGCATTTGATTTTGACCTGCACAGTAGCCACAGAGGTTAAATCGAGGTTAAGTTTCCCAAACAAAATGGAAGCAATTAAGCAGTTCAATAATGTTGCTTTATTTTTGTTTGTTTGTTTTTAACCCAGAGGCCAATAAAAGTATTAATGTAATCAGAATGTAAGTTTTGTATACTTCTAAGAATGCAAGGGACACATAAGAAATTGCCCTTTATGCTTAAGTGTATGTTTTTACATACTACTTTTTTTTTTCACTAAAAGTAACATTGGAAGAATATCCATATATCCAGCCAGTGAGTAAGATTTCAGTCTTTGCAGTAGGAAGTCTAAGGACTTTTGAGGTCTATCATTTGCAGTTAGGCAGGAAACAAAAATCAGCTTTGTTGAAATGGAATATTAACATTACGTATGTGTTTATTGGAATATGGTCAGTTGGAAAGAACACTATTCATGGAAGCAAAGGATCTGGATGTAGCTATTATCCTTCTCTTGGAATGTAATGCAAGTATCACCTACTTTATTTTTATTTTATACAAATAATTTTCACATTCATTATCTCACCTGACTCCTAAAATATCTTTATAAGGTAGAGGGACATTTGGCAAATAAAACAACAAAAAACATTACACGGCATGGGCAAAACCGCAGTAAGAGTTGGAGCCAGACTCTAGTTCACTGCTGATTTCCTACATCACAACACATCAGACCTGGAGTCAAGTCTCTTTAAGTAACATGGAGTATTTGGTTTTATCTCTAATAAAAATATTTTTAATGATATTCTGAAAGAATAACTTTTTAGCACTACAAGCAATAGTTGACATACTATTTACTGAATCTTGTGTGTCTGCAAAACTATGTGAACTCACTATCACGAAGAAGGGGAGGCCCAGGTGTGTTGACTGTAGCTGCATATACCAGCAAAAGGAAGTTTAAAAAATTTGAACTGTGATTAATGAAAGTCTTCTTACTGAAGTCCTCTTCCAAGCAAATACCCTCTACCTTAAGTGAATCTAAGAGTTTTAGGTAGAGGGGTTAATAAGGGGGGGGGGGGGATTGAGGAATGGGCCACTCGGAGACCGTCGAGGTGCAGGAGGAGGCTCCGTGGAGGAAGCAGCGGCGGCGGCCAGCAGGACGGACGGGAGCACTTTATTCCTCTGCAGCTGGGAAGGGCCGCACTGGGTGGCACAGAATGTCGCCCGTCACTTGCCAAGTATGGACACACCCAGGTTTCCTGTTCCACATGGGTTAGAGCTCGGGTCACAGATGTCCGGCCAAGGGTGGCCTCGCTCCGACCCAGATCATGTCACGAGGGAAGGAGCAGTCACTCTGGGGAGCACTTCTTTTTTTGTCCCTTGAAGCCTTTCGGTCCCTTTTAGTGGGGACGTTGGGCTGTTAAAGGCTAAGGAGCCTTTTGTGGTGTCTCCCAGGTAGAGGTTGTCCCCACGTACACTGGTAATTAAAACAAAATAAAACAAAAGATATCAAAGAGCGGGATGTTTCAGGTGGTGTGCTTCAAAAAACCTTTTAGCACCGTGAGCTTCATTGGCGTGCTGTTTGCTGAAACCCGCGTCCGAAGAAATCATGCTCTTACAGGTAGCTGGGGGGGGGGGGGGGGGGGGGTGTCTTTGCACAGAGTAAGGAGAGGCCGGCTGGGGCGCGGCCTCCCTGGGACCTGCGGGCCCTCGGGAGAGGACACCGGAGCCCCCAGCGCGCGGCGGGCGGCGGGGAGGCCAAGGCCCAATGCGGGTCTCAACCCCTGGACTTCAGGATCACGCCCTGAGCCAAAGGCAGACGCTCAACCACTGAGCTGCTCAGGCGTTCCAGAACCTTTTCTTATTTTTAATCAAAATTGTCTTTATCTACACTCATAATGATAGAAGTAGTGATTATATATAAATCTCTATTATGCATGGAAGCAACTTTATCAAAAGATGGCCTCCAAAGATGATTAAAGTCAGTAATGTGGTTCTGTACTTAATTTTAACTCCTCAGATTTAGTGCCTCAGCTCTCATTATATTCCCCAAAATATGTAAAAAATATTCTAACCACAGTTGTTTTCTTTTATGATCCAGTTCTTAAACTATAAAAAGAAATTGCTACCTATAAAATATAATTGGTATTGCTTTTTTAGTCAGAAAGATAACCAGATGCTTAAAAAAAATGAATTCTTCATACAAGATTCTCAAAACTTATTTCCTCAATAACAGCTCTCATATTTTAAAAATATCATTTATTACTCATGTCCTTTTTTTCTTTGATATTTCAGTGTAAAATGAGTATGCAAGATGGCTACATAGGATGGATTACTTACAAGGCGTTTAGTGGATGCCATTTTCTATAGGCAAAAAGATTTATTTACAAAGAATTTTTGCTCTATTTTTTAAGAAAAATGTCTAATATTTCATAAACTGAAAAAGATTTTTCTGAGAATTAAATTTTTGATTAAGTAGATACCGAATAAACTACTAATATTTGTTGTTGTTTTACCTAAAGAAAATATGCATAGTTGCATAATCATGAAATCTTCCAGATGATCCTGAAATTTAAACTACCTCTAAGTTGAAAAAATAGTTTTATTTTAGTATTACTATTGTAATGTATTTTTCTTGGTCTACATTCTTAAAGTTATTGTGTTTGAAACATGGCTTTAAATCATTATAGTTTCCACAGGCACAGTTAATGAAAGATGCTCATATATGCACTTATCCAAATAAGTTTGTATATAGGGTAAAATATCTTAAATTCTTTTTATTTTTTAAAGATTTTATTTATTTATTCATGAGAGACACAGAGAGAGAGAGAGGCAGAGACACAGGCAGAGGGAGAGGCAGGCTCCATGCAGGGAGCCTGACGTGGGACTCCATCCCGGGTCTCCAGCATCAGGCCCTGGGCTGAAGGCAGCGCTAAACTACTGAGCCACCCGGGCTGCCCCAACATCTTAAATTCTTTCAGGAAATAGAGCCAGCAAAGAAAAAATTCACATTTCCATTTTTACTTATAAAAAATTAAGTAAATTATTTAATATTGTGCATGAATGATTACCAGTAATCTATTCATAAGCTACAATTCTCACTTTTTCTTTAGGCCAGGGGATTTGAGGTAGCTGATTGAAACATATAAACACAAATTAAATGGAGAGAGGGATAAAAATGTGTAAGTTTGAAGTTAAGTTTTATTCCACAGCTATTTGCTTTGAATCGGATGCTTAGTGTGACAATTTAACAAATGTGTGCAACCAATCGAAAACTTATAAGACATTAAGATTAACTGTTATATTAACAAATACTGATATACATATATAGACTGGCAAATAGATAAATGATATGTAGAAAGAGATAGATACAGATATCTAGAAATTAATACACTGATATATAGCAATAATACTGATATAAAAACCAAAATGGGAAGTATACTTATGCTGTTGTCCAATCCAATAGAGTATTTTAGCCAAGCACAATTTGTCCTATATTTGGTAATTTTCCCCACTGTAATATCACTAGTTAAAGAGGAAAATGATGCTTGCTTATCCTTTCCCAGAATTGAGTTATTCAGCTTATACCTGTTAAACTGATGAGAAAACCAAGATGCAATGATGATAATTGACTTGTCTTTTGTCATACAGCCAATTATGGGTGAAAGAAAGCTGGAACCCTAATTTCTCGCCTTTTAGGTCACACAGTTAGTAAGTAGTAGCCCAGTTTTAAAACCTGTAATTAGTTGGCCTAAAAACAAACCAGATCAATAGTCTCTGATACACTCTTTATATATGAATTTGTTGAAATTCAGAAAAATCTCCTGAACCTAGAGGAATATTTTTTAAGTTAATTGAAGCACATTTGTATATGCAAGTTTTAACATAAGACCCCAACTTGGCCTGTGTTTATTTTTAGTTACCTTTTCATTTTCTTTAATCACACCGTAGACATATAAATAGCATATAAATCAATAACAATAATTATGCATATGTATACTTTTTATTTGGATAATGTAGTTGTCTGTAAACTGTTATTCCTTTTTTTCAAAATTCAGCTTTCAGAGAAACAGTGACCACTGATTTCTGATGAGTCATTTCCTTCTCATTCCTTCAAAAGGTCTAGTTCACACTGTCCTCAATGGCTTAGATCTTTACTGTGGTCACTATAGATTTCCCGCTGTCCTGTGTCAAGTTCAGTTGAAAATGCTATCAACATCCCTCTGAGGGCTTCTCATCTACTATACCCAAAAAATAACCTATGCTCCACAAAATCTGGCTTCCTCATTACTTCCTATAAAACGTTGCTACGTGTCCATCTAGTAACCTGTGACTATTGTCTTCTTTTTATGGATGAGTTTTCTGATAATATTTCAGTCAGCAATGATTCCCACTCTCATATGCATTGCCATAAAACTTTTTTTAAAAAAGCATTCCTGAAATATATTTCTATGAATTGATTGTGTATGGGTCTCAGTGCAATTGAACTGTAACACACCATAGTGATCAAAGGCATAGACTTTGGAGCATGACAATCAAGGGAATAGCAAAAAATTAGTAACTACTTGTGTCCCAGGTGAATGCCAAACTCCTTGTCTTGGTCAAATTAATGTCAGAAATTTTAAAAATCTATGCATTTTAGAACAATGTGGCTATTCATTTGTGGCTAATAGAATATTGGGAAGATGAGTGTAACTGTGAATGAGAAATGGTCTTAAGAGAAGGTTGAAATGACATCCTGGAGGAAGGGCCTGGAATGTCAAACTAATATATTGGTATATATAGTCTCTCTTGGAAATGGAGAACATCTTAATCAGAATTTTAGCAATTTAACACTGATGTCTGTATGACTAAAGAAAAAGAGAGTTAGAAATCTCTCGTAAGAGGCTATTTTGGATGTGTAGGAGAGAAGTGATTAATATCCAAAATAGGCCAGTATAACTGGGAGTGAGAAGGAAATAGTACTTCATCTAGAACCTTACTTCTTTCACCTGCTACCAAATATGTGACAGGCCCATGATCAGTGCAAGTATGGTGACTAGCTGTGAGGCAGCAGGAAGTTCAAGTCTGGAGTTGTAAATTCAAGTGAAGGAGAGGGTAGTGATGCATTTAAAATCAAAGGCATGGGAGAATGAAAATTTGGAAGGGAAATTAGTGAATTCTCATCTACCCCTGCAGAGTTTGAGGTAACTTCAGGCTTATTTTATGTAGTAAACAATAGGCTGCTAAGTGTATAGCTTTGATATTTAGATAATAATTTGAGAATCACCCAGTAAGGATGATATTTGAAGATGTGGGAGGGAAGTAGATTAGTGAAGAATATGTAGGCTGAAAGAAATGCACTGTGATCATGGCACCTAGAAAATATCTGTACTTAGGGGACGGGGAATGAGCTGGCGAAAGAACTTAAGATGCAGTGACATGCAACATGGCTTAAAGCAGCCATGCAGTTGGGGTGACCAGCTGACTCAGTCAGAAGAGCATGTGACATGAGATCTCGGAATTGTGAGTTCAAGCCCCATGTTGAGTGTAGAGATTATTTAAAAATAAAATATTTAGGGATGCCAAAGTGGCTCAGTTGGTTAAGCATTTGACTCTTGATTTCAGCTCAGGTCATGATCTCAGGGTTGTGAGATCAAGCCCAGCATCAGCCTCCACTCTGGGTGTGGAGCCTGCTTAAGATTCTCTCTCTCCCTTTCCCTCTGTCTCTCCCTAATCCCTCCTCACTCTCTACAAAATAAATTAAGTCAATAAATTCTTCTTAAAAAAGAGAAAAAAATTACTAAAGTAGCCATGCTGTTAATAAAGGCAGCATACTCAGCCTTGTCATACCCCTTTGAGAGCTGTCCAAGAATAAAGCATCAGTGGGTTTGATGGTTAAGTTAATTGGTAATCGAGCTTTATAAGAATGCTCTTAGTAGAATAGTTGGAGTCAAAATTAAATTCCATTTTGTTTAGAAATAAAAGGGAAATGAATTAAAACAGTTATATCTAACTAGTTTCCTCAAAATCAATATAGTTTGTATTGTTTTTCTTACTACAGTAATTCACACAGGAATTTTAATTATGTTGAGAATTATAAAGAAGTAAATTCCTGAAGAAGAAAGTATCAGAAAAAAGAATCAACATCACACAAAATTTCAACAAACGAATCATAATTATTTAGCAAATATTTTCCCAAACTTGTATATAGTTACTCATATTCAACACAAGAAATACATATGTATAATTACATGTAATGTTAGCTATATACACATATATATAGTTGTATGTAATATTTCAGTTCATAATATTTCATTTCACTCAGTAATATAAAGATCTTGCCATATTAATTAATATAAAATGTATTTCATGGCTGCATGCTATTCCACTATAGCTCTACAAAATAATTTAATAAATTATTTATATGCAAATAAAAACATGTATTTGTGCACTTGTCTGATAATTGTCTTTGGATAAATAATAATAATTTTTTTTAAGATTTTATTTATTTATTCATGAGACACAGAGAGAAAGAGAGAAGCAGAAACACAGGCAGAGGGAGACGCAGGCTCCATGCAGGGAGCCCAACGTGGGGCTCGATCCCAGGTCTCCAGGATCACACCCTGGGCTGAAGGCGGCGCTAACCTGCTGAGCCACCTGGGCTGCCCTAATAATGTTTTAATGAATATACATTTTTAAATCATTTTCATACATAATACCAAATGCCCATCCAAAACATTTCCATCATGTTGCACTCTAGGGACGTTGAAATAAAGGCTTCCCACATGCCAAAGATAGACTAACAAGACAGCAAAACAATGTTAGGATACTCACTGATATTAATTAGCATTTGTTTATAATAGATACAATTACCCCAGTTACTTGACCCTCTTCAGCAATGCTTAGCACTTAGGAACAAAAATGCAAAAGATTATTCTAGATTTGAAAGTTGAAATGACACATATGGCAGGCAGAAGGTCAGAGTGAGTAAGAAACACATCTACAGGTATGTGAAATTAATGGTGAAACTGCCAGCTATCTAATCTAAAAGGGGAAAGATCTCAGTGAGAGCTGAGGGTGAGCTGGAGGGGACACTGCTCCTAAGAACAGGAGATGTTTGTATAAAAAAAATGTGGAGGTCTTTGGAATTGAAGAGGTCTAGGTCGTATGAGGAGATGGTTAAAGGCATATTACCTTGAGTGTTAAGAACCAGACTGGAGAAGGGTAATCAAAGAATGTTGTGATCTAAGTAGGCACAATCAATGGAGAAGAAAGCCAATGAAGTTGGAGATAGAAAGACAAATAAATGGGGAGAAGACATAACGATTGAATGGCATGAGCATCAAAAGTGGAGCAGATATTGATAAATAACAGGGCAATGGTTTCAATACAGAAAAATGTGAGGAAAATACTGGCACCTCTTTATTCATTCATGGCTATGAGTGTGGGGAGGGTTTCAGGGTAGGTAGCATTATCAAGTTTAGGTCAGGTTTGAAGTGAGGAAATGGAAACAGTATTCTAGAAAAAATTTAGATAATAGGATTTTTTAAAGTTTCTAAATGATCTAGAATGTAGCCAGAAGCAAATCCAGTTGAGAAGGGCCCTGAAAATGAAAACACTGTGGCTTGATTGCCACCACAGCCGCCCCACCCCCCCATCAATGTATTTACTTTTTGTCTGTCTTTTTATTGATTTTTTATGCTGCATTATGGCTATGAGGTCACCATTAAAAGAAACAAATGAAAAAAAAAAAGAAACAAATGAATAAGCAAGACCCATAACTTTTGTTCTATAATACTTTATAAAAATGGGACAATTTTTTTAGTACTGAGCATATAACAGATTCTCATGATACTCATAATATTTTAATATTATAATCAATTAAATATATCTTATGCATTTGAACAGACACTAAATGCTAAGTTCCTACCAAGGCCCTGAGCTTCACTAAATGTGCTGTTGTGTTTTTGCAATAGCAGAATTAGCCAGACCAAATATCAGGTCACTTAGAAAATACAGCAAAGGTATTATTCCTAATATATTTAACTTCTTCACTCAGTATAATGTAAGTAATTATGAAAGAAAATAGAAAGAAAAATCTACTTTGCTTACGACAGGTATTTAGAGAATGAGACAGCATTATGGTGTTACGGAACATACCATTGTGGGCTTGAAGTCTTCTCAAGGCTTAAGATGTTTTAGGCTGGTTGTTTTCTTATCGTCTAAATACAAATATCCCCATTAACTTAAATCATATGTGTTGACAAAGAAGGCAATTTTCCTTTTTTTGTCATGTGCCGGGATGGCATACTTGTGAATTTGTCTAGAGTTTTGCTGCACAGAATAACATGTAGTAGCTAGTCTAGACACATTTAATCCTTACGACAACCTTATGAAATAAATACTGTCTTCCTTGGGTTTTGTTTTGTTTTGTTTTTGATGAGGAAAAATAAAGATAAAGAAGTTGCAAAAAAAGTAGCAAAAGTGCCACACCCATTATGGATGTAGGTTTGAAGTTTAAAACATGGTTAAAAGCATTTTGGCTTGGCTAGGGTTTTCACCAGAAGCATAATTTTTACCCAAGAGAATAAATGTATGCAAGAAAAGTTTTGTTCTTCACTAAAAAATGTATTAACACTAAAGAGAATGATCAAACTGAAGAAAATATTATATGTTTGAGAAATTCCATGTTAGCCTGATTTTTATCTTTGGTCAGGCCAAGTCTTCAGGTCAGCGAATGGGAAAGTCCACAAGTTATTGAAATAACTTGAAAAAAAAAAAAAAGTAGAACAACTCCAGGAGCAATTCTACCTTAGTCACTTGTCATTCTCCTGCCTAAAACAATATTCTTCATTTAATTAATTCTTGGTTACTCAGTACATACTGAGAAGGGACTTGATAATATCAAAAGCCACAGGAGCTGTTCTAAGGAAAGAGTTGACCCTTGGCTCGGACTCCTGGAAATAATCTGAGGTGGTGCTGAAATGGGAAAGCACCTAGAACAGCAAAGATGATTAAATGTCTGTGTTTGTTTAAAGCATTCTTTTGCATTTAAACAGAACTTGGAGGCATTTCAAGAAAATGAATGAAAATACAAACAAGTGCATTTTGTAAGAAAATTAGAAGAAAGAAACTGGAAGGAAACTTGTCTCAGACAAGTTCTGTGAGGTTGAATACAGTGTTACCTGATGCTGGGGTTAAAATGGAGAAAAGAACACATCAAAGAAGCACAATTAAGAAAGGGCTGCATTGCACTTCTTTAAAAGGAATGGTTGTTGGGTGCAAGCGTGCCACTTTCGGAGTCCACATCTTCTGTATCTTTACTGATTGGTGTGTGTACGTGCCTCTGGATGATCACTGAGAGATGTGTTCAGATCTGTTACTCTGGACATGGACTTGTACATTTCTCATTGGAAAAGCGAATATTTCCACTTTCTGTATTTTGAAACTGCCTTGCAGGCGAATTTTAAAATATTCCATCTAAAAAAAATATTCCATCTATTGAACTGAATATTTTGTTGTATTTGGTGAACCTCTTCATTTAGGTGGTGCTTCAGATTTTTTTTGTCAGATATTAATCAAGACATATTAATTTTCTTTTAATTTAGTATTTAATGATCATTTTATTTATATATATATATATCCATTCGAATGTTTGCTACACCATTCTTATTATCCCTTAATTGTGTTAATTTAACCTTTCTAATAGGTTCATAAGGAGGATATATATATCCTTTTATAGCTTTTCTATAGGTATCTGGTGTGTCATGTTAATTAGTATTTAAATAGTATAATAAAGCTCTCCTTAAAAATTAAATGGTGAAAATACAATCTTGTCCTATTTTAGTTTTAGGATGCTGTTACCACCTTGTTTATTATTTCTACTCCCAGAAAAGTTCTCATCTAAGAGTTTTTCTTCCTTCTGCTTATCCTCCATTTGATCGTGATTCTCTGTCTCTCTCTGTCTATCAAACCTCATGGTTTCTTATTCCTAGCCTCTATTATATACTATTAGGAGATTGCCATCTATTTCCTTCTCTTTTCTATAGTTATACTCTGTAGGTAGATGCATAAGTTATTGGCTGTTTACTATGTTTCAGGCACTGTGCTTGGAACTAAGGCATTAAGGTAACTAACATACATTTCCTGTAGTCAAGGCCAAAGTATATTTTGGGAAATAATATGTGAAAATGAACTGTTTCAATAAAGTGAAATACATGCAAATAAATATATGTGAATTCACGAAGGTTAGTGTGATTCACTGTTTGTGAGACTCAGAAAGGCCTAAGGGAAGAAGTATCAGGTGAAGAGATTTTTAAAGCATGATCAGAGCTTCCCAGTCAGAAATAGAGCAGGGAAGCAATCTGGTCTCAACGATTAGGTTATGCATATATACTTCATTAAGATATGCTGATTTTGGATAAACTTTGCAATAACTGGGATAGGTGGCTAACAGAGAGATGTTAGAAGATAAAATTAGAAATACCGACAAGAGCCAGATTATTAAAAGCCTTCTTTTTAGAACAGCAAGGAAAGAGAGAACATTGAAAGATTTTATGTAAGATAATAATATTAATAATTTTCTTTTAAATTAGATAACTGTGTAATCAAGATGACAAGTTTTGAGTTTGTTGTATAAGTAGTAATCAAGAGAAGTTGAGGGGCACCTGGGTGGTGCATTCAGTTAAGTGTCCGACTCTTGGTTTTAGCTCAGGTAATGATCTCATGGTTGTGAGATTTTGCCCTGCGTTGGGTTCTGCACTCCGTGTGGCATCTGCTTGAGATTTTTTCTCTCTCTCCCTTTGCCTCTCCCACTCATGCTCACTCTCTCTCAAATAAATAAATAAATAAATCATTAAAAATTTTAAAAAGAGAGAGAAAGAGAAGTTGGAACACCAAACCAAGGCAATGACAGCATGGATAGGAGCAGAACCAGATAAGACATAGTAAAATCGGAAGAACATAGTGATTGATTAGGTAGAAATTCTGGGAGAGGCAAGAGCTAAGTGAAAGGACATGATTGACTTTGGCACTTCAAGATTATTATGTGTATTGGAGAAAAGTATAAATGAAAGAGAAGGGCTTTATTTGGATAATAATGAATTTAAATTCGCCCCTGTTGAAGCTGAGCTCCATAGGGGATGTGGATGTGGATGTGGATGTGTCTCCAAAGCAGATAGAAATATGAGTTTTGCAGTTTGGAAGAGCATTATTAGTCAGAGATACTGATTTGGAAAATATCAGAATATCCATAATAGTTAAAGCTATGATAATGAGGTGAAATGTCATTTTCAAATGGTTAGAATGAAAAGAAAAGTGCCCAGGGGTAAACTTTGATAAAGAGTGAGGATGCAAAGAGGTCATTTAGTCAATAAAGCTGACAGAGGAAGAGAGGGCAGAGACCTCATAGACCTCATAGACCTGTGTAATAGGAGTTCAGTGAGAGTTCTGTGATGGAAAACAAAGGAAGAGAAATTTCAAGTAGGAATTTCAATTGATCAAGAGTGTCAGGGATAAAGAAATGTGGTACATATATACAACGGAGTATTGCTCAGCCATGAAAAGGAATCAAATATTGCCTTTTGTGACAACATGGATGAACCTAGAAGTTACGCTAAGTGAAGTGAGAGAAAGACAAATGTCATATGATTTCACTTATATGCAGAATCTAAAAAACTAAAATAAAACAAAATTAACTCTTAAATACAGAGAACAAACTGTTGGGGAGGGGGTAGGTGGCTGGGTGAAAGAGGTAAAGCGGAGTAAGAGGTACAAATATCCAGCTATAAAATAAATAAGTCACAGAGATGAAAAGTGCAGCATAGGGAATATAGTCAATAATATTGTAATAACATTGTATGGTGACAGATGGTGACCACACTTACCATGGTGAGCAATGAATAATGTACAGATGTGTGGAATCACTATGTTGTACGCCTGAAACTAACATAACATCGTATGTTAACTATACTTTATATATTTCTTTAAAAAGGATGTCAAATGCCAGAGATTTGAAATAAGATAATAATTGGATAATTAGGAGATCTTAATGTCCTACCTAAGTAAGCTAGTAAGGCTTTCTGTCCCCTGTAGAGAACTGAGTAATGAGTGAGGGTAGGATTGGAGATAGTCCCAGTTGACTCCTCTTCTGAGAAAGTTGGCCGTAAGGAGAAATGGAGATTGATTCATAGCAAGAGGGGAATGTGGAGAATGAGGAAGTTGTTCATTACTGCCTTTCCTTTTCTTTTCATAAGGTCAGGAAATTGAGCATGTTTGTTGACGGAAAAGAAAAGAACCAAAGAAAGGTGAAAAAGAGGAGGTATCACAGAGAAAGGAATTGATGTGAGTTCATTTTGTGGGTACACTTTAGAGACTCAGAGACCAAGAGTTGCATATTGAAAAACTCAAGGTAAAACTTTATTAGTTTGTCTCAATGCTATAGGAAACCTTTAATGAAGTACTATCATTGATATAATCCTAGAAATATAGGTCTTGAAAATATTAAAAAAATTAAAAGAGGCCACAAGTTTCCATTGTAATAGTCAGCAGAAAGCAAGAAAGATTTTAAAGAGAATCCATCTGAGAAATCAAATTCTGCTGATTGACATAGTACTTACTCAGCAACCTAAGATTAAATTGGATTGATAAGGAAAACTGGAAGAAAAAAATAGTAAGTTTATGAGATTCTAGCAACTGCTATTTCACTAACTCTATATACAAAAGGAAAACTACTCCTAGGGAGCACTTTGATGAGTTCTGTTTGTGATTTTAATGATATGAAACTTTAAAAAAAAATGCTTTACGGTTGTCCAGAGCCAAGAAGTATCTGAATTTTTTGGCTCTATTATGGAGTAAAAATGCTATTGTTCAAAAGGAAATTTTGAAAGAAACATAAAGCTTTTTTTTTATGCCCAATTTAATACGGAATTTTAAAGCAACTTTGTAATGATCTCCATATCTGACCAGCTACTTTTTAGTATGAGTCCCTGTGCTTCTGGATAAAAACAACCCCAAGAAAAGTGATGTGAAAGATAATCCCAAGTAAGTACAAAAGTAAGTTACATACAACTCATGTACTATATATTAAGAGTCAGAGTCCTGGAAGAAACAGCTGGCACACTCAAAATAGGTAATTTGAGAAAAGTTTAATAAAGGGACAATTTACAAAGGTGTGGACAGGATGTGGGGAAATCACAAAGGGTAGCACTGTGTTCTAGGCCTTTAAGAGAAGATGCTATTACCAACCAAAGGACTGATGGAGAGAGGGAGGGAGGGGGAAGGAGGAAGTGTTTACAGAACAGGGAAAAAAAGAGTAAGCATGCAGCCAGCTCATGAAGTCCTTGAAGGAGAAGGGAAGGGAAACAAACACGGGACCTTCCTCTCTATCCCTTTCTTCACTCATTCTCAGGTTGGTAATCTCCGCTGGCAACTGCCAAATAAGAGCTGAAAGATACAAAAGCCAATGGGTTGAGTTTATACCTATACTATTAAACTCCCAAGGCACAAAAACAAGAAGATGAGCTGGAGGATCCAGAGGGGCAAACAGAAGATGTCTAGCACATATATAGTTTATTCTTAACATGAACAATGATATAGCATTTTATTAAAAGAAAGTTTCTTACTAATTCTAATAGGTGCTAAATAAATAATTAAAGGATATCAGGTCAATGGGCTATCCTTGCAGCCTTTTGAACGTCCCCAGATTTTGGCTCACATTGGTTAAAATCATTTCTATTTTCTCTCTAGTGAGATATTCACTCTGCACCACAGTTCCCAGTGCACACGACTCAGGCTTAAGCAGCTCTGGCTGGCGCCTTATACTCTGGCCTCTTCATCACCCTATTTTAGAGCACAGCTGTGCTGCCATATTTCTGCCTCCCACCAATGCCGGTTGTATCTTGCTTTCCATACAGGTAGAGGAGAGCTAATCAAAGCATCACAGGTGCATTTTTACATTTTGAGTCTTTCTCTGTCTCATTATCTGTTCACTTTTCTTACCAATCTCATGTAAGCTTTCGCCTACTGCCCGCTCCACCCCCGACCCCCCACCCCCACCCCCCCGCAAACACATCACCTGCTAGCACCCAGTAGCTAAGAAAGAGGAAGTTACTCAGTGACTTGAATTTCAAGCTGGGCAGAAGGGCCAGTTTCTACAGTATGGTAGTGGAATTACTTTGCCTGAGCAGGGTTTTTTGACTCCATGCAATTCGTATCACACAGGTGGTCCTAGTCAGGAAAGAAATAATCCACTCCCCTAGGCATCAGGACTAATAGTTTTAAATTTTTTTTTTTTAATGATAGTCACACACAGAGAGAGAGGCAGAGACACAGGCAGAGGGAGAAGCAGGCTCCATGCACCGGGAGCCCGACGTGGGACTCGATCCCCGGTCTCCAGAATGCGCCCTGGGCCAAAGGCAGGCGCCAAACCGCTGCGCCACCCAGGGATCCCCAGGACTAATACTTTTAAATAGAGTGCATATGAGGATGCCTACGCAGAGTTATTGGAAAAACATTTATAACTACAGGAGTCCTGTTTTCAAGAGTAAGATTAATCTAATAATAAAGGGCTTTGATTTACCAGAGTTCAATCAAATAATTTGATAGAATGATTTTCCCAGTCAACTGTTTCATTTAAACGCATTTTGTTTTTTCAGCGGGCACACAAGACACATTTATTTAAATATACATATATTTTTTAGTTTTGCTGTTGTTTCAGGAAAGAAGATGCTAAGAAATGTTTGTTGTATCCAAGTTAGGATCACATATGTTGCCTGCCTTGAGACTGAAAATATTCTAATGAACATTTTCATCTCTCTTGAGAAAGACATCGTACAGTAACCACTTGTATATTTTTCTGTTCTGTTGAAACTTCTTTAAAAAAAATATATATATATATATATATAATCAACTGAACAGAGAAAACTGGTTTTCTGCCAAAACCTGTCTAAATTGTAACCTATGCAGTTCATTTTAAAGCACTCATTTATCATTCACAAATTAACCTTGTACAGGAGAGCTGCTCTCATTTCTATTGCCTTTCTGTCCTGCAAAGAATAAAACTCAAGCATTAAACAAATAATAAGAGTTGAATCTGGGAGGCATATTTAATGCAAAGAGGATTTTTAATGGCATCTCTATAATTACCAGCATTAATAACTGACTATAAATCTTCATTTCCCAAATGCCATAGTTATTAGGAAGAGAATGATAATTTGTACTAGATATTTTTAAGAACCTTGTGCCAAAATCATGTTGCTTCCTTTTAGCTTAAACTATTGGTTTTCAGGGAGTGGGGATCAGATGTTTATTATAGAGCATAGTTCTGAAATACTATGCAGAATGATTTTAAATGTTTGGCTCTTTACTCTTTAGTTGGAACATGATATTACCACCATGATATTGGCTATAAATCTTTGCCCAACTCTGGGGTGGCACTTTAAAAATCACACTTATCTTAAATAATAATAATAATTCAAAAAATCTGGCTTACTGTAGTCGGCAACAAGCTACACTGAAAAAGTTATAGAGGAGACTTTTACTGCATGAACACTGACTCTTGTAAGATATGGCTTGTAACTTTATTGCAGACAAATTTTTGAAGCGCTTCAAAAATTCTATGGAACATTTGCAAGTCTGGGTTCTCTTAGCCCGTGTTTTTTTGTAAAGCTTTATGGGCTCGGCTTGTACATTTAAAGACGTTTTCTTTAAAGACTTTCTTATAGGGAAGTCCATGGCAAAATGTGTGATTTCTGACACCTTTCCTGTTCCCAACAGCATCATTCAGAATTTATGTTCCCTGTCCTGAATCCTGCTCCCCAGGGATAGAGACAACAGAATGTCTCATTTAACGGTGAACTTCTGATTCGGCACCCCTTGCATACTGAACACTCTGACATATTTGGAGAGATATCATTTCATCCTTAGACTCCCTTCCAGGTGACTCACTGTCTTTCTAAATGCTCCTGCACGATGAAAGTCTACCTCCTTACAGTATGTATACTGAAATCGAGTACAGGTATACGTTTCTATAGGGCGTCCGGTCATGCTCTCAGGGGAAATTTACCACCCAGCCAACTAATAAATAATAACGTTTAAACTTGGCATCCCAGACTGTCTAAGTGCTTCTCAGAAATTAGCTCATTAATCTTCAAGGGGCTGCTTGTGAAGAAGACAGCGACTTCTCTTCCTCCCGCGCCCTCCTGCGGCACCACCTCGGCTCCGCTGCGTGCTGCGTCCTGGCCCTCGGGCTCCTCGGGTGTGCAGCGCCCGTGTCCGCGTCCGTGTCCCTGTCCCGGGCCCGGGAGCCCGAGCGGCCCTCGATGTCTGCTTCGGCGGAGCGTCCGGTGGGTGCGGGCAAGGGCGCGAGTCCGTGGCGGGAGCGGAGTCGCTGAAACTCCTCCCTGCGCTGCACACGAGGCTTCACTTCCCCTACGGGGAGCCCCGGCACCTCTTTGCGTTCAGGCTCTGCTCGTTGTAAAAGGCACATCCCCTGCTGAGAGCAACAGACCTTCAGAACCTGCCGCCTTGCGGTCCTCCGGGCTCAAAGGGCATGAGCTTGCATCTCCAGATAGAGAAGTTTGTTTAAGGATTTTTAACTTCTTCCCTCAACTCTGGATGTGTTATCCTCGTTTCCCAGAAGAAAGGCCTGTGGCATTTCGAGACCAAGCACTAAGGGTGAAAGAGGCTGAGATGTTTAATTACGTGCTGTCCCTGTTGTGCGGAGCGAGGACCTCCGGATCGAGGCTCGCCTCTCTTCGCAGTATGCACGCTATCTCTTCTAGATGCTTTTCTAGAATTATACTTCAATCTGAAACTATGAGAATGGCACTATAGAGGTTTCTGACTGACTATAAATCAAACAAATAAATTAGGATATTTCAAGCACAATAAATACTATTTTAAAATAGTTCCTATTTGTCCTACAAGAATTCTGTTCTCATTTTGTACTTCCTGATTCTTCTCTTCCCCAATTTTCTTCCTTCTACTGACTTAGATTTCCAGTCTATATACCTGAGTAGAATATAAAGTAGGCTCAACTTATTTTCATAATAGGAATTGGACTATTACTTTATTACATGCAGTATATTGATGGCTCGCAATCCCCGAACATTCACAGATTCAAGGGGAAACCAATGACTCAATTAACTTCTACTTGAGTAGTTACCAGCTGTTGGGAAAAGGTCTGTGTACTAAGGGAGGCATCATTCAATTGGAGAGTGACAAATGAATAAGCATGAAGTCACATCCACCTCCCAGTGAGTGATGTGACAACAAATATTATTTATTTCATTAGTGGTACTTGAAAGAGTGCTGAAGGTGTCCTAAATCTCTCTCTCTCTCTCTCTCTCTCTCTCTCTCTCCTCAAACAGGCTAAGAAAAAACTAGACTGGAATGGCCTCTGTCTTGTTTAATGGATTGTATATAGTTCATAACATATATTTTCATGGGAATGTTTTAGCTTTGTGTCAATGCTCATTCATCATGGTGTTGTTTGTTTTGTTAAACCTAAATAGAGCAAAAGATTAAGTGACCTTTTACTCTTTGGTATATTTACCATACAATTTCTTATAAATAATTAAATCTGGAGAATTTGAGGGGTTGTAAAAAGCACCTAAAATTCCTTTGTGTCATACAGAAAACACAATTAGTATGGCAATATTTGAAATATTTTCTTGATTTTTCTATGATTTCTATAAAAGTAGCAATCTTTGTTTGTAGATCTCATATCTTTTGACTTAAGTCGTCAGCTAGAAAAAAAAACATGAACAATTATTTAGGAGAATCACCTATCATATAGGTCGCTTTTATGTTTTCTATCCTTCAGTATAAATTAGTCACCTTTAAATTAATGTTGAATAGAACATGAAGAACATAAAGTAAATATTCCCTTCAAATGAATGAGTTAAAGATGGGAGGAAATGCAAGAGAGAATTATAATCCATTTTGTTTATGCTTAACATTTGAAAAATGTAGTTATGGTAAACTATTATTCCTCTTTTAAAGTTTTACATATTTCTATAGAAGCCTTTTGAGATATTTGTTGGCCGTGTACTTTTATTCACATATTGGTTCTCATTTTTGGCAAGATTTCATTCTGTAATTAACCTTATAGATACCTGTCTATGTATTTCAATAGAAGCGTGTAACACAAGTCTCAGGTTTTTTTACTGGTGAACCCTGCAACTGGGTTCAGTTAAGATAAGATTTCTATTTTAATTCTAAACTATGATATCATCTTATCTTTCCTAAAGTTCATAATATCTGAAATTCTCTAGATGTCATGTTAATTTTATTATCTTTATTCCCCATATTGGTTTCATATGTTGAAGCCTTAGCTTTTCACATAGATATAAAGTATTCCCCTTCAGAGCCTGTGTCATGTGCTTTTTAAAATCCCCTTTCTACTGGCAAATAGAAACACACTGGATGTTGAGTTGAATTTGGAAACCTAAGAAACTTAAATTGTATGTGTGGGTGATGCAGTTTTCTGTAATCCCATCAAATAAGCTTACTTTCCTCTAAAATATGGAAGGATCCTGATATTTGGAAACATTATTAGTAAGATTTGAGCTCTGTCAGGGTTAACCTCTGTATTAATTGCCAAGGACGGTTTACAGACCAACAGACCACATTGGGCACGTATACTCACATAGATGCACACATCCCTAAACATAGAAAAGTAACAAACCAGTTTTAATACTCTAATGGTTTTTCTTCCTATCCCATTTCCAAAAGCATTTAGTGAAGCTTGCTGTGAACGTTGCAGTTTCTGTAGGATTCCTTCCCCTCTCCCCTGTCTTCAGGTCTCAACCTTTTGATGAACATACAAATCTCTTCTCGGTCTACACCTGCAAGAAAATATTTGTTGCATGATGTGTCAAGATTCCGTTAGGAAAGAAGATGTGCTATACAGAACCATTTTCAACTAATATAATGTGCATCTGCAGCATAAGAGCCATCTGAGAAACTTATTGAAAAAACAGATGACTATGCCTCCTACTTTTGGGCCCTGAATCAGAAAGTTCAGAGTGATTTCTATATATTTGTATGTTGAACAAGCTTCACCCATCATACCAATGCACATCCAATTGTGAGAGCCATTGCCCTAGTGCAGGTGTCACACATGGTAGGTATTATGTGCCTAAAGAATGATTTAATGGACAAATGAATAAAGCCAAAAAATATTAATTTAGAACCAATAAACCTTTCTGTACTGAAACTAAATACAATGCATTTTGAAATATAACTGATGACTGTGTGAAATTTGTACATATATTCTTGGGAAAACTCTATCCTATGCTCACAGCTAATAGTAAGTTTTGAAACAAAAATAAAACTAATTCCTTGTAGGTTCCTTTGTCAGCAACTGTCATTTGCAAGCCTCTCAGTTGTGCCAAGTTGCTAAAGGCAATATGAGATTTTAATTGTTTTGGGGTTTTTTTCTGCTAGCCTATCTTTATCTGCTCATTATATTCAACTGACGGATTATCCTGCTTGGATCTATTCTTATGTGTCCAGTACTCCATATTTCATTTTGCTCTGTAGAAGAAAGGTCTTGGTGGCCTGGTTTGCACATAAGTATTTGTTATTGGTGACGTATGCCCTTCTACTTTATCTGTAAATACAAGAAGATGGAAATACAATGTGATATTCATAGTTTAGAAGCTATGGTTAGTGTCTCAGGTATGAAACTTGAAATCAAACTCCCTTTATACACCTCAGTTTAATTTTTGTTTGATTGTATTATCACTGAAGAGAGTGGAACCTAAATATCATAATCAATGTTCACTTAGTTTTTTTAAAAAAATATAAACCTTGTTATCTTGTATTTTGACAGGAATGACTAGATTGTAAATAATACTCTAGAGAATCATATCATCATAGCAGAGCTTAATGGTATTGGTATATATGATAAAGCCAAGCTTTCAGAGGAAGTGCTATGGCTAGTTCCACAAGTTCTGTTTGGGGAACTATGGTTGTCCTGCTTAGAATTTTCATAGCATCTCTATACATTTCAACATTTATTCAGAAAAGTTCATGCTCCTCATACTAATCCAAGGACTAGTTTTAGGGACCTTCTGTCAGACGTCTTTACTTCCTATTCCTTGTCAGGCTCTGCATAATTAATTCATTTTATTAGGGAGGTAGATGAGAATATAGAATTCTTAGAGGCAACAAAAAAATTATTTTAACATCTTTGCCAAAAGTTCTTTTACTTTTCACTGAAGATAATGGTAATCAGATATCACCCTCACTGGTGTATGTCTTCTGCTAGTAATGTGGATCCATTATTAGAACCCAAAGGAAAAGAATTATATACATTCAGAGTCTTTTGAGTGAAGCATTGAGTACTATCTGTGTCCTCCAAACCAACATTTTTATAAATAGTTCCTTGGTAAGTAAGCCCTACTCAAAAAACTTATTTCGCATGCATCATTAATTTTGTGTTGGAATCCTTAATCACATAAACATAATTGAAGATAAGTGAGCACAGAGTGATCTGACAGGAAACTTAACACTAAAATATACTTTTACTTTACTACTTACAGTCGATTCCTCTAAGTTATGAAAAATTAAAGGAATAAGTCATAGGAAAGTAAGATCATACCAAATATCACAATTATATTACTATATACTGTTTAAATCTCTAAATATAAAAAAATCTAAATATCACCAATGCCTCAGTTATTTTTCTTTTTGCCTTATTTCTTTTCTAAGAAATTACATTAAATTAAGAAATGCATTTCCATTATTTAATGATGGCCAGCTAAACA
The DNA here is from genome assembly GCF_003254725.2 of Canis lupus dingo. Taxonomy (NCBI): domain Eukaryota; kingdom Metazoa; phylum Chordata; class Mammalia; order Carnivora; family Canidae; genus Canis; species Canis lupus. The sequence goes on along the minus strand of NC_064260.1, from coordinate 23,451,056 downwards.
GTGTAAACTCGAATTCAATGACTTCATGAAGACCACAAAATAATTAACAGTTTTGGAGTTTCCAGTACTCAAGTTGATACTTCTAAAAATATCTGGAGGTTAAAAAGTATTGTCTCAAATTTATAAAATATTGAATGACTCTCTCCTTAAAGTCAAGCAATTTTTCCTGGACTATTTTATCTCTGGTATACATCATTTTGTATGTGAAAACAAGAGAACTAGTGTCTACTTTGCCAATGATCCTTAACCTATCTGAATGCAGAAGGCTTGATCATATGTCGACATATGGATTTTGCCTGGTCTAAGAATTCTAATTGTCTTCATTTAGCTCTTTAGAATGATACAACTTAGTTGTTAGGACACAACTCTTTTTTTATGATAAAACATCTTTAATTTTTCTTCTCATTTCTTCAAATGCACATCTAGGAATTATGCCATAAGTGTTCCAAGCCATGGGGATTTTGAACGGAGAAATTTTAAAAATAAGCTTTATTTAAGAACTATAAAACAATCCTCATGTAGGCTAAGATGGGCCAATATCAGTATATTAGTCATTTTAGGCTTAATAATGATTCTGTAGGGACGCCTGGGTGGTTCCGTGGTTGAGCGTCTGCCTCTGGCTCAGGTCATGACCCCAAAGTCCCGGGATCGAGTCCCACATGGGGCTCCCTGCAAGGAGTCTGCTTCTCCCTCTGCCTGTGTCTCTGCCTCTCTCTGTGTCTCTCATGAATAAATAAATAAAAGTCTTTTTAAAAATGCTGTAATAAAAAACCTGATATCTCAAAAGGCTTATTATCTTGTTCATTCTATACCTTTTTGTGACCTGCCTCGATCTCTGTTCTGCGTCTTCTTCACTTGGATTATAAATCGAAGGAACAGCCTCATCTGAGACATGGTTGAGGGAGTCGTGATGAAACTAGAGAATGGTTCTCATAACTTCTAATCAAATGCTGCAGCAGGATTGCTCATTTTGCATTGGCCCAAACAAATCAAATGACTAAGCCGAATTTCACTGGAGTAGGAAAATTACAATCTTACCATAGGGAGAGGCAGCACATGATTAGAAACTGTACCTCAGTTAACTTTTTGAAAATACTTTTCCATAAAGGTATCCTGAAATATAGTTTATCTAAAAGTCTGTAATAAAACCCAACATGTTTTTTAAAGATTTTATTTATTTATTCATGAGAGACACAGACAGAGAGGCTGAGACTCAGGCAAAGGGAGCTCCTCCCTGTGGGGAGCCTGATGTGGGACTCGATACCAGGACCCTGAGATCACGCCCTGGGCCAAAGGCAGAAGCTCAACCACTGAACCACCCAGGTGCCCCAATAAAACCCAACATTTAAGAAAAAGTTTTTCCAAATAAAAATTATATTAAATTACATATAAACTGACACCTAGACTTTTTAATATAAATATAAAAGTCACTTAATTAACATTGTATAAGAAAAATGTTTTCTTCCTACCAACTTCCTACCAACTATCTGACCTTATTTTAATGGTGAATTACCTTTATCACAATATATTAATACTCTCAGATAAAAGCAAAAATCAGACCTATTGCTCTTCTAAAATGCACAACTATTATTATAGCATGGCACAAGTATTCTTAACAACAAAAAAAAACATGCATAGATGGTGGCATAACTTCAATGAAAAATATATAAGTACTTCAGATTTGGGATTAGCATAAATTTGCCTATAAACAACATTTTCCTGTTTTAGGGATAAAACCAAAATTGTATCATATAAGCTTATAAAAAGGCTTCATATTTTTCATCATTCACACTTCTCTAAGATTAAATTTCTTTTTGAGATCTTTCCATCAAGAAAATTTACTACATAAAAAAAAAAGAAAATTTACTACATAAAAATCATATTTTCTTCATTTTTCATCATTAAATACATATTCATCATCATTTAAATATTCCTTTATTATTAACCACTACAGGGTTTTCTATAAAATTCTCAGCAAATCTTGAAAGTCCTTTATAAAAATAACTTTAAAAATATTTTTAGTATTTTTAATTTTAGGCTATTTGTGTAGCGCATATGCATGGGAAATATTGAAGTCATTGAAGTCATTTGAAGTCATTTCTATAGTAGTAACTGACTATCAGTAGATATTAAAGTTAGAAGTTCCATTCAAAATTGTAAAATTCGTGTGAATGTATTCGTATCTCTCTTCTTCCTTGCAAGAGGAATGAGTGCCTAAAAGGATAAAGGACAGATCTAAGCTCCCAGGGGAAGATATTTTTAAAAAGAGATTTTAAGTCTAGAGTTGCTTGACTTCTTCCTTATTCCCTCCACCCTTCCTGTCTCTGCCTCTCTTCTTATCTGCTCCTCCCTCTCTCCCTCTTCTTTTTAAAATGTAACCCATTTAAATACCATAGCACATGGTACAGCTAGCAAACAACATTATAACATAAAATTTAGAATGGGAGCTGAATTTTTTACACACTTGAATTTTTACGAGTATGTTCATTACCATAAAAATAGACAGGCCTGTAATTTAGAAATAATAACTTTGTTCCCTTTTAATGATAGGAGATAAAGCACATCTCAACGCATCAACAACATACATTTGAGAGTGCATACATTTTTATTGCTGATTTCTCCTAATCTGGAAATATTTTGGTATTTTTAGATTATTAGAAAGAAGGAAATTATAGTACAAATGAGTTAATTAATTTTTGCTTGAAATACTCATGAATGAAATCTGAATTCTTGTCTATCAAATAGAGGCTTTCGTTTCATTGAATTGAATATTGGTTTCAGGAGAATATGGAATACACACAGAAAACACATTACAGCTGTGCCAATCTTTTTGCAATTATTTTGAATAGTTGGCTATTTGCCCCGTTTGACAGTTTGTGAACATGGTGAATAATTTAGCATTCATGCTGCTGCTGTTTTGGCACAATTAACATGAGTCTCATATCCACTGCTATTCAAATTGATTGCAATATGGGGGGAAAGAGAATCACTGCCTTAATGTTCATTTCTTTGTACTCTATTTTTCTAAACACGGCTGGCAAGACAATGCTAAATAAAACACAATGAAGACCACTTGTGTGATGACCTAAAAGCCAGTGAGAACATCCCTTTTTATTAAATTCCTGTTACCAATTTAGATCTGGTGTCTAATTTTAGAATTTTCTTGGAGAGCCTATCAACTGGACATCCATGTATTCCAAGCATGTGCAAAATATTTATGGACCTCTGTACAAAGCCAAAGACTGCCGTGTCATTATGTATATTATCATCCATTTGTCATTCTGCCTAACATGACTCAGAGGCAATGACTGTTACACAATTTCTTTTTTATTCTCGATGGCTTAACTTGAATTTAGTCTCCTGTTGTGCTGTTCTAATCTGACCAAAAAAGTCAGTATGATTTAAGATTGTTTGGAAAAATTAGTTTAAAAATATATTTATCATAGATTCTTAATATCTTCATACAAACAGCTACTTTTCCAATTGCTCTTCTATCTTAGAAGAAAGTCTGAAAGGTATTGTGTTTCTTAGTGCCAAGAGAATCTCTTTTAAGTAAGGGATGAAAAGGATCACCATCCCAGTTTGTTCAGTGAATGTTTGGTAGTTCATCTACAAGTTCAAGGTAATAATGATAATATCCTTTAACTGACACCACAGTCTTTTCTTAGCCCTGTTGTAAAAGATTGCGAGCTTCCTATATGGTATAAAAAACATACTTGTTTCAGAACAAATGAAAAATAAATCCTTTAGTTTGCCACAGTTGTACTTCTGGATGTGTTCATTCATTCATTGAGGGAGAGCCTGAGTGACTCAGTCATTTAAGTTTGGGACTCTTGATTTCAGCTCAGGTCATGATCTCAGGGTCATGAGATGGAGCCCCAAGTCAGGCTCTGTTCTGGGTGGGGAGCCTACCTAGGATTCTCTCTCTCCCTCTCCCTCTCCCTCTGCCTCCCCCCTCCCACCTCTGCTCATGCTCATTCATGCTCTTTCTCTCAAAAAAAATTTTTTTTTAATTAAAAGAAAACATTCGTTCAGTAAATATTTAGTTACACCTACCATGCCGGTACCATCTCAGGTGCTGGGGATATAGAAGAAAACAGATTGGTCATGGAGAATACTTTCTAAAGGTGGAAGAGAAACAGAATCCATACAGGGAAAATACATAATTTGTCAGATGGAAATTAGGGCTCTAAGTTAAAAGAGACCAGAGTTAGGGGACAGGAACAAGGGCTACAGTTTTAAACTGGGTGCTCAGGGCAAATGCAGCCTCCCTGAGAATGTAACCTGGGAGTAGATCCCTGAGGAAGCTGAGAGAAAAAAAAAAAACATTGAACTCTGGGGGGGAGAGCATGCCAGGCACCGGCAAGAGCAACTCGTGGCTTTTGATTATTGGCTTTTAAGAATGCAGAGGGTAGAGGAACTCTTAGAAGATGAGAAGCTGTATTTTATAAAATTCAGCAATTCTCTTATGCGCATAAGGTTGGAGTTCTCTCATTATCATTCCAGTTTGTGAATGCAAGATTCTATCATTTTAATAAATGTGTTTGGAAAAATGTCAGTGCTGGTAGCACATTTGTCCACTTTTGCAATGTAACTGAATTCTTTTAAAAGTCCTTGCTATATCTGATATCACTATTGTGGTATGAGACTCGATATACCAACCTAAGTCCAAATGAATTGCAACTACATAAAGGGCAACATGAGCTTTTTGTCAATGTCAAATTATTTAATTTGCCCAGGGCTCAGTTTTATCATCAGTGAAATGGGAAAAACTTTTGTCTGGTGGAGTATTAAAGATATCATAGGCGAGTCTGTCTAGTTTGGCGTCTGGCTTACTGTGGGAAATCGAAAATTGATGCATGCTTTACAGTGGAATCAGACTATTTATTATTAAAGTACAGTAGGAAACTTAAGTGTCACAAAACATGCATTGTTCATAATTTCATGACCATCACATTCCTTTCAAACAGAATCCTTGGAGCCAAAAAAGAGCCAGCGGCTACACACTGCAGTGTTGAAGGGCATCAGGTCGAGGGCATCGCCCAAGGCAACCACTGCCATGGTTTCCATGTGTTGGGACCACCTCTTCTTTTCAAAAGATGAGTCTGGGAGAGAAATAAATGCCGTGCACTGCCACGAGTTGGCCACGGGTCTCTCTTCCAGGTGACCACACAAGTGTCCTAGCTCCTAGTGATTTGCACGTTTCTGTGCAATCTGGTTGGGTCCTGGGCGTCATGCAATGTGGTAGATGTGATTTTACACCAGGGCTCCAGAGCACGTGAGGGCTTCATGTTGGCTTCACGGGACTCTGGTTCATTTCCCAACTTCTCAGGTTCTGCCTGGAGCCCTTACTCTTGCCACCTCATGCCATCCGTAAAAATGTTACCCCCAATTCTTCAATTACCGTGAATAGGTGAAATATTTAAAATCCAAAGTGATTCCTCATTCTCCCCGTTATTCTGCAGTTTTCACTAAAAATGTCTGCCTCCTTCCATCCTTTATCCATACATTTCAGCTTTCAAAAAAAGCCTTTGTTGAGTACCTAGTGTATGCTTACTGCTTAGTTTACAAGGCAAAGAAGGTGTAATTTTTCCCTGTGAAAAAAGGAAGGAAAGTGATCCTTACACAAATCATTATAATATATTTTGACATTCCATTATAGTCACTAAGAGCAGAGAGTGTCAGGAATCCAGAAATGGGCATAGACAACTGTGCAGAGTTTTAGGGGAGGGTTCAAAAACAGGATGACATTTGAGATGAGTCATGAAGGATGGGAAAGGATTTGATCACTAGAGTATCTTGGGATTTATTTTTGTAAAAAAAGCAGGTTTTTGCTAGTTGTTGTAGCAAACACCCCTCTATATTCTCATGCCAATACTCAAACTGTAAACTTTCCATGCTTTTGGTATAATTTGTATTCCTTTATCTGCACCTGCCACCCTTAACACAGTTCTTAGGAAATCCTGTTTAGGGAAAAGGAGGCATAAGGGCAGCACTCACAATAGCTTACTTTTGTGTAAGTAAGCTATTATACTATTAGAAGACAATGCCATAAAATCAGTTCAATTAGGTTACAATCTCAAGTGGTTGTCAGTACACCTAAATGTGCCGTAAGAATACCACTCCTGATATTTGTATTCATTGCATCAGACTTCAGGATTACATAACAAAACCATAAAGATAAGCATAATAAATTAGCAATGCTTTTTAAACCAGAATTAAATTCTATTATGTCTCTTTCCTCAGAATTAAATGTATGAGGGAAAAGGAAAATAACTTATAAAAGGAAAAACTCATAGAAAACATGTCTTTAAAATAATGCCATCTCAAAATTATATTTTTCTTCAAATAATACATGCATGAGTTTGTATGGGAGGGAAAAGGGACCTTCCAAAAGAATGAATAAAATGCTGACCAAATACTTTATTACAAATATAATTGTTAATTGCCCTTCTTATTTTAATAGCACTTAAAGGGGATTCTGTCAAACAGTCATACACATGGACATACCTGCATACTTACAACAGTACAGAATGAGAATACGCAAAAAAGAAAAGTGAAGGTTCTCTCCAGAAACTAGAAACTAGAGAAAGCAGGTTCCTTCATGTGAGCATTAATTGTCATTTTAAACTTCTCAACAGCAAAGGCTAAAAGGAAATGTGTTTCTATCAAATGATGAAAAAGAGGATATCGGTTATTTATTGGAGAAAAACTTCTTTTGGCACTAAATACTGGGAGGAATTTATCATGTGTATTATTATTTGAGATGTTGACTAGTATAATGAATAGTGGCTTTGCAGACATTGGAAGAATATAGTTTGTGAGATCATTTGTTTTATCAGCAGCCTACAATAAAAGTTAAAGGCATAATATTACAGTATGGATCAGTGAGTCAGTTTCTATGAAAAACTTACTCTTGAAACCTGTCTTTACACTTGGGAGAAGAATGCAGAAATAAATGAAATCATTTGGAAGAAAGGAGATTTAATTTCCTCAAAGTGGGTATGGTAAAGGAAAATTGTGTGTTCTCAGTAGTTTCCCTTTTCAGAGTAGATATTTCAGTATTTGTTGTGAATTCAAAATTCCAGAAAGGTAAATATTTCTAAATATTTCATATTTGAGAAAGGGAGAGAGCTAGTTATCCAATATCAGCTAATGACTAGCTAATTGCTTCTCTTATAGTTGGTCTTCCCAAAACTCACTGCAATTCAGATTCCGTTCCTACCACCAACTCTCTTCTTGCACAGGATAGGGCTGATTTTCATCCTCTCACTTCAAATAGGACTTCCATTACCCACGTTCCACATCCCTCTCCCACATTTAGCTGACCTTCTTAAAAGTTTTTACCTGAATGTCCTTCCCTGGTTATTTATATGTCTCATTTCCCTATTTGGGGTTCTCCTCTTTTGCCTGTTCCCACCTGCCATTCAAGTTCTGTCCTTTAGCCCTATTTTTTCTCTCTACCTTGATCCTGACTTCCATGTATCCCCATCTTGGTGTCTGGTATTTGAGCTGTACACTAACCTACCAAGCTGCGTATGTGTACACAAAACAATCTTCTTAAAACCAACAAGTTCAGGGACATCTGGGTGGCTTAGCAGTTGAGCATCAGTCTTCGGCTCAGGGTGTGATCCCAGAGTCCCAGGATTGAGTCCCATGTCGGGCTCCCCGCAGGGAGCCTGCTTCTCCCTCTGCCCCGCGTCTCTGCCTCTCTCTGTCTGTGTCTCATGAATAAATAAATAAGATCTTTTTTTAAAAGTTCACAATTGAACCCCTTTGTCTTTCCTCAGGCATATCTGCTCCTCTTGTCTTACTTGAATCAGTTAATGGCTCTATCCATCTGTCCCATGGTCATGGCAACCGCTATAAATAATTGTATTATTTATAATATTGTAAGAACAGCATAGGAAACGTGAAATCCCACTTCTCCATTCTTTTCTTTATTGAAACTTCCCCCAGGACTAGCATGCCTCCTTTCTATTTACCTGATTGACTTCTCTCTCCTATCCATAATCCACTACCATGACTGGGTGGCTTGTCGCCCCGGTTTAGACAGTTACAGTAGAAACCTACCTGGCCTTTCTACCCTCCTGCTTGCTGCTGGTAATGATCTCCTCATACTGCAACCAGGCTCATTTATGTAAAAAGCAAATCTGTCTGTGGCTTTCTCCTCTTTAAAGTCCTTTTGTGTCTTGTCATCACCTATATTAGAATCGCTAGCATGACTGTATAGACCCTTTTTGATTTGCCCCCTGCTGATTTCTCCTCCCCCTCCTCCTTGCAATTCACACCCTGTTACTGGCAAAATTGCTCCCATTTCCTGCACTCACACATGCTCTCTCCTGTTATGTGACTTTGTACTCTGGCCGGAGCCTTGGCAGGACCTCCTCATCTTTCTTCACCTGCTCTCACTCATCATTTAAGACCCAGCTCAGGCACCGTCTCCCACAGAAAGCCTCTGTAAAATCCTAGTTGGGCTAAATACCTATCCTTTGTGCTATAGGAACAATTAGCCTGATTTTCTTTTCACATCACTTTCCTTTACTAGAATGGAACCTCTTCAGGGGCAGAAATCACAATTTTTGTCTTTCCCATAGCAACCAGTTCAGTGCCTGGAAATGATTGATAAAGATCCATTGTAATAAGTTAAATAAAAATTATCATCAATAGTGTGGCTGCCCCTTTATATCAAATGCATATCTCAATTTAATCAAAATGAGAGGAAGGTAAATTGAACATGTGTATTTTGGTCTCTATTAAACCTTTCTGAGGAAGAAATTTGACTTTTCTTCCCAAAATGGTAGGAATAAGAAACACTCTCTAGAAACACCTTGAACCAAAGTTTTCGGCATCATGCCAAACTACATTTAACATCAGAACCATGGACTTGAGCTTCATCCCAAATTTCTACTTTAGAGACAAGAATAAAAGGTATATATATATTATAGATAAGTTTTATTTAATAAATTAATATCTTGACAATGGGGCTATTATAAATATTTTAACAAAGTAATAAATAATAGTTTTTATATTCTAATCCCCAAATGAAATTACAGTTTTAAGTGGAGCAATATGAATCATTAAATTCTTACTTCTAAGTAAAATAATTAAATATTGTTAATATCTTAAGTGATAAATGTCACACTATGGTTTGGAAATACACTTTAGAATATGGTATTTTAGGCAGTGGAAGGAACCAAAGGTGAAGTATATCTAGTCCAGCTAACTCACTTATAGAGAAGGATATTGATACCCCTAGTAACACATAACTGGTTAGTACCCATGCTGGAAATAGGACTCATGCTGGGTTTCTCCCATCAGTTGTACTGCCTGCCTCCTCACTTATTATTTAGAAATATAATACATGTATTATATACATGAAATATATCCCAAGTATTTGGATCAAATATGAGCCTGTAGCCACCCCATGCTTCCAACATACACACCCCACTACATGGAAAGGTTAAATATTGGAATCTTTTTATTGTTGTCATTCTTTCTTGGACCACTGAGAAACATGAAAGGCTCATCCCTGAAATTAATAGAACCAATGAATTGTACAGAACATCCACTTCTGCTTTACAATTTTGTTACAAATTTTTTTCCAAGTATATGTAATAAAATGGAGGTCTGAAAGTGACATTTTGTTTCCAGGAAACATGAAATGAAACACTCCGAAGAAAAACAAATTTAAAGTGCAAATATTAGTAACAAAGAAAATAATTTTCTCAATATTTAAAGTTTAATCAATGTATGTAGGTCACTAGCCCATCACTTGTAAAACAACTTACTATTTAGATGTTGAACATTATTTTTAGAGAATTTTTAGAGAATTTTTAGAGAATACACAGTATCCATTTCTTGTAATGAGACTCAGGTGATAGTATTTACCTTTAGACCCATTCACAATGTACTAATCAGAAACCTGCAGTTTTCTATATCCTAAGAGTCTGATTTCTGAAAATAGCCTTTATCACCTTTTCCAAGAGTGAAATCTGAGAGTAATTCTTCAGAATAAGGAAGTAGGTCAAAGTCAACTGTTCCACTTGTTTTAAGATGCCAGAAATCACACAAGTTTGTATTATTCAAGAAAGAAGAAAAATATTACATATAACTGAACACTATGTCAGCCTAGCTCAATACTTTAAAATGACAAGAGTGATTTTTTTTTGTCTATATTTTAGGGTTTATAATTAAACAGCATTAGGAGATAGTTGGTGTATATTTCTATAAAGCTAGAGTTAACATTGCCACTTCAATTTCATTGCAGAACTTTGTGGTAGGAAATGTGTTTGTTTGTTTTTAAATTCTTAGAATCTTAGCACAGTGGAACGGAAGAGCAATAAATGTTTGTTGAATTACATTTAATGTGTACATGTATGTATAAATGTACAAATATATGCATGCATATAAAAATACGTAAGGCTATAGGTTTTATAATCTATGGAGAAAAGATGTTCACTTGATTCAAACCCCCTAATCTCACTGTTTTAAGGTCCTTGTTCCTTAGACAGTCTTATTCTCTCATGGCAGCATTATTTCCATGCCGAGCATTTGAAGGGAAACCTGCCTCCCTCACCAACAGCCCCACCAACCTCCAGGGGAAAGGGTGACACATTTTTCCCACACCTACTTATACAGGAAGAAGATTTACCCCTTAAATGTTATAACACCTGATATTTAGCTTACAGGTCAGAGAACTGGGCAAAACGAAAGAGATTTCTGTCAAACCTATACCTAATGAAATTCTATTATTTAAGGATATTTCATCACCCTACCAACAAAATACTTTTCTACATATCCCAAATGAGAACACAGTAATTTCTTCAGTTAGAGTTTTTAAAACATAGTAATTTTTGCTCTTTCTTTTTCTTTTTTTAAATAAGCAAATACCAGTTTTTTTTTCTTAATTCTGAGATTTGTTTTTCACACCAATTTTCATGGGCTCAGGAATACATGTAATTCTTTGAATCTGTTTTTTGACACAATGGGCAGAGTTCTGAAGACCTTCAGATTTCTTTCAATGCCTGTTTTTGCTGTTCATCTGAAAATAACAGTTTTGACAGCCAGCTTTGTCTCTGCTACCAACCCCATCCTGCATCTCCATGACAATAGTCAGGAAGTCATTCACTTACATTTATGGGGGAACCATTGTGTGAAAGGAATTGCACCAGGAACTTAACAGGAAACAGTCCATATGAGCCTCACCATTGAAATGTCCTGTAATTAAAGTGGTATTAGAAACAAATATATTCATGATATGTACACTTTACTGACAGAATGAATACATATAAATATGCCCCAAACACAACACATACATATAAAGATTTAGTTCATAATGTAGCACAAAGGGTGTTGTGATGACTATAGTTAAGATAAATTATTTTGCAAATTTTATAGCAAATTTACTATAGAGAGGGGACTAATCAAACAACCAGGGAAGGGAATATTTATTGTAATACTATGTTTACTATAGTAAAATAAGAATATTTATTGTAATACTATGTTTACTATAGTAAAAGAAGAATCTGTAGAAAAAGATCTCTCACCCATTTTTTACAGTATCCAGTCACTCGTTTTCACATTTGAGAGAACTGACTATAGAAAGTATCACAAAGCCCATTGAATGAAAATACACACACACACATAAATAGACAAACAATAGCAATCAAGGAAAACTTTTAGAGTAAATAAAAGGTCATCTTAGTTTCTACAGTAAACTAAGTTTTTAAAATTCACCATGTAAAATAGCTGGCTGATTTCTTTTTTCTAATACTTCTAAAGCATAAATGTATTGTGGAGATATGAACATTTTAAGAAATCAGAATGGAAAGAGAGCTATAGTGTCAATCATGTAATTTTTATGAAATTGTTCTGAAATGGTATGAGGCAAAGGAAACATGATCCGGCTGTTGGGGTGGCAAACAGCCCACCACTGTTAGATAGCTCAAGTGCCACATCCTGCATCTTGTTAACTGTAACTCAATCCAGTCTATTTCAGCAGAAGGGTCTTTATTTTCATCCTGGCACTCCAGTCTTAAAGTAGACTAAAGCTTAAGTTTGTTTAAAGCTACAACATGATTATTCCTATAAAATAATTAGTGACATTTGAACCACTTTCTGATAGACTCAATTTAGTGGGAGACTAAGCGGCCTTCCACATTTATTCAATTCACATTTTAAAATGCTGCTAAATGCATTTGAAACACAGCATTTTTGAGGAAGTCCAACAGGATGGATAGACTTAAAATTCAGCATAGGAAAAAAAAATTCAGCATAGGTTTATAAAACATGATTCTTTCTTTAAAATCTTCTTCACTTATCTCAATGCTTATGGCTAATATATTTAGAAAGTTTTGCCATGGACTGATACTTATGCAGAAATAGAAATTGTAGCTCTATTCAGATTGTGGTGATTGTATTTTTATACTTTGTTATATTTTAACTTCTGGCAATTTGGAAAAAATAAATATGAGAATGTACTGATTTTATAAATTAAGATATTCATAATTTATTTCTGAATCTAAATGATATTTGGTGAGTATCCATCTTGAACAAGTAGACTTGTTCAAAGATGTGTGGTATTAGTCATTGCCACGTCTTTGCCAATGTATTTTAACAGTGATAATGAAGGCAGAAGGAAATGTCCTGTTGAAACTATTAGAGTAAAACATTCCATTAGGATGGAAAATTAACTTATTTACCAGCCAATCAAGATTCCCTAGTGTTCTGAAAACAGCATGAAAGAAAACTCTTGAACAGTTAAAATACTAAAGAGTGCTATTGACCTATGAGATGTAATGACTTAAAATATAAATAAGAACAGGAGATATTCCCATAATAGTTATACAGGTGTTTCACCTGATGACCTAAACTTCTCTGCTTCCCAAAGTTAAGCATGACACTTATCTGGGAAAATAATTTGTTCTGAAACATAAATACTAACGTATGAAGCTTGCAACTTAGGTTATTAAAAGTCACTTCCATGTTCAGGATTTAGTGCTAGTAATGGGTCCTCTTCTATGTTAAGACTTGATTTACCATGAAAGATACAATTCTTTCTGTGCTGTGCAAACTGTGAAAGGTGGAGGATCTCAAATAAACATCTGGCCAAGTGAGTCACCAGCAATTGGTGAAGAGGTGAAATGCTGTTCCCCTCAATCTGCAGCTGCCTAGTTGGAGGGCTGATTAGGCAAAGGCGACCTCATGCTTGTTAGTCTAAATTATGGTTTCTTACTACTGCTGTCTCTACTTTTTGTATTTTAATTTAGATATCTTATTCTCCGTGGTCAAACCTGCTACACTTGAAATGTAGATTTGATGCATTTAAAATCTAACATGCAGTACTTACAGGACAACTTTTCAATCCATAAAATTAATAGCAGCCTCACTCCTCTCTTCTTTCTCATCTAACATTTGTAGTGTCTACTGCACAAAATTCTTAAGGGGTCGTCTTTTCTTTCTCCAAGAGGGCATTTTAGAATCACTGCTTTTTTTGTTTGTTTGTTTGTTTGTTTTGTTTTGTTTTCTCAACAGTAGGGACATGATGCCATGGCTCATCCTCATTTCCAATTCTGATGCCCAGAGGTTCAGTCAAACTCTGACCGCAGAGGCTGACTCCCTCAGGTGTGGACACAGAAAGTTGGCCTGGGAACCCTGGCTTTCTGGATGTGCTTGTATTGGGCAATGCCAAGTATGATATCTGATTTGGTCTTAACAGGCATTGGGAAGAGGGGGATGATCAACTTCATTTCTAGACAAAGAAACTAAAATTTCATTTGTATTACTACAAATTGTGGTCTGCGCTTTAAACCTATGTATCCTGTCTCATATAATACATGCATTTTCACAATTGTGATGGCTTTCTTTCTGAGAGTTTTATAACCACCATTCTTAATTTTTAAAATGAAAAAAAGAAGTTATTGACTGCCATTTGGAAACACTATACACTCAGAAACCATGTTAGATTGCTCATTTCTATTAGTATTGATATTAGCAATATACTGTAATCATTTGCAGCTAAGGAAATCCAAAGAAAGGTCTTTAATCTGAAAAGAAATATGTAACTGTATAAAAATAATAATAATACTAAAACAGTGACATTTCCCATGCTTTGAGGGAGAAGCCAAAGATATTCTCTTTTATGAGCTATAATATCATTACATTAGCAGCATTTTAAATGAGCAAATTATAACTCTGTAATGCTACTGTCTACACTCCAATGCATCCTAATATCAGAGCATGGAAAACTAGTGCAATTATATCTGCAAATAAATAATTTTACCAAATTATTTATTAAGGTTCTGAGATTTCTGGGCCACAATATTTTAAGTATCTAGGATATATTTCCTTGTACACTTTAATTAATTAATTGATTAATTAATTAATCCATTAGTTAATATATAAACTTTAGTCTGTGCTGAATGCTATGCCGAGCACTGAAAATATAATTTTAAAAGTTTCTGTTCTTTTGTGAGATTAGAGTGTACTGAAAGAACTTATAAGGAAGTTAAAAAGCGATCTTAATCCTGAGTCCTTAATGCAAAATCCTGATAGAGGCAGATTAACTTTAGGGGCATACAATAGCCTATAATCATAAGTAATCCAACAAAATAGGTAGACAATCTGTCATCAGCAAGGGTATTCAACAATAACAGAGAAGAGAGTGTATGAGGAATGAAAACAGATATAGGATTTGACGAAAAGAAAATAGCAGTAGAACTATATTTTAAATAAATAAATCAAGCAAGCAAGCAAGCAAGCAAGCACTCTTGGCCAAAATAGGTACAGAAAGCTTTGTAGACAGTTTTTATGCTTTGTGCTAGAAAGTTACCAAAAAATAAAGATAAATTGGCACTGGTTACTGGGAATACATATATCACTGTTCTCGAAAAACTTGGGATTTGTTTTGTAAATCACGGTGATTGAGATCTATGTGATTCTCAAAATTTTGTCGAATGGATGGGTAAATACAAAAGAAATGATGCAAAAAATATGGTAAGTAAAATGTTTTCACAGGTCCTGGATTTGAAAGTAAAGTATAAGGAGTCCATTTAAAATCGCATCTCTGGAACTATCTTAGGTTTACCGAGTTACACACAGTGGCAAGTGCCTAGGAACTCATGTTGACAGCCCAAGAAATAGATTAGCAGGTTTAGCTTGATTCATTCATATTTAGTTTTCTTATTTCTCTAAACATTTTTATTTTGGCCTAACAGAATTGAAATAGGTTTCACAGCATCATTAAATCTGTAGTAATTATTTAATGTGTCAAATGAGATTGCTAAACACCAAACTATCTGATTCTATCAACACAAAAAAAAATCAAATGGCATTTCTACAAAGTTACACAATGAGAAATAAACTCACTTGTTATTAAAAACTGTGAGTTCAAAAAAAATTAGGGTTACTATTTTTATGCCTCAAAAGGAGTTTTATAATATTCACCCTGTTAGATATTTGGGGGTATTTGAAGTGCTCTAAATTACCAAAGCCATGTATCAACTTTGATAAAAACCAATCATGGGAATAATCACATTATCATTTAAGTCCTCAAGTCAAACCATTTTCAACTTGGATTTGTAATTTAAGAAGAGTCAAGGCTGGGCTTGGATGCTATTTCTCTTCTCATCGATATAGCAGGCATGAGAAAATGAATTTATGTTGATTGATTTTCAAAGAGATTTATTGTATGGGCATGCCCTGAGGAAAAATGGGGATGATTTGAATTTTCTTCATAAATCTTTTATTAATAATCATAATAAATTGTTAGTTAATAAACAAGACATTTCCTAATCTCTCCCATAAGGTGACAGCTGCTCCTGTAGCCAACACAGTGAAATGAAACCTGGCATATGATTCTAACCCCACCCCCATGCCACAAAAGAGAAAAAGGGGGTGCAGAGACTGGACCAAATGACATTTAACACTTAAGACAATACAGAAAAGAGAAGAAAATAATTGGAGTCTTTTACTCCTAACTCTTGCAATTTGGAGAAATCTGTGCCCTTGAAAACCAGAATGCACTGTAGATCTTGAGTCACCATCCGCCAGACAGTTGGTTTTGCCATTTTAATAAACCCTTTTAAAGAACTTTAATTCTAGGTTTCAGTATTTCTATTCTCTGTCATTATCAGCAGCAAACTCTTTAAAAACATTAAAAAAAAAAAAAGGAAAAGCAAAAGGCCTCTGCCTAGAACATAGAGATTTTAGGAAACTTAACATCTGAGGTGAAACAGTCTTTTCAGTGGGTAACAAAAGGAAACTATATGCATCTGCTTTGCCTGAGTCAGATGTAAAGTAATCCTCAAAACACTCCTACATACTTTCTTCATCTTGTTTATATAGTACAGATCTGCTTATTTATTTATTCAGTGGGAAGGTGTGTGATATGCCTTTACAGAAAGCAAATAATTGATAACTTCATATTCTGAAACACTCAACAGCCAACCTGCTCGTTTCATTTGTATTCTACGGACGCCTCATTTTTTCCTCCTCACTGCCTGGCCTGTACTGATCAGTATTAACAATGGGATTTTTGTCTCACTTGAAAACTTTCTTGTTCCATTTGAGTTGAGGTGGAGACACTCTCACTTAGAAAGAAAGAAAGAAAGAAAGAAAGAAAGAAAGAAAGAAAGAAAGAAAGAAAGAAAGAAGAAAGAAAGAAAGACAGGTATTTTGATATTTTCATTGTTTTGTTATTTCAATATGCTAATATCCAGGGCCACTGCATTCACTTATCAGATAATCTGATAAAGAAGCTGTAAGAGATGACAGGCTCCTTAAGTTGATGGAAAAGAAAACCTATGTTTAAAACATTTTAAAATATTGATGGATTTAAGAAATCAAAAGAAAAGAGACTGAAAAAAATTATCATTTATGTTCCTAATTACTGGATTTTGGCTTCTCTGCAACTGTGATACTAACCATAAACGAAATGTCACGTATCTCTTTTTGTCACTCTTTTCCATCCCCCATGCAAACTTGGTAACCCAACAAAACTCACCTACCAGCCCTGGAAATCAGATTCTTAAAGCAAGGGCAGTTACCACCTCACCTTACCATTCAAGAACTTCCTCGATCATTTCTGAAACTCTTAATTGTCTAAACTTTTCTCGAAATCTGCAGCCACAAATACTGTGACTGGCCAGTTTCTGGTCTCCTGAATTGATCTAACATTTATTACTTCAATTCATTTGAAAAACAAGGAGTCATTTGAGTCACCATTTCCCTTAGAGTATCATGAACATTGCTGCCGCAAGAGAAAACACAGAACTATCTTCTCTGCCCCAAACTGTTAGAAAATCACTCCAGAGGAGGGATGAGCTTATTCTCCCGAAATCTCCATTTATGGGCATAGGGAGGGGGGCAGGAGAGGTGTGTAGAGTACTAGGGAAGAGGTAATGCTTCCCTAGAGTGAATTCCCATTGCCTTTTACCAATTCCTCCTCTCAACTCACGCTTTCACATGTTGCTTATACTAAAATCATTCACAAGGGTCAGATTCTGAAAATTTTAACTTAATTTCTTAAATACTGCTTTTAACCTGCCACCCCCGGCTCCCAGCGACTACTGCAGGAGTTCTTAAATCTATCATTTTTGGCTAGAACAAATAATGCATCAACTATTTAGTTTGCCCAATTAATAAGATGTCTTCTGATCTTTAAAAGAATGTTTTCACCCACACAGTTCTTTTTTAGAAAAAGAAAAGGTTTCAAATTCCCTCTACCAGAAAAACCCTCATCAAAAATGAATTTCCAACATGAGATGTCAGAGCAAGGACAAATGTTCGGCTAGGACATTTGCTATAATTCTGTTGATCATAGGCCTTTCTCATATAGTGATGAAGCATCCCTGGAAGAAAAAAAAAAAGAAATAGAAGATGTTAGATGGAAACTAATATCACGGGGGGGTTTGTTTTTGTTTTTATGTGACTCAGTTCAGTAACACCTTGAGAAGGGTACCAAAAACTTGTCAGTTTTTAGTATTGGTTTCCTTCTTAGGGGAACTGGTGGTTAGCCAAGTCATTCTAAAATTCTTGACTCAGTTATTTATCTTAAGAAGTCATCTACTTCTCTACCTCTGTCAGAGACCTACACTTTGGGAGCAGTACTCCAGCCAACCACAATAAAACAGGGCTAGAGTGGGATTACAGAGAGGCCGGTGTGTTTACCAAAGTGTAAATTTTTAAATACATCTACATTATATTTCTCCTTATATTCTTTTAAGGCACAAATATAGGAAGAGTTTTCACCTACCACTCAGAAAGATCCAGGGTATCCCTAACCTGAGGAAATACGTGGAATACCATCTCACAAATTAGAACAGTAATTTCTGCTCTTAAATTACAGTGTTGATTGCCATCCCAATTTGTTTCATAATAAATAAAATATAGAGAACAGACATCTAAAAAATATCACATTGGTTTTATCCAATACATGCAAAGATCAAAAATATATTTTCAATAGAGCAAAGCTTTAGTATGTATCTTTTATGACTACACAGGTGTTTGGGGAAAAAACAAAACTTAACCAACCTGTTGGGAAGTTGAAAGTGTTGTTTCTCTAGAAAATCAAGTACACCACCCAGAAAACTGTCGCTCTCACTCCAAAGTCTTTGTAATCCATCTCAATATGGAATGGGGTGAGGTTAAAAACTGCTGATTTATTTGACAGAAATGTATACAGCAGCATGATCATCATAGTAAGCACCTGCTCAAATTTGACTCTTTAGTACTAGTTGCTCATGTCTGAAAAGTTGAAATTTAAAAAGCTATTAGAGATTCACTTGCAAGTAAAGTTAATAAGAGCACATGATATATAACCTAGACTTTGAGAAAAAAGCAAAATAAGATTTTTCATTAATGCCTTAAATAAAATTTAATGCGAAAAGTTCAGTATAATACTTCTGGCTTTTAAAGAGCAGCAAATGATGCACTAACATTAGTGGCTAAGGTGACAAATACAGCAGGCTTGATGGTGCCAGGGCTGAGGCCACACGTTGTCAGAGCAGGAAGTGATGTTCCTCGGGGGGGTTAATCAAAACCCCTGCTTCACATACGCAGCAAGATTTTGAAAAGTTCTGATGAACACCCACCCAGGTCCACCCCACCTCTATCTACCTCAGCAGAGAAATATGTTTAACCTTCATTGTCCTTTCCATATTTATGGCTATAGAAAAAAGTTGAAAACAACTTGAACCCTGACAAAAGTCAAAGACTTTGGAAGAGGTAGAAATATAGATTCTAAACACTCCCATATTTTCCAGAAGTTTCCTTTCCTTTCCTTTCCTTTCCTTTCCTTTCCTTTCCTTTCCTTTCCTTTCCTTTCCTTTCCTTTCCTTTCCTTTCCTTTTTTTTTTCTTCTTCTTTTTTTTTTTTTAAATCACAGTTGCACTATTTATGGTGTGGTTACACTTTTCTATTAATTTATAATTTAATCAGTCTAGCACAGTTATGCTTACCCAAAGAATTTACTGTTTCATACTTTTTAAATAAAAAAGGTCCACAGATAAGCAAATGTGAAGGTGAATTGACTAACTTTAAAACATTTGAAAAGACACAGAGATTATAAAAAAAAATAGAGGGTAAGAAAAATATCAAATATAAATAAATATATGAAAGTGGGGGGTTTTTTAGTTATGTGCACGTATCTAAACATGGGGTGTCTGTGCTACCAAATTCCAGACTTCAACGTTAATTTAAATGACTTGTTTTACAAAATTAAATAACTCTGTCCTGATTTTGTGGTTCAAAATCCAGATTGAATGTCTTTCTTCCCCATGGAGTCAATTCTGATCCTCTTTTATCTGAATTTTACCTACAACCTTTCATTTTTCCTGGAACACATCAAAATGTTTCAGAATTAGACATTACGCAAGTGAAATGGATACATTTCTAAATTTGCTTATCCTGTTTAGTTTTGACAAATATAAACTTGTTCCCCTACCCTAGGTAATGAGAGCTGGAGAAAAAATAAATATTTAAAGACATTTAAAATATATATTAATGAAAATGGTGCAACTCTTTAAAGTACTTAAACTAATTACATGTGATATTTCAAAAGGATAATTCATTAGTCCAATCCTCTAAATAATCCCAAAGTAACACGAATTCTTCTGTAGAATAAATGTCTATAGAGAGTAATCCATGGAAGACAGACAAGCCTCTTGTTTGTAGCCTTAATCCATTGCCTAGAGCGTGAAAAGTGCTCAGGATAACAAGTGTTGGAATCAGTAAAATCAACATTATTTTTGGATTTTATTTTCTTAACAATACCGACTGATCAATAGGCTTGCGGAAACTGACAAATACAATACGGTCCGTTTGATGAATCAATCTAGTGAAGTAGAGAGACTCCCTCCACCCCTTCCCGCCTTCTCCCTTTAAATCCTCTTCATCCTCTTCCTCCTCCTCCACCCACACACGCACACACAGAGAGACAGAGATAGTGACAGAGAGACAGAGACAGTGAGAGACACAGGAAGAGGAAGGAGGGAGAGGAAGCTGCTTCCTCCCTATTGGTCTGTAGACTTCAGTCATGAAAGCTGTAGTGGCACTGCTAGATCTTTCTTCCTAAGAATGCTAAGCCACTTCAGTAAGTGTTTATGTTTGTAATTGGAAGACTCACCCTCTTCTTTCAGTGGAGTAATTTCCATACTCTGGGAGTAGAGTTCGCTCTTCTGTATTTCAATTGTGCTGAGGGGAGGAGGGGAGTTAGAACAGAGATTGTTTGTGGAGGAGTAAAGAAGGGAAAGTTGTGTCCTATTAACTTTTATGTAACACCCCCCTGATAGGGTTATCAGCATATCAGCTTTGGGGAAAATCGAAAGAAAAATAGAGGAGGAAATTGAAACACCTCAGACAAAATGCCTATTTAGGAACAAACTAATGGTGTCTGTATGACTGCCTGAATCCAAGCATTTGTGTGCACAGAAAATTTAGTAACCCTTCACCAGCTCAGGAAGACCCAGAGATACTCTCTTTATGTTGGTCCTTGACACTCAGCAGGGACTTTTGTGAACTTTGTCATCCTCCTCTGCCCTTTAACCAAAACTAGGGAAGTGGCTTTAATTAATGAGATGTGATGCATTACAAATGTTAGCCAGAGCATTCCAGAAGCTGGAAATCCGTAGATGTTTTTAAATTCTGAGTATCCCTTTGAGTTGTAATTTGTAATTCTCAGTGGACCTATATTTGTCTTGAGCTGATTGTTGAAATGGGCTTTACCAGGAATTTCTTCACTGAAATTGCAGTGGGGCGGGGAAGGGGGTTTGTTGGGAAGAGGGAATGATCTCTCACAAGGCTTTAAGACCTTCAGTGGTTAAAGTTCTAATGGTGAATAAGATATACAGACATTCACACATATGCATACGTGTACGTATCTATAGGTGTATATACGCACACGCACACACACGATGCACAAGTTCAAAGGAATTCTATCATGAGTGTCCGTTGTAAATTATGTAGGTAGCAGAATTCAGATTTTTTTAATCAAAATTGCACCTAAAAATGGCTATAAAACAACGCGTGCCTTGGGAAGTAAATTTATAGCTACATGCCTTTCACAGGCACGCTGGAGGGCTCTGCTCCCGGCTCTAATCTCCAGGAGATGTTTTTTGCATGTGTTGTGTGACAGGAGGGAAGGGGAGTGGGTTGAGCTCGACTGCTCTCCCATTGTCAGCCAGTCTAGTGAGTGTTGGGAAAACCTGTCTGTGGGATCTTGTGTCATCTCTCCCTACATGTGTACAGGAAAAGTCCGCGCTGCTCACGGTGCCTGCCTCTCTCTCTCTCTCTCTCTCTCTCTCTTTCCCTTTCATTCTGCTTCCCCGGAGCCGAATGAAGCAGAGAGCAGGATTAGAGTCCGCCACCGGCTATCAGAAGAGCCTAGATAAAAGGAACTGCTTCTTAAGCACCACTGCAGCAGCCCTTGTTAATTTTTTTTTTCTTTCCACACAACAGTTGTGCCTCATTATCCGGTGCCTGGCTCGATTTTTTTTTCTTTTTTTTTTCTTTTCTTTCTTTCTTTTTTTTTTTTTTTTTTTTTTTTTGGAGGGTTTGAAGTTTCTGTGCTTCAGTGACTGTTACAGAAGAAGAGGTGTTAGTGTTGCCGTGAGGTCTTGATTGTCTGCATTTATGAATGAAACTGACCTAAATCACCTGTTACCTCCAGTTCCCAGATTGTTTGAACTTCTCTGGCCGCACAATACAGGAGGGAAGGCTGAAGCAGCAGAGGGACCCACAGCGTCTGCAGCATGGGCTGGCTCGCTAGGATTGCCTGTCTTTTCTGGGGAGTATTACTTACAGCGACAGCAAACTATCAAAATGGGAAGAACAATGTGCCAAGGCTGAAATTATCCTACAAAGGTAAATCTTTATTTTTCTTTTATTTTGGCTAGCTTTGTCATGCCCCCCCGCCCCCCCCCCACACCCCGCCTTTTCATTCCTTGAACTCCCTCCCAACCCAAGCCATAAAACCTTTAGTTTAACCTGGGAAACCTACGTGATTGTGTGTGTCTTTCTGAGATGATTTAAACACTTTTTTATAAAAGCGTGTCTCCTTTTTGATATATGACAATTTAAATGCAAACAAAGAACATTTAATCACATTTGCAGAGAGGAGCTGAATGCCTGGTAAATGCTGATCTGTATATGTGATCATATGTTCTGTTAATTTTTCTGACTCTACTTCTATGAAAATAGCTTTAAAAAAAACATGATTGCAGAAACAGTCCCTTTGTAGATGTTAATGCTTCACCTAGAGTAATTGTTATAATAAATTGTATTTTCTTAGTTTTAGGCACTAAATGGTTAATCATCATCATGAATATTCAGTTTGTTCAAATCTGACAATCAGATGCTTAACATAAGCAGTAGATCATGGTTTGCCAAGAGAATATAAACTGGAGGGAACAGACTAGTTTTTCCACAGTGTTATGATTGTACAAAAGACTGTATTTGGCTAATTGGTGTAAAGCTAAAGCCTTTGAAATATAATGTTATTTAATTCCATATGTACTTCAGTGAGAATTGAGGAGGTATTACTTTTTGGTTGTACAGCTAGTTGTCTGAACTTCTTTTCAAAGAGTATAAATTTAAGAAAGGCAAAAAGCTTTATCACATGGTTGCTCTACTTTATTTGGTTACAATTTAATGCATATGCTTTGTTCTTAATGAGGACTTTAAAGAAAATATTTGTTCTACATTTGTTTAGATACATTTTATAGATAGAGGTATCAAATAATGGTAACACAGATTGAAAATTATATATACATAAAACTTTTAATGAAAGAGAATGTTTACATAACTGGGATATTAGTAAGATGGAGTTGGAGATTAAAATGTTTTAACTCAAGTACTTTTATTCCCTAAGGTGTTGCTTTCTTATGATTCTCAGATTTCGGGAATTGGGGGTGGGGCAGCGGGAAGCTTCAATTATATTCTGTTTTTAGCCTATAATGTAAAAGAAAATCATTGACTCTATCTGTAGAGATGTCTGTCTACTGCACACTGCTCTTATGCCAGAAACATATTCTTTAATTCTCACATGATGGGGCACATCTCTTTCTGAATGCTCTAGTGTGAATGAGGACCGCAAATAGGAAAGAGAGATGTAATTTTCACACTTTGGGTTAGAAAATTCAACACCTATTAAATGTGCTTATTTGGAATTAATACTTGCTAGATAAAATACATTAGATATATTTATTGTTGGTATAATAGTTTCCTAGTTATTAAAGTGGGAATGGATTTAAAACATAAACAACTGCAATTGTGCTTATCATGCAAGATTTTAAAAAATTACATAGCCCCTATTAAATATTTAACCTAATCGCTATTATATCTCTAGTTATTGCCTTTAAGTTATTTTTATAGTATATGATATTGTGGCATCTGTATTTTCTTCATTTTTTTGCTTTCCATTTTAATTCTTTGATGAGAGGATGGCCATCAAATAATATTAGGGTGATGGTTGATTTTATTCAAGTTTATATGCCTTATGAGTATGTTTCACATGCAACTTTACTTCTCAAAGATGCAGATGGGTATATGCTATAATCTTAGAGTAACAAATTTGAAACATGAAAAACAATTTAAAGATCTACTAGATTTGGAGATACTTGTTTATTAGATGCTAAATAAATTGTAAAATAAGTAAGATTTGAGAAATATGTTTATTTCACAAGAATTTTATTTCCATGGCAATATAGATTGATTTACTCTCCATTATAGAAGAGGTACCAGTCCTTTTTATATACTAAACAGTATTTATTTAGAATAGTCCTTTGATACCTTTGATATGTGTACAGGCTATAAATTTGTCTTGTGTATATTGACAAAATGTATATATTGGACAGTCTTTTTTAAATTTTTTTTAATATTGGACAGTCTTTATAAACTCCTTGTAGCTATGGTATCCAATAGAATTATTCTGAGTTCTTTTTTTTTTTTTTTTTTAATCTGAACAGCCCCACACCTACATAACAATTCTATTGAAATACCTAGTGCTTGGCAATTTGGTAAAATAAACTGTGAAATGAACAACAACATGAAGAATAAAAGGAATGGCCCAAGCAATTTTTCTTCTGTCATTTTATTGGTCTGTCATTACCTTTTTCTCTCTACATGTACACTTGTTTTGCCAAAGCAAATGCCTGGTAGCCAATTGTCAGTACTTTGTTTCTAAACTATAATAGAAAATTTTTTTTTTTTAGCTACTCCTTTTTTCTCCTTAATTAGATGTCAAACACAGTTAAAACATCCACTGCTTTGCCCTTAAAAATATTCCAGCGTGATTCATGAAGAGTTAAATCCCTGCCAACCCTAATTTCCCATGGTCACTTGTTTTCAAAGATCCACCATTAACTCTCTCATTGCTCAGGTTGCTAAGACAAAGTTTCGTGCAATCACTGTGCTGACTTTCCACTTGTCATCTTGCCTAGTAGGAAACGAAAGAGATTTGATATGTTAAATTAGAAAGAAAAAAAGAAAAACAAGAAGGCAGCCTTTGTAGTGGATGTACATATATATCTAATAAGGTACCTCTTTACTTTCTAGGAAAAGGCATTGAATAGATGTGTTCAGGACCATCTGGAGAAGTGATAATATTAGAAAAATGGGGGTATGCTGGCTTTTCCTCTGAACCAATCTGATTTAGAATCCTTGTGGGGGAAGCAAATGTGAGAACTCTGTAAATCTCAGCAGTCACATACAAATTATCCTCAAGGAACATTCACTCAGAGATACTTTTGCCTTCCTTAAATATATGTAATGTAGCTAAACTGTAAAATGCTTCTTTTTAAAATTGATGCATAACTGTTTATTTCTCCTTCAAATCTAGTCAAATTTCACTTTTCTCATGAAAAACCAGACTATCATATAATCTTCCTTTTGGAATGTGTGGCACCATGAAGACTGCAGAAAAACCTATGGAAATCACAAGGAAATAAATTAGGTTTGGGGTTTTAAACAAATGACAAATGTTCCATCACTCAGTGTAATGAGCTTTTCCAGGACATTGTGTGCTTCAGTTTTAGGATAAATCAAAGACACATGCAAGTCTGAATGGTGATCATGTGAATCCAAAGGTTAAATCAATGCCTTTAACTTTACTTGCAGAGGGAGGACTCAGTAAATAGCACTTAAATAAATGTTTTAAAGGCTTTCTTTTTATACTTTGTAAAGCTCCCCCCTCAAGAGTCATTTAATTATCACAACAATGAAATTATCAGTCAAATCAAAATTCTCACATGTATCTTTCTGATAACAGAAGATAACATTTAATTAAAAATTATGAAATAAAATTTACAAGTTTTTTTCCCCATTGCTCAGTACGTTATGATCACTCTAGAGTTAAAAAATGCGAGTAATGATTTACTAATTAAACTTGTTGACTTTTTAGAGATTTTTCTTTACTTCTACTAGAGCACACAGATACACGCATACCTACATATATATGTGTGTGTATATATGAATATATGAGTATATTTTAATGACAAAACTTTATATTAATGTTTTATAGCTGAGAAAACTAATCTTGACAACCTACACATTCTGAACTATACGAATGCTGTACAAACAAAATTGTTACTGGTTTACAATGATTTTCATATTTGAAATTATGTATTTATATATTATTTTAGAGTGGGCAAGATGTTTTGGGTCCCCTGAAAAGTCCTCATGACTATCTCAAGACTCATATGACTGTATAGGATGGAATATGTCTTATACTAATAATCTCCTCAGAGCTAAAAAGAAAAGTTTCTATGAAAGGTAGAGAATAGCTCTACCACACACACTCAGAACAAAGAAGTTATAAAATCATTGCAATATTTTTTCTCCCATAGTCACTGCATGTTTGACATAAGGTTTCTGACTTACTGATTCTTATTTAATATGGCCTTTTCTTCTCAAATTGTTAACTTTAAAAATCATGTTTTGAATCTGAAATCTTCAATTTAAACACACTAAAAACTAGAAATGTATATTCACCTACTCAACAAATATCTTCTGGCAAAATAATGAGAAATAAAACAAGATGCTCCGTCACACACCTTGTGATCCAATGCTGGTCAGATCAAATGAGGGCTAGTGAAAGTCTCCTGTTTGTGGCTTCTCTGAATAAAGCTGCCATCCTGATTGGGCTTTGAAATAATAATTTATACAGTGCAGACTTTTAGCAAGCAGGAAAATAACTGACACCACAAAACTCTAACCCACCAAATTTTGATAATGGTATTCAGTTATTACTAGCTTAAATAAACCTGAATACTGAAGAGATAATTTTTCCAGTTCTAACTTTTTTATGTTGTTAAATTATTTCCAAGACTCCACTACTGACGTGAATAAATTATTTCCGTGACTCTATTACTAAAACATGAATATTTAGGCAAGTAAATAGATGTATAGAGAGATCTGTGATAACTAATTTCTCTTTGTTTTCTTACTTGCAATTATCACATATAAATCAAACAACATAATTAACAAAAATGTTACAATTTTTGTTTAATTACATTTAAATTCTATATTCAAACATTCATGCAGATGAAAGATCTTTCAAGAATAAATTTAATTAAAATTAATTAATATGATCTTTATGTTCCTAGTAAGGAAATAAATGTAAACTTTTGATTATAGATTATAATCTATTTATGCTTAGTGTGAATGTATCATTGTATTTCAGATATGTACTTTAGCTTATAAAGTTATCATGAACTTAAGTCGGCAATAAGAAATTTTGTGGCTTAACTTCTTAACCCAGTTTTTCTCATTTAAACTTCAGTGATACCCCTACACGTCACAGTTCAAAGGCCAAAATATTACACCTTTACATATTTTGGAGAATTTTGTATCTGAAGTCAGGACTATGATGAATAGAACTTATTCTTCAATTGTACTAAAAGCTTCCAGAGAAACCAGTAGCGAAGTAAATTTTTAATCAATCACTAACAGCATTTGTTTTCAAAGTTGTGATATTTTATCATAGAGAGTTACATATGAATTCACGTATCAAACCTGTATGAAAAAAAATCTATATAAATTGATCCATTAGTGCAAAGTTGTAGGTAAAAGCTCCAAAACTCATGACAGCATCTAAGTTTAGTGCATGCAGTGAAAGCTTATTTTAAAAAGACCAGCAGCTGTAAACATAAATTACAACAAGTGTGAGTCTTGGGATAGGTTTTACCCTTCAGGACTTCTAAGGTGCTATTTAAAGGAATCATCATGATTTGCAGTTCTATGCTTCCACTAATAGGTGGCACTAGCAATTTGTGACAGCTCTTTCATTAGTTTGGAATGGGCAGGCTGCTAGGATAAATATACACAGGGCAACGTGTGGAGGCCAAGTGTGGAAAAACTGGCGTAAGTCAGGAGATGTAACATGCAGAAAGCAGAAGCATTAGTTAAAATGCAATTTGCTCAAGATTTCGGTAGGTTCTTTGCATACATTTACTGGTACAGCTGGATCCTAGAAAAGTAAATGGTTGTTGGAAGCAAATACAGAGTATTTTTTAACTCAGATAGGGACCAGTAGTCCCGAACAATCAGAATGGTGGAAAGGCAGTTTCATGTGTCTGTATGTATAATAAGTATTCTATATACATTCATATATATTTCTTAAGTCTGAATCAAAGAATGTTCGTAGCAGAAACGATGCAGCCTGCCGCGGCACTGCTGCCAGCCGTCCCCATGGCAGACTAGCTAACCCGGACCGTAAAATGTTTAGTAAATCACATTCCGTGTATTTTTAAGAGTGACTCCTTCTGATTTGTGGGTTGTTTTAAATTATTATCATAATTAAACATAAGGAAGAATCAATAAATTGTATCTGACATGAAGAAGTCCGAAGGCTCCGTTACTATCTCCTTCTGTTGCCAAGACATAAACATCGGTATAAATAGGGAATTCACACACTATTGCCCAACAGCAGCAAAGCTGGGCTCCGTCCAACGCAGGGCGAGGAGGCCTGCCGCGCGCAGACCCGCCGGCTAGGGGCGGACGGGAAGCAGCAACGCGATTCTGTCGTCTTAGTCTTTTCTCCAAGCTTCAGGTGAGACTTGGAGAGCGCAGCCTCGGGGCATCCTTGCACCTGCCAGGTTTGCCGGGGGCGCTGACCGCGGCACAGGGACGCCCTGGATCCGCCGCAGCGGCGCCCCCGGGGGCCCCGTCCGGGAACCGCGGGAGCCGTGCTGCCCACCGGTCGGGGCCTCTGCAGGGCCTGCGGCTGGAGCCGGTCCCGCGGCGCCGCACTGGCGGCCCCAAGGCCGGTCGGCTCGGGCGCAGCGTTGGCGCTCAGCGGCGAGGCGCGAAGGCCGACTCCGGGCCCCTCTGACGCGCGTGGCTTCTGAAGCGCGAAACGCCTCTTTAGTAAGCAAGAGCGGACAGGACGCGCCTGCGCCGTACGTCGGCTCGGCCCGGGCCCGCCTGCCAGTGTGCGGGGGCCCCCGGAAGTGTGCGGAGGGTGTGAGGCGGGGCCCCCGGAAGTGTGCGGACGGGGTGAGTTGGTGTGCCCAGACGTGTGTGGATGGGCTGAGGCGGGGCCCCTCGGAAGTGTGCAGAGGGTGTGAGGCGGGCCCCCCGGAAGTGTGCGGACGGGGTGAGGGCCGCGCGGCGCCACAGGCCGGATCCACTGTGAACGCAGCGTGCCCCCGACGAGGCGCCTGGCATCCGGTCACGTGGGTAAGACGCGGGGAGGATCGCGCGGCCCTAAGGCTGGCAGGTCCGCAGCCCGGCGAGGACCTGGGTCGTGTCGTGGGCGACCACCGGAGGGCTTGCGGTTCTTCGGTCGTGGAGCCGGGAGGCGCACAGCCCGGAAGGAGCGCGGGCAGCTCGCCTCAACGCCAGGGCCTGGGTCCAAGCCTCGTGGGGAACACTCGCCAACGCAGCGAGAGTGCGAGCGCGGGGAGCGAGGGGCCGGGGTGCGGGGGCGGGACGGCGGTTCGGGGCCGGCGGGGTCCGCGGGGAGGAGGAGAGCCCGCGGGAGGGACGGCCGGGTGCGGAGCTGCGCGCACGAGCCGCTGTGCCGGCGCTGGGGCTAGGGCGTCCGGGCCGCCCGGGAGGGAGGATTTGGGGGAAGCCGGGACAGTCGTTCGGACCTGAGGTCAAAGCAAAAGTAGGCGGGCGCTTGGGGATCCTAGCACGTGCGTTAGCAATCGTAAGGTTTTTATCTTCAGACTTGAAGTTTCAAGTGAATAAACTGGGCGTGTTGTGCTCATCCCGCAAGAGTCCGTCCCCGTGCGCCTAGGCTTTCGTCAGCTGGCGTTTCGTGTTTCACTTACAAATTCCGTTACCGTAATACTTTTGCTTGTATTCTGAGTGTAAAGCGCACACGGCCCCACAGAACACTACGGCGCGTGACGGCTTCTCGAGTAAGTAGGCGCCTGGGTGCAGCGGCTCCGCGGGAGCCCGAGCCTCCCTGGAGGCGGCCGTGGACCTTGCGGCTGACGGGTGCGCGGGGCGGACCTCGGGCGACGCGGACACTGACCGGCAGAAGCGCGGTCGGGAGCCCCGCCCCCCGCGCCTGGCTCTTGGGACTCGGCTCTCCTTCCGGTAGACCGCGGATCTTCCCGAAGCTTCTGGCGCGGCGCACGGCGACGACCCTTGTGCCCCGGGTGTGACGCCGAGCAGATCGGCCCCTCGTCAGGCTGGGAGCGCGGCCCGGTCTGCGCCGCTCTGCACCTGACCAGAAACGAGGTCGGCCCGAGCGATCCCCACTTGTCAGAGCTTTTCCATGGACCCCAGGGCCGGTCTGCCCTTGGGATTTGTCTGCAAAGCACGTTGACCGGGCACCAGGCGGCTTTCTAACCCATGGAAGAAAGAAGGGGAAGTTGAGTTCAGTTCCCCAGTGTGGAAACGCTGTGAGCGTAATTCCCCGAGATCAGAAAATCTGCTGGATTAGAATGCAGTTTTCTTCTTGTTTTCCTATTTCCTATTTTTTTCTGCTTTATTATTTTGTTAACCATTCTTCCAATAATTTGTGAAAAAATCGGTTACTTGGGCAGCCCAGATAGCTCAGTCGTTAAGCACCTGCCTTTGGCCCAGGGTGTGATCCTGGAGACCCGGAATCGAGTCGCCTGCTCCTTCCTCTGCCTGTGTCTCTGCCCCCCCCCACCCGCCCCCACGTCTCTCTTTAATAAATAAATAAATTCTTTTAAAAAAGCAGTTACTAGTTTTATAAATCATGTTTGTTTTTAATATGAAGACACCAACATCACCCGTATGATGAGTATCAGTATTAAAATGTCCCTTTCATGGTGTATTCCTGTTATGCACCATCTTTAATCGCAGAGTTATATACTGCATATATTTTAATCTGCTTAGTACTTTGTTATTCTGGATGTTTCTCTGGTTCGCTTAGGAAAACATTGGTTTTAACAAACAGCCTTGGAAAATCTTGGGTCACTTCATAATTTATTAGGCAAAGTTGTTGGTTTGTGGTCACTTCTGGAAATTTGGTCATAGTGTGATTATAGTTGCAAAATTATATATAGATGAACTCCATAAATCACTGTGTTTATATGTAGTATGTGTGTGTGTAAATTCACAACAAATACAGGCTAAGTTACATTCAAGTCCTTATTTTTCTAAATCACATATATTCGTGTTTTGTGGGAAGTGGAATGCTGAGAAATAGCGGATCTCTCCCTCTGCTTGATGTCAGGTCCTGGGTACTGCAGGATTGGCTATGCTCCCCTGAGCTTTGGTGTGTGACCTTCCCAGAGCACCTTCTGCCCAACAGCGTCGCGGGCTAGTGGGCTGCTCCGTTCTCTCCCAGGCATCCCTACTCAAGGAGGGTCCCAACGTGTCCCTTTCAGTGGCCCTTCCACCGAGCATCCCAGCATGGTGGCGCTAGGCCATAGTGGCATAAATGTCTTGCTTCCACCAGAATGCACAGTGTTTCTGCTCTCAGGTTGTTCCACCTCGAGAGTGCACGGCATGAGCAGGACACAGATTCTCCCAATACAGTAGTCCTCCCTTTTTCCAGATTTCAAAGATACCATCTTTTTTCAACTGATTCGGGCCACTGTCCTCCCCGATCCTCCCCTATCCTCCATCCCCATCTTTGCCCGAGAAAAAGTCTTCATCCAGTATCTTCTTGTCTTCTCCAAATAAGTCTTGTTCAAGCCTCTCCTTTTGAAAGAAAATCCTATTAACCCCCCGCCCCCCTGGGAACTATGGAAAAATTTCTAGGCCTCAAAAATTAAAAGCCATTACATTTCTCTCAGGAAGAGGTTTAGAACTTTTCATTTTTATCAGATGGGTCTCCTGAAGAGCAAACAGAATGATAATTTCTTAATTAGGTAATCATGCCACTTAAAATTTTCAGCAAATTGCCCCCTTCTCCATGCATGTACCTAATGATCTAAACTAGACATTGTGTGAGTACAGAGGTTGTGGTTCCCATAATTTTAGTCCATTTGCCTCAGCTGTACACCTACAAAATATGCTGATTAAAGGACAAAATAGCCTCCTTGGTCCTTGAGATGTAGAATGTTGCCCAAGTGATGACCCAGAAGCAGAAAGCTCACACAACCAGAATTTCGGTACCAGTGTCTCCCCAGGGAGCTCTTCCCCATCTGCCCCCCGCCCCTGCCTGTTTCCCCAGATGCTACAAACTCTGGGGTGTTGTCACTTACACTTCAAAGGCTATAGAATGTCTACACTTGGATCTCTCTCGCAGGGAACGCCAACTCAACTTGTTCAAAGCTGTAAGCATTGACCTTTCTACAAATGTATTTGTCCTCCTTATCCCCAGTTTCAGAGAACATTGTCATTTTGTCCCAGTTGTCCAGACCAGTAGCATCTTTGCTCATTCCCTCGCTGCCCCCTCCCCCGCATCTAACTAGATGTCCTATGGGTTCTATTTCTTGAGTCATTTAAATCTGCATTGTTCTCCCTTCCAGGTTAAGTCAGATCCTTATCATTGCTTGCCCTACTATGGCAATGGCCACCTTTAATTACCATCTCTTCTTTCCATCATTACTGGTGACAATTCTTTCTGAAATTCAAATCTAATTATGCCTTTCCTTTATTTTAAAATGTTACTGATGAAAGTCCAAACTCCTTAGCTTGACCTAAAAGTATGATTAACTTAAAGGAGTCTAGGGCATAGAGGGAACTAATTGGAGGTCTTGGAGTTGTTCAGATATGAGGAAATTAATCCCTGCATAAGGACCATGATAATGGAAATGAGAGAAGAAGGCTGAAGATGAGACATATTAAAGAAACATTAGATTTAGTAAATGATTGTGCGTGGGGAGGATCTGGAGAATTCAAGAACAATAAGTTTTTAAATTTCTGCAACTAGGCGTGTGATGTAACACCTGGGAGTAACTGGAGAGTGAAACTCTCTGCTCCTTGCAGCCCCAACCATGCCCCCACCCGGTACCGACTTTCCCACATCACACCTGTGAACTTTCCTTCCTGGGTGCACCTTTACCAGCTTCACTGTTTACTGATGCCATTCCCACCAGTAAACATTGACTTGAGTATCTCCTTTCATAAGGTTTTTGAAGAGGCAAAATATGAAATAGTATATGGTAACTCTCCTGGAGAAACTTAATCGCTCGGAGGGGGAAAAGACCCAGATTGTCAGTTTTTTAACATCATACTCCTCATTATCCATTTTCTTTTTTAAGATTTTATTTTTTTTAACTAATCTTTACCTCCAACGTGGTGCTCTGACTTACAAATCCGAGATCCAGAGTCACATGCTCTATCAACTGAGCCAACTGGGTGTCCCTATCCATTTTCTATTCTCAGTCAAATATAGAGTCTGGCACACAATAGCCCCTCATTAAATTCATGAAGTGGTTGAAGGAATAAGTGAGGAGATGGCAGATAATCATTCCAGGTGGGATTGCTAAGGAGCAGAGATGAGACCATACATACAATAGATTGGAGTGTGAGACAGAGCCCCTTACAGAAAGTGAACTACGTGATCGGAGGCAAGGTCATTTATGGCTGCAGAGGCAGTTAAAATATCGAATGATAGAAAATTTTGAAACAGGTTATAAAATGCAAATCTCAGGTTTGAACAGTAGATGATGAAACCTTTTAAAGTTTGTAAATGAGTGGTGTGTGCAAACCAGTGCTTTAGGAATCCAGAAACCTGGTAGCTGGCCTTCAGTTCCGAGTTAATGAGGCATCATCTGAGATGCTGAAGCAAGATTCTGAAACAAATGGCTACAGTTCAAATTGGGCCTCTTATAATGACCTTGTTCTCCTGGGGCACAGAGACTGCGTATGTAGGCATGTAGCTCTGACTTATCTACACAGAGCAATACATTTTTCACATGTCCAGAAAAATGCAAGTTGTATTTAAAGAAAATGGCAGGTATTTGTGTTTTCATATAATATTTTAAAATCCAACAATCTAGCATCATTTAGGATACAGCCATCCACCTAAAATACTCTATTACATATTAATTCCTTGAAATTGCCTTAGATTTATGGCGGAGCACACATTTAGGACTTCTGATGAGATGTTGTGCGTATATCTTACTCTGCCACAATGTTACTATTTGGGCAGAGCAAAGATATCAAGAGTGACATCTTTGTTCTCAGGTTACTATATTATGCGGGCTCATCCTTCTTTAATAGATTTTTTTCTTCTCCTGGGCTAGTGTACAGGGATTCACTGCTATGCACTTGGTTCTAACTGGACAGATTTGGAAGCTGTGCTCAGACAAAGCAGCTACTCCTAAAACTCCAATTCCCCATTAGGCTCTTACACACTGGCCCAGAGCCATGGAGTTTCTTGCTTTCACTGCATGTTCTTCATGTTCAATAGAGTCTCGGCCTTCTTTTGCTTCCCGAGGTGGCTATTCAGAACAGAATTAAGGTTCCCTTGGCACATTCTAACAGAGCACACATCCTCTCTCTATCATTCAACCTCCTAATCCAGACAGCTTCTTGAGAAAGATTTCTAGCATAACAGCAAAATGGGACCAAGTGACTAGAAAAAAGTTTTTCTTGCATGCCTGAGATCACTTAGCAAGGCAGGGCAGAGTCAGTGTCTGTTTAGTTCAATGTTGTGTCATCAGAAATAAGATGAATACTTGTCTCACTGGCATTGCTCCTTAGCTGTCAAATTAGAGAAAACTGTCTAGCCTCTAACAGTATTTCTGTCCACAGCTTTATAAATATTAGCACATTTGTTTTGAAAGAATCTGTTTAGATTATTTTAGGCAGATGCCATGTACAGAAGTGAAATTAGTGATGCTACAGTAATTTGTTTCTTTGGTACAGAGCTCAGTCTCTACCACCGAGGTGTACCACATGTAACACACATTGTGGGCCTCATTCTCCCGAATGGATTCTCCAGTGTACATATTATACCATCTTTTTCAAGCAATTTAGTTTTCATAGGGAACCAAAAGATAGAGGTAATAGCTGAATGTCTCTCATGTGCCCTACCTGAACAGCCAGATTTACTGCCTTTTCATGTTTCCAAAAGAATAAAATTTCACATTCTTGGAATGTGTAAAATGAATTCCAACATTCCATTCTTGGAATGTGCAAAATAAATATATTTAATAATACATATGATCTTTATTTAGTGTTTTTAAATTGGAAGTCATGCTGTGTTTATAGTGTTCAAACCCTGGCTTGTTGGCTAAATGAAAATCTGTGGCTTTTTCTAATTTAGCTACTAGAACAGAGATTTCACAAGGACAAGAGGAATCTCAGCATAGTGAAGAAAACATTGAATTGACTCTGGCATTTTTTAGGTGTTAGGATGTGGCATGTTGTCGGCTTTATGAACCTCAGGTTGCCCTTCTCTAATGTGGGAGAATAGCTACTTTATGGAGGCTGGTATCGGGATAATAACAATACGCTGTAAGATGCCCAATCACTGACTTGGTACATAGAAGGTTCTAGATCACTGGGTTTTGCTCCTTGGTGTTAGTATGCATGCACGTATTGTCTGTTACTTATTTTGTGAGTTTGATTAATAATAATAAAAATACAAAGAAAATCTCAATTGTGTTATTTGTAGTGCACTTACTTCAAAGACTTGTAAATGACAGTGTTAATGTTAAAAAAACATGAAGTTTGTCAATGTCAGCCAGTCAGAGAACATTTAAGGAGACTTTGTCATAGGCTGGTGTTGAAAGTAAACAATCAAAAAAAAATGGCCAAGTCTAACATTGAGCCTTTCCGTCCTGCATTGGTGAAGCTAAATGACTCGATGTTGACCTATTGCTGGACCAAGCTTCAAGGGTAACTTCAGTGGAATCTGTAAATGTACATAGAAAGCTCGTGGTGAGGATGAAGGCAGGTCTCTGGCTCTGAATATTTACTGAGCCAGCTGAGCAAGGAAGCACCTGTTTCTTAAGGAAAGGGTTGCCTGCATCTTACAGACTGTAAGTTCCAATTCATGTTTCAACATGAACCAAAGTCAGTCATTTTAATATTCAGTAAAAATAACCAGGAAATGACGAGTTTTATTTGCTCCTGTACTTGCAGCATATCCTCTTAAATGGTGTAATGGTTGCCTTGAATATTATTTTGTTATGACTTAGTCCGTGAAGACACAACATCCTTCATGACAACTTAAAGAGTACTGAATTCACATAGGAATTAACACAATATTTCTATTTAATGTGTCCCTGAGTCTGAATGAAACACTGTAGATGTAAAGTCTGGGGCTTTCTGACCAATTCCATTACCACCTGTGATTGCAAATCACCCATTTGCAGGAAAGGGGATATTCAGTCATCAAGAAAATAAACTTGCAGTCTGAAGCCAGTAAATAGAATGAAGAACATGTTGAGAGAAACTTAAAGGGGCTTTTGTCTAACAGAAGACACTTGGAAGCCAGACTCGGAAAGCTAGACGTCCTTAAGAAGGGAGGTGACACTTACCACACTCAGCTTTTAAAGGATTTTTCTGGAAGGCAGAATTCCTTTGGAAAACACTTTATGCACCAGCATGAATAAATTTCTGTGGTACTCTAGACAAAGATGAATTTTATTTCATTGTGGCTTTCGCCATATTACAATGCTCATAAACTATTTTACCTTATGCCAGACATGTGGAAGCAATCAGTATATGTAAATGATATGTGAAGGTGAGGTATAGCCTTAGCTTAAAAACTTAGACTGTCTGTGGTTATAAATTATAACCACATCACAAAGAGCAACTTGCTTTTTAATGGTAACTTAAATGTAAAAATAGTCAGTGATGAATTTTAAGTGTTCTTCTAGTAAAGTACAATAAATGTGAAATACAGTGCTACTTTGTGCTGTTACATTATTTCTAGGACACAATATTCAACGGCAAATATTGTTTTACCTGATGTAATTGTTAATATGTGAGTGGCTGTAGTAAGACATAATTATGTCAGTCTGTCTCAGAGAAACTTTTGCTTAGGGTTGTATTTTATTTATTTTTTACTTTTTCATTGGGATATAATTGACGTACAATATTGTGTTAGTTTCAGGTGTATATATAATGATTCAGTATTTGTATATATTGCAAATGATCACCACGATAAGTCTAGTTAACATCGTCCACCATATATAGGTTACAGAATTTTTTTTCTTGTAAGGAGAACTTTTAAGATGTACTCTCAGCAACTTTCAGAACTTTCAATTTTATTAACTGGTGTTGCCATATGTAGATTACAGTTGGCTACAGTTATTCTTTATTAAAATAAATGCATTCCCTCTTTTTTCTATGAGCATGATATCAATTTGTCTTTTGCCTATTCTTTCTACTTATATACAATATGTGTGCATGTTGATACGTGTACATGTACTTCATAACATTTCATAAATTTTGGACATAAAAAATTGAATCAAATTTCCTTGACAAAGAAATAGATATAATAAAAATAAGCATTAGTTTTCTTTCTTTAAATGCAAAATAACAAAAATCTGTATCGATCACTGTAATGATTACTAGGAATAGAAAAATACATAAGATTACTCTGTTTTCTTAAAAACATCACAACACAGTGTTTGATAAATTACAGTACTCGATGATGAGGAAGTTTGGTCCATCATTTATATGTAAAACAAATGCTGTGATGTTTAGAGGTAACAGTGGTTTGTTAATTATTTTATGGTATGCTATTGAGAATGAGGAAAACATGTTTTACAGGGAGTAAGAATTACACTGGATTACAAGAGTATGGAAAATTTTGCAAGGAACAATAGGGAAGGCCTTTCTGGTAGAAGAACAGACTGGACACATGGGACATTAGTTTGTACAACTTATTTAAAATAGCAACATTAATTTAATCTTTTATGGAAAGGTATGGCACGTACTGAGGCAGTAAAAGCCAATTCAGAAAATCTAAAAATGTCAGTAATTGATGATTCTCTGTAATATTTTATCATTTCTATATCTACTAATATAATATGAAATGAAGTATATTGTAATTTATGGGCTTTGTGCGATAAAGATGCATGCATTCTGCTCCCACGGAGCTCATATTTAGTGGAGAAGGTAAGTATGTCAAAACACACATTCTGGGGCAAATGTGTGAAGAGTAATGTATTCCAACAAAGAACTGTGAGTCTAGAAAAGTAAAATATTACAGAGAAGCGAGGGATCAGGGAAGTCTTTGAGAAGAAGTACTTGAGGTGGGCATCAGAAAGCCTGTTGGCTTACATGTAAGACAGAAGAAGAATGGAGAGCATTCTGGTAATGGGAATAAATTTACAACAAAAGGAGAGACATTCCAGGACATTTCATT
Source organism: Canis lupus dingo (assembly GCF_003254725.2). NCBI lineage: Eukaryota > Metazoa > Chordata > Mammalia > Carnivora > Canidae > Canis > Canis lupus. Next base: position 23,412,853 of record NC_064260.1, on the reverse strand, counting down.
AAATATTTAACCATTTGAGTTTGCATAGTCATATTTAAGAAAAACATATGAGATAAGTTCAGGTACTAATTGAAAACCTCCCTAAAACTCAATGATTATTTGTAAGATGGGGATACTAAAAGATCTACCATTTCAGATGATTGTGTAGATTACATGAGGCCTGGAAGGTATCTTTCTAAAATGTATCATGGGGGAGAGACACCTGGGTGCCTCAGTGTGTTAAGCTTAGGACTTTTGGTTTGGGCTCAGGTCATGATCGCAGGGTCCTGAGATCGAGCCACACATCAGACACTCTGTGGTCAGCTGAGTCTCCTTGAGAATCTATCCCTCTCACCTCTCCTCCCTCTGCTCATGAGCTCTCTAAAATAAATATAAATCTAAATAAGTAAGTAAATAAATAACAAGGGATACACATGGAACATGAAGCAAAGGGTTGGCATAGCGAATGTCTAGTTAAGTATTAGACATTAATAGAAAATATAAGGATGGCTCACACTATGAGTATCAGGTCAAGTGGTTGAAAGTCCAAAATAGATAATAAGTGTAATGGAAAAGCACAAGAGGTATTCTTCACAAGGAGAGAGATAAGAGGAGGATTGAGGGAAGGGTATAAGTGAGATAAGTGAGGAGTTGAGATAAAATGGGAGCAATTAAGTAAATACATAAGCTATATTTGGAGGGGAAAAAGACAGTTTGTTTGCCTTTTCCCTCTGTTTTGTTAATCACAGGGTTGAATAATTTCAGTCAAAGTGGCTCCATTTGATGATGTAGATATACTAATTATTGTGCTTGACTTTCTATTCTTCTTCTCTTCTGAGAAGATTGATAAGCAGTGACTAGGCCAATGTATAAAACAAGAAAGAGTTGAAAGAGCAGGGTGACTGATACTCCAGTAGTTCTAGCTAATAATAGGGTTGTCCACGTGATCTACCCAGAAGACAAACTTAAGGGAATAGGAGTGAATCAGATCAGAAAAATGGGATCTATGAGAGGTAATAAAAGCTATGAGTCAGGACCGGGAAAGAGGAAACTTTACTTAAAAATATAAAAATATACTGGTTCAAATGTGTGTGTATGTGTGCATATATATATATATATATATATATATATATATATGTACTGGTTCACACTTCAGTTTTTCTTCTATCATTCAGTTGAGACAGAAAACTCTTAACTTACAAAAATATTTAAATTTATAAATGATATTGAGTTATATAACAATAGTAACTAAGTGAGGGTGTTTTCAGAATATACTTTATGAGAAGTGAATATAATAGGTATCATGCATGAAATGCATAAAAATTGTTATTACCAAATGCTCCAATAATCTCATTATATTTCACTTATTGTTGAAATTGTGCCTAACAATATGTAGTTTGTTTTAGCTCAGGACAAGAACAGAAAGAGATTTTTACCTTATGTGACACTTAATGGCAGATGCTATAGGTAAAAGACTAAGATATGATATCATAGTCATTTACGAGAATAAAATACATGGACTACCAAGGATATGCAAACACAGGTAACCTATATGTGGGTTGTTTATTACAATGTGCCTTCTGATACGTCATGGATTGAAACATGCTTTATGAAGCATAACAGCCACATACAGTAAAGCCTCTGTTGGATCCCTACAGTTCTCTCATCCAATATTACAATTGTAAAGTCATTCTGCTGGATTACAGCTCTATTCTTTTAAGTATTTTCACTTGAATGACTCATACAGAAGAGTGAGCTTTATTTCAATGAACTTGCTTCATTATGTCCTTTTAACTGTTTGAAGTAGCATTTTCCTGACTTTCCTTCCTGGGTATTCCTAATCATAGGAGCTTATTCCAAAATTTTTTTCAAGAAACTTGATAGCACCACTCAAGTGTCCAGTCTTATGGCCCAAGTTTTATGTCCATTATTATGTAACAATGAAAGAAGGCTTAAATGGTGCCATTTTTTTAAATTTCCAGAGCCAGTTATCTTCACTACTGAAATTGACCATTGCATCCTCTAAAATGAACACATTCTATTGGAAAGATGGCTCCAGACTGAATTATCTAAATTATTCACTAAATTTAATCAGTCATTGCTTCCAGTTCACAAATTGACATTCTCAGAGTAGCTAGGAAATGTGAGTGAATATGGAATGTTGCTCTGTTAGACTTGAGAATTCTGTGAAACACTTAAAGAAATACTTAGACATTTTGCAACACTACTCTTGAGTCTTAGATGTTAAGCATATGAAGATCAGCTGCTCAGTTGGTTTACAAATACTGATTTTTCTACTATTGTCTTTGGGGAAACATGCTCTTTTTTAAGCCACTGTTCCAGACTCTGATGGGCATGAATCTGGCACCCTGGTGGTTTGTCCTGCCATCTTTCATAAGTAAATATCCTCATACATCTTAGAAGATAATGGATGTGGGGCTTTTTACTTTTTGATAGGTATACATCAAACTCATGGCATGTTTTCCATTAAATACAGGAAGAGAGAACCATTTGTGGTAGAAATCCCAATAGAAAACATATTTACACCCCTCTGATCTCTATTCCAGTCTGGATAGTAATTTTTTGACTTGGCTGCTCCTTTTTTCAAAGTTCTTACCAGTCACGCTAATTGGGACCTTTATTTAAATTGCTTCAGCAATTTACAACATACCACAGAATAACCTCTTAATCTGCACTTTGTACCAAGATTTGTATCTACTGAAATTTAAGAACTGCATTCTAAATAATTTATAAATTCAAAGAAATAAGATATTGCATATATTAAAAAGGGAGCCACTGATAGAATTATTCTTAGAAAAAATATTGAGAGTTTTAATCAGAATTCCATATTTAGGCTGTCACAGATTTACCATTTCCCATGCCAAATAAAGTGATGGGAGTGCTGTGAAAATTTAATGCTTGTTAGTGTTGGTGAATCACTGTGACCATAAATAAAAACTGCTATAAAACTTCAGAGCATTCTTTAGTGGGGCAGGCAAGGTTCACGTAGAGTCTGTTCCTTTGCCTACTTCCAGACATGTAAGATTCATATATCGAGCTTTCAATAGTACATGCATCCACCTGATAAAATGTTTATCCTATTGCTCTATTCAAAGCAATGGATGTACTAATATTGAGGGGGAAAAAGTCAAAGGACTGTTCTAGGTTTCCAGTCAAACCATTCACTGGCTATCATTTAAATAACCAAAACTACTTATCTGTTTATTTCATGCTCTGCCATTAAGTCATCCAGATGACTCCAAAGAAGGGAACAGAATTTGCTCTCAAGAAAATTCCAGTGTTCAACCCTAGAATCAGGGTCCCAAGTAACACCGAATGCTGATTACTAAACTTCCCCATGTACTGCGGATGAACCCTCGTGACTCAAAAGCAAGGGAAAGCAGACATTCAAAATAATCATCTGACATAAGTGAAGCACTGACATGCTGGCTTCCTATTCCTTTCTACTGAGGATGATGGATATTCTCCACTGTTGATGTATACTGATATTTGAATAAGGTTAGAAATAAAACAATTTTTTAAAAGTTACATTTAAAAAACTTTGGTGTTTCTGTTACAGTGAGTAATGGAGATGGTAAAAAAAAATCAACAATCACATTTAATGAATATTTATTATTAGCCAGAAATAGTGCTAAGATTTTTGTGTAAACTGCCTCATGTAATCATGACAACCACTCTAGGTGGTAGACATTTCCCATCCTTTTATGGATAAAGAAGCCAAAGCCCAAAGTAGAACAAGTCCGACAAGTTGGAAGAAAAAAGAAGTTTTAGAATTATTTTTAATTGTTATGAAGAATACTTAACATGAAATCTATCATCAATAAACTTTTAAAAGTACAATACACCACTATTGACTATAGATATAATGTTGTACACTAGATGTCTACAGCTTACTCATCTTGCTTAACTGAAACTATATACTTGATGATTACTAACCTCCCAATCCTCACCCCACCCCTAGTAACTTCCATTCCACTCTCTGATTCTAAAAATTTGTCTATTTTAGATCCTTCACGTAAGTGAAGTCATCACTTTTAATCACTGCTCTCCTTTGAAAAAGATTGGAGTCCAAGAAATTGGAAGAAATCACTGTTTAAAAGCCACAACTGTGCAATTGTATATACTCATTACAGAGAAAAATTGACTTAAAAAATTAATTACAAAATCAAAGAGTTCTTGGGACAGCTGGGTGGCTTAGCGGTTGATCATCTGCCTTTGGCTCATGGCGTGATCCCGGGATCCGGGATTGAGTCTTTAGGATTTTTTTTTTTTTCTAAGCATATGGCTACATTAAAAAGAAGAAGAAGAAAGAAGAAAGAAGAAGAAAGAAGAAGAAGAAGGAGGAGGAGGAGGAGGAGGAGGAGGAGGAGGAGGAGGAGGAGGAGGAGGAGGAAGAAGAAGAAGAAGAAGAAAAGAAGAAGAAGAAGAAGAAGAAGAAGAAGAAGAAGAAGAAGAAGAAGAAGAACAACAACAAAAACAACAACAACAACAACAACAACAATTAGGACTATAAGATTCTAATTTTAGATCTTTATTTATTCTATATCTTTACTTAGACAATGACATGATTTTCCATAAAATCTTTCACTGGTTTTTGAATTGAGTCATTATATGTAGTTTTCCAGGAATGTATAGCTAATCATATGCTATTACATAATTAAGTTTACTGAAATAAAAAAACGTTATATATAAAAAGTAATTTTTACAAAAGCAAACTGTTTTAGACTTTTAATACTTAAGATGTTTTAGCATACAAACCATTATTATAGACTTTAAGAAAATTTTATGCAACACTCAAGTGAAACTTCTGTAATATGGATGGTTGAGGCTGAAATAATGCAAAACCTCTGTGTTCCACAGGATTTACTCTCTAAACCATAAATCCCTTCCTAACATCCAAATACTGCCCCAACATCGCTGGCAAATTGGACCTGGTTCACATAAATGTTCCCAAGTTCTGGCAAACTTTTTGACAAATGAATGAAATCAGAGACTAGAGTGGATTGTCATATTCTATGGCAGATGCTTTATTGGAGGCATTACTTCTCAGCATAAATGAAATGAGCAGTCTTTAGGAAATGTTAAGAGGCTCATCAGTCTTTCAAGAAGAAAGAGAAAAACTATGTTTAGATAATGTAGCTTCTCTAGTTTTACAGTAAGTGATGAGTTCTTTTGTTTAGGGATAAGAACAATTTGGCAACTATGAACGTCACAGGTTATATTTTACTTTTTAATTCAGCTCTTTTACTTAAAAAATGTTTTGAGAGGTGCCCAGAAGAACAATTGGAATACTTAATTATACGTGCCTTGACTGTCGCAAACTTATAAATAATCAGTAAAGGAACCAGTTATGCACTATATCATATTTCTGACCTTAGGATTTGAGTTATGTTTCATATTCTACTTGTGGATCTTAAATACATGTACTGCTTTGCAGGCTGGGTCTCTCCCATTGGGTGTATCAACTTCAGTTGATATGTAGCTTGAATTCCTGTCAACTTGAGTTCATCATGTCCTCCTCTCAGACTCTTTCTCTTGTCCTCTACCATTCGGTATATGGCACCATCATTTACACAGCTTAGTAGAGAATCTGTCATGCTGGGTTTCTCCATTACATTAGATATATTTATCCTAGCTTTCTTTCTTGCCTTCTTCCTTTTTTTAAAGATTATTTATTTATTTATTTATTTATTTATTCATGAGCCCGATGTGGGACTCAATCCCAGGACCCCGGGGTCATGACCTGAGTCAAAGGCAGACACTGAACCGTTGAGCCACCCAGGCATCCCTGATCCAATCTTTCAAATAAATTAAAAAAATAAACACATAGCATTTTTTATAAATGTCCTTAAATAGTTGGTTTAAAGGAAGTCACTGTTTTTACTGTTGTTGTTGTTTTGTAATTAGTAATGGTATCTTAAAAGATGATAGGACAGTCCAAATACCTTAAACAGAGAAACTCAGGGTGTGGATAATAACTAAGATGTTAACTAATAACTGTACTTCTGCTTCGAAGAATAATTGCTTGTCACTATATTTTGCCTGAGCTATGGCCATAAAGTGTTGGAAAAAAACAAAAACCTATCCTTTACTTTGTGATAGGGTCCAAAAGAATTCAGAATCTAGTCATTAGAGGCACCTGGGTGGCTCAGCAGTTGAGTGTCTAGGGCATGATCCTGGAGTCCTGGGATCGAGTCCACATCAGGCTCCTTTCATGGAACCTGCTTCTCCCTCTGCCTGTGTCTCTGCCTCTCTCTCGAATAAATAAATTAGCTCTTCTTAAAAAAAAGAATCTACTCATTAAATTAATGTTCTTCTCAAAGTCTTTCAAGTATATACATCAGAAATGCATATCACAGGTTAAGAGACTTACACTTTCTCAGGTACATCAACTTATATTTCTACCTATAAATTGGATACTTCCTAAAACAAAAATAGTACAATAGATTGAATCAGAGGTTAGGAAATTATGGCCTGTGGGATAAACAGCCTGCTGCCTGTCTTTATAGCTTGCAAGCGAGGAAGCATTTTGTATATTTAAAAGATTGAAAACAAAATCAAAACAAGAATAATATTTGTAATGTAAAAACTATATGAGGTTCAAACTTCAATTCCATAAATCAAGTTTTGAGTTTTGTCAGTAAAAAAAAAAAAAAAAGTGTAAATTTGTTGTTCTCTCTTGCTCTAGAAGTACCCACACAAAACCTTCAATGTTGCCTCTTGGTCTACAGTGCCAAAGATATTTACTCTATGACCCTTGACAGAAAAAGGTTGATCAGTGAACTCAATGAGACTTGGAAATGACCAAGTAATTTCTTTTTGGCATTTTAGAGGTCAAAAATCAAATCGACCCCAATGATTGTAGAGATACACAAAATGAATATATTGATTGGTTGACTCACAAAATATAGACAAATTCTGATACAAACTTAAAAAGAGTGTATTTGAGATTTGAGAAAGTATAGTGAAATCTTGCTTTTGATCACTTAGCTTTCTTCCATTTTGACTCAACTTAGAAGTTAACAGCTGCTCTTTCTCTTTTTGACTGTAGCAACTTAATACGGCTTACATTGTTATCCTCATGGTACAGCAAATGCAGAAAAGTCAAAATAATTATGTTCCATGTAAGCAGAATAAATATAATGTTTAGTAAAAAAAAATTAAGGTATTTAGCATTAAGATAATTTGGTCATCTCTTAATAGGACACTTTTTTCTTATATTGTTCATTTAAAGTGTAAGACTTCTCTTTTCTTAATGATTTTATTTTTTGTTCCATTTTATTTTTTTTTTACAAATCTTACATATAACTACTACATAGCTGGTCACTATGCTATTTATGTAGATTTACATTATAAAGCAATAAAAATAAGTTGAAAGGGATGCCGATATCAACATGAAATTAATTTGCCAAGCAGCCCAGGTGGCTCAGTGGTTTGGCGCTGCCTTCAGCCCAGGGCATGATCCTGGAGAACCGGGATCGAGTCCCATGTCAGGCTCCCTGCATGGGGCCTGCTTTTCCCTCTGTCTGTGTCTCTGCCTCTCTCTCTCCCTGTGTCTCTCACGAATAAATAAATAAAATTAAAAAAAAATTAATTTGCCATATTATGATAAATTGATAATTTACTGTTATTATTCTGAAAAGAATGAATTGTTCTACTGATTTTGTCTCTTTGAATGTCGAACACTCTCTAATCTTTGTCAGCAAAGGTGTTAATTTACATGTTTACATTCTGTTTACATATATTTTTAAAAACTTCTCTTATTTTCAGGTAGTATAAATCCCTTAGATCTGAACACTGAAACTGTCCTTGAGGAAGTGTAAGTCTCTTTCCATTTTCCAACCCAAATGAGGAAATACAATTTATGTTTCATTAAGCTAACAACAGAGAGCAACCTTTCCCCTTCATGTGACGTCAAATTTTAACACTGGATGGTCACAACTTGAAACTGAACTTTATGCTCATTTTTGTTGAAAAATTTGTGTTGTTTCAGAATAAGTGATATGTGTTGATTTTGTACCCTGATTGAAATAACTATTCAGGAGACTGGAGCACCATTCTTTATAATTCAGTGTGATAGTGTATTCCATCACCCAGCAGCTCAATTTCTTTCTTCTACCATCTGTTCTTTCTTTCTTTCCTCTCTGCCAAAAATCGATAGAACTCAATGAGTAAAATTGAGCTGTTCTGTAACCCAACCATATTGGGATTATTTTGTTCACAATACATTGACCTAGTTCTTACACTGGTCCAGTTTAATTAGGTAAGCCCTCTGTTTATAAAAATGCACATTTACTAAACTGTAAACATTAAATGAGTGTTATAAAAGCAGCCAAAATGTTATTGTTTCAACAGTCAAGATTTTAAGATGGCAACACTTGGCAAACATTAAGCCACACACTGTCTGTTTTCAGCTTGGAAATCTCTTTATGCAGCAAGAGCTTTTCATGAGAATCAATTGTACGCATCCAAGGAGATTTGATAAATAATTTTTAAATGCAAGGAAGTCTGAAAATATTATCAGAGATTTTACATATATATGTATTTCTCTAAAGGCAAGTCTATCACAATATTCACAAAATCCTAGAATAATTTTCAGTTTCTCTATTCCATTTGAAAACTCTATATAAAGTTTTTGCATGCATATCAAATCTATCTCATGATTGTCACAAATATAAATACAGCAAATGGAATAAACTGTAATGGCATTTTTTTAACAAACCATAATTGTCACAATGTTTGCTGTTGTACGGCCTTATTAGCATGAAAAACATCATAGCAAAACTCTATTTAAAAATTTAAAAATTCACAGCAATGTTTAGCACCTGAAGAAACTGCAGTAGTTGCACTGTGTCTAGCCTTTGATTTTGTGTACTTCTTTAAATAACAAAAAGTCACTTACATTTTTAAAATGAAATAAGATTTTATAATTAGGAATATGGGCAAGATGTAAAGCAATACATATATAAAAATGCTTTATCACAAGCGAGTGAGTTGTTGTAACTTGGAGTACCAAGATGTGTTCGCCTTCCATAACTTATGTCAAGGCTGTGCTAACAAAGCTGTTTGCCCCTGATGTCTCATTTATCTTTTCAACTTGAAGACTGAAATTGCAGTGTGGTTGGTGACACTTACATTTGTCATTCTCCTTCTTTTCATTTTTCTTTTTAAAACATTTTTTTTCATTTCTTGCTAGAACTCTCTTAGTGGAAGGCACTTCATTTTTAAATAAAAGGAGCCTGGAAGATAAACAGCTTTAGGTCTTAGTATCTGTTAAATATGAAGTCATTTAATAGTACAAGTGATATCTTCTCTACTAAAAAACCTTAAAGATTCATACAAAGGAATTGTTATCAGTTGTGGTCAGTTTTAACAAATAGCATCTCATTTTTAAAATTGATTTCATCTTTATTATGTGCATTAATAAGAACATTGCACTCTGTGATCACATTATTTAATGTTACTTCCCAAGAAAGTGTCATTTTTTTCTGTGATTGATTGATTGTAGGCTATTCATTGTGACCTAACAGCAAAAAGATGGAATTTTGGTTTTTAGAGGAAAGAAGAAAATTCCGAAAAAAAATATTTAATCTCTTTTTGAATCTTTTTACGAGTATGAGTTCCGATATCTAAAGACTAAAATTATAATGATTCCTATTTAAAAAGCAGTAAACTCATTAAAATTAATTTAAAAATCACATTTTGTTCAGTAAACAAGGTTTATAGTAAAGAACATTTATATAGATACATAAATTATAATGATTATGTATAATGCCCAAATTTTAGCATGGTAAGCCAGTGATACTACATATCCGGTAAGCCAACTTATTGATTTTATTAATTATAAAATTGAATCCTTAGATAATTCATTGTTTTCACTCTTGAAGACTTGTGGCAGAGACAGGGCTTGCATCCACAGTTTTTTGACCATTTTACATTGCTCCATTGTTTTCACAGGTAATGTAAGTAACGGAGAAACTTAATGCTCCTAATTTCTTCTCTATACTGAGAAGTGTTTTTATATAATAGCCAATGTTAGTTACAATTTGCAATAATATTATTTTCATCACAATATTTAATGTTTTGGGGGATAATGT